>NW_027362769.1:349027679-351465159 GCF_046119375.1 Phyllobates terribilis | reverse complement strand
TATAAATTAGAGACCTTTTCTTTCCCCGTATCCTGTCCCTTTTCCATTTGGTGGGTGCACTCATCATTATGACAGCCGTCTCCAGGTAATGCGGTGTGAAAGGACGATGTTCCCTGCCCTATTACATCAAATTTAAGTCACCAGAACTTGTCCCTTGACAGACTGATGAGATAGCGCCTGTAGCAAGACCAGCCCTCGTTTTTTTCCCCTTTAACTGGTAAATCATTAACCCTGCGTCTACACAAGTCTACTATTGTGCCTGAGAGAATGTGCTGTAATACTGCCGATAAAAAATCTACACGACGATATGCATTTAATAATCTTTTCCATCAATTATCCATCATCTTAGGCTTAAAGGGGTTTTATGGTTTTGGAAAAAACACTGGTTCCACAGGTTGCAGTTGTTTTAAAAAAAGGAAACTCATCTTCCCCAGGTCCAGCACTGAGTTTATAGTGTTATTGTTTTTTTTGTCCTCAGTATTTTGTGCTTTGCATGTTTTTTTGCACAATAGAGCATGTCACTTCTTCCAGTGCTTTTTCAGCATTTTTCACCCATTGAAAGCAATGAGTGGTGCAAAAAACGCTGAAAAAATGCCTGGTGTGAACTTACTGCTGTACTTGCTTTTTTTCACTAAAAACACAGCAAAATGTGAAACCCATTTATTGTTGTGATTTTCCCAAGTTTTCCATCTTGTCTTGCTTACCTGAGATGGCAGTTTGGATTAGTACAGTTTAATTAAATTAGTGATGTGTACAATGTAAACATTGGTTGACCCAGGTGTGAGATTGAAAGTATTCAAGTGTGAACAGAAACAGTGTCCTACAAACTCAATACACTGCCAGTGTCTTAGGTAAACTATTCCAGACCAATTCACTTCGCCCCCCTTACATTTGTAATGTGTATTTTTTCATGAACATATGTCTTGCATTGGAGACCAGTGTTCATGCTTCTGTGGTGGAAGCAAAGCTGAAATTTGGGATCCTGAAAACCTCGCCAAAAATGCTCCGAAAATCGCCACATAAAATATATAATTGGATACTCTACCTGATACCCGCCATGCGTTGGAAGCTCCTAACATTTCTACACTGTACATCACACACTATTTTCCTTACTTTTCATTAGTATTATTTCATCCATGCACAATGCTTTCTTACATCCTAAAGTTTTTTTTTTTCATAGGTTCTTTGTCCAATTTACACTCATTTTCTTAGTAAAGCTGCCTGTTTTTTTTTTTTTTGATGGCCACTTCCAAGAAGGTGATGGAACTTGATAATATCGTGTCCTTCTGCACATCTGTCACGCTGCCTCCCTACATGCACAAATTGGATTTCCTTCATTCTGTAGCTCGCGTAATGGAAAGTGCAGAGAGACGGCTTACTTTGTTACCGCAGGGGTAAAAGTCCAGAAAACATTGGAGGCAAAGCTTGATTTTCTCTAATTGTGATTAACGATTGCAGGAAGCACCCTCGCCCCGATGACCATAGGTGGGCGCTAAGATTTATGCTGCCTACCGACACTCTATTAAAGGGCTTGGAGAAAGCACAACTCCCTTTCAGTTCAACTAAAACGCAGTGATAAAGTGAAAAGTATAATAAATAAACCGTATAGAGCTGACGTGTTTGCGGTATATTGACCTCTCATGTCATTGTCATGTACATTGGCTTAACCCGTCCATGCACGTGTAACTTGATTTATCATTATCAATGCTTTGCCGCAGAGTGATTTCCTTGTGCATTTCTTAAAGGGAATCTGTCTGAAGGTTTTTGCTATGTAATCTGACAGAAGCATGATGTAGGGACAGAGACCCTGATTCCAGCGATGTATCACTTAGTTTAATGGGTGCAGCAGTTTGAATAGAATCACAGTTTTCTCTGCTGCAAATCAGAATGATGAGCTCTGCATAACCCCGCCCACACCACTGATTGGCTAAACAATGGTGGGGGCGTGGTTAGACCAGGAGGCACCTAGTCCTGTAGTGATAATCTCCTGCTGATAAAACACTGATTTTAGTCCAACAAAAGCACAGCCCAGTAAGTGACACATCGCTGAAATCAGGGTGACTGCCCCTACGTGATGCTGCTCTCAGATTACATAGAAAATACCTGCTAACAGATTCCCTTTAAATGGTCAGCTATGGACTACAGATGATCACATGGTTATACTAAAACAAAGACTAACCTTTTTATGCTGTTGTTCTGGGGCACACAAGTAAGATAGTTTGCACAGATCTGCGGCCATTTTTAAAATACTTTCAAAAATTTTGGTTAATTTCATACTTGCCAGCTCTCACCAGAAAAAGGAAAGACTTTCAACACTCCCGAAAAAGCTGTCAAATCCCCCAGGCACAATCTAATCTTCCAGGAAACCAGTATTTTTGTTAGGCCTGATGCTGAGATACTCTGTCATTAGATGAAGCCCCAGCATCTAATGGGGCTTGGAGGGTGTGGCTTCCAAAAAAGGGGCCAAACACTTTCAACTCCCGGAAAACCACTTCTTCAAGGTTGCAAGTATGGTTGTAACATGCCATCCACTATTTCTCAGTGGGTGCTTCCTTTTAACCAGCATTTTGCCAGCACTATAGGCATTCAAACTTTCCCTTCCCAGCTTGCAGATTACCTGCAACTGTCCTGAATTAGCTAAGACTGTCCAGATTTTTCAGAAACAATCACTGCAAATTTGCGGGGTTACTTGACAAAGAGGGGAGGTTTACCAAAAACCAGACCACAAATGGATTTTTTTGTACTGAATTGAGGCAGTGCTGGATGGAACAAGGAGAGAGACTTAAGGGCCCCTAAATAGCAAACACCAGTGTTGGTAACTATGTTGTCTAATGCCTGAACTGAAAAGTCTGTATGCAGTTTGACAGAAGGATAGCCAGAGCCGAGAGTCACAGACCTGCAGTCCTTCTCCGCGTCTTTGCTGCTACAGACGGATTACACTTGACAACAGGCAGCAGACAACAAGTCAGACATAGTGATTTTTTTTGAGGGGTAGGATATATATTTTTAAATTAAGTAATTTGCAAATTATCTACTGGTATATATCTCCTTTTCAATGAAATGAGCGTTATCTGAATGTACATGGACTATTTAACTCTTTAGCAAAGCTTTGATTCAATCTGCAAAAACATGGCTGATGGATAAACCTGAAAGTGAAACGCGCCGGGTGTAGTAAATAATGGAGATCAGATTGCTGACATATGCTTTAGAAGCAGAGCACAGCTTAAATACATCATACATTGGAAAAAAATATTTGATGCTGCAGATGGCATTTGGCACACTAAAATAGAAGGCGCCCATCTGTTATTTGTTACTACTATGCTCACTTTCCTTCTTTTTTTTTTAACTAAACAGTAAAGCAGTGCCAAGTATTAATAACCATTATATCCGTATTAGAGGTGAGAAACTAGAAGAGTCTTTCCCGATCTAAAAAATCCTCAATTGCTAAGAAAGTCCAACATAGAAATCCAAAAAGTGTTCATCTTTATTTCAAATATATTAAAACAAATTGTCACTGTTGCAACTAGCATGTATCCTCAGAGCCGCCCCACTCACTGTGCCGTTTCTCCTTGCAGGAGGCCTTACCCCTGAACTTGTTTCTTCTTGAACTCCTCTGTGTTGCTGCTGCTGCATGTGGAAACCATCTAGCCTGTAGGAATCTAACCCTGCTGTGTCCTGCAGAGGTTTGGTTCCCAGGCCTATCTCTTGCCAACAGATCCTATTTTAGGTTGCTCCACCCACCACTCTTTGCTCTGCTCTGTAGGCCAATGTGCATGCATCCTCCTGTATTCTACTTCACATTAATGACCCGGATAGCTTTCCCATCCTGCCTGACCTCTCTGCTCCTGACTTCGGCCATAACTTCTGATCCTGTGCTGCCTGCCATGACCTCAAACCGTCTGACCACGTTTTGTCTGTGCCCTCCTGTACCGCATACCCGTACCTCTGACGCTTGGGTCAGCTGCTGCAGTCCCGGGGACTGCCCTGGAGTGGTACCTGGTGACAAGCCTAATCTCACCATCAGAGGCTCTAGCGAAAACCAGGTAATTGCTTAGTTCCGCCCCTCCAGGGTAATCCCGGCTCGTGGCGCAAGTGGATCCACACCCACCAGCGTCACAAAAATATTGCAATGAAAGGATGGAGTACCAAATAGGCCTTGCATAAAATGGAAAAGAGTCCCTCTTAATTCAGAATTTTAACCTCTGCAGCATCGGAGGAGCACAGGAGCCAGTAAGCTGTCTGGATTCAGTGATCCCACCACATTCAGAGCAAGCGGCACTTGCAAGCTCAATTGGAAGAATCTTGTAAACACTGCGCCTCTTACCTAGGAGACTGGCCACTGCTGATAGTCTTGCACAGTTGGCCTGTAAATTAGACACAATTAAATGAAAAATGTATCCTTTCTTGAGTACAGAGAGGATTTTTAATAAGAGGTAAATTGCAAATTTTCTTGCTTTTCTAAAGCAATTTGCAAATTTTAAATGTATTATGATGAGAATAACCCCACTAAAGAGGTCTCAGGCCTGAAGATGAAGTAGTACACATAGTGCTGAAGTAAAATCGTGCTACCAGGGGCCACAGGGAGGTCACCTAAAGCCACATGCTGCCCTAGCCTCCAGCTGCCCACCATGCTTTGCGATGAGCTTGGATATCGTGGAAAGCTGTAATTTGGCATGATGTAGGGTGTTGTTCAACCCCAAAACACATTGACTTCTGCCTCAAATATAGCCTGGAATAATGAGACTGAATCACTGGTGTAGCGCTATGGTCCCTTTACTGGTGGACTACACCAGCACTTATTCTCCTGATCATTAGGGACCAAGAGGTCAGACCTGTACCAAATTCTTGAATAATGGCATATCTTCGCTACTTGGCATCACTTTATAAAATGGAATTGCTGTTTTAGAAAGTAACAAATTTTTTTTTTAAATTATTCTCCAGGCAAAATTATGATTTTTGTAATATACTTCATTATCCTATTTTGCTTCCTTCACGCCCAAACTTGATGCTGCCATACTGTTGAAATTACCAGTTCATGTTCCTTTAGAAACTGCTTTTAACTGCTGCTCGCAACAATCCATACACTATTTTCTAACAAGCTTTGAATAGGCAATCCTCTGAGTAGGAGGAAGGTGAGCAGAGAGGGAAAGTCCTGTATATAGACTGTCTGAATATAGTGTATGGATTCATGTTCAGCAGCAGTTGCAAGCAGATTCTAAAGGAGCATTTTCAGCAGCAGTTGCAAGCAGCTTCTAAAGGTGCATGAGCTGGTATTGAAACAACGTGCGTTTGGAAGAGAAGGAAGCAAAATAAGATAAGTATATTACAAAAAATTGTAACTTTGCAATTCTTGGAGGATAATTAAATAATAAAAGTTTTTTATTAATTGACCATGTCGGATTACGTGAACTTCTGTGCTGTTTTTTTTTTTTTTTCTTTAAATTGGCCACGCTGTGACCCTGGCCTTGGACCCCTAATCGCATGATAGTGTTGTGCATCTCCGGCCTAGACAGCAATGATAATATTCTGTTTTCAGGGCTAAGCGTCTCCGCAGCATAAAAATAACCTGATTACTGTAAAATAAGAAATCAATTTAATGTATTTGGAGAAACATAAATGGGTAACACAAAGCGCAAAAAAAATGTGTAATTTTTTTTTTTATTTGTACACTTGTGTGGTCTGCCTCAATATCATTGACTAATATTTAATGCTTTATTACAGCATTTAAATCAAATGTTTATTAGCTGCCATGATCAGAGCAGCCCCGATCTGACACGACAGTGGGATAAAGGAAGAATCTTCAGTTCTAGTCTAGTAATGGCGGCAAACAGTCTGCAGGGAGAGGACTGCAGAAATGGAAATGCCCCGTAGTGTGTTATTATTCCAAACATGTCACTTCATATTGTATTCTCCATGCTCTGCTTGTCTTGCAGGTTGAAAATTGAGGAGCTTGAAGCCGAACGTGGCCGGTTAGAGGAGGCGAATAAAATCCTGGAGATGAGGCTGGAGAGACTGAGTCTTCAGGTAAGTAAGGCAGAGGCTTTTGTGCCTTTGTAATCAGATCCTCTTGACACTTGGGTCTTTGGCCATCAAACGCTGTCATTACTCTCAAATATGGAGTAATGCTGACTGGCAGCTGGAGAAGGAGGCCATACACAAATAATGTTATAATGTTCACGCTCTCTGGAGTCTGCTTACAGCAACTTACAATGGTACCTGCTGTCACAAACGCTGATGCAAAAAGGAGTGCCATGCCTCTGGACTGGGGGTCTAAGGGAGAACGTTTCTCCTTGTGGACGTAAGGAGACTGATTGGCCATGCAATGCTCCTCTGGGAATTTAAATATGTAAATAGCCTCCTTGATGTCTGTTGCCATCTATTGATCATAGTAATCCTAAAAGTCAATATCGACCCTTTAACAAGCCTTGCCACATGACTTAGGATAAGAAGCCAAACTGAAAACTATATTTGCAGAAACTTGTTTCAGGATGTTGCCCCTCCTCAGTGCAAAGCAGGAATCTGATTTGGATGCCTCTGGACTTGCAGCATGTTTGCTGCTTCATGCCAATAGTTTCAGCACCAAGGCATGGCTGATTACAAGCATTAATTTTCAAGGGAACCTATCGCCAGATTCATGCTGCCCGAACCACGGGCAGCATATATCACCAGGGGCAGAAAGCAGGCAGTAAAGTGTCCCTGTACAAGAAAAATATTTGGTCTCTCTGCAGTCCAATGTCTCATAAAAATGCACAATTCCACTCACTTTGGAAGTGGTAGTGACACCCCTTACCTCTTAGGCCATTGGTTGCATAATGATATGTCCACCTTTGATCTGCATGATTGCAGCCAGGTAAGTTTTACTCTGAAACGCTGTGGATTTCAGAGAAGACATACATTGAAAAGCCATCTGGGGACTGTGTGGGTCGCGGTTGACTAGTTCGACACATGTCCCCAGTGGCTTCTTCCTGTTCCTCTCCCCACAGCTGACAGGCCTCTCCCTATGTGCACACATTGGGAGACACCTGTCAGTCAACTGGAGTTGGGCGGGGAGAAGCCACTTTAGACTAGTCATTGGATACACCCATACCCCCTATTAATCATTGCTATTTCTCCAGTTTTCTGCTCCTTTATAGTGGTTTTAGTATTTGCGTATTTTTCTCTAAGTTTGCACCATTTTTTAAGTAGCATTTGAGTAATTTTTTTGTTTGACCTCTACAGATGTTTTAGATTCACAATACGTTTGGAAAAGTCACTTTTTTTTGGGGGGGGGGGGGGGCGTATCTCACTCTAGTCTCTGCCTGGAGTAAGGTTTCTAACCGATTTTTTTTTATTTTAGCATAGTTGAAGACTAATGTGTGAATCTGTGCTAAAAAATTCTAAACTCGTTAAAGAGAAAAATAGCGTTATTTTATTTTGCACCAAATTCTTGAACCGCTTGCTCTATTTTGATGAATTTGGCACAAAAAAGTCTGAATATCCCATGATAAAAAAAAGGAAAGTGATTTCAAATAATTAATTGGCATCCTAGTTCTCTGCCGGCTTCACAAAATGAGAAAAATAATTATCTCAATCAAACACATAATCATACTGTGTCAAATGCAGTTTTGGGTCTGTTATATCCCCATCAAAGGCTTCACAGCACCCCCCAGGCCAGTCTTTTACTTTGCACTGATGAGGAGCAATAACCCCCAAACATTCTGTTAATTGAGGATTTTGTTCTTTTTGGCTTTATATCCTAAGTCATGGGGCAAGGCTCTAAAGTGGGTTAATATTTACTTCTAGGATGGATTCTTCCAATAGCGGAATTATGAGACCCCATTTCTGTTCCTCTGGGAAGAGGTGGTTTGCAGATAATTATCTGGATCACCAGGGAGTAAAAAGGAGTAAGGAGATGTGGGCGCAAAGCAATAGCCGCAGCCACACGCGTGATGTCGGATATTTGAAAGCGAAGTCTGCTACCTCCTGTGGAAGGAAGGGGTGTCCAATTCCCAGCCCAATCACAGCAGCTGGGACCTAAAGAGATATATAACGATGGAAGCGATCAGCATTAACCCGTTCCCACCTAAAGTAAGATGCAGAGTATGTCATTATTATTTCTGACTTGCTCTCCATTTAATTAAGTCTACATCCACTATATGCTAATAAGGTACCTATATGTCCGCTGTACTGTGTGTCAACACTTAGGAGCTAGCATGAAGCCAGGACGAGAGGGAGCAGTGTGCGCCTAAAGAGCCAAAATGAGACCATCACTTTTAATTCTTAATTTAAATATGGGCAAAAATTGTAAATTTGAGGTACATCGATACCCCATGGGTGTCCTATTAAAATTCTTATGATTGCTTTATTATTTTGGTCATATACATTTCGACTGTGACTCTTGCCTGTATCCAACTGAAAAGGACATCAGGGAGAACACACCTCTCTTCAGGATGCTCCTCCCTCATGTCCTTTTCAGTTGGATACCGCCACAGTGTACCATTTTTACTGACAGTGGCTCTTTAAACCTCTGGAAAAATACTGATCTTTTTTCACTACATTGTAGACATTGACACATTTCTGGCTTCAGTCGAAAGCCATCTATATTTATACATGTGAAGTAGAGGAAATACACAAAGGCTTTGTGTAGACAAAAAAAAATCTATTTCAGACAAACTTAAAGCGTTACCTTAGCAATTTTATAAATGGGTACCATTATGCCGACAACCTCTGCCATACATTAAAGATGCCATAGGAATATTGCAGTGATAAATTGCTTTTAATTGCTCATTTAAACACTCGGGAGGAGAGGTCACACTACTTAATTTATTCACGAGAGACTATCCTTTACTTTCGTGACCCGTCTCATTAATCTGTGCTCCTGTACTTAAAATGATATTGTAATAAGCAGCACTGTTGAGTTCAATGGGATCTTGTTGACAGTCCTCTCCATAGAATAATTGTGTGCTTGTAATCCAGGCTCTGTATGACAACAGGCTTTTGCACCATGGACCACCATAATGTAATAACCAGTATTACTTGGTATTAGCTAATATTTAATTAGGGTATACCGCTAGTTAATTTATCTTCCAGTTTTCTCTTTTGTTAGGGCAACCATTTTTTTATTTAGAAAGATCTCCCAAAAATGCTAGATCCCGGCGATCAGATCTGTGCGTGAACCTGGCACCAAGTGTTGAATTCTCCTGCAGTGCCACCGCAGGGGAAGTTAGGTATTACACTGTTCCTCAAAAATATTAAAGGGTTGTTCAATGCATGAGCAGGTCAGGTCCTCCTGAGTATGAGACTCTGTTAGTAGTATTTACCTCTCCATCTAGCAGATGAGTGCCCTCATGGAGGGATTTTACAATATAGGTTTTCGAAACCATACAACTGCTTTTAGGAGTGTTTTTCAATTAAAGCAGATTATTTTCCCTTAAAATCACTTTTAAATCTACTTCCTAAAACAAAACTGGATGGGGTGGTCTGGCTTTCAAGAAGATAGTTTCCATTTTTTCCCCCAGAAATTCCTCTTCTCATGCCCATAGGCTGTAACTGTTATTGCAATTTTTCAACTGGGTGGGGTTGACCTGCAATATCCAGAAATGGCCGTGGACTAGATGTCACGCCAGGTGAGGGAATGACTAAGTGCAGCTTAAAGGGAAGAGGGGGAGGAAGCCCAAACACTAGAGAAAAGGGGAGTGTAGACCCCTAAGCCGATCTACTATCACCCTGCCTTCCCTACCATCCTTATATAGGTTCCACACAACAAGGTAGACAAACAAAGGGGATACACTTAGCTTGAGCAGACACCAGAGAGATAACGCCAACTGTCCTCCGAGGGCACCAGAGAAGAAACTAGCCAACTGCTCGTGCTCCAAGCCAACACAGAGGTACATAGAACTATCACCGATGATTCTCTGGAGAAACTGAGACTGTTTAACAACCCAGCAAGGGTGTGTGAATTTGCAGCAGAAGGTGGAGGTCGCTGCTGGGTCCTAAAGGAAGAAAAATAATACTATACTACAGGGATGAGGGAATCAAGAAGGAGTCTGCAATGCCAAGCGCACTGACCTTCTACAGCCGGATCCAGAGCGACTGTCTGTCACACCTGACACACCCGTGATACTATAGTGTCGCTGTTTTTTTTTTCTTATTTTAGCTTTTGAGCCTATGCTTTCTTTAGTGTTGAGATAGGGTTACTATCACTTTTAAGGGCTATTGTGGTGTATGCAAGTTATCTCCTATCTACTGAAAATGTCTGATTTTTGGAAAAATGACTGAGTTGGTTCACAGTTCAGCTCTGTTATTTTTAGAGAGCCTGTCAGCACCAAATGACTGTTCAAACAAAGCACAGGTGATTGTTGCACCCTTAGCATACCCAAAAGCTACAAGTCAAGGAAGAGAATGGCAGAGGTGAATAGAAAATAAGCAAGTGGGACGTTGCACTGAACTTCATGGCCACGCTAACAGTCATTTTATGCTGACAGACTCCATATAATAGAACTGATCTGCAGTACCAAATGCAACCCATGGACAGGTGTGGAGCTGTTTTTCTAATCCTCTACAACCTCTTGAAGTCGCCCTTCATAACTTATATACTTTCAATAAGTTGAACCACTTTGGCTTTTCCATCTCTGTGCTTTATGTATCGACAAATACAATATATACAGTCATTCTTCATTATCTACCACTTGCCGAAGCCCATTCTCTTCCCTCATGTGAATAACTTCACAGTCATAGAAAATGAATGTTTGAAATAACTTTGATTTAAGCCATGAATGTGGAATGCAGTGATTTTGCGAAAGGATTCTTTTTCCTCTTCTGGTATTGTCGGGTAAACATGGGCGCACTGTTGAACTTAATGTGGGTCTTTAGATCTCGTTTCATTGCATCCGACTGCTGGTCTGTAGTTACATGTAAAAGCTTATAGAAAGGTTGTATGTGGATATCTGGGGAAAAAAAGAAAAGTGTGTGTGTGTGTGTATATATATATATATATATATATATGTATATGTATATATATATATATATATATATATATATATAATATATGCTGTATGTATACATTTGTGTTCCTATGTTGATAGAGGGAGGGTCATTATTTTTCCTGAAATGCAACTGCCGGTTTGATAATGGGAATATATATATTACAGACCAAAAGTTTGGACACACCTTCTCATTTATAGATTTTTCTGTATTTTCATGACTATGAAAATTGTACATTCACACTGAAGGCATCAAAACTATGAATTAACACATGTGGAATTATATACTTAACAAAAAAGTGTGAAACAACTGAAAATATGCCTTATATTCTAGGTTCTTCAAAGTAGCCACCTTTTGCTTTGATGACTGCTTTGCACACTCTTGGCATTCTCTTGATGAGCTTCAAGAGGTAGTCACCGGAAATGGTCTTCCAACAATCTTGAAGGAGTTCCCAGAGATGCTTAGCACTTGTTGGCCCTTTTGCCTTCACTCTGCGGTCCAGCTCACCCCAAACCATCTCTATTAGGTTCAGGTCTGGTGACTGTGGAGGCCAGGTCATCTGGCGTAGCACCCCATCACTCTCCTTCTTGGTCAAATAGCCCTTACACAGCCTGGAGGTGTGTTTGGGGTCATTGTCCTGTTGAAAAATAAATGATAAACGCAAATCGGATGGAATAGCATGCCGCTGCAAGATGCTGCGGTAGCCATGCTGGTTCAGTATGCCTTCAATTTTGAATAAATCCCCAACAGTGTAACCAGCAAAGCCCCCCCACCCCATCACACCTCCTCCTCCATGCTTCACGGTGGGAACCAGGCATATAGAGTCCATCCGTTCACCTTTTCTGCGTCGCACAGTGGTTGGAACCAAAGATCTCAAATTTGGACTCATCTGACCAAAGCACAGATTTCCACTGGTCTAATGTCCATTCCTTGTGTTCTTTAGCACAAACAAGTCTCTTCTGCTTGTTGCCTGTCCTTAGCAATGGTTTCCTAGCAGCTATTTTACCATGAAGGCCTGCTGCACAAAGTCTCCTCTTAACAGTTGTTGAAGAGATGTGTCTGCTGCTAGAACTCTGTGTGGCATTGACCTGGTCTCTAATCTGAGCTGCTGTTAACCTGCGATTTCTGAGGCTGGTGACTCGGATAAACTTATCCTCAGAAGCAGAGGTGACTCTTGGTCTTCCTTTCCTGGGGCGGTCCTCATGTGAGCCAGTTTCTTTGTAGCGCTTAATGGTTTTTGCAACTGCACTTGGAGACACTTTCAAAGTTTGCCCAATTTTTCGGACTGACTGACCTTCATTTCTTAAAGTAATGATGGCCACTCGTTTTCTTTACTTAGCTGCTTTTTTCTTGCCATAATACAAATTCTAACAGTCTATTCAGTAGGACTATCAGCTGTGTATCCACCTGACTTCTTCACAACACAACTGATGGTCCCAACCCCATTTATAAGGCAAGAATCCCACTTATTAAACCTGACAGGGCACACCTGTGAAGTGAAAACCATTTCCGGTGACTACCTCTTGAAGCTCATCAAGAGAATGCCAAGAGTGTGCAAAGCAGTCATCAAAGCAAAAGGTGGCTACTTTGAAGAACCTAGAATATAAGACATATTTTCAGTTGTTTCACACTTTTTTGTTAAGTATATAACTCCACATGTGTTAATTCATAGTTTTGATGCTTTCAGTGTGAATGTACAATTTTCATAGTCATGAAAATACAGAAAAATCTTTAAATGAGAAGGTGTGTCCAAACTTTTGGTCTGTACTGTATATATTTTTTTTTAATTAGATTTTTTTGGTAATCATATTTGAAAAAAACATAAAAAAAAAAGTTTTGTAATTTCTACCTGTCTAAGAGAAAATGGTAGTCCAAATGAAGATATACGCGTGCAGCTTCCAGGGGTCCTTTGAAGAAGTCACTACTGCAACTAGAGGTGATAGACACGTGCCGGATTCTGTAGAACAAGCCGTGAGTGTTGCAGAAAATGGGTTCAAACAGCGTATTAGAGGGGATAGAGGGCTGCAGAGACTCTCAGAGATTCAAGCTTTCAGGTACATGCAGCCATTGCACTAGGTGGATACAGGGATGAAGATCATGGGTGAGAAGGACTGCAGACAGCCTGGTAGGTGTGCCGGCCGGTCACACCTGCAGGACAGCTTATGATCAAGGATGCAAGCGCTTAGTATCTGTGTGACGTCACAACAGCTGGGGGATTCCACTGAGGGAAAAAAGTCCAGCGCTTATCCGACGCGTTTCCGGCCTTCACACCTACCAGGCTGTCTGCAGTCCTTCTCACCCATGATCTTCATCCCTGTATCCACCTAGTGCAATGGCTGCTTGTACCTGAAAGCTTGAATCTCTGAGAGTCTCTGCAGCCCTCTATCCCCTCTAATACGCTGTTTGAACCCATTTTCTGCAACACTCACGGCTTGTTCTACAGAATCCGGCACGTGTCTATCACCTCTAGTTGCAGTTGTGACTTCTTCAAAGGACCCCTGGAAGCTGCACGCGTATATCTTCATTTGGACTACTATTTTCTCTTAGACAGGTAGGAATCACTCTCTTGGTATTTTATGAGTGGTTTGCAGCGCATCTCTTTTCTTTTTATCATTTCATTATTATTTGCACCAGGGCATACGGTGCTTTGAGATTGCGGCTCTATGCCTATCTGATCGTACTATAGCAGCAGCGCTACTGCAGTTTTTTACATTTTACTTTAGTTTTGTAATTTTGTTTCATTCGCTATATTAAAACGTGTAATCCATCTCTAGCAGAAGAGACACTGAAACAGATAGGAGGTTGGGGACGGTTTTCTTTCTCTCCAAAGGAAGTGAGGGGAAGCCTTTGTCTTTCCACTGTAAGTGAGGGGTCAGTCTTTGTCACTCTACAGGAAGTGGGAGAGCGGGTTTATTGTCTCTACAGGAAGTGGGAGAGCGGGTTTATTGTCTCTACAGGAAGTGGGAGAGCTGGTTATTGTCTCTACAGGAAGTGGGAGAGCTCATCATTGTCTTTACAGAAAGTGGGAGAGCGGGTCATTGTCTCTACAGGAAGTGGGAGAGCGGGTCATTGTCTCTACAGGTAGTGGGAGACGGGTCATTGTCTCCACAGGAAGTGGGAGAGCTGGTCATTGTCTCTACAGGAAGTGGGAGAGCGGGTCATTGTCTCTACAGGAAGTGGGAGAGTGGGTCATTATCTCTACAGGAAGTGGGAGACGGGTCATTGTCTCCACAGGGGGTGGGAGAGCTGATCATTGTCTCTCCAGGAACTGGGAAAGCGGGTCATTGTCTCTACAGGAAGTGGGAGAGCGGGTCATTGTCTCTACAGGAAGTGGGAGAGCGGGTCATTGTCTCTACAGGAAGTGGGAGAGCGGGTCATTGTCTCTACAGGAAGTGGGAGAGCGGGTCATTGTCTCTACAGGAAGTGGGAGAGCGGGTCATTGTCTCTACAGGAAGTGGGAGAGCGGGTTATTGTCTCTACAGGAAGTGGGAGAGCGGGTCATTGTCTCTACAGGAAGTGGGAGAGCGGGTCATTGTCTCTACAGGAAGTGGGAGAGCGGGTCATTGTCTCTACAGGAAGTGGGAGAGCGGGTCATTGTCTCTACAGGAACTGGGAAAGCGGGTCATTGTCTCTACAGGAAGTGGGAGAGCGGGTCATTGTCTCTACAGGAAGTGGGAGAGCGGGTCATTGTCTCTACAGTAAGTGGGAGAGCGGGTCATTGTCTCTACAGTAAGTGGGAGAGCGGGTCATTGTCTCTACAGGAAGTGGGAGAGCGGGTCATTGTCTCTACAGGAAGTGGGAGAGCGGGTCATTGTCTCTACAAGAAGTGGGAGAGCGGGTCATTGTCTCTACAAGAAGTGGGAGAGCTGGTCATTGTCTCTACAGGAAGTGGGAGAGCTGGTCATTGTCTCTACAGGAAGTGGGAGAGCTGGTCATTGTCTCTATAGAACGTGGGAGAGCGGGCATTGTCTCTACAGGAAGTGACAATGGGTCTCTATTTCACTGCTCTTGCTCTCCTGTCTAACTGCAAACAGGCATAGCAGAAAAATGGGTTTTATGTTCAGGACAGGCAAGCCACTGAACAATGACCTGAACAATGCAGGGAAGTATATCGGCTGCAATGTGACTACTGATAACCTTTAATGGATTGTTAGCAAAAATGGGTCGATGGTGGTATTCAACAAATGGTTACACACCTACCAGATCACCACCATGTTGCAGAGGATGGCATGTGTCCTTTGCAGCTAATAACCAGCCACTCATTACAGTCTTCATGTTTTGTCCCAACTAGAAGAGCAATTGTTCTGCCGAAGACAATTTTCAGGCTGCAACGATCTGTGGCCTCTGATTGGATGAAGCAGTCATCTAATGTTTCCGCTGAAAGAAGAACCCGGGAGACCAGCAGAGGATGTAGGCAGTTAAGCAGTGGGATGATCCATTCTTTGTACAATCATTCCCTTACAGCCTTTTTTTTTAAATATAGTGCACAAGGAACTGAATAAAATATAGTTAAGGCTGGTTTCCATTATCGTTGTGTTTTTTTATTGCTTGGCCCAGTTTTAGTCCATTTGACAGGTTTTACAATTCTTGTAGCATCTTTTTTTTCTCCTATGAAGAAAAGTAATAGTTAACGTCTCCTTCCTATTAAACAGTAAACTATGGACAGCTTACGGATGACATTTGAGCAAAAATGTTTGTAGGACCCTTCTTTTAATGGCCGTGATGACATAGCGGTGGCCTACCGATCGGACGAGGCATTGATGATCCCAGTAGAAAGGCAGAGGTTCGCCCTCTGGTCTGACAGTAAGGGACTGCCATCGTGGTTGCTGGTCCAGAGTCCTGCGCATTTTTATTCTCAACTTCACTCTCCTATCTGGGTTTTTTCCTGGCAGCATTGGGTGTCACGGGTGCGTCAGGTGTAATAGACAGTCGCCCTGAATCTGGCTGTAGAAGGTTACTGCACTTGGCATTGCAGACACCTTCTTAATCCTTCTTCCTTTAAGACCCAGCCGCGACCTCCCTCCTGCTGCTGATTGACACACCCTTGCATGGGAGTTAAAAACTCTCTGTTTGCTCCAGGCAATTACTGGTGATACTTCTATGTACCTTTGTACATGCTTGGAGCACTAGCTGTTGGCTGGCTTCTTCTCTGGTGCTTTTGGAGGACAGTTGACATAACTTCTCTGGTGTCTGCTCAAGCTAATTTAATTTCCTTTTTTTTGTCTACCTTGTTATCTTAAGTTTGTAGTGGGGCTTGACCAGTGCTCACCCCTCCCCCTCCCTATCTAGGGCCAAGCTCTAGGGACATACCGGGTTTAGGTTCCTGCTCGGCGATAGGTGTGGAACCCATATAGGGTTGATAGAGTAGGCAGGGTGTTATTAAATATGCCTAGGGGTCTCCACTCCCCCCTTCTCTAGTGTTTGGGCTTCCTCCCCCTCTTCCCTTCGTGTTGCACTTAGTCTTTCCCACACCTTGCGTGACATTGGGATCAAAGTAAGTCGTCTTTTTATTTTATGCAGAAAATTGGTTCTCAAAAAAGGACAAGTGAAGAAGTACTTTGGTTTTAGTGGGTCTGTGCTCTCTCCAGAAAAATAACAAACAGCACATGCGCCAAAAAAAATCAATGGAGTATTCCCATCTTCCCAGTATGTAGTAGGTATAATAATAATCGCAAATACTTCCAATTAGAAATGTAGTATAGTTCTCCTGATAAGCTATGCTGCTTACCCCATGTTCAGGGCATTGCAATAGCGTAGGTATCCATGGTTCCCACCACTAACAGCTAACTAACTGTCACTGTATGAGATACCTAAGTTATTGCAATGCCCTTGCCATGCGGTAAACGGCATAGCTAATCAGAAGAACTATATTGCATTTCTTATTGAAGGGATTTGCTAATAGTATTATTAGCAATAGTATTATTGCTAATAGTATTATTATTACATCTTCTACGTATTGAGATAGGATCTTGGAGATGGGAATACCCCTTTAATGTTTGTCCTGTTATAGCAGTCCTAATTTTATTGATACTGCCACCTGGCAGTGATTAAGTGTAACTGTACGGGGCAATACAGCTGGTGAGTATTTTTCTGTATCAGTTGACGTTAATAAAGTACAATATAAATGAATTAATAAAACAATCTTACAAAGCAATTCAAAATAGTTTTTTATAGGTGTAGGGCTCTTTAAGAGCGGCTGCTTTTCCGTTAGTCATCATTGGGTTCTTGCAGTGAATACGGGCCGATGAATTCCATTTCCAGCATTAGATCTGGGTGCCGTCGCGTCGCCCTCATTTTCCCCCTATATTGGTAAAAAACGTGGTTTTGCTTTTCGGCGGGTGCAGAGCACAATAAATCACGGCACGATTTGCCATTTAGACGGAGCAGCAGAATGAGAACATCTTGAAGCTGATAGTTATAGTTTCCACTCTGCAGCACAGATCCCGAATTCAGCTCGAGGAAACAATGAAACCAACCACTTATTTTTCAATTATGGATAAGGTAATAATGCTGCCCACAACGGGTAATTATACATTTGTTTCATTTACTGTTCACGCTGGCAGAGAATATAGGGAAATGCCACGCTCGTCGCAGGCTCGAGAGCCTTTTCATTTAGGCCATCGTACAGCCGGCCTTTTATTATTGGAGAATTTTTTTATTTTTTTTTAGATCATGGAAATACTTTTGTCATATTTTTTTTTTCTTATTTTATTAGCACAGAAACTAAAAACTGTCCAATACTAAAATGGATTACAGCACTTTTAAAGGGTTTTTTTTATTCAAGGTTTTCCTTATTTAATTCTTCTTTGTTATGACCATATGATGCTCTACCATCTACTAATGATATATTTTGTTTATTTTAACATTTTTTATATATTTTTTTATTTATATTTTATAATCATAAATTTTATTATTAATTTTACTCACTTATATAGCGCCATTAATTCCGCAACGCTTTACAGACATTATCGGTACTGTCCCCATTGGGGCTCTCAATCTACATTCCCTATCTGTATGTCTTTGGCGTGTGGGAGGAAATCGGAGAACCTGAAGGAAACCCACGCAAACACGGGGAGAACATACAAACTCCTTACAGATGTTGTCCTTGGTGGGATTTGAACCCTGGACCCCAGCGCTGCAGTGCTAACCACTGAACCACCGTGCTGTCCCATATATGTCATACATATGAATATAACATTTCTAGCTATTGAACCAGTTCTATGCCCGGGTGGCAAGCATTTTTATTGGTATATGCTCCGCCATCCTGTTATATGCTGCCCCCATCCTGATATGTGCTGCCCCCATCCTGATATGTGCTGCCCCCATTCTGATATGTGCTGCCCCCATCCTGATATGTGCTGCCCCCATCCTGTTATGTGCTGCCCCCATCCTGTTATGTGCTGCCCCCATCCTGTTATGTGCTGCCCCCATCCTGTTATGTGCTGCCCCCATCCTGTTATGTGCTGCCCCCATCCTGTTATGTGCTGCCCCCATCCTGTTATGTGCTTCCCCCATCCTGTTATGTGCTTCCCCCATCCTGTTATGTGCTTCCCCCATCCTGCTATGTGCTTCCCCCATCCTGCTATGTGCAGCCCCCATCCTGCTATGTGCTGCCCCCATCCTGCTATGTGCTGCCCCCATCCTGCTATGTGCTGCCCCCATCCTGCTATGTGCTGCCCCCATCCTGCTATGTGCAGCCCCCATCCTGCTATGTGCAGCCCCCATCCTGCTATGTGCAGCCCCCATCCTGCTATGTGCAGCCCCCATTCTGCTATGTACAGCCCCCATTCGGAGGCCGGGGGAGGAATGTGGTGCCAGAGTACGCGTGTGCCCATACTTCTCTGTCCGGGGCCAATGTGTCTTCACTAAAATGGCCCCGAATAGCCGCTATGCGCATGCTCAGATTCCCACTCCGGCCAAAACAGAGGTGCCGCGGCAACATTCCTTCGGGGCAGTTATGTGCTTATAACGTCAAAGCTTGCAGTATACATTCAGTGTCTACGCATACCGTGACCTCCGGCGCCATATACTTCTCTTACCTGTAACGACTTGATGCGTTCTTCTGTCTTGAGCCAGACTGCGCTGGAGCGTCGCGCTTGTGCAGTCTATAGAGGTTTCGAACAGATGGACACATCCCTGGTTATATTATATATGTCCCCCAATTCTGTTAATATCCCCCATCCCGGTATGCATGGCATCCCTCCATCCCGGTATGCATGGCACCCCTCCATCCCGGTATGCATGGCACCCCTCCATCCCGGTATGCATGGCACCCCTACATCCCGGTATGCATGGCACCCCTACATCCCGGTAGGCATGGCACCCCGCCATCCCGTTATTCATGGCACCCCTGATCCCTATCCTGGTATGCAAGGCACCCCTCATCCTTATATGCAAGGTCCTCATCATCCTTATATGGAAGGCCCCATCATCTTTATATGCAAGGCCCCCTCATCCTTATATGCAAGGCCCCCTCATCCCCAATCCTGGTATGCATGGCCCCTCATCCCTATCCTGGTATGTATGGCCTCCTCATCCCCAATCCTGGTATGCATGGCCCCTCATCCGTATCCTGGTATGCATGGTACCCCCTCATCCCTATCCTGGAATGCATGGTACTCCCTCATCCCCAATCCTGGTATGCATGGCCCCCTCATCCCTAATCCTGGTATGCATGGCCCCCCCTCATCCCTAATCCTGGTATGCATGGCCCCCCTCATCCCTAATTCTGGTATGCATGACCCCCCTCATCCCCAATCCTGGAATGTATGGCCCCCGTCATCCCTAATTCTGGTATGCACGGCCCCCCTCATCCCTAGCTTGCTATGCATGGACCCCCCTCATCCCTAATCCTGGTATGCATGACCCCCCTCATCCCTAATCCTGGTATGCATGGCCCCCCTCATCCCTAATCCTGGTATGCATGGCCCCCCCTCATCCCTAATCCTGGTATGCATGGCCCCCCCTCATCCCTAATTCTGGTATGCATGACCCCCCTCATCCCCAATCCTGGAATGTATGGCCCCCGTCATCCCTAATTCTGGTATGCACGGCCCCCCTCATCCCTAGCTTGCTATGCATGGACCCCCCTCATCCCTAATCCTGGTATGCATGACCCCCCTCATCCCTAATCCTAGTATGCATGGCCCCCCTCATCCCTAATCCTGGTATGCATGGCCCCCCCTCATCCCTAATCCTGGTATGCATGGCCCCCCCTCATCGCTAATCCTGGTATGCATGGCCCCCCTCATCCCTAATCCTGGTATGCATGGCTGCCCCTCATCCCTAATCCTGGTATGCATGGCCCCCTTATCCCTAATCCAGGTATGCATGGTACCCCTCATCCGTATTCTGGTAAACATGGTACTCCTCATCCCCCAATCCTGGTATGCATGGCCCCTCATCCACACGCTGCACACACACAAAAAAACAAACACTTCTACTCACCTTTCTTCCCTGTGCTCCAGCGCTGTGTCCCGTTCTACCGGAGGCCGGGGGAGGAGTGTGGCGCCGGAGTACGTGCGTGCCCATACCGCGCTGTCCGGCGCCATTTTGTTGAAGACACAGTGCAAATGTGTGTTCAGTAAAATGGCGCTGGATAGCGCGCTATGCGCCGATTCCGACGCCACAGTCTGCCCTCAGCCTCCAGCCAGAACAGAGGCGCCGTGGCAACACTCCTCGGGTTCAGGTGAGTATGTCCTTATGGCCCCGGAGATCGCGGTATGCGTTCAGTGCCTACGCATACCGCGTTCTCCAGTAGGATCCCCATGTAGGATGAATAGAAGCCTATAGTTACATTTAAAGGGACAGAATGACTGTTCAAACCAAGCATAGACGCTCAGTTCATCCTTTGCATGGTCACACATTTAAATGTACCTTCCCACCTACTTGTTTTCCATCCACTCACCCACCCTCTTACTTGATTGACAGCTCAGCCTTTATAGAGCCAGAGAAGGGCAAAGATGGATGAAAAACAAATAGGTGGGAAGGTGCACCGAAATGTTTGCCCACATCAAGGGGGCACCAAGCTCGTGTGCTTGGTTTGAACAGTCATTCTGTGCTGACAGTCCCTTTAAATGTACCTACTGGCTTCTGTTCAACCTACATGGGCCGAAAGAGTTTGTCTGGTGCAGGTATACATCCAGACGTATATATCTCTGATATTCACTGCGATATACTGTGTAAAAAGAAAAACTTCTCCCGAAGACAAGGTAGTCCAGGTAAAGTGCGATAGGTATGACAAAATAGGTAATATTTAAAGATCCTTATGTGGGGAAGGAGTGGGGGTAGTGGGAAATGTCAGGAAGCCATAAAATTTCGGCTTAAACTAAGTGATGGGTCTGATTTAACAACGATGTTGCCCCCTTCCTCAACTAACTATAAGTTAGGCATTTACTGAGAGAGAAAATTAATGTTCAGGGTTTTCTCTATAGCTAAAAAAAAAATGTTAGCTGTCACAGGCAATCCAGGCTGGAATATGTTTGCCATGCTGTCCTTTCTTTTTCTTGACTAATCCAGCTGTAAACCATGATGGGTTCGCAAAGCTGTCGGTACAGTCTTTACTTTAAGAAGGGGGCGCTGTTGCAATGGTTTCTATGCTTTTGCATTGCTTCCTCCGGTGTTCAAAAATGGTACTGCGTTCATTCCTCTGAAGGAAGGAGAAAGACACCAAAATGTCAGATAATTTTGTGTTTATAGGAAAAGATTCTTGCCGTTAACTGATAAGGATGTTAAATCAACTTTCTAGAGAATAGTTACAAGAAAACACTTCTTTGAAAAAGTGCATATATTTAAAAGTACAATTGTTCAGAGAGAGATTTGGCAAATATAGAGTATATGTAAGGCGTTTTTTCCCCCTTTATCTTGATATGACGGAATTTAATTTGTGTTCAATCTGCTGATAGCGACTATATTATTTCTGTGTATTCCTGACTGTGCTCAGCGAAACAACACCCCGCTGACTTTTTCAAAAGCTTCCCATTGTTGGGCGCCACAGGGGGCCAAGACGTAGCTGGGAGGGGTAAGAACAATCCCAGAGAGTAAAAGCCTAGTTAAAGAAAAACCTCCGTCTTTGTGGCCTGTATTAGATATGCAGCCGTGATTGATACGCTGCACGCGATCCTTCAGGAGCCGGGTGTGAATTAATAATTGTAATTGCGGATCAAATATTTACTGTGAGTGCTGTATGTTACTGCTGGGGATCTAATTGCATCACAAAGACCGTGCATGTATATAACCCCCAGGACAGTTCTCCAATGCAAACTCAAATTTGAGCAGACATTGTAGAAAATAGTACTTGTCCTTCTCCCGTTTTATGCGATAAAAAAATGCATGTTAAAAATAATGGTCCCACACGCCGACTCGGACTGGCCAACAGGTGAACAGGAGAAACCTCCGGTGGGCCACCACACTCTTATATGAGCAGTACCTGGCACAATACACTTGATTCAATATGTACAGACAAAGGTAGCATCTTTTTTATTCAACAGTTAACCCATTTTTTTGCGATAGAAATTTGTGATTGAGGATATTGTCATATTTGCATGAAAAATGTGACTCTGGAGGTGATGTTACTCGTGGGCCCTTGGCACCCCAGTCCATCACTGCCCACATGTATTAATATTTGTGTATTTTACAATAATTAAATTGAGGGAACGGATGAAGAACAATGCACCCAACTAACAGTTTTGGTGTAGTCTGTAATCATGGAGACACATAGATCTGTGTGAAAGCTGAAGACCCCAAAAAATTATCAGAACCTTAGGGACACCAGCTGTGTATGGGGTCTATTGGAACCGCTCCATGGGAATTACTTGTAAATGAATTTTCTCTTGTTCTAGACAAGTGTTCCCCAATTCCAGTCCTCAAGAGCCACCTTGGTATTGCACAGATGATGGAATTCTTGCCTATCCAGGTAATGCAATTATCACCTGGGCCATACTAAGGAAATCCTGAAAACATGATCTGTTGGTGACTCTTGAGGACTGGGAACTCCCCTATTAGAGGTGGTCTTGCTTAGCTTCTCTTCTGCTAACCAAACCAGGCTTAGCCTTGATGAAGGGCAAGTGCCACAAAACTGGCCTCCAGCTTGGCCAAAATCCTTAGTAGTGATCCAAAGTTTAACCATTGTCTTACAAAATAGCTTCCCTCAATAGATGTATAGGCCAGTGAGATAACTATCTTTCCTTCTAGAGAGAGTAGTGTGTATCGGACCTTCTGGTCATTTCTCCCAATGTTCACCGTACACTCTCCGTGATGTCATTTGTATGTGATCGCACAGTTTAGTCTTTGGCTGACCCTCGTGTTTGTGACTATACTTTTATCTAATCTGATTTACATACATTTTTATTTGTGTAATACAGAGTCTGGAGACCTTACCACGTGCCAGGCGCAGCGGCTGGAATGAGCTTCTCCATGGTGGTCTTCAACAATGAGCAGATAATCAGATTTTTAACAAGTGAACAGTGAAGCTACGGGCAACAAAATCTGACCTTTTGTTGACTTCTGTATTTTTAGATGCGACTTAGAAAGGGTCTTTCTTCCCCACAGGCGTTCTATATAGTACAGTTTTCTGAATATGAGCTTTTACAGCAAATTGTCCTACTCGCCATCATTTACGAACGTAGATCACTTTGTTCCCACAATGTGCTTGGTTTGGGACAACAGTTTTTCTCAGTTGTGATCTCTCGGAAATATACAAATTTTAACAATAGCTGGAAGATGTAAATGAGTCTTAATTATTTTTTTTCTTGACCTTTAGACAAAACTCTCATGATAAAGTTTTCTGCCATTTTTTTCCTTTTTCATATTGCAATATGCTGTGGCTTTGGCATTTTTGGTGCATACTTACTCATTGACTTAATGGGAATATTTTTTTTAACTTTTTTTTTTTAAGACCGCAAAATCCTGGTCCCCACCAAAGTGATCTTCAAAAATGTGAATAGTGGTAGAAAAAAAGTATGTAGAGATGTGGTCTATCACAGCCGTCTCCAGAAGGGAAAGGCCCTCCAATAAACCTTTCTCTGGATCAGAAGGCCACATCTATAGTTAGGGATCGGTGGCATTCCAGCTCTAGAGTTTAGGAAGAGCCAGTTTGGCTTCCAGTAGGTATTTTGGCTGCCACCACAGTTGAAAAAGAAGCTTAATCTAGGTTGGCTCTCCTTCCCGAGGAGAAGAGTCGGGACTTGTTTAAGGGAGCCAAACCTGAAGTCTCTGTAATACCCTGTTCATTTCCACAAATTTTAGAAAACTTTTAAGCACTATGGGCCAGCTATAGCTCATATAATACTTATGTTATACTCCTGACCCTGGGTATTCCGGGCTCTGCTTACTTCCCCTTGGTCCGCTGCCCTCTGCTGTGCTCCACATCGGGTTTTGCAAGTTGCTTGAAGTGGATCGATGACATAATCTCCCTAGACTTATTTAAAGCCCATTTAGGCACAAACCTGTGTCTTGGGATTCAGACTCTAGTCCTAGGTTTGGTGTGCTCCGCCATCAGTGCGTTTTGTGCTTGCATTTATCCCTGCTGGTTTCTTTTTCATCCATCCTAAGATTCCTGTGTGTCTCAAGTCCTCGCTACCCAAAAGCCTTTCTGCATCAACGCCCAGGGTCCGTGTGCCCACCCACACCTAAGGCTTGGAGGATCTACCTCACCTGATGATCCTAACAACAGACTTTTAAATACCTCTGTGTATGGGGTCTAAGAAAATGTAGAATTTCTTTAATAGTTTACACTAAAAGAGAAGTTCTTAGAACTATTTTATGAGTCTAGTTGACATGCCGCTTAACGACCATATGCTCCTCCACGGGCCACCATATTCTCACCTTGAGACAGTGTGCTATTATAGCATGTGATGCACTTGCCACCTTTTTATGGTTCTGTGCACCCAAGCCCTAATGGGTTCTAAAAGCCCTAATGATTTTTGTGTGCCTTATGTTTGTAAATCCTTGGCTCACCATTCGCTTGTCACACTGTTACTCCAGTTTTAAGAAAGTCGAATTAGAAATCTCTGCTTGACGTTCCACAGTCTGCATCGGTGACTGATTTGCACACCACCGCAGATCCGGCGTTTTCTCTCTTTAATTTACTGGCCAGTAGTGACTTTGTCTTGTCCATGCTCCAGTCACCGCATTAGCAGAAGCATCTCCCAAGCTTAGTGCTCGAAGAAAGATTGATTAAAATCAGCAACAGTTTGTGCTAATTGGATCCATATGCTTTAAGAGGAAGCTTGACTGGTTAGAACTTCTCGTAATTAGTTCACAGCCGGTTGACGAGAGATGCAGAACTCCTTTTACTGTTGAGACAAGGGAACCTTATGTGGCAACCTTATTTTATCGGAGCGCCATAATGGTACTGCAATCACAATTCTGATGTTTGATGATTGATTCGTATGTGCGCTCATATACAGGTGCTTCTCACAAAATTATCATCAAAAAGTTAATTTATTTCAGTTCTTCAATCCAAAAAGTGAAACTCATATATTCTATAGAGTCATTACAAACAGAGTGATCTATTTCAAGTGTTTATTTCTGTTAATGTTGATGATTATGGCTTACAGCCAATGAAAACAGAAAAGTCATTATCTCAGTAAATTAGAATAATTAAGAAAAAACACCTGCAAAGACTTCCTAAGTCTGTTTCAGTAGGCTCCACAATCATGGGGAAGACTGCTGACTTGACAGATGTCCAGAGTGCTGTATCCAAGCACATTAATGGAAAGTTGATTGGAAGGAAAAAGTGTGGTAGAAAAAGGTGCACAAGCAACCAGGATAACCTCAGCCTTGAAAGGATTGTTAAGAAAAGGCCATTCAAAAGTTTGGGGGAGATTCACAAGGAGTGGACTGCTGCTGGAGTCATTACTTCAAGAGACACCACACACAGACATATCCAGGACATGGGCTACAAGTGTCACATTCCTTGTGTCAAGCCACTCATGACCAATAGACAACGCCAGAAGCGTCTTACCTGGGCCAAGGAGAAAAAGACCTGGACTGATGCTCAGTGGTCCATGGTGTTGTTTTCAGATGAAAGTAAATTGTGCATTTAATTTGGAAATCAAGGTCCCAGAGTCTGGAGGAAGAGTGGAGAGGACACAATCCAAGCTGCTTGAGGTCTAGTGTGAAGTTTCCACAATCAGTGATGGTTTGGGGAGCCATGTCATCTGCTGGTGTAGGTCCACTGTGTTTTATCAAGACCAAAGTCAGCGTAGCCGTCTACCAGGACATTTTAGAGCACTTCATGCTTCCCTCTGCCCACAAGCTTTTTGGAGATGGAAATGTCATTCTCCAGCAGGACTTGGCCCCTGTCCACACTGCCAAAAGTACCAATACCTGCTTTACACACAACAGTATCACTGTGCTTGATTGGCCAGCAACCTCATCATTGCTATAAAAAAAGAACACTGCTTTTTTTGTTTCTCTGCTTTTTTTCCTTGGGTGTCTATACCTAAATATGCAGTGTAAATCTCCTCTTATGGCATTTTTGCTACTTTTTTTTTTGCTGTGTTTTGACCTTTTCCGATGCATTTTTTGGTGCTGAATTGACCTCGAAAATTTTTGGCTGCATTTTCAGTACATAAATGCTGGAACTCTACACTTAAAACAGAAGTTGTTTTATTACTTGCATTTTTGTAGGCTCCTCGTGAAAGCTTTTCGGGAAAAAACATCCAAAAAAAGGAAAAATTCAACAGCGTCTTTAAACGCCCAGTGGACATATTTCATGATATCACATCCAGTTTGCTTGAAGCGTTAGGGTATGTGCACATGACATTTTTTTACAGTAGATTCCACCTGGAGCCCAACTGACAAACCACTAAAAAACACCAAACAGAATGAACATGCGCACTGCGGTGTCAAAATCTTTTGCAACTTCATTTAACTGCTTCAGGCTTTGAAAGCTGTGAAGCCGCTAAAAGAAGTGACTCTTCTAGCGGCTTCTGCTTGGAAGTTGCCACTGTGTTATATATGGAATTTAAAAATACCTGCCGGCTGCAAGGTCATCAGAAAAGACTGCCGTCTAAAAGATGCCGTGTGCACATACCCTTAAATGAAAACCTATAAAATTATACAAAGCCACAGTTACGAAAGTATATGGGGTGTAGTAATGAATTAAAATATCAGATCTATAAGATTGGCTATACGCTTAATAACACAAAAGCCCAACAATAGTCAATCCTTTTTCAAGTTAGTAATCCACACTGGTATATAATTCAATCCAGAGCAAGTATAAGCAATCAGAGAAAAAGTACCAAATTTTCTGTTAGACCACATCTCCTCTTTTCTGTATGCCCGACGCGCGTTTCGCCGTTGCTTTGTCAGGGGGTAGCTGCGGGTGAAGATCTAAAGGACCGAAATGTCACAAGTTTATTAAGCTGGATTGCTTGCACATTAAAGAATCTCATTTTGAAAGCTCATACATTTGGCACTCCATGGGTTTTTTTTTTCAAAAACTTTGAATTGGTACTGGCATATTTTTCCTTTTTTATTTTTTTAAATGTCTTATGTATATTTATGGAACTAATACATTGTAATAAATGAGGAATATGGTGGTTCAGAGTCCGTGCTGATAGTCAGCACTCACTTCTTCTTAAAAAAAACTGCTTTATTGATCCAGTAGTATAAAAGGCACAAAAACTTGTTGAACACAACAGCACAAAAATTAAAAAGCCTGAAAATAAATATTTGCTTTGCTCCCAGGCAACATGTTTCAGACCTACATGGTCCTTTGTGGAGCCTCACGCTATCAGACTTGACAAAGGACCATGTAGGTCTGAAACATGTTGCCTTGGATATTTATTTTCTGCCTTTTTAATTTTTGTGCTGTTGTGTTCAACCATTTTTGTGCCTTTTATACTACTGAATCAATAAAGCAATTTTTTTAAGATGATGTGAGTGCTGGCTATCGTTTGGACTGTTGTGATTACTGGAGTATTTTGCCGTGCACCCGGGCGGGTGAGCTGATTGCTCCTTTTTCATACTCCTTTAGAGCCAACACTCTATAAACCATAATGAGGAGCCATTGCTATAAAAAAAAATGTCATATTAAATTTGGGAAGATTCTAGCTGCTTTATAAGAGACTGCCTCTCCACTCTACACAGGATTGTTTTAGGCCCCTCCTTCTCAGTGCTTGGGGAGAACCAATCAAGAATGTCAGGGGGGATGCGCAGATTTGAGAAAAAATGTTAGTTGCATGCTACAAATGTAGGTGATGTGGAACAGGCTGTGTGTCATTGTGCTGTGACCTCTGCTGTCGACAGGAGACACCATTATACATATGTTCTCTCTCTGTCCTTACTTTCTAGACTCAACATCCCTAACACCCTCCAGCATGGACTGTTCTCCTAAACACCGGGAGCAGAACTTGACGTTTTGCAGAATCTGCAGGGGATTCTTTTATCTTCTTGGGAACTCTGCATGACCTTTTTTTGAAAGCTTCCTCTGCCCGCCTGTCAATATGTCAGTGACTGTATATTGTGCACATCAGAATGGCAAGGAAACTCTGGGAAAGTAGAAATCCGAACTCTGCCTTGTGCTTTTACTCCATAATCAGGAGCCGTGCATTGCATCTATGACAACCCCAAAGTAATGGATCTTAACCTTAGAACTCAGGTCACCGAGACTTATGATTTTAAGTGGTGAAAATGCATTATTTATCAGTGATGTTTGTTATCTTAATTGGACGGTAAAAATGGAATCACTCGTGTGGAAGGAGAAATCGCCCTTTGTTTCTTTTATAATTTACCAATGAATTTCTTAGTGCGGAAATTTGTCAAAGTAAGTAAAAATTAAGTATGACCAGAGGGCTCTATTTACCATGGATAACGTGTGTACATCACTATGCTATCGAATTTACTGCTTGTATGCACCTTTACACGGCTTTATTTTGTCTAAAATAAAGCATAAAGTTACTTTTCGAAACAATTAAAATCCTCCATTTTGTGTATGCAGCTTCTACGCAGATCTCAGGGCCTCTGGTTACTGACTCTAAAAACGAACTCCATCTGATATTGAAGTTATACCCCCTTACATTTGACCCTTAAGTCTTATAAAATACTTATCAATTAAGGGTTTGTTTGTAATATTACTATGGTGACACATAGTTGTGCATAAGTGCTGTGTACACAATACGGTAAAATATGTTTAAGCAATTATAGACCCCAATGTTGTTGTGACATTTTTTATATCCACTGTGTAGCAGAAAATATATTCACCTAGATATGTACAACTACTTACCCTGGGGTACATGTGTTTAACTGTATCACGAACTTAAAGGAATTGTCCAGGGAGAGAAAACTTGTCTATTTTCATCCAGGAACAACGTCAAACTTGTGTATAGGTTGCGTCTGATCTTGTAGCTCAGCTGCCTTAAAGTGAATGACTGTGAGCTGCAATACCACATGTAACCTATGGACCAGTATGGCGCTGTTTTTGAAATAAAGTATCCATATTTCTCTAATCCTGCACAACCCTTTAAAGGGAATCTGTCAGGAGGATTTCACACTCCGAACTATTTATATGTGCCTGTAACTCTTTCAAAGACTAGTCCAGTAATACCTTTATGTGGCCGGTCCTTTCCTCCGTTACTGAGAAATCAGCTTTTCAGTTAATATGCAGATAAGTCTGAAGTGCTATGGTAGATCTGAAGCCGTTGTCACTCCAGCTCTATTGCCCGCCCAGCACTGTTGCCTACTGCATAAAGGGGTTGTGCCACCATAGAAGACACATTTAATTAAGCTGAAAATGTGTAAATAAATATTTTTGTAATTTACAGCTATTCAAAATTATGCTCCTTTCAGAATATAACAACCTGTCATCTTCTGGAATATGCCCCTTGGCGATATGTCAGTGAGCTTAATCCATCCATCCCAGTGTCCGTGCATGCGCAGTTGCTTTCCTCCTAAAATGATAGTCCCCCTAGTCCCCGTAGTCCTCACACAGCTCTGACAGCGCATGCCGGATGCTGGGAAGTGTGTGCAGTGATTGCAGACAGATGCTCCCTGCGCTCATACAGCATAGACAGTGCATGCAGGTGAAGCATAACGATCTCACAGAGCTGTGTAAATGCGGGAAGTGTCTGTCTTCAATCACTACACACACTTCCCAGCATTCTGCATCCTGCGAGCGCTGTCAGAGCTGTGTGAGCATGAGGAGCATCTGTCTGCAATCACTACATACACTTCCCAGTTTCCTGCGAGCGCTGTCAGAGCTGTGTGAGTGCGGGAAGTGTCTGTCTGCAATCACTACACACACTTCCCAGTTTCCTGCGAGCGCTGTCAGAGCTGTGTGAGTGCGGGAAGTGTCTGTCTGCAATCACTACACACACTTCCCAGTTTCCTGCGAGCGCTGTCAGAGCTGTGTGAGTGCGGGAAGTGTCTGTCTGCAATCACTACACACACTTCCCAGCCTTCTGCATCCTGCGAGCGCTGTCAGAGCTGTGTGAGCATGAGGAGCATCTGTCTGCAATCACTACACACACTTCCCAGTTTCCTGCGAGCGCTGTCAGAGCTGTGTGAGTGCGGGAAGTGTCTGTCTGCAATCACTACACACACTTCCCAGTTTCCTGCGAGCGCTGTCAGAGCTGTGTGAGTGCGGGAAGTGTCTGTCTGCAATCACTACACACACTTCCCAGCCTTCTGCATCCTGCGAGCGCTGTCAAAGCTGTGTGAGCATGAGGAGCATCTGTCTGCAATCACTACACACACTTCCCAGTTTCCTGCGAGCGCTGTCAGAGCTGTGTGAGTGCGGGAAGTGTCTGTCTGCAATCACTACACACACTTCCCAGTTTCCTGCGAGCGCTGTCAGAGCTGTGTGAGTGCGGAAAGTGTCTGTCTGCAATCACTACACACACTTCCCAGTTTCCTGCGAGCGCTGTCAGAGCTGTGTGAGTGCGGGAAGTGTCTGTCTGCAATCACTACACACACTTCCCAGCCTTCTGCATCCTGCGAGCGCTGTCAGAGCTGTGTGAGTATGAGGAGCATCAGTCTGCAATCACTCTCACACATCTCTAACCAAGCCCATGTGAAGCAGAATGATCTCACTCAGATGTCAGACCTGTGTGAGCGCAGGGGGCAAAATCACTGCACACAGCACCCCTGCTTCCCAGCAATCTGCATCCTGCGCTCTCTGTCAGACCTCTGTGAGCACAGGGGGTGTCTTACATATGTTGTGCACAGTGGGGGTGGGGAGGTGGGGGAACTCTTTTTTTTTTTTTTTCTTTCTTTTATGATGACAGGAACTGCGCATGCACGGCCAGCTGATTGCCCACTGGGATGGATGGATAAAGCTCACAGACGGAATAATGCCAAGTGATCTTGAGGACAGGTCATTTCCTTCTGCAAGATCAGACCACTGTTATCATATTGCTGTTATTAGTGCTGGGAATAGCATGTACCATGTACACACTGAAGCAGCAGGAGTGAAGTGGTACGTGAGCTGCACCTGCCTAACAGGAGAGAGCAGAATGTTGTACACTGTGTGCTGCTTCATTTATACTGTAGTCTGTAATCTGCATTCTGGGTATAGTGACTAAATCGATAACATTGTGAAGTCATTGCCCTGTCGTATTCAATGGCATCTTTTTTTTCAGGCCTGTTCTCTCTTTTTTCTTTTCTTTCATCTCAGATTTATTTCTTTTCATCTTTCTCTTACATGTTTTTTCTTGTTGCTCTGTTTTTTTTCTCTACAATTGTATTTTCTTCCTTTGACCTTTCTTTCGTCCTTTCTTTCGTCCTTTCTTTCGTTCTTATTTTTGTTTCTTCTCTTTCGTTCTTTATATTGTTATTTCTTATTTTTCTTCTCTCTTTCGTTCGTTCTTTTCTTCCTTCTTTTGTGTTCTTTCTTTCGTATTCTTACATATCTATTTTTGGCTTGTTTTATGTATTTTTTCTTTTTCCTTACTTTTTGTGTTCTTTCTTTCTTTCTTTCTATCCCATTCTTTCATATCTATCTTTTGCTTGTTTTCTTTCTCTTTTTCTCATTCTTTCAGTTGTTCTTTCCTCTGATTCCATGAGCTTTCTTATCTACTCTCTCCAGTTTTCTCCTCTTCCTTTTTCTCTCTCTCATCTTTCTTTTTTTTCTTTCTAGGCTTTACATTGCATTCTTTTCCCTTCTTTTGCAGTCTTTCTATTCTCCCTCATCTTTTTGTCGTCTTGCTCTTTTCCCTTCTCTCTCCTCTCTACTTTTCTCTCTATTCTCTCTCCTCTCTTGTCTTGAGATTACTCTCCTCTTTTCGTTTTCTTTGAGCTTTCTATTATCTCTCCGCTCTCAGATCTTCTCTTCTCTCATCATTTTTTCACTGCTTTCTATTCTCTTTTCTGTCTTGCATTTTCACATTGTCCCTTTGTTTTTCTCTTTTTACTTTCTCCATGTTCTCTCTTCTCTCTGTTCTTACGCTTTCCATCTTCTAAGTATTATTTTATGACCAGTATATGTATCGTACCCTCGCTATGTACAACTATCACATACAGTAAAAAACAGATGTGAAACCGGAGTAAGTTCTAATGTATCTAATCGATGTAAATATTTTTGTGCTGCAACGCAAATAAAAATTCTGTAACCCAAAACTATGGAAATATAGTATAAGTGATGCAAATACATTTATTGCAATGGCTTTTTATCAGATACTTTAGTTGGAAATTATATACTTTTCATACCCACCTCCACTTAAGCTCCTGCCTATGTAGTCCTGCATAACTTCTCAGGTTTTTCATTTGTGAGACTTGAGAAAGCTGTGTGACTGCTCATATAGGATGTATAAAGGAAATTGTCAGAAAAAAAAAGTTTTTATGGGATTAAAGTTCAATATTTAAATCACTTGAATATATATATTTTCAGTATATCTGTGCAAAAGCAAAGCTTTAGCCCTAAGCGATAAAAGGCCATCATGTAGCAAAACCCCTGAGGATCTCGCTTCACCTTCTTAATGTTTGTACCCCAGTGACCCCGCCGCACAATGGAAAACGCAAATGAAATCTCCAAATGAGAAGAATTGAATTCTACACAAATAAGGAGAATCTTTAAAAGCAATTAGTCAATCAATACAGTAATGAATAAAAAAGGAGATGAAGACATCAGTGGCGTAGATTAGAAAGTGTAATCCGTTTAATCTGTTACAGTGGATCTGGTTGTATTTATTCATTGGACTGTCAGATGGAGTTAAATTTAAGTAGCCAGAACTTACACGAAGAAGCAGGAAATTTTTTATTTATTTTTAATATACAGTACAGACCACAAGTTTAGAGACACCTTCTCATTAAAAGGTTTTTCTGTATTTTCATGACTATGAAAATTGTACATTCACACTGAAGGCATCAAAACTATGAATTAACACATGTGGAATTATATACTTAACAAAAAAGTGTGAAACAACTGAAAATATGTCTTATATTCTAGGTTCTTCAAAGTAGCCACCTTTTGCTTTGATGACTGCTTTGCACACTCTTGGCATTCTCTTGATGAGCTTCAAGAGGTAGTCACCAGATATGGTCTTCCAACAATCTTGAAGGAGTTCCCAGAGATGCTTAGCACTTGTTGGCCCTTTTGCCTTCACTCTGCGGTCCAGCTCACCCCAAACCATCTTGATTGGGTTCAGGTCTGGTGACTGTGGAGGCCAGGTCATCTGGCGTAGCACCCCATCACTCTCTTTCTTGGTCAAATAGCCCTTACACAGCCTGGAGGTGTGTTTGGGGTCATTGTCCTGTTGAAAAATAAATGATGGTCCAACTAAACGCAAACCGGATGGAATAGCATGCCTCTGCAAGATGCTGTGGTAGCCATGCTGGTTCAGTATGCCTTCAATTTTGAATAAATCCCCAACAGTGTCACCAGCAAAGCACCCCCACACCATCACACCTCCTCCTCCATGCTTCACGGTGGGAACCAGGCATGTAGAGTCCATCCGTTCACCTTTTCTGCGTCGCACAAAGACACGGTGGTTGGAACCAAAGATCTCAAATTTGGACTCATCAGACCAAAGCACAGATTTCCACTGGTCTAATGTCCATTCCTTGTGTTCTTTAGCCCAAACAAGTCTCTTCTGCTTGTTGCCTGTCCTTAGCAGTGGTTTCCTAGCAGCTATTTTACCATGAAGGCCTGCTGCACAAAGTCTCCTCTTAACAGTTGTTGTAGAGATGTGTCTGCTGCTAGAACTCTGTGTGGAATTGACCTGGTCTCATCTGAGCTGCTGTTAACCTGCAATTTCTGAGGCTGTTGACTCGGATAAACTTATCCTCAGAAGCAGAGGTGACTCATGGTCTTCCTTTCCTGTCCTCATGTGAGCCAGTTTCTTTGTAGCGCTTGATGGTTTTTTGCAACTGCACTTGGGGACACTTTCAAAGTTTGCCCAATTTTTTGGACTGATTGACCTTCATTTCTTAAAGTAATGATGGCCACTCATTTTTCTTTACTTAGCTGCTTTTTTCTTGCCATAATACAAATTTTAACAGTCTATTCAGTAGGACTATCAGCTGTGTATCCACCAGACTTCTGCACAACACAACTGATGGTCCCAACCCCATTTATAAGGCAAGAAATCCCAGTTATTAAACCTGACAGGGCACACCTGTGAAGTGAAAACCATTTCCGGTGACTACCTCTTGAAGCTTATCAAGAGAATGCCAAGAGTGTGCAAAGCAGTCATCAAAGCAAAAGGTGGCTACTGTGAAGAACCTAGAATATAAGACATATTTTCAGCTGTTTCACACTTTTTTGTTAAGTATATAATTCCACATGTGTTAATTCATAGTTTTGATGCCTTCAGTGTGAATGCACAATTTTCATAGTCATGAAAATACAGAAAAATCTTTAAATGAGAAGGTGTGTCCAAACTTTTGGTCTATACTGTACATTGTAGCAGAATACCACCGTAAACGTCGGTGGGAGCGGCTGACCATCTAATGTGTGTGAATCAGCAATGAAGAACTCCATTATGAGAAGTAGACGAAACTATTAATTCTTGTGCCATCCAATATAGACCATACATGATGGACCTTCATCTGATCTGACCTAAACGGATTGTGACAGTAACAAAGTGAATACAGCGGGTAGAAGAGTATAATAAAGCGCTGTATGTAGAGCGACCATCAGATAGTGGAAGAGGTCGCTCTACCCACAACGCTTTCTTTTACTTTTCTACCCGCTGTCTTACAATCCATTTGGTCAGATGAAGGTCCAGTATTGTGCACTGAACCGTCACGCATGTTCTGTTTTGGATCGCCCAAGTATAAATGGTTTTATCTACTTATAGTGGAGTGGTCGTGTTCTTCAGACCATCTGGTTGATTCACTAAACCATCTTAGACACTTGTCTTAGATGGTTTAGTGAATCCTGCATTGAGCCGGGGGTTGGTCCCCTCCAACTCTAACATTCTAGGATTTTATGATTCATTACTGATCTACATGTGTGATGGAACATTTTTTGGGCACCTGTGAACCAACATTGGCCATATAATCAACAAACTGATGTGGATGGAGTTTTCTTGACTAGAGATGAGTAAAATAATTCCTACAAACCTGGTCCATCATCCAGTCTGGTTCTCCCTAGCACCCTGACTCCTGCGTAATTCTCTTTGCACATCCAATCTTTGGTGCCTCTCCCGCTTAATTGGTCCCTGCGACATCTTGACGTCTCGGCTGAGCCAACGACTGCCATGGAGGAACAAATCGGACACTGAACCGGATAGATTTAATCTTATTGCTTATCTCTAGTCTTGACTATCTTTTGATAACAGTTGTCTGGAAAGAGAAGGGTTGGGCATAATGAATTTTTACATGCCTTATCCTCTGAAAGCAGTGCTTTTTTATACTATTAGCTTAGAAATCCCCTTTAAGAACATTGTTATACCCTAATGAGCATGTACATACTATAGTTCTTTCTATTTCTGCCAAAATCCACCTCCCCCACCTTGCGGAGGGATGGGTGAGCTGTTTGCTTAATCTGCATTTTTCAGGACATCTGTTGCACTCTGCTATTAAACATTTGTCTCCTGATAAAACTCCTCTTTTACATCCCCTATGCATACAAACAGAGTTTCTTAGTGCCAATAAGGATGGGTATCCTAGATTAACTGATATGGACACCTTTGGAAGCAAGCTTTTTTTATAGGCCTATTTTGGATTAGAAATAATTTTTGTACTTGCTTTTTATTCAAAATTTGGTTTGGCTTTTATAGACTTTGTTTTATTGCAGAATGAGTAAACTGAGATACCGTCAGTGAGCTCGTTTTGATGTGCAGTTTGCAATAAATCATTTTTTTTTCTGAGCTGGTTTATGACCACATCAAAATTCAGCTTTAAGGTCATAAATCAGTGTGTGGCCAAAAATGAAAATCATCTAATCTACAGGTATTTTTCCTACCCAGATTATTCTATACATGTCCGGTGGGTGTGAGGGCCACTTCTGGGACCACACAGAGACCTGGCATCCTCTGACCCCTGTTCACCTTCCTGCTGTATTTTCCATAGAGTTCAATGAGGAAGTGGACTCATACATGTCTATGGGAATTACAGAAAACACCGGGAGTTGGTTTCTTGGTACTTTCTTGGACTCCTGTAGGCCAAAGTGATGAGACTCTCAGCTTTTTAAATATTAGAAAATCTTTAGATTATGTATTTTGGTCTCCCAAGTATGGAGAAAACAGGAGTTACAGTGCCTTGAGGAACTTTAGAAGATCATAGCGGGAACACCAGACTGCGCTAGCGATGCTGAACCGAAATGCATAGGAACCCCAAGTCGCCAGAGGAGTAATATAAATTAGCCCGTAGACTCTTGACCCAAGAGCAATGTTTCTACCTCAGCTCAAGGTCTTCATCAGGCTCTTATCTTGGATTTGTGCATTGTAAAAATCATTTCTCTTGGACATCTGTGTCCTCAATGAATGATTGTTCTGACATCAGTTGTCATTCATTTGGAACCAGCTCAATGTTCCTGGATGGAAGAGGCTGCGCCGAGGATCAGACAATTGTGAAACTTTGCTTTTTAAGCATTCTTTACTCCAGAGAAAAGCCTGTATAATTTCCCTTTATCTCCAAATCTCCCCCCTTTTTTTTTTTTGCTTCTGTCTTTGAACTGTAAATGAACATAGGACAATTTCTATTTAAGAATTTTTTCCTTCCTCTCTGAACTCGCTCCCTCTTGCTGCCAGGCCTGGACCATTCAGCCTCGGCACAAAGCATCAGAATTCCAAAACGCAACATCAGATAAGAATCTGCCTTGGAGTTTCACAGCAAACGCAGAATAAAATTATCATTAATGGTTTTCAGAGGCGGCTGCCAGGTAATTGAATTTACGAACGCAAGAAATGTGTAGAGTTAGAGGTACGTGAACAATATCATATACGTTACTTTTTTTAGTAAAGTTCGCCAAGTACATTGCAAACTGATATTTCAATACCCCGGTGACTTCATACATCTAACAGATCCTTAGAAACGATAGTCAAAGTAATTAAGCTTTGAATATATTCAGTGTTTATAGAAAGGCAAACTCTTCCTCTTTGTCTTGTACGGGTATTGTCGCTTCCGGCATCATATCGCCGGCCAAATCGGGAAAGAGAGGGCATCGGATGGTCGTCTTGAAGATCAGCACTAGACGGGGGATGGATATTGATATAGCGATGAACACTTAATTGGACAAAGATTGGAATCTTTCGGGTTCCTTTTGATTTTTGACCTGCGGAGAGAACAGACATTAGGTTATCAGGTAGACTATAAAAGAATGGAGAAGATATGGATTCTTCTACACAAATAACTATCTTAAAATTAAGCTATTTCAGAGGTGTCGAGATATAAATCTATTATGGGAAGAAAATTGTTTAAAAGTCACCCAAAAATAAAAAACCTAAATGCAAAAAAATTTGTATGTAAAACCATAAATAATAGACAAGAATTGGCATGTTTGTGAGCCATCACAATTCTGTTTGGTCTTTTTTAATAATTTTTTGGGGACAGTAAAGGGTTTTTCCTAATATTTAGAAAACTAGGACACAAACTAAATGAGCTACAGTATTAGAACCACTAAATCTACAGGATTTTTTATGACATCCTATTCTAAATCCATAGACGTGTCCTTTTCTAAATCCATACACCTTAATGTGGAGTTGGCCCCTTTTGTGGCTATAACCGCTTCTGGTTTTGGAAGATTTTGTACAAGATTTTGGAGGCTTCTGTGGGAATTTTTGCTCCTTCATCTAGAAGACTATCTGTGAGGTCAGACCCTGATGTTGAGGACAGGCTAGCCTAATAATCTCCTTTTTAGATCATCCTAAAGGTGTTCCACACCAAACTCCCCCAACCATGTCTTTATGGACTTTGTGCACTGGGCACAGTCATGGAGAACAGAAAAAGGTCTTCTCCGAGCTGTTTCCTCAAAGATGGAAGCTACAATTGTTCAAAATATATTGTGCTGAAGCTTTAAGGTTTCCCTTCACTGTAACTGAGGGGCCGAGGCTGACCCCTGAAAATTAAATCCATGGCATTATCTCTCCTCCACATTTCACTTTTCTGTAATATCACTTATAGGTGATGGGGGAATATTTAGGAGGGAAGTAATGTCGTGACCTGACTTGTTACACCGGTGGCTCCTTTTTCAGGACCGTCCTGGTATCTGTGAGCTCTTTAGAACATGTCGCCATTCTCTCACAAATTGCGAGGGGCTGGATTTTATGCACCATTAGCAATAGGATTGACTGAAAAGCTTGAGTTCAATGATTAACCCATTCCTGACATCCAACGTACATGTACGGCACAGCGCGCAAGGAGTTCCTATAAAGCTCCATACATGTTCAGTGCAATGATTGAGCCTGCACCATTTACAGCAGGTGTCGCCTGTATATTATAGCTGAGACAACTGCTGCTATCGGTGCTAGAACTAATTGTGGCTGTTAACAGAGGGCGGGAGCTACCTCCTTAACCTCATTGGCATCGTGTCTTGGTTGCCATGGCAACTTGAGGTTAAGTAATGACCTCGGGGGTCTTCCACCTACAGAGGCTGTCATGCCTTGGCATACGCAGGACCTAACAGACCCCTTATCGGTTCAAGGCTAGGACTACATGTGACATCACATCTAATGATTTCTTATGGTGTTACGTTGCGATCTGCAATAGTCTTCAATTCAAGTCACGCAACATACGACCTGCATGCGACTTGTCCGCAACTTGGCTCTTTTATTTAAAGCAAAATTGGAGCTAGTGTAGCGTATTGGGCACTAAAATGAATTTTCTCAATTCTCACTCTGCAACAACCACTGCGCACTAATGCCTAGAAAATGCCGGATGAGTCAAAATATTCACTGCGCCCATAAATGAATTCCTAGAATGTAATTTGTAAAATGAGGCGACTTTTTGGGGACTTGTGATGTTCTGGCACCTTAATGACTCTGCAAATGGCACCCACAAACTGATCCAGGAATATCTGCGCCCCAAAAGTTAAATAGTCCTCCTTCTCTTCTGAGCCCGTCCATGTGCCCAAACAGTAGTTTATGAGCAAATATAGGATATTACTGTGCTTGGGAGAAATAGCGTAATAATTTACCGGTTCCTTTTCTTCTTTGTAGTCTTGGTAAAGATGAAACATTTTGCGATCAATCAACTTATTATTGCAACAGGTGTAATTTTTCATTTTCACACAGCCCATGGTAAAGAAATCGATGACATACCTACGGGATAAAAATGTTCATTACACCTCTAGATGGTTTCCCTTAGGGGTGTAGTTTCCGAAATGGGATTTCCTTGGGGGTTTTTCCGCTGTTCTGGCACTTTGAGGGCTCTACAGTTGGCTTCCACAAACTATTCCTGCCAAATTTGCTCTCCAAAAGCCAAATAACATTTCTGTCCTTCTGAGCCCTGCCGTGCGCCTAAACAGTAGTTTCTGACCACATATGGAGCATTGCCACATTTGTGAGAAAATGCTTTACAGATTGTGGGGCCTATTTTTCTCCTGTTAACCCTTGCGAAAATGAAAAATTTTGCTCTTAAAACATAAACAGATGTTTGAAAAAATGTAACTTTACAAGTAAAGTTGATATATGGGAATTTTATTTTAACTATTTTATGTGGTATAGCTACTATAAGGGCATAGAAATAAAAAATTGATAATTTTTGTAAAATTGTTGTAAATATTTTTGCAAAAAATTTTGTAAAAATGTCTATTTTTTTTTTATATACGCAAATAAACACACAGCTTATCGACCTCTATTTACCACTATCATGGAGTGCAATCATGAAATAAGAGCCTCATAATCACTGGGATATGTAGAAGCAATGCAAAGTTATTACCACTTACATTGATTGACACGTCAGATCTGAAAAATGAGGCTCGTTTGGAATATTAAAAAAGGAAGAAAACTTGTTCTATCTCACGACAACATTACTGTTGAATTTTAAAAAACATTAAGAATTTTAAAGAAGATGTTTTTTTTTTATTTTGGGAATAGAAAAAGGAAAAAAAATCCTAAAAGCAATAAATCTTGACCCAGCCGTGGAGCTTTTTCAGTGGTCGTTCTGCATCGACAGTTTGACGTGATTTAGGAACATTTTGATTAAGTACCTCTTAATTACAAGAAGGAATCTCATCATTACCCAACACTAAGTCTGTATCAGTTCCACTATTCCCAAACGTGACTCACTCTATAGGATAACCCCGGCTCGCCTGCCGTACCCAGATATATCTCGCTTTGGAATCGGAAGACCATTCAGGAACAGCTGCATGCTTGGCTTCCTTGTCTGATGATTGCTTGCACTATCTAGCTGAGCTTAGTGTCATCATTAATTTCTCCCAGGTAGGTCTTCGCTGGTCCTTGGAGGTTCTTTCTGCCGTTCAGAGCTGAACATACCCATACAATTCAGAGGATTACATTGCACTCCGCCTGCGTATTTTTGCATAGATTTCCGACTGTTCGAGAGGCAGATTTATGTCAAGGATGACTGGCAGACTCCTGAGGCACAAAGGATTTAAGGTTCCTCAATGGACCTTGCAGGACGTGGTTATCCCTTTGCTCCACTTACGGTATATTTCGAGATCCCTCAGAGTAAGGTTTTTTTTTCCTTTTCATTGCACCACCTGTGGGCTTAAGATATGAAATCTATCATCTCCCTGGCTATAAGTAAGAGTCGGAGAGATGGTCATCGGTAGACTGTAAATGTTGGGGGAAGTAATCTTTCTATAGATGGATTTTTTTTGACTTGCATACAAATCTGATATTTAGTATGGCCTTGTAAGCTTGATCTGTCACAGAAATAAATAAAAAACATAATCTCTCCGTACAAGGGATTACTGACCTATAGTGCTCAGGCACGGAGTCTTTTTTTTTATATTTAAATTCAGTTTTCCTATATTAGTCTATATATACCTTACATTTAATGGAGAGCATCATTGAGTAAAATATTAAGAGCTGATATCTTATTGGTTTTACCTCTATAGGTCTTGTAGCTCTTTTACTTTTATTGCCAGCTTCATATACATTACGATTTGGCAAACAAAACCCAAATGTTTTCTAAGACCAGAAAACCATTGTCCCATTTAGAAACGTGCATAGAGTGCAAAATGTGTCGCTTTTAGGTTGAGCTATATAAAGAAAGCAAGGTCTGGCTCTATGGGTGGGTGAAAAATCCTCGGAACTTTCTTAAAAAAGTTAAAATGAAAACATGTCTATAGAGATCTGCATCATCAACGCGTTTCTGACATTCTGTGTCCTTTACTAGAGATGGGTGAATCTTTTGAAGTTCAAATTTTCAGACTTTGCTAAATTTTACCCAAAAATTAGATTTGTGGCAAATTTCAATATTGGAAAGCTTGAAATTGCTCGGAAAATACATGTGGGGAGAAGAGAGAGAGAACCCCACTGACCATAAGAGCTTACACTCTACTGGAGAGAGAGAGGACCCCACTGACCATAAGAGCTTACACTCTACAGGAGAGAGAGGATCCCACTGACCATAAGAGCTTACACTCTACAGGAGAAAGAGGATCCCACTGATCAAAAGAGCTTACACTCTACAGGAGAGAGAGAGGACCCCACTGATCATAAGAGCTTACACTCTACAGGAGAGAGAGAAGACCTTGCTGACCATAAGAGCTTACACTCTACAGGAGACAGAGAAGACCTTGCTGACCATAAGAGCTTACACTCTACAGGAGAGAGAGGACCCCACTGATCATAAGAGCTTACACTCTACAGGAGAGAGAGGACCCCACTGATCATACGAGCTTACACTCTACAGGAGAGAGAGGACCCCACTGACCATAAGAGCTTACACTCTACAGGAGAGAGAGGACCCCACTGATCATAAGAGCTTACACTCTACAGGAGAGAAGACCCCACTGACCATAAGAGCTTACACTCTACAGGAGAGAGAGGACCCCACTGATCGTAAGAGCTTACACTCTACAGGAGAGAAGACCCCACTGATCATAAGAGCTTACACTCTACAGGAGAGAGCTCGAATGTCAGGAAATTCAACCCAAAATGCGATTCTCTGTGGTTCGATTCACTTATCTCTAGCCCTTGCACATTGTGTTGTGAACACTGAGGCTTTTTCACCTACCTATCATGCTGGACCTTGCCTTCTTTGGATAGCTCAAGTTACATTGAGACAGTGACGTGATTCTGAGCCCTTTGTCTTTATTCCGATTTTGTGGTGAGCTGGCTTTTTCTTCTTTCACAAAATTTATGTTGACCCCCCATATTTGTTTTTTAAAGTTGATGGTAAAATCCTACCACTGTCCTAGTGGTAGGATTTCCCACAGTCCCAGCTTTTGTAAGATTTACATCACTCAAAACTGCTCATTTTTAGTAACAATCTAATAAAGAACTAAACCCAACGCACTCACTTAGACAAAAAATAACTTTTTATTAAAATTGTGATCGGAGGTGTGAAAAAGGGGGGCAATGGCCATTTCTCTTTCCTATTCTTTGTCAAGATGCTAGAAAGACAGACCAACCTTGAGATATCAACATTTGTTGCTCACAATTCAAGGTCAACATTTCTTGGATTTTTACGGATCCTTTCTAATTTAGATCGAAGCTGACCTTGTCTAGGAAAGAATAACTAAGGAAGAAAAACTTTGGAGCAGTGATGAAGAGTAGGATGAAGTGTTAGAAGCCTCTTGAAACAGTCAAAATGGCAGTGGTATCACCAGGCATCTATGAGGACACTGTGGCTTAGTTTTCTCATAACTGATTATGATTTTTGAACGATATTAGGCAACAAAATTCAGCCAGTATTCCATAAAAAGGAAAGAGTAATGAGTAGAATTTCTGAAGTTGTAGGATAGCAATATGGATACTCGTAGAGACAACCATCCTTTAAAGGGAATCTGTCAGAAGGTTTTTGCTATGTAATCTGAGAGCTGCATGATGTAGGGACAGAGACCCTGATTCCCGTGATGTATCACTTAGTTTCCTGGGTGCAGCACTTATTTTAGAATCCGTTTTCTCTTTCAATCCATTAGAGCTCTGACTGCTGACCTGTGTATAACCCCGCCCCCCACACCACTGATTGGCTGCATTCTGTGTACATTGACAGAAAGCTTCCAATTAGTGGTGGGGGCGTGGTTGGTCCAGGAAGCATGAGACACCTTGTCCTATAGTGATTATCTCCTGCTGATAAAACACTGTATTGAAACAGCAAACCACAGCCTAGTAAATGACACATCGTTGGAATCAGGGTCTTCTCAGATTGCATAGCGGAAAACTTGATGACGAATTCCCTTTAAGCTAATGCCCTGTGCCCTTAAGGTCCAAATTTTGATGCCTTTATTCGATAAAGTTTAAATACAACATGAGATTAGTGATAGAACCTGAAAATAGGCCTCTGTTTTTAGATGACCTGTATTTTGCACCATGTCCTAGAACACGCAAAGTAATGTTGCTTACATTTCCACAAGATCCTGTAGCTGTTGAAGACTTAGTTACAATATGTAACGTGGTTCATTTTAGGAATATATTGTAGAGGTGTTGAGAACCTGCTTGGATGTGTGGGTCATTTTACACTCCTAGGTTATTGCAACATGATGTCAATCAAATATTGCTTGAAGGGAATCTGCCAGCAAATTATTGCCATGTAATCAGAGGGCAGCATGAGGTAGAGGCTGAAACACTTATTTCATCGATGTGTCACTTATTAGGCTGTGAGTTTTTGTTTCCATACAATGATGTCACGCTGGGTGAGGCAAGGAACAAGTGTACAACGACGGAAAGAGGGGGAAGGGAGCCCAACAACTAGGAAAAGGGGGAGTGGAGACCCCTTGCCCGATCCTGACTGCCCTATCGTCCCTAAATAGGTTCCGCACCTATCACCGAGCAGGAAACCTAATCCCTGAATGTCCCTACAGCTACAGGTGCATATCACTAAATTAGAATATCATCAAAAAGTTAATTTATTTCAGTTCTTCAATACTAAAAGTGAAACTCATATATTCTATAGAGTCATTACAAACAGAGCGATCTATTTCAAGGGTTTATTTCTGTTAATGTTGAGGATTATGGCTTACAGCCAATGAAAACACAAAAGTCATTATCTTAGTAAATTAAAATAATTAACAAATACCTGCAGAGCCTTTCTAAGCATTTAAAAAGGTCCCTTAGTCTGTTTCAGTAGGCTCCACAATCATGGGGAAGACTGCTAACTTGACAGATGTCCAGAAGGTAGTCTTGACACACTCCACACTTTTTAATGATATTCTAATTTAGTGAGATGCAGCTTTAGGTCCTAGGTATGGAGGGGACCGGGTGAACACTAGTCAGCCCCCACTATAACTAAAGACAACAAGGTAAACAAACAAAAGGGATTCACTTAGCTTGAGAACACACCAGAGAGATCACGCCAACTATCCTCCAAGGGAAGTCCAAGAAGATACAAGCCGACTACTAGTACTCCATGCCTGGACAGAGGAAAATAGAGCTATCACTGGCGACTCTCTGGAGACACTGAGAGTTTTTAACTGTCAAGCAAGGGTGTGTCAATTAGCAGCAGAAGATTGAGGTAACTGCTCAGTCCTAGAGGGAGAAGGATATCACTACACTACAGAGATAAAAGGATCAAGAAGGCATCTGCAAAGCCAAGCGCAGTGACCTTCTACATCCGGATCCAGAACGACTGTCTGTCACACTTGATACACCCGTGACAAATGAGGGTTATATCAGCAGAAGATTAACACTGCAGGTCTACAGCTCACGTGCATCCGAGTCCAAACAAGCCCCCAGCACTGATTAGCAGCTTACTATCAATATACAGTGTACACAGAAAGCTAAGTCTAGTTAGTCTTGTTTTTTTTTTTATTCTACATGCGTCTTTCCGACCAAAAGCTATAGATAATTTTTCAGGATTTAACTCCCTTCTCCTATCTATAGGGTGACTGTTTGCTCCTCTTCCTCTACCACTACTACAATGAGCGCTTATATTCCCAAACATCCCCCCTTTATTAGACATGCACGTGCTGCCGCTATCATTTCTCCTGTGTTACGAGCCAATGTACTTTGTATCCAGAAGTGTTTCATTTTGATGCATGAATCTTTGAAGCCTCTAAGCTGTAGACGGGAACACTCTAGACTTCCGCCCGTCAAGCACATAACTAATTAGAATTTTTAGTATGCACAGAGAAGCTTACCGGGATCTGCCAAGACGTAGGTGAACCAATTGTAAGTTGCAAACTCATAGTTATTCAAGTCGTATACATTTAGTGAGAGAATATTGATTTATTTTTGTATGCCGTGTAGTTTATAAATATGCATTAGGATTTAGTCTTATCTGTGCTTTTTTTTTTTCTTCTTTTTTTTTTCTCCTTCTTACAGTGCAAATTCATCTGGGAAATGAATTTGATATGCAGGGCAGTTCGTTCCTGCTGGCTGGGACTTTTTCCTTCTATTAATCCTAAATGTGCTGAAACATGAACCTAAAGTTAAGGTTGAAGTCACTTTTTAATATTCAAAGGATTTTTCAAAAAAGTTTCAGCGCGGGATAGAATATTTAAAAAGTAGCGCCAGCCGCAGGATATATCTACATTACCGTAAATCTTAATTTCTCTCCCACCTGATGTCCAGCCATCTGTAAGAAATTGTCTTAATGCCAAATCTCTTAAAGGCGTTACTGTCACTAAAGATGTTGGAAAGACTAAGTGCAACACAAAGGGAAGAGGGGAAGGGAGCCCAGACTCAAAGGAAAGGGGGAGTGGAGACCTCCTAGGCTGATATGATATCACCCTGTCTCCCCTACCATCCCTATATTGGTTCCTCACCAATCGCCGTACAGGAACCTAAACCCTGTATTTCCCTAGCGCTTGGCCCTGGATAGAGAAAGAGGGGGATGAGCACTAGTCAGTCCCTACTAACAACAAAAGACAACAAAGGAGACAAACACTGGGGGGGAAAGTAACTTGGCTTGAGTCGACTTCAAAGGGATTACTCCTAACGTCCTCTAAGCACCAAAGAGGAAGTAAGCAGACTGCAACAGCTCCAAGCGTTTCCAAGGGAACATGTGAATATCACCAGCACCTCCCAGTAACAAACAGCAAGTATTTAAACACCCAGGCCTGAGTGTCAAATAGCAGGAGGGAGGTAGCCGCTAGGTCCTAGAGTGAGACCGCTAAGAGGGTGTCTGTAATGCCAAACGAAGAGATCTTTTGGAACCAACTGCAGGGCAACTGTCTGTCACTTCTGACACACCCATGACAGTTACACATTATATTTTAGGAATGTGTTATTGGGCCCGGGTAGCGTTAAAATAAAAAATAACATACCTACTAGACTTGTGCTGCTCCTCCATCTTCAATACCATATCTGATTGGCTGCAGTGGTCATCTGATGCAGAAGAGGAAGTCAGGAGACGAGCAGGGTACACAATACAGAGAAGTGACGCCTGGCTGGGAGGTGCGTACATGTAATTTATCTAGTTTTCCACTATCCTGGGCATGGTTGCAAATTCATGAAGTGTTGTGACCATCCCCTTTAATAATACAGAAGCAGTGTCATTGTCTATAGGGGATTCCCAATGGGGTAACAGTCATATGAGGACCCCAGCACCTGACCTCTGCCATACAGGACCACCAGTAATAAAACGTATCACGGCAGAAACACAGAAGATTTCTGAGGAACTCCGAAGAAGAGTGGTTGATACTCCTAATGCTGGAAAAGGTTATAAAACCATGTCTAAAGAGTTTGGACTTTACCAATTCACTGTCAGAAAGATTGGCCTCGATTCATTAAGAATGGCGTTTCGGTGTGTGCAGGAATAAGATGTTCCAAACTTAAGAGGCGCACGTCACTTGATGAATTTGGTGGCTTCTGCCCCGCCAGAAATGTTATTCCAGTTCCAGTTGCGCAAAAGTATTGAGACTTTTCAAAGTCTTTTAATCCAGAAACATCGACACTTTGATGATCCAGGGCTATTGTGTACAACCAGAGGCAAGTTCAAAACCATTAATACACTCCCAAGGAGTGGTTGACTATCACAGATCATTCCTAGAAGAAGGCGTATAATAGTCTGCCAGGTCACAAAGGAACCCAAGGCAACCTCTAAGTAACTTATACGCTTTGCATGCTCTTCTGAGAAGTTAAATATGCTTATTGTCTCTTCTGAGAGGAAGAGGACTAGAACTCTAGCGCCACCTATTGGAAGCAGCAATCCTGAAAGTCAATATCAACTCTGTAACGAGCCTTGCAATATGACTTAAAATAAAAACCAAAACAGAATCTCAATTTGCAGACACTGTGTTCTGGGTTACTGCCCCTCATCAGTGCAAAGTATGAGATCTGATTCACCTAGCCAAATCAGATCTCATACTGATGAGGGGCAACACCCCGAAACATATATTACAAAGTTTCTTATTTTCATGTGTACTATTAATCTATGAAATTAATTGAAACGACAGTTACTCTTTAAGTGCGGAATCCCAGCAATTCTGTTTCAAAAAACTTGAATTAAAAAAACACAGTTTTAAGTTGGCATCAAACACGCATAAGAAAGGGATAAAAATACAGCAAACAAAAAAAAGCAATGCTGCAATAATCGCAGCCAATTTCTATTGCATACTTTAGTGCGGCCACCGGCAGAAAGAATTGGACTGGAAAAAAAAAGCGTTTTTGCAATATCGGGCTCGTGAAAAAAATAGCTGTGCAACAATTCTAAGCACTTGCTGTTTACTGTTACTGACGCGCCCCCTGGGCCGTGGGGTACCCGGAGCCGGGCCTGTAGATGCTGGGGGTTGTAGTCACCGTGGCGGCGACCCGGTCCGTGACCCAGGGCGGTCAAACCAGGGGTAGTTTATGTATATCTCTGTTATGTATAGTCCGACTACACCACCTGTGGAATGCGGTTATTGGGAACCGCCGCTGCGGAGCAGTCCGCTGAGGCTGATGGTGTGTGCAGCAAGGTGATGTAACTCCCCACAGGAAGAGTGGAACTTCAGGGCAGCGTGTATGGATGATGGTGGTGGTAGTGCAAGGTATCAGTAATGACAACACGGAGTCTTTGCAGTGCAGTCCCAGGGTCTTTACTGTTGGCAATTATATGGGCCCCAACAGGAGTACCGGCTAGTGATGAGGGCCTGATCAGTCTGGGAACAATCCTAGAGTCCTCCTGGCCAGGTGAAGTTTTGGCCTGCCGTTCTGACTATACTCTTTGGCTATCCCGCTTATAGTCGTGTTGTAGCCCACGTCCCTGAGTGTAACGTGCTGCGCTCACTCGTATGGCTGGCGACTCGGACCTTGTGTATTCCTCGCTCCTCTGTGGCGGTACTGGTCCTTTTGTGTGGCTGAGCCTCCGGGCTTCTGTTGGGCCAGGAGACCTGTAATCTCCTGCCCTGCGGTATCTGCTGCTGGGTATGCAATCCCCATAGCCTCGGACTCCAGCATCCGGTCCTCTGTGGATACTATCCAGGACGAGCTCACTCCAGCTCCAGTCCCTGGCTCTTTACTCCTTCGTGTCCTACTTGACTCCATACACTAGCTTAGACTCAGACTAACCCCACCTCCAGATCCAGTTATATAGGGCAGGATCCTCCCCTTTCTGGTCTGGGGCAGGAAGTGTTGCATGTAATGTATTCCTGACCAGGAAACTCCTGTTTTGCTACCAGACATGGTATTACTACCACTGTGGCAACCAGACCCTCTGGGGTGCCACATTGCTTTTTTACAACAGAGTATTTTTATACCTTTGTTTTACTGTGTCCTTGTGTTTTTCAACAATTCTAAGAAGTCCAACATGGTCAGAATTCACCTGCAACTTTTTTTTAATTTTTTTACATCTTATGGGCACAATAAGATCACAGTACTGCTATAATTTTACTAATATCGCCATGTAGCGCTACTTGTAATGCTATGTTCCGATGATGAGTATTTAGTGCGTTTTTGTTGCAGAAATTCTGCACCTTCTAGGAAAATTAGGTTACGCTTTTGAGTGCGGTTTTTTGTCTCTCTTTGGTATGTCATATTTTAAATTAAGCTGCTTTGTTTTTTATACTTTTTGGTATTTGGCTTTGACAACTTTTTTGATACATTCATGTTCGGGTGACCAAGTGTTTTTGATGTTCTTCTGCAGCGGAAAATGCCCTAAAAGCAAGTGCATTTTTTACCTGTAGATTTTCCACATCTAATGCAATTCTTTGGGGCAAATCCGCACATAAAACTTAGCATGGCCGCAAGATAAATTGACATGTAGCTGATTTGAAACTCGCACCGCAGGTCAGTTTACGCTGCTAGAAATAAAATCACAGTGGGCATGAGATTTCTATAAATCCCATCCACTTTGCTGAATCTGTAAGACACTTTTTTGTGCAAGGAAAATATGCAGCATCATAAACCTCTTTGGAACTTAATCTAAGCTGTATAAATATACACTCCCCTTGAGCATCAGTGTGAAACGCGCGTCGGGGTGGTCGTAGTGGTCTTCATGACTTTCTGATCACATTACGGGTAAGCAATGAACCAATTTAGCTCTACTTTACTAATAGAGTTCTATTTTTGACTATATCACATGGCAGCCATTTTATTTCATTGTAAACAGAGTAGATTTTGCAGTTATATTTTGAGTTTTACCTGATTTACCATCACCTCCTTTTCTTTACTTGATCTATCCTCTTTGTTGAGTCCTCATACATGTGTCGTGTTTTTGTACGATGCATGTTTTTAATATGTCTAATAAAATGATTGTTTTTATATATTTTTTGTGAGTGGTTAATGGATACATTGTATTCATATCTAGGTCATTATTAAGCTGCATAAATGTAGCAAATGTGCACCATTTTCTGCACCCCTTGTGCTATTCTGTATCCTCTGCACCATTATCCCAGGTACATTTCTTGGCCGTGTATACAGAAAGGCTTGTAATCCTTTTTCTATGTATCTGGTAGATGGACACACTCTCGATGCCGCTACACTGGAAGCCAATTAGCTTCAGATTGTGTTTGGAGCGAAGGAAGACAACTTTTTATTGAGCTGTTGCCACTTTCCTAGTTTGGGGACGTAGTCCTCGAGGACGACCTTTACCTTCTATGTTGTTAGCAGTAGATGTTTTGCTTTGTGACTGAACATATAAATCTTCTCCGTCTTGTAATCGCCTGCTCCACATTACACGGAGCTCCATTCTGCTGGAATTAGAGGTGGACGCTGAGGTCCTGTCATTGCCGAAGTATCCAGCCGAGCTCAGCTTGTTACAGATGTTTACGGTCCAATTTAGAGACCTGAAGTCCAGTCTCCTGGTAAGTCATTCCCTATCAATCTTAATGTCCGTTCCCAACAAGTGGAAGGTGTAAGCGCTCGGTGTCAACTGTGCATTTGGTTGCTGTGCAGTTGTAAAAATGACAAACTTTACCGGGCAATGTACTCAGGAAAGCAGGAGACCAAAGTAATAACATTTTATGTGGTTTGATGTTGTTAGAGTTGCTCACCGGTGCGACAAGGAAAATGGAAAAAAAAAAAAAACAGCTGAAGATGAGAATCTTATTGAGCCGGAGGGATTTCTGATGCCCACGAAAGGCAAGCACCGCTCCTTATGGCCTCCATATCAACACTGAATGAGTTATAGACGCATTGTGTAATCCACCGACCAGCCTGCCGTCACTTGCCCCTGGTGGCCGTTTAATAATTAGTTGGTATTGGCTTGGAAGGGATGAGATATATTTAATGTAATGGTTTAATAACCGTATATGGGAGCTCAGGAATAGATAGAAAGTTATATATTTTTAAGTATTTGCCTTTTTTGACTCTACCTTATACTTCTCTATACCACAATATCATCTTTTCAAAGTATTGTATTCTGGATGTACTTTGTGGCAGTAACAATACAATTCCAGTCCTCAGTTCGGTCTTCAGTAGCGGCATCCTGCACTTACAACTGCTTTAGTGGCTCAGCACAGTGCTTTCTAGTCTTTATTTTTGGTGGCCTTCTCCTCATTTCCTTCATTGCGCCTTCCCTTCATTCACAGTATACCTTCCTTATTTCATTCCCACTGTCCATTTTTTTTGCCACCCTCCCCTCATTACAGCTCTCCCTTTTACCTTGCCTCTGTTATTCTTTTTAATTGTTACCCTTGTTTTCTTCTTATCGTATAACCCTTTCTTTTTCCTTTCCTTATGAACCCTTATTTTTCCTTTCCTGTCACCCCTTCTTACTTTCATCCCTACCCTCCCTGCTTTTCATCACTGATTCCAATCCACAAGTCTTTCCTTTCTTCTTACCCTCTCTTCTTTGCTTCCTACCAGCCCTCCTTTTTCCATTCATACCATTCTCCCTTCTTATTCATCCTCCTGTCTTTCTTTTTTTTAGACTCCCCTTTTTCCCATCCCACTTTTTTGTCACTTCCCATTCTCCCTTTTTTCCCATCTTCCTACCCTCTCTTCTCTGCTTCCTCAGAACCCTCCTTTTTTCTTTTTCAGCCTCCTTTCTTTCCTTTTCGGCCTCCCTTCTTTCTTTCCTTTTCGGCCTCCCTTCTTTCTTTCCTTTCGGCCTCCCTTCTTTCTTTCCTTGTCGGCCTCCCTTCTTTCTTTCCTTGTCGGCCTCCCTTCTTTCTTTCCTTGTCGGCCTCCCTTCTTTCTTTCCTTGTCGGCCTCCCTTCTTTCTTTCCTTTTCGGCCTCCCTTCTTTCTTTCCTTTCGGCCTCCCTTCTTTCTTTCCTTGTCGGCCTCCCTTCTTTCTTTCCTTGTCGGCCTCCCTTCTTTCTTTCCTTGTCGGCCTCCCTTCTTTCTTTCCTTGTCGGCCTCCCTTCTTTCTTTCCTTTTCGGCCTCCCTTCTTTCTTTCCTTTCGGCCTCCCTTCTTTCTTTCCTTGTCGGCCTCCCTTCTTTCTTTCCTTGTCGGCCTCCCTTCTTTCTTTCCTTGTCGGCCTTCCCTTCTTTCTTTCCTTGTCGGCCTCCCTTCTTTCTTTCCTTGTCGGCCTCCCTTCTTTCTTTCCTTGTCGGCCTCCCTTCTTTCTTTCCTTGTCGGCCTCCCTTCTTTCTTTCCTTTTCGGCCTCCCTTCTTTCTTTCCTTTCGGCCTCCCTTCTTTCTTTCCTTGTCGGCCTCCCTTCTTTCTTTCCTTGTCGGCCTCCCTTCTTTCTTTCCTTGTCGGCCTCCCTTCTTTCTTTCCTTGTCGGCCTCCCTTCTTTCTTTCCTTGTCGGCCTTCCCTTCTTTCTTTCCTTGTCGGCCTCCCTTCTTTCTTTCCTTGTCGGCCTCCCTTCTTTCTTTCCTTGTTGGCCTTCCCTTCTTTCTTTCCTTGTTGGCCTTCCCTTCTTTCTTTCCTTTTCGGCCTCTCTTCTTCTTGGCCTTACTTCCATACTTTGTCATGGTCTCACTTTTTTTTTTTTTACTTTCATCCCGGCCTCCTTTCTTTTCTTCTGAGTATTCTTTCTTTCTCATCCTCACTTCTACCTTCATCCCTGCCCTCCTTTCTTTACTCCATTCCCATTCTTTCTTCTTTACTTCCTTTCCATCCTCCCTACATTTTTTATTTACCCCGCCCCTTTCCTTCCTGGCTTCCCCCCACCGGTTGTAGTAGGTCACACTGCACCCCATACCTATGGTATTATATAACTCTCATTTTCCAAGGAGGATTACCACTTACCTGTAGTTGGTATCAGGGGTGGACACAGACATGAGAGGCCCCTGTGTAAGAACAGTGTATGGGCCCTTTGCAGTCCAATAGCTCATCATAATGCACAATCCCTCCTGCTTTAGAGGTGGTAGTGGCCCCCTTACCTCCTGGGCCCCTGTGCAGCTGCACAGGTTGCACCAATGGTGTGTCCGCCTCTGGTTATTATCCCAGGCTCAGTACCTGTATTCATTTAGACATTGGAGACATTATTTTGTTCTTTATGCTTGGAGAGATTGATGTGTTCGGTGTTCCTGGGATGTTGTGTATGGCGGTGTGCGAGATCTAGTTTTATACTCTGAGCTATGCATTGCACCACGATTATTCTTTTATTAATGCATGTGAACATTTACTGCTCTCTGGGTGTGAGATGATTCACTTTTAGGATCGTGTGTCTCGTCATTTATACTATATCATATATTTAGTCGGAGCTCTTGTCTATGTATTTTATTTCCAAACCCTGGGTCATCACAATCCCAGAAGCTCCTCTTAGCTCCAAATCTTTTTTCCCGCTTGTAGATGTAATTAAAAAATCTAAAATACGTCTTTGTAACTAGGATTGTGTCTGATTAAAGGGAATACAATTACAGCCCTTGTAGCTTCCAGGATACACATTTTTCCACCGAAGGAATCTGTAGCGCAGGTAAATATAAGAAACTCTGTAATATATCTTTTGAGAGAAATATGCTTTTTTTTTCTCCACTTTTCAGCCACTTCTCCTCCTCCTATCTCCTAACCTTACCACCGACTTTGAAAAAATGCGTAAATCCACCTTACTCATATCAAGGTGGATTGTCAGCTCACTGAGAGATCAGATTACAGCTGCTTGATGACGTCTATGGAGAGGAGAGAAGCAACAGCTATGCACACAGACTGTGCTGCTGCTTTTAAAGGGGATATCCGGGACTTTAAAAAAAAAAAAGACCTTTAGTTGATAACAGGGGCAACTACCTGCCTGTTGTACCCAGCGCCGGTCATTGACCGCTCCTACCAGAGATTCAGCTGCTCCCTGTCATCAGAGCAGCAGTTTCCCTTCCTGTTGACAGGGCGGGACTACTGGTTTCATGTTGATTCACAACTTGACTCTGCTGCCTAATTGGGGGAAGCCGGCTGTCAATCAGCATGATGTCAGTAGTCCCGCCCTGTCAACAGGAAGAGAAACTGCTGTGCTATTGACAGGGAGCTGCTGAATCTCCGGCAGGAGCGGTCAATGACCAGCACCGTCTACAACAGGCAAGTAGTTCGTGGATGTCCCCTTTAAGGGTTTTACAGTATCTCACGCTAGTGCTGGATTCACAGCTACACTGCTCAATAGTGTACAATGTCATCCATGCTGCTTCTTCTTAACATGTACTCCACGGGGCAGGAATCCATCATGTCTCTATGTGTTGTTCTTCAAGAAATCATAGCAGCAAAATAAGTCATATAAAGGCCCGTTATTCCTCAGAAGCACACACAGTACAGCTTATTCCGAACACTCACCTGAAACTACATGTACACTTAGAAAAGACCGGAGCTGAGCTACAATACCACACACCACCAGTGGCGAGATGCTTGTGTTTTGTTTTAATTTTTTTAAGTAAACTGACAAGTTTTCTGAATCCAGGAAACCTCTTTATGGCTGCTTGCGAGAAACAGTGCCACTCCAGTCGTTGGGCTACTTGTGGTATTGCAACTCGACAATTGAGAGAATAGAATTACTGATCCGCCCCATTCTTAATGTACTTGAGCTCCAATGCCAAACGTGGCCCAAAAACAAGAGTGGAAAAAAAAAGTATGTTTTTATAATGTTTTACAACCCCCTTTAATCCAGAATCATGTACATTAATAGACAATCTAGTCGCTTACAGAAACGTTTGGACTGTAATCAATGTAAATTTAAGATGTCAATTACCTTAAGGTCTATTAGGGAAGAATTCTTCACAGATTTAATAAAGCGGGGAGGTGAGGAGAGGGCGTAGATGGCCACGCTCTGACACTGCATTTACTGTACCTTATAAAAGACAGACGCGAGCATGAGTGACCTCTTGTCCTCAGCATTTTCGTCAAGATGACCTGATTTGGTCTAAATTATGTTATCGTTCCTTGGAAAGCCAAGCAAGTTGCATTTCAATGAGGTGCATAATTTAAAGTTCGCTTTCATCTTTGACCAGAAAGGGGCAGCTAACATAGAAGTCTGACCGTTGAGATCTTCATCAATGTTTCCAATGAAGTGGCAGCAGTGCTAGGAAGGTTTATTGTCACTTACGTCTTCTTCTCTACTCTGCTTTCTCCCGAAGCTGAAGGCATCTTGTTCTAATGATCACCAGAGTTCTCCAGTCAGAAGTCAACCCCTTTTAAAAGGAGTTTGTCGTCTCAAATTGACAGTACAGTTAAAGGAATTTTTCAGGACTTTAACATTGATGGCCTATCCAAAAATGATTGGCGGGGGTGCCGGGTGCCATACTCCACCGATCAGACATTGATGACCTATCCTAAAGTTAGGCCATCAGTGTTAAAGTTCCGGATAACCACTTTAAGCATACGGCCTTATGGTGGACATAACCTCTTTAAAAATTGCACCTTTATTCTTCTAATCTGTGCCTCCGTACTTCAAAAATTGAAGTTTTGTCAAATATGTTAATTGTGGTGCACCCTTAGTGTGCACAAGAGGCTCAGTGCATTGTTCCGCCCACTGATTTTGTATTCCCCGCCTCCTTCACTGGTGATTGACAGTACCAGCTTTCCTGAGCTATCCCTGCAGGCATTTCTCGCTCTAGGCAAGCTGGTGTTGTCCATCACTAGTCCAGGAGCCGGGGACTTGCAAAACCTGTGGGCGGAACGGTGCGGCAAGCCTCTTGGGCACACTAAGGGTGCACTCTAATTAGCATATTTGATTAATCTTCAGTTTCTGAAGAACGGAGGGAGCGATTAGAAGGATAAAGGTCCAATTTTTATAAGAGTTTTGGCCCCTAATAGGCTTTGGGCTTAGTTAGACTATCAGTTTTGGCTTACTGACTCCCTTTAAGGAGATGTTCTTACTCTGTGGCAATTAAAGTACCCAATGTTTTTCATTGTTGATTTAAAGGGGTGGTGTGCAGAAATTAGAAAATAATGGCTGATTTTTGGCAAAGACTTCATCAACCTATATTGTAATCATTGTTCCCTTGCTTCAAAGGAAATCGCTTCTCCTTTCATTTACTTGATGTTGAGCTTTGGTGACTTGTGTTTGTGTACAGAAGCCGATCTACTTATGACTCTTATTAAAGGAGTATTGCAGGCTAAGATAAAAGTGACTGCAGACTGCCTAATTGTGACATTATTGGCAACTGCGCTCACTCTCACGATTGTCCTGTTCTCGGTATATGAATGTGCAGTTGAATGGCCGCATGTCTGCAATTTGCACACTTGCTCTCCTGTGCTGACTAGATTCCTATCCATTTCTTTCAATGGAAAAATTGAGATGCTAGTCGGCACGTGACAGCAAGTGTGCAACTCGAAGTCACGCTGTGAATACAGGGTAATCCTGACAGTCTGTGCATTACACACTGCCAGGATTCGGCAGTCGCATTGAGTGACTTCAGACTTTTCTTTTCGCCCGCACAACTTCTTTAAAACTTTTTTTTGTCATCAGAAGTAAGAAAAGAGATGAATGTTTGACTCCCGTGGATTATACTGAACACTGCGGATGAACTGCCGGCAGTAATAAGACATTTCTCTCTTATTTTTTAGGGTTCCTACGATCCAAGCAAAGTAAAAGTGATTCATTTTAGTATGAATCCTGCTACTAAGGCCCAACAGCAGCACAAGGATGACGTCCAGAACCTCCAGGACGAATGCATCAAACTGAGGGAACTTGTCCGTATTTTAGAGGGGGGCTCCTCAGTTCCTGACAAACTCGAAGCAGCAGGGAGTATCCAGAGCCCCGTTCAGGAAGTTACTAGTAAGTGTTAATTACATTTCATAGTGTGGCGGATAAATCTGAAAATTTGGCATCTCTTTAAAAGTGGACATTGTGGAGGTGGACATTTCTTTATCCGAAAGCGGAGTATGTCTGTGATTTATAGTGTCATTATGTTTAACTATACAGTCGTTACCAAAAGTTTTGAGACCAATATAAATTTGGGATTTTGGCGGACTTTGCTGCTTCAGTTTTTTATAGCTGCAATTTACATTCACTGTAGATTGTTATGAAGAGGGATCAGATGAATTGCAATAAAAATGCAAAGTCGTTCCTTGCCATGAGAATTAATTTAATCACACAAACTCCATTTCAACTGATTTTTAGCTCTGCTCTCGGGGTCTTCAACTGCTGGGATTTCCACTGATACCGCAAATGGGTTTTGAAGTCCCGCTATTGAATGGAGCGATGGTGACCACTATTCTAGTCTTGGGTCACTGGATGGACAGAGAAAGCCAAGCTGTGTTCATGGTTCATCAGTCACAGGGGCGGAGAATGGAGCCGTTGTGCACATTTGTGATCATTAGACTATTCAATTCGAAGACTTCCAGTGTTTGCACCACCGGTGACCCAACATCTAAGCCCACCATACACATGAGACTAATGTCGGTCTCACTCGGCGTTATCGACAGGTTTGTCCAACACTCTAATGTGTATGATAAGAGAGGAAAAGGGGGAGAGTCAGCTCACCGCAATCAGATGCACCTTGTCGGCATGGGTTTCACCGCATGGAGCCACCCTAGTCCAGGCAAACGAAGCAATGCAGAAAAAAAAGATAAACTCAAGCAATGATAGATCAGGTAGATCTAAAACTTCACATTTATTGACATACTTTTATAATCCACCATGATCGGCATACCATACTGGAAAACCAACGCATTTCAGCTATTGTCGCTTAGTCCTGGTCTGACCATGACTAAGGCACAATAGTCGAAACACGTTGGTTTTCCAGTTGTGGATTCACTATGGTATGCCGATCATGGTGGATTATAAAAGTTTGTCAGTAAATGTGAAGTTTTAGGCCTACCTGATCCATTATTGCTGGAGATAATCTTTTTTTTATAATGTGTATGGGGACACCAGCCAACTGATTGTCGTAGGAGGCGTCAATCAGGCATGTCCGATTTCAGACTGGCAATCACATTGTTCTCCTGGAGATGACTGGCCGTGGTTCTCTCACAGAGAATGCAGACGCTCTCCTGTGTATGGGTAAGACTGCCGAGATGGCCATCGGTCAAACAATTGGCCAAAGCATTATTTGGCCAACAGCCAACTAATGTGTATGGCGGACTTTACCTCCTTTCCTGCAGATGGGTGTTAAGTTGCTATGAACAAAAAATAGAAAAAGTGTCCATTCAGCTGACCACTTATGTGTTAGAGATAAGGATCCCGGGAGACTTCCAGGTTAGACCGTCTGTGGTCTGGGTGTGGTGCACGGAGTAGGCACTGGTCTAACTTCCAGGTCAAATAGCTCTCAATGGTGTTCTCCAGCGCAGAAGGGAAGTAGTTAAGACATAGCCTTTAATTATATAGGATAAAAAAAAAAGCCAGAATGAGCACATGTTAAAAAAAAAAACATAATGCTTACGCGTTTCGGGTAGAAAAACCCCATAGCTGGATTAAGGGGTTTTCTACCTGAAACACGTAAGCATTGTTTTTTTATTTATTTTATTTTTTTTTTTAATGTGCTCTTTCTGCCAATTTTTTTTATCCTATATGATAAAAGACTAAGTTTTATCTACGTTCCTTCGGTGCTGGAGAACGTTCCTTTTTGAATCATTGAGAGCAATAAGTTATGGTGGACAAAAAGTAATAAAATTGCACCTATCTCGTGAGAGGAAAGCCTAAAAGCCATGTTCTGCTTATTTAGTGATTGGACTCTGTAGGCTTCGCTCTGTCACATTTGTGAAATAAGTCTATTAATCACACTAATATTGGATTATCTGATTATTTCTTCCTCCACTTTACTTACAATCACTATTAATATATAATCTTTTGCACTGTATTTCGGTGCTCGGCCCTGTTGGTTTTGCAGAAAGTCTCCGGAGTAATGGAGGAGTCACTTTACCTTGTGGAGACTTGGCAGGGATCACAGACTTATGCTAATTTAGTCACTGCTAAATTTCAGGTCACTGTTGTTAGTTTAGCAAAAGATATTAATGTCGGTGATTCTAGGGCTGAATTTACAAGGGCAATAATGTTAGTTTGCTTTTCCCCTTTTTCGGCGGCCTTGTGGCTTACCGTGTTACTTTGTATAAGTATATATTACCGGTGAAGATAAGCAGCAGCTAAATACCAGTCTGTACAAGAACTGTAAACAGGTCGAAAACCCAATATGAAATGCCCTACAAAAAATATCTTGTTGCCTTAAGGACCCACAATGTTCATGCATTATATGGACTGTCAATGGATTTTATGGGTTATTGCAAAAAATATCAAGTTATTCCTTTCTTAGCTGTGCGGAAAAGACAAGAATCACAACTGGGTGGAAATATAAAGACTCGTATAGCATAATCGTTTCCTGGCAGAGTATCACAGAGTCATATTTCTCGTAGATTGGTTACATGTGCTATTCACCCTGGATTTTTTTGCATCGAGAGGAAAGGTAGGAGAGGTACATTTGTAGATTAATCTATATATATAATCGTCTTATCCCGTCTGTCTCTGTCTGTCTGTCCAGGAAATCCCGCGTCGCTGATTGGTCTGGCCACGGCCAATCAGCAACGCGGGATTTCAGAAAAAGATGGCGGCCGTTAGCAGCTCATCTGGCGGACGGAGGTCAGCGGCGATGCAGCCGGGAGATGAGCGGCGCTAGCCGCTCATCTCCCCGCTGCTGGCAGCACAAGTACCCCGACGGGCGGCGCCGCTGACCTCCATGCGGCTACCGTCGGGAGATCAGCGGCATGGGATGCTGATCTCCCGCCGGCAAGTGTGAAGGGAGGGACGGCGCTGCTGCCCGGTCATCAGTAATACGGCCGCGACCAATCAGCGATTTTGGCGCCAAATTTAAACACCGCTCTGCTGATTGGTCGCGGCCGCCGGCCGACCGCGACCAATCAGCGAGATTGGCGCCAAATTTAAACAACGCGCTGCTGATTGGCCGCTGGCCGCGACCAATCAGCGAGATTGGCGCCAAATTTAAACCAGCGACCAATCACCGATATTGCCGCCAAATTTAAACACCGTTTTGCTGATTAGTCGCGGTTGCCGGCCGCGACCAGCGATTTTGGCGCAAAATTTAAACAACGTTCTGCTGATTGCGCCCGGTCGACTGCATACATATTCTAGAATACCCGATGCGTTAGAATTGGGCCACCATCTAGTGTGAACATATATTTCCAAGTTCACATGCAGTTAAATCTCCTATATTTTTATCTGCAAGATTAAAGGGAATCTGCCAACCCAAAATGACTGTTCAAACCAAACACAGGCACTCAATGCTCCCTTGAAATGAAAACATTTAAGTACATTTTCCCACATATCTTCTCTATGGAAAAACTAGTTGGTGGGGAAGGTGTACTGAACTGTTTTGCCACTGCAAGGGTACGCTGAGCGCGAGTTTGGCTTGGTTTGAACAGTCATTTTGTGTTGATAGACTTTCTTTAACTTTTTGTCCTTTAGCGTTTTTTCTTGTATGTGGAACAACAACTTTACTGTGTGACTGCCCCCATTAAAAGCCATCTTAGCTCTGCAGAGGCTGCTGTTTCTGTCACTCAGACTGTTCTCCATCTCTATGACAGTTAGTACAGCATCCCCTGCTACATGGCTGTCTATAGACATAAAGCATGACGTTAGGCCAGTTGTCTAACTCCACAAAGCATTGATATACAGTCATGGCTGAAAGTGTTGACACCCTTGAAATTGTTCCAGAAAGTGAAGAATTTCTCCTGGAAAATTATTGCAATTACACATGTTTATTCCCTTTGTGCGTATTGGCACAACACAAAAAAAAACAGAGAAAAAAAATGCAAAGTGGACATAATTCCACACAAAACCCCCAAAATGGGACGAATAAATTGTTGCCACCTTTCCAAAAATGTAGGTAAACAACTTTGTTTCAAGCATGTGATGCTCGTTCAAACTCATCTGTGGCAAGTAACAGGTGTGGGCAATATGAAAATCACACCTGAAACCAGATAAAAAATGGAGAAGTTGACTCAATCTTTGCATTGTGTGTCTGTGTGTGCTACACTAAGCATGGAGAACAGAAAGAGGAGAAGAGAACTGTCTGAGGACTTGAGAACCAAAATTTTTGAATAATATCAACAATCTCAAGGTTACAAGTCTATCTCCAGAGATCTTGATGTTCCTTTGTCCACGGTGCGCAACAAAATCAAGAAGTTTACAACCCATCCACATCCAGATACAGATCTTCAGAAGGTTTCTGTCCACATCTCTGGAATTGCGCTGTAAGAACCTTGGTCTGAGTATTTCTAGAAAGCTTTACACATCGTGGATATATACTCTGCATACATCAAATATCTCGCCGAACAAATAAATTCATTATTGATGCTTATGTTCTCGCTGCGTGTCTTCTGGAGAATCATCCATCATGTCGGTGTCAGCAGCTGCGCCAACATCTGTATTAGCCACGGAAATGAAGCACAAATGTAATTCCTAAACATTTACTTAGCGGCACCTGCCACACAGTATACTGCATTATATACTGTAGATTCTGTATACAATCCACTCCAAGAAGAATTTTTGCAAACTACTACTTTGATGATGAATATTGCATACGCTCTGCCATGTAGTAGTGCGGACTACGCTGTCATATATTTGCCTGCAAAAAAAACAGTGCCAAGTTTGTCTAATGGCTGCGTCTGGTATTGCAGCTCAGACCCATTCATGATTCCGAAATTAAAAGGAATAAAATGTCCAGGTGGGTTTCACTTGTATCAAGCGTAAAAGTGAATATCCACCTTTTAACACCATGTTATTTCTTAGATTTAAAGGGACTGTCCACTAACGCACAACCCCTTATTAATAGCCCAGGGAGATCAATCTTGCACCAGCTCCACTTTTTTGTACTCAGCGCTTAATCTCCACCGGTCTGCTGATATCAACATTTCGTTGATAATGACACAGCGCTGAGTAAGGAGGAGCGGTACCGCTCTGTGAGGGGCGTATCAAATTTATTTTTAATTTTCTCATTGAACCCTTTCACAAAGTTCTACTGTAGTTTTTTTCATATATATTTTCCATATGCCTGAGTGTCCACTAAAAATAATAAAAAAAAGTCCACAAGCTCCCCTGCCGATTTCCCCAACTGCTCCTCTGCACCGCTGCCACAGGTCCTATGTAGTAATTGGCAACGATGACGCTTTGGATAACATCAGAAGAGGAACAGAGGAAACCAGTGGCCGACCCACTTATTATTTTTAGAGCTCACTTTGGGCCCTTGATAAAGTATGAAAGGGGTGGACAACTCCCTTCAACGCATGTTGTGATAATAATAAAGTATAAAGGAAGCTGCCTCTGGTAGAGGCTGGGGGGGAGGGGGTGGGCAGCGAAAACTTTATCATATAATGTGGAAATTTTAGGACAGATTTATTGTGAGTAGAATTTTTGAAGTCCGTTTTGCTTGTGACTGCAAACTTGTGAATCTTCACATCGTGCGCACTGTGAGAATTCTACGGTGGCGGTGGGAGGAAGGGGTGGCATATATACCAGGATATTATCAGAACTGGGGTACATTACTGCTATACCAGTGTCAGCAGCAGACACCCTTCCCCTTAACAGTGCACCGTGACCACATTTTTTACTTAATTTTTTTTTCTATTTTCCTCCTCTAAAACCTAGGTGCGTCTTATGTCCGAAAAATACGGTATATTTTTTTCAAGGTTCACACAGGTTTGCTGAACCCAGAGCCCTGCCTAAATTGCTACAGTTCATATAGGAGTTTTTGGCAAAGACTCAGCATGCTGCAATTAATACAATGGTGTAATAAGAGGGCACCCATTCTGATTACAGTGCACTAGTCAGGAGCAGAAGGCACTTGCTGCTACAATATAACCTTTACTTTTGTTCGGCTGTAGACTTCATGTGACTATGATGGATGGAGGCGAGCCGACAGCACATAAGCTCAGAGGGTATGACGAAAATACGGTCTCCTTTTTTACATCCTTTGATGCACACGAAGCAAGTCTGTGCTCTAATCCCCGGCTGACGTCACGTGTGCCAGGATAGACGGGGAATATTCAGATACAATAGAAATAAGTTCTAGCTCATTACATATATACATACACATACATGCTGAGCATGGCATTCATCATAAAGGCAAACTAGGAACGTGCCTAGCACAGCGATGGAGGGGTAGTCACTGCATTCCTACTCGCCTTTTATTGTAGTAGTCTAGACAGTTACAGTTTTCCCTATGATCCAATGAATTGGCCACATGCAGTACTACTAAAATGTTCCAAACAGGTGTGGGAAAATTGCTGCAATGTAAGAATGCTTTCAAAAAAAGAAACACTATTACTTTATTTCTATAAATTTCCAAAATGCAAAGTGAATGAACAAAAGAAAAATCTAAATCACATTAATACTTTGTGATCGCCCTTTGCCTTCATCAATTCTCCTAGCTACACTTGCCCACTGTTTTTGAAGGAACTCGGAAGGGAGGTTGTTCCAAACATCTTGGAGAATGAACCACAGATGTCACTTGTGCAAGTCCTTCTGTCTCCTCATATAGTCCCAGACAGGCTGGATGATGTGAGATCAGGGCTCAGCATCCACAATATCATCGCTTCCAGGACGCCTCTTTCTTCTTTAAACTGAAGACAGTTCTTAATGACATTGGCTGTATGTTTGGGGTTGTTGTCCTGCTGCAGAATAAATTTGGAGCCAATCAGATGCCTTCCTGACAGTATTACATGATGAATACATATCTGTATGTATTTCTCAGCATTAAAGACACTATTAATCCTAACCAAATACCCAACTCAATATGTTGAAATGAAGCTCCAAACTTACAAGATCATCCACCATGCTTCACTTTTCCTGTAGACACTCACTATTGTACAGCTATCCAGCCCTTTGTTACTGCCAAACATTTCACATTTTGACTTCTCGGTCAAGATCACCTGTGTTATTTTTCTGCAACCCAGTTCCTATGTTATTGTGCATAGTTTAGTCACTTGGCATTGTTTCCATGTCAAAGTTATGTTTTTTCGGCTGCAATTCTTCCATTAAGACCACTACTTGTCAGAGTTCTCCGAACAGTAGCAGGGGGGAGTTAGGTACCACTGTGCTGCAATTTCCGAGTTGATGGTACTGCTGGGCACCTTCTGATTCTTACGGGAAGTACACATGATATGCCTTTCATCTGTGGCACTAAGTTTCTTTGGCCAACCATTACATTTACAGTGATCAATTTTGCCCATTTCTTACTGCTTCTTCAAAAGAGCTTGAACAGCACATGTTGAAATCTTTGCCTGGGAGAGACCTTGCTGATGCAGTATAATTACCTTGTGTCTTGTTGCTGTGCTCAGTCTTGCCATAGTTATTAGTGGAACACACTCAGATTGGGTCACAGTTAACAGTGGGGTACCACAGGGGTCAATATTGGGCCCTCTTCTTTTCAACATTTATTAATGACCTTGTACAAGGCATACAGAGTAGAATTACAATATTTACAGATTATACTAAGCTCTGCAGGGTAATCAATACAGAGGAGGATAATTTTATATTACAGAAGGATTTATGTGAACTGGAGGCTTGGGCTGGGAAATGGCAATGGAAATTTAATGTAGATAAATAAAAGGTCATGCACTTTCGGAGAGGAAATAGTAACATAGCAACGTAGGTTGAATAAAGACCTAGGTCCATCAAGTTTAACCTTGGGTAAAAATGTCACTGAAAAAGACTTGAGTGTATGAGTGGACGGCAAACTCTACTTTAGTGATCAGTGTCAGGCAGCTGCTGCTAAGGTAAAGAAAATAATGGGATGCATTAAAAGAGGCAAAGATGCTTGTGACCATTACATAATTTTGCTTCTATATAAGTCACTACTGCGGCCACACTTTGAATACCGTATAGAGTTTTGGTCACCGGTGTATAAGAAGAATATAGCTGAACTAGAGCAAGTGCAGAGAAGAGCAATCAAGGTTATTAAGGGAATGGGTGGACTGCAATACCAAGATACGTTATTAAACTTGGGGTTATTCAGTTTGGAAAAATGGAGGCTTAGGGGTGATCTTATTACAATGTACAAATCTGTATAATGATCTTTTTACACTTAGTCCTGCGATAGGGACAAGGGGGCATCCTCTATGTCTAGATAGAAGAAAGAAGGTTTAATCATAATCACAGACGCGGATTCTTTACTGTAAGAGCAGTGAGACTATGGAACTCTCTGCCGCATGATGTTGTAATGAGTGATTCACTACTAAAATTCAAAAAGGGCCTGGATACCTATCTTGAGAAATATAATATTACAGGTAATGGACACTAGATTATGCGATGGGACATTGCTCCAGGGATCAAGCCTGATTGCCGTATGGAATCAGGAAGGAAATTTTCCCTTAATATGGAGCTATTAATGTCTGTCCCATGGGGTTTTTGCCTTCTTCTGGATCAACATGTAAGGCTATAGGTTGAATGCAATGGACTTAAGTCTACTTTCAGTTGTATAACCATGAAACTGATATGAGACTCTTGAATTTCACTTTTGATCATTCAGTTTGCATATTGGTAATTTATAAAAATAAAACTATTAACACTTCTAAAGAGTGTGGTTCAAGTACTGACCGACTTTACGCAAATACTACATGTCTGGATAGTTCCTAGCATCTATAGGCTAGAGTGCTCAGCAGTGTGAAGTCTAAGGTCACATTTTAGGTAATGAACAACAAGGACGTTCAAGTTGAAAAAGACCATTGGATTTGGATTTCTTGCTGCTTGTTCACATTCACAAGCATTATGGTTCGATGTAGCAGCGGCACAGGGCGGTCTTTGGCCTCGTAATATGTCTCATAGCTAAAATTAACAAGTAGCCCCATCCTAAAAGTAGAACCACATTTCTCCACTGCAATTAAGTATCGAACCCACAGTAAAATCCCCTTTGTGCCTTAACCACTGGTCAGTTTTGAAGGTAAAACCTTGTCCACATGCCTACTATTGTATTCGACTGAGGATTTTACATGTGCAATTCCACGGGTAAATTGTGGATCATTTCTGATCCACGTGGTTTGACCCTAAAGCAGACTGTAAAGTATTGTGCCGAAAGAGGCAAAATCATAGCAAAGGCGAACTAGAGAGCGACAAGAAATGAGAGGGGGAAAAACAGGAAACAGAGAGGAAACAAGGGTTGTCTGGCTTTAGAGCGATTGCAGACTTGTAGGGTATGTGACTGCGTGAAAAAAATGTGTGAAAAAAAAAAGTGTGAAAAAACTGAAAATATGTCTTATATTATAGGTTCTTCAAAGTAGCCACCTTTTGCTTTGATGACTGCTTTGCACACTCTTGGCATTCTCTTGATGAGCTTCAAGAGGTAGTCACCGGAAATGGTCTTCCAACAATCTTGAAGGAGTTCCCAGAGATGTTTAGCACTTGTTGGCCCTTTTGCCTTCACTCTGCGGTCCAGCTCACACCAAACCATCTCGATTGGGTTCAGGTCTGGTGACTGTGGAGGCCAGGTCATCTGGCGTAGCATCCCATTTCACTTCACAGATGTGCCCTGTCAGGTTTAATAAGTCGGATTTCTTGCCTTATAAAAGGGGTTGGGACCATCAGTTGTGTTGTGCAGAAGTCTGGTGGATACACAGCTGATAGTCCTACTGAATAGACTGTTAGAATTTGTATTATGGCAAGAAAAAAGCAGCTAAGTAAAGAAAAATGAGTGGCCATCATTACTTTAAGAAATGAAGGTCAGTCAGTGCAAAAAATTGGGAAAACTTTGAAAGTGTCCCCAAGTGCAGTTGCAAAAACCATCGAGCGCTACAAAGAAACTGGCTCACATGAGGACCGCCCCAGGAAAGGAAGACCAAGAGTCACCTCTGCTTCTGAGGATAAGTTTATCCGAGTCACCAGCCTCAGAAATCGCAGGTTAACAGCAGCTCAGATTAGAGACCAGGTCAATGCCACACAGAGTTCTAGCAGCAGACACATCTCTTCAACAACTTTGTGCAGCAGGTCTTCATGGTAAAATAGCTGGTAGGAAACCACTGCTATAAGGACAGGCAACAAGCAGAAGAGACTTGTTTTGGATAAAGAACACAAGGAATGGACATTAGACCAGTGGAAATCTGTGCTTTGGTCTGATGAGTCCAAATTTGAGATCTTTGGTTCCAATCACGGTGTCTTTGTGCGACGCGGAAAAGGTGAACGGATGGACTCTACATTCCTGGTTCCCACCGTGAAGCATGGAGGAGGAGGTGTGATGGTGTGGGGGTGCTTTGCTGGTGATACTGTTAGGGATTTATTCAAAATTGAAGGCATACTGAACCAGCATGGCTACCACAGCATCTTACAGCGGTATGCTATTCCATCCGGTTTGCGTTTAGTTGGACCATCATTTATTTTTCAACAGGACAATGACCCCAAACACACCTCCAGGCTGTGTAAGGGCTATTTGACCAAGAAGGAGAGTGATAGGGTGCTACGCCAGATGACCTGGCCTCCACAGTCACCAGACCTAAACCCAATCGAGATGGTTTGGGGTGAGCTGGACTGCAGAGTGAAGGCAAAAGGGCCAACAAGTGCTAAGCATCTCTGGGAACTCCTTCAAGATTGTTGGAAGACCATTTCCGGTGACTACCTCTTGAAGCTCATCAAGAGAATGCCAAGTGTGAAAAGTAGTCATCAAAGCAAAAGGTGGCTACTTTGAAGAACCTAGAATATAACACATGTTTTCAGTTGTTTCACACTTTTTTTGTTGAGTATATAATTCCACATGTGTTAATTCATAGTTTTGATGCCCTCAGTGTGAATGTACAATTTTCATAGTGATGAAAATAAAGAAAAATCTTTAAATGAGAAGGTGTGTCCAAACTTTTGGTCTGTACTGTGTGTATATATATATATATATATATATACAGTACAGACCAAAAGTTTGGACACACCTTCTCATTTAAAGATTTTTCTATATTTTCATGACTGAAAATTGTACATTCACACTGAAGGCATCAAAACTATGAATTAACGCATGTGGAATTATATACTTAATAAAAAAGTGAGAAACAACTGAAAATATGTCTTATTTTCTAGGTTCTTCAAAGTAGCCACCTTTTGCTTTGATGACTGCTTTGCACACTCTTGGCATTCTCTTGATGAGCTTCAAGAGGTAGTCACCGGAAGTGGTCTTCCAAGAATCTTAAAGGAGTTCCTAGAGATGCTTAGCACTTGTTGGCCCTTTTGCCTTCACTCTGAGGTGCAGCTCACCCCAAACCATCTCGATTGGGTTCAAATATGGTGACTGTGGAGGCCAGGTCATCTGGCGTAGCACCCCATCACTCTCCCTCTTGGTCAAATAGCCCTTACACAGCCTGGAGGTGTGTTTGGGGTCATTGTCCTGTTGAAAAATAAATGATGGTCCAACTAAACGCATACCGGATGGAATAGCATGCCGCTGCAAGATGCTGTGGTAGCCATGCTGGTTCAGTATGCCTTCAATTTTGAATTAAATTCCCAACAGTGTCACCAGCAAAGCACCCCCACACCATCACACCTCCTCCTCCATGCTTCACGGTGGGAACCAGGCATGTAGCGTCCATCCGTTCACCTTTTCTGCGTCGCACAAAGACACGGTGGTTGGAACCATAGATCTCAAATTTGGACTCAATAGACCAAAGCACAGATTTCCACTGGTCTAATGTCCATTCCTTGTTTTCTTTAGCCCAAACAAGTCTCTTCTGCTTGTTGCCTGTCCTTAGCAGTGGTTTACTAGCAGCTATTTTACCATGAAGGCCTGCTGCACAAAGTCTCCTCTTAACAGTTGTTGTAGAGATGTGTCTGCTGCTAGAACTCTGTGTGGTATTGACCTGGTCTCTAATCTGAGCTGCTGTTAACCTGCGATTTCTGAGGCTGGTGACTCGGATAAACTTATCCTCAGAAGCACAGGTGACTCTTGGTCTTCCTTTCCTGGGGCGGTCCTCATGTAAGTCAGTTTCTTTGTAGCGCTTGATGATTTTTGCAACTGCACTTGGGGACACTTTCAAAGTTTGCCCAATTTTTCGCACTGACTGACCTACATTTCTTAAAGTAATGATAGCCACTCATTTTTCTTTACTTAGCTGCTGTTTTCTTGCCATAATACAAATTCTAACAGTCTATTCAGTAGGACTATCAGCTGTGTATCCACCAGACTTCTGCACAACACAACTGATGGTCCCAACCCCATTTATAAGGCAAGAAATCCCACTTATTAAATCTGACAGGGCACACCTGTGAAGTGAAAACCATTTCCGGTGACTACCTCTTGAAGCTCATGAAGAGAATGCCAAGAGTGTGCAAAGCAGTCATCAAAGCAAAAGGTGGCTACTTTGAAGAACCTAGAATATAAGACATATTTTCAGTTGTTTCACACTTTTTTGTTAAGTATATAATTCCACATGTGCTAATTCATAGTTTTGATGCCTTCAGTGTGAATGTACAATTTTCAAAGTCATGAAAATACAGAAAAATCTTTAAATGAGAAGGTGTGTCCAAACTTTTGGTCTGTACTGTATATATATATATATACACCCCCCCCCCAACATTCGGATTATAAGACGCACCCCACATTTTCCTCAAATTTTGGAGGAAAAAAGTGCGTCTTATAGTCCGAAAAATACGGTATATATATTTTTTTTAGCATTCTCTAATTGTACCACCTTAATAACAATGTCTTCCCATGCATAAATAATATCACTATACAAAGCAAAATAACTATACAGCACAGCTCCAACATAATACTAACATATGGTGCTTTCTTAACATTGTCATACAATGAACATATGAAAAAAATGCAATGTAATCCTCAAGCAAAGCCTTAAAGGGGTTGTCCACTACTAGGACAACCCCTCCTTGATCTAAATTTTTGGCCCTGATAAAATAAAAAAACGTATACTCCCCTCCTGTGCTGGCTCCGTTCCAGTGTTGTCGGCACTCGCGGTCCCGGGGCTCCCGTGTGGTTGTTGTGACACATGAGCCCAGCACCCAATCAGCCCTGGCGTCACTGTTCCCGCCTTCTGTCGAATTGAACATTAAGAGGAGGTCCGGGGTGCAGTTGATCTAACTTCCTCTTCATGTTCTATTTGTCCGAAGGCGAGGACAGTGACGCCAACGCTGATTGGGTGCTGGACTCATGTCACAACAACCGCACGGGAGCATCGGGACAGTGAGTGCCGACAACGCTGGAACGGCGCCGGCACGGGAGGGGAGTATAGGCTTTTTATTTTATCTCGGCCTAGCGTGGGGTATGAGAAGGGATTGTCCAAGTAGTGAAACCTCTTTGAGAAGATCACCCCCTAATAGAGAAGACCACGTAGGATGGTCATTAATTTAGACCATAGCAGGAATGAGAGTGAAGGCCTTGGGCCAATTGACCATTTATCCTATACCATGATCTAGTCCTACTGGCCATAACTTTGGCTGCCACTGTAACCATAATTAGCGTTTTCACTTTGGATTTCCCCATGTGCTGTATATTCGTTCTCGAGTGGGAGTCTTCCAGTGGATAACCATTGAAGACGCTGGAAATGTGATGGTCAAACCTGTGATGGCCTAACCTTCTGAGAAGGACGTGTAACAGAGATTCAGCAGAATAGTATTTTTGACCATCTTTACAGAAGATGAATGAGGAGGAGATTATATTTAATAATTTCTTAGTAGTGTTTAGGAAATATTTTTGATTTCCATTCTAAACTCTTAGTAGGAACACAAAGGTCTACCTCTTTGTAGACCTCTAGATGCGGCTTCTCGTCTACGACAGTTATCTGTGCTCTACAATATGCGCAGAGCCGCTGTTGTTCTGAGTGTTTACTTGGAGAGCTTGTCTGAAGTGCTTCTCTAATGGACTTAGGGAGGGATTGTTCTGCTCCAGGCATAATATTTAATAGTCTGTTACATCTCCACTTTCTGCTGAACCTCTTCTCCCCTCTCGTGCGGCGCCTGGAGTAAAAGATATTTTCTTCATAAATTGTCTTGTTTGGTTTTCAAGTTTCTGTCACTTTATAATAACAACATAAACTTTCGAAAACTTTGGGATTACCTGTGAGGTGTAATTCAAGGCTCCTGGACCCCAGTGCAAATTCTGTAACTCTGGTGTCGTCTAATGTACCACGTGGATATTAAGGCTCCGTCTGGTAACATTGTCCATGTGCAATCACCATATAGATACATCCCTTGATACTTTATATAAAATATAAGGAATGATGAAAACAAAATCTAAAAATTCAGGGATTAAGGCTGGATTCAGACGGCCATGCTAAAACTCGGACGACTCACATCAGCAAATTGTGGACATGACTGGCTCCGTGCGCAGCTCCATGTGCAGCCCCAAGGCTGCCTGCTATTTACATGCAGTAGTCTGGTCCATGAATTGGACCAGAACAGTGCATGCTACTTTTTTTTCCCCCACGCAGAGCATTGGTCCATGTGTAAAATCGGCCATGTGCACTACATGCTCTGTCTGTAGTGCACATGGTACCCACACGTACGTATAATACGCTCATTTAAAGAAGTCCTTAATTGTATTTGCCACAGGAGTGAAGGAAAACATAATCTGGTTAGGATAATATTTTTGTGCCATAAAGAGCAATGTAGTTTAATGTGCTGATGGTCAATTTATAAGGAATTGGGCACCAGAGTCGTCATAAATGGTACATGCTCTAAATGGGACATAGCCAGCAGTGGGGTGCCGCAAGGATCTGTGCTAGGACCGATTCTTTTTAACCTCTTTATTAATGACCTTGGGGATGGGATTGAGAGTAAAGTGTCAGTTTTTGCAGACGACACCAAACTATACTATAGATAAATGTAGAGTAATGCACCTAGGACGGAGTAATCCTATTCCTACATATACATTAAATGGGAGTATACTCGGGACTACAGAACAGGGGAAGGGTTTGGGTATTCTGGTTACAAGTAAGCTGAGCAGCAGTACTCAATGTCACAGGTGTGTCAGAAGTGACACAGTCTCCTTTCAGTGGGTTGCAGGAGATCTCTACGTTTGGCATGACAGACATTTTCATAGAGGCTGTCTCTAGGACCCAGCGGCTACCTTCCTCTGGCTAATTAACACCCTGGCCTGGGTGTATAAATACCTGCTGTGTTCCAGGGGGAGGTGCCAGCGATATTCATTACTCCTTGTGAAGGCTTTAGCAAGAGCAGTACTTCTTCCTCTCTGGAGCTTCAGGACATGTGTGCATTTGTGTCTGGAGTCATCTACAGCTAAGCAATTTCCCCCCTGTTTGTCCTCCCTTATAGTCTTTTGTGTTCAGTGGGGATCGACTAGTGCTCATCTCCTCCCTTCTCTAGTCTTAGCCATATGCCAGGGAAAGACAGGGCGAGGCACGGATGTGGCGATTGGTGAAGAGTCAATATAGGATCATTAGGGGAGACAGGGTGACACCCTGCATAAGAGGTCTCCACTGCCCCCTTTCCCTAGAGTCTGGGCTTCCTTTCCCTCTTCCCTTGGTGTTGCAGTAAGTCATTCCCACAACTTGTGTGACAGTCAAGCAGCAACCACAAAAGCAAACAAGATTTTATGATGTATAAAAATAGAAATAAAATCCTGTGATCCCAATGTATTGTCACCCCTTTATAAATTACTGATGAGACCACATCTGGAATATGGGATCCAGTTTTGGGCTCCACATTTTATAAAGGATATTCAGAAGTTTGAGTCAGTTCAAAGGCGGCAACTAGATTATTACAAGGGATGGAGGCCTCTCTTATGATGAGAGATTGGAAAAGTTGAGTCTGTTTAGCTTAGAAAAACGACGCCTCAGAGGATATCTCATTTCCATGTATAAATACATGTGTGGTCAGTACAAAGCACTAGCACATGACTTATTCCTTCCAAAGACCATACTAAGGACCAGGGGGCACACATTAAGGGTAGAAGAAAGGCGATTCCTGCAGCTAAACAGGAAAGGGTTCTTTACAGTCAGAGCAGTTGGGCTGTGGAATTCCCTACCACAAGAGGTAGTAATGGCCGACACTATAACAGCTTTCAGAAAAGGGCTGGACGATTTCCTCGATACACATAACATTGTGGGCTACAGTTAAATTAGACAAAATATTACACCTTTTAGTAGTACATTTAAAACAATAATAGTAACTACATAACTAGTATCATAATTAGGTTTGATCCAGGGTTCTAGGACTGATCGCCTTTTCTCGGGGTCAAGAAGGAATTTTTCCCCGTGATTGGCTGAATGTATTTTGGGGTTTTTGCCTTCTTCTGAAGCAATAGATTTAGGCATAGGGATTTTAGTAATACCATTATTGGAATCATAAGAGTAAAACTAATTTAAAAATTATAAACTGGTTAATTTTTAATTGTAATAGTGCAACAATAATAAAAATGGTAATAATACATTGGTGAGGCCTAGTCCCAGTAAGTTAGTGTATTAGTGTAGGGAGTACAATTGGGGGAGAAGGGTTGAACTGGATGGACCTAGGTCTTTATTCAACCTTCGATACTATGTTACCTGATTAGATATGTCCTATTTGGCCAGTAAAAATTGTCCGTCCCACCTGAAGAGCTCTGTTGAAATGATCTTTCTAAGCCCCATGTCTTAACCTTGACTATGGCTTCTTGCCACCTCTCTGGCACCAAACACTCCAGAAACCTTTTTTGTCTATCGGAATAGGTTTTTGCAGCCTGTCTCTTTGAGATTAAACCAACTGAAAACAGGGCTGTGGAGTCGGTAAGCCAAACCTTCGACTCCTCAATTTCCATGACACCGACTCCCTCATATGTGGTTCTTGTTTAAGTGATGAATTTACTGTAGCACAGATTCATCTCAGCTAAAAGTCTAGACCCTTAAATCAGGAATAGGACAGACATTTATAGGACACTAGATGGTGGCCCGATTCTAACACATCGGGTATTCTAGAATATGTGTGCGGCCGACCGGGCGCAATCAGCAGAACGTTGTTTAAATTTGGCGCCAATATCGCTGATTGGTCGCGGCCGGCGGTCGCGACCAATCAGCAGAGGGGTGTTTAAATTTGGCGCCAATCTCGCTGATTGGTCGCGGCCACTAATGCTGATTGGTCATGGGCAGCGGCCGTGACCAATCAGCACAGCCGTGTTGAACTGTGGCGCCAAGATCGCTGATTGGTCGCGGCGGCTGTTTAAATTTTGCGGTAAAATCGCTGATTGGTCGCGGGCAGCGTCCGCGACCATTCAGCACAGCAGTGTTTAAATGTGGCGCCAAAATCGCTGATTGGTCGCGTCAGGAGGCCGCGACCAATCAGCGAATCGTATTGGTGAGGACCGGGGAGCGGAATCATATTGGTGAAGACCGGGGAGCGGCGCTGCCTGTGCGGCTACTTCCGCTGCGAGAAGCCGGGAGATGAGCGGCTGCTCGCAGCAGAAGTATCCCGACCGGCAGCGCCGCTCCCCGGTCCTCCGTTCACACCCTAGCCGCATGGAGGTCAGCGGCGCCGCCGGTCGGGGTCCTTCTGCTGCTAGCGGCCGGGAGATGAGCGCCTCGCGCCGGTCATCTCCCTGCTGCATCGCCGCTGACCTCCGTCCTGCAGATGAGCCACTAACGGCCGCCATCTTTTTCTCAAATCCCGCGTCGCTGATTGGCCGCGGCCGGACCAATCAGCGACGCGGGATTTCCTGGACAGACAGACGGGATAAGACGATTATATATATAGATTTCATAACTTTCCCAAATTCTTATGAAAACTACTGTACCCAATTTATTATATATTTTAGGAGTTGGAGTCGGTCCATTTTATACCAACTCCGACTCCACCAAAATGGACTCCGACTCCACGACTCCGACTCCACAGCCTTGACTGAGGATCCCATAAATGGTAGAAGGTCAACCGTTTTAACTCCAGGGGGACATTTCTCTTTGGATGTTAAGACCATCCATAAGGCTGGCCACACAGATTGGTTGTCTATCGGCTGAACAATGTTTCGGACGATCATTCAGCCAACAGTCAATCTCAACCGACTCACCCATACACATGAGCACTCGCTCGACTGAGCACTGCTGTGTTCTCTATGAGAAAGCCACCGACTGACTCATTGGTGGAGGCTTATCTCAGGGAAAAGAATAATGCGATCGGCAGTGCGAAATTCGACATGCCCAATCAACATCTCCGACCTTCAGTTGGCCTACGCTCCCATGCTCATTAGACATTCGGCCAAACTCGTCAATATTGGCAGGTTCAGCCGACATTAGACTAATGTGTATGGAGACCTTAACGAAGGGTTTTCCTAAGAATCATCTCCCCTGGAGGCCCAAAGATCCATAGTTTGACATGTCTACCCACACATTCTAAGAACGTCAGAGGATACAGAGTATTGCATGCACAAAACCTAGTCGAAAACTTGATGTTTCCACATCAGGCTGTACGGGTGGCACCAGCATGATTAATATTCTACTTATTAAAACTATATAACTACACCAGACCACTTGCATCCACTCAATTGCTTATTTCTAAAAGTTGCAGGATAAGAGGATACGACGAATGACGAGAACTGGCATATCCATGTAACCAGGAGCCATCACGCACCTGTCATTACCAGGGCTTAATGGGCCCCGTTTAGATCGGCGGCCTGTGTTGTTTGCCCTCTCGCTCTACCGACATGCACATATTTAATGGACGCTGCGCTTCACATTAGAGAAGCTGCGGGTGGCGAATAAGAGATGATAATTCAGCTTTGTGGCGAACAGCTGGCACCTCCGATATGAAAGCCATAACACCTCTTTCATAATCCGTCGAGTTCAAATGGCTCAAAATGATATTAAAGGGTTTGATTTAGATGGATTTTGTATTAAAACGCTGCCGTTAATATATTATGCTCCGGGGCCGTTCATCTTGTCGACACGTAACGCTGTTTCTCTTTGAATATCTTCTTAGATACATTATTACTCCACGCACTAAAAATCATTTAGTGTGACTCCATTTAAAAAAAAGAGAGAGAATCAAGGTTACATCGGGCTTTAAATCTATTTGAGCAGAACCATGAGAGGCACGATAACATCTTGGCTTCTTGCCACTAGTTGCGGTGGTCTCATTTGTTTAATAATAACCTATTAAAGCGTATGGGAAATAAGCCCGGCGGACTGGACTGTTCATGGTCACAGTAGAGGTGAGCGTAATAGCCTTGTAATATTAATGGAGGCGAGAAATCATTTATGCGTTTTTGGATCTGGTGTGACGGCTACAACTTCTCTCTCTATTAGTCGGAGTTTATTCGATCATAATCCACAATAGTTAAAGAGCATCCCCCTCCGAAATAAAGTATGATCATGTAAATACAGGTCCCTGAATGATATGTTTGTTTGTTGGAAAATATTCAGTATAAGGCCCCATTCAGACTTTCGATTTTCACGTACGAGTTCCATCCCTGTTTTTCACGGATAGCACTTGTAGCTGTGACAGTCTATAGCGCCATTCACATGTCCATGATTTTTCGTGGAGACATGTCTGATTTTGATCCGAGCGTCGGATCAAAATCGGCAATGCAAGTCTATGGGTCTGTGAAAAAAAATCTGACCACACACTGATGAGATCCAAGGGTTGTCCAATTTTCAAGAACTGCCGGGTAGGAGAAGGGGTAGAACCATATTTTTTTCTCCACGTACAAGAAAACTGATGACTCTCTGACCACACTCTGATCAAAGTCTGATCAAAATAATTGATTTTTTTTTTTTCTTGTACACGGAAAAAACTGATGTGTTTATGAGGCTTAACTTCTATTCTTTGAAATCCCTGGCGTTTGTATGTATAGGAGTCCAGTGGGCTGTCCTACCAGTGCATACAGGTACTGTCAATTATTGAGTATTACCACCCACTGGACTCCTATATGTAAAACACCAGGGTGTAACATCCCTGGCGGCGTGCTGGCATGGCTTACCACCTCCCACCATGCAAGACCGCCATCTTACCTATCAGTCCAGGCTGCACACTTTGCTCCAGTACCTGCTGTGTCTCTTGTCTCATTGCTTAGGGCGGCGGCGCGATTACTGCCTGATTCTTATAGTTACTGTGTGCGCACTCCTAATGCCTCCCCAGCCTATTGCTGTGAGTCACTGGATACTTAAACCCCCTCCACCCAGTAGGAGGGGCCTGAGCAACACTTTCTTACAGTGTGTTCTGTGCAACTGAGTTGCCAGGTCCTGTCCTGTATCTTGTCTGTTTCCGCCCCTGGGGGCTGTATACCCAGGCCTGTTAACTGTATCTGTGACTTCTAGTCTGTCTCCGCCACCCGGGGGGCTGAGTTCCCAGGCTCGTTCCTGTATCTTGTTCCTGGTTCAGTTCCTGTCTGAACTGTGTCCTAGCCCGTTACCTGTTTGTCTCTATGTCCGAATCTTCCCTTTTCCTGCAGTGTCTGAACCTGCACCTAACTCCAACTCGTTGTCTCTGTACTTCTGTTTGTGAGTTTTGTGTCCACTCGCTACTTCATAGTAAGTACCTTGTGTGTATCTGGTTCTGCTTGTCCCGTTTCCCTGCCTCCGTATCTACCTCCTGTGTTCTAACTATCTTATTGTATTTTCCAATCTGTTCCATGTGAACAGAGCCCTGTCCTGTCTGCCTGCACCTTCTGCTCTCTTCTGCTCTGCTTGTCGACCGCATCTGCGGTTTTGCTCTGCTCTGCTTGTCGACCGCATCTGCGGTTTTGCTCTGCTCTGCTTGTCCACCGCATCTGCGGTTTCGCTCTGCTCTGCTTGTCCACCGCATCTGCGGTTTCGCTCTGCTTTGCTTGTCCACCGCATCTGCGGTTTCGCTCTGCTCTGCTTGTCCACCGCATCTGCGGTTTCGCTCTGCTCTGCTTGTCCACCGCATCTGCAGTTTCGCTCTGTTCTGCTTGTCCACCGCATCTGCGGTTTCTCTCTGCTCTGCTTGTCCACCGCATCTGCGGTTTCGCTCTGCTCTGCTTGTCCACATCTGCGGTTTCGCTCTGCTCTGCTTGTTCACTGCATCTGCGGTTTTGCTCTGCTCTGCTTGTTCACCGCTCCTGCGGTTTTTCTCTGCTCTGCTTGTTCACCGAACCTGCTTTTTTGCTTTGCTCTGCTTGTCCACCGCACCTGCGGTTTTCCTCTGCTCTGCTTGTTCACCGCACCTGCGGTTTCGCTCCGCTCTGCTTGTCCACCGCACTTGCGGTTTCGCTCTGCTCTGCTTGTTCACTGCATCTGCGGTTTCGCTCTGCTGTGCTAGTCCACCGCACCAGCGGCTCTGTTCCTGTATTCCAGTCTGTACTGGTCCCTATCCATCCTGCGTTCATACCTGCCAGTACCCGCCTGTCTGCATACCAGCCGTGCCTGCCAGTACGCCTGTCTGCATACCAGCTGTGCCTGCACGTTCCTGCATTCCCGGTGTGGGTCAACAGCTGTGACCGGGGTCTGACCTGGAGTAGCACCTGGTCCCTCTGCTCGGTTCCTCCCTGGTTCACGGAGTCGACTGAGCCGCCGTGCGACCTTGGTCGGACCGAGTTGATACTTAGTCACGCCCCTCCAGGCACTCCTCGGTTCATGGTCCAGTGGGATCACTAACCACGCTCACGCAAGTCAGTCCGGGCGTGAGCGTAACACAGGGATCGCAATGGATAAAATTCAGGTTTTACTGAAGCTTTTCCTACAAAATTGTTTATGAATCTGATAGTCTCCTCCTGCAGATCAGATGTAAATTTCAACATGACAGGTTCCCTTTAAGTGCCGGACCAAAATAGAGTAACATGGCACATGTGCAACTTTCTGCTCTATTCAACTCCTATGACCAGGGAACAAGGGGGACAAAGGTCCTTCATTCTTGTGATCTGTGGGAGTCACAGCAGGAGGATTCTCATTGATTTAACTTTTAATACCTATTCAATAGATAACTTGTTTAGGTTGAAATACCCCTTTAATAAAACCTCTTCTAAGGGACCAAGCATATTAATGAATTACATAGTCCATTGATTTCTATGGGGAGATGTGCACTGCAGCTCAATGCATTGTCAATGATCCCGCCAGAGATAGCTGAGCAGTGCGCTCGGCTGGACGTATGTACCCCATAAAAGTGAACGGAGCAGCAGCTACCGCTACATTCACATGGGACTGGTTCTCGGGAAGGGGGGAGGTCAGATGTTTTCAAGTTATTCCCCCGTTGATAAGGGATAACATCAAAACTTGAGAATACCCCTTTAATTGATTACCCATATTTTTTTAAGAGGATGAAGTAATTTAGTTAGAATTAGTATGGTTCGGTGTTGCCACGAAGTTCAGAAAATAACAAGTATAATACAGATCGATTACAATCCAGCTTTGCCGCCCACCCTAGATAGTTGTTATAGTAGTGGTTAGTATTGCAGAGTACCCATTGAAATCAATATGTAATAGATGGTATACCAAGCATGGGCGTCCCTGTCCTCTACCAGCCGAAATTGAGAACCTTAGCAAAGAGAGGGGAATCGACCGTGAATCAGTATGACGTTGTCAGTGACAGCCCGTCGACAGAGCAGATCGAAAGATGTGATGTCACCGGAAGCCACAGGAATGGTCTGTGGCCGCTATGAGACGGAAGAGATTGGTGCCGGGCAGAACAGGCAAGTAGTTAACAACTACTTGCCTGTAAGTTCTTGGCCCCATAGGGAAAAATAAGCAAAGTCCCGGATAACTCCTTTTACAATGTATGCGTTAAAAAGGCACTTCTGTCAAAATGTTTATCCTCTTAATATATTGCAGTCATCTTATTATACAGCACTGTGTACTTACAATTGCTCATTTTGCCTTTCTACCCAACTAATTCTTCTCTTTTGCATTAGTTCTGTGACATCATGTGATGAAATACTGAGTAGCTAAATCTTTCTAAGCTCTGTGTAGAAACAGGAGGTCAATTTTCCCTGTATGAGTCATGAGTCACTGCAAAAGTCCCTGGCAGGGGGAGGAGCAGAGCAGCTGGGTCAGGAGTTGAAGAGGGGAATGATTTCTGCAGGGACAAGAGACTTCCTGTTTCTACATGGAGCAGAGAAAAGGGAAGAATTAGCTGGGTAGAAAGGCAAAATGAGCAATTGTAATTACACAGTGCTGTATAATATGATGACTGCAATATATTAAGAGGATAAGAACTGATGGGAGGAGGAGGAGTGCTTCTTTATCAAATTGCTGAAACTGAGATGGAACTCAGAAGTTCAAAGTCTGTGTTCCTATTTTGCTCTGTTTGTCATGGATCCCCACTTTAAAGGAGTTGTCCAGGCTTGCGATTCAAGTCTACAGTCACTCTAGACTTCAGACTTGTGAATCCTCACCATGTGCAGTGTGCACTCTGTTGGGATTCTCTAGTGCTGCCATCGGAAGCGGGATCGCGCGCGGCCACAAGCATGCGATTTGCATACTTGTAGTCACGTGCCAACTAAACTTGAGCGGCCTTGCTCAATACAAGTGAATTGAGTGAGGCTGCGCGCGCCTAGTCAAAATGTAGTCGTAAGTGTGCAAATTGCACACTAGTTGTCACATGACCGCTTGCTCTCAGCCGCCGGCACCGGAGAATCCTGACAGTGCACACTGTCCACGCTGTGAGGATTCACAAGTCTGCAGTCATATAAATGGACTGCAGACCTGAGCCCCAAGCCTGGACAACCCCTTTTAATGACCTAGTCTGATCCGCAAAGTGGATGAGAATAGGGACATGCTCTGAGTCTCATGGACCAAAAGCACAAACCAGTTTTTAAAACTGATGTATATGTGGTTCAATTAAACTGTATGGGTCAGAGCGCTGTCCAAGAAAAAAACAGACGGCACAAGGACATGTCACACGGAGGTATGAATGTAGCCTGAATCGGAGCTTCCCAGACGCTTCGGGAGTGCTGTCAGGTACGTGTAATCCATGTATGATCTCCACATTTTCCAGACTTCCATGTCTGTATCATCTGAGCTTTCTTGTATAAGATCTAGAACATCAGGAGCTGCGTGCTTTCCATCTTTCTTCCATCCAGTCAATGAGCCGACTCCGGTGCACGCATGTTAACATTTCATAGCTGGCCGGGGTTTGATGTAAATAGACGCGCACTGTCTGCCACACGTAACATGGCCCAGGGATGTTTTCTCTGCATCAATCACAGAGCAGCAGCAGGAATCTAAAGGAACACATCCTGCAGCCCGCGTACAGGATTCCTCTCCAGTTACTCCCCCCATCTCTGCCACTTCGGATACCGGCATTCGGGATGTCATCAGCAGCATCGTCCATACTCGGGCAGTAAGGAGATATCAGGCTGGAGATATGACGTGCTTTAATTACCCGGCTGTCATTTCAGTCACCCTCCTGTGCGGCACTAAGGCATAAACCAGAGCTTTTCCATTTCCGGAGAATGTTCTCGAACCTAAATCCGCTAATTTGAAGGTGTTTGGGTGAAAAGGCAATGACGTTTCATTGCTGAAATCAAGCATATTGTTCCAAGTACTGCACACAGGTTTGGACTGGCCCACCAGAGAACCGGAGAATCCTCCGGTGGGCCCTGCCTTCTCCTTCTGGAGAGTTCATAGTGCAAACCTTGCAGCTGCTATGGGGCTCTTGAGTGGGGGAGAAATTTGGGCCCTCAGAATCAAATCCTCTGGTGGGCCCTGTCTTCTTCAGTCTGACACTGACTGCGCATATAAGAGGGTGGTGGCCACTCCTGCATGGGGGCCCACCGGAAAATTCCCCTGTCCTCCTGTGGGCCAGTCCGAATGCTAGCACCCTGCTCTGAATTTTTTAATAACATTTCCAGGAGGAATAATAGAGGAATGGCACAATGCAGAATTTAACTATATTATTAATAAATAAGAACAGCTCATAATACTTGGCAAATAGCAGAAAAAAAGGTAGCTTTTTGAGGACAACTATGCCCGGAGCCAAAAGAAGCCTTGGATGCCGCCGTCAATATAAAATTCACCTTTTATTGCCGAGTTCACTGTTTTAATCAGGCGCTCATACGTCGCGGGGGAACGAGAAGTGTCCTTTCAGCTGAACTTTAAGACCAAGAGGATTAATCAGCGTTGCTAAATGCACTGTGATCTGCGCGTCCACTTCTATCCGCAGAATGGAAAGATGTCTTATTAGGGGAGACTCAATGCATAGGCTGTAGGGGAGCGGCGATATTGGAGGCATATGGATGGTAAATGGAAAAGATCTCCAAAAGAGACGTCTCGTGTAATCAGGAGTGGAGAAACTAGCCCCTCCGGGCTGTGCAATACATGGCGGCTATCGAGGGCACGCTGCAGGCGATGCTTATGTCATCATTTAGCTGTAGGGTAGCGTCTGCCTGGCCTGTAAACAATGCCATGAGGCTCTTGTAAAGCACGATTAATATGCCCTCCAGCGAGCCCTTAGGAGGAGACGTTGCCCACTAGGAGACACGAGGCTTTGGCCCAATTAGTCAGACATTGAGTTGATTACCTGCCAGCAGCTACAATCCTTTATAAGGGATCAGTGATCCTGTGCGATCAGGGGGATTTTAGTTTTCCTGTCCTCGGTGTATTACGAATCCATTTAGCTATGAAGAATAGACTGAATGTAGACGTACAACTTCACTTTTTAAGGTTCCCTATAAATATGGATTTCAGGATAATTGGGTGCCGGATTAAAGATTATCGCTTGTCTAAAGAGAAGCTTCATAGAGGAATCGTCACATTTTTACAATCCAAGTTCTGCCTTTCGACTCGGCGGATATTTATTTATTTTACTCATTAATTCCACATCATCATCACTGTCCCCATTGGGGCTCACAATCTAAATCCCTATCAGGATGTCTTTGGAGAGTGGGAGGAAACCGGAGAAAACCCACCTAAACACGGAGAAAACATATAACTTTTTGCACATGTTGCCCTTGGTGGGATTTGAACCCAGGACCCCAGCACTGCAAGGTTGCAGTGCTAACCACTGAGCCACCGTGCTGCCAGATATTTGCAAACAGTGTCACCGGTCCCGACTGGCCTTCCGATGGGGAAGTGAGCAGAGCTGGATTACTCCTTTAAAGAGGTTGTCCACTACTGGGAAACCCTTTGTTAATAGTCCCAGGTTGAAGCAAAAAAAAAAATAATTTGAAAACTCTGATACCCTCTTCTTCCGCTCGGACAAAACTGTGAAGGCTGCAGCCAATCAGTTGCCACGTGACCTTTTTTAGATCATCCGGGGGACACTGCACTGATGACCGGGGACAGTGTGCCTGTCTGGGAGGTAAATATTAAGGGTTTTTTCTTATTATTTTATTCTGCACCCTTCGACTAAGCCCTGATGGATATAGAGAGTGAAGAGGAAGGCAAACATTTGTGTGTACATTGGTGACCAACCAATTTTTAGGATCTATCTTCCAAAATGGCTGCATAAATTTACTTCTTCATGTTGTCGCATAAAGAGCAGCAGCTCTGGAGCACAAACAGCTGCTACCAAACTCAGGGCTCATTCACATCTCATTTTTTTTCAGGTATGAGAAAAACTGACCTAGTTTTACAAGTGATTTCGGTCATAGTTTCATCAGAGGTTTGGTCCGAGATTCACCAGTTTTTCTCCCCCTTCTCCTATCCAGCAGTCCTTGGAAATCGGACCACACTCTGATGACATCCGAGTGCTGTCTGATTTTTTTCACGGACCCATGGACTTCTGTTGCTGATTTTGATCCGACACTCATTCAAAACTGGACATGTCTTCTTGATTTTGCAAGAACTGCCAAAAATCACTGACTTGTGAGCAGCTCCTTTTAGTATTATAGGTGCGAGTGCGATCTGTGAAAAATACAGTTAAAAATCATATGCGAAAAACAGAAGTCTGAATGAGGCCGTACAGAATAGTAACCTTTAGGCTAGAGCTACATGGCGACGTGTTGAGTGACAGCAATACTCAGACGTGTCCAAAAACACCTGTGCTACTTGTTTGCGTTTTGCGGTCGCCCGACTATTTTTTGACAGGTCGCAGATGCAATTTGGTTTGCATTGAAATCTATGTGTGACTTGCGCCCAATGACAGAAAAAAAATCCAACTTATTTGGAAACGCTTGCGAGTCTGAGCTGCAGTCACAGGAGGTTGATGCAATACCGCAATCTCAGTGTCACGAAATATGTCGCCGTCAAGTTTTAATATCTGTACGCAGAGAATTTTTATTAGAATCCTTGATATTCACCTACACGTCAGAGATTATATACACAGCACCTCTCTTCTCCATTGGTCATGTTTGCTTCATTAGAGTTGCAATACCACAAACAGCCTGTGCACCAGGGTGGCGCTGTTGATGGAGGTCCGCACTTTTTTTTTTTTTTTTTTTTATTCATCCTATTGATCTGTTTTAATCCCTTCTTGCTTATCAAGTGGTTAATTGAATGATGTATTTAATTTTTTTTTTTTACTGAAGACAAAGCATTTTTTCTCCCTTCTCAGATGCTATCGATCTAGATGAAAGCTTTCTATTGACGTGCAGTTGTGTTGTAACTGTAAGACCTCGCTGGCTGTTTATGTTGTGTTTTACTTGGCTTTTTTGTGTGTTATCCCTACCCGTAATGTTTGCGCCCGCTCTGAGCTCTATTATGCCCTCCAGGACCTCTCGGCTTATGATCCTGACAATGTCCTTATTTTTTTTTTCCTACCCTGGGAAACAGAAGCCTGTATCGCTGCTAATCCACACTCGCAGCTTTGGCTGTACGTGCTGATTATAGCATGATAGCCCATGGGCAGTGTCCTCCGATGAATAATACATTGCAGCCATCACTCAGTGATTGACTCCTGGACGTCGGCCATGTCCCAGTTGCCAAGGCTCAGCGTCCTTGACCCCAAACTTTATGTATTGCCGGTTCGTGAAAACTGTGGATCTGAGTCCCGTGTATTTATCTCTAAATAAAAATGTCCGCTCTATTGCCAACCAGTTTATGCACTTCTGCCATTTTATTTTTCTTTACTAGTTTCTCATCTAATTGCGAGTTAATGAGCTGCTGTCGAAAATGTTTTTTAATGTACAGTTAAGTAAACTCATAAAGTTTATGAACGTGTTAACTCCGCCGAAGATGAACTTCTCTACAGCTTTCCATCACCGCGGAGTAAAATGAGGATAAATCATATTCGCCAGCAACAAAACGGGATTTATGCGGCACATAAAGCGGAATCTGCCGCCAAGTTTTTGAAAGAATGCAATGAATGAGCTGCAGAGTCTCTTCCTATAATACAAGTGATCTTCGTGATGAACACATAAAGGTACGCGAGACTGAGCGGAAAGATCCAGGTTTTAGGAGTCCATAATTTGGCATATTGGCTGGTGCCTAGAGATGAGCAAACCCGAAATTGAAAGTTTGGCATTCGTACCGAACAGTTAGTGTCTGGTTCTAAATTCCGAACGCAGACTTCACCCCGCAACGTTCAGAGATCTGAGAGAGAGAGATTTTTCCAGCTCAAAAGTTCAAGTTCTCACTTTTTTCAATGGGGTTTGGGTTCTGGTCCAAGTTTGGGTACAGTTCTGTTAACCGAACTTTGGAATAAAGATCTGGTCGAGTACAAGAACCCGAACTTACACGAGTCCGCTCAACCCTACTGGTGACGTTTCCAACCTCTGTTGCTGGACACCTAAAGGTCATGGATGTGCTTAATTTTTGTTTGTAGGCCCTTTGAATCAGCTGATTGTTGGTTTGTAGGGATTCAGACCTGCACTTATCTGATATGGATGACATAGAATCCTAGAATGTTAGAGTTGGAGGGGACCTCCAAGTTCATCATGTCCAACCCCCTGCTCAATGCAGGATAGACTAAACCATCTCAGACAGATGTCTGTCCAGCCTCTGTTTGAAGACTTCCATTGTCGGAGAACTCTCCACCTCTTGTGGCAGCTATGATACCTCCTAAGGAAATTCCATCAATATCAAAATCGCTGAAAACCCCTTGAACTTTACTGCATTGTTAAAAGGGAGCCCTGACGCCTATAAAGATATGATGAAAATAAATTTTAGAGCTAAAATGAAATTTGTCTTTGTAGACCTAAAACAAATATGGACAAATACAACTATCTTTTCTCTTTTCACATGGGTGTAAGCTAGATACAAATCTTGCTCTATTCACATGTCTAAGAACTCGATCCTTGGCATGGTGTTATACTGCAGTATTGGTGCCAGTACAGGAGCTGTGCCCGTGCCATCACTTGTGCTTGTTAGATGCATTGTACAGCTGGCACCCAGCTTAGATAGCATGGATTGGAGATGACTCTGATCCTGGCTGTTCAACTGATTAGGTGCCGCAGTCAATACTGGCCACATCGTCTAAGGGGTTTTACACAAGAATGTGACTTTCTTTCACATCCCCACTGTATTGCAGATGAAATCTGTAAAAGAACAAACCAAGCCCCAAATCTTGTAAACCTTAAGCCAGCCGTACACTTTAGATGGCTGTCAGCCGATCAATCGGCCGACAGCCATCTCAACCTACCCTTGTTCTGATGATCGCTCCTGTGATCTCTATGAGAATGCCATTGACTGACATGTGGGCCGGTGACATGTGTGGGAGAACAATGCAATCGGCAGTACAAAATCGGACATGCCCGATCGACATCACTCCCGACCGTGAGTCGGCCAGTCTTTCCAAAACATTAGACTATCGCCCAAACCTGTCTACATCTGTGGGTTTGGCCGACATTAATCTAATCTGCATGGGGGTCTTAAGCTTGATGGAGTTTATTGCATAAACAGTATGCAAATGGATTATTAGCTCCCTCTACTGGTGAAGGCAGACAGATTTTTATTTTCTGTGTCTATGCAGATGATTTTGGGCTGTGATCAGAAAAGCAGAGTTTCAACCGTTGTACAGATATATCTTCTCTGCTGGCCACAAGACCGCACCATTAAAAGTCCATGGCACTGATGAAATAAGCGTTGGAGTGAAGTGGCGGGCACATACACTGTCAGGGGTAAACTAGTCACAGGTTCCCTGTTCAGGCAATTGGTGGGAGTCCCAGTGTTGGACTTAAACCAATCATAACAACCCCTTTTAAGAAGTTTATCAACAAGGAGTTTGGGTCTATTAGATAGGAGGAAATCCACTTTGGAGAACTTTTGCTCATCCTCTTCCCTAATGCTATATGCTAATACAAATATGCTGATTGCTTCCATATAAGTCTTTAAAGGGCATCTGTCACCAGGTGAGAAGTGGCCATTTTTTGCTCTTATTATATTCACGCTGATCTCCTTAGTATACTGTTTTTTTTATTTTATTTTTTAATTCCACCATACAGTTTCAGAGATACAGACCTTTATATTTAGTGCTAATTTGAAGGTTCTTTATGTAGGGGATGTGGCTCACATGGTAATAATGCAGAGCTGCCTAAAGACACGCCCCAGAGGATCTTGTGAGACATGCCCTCTTAGCAAAGACAGCTCCAGAGGATCCTGTGAGACATGTGTGGCGCCCCTGCGGGTTCAGTCGCCACAGAGGTACTGCATCTCACCCAGAGGTGTGGTATCTCACTCTCCGGTAAGGAAGGAGTACTGCCCGGGACCCTAACACCTGCATCCAACACTACACTACTCCAGACCAGCCGGAGGGGCAAGATGCGTCGCTTCCTGCTGAGCCCTGTCCCTGGCTGGAGTGGGGGGAACCAAAGTAGGGGGAACCATGTAGTGGATGTGGGTTGAAGAAGAAGATCAGGGGAGCGCTTGTTAGGAATAGTATAAAGAGGGAAGCCATCTTGGGAGTTCAGTTCAGTAAGGGGAGGACAGTGAGAGGAGCAGGAGCTCTGTGGGAGCTCTGCTCAGGAGGTGGAGGGCCTAGCCCGAGAGGCCCAAGACTGAAGAGAGAGAGGAGCAGGAGAAAGGCTCCAGGAACGTGGAAGGGACCCCAGGGGTACGGGTAGTGCTGGAGGCCACCAGTAAGCCAGAATCTACCAGGAGGTGGAGGGGTCAGGTCGCACAGAGGGGACCAGTCCCTAAACTAGCAGAGTTCTTTAAGCCTCAACTAGGAAACCGGAGGCTGCAATATTTCAGGTACAGCAGCCACAAGCCACATCTATCTCACCAAGAAGGTGGCCATAGAGGACCCAGGGGACAGAGAAGACGTTGCCCGGCAAGGTCTGCGGTCACTGGATTGGGACAGTAGGTGTGAGGTGCAGGGAGACGGCCAGAAGGAATACACAGAAGGGGGTCCCGTTACTTACTCCGGAGAGAACTGGGAGTTTGCTGAACCCCTCCCTGAGTAAGCACAGGACGCCGTGGGAAGTTACTCTAGTACTGGTAACTGAAAGTTTAAGAAACCGTGAGTAAACCCTGAGGACTGCACCTTACTTTCTCTGTGATCATTATCTGCGCCATCCTCTGCACTACACCATAGCAGCAACATCTACACTGCCCTGGAGCTAAGCTCTACCTGTGGAGAGCTAAACCAACTCTGCTGCATTAACAACAGCTCCAGAGGACCTGCTCCGCAACCGCGGCTCCCTTTAGCCGCATACCACAGGTGGCATCACGAACTGTATATAAAAACTATAAATCCCCTGTAAATATTCCCCTTTGGATTGACCGCCCTGGGTCACGGACCGTGTCACCGCCACTGTGACATCTCTCCTTGCAACGACCGGCCCGGCACCGAGTACCCCACGGCCCAGGGGGCGCATCACATGCCCTCTTGGCAAAGACACACCCTAGAGGATCCTGTGAGACATGCCCTCTTAGTAAAGACAATAAGATTTGGCACTAAATAAAAAGGCCCATATCTCTGGATCCGTATGGCGGATTTAAAAAAAAAAAGTATACTCAGGGTAGCAGCAGAAATAGAATAAAAGCAAAAACTGGACTCTTTAAATGGTCCTCTTTAAATGTAATTTTGGTTATCAACTCATAACTAGTGGTGACTTGAACAATAATTTTCAGTGAATTCCAGCACTGGTTATTGAAGAGCGGGTTTTCTTGTGGCTCCTAAATCATTACAAACTAGACAACCTGAACGGCGATAATGTAAAGCGTTTTGAGTGTTGTATTTACATATCAGCGATTTGGATGCCACAGCTCAGCAATACAGCGAATGAATCATCAGCCCCTGAATTGCGTCCCTTCTCTGCGGACTCTATCAGGCACTCCGACCAACACAATGAAACCCCTGTCACTGCAAATTCTACTGCAATACTTGCAAATCAAGTGACAACAAAGACAGGTATCCAGAGACGTGGGGGAAGACGGCTGTTTATCTGAGCGCAAGGGTATTCATCCCGGCACGAGTCATGTTAACAGGATACTTCATCCTGAGCTTATGAGAACTTCATCCTCCAGACATGGCAAAATGCTAAAACCTCTGGCTAAATATCTTAGATGGAAGAGGTAATTTACAGAGAGTGGGATTTGGCATTTAGGCAGAATGAGCGATCGTGATATCCACAGTCATAATAATATAATATGCCGGGGATTAGATGGCGATCACATGATCAAAATTACTTTATCCTTCACCGGACGGTTCCGAAGATATAAAATCCATAGACGTGTCATTGTGAAATGTATTCAATTCATCCCCGAGAAGGACTATCCACTCTTCTATAGGAAGACTTACAAAAGATTGGCCTTAACCCCTTGAGGATACCGCTGTTTTGGGCTCTGAGAAAGTGATTTTTTGTGTTTTTTTGTTATGGCTCTCCAAGAGTCAATTTTTTTTATTATATATTTGGCACAGCAAAAATACTTATTTTATTTTTTTGCTACATTGCCATATTTTGAGAATTGGTGTTGTGTGAGGGTTTTTCTTTCTTTTATGACATGATGTAGTTTTCGTTAGTACCTGTTTTGGGTACATACTAGAGCTAAGTGTAAAAAGATTAACACAATACTCCATGGCAGCCGGACCAGGGCAGTGCAAACCTACATTACCAGCATTCGAATGCTGGCATCCTTGGTGCCTCTCATGATTACTAGGTTCTCAAGACATTGTGGGGTTCTCAAGACATCCTTGGTGCTTTTCATGATTACTTGGTTCTCAAGACATCCTTGTTGCCTTTCATGATTACTAGGTTCTCAAGACATTGCGGGGTTCTCAAGAGATCATTGGTGCCTTTCATAATTGCTAGGTTCTCAAGACATCCTTGGCGCCTTCCATGATTGCTAGGTTCTCAACACATCGCGGTGGCATAAGTGATCACAAGGGTAGCCCAGGATGCTGGCATGTCCTAGCCAAGAAAGTTTGCGCTTACTTTGTCTGGCTGTCAGGGAGTACTGCTATAGATGCTGGACGAGGGTCCTACAAATCTTTTTGCTCAACTCTGGTACGTAAACATTTCAGTTCACTTTTTATTTATTTTTTTGGAGGGGGGAGATAAAAATTCTGGCGTTTAATTTTTCTTTCTTTTTTTATGTGCATTGTATTGTGCCCATCCATTCAAACATTGGCATGGCAAAGAGTTTGGTGCAGCGTTGCACACCCTCATTTCGCATATTGAGTGCCTTCCCCTTCTTTTGATTGATAGTGCTCACTATCCAGGGCTAAACTTAGTCTTCATGTATGTACACATGAGCACTGACTCTGCCTGAGTCTGGGCACACAAACACTGTGCTGGCTTCTCTTTGCAGATGTTGATCCCTACTTTTCCAGGTATCTTAGTTTAGTGAGCAGCGCCTACAGAGAGGAACCAGGAGACGAACACACACAGCCAGGCAGTGTCAGTGCGCATACACGCAAGCTAGGTTCATACAATGCTCATTCTGGGAAACGAGCACTGTCACTAGGAAGTGAAGGAAGGCCCTCAACTGCCAAAACGAGAAGGCGTGCACCGAAGCCCCTTAATATGCATGTAAAAAAAAATGTTTCTCAGGCGCTGAAATGGAATCAGGTACAGTACTAGTATTATTTTTTTATGGGAGGGCAAGTCCGATGTATTACTGTACAGATCATTTAATATGGATTTTGGGGGTGACAAAATTGATGCAGGTTTTGTTTCTCTCCAGAAAAGAGGGTCCCCTGTTTTAATAGAGGGTCTTGCACCCATTCCACATCTATATTGACTAAGAAAATATCTCTTTACTAGCTTTTTCCTCTGGAAAATTAGAAAAACCTGCTTGACCCAATGCTTACTTTTCCTTTTTGGTGCTCTGGACACTTTGTTATCAGAGGGGCACTGGGCCAATGGGGAAGTCCTAACTAGAGATGAGCGGTGTTCGACTAGAACTGTTCGCCAATCTCAAATTCGAGCTGTTTTGGGCGGTGTTCGAGTTGTTCGACGAACCCGAAGGATTTGCAAAAAATTCGGCTGTTCGAGGTTATGTTCGATAACTGTTCGTGCACCAAAAGCGTGTCCTGCATGTCTGGCGCTATTTAGAGCACCAATCATGCAGGGATTGTCTGCCACTCACTGTAATGCCACAGCCATGGTGGTTGTGGCATTACAGTGATTGCCCAAATCGATGGGAACAGTGCCAACAGTGAAACATGAAAAGCCGGCAATTCAGCAGCGGCATACACCTGTACCCGACAATTTAGAACCGAAAGAATAGAGCTTCACACATAGATTAGATAGATAGAAACATGTCAGTCGCATATATACGAAGTACAGTGAAAGTGCTGCTTACTGTACTTGTCATTTAGCGTAAAGGATTTATCAAAAAAAATAATAGTGTTTTCATGCACCGTCTCTTTAAAAAAGCCGGCCGGCAATTCAGCAGCGGTACCCGACAATTTAGAATAGAAAGAATAGAGCTTCACACATAGATTAGATAGATAGAAACATGTCAGCCACATATATACGAAGTACAGTGAAAGTGCTGCTTACTGTACTTGTCATTTAGCGTAAAGGATTTATCAAAAAAAATAATAAGTGTTTTCATGCACCGTCTCTTTAAAAAAGCCGGCCGGCAATTCAGCAGCGGTACCCGACAATTTAGAATAGAAAGAATAGAGCTTCACACATAGATTAGATAGATAGAAACATGTCAGCCACATATATACGAAGTACAGTGATAGTGTTGGTTACTGTACTTGTCATTTAGTATTAAAATAAAGGATTTATTATTAAAAAAATGGGCGTGGGGTTCCCCTTAATTTTAGGCTCTAGCGGAGATTAAGCAGACGGCTGGGGCAGATGTTTGAAGCCTGGGAAGGGGGTAATACCCACGGAGCTTCCCAGGCTACTAATATCAGCCCCCAGCTGAATACATAGCCTTTACTAGCTATTAAAATGGGGGACCCCCCAAAAAAATGACGTGGGGTCCCCCCTAATTTAATAGCTAGCAAAGGCTAGGCAGACAGCTGGGGGCTGATATTAATAGCCCAGGAAGGGAGCCATGAATATTGGCCCCCTCCCAGGCTAGAAACACCAGCCGTCAGCCGCCCCAGAAATGGCGCATTCATAGGATGCGCCAATTCTGGCACTTAGCCTCGCTCTTCCACGCTGCCCTGGTGCGGTGGCAGGGGGTAATAGGGTTGGGGTTGATGTCAGCTTATAATGCCAGCTGACATCAAGCCCAGGTTAGTAATGGAGAGGCGTCTATAAGACACCCCCATTACTAACCCCATAGTCAAAGTTAAAAAAAACACAAACACCCAGAATAAAGTCCTTTAATTGAAATAAAGACACAATCCTTTATTGTTCTAAATTAAACCATACTTACCGTCACGCCCATTCCAGCTGAAGCCAACGATCTCCTGCAATAAAAGAAAAATAATAAAGCAACCTCATCCTTACCTTTCCATGGTTCCCACGACAGCTTCAGCTCTGCTACATCGAGATGACAGGCTGGACCGCAGAAGAACGCTGCCATCCAGCCTCTCATCCCGCAGACACTGAGAAGCGCAGGCTTGCTTGCGCTGCTCAGCGTCTCTCTGTGACGACATCCAGATGAGCCGAGTTCATGTCCAATGAACTCGGCTCACCTCATGCACGTCACTGACAGCGTGGGAAAATTCTCACGCTGAAGCTGTGAGTGCAGGAGAATTCTCCCACGCTGTCAGTGACGTGCATAAGGTGAGCTCATGTCCAATGAACTCAGCTCACCTCCTGCACGTCACTGACAGCGTGGGAGAATTCTCCTGCACTCAGCGCTTCAGCGTGAGAATTCTCCCACGCTGAAGCGCTGAGTGCAGGAGAATTTTCCCACGCTGTCAGTGACGTGCATAAGGTGAGCTCATGTCCAATGAACTCAGCTCACCTCCTGCACGTCACTGACAGCGTGGGAGAATTCTCCTGCACTCAGCGCTTCAGTGTGAGAATTCTCCCACGCTGAAGCGCTGAGTGCAGGAGAATTTTCCCACGCTGTCAGTGACGTGCATGAGGTGAGCCGAGTTCATTGGACATTAACTCGGCTCATCTGGATGCCCTCACAGAGAGACACTGTGGAGCGCAAGCAAGCCTGCGCTTCTCAGTGTCTGCGGGATGACAGGCTGGATGGCAGCGTTCTGCTGCGGTCCAGCCTGTCATCTCGATGTAGCAGAGCTGAAGCTGTCATGGGAACCATGGAAAGGTAAGGATGATGTTGCTTTATTATTTTTCTTTTATTTCAGGAGATCGTTGGCTTCAGCTGGAATGGGCGTGATGGTAAGTATGGTTTAATTTAGAACAATAAAGAATTGTGTGTTTATTTCAATTAAAGGACTTTTTTCTGGGTGTTGTGTTTTTTTTAAATACTTTACTAGAAATTCATGGTGGTCATGTCTAATATTGGCGTGACCCCATGAATTTCGGGCTTAGGGCCAGCTGATAATGCCAAGCTGGCCCTAACCCCTTTATTACCCAGTGAGCCACCGCATCAGGGCCCTGGATGAGTTGGGTACAGCGCCAGAAGATGGCGCTTCTATGAACGCGCCATTTTCCGGGGTGGCTGTGGACTGCAATTTGCAGCGGGGGTGGCCCAGAAAGCTTGGGCCTCCCTGCGCTGCGGATTCCAGCCCCCAGCTGCCTAGTTGTACCTGGCTGGACACAAAAACAGGGCGAAGCCCCACGTCAATTTTCTTTAAATTATTTCATGAAATAATTAAGAAAAAAAGGGCTTCCCTATATTGTTGTGTCCGGCCAGGTACAAATAGGCAGCTGGTGGTTGGGGGCAGCCCGTTCCTGCCTGCTGTACCTGGCTGGACACAAATATAGTGCGAAGCCCCACGTCAATTTTTTTTAAATTATTTCATGAATTTCATGAAATAATTAAAAAAAAAGTACGTGGGGCTTCGCCCTATTTTTGTGTCCAGCCAGGTACAACTAGGCAGCTGGGGGCTGGAATCTGCAGCGCAGGGAGGCCCAAGCTTTCTGGGCCCCGCCCCGCTACAAATTGCAGTCCGCAGCCACCCCGGAAAATGGCGCGTTCATAGAAGCGCCATCTTCTGGCGCTGTACCCAACTCATCCAGGGCCCTGGTGCGGTGGCTCACTGGGTAATAAAGGGGTTAGGGCCAGCTTGGTATTATCAGCTGGCCCCAAGCCCAAAATTCATGGGGTCACGCCAGTATTAGACATGACCGCCATGAATTTCTAGTAAAGTATTTAAAAAAAACACAACACCCAGAATAAAGTCCTTTAATTGAAATAAAGACACAATTCTTTATTGTTCTAAATTAAACCATACTTACCATCACACCCATTCCAGCTGAAGCCAACGATCTCCTGCAATAAAAGAAAAATAATAAACCAACCTCATCCTTACCTTTCCATGGTTCCCACGACAGCTTCAGCTCTGCTACATCGAGATGACTGGCTGGACCGCAGCAGAACGCTGCCATCCAGTCTGTCATCCCGCAGACACTGAGAAGCGCAGGCATGCTTGCGCTCCTCACTGTCTCGCTGTGACGGCATCCAGATGAGCCGAGGTCATGTCCAATGAACTCGGCTCACCTCATGCACGTCACTGACAGCGTGGGAAAATTCTCACGCTGAAGTGCTGAGTGCAGGAGAATTCTCCCACGCTGTCAGTGATGTGCATGAGGTGAGCTCATGTCCAATGAACTCAGCTCACCTCCTGCACGTCACTGACAGCGTGGGAAAATTCTCCTGCAATCAGCGCTTCAGCGTGAGAATTTTCCCACGCTGTCAGTGACGTGTATGAGGTGAGCCGAGTTCATTGGACATGAACTCGGCTCCTCTGGATGTCGTCACAGAGAGACGCTGAGCAGCGCAAGCAAGCCTGCGCTTCTCAGTGTCTGCGGGATGACAGGCTGGATGGCAGCGTTCTGCTGCGGTCCAGCCTGTCATCTCGATGTAGCAGAGCTGAAGCTGTCGTGGGAACCATGGAAAGGTAAGGATCAGGTTGCTTTATTATTTTTCTTTTATTGCAGGAGATCGTTGGCTTCAGCTGGAATGGGCGTGATGGTAAGTATGGTTTAATTTAGAACAATAAAGGATTGTGTCTTTATTTCAATTAAAGGACTTTATTCTGGGTGTTTGTGTTTTTTTTAACTTTGACTATGGGGTTAGTAATGGGGGTGTCTTATAGACGCCTCTCCATTACTAACCTGGGCTTGATGTCAGCTGGCATTATAAGCTGACATCAACCCCAACCCTATTACCCCCTGCCACCGCACCAGGGCAGCGTGGAAGAGCGAGGCTAAGTGCCAGAATTGGCGCATCCTATGAATGCGCCATTTCTGGGGCGGCTGACGGCTGGTGTTTCTAGCCTGGGAGGGGGCCAATATTCATGGCTCCCTTCCTGGGCTATTAATATCAGCCCCCAGCTGTCTGCCTAGCCTTTGCTAGCTATTAAATTAGGGGGGACCCCACGTCATTTTTTTTGGGGGGTCCCCCATTTTAATAGCTAGTAAAGGCTATGTATTCAGCTGGGGGCTGATATTAGTAGCCTGGGAAGCTCCGTGGGTATTACCTCCTTCCTAGGCTTCAAACATCTGCCCCAGCCGTCTGCTTAACCTCCGCTAGAGCCTAAAATTAAGGGGAACCCCACGCCAATTTTTTTAATAATAAATCCTTTATTTTAATACTAAATGACAAGTACAGTAACCAACACTATCACTGTACTTCATATATATGTGACTGACATGTTTCTATCTATCTAATCTATGTGTGAAGCTCTATTCTTTCTGTTCTAAATTGTCGGGTACAGATGCTGAATTGCCGGCCGGCTTTTTTAAAGAGACGGTGCATGAAAACACTAATATTTTTTTTAATAAATCCTTTACACTAAATGACAAGTGCAGTAACCAACACTGTCACTGTGCTTCTTATATGTGTGACTGACATGTTTCTATCTATCTAATCTATGTGTGATGCTCTATTCCTTCTTGTCTAAATTGTCGGGTACCGGTGTATGCCGCTGCTGAATTTGCCAGCCGGCTTTTTTAAAGAGAGTGTCTTCTGAGCAGTTTGTCAGCTTTTGGACACCTTTGCAGGTGTTTTCTATGTGTTTCTATGTGTTTTTGTTTGCCTGCCATTGGTTTTAACGGTGTTCTAAGGTGTTCGACGAACAGTTCGACGAACAGTTCCTCGAACATCCCGGTGTTCGACGAACCGAACCGAACCCGAACACTACGGGGGTGGCTCAACACTAGTCCTAACCTAAATGTATTCCCAAAAATGATCTGATTATGGAGATGGAGAGCAGGGTTTTGCTCAGCAAAATTTATCATCTACTCCACAGCTTTTATAAACCTGACTGGTAGCAGAGAACAGGCCGGATTAGTCATTTCCAGGCTACAGTCTCGGCTCCGCACATCATTCTCAATCTTTCTTTCTGGTTTTGCTGCACAAATAACTCACTAACTCTTCTACCAGGAATGTAAAAATCTATTTTCCCAGCTCATAAAACAGGCCTTTATAGGACTGAGCCTGTGCACTCTCAAATAAATGAAATCTTTCTTCCACTGACCTGTTGCATAAATAATATTTTCTAAGAATGTGATGTGTCAAAATTTTTTTTAAAGAACATTAAATGGAAAATTCACAAAAATGTAAAATAAAAAATCTCAACACTTTCTTCTTTTTTTCCCTCCTCTACTAGATTCAATTATGTCTTGTATTACAATTAACGAGGTTATCCAGGACTATTGTTTTTTTTACTGTGTCTTTGCTAACCACCTACCTGTTGTGCCCGACGCCGATCTGTGCCAGCACAGACCAATCCTGCCAGCAATACAGCGGCTTCCACTGACGTCACATCAACAGAGTAGCGGCTTCTCTTTCATTCTGCTCTGTTGATTGGGCATGATTGCTAGCGTCATTCTGAGTGACAGCTGACTCCCTGCTGCCTAACTGCGGGGAGCCGACTATCAATCAGAATGATGTTGCCAATCATGCCCCGTTGACAGAGCAGCCCGGAAGAGGAAGAGCTGCTTTGTTGAATTGAGGCAGTCAAAACCCTGGCAGGAGCGGTCAGTGATTGCTCTGTTCTGACGACTGGTAGAACAAGCAGGAAGTTGTCTCTGTTAATAATTGCCTGTTTTTAGTTTTTATGCCCATAGTAAAAAAAAAAAAAAAGTTTCATGTCATTGAAACGCAGTGCTCCGCTCTCGAGCTTCCTGCTTGCCGGGGTAGTGGCAGTGCACTCCTGATTCAGACTTGCAGCACGGTTGCACCTCTGGCCCAGACTGTGCACTCTCAAATGCTACAAGCAAAGGCAGCTTTCCCTCTGCAGAATCAGAGGAGCGCAGGGACACTGAAGCTCTCCAGATCTAGAGATTCCACAAGTTTCGGACCAATGCTTAAAAAAGATATAGCAAAGATCTTTCAGTCCTGTTCTCCTTGCCTATGAGACTACCCACTGCTAATAGAACTGCAGCAGTGGCTGGTAACTGTCAACAAAAATGATAATCAATACAAAAAAATCCTTCAGTTCTTTAGAATAGAAAGGATTATTAATGGCAAGTAAACTACATAGATGCTGTCACGGGTGTATCAGGTTTGACAGACAGTCGTTCTGGATCCGGCTGTAAAAGGTCGCTGCGCTTGGCTTTGCAGACACCTTCTTGATCCTTTCATCTCTGTAGTGTAGTGGTATTCTTCTCTCGGTAGGACCAAGCAGTGATTTCGACCTTCTGCTGCTAATTTACACACCCTTGCTCGATATTTAAAAACCCTCAGGGTCTCCAGAGAGTTGCCGGTGATGGAACTATTTTCCCCTACTCAGGCCTGGAGTACTAGCAGTCGGCTAGTTTCTTCTTGGAGTTTCGTGGTGGATTATTGTTGTCTTCTCTCTGGTGTCTTCTCAAGCTAATTGTATCCCCTTGTCTTTTTTCTTTGTTTGCCCTCAGTTGCAGTGGGGGTTGACTAGTGCTCACCCCTCCCTACCTAGGGCCTAGCTCTAGGGACAGTTAGGGATTAGGTATCCTGCTCGGGAGATAGGTGCGGAACCTATTTAGGGACGGTAGGGTAGTCAGGGTGTTTTTAGAACTGCCTAGGGGTCTCCACTCTCTCTTTTCTTAGTTGTTGGGCTTCCCCCCTTTTCCATCGTCATACACTTGATCCTTCCCTTACCTAGCTTGACAGATGCTTGTTTTTACCAGCACTTTGCAATTTTACCCATTCCATATGAGGAGACAAAGGCCCACATTCACAATAGATTAATATTGGCCGATATTAGCAAGTTAAGCTGACACGCTAATGTGTATGGGGGCACCGACTGACTGATCGTCGGGGTGAGAGGTTGGTTGGACATGCTCCATTTCGGATTGCCAATTGTATTGTTCTCTTGGAGATAAGCCGAGCCACTGGCCAACACATGACCGGCGGCTTATAGAGAACATGGGAGCATTCGGCTGAATGAGGCTCCGGTGTTTGTGAGAGATGGCTGTTGGCCAACAATCAGCCTAAGCATTGTTGAGCCGACAGATATCTAATGTGTATGTCTGGCTAAACACTTTAAAGCTAAGGAAATGATTAATCTCTTGCATGTCCAAAGAGAGAAATCATTCCCTCCCTAGCACAATCATTTATGTCTGACTATAACAACTGACTGCAGCATGAGCCTCTCCCCTCTGCCTTTTTTCAGTAGTACAAAATCAATATAAAGCCCATCCCCTTGTCTAAGCCCTTCCTCCAATAACTTTTTCCCAGCTGAGAACGGAACAGATCAGCAAAGAATAAGCCCCTGTTCTCCGCAATACCTCTGCTACTTGGGATCTTCCAAGTATCAAAATCTGGAAAAATTAAAAATATATATATTTTTTAATTTTATTAATACAAATATAATGAGCAAAACATGCATTATAATCATCTGTAGAGTATTAGGGATGCAGAGGAAGTAGTTGCATCTTGGTCTTGGTACCTAAAGGAAGCCAAAGACCCCTTTACCATAAACATCAACGTATTATGAATATTACGGTACTTTGTATGTGTGGGGCCGCCTTATACATCTGACGATGATTTCTATTAATTTTCCTCCTTTTTGTTTACATCATGTTTGCTTTTTAGCAGCTGCCTGGCATTGACATGAATTCTGCTAGCGCAAACAGCAGTACTGTTGGACTATCATTTCCAAGAAAAAAAGCATTTCGCTCATGAGTGCCCTCATGGAATTTTTGTAAAAAAAAAAAGTATTCAAAATTCTTCTCTGCGGCTAATTTGAACCAAGCAAAGTCTAATACTTCCTAAAGTTAGAAGTTCTAGAACGATGAACTTTCGCTCCTCGGCAATAACCAAGATTGAGGTGGCCCCAAATCTCTATTACCTTTTGCTGGCCTTCGAGTCCTTTCAGCGGCTTCACGGTGGCAGGCCGAATATCTGAATTTAACGTTCACTTACAGTCAAATTACATTTTTGAAAGATTTTGTTTTCTTCTATACCTTTTTCGCAAAGTACCGGGCTCGTGGTTGTGCTCAGGTGAACGAGAGAGATTGAAAAAGTAAAAAAAAAAAAAAGACTTTTAAAAAAAATGAACCCCTGACCCATGGCTGAGAGACGGAGCCACCACTGAGGTACATCACCGCTTGGAGAAATAAGGCTGACTTTTTCCATGGAGTATTCCCGTCTGTCTGCATCAGTGTTTTTCTCTTTTTCAATCACAGTGAACATGTTTACCATCACCGGTCCTACTGCCGCGTCTATATAAATAAATGCTGGCGGTAAGAATTGGAATTCATCAGAGTGATGCATTTGTGATAATGTCCTTCGCTGCCGTTACTGTAGCTTTAGGAATAGAGTTCTGGGAAATAAGGATGTCCGCGGCTTCATGTTGCAGTGTTTCTTCGGCGCGTCGTTAGCTTTTAAGGGGTATCCAAAGCTAAAATTGTCACCTGCTTCTAAGTGTGATGTCTGCAAAGTAGTGCGGCCATCTCTAGTCATGTTCTCATCCAATTATCTGTTTGACTTTTGCTTGCTTTCTTTTCTTACCAAAAAATTTCAACAATCTTGCAAAGTACAATTTAAAAAAAATATATATATATTACAGTTTAGTTTATGGACATTTTGAGATTTTACAAATTCAACACAGATATGTATGCGTTATAATTAAATAATAAAGCAAAAAAGATCTGTTACTGAGTGAAGTGCATATAAGGTTTGGAGGGCTATATGAGGCCAATATAGTGTTTGGAGGGCTATGTGGGGGCCATTATACTGTTTGGAGGGCTACATGGGGCTATTATACTGTTTGGAGGGCTACGTAGGGGCTATTATACTGTTTGGAGGGTTATGTGGGCCCGTTATACTGTTTGGAGGGCTACATCAGGGCTATTATACCGTGTGGAGGGCTATGTGGGGGCTGTTATATTGTTTGGAGGGCTATGTGGGGCCATTATACTGTTTGGAGGGCTATGTGGGCCCATCATACTGTTTGGAGGGCTATGTGGGCCCATCATACTGTTTGGAGGGCTATGTGGGGCCATCATACTGTTTGGAGTGCTATGTGGGGCCATCATTCTGTTTGGAGGCCTATGTGGGGCCATTATACTGTTTGGAGGGCTATTTGGGGAACATACTGTTTGGAAGGTTAGTTGAGGCCATTATATAATGTGAAGGATTATGTTGGGCCACAATACTGTGTGGAGGACTGTGTAATGGCCATTATACTGTATGAAGGGCTATTGTATGGACCATCATACTGTGTTGGGCTCACAGTGCCAGTATCATACTTTGCGTGGGTTAATGTAGGGTCATCATACTGTGCGTGTGAAAGGTACTGTGTAGGATTTCACTGTGGGGTTATCAAACTGTGTTTGGAGAGTCCTTTTGTTGGCATCATACTTTACGGCGGCCATGAAAGGGGTATCTTAATGCGTGGGAACACTGAGGCTTTAAAAGGAGGAAATTTAGTTTGTAAGGGCTGATGAAAAGTTGTGACATATGCTCTTCTGTGGCCGCGCCAAATATTATTATTTTTTTTTGTGTGGTGGGGAGGGAGGGGAGCCCAATTAGGACTTCTGCTATAGGGCCCCATGATTTCTATGTGTGTCCCTCTCCTCAGCTATCAAAATAACAATTAGAATGCTTCTTCATAGCTATCAATAATCTCAAATTTACCCGGACAGTCATAAAATTTTCAAAATTTGGACATGCTTGGTTCTGAAAAGGAGCAGGGTTTCCTAAGGCCTGCTCAAAAGTGAGCAGCCCCATTCAGAATTGGGGCATTCCCCAGAGGATCAAGTACGAGTTTTAGATGTCCCTGTTTTGCCAACCAAGATGTTGGTATGTATGCCGCTTTCATTAATGGCCCCATTTAGGTGCCAAGGTTATGGGTGTGACAGCTCGCTTTGTATCCCTTGCTTATTGTGATACTCTGTACACTGTGGAGTTCTGATTCTACTATTGTCCTGGTGTCACCAAAAGGTGTGATATCACTGAGCCATCCAGAACACTGCTCTGTACTGATGGGGGTGAAAAAACTCCAAAACTACTGGCCACAAATCGGCCCTTACTGTACAGAAAGTGGTGAAATCTTTCCTGAAAAACTATTGCATGCCCGGTTTTGACAATGAAAAATTGTGCAGCATGTAGATGATATTTGTAAATTTTGCCCACTTGCCTTCTACTGTTATCTGCCACGTGTCGGTTTAGTCTATTGTTAGACATGTTTCAAGGCACTTTAAACATAACCTGTCAGGCAATTCATGCTGCCCAGACCGTGGTTGTAGAATCAATTATATTTCAGAGAAAATATACTTTAAAGATCTGGCTGTGGACCATAGCCAGGAACAAGACTAGTCCGGAGCCGCCCTGGCCGGCTCTTCCCAGCACTTCTGCAGGTGATTGACAGGTCTCTCCTTCGTGTGCATATTGGGAGAGCCATATTAATCACCTGCTGCTGCACTGTACTAGTTTTGTCTCCGGCTATGGACCCCAGCCAGATCTTTAAAGATTACTTTCTCTGAAACGCTGGAGTAGTTCAGAGAATAACCTATCTGGCAACCATCATGCAGTCAGGCTGCGATTCATGATGTCTGCAGTTTAGGCAACGTGAATTACCTGACAGGTTGGACATAAAATTTCAGCATAACCACCTATAGAGCATTTTCCTTCCTACTGTATTTACGCTATTTATACATTTCTGCAAGCCTGTGGACTAAAAACCGTTTTGGAAAACCCTTTGGAGGTCCATTTAGCTTTATAACATGCCGATCTTCTAGATGCCATAGTTAAAGGGAATCTCCCAGCAGCACTATATCTCCTAAGGTCATAGAAAATTGAATAAAATGATACCTTAATATCTGTGATCCGATGTGTTATTCCTGAGAAATCCAGGTTTTTCTTAATATGTAAATGAGCTGTTCAGATCTATGGGCCGGACACAGATCTTCCCGAGAATCTGCCTCCAGCTGCGCTATCAGTGTGAGACATGTAGATCAGGAGAGCAGACTGTCAGCCATTACATGTCCCACACTAGTAACGCCCCCTGTCATTTAAAATAAGCTCTGGAGGCAGATTCTCTGGGAGATCTATGTCCGGCCCATAGATCTTAAAAGTTCATTTACATATTAGCAAAATCTGGATTTCTCTGTAATAAAACATCGGATCACAGATATTAAGGTATCATTTTTTTCAACTTTCTATGTCCTACATGCTCATATAGACGGCTTAGGAGAGTTGGTCCTACTGACAGACTCACTTTTAAGATTAGCCTGTGTTGATGACAGCCCTCTACAGCTCTAATATGGTAGGTTCCATAATAACCATCGCTAGTAATAGATTGCCACAAAATCTTCCTTTTTCTTGTGTTTTCTTCCTTGTTACATAAGAAGGTCTCAAGTGTTTCCTTTATTTATTCATGGGACTGATTAATACCTGGTGGGTGAACAGTATCTGTGTAGTCTGTGATTAAGTGAAGCATTTCATCACATGTCAGAGCATCGATCCTGTATTCTGATATGGTTCTAGGGCATGTAATGAAGCTGAGTGGAGCACTCGTCCGTACGGGACCATAACCGTCTCAAGATATTAATTTCACCTTCAAACTTCAGAGAAATTAGAGAGGTTACGGAAATCCGACTGATACTCTTGTTCCAAAAGAACAATCACAAATGAGGGCAGATTCTCAGGACTAAAATGTTAATCAAAACTAATCAAATTTCACTAGTATGTAGAAATGGCTTAAGCACCATCTGACACAAATCTTAAGTAATGATGATTAGAGTCTCCGATCCTTTCCGTTAATTAATTTGATGATCAGAACACGAGGCTGCTTAATACCCTCTGACACCAGCTCTACAGATCCTTATAAGTAGTGTCATCTCTCTTATTTAGGATGCAGAAGGTTTACCGTGAACCTTGCTCCTTCAAGTATTTTATGGACTTTTAACATTTAAAGGGAGTATCCTCACAAAATTTTAATTTTTACTTTGGGTAGGATCCGTACCCAACGCCCATCTTGTTTTACTTACAGATATGTCCACCTTTTACTTTTTCCATTAATTTCTCATGATACAAATTCAATACACTATGGACACATACTAGCAAAACACTTGACAAGACACATCTCAACCACTTGGCCACATATAGATGCTTATAGCATAAACATCTCCCAATTAAGTTATGTCACTTAATTGTCGCTGTCAGAGATTGAAAGCAGCATGTAAATGGCTAATAGCCGTGGCCACAACTCTATCGTCCCCCCACCACCACCCCAATGTCAGAGAGATATGCCATTTGTGTAATACAGCTGGCAGTAGCAATGTATGGCAGGGGCTCAGTTCCTGGTCCCCCTCCATACATGGTTATCTCAGCTCAGGATGTACAGTTACACCCATATGTGTGAAAGGTTTAGTTATATCTTTGTTCTTTACCAGGTGTAAGGTAGCTAATGGACACATAGTTGATGGGAGGTATGTATCACAGAGATGGCTGTCCTGTATGATGTAATCCGGGAATGTTGCTCTATTGCAGGTAAGAACTAAGAGGACTGTTTGGTGCATCTGGGACCGGGTTACGGGTAGTTTGAGAGATCGGCGGGTCTGGCTACCCACATACTTCACCTCTCGGTGTGGTTAACAGGTTATAATGGAGGCCATTGTTTGGCACATGGTCTGTGTTTGGAGGGAGAAGGCCTCCTGTGTGGTGTTGTCTCCAGAATGAGCCCATGTACTGGATGATATCCAGCCTGTGTGCCCACAGGACTGGCTAGCCAGAGACTTTGCTTAAAGGACTGTTTACTTTGTTTTGCCTACACTAAAGGCTGTTTGTGTTCCATTTGCTTTTGACCGGTTTATGAAGCAATAAACCGTCATGGACATTTAAATGAAAACGCTTCTTGTTTGCCTCCCGACGCACCCAAGTGAGTAGAAACTCCACACAGGTTAGACCATGATTGGCCTACAAAGTCTCATCTCCAATTTCTTATTTTTTTCCACGTTCTACAATTTAGTCTGTCTTTCAATATTTGACTTTTTTTTTTTAACCTTTTTTTCCCATCCATCTAAAGTCCAGGAGAAGATGTTCACCTTATTGCCATATACCGACCATAGGTCTTTTTCACATGTTGAGAATTTTCTATGGCCTTCGGGATGAATTTTGATCCAAATTCTGCTAGCAATCTGCATCCCATGCATCCAGATCAAGTTTCCACCATTTTTTTTTCATGCTCCCCATGGTTTTCTGTCTGTGCCAATGAAATAAAAAATAAAAAAAACAAGAATGAGTATCATGCTACTTAATTGTCCTGACTCTGCTTGGAAAAGATAACAGATGACCCCATTGAATGGAGCTAATCGTCTTGAGGATCTACGTGGGACATCAAACTGCACATTCACAGAAGAAATCCAACTATCGGCTTAGGATTTCTGCCATGGATCCCATAGTAAACACGTGTCGGAATATGTGTGAGCATACTCATATATTTAGACTTGGAACATCAAATCAGATGCCAAATCAGGAAATTGTAAGAGCAATGCCACATATAGTGCAACATTCCTTCAGCATAATATTATCCTGCAAGTTAAAAAGACTTATTTTTGGGAGCTGAAGAAAAGAAGTTTCTTTGGATTATTACATCTTCTAAAACTTGCATTTTTCTTCTCTCGGCTAATGTGCTTCCATTAAGAAAAATTCATTACTGTTGGAACGGACATGCTTGCTGCATAGATTAGCAGCTTTTAATAGGCTGCCACCGCTCCAAAATAAAACAACGGCTGTGGAAGCGGCGGAGAGATTTGTCTTGCAAACGACAGATTCGAGTCAGAAATTGACTGAGTCAATAAAGCATGAGTGTAGGAAAGGTTCCCCTACTGTCAAGCCAAGCTCGTGTCCCGGGAGTAGGGTTTCTGCGCTACCACTGTCGGGCATTAATAATTCATGCGACATGTAAAATTGATTCGCCTCCCTATAACCTTATACAAACGTGAGTTTGACTTTTTAAATGTGACTCAACTTTCAGGTTGTTTGCTGTGAAGTTTGTATTAAGCAGATCATCTGTCCAGGAGAACATTATCGGATTATCACTGACCATTTCGGTTCTACACATCCTACATTAGATTCCGATAGGGTCAAGTCTGCATAGAATTCTTCCACCTATCGAGGCGCTTGCTAATTTTGGTTGCCGAAGTTTTTCAGTGTGGGAACCGGTTGCTCAGAAATCAAAGGCATGCAACCGTCACGAGTCTTTAATTTTTACTCCACAGAGGCTAAGTTATGAATATAAAAAAAAATGACAGTGTAAAATCACACTTTGATGATGTTCACACATATTCAGTGCTCTCCACTGAGCTCTGCTTCAGGGTTTCCATCAGAGTCCCTAAAATACTGGATTCCAAGAGGAACCTTAATGGAGTCATTAACTTATTGCACACCTGTCCCTGGTATCCTGGGCTTTGCTCCCTTCTCCTGGGTCCGCTGCCCTCTGTTGTGCTCCACATCAGGTTTTGCAGGTTGCCCGGCGTGGATCAGTGACATCATCTCCATGATCCTATTTTAAGCCCTTTAGGACACACACTTGTGTCTTCGGATTGTGATTCATGACTCTAGTTTTGTGTACTCCAACTCATGTGCACCCCGTGCTTAACCTGCTTCTGTTCCTGCTGACTTCACTTCATCCGTCCTGCTGCTCCCCGAGATTCTTGTGTGCCACATCCTCGCTCCCAATGTGCCATTCTGCCAGCTTTACCAATATCCGGGGTCCGTGTACCCACCCGGATTTGGGACATAGTGGGTCCACTTCACAAGATAAGCCTAACATAACTGTTGCAGTCATGGCTGAAAGTGTTGGCACACTTGAAATTGTTCCAAATATGAAGTATTTCTCCCAGAAAATTATTGCAATTACACATGTTTTGTTATACAAATGTTTATTTCCTTTTGGTGTATTGGAACAACACAAAAAAAAACAGGAAAAAATGGCAAATTTTGCATAATTTCACACAAAACTGGCGGATTCGTCCTTTCATCAGGATGTAAAAAAATAATGTATTAAAGAGGACAGTCATTTAAAAATTAATTTTCAGATATGTTATACACGTGAAAAGTCAATAGTGCAAAAGTCTTAGAACATCACCACTAATTCTCAGTCATTTAAAAGGCAGCATAGAGTACTCGGAAACCTTTGCCATGACTGGGAGCTTTCTATTACTGAAATTCTGACACCATTCTTAAGAGACAATTCACATCAGTCACTATATGTGCTTGCATTGTTGTCAGATTTTCGGAAATAGAAATCTTTGAGCTGTACCAGAGTGGATAGAGTTCATAAGATCCTTTCTTGCTGAAAATCCTTGGTGTTTCAAGATCACAGACTTTACCAATATGATCTCCTCGCCTTCAGCTATCACATATCAAAACATTATTTTGATTTGGGCTTTCCTTTAAATGGTACATGTGAGATGAATGATGGCCGAACCCTCCAATTTTGGTAGGACCAGATGTTCAGTCAATTGTATGAGAACCCCCCAGACCTTCACTGTAAAGCAAATGTCAAGAGAGAAAAAGATCAGGCATTTTGGGTTTTAACATTCTGGATCCTTTTGTTATCTGGGGACATAAGCAGCAACCAGAGGCTTCTGGTAGTGGCTTATAACCCTCTCTCCAAACATTACACATGCATATGCAAGCTGGCCATATACATTAGATAGCGGTCTACTGAACAATGCTTCAACCAATTGTTTGGCTGACAGCCTTTTCAGCCAACTCTCCGATAGACTGGAGTGCTCTTTCAGCCGAGTGCTCCTGTGTTCTTGATCAGAAAGCCACCAGCTGACATATCAACTGGCGGCCTAGCTATAGGAGAAAAGTGTGACCGGCGCTCTGAAAGTGGACATGCTGATCAACAATCTTCCCTGATGTTCAGTTGGCCTGTGGCCTCATACACATTAGACTGGTGGCCGAACCCATCCATATCGACGGGTTCTGCCAGCCATAGAATTTCCTACCTGTGGCTGATGGTTTTCATCCATGTGTTGCTCACCTTTGTTGGAAGGGATGGCATCATTTAGCTATTGCCTGCTCTATGTAATTTGTTTTGCATACCTTGCTTTTCCTTCAATTCTTCTTTTCTTCATCCTCACGTTTTCCAGGATTAGGTTCATCTCCAGTAGAACCTTATCAAGCATATTAGCTTAAGATAAAAGTCAAAGATCTGTTCAGATGTTACCTGTTTTCGATGGAGGCGGCCATGAGCTACAGATAGAAACCACCTCTAGAGCTAGAGACAATCTCTATAAGATGCAATGAACTTGAAGAGCAGTGCAATTGACGTCCTTAAGAGGTCTTAATCTATGATAAAGATGCATTAGATAAAGAATCGGCCACGAGATAAGAGTTTCAAGATAAATCTCCTGGAAGCTTCTCGGTATCTTCACTGCAGCTCTGGAGTGTATGACCTTTTCACAGGGGAGAAAAAGCGATCTACCCTCATTTCTTATTGTGTGCATCACATTAAAAAAAACACCAGATACATGTAAAAGAAGCTTTTTTTTCACTGAAACATGTACCATATCTGTGGCTCTCCTTTCGAGGTCCTTGGAGGCTACGTTTGCCGGAGGCCAAAAGTTTATCAAACTCTTCGCTTCTCTTTTCTCTTAGTCTTTACCCATCTACTCAGAATGCCTGGGGCTGATTATTTTATAGTAGAGCTTATAAAGGAAAGTTGACTCTGGCTCCTTGATAGAATTTTTGTATTCTCAGAAGCTGGAGATGGTGAATACAGTAGATGAGAATTAATTGCCGGAGATCAGAGGGTAGGTGAACGTACGCTGCCATAGCTTATACTGGACAACAAACATCTCCCTCCCCCTTACTGTTAACAGTATCTGCAATGGTATAGAAATTCAACCAATCATAGCATGAGATATACACCTAAAGCTATAGATCACTATCTAGAAAACGTATATCGCTGAACTTGTAAATGGTGCCACTGGAACCAATAAAATTGATGTATTAAGCATCAACTGAACGTAACGTAGGGTGGCGGGGACCCCCAAAATAACAAATAGGATCAGACAGTGCCCTGATATGAGAGGGGCTATCTATGAGTTTGAATGTTCATGAGAGAAAAATATTTAGATTTGAGAGTCCTCAGTGGTTGATACCTTTTAATGGCTAACTGAAAAGATGGTAACAAATTGCAAGCTTTCGAGACTACTCGGGTCTCTTCATCAGGCATAGTATAACACAAAATCTGAAGTCACATATTTATACACAATAAGACACACAAGAAAAAAAAATGCAATAGGTAAGACAGGTGATGAAAAGCAGAGTTATTATGGAAGAAATAAACAGTTCTGGCTCTAAATATTTTAGCAGTTAATAGATAAGGAGTGTGAAGGTTTTATTGTCCTGTGTCCAGTGTTGTGATGACCTCACAGGTCTGAGAGTCTGAGGAGCACATTCCTTAGTTGATGTAGAATGACATAAATCCATGCGACACATTCATTCCTGCTCTGAAAGTGTTAAAGGTCATCATCAGTTTATATTCTGAGACTCTCCTTTCTCTCTGAGATTTGAAGTTACCTTTTAATACTAGTAATTTCATATCTTTTATGCTGTGATCAGGGGAACAAAAATGCTTGGCTACAGGTAGATCTATTCTTTTTTCTTTTATTGTGTGGCGATGATGATTCATCCTTGTTCTAAGTTTTTGCCCTGTCTCCCCTAGCTGGACATTTGGTACATATAATTAAGTACACTACATTAGATGTGATACAGCTGAACGTACCTGGGATCTTATAGTCCTGATGTGAATTGGGGATCTTTATCTTGTCTGTGGTCGTTATACAGTCATGGTCAAAAGTTTTGAGAATGACACCAAAATTATATTTTCACATGATCTGCTGGCCTCTGGTTTTTATTAGTGTTTGTCTGATGTTTATATCACATACAGAAATATAATTGCAATCATATTATGAGTACCAATAGGTTATATTGACAGTTAGAATGAGTTAATGCAGCAAGTCAATATTTGCAGTGTTGCCCCTTCTTCTTCAAGACCTCTGTAATTCTCCCTGGCATGCTCTCAATCAACTTTTGGACCAAATCCTGACTGATAGCAGTCCATTCTTGCATAATCAATGCTTGCATTTTGCCAGAATTTGTTGGTTTTTGTTTGTCCACCCGTCTCTTGATGATTGACCACAAATTCTCAATGGGATTAAGATCTGGGGAGTTTCCAGGCCATGGACCCAAAATCTCTTATGTTTTGTTCCATGAGCCATTTAGTTATCACCTTTGCTTTATGGCAAGGTGCTCCATCATGCTGGAAAAGGCATTGTTGGGCGCCAAACTGCTCTTGGACGGTTGGGAGAAGTTGCTCTTGGAGGACATTCTGGTACCATTCTTTATTCATGGCTGTGTTTTTAGGCAAGACTGTGAGTAAGCCGATTCCCTTGGCTGAGAAGCAACCCCACACATGAATGGTTTCAGGATGCTTTACAGTTGGCATGAGACAAGACTGGTGGTAGCGCTCACCTCTTCTTCTCCGAATAAGCTGTTTTCCAGATGTCCCAAACAATCGAAAAGGGGATTCATCAGAGAAAATGACTTTGCCCCAGTCCTCAGAAGTCCACTCCCTGTACCTTTTGCAGAATATCAGTCGGTCCCTGATGTTTTTTCTGGAGAGAAGTGGCTTCTTTGCTGCCCTCCTTGAAACCAGCCCTTGCTCAAAGAGTCTCCGCCTCACAGTGCGTGCAGAAGCACTCACACCAGCCTGCTGCCATTCCTGAGCAAGCTCGGCACTGCTGGTAGTCCGATCCCGCAGCTGAAACAGTTTTAAGATACGGTCCTGGCGCTTGCTGGTCTTTCTTGGGCGCCCTGGAGCCTTTTTGACAACAATGGAAGCTCTCTCCTTGAAGTTCTTGATGATGCGATAGATTGTTGACTGTGGTGCAATCTTTGTAGCTGCGATACTCTTCCCTGTTAGGCCATTTTTGTGCAGTGCATGTTATGTTCTGCTACCAGAGCTAAGGAAAGAGAGGAGATCTGTCCCTACGATAGAACTCAGCTTAATCCCTACGATGTAACAGGGGACCTGATCCTGCGATCAGACCTGCTAAAGTCCTAAGCTAGTCTGTACGGAGACCTATAGATGTGGGGAGGGAATCCCTACAAGTACTAAGGACTGGGAGGAATATGGGACACCTCCTAACAGAAATAGTAGCAGACAGACGAACAAACAAAATATATAGAACATAGAGGTCAGTAGACCAAGCAAACTAACAGAGCAAGACACAGAGCACAGGCTAGCTAGAAAGTAGATATACAATGAAGTCCAGCAAAGCCAGAAGGGCGGAGCAGGCTTAAATAGGCCAACAAGGTCATGTGACCAGCAAAGGAAAAAAAAACTAAGAGCAAGGTTCTAACAGTACCCCCCCTTCTAAGAGGATCCTCCGGATCCCCTAGGACCAGGCTTATCAGGAAATCTCCTGTGAAACGCTCTGATAAGTCTGGACGCGGAAACATCATCCGACCTCACCCAAGAGTTATCCTCGGGTCCGAAACCTTTCCAGGCCACAAGATACTGCAAACTACCTCTATACAGTCTAGAGTTAAGGATGCGAGAAATTTCATATTCCCCGTCCTCCACCACCGGAGGAACAGAGGCAGAGGCGTCACAATCCGATACAACAGCTTTTTTCAACAGAGAGACATGAAATACCGGATTAATTCTCCAGGAGGTAGGAACCTCCAACCTAACAGCAGATTGGTTGACAACCTGAAGCACCTTAAAGGGCCCTACAAACTTGGGACCCAATTTCTTAGAAGGAATCCTCAACCGCAGATTCCTAGAGGACAACCAAACCATGTCACCAACAGCGAACAAAACCTCCTGTCGTTTCCTATCAAAGTAGTCCTTAGATTTTCTGTTGGCCTCCTGAAGATTACCACGCACATCCGTCCAAACTCTCTCCAAATCACCGGAAAAATTCTCCTCCTCAGGCACGGCAGATCCCAACTTGGAGAACGACCCAAACGACGGATGTCTCCCAGAACAACAAAAAAAAGGCGAACAACCAGCAGAAGAAGATGTATGATTGTTCAGAGCAAATTCAGCAAGTGGCAGAAACTCAGACCACCCCTCTTGATTGTCTGTCACAAAACAACGCAAGAACTGCTCAACATCCTGGTTTTTCCTTTCTGTCTGGCCATTAGATTCAGGATGATATCCGGACGAGAACGATAAATGAACTCCCAACCTGTCACAAAAGGCACGCCAAAAACGAGCCACGAACTGAGGACCCCTATCAGAAACAATGTCAGTAGGAACGCCATGAAGTCTGACAATTTCCTTGACAAAGGCCTTAGCGAGAGTTTTAGCGCAGGGCAGTTTGACAAAGGGAACCAAGTGACACATCTTGCTAAAACGGTCCACGACCACCCAGATGACAGTAAAACCCTCAGAGGGGGGAAGGTCAGTTATAAAGTCCATAGCCAAATGTGTCCAAGGAGCACTGGGAACCTCCAAAGGACAAAGCAACCCCGCAGCAGGAGTATGTGAGGACTTAGATCTAGCACATATAGTACATTGACGCACCCACTTAATGACTTCCTTCTGCCATCCAGGCCACCAAAAACTGCGACCCACCAGTCTCTTGGTCTCAGAGATTCCGGGATGACCTGCCAACCGAGATTCGTGACACTCAACAAACAAATCTCTCCTAAAGGTCCCAGGCACAAACAACCTCCCATGAGCAGTGTTAGATGGGGCATTCTCCTGTGCTTTAAGAATCTCATTTTCCAAAACGGAGTCCAAAGCAGCTATCACAACACCTTCTTGTAAAATGTTCTCCTCTTTCTCAGCACCGACTATGGGAGAAAAACTGCGAGACAAGGCATCCGCCTTAACATTCTTAGTACCAGGGATGTAAGTAACGGAGAAATTAAACCGCGAGAAAAACAGTGCCCACCTAGCCTGACAGGCATTCAGGCGCTTGGCAGCATCAAGATATATCAGATTTTTATGATCCGTAAGATCCTGAACGGGAAATTCCGCACCTTCCAAGGAGTGGCGCCAGTGTTCAAATGCGAGTTTAATAGCCAATAATTCCCGATTACCAATATCGTAATTCAATTCAGTCTCCGAAAATTTTTTTGAAAAAAAGGCACAGGGATGTAATCCATCCCCGTTATCCTGAGACAATACTGCGCCAACCCCCACAGAGGAAGCATCAACCTCAACCAAAAACGGCCTAGTAACATCAGGCTGCATAAGGATGGGGTGAACCTCTCCTTGAGATACACAAAAGCTTCAATGGCCTCAGAAGACCACTGAACAGCATCAGCACCTTTCCTGGTGAGATCAGTCAGAGGTTTGACAATACTAGAAAAATTTTTTATGAATTTTCTATAGTAATTGGCGAAACCCAAAAACCTCTGTATCGATTTCAAACCAATAGGCCTAGGCCATTCCTGCACAGCCTGAACCTTAACCGGATCCATCTCAAAACCTTTGCTGGAGATAATGTAGCCCAAAAAACTAATTCTCTGTACAGCGAACTCACATTTCTCCAGCTTAGCAAAAAGCGAATTGTCCATTAATAACTGTAATACCTCACGCACGCTTCGCCAATGAGACTCCAGATCCGGCGAATAAATCAAAATGTCATCCAAATACACAACCACATTTTTGCCGATCAAAGGTCTAAGGATGTCATTAATCAGATTCTGAAAAAATGCAGGAGCATTAGTAAGACCAAAAGGCATAACCAGATTCTCAAAATGACCCACAGGAGTGTTAAAAGCAGTCTTCCATTCGTCACCCTCCTTTATGCGCAACAGATTGTATGCCCCCTTAAGGTCAATTTTAGAGAACCACTTGGCCCCCATTAACTGGTTAAACAGATCAGGAATCAATGGCAGTGGGTAAGGATTGCGTACAGTAATTTTGTTAATCTCACGAAAATCCAGACAAGGACGTAAACCGCCGTCCTTTTTTTTTACAAAAAAAAATCCAACCGCCACAGGAGACTTAGAGGGCCTAATGTGACCGGCGGCCAAACTTGTCTGTATGTATTCCTCCAAAGCCTTCCTCTCAGGAATAGTAAGGTTAAATAAACGACTTTTAGGAAGAGTCGCTCCAGGGACAAATTCAATAGAACAATCATAGTCTCTATGGGGAGGCAAAACCTGCGATTCCTTCTCAGAAAAAACTCTCCAAAAATCCTGAATAGGAACAGGCAATTCTCCCCTATCCAAAGCTGCAATACGCCCGTTACAACACTTGTCATAACATTTATGGCTCCAGGATTTAATTTCACTGGTAGACCAATCCAGTACAGGATTGTGAAATTTTAACCAGGGCAATCCCAATATTACTGGAGAAGGCAAGTTATTCAAAACTACCAAATCCAATTTCTCATGGTGACCACCATTAATAGTGAGAGGAAATTCACAGACCTTGAGAGTAATATTCTTCAAAGGGGAACCATCCACAGAAACCACAGCAATGGGGGATGATAAAGGTTCAGGTTTTAAATTGAGTCTTTCCACGAATCCCCCATCAATTACATTCAGAGTAGACCCGCAATCAACAAATACCCGAAATTCCATTAATTTTTTCTGAGCAATCGTGGAAGCAGCTAAAAATACACCCTTGGAATTTAAACAGGCAATACGGGCATGACTGACCATTTTTTTTTCTTTCTTCATACGAAGCTCACAGCCTTTAATCAAATGACCAGATTTTCCGCAATAGAAACACAAGCCTTCAGAAAATCGACGGTCTTTTTCTTGAGAGCGAGGTGTCACCGATCCAATCTCCATCGGTTCACCACTGTTAGTACACACATTCTCATAACCAGAAACTGACATAGCAGAGGATTTGCTCTCATTAACCCTTGCACGCAGTCTTCTATCCACCCGTATAGCTAATTGCATAGCCTGTTGCAAATCTTCAGGTGTAGGATAAGCAATTAGCAGGTCTTTAACCCTTTCACTGAGCCCAGCAAGAAATAGACTTTTCAGAGCAGAATCGTTCCACCCTGTTTGAGTAGACCAACGACGGAAATGAGTACAATATTTTTCCACATTACCTGATCCTTGTTTTAAACGTCTCAACTCAGTCTCAGCTGATGCGACACGGTCAGGATCATCATATAATAGTCCCAAAGCAGAAAAAAAACTATCCACTGATCTGAAGCATGTATCACTAGGTTGCAAAGAAAAGGCCCACTCCTGAGGCTCTTTGCGCAAAAGTGACATTATGAACCCTACGCGCTGGGATTCATCCCCAGAGGACTTGGGTCTCAAACGAAAATACAATAAGCAAGCATTTTTAAATGAAAAAAATTCTCGGTGTTCACCAAAAAATAAATCCGGCAAACATACCTTAGGCTCCAAGAAATGTGCTCCAGGACAGTTACTCACGTGCTGACGGAGCTCGGCCACCTCCAGAGAGAGTCCCTGCAGGCGATGAACCAAATCCTGAACCGACACCATGATGGAACAGAAAAATCTTTCCTTAGAGAATTTGCAGGCTGGACTTACTGTTATGTTCTGCTACCAGAGCTAAGGAAAGAGAGGAGATCTGTCCCTACGATAGAACTCAGCTTAATCCCTACGATGTAACAGGGGACCTGATCCTGCGATCAGACCTGCTAAAGTCCTAAGCTAGTCTGTACGGAGACCTATAGATGTGGGGAGGGAATCCCTACAAGTACTAAGGACTGGGAGGAATATGGGACACCTCCTAACAGAAATAGTAGCAGACAGACGAACAAACAAAATATATAGAACATAGAGGTCAGTAGACCAAGCAAACTAACAGAGCAAGACACAGAGCACAGGCTAGCTAGAAAGTAGATATACAATGAAGTCCAGCAAAGCCAGTAGGGCGGAGCAGGCTTAAATAGGCCAACAAGGTCATGTGACCAGCAAAGGAAAAAAAAACTAAGAGCAAGGTTCTAACAGTGCAATGATGGCTGCACGTGTTTCTTTAGAGATAACCATGGTTAACTGAAGAGAAACAATGATACCAAGAACCAGCCTCCTTTTAAAGTGTCCAGTGATGTCATTCTTACTTAATCATGACTGATCGCCAGCTCTGTCCTCATCAACACCCACACCTGTGTTAATGGATCAATCACTAAAACGATGTTAGCTGCTCCTTTTAAGGCAGGACTGCAATGATGTTGAAATGTGTTTTGGGGGTTAAAGTTCATTTTCTGGGCAAATATTGACTTTGCAAGTACAGTAATTGCTGTTAAGCTGATCACTCTTTGACATTCAGGAGTATATGCAAATTGCCATTACAAAAAAATGAAGCAGTAAACTTTGGAAAAATTACTATTTGTCTCATTCTCAATACTTTTGGCCATGACTGTACATGGACAGGTTTTACATTTTTTCTGGTTGCAAGGAAAGGTACCTGTAGCTGGAGGAGATGACAGGGAGCTTCTGACAATGATGCTTCTTAGATTTGGGGGCTGCCTGAAACAGAAGTGGGGGGTCTGGAAATATGGATTGTAATCGGGCATCTTTTTGTAGTAAGGGTTGTAGTTTCCGTGCAGCTCTTCTTAGCGCCTCCAATTTGGACTGTAGGTGACTACTAGAGGCACCCGGTTGCTTTCTTGTTTAGTTTTGTAATGTAGGAGATGATTCCTTTATATTCTGGTGGCTCTTGTAATCTGGTTCTCAATTGTTCTCGGATGGTAGCCCTGTTTCAAAAAGGTCTTTCTGAGGCCATCAAGTTGTTTGTCTCTATCCATCTGTTTTTTTCTTGTGTGTCTTATTGTGTATAAATATGTGACTCTTCAGATTTTGCGTTATACTATGCCTGATGAAGAGACCTGAGTAGTCTCGAAAGCTTGCAATTTGTTACCATCTTTTCAGTTGGCCATTAAAAGGTATCAACCACTGAGGACTCTCAAATCTAAATATTTTTCTATCTACTGGCTAACACAGTACAAGAATATATATTTTCCCTAATGTTCATGTGCAAACTCAAACGCTGAAATAAGGAACTTTTGAGGTTTTTTGGCTGGTATATTTCTCGCATTCATGCAGTAAGTTGTTAAACTCTTGAACTATTGCTTTCCTCTAAAAGGGTATTCAGTCCTACTACCCATGTAATTGGGATAACTGTTAGACCCCATTGGTTCTTTACCTTGAATTAGGCGACATCCCAACACTGAAACACGATGGTGTGAATTAAAACCTTAATTGTATACCAGGATTCGTCATTCCTGCAAGCACAGCCTAGATACTGAGATATCTCCACTAAAGTGAATCTTCCTATATGTAGTACTTTAGACGAAGCAGCAGGACATATGGGCGATCAATCTTTCCGCTCAACTTTTGCTGCCGTGGTGGAATGGGGACACAAGTCGTCCACTTCTGGAGATTGGTGGGGGGTCCCACTGCTGGCAAAGTGGATTACAAGACATGGCCATTAATTATACCAATAGCTGATTGTTTTAGCTGGAAACTGAAATTTCTCCTCTGGCGGCACTGTTGAAAAATTGAACATTTGCTGACTGATTTCTCCACAAATTACCAATGAACACTGGGAATCCCATTAGGAGAACTCGTATAAATGAGCTTTTAGCAAAAATGGCTATATTTATTGACGAGAATGCTTATACATTAGACTCAGAAATGGTAACATTTGAGTATGGATGAATCTTTTAAGAGACTTTCTAGTGATGGGTAAAGTAACTCGCTTATTGTATAGTCAGAATTTATGTAGCCAAATATCTTCAGTTTGTCTTTTCTCTATCAGCTGTCAGTAAATAAATGACCACTTCCTTAGTGAGGGTAAGGTGCCATGGTTATGTGGTCAAAAACCATACCCAGATGTGGGCTATTTGTCCACCCAATTGTGCATTAAATCCCCCTATATTTTGGCATATTTTTTAGCCACCTTGCTTTGCTATTGCTTTCTGCCCCAAAAGCCTATCCTGATCACACAGGTACATGACCGATTTCAGAAGGCACTGTTTCGAAGGGAATAGATATGTTCGTAATCCAGCACCTCAAAAATAGTTAAAAAGACTATAGTTAATAAACTATTGTCTCCATGAAATAGAATAAAAAATCCGGTGGAAAAATATTAAGCATAAGTCTTACGCTCGGTTATGCATCGAATATTGCGGGTGCTCGAGTGACATGTTCGAGTCCCCGTGGCCGCATGTTTCGCGGCTTTTAGACAGCCACAAAACATGTGGGGATTGCCCATGTTAGTCCTTAATCATACATTTCTATTGTTGCTCGAGGATACCGGCCTGGAGTTCTCGTGTTTTGAAGGGTTGTCCACTTTTGGATAACATCTTATTAATGGCTCTAGGGTGCTGGGTAAATTAAAGAAAAAAAACTATACCTTTGGCCTAGTCTGGCGACCTTCTCCACTCAGTTCTGCATCCCCTGCCAGTCTCTTGGAATAAACTATGTTGCGTGACCACTGTAGCCAATCAGTGGCCGCTGATTGGCTGCAGTCCTCACATAACTATCTAAATGTAAGGACAATGTTTCTTGAGCTTAAAACGAAAATGTGAAGGCTTGTAGCCTATTAAAATGAACAAGCTCGTTTTATTCGACGCTGGTCAGTTTACAGCTCTGAATTTTCATCGTACACAGAGAAGGGAACTCCATTTCAATATTAGAGAGCATAAGTAACGCTATCAGTCTGTTCGCTTTGCTGGAATCCTTAGATAAGCAATGTTTTTGATTTTTTTGTTTTTTTTCGTTCCTGCATCTATAAATAATAGCACTGAGCTCCTTTCCGTAAATTTGGCTTGGAGTAACGTATTATTTGTGTACTGCGTTAGACCCAGAAAAGGGAGTTCCTGCAATGAATGTGATGTGTCTTGAATTCTTAGCAATCACGCCAGAAATGACTCTAGCTAATAATCTGCCGGGAAATAATTGCTGGTGTCTTTTAATATCATTTTTGTAAAAAATGCCAACCTGTTTGTCAGAATGAAGCAATAATTATCCGGTGACGCCTCCTGTTTGAAAGATTCTACAGAAGCATCCCTCTTGACTTATTGAGAAGACTGTTCTCTAATACAGAGAAGTGAGGGGGGGAATCTGCTAATTTCCATGTAATTCTAGTGCTGTGTTGTCATCTTTTGACTAAACCCTGCAATTTTCAGAACAGTGGGAGATATAGCTCAAGGAAGACAGACAAAGATGATACTGTAAATCATAGGCTTTGCCCTCTGCACCGTATCGGTAGCCTTACCTTCTTGGAAAGATGATTCCATCTATATACTCAGATTTCGATACGGGATACCTAGCTACCTCCATACTTGGTCAGTTTATCTAGTTTTAAACTTCGGTTGAGTACCTTACATGGCATAGAGCAGCTACAAAAATCAACTCTCATTCTGGAGGAACCGGCACATCTATGGGTTGCTACATGGACAGCCCTTTGGTTTCGGTAGGCTATCCTGGTCGGTTCCTACGATTTTAAGCTTTGGTTAAGTACATTACATTCAACATTCAATTGGAAGAGAGATCAATTACAAAATCATCTCTGATTCTGAAGGAACCGATGTATCCATGGGTTATATGGACAACTCCTTGATTTTATTGGGCTGTCATGGTCAGCCTATCTAATTTTAAGCTTTTGTTAAGTACAATACATGCAATATTTATGTCCTCTATTAGTCGAAACAAAGAGTGGCTACAAAAAACATGTCTCACTTTGGAGGACCCAACATGTCCATGGGTTATATAGCCTATCAATTTTATTAGGCAGCAAGCAATTGTACAGTTTATCTGTCGTGATATTAAATTGTAGCTGATTGGTTCTCAAGAACATTATAGCTGATCTTTAGTGGTTAAAGCAATAAGCCATGCTGTGATCAGCCTATTTTTAGAGTGTCCGTCCAACAGAAAGGGAATGTCCAAAAAAATCCAACCCATTTACCTTTATGGTCAGGGTCCGTAGAAGTGGAGTATTCGCAACTGGCCACTCCATGAAGGTACAAGGGTTGTGAAGAAATAGACGAATGATGCCTTAAGAACCAAAGAGATCTGCAAATGCAAGACCCAAAATAAATTAGCTGTTTAAAAAAAAATATCTATTTTATTCCTTTTTATGAAAATTCAGTTTTGATCAGCACAAGACTTGCAATTACAGCCTAATGAGTGATTGTCAGATGTTGCCCTTTTCGCAAATATAAAAGTAATAGCTCTGTTCACATAGCATGACTCAGAATGAAATATTTGTTTAGCGCCATATGATTGGCATTTCTGGAAAAGGTCACCTTGACAAGACAACAAAAGCGGAAGGCTTGGATGTTTCCACTGATCAGTGAAGAGAAACCACAGAATGTACATGCGAACAAATCTCTTGTGATTACACGAAGAATGTCACCAAATGGCAAGTTTCTTTTATATTAGTCTGTCCCCAATGGGTTAAATTACTGCATCTTTACTTTTGGTCTATAATTGGTCAATACATTCCGTAGAATACTACAGAGGGCAAATACAGATGGCCATACTGTGTCAACCAAACCCGGCAATTTTGGCTAACTATCTAATGCGCTTGGTGTTATCCCAACTTTCCCTCAATTTGCAGATGTTGGGGAAAGAACAATTGGGCTGTTTGTTTTTTTGTATTCCATGGGAGATGAGATGCCACCGGAGGTATCTGACCCCATCTTATACCCTTTTGCCACTTGGAAGCATGTTTGTTGAGCAAAGTGTGAACAAGTATGGGGTGGTAAGGAGGAAAACCTGTTGGCCATGAGACCATTTAGCCAACAGTTATCCATAGTATTAGTCCTCAGAATACATATGACATGATGGTCTAAGCTTAAATACACCATTTATGAAGATCTACATAAATGCAACATTTAACCAAGTTCACCAAGTTTCCATCTTCTGCCACCATTTTTGTGGACATCCATAGCTCTTCATGCTTGGCATATAACGAGTAGCCATGTTGGCCATTGTAACGCGGATGGCTTTTTCTCACTCTAATATTGCTTTTTATTGCGGTTGCACATTTTAGTGCCTTCTCTAGTGGTCTCCAGTCAGACATTTAGTGGTCTCAAGTCAGATGTTATGGTTTGGCTTTCTAATAAAATGAGCAAGGATCAGTGCTTAAATCCTAATTAGTTTCCCATGATAAACCTTAACAATTAAACCATACTGCCCAGCTTCCACAATTTCTAATAAAATTGCATTCATATTTAATGTAAAACATGAATAATGTATCCTTACAAAGCTGAAATAGTTTGGTAATTAGCAAGGTATGAATAATTTATTGTTTTGGAATAAGTTTCGGCTCTTTTGCAGAGGCTGGTTGCCTTCTATGCCGTGGCTGTTTGGCAGTGTACCACTGGTTTATCAGATTCAGGTTTGGTTTTCATCATCATCTGCTTTATTTTTATTGTATTCTTTTGCTGTTAATAGAGTAATATTTTGAACTGGATTCCATTAAAGGACGACTTTCGAAAAAAAATCAGATTCCCGTTGTAATGGCCCATTAGGAAGTTGTTTAGACCACAAATACGGGATGAATATTGGTCAAACTCAACAAGTTTGGCATTATCAACTAATCAGCTAATTTGTTTGAGGGCACCATGAGTATGTTGAATTTCACTGCCTGATCCTTTGGTCTCGAAGATAAACCACTGTTAGAGGTATCTGTAAGCGACATATTCCTAACTTCCTGAGAGAGCGTCCATGTTTATGGGGGCATGAATGGAATGGCTTTTGCCTGACAGCTATCTTAGGGATATGGACACCCACCCAAAGGCTGCGTTCACATCTAAATTCTGTTTTATGTTACATTTTAGAAGCCGAAAAACAAAATCAAAATGGTGATATATCTGTCCCTTGATGGGCACCAACAGATTCCACTGAAGCCCATTGATTTAGTATGGGATCCTTCGGGTTATGCCAAAGTGGCCATCATTTAGCCTGAAAAAATTGCTTTGCTTGCTGTTTTATTTTTCCTTCAAATGTGCCTCAAACTCCGATGTGAAATAAAGTTATAGGAAGGAAAATCCTGCTTTACAGTATAGACTATTGATAAAGGTCTTAAAGGGATGTCTCATCATTTTTATGCTGCCTTACCATGGAGAGCATGAAATCCACATGGTGTCCCTAATTACAGCAAACTTCATTTTTTGTTACTCTGACACCACAGTATTTCAAAGAAAACATAGTTCTAAAATGGAGCCATTGACTAGGAGAGAAGTCCACTAGGTGGCTCTGCTTGATTGACAGATTTCTGCCATATTCCTTATGAAGTGAGACCTGTTTGTCAAACTCATTATGGTGGGGGAAGAACCCACCTCCTGGACTTCTGGTCCTTCTTTCTTGAACTTTTGACTTGAAACTCAGCTCAGGGTCCTTCATTACAAAGAGATTTCATTCTGGATTGTAGAAGGAGATGGACGGCTTTCCTGCGCTGCTGTCAATATCCCACAAAGGATAACGGAGAATAAATAGGATAAAAACATTTGTTTATTTTGTGGTATGGATCTACGCGTTTCGAGGTACTCCAACCTCTTCTTAAGGAAACAACCTCATTTTATTTTGTACATGATTCCTGCTGGAGTAAGATTTGTGGCGTAGCAAAACACCGCCGCTCGTCATCAATTTAACTTGTGGCGGTCACCATGCCCCTGTCCCGTGCAGTTCTGCACATTTTGTCACTGCTGGGTGAAACTGGCGTGAAAACACCAGAAGTAGCAAAATTTTGATGCAACTCCACTTTCCACCTAAATCTTGAGACTTTTCAAAGTTTTGACGCCAGTATTCTGGCATGAAAACTTTGATGAATCAGGCCCAATTCTGTACTATGATATGCACTCTAGGATAAGGTGGATCCCAAATTAGAGGATATTGGTGCTCTTTGAGCTGGTGCTTTAATTTCTACAGGCAGTGTTTTCTGGGAAAATATATGTAGATTAGTCCTCCTCCAGAAGGAATCAAATGCTCTGTAGTGCTCCCTCTAGGTTGCTGCTCTCTACGTAAATGCCCCCTCCGATCACATGGAATCAGAGTTGTAGAGTCACTTAAACAACGGAAATATAAAAAATAATTATGCATATTCAGATTTTTATAAATATATATAATATTTTTTTACATTTTTTTCACATACATGTGGATGGAGCTATTATCACATTTCCGTACTTACCATCAAATTAAAGCTTCTTAAAAGAACCCTCGCTGCTGCTCCTTATGTTCGGGGCTGATTGTAGCCTCGTGTGAGCCGCATTGGCCGCTGCTTCTGGCAACGTTGCATGCTCCCTGCCTGATTGAGAAAGCTGTAAGAAGCAGTCAGGAAGTAGGATACTGTGACCCAGGGGCGATCTGTGCGAAACTCTTTGTGTAGTAATGTGCGACTACCTGATGGGAGCAAAGAGCCGGTTTGCTGAGGAAAGGTTCATGGGAACACAGACTCTAAATCATCTTGTGCTTTCCGTTCACACTTCAGTACGGCTCCAGCAGCGGGCCTCCTTTCTACGAGCTGCCGTAGCTATTGATGAGACATGTAGGCGTCAGAAGTCGGGAAAGAAAAGCAGGTCCCCACTGTGCCGTCGCTGTTTGCACACACAGACAGGAGCGCTTGTCCTTTCATTTCTCAGCGCCTCGGTGCTCTCCGTGGGGGTGACGCCATTAGTCCTGGTACTGAGTGAAAAGCAAATGTCAATGACGTTGCCACAGCCCCGAGTGCCTGGGATAGATATTTACTCAATTAAAGGTGCCGCTTACTCCAGGATATCCATCACATTTCATGTAGCGTTCAATGCCATGAGATCTGATATTCCTGTGGGACATTTTATCCAGTTTCACTTCATTTAATATAATTTATTATCAAGTCATTTTGGAGTAATCTGTAGTGTTTTTATACAGTGGGTCACTCATCGGAAGTTCCTGGACCCCATAAGCATGGTTAGGACCCCTGAGCATATATTTCTATGTTCAGGATTTGCTTCCGATGTATTTCATAAAGAATCTATGGTAGAAATCTGTTACAGACTCTGCTCCAAGCTATAGGTCAAGATGAACAAGACGGACCCAAAGGTAATGGTATAAGGGAGCAGTACTTGCTAGACAGCACTTGGATCAGTGAGGAGCAGCACACTTGAAGCAAACAAATGGTTAATCTAAGGCTGTAGTAATGAACAGGCAAACTGGATAATTTCTTGCATAATTGATTATATATTTTTGCAGCAGCATTGTAGTGTGAACAGCATCAGTATAGCAGAGAAAAGTTTGTTATGCTTACAGCGGACAAATTGTTAACGTGCAGGTCTGAGACAAGAAGTAAATGTAGATAGATGATAAACAAGCAGGAGTTTGCTGAAAAGATGATTAGCCAACTGAGTGAGGAGGATGTTCAGCACTTAGGTAAAGTAAGCCATCGCAGACTAGCACAAAGAGAACTGTCCCTAGGGAAATTAACCAAAAGCAGGCGCCTGAGCCAGGGCAAGTGAGTTACAAAATAAGAGGCCGAGTCTTGTATTTTTGCTGCAGGGTACACAAGGGATTTACACAATGGTTAACGCTATTGTTATAGGGGCTAATCCTTGACTTTTCGGCTCATTATCCTCACGGATAATTATTTCAACTAACTTGATAGAGCAGGAAAATTACTTCTAAAAATATCCTATTAACTTGCATTGATTTCTGAAAATTTGCAGGTATGGTGATATAGGTATATACCTAGCCAAAGAATGTGCTGTTTCATTCACTCAGTGTCTCATGATACTGTGGTGGGTCTCTGGGGTATTGGGAAGCAGAAGACTATTGTGAATACTGGCATTTTGTCATTCCAATGTCTAAAGGCCCACATACACATTAGACTAAAGTCAGCCAAACCTGCCAATATCCGGGCTTGGCCAACAGTCTAATGTGTATGGGGCCTCCCAACTCTCCTCTGATAGATGATGTCAGGTGAGAAGGCTACAACACGTCAGATTTCCAAAGTCCGATCCTTTTGTTCTGTGTAAGAGCAGAGGAATGCTCAGCCGAGGAAAATTTTTGTAAGGAGGAATCTGGGAAGATGGTTGTTGGTTGAATGATCGTTCAGCCGACAGCTAGTTTATATGTATGGGTGGCTTAAAGGTGAGGGCTTTTTGATGCATGGTCTACAAACCTGTCATCTACATTCCCTGCAAAGATTTAATATTAGAAATAAACCTAAACATAGACCTTAGGTGGTTTTCATCATACCCCACTGTCTTGAATCTATACAAAATATTTTCCCTGTGTGTGTGTATAACTCTTTTCCCCTGAGAAAATCCGCACAGGAGGGATCTGGAACTGTTCATGGCTCCGTCCCCATGAGGATTCACACATGTTATAGGCCAAATTCTTACCTTCTAGGAGCTAATGTGCCGGGGGTTTAAGATATGGCGAACAGAAATAGTCTATATCCTAGGTATATGTCATGATTTGATATGATAGTGATAATAAAACAATAAGAGTCATGGAATTAATTCGATACTCATCTGAATCTTGTGTTTGCCTCTACGCGTTTCCCCACATTTCAAAGGTTCATCAGGAGGCTCATAAATAATACGACATGGTGCCTTGATGTCCATTAATGCAGATTCTGTTGTTGGTACTCATTATACCTCGTTTTACCTACTATATATGCCCTTTCCCTATTCTAACATCATCTGATACTAGGGAAAAGCCACTTAGTGTTCGATACTGGGCTGGAGGGCCCTCAAGTAATCACCTGCGCATGAGCGCCCCGTCACGGCGTTTAATATGCACGCTACAAGATAGAACAGTCAAAGTACGTCTTGTTGACGTAACCACACATGTGCCGATGAGATAATTTTCGTTCGCGCATGCTTATCGGCTCAATTAGGCCCTTCTGATCTCCAAGGACGCTATACTCCTATGGAGACCATGGTGCTCCGATAGGTCCATTCATGTCAGCGCAGGCGAGTTGGTCTACTAAAAACTGCCGCATAATCAAAGGCAGCAGATTATAAAGAGACCCGCGCATGCGCCGACGATGTCATTCACATCGGCGCACGCTGACAGCCTCTGATTGGTCAATTACATACAGCCCACTCCTGAACAAGGCCTCGCCTGATGTCGACATGATCCCATACAACGTGAATTGGGAGAATTTATACATAAAGGTGGCTAGATGTCTAGTTATGTCTTATTAATCGGAACGATAGACAGGACCTTATTCCATTCTATGGACTACCACCAAGCGTTAAAGGCATAAAAAAAGCTAAAGAATGATAAAATAACAAATATTTTATATAGTAGAGGGCAAAGGACCAACATTCCTATGTTCCGGATTAAGTGTCTACATGATAATATTGAGATGATTTTGGGTGCTTTCATGGTCCATCTCTTAGGACCATGTCGAGTATAAGCAGGTCTATATGATTAAATCATACCGCTATAGTAAAGTCAATACACTGAGTTTAGATCTAACAACAATAAATTAGTTTTTCTTTCATTCCCTTAGGAGAAATTGTATCCATCCTAAAAATCCACTCGGTTTCCTTTTGTAAGATTGGAATAGGTCAATCTCCCTTCCTGGCATGTTCCCTAACCACCTGCAAAACACAGAAGGACAAAGTCCTATTGTGACCTTTATGATATTCCTTCACATGGCGGGGCACAGGAGTGTCCCTTTTATGTTTAATGTCTCCTATATGTTCGCTGATCCGTTTCCTAAACTCTCTCCTGGTTTTTCCCGTATAGTTTAGGGGACAGGTACATGTAGCCATGTATACTACACCTACTGTCTTAAAGTTTGCAAAGTTTCTCATGAAAAATTGCTTCCCTGATGAGACACTAATGATGAGACACTCTTACTAGGCATGACCCATCTGCAGAAAATGCAGTTCCCGCACCTATAGGTTCCACATATCTTACGCTCTAACCATATCCCTGCTGGTTTGTGCTTGGTATGGTGACTGTGGACTACACGGTCACGTAGTGATCGTCCCTTTCTCTATGTCTCTTGGATGTTTGGGGATGACATCTGCCAGGTTCGGATCGTCTTGTAATATACCCTAGTGCCCCTCGAGTATATACGGTACTTGATCTGTTCGATTATCAAATGTGCCTATCACTCTAATGCCTACCTCTTGTTCTTGTTTTACTTTAGGGTGCAGGAGGGGTTGTTTTTTCCTTCCCAAGGCATGGCTAAAGGCCACATTGAGGGTTTCTTCCGGATACTTTGAAGACTGTGAGCCCTCGCGGGCAGGGTCCTCGCTCCTCCTGTACCAGTCGCTGACTTGTTTTGTTAAGATTATGTAAATGTTTTTGCTATGTATATCCCTATCACATGTAAAGCGCCATGGAATAAATGGCGCTATAATAATAAATAATAATAATAATACCCACTTTACATAGTAACATAGTTTTTAAGGTTGAAGGAAGACTAAGTCCATCTAGTTCAACCCATAGCCTAACATGTTGATCCAGAGGAAGGCAAAAAAAAAAAACCCATGTGGCAAACACTAAGCTCCACATTGGGGAAAAAAATTCCTTCCTGACTCCATACGACAATCAGACTAGTTCCCTAGATCAACGCCCTATCAAGGAATCTAGTATATATAACCTGTAATATTATACTTTTCAAGAAAGGCATCCATGCCCTTCTTAAATTTTAGTAGTGAATCACTCATTACAACATCATGCGGCAGAGAGTTCCATAGTCTCACTGCTCTTACAGTAAAGAATCACCGTCTGTGATTATGATTAAACCTTCTTTCCTCCAGACGTAGAAGATGCCCCCTTATCCCCGTCTCAGGCCTTAGAGTGAAAAGATCAGTAGAAAGGTCTTTGTACTGTCCCCTCATTTACTTGTACATAGTAATAAGATCACCCCTAAGCCTTCGTTTTTCCACAGTAAATAACCCCAAGTGTAATAACCTGTCTTGGTATTGCAGACCCCCCAGTCCTCTAATAACCTTGGTCGCTCTTCTCTGCACCCGCTCTAGTTCAGCTATGTCTTTCTTATACACCGGAGACCAGAACTGTACACAGTATTCTAAGTGTGGTCGCACTAGTGACTTGTATAGAGGTAAAATTATGTTCTCCTCATCAGCATCTATGCTTCTTTTAATGCATCCCATTATTTTATTTGCTTTTGCAGCAGCTGCCTGACACTGGCCACCAAACGTGAGCTTGTCGTCCACCAATACACCCAGGTCTTTTGCAATGACCGTTTTGCCCAGTGTTTTACAATTAAGCATATAATTATACATTTTATTTCCTCTGCCCAAGTGCATTACCTTACATTTATCCCCATTAAAGCTCATTTGCCATTTATCAGCCCAAGCTTCTAGTTTACATAGATCTTCCTGTAATATAAAATTGTCCTCCTCTGTATTGATTACCCTGCAGAGTTTAGTGTCATCTGCAAATATTGAAATATTACTCTGTATGCCCCCTACAAGGTCATTAATAAATATGTTAAAAAGAAGGGGGCCCAATACTGACCCCTGTGGTACCCCACTGTTAACTGAGACCCAGTCTGAGTGTGTTCCATTTTGTCTGAATCTTTTTCTCAAATTAAAAGCTTGCATCGTGAATGTTTCAGTGTCTGAGCAATTCCTCCTTACCCTCAGGTACCAACCCTTTGATATACTCTTTTTTCTGTTATGACCTACTACAAATGTTACACATTGCCAAACACCAGTTTCTAGCAGCGTTCCTGAGGAATATTCCTTCTTCCCCATGGCAGTGGTCTCCAGTTCACTAATGTTATTGGCTTTGGACGCTGCAGCTGCCTTCCTCACATCTGACCAAAGACTTTTTATGAGGTTTAAGACAGACGACTGTGATGGCCACTCCAGAATTTTCAGCTTCCTCATGGAAGTCATGATGTTTTCTTCTAGAATTTTTTTTATACTTGAGTGCATTGAATCCACTTCATTGAATCCATCTTTCCCTCCTCACACTGCATGTTTTTAGTGCCAGAAGAAGCAAAGCTGCCCCAAAACCTTACCAATCCACCGCTATGATTCACTCTAGGCATCGCCGAGCCACCATGCTTCATTTTAATCATCACCGAGCTGCCGCCATGCTTCACTTTAAGCATCACCGAGCCGCCACCATGCTTCCCTGTAGGCTTCATCGAGTCACCATCATGCTGCACTGTAGGCATCACTGAACCCCGCCATGCCTTACTGTAGGCATCACTGAATCACCGCCATTCTTCACTGTAGGCATCACCAAACCACTGCCACGCTTCACTTTAGTCATCATCAAGCCACCACCATGTTTCACTATAGGCAGGGTATTCTTTTCATCATATGCTTCATTCTTCCTCTTCCAGACATACTGCTGATCCATAGGCACGACAAGTTCCTGTTTTGTTTCATCGCTCACAATCCTAAAACCTGTCTGGCTTATTTATATGGTTCTGAACATATATTGTAAGTGACTTTTGTTCTTCTTTTGGGTCAGTAAAGATATACGTCTTAGAGTTCAGGAATGGAGACCTTAAGTATCCTCATTTCTTTGCAGACGGAAAGCTCAGGGCCTACTGCCACCAAATCTTGCTGCAAGTTTTTTACAGTAACTCAGGTTTTTGACCACCTGCTTCCTCAGGAATCTAGTGGCAAACTTTGACAGCTTACTTTTTCTACCGTGTCCATGTAGTGTATCCTACGTTCCAAAATCTTTGAACTTGTGAGTCAACCCTGCTTTCATCTGTGTCAGTCAGAACCTTGAATGTCTTGGTATATTTGTGTATATTGTTCCTTGTTCTTGCAAGTCAATGATCTCTTGCTAAACTTTTTGGATCTCTCTCTTGACTTGACCATATTTCTAACATGCAATGAAACATCCCAGTCAATAAACCCCCAGCCAGTCCAGGTATTTGATGTGTTTTATCTCAAGAACACCTGATGCAACGAGTGAAGCCCTTGACTATTGCTTCAGGCCTGCTTGAGACAACATCTAGGAGAAGTTGGATACATTTGAGACTGCAGTAGTCATTAAAGGTGAAGGGGGCACTTTGTGTTGGATTTGGAGAACGCACTCTCGTTATATTTGTTGTGTGAAATTGTTTAACTTGTCTTTCGTTTGGTTTATTGCAAACAGCTGAAAGTTTGGAGATTTTGCTAATTAATCTAATTTGGGGTTGAATAATTTTGATTGCCACTGTAGATATTACTGTACATAGATATGTAGATGTTCTATAAATGTAGACCGGTGGACCGATAATTGATAGACAAATACAATAGTTATAATGTATTTTAGTGTAAACTTGATATGTTAATTGTACGTTTGGCTATTTCTATATATGAGCTATTTAGGATGCATACATGTAATCATTATTTTTGGAAGCAGTCAGGAAGCAGCTGTTTATGAAGCTGGGACATTTCCATAAAAGCATTAACTATTCTGTGAAAGAGAAGCCTTTTTGCATTATGCAAATACCATGTATAAGGACTTGTCACCTACGTTTGATGCCTGTTCAATCAAGGATGTCATCATTTGCAACTGATTTACCATTTCATGGATCATTGATAATATAAAAGTGAATTTATCATGCCTAGTATAGTCTTTCTATGACTTTTCCCTGGCAGACAATACGAGTGGTCCTCCGAAAGTGCCAGGGTAGGGTTGCTTTTAATGATTTGAGCCACCACCTTTACCAGATACTGGTCCACCAGAGAGACCAACAGCACAGCTGCCACTAAAGCTCCTAGGGAAGAGCTGTCAATCAGTGGTCCGGATCAGAGAGCAGGAGGCTATGAGGCAGAACTGTTGCTTGACAGCTCTGTTTCCCTGTGATCTTCTCCAGTGAAGGCCTTTTTTTTTCCATTTCACAGGTCACCTAATGTTAAACTGTGCGCTTATTTCTGAGGAAGAAGACAAAATTTGGGATCTCCAAAATAGTGTTTCCTTTCTATTTCGAAGGCACACAAGGGTCTCCCGATGTAAATTGCCCAGAAGTTTCCTCTTCCGTAGTGATGTACAATACAGAGTTATATTGTGGTACCGTGTTAGCCAGAAAAATCGATGTCAATACATTTATGTCCAAAAATGACAAAAATATTTTCGGAGTGATACCTTTATTGGCTAACCAGAAAAAAAATATTTATATGCAAGCTTTCAGAGCACAGAGGCTCCTTATTCAGGCAATATTACAAATGAGTTCATAATACACAAGGCACAACACTTAAGAGATGTTACAGCAACGACATTTGTTCATGAAATGTAAGGGGTGATGCCTCCTACTGATAAGTCAAGAAGCCTCTTTCAGCCTCATAATACGTTCAGTTGTAACAGCAACTGACCCATTCGGAGTATTTTGTAGGAGGAATCCGGACTAACGTTTTTACTTGTGAATTGAGCTAGTTGATTATCTTTGAACCTCGACTTCATTGTCTGATAGTTGTTGTCCAACCTCGCAATTTGACCCCTCGCCAAGCATCTCATGGACTACTCACACAATGATGACCCCTAGTTTAGTTCTTTGATCATTATACTCGTGGACTGCTCACACAATGATGACCCCTAGTTTAGTTCTTTGATCATTATACTCGTGGACTGCTCACACAATGATGACCCCTAGTTTAGTTCTTTGATCATTGTACTCGTGGACTGCTCACTCAATGATGATCCCTAGTTTAGTTCTTTGATCATTGTACTCGTGGACTGCTCACACAATGATGACCCCTAGTTTAGTTCTTTGATCATTATACTCGTGGACTGCTCACACAATGATGACCCCTAGTTTAGTTCTTTGATCATTGTACCCGTGGACTGCTCACACAATGATGACCCCTAGTTTAGTTCTTTGATCATTGTACTCGTGGACTGCTCACTCAATGATGACCCCTAGTTTAGTTCTTTGATCATTATACTCGTGGACTGCTCACTCAATGATGACCCCTAGTTTAGTTCTTTGATCATTGTACCCGTGGACTGCTCACTCAATGATGACCCCTAGTTTAGTTCTTTGATCATTATACTCGTGGACTGCTCGCACAATGATGACCCCTAGTTTAGTTCTTTGATCATTGTACCCGTGGACTGCTCACTCAATGATGATCCCTAGTTTAGTTCTTTGATCATTGTACTCGTGGACTGCTCACTCAATGATGATCCCTAGTTTAGTTCTTTGATCATTATACTCGTGGACTGCTCACACAATGATGACCCCTAGTTTAGTTCTTTGATCATTGTACCCGTGGACTGCTCACACAATGATGACCCCTAGTTTAGTTCTTTGATCATTATACTCGTGGACTGCTCACACAATGATGACCCCTAGTTTAGTTATTTGATCATTGTACTAGTAGACTGCTCACTCAATGATGACCCCTAGTTTAGTTCTTTGATAATTATACTCGTGGACTGCTCACACAATGATGACCCCTAGTTTAGTTCTTTGATCAGTGTACTCGCCTTCAAAATGTTTCTGTACCGGGGACCATGACCTGGGAATTTGACCCGCTACATCTTTTCCTCAATGCTGGGTCAAAGATGTAGAACAGGAAAGTTTCTTATTCTCTACAACTCCGTTTGTCCAGCATGAAAACTAGAAATGAGCGAATAAATTCACAGGACCGTGATCCGGTGGCCACATCAGTATTACGTGGCTGTTGGACGGGTGTCCGGCAAATTACTTCCTACCTATCCGGCATTCCTGGTTTCTCTATTGATAATCTGTCCTGGCTAGTCCTCATCGTTGCAGTGTGATGCACACATGGCGTCACACCAGGCCGAGGATGCTGACAGCTAAAAGCTTGTTCACAGGACTCCTGTCCTGTCCACGGGCTACTAACATAGCCATTGGACCTGAGTCCTACAAATCGATTTACTCAACTCTAGTAAAAACAGTTACGATGTAAGGATTCTGTTCTGTTGAGAATCATAACCTTATTTTATTCACTGATTTGTTCCTCAGATGAAGTGGGTATATTTTATTGTCAGTATTTTAATCTATTTTTTTTTTTCACGTACAGTACAGACCAAAAGTTTGGACACACCTTCTCATTTAAAGATTTTTCTGTATTTTCATGACTATGAAAATTGTACATTCACACTGAAGGCATCAAAACTATGAATTAACACATGTGGAATTATATACCGTATTTTTCAGACTATAAGATGCACCGGACCATAAGACGCACCTAGGTTTTAGAGGAGGAAAATAAAATAAAAAAATGTAAGCAAAAAATGTGGTCATGATGCACTTTTAAGGGGGAGGGGGTCTTATGCGGACACTGGTATAGGGGTAATGTCCCCCAATTCTGACAATATCCCCCATCCTGGTACATATGCCCCCCCCCCCTTCTTTTTATACGTGGTCCCCATCCCCATCCTGGTATGCCTGGCATCCCTCCATCCTGGTATGCCTGGAATCCCTCCATCCTGGTATGCATGGCACCCCTCATCCTTATCCTGGTATGCATGTCACCCCTCATCCCTATCCTGGTATGCATGGCACCCCTCATCCCTATCCTGGTATGCATGACACCCCTCATCCCTATCCTGGTATGCATGGCACAGCAATCCCCATCCTGGTATGCATGTCACCCCTAATCCCTATCCTGGTATGCATGGCACCCCTAATCCCTATCCTGGTATGCATGGCACCCCTAATCCCTATCCTGGTATGCATGGCACCCCTAATCCCTATCCTGGTATGCATGGCACAGCAATCCCCATCCTGGTATGCATGGCACAGCAATCCCCATCCTGGTATGCATGGCACCCCTCATCCCTGTCCTGGTATGCATGGCACCCCTCATCCCTGTCCTGGTATGCATGGCACCCCTCATCCCTGTCCTGGTATGCATGGCACCCCTCATCCCTGTCCTGGTATGCATGGCACCCCTCATCCCTGTCCTGGTATGCATGGCACCCCTCATCCCTGTCCTGGTATGCATGGCACCCCTCATCCCTGTCCTGGTATGCATGGCACCCCTCATCTCTGTCCTGGTTTGCATGGCACCCCTAATCCCTATCCTGGTATGCATGGCACCCCTAATCCCTATCCTGGTATGCATGGCACCCCTAATCCCCATCATGCTGCACAAAAAAAAAATATTGCTACTCACCTTTCTTCTCTCCTCCAGCGCTGCGTCCTGTCTGCCCGCACTGATCTCTCCATGTGAGTCGCGCATTGCGTCACTGCCATGCGCGGCTCACAAGGAGACATATCAGCTGCCGGAAGTCAGACTTCACTCTCCTTCATAGCCGGCACACAGCGTAGCCGCGCTGCGGCTCCTGCTGCTGCCGGGCTATCTCGTGTGCCCGCTTATTAAAGGGCATGAATATTCACCCCCCCACACCCATGGGCGTGGAGAGAGGTTGAATATTCATGCCCTTTAACAGCGGGCACGGGCGATTCCGGCAGGAGCCGCAGCGCGGCTATACTGTGTGCCGCTATTAAGGAGCATGAATATTCAGTGCTCCCCACGCCCCATGGGCGTGGGGAGCAGTGAATATTCATTTTCTTTAGCAGCGGGAACAGTGTAGGCTTCAGCGGGCGGCTGCTGCCTCCTGTGCCCCGCTCCTCCACCGCTACCGCTCCCCCCACACCCCATATATATATACACCCCCCCCCAACATTCGGACTATAAGACGCACCCCCCATTTTCCTCCAAAATTTCGGCGGATAAAAGTGCGTCTTATAGTCCGAAAAATACGGTACTTAACAAAAAAGTATGAAACAACTGAAAATATGTCTTATATTCTAGGTTCTTCAAAGTAGCCACCTTTTGCTTTGATGACTGCTTTGCACACTCTTGGCATTCTCTTGATGAGCTTCAAGAGGTAGTCACCGGAAATGGTTTTCACTTCACAGGTGTGCCCTGTCAGGTTTAATAAGTGGGATTTCTTGCCTTATAAATGGGGTTGTATATTTTGTACATTTTAAATGGAATCTATCAGCAGGTTTTATTTTGTAACCTGACAGCAGTATGAGATAGGGACATAGACCCTGATTCCAGCAATGTATAGCTTAGTTTAGGGTGCAGCAGTTGTGATAAAATCACAGTTTTCTCTGCTGCAGAGCTCTCAATCCTGAGCTGTGTATAACCCCGCCCAAACCTCTGATAAGCAGCGTTCTGTGTACACTGTATATTGACAGAAAGCTGCTAATCAGTGGTGGGGGCGGGGTTAGTCCTTTAGTGATCATCTCCTGCTGATAAAACACTGGTTGTATTTAAACAGTAAAACACAGCCTAGTAAGTGACACATTACTGGAATCAGGATCTCAGCCACTATATTATGCTGCTGTCAGATTATATAGCAAAAACCTGCTGAGAGATTCCCTTTAATAAAAGTAAAAGGTGTATAGTATGCCATGGGGTTGCTGTGTTGCTCAGCAAAATATGTTTTCTAGAGCAGCAGTGTGACAAAATGTACATTTCACATGTATTCCATTTTGATGAATGATTGAGAAACCAGGTGCAAACGGAAGAGACAGATCAAAAATATGGTTGTCTGAAGAAGCCCTTAGAATAGACTAACAAATTGTAAGGAACTTTCCACAATTAGTGGGGTCAGATAGTGGTGTCATATCCTACCCTTGAAAGGCAATCTGTCAGCAGGTTATTACTATTCAAATTGTCAGCAGCATAATGTCGGGTCAGAGAGCCTGATTCCAGGGATATGTCAGTTGCTCAGCAGCTTTCTGTAGTTTCAATACAATCAGTTTTTTCAAGAGGCAATTATCACTGCGGGGCTAGGTGTCATGTGCAAGGTAGTCCAGCTAATCTGTGTAACCCCGCCCCCACCACTGATTGGTAGCTTGCTGTAAATATACACAAAAAGCTGCCAATCAGTGATGTGGGCGGAGTAATACAGGGCTCTGCATTCTGAGCTCTGATACATATACAGCGGAGAAAACAGGGATTCTAGCTAAACCACACCAAGCAGCCCAGTAAGTGATACATTGCTGGAATTGGGCTCTCTGCCCCTACATTGTGCTGTTCTCAGATTCCATAGCAAAAACCTGCTGACAGATTTTCTTTAACTATTCTTTTGGAGTTTTGAGAGAAACAAAGCCCCCTGCATGAATCCAGCTCCATCACCATTAGAAGACAATCGCTTTGTGCCCATGTTGCCCTTTTACAAAGGTCCCTGATTCTACAAGACAGCCTTGCCGACCATGAAGTCATAGTGCAGGGTTTTCCGGTCCATTTCCCTTGTGCACATATGAGCGGAGCACGACCCGTTTCGAGAAGACGATATCCTGGTTATCCAGCGGCCGGCCGCAAACGCTGCACTTTTCCCCCTCCCTGTGTCGCGGGCAATCAATATCCCTTTATGGCTGAAAGCCGCCTTCCGTACACTGACATGATTGAGATCCGTAGCTTTGTGGAATAAGCTGAGGCGACATGGACAGTCAAGACAAATCTCTTACCTCCTGACTATAAACAGAAGAAGCTGAAACGCAGCGGGAGAAAACACTGGGACATTATTCACCAGGAAACGGAGCTTGTTCTATATTTTATTTATATAAAATTGTGTGAATTATTCATTGACGTTAATGTACAGTAAGTGTTTCAGATTACAAGCCGGGGGAGGGGAAGCGCCTGGATTTTCTTTTTTAGAACCTCCATATTGCGGAGATATTGATTTTTGACACAGTCATTTTTCAGCCCATGTTCCAGCTGAAACTTTCTTCCTGGAAGCAGAATTTTGAGTATATCATTTATCCCTTTGATGCTCTGAAGCAATACTTGAAGATTATTTTTCATGTGAATTTTTTTTTTTTTTACCCCTTTCAGCTTTTTAGATTTCCGTTTGTTTTTCCATATTTGTTCCTAAAGTAAGAGTTTTATTAAAGAATTTATCATTTTCCTATTATTGTCTAGTTTACAGAAAGTGCTTAGCACTAAATAAAATGGAACAGAAAGGCTTTTACTTCAGATCTGCACCCAAAATAGATAATCTATCATCCTCATCACGACGTTATTACAGGCGCTTTTTCTTTTTTTTTATTTTACCAATACTCTTAAGCTTCCACTGCTTGAGATAAGAAACATCTGTGGCCCCAGTTTAAGCCTATAAAGTGTTTATAGCCTATAAGGACATCAGTTTATATGTGGTTGGTCTTTTGGTGGTGGAACAGTTGGGTAGTGTCCAAACAGTGGCATAGCGTGGGTTAGCAGCGTCTGCTGGTGTAAGGCCATTAACGCATGGACCGATAGTATGCCATCAGTCCTTTCCACCAGTCCATTGTTGGATCCCTTGCTATCCAAGCACAGAGAGGAATACCATCCATAGCGGCAGCCAACAGGGCTGCTATGGGCCCTGTGAGTTAGGGGGACCTCATAGAGTCCTCCCCTATTCATCACAATTTCAGCAGTATCCGCATCCCCAGGACGCATATACCGTTGAATAGAATGGTGGATCAGGGAGCCTTCAGCTTGTGGGGGGAACAGGGCGAGGTGAGTAATGTTTTGTTTTTAAACATCAGTAATTGTGAGGGTCATCATACTAAATGGGGGCCTTGTGCGGGGCAATCATACTGAATGGGGGCCACTCCTACTGAACGGCAGGCTGGTGGGGGACAATCATACAGAATGGGAGACTAGTGTGGGCAATTATACTGAATTGGGGGGCTGCTAAGGGACCTTAATACTGAGTAGGGGCAGGTGGGGGCCATAATACTAAGTGATGGGGGGCATAATATTGAATGGTGGGCTGTTGGAGCATTATACTGAGTGAGGGGCTATGGGGGACTGTGATAGCCCCCATATTGAGTTGGGGACTCTGAGAGTCCCTATATTAAGTTGAGGACTGTGGGAGCCCTCAATCTGTGTAGGGAGCTGTGGGGACCATGATACTGAGTAGGGGACTCTGGGTGAAGTCATACTGAGTAGTGTTGTAGGGGCATCATAGTGACAGGACATCATACTCTGTAGTGGCCATGATACTGTGTGTGCGTGCATGCGTGTGACTATGGGGATATATATACTGTACATAGATATATGAAAAAAAACAATGTCTATGAAATGCATTAAACATAAGAGCTAATTTAACCCTTTTTTGACCAGCCCCGTACATGTACCGTGCTCGTTGGGAGCCAATATCTGAAGTGGGCTTAGAAGATGAGCCAGTACCCTTCCTGGCATATGATGGCTGTGTTATTCTGCCATCATCTGCCTCTTAACAGCCACACGTCCTTACGCCCGTTAGTGTATATGGACATCATTAAAAGGGGTCTTAGGTTTGGACGGATTTTGCATTTAGCTGACTGGATCTTTCCCCATCTGTTTGCAAGGTGACATGAAGCCTAATATGGAGTGATCGACTGATCACCACCGCAGCTGAGCTGTTATCTGATGACTTGTCTTCAATATTTGTTGGAAACCATTCTGTCGGCCGTCTCAAAACAACTTTTGCTTTTGTCCAAAAAGTTTCCAAATGTTTTTGTGGTGTTTTCTCCTCTCGCCCATTAGACCGTTCACTTGTTTTACCCATATTTTGTTATTCATGTGTTTATGTGCATTTTGTAATGAAAGATGCTCCATTTCCAAAACACTAGGTTCCAACATGTAATTAAACATCTGGCATAACAAAATACAACTCAGGGTTGCAGAAGTGTGGGTAGCCTTCTAGAATATTAAATGAGGCATGAAATGCAATGATAAAACACGAGTATTGAATTATATAGCTCGGTGAAGTGTAGAAATAAAAGAAGAAGACGTTAAACTCACATAAAATGGAACTGATTCTCGGGGGGGGGGGGTGTTTTATGTTGATCATGAATGATGCGGCTGTATCTGATCACTGGGTATTTTACGATACGGGAGTATAATAGATCTAAGAATGATGCTCCAAATATTCATTAGCAAATACTGATTGGTTAGATATCGGTATAAATCCTCTCTACAAAATCAGTGATCCCCAGCACTTTTGAAGGTACTACTCCCAGCAGCTGTACCCCACATTTACTATGGTTATGAACATGTAATGAGATTCTAATTTACTGTGCAATTCTTAAAGTTAACATGGCAACTTCCACAAACCACCACCATGTATTAATCAATCCCTTTATATACTTCCTAACAAGCCCATTTTCCTTCATTATAGATTGTTAAATCGCCACAATTTGTTTGCAATATCCTAATTAGTGGGTGACCAGTCATGGGGGTTGTTGTTTTCTCTGGACTAGTCATGTTATCACGCCCACTCTCAACCGTTTTCCATTCTCAAAAAAATGTGTGTATATATGTGTTTGGTTCTGTGTGTATATGTATGTACATATATAAACTTTAACACAAATACATGTATACACACACTTCTATATACAGTGTAGGAATGCAGGTGGTAAGGTCCTAAATGGCAGGTATGTGTTGCTGAGATAATTTTATTTTGTTTGGATTTTGGTTACGGCATTTAAGAATGACTAGAAGAGCCTGGGCGGGAAAGGTTGCTCCCATACTCCAGTCCAGGTCGTACCGGCCTATTAAAATGCACTTGGTATCTCCGGTAGCAGTGTGCTGAGGCTGGAGAAAGACCGAGCTTGTGTATAGTCTGTACTGTAGACTGAGAGGTTCCTGTAATACAAAGTTTGTGAGACTGTTAGATTTACTTTGCCTTACCTAGAAAGAGGACTGTTTTGTTATTTATTGATTCTGAAGAAAGGATTATGTGGTTATTCATTCGTACTGGAGAAAGGACTGCTTCCATTTACATAGTAACATAGTTTTTAAGGTTGAAGGAAGACTAAGTCCATCTAGTTCAACCCATAGCCTAACATGTTGATCCAGAGGAAGGCAAAAAAAACCCATGTGGCAAACACTAAGCTCCACATTGGGGAAAAAAATTCCTTCCCGACTCCATACGACAATCAGACTAGTTCCCTGGATCAACGCCCTATAAAGGAATCTAGTATATATAACCTGTAATATTATACTTTTCAAGAAAGGCATCCATGCCCTTCTTAAATTTTAATAGTGAATCACTCATTACACATCATGCGGCAGAGAGTTCCATAGTCTCACTGCTCTTACAGTAAAGAATCCCCGTCTGTGATTATGATTAAACCTTCTTTCCTCCAGACGTAAAAGATGCCCCCTTGTCCCCGTCTCAGGCCTCAGAGTAAAAAGATCAGTAGAAAGGTCTTTGTACTGTCCCCTCATATACTTGTACATAGTAATAAGATCACCCCTAAGCCTTCTTTTTTCCACAGTAAATAACCCCAAGTGTAATAACCTGTCTTGGTATTGCAGACCCCCCAGTCCTCTAATAACCTTGGTCGCTCTTCTCTGCACCCGCTCTAGTTCAGCTATGTCTTTCTTATACACCGGAGACCAAAACTGTACACAGTATTCTAAGTGTGGTCGCACCAATGACTTGTATAGAGGTAAAATTATGTTCTCCTTATGAGCATCTATGCCTCTTTTAATGCATCCCATTATTTTATTAGCCTTTGCAGCAGCTGCCTGACATTGGCCACTAATCGTGAGCTTGTCGTCCACCAATACACCCAGGTCTTTTTCAGTTACAGTTTTGCCCAGTGTTTTACAATTAAGCATAGAATTATACATTTTATTTCCTCTGCCCAAGTGCATTACCTTACATTTATCCCCATTAAAACTCATTTGCCATTTATCAGCCCAAGCTTCTAGTTTACATAGATCCTCCTGTAATATAAAATTGTCCTCCTCTGTATTGATTACCATGCAGAGTTTAGTGTCATCTGCAAATATTGAAATATTACTCCGTATGCCCCCTACAAGGTCATTAATAAATATGTTAAAAAGAAAGGGGCCCAATACTGACCCCTGTGGTACCCCACTGTTAACTGAGACCCAGTCTGAGTGTTTTCCATTAATAACCACCCATTGTTTCCTATCACTGAGCCAATTCTTAACCCACATACATTTATTTTCCCCTATCCCCATTGTTCTCATTTTATGTATCAACCTTTTGTGTGGAACCGTATCAAAAGCTTTTGAAAAGTCCATATTCACAATATCCACTGCATTTTCTTGGTCCAGTCCGGAACTTGCCTCCTCATAAAAGCTGATCAGATTAGTTTGACAGAAACGGTCCCTCGTAAACCCATGTTGATATTGGGTCATGAGGTTATTCTTCTTCAGATACTCTAGTATAGCATCTCTTAGGAAACCCTCCAGGATTTTACCCACAGTAGAGGTTAAGCTTACCGGCCTATAATTTCCAAGTACAGTTTTTGTCCCCTTTTTGAATATTGGCACCACATTTGCTATACGCCAGTCCTGTGGTACAGACCCTGTTATTATGGAATCTTTAAAGATTAAAAATAATGGTCTATCTATGACGTTACTTAATTCCTGCAGTACTCGCGGATGTATCCCATCCGGGCCCGGGGATTTGTCAACTTTAGTGATTTTTAGACGCCGCCGTACTTCCTGCTGGGTTAAGCAAATGACATTTAATGGAGAATTTTTGTTATCACTAATCATGTTTTCTGTCATGCGATTTTCTTGTGTAAATACAGTTGAAAAAAAATCATTTAGCATATTGGCTTTTTCCTCATCCTCATCCACCATTTCACCCAGACTATTTTTAAGGGGGCCAACACTATCATTTTTTAGTTTTTTACTATTTATGTAGTTAAAGAATATTTTGGGGTTATTTTTACTTTCTCTGGCACTGATTCTCTCTGCCTCAATCTTTGCTGCCTTGATTTGTTTTTTACATAATTTATTTAATTTTCTATATTTATTTAATGCCTCATCACTACCTACTTTCTTAAGTTCTCTAAATGCTTTCTTTTTGTCACTTATTGCGCCCCTTACTGCTCTATTTAGCCATAATGGTTTCCTCCTATTTCTAGCATGTTTATTCCCAACTAGATGGTGGCCCGATTTGAACGCATCGGGTATTCTAGAATAGGTATGCGGCCGACGGGGCGCAATTAGCAGAGCGGCGTTTAAATTTGGCGCCCAAATCGCTGATTGGTCGCGGTTGCCTAACGCGACCAATCAGCAAAGCGGTGTTTAAATGTGGCGGCAATATCGGTGATTGGTCGCGGCCGCCGCCCGCGACCAATCTTCGAACCGTGTTAGTGAGGACTGGAGAGCGTGTTTAAATTTGGCACCAAAATCGCTGATTAGTCGCGACCAATCAGCAGAGCGGTGTTTAAATTTGGCGCCAATACTGCTGATTGGTCGCGGCCGCCGACCACGACCAATCAGCAGAGCGATACAGAGCGGGGTTTAAATTTGGCACCAAAATCGCTGATTGGTCGCCGGCCGCGACCGATCAGCAGAGCGGTGTTTAAATTTGGCGCCAAAATCGCTGATTGGTCGAGACCGCCGGCCGCGACCAATCAACGATTTTGGCGCAAAATTTAAACAACGCTCTGCTGATTGGTCGCGGCCGTCAGAGGCGACTAATCAGCGACTTTGGGGCCAAATTTAAACCCCGCTCTGCATCGCTCTGCTGATTGGTCGCGGTCGCCGGCCTCGACCAATCAGCAGAGCGGTGTTTAAATTTGGCGCCAAAATCGCTGATTGGTCGCGGGCGGCGGCCGCGACCAATCAGCGAACCGTGTTAGTGAGCAATGGAGAGCGTGTTTAAATTTGGCACCAAAATCGCTGATTAGTCGCGACCGCGACCAATCAGCAAAGAGGTGTTTAAATTTGGCTACAATACTGCTCATTGGTCGCGGCCGGCGACCGCGACCAATCAGCAGAGCGATGCAGAGCGGGGTTTAAATTTGGCGCCAAAACCGCTGATTGGTCGCGGCCAGCGACTGCGATCAATCAGCAGAGCGATGCAGAGCGTTGTTTAAATTTTGCGCCAATACTGCTGATTGATCTCGGCCAGCGACTGCGATCAATCAGCAGAGCGTTGTTTAAATTTGGCACCAATCTCGCTGATTGGTCGCGGCTGGCGTCCACGACCAATTAGCACAGCAGTGTTTAAATGTGGCGGCAAGATCGGTGATTGGTCGCGGGCGGCGGCCGCGACCAATCAGCGAACCGTGTTAGTGAGCAATGGAGAGCGTGTTTAAATTTGGCACCAAAATCGCTGATTAGTCGCGACCGCGACCAATCAGCAAAGAGGTGTTTAAGTTTGGCTACAATACTGCTCATTGGTCGCGGCCGGCGACCGCGACCAATCAGCAGAGCGATGCAGAGCGGGGTTTAAATTTGGCGCCAAAACCGCTGATTGGTCGCGGCCAGCGACTGCGATCAATCAGCAGAGCGATGCAGAGCGTTGTTTAAATTTTGCGCCAATACTGCTGATTGATCTCGGCCAGCGACTGCGATCAATCAGCAGAGCGTTGTTTAAATTTGGCACCAATCTCGCTGATTGGTCGCGGCTGGCGTCCGCGACCAATTAGCACAGCAGTGTTTAAATGTGGCGGCAAGATCGGTGATTGGTCGCGGCCGCTGTTTAAATGTAGCGCCCAAATCGTTGATTGGTCGCGGGCAGCGGCCGCGACCAATCAGCAGAGCGGTGTTTAACTTTAGCGCCAAGATCACTGATTGGTCGCGTGCGGAGAGCGCGACCAATCAGCAAATCGTATTGGTGAGGAGCGGGGAGCGGAATCGTATTAGTGAGGATCGGGGAGCTCCGCTGCCTGTGCGGCTACTTCTGCTGCGAGAACCCGGGACATGAGCGACTGCTCGCAGCAGAAGTATCCCGACCCGCAGCGCCGCTCCCCGGTCTTCCCTTCACACTCTAGCCGCTGATCTCCCCACAGTATCCGCATGGTGTTACAAAGGTCCGGACATTTGTGTTAAAAATCGCTGATTGGTCGTTGGCGCTGCCCGCGACCAATCACCGATTTGGGCGCCAAATTTAAATATCGGCCGCGACCAATCACCGATCTTGGCTCCACATTTAAACACCGCTGTGCTGATTGGTCGCCGACGCTGGGCGCGACCAATCACCGATTTTGGCGCCACATTTAAATAGCGTCCGCGATCAATCAGCTCAGCGGTGTTTAAATGTGGGGCCAAGATCGGTGATTGGTCGCGGCCGATATTTAAATTTGGCGCCCAAATCGGTGATTGGTCGCGGGCAGCGCCAGCGACCAATCAACGATTTTTAACACAAATGTCCGGACCTTTGTAACACCATGCTGATACTGTGGGGACATCAGCGGCTAGGGTGTGAAGGGATGACCGGGGAGCGGCGCTGCGGGTCGGGATACTTCTGCTGCGAGCGCCCGCTCATGTCCCTGGTTCTCGCAGCGGAAGTATCCGCACAGGCAGCGCCGCTCCCCGGTCCTCCCTTCACACCCTAGCCGCTGATGTCCCCACAGTATCCGCATGGTGTTACTAAGGTCCGGACATTTGTGTTAAAAATCGCTGATTGGTCACTGGCGCTGCCCGCGACCAATCACCAATTTGGGCGCCAAATTTAAATATTGGACGCGACCAATCACCGATCTTGGCTCCAGATTTAAACACCGCTGTGCTGATTGGTCGCGGCCGATATTTAAATTTGGCGCCCAAATTGGTGATTGGTCGCGAGCAGCGCCAGCGACCAATCAGCGATTTTTAACACAAATGTCCGGATCTTTGTAACACCATGCGGATACTGTGGGGACATCAGCGGCTAGGGTGTGAAGGGAGGACCGGGGAGCGGCGCTGCGGGTCGGGATACTTCTGCTGCGAGCAGTCGCTCATCTCTAGGCTTTTCGCAGTGGAAGTATCCGCACAGGCAGCGGCGCTCCCCGATCCTCACTAATACGATTCCACTCCCCGCTCCTCACCAATACGATTCGCTGATTGGTCGCGCTCTCCGCACGCGACCAATCAGTGATCTTGGCGCTAAAGTTAAACACCGCTCTGCTGATTGGTTGCGGCCGCTGCCCGCGACCAATCACCGATTTGGGCGCCACATTTAAATAGCGGCCGCGACCAATCAGTACAGCGGTGTTTAAATGTGGAGCCAAGATCGGTGATTGGTCGCGGCCGATATTTAAATTTGGCGCCCAAATCGGTGATTGGTCGCGGGCACCGCCAGCGACCAATCAGCGATTTTTAACACAAATGTCCGGATCTTTGTAAGACCATGCGGATACTGTGGGGACATCAGCGGCTAGGGTGTGAAGGGATGACCGGGGAGCGGCGCTGCGGGTCGGGATACTTCTGCTGCGAGCTCCCGCTCATGTCCCGGGTTCTCGCAGCGGAAGTATCCGCACAGGCAGCGCCGCTGACATCCATGCGGCAAGGGTGTGAAGGGAGGACCGGAGAGCGGCGCTGACATCCAATTGGTCGCGGCCGCTATTTAAATGTGCCGCACAAATCGGTGATTTGTCGCGGTCTTGGCCCGCGACCAATCACTGATCTTGCGGCTAAAGTTAACCACTACTGTGCTGATTGGTCGCGGCTGATATTTAAATTTGGCGCCCAAATCGGTGATTGGTCGCGGGCAGCGCCCGCGACCAATCAGCGATTTTTAACACAAATGTCTGGACCTTAGTAACACCATGCAGATACTGTGGGGACATCAGCGGCTAGGGTGTGAAGGGAGGACCGGGGAGCGGCGCTGACATCCAATTGGTCGCGGCCGCTATTTAAATGTGCCGCACAAATCGGTGATTGGTCGCGGTCTTGGCCCGCGACCAATCACCAATCTGTGCGCCAAATTTAAATATCGGCCGCGACCAATCACCGATCTTGATTCCACATTTAAACACCGCTGTGCTGATTGGTCGCGGCCGATATTTAAATGTGGCGCCCAAATCGGTGATTGGTCGCGGGCAGCGTCCTCGACCAATCAGCACAGCGGTATTTAACTTTTGCTCTAAGATCAGTGATTGGTCGGGTCCGAAGACCGCGACCAATCATCGAATCGTCTTGGTGAGGACCGGGGAGCGGCTGCCTGTGCGGCTACTTCGGCTGCGAGAACCCGGGACATGAGCGGGCGCTCGCAGCAGAAGTATCCCGCAGCGCCGCTCCCCGGTCCTCCCTTCCGCATGGAGGTCAGCGACGCCGGCGGTCCTTCCGCTGCTACCGGCCGGGAGATGAGCGCCTCGCGCCTCTCATCTCCCGGCTGCATCTCCGTCCCACAGATGGGTCCGGCGGTCGGGGTCCTTCTGCTGTTACCGGCCGGGAGATGAGCGCCTCGCGGCGCTCATCTCCCGGCTGCATCGCCGCTGAGCTCCGTCCCGCAGATGAGTCGCTAACGTCCGCCATCTTTTTTCAGAAATCCCGCGGCGCTGATTGGCGGCTGCCGGACCAATGAGCGACGCAGGATTTCCTGGACAGACAGACAGACAGACAGACAGATGGGATAAGACAATTATATATATAGAAGGGTATATATTGTGCACAGGTCCTATTCAGGATGTTAATAAATGTCTCCCATTTGCTTTGTGTAGCTTTATGTCTCAGGATATCGTCCCAGTTTATTGCACTAAGATCATCTCTCAACCTTTGGAAATTTGCCCTCCTGAAGTTTAGTGTCCTTGTAACCCCTCTACTACACATCTTATTAAAGGATACATGAAAACTTATTATTTTGTGATCATTATTACCCAAGTGACCCCCAACTCGTATATCTGATATGCTGTCTGGCCTATTGGTTAATATTAGGTCTAGCAGTGCCCCCTTTCTTGTTGGGTCCTGAACCAGTTGTGAAAGGTAATTGTCTCTCATAGTTGTCAAAAACCTATTACCTTTGCTTGAACTACATGTTTCTGTCCCCCAATGTATTTCAGGGCAGTTGAAGTCTCCCATAATAATGACTTCTCCTTGAGTCGCTGCTTCATCTATTTGCTTTACGAGGATATTCTCCGCTACTTCCATTATTTTTGGAGACTTATAACAAACCCCTATCAGTAATTTATTATTATTTCCCCCTCCCCTTATCTCCACCCAGAGGGACTCTACATTTTCATTAGATTCACATATATCCTCCCGCAAGACGGGTTTTAAGGATGATTTTACATATAAACACCCCCCCCCGCTTGTTTGTACGGTCATTTCCGAACGGACTATAGCCCTGTAAATTAACTGCCCAGTCATGGCTCTCGTCCAGCCACGTCTCAGATATCCCTACCATGTCATAATTATTTTCCAACAAAATTAATTCTAATTCCTCCATGAGGCTTCTAGCATTAGTGTACATGCATTTTATGTATCTCTCTGTACCTCTATTCCTTCTTACTTTATTGACTGTTCAAACCCCACCCCCAATTTCTTTATTTGTGCCAAGGTCACTATCTGCACTATCTTCCCCACCTATAAAATGAATACCCTCCCCCCCAATCCCTAGTTTAAACACTCCTCCAACCTTCTAGCCATTTTCTCCCCCAGCACAGCTGCACTCTCCCCATTGATGTGCAGCCGGTCCCTAGCTTAGAGTCTGAGAAGTCGTCCCAGTTCTCCAGGAACCCAAATCCCTCCTTCCTACACCAGTTCTTGAGCCACTTATTTATCTCCCTAATCTCCCGTTGCCTCTCTGGCATGGCACGTGGTACAGGTAGTATTTCAGAGAATACCACCTTGGAGGTCCTTGCTTTCAGCTTGCAGCCTAATTCCCTGAAATCATCTTTAAGGACCTTCCACCTACCTCTAACTTTGTCATTTGTGCCAATGTGCACCATGACTGCTGGGTCCTCACCAGCCCCTTCCAGTAATCTGTCAACGCGATCAGCGATGTGCCGGACTCGAGCGCCAGGTAGGCAGCACACTATTCGACGATCGCTGTCTTTGTGACAGATTGCCCTACCTGTTCCCCTAATAATTGATTCTCCCACTACCAGCACCTGCCTGGCCTGCCCTGCTCTCCTATTTCCCTCTTTACTGGAGCTGACACTCCTCCGGCTTTCAGGGGACATGCCTTGCTGCAGGAGTGCTACCTCTGTACCGTCACTCACCTCATCTGCCAACTTTGCAAACTTTTTGGGGTGTGCCAGATCAGAACTAGCCTCCCTGGCACTCTTCCCTCTACCACCCCTTCTAACTGTCACCCAACTAGCGACCTCACTGTCCTGCAGCTCCTGACTACCACCCTCCCCCACATCTACCCCAGTGAGCTGCTGCTCAGTGAGCAGCGGACTCCTTTCCATGTTGTCAATGGATCTCAGTGTTGCCAGCTGCTCATTTAGATCCAGTATCTGGGCTTCCAAACGCACAACGTGCACACATCTCGCGCAGCAGTAAGCAACCCCGACCGGCTGTTCAAGGAATACATACATGTGGCATGATGTACACTGGATAGCATTGTCAATAATGGAGCTCATTTCCTAATGGGGATTGCAATAGACAGAATGTTCAGTAAAAAGAAAAGTAAAGAATTAATAAAATACAGACTGCAATTCAGTCCAAAGTCCTCCCTTCCAAACTCCCTGAATCCAAAGTCACTGAAAAACAAGTCACACACTTACTTTCGTTCACACTTATGCTCCAGTCACACTCGCAAACTAAGAGATTTAAAGAGTTTTTTTTTTTTTCCCCCTTTTCCAGCAATGCACCCTACAGCTCAATGCACTTCCAAAGGGAATTAGTAGCTGTAAAATTTATGAAGGACCATAAGCTTTACTCTGTTTTTATACAAAGACTCTGTGTGTATCCAAGCGGCTATCAGAGAGAAACATATACACATACTATATATATATATATATATATATATATATATATATATATATATATATATATATACATATATATATATAGTACAGACCAAAAGTTTGGACACACCTTCTCATTTAAAGATTTTTCTGTGTTTTCATGACTTTGAAAATTGTACATTCACACTGAAGGCATCAAAACTATGAATTAACACATGTGGATTTATATACTTAACAAAAAAGTGTGAAACAACTGAAAATATGTCTTATATTCTAGGTTCTTCAAAGTAGCCACCTTTTGCTTTGATGACTGCTTTGCACACTCTTGGCATTCTCTTGATGAGCTTCAAGAGGTAGTCACCGGAAATGGTTTTCACTTCACAGGTGTGCCCTGTCAGGTTTAATAAGTGGGATTTCTTGGCTTATAAATGGGGTTGGGACCATCAGTTGTGTTGTGCAGAAGTCTGGTGGATACACAGCTGATTGTCCTACTGCCCTCACACCACCCTCATGGAGTCAGTTTCTAAACGTTTGTGCAGACACATGCACATTTGTGGCCTGCTGGAGGTCATTTTGCAGGGCTTTGGCAGTGATCCTCCTGTTCCTCCTTGCACAAAGGCGGAGGTAGCGGTTCTGCTGCTGGATTGTTGCCCTCCTACGGCCCCCCTCCACTTCTTCTGGTGTACTGGCCTGTCTCCTGGTAGCGCCTCCAACCTCTGGACACTCCGCTGACAAATGAGCAATCCTGGATGAGCTGCACTACCTGAGCAACTTCTGTGGGTTGTAGAGTCTGTCTCATGCTACCACGAGTGTGAAAGCACAACCAACATTCAAAAGTGACCAAAACATCAGCCAGAAAGCATTGGTACTGAGATGTGGTCTGTGGTCCTCACCTGCAGAACCACTCCTTTATTGAGGGTGTCTTGATAATTGCCAATAATTTCCATCTATTGTCTATTCCATTTGCACAACAGCATGTGAAATTGATTGTCAATCAGTGTTGCTTCCTAAGTGGACAGTTTGATTTCACAGAAGTTTGATTTACTTGGAGTTATATTCTGTTGTTTAAGTGTTCAATTTATTTTTTTGAGCAGTGTATATTAGTATTATTTTTTATTATAGCGACATTTATTCCATGGTGCTTTACATGTGAAAAGGGGTATGCATAATAAAAACTGGTACAATAATCTTAAACGATAGATGTCACGGACTGGTACAGGAGGAGAGAGGACCCTGCCCGCGAGGGCTCACAGTCTACAAAGTATGGATGAGGATACAGTAGGTGAGGATAGAGCTGGTCGTGGAGCGGTATGGTGGAACGATGGTTACTGCAGGTTGTAGTCTTGTCAGAAGAGGTAGGTCTTCAGGTTTCCACAGTAGGCGAGTGTATGATATGTTGGGGTAGAGAGTTCCAGAGAAGGGGGATGCGCGGGAGAAATCTTGTATGCGATTGTGGGAAGAGGAGATAAGAGGGGAGTAGAGAAGGAGATCTTGTGAGGATCGGAGGTTGCGTGCAGGTAAGTACCGGGAGACTAGGTCACAGATGTATGGTGGAGACAGGTTGTGGATGGCTTTGTATGCCATAGTTGGGGTTTTGAACTAGAGTCTCTGGGCAATGGGGAGCCAGTGAAGCGATTGACAGAGGGGAGAGGTCGGGGAATAGTGGGGAGAAAGGTGGATTAGTCGGGCAACAGAGTTTAGGATACATTGGAGGGGAGCAAGAGTATTAGAAGGAAGGCCACAGAGCAGGAGGTTGCAGTAGTCGAGGCGGGAGATGATGAGGGCATGCATTAGTGTTCTTGCAGATTCGTGGTTGAGGAATGTGCGGATCCGGGAAATATTTTTGAGTTTGAGTCGACAGGAAGTGGAAAGGGCTTGGATATGTAGTTTGAAGGAAAGGTCAGAGCCCAAGGTTACCCCGATTCAGCGAGCTTTAGGGACTGGGGAGAGTGGGCAGCCATTGACTTTGATGTGTAGGTCAGATGAGGGGGATGAACGAGCTGGTGGAAAGATGATGAATTCAGTTTTATCCATGTTAAGTTTTAGAAATCTAGCAGAGATGAAGGATGAAATAGCGGACAGACATTGTGGGATTCTGGTTAGTAAGGAGGTAATATTAGGTCTAGAGAGGTAGATCTGGTGTCATCACCATAGAGGTGATACTGAATGCCGTGAGACTCTATGAGCTGTCCCAGGCCGAAGGTGTAGAAGGAGAGGAGCAGGGGCTCTCGGACTGAACCTTGGGGGACACCGACAGATGGGGGCGAGATGAGGAGGTTGTGTGAGTGTGTGAGACACTGAATGTCCAGTCTGTCAGGTATGAGGAGATCCAGGATAGGGCCATGTCTGTGCTGTCAAGAGATGAGAGAGTCTGGAGTAAGAGGCAATGGTCTACTGTGTCAAAAGCAGAGGACAGGTCCAGGAGGAGGAGGACAGAGTATTATATATATAATGTGTTTGTGTGTATGCCTGATGTCTGTATATATGTGTGTATATATAAACTGCTCAAAAAAATAAAGAGAACACTCAATTAACACATCCTAGATCTGAATGAATGAAATATTCTCATTGAATACTTTGTTCTGTGCAAAGATGAATGTGCTGACACCAAAATCACACAAAAATCATCAATGAAAATCAAATGTATTAACCAATGGAGGCCTGGATTTGGAGTCACCCCCAAAATCAAAGTGGAACAACACACTACAGGCTGATCCAACTTTGATGTAATGTCCTTAAAACAAGTCAAAATGAGTCTCAGTATTGTGTGTGGCCTCCTCGTGCCTGTATGACCTCCCTACAACGCCTGGGCATGCTCCTGATGAGGTTGCGGATGGTCTCGGGTGGTATCTTCTCCCAGACCTGGACTAAAGCATCCGCCAACTCCCGGACAGTCTGTGGTACAACGTGACGTTGGTGGATAGAGCGAGACAATGATGTCCCAGATGTGCTCAATCTGATTCAGGTCTGGGGAACGGGCGAGCCAGTCCATAGCTTCAATGCCTTCATCTTGCAGGAACTGCTGACACACTCCCGCCACATGAGGTTTGGCATTGTCTTGCATTAGGAGGAACCCAGGGCCAACCGCACCAGCATATGGTCTCACAAGGGGTCTGAGGATCTCATCTCGGTACCTAATGGCAGTCAGGCTACCTCTGGCGAGCACATGAAGGGCTGTGCGGCCCTCCAAAGAAATGCCACCCCACACAATTACTGACATACTGCCAAATCAGTCATGCTGAAGGATGTTGCTGGCAGCAGATCGCTCTCCACGGCGTCTCCAGACTCTGTCACGTCTGTCACATGTGCTCAGTGTGAACCTGCTTTCATCTGTGAAGATCAAAGGGCGCCAGTGGCGACTTTGCCAATCCTGGTGTTCTGTGGCAAATGGCAAGCGTCCTGCACAGTGTTGGGCTGTGAGCACAACCCCCATCTGTGGACGTCGGGCCCTCATACCACCCTCATGGAGTCGGTTTCTAACCGTTTGTGCAGACACATGCACATTTGTGGCCTGCTGTAGGTCATTTTGCAGGGCTCTGGCTGTGCTCCTCCTGTTCCTCCTTGCACAAAGGCGGAGGTAGCGGTCCTGCTGCTGGGTTGTTGCCCTCCTATGGCCTCCTCCACATCTCCTGGTGTACTGGCCTGTCTCCTGGTAGCTCCTCCGGCCTCTGGACACTACGCTGACAGACACAGCTCGCATTGATGTACCATCCTGGATGAGCTGCACTACCTGAGCAACTTCTGTGGGTTGTAGAGTCCGTCTCATGCTACCACGAGTGTGAAAGCACAACCAACATTCAAACGTGACCAAAACATCAGCCAGAAAGCATTGGTACTGAGATGTGGTCCCCACCTGCAGAACCACTCCTTTATTGAGTGTGTCTTGATAATTGGCAATAATTTCCATCTATTGTCTATTCCATTTGCACAACAGCATGTGAAATTGATTGTCAATCAGTGTTGCTTCCTAAGAGGACAGTTTGATTTCACAGAAGTTTGATTTACTTGGAGTTATATTCTGTTGAAGTGTTCCCTTTAATATATATATATATATATATGCATATATATGTATGTATATATTGTGCAGTAATTTATATGTACCCGAAATAACGCCAAAACATAATTGTTATCCCACCTAAAACAACACATTGATATTGATGGGCTTCAATTCAGGTTTTTTTATTCTTTTTATTAAAGAAAAGCAGACATAAATGTACAATCGTCAGGGTTTCTGGGCGCACTTTTCTGTTTCTCTCCAGCCGCCATTTACTAGGCACCAGATCAGAGGAGTCCGTGTTAAAGCAGATAAAAGGGAAAAAAATGTCTGCATTCAGTTTTTAATTTCTGTTCTGTATCCAAGAAGCCAGAGCTGCAGACAGAACAGTTTGCTGGAGGAGAAAGATTGGTGGTGGGCCTCGTCGAGGGCTGAGTGACCCAGACATAGTGACAGAAGAGCGGAGGCAGAGCGGCGTGTATACACTGCATTGTGTGCGAGGGGTCACCAGTGTGTCTGGATTACCCTGCTTACATCTTCGCTGGTGTTGGAGACGAATATTCAGCTTCTTCATGTCGATTACTTTCTATTTTTGCTTTTTGGAGAAAAGAAAAGCAAAAATTTTATATATATTTTTTTTTAATTTCGTTGTTACGGTTGATACCAGAGGTGACCGTCAAGTTCAGCTTTTCATCATCCTCCGAAAAATAAAAAAAAGAAATTCAGGAAATGGGAAATTGTTTAAAGCAATGATTGTATTTGTGCCGGGAAAGGTGAAGGTGCCCTGCGTACCCTGTGGATGCAATCAGACCGTTCTCTGGGTCAGCACGCCACTATGAAAGTCAACAGCTCTGCAAAATCTCCTGTCTGCGCTGCGAAAAGACTAAGAAGATAAAAATGCGCCCATTTATTTCAGTTTGCCCATATGACATGATGATTATTTAGTAAAACAGTTTACCCCAAGGCTTTACAGGTGGTTTAAAGGGGTTTTCACAATTAGTGAAACAGTGCCTCACGTGTCCATGGGATATGTCTGGTATTGCAGATGGTCTTCTTTGAAGAATGCGATTAATATGTGATATTAGCATTAAATTTTATTTCATAAATCAGTACTTGACATGAAAATAAACTCCATTATATTTCTTATCACAGAAATCTGCTAATTAGTCCTCCTGGAGTGACCTCTCACTCTCAATTCATGGGTAAAATCTTTAAGTGAAGACTGATTTCCCCATCGATAGAAAATGACAGTTGGTGCTTTTAAAATTCTATGTAGAGGGAGGAGCTAGAGGCTACACTGACATTCTGCTGTAAGTTCTAAAGAGACGTACAGTACTCCATAGAACCGTATGAGCACCAACTGGCATCTTTTATCTCCGTAATGGAGAAGTTTGTATTGAAGACTGATCTTTAGAGCATTTTTTTGAATGAATGATCAGTCCAGAAAGAGAAAGCGGATTTCTCTGCAAGCTAGTCACTCTTTCAATATTGGATCTCTGCAAGCAAGTCACTCTTTCAATATTGGATCTCTGCAAGCAAGTCACTCTTTCAATATTCAGTGAATATGAATAGCGGTACCAGAGCGCCAATAACAGGGCAAAAATATTAAAAGGACTGATTTATTAATACACACACAACGCGTTTCGGTGGACACAGCCACCTTCATCAGGTGTGACAAGCAGCAAACAATTGATCCTTATATACATTTGACTAGGTATACAATTACTTAAAAGGGGCGGGGCCAGATACAGAGTAATACCTCTATATTAACCCCTTGAGTTCATATATGCTCAATAGAGTAAAAAGGATTGTTATAAAATAATGCCTAATGAAGCATATAGGGTTCTTATAAAAAGGATTCGCTGTAAAAAAAAACAAAACTTGTGAATCCTATAATCTTAATACTTCATAGGATATATTGTCATCTACCACCCTATATTTTAGATTATATAAAAAAATAATAATAATAATTTTTACATACAACATAAAACAATGCATAAATATAAAGTATAAAATTACAATCAGTTTCTATCATTATAATTAGGAAAAGTAGACGAAGAAAGGAAAGAGAAAAAAAAGAGAAAAAAAAAAAAAAAATTCCAAAAAAAAAAGAAAAAAATCCCCCCCCAAAAAATAAAAAAAAAAATAAAAAAAAATTTTTCTTTAAATTTTTTCTCCCTTCTCTCTCTCTCCTCCCTCCTCCCCTCCCTCTCTCCTTTCCCCTCTTCCCTCCTTCTCTCTCTCCTCCCCCCTCCTCCTCCATATAAAAGATATATATAATAAATTTGCTAAAATATGAAAACAATTATTTAAAAAGTTGTCTTCTCTATATTAAGGTTCAAACCTTCAGGAGACAAGGTTCCCATTTTGAAAATCCAATAATTTTCACGTGTAATGAGACGATTTAGTCTATCAGGGTGTGTATCAACTATATGATCAATGATAGTTAGTTTTAGGTTATTAGGATTTTTTTGATGTTCTTTTAAGAAATGATTAGAAACACTATGTAGGGGAAAGCCGTTTCTAATATTTTGGCGATGTTTATTTAATCTGGAGTGCATTTCCTGGATAGTGCGGCCAATGTATTGCAGGCCGCAGGTGCACTGGAGCAGATAGATCACATATGAGGACTGACATGTAAGTCTAAAGCGAATGGGATATATCTCTCCAGTGACTGCAGAGACGAATGTTTTGGCTCCGTTATCAATGGATTGACAGCATAAGCATTTAGGGACATTACATTTATAACATCCATTATTGCTGATAGGAGCTGAATGGTTCGGTCTTCTACCAATTGTTGTATTGCTGGGGGCTATATAGTTTCCTAGATTTTTACTCCTCCGATATATGACATGAGGAAATTCCGGTAAATGACCAGTTAATATTGGATCATTACTTAAAATGAACCAGTATTTTTTTAATAAACTGGATAACACTTGCGTAGGTTTACCATAGGTAGTAATCAGATTTAAACTGAAATTGCTGTATGGCTCTTGGCTGGTATTCTTGGATTTGTTGATACACAGGTTCTGTGATAGGAATCTAGTTTTGGAGAAAGCATCCTCTAATAATTTCCGGGGGTATCCCTTAGCTCTAAAACGTTTTTGTAAAACCTTAGATTCCAGAAAAAAATCCGAATCATGTGTACAATTTTTTCTGACACGCCAATATTGACCGTATGGAATATTTCTAATCCAGCTGGGTAGATGGCCACTGTCAAATTCAAGATAGCTATTTACATCCACTTCCTTAAAGTGGGTAGATGTGGATATTTTACCCGAATTGTCTATATTTATCTGAAGGTCAAGATATTGAATATTACTCTCAGATATGGTAGAGGTAAAGGAAAGACCCCAGTCGTTAGAGTTTAATTCATCAATAAATTTGGCAGCCTCCACAGTATTTCCACTCCATATGATAAACAGATCATCTATAAAGCGGCGGTACATAACGATGGGTTTATCAGCGCCGAGGGATTGCGCGATGTGGATAGACTCGAATGCCCCCATATATAGATTTGCATAACTGGGGCAAACCTCGTCCCCATCGCGCAGCCCCTCAGCTGCCGATACATCACCCCCTCAAAAGAAAATACATTGTTCTCAAGAATGAAAGTTATACCCCTCAATAAAAAATTTTTTTTGAGGATCTTGTAAGTTAGGGTCCTCATCTAGGAATATTTTAATTGCCTGTAAACCCAATACATGTGTGATATTGGAATAAAGAGAGCTTATATCGAGTGTAATAAGAAGACAGCCTGGAAGAGGGGGTAATTCTCTCAATAGTCTAATTAAATGTGTAGAATCCTTTAAATGAGAATCTAGGGATAAAACGTACTTCTGTAAAAAAAGATCAATATAGTGGGATAAGTTGGATGTGATAGAATTAATACCAGAAATAATAGGACGTCCAGGGGGATTAAATTTATCTTTATGAATTTTGGGTAAAAAATAAAAATAAGGGATTTGAATTTTTTAATGTCTAAAAAGGATTTTTCTTTTTTATTGAGGAAGCCAGCTGTAGAGGCCCCTGCTACAAGTCCTTTGTACTCCAAAAAAATGGTTACAGATGGGTCTGCTTCTAATTTCACGTAGTAGTTTGAGTCGTCTAAGATTCTGAGGCCCTCCTTGATGTACCAGCCCCTGTTCATTATCACAGTCCCCCCTCCCTTAACTGCTCTCTTTATAATTATTTCTTTATTATCCTGAAGGGTTTTTAATGCACATTTCTCCTGGTAGCTCAAGTTGTTCACTTTTTTTGAAATTGGGGGGAATGTCCTAAGGTCCCTCAAAATTAATTGTTGGAAAGTTTCAAGGTGTGAACCTTTGTGATGTAATGGATAGAAATTATTTTTCCCCTTCACATTTACATGAGTGAAAGGGTCCAGTAATGGGGGGCCGGGTATATTAGATTCTTGAATGGAGGGGGATACTGTTGAGCATGAACTAATAGGATGTGATTTTCTCTTATCTTCCAATAGAAAATGCCTTTTTAGTGTCAATTTCCTTATAAATTCATTTAAATCACAGAACAAAGTGAAATTATTAAATGGGACAGCTGGACAGAAAGATAATCCTCGACCTAACAAGGATTGTTCAGCTTCAGATAGCACATAGCTAGAAATATTAAAAATACCCCCACAACCGATAGGGGTTTCTATCTGCAGGGAATTTGTATTCTGGTTCATTGGCAAGATTTCATTTTCTTTATATTTGGATTGTGTCTCAATTTCGGCATTTGGACTATTTTTATTACACTCGATATAAGCTCTCTTTATTCCAATATCACACATGTATTGGGTTTACAGGCAATTAAAATATTCCTAGATGAGGACCCTAACTTACAAGATCCTCAAAAAAATTTTTTATTGAGGGGTATAATTTTCATTCTTGAGAACATTGTATTTTCTTTTGAGGGGGTGATGTATCGGCAGCTGAGGGGCTGCGCGATGGGGACGAGGTTTGCCCCCAGTTATGCAAATCTATATATGGGGGCATTCGAGTCTATCCACATCGCAATCCCTCGGCGCTGATAAATCCATCGTTATGTACCGCCGCTTTATAGATGATCTGTTTATTATATGGAGGGGAAATACTGTGGAGGCTGCCAAATTTATTGATGAATTAAACTCTAACGACTGGGGTCTTTCCTTTACCTCTACCATATCTGAGAGTAATATTCAATATCTTGACCTTCAGATAAATATAGACAATTCGGGTAAAATATCCACATCTACCCACTTTAAGGAAGTGGATGTAAATAGCTATCTTGAATTTGACAGTGGCCATCTACCCAGCTGGATTAGAAATATTCCATACGGTCAATATTGGCGTGTCAGAAAAAATTGTACACATGATTCGGATTTTTTTCTGGAATCTAAGGTTTTACAAAAACGTTTTAGAGCTAAGGGATACCCCCGGAAATTATTAGAGGATGCTTTCTCCAAAACTAGATCCCTATCACAGAACCTGTGTATCAACAAATCCAAGAATACCAGCCAAGAGCCAAACAACGATTTCAGTTTAAATCTGATTACTACCTATGGTAAACCTACGCAAGTGTTATCCAGTTTATTAAAAAAATACTGGTTCATTTTAAGTAATGATCCAATATTAACTGGTCATTTACCGGAATTTCCTCATGTCATATATCGGAGGAGTAAAAATCTAGGAAACTATATAGCCCCCAGCAATACAACAATTGGTAGAAGACCGAACCATTCAGCTCCTATTAGCAATAATGGATGTTATAAATGCAACGTCCCTAAATGCTTATGCTGTCAATCCATTGATAACGGAGCCAAAACATTTGTCTCTGCGGTCACTGGAGAGATCTATCCCATTCGCTTTAGACTTACATGTCAGTCCTCATATGTGATCTATCTGCTCCAGTGCACCTGCGGCCTGCAATACATTGGCCGCACTATCCAGGAGATGCACTCCAGATTAAATAAACATCGCCAAAATATTAGAAACGGCTTTCCCCTACATAGTGTTTCTAATCATTTCTTAAAAGAACATCAAAAAAATCCTAATAACCTAAAACTAACTATCATTGATCATATAGTTGATACACACCCTGATAGACTAAATCGTCTCATTACACGTGAAAATTATTGGATTTTCAAAATGGGAACCTTGTCTCCTGAAGGTTTGAACCTTAATATAGAGAAGACAACTTTTTAAATAATTGTTTTCATATTTTAGCAAATTTATTATATATATCTTTTATATGGAGAAGGAGGGGGGAGGAGAGAGAGAAGGAGGGAAGAGGGGAAAGGAGAGAGGGAGGGGAGGAGGGAGGAGAGAGAGAGAAGGGAGAAAAAATTTAAAGAAAAATTTTTATTTTTTTTTTTTTGGGGGGGATTTTTTTTTTTTTTTTTTGGATTTTTTTTTTTTTTTTCTCTTTTTTTTCTCTTTCCTTTCTTCGTCTACTTTTCCTAATTATAATGATAGAAACTGATTGTAATTTTATACTTTATATTTATGCATTGTTTTATGTTGTATGTAAATATTATTATTATTATTTTTTTATATAATCTAAAATATAGGGTGGTAGATGACAATATATCCTATGAAGTATTAAGATTATAGGATTCACAAGTTGTTTTTTTTTTTACAGCGAATCCTTTTTATAAGAACCCTATATGCTTCATTAGGCATTATTTTATAACAATCCTTTTTACTCTATTGAGCATATATGAACTCAAGGGGTTAATATAGAGGTATTACTCTGTATCTGGCCCCGCCCCTTTTAAGTAATTGTATACCTAGTCAAATGTATATAAGGATCAATTGTTTGCTGCTTGTCACACCTGATGAAGGTGGCTGTGACCACCGAAACGCGTTGTGTGTGTATTAATAAATCAGTCCTTTTAATATTTTTGCCCTGTTATTGGCGCTCTGGTACCGCTATTCATATTCACTGATTGTCCTTTTCCCCCTGTTGGGGTGCGGTAGAGCTGCCTTTAATCTATTGTTTTTTCACCTGTGGGAGCAATTTAATTAAAATTACTACCCTGGTTTTCCAAGCTGCGCTGCCTTAACCCCTCCGGAGCGCTGCCGGGGGTGTTGGTGAAGCTGGGCGTCTATCTCGGCATTACATGCTACTAACCTGACCACGTGATATACCACCAAGAGATCAGGATCTGTGAACGCTGCTGGAAATAGATGACAGCCACCAACAGAGCGGAGCTTGTGGAGCTTTACACTGGGGTTGTGCAGAGGTGCACAACTTTATAAGGTTAGTAGCCATCCCCACACCCCTCTACAAATTGCAATACTGAGTCACCCATTGCGCCTTGTTCTCTCCTCTCTTTACTCTTTCAATATTGGATCTCTGCAAGCAAGTCACTCTTTAAATATTGGATCCTAAGTAGATGTTGAGGCAAATGCAATAGCCTTAATGTTAGTTGCCAGAGGGCAAAAATTCCACCATGTTAGATAGCTATCATGTCACACATTTGTTTTGCATTTTAAAGGGAGCTGCAAAATCCTGTCGATCTGTGTGTGGTCATCGCTCTAAACACTGCTTTGAAGTGTGTATGCATGAGCTCTTGTATAGAGCCGTGTGTGTGGCCTCAATAGTATGTCTGTGGGTTTCTACAGCACTCTTGTGAGAGCTGTGCATTTCAGATTGGTGGAGCAATCGGTGGAAGTCACAGAACCCGGGCCCCCGTCAATCAGCAGTATTTTGCAGTCCCTAAGGCAATGTTCCCCAACTCCAAGTTCTCAAGAGCCACCAACAGGTCATGTTTTCATGATTTCTTTAGTATTGCAGATGATGGAATTATCACCAATACTAAGGAAATCCTGGAAACAATCTGTTGGTGTCTCTTGAGGACTGGAGTTTGAGAACACTGCCCTAAGGCATAGAAAAAAAGTGTGAAATTAGTTAAAAGGATTTTTATCAAGTTTCAAAGTTATCCATTGGTGATCACTGGGATTCTATCCTTTGGAATCTACACCGATCACGAAAATTAGGCTATACTGAACCTTGTCTGAATGGAGCAGCAGTTGAGCATGCTCAACCACCGCTCCATTAAAACTGGGCATTGCAGAGTCCCATTCTCGGGACATGTGGTGTCCTAGGGTCATAATCCCAACGATCAGCACTTTAAATTTTGTAACTGTAATTGAAAGCTGAAGTACCAAACACACGAGGAGCTGTGGCAATTTTTGAAAGAAGAGCAGCCTTGTTTTTTTTTTTCTTCTAATCCTGGAAGTTCCTCTTTAATGTACTTACTGGACATTGAATCCTACGTTCGCCTTTGCAACTATTGTTTTTGCTTCAAATTTGTGAAAAAGTTGTAAAAATCATACTGCTGTTCTATGCATACAGCACATAAACTCATCAACGTTTTCATGGTTACAGACCACAAACAAGACCTTCCTAGTTTCATCCTGCACTCTTGAACTTTGGCAAGAACGAAGAGGCAGGTAGAAGAGAGAAGGTTGGCTGCACAAATGAGATATTTGCTCATTGCACCGGCTATCTCATCACTCCCCCATACATGTTTATGCTCATATTGACTTTTATGTGTTCTCTCCTGAGAAGGTTTTGCTTCCGGAAGGGAGCCCAGCGAACCGCCTCCTACGTTCACCACTTCTTTTGATTAGCTGGTGCAACGTCGTGTGAACAACTATGACTTTGTGCCAACCTAGAGGAACCGCTGATGATGTCAATAGGAGGTGGTTTCCTGTGCTCCCATCTGGCACCCATAGAAAATTGACATGGCTGCTGGACTGTGAATCGATTTGGACCATCTCTAATTCTGAGTACTTAGAGTGAGGGAAGCTGCTGCTGGTCACTTTCGGTGGCAACTTAGCTCCCCGAGAACTGAAGGTAGGTAACGTCCCTCTATGATATCCATGTGATCAAAAAGGGCAAATGGACAAGGATGGTATTAATAGGCCCACCCCTTTAATTTATTTTCAAATTAAGGCAAAGCTGTTCAAACATTGGACAGATGTTGTGGCCAATTTGGTCTGTCTGCCATTGAAGCCCAGTAAGCTATGCCATGTGAGAAGTTCAAGGGGTAACGTCTCCCCTTGTGGAGAGTGACATGCTTAATATGCCAGTGTAAGGAGACTGCCACCTATTGGAAGTTGCCATCCTAAAAAAAGGATCGATGTTGACTTTTAGGATTGCTACTTCCAAGAGGTAGCACCAGACATCAAGTCCTCTTCCTCCCTGAAGAGGCAATTTGCCTATGAGAGAAGTTGACAGGAGCTTTTATGACATCAAGACCAGGCCGTGAACACTCATAACGTTTCCTTTTCGTCATTTTTGGATGTTCAATTATCCTTTCTTGTAAACAATCAACGCATTTTCAGTTGTGTGGTGAAGCTAGATCAGACTCACACCCCCACATACATTGATGATGTCAATAGCTCAAAATGAAAGAATCGGTCTAATGAGGACGACTCTATTCTCAAAGCGGTCATCTAAACCGTCAATGTATTGATAACTGGTAATGATCAATTCTGCTTCCAGCGCGGTAAGTTACAAATGAAAAGATAATGAGCATCTCATACACTTGACATGTTTTTAAGTGGAAGAAATAAAACCACCTCTTCATGTCTGAAGACTCTCACAGCATTGTCTGAATAAATGAGAAGGTTCATGTGAATATTGTTGTGTCTGATATTCTTCAATCCCCTTCCTTCATTCAGCGTATTTATAAGTTCTGCAGTGACTTTCACTGTTCAGTCTTAAAGAGAAGCAATCATCAGAAAATGGCCCATTTTTTAAATCAGGCGTTAAATGTGTTTTTTTTTTATATATATATATATACAGTACAGACCAAAAGTTTGGACACACCTTCTCATTTAAAGATTTTTCTGTATTTTCATGACTATGAAAATTGAACATTCACACTGAAGGCATCAAAACTATGAATTAACACATGTGGAATTATATACTTAACAAAAAAGTGTGAAACAACTGAAAATATGTCTTATATTCTAGGTTCTTCAAAGTAGCCACCTTTTGCTTTGATGACTACTTTGCACACTCTTGGCATTCTCTTGATGAGCTTCAAGAGGTAGTCACCGGAAATGGTTTTCACTTCACAGGTGTGCCCTGTCAGGTTTAATAAGTGGGATTTCTTGCCTTATAAATGGGGTTGGGACCATCAGTTGTGTTGTGCATAAGTCAGGTGGATACACAGCTGATAGTCCTACTGAATAGACTGTTTGGCAATGTTTTTTTCCCATATCACAATCCACATTGAAAATAAAAATTAGACGTCTTCTAATTTTCACACTAGCCACTGGGGCTTTTTTAGACTCTAACTTCCTGTTGTTTCAGAAAACAACACATGTACATAGCAACAATGGTCAGACCCAACCCCTATTTTTTTGAATGGAAGAAATACATGTTATACTAACACCTGATGTAAACCATAGATCATTTTCTGATTCTAGATTATCTTTAAAGGGGTAATGAAAATTATACCCTTGATTTAATTGGATAGTCCTGTCCAGCCTTAGGGTACAAGTCTGCATTCACTCTGTGTGACTACAGACTTGTAAACAGGACTGTGGAGTCGGCAAGCCAAATCTCCGACTCCTGATTTTCCCTGACTCCGACTCCACATCACTGACTCACTACTGAGCATGTACATAAAGTGCAGCACCGACTTATATCAGCTAAAAGCCAAGATCCTTTGATCAGGATTAGAACAGACATTTATAGGCCATTTCATAACTTTCCCAAATTCTTATGAAAAAATTTACAGCACATACTGCACAGGAGAGCACGGGTAGTGTGATAGACAGAAATGAGGGAGGAGATATAGGGTGGTGCAGAAATGTGGAGAGATTTGTGGACGAGAGAGATAATTTTATATTGTATTCTATAACGATTCAGTAACCAGTGCAATGGCTGACACAAGGTGAAGGCATCGGTGTAGCGGCTGGACAGAAATGCGACCCTGGCATTCAGGATGGATTAGAGAGGAGAAAGTTTGGTAAGAGGGAGACCGAACAGAAGAGAGTTGGAGTAGTTGAGACGAGAATGAATAAGAGCGACATTAAGTGTTTGCAGTTTCAAAGGTGAAAAAAGGTCGGATTCTCAAGATATTTTTAACTTGTAGGTAACATGAGCGATTGGCTATAGGTAATAAAGGAAAGTTCTGTGTCAAATATGACCCCAAGATGAGCATGCTGCTTGGGAGTTATGGCTGAACCACCCAAGGCAACTGCAATATCGGGTATAGGTAGGGTTAGTAGAGGGAGGAAACATGAGAAGTTCAGTTTTGTAGAGATTCCGTTTCAGATAGAGGGAGGACATGGCGTTAGAGACAGCGGACAGACAATCCCTGGGATTTTATATTAAGGTGGGGGTGATGTCAGGAGAAGAGGTGTATAATTGAGTGTCATCAGCATACAGATGATGCTGGAAACCAAATCTAGGGGCAGTATATAGAGAGAAGACGAGGGGACCTAGGAATGAGCTTTGAGGAACACCGATAGTTAAGGGGAAGATTAGAGGATTAAGAGCCAGCAAAAGATACAGTGAAGGAGCGGTCAGAGAGGTAGGACAAGAACGAGGAGAGAATGGTGTCCTAGAGGCCGATAGAACAGAGCATAGTGAGGAGGACTTCTAATTGCAGACAGTTTTTTTGAGCTTTTTGCCCCTCGTCAGTGCAGAGTAGGATAATGATCTTTGAGGTCTCGTGGTAAAGTTTACAATTGAGGAGAGTGCAAAGCTGGACATTTTATACCTCAGACAATACTTCCTGGGAAAAATTAAATGCAAAAAGCCACTTCTAAGAGTAAGAAAGCTAGCTGTTTGTCGCTACCCATTAAAGATTGTCACACCTTAAATTCATGTTCACCCTTTAAGGTGCTCATTTGACCTTGCTACCATTTAATAAATGTGTGGAGTACATCGTGGTAGGCATTTCTCTTGGTGTCCGTTTTTGGTGGAGAATCATAGAGGGGATTGTAACAGATGGGCATTTGGTGAGGGGTTTCCTGATTTTACATGTTCTGGTTGACAACAATAAAGCCTGGTTAAGCTATCTGCATAGTAATCTAACGCCTAATTTATATGTGCACTCGTATTTCTGTTCCATCATTGGACTTGAAAACTGAAAATCAAGGTCTTGTTGGATTCATTACATAAGTTGCACTAATAGGACTTAACGGACAACATCAACTACAATGGGATTTGTTGGGGTTGCTGTAATGGTGACCATCATTTTACTGGGGAAAAAAAATAATGCATTCTATACTAGGTTTTATTGCTTTTTTTTATTTATTTTTTTTACAGGATCTGCAACCAAGACTTAGACACAGATGTGAACCTTATCTATTTGGTCCCCCATATCTATGCATCCTCCACTGAGGGCTTTATTGGCTGTAGTTTCCCAGTTGCTGTAGGAAAACTATTTACTTCTACCCACTTTTATAGCCTTAAAAAAATGTAATTTTATGCCGTCAGCTGTTTGAGATCTATTAAATCCAGTGCAGCCGATGACAGCTGTGAAATATTACTCACTCCTCCGATGTGGCCATCGTATTTTACGGCATTCCTTTGCGTTTAATTCCCTTCTTTTGTTTTAAGATTACACAGCTTTAGCGTGGTCAGTAAAAAGTCCCTGGGAAGTTAGTAAAGCATATAAATGTATTGATTAGCTTGGAGTTTGTACAGAAATAGGAATTTGCACAGTTGTATTGGAAGTCATGCAGCTTCTCGGAATGAAAGGAGATGTTTATGGCATGTTTGGTTCCATTTGTGGAAGTTTAGAGCTGGAATGGAAGAGATGTGGTTTTGAAATGATCTAATTCTCCTTAAGTTAAAGGGGAATCTTCTTTAAGAAGTTTTCGGAGATGTCAGAAGTTAATGTCTTTGGGGGTCTATTTGTAAGGACTAAAACCATGAAGCTTTGGGTCCTCGAATCATAAAAACAACTCTACTCTTTCTACTCTGTAATGACTGTTAGACCAAGGAAGAAAGGAGAAGAAATGGTGGACCAGAATAACAATGAGCATGTGCGTTCCTAAGCAATCTTGATGCTGAAGCTTGCCAAGGTGGAGTGAATCCCCAAGTTTTGGTCTAGAACTGAAAATTATTTGATACTCCTCTTCCTTAGGTACCTATTGATGCTCGGAATATAGGGATGATTTATCTGCCCAAACCACATTTCAAATTCTTGGAGGTGATGTACTATATAGATCATGGGACCAGTTTGGAAAAGCCATTGATATCATTGACGCCATTTAATGTTCTTCTCAAAATTTGAATCCCAAGTTGCTGGATATTTAGAGCTCCATTGCCCCCAAAATTGCCAAGAAAATAACTTTGTTGAGGTAGAAACTTTACCGTTTTTGTTCTATTTGCAGAAAAGGGAACCAAACATAGGCTTTACGGAACTAGACCTTGATCAGTGAAGTGTTCAGTAGACTTGGAGAAAGAAGGGATCCCTAAAATAATATTATGCAGTTTCTAAAATATTCCTGAATATAGATTTAAAGTGAACCTACACGTTAATTATATGCCTAGACTTTAGTTTTAACCGCATGAGTGCCATTGGGTTGTTTACAACAGGAACAGTGTGGCTGGTAAATGAGTCCTGAACGAGTCCCTCATTGACCATAAAGTTTATGTAGGGTGTTTATTATTACTACTTGGTAGGACTAGTTAATTTTAAGCACGGCAATGAAAGGGAAGACTAAATCTACATCTGCTATAAAATGACTGCCATTTGCAGAGCTCATCTGCTATTGTGACAGAAGCGCAGAATATTCCGATTTCTATGCTGCAATCAGGTGCCCATTGTCTGGGTAATCTTCGATATCTTGGTGCTATACCGCCACCACTTAGTTTTTGTCAGGGAGGTGGCTTTACATTTTAACACACCTGTATAATAAAAGGAACTTCAATGAGACCAATTTCCAGGTGCGTAAAACCTAATGAATATCCCTCAAATGTCAATGATTTTCTGCCCATTGTATGGCAAGATTGATTTCCAGGATTCCTGCTGGAGAGTAAGCGACACATGCTTTGGTCTAATGAACAATTAATTTCCATCTCCGTAAAGGATTCTTAATTATAGTGGGATGTTGCCTTCTGAATTGATTAAATAAATAAGGAGGAATTAATATCGCATTACTTACCAGCGGTGGTCCTCCATAATGATGTATTCAGAACGTCTAGAATAGGGCTTCTTACTCTACTCTATGAGGACCTCACCTGCCAATCTATGGCGAAGCCTTGGCTTTACCAACCGTGGATATCTATGCCAAAGCAGAAGCATGTAGATGTTGTGTAATGAGTGTGCTGCAGCTAATATTCTAGGTCCTACGGTGCCAATCGCTAGTCGTAATTCCCCAATAATATCGTTCTCGATACTAGCCACAATACCTCAGTTAACGGCCACTGTGCCCTAGTGAGCAAAGCACTTAACGTTTTTATCTTCCTGCCACTGTCTTGATATAGCGCCTCTGCTGGTATAAAAGCATCATGTCCTGAAATTATGGGACTGTTCTTGTGAATTTGGGACACATGAGACTTGGGGTGGCTTCACAGTTTGGTCAAGTACTGCTCCAGAACACCTAAACCCTGAGACAATATTCACTGCTATCAGAATCAGACATAGGTAGAAGACCTCTCTAAGTGGGCCAGGTCCCATTTAGCATAGTAAATGTGCCCCATCTCTCAACAAGCTCAGTCTGGAGGTCCCCCTAAGGTTTCTTAAAGAACCCCTTCCGTAATTGTCAACTATGAAGTTCAACTACTCAGCCCCTTGTATGCAGTCAACATAGCAATAAACTATTCATCAAGTATCAGCGGTGCCTCCTTACCTTATGGGCCCATTTCCATCTGCACAAAAGCTGTGCATATGGTGTCTGCCTCACTCACCCCAGAATGTATTATATTTCCCATATGTTCATTGTTTTGGAGTTAAAAAAAAAAAAAAAAAAAATGTGTGCTGATTCCTAATCTAAGACCACATCAAAGTGCACCTCAAATTTGATGCGGTTTTAAACCTGCTGAGAAAAGTTTAGAAAAGGACCTTTCACAGCGTTCTAGACTCGAAACAGAACCAACTCATTGACTGATTATTTGATAAAGGGGTTGTCATCCTTTAAGGTACAAGTGTGCAATCACTCTGTCACTGCAGACTTGTGTGAATTCTCACCCACGTTGGGTCCATGACACAAGTATGTGATTTGCATACATACGGTCACGTGCCAACTAGACGTGCGCGACCTTGCTCAATACAAGTGTATAGGGAGCGAGGCTGGACATGACTAGTCGGAATGTGACCGGGAATATGCAAATAACATACTTGCAGTCACATGACCACCTGCTCCCTGCACCAAATAATCCTCACGGCACGCAGTTTTCACGATGTGAGGACTCACAAGTCTACAGTCACATTGAGTAACTGCAGACTTTTAGTTTAGGGCCGGACTACCCCTTTTACTCATTCTGTAGCCAGCACTGGGCTGAAAAACAAAGATGCTTTTAATAGCAAAACACTGAAAATTTTTTAATGAATTTGAATTGCAAAAATGAGTTTTAGCCCAAAATACTGATGCATCCAAGGACATAGTGATAGGGAATTTAGAATTGAGATTATCCTAGACAAGATTCTGTAGTTCTGAACCATCACTGAATTAGCTTGTCCTACCAGCTGTGGAGTCATGGTACCTTTCTCTCCGACAAGGGATCGGTTTTAATCCAGGGCTTGGGTAACACAGATGAGTACAGGATGGGGGAACAGACGTAGACTTGAATCATATCTCCTTTATTAATGCCATTTCTGTCACTGTAAGGCTCCTTCCAGGGAAATGATTGTCAAATTCAGATTTATTTATTTTTTACGCATTTCTTTTCTTTTTTTTTATTTTAAACACGATGGCAATTCTGTCACTTAATAATGAAAACTAGATTATTTCACATAGTGTCATTAACACAGTCATTTCATGTAATACAGTATCTTATACATCCTAAATCTACAAGCAGCCATATAAGATATCCGTTATTACCAAGACTTTACTACCATTGTTAGTATTTTTTCGATAATTGTAGGGGGGGTAGCAATTCAATTTAAGGTCCTAATAGTCACTTTTGATAACATTTATTTTTAGGGGTTTATTTATATATTTTAATTAATGATATTTCCATCTGGAAAGGGTCAATAAGCTGCTGGTAAAGCCAGATCAGGAATCAAAAGCCACCTTTTTCCGCAGCCTGATTTATTATGCTTTCCAGATAGAACCAGGAAATTGTAGTGAAAAAAGTAATAGGTTATAGAGTTCGATGACTAAAGGTTATGTATGATGGAGCTTCACATTCCTGTTTTAGTTTGTTTTACAATTTGTCATATATCGGATTTTATTAAATGTCCTAATTAGACTTCCTTTCATCACAGAGTTAAAGAAACAGGTGGAGAGCGCAGAACTGAAGAACCAGCGTCTCCGGGAAGTATTTCAAACCAAAATCCATGAGTTCCGCACTGTGTGCTACATGCTGACCGGATACCGGATTGACATCACTACCGAGAACCAATACCGGCTTACCTCCATGTACTCTGAGCGCAAAGAGGATAACTTGCTTTTTAAGGTATGCCTCATTATTTTACTTATACCATTCTTCGTTCCCAAGTAGAAAGGAAAGATATTTTAATCCAGTACTTACTGTACCAACAAGCCTTTTTGGCTTACAATATTGGTGTACGCCATTGCCATAAAGGAACCAGGACTATGTGCAGGAGATGTGTGTCATGAGATGAAATGCAGCTAGCTTCAAGATCAGATGATATCTCAGCGAGGTAATAGCTGGCCATTAGAGGTGGTGCAAATCGTTTCGCAACACTCAGTCAAGCGGCCAGGTATTAAATGTGTGTGTTGACAAGAACCCTGAGAACCACCCCTACCTCACCCCGGTATCCACGGCTTTTCTTTTGATTAGCCATCCTGGTGCAACATCATCTTTGTGGCGTGACATTGCAGGCCGCGGACGCCGGGAGATTTGAGACGTCCTCAGGGCAACTGTCTTAACAGCTGACAATTTTACTGTCGCGCAAGGTGTGCGAAAGACTAAGTGCAACACAAAGGGAAGAGGGAAAGGGAGCCCAGACTCTAGGGAAAGGGGGGAAGTGGAGACCACCTAGATTGATCTAGCGTCACCTTGTCTCCCCCAACGTCCCTGTATTGGCTCTTCACCAATCGCTGCACGCGTGCCTCGCCCTGTCTTTCCCTGGCTTATGACTAAAGCTAGGGAAGGGAGGAGATGAGCACTAGTCGATCTCCACTAAACACTATAAACAACAGGGGTGGACAAACGGGGAAATTGCTTAGCTTTAGACGAACTCCATACAAATGTGCACACGTCCTCAAGCTCCAGAGAGGACGACGTACTGCTCTTGCTAAAGATTTCGCAGGTAGTAATGAATATATCGCCGGAACCTCCCTCTGAAACATAGCAGGTATTTATACACCCAGGCAGGGTGTTAATTAGCCAGAGGGAGGTAGCCACTGGGTCCTAGAGACAGCCTCTAAGAAGATGTCTGTAATGCCAAACGTAGAGATCTCCTGCAACCAACTGCAGGGCGACTGTCTGTCACCTCTGACACACACGTGACATTTACTGACCTGGCTTGGACCCAATTCCTTCTAGTTAATTCACTCTACTAGCCATACTTTTTGCCTTCAGTGGCAATTACAGTAGAAATGCAGTATTACATGTTGACCATCCAAATGAATGGCTGACAACGGTGCTCAAAAAGGGTCATGGCCTACCACAGCGAGCACCACTCTTTGTTAGCATTTCTTTGATTTGGTTAATAGAAGGGGGATCGAGCAGGGAGCCCCTCTCTGACATGGATGAGATGACTTGTTGTCTCAACCGGGGAGATCTATTTGCTTTTTTAGGCGATTGTCTTGTTATAACAAACTAAGTGCACAATTTGATACGGCCGCATAGGAAACTTTTAAAGTGCTTTTGCACAAAAATTTGACAGCTCGCTACTTGGTTACATCTTTATGTATTTCCAGAATAAGCCCAACTTACTTGCAGACAATGCATGATATGTGTATGTAGGCGCACACGGTCACATTGCAGTTGTTTGTCCGAGCACCGTTTTCATTAATATTATCTTTAGCAGACCCTGCATGTTTTTTGTATTGGTGAGCCTGCACAGCTGTTTGAGTGATGCTTTGCCTGGATATTCCCAGACATGGCTTTCAGACTTACAGTGCACAATCACTCACCACAAAGATCATATAAGTCACCTTCGGAATTAATGGTAAGGATTGGGTGATTTAGTTAAAAACACTGACATGTGATACACATTGATAATCTATTCCATGTTTTAATTTACTAATTATATCCATGCACTATAAAAGGCTTGATTCTCCAGCATTCACCCTCTGAGGAAGCCGACATACCGGCGAAACGCTTAAGGATACCTTTTCCCAATCTGATTTTGATCTTCTTGGCTTTCTGTTTATCATCATCTTTTCCACTTTGTAGAATTTTTACCATGATGACATTGCTAGTTGTTAATTTGATTAATCTCTGCTCCATTCCTGGTTATTCATACAGCTGTATATATTAGCACTTTATGCCTCATCTATCTTTATAGATTGTGCTTAACTTATTCCCTCTTTGTGGTGTTGCTTCCACAAATGATATGTCTCCATATGGGGGTGTTTTTGACGCTATCGAGGGCAGACACAGTGTTTTTTACACTTGTGTGTGTATTTTAACCCCATGTCTGTCTTGTTTAAATAACTGTATATAATGAAGACTTCTGATATTATGTGTATGCCTTGATGAGTTTTGGATGTGCTCTCTACAGTGGATTTTTTACTTGGGCTATTTTGCCTAATCTATCACAACCGGTAAGATACGTGTTTAATATTATACGGCGGTCAACCTGGAAATTATTTCATTCTGATTCATCGAACTATATGATGTTTTTCCCTCTGTTACCGCTTGTGTAATGCAGATCCTAAAGTAAGTGCAGTACTTGTCTGGTAGGTAATGGTGGAAGCCGACGATTTTTCTTTCTTTTTATTTGTGACAAAGGCTAAAGATGTAGTGAAGTGGAGGAAAATCGCTCGTGGAGTAGAAGGAAGGGGGAGAAACAATGTCAAGCGCAGGTCACTAATTTGTAATCTAGTCAGCTGCATAATTTCAGTCCCAAGCAATGCGTGGCGGGGTCAGAGCCCGAGAAGGCTGCAGCTTGGCTTGTCTTGATTTCCAAGAATTTCCATCGAACACGCTCAGGCAAACACATAACATATATTTTTTTTCGACACACTGCCATTTACACTCTCCCCCCAACCCTGGCTGTAGAATCAGAAGCTCCCGCCGCTGATTGAAGGATCTTAATGGAATAAATAAGGATCCTAATGCAAACACAGTGTTTAACCCAAGCTGAGTCTGAAAGATATGTGCTTTATTCACATAGGTTACATATGATTCAGCCTAGCGTAGGGCGCAGCATGACAGCCACTCGACAAGGGGAAATCGGACGGAACTGCAGCCATACACTCTCACTAGAACACCGAGCGTTCATTGACCTACTGGTGTGTAACGATGTAGATATGTAATGTTCCTCGCACCTTAAGACCATGAATTCTTAAAAACATACAACGATAAAGCGTTCCTCTCCGCAGGACTCTGTAATCTACCAAGTGAAGCTGACGATTTACCTTCCACTCCTCCTGTACATCTTCCATGTAAAACGCTGCCCGTTCTCTCCATTATTATTTTCACAAAACTTATCCTTTTTCTATACATTGAACGTAGTGTCACCTTAGCATCTGTCGCTTCTTAGAAGTTTTTGCAGTGATGGCAACAAATAGGGTTTACGCTTCCTGTTGTCACTTTTTCAAAATGGCCGCCCACTCATCAGAATAAATAAAACATTATTATAGAAGTAACGAAGACATTATTGCAAAGACTCGTTACTGCTCTAACTTCTAATTTATGTTATTAGGTTTAACGTTTTTGGGTGATAATCCGCCTTTTGGAAGAATCCAAATCTGCTCATTCAATGGCAATCTCTTTGTTTTCCAATTTACTAATTAAAGGGGTTATTTGATCAAGACAGCCCTTGTCCATATGGTTTCTTAGGACATATATGAATTTCGTAGAAGTGGGTTTCCTGCTCAGGACCCCACTGTTTGAACAAAAAATGGAGGGCTGTTCTATAGGAGTGGTTTCCCTTCCTTCTCAAGACGTCTTTGTGCGACCATCGATCCATATCACAGCCAAGTAATATATTTCCCTGACAGCAGATAAAATGTCTGGCAGCAGCTCTCCTTGGAAGAATCAGTTGATTAGGACGAAGATCATTGGCCTAGTTTTCAAAGGGGTTGCCGCTGATATAAATCCCCTTTTCCATGGTATAGATGATACCTTTCCGAGCCGAACTGCTGGGACTCTGACCAATCCTGAAGATCCCTGTGTAAATAGAGCGGAGGTCGATCATGTGCTGTGCCTCTTCATTCTTGAGAGTGCCGAAGACCAGCTGAGAGCAGCGCTCGGCTATCTTTATCACTCCCATTAAGACTGAATGGAGTAGCAGTGCCAAGATTGACCACTGCTTCTTTCACAAAGACCTGATCTTGGGATCGCATGGGGTCCCAGCGGTCGGTGTCACACAAGGTGTGGGAAATACTAAGTGCAACACGAAGAGAAGAGGGGAAGGGAGCCCAGACACTAGGGAAAGGGGAAGCCTCCTAGGCTGATCTGATATCACCTTGTCTTCCCTATTGTCCCTATATTGGATCCTCTCCAATCGCCGTACAGGAACCTAAACCCTGTATTTCCCTATAGCTAGACCCTGGCTAGGGAAGGGGGGGGGGGGGGGGTGGTGAACGCTAGTCAGTCCCCACTAACAACTAAAGACAACAAGGTAGACCGACACGGGAAAGTAACTTAGCTTGAGCCGACTTCAGAGCGATTACACACACGTCCTCTTAGCACCACAGAGGAAGTAAGCAGACTGCACCAGCTCCAAGCTCACACAAGGAAACATGTGAATGTCACCGGCGCCTCCCTATTGCAACCTGAAGGTATTTAAACTCCCCGGCCCAGGTGTTAATTAGCAAGAGGAAGGTAGTCGCGGGGTCCTAGAATGAGACAGATCTAATAAGGTGTCTGTAATACCAAACAAAGAGATCTTCTGCAACCAACTGCAGGGCCACAGTCTGTGACATCTGACACACCCGTGACAGTCGGACACACAGCAATTCAGGAAGTTATATTGTTGTCCCCTATCTCACGGGACTTCCAAACTTGATATCCCTTTAAGGCTATGTGCCCACGATGCAGAAATGCTGCATATTTTTTCCGCTTCTCCCTGGCAGGAAAAACGCATGCAGTTTTTACATGCATTTTTCCCGCCAGGTAGAAGCGTTTGTGAAGCGTTTTTGCATGCATTTCTGCATGCGGGTTGACAAGCGCTTTCCAAGCGATTTTAGCATCACTTGGAAAAGTGCTTGACAACTTGTTAACACTATATAACTACATGCAACCGGCATGGATTTATAGGAGTGTGACCAAGTTAGTTAAAAAAAAAATAAGAATGGTAAAAAATAAAGATTATACTTACCTTCCGATGTCCTCCCGGTGTTTTCTCCACCGCGTCCTGTCTCTTGCACTGCTCGCGGTGGTGTGAAGGACCTGCGGTGACGTCATTGAGTCATGTGACAGGTCACATGTCTCAATGATGTCATGGCAGGTCCTTCACAACACCGCGACCCATACAGAAGACCAGACGGAGGGGAGAAAACACCGGGAGGACATCGGAAGGTAAGTATAATCTTTATTTTTTATTTTAAATTCTTTTTTTTACAGTTTCTATGGTACCCAGGTCTGGATGAGAGTCTCCTCTCCTCCAGACCTCGGTACCATCCACACATTGAACTGTGTGATATCCGCATGTGCAGATATGGGGATGCGGATGTCACGCGCTCCAGTGGAAGTCAGTGGCGGCGATTACGCTGCGTGTCCGCAAAATTAATGGACGTGATGCGGATTTTTGATAATAGCATGGGCATTGACATTGCGGCTTGTCATTGGGGACCATGGGGGACGGATTACCAAGCGTTTCCCAAGCGTTTACGCTGCTTAAATTCTGCAGCATAAACGCTTGGAAAATGCTTCGTGGGCACCCAGCCTAATACGCTGTGTTAGAAATTGTTTTTTTAAATCCTTTTAAAAGATATTAGGCTTGCTTTTTGTAAATTTGTACAGGTTTCCAATTGATCTTATCCATCTGAATATTAGACCCTATATTAGAAGCTTTGTATTCTTGTGTTGGGTTTTGTACAGGAGTAATTATAATGTCCCACCATATGCCATAACCACGGCTCGGCATGCTATGCGGTACAAGTTCACAGAGCAGCAGGTATAACACAGCTTTTCTTTAATCTATGCTTTTGTGTGTTATTTGCTGCTATGTTAAATCTATATCTACAGAGCCGTTCTTTGCGTTGTACCGGCAGCGGCGGCCATCGCTCTATAGCTCATTGTCTGCAGTTATTTGTGATGCTCCTTCCAAATAACTTTCCATCTGAAGAGGTGAAGTTTTATTCTTTCGAAATGTTGTCAAAATTCAGAATCCAGCTTTTATGAGTTTGCTTTTGAACCTCGCACAGTGGGGAAGAAATGAATAAGAGTCGTAAAAGCAGCGGAATATGCCCTTTTACAGGCACGGAGCGAATTTGTCTAATAAACCTACACAGACTCCTTACTGAAACGACTTCGCATGCCCTCAATAACACCACATTTATAATGGAAATGTATAAACTTTGAAGAATAAATCTCTCTCCTTCCGCAAAGATTAGTCATTTCAGGAACAACCGGCCAAGTGATTGCCGCCTTCCTTTCAGAAACACATAAGAGATATAGAGATTGCTTGAATATATGAATGTCTTAGTTGTTCTCCTTCCTCTGGTCAGCTTTCTTAGCTCAACAGTGCCTCCTTGGTCCACGAGTGGATTCTGGTACTGCAGCACATAATGTGCTTGCCGATCGCTTATGGCAGCCATCAGCTAGTTTTCCACAGCCATGAATGGCATATATTCATCTGCCGTGTAATGAAGTGTATCTTTGACTAGTACAGCTTTAGATGACACCTCTGGTTTATGGAAATCAGGACAATAATGACCATTAGGACTATAATGGTACCTGGTAGAATTGAGTTAGTAAAGTTGAGCAAAAAGATTTGTGGTGCCCTTGTCTAGCATCTAGTCTGGTCCATCAAGGCTGTCGGCATCCTCAACCCGACATCCTCATGCCTTTGGTATTTACTAGGCCCTGCCATGGCAAGACCTCTCAGGGCCCAGTAAGTGAGTTTGAGCCAAACAATGGTTTGATCGGCAGCCATCTACTCCAACTTCCCCCATACATGGGGTGAGTTCTCCGATGTTCCCTATGCAAGAGCTGACATCAGACTTCTCTGGTGGTGTGTGTTCTCCTGGTAGATCAAAAGGATTGGCCATTGAAATTCAACAAATTGGATTCTTCCCTTCCCCTGATAACATCTGTCTTCTGTGACTTGGAAAGCCACAATTCACATTAGACTGTCTGCTGATTCCGATTCAGAGTGCCGCTTTTCTCCACCCCTCCTGAGACGTGGAGATGAAGAGGAGCTACATACAGAACCTTATCCCTGTGTATACTGTTACTGTTTTGTCTTCTCTTGGTCTCCATCAGAGCAGTACAACCGTCATTTATACTTGTCCATCAATGAGATTTCTCTTCCAACCATGTCCCAGTCTACACAGCAAAGCCGACAAGTGAGCTGCATCAGAAAAAACAAACAGTTCTACTTATTGTGTGCATGGTGGTAGACTGTGTGAAAACTGGTATGTTTTGTCACATGAAGTAAACCACCAGATGTTTTTGTATATATGTTTTTAATTATAAGCTTATTTAATTAACGTGTCATTTTCAATGGTAATTTTTTTGGGGGGGATGCAAAAGACACAATAACTTTACTTGGGTCAAAATTTTTATTGGCTTAAAAAATAAAAAATAAAACAACCTCACCCTCGGTAATTTTTGCCTTCATTGGTTGCACTACATTTCTTTCTCATCTCCTAAATTTACACAATATAGATAGGTCTACATGTAAGGTAGCTTCAGTTAGATGACCGTGTGGAGGGGGTACATATTTGGGAATGGTGTTTAATTATCCATCTCTTGTGGTCGGTCTATGTAACTTTATAATTCAGGATATGTGAACTTGAGAAATTAATGTGAACTTCTTGCTGCCATGATCTGCAAAGTGGTAATAACGCGCTCATCCCGGGTCCATAATCTCTTCCTTTCCGAGCCTGTCTCCCGCTGGCTGGTCCTGCTGCTTTCTTACATTGCTTATGTAGTTTAAATCACCTGAAGAATAAAGCAGCAGCATTCATCTACCACGTTATGTGGATTGAACCCTGTATTATGCACAAGTTATTTTTTAGAAGGTTTCATCCTTGGCTTACTGTGGACATATGGAAGAGAAGCTGAAGACCACAATCACATATGTAGAGCTTTTAGGGAACAGAACCCTCAAAGTGGACATCCCACCAATGACTTCCATGATTATCTTTTAAAAAAGCTGGAATAATGCAAGTTCTAGACCAGTGATATACTATAAAGTCAAAAGTCTACAGATCTATGGCATGTTTTAAGGTTGTGAGAACATACTGGCATACCACCAATATCAATGTTCTCTTCACATGGTTTCCTGGAACGGATAAAAGCCATTAAGTGCCGTTTGCTACTTAGATAGGTTTTCCACTTTCAGGAAAGTGTACCTTAAATACTGTAAAATAACAAACAAAGCAGGTGCATGACGCGCCCCCAGGGCCGTGGGGTACTCGGCAGCCAGGCCTTATGGCTGCTTTTGGGGGAAATCACGGTGGCTGGCCCGGTCCGTGACCCAGGGCGGTCAGTGAAAAGGGGAACTTGTATTGTACGGGGATTTTGGGATTATTTGTGACGCCACCTGTGGTGTCTGGTGAGGATCACCAGCGCTGCAACAATCCTCTGAGGCAGATGGTAGGGCAGCTTGTGATAGAATGGCTCCCCACAGGTGGAGCGGGCCTCAGGGCAGCGGGGGGGTGTACTGGATGGCGGTGCAGTGGAGAGACGGCAGGACGGTCCCGGAGGAAGGACGGACACTCACACGGGGGTAAGCTTCAGTACCTTTACTGGTGATGCTGCAGGCACGGTCCAGGGTACTCCAGGTGAAGGGCGCACTTCTGGACTCTCCCCAGTGAGCGGGTATAGGGCCTCCTGATCCGTTGCTTATTTCTCTAAGCTTCTGGCCTGGCTGGAGCTAGGCCTAGCTTGATTACTGTCTCTCTCTGCACCTGCTGACCTGGTGGTAGGGCCTTCCCTTTGGAGTTCACTCTCCCTGGATGCTGGGACCTCTGTGACTCCTAGCCCTGGTACTGCAATCAGCATTTGGTGAACCTGGGACCTGTAGTTCTCCAGGGGTTCTGGTGGTTCCTACTGGGTATAAGGAGTCCCTGTAGGCGTGGACCCGGTGTCCGGTATATAAATCGGGGTGAGCTTACTATGCTCCTCTGCCCCCTTAGCTCCACTCTCCTTTTCCTCTCGCCGTCGACCACACTCGGGGCCCTCACTACTTGGCAGCTGGCGTGCTGCATCTTCACCGCTCTCTGAGCATCGGCACGCTCTCTGCTTACTCTGAGCTGACTGCTTCTCACTTCTGACTCTAGCTGAAACTGAACACTCACTGCCTGAGCTGCCTAGCCCCACCTTCCCTATATATGTCCCTAACGGGCTCCCTCTGCTGGTCTGTGGTGGAAGGTGGAGGTGTATGAATGTAGTGAGGGCCTCTTGTGGAGAAGTCCATCCATGCACCCTTCTGGGTTCTGTGGCACCAATGCGCAGCAGGGCGCCACATACTCACCCTCCCATAATCCAGCAATGGCTCCCAATCATTAAGCTCAGTGGCTCATCCCATTTACCTTGCGATGTGTAACGTCACTGCAACAGCCAGAACACCAATACCCAAACTGCAGCGAAGAGCCATCGCTAGACCCCAGGAGGGTGAGCACCTTCTCTGTTTGCTATTTTAGGTATTTTTCAGCATTTGGGGTCCAATTACCTGAAAGGGGAAAGTTTGTTTTATATTTTTTACCCATTCTGATGCCACTCTGTGGCTTCAAGTATGCTCAGGGTCATACTGACCATATTTTTCATGTATATCTGGAAAGTTCTGTCCCTTTTAGGTGTATAGGCTTTTAAATAGCATAGTCATGACTTCTTTTCGTCCATCCATTTTGGATGCTTGTTCTCCTTTTCTTTGACAGAAAAATGAGTGTGGTCTTCTTGTAATAAAATGGCGCCATTTCTTTGGTTTCTTTTACTTACTCTAGTTTCTAGAGTTTTCACCCAAAACATTGAAAAAGCCAAAGAAATACCTTAAGCAGGACTCATTGCAAAGAACTATGCTTGAATAGAATGATTTGTTTTTCATTTTTTTATTTGCTAGATCCCCAGCTCATTATATCAGGTTCACAACTACTTTACTAGTTCCGGATTTTGGCCAGGTCAGTAGTCTTTGGCTGCTGGATGGGAGACTCGTACAAATCTCTTACCTTCCGGGATCCCTAACACTGCTTTTGATTAGCCAGACTGGAGCAATGTCATCTGTGCATCATGCCGCAGTGATGATATTATGCTAGGCTTGGCTAATGAACAACCTCTCCTGGGATCCTGGAAGGCAAGACATTTGTGAGCTTCCCAAAAAGCGGCTAGAGACTACTGACCTGGCTGATGGACCCAAAGTCCTTCGAATTGATCCGTCCGACTCTAATGAACACCAATGGTGCCTAATGGAACTTTTTAACGTAAATTGGGGTCCGTTGAGTTTCACCATGGTTCCCATTATTTGGCTATAAAAACGATCACTCTGTGCTGTGCTTTTTTTTGGAAATTTTGATGGAATCTTGAAACACCGATGTAGACAAAGCCTTAAAGATTACTGGTCTTAAAGAGGGTGTAACATTAAGGTAACTACTGTGCATATGGCCTACTAGGGTGTGTGGACACAAAAAAGTGGTCTACTACTCAGGACTACATCAATGAACCAGTCGGAGAGCTGCTTCTACTCTGGAACACAACCTTGAATTTTGTTGGTGCCCATTCAAACCAGTGTAATACTTAATTTCTCCTGTAGCAGGCACTGTAAGAAATGTGAATAGCCGGAAGAAAACTTTACCCGATCACGGCTGACTTTGAAGGATTCCTTAAACTATTTTCCCTATGATGAGTCGATTGTTGGAGTTTTCTTGATGAGATGTCATGAGCGCCACCCAATGAAATCTCCTTTTTGAAGACCTTCGAAATTTTAACAAAGACATTACCCACAGTATGATTATGTGGAATGAGATTTTGGAACTGTATACTGTGCTTATTACTCTTCGTATATTTTTGTATTGTGTGTTTTATCTGTAATTTCATTTTTTGCCATTTTAACAAACCTATAAGTCTCCGCTGTTCTCCACCACTTTAATGGTCCAGTCCACTGGCCTAATGAATATGGCTTAGTGAAAAACGCTCATTCTGTTTTGGTGGCAGGAATGGTGGGGGGTAGAAACGAATATTCATAAAATATTTCTTTCTATTAAGAAGGGCTACTTGAAATGCTGTTCTGTGGTGCTAAGCTCCTTCTCTTACTCTGTGTTTACTTGTGATAGCTGCTCGTCCCAGGGGCCTCATGTTCCCAAATGACATATAGGCAAGACCTTTCTTGTCCCCACTCTCAACATTAAAGCTTGGCGGGACCGAACATTTCCTGCATTTCCTCTCTGCTCCACAGTAGAAAATTATTTCATTAAAAATGTATGGATTAATGCAGGCCGTGGCTAATGTCCCAGATGCTGCCTGGAATTGCTGAGCAATAACGCCCCAGACTCTAGCTGCAAGAAAAGAACCTGACGTTAACTGTACATGTGGGAGCAGTTCAGCTCCTCGGTAAGGCAGGTTCAATTAGTACTTAAATCATCCCTTCTTTCTGCAAAGCCCACAGGAGCTATGCATGAAGACTTGTTTACCAGGGAGTGCATAACAGAAGTTCCTCAACCTCTTGGACTTGTAACAAAGAAGATCTGGATGTTCAGATCTGGGTTGTTTGAATGAGAAACCTTTTGCATTTTGGACAAAACTCTATTCAAGAGTACCATTATTACCTCCATTATTCTTTCTGACTATTTTCAATAATTTGACATTATAAGGGCTCATACAGATGGCCGTGAAACTTGGTCCGAGCATGGACCTCAATACACTGATTGTCCGTGGGTCTTCCAATCCGAACTAGACAGCTTCATAGGCATAAATGTCGAGTTTGGGTCAGGAGAACCCGGTGCTTTGCAGTCGATGGTCAGACTGAATTTCACAGATGTGTATGAGGCTGTCTAATTCGGGTCGGGAGAGCGTGCATTGCAGTCTGTGCAGTTCGTGCTCATGCCGAGTTGCACAGACATATAGTACAGACCAAAAGTTTGGACACACCTTCTCATTTAAAGATTTTTCTGTATTTTCATGACTATGAAAATTGTACATTCACACTGAAGGCATCAAAACTATGAATTAACACATGTGGAATTATATACTTAACAAAAAAGTGTGAAACAACTGAAAATATGTCTTATATTCTAGGTTCTTCAAAGTAGCCACCTTTTGCTTTGATGACTGCTTTGCACACTCTTGATGAGCTTCAAGAGGTAGTCACCGGAAATGGTCTTCCAACAATCTTGAAGGAGTTCCCAGAGATGCTTAGCACTTGCTGGCCCTTTTGCCTTCACTCTGCGGTCCAGCTCACCCCAAACCATCTCGATTGGGTTCAGGTCTGGTGACTGTGGAGGCCAGATCATCTGGCGTAGCACCCCATCACTCTCCTTCTTGGTCAAATAGCCCTTACACAGCCTGCAGGTGTGTTTGGGGTCATTGTCCTGTTGAAAAATAAATGATGGTCCAACTAAACGCAAACGGGATGGAATAACATGCCACTGCAAGATGCTGTGGTAGCCATGCTGGTTCAGTATGCCTTCAATTTTGAATAAATCCCCAACAGTGTAACCAGCAAAGCACCCCCACACCATCACACCTCCTCCTCCATGCTTCACGGTGGGAACCAGGCATGTAGAGTCCATCCGTTCACCTTTTCTGCGTTGGACAAAGACACGGTGGTTGGAACCAAAGATCTCAAATTTGAACTCATCAGACCAAAGCACAGATTTGCACTGGTCTAATGTCCATTCCTTGTGTTCTTTAGCCCAAACAAGTCTCTTCTGCTTGTTGCCTGTCCTTAGCAGTGGTTTCCTAGCAGCTATTTTACCATGAAGGCCTGCTGCACAAAGTCTGCTCTTAACAGTTGTTGAAGAGATGTGTCTGCTGCTAGAACTCTGTGTGGCATTGACCTGGTCTCTAATCTGAGCTGCTGTTAACCTGTGATTTCTGAGGCTGGTGACTCGGATGAACTTATCCTCAGAAGCAGAGGTGACTCTCGGTCTTCCTTTCCTGGGGCGGTCCTCATGTGAGCCAGTTTCTTTGTAGCGCTTGATGGTTTTTGCAACTGCACTTGGGGACACTTTCAAAGTTTTCCCAATTTTTCGGACTGACTGACCTTCATTTCTTAAAGTAATGATGGCCACTCGTTTTTCTTTACTTAGCTGCTTTTTTCTTGCCATAATACAAATTCTAACAGTCTATTCAGTAGGACTATCAGCTGTGTATCCACCAGACTTCTGCACAACACAACTGATGGTCCCAACCCCATTTATAAGGCAAGAAATCTTATTAAACCTGACAGGGCACACCTGTGAAGTGAAAACCATTTCCGGTGACTACCTCTTGAAGCTCATCAAGAGAATGCCAAGAGTGTGCACAGCAGTCATCAAAGCAAAAGGTGGCTACTTTGAAGAACCTAGAATATAAGACATATTTTCAGTTGTTTCACACTTTTTGTTAAGTATATAATTCCACATGTGTTAATTCATAGTTTTGATGCCTTCAGTGTGAATGTACAATTTTCATAGTCATGAAAATACAGAAAAATCTTTAAATGAGAAGGTGTGTCCAAACTTTTGGTCTGTACTGTATATCAAAAGACCTACGGACAGTTTGTGGATGGCAGTCCATGCTCTGACCAAGTTTGACTCATTTATACGACGCTGTCTAGTTTGGGTTAGGAGACCCGCAGACAGACAGTGCATTGCGGTCCGTGCTCGGACTGAGTTTCACAAATGTATATGAGGCTGTCTAATTCCGCTCGGAAGACCCACAGGTCATTGCAGTCCGTTCTTGGACCAAGTTTCATAAACATTTATGAGGCTGTCTAGTTCAGGTTGGGAGACCCACAGAGACCGTGCATAGCGGTCCATGCTTGGACCGAGTTTCACAAATGTATACAAGGCTGCCTTGTTTGGGTTGAGAGTCTTTCATACAGACTGTGCATTGCGGTCCGTGCTTGCTCCGAGTTTCACAAACGTATATGAGGCTGTCTACTTCAGGTTGGAAGACCCACAGAGAGACCATGCATGGCGGTCCATGCTCAGACAGTTTCATGGGCGTCTGCACAAACCCTTACTATTCTTTCTCTTTGTCCAAAGGGTGTGTCGCTACTCAATCGGCTCTGATCGGACTGTACCAGTCTGTTTACAGACCTTTCCCCAACCAGTAACACCCACTTGCCAACTTATTAATACTTTTAACATGTCCTGTATTTTTCACCTTAAAGTGAACCTGTCATGTTGCAAATGGTTTTGGATTTGCAGGCAGGATGTTATAGAGCAGGAGGAGCTGATGAGATTTATAGACATTTTTGTAGGAAAAGTTTCTCTAAAACTTGCATTTCACTCAATGAAATCCGGTCCTATTAAGTGATTGACAGTCCTTCTGTGCATGGAGAGATGTCAGTCACTAGTAGGACCGCCCATTGGACTTATACAAACACTAGGGGATTTAATGAATAAAATACAAGTTATACAGAATCATTTCCAGCAAACCTATATGTCATTCTTCTCAGCTTTTCCTCTGTACAATACTGTACACCGATCGTTCTACGTGTTTCAACCTGACCGATTTCCTATGATGTACTGTATCCTTCTCCCCAGTAATGGGTTTGACACAAGCGGACTTTATGTATTTTTTCAGGACTTTTTCTATTCATAAGGGATTCCAGACTTTACTGGTGCTTTCAGTTGTGAAAGTGTTACGATACTGGCTTAGTACTGCTGGAAATCAGTGGCCAAAGAAGCACAAGCAGGAACAGCAAGCGGTAGTAAAATTTCTTGGAGATAGCAAGGAGTTTGTAGGAAACAATCCATAGATGAATAGAGCAGTCTGGGTAAGAATGTTCAAGAGCTGGAGACTGAAACTAGGCTAACAGCTAGACACGATACTCAAGCAATCAGTGAGAGATCCATGCGGCTTTAAGTAGGACCAAACGGAGCAAGATGGATTCCATAGATTCAGAATCTGCCATCTTGGTAAAGGGCCATTGCAGAACACAACAGCAGCCAACAGTGGTAAGGAGTGAAACTGCAGCACAATATTAAAGTGAACAATAGTGGTCCCTAGTGGTCAAACTGTAGAAGGGCAACAGAAATCCTGACAAAGTGATGGGGAATTTGGTCCCATCCTACATAGTGGTTTAGGGGATTGGACCATAGAGGGATTTAATTGACTTAACAGGGCAGGACATTCTTAAGCTGCTCATATTGTTTGGATATTTGAAAGTTGAGCCAGTCGATCTTTCATGCTTGCCGTATGTGAAGTTGGGAAGGAATTTTTCCCCTAATATGGAGCTATTAGTCTCTGCCCCATGGGTTTTTGCCTTCTTCTGGATCAGCATGTTAGGTTATAGGTTGAACTCGATAGACTTCTCTTTGTTCAAACTTAAAAGTATGAAACTAGAGCCTCACGTAATCCTTATCTCCCGCACTCTTACAGGTTCCTTATTTGTTGTGGTTTGGATAAAGGGAAAAAAAATCCTTAGTTCTTCTACCTTTTCGATCCCCTTGTGTAAATGCTGCAGTGTGTCACTTTGATCCGCCTTCCCAGGAATTTAGCCAGAAAATAAAAGATGAAGCAGCAAAGCATCCATCATCCGGCGATCCGGCGGCGGCATTTTGGCAGCCCGCCTTTTAACAATAATCAAACCATTTCGGTGTCCAGCCAGCCAACACATTGCAGAGTTACGAACGCCAAGTTTCTTTTTTTTTTTTTTGCATCTGCTTTGTTAAACTAATTCATGTGCGCTGACACCCCCAAATTGCTGCATTAAATAAACTCCTAATTCCCTAATAATACTTATGTAGACCCTTGACATCTGGATAGGTAGTAACATGATGCTGACACATGTATTCGATGTAAGCTTGTTACTATTCATCATCTGTTCTGTCGTTTTCACACCAAGTCCTTTTTTGGCCCCAACATTCTTTGCTGATTAATTTCATAATATATTTTTAGAATGCTCCCAGCTCCATTTTTCTGAGAGAAAGCCTGAAATCCCCTGCATAGGCATAGAGCTAATTCCACCAGAAGGGGGAGCGCACTGTGTTATAATCAAGTTCAGTGTATACATTGTATACAGTAAGCTCTTAGAGGACATGTCACCATGTCAAAAGTGTCCAGTTTTTACTCTTATTTTGTTCCCACTATTCCCCGAAGTATTCCATTTTTTTTTATTCCTTTCAAATTCGCCATACTGTTCCAGAGATACAGGCCTTTTTATTTAGAAATGCTTTTTGTGGTCATTGCAAAGGGGGTGTGGCTCATGGGATCCTCTGGGGCGTGTCTTTAGGCTGCTTTGCATTATTACCCTGTGAGCCACGCCCCTTTAGTAAAGATCCTAATATCTAGCACTAAATAAAAAGGCCCATATCTCTGGAACCCTATGGCGGATTTAAAAAAAAAAAGGCGGAGTACTCGGGAGAGTAGCGGGAATAAAATAAGAGCAAAACTTGGCTTCTTTTTTCTTGGTGACAGGTCCTCTTTAAACTCCTTCTACTGGTAATTCCTATCAGCCAGAACTTAATAATTTCACTTGGTCTTTGGAGCTCTGTATAAAAAAAAACTGAGCGTTGACACTTGATGAAATATAATAAAAAATAATGCTGTATTTTAATAAAAATATATATATATATTTTCCAAGGTGGTCATTTACTTTAGAGCAATGAACGACTTTGAGTGTAGCAAAGTGACATCAACTTAGAACTTGTTTGGGATACATTGGATTTTGTTGGGGGTGATGACACATTATTTTTGAAGGGTAAGGCAAGTGAAGGGTATTTTTATGTATTGTAAGCGAGCATTGATTTTTAGATTTTATATTTTTTTCTGTTTGCTTGTATGTCTACAGGTGCATCTCACTAAATTAGAATATCATCAAAAAGTTTATTTATTTCAGTTATTCAATACAAAAAGTGAAACTCATATATTATATATAGTCATTACAAACAGAGTGATCTATTTCAAGTGTTTTATTTCTGTTAATGTTGATTATGGGTTACAGCCAATGAAAACACAAAAGTCATTATCTCAGTAAATTAGAATAATTAACAAAAAACACCTGCAAAGGCTTCCTAAGCTTTTAAAAAGGTCCCTTAGTCTGTTTTAGTAGGCTTCACAATCATGGGAAGACTGCTAACTCGACAGATGTCCAGAAGGCAGTCATTGACACACTCCACAAGGAGGATAAGCCACAAAAGGTCATTGCTAAAGAAGCTGGCTGTTCACAGAGTGCTGTATCCCAGCATATTAATGAAAAGTTGAGTGGAAGGAAAAAGTGTGGTAGAAAAAGGTGCACAAGGAACCGGGATAACCGCAGCCTTGAAAGGATTGTTAAGAAAAGGCCATTCAAAAATTTGGGGGAGATTCACAAGGAGTGGACTGCTGCTGGAGTCATTGCTTCAAGAGCCACCACACACAGACATATCCAGGACATGGGCTACAAGTGTCGCATTCCTTGTGTCAAGCCACTCATGACCAATAGACAACGCCAGAAGCGTCTTACCTGAGCCAAGGAGAAAAAGACCTGGACTGTTCTCAGGGGTCCAAGGTGTTGTTTTCAGATGAAAGTAAATTTTGCATTTCATTTGGACATCAAGGTCCCAGAGTCTGGAGGAAGAGTGGAGAGGCCACAATCCAAGCTGCTGGAGGTCTAGTGTGAAGTTTCCACAATCAGTGATGGTTTGTGGAGCCATGTCATCTGCCGGTGTAGGTCCACTGTGTTTTATCAAGACCAAAATCAGCGTAGCCGTCTACCAGGAAATTTTACAGCACTTCATGCTTCCCTCTGCCGACAAGCTTTTTGGAGATGGAAATGTCATTCTCCAGCAGGACTTGGCCCCTGTCCACACTGCCAAAAGTACCAATACCTGGTTTACACACAACAGTATCACTGTGCTTGATTGGCAGCAAACTCGCCTGACCTTAACCCCCATAGAGAATCTATTATAGGGAATCTATGGGGTATTGTCAAGAGGAAGATGAGAGACCCCAGACCCAACTATGCAGACGAGCTGAAAGCTGCTATCAAAGCCACCTGGGCTTCCATAACACCTCAGCAGTGCCACAGGCTGATCGCCTCCATGCCACACCGCATTGATGCTGTAATTGATGCAGAAGGAGCCCCTACCAAGTATTGAGGGCATTTACTGAGCATACATTTCAGTAGGACATTTCAGATTATAAAAACATTTTTCAAGCTGTTGTTATAAAGTATTCTAATTTACTGAGATAATGACTTTTGCGTTTTCGTTGGCTGTAAGCCATAGTCATCAACATTAACAGAAATGGACACTTGAAATAGATCACTCTGTGTGTAATGACTCTATATAATATGAGTTTCACTCTTTGTATTGAAGAACTGAAATAAATTAACTTTTTGATGATATTCTAATTTAGTGAGATGCACCTGTATTTTTATCTTAAAATAAAGTTATACAAAGAGAAACCTGGTAAAATGTGCATTTGTTGAGAAATGTTAGGAAATATGTCGGGCACATCGAGACTACAAAGTAGTTCACGGTCTTTCATTTGGAATCCATTGTGTTTGGTTTGAAATATTCATCAAGAAAACAAAAAACAAAAATGTGCAAAAACTCTATAAATCAGGCTCTAATGTTCTTCAAAGACTTCAAAAGGAAGATGGTTAACCAGATGTTACAGCATTAGTCAGAGTGTTTTTGAATGACATTTTTCTGTTACATTTTATCCAAAAAGTGACAACAAGATGTTGCTCTATAACTGGTTGCTACCTTTTATTTAGGACAGGTTGAGGTGGGATTATTTTCAATCCTTGCGCTGTCCAAAATGCTCTACAAACAGCACTTGGAGCAACGGTAGCGTATGTACGAGTGCACATGAACGCTTTTTTCCAACTGCGTCATGCACTTTTCTGGTCTGTTTTGCAGGCAGCTCCTGCACACATCCCTGATGAGGACAAGCACACGGAGCTGCATGGTCCACAATACATAGATGTGACTATTAGGGCTTGTTCACACACAGCATTTTTAATGCTTGTATTAAACATTTTTTTGTGCAGGAAAAAAAGCTGCGTTACAGTAAATAGAATGAGAATTCCAAAATCTCATTCACACGATGCATTTTTTTCCTTAGCGGTTTTCAACCTGCATTTGTTAAAAAAAAATAGTTTCTCTATTCTTTCTCAATTTTTTACTACAGTTTTTTCCATTGAGATCCAAATGGCTGAGCATCAAAAATGCATGAAAAACCTGCATCATTTCTACTTTGCTTTTCTGGACATAGCCTGTGTTTTTCATGCATGAAAAAGCACATTGAAAAATTCAACATATGGTATGAACACGCCCTTAAAGCAGACATGTAAATCCTCCTTTATGGGAAAATTACACTTTTCATACAAAAGTGGTTCTTTGTCTTCAGTTTCTTAGAAGCTACTGAAAAGTGACCGTTTTGGTGGCAAGTTCCATGGTCACTTATGACATCTATCTTGTACTGTTAAAGGGGTTGTCCAGTACTTTTAAAAATATGGCAATGTGTTTTAATGATAAATAGAAGCTTCTTTCTAATTACCTCCTGGTGCTGTTTCTGCCTGTGAGCGGCGCTATCGGTAGCCACTCACAGGCAGCATGTGACCCCCCGCTGACGTCACGTCAAGTGAGGCGTAACTCAGCGCTGGGGTCCTCGCGGTGGCTGCTGGGATGCGGGCGGGGTTATTCCCCGCGTCTCACCCAGCATCCACCGCTTGCTTTCCCAATGAATGGGGACAGGGAGGGCGCGCGCTGGGATGCCGGGTGTGACGCGCGGGGTAACCCCACCCACAGCCCAGCAGCCACCGGTGGAACGCGGAAGAGGGACCCTCGGTTGCAGCCTAGAATTGTCGTGACGTCAGCGGATGTCAGAGCCGGCTGCGGGTGGGGGTCACGTGATGCCTGTGAGTGGCCACCGATAGCGCCGCTCATAGGCAGAAACAGCACCAGGAGGTAATTAGAAAGAAGCTTCTATTTATCATTAAAACACATTGGCATATTTTTAAAAGCACTGGATAACCCCTTTAAGGGAACATGCACAGGGTAACTTTTTCATGCAGATTTCACCTGGAAGCCACCTGAAAAAGTGATCAAATGCCAGAAATAGTGAACATGTACACAGCAATATCAAAAGGACTTGTGCGCATGTTCCGCCTTTTGTGACTTCTTTTAACCACTTCAGGCTTCAAAAGTCGTGAAGCTGCTAAAAGTATTGACTGGTCCATTCTACAATCTGTCATTATCTTATATTCAAAATTAAAAAAAAAATGTTGGCGTCAAAGTGAGGGAGAGTAAAACAAGAATGTGCTTCAGGAAAACGCCAGCATTTTCCTGAAGCGTCTTCTGCTTCAAAAACAATATGGGTACTCCGGCATCATGAGCACATACCCTTTAATTGCTCGTACCACATAGAAGGGAGAAATACCACCACACCGTGACCTGACCAGATATTAACAGCATATAGCATCCAAATAATTCCCCATCATTGCTCTCCACCATCCCCATCATTGCCCTCCCCCACCTCCTCCATCTTTGCTCTCTCCCATCCCCATCATTGTTCTCCCCCACTTTCTCCATCATTGTCATATCTCCTCCATCATTGTCACATCTCCTCCATCATTGACATATCTCCCCCACCTCCTCCATCATCATTGCCATGCCATATCCCACCCCACCTCCTCCATCATTGCCATGCCAAATCCCACCCCACCTCCTCCATCATCATTGCCATGCCATATCCCACCCCACCTCCTCCATCATTGCCATGCCATATCCCACCCCACCTCCTCCATCATCATTGCCATGCCATATCCCACCCCACCTCCTCCATCATTGCCATGCCATATCTCCCCCCACCTCCTCCATCATCATTGCCATGCCATATCCCACTCCACCTCCTCCATCATTGCCATGCCATATTTCCCCCACCTCCTCCATCATCATTGCCATGCCATATCCCACCCCACCTCCTCCATCATTGCCATGCCATATCTCCCCTACCTCCTCCATCATTGCCATGCCATATCTCCCCCACCTCCTCCATTATCAATGCCATGCCATTTCTCCCCCCACCTCCTCCATCACCATTGCTTTCCCCAACATCCTCCATCCATCACCATTCCTCTCCTCCATCTACCTCCACCTCCTCCATCACCATTGCTGTCCCTCATCTCCCCCACCTCCTCCATCACCATTCCTCTCCCCCCACCTCCTCCATCACCATTCCTCTCCTCTCCCATCACCATTCCTCTCCTATCCATCACCATTTTTCTCCCCCACCTCCTCCATCACCATTGCTCTCCCCCATCGCCAGTGCATTAGTTAAAAAAAAAAACACCTCTCTCTCTTACCTCTCTGCTCATTCCCCCGCAGGCCGCTGCATCCTCTTTGCCACCAACTTTCTCCCTGACACAGGCGCACTGCATGATGACGTCATCAAGCCGAGTGACTGTGTCAGGGAGGATTCAGCGCCAGGCCGGAAGCTGAGGCAGGGCTCCAGGTTTTTGTGGGCCCTGGTCGATAAAGTCGCCGAAGATTTCACTTCTTACATTACATGAGTGATATCTATTGTAAATTCCACAATAGCTCAGAAACCAGCGAATTCTCTCAACGCACAATGTAGACTGGACAATATAGTACTCCATACAGTATAATGGCACCACATAGTCCTCTATACAGTATTATGGACCCCATATATTGCTCCATACAAAATAATGGACCCCATATAATGCTCCATACAGAATACTGGCCCCCATAAAATGCTCCATGCAGGATGGGCCCCATATAACGCTCCATACAGAATACTGACCCCCACATAATTCTCCATGCAGGCTGTTCCCCCCACATAATGCCCCATGCAGGCTGTGCCCCCACATAATGCCCCAGGCAGGCTGTTTCCCCACCCACATAATGACCCATGCAGGATGTCACTTCCCCCCCATATAATGCCCCATGCCGGATGTCACCCCCCCCCCATATAATGCCCCATGCAGGATATCACTTTCCCCCATATAATGCCCCATGTAGGATATCACCCCCCCACCCACATAATGCCCCATGCAGGATGTCACTTTATCCCCCATATAATGCCCCATGCAGGATGTCACCCCCCATATAATTCCTCATGCAGGATATCACTTTCCCCCATATAATGCCCCATGAAGGATGTCACCCCCCCCACCCACATAATGCCCCATGCAGGATGTCACTTTGTCTCCCATATAATGCCCCATGCAGGATGTCACCCCCCCATATAATGCCCCTTGCAGGATGTCACTTTCCCTCCCATATAATGCCCCATGCAGGATGTCACTCCCCATATAATGCCCCATGCAAGATGTCACCCCCCCCATATAATGCCCCATGCAGGATGTCACTCCCCCCCATATAATGCCCCATGCAGGATGTCACTTTCCCCCCCATATAATGCCCCATGCAGGATGTCACCCCCCCCCCCCCCCATATAATGCTCCATACATTAAAAAAAAAAAAACTCACCTCACTCCTCCTCACCTGCCACTGCTCAGCTCCGGACTTTTCAGCGTCGCCGGCGTCTTCCCGCTATGCGCTGCCTGTGACGGCTTAGCAGAGGTCGCGGTGGAAAGATGTCACCGCGCCCTCTGACCTGAGACGTCACAGTGCAGCAGCCGCGGAAGAGACCGGAGCTGCTGCAGAGGCACGGGCAGAGGTAAGTATTGCGCCGGGGCCCTGAGCAAGCGAGAGGGTGGGGCCCAGGCACTTGCCCAGGCACTGGACCTGGACGTGTGCTTTTTTCAACTACATGTGCGGCCGGATGCACATTAGTTGAAAAAGGCGGCCAGGATACCTGATTGCAGCGTCGGTTCGGGGAACCGGCAGCAATTTAAACAATCGGTTCTCCCGAACCGGCCGAATTCCACCACTGGATGTCACAGTGTAGACTGATTATCAGTATTCTCATTTGCACATGGAAACACGGGAAGCAATGGAATGAAACTGAAAGGCAGAAGATACAGATTAGATATTAGAAAAAAAATTTTGACAGTGAGGGAGATCAATGAGTGGAACAGGCGGCCACGAGAGGTGGAGAGTTCTCCTTCAATGGAAGTCTTCAGAGGCTGGACAGACATCTGTCTGAGATGGTTTAGTGAATCCTGCATTGAGCAGCGGGTTGGACACGATGACCCTGAAGTTCCCTTCCAGCTCTAATATTCTATGATTTTACAGTATTTATTAAAGGGATGTTCAAGCTAGAAGCATTTATTACTTATCCACTTCTCAGTCGGTGGGCGTTTGTCCTCTAGGACGGATGACTAATGTGTCTTTTTAAACGTAACACCTTTGGCTCATGAGTAATATAAAAATTACTACAAAATCACTGTAGAAATATAGATATCAGAAGGTGTTATGGCTCCATACAAGTTTCAAGCCCTATGGAGCATCGTTCTCAACTAGGAGAGGTTTAACTAGAACAAAAAGAAAACCTGTTCCCCCACCATGGAGGTCCTATTGGATGTATCCCTACTGATTTAGAATTTACTGTATTGCCAATCCAGGTGGTCTGGCTGGCACACCAGATAATGCCCTTATGTTGCATTTGATGGAGCATGGCACACCTTTTCTTGTTCTTGTGGTGGGATATGGAGTGCATGTAAAACCATCCCCGAACTAACACGCCATAGGCTAACATTACCACTACTATGTGGCCCCGCACAGCTGGAGACTTGTATGGAGTCACAATATACTTTCATCTCTATATTTTCAGAGTTTCCTTTATTTTTTGGGGGTTATTTTTACGTTTGTCATGAGCCACTGGTAACGGATGATGAGGGCACTTGAGTCATCCAGTTCTTCGGATTTTCATTTTACCCTTTCATTGCTGGAGATGTGTACTGAACATTTGCATCAGTCTTCAGGAATCATGGATGTTGATCTTACCTGGAACAGCTTCGGCTAATTGCACGGTTTACATCTTCGAGGAGCTGAAAGCTGTTTCCTCGGCAGAGCGCCCGTGGCTTCAAAGATCTTTTAAGACTATAATTGGTACTTCATATAAGAAAAAAAAAATGCTGACCACCATTGTTTGCCTCTGTTGCGTTACTGTAAGACATGACTTGTATGTAATTCCAGCTTGGGGAACGAGAGCGCCGGTGTAAGGGCTGGCTCTCAGACTGGTACAGATGTTTTTGATTGTGCTCTGCATGTTGACAGAACCAATTATGTCCCTTAGAAGTATAAAGAGAGCCGCCTATTGCTAAAACACATTCACACGTGTCGTTCCTTCTTGTTTTATTTCTCATCATCCTTTCTCTCCTCACTACACGATACAACGAGGAATGAAAGCACAATTTAACTCCACTGCTGCCTGCCCCGTCTCCTACACAGTCCGCAGGTTTTATTCAATATCTCATTTGGAGGTGCACTACTTTGCTTTCCCATCATGTTCTTCCTATGAAGGTGAGATAAGGCTCTGGATGATGGTTGTATTCTTGATACGTTCAGTATGGAGTCTATCAGACCATCCATAATATAAATAAGCAAAATCAAACGAGGACCCAAGCAGCAAAACTGCGCAAAATTACTAATAGTCTGGTTAACTCTGGATGCCAACAATCTTTCATGGAGATAATCTGTAGACATACATGGGGCGTCTAAGACCACCAAAAAGTATCCGGTTGTGTATTAGGTTGTAGAAACCCAGGGGAGAATTTTGTATGTTAAAGTGTAACTGCACTCTCAGATGACTGTTAAGAATAAGCCGTCAAGTGTTTACTTGAGGAATAACATTATTTCCGGCCATTGTGACTTATTCTCCATTTTTAGCATCAGGGCTGTGCAGTCGGTAAGCCAAACCTCCGACTCCGACTCCTCAATTTCCATGACACCGACTCCACGACTCCGACTCCCTCATACATGGCTCATGTTTAAGTGATAAATTTACTGTAGCACAGATTCATCTCAGCTAAAAGTCTAGACCCTTAGATCAGGAATGGGACAGACATTTATAGGACATTTCATAACTTTCCCAAATTCTTATGAAAAAATATTCCCCACAAACTGCGTTGAACTACTGTACCCAATTTATTATATATTTTAGGAGTCGATCCATTTTATACCGACTCCGACGCCACCAAAATGAGCTCCGACTCCAACTCCACAGCCCTGTTTAGCAGTTTTCCTTTTTGTAGGCTGTAGTCACTAGGAGCTTCTCTTTGTGTCATTCTCCATTTCTGTATACCTCTATCTTCACACTTTTCCATTGACATCTATAAGCAGCAAATATCTTTTAAGCCACCACTGGAGACAGATTTGTACACAAATTTGAGCAGTATTTGAGAATAAAGCCCCCTGTACATATTAGAAAAACGTTGGCCGAACCCGTCGCTATCTAGGTTCAGCCGACAGTTTAATGTGTATAGTGGAATCTGTCACCGGGTTTTTTTCCACCTAATTTGAGAGCGGCATAATGTAGAGAGGGACCCTGATTCCAGCGATGTGTCATTTACTTGGCTGCTTGCTTCATTTTTAATAAAATGACTGTTTTTGTCAGCTGGAGATTATCAGCCAAGAACTTGGGTTATGTCATCCTCCATAATCATGAGCTTTGAATAATCCCGCCCCCACTACTGATTGACAGCTTTCTGCCTATGCACAGTGTACAAAGAGAGCTGTCAATCAGTGGTGTGGGTGGAGTTATACATAGCTCAGCATTCAGAGAACTGGTAGATCTACAGAAGGCGGCACTGATTTTATGAAAACTACAGCAAGCAGCCCAGTAAGTGACACATCACTGGAATCAGGGTTTCTGCCCCAAAATGATGCTGCTCTAAGATAGGATGGGACAGCAAAAACACAGTGGCAGATTTCCTTAAAGGGAGAATAAGTGAGGCGTGCAGGAGAGTATTGTTTGATGGCAGCTATCAGATGCTGCACATTGTGCCAAGCTGCATGTGGCTGGTGTGTTGTTCCCTTCTTTCAATCATCGGTTTCTTGCCACTTTCTCCCTATCCTCAGCTTTGTAAATCCATAGATGTAAAGGAACAAATGACTGAAATTGAGGTTGTAATAACCAAGGGTCACATAAACGTCTCTCCTCGACTATCAGTGCAATCACGTGCAGTGAGGCAAGTCTGTGCCGCTGCTCTCATGTTCATTCGTTAACATCTCGTTGTAAATCCATGTTTAAAGCAGCTCATTGGGGGCGATCAGCCAATCCATCTCCAAACCGATTGTAGGGGAAATCATCTAAGAACATAGGCCCTATTCTGGAATAAAATGTGCCAAATTCACTCCTCATACAACCCTCTAGAAACAGCAACTCACCTGTCCATGACTTGTGCCTGATTTTGCACTTTAGCGCCAGTGAGGGTGTCCTGCAATGCTGTACTTCATGCAACCTGCTGACAGTTGTGGCACAATTTTTGTAAGGAAGCGTACTTGCTTTTCTATTTTATGGACAAGTGTTAGTCCAGCGCCCCTGCACGTGTCCCCTTCCACCTCCCTGCAGGGACACCGGCTTGTTCACTTACCCTTCTGCACTCACTCGGCATCCCTCCTTACAGGGCCGCAGCACGGTGTGCAGGTCTCCTGCCTAATCTACAAAAGAGGTGGGTTTTTGACTACTTTAGACAATTTGTAGGCACTGTAGTGATGCTCTACTAACAGATCCGGTGATCTTGAGCCAAGTTTTGACTTAAAGTGAACTTGTCCGGTCCACCAACGCATTACATTTTATACATTTGTACATAGCCATCCTCGTCCTGTATGCAAATGAACCCGGACTAGTCCGGCGAGGCATTTACTCACTGCGACTACTCCTAGCTGGACAGTTGTAGCCACTATCCTTCTTGGCATGGTTGGTGGTGAGGAGATGTGAGCAGTGCTGGGAGTGTCAATCATGGCCATGGGATCGTTACTGCAGCTAGTATATCCACAAGAGACAGCGTCCAAATCCCAGGTGTAGAAGTAAAACACCTGGCATATACAAAAAGTGATGTTTCGCCCTTTCAAAAGGTCTTCTTCAAGTGCAGCTAGAGCCCTGGACTAGTCTCCGTGAGTAAATGCCTTCTTGGACTTTTCCAGGTTAATTTGTACACAGAAAAAATAAAACACACGATGGTAATGACAGAATTAGGTTCAGGCTACACGTCTCTGGTACATTTTGCTAAGTAGTGTCGCTGCTACATCAAGGGGAGTGCAACCGTGACAAGCAAGTCAGAAAAAATCTGATGCAGTTGGACTTGCTTGTCACGGTTGCAGTACCCTTGGGTTAGCAAACTTTAGCTGCATGACTTGTGTCACGGCCAAAGTTGCCATATAGCCTCTGCCTTTGGCCACGTTCAGTATTTTATATCAGTATTTGTAAGCCAAACTCAGTGGGTGAAAAATGCGTTAGTGGTGACGTGTTTCTATTTTACTTTTCTTCTGATTGTAAGCCAAAATCAGGAATGGAACAACTACTGATGTAAAATACTGACCAAATACTGAACTTGTGAATGTGACCTAAAGGTGTAAACCATAATGGTGTCCGTTTCATTTAATTTAGTTGGAGAACTTGAAAAGTTCCATTTAAATATTATTAAAAACAAAAAAACTTTCTTTAATACAAAATTCAAAAGAGGAGTTTTCCTCACCATCTGGTCCTGTAGACGTTGCGAAAATCTAAGCTTACTTTATTCATTTCCTGGCTTTTCATCCTGTCTTTTTTTCACAAACCCATCAGTTCACTTTAATGATACATGAAATAAGGGTCCGTAACCCTAAAGACGAGATGTACCTAAACAGACGGCATGATGTATAACATTTCCCTGCTCGGCATCAAGCCCCTTCCATGTGGTGTGAAATACTAGCATGTCACGTTCCGACACTTTATTGGCTGTTTACAAGAGTTATGGCTGACACATCCTAAGTGGTAAAACTGAAAAATGTTTTCTGATGGTTAGTTCCTGCTTATTCTGAGCGGCGTAATGTTTTCTCTGAAAATGTATAAACTCCTATTCCGATGCCCTATAATATTTCGCTTCACGTCTTGACCTCATCCTTTTATAGTCCTTGCATTATGAATTATATATGTTCATTTTTGTATTCTAGGACGTAGGTAATGGGTTCACCTCTATGCTAAGCCCTCGCTACCGTTCCGTCTACTAACTATACCTGCCCTCACCTGATGATATAAGAAGCATTAGGTGTTTGGAGATTGATACTCCTGAATGGTGGAGATGTCTAGTTTTGGAAAATCTGCGTTCAATGAACATGTACACTACCGTTCAAAAGTTTGGGGTCACCCAGACAATTTTGTGTTTTCCATGAATACTCATACTTTTATTTATCAAATGAGTTGTAAAATGATTAGAAAATATAGTCCAGACATTGACAAGGTTAGAAATAATGATTTTTATTAGAAAGAATAATTTTCTCCTTCAAACTTTGCTTTGGTCACAGAATGCTCCTTTGCAGCAATTCCAGCATTGCAGACCTTTGGCATTCTAGCCGTTAATTTGCTGAGGTAATCTTGAGAAATTTCCCTCCATGCTTCCTGAATCCCCTCCCACAAGTTGGATTGGCTTGATGGGCACTTTTTGCGTACCATACGGTCAAGCTGCTCCCACAACAGCTCAATGGGGTTGAGATCTGGTGACTGCACTGGCCACTCCATTACAGATAGAATACCAGCTGCCTGCTTCTTCCCTAAATAGTTCATGCATAATTTGGAGGTGTGCTTTGGGTCATTGTCCTGTTGTAGGATGAAATTGGCTCCAATCAAGCGCTGTCCACAGGGTATGGCATGGTTTTGCAAAATGGAGTGATAGCCTTCCTTATTAAAAATTCCATTTACCTTGTACAAGTCTCCCACTTTACCAGCACCAAAGCAATCCCAGACCATCACATTACCTCCACCATGCTTGACAGATGGCGACAGGCACTCTTCCAGCATCTTGTCAGTTGTTCTGCGTCTCACAAATGTTCTTCTGTGTGATCCAAACACCTCAAACTTTGATTTGTCTGTCCATAAAACTTTTTTCCAATCTTCCTCTGTCCAATGTCTGTGTTCTTTTGCCCATATTAATATTTTCCTTTCATTAGCCAGTCTCAGATATGGCTTTTCCTTTGCCACCTTGCACTGAAGGCCAGCATCCCGGAGTCGCCTCTTCACTGTAGACGTTGACACTGGTGTTTTGCGTGTACTATTTAATGAAGCTGTCAGTTGAGGAGCTGTGAGGCGTCGATTTCTCAAACTAGAGACTCTAATGTGCTTGTCTTGTTGCTCAGTTGTGCAGCGAGGCCTCGTACTTCTCTTTCTACTCTGGTTAGAGCCTGTTTGTGCTCTCCTCTGAAGGGAGTAATACACACCGTTGTAGGAAATCTTCAGTTTCTTGGCAATTTCTCGCATGGAATAGCCTTCATTTCTAAGAACAAGAATAGACTGTCGAGATTCACATGAAAGTTCTCTTTTTCTGGCCATTTTGAAAGTTTCATAGAACAAACAAATGTAATGCTCCAGATTCTCAACTAGCTCAAAGGAAGGTCAATTTTATAACTTCTCAAATCAGCCAAACCTTTTTCAGCTGGGCTAACATACTTGTGCAAGGGTTTTCTAGGGTTTTCTAAACATCCATTAGCCTTCTTACACAGTTAGCAAACACAATGTACCATTAAAACACTGGAGTGGTGATTGTTGGAAGTGGGCCTCTATACACCTATGTAGATATTGCAATAAAAACAAGACGTTTGCAGCTAGAATAGTCATTTACCACATTAATAATGTATACAGTGTATTTCTGATTCATTTAATGTTAGCTTCATTGAAAAAAAATGTGCTTTTCTTTCAAAAATAATAAAATTTCTAAATGACCCCAAACTTTTGAATGGTAGTGTATATTTTTCCCCGGATCAATTCATTGCCCACCATCCTGCCCTTTTCTGCTGGTGCATAGATTACGATTACCCTTATGACCCTTTGGTACTGCTTTTTACCAGCCATTTTTAATTGGCTGGGACTATTAGTTACATCATACTTCCCAATGCAGATGTATTCTTTTATTTGAGGAATGGTATGAGCTTTAAATTCCTAGCAAGAAGCTAATCAGAGGTTATCCTATTGCCTAGACCCTGAGCAATCAGCCTTGATCTGCTGGGCAAATTAAGAACAAGTGCTCAATTTCTCTGCAGTGCCCCCACAGGAGAAATAAAGCATTACGCATTAGGTTCTCCAAATTTAAATATAATCTTGAACGTTCTGTGTAATCTTACTAATATGGTAGGTTATCAAAAGGGGGCAACTTCTGTTATATCAAAATCTTTTAATAATGTATTTGAAAATGGAAATTCTAATTCTAGTAACCTTTTATTTATTTTTTTTAATTTTTGTTTTTTTGTTTTACGTTATACTTTGCCAATCAGATTATAGAATGAGGTCAGACCTCTGGAGCTCCTCACTCTTGAGAAACAGGGGCTCTTGGGGCGGGAAAGCAGGACACAGTTTGCCATGTTCCTTTTTATAGATTTGTATTAGAGGCATCGGAAATAGTTGTATGTATTGAAGTAATAGCTGCAGACTTCTGCTGAAGGGACTGTGTTAATTGTTAGTTTGTTAATGTGTGCAGCTCCTCTAAGCTGTACTGTGACCTCCCAGCTTTGTTTGTGGTGGTTCTTTTTTATATCCTCCATGCTCTTGAAGATTAAGCTAATGATGCTACATGACCCAAGTAAAACGGATCATTCTCCAACAATGGCTTGAGTGCTGACGTTCTGCTGAAAGCGGAAATCTGCAGCAGAATGAGCTCATTCTTTTTCTGACAGACACATTTACCGCCCAGCGCATCATCCAAAAAGTGAAAAAAATCCCACGGTGGATTTACATTTGTAATACAAGCTGCTTTTTGTGCCTCAAACCAGGTTTCAATCTTGGCCATGGACCTAGGTCATTTAGTGCCAATGGTATTGCTTCTAAGTGTCACTTTAAGGCTATGTGCCCACGATGCAGAAATGAAGCAGAAAATTTCTGCAGCATTTCTGCATCTCCCTGGCAGAAAAAACGCATGCAGATTGTACCGGATAATACTCAGTTTCTTCCTGAAAATGATTGCAATCACAAATTTCATTTAATTTGTCTTCAATGAAAAAACACAGAAAGAATTGTCCTAAAGCCAAATTGGATATAATTCCACACCAAACCTAAAAAAGGGGGTGGACAAAAGTATTGGCACTGTTTGAAAAATCATGTGATGCTTCTCTAATTCGTGTAATTAACAGCACCTGTAACTTACCTGTGGCACCTAACAGGTGTTGGCAATAACTAAATCACACTTGCAGTCAGTTAATATGGATTAAAGTTGACTCAACCTCTGTCCTGTGTCCTTGTGTGTACCACATTGAGCATGGAGAAAAGAAAGAAGACCAAAGAACTGTCTGAGGACTTGAGAAACCAAATTGTGAGGAAGCATGAGCAATCTCAAGGCTACAAGTCCATCTCCAAAGACCTGAATGTTCCTGTGTCTTCCGTGCACAGTGTCATCAAGAAGTTTAAAGCCCATGGCACTGTGGCTAACCTCCCTAGATGTGGACGGAAAAGAAAAATTGACGAGAGATTTCAACGCAAGATTGTGCGGATGGTGGATAAAGAACCTCGACTAACATCCAAACAAGTTCAAGCTGCCCTGCAGTCCGAGGGTACAACAATGTCAACCCGTACTATCCGTCGGCGTCTGAATGAAAAGGGACTGTATGGTAGGATACCCAGGAAGACCCCACTTCTTACCCCGAGACATAAAAAAGCCAGGCTGGAGTTTGCCAAAACTTACCTGAGAAAGTCTAAAACGTTTTGTAAGAATGTTCTCTGGTCAGATGAGACAAAAGTAGAGCTTTTTGGGAAAAGGCATCAACATAGAGTGTACAGGAAAAAAAAAGAGGCATTCAAAGAACACGGTCCCTACAGTCAAACATGGCGGAGGTTCCCTGATGTTTTGGGGTTGCTTTGCTGCCTCTGGCACTGGACTGCTTGACCATGTGCATGGCATTATGAAGTCTGAAGACTACCAACAAATTTTGCAGCATAATGTAGGGCCCAGTGTGAGAAAGCTGGGTCTCCCTCAGAGGTCATGGGTCTTCCAGCAGGACAATGACCCAAAACACACTTCCAAAAGCACTATAAAATGGTTTGAGAGAAAGCACTGGAGACTTCTAAGGTGGCCAGCAATGAGTCCAGACCTGAATCCCATAGAACACCTGTGGAGAGATCTCAAAATGGCAGTTTGGAGAAGGCACCCTTCAAACATCAGGGACCTGGAGCAGTTTGCCAAAGAAGAATGGTCTACAATTCCAGCAGAGCATTGTAGGAAACGCATTGATGGTTACCGGAAGCGGTTGTTCGCAGTTATTTTGGCTAAAGGTTGTGCAACCAAGTATTAGGCTGAGGGTGCCAATACTTTTGTCTGGCCCATTTTTGGAGTTTTGTGTGAAATGATCAATGATTTGATTTTTGCTTCATTCTCTTTTGTGTTTTTTCCTTGCAAGCAAATTAAATGAAGTTAATAAGACCAAAGAATTTGTGATTGCAATCATTTTCAGGAAGAAACTGAGTATTATCTGACAGAATTGCAGGGGTGCCAATACTTTTGGCCACCACTGTAGTTTACTGACTTATGTATAGTGTATAGTGCCTTCTCTTATTATATAGTTTCCTCTTCTGTTATGTACAGTGCTGTCCTTTACATAGTGTATTCTTGGTATTTTTGTCAGTCACAGCACCCTCTTGTATTATATAGTCGTCTCTTGTTAAATATAAAATGACTGCTAATGGAGCAGCCGGTGACCAGAAGACCAGTCCATCAGCTCCTCCATCAGAAAAGAAGCATTTGCATGCTCCATCAGCCATCATTACATTATATATCTAGCAAGAGAGGATGGTATGCAATAAAAAACAGGGCGCTATATTAGCCGATATATTAGGTGACAGTGCTGTACATAACAAGACAGAGCACTGGGTAATAAGGAACGGCAATATACATAATAAAGGAGACTATGTGAGATATTCTGTATCTGTGATTCTTAACTGGCTTAGTGATCGGACTCAGAGTGGTCGTAAATGGCTTCACATCCAGTTGGATGAATGTCTCAAGTGGGGTACCACAGGGCTCCGTCCTGGGACCTGTATTGTTCAACATCTTTATCAATGATTTAGATGAAGGAATTGAGGGTAAACTGATTAAATTTGCTGATGACACAAAGCTAGGAGGGATAGCTAATACTAGAGAAGAGAGAGAGAGGATTCAAAAAGACCTAAATAAACTGGAGCAGTGGGCAGCAACTAACAATGTTTTTTAACAGGGAAAAATGTAAAGTACTACATCTGGGCAATAAAAATGAAAAAAGCATATACAGAATGGGAGGAATAGAGCTAAGCAACAGTACATGTGAAAAAGACTTAGGTATACTAATAGATCATAGACTAAACATGAGTCAACAGTGTGATGCAGCAGCAAAAAAGGCAAATACAATTCTGGGATGTATTAACTGAAGCATACAGTCTAGATTACGTGAAGTCATTATCGGACTTTACTCCTCTTTGGTCAGACCTCATCTGGAATACTGCGTCCAGTTTTGGGCACCACATTTTAAAAAAGACATTGACAAACTGGAGCAAGTTCAGAGAAGAGCGACCAGAATGGTGACAGGTCTGCAAGCCATGTCCTATGAGGAACGGTTACAGGATTTGGGATTGTTTAGCTTGCAAAAAAGAAGACCGAGAGGAGACTTAATTGCTGTCTACAAATATCTCAAGGGCTGTCACGTTGTAGAAGGATCATCTTTATTCTCATTTGCACAAGGAAAGACTAGAAGCAATGGGATGAAACTGAATGGGAGGAGACACAGATTAGATAAAACTTTTTGACAGTTAGGGTGATCAATTAGTGGAACAGGCGGCCACGAGAGGTGGTGAGTTCCCCTTCAATGGACGTCTTCAAACCGAGGCTGGACAGACATCTGTCTGAGATGATTTAGTGAATTCTGCTTTGAGCAGGGGGTTGGACCAGATGACCCAGGAGGTCCCTTCCAACTCTACCATTCTATGATTCTATGATATATATACAGTTATTTGAAAAAGTTTGGGCACCCCTATTAATCTTAAGCTTAATGTTTTATAAAAATTGGTGTTTTTGCAACAGCTATTTCAGTTTGATATATGTAATAACTGTTGGACACAGTAATGTTTCTGCCTTGAAATGAGGTATATTGTACTAACAGAAAATGTGCAATCTGCATTCAAACAAAATTTGACCGGTGCATAAGTATGGGCACCTTTATCATTTTCTTGTTTTAAATACTCCTACCTACTTTTTACTGGCTTACTAAAGCACTTTTTTGGTTTTGTAACCTCATTGAGCTTTGAACTTCATAGCCAGGTGTATGCAATCATGAGAAAAGCTACTTAAAGTGGCCACTTGCAAGTTGTTCTCCTGTTTGAATCTCCTCTGAAGAGTGGCATCATGGGCTCCTCAAAACAACTGTCAAATGATCTGAAAACAAAGATTATTCAACATAGTTGTTCAGGGGAAGGATACAAAAAGCTGTCTCAGAGATTTAACCTGTCAGTTTCCACTGTGAGGAACATAGTAAGGAAATAGAAGAACACAGGGACAGTTATTGTGAAGGCCAGAAGTGGCAGGCCAAGAAAAACATCAGAAAGGCAGAGAAGAAGAATGGTGAGATCAGTCAAGGACAATCCTCAGACCACCTCCAGAGAGCTGCAGCATCAACTTGCTGCAGATGGTGTCACTGTGCATCGGTCAACTATACAACGCACTTTGCACAAGGAGAAGCTGTATGGGAGAGTGATGCGAAAGAAGCCATTTCTGCAAGCACGCCACAAACAGAGTCGGCTGAGGTATGCAAAAGCACATTTGGAGAAGCCAATTTCTTTTTGGAAGAAGGTCCTGTGGACTGATGAAACCAAGATTGAGTTGTTTGGTCATACAAAAAGGCGTTGTGCATGGCGGCAAAAAAACGCAGCATTACAAGAAAAACACTTGCTACCCACAGTAAAATTTGGTGGAGGTTCCATCATGCTTTGGGGCTGTGTGGCCAATGCCGGCATCGGGAATCTTGTTAAAGTTGAGGAACGCATGGATTCCACTCAGTATCAGCAGATTCTTGACAATAATGTTCAAGAATCAGTGATAAAGTTGAAGTTACGCAGGGGATGGATCTTTCAGCAAGACAATGATCCAAAACACCGCTCCAAATCTACTCAGGCATTCATGCAGAGGAACAATTAAAATGTTCTGGAATGGCCATCCCAGTCCCCAGACCTGAATATCATTGAACATCTGTGGGATCATTTGAAGAGGCTGTCCATGCTCGACGACCATCAAACTTAACTGAACTGGAATTGTTTTGTAAAGAGGAATGGTCAAAAATACCTTCATCCAGGATCCAGGAAATCATTAAAAGCTACAGGAAGCGACTAGAGGCTATTATTTTTGCAAAAGGAGGATCTACTAAATATTAATGTCACTTTTCTGGTGAGGTGCCCATACTTATACACCTGTCAAATTTTGTTTGAATGCAGATTGCACATTTTCTGTTAGTACAATAAACCTCATTTCAAGGCAGAAACATTACTGTGTCCAACAGTTATTACATATATCAAAAACACCAATTTTTCTAAAACAATAAGCTTAAGATTAATAGGGGTGCCCAAACTTTTTCATATAACTGTGTAATGTGGCTATATATCTGTAGCTTTGTCGCCATAAAAAGAGGTGGGCTCAGACATATTTCTTGCACAGGGGCCCCAAGCTGTCAGTGTCTGCCCCTGATCTGCCACATTCTTGATGTTTCCTATTTTTTCGTCTACTATATATGGCCTAATAGACATGTAACATTAGACTTTGCATTACAAGTCGTATGGGGATTGGAGAGATGTTTGTCCCCTTAGGACATGCGGACTCCTCTGGTGGGATCGGAGCTTCACCCTCAGCTTCTTATGACATAGAGTGAGTTTTCTATGTGACTCGTATCCTAAATACCAGAGTCTTTTTATTTTTCCTGTTTTTTAATGTTAAAAGTCATCATTGTGCCGCTGCGCAATGATGTGTAAAGACTAGAGGCAAATTAGGGGGGAGCGCTTTAAGCGGTATAAGGTACTACGCATGTAAGCAGCTGTCATTCCGAATCTAATATGCTACATCCACATGGAACATCTTTGTTTTTCCCACCGACGATGACAGCTGAATAGTAAAGTCTGCTCAGAACGTGGGGGCGGAAAGTTTACTCTCTTAAGGGAAAAATGTGATATTTCTGGAAGACATTTCATCTGTTGAATGTAGAGCACCGCTGACACATTTACTAGGAGGGTGATTTGCCAGGAGGGCGTTCTTGTAACCTGCTCAAGGGTTAAAAAAAAGGGATTGATAATGATGAGACAAATATATTATGCTGCCCTGGAAGCATTTTTAGATTTAGATGACAATAGACATTTCTGTTCAGCTTGTATGTTCGTGAATGGTTTGAGAGTAAATTTACACCTTCTTTTGTTGCATGCTAATTTGCGAATCCATAATGTACATCCAGGGGTCTCGAATAAAAAATGAGTTAAATGATGGCATATTCCATATGATGAAATTATTCTACCTTAGGTTATGTTCACACACGTGTGTTTTTCTGCAGCTAAATCTGCTGCAAATCTGCTGACAACTTTTCTCTGGCAGGAAAACAGCTGCATCAAAAATGCAGGTTTTGCTGCGTTTTTTGCTGCGTTTTTTCAGCGTTTTTTTTTCACTGTTCTTCTGTCTCCATACATGCATGTACATAAAGTTCTGTGAAAAAAAAAATGTCATTCTGTTTTTGGCATAGTGGAGGAGGTGAATTGTTCAGGAATAGTTTAGACACTGGCAGTGCATTGAGTTTGTATCACACTATTTCCTTTGACACTATGGGTTCTGCCATTCAGTTTGCACAGGCATTATTCAATTTCACACCTCACTGGGCCACAGGTATTGTTCAATCTCACACCTAGCTCAGCTAATGTTTACACTCTACACATCACTAATTAAACTCTCCAAAATACAAACAACCATCTCAGTGACCAAGACAAGATGGTTAATCACAAGATAGAACCCATATTTTGCCATCAAAAATGCTGAAAAAAAATGTAGCTGCGTTTTTTTCACCACCCATTACTTCCCATCAGTGAAAAAACGCTGAAAGAAGTGACATGCTCTATTTTCCAAAAACGCAAGCAAGGCAGAAAATACCCAGCAAACAAATAGCAACGTGTGAACAGAGAATTCTGGTTTCTCATACACTTTGCTGGTACTGCAAGACGCAGCTGAAAATTTGCATAAAAATCTGCTGCAAAATGCGCAGCAAAACACAACGTGTATGAACATAGCCTTAGAAGCACACAGATCAGGAGGGTCTTCTCCACTCACGAGCCACCCATATGTGCCAGATCGTAGAGCCACTCTACATTTATGACAAATATTTAGTTGGCCGTGGATATCCCTGGCAAAATCCACAACGTTTTGGGAAATGGATCGGCTACTTGCAACAGTGGCTCTAAACAATTAAGCCCTGCCCTGGGAATGCCCCCAAAAAGGCAAGTAATGTGCCAAAAAGTATTTTTGGCCCTTTTTTTGGCTTGCATCAGAGGACTGTCCTAGCAAAATCAGGACTTTTGGCAAGAATGTCTGATAAGAACACAATCTCTTTAAAGAAGGTTTCTGAGACCATACAGTTATGGACTATATTTAACATAAAATAATATATAATAATCGGAGGTCTGATCCCAATAGCCCCCAATGAGAGTAGCAGATCCGAGAAGGAAGGTGCCCGAATGCTCCTTCACTGCTCTACTGCAATGAAAGGGGTCTACACTCCATTGTGCGCTACTGCCTCTTCTTTCTAATGATTAGTGTGGAACCATAGGGTATTTTTTGAGTTCTTACAGGTAATGGTTTGGGCAGTTTTTGGTGTTTTGTACATCTCCAGAGGGTGCATGATCCAGTGATAATTAGTACTTCATCCATTGCCATTCACATACATGGCTGCACTTGGCTCACTTAGACGCACGATGGTGTATGAAGACATATTTTGCCTTAGTTTATAGTTTCTTCTCTAGAACAGATTGCACGGATTCCCAGTTGGGGCTTTATATAGTACAATACTCTGTGGACATTGTTAGTGGTTACACAATTGTTCATGTAGTGGTAATTAGAAGTGTTCATTGTAAATTTCGATGAACTGAATGCCGCTATAGATATATATATAATATTATATAATCTAAAAACATCTTAGAAAAATAACAATAAGGTTATAAGAGCTTGGCAGGTGACTGTTTTTATACTCTAGATCCAAGGCAATTTTCGTCCATGGGTGTGCTGATCAAGAATGGCCATTTGTCCAAATGGAATATCAGCTGCAGCTGACATGCCGTCCTTATTTTTATTATTATTATAATTTTTTTTTACTTCTATAGCACTATCATCTTCCACAGCTCTTAACAGACATTGCCATCACTGTCCTCACAATCTCCATTCCATATCAGTATGTCTTTGGAGTGTGGGAGAAAACAGGAGTATCTGGAGGAACCCGCGCAAACATGGGGAGAAGATACAAACTCCTTGCAGATCTTTGTCCTTGGTGGCTACTTTGCACCCCTGCACTGCAAAGTAACAATCTTAACCACTGAGCCAACATTTAAATCACCTGACTGCATTGTCCATATATGGGCATGCACAGATGTGATGAGTCGGGGACTATCCAGTCAAGTGACTGCATGAATGTGATGTCACATAGTAAACAGTTGTCAAATGCAGAGACACATTTCCTTAGAAATCTAGAAAAGAATCTTATTTTTTATGACACTGCACACAGTGAGGTCACAGCACAGGAATAATAAACATAGTGATGTCACAGTACAGAAATAATACACGCAGTGATGTCACAGTACAGGGATAATAAACAGTGATGTCACAGTACAGGGATAATACATACAGTGATGTCACAGTACAGGGATAATACACACAGTGATGTCACAGTACAGGGAAAATACAAACAATGATGTCACAGTACAGGGATAATACACACAATGATGTCACAGTACAGAGATAATAAACACTGTGATGTCACAGTACAGGGATAATACACACACTGATGTCACAGTACAGGGATAATAAACAGTGATCATAGAATCATAGAATGGTAGAGTTGGAAGGGACCTCCTGGGTCATCTGGTCCAACCCCCTGCTCAAAGCAGGATTCACTAAATCATCTCAGACAGATGTCTGTCCAGCCTCTGTTTGAAGACGTCCATTGAAGGGGAACTCACCACCTCTCGTGGCAGCCTGTTCCACTCATTGATCACCCTCACTGTCAAAATTTTTTTTCTAATATCTAATCTGTGTCTCCTCCCATTTAGTTTCATCCCATTGCTTCTAGTCTTTCCTTGTGCAAATGAGAATAAAGATGATCCTTCTACAATGTGACAGCCCTTGACATATTTGTAGACAGCTATTAAGTCTCCTCTCAGTCTTCTTTTTTGCAAGCTAAACATTCCTAAATCCTGCAACCGTTCCTCATAGGACATGGTTTGCAGACCAGTCACCATTCTGGTCGCTCTTCTCTGAACTTGCTCCAGTTTGTCAATGTCTTTTTTAAAATGTGGTGCCCAAAACTGTACACAGTATTCCAGATGAGGTCTGACCAAAGAGGAGTAAAGTCCAATAATGACTTCATGTGATCTAGACTGTATGCTTCTGTTAATACATCCCAGAATTGTATTTGCCTTTTTTGCTGCTGCATCACACTGTTGACTCATGTTCAGTCTATGATCTATTAGTATACCTAAGTCTTTTTCACATGTACTGTTGCTTAGCTCTATTCCTCCCATTCTGTATATGCTTTTATCATTTTTATTGCCTAGATGTAGTACTTTGCATTTTTCCCTGTTAAAAATCATTCTGTTGGTTGCTGCCCACTGCTCCAGTTTATTTAGGTCTTTTTGAATCCTCTCTCTCTCTTCTCTAGTATTAGCTATCCCTCCTAGCTTTGTGTCATCAGCAAATTTAATCAGTTTACCCTCAATTCCTTCATCTAAATCATTGATAAAGATGTTGAACAATACAGGTCCCAGGACGGAGCCCTGTGGTACCCCACTTGAGACATTCATCCAGCTGGATGTGAAGCCATTTACAACCACCCTTTGAGTCCGATCACTAAGCCAGTTATGAATCCACCTAACAGTTGCCTGGTCCATTGCATACTTGGTCATTTTTTCAATAAGGATGGTGTGAGATACTTTGTCAAATGCTTTGCTGAAGTCAAGATATACTATATCTACAGCATTTCCCTGATCCACCCAATCAGTGATTATGTCATAGAAGGAAATTAAGTTAGTCTGACATGACTTGTTAGTTACAAACCCATGCTGACTCTGGTTAATCACTTCATTCTTATCCATGTACTTACATACATGTTGTTTAATAATTTGTTCAAAGATCTTTCCTGGTATAGAAGTCAGACTCACCGGCCTATAGTTCCCTGGGTCCACCTTCTTCCCCTTTTTGAAGATAGGAACAACATTTGCTCTTCTCCAGTCTTCTGGGACTTCTCCTGTTCTCCAAGAATTTTCAAAGATTATGGAGAGTGGTTCTAAAATTTCTTCTACGATCTCCTTCAGTACTCTGGGGTGTAATTCATCTGGACCTGGAGACTTGAACTCATTTATGTTAGCTAAATGTTCCCTCACAATCTTTCTGTTTACAGATAACTTGGATTCTTCTATTCCTTTAAAAGGACAGTGAAGATCAGTTGATGATACATTTTCTTTCTGAGAGAAAACAGATGCAAAATAGGAATTAAAAAGTTCGGCCTTCTCAACATCCTCTCTTACCATTTCTCCATTTTCATCCTGTAAAAATCCTATAGCATCTTTGACTTTTCTTTTACTTTTGACATACCCCCAAAATCCTTTTTTATTGCTTTTGACATCTCTTGCAAGCCTTAATTCATTGTCAGCTTTAGCTAACCTGATACGTGCCCTGCAGGATCTGCAGACTGCATTATAATCTTCTTTAGATATGCCTCCCTCTTTCCATTTAATAAACATTTCTTTCTTTCTTTTTAGCATGTGTTTAAGTTCTGTGTTCATCCATCCTGGTTTCCTTAAATGCTTCCCATTCTTCCTACTTTTCGGGATTGTTAACGATTGTGCTTTGAGAATCTCATTTTTAAAAATTTCCCATCCTTCCTGGACATTTTTGTCCTTAAGGACATCCAGCCATTGGATCCCTCCTATTCTCTTTCTGAGTCTCTTAAAATCTGCCTTTCTAAAATCTAACCTTGAAGTTTGAGTCTTCACATGTCTTCCTCCTCTAGTTATCCAAAATTCTATAATAGCATGATCGCTGCCTCCTAGGGTCCCAGCCACCTTTACCTCCTCAACCATTTCCTCCCTGTTTATAAGGATTAGATACAAAGTAGCAGATCCCCTTGTTTTCTCCCCAACCTTTTGGAAGATAAAGTTGTCAGCAAGAGAGGATAAGAATTTGCTTGACCTGTTAGTTTTACTTGAGAGAGATTCCCAACAAATGTCTGGATAGTTGAAATCTCCCATGGCCACTACATCATATTTTTTGGAGAACTTGGTCATTTGATACATAAAGAGTTCATCCATATCTTCAGCTTGCCCAGGTGGCCTGTAGTAAATGCCTACAATGGTGTCCTTTCCGTTGTTCCCTCCTTGTATTCTTACCCAAACAGTTTCCACAGAACTCCCAGTCTCTGAAGCTTCAATCTCTGTGCAGATATACGCTTTTCTAACATACAATGCGACACCTCCTCCTCGTTTATCAAGTCTGTTTCTTGCAAATAAGTTGTATCCTTTTAGCCTTTTATTCCAATCATGTGTATCGTCCCACCAAGTTTCAGTGATTCCAATGACATCATATTCCTTTTCCTGCATTAGTAGTTCCAATTCTCCTTGTTTGTTGCCCATGCTTTGTGCATTTGTATAAAAACATTTTAGTTTGTGATTGGTTTCTCTTCCTCCCATATTTTTATTATTTAAATTGTTTTGTCTTTGTTCTTCCTTTCCACTTCCAGTAGCAGAGATCTCAATAGTATTTGTCAGCTGTATGGCTTTTTCTGGCCTTTTGCTTCCCTGATGTCACAGTACAGGGATAATATACACAGTGATGTCACAGTACAGGGATAATACACACAGTGATGACACAGTATAGGGATAATACACACAGTGATGTCACAGTACAGGGATAATACACACAGTGATGTCACAGTACAGGGATAATACACACAGTGATGTCACAGTACAGGGATAATACACACAGTGATGTCACAGTACAGGGATAATACACACAGTGATGTCACAGTACAGGGATAATACACACAGTGATGTCACAGTACAGGGATAATACACACAGTGATGTGACAGTACAGGGATAATGCACACAGTGATGTCACAGTACAGGGATAGTACACACAGTGATGTCACAGTACAGGGATAATGCACACAGTGATGTCACAGTACAGGGATAGTAACCATAGTGAAGTCATGTGTAACAGTTACTACATATGGCTGAACAGTTACTGAACCTCCTGGGTAGTTTTCCCCCCCTGGTATTTGGAGATACTTGTGATATGTCATACATACACCACAATAACTTTATATATATTTTATACACCGCATAGAATAAGATGTAGCTGAGCTTAATTTGTCAAAAGCCGAAAGCTGCTTGTCTTGTGGCACAATTCCATAGGACATTGCCCTGCTGGGATGTCAATGGCAGATACCCCTCTGCAACTCCTGTAAGGGGGTAGAAATACATTCACCCCGCTGCTGTCCACTCTGAGATCGCTTCATGGCATGAACACAGACCCATCACGCTTTCTGCTGACTTCTGGAGCAACTTCCAATAGTTCCTAAACAGTAGTTACCTTACAGGGAGGAACTTGACAGTGTGCCAAAGCCCCCCAAGCCATAAGGACATCCACAGATTGCTGGAGCTCCCTGTGTCTCCCAGGGACTTAAATTTTAATCATTGAATTAATTTTACAGGAACCCGAGTAGAATTTTTTCCTGCCAACTGGCATTAATAATGGATGCTGTGAATAATAACATTACAGGAAGACGGGGAAGGTTAGCAAATGTTTTTGGACTCACTTTTAAAAAGATTGAGAAATGTTGTCACTAAAATTAAATATTTCACATTTTATAGAAATGGTGTTACCGTTTAGGCGGATGTTTCTAGATAAATAATTTACCCGGTACAAAGATGAACATCCAAACTGGGGAAGGGGGCTTCTTACACTAAGTAAACTTAAATATTTCAACACTAGAAAAATGTGAAAGTGGTGGGAAATACGCGGAGTCGTGCTGCCACCATTCTGCACTGTCCTATGGTAGATGTATGAGATGCACTCATCTGACTTAAAGGGGCTTTCCTGCTTTTGAAAACCCAAGTACTCTATTAGGAAATTCTGACCTAATAGCTGAGACGAGCAATGACGTGATTTACAGCTTAGCATATTGCTGAATTTTCGTGGACTGAATTGCAAAAACAAAAATCTGTATTTTGGAGAATAAAAATGTTTGAATAAATTCGATCATAGAACTGCAGATAATAATGCCGTTCCAGGAATGTCATTGACTTGTTCGGTTCTGCTACATCTGTAGATAATAACAGATATTGGATAAATGCTTCATTACCTGTGTCCCAAAACCGCCCGGTCCTTTCCTGAAGACTGCTGTATAAAGTAATTTCATGCATTTCCATCCCCTCCCCACATTGGTATGTTGTTCTGGGTGAATTTAATTTCCACGTGTTCCCCACTCCTATCCACAAGCTGTTTCTCACCCGCACCCCCCCCTCGTCCCTGGTTATTACTGTATGTGCCGGTGCTGAATAGTGGAATGACTCCGACACTGCAATACTACAGTTTGATTGCTGGAGGAATGTACCATGAAGATAAGACTAATAAAATTGAAGACCCGAGGATAGTACAAACCTCTTAATAGAAAGCGCGACTGTAAGCCGGAATAAGCCGCGACTTGTCCGCATTTATCCTGTTGGTAAACACAGCCCCTCACTGAGGACTCTGCACAAAAGTCTGCTACGTGCCTAAGCCACTCACCCTGTACAAACTCGCTGCCTCACTGCTAGGACGAGCTCCCCTCCTTAATTGCTACTTGGAAGAACTTGTTTTTTTTGAGATCGCAGCAAAATTAAAAGGCAGAAACACTGCCGCCTCGTTTCGGAGATTCGCGTCTGCCTCCTCTGGGCGACTTTCCACTCTTGCTAGCCTTTCAAATGGACCCAAGGTCTGCAGGATCACTGACATCAGGGAGATTCCCAAAAGTGATCTGTTAATGTGTTGTGCGCAGTGCAAAAGTTTGGGAATCTTAAATTAGTTATATGACTTAATGATAAAAAAAATAAATTGAAGAAATATCATATCGGAGATCCGCGTCTGCCTCCTTTGGGCGACTTTCCACTCTTGCTAACCTTTCAAATGGACCCAGGGTCCTTCAGAAACTTGCGGAATCCTTGACATCTGAGAAAATTCCCAAAAGTGATCTGTTTATGTGTTGTGCACAGTGCAAAAGTTTGGGAACCTTAAATTAGCTATATGACTTCCTGATTAAAAAATGAAATTTAAGAAATACAGGAATAAACAGGTCTAAATCGCAAACCTAGAACCCTAAATACTGTGAAGGAAATAATTATTTGATCCCTTGCTGTTCTTGTAAATTTGCCCACTGACAATACATGAACAGTCTATAATTTTAAGGGTAGGTTAATTTTAACATTGAGAGATAGAATATCCAAAAAAAATCAAGCAAATCACATTGTATAAATTAGATAAATTTATTTGCATTTTGCAGTGATAAATAAGTATTTGATCCCCTACAAACCATTATGAGTTCTGGCTCCTACAGACCAGTTAGACGCTCCTAATCAATTCAATACCTGCATTAAAGACAGCTGTCTTACATAGTCACCTGTATAAAAGACTCCTGTCCACAGACTCAATTAATCAATCAGACTGATTACAACTGTTGGTGCAATAGTAAGAAAATGGAAGAAATACAAAATGACTGACAATCGACATCTATCTGGGGCACCATGCAAAATCTCACCTCATGGGGTATCCTTGATCATAAGGAAGGTGAGAGATCAGCCTAAAACTACACGGGGGAACTTGTTAATGATCTCAAGGCAGCTGGGACCACAGTCACCAAGAAAATCATTGGTAACACATTACGCCTTAAAGGTATAAAATCCTGCAGTGCCCGCAAGGTCCCCCTGCTCAAGAAGGCACATGTGCAGGCCCGTCTGAAGTTTGCCAATGAACACCTGGATGATTCTGTGAGTTATTGGGAGAAGGTGCTGTGGTCAGATGAGACAAAAATTGAGCTCGCCGTGTTTGGAGGAAGAGAAATGCTGCCTATGACCGAAAGAACACCGTCCCCACTGTCAAGCATGGAGGTGGAAACTTTATGTTTTGGGGGGTTTTCTCTGCTATGGGCACAGGACTATTTCACCACATCAATAGGAGAATGGATGGAGCCATGTACCGTAAAATCCTGAGTGATAACCTCCTTCCCTATGCCAGGACATTAAAAATGGGTCGTGGATGGGTCTTCCAGCAAGACAATGACCCAAAAGATACAGCCAATGCAACAAAGGAGTGGCTCAAGAAGAAGCACAGTAAGGTCATGAAGTGGCCTAGCCAGTCTCCATACCTTAATTCCATAGAAAACATATGGAGGTAGTGGAAGCTCCAAGTTGCCAAGCGACAGCCTCAAAATCTGAATGATTTAGAGATGATCTGCAAAGAGGAGTGGACCAAAATTCCTCCTGACATGTGCGCAAACCTCATCATCAACTAGAAAAAACATCTGACTGCTTCTCTTGCCAGCAAGGGTTTTTGCCACCAAGTATTAAGTGTTGTTTGCCAGAGGGATCAAATACTTATTTCTCACTGCAAAATGCAAAGAAAAGTATCTGATTTATACAATGTGATTTTCTTGATTTTTTGGGGATATTCTATCTCTCAATGTTAAAAATAACCTACCCTTAAAATTATAGACTGTTCATGTCTTTGTCAGTGGGCAAACTTACAAAAACAGCAAAGGATCAAATAATTATTTCCTTCACTGTAGATACCAGACCCACTAAATGAATACTTAGCCTACAGAACACATTAACACAGGCCTAAACAAATACAGACCACCCAAAAAAGCACAGACCCAGCCTCTTGAATTTAACAGACCCCAGACCTTTCTTCACAAATTAATAAAAAGCTCAAAGACCTCTTTAGCATGGACACCAGAGCTCAGAGATCCTAAATAATGGCACAGGACCAAATCCATTAAATACATAGACCCCTGACCAGAAGCCCGAATGCCAAATACCAGAACTTTGGAAAAAATACAGACCCCTAAATAAATATACCCCAGACCGCCTGTGTAAATACACCCCCCTAAATATATCCAGACTACAGACAAGACTTTCTAAAAATTTCAAACACCAGACCCTAAATGTAGAGCACACTACCCTAAATTAATACAGACCCCCTAAAGAAATAAAGCCTGCCCAGATCCCTAAAACAAGCCCCCTAATACAGACCCTAAGACTCTTGATTTGAATAGGAGATGGATTTGCAGTACCCTGCAGCAGCCACTACAAGTAGACGGAGCAGCTCGGAGAGTGAACATTTCCGGCTGGCGGCTGCCCACAGCCATAACTGCTGATCGGCGGGGGTGCTAGGTGTTGGACCACGGACGATCAGACATTGATAACCTAACCTAAGGATAGGCCATCAATGTAAAAGTAGTGGACAACTTTTTTAAACAGGTCCCAGAGTAGACCCCAGAAAATATAGACCCCAGATCAGATCCATTTATAATTGCGTATACCCCAGATTAGCTCCACTGGGCTAATACAAAGCCCTCCAGACCAGAGAAGACCTTCTAAAAAAATCACAGACCCCAGATCATCTCTGCTGATACGTCTCTACTTCTCTTCTGCAGATACTCTTCTCTTCTCGTTCCCAGCAGAATGGTAAGTCCACGCCGGGGAAGTGGATAGGGCTGCGGCTGTGACCATCCTATTTCCCTCATCTCACCAGTTAAGCACCAGCTCTGTTCACTTGGTTCACCCTGGATATGAATAGAATGCCAAGACTACAGTAAAGACTGACACTTATACAGACGAGAGTTGGGATACAGCAGAGCCAATTTCCCTGCACAGTGGTGCCTCAGCCATCCGCTATGCAGAAAACTGAGCTCAGTTTAAGTGATTGGGGGAGGCTCAAGTACCCTGCTTAATCAGATGGCCAGAGGCCTGGGGCTAGTTTAAGATGACCAAAATGCATAGCGGAGATCAACAGAAATTTTGGTTTTCACAAAGTTTTCGGCTTCATGTTTTAGATCTTTCAGTCTGCAATCCTTGTATTTCCTGCAGAAAGGCAGTCTGTCCTTAATGTTTTCTAGGACAGAAGTGGCTTCTTTGCTTCCCTTCTTGACACCAGATCAGCCTCCAAAAGCTTTTGCTTCACTATGTGTGCAGATGCACTGTCCCCGCCTGCTACCATTCCTGAGCAAGCTCTGCAGTGGTGTTGACCCAAACCCAAAGCTGAATCTTCTTTAGGAAACGGTCCTGGCACTTACTGAACTTTCTATGGCACACTGAAGCTTTCTTCACAGCAATTGAACCTCTCTCTTTGAAGTTCTTGATGATCCTATGAATAGTTGATTTAGGGGCTATCTTACAAGCAGCAATGTCCTTGCTTGTAAAGCTGTTTTGATGCAAAGCAATGACAACTTCCTTGGAGGTAACCATTGATAACAGAAGAAGACAATGATTTCAAGCACCAGCCCCCTTTTTCTAAATCAATCAGCATGACTGAGTGATATCAGCTGTCTTGGCCTTGTCCCTTTCTCCTGAGCTAATAAGATGATCACAGAAATCATTAAAGCAGGTCATTTTGTGGCAAGGCTGAAAATCAGTGGAAATGTTTTTTTGTGATTAAGTTCACTTTCATGGCAAAGAATGACTGCAATTTTTCATCTTTTCACTCTTCATAACACTCTAGCGTTAATGCAAATTGGCACTATAAAAACTGACACAGCAAAACTTGTGAAAACCAAAACTTGTGTTAGTCTCAAAAGACTCAAAATTTTTGGCCGCGACTGTACGTTCAGAAGCGTCTGAGGTTGAAGTAATAAAGATGTTAAAAAGATATTAAAAGGGGGCTACCTGAGGATGTCTTACATTGATGCAGCAATTACATAGCCCCACAATGGTTAAAAAAATCCATCTCTGGTACATACAACTACAGGATGCAGCATAAAGGAGCTCATTGCCTGAATTCTTTCTCTTTTGCAGTCCTCAATAAGAAGAAAGCCGTGACATGAGAAATTACTGATAATTAGCGTGATTCCTCGTTCCAGGGGTGAGCTCAGGTGACTATATAAGCTGGCGGTTCCTGGCCCTCCTCGGGCAGTTTTGAGGATGTCATGCTCATTATTTGGCATTTTATTACTGGCTCTGGGCTCTTCAATGATGGTTAATAGAGAAGCTGCAAGTAATCTACGGCCGGAATGAAGGTTGCGACCCTCCATGACTCGCTCCCTTATAATAGGCGTTAGCTAAGTGAGGAAGGTGCCTGGATGTGATGATTGTTGACCTCAATGCTCAGGACCATGGAAATATCTATGGGTTGAGCTCTTATTTTCATCTATACAGACAACAGGGTCAACAGCAAAACCATACTTAGGGTTTGTGATAATCTAGAATGGACGGGATCTCGTAGTGGCCATGTTAGAAGAAAGTTAGGTGATGCATTGTCCAGTAACCATAGGACCAGTGCATCAGGTAGGCTCCGTGCTTCAGGTCTGACGACCCCCCCCTACTCCACTCCTTGTGGCAAGGATGCCGGTTTGGCAAAGTGTGCAACTGCGTTTCATCATCAGGTGGGTGCAGAAGTGGTTGTAGGTGGAGTGGAAAAGGTTTGGAGGGTTGTGGCTATAAGGACGCTGCCATTACTTTTTTCCCAGACAAGCATGCTCTACGTGCCGCCGTACAGAAGTAATGCCAACATCGTCCGCTTTGCTACCTCTTCGTTTACTATTGCGATTCCTGCCATATCAGAATAACAATGCGTTGCAATTTTTGGATGAATTTCCCAGTTCCTGATGTCCACTGGAGCACATTCAGAAACATGGCCGTTTTCAAAAGTTCATGACCCGGTGTGATTTGTGAAATGGAGGCTAACTGGAAGAAAGTTGCAGACGGAGCCAGAATTTACAGAAAAGCGATAGTAACAAGACCATTTCGAGCGGCCGCCTCTCAGCTGCTGACCACAAAATCGTTAGGACGCTGTCAGACTCCTTACAGGAGATTTATTATAACGGCTATTGACTTCTGGAGCCGTCCGATACGAGCAGAAGCCAGCCCAGCACCCACGGGGTTGTCGCCTAGCTCTGTGCCAGTCTTCACTAAAGCTCTGGCATTCTGTTCAAGAACCAGGAGGTTCAGGATGGTCAAGGCTACAAATTCTGACCTGAATGTGCTGATTACATACTGTGCCTGAATGCAATTCAGCTGCACTGAGTTCTCCACATGAGTAAGAAATGATAAGGGATGGGAAATGGCTAAACATGAACAACGGCTGGCATTCTGCCTTTCACAAAAGGTCCACAAAACTGCAGCTCTGCCATACTCAGGATCAATGAAGGTCCCAGAGGTCAATCATAAAGTGATGGCAAATCATAGTGAAATGATATTAGATACAAAACATAATCTTCAATATCCACAGTGGGTAAGATTCATGTCCCGCAGAGATGCGTCCTAACTTACCTCTTGTGATACTCTGTATGGTGATGTTTATGCTTTTTGTGTTTGTGTGACCACACAATGGTCGTGATGATATTAGCATGTCTTGTCTTGATAATGTATTGAATTTAGAGAGTAAGAATCTGGAATTTATTATACAACATTTGAGGAAATTAAAAGTGTAAACTTCTGTAGCACAAATTCAGTTTATACTGTGGTAAAGCGGCTTCCTCGGTTGTACACAGAACACTGTCTCTTTAAGTTTCGGGTTGGTTTATTAAAACGTAATAAACCAATCTAGAGTCCGTAAAGTAAATACAGCCCATTTGGCATAATGGCAAAACAAAATACAAAGATGTAGCACAGTCTGTTTATTGGCCGTGGTTCTGCCACTCAGGGTTAGCCACACATGCAAGCTCCTCTCTGGAGCAAGTCTCTCTAGATACTGACCCACACCTGAGTCATAAGGCTGGCTCTTTACAGCCCAGACCACACCCTGGGGTGGAGATATGGTGAATGGCCTCCTGCCTGCACTATGGCCATTCACACAAAACATGCCCTTTTAAACATGGCTGATTAACCCTCTCTGCACCTACTATGCAGGAGAAGACTTCCACATTTCACATCACTGACTCTAATAGCCTCAGTGAAACATCTCCCCTCCATTATTCTGACAGTGACTTTGTCACAATACATTGACATTTCCCTTTTGACTTGACGTGTGCCTTGACCAACAGGCCAAGTCAAAAAGCCATGATAAAGAGCCAGCATCAAATTAATATTAAATAGATGCCTAAAATCTCACGTTACAGCTACATCAATTCAGAAGATAAAACGACATTGCAGGACATGGTCAAATTCTTATTATCCGCCATAGCTGCCTTTAAAGGGCAGGGATTCCTCCAAGGGGCTATGCCAAGAGTACAAGTTATCATCTGTCCATTAAATCGGTGAAAACTTGTTGATTGGAGCACTCGGACCCTCTTCGATCAGCTCGTCAGCCCCAGTCCTGTGGGGAGGGTTTTTCTTTGTCATTCTAAGACAACACCTTTAAAGAGAATTGTGCAGGATTAGAAAAACATAACCGCAAAGTTATAGTATTTGTGAGATTTGATTTTTGAGATTAAAGGGTTAAGGTAATCCAGCTCTGTATCGGTGATTGGTCTTCAGCCTGTCCCTATAATGGAGTGGTTGGAGGAGGGCAATCTAGGACAGGCTCTGCATGGAGGGGTTACTAAACCGATTATCATCTTGTATAAATGTCTTTCTTGCTCTCCAGGAGAGGTCGCTCCATGGGTATTAAGAGCGGGGGACGAGGGACAGTTTCCGTAGCCGTTCACCAGATGGATACTTTAGTTAGATGTTTGGAGAGCAGAAGACAGGATTTAGCTTAGAAAATGTGTTGAATCCGCAAAGGTATTGTAATGTAACGTGTGCTCTAAAATGTGCCATCTGTGTCTCCTGACATTGCGATCCATGAGCAGAATAATAATAATCGTGACCTCTTCTAGTCACTTTTGGTCCTAAAACCCATGTGGTCCCCCAAGGCCCAGCAGTTGACGAACGGCCTCTGCCCACCACTTTCCTCCAGCTCTTCTTTGCATATAACTTTTTCCCTCTTATATGACATTGCTATTAATGAGAACCTCTCACCAAGTCAATAATGGCCAGTTTTTGGTCATATTCTATTCTTGGTGCTCCCCTGTGTATGTTGTTTTTTGTTTTTTCAAAATCCACCATACGGTTTCAGAGATATTTATTTAGAGCTAATTTTTATGTTTTTTAACGAAGGGGTAAAAAACATTAAAAAAGAGTGACACATGGAGCTCATTCACATGACCGTACTCCTTCATGGACACATTTTTTCTCAAAACAATAGATAAATCTTTATTTTATATTTAGCATCTTTGTCCTTTCCTGTGTGAGGATATCCCATATCTAAAACATGCTTGATGCTGCTATTAATCCACAAATCCTCTCTTCATCGGCAGGTTGGCACGCAGGTGTCGGACCTTGCATATTGATAGCATGCTATGGAAGGAGACACGCTAGAAATGGCTGCTGGGATGTATGAAATTAAAACCGTATTAATTTGGAACTAGTGCCCTTGTGCCGTCTCCCCACTCCTCCCATCGACACTGTCCTTCTGCTTTATAGGCCTCCTGGGCCACCCCGGGCTCCAGATTAACTCATAACTCACTTGTCCTTGACACCCTAAAGAGAAATTTACACGGATACTGTTCTCTGAGCCCTCTTCCAGCGAAGACCCTTCCAAGGATTAAACCCACTAATCTGTTTGTTCCGTCAGTGCGGTATTATTGAGTAGTAAGACTTGACCACAGCCGCTCCCGTCTACCCAGAAGTTGCTTATTTTCTATATATTAAGTAGTGCATAGATGTAGAAGAGCTGAAGATGTTACCATACCTCAATATGATATTGCAATGGGCTATCTGTGGTTTTACATGGGACTGCAGGTAATCCTTTCTTAACTCTGAAGCCGCATTATTTGTGTATTAGGACAACTTGAAGGCTTTGCAAATATTACCCAATGTTTTTGATCCTAAACAAAAGGGGGGAAAAAGAATGGAGTAACATCAGGAGGGATCAGACTACACAGTGGTTTATTTTGTAGTCTGTAACCATTGGAGACACATTGGTCTGCATACACAAACAGTAGGATATTTAAAAAAAAATGGTTGTTTGTATTTGTTTAGGTTTTTATATTAAAGGGGTTTTGATGGACTTTTACATTTTAGCGGAGAGTAGGGATTATTCAAAAATAGAAATATGTTCTTTACAACTTGAATCCACCACCACTCCAACTCCAGTGATCTCTGCCAGAATCAGGTGTCCCTTCCATCAGTCATTTGATCACTGCGGCCCTGAATAGCAGGACTAGTCAAATGACTGCTACATGGTACGTGATGTCTTTTAGTCATCGGTTACCTTGGCCTTTGAAGCCATTAACCAATCACTGGCTACTCATGTGACCGCTGAGGCCAGTGATTGGCTGCAGTGATGGCTTATTCTATCACTTTCTAGGTGGAGCATGGGCGCTGAAGCGACGTGGAATTTGGTGGGTAAGTAACACTTATTTCTTTATCTTATAACAATCCCTACTCTCACATTTTGAAAATGCCTTGAAAACCATTTTAAGGAGAACCTTTCACCAATTTTATCATGTTCAACTAGTGACATCAAGGAATGGTGGCTGCAGGGCTGAGTAGAAATGTTATTTTTCAATTTTTTTATTGCTCATCTCATTTGCAGATATATTAGCTTGTAACGTTTTGTTTTAATTTTCACTAAGACCAAGAAGGTGGTAAGTGATTTTTCTCTTTGGGTTGTTTACTTTTTCCCCTGCATGACGTTGACCAATCATAAGCAGGAGGCATCATGCAAGGGAAAAAAGTATCATGGACTCCGAGAAGGAAAGAATCTGCTTTCTTGGTGTGCTCTGATAAGACTGATGTGTCTAACCAAGTCACACAGATCTGTCAGCAATTACTGTGCAGGAACAGGGAACAGAACTATGGGCCATTAAAAAGATCACTTTAACTCTCCTTTCACAGTGCTGTAAGCTCTGCTCTACTCCCCTTACCCACACTGACAGTACCATGAGAGAAGAGCTGCAAATGATTTTTATGACACAGCTCTGTTCTACTCCCATCCCCCACTTGTAATAATAGTAGATATCCCCAGTGAGAACAGTGGGGAGAGACTGGCTGTGTGTTATTATAAACACCTCTGGAAGCTCTTCTCTCAGGGCACTGTCAGTGTGGGGGAGGGGAGTAGAGCAGAGCTTACAGCACTGTGAAAGGAAAGGCTTTGCTCTCCTCCTCCTGCAAAGTAGCCTAACCAGGTAGGTTTGTGTGACTTGGTTAAATACATCAGTCTTACTAGATCACACAGAGAAAGCCAGCTCTGATCTTCTTTGGGGATTTGTTCTTTTTTTTTTTTCCCCCTATATGACACCTCCTGCTTATGATTGGTCAACATCATGCAGGGGAAAAAGTAAACACCCGCAGAGAAGAATCTCGAATAATGCCACCTGGTCTTAGCAAAAATCGTAATCTAAACCTTATAAGCTAATATTTCTGCATAGAAGATAAGAAATCAAAAAATAACAAATATTTTGCTCTGCAGCAACTATTGCATTTTATGGCGGGTTTATCATGCGAAAAGTTCTCATTAAATACTTCTAGTTTGTTTTCTCCACTTCCATGGGCCCTGCGTGCAATAGCTGCAGGAACATACTGAGTCCTTCTTTATGAAGTGCCCCGCATTCCCTTCTTTCATTACCTGCAAGATTTAAGATGTGCTCAGGTTATGGCTCTCACCGCCTGAGAAGGTTTGGATTTCCCCCATGAGTCGCCCTCAATGCTCTTCTATAGTACAATGGATATTGATTTACTGTTTTACATTTGCCATGCACCTGAATTCCCATTGTAAAGATCACAGATATTTTAATGCTTTACCTTGTCCGGAGGGATTCCCATTGCCTGGTGTAATTCATTTCAGAGTCGAAGGCGGAGAAGACCAATCTGCTTATTTTTTCTTTCGAGGCATGAGCAGTATTGGCATGGTGTTGTAGTCCTCTCTTTGTATAATCTTCATAAACCATATCTCTCTCCACATACGTGGCAGGAGCGCGAAGCCAAGGTGCTTTCTGTTTTCTGAGGAAAAGGACTTTCATAGTAATTCTGTTTTGGGCAAGGTTCCCTGTCCCATACCCACTGGGAGTGGTCTGTACCATCCACCATCCTTTTTGAGCACCTCAAAAAATATCTTTACTAGAAGGCCCCATCTATGACCTAAATTTCCCCTATGTGGGTAAACAACTTGGTTGATCCTCCATAGCCGATAGAGACTGACTCTTGACTCTTGCAATGCTTAGTTCTCCCTGCGGAGGCACTGTAGAGAAAAAACAGCAGGTGAAGGAAAAAAAACGTTCACGGGAACGTCCTGTAGACGGTCTCCTTAAAAAGTTGTTGGGATGGTCAACGATCTGACCCAACTCGTGATGTCAGTTGACAAGAGTCCATTTGCAAAGTTGCCCGTCTCGTAAAAAACTTTCATATTCGTCTCCACGAGTGTAATATGTTGGGACTGACTGTTAGTATCTCACCTAATTATCGCCAGAGAATGAGATATTCAGAATCTGCATGGAGGAGAGACTGCGCTGCGTAGGTGGTCCCTTCTAATTATTTATTGCTATAAGGAGATCCATGGAAGTCAGGGAAGAAATCCAGGCTGCAGCGACTCTGCTTCTGATGGTTTCCAAATCTATAATTGTGATGTGACAAATAGCTTATCCGTCCAGCCAGGTGTGATAATTGTACCGCAGCAGTCTTCACTGCTTACAACACATACAGTCAGTTTTTACTTTTCTCTTTTTTTTCCCCCCTTCACAGCTGGTGTTTTTCTCAGTTGTATGTTATACTGTTATAATGCTGCATGATTTTATATTCAGATCCATTGTCTTTCGGATGCGTAAAGTGATTTTTCTAACATTAAAAAAGTTCTCTAACTTCATATAATTTTAAAGGGTCCTGAATATAGAGGCCCCCTCTACTGTTTGTTTTGGGGGGTCCCCTGACTTTGATCAGCCTTTTGTTGAATATACGCTTAGAAAGCCCAGTGATACAGATGTGTCTTTACCATTCCCCTTGGTTCAGCATAACATAAAATGAGTGGTGTTAGAAAAGCAGCTTAATAAAAAAATTAAAAAAACACCCATATTTTTGGGATACTCAGTCAGGAGACTTTTATTCTATACTAGATGGTGGCCCGATTCGAACGCATCGGGGATTCTAGAATAGGTATGCGGCCGACGGGGCGCAATTAGCAGAGCGACGTTTAAATTTGGCGCCCAAATCGCTGATTGGTCGCGTTAGGCAACCGCGACCAATCAGCAAAGCGGTGTTTAAATTTGGCAGCAATATCGGTGATTGGTCACGGGCGGTGGCCGCGACCAATCTGCGAACCGTGTTAGTGAGGACTGGAGAGCGTGTTTAAATTTGGCACCAAAATCGCTGATTAGTCATGACCAATCAGCAGAGTGGTGTTTAAATTTGGCGCCAATACTGCTGATTGGTCGCGGCCGCCAACCGCGACCAATCAGCGGAGCGATACAGAGCGGTGTTTAAATTTGGCGACAAAATCGCTGATTGGTCGAGACCGCCGGCCGCGACCAATCAGCGATTTTGGCGCAAAATTTAAACAACGCTCTGCTGATTGGTCGCGGCCGTCAGACGTGACTAATCAGCGACTTTGGGGCCAAATTTAAACTCCGCTCTGCATCGCTCTGCTGATTGGTCGCGGTCGCCGGCCTCGACCAATCAGCAGAGCGTTGTTTAAATTTGGCGCCAATCTCGCTGATTGGTCGCGGATGGCGGCCGCGACCAAACAGCAGAGCGGTGTTTAAATTTGGCGCCAAAATCGCTGATTGGTCGCGGGCGGCGGCCGCGACCAATCAGCGAACCGTGTTAGTGAGGAATGGAGAGCGTGTTTAAATTTGGCACCAAAATCACTGATTAGTCGCGACCGCGACCAATCAGCAAAGAGGTGTTTCAATTTGGCGACAATACTGCTGATTGGTTGCGGCCGGCGACCGCGACCAATCAGCAGAGCGATGCAGAGCGGGGTTTAAATTTGGCGCCAAAATTGCTGATTAGTCGCGGCTGACGGCCGCGACCAATCAGCAGAGCGTTGTTTAAATTTTGTGCCAATACTGCTGATTGATCTCGGCCAGCGACCGCGATCAATCAGCAGAGAGTTGTTTAAATTTGGCGCCAATCTCGCTGATTGGACGCGTCTGGCGTCCGCGACCAATTAGCACAGCAGAGTTTAAATGTGGCGGCAAGATCGGTGATTGGTCGCGGCCGCTATTTAAATGTGGCGCCCAAATCGGTGATTGGTCGCGGGCAGCGGCCGCGACCAATCAGCAGAGCGGTGTTTAACTGTAGCGCCAAGATCACTGATTGGTCGCGTGCGGAGAGCGCGACCAATCAGCGAATCGTATTGGTGAGGAGCGGGGAGCGGAATCGTATTAGTGAGGACCGGGGAGCGCCGCTGCCTGTGCGGCTACTTCAGCTGCGAGAACCCAGGACATGAGCGACTGCTCGCAGCAGAAGGATCCCGACCCGCAGCGCCGCTCCCCGGTCTTCCCTTCACACCCTAGCCGCTGGTCTCCCCACAGTATCCGCATGGTGTTACAAAGGTCCGGACATTTGTGTTAAAAATCGCTGATTGGTCGCTGGCGCTGCCCGCGACCAATCACCAATTTGGGCGCCAAATTTAAATATCGGACGCGACCAATCACCGATCTTGGCTCCACATTTAAACACCGCTGTGCTGATTGGTCGCGGCTGTTATTTAAATTTGGCGCCCAAATCGGTGATTGGTCGCGGCGCTCATCTCCCGGCTGCAACGCCGCTGACCTCCGTCCCGCAGATGAGCCGCTAACGGCCGCCATCTTTTTTCTGAAATCCCGCGGGGCTGATTGGCCGCTGCCGGACCAATGAGCGACGCGGGATTTCCTGGACAGATAGACAGACAGACAGACAGACAGACGGGATAAGACAATTATATAGTAGATGTGTCTGTTTTGGCCACCTGCTTTAAAGTCAAAAAAATAGGTGGGCATATCTGTAGTTGCTGGTTGCACAGTCTAGACCAGTGTTTCCCAAACCCCATCCTCACGGCCCCCCACAGGTCATGTTTTCAGGATCTCCTTAGTATTGCACAGGTGAGAGAATTCCTGATGCCTTGATGATACTTCAATCACCTGTGTAATACTAAGGAGATCCTGAAAACATGACCTGTGGGGGGCCATAAGGATGGGGTTTGGGAAACACTGGTCTAGATACTAGGTGTCACCATCATAGTGTTTCACTCATAGTTTAGACCATACACGTCAAACTCTGGCACGCAGGGTGATTATATTTGGCCCGCAACACCAGAACCACCACTCCTATGTGGGGCCCATTATTCTGTATAGAGGACTATGTTGGGCCCATTATACTGTATGAAGGACTATGTGGGATCATTATTCTGTATGGAGGACTATGTGGGGCCATTATTCTGTATGGAGGACTATGTGGGGCCATTATACTGTATGGAGGACTATGTGGGGCCATTATTCTGTATGGAGGACTATGTGGGGCCATTATTCTGTATGGAGGACTATGTGGGATCATTATTCTGTATGGAGGACTATGTGGGATCATTATTCTGTATGGAGGACTATGTGGGGCCATTATTCTGTATGGAGGACTATGTGGGGCTCATTATACTGTATGGAGAACTATGTGGGGCTCATTATACTGTATGGAGGACTATGTGGGGCCATTATTCTGTATAGAGGACTATGTGGGGCCATTATTCTGTATAGAGGACTATGTGGGGCCATTATTCTGTATGGAGGACTATGTGGGGCTCATTATACTGTATGGAGAACTATGTGGGGCTCATTATACTGTATGGAGGACCATGTGGGGCCCATTATACTGTATGGAGGACTATGTGGGGCCCATTATACTGTATGGAGGACTATGTGGGGCCCATTATACTGTATGGAGGACTATGTGGGGCCCATTATACTGTATGGAGGACTATGTGGGCCCATTATTCTGTATAGAGAACTATTTGGGGCCCATTATACTGTATGGAGGACTATGTGGGGCCCATTATACTGTATGGAGGACTATGTGGGCCCATTATTCTGTATGGAGGACTATGTGGGGCCATTATTCTGTATGGAGGACTATGTGGGGCTCATTATACTGTATGGAGAACTATGTGGGGCTCATTATACTGTATGGAGGACCATGTGGGGCCCATTATACTGTATGGAGGACTATGTGGGGCCCATTATACTGTATGGAGGACTATGTGGGGCCCATTATACTGTATGGAGGACTATGTGGGGCCCATTATACTGTATGGAGGACTATGTGGGCCCATTATTCTGTATAGAGAACTATTTGGGGCCCATTATACTGTATGGAGGACTATGTGGGGCCCATTATACTGTATGGAGGACTATGTGGGCCCATTATTCTGTATGGAGGACTATGTGGGCCCATTATTCTGTATGGAGGACTATTTGGGGCCCATTATACTGTATGGAGGACTATGTGGGGCCCATTATACTGTATGGAGGACTATGTGGGACCATTATTCTGTATGGAGGACTATGTGGGGCCCATTATACTGTATGGAGGACTATGTGGGCCAATTATTCTGTATGGAGGACTATGTGGGACCCATTATTCTGTATGGAGGACTATGTGGGGCCCATTATTCTGTATGGAGGACTATGTGGGTTCATTATTCTGTATGGAGGACTATGTGGGGCCCATTATACTGTATGGAGGACTATGTGGGGCCCATTATACTGTATGGAGGACTATGTGGGGCCCATTATACTGTATGGAGGACTATGTGGGGCCCATTATTCTGTATGGAGGACTATGTGGGGCCCATTATTCTGTATGGAGGACTATGTGGGGCCCATTATTCTGTATGGAGGACTATTTGGGGCCCATTATTCTGTATGGAGGACTATGTGGGGCCCATTATTCTGTATGGAGGACTATGTGGGGCCCATTATTCTGTATGGAGGACTATGTGGGGACAATATTCTGTATGGAGGACTATGTGGGGCCGCCCATTGTTCTGTATGGAGGACTATGTGGGGCCATTATTCTGTATGGAGGACTATGTGGGGCCCATTATTCTGTATGGAGGACTATGTGGGCCCATTATTCTGTATGGAGGACTATGTGGGACCCATTATACTGTATGGAAAGCTATGTGGGGCAATTATTCTGTATGGAGGACTATGTGGGACCCATTATACTGTATGGAAAGCTATGTGGGTCCCATTATACTGTATGGAGGACTATGTGGGGCCCATTATTCTGTATGGAGGACTATGTGGGCCCATTATTTTGTATGGAGGACTATATGGGACCCATTATACTGTTTGGAAAGCTATGTGGGGCCATTGTTCTGTATGGAGGACTATGTGGGACCCATTATACTGTATGGAAAGCTATGTGGGTCCCATTATTCTGTATGGAGGACTATGTGGGGCCCATTATACTGTATGGAGGACTATGTGGGGCCCATTATTCTGTATGGAGGACTATGTGGGGCCCATTATTCTGTATGGAGGACTATGTGGGGCCCATTATTCTGTATGGAGGACTATTTGGGGCCCATTATTCTGTATGGAGGACTATGTGGGGCCCATTATTCTGTATGGAGGACTATGTGGGGCCCATTATTCTGTATGGAGGACTATGTGGGGACAATATTCTGTATGGAGGACTATGTGGGGCCGCCCATTGTTCTGTATGGAGGACTATGTGGGGCCATTATTCTGTATGGAGGACTATGTGGGGCCCATTATTCTGTATGGAGGACTATGTGGGCCCATTATTCTGTATGGAGGACTATGTGGGACCCATTATACTGTATGGAAAGCTATGTGGGGCAATTATTCTGTATGGAGGACTATGTGGGACCCATTATACTGTATGGAAAGCTATGTGGGTCCCATTATACTGTATGGAGGACTATGTGGGGCCCATTATTCTGTATGGAGGACTATGTGGGCCCATTATTTTGTATGGAGGACTATATGGGACCCATTATACTGTTTGGAAAGCTATGTGGGGCCATTGTTCTGTATGGAGGACTATGTGGGACCCATTATACTGTATGGAAAGCTATGTGGGTCCCATTATTCTGTATGGAGGACTATGTGGGTCCCATTATTCTGTATGGAGGGCTGTGTATAATATACATTATTCTGTATACTGGGTGGCCAGCGAGTTTGTCCAAGTTTTTCATTTTGGTCCTCTGCGTGTTTGAATTAGACATCTCTGTTTTAGACAGAGGTTAACCCATATCCATAGAATAGGGGCTGCCTTCCTGATTGCTGTAGGTCTGAGCTTTCGGAAACCGAAGATCGGGGCTCTATATTGCCCCATCTAAATGGAGCAGTGGTCGAGCATACAGTATGTGCCTTCACTCCATTCATTCTCTATGGGACTAAGGAGAGAGCCGAGTACATTGCCGGCAAGTACAGAGGCAACCAATTTGGACTTTTTCTAAGGAAGATTAGGTTGACCAAGTAGAAGCGGCCAGTAGTGAACCTCCCAATTAAAGCACCACTTTTTATTTATTTTTCGACCAGAATAGTATCTGTAATATATGTTCCCTGTATGTAGTAGAATACTTACCAACCGCGATCTTCTGCTGGTATTGGCGTCGTTCCAGTCATTTTCTGACCGACTGATCACGAAAGGGTTTGCTGGGCGAGCCGGTAGTCACTTGTCAATAAGATGGTGGTCACAAGATGGCGGAGCAGAACACGAGTGCCTTTGGGAAGAGCAGAAGACAGCGGCTGGTATTTTACTACAGACAGGGATTAGACATTGTTATAGATCTCTTAGACCCGATGAAGCTAGTGTACTTACTTGAGAAATCTATATCAGAATAGCTGTATAATCCTGATATTAAAATTGGCATTAGCCCAAGGAGAGTTAAAGAACTTATGAATTTGTCAATTCAGTCTCTGCCCGCAAAGCCTCAATAACATGTGCAGCTTGTACTGAGCAGTGTGAGATTTCAGCAGCAGCGGGGAGAAAGGACACTGAGGCTGGGCAGGTAGTGATTGAATAAACTTGGATTTATGAGTTATCTCACTCTTTATATTGACTTGTAAAATGCTCCTTTTTATTATCAGCACTATACAGCCATTCTGGATTTTCAAAGCAAGTATGCCTGTCTCATCAGGTTCAAGATCTGTGTAACATTGCATGCAGTTTATATTGTGAAACCGGCTGACAGATCTACTTTAAGTAGTACGGCTTCTTGTTTTTGGGTCATAAAATTCTCATAACTGCTTCTCTAGTCTGATCTTGTGAGATTTTATATTATCTTTCTTTGCTTTGCTGGAAACAAGCTGCAGACGCTGGTAATGTCTGACGACTGGGAGGAAGAATATATTTGATTATGGGAGTAAGATGTTAACACTCTGTGTCTCGGCCAGGGTGTCCATACATTCTGATTGATCAGTAGTCATTTTAGTTTGTCGCACAGATGTTCCTAATGATCGGCCTGTCTAATAAAAATTGAGAGGTACGCAGCTCATGCAGATAAATGTTCATTAATATACTGTGTCGGAGCCAGAGGGCACACACTAATAATAATGAATCTGTTCTCATATTGACAAGTTGTGGAGCCTCTGTGATGATGACTAGCATGAGGAACACGTAGATCCCTTAGCAATGCCGGGTTGGTGTAGACTCTCCCATTTTAAGATCAGTGAATTTCGTTGAAAAGCCATGACAATTGCCTAGCGCGTTTCAGTGTCAGTCTTCTGATACTAACAGGTGCATAACATTAAAACGCGACTGCAGCCCTGCTGTGATCCGCTTTGTACCATTCATAAAGAGATGGAATCGCTGAAGCTATTTGTTAAGCAATTTATACGGATTATGGAGATCAGCGGTCGCTTTACAAGCCAGATCTGCTTTACCAAGACGTGTGCTTAGGTGTGCATGTATCTGTGCTATATGGTCATATAAGGGTTAAACTTTCTCACTAAAATTTTAAAAAAGTGGCGCCGTGACCGATCCAATCTGCCGCCATTTACTTATTTTACAAGCAGCACATAACAGACCCAATGGGTTGTCCGAGGAAAATATGCTATCGCCTGTCAACTGGAAGGATCAAAACGTACTAATTATAGGGGTCTGGCTACTGAGACCCCCACGTATCAGCAAAATGGGGGGGACTTTAACTTTTATCCCCTTTAGAATGGAGCGTCCATGCACACGACCGACGGCCACTTCTTTCATTATTTATGGGGCTGTTGAAAAAAAGCTGAGCAGCCCCGAAGGAAATGACCGGAGAGAGTGATGTTTTTTTCTTTGGCTTCATTGCATGTTTCTCACTCTAAAAACTGTATTAAGTACGTTGATGTCAATGTATTATGCATTGGACAGGGCTTCCTTAACCCACCATGACATATCAGCAATAAGATCTAATAGAAAATGTTTAACTAACACTCAAGAAAAAGAGTGTAATGGCAAGTGATTGACTCCAAAGACGGTCAAAAATCGAGTTGTCTTCTTCTCTTGGACCTCTGGGACACTGCTATATTAGGGTTCCATTATTATCAGCTCCCTGGACTACCGGATGTTGTTCTAGTACTGTGTTTGGCCAATCACACCCTAATGGAATGGTCCGTACTGGTGAGTCCATATGTGAAGGTGGCCATACACCTTAGATGGCTGTCGGACTAACAATGCTTTAGCCGATCGTTCGGCCTACAAGCATCTAAGTCGACTCTCCCATGTACAGGAGCGCTTGTTTGGCCCACTGGTCCTGTGATCTCTATGACCTTATCTCTGTGAGAATAATGTAATTGGCAGTCCGAAATTAGACATGCCCAATTCACATCTTCCCTGACCGTCAGTTGGCTGGCACCGCCATACAAATCAGATTGTTGGCCAAACCCATCTATGTCTGATGTGTATGGAGGCCTTAAGTTTTGGGGCCCCCAAATACGAGACTAAAATCAGCTCTACCCACCGATATCGATGAGTTCAACCGTTGGCGTAATGTGTTCAGGGGCCCCAATTTACTGATGATCGGGAGAGATGTTGACCGCTCATGTCTGATTTTGGACTGCTGATCGCATTGTTCTCCTAGAGATAAGCCACTTGACGATGTTTCAGCTGATAGCTTTCTTTTAGGGGGGACAGGAGCGCTTGGCCAAGCAAGTGCTCCTGTGTATGGGAGAGTCGCCTGAGATGGCCGTCTGCCAAATGATTGGCCAAAGCATCGTTCGGAAAAACAGACATCTGACGTGCATGGCTTGCCTTAAAGCTTTAGAATTTTTCAAGATCAAATTGCTAGTCTACTAGGATTGTGGTTTCCCCACATAACCCTAAATATGCTTGTAATAACATGAGAGCAACTGAAACTCTGAAAAACTGACACTTAACACTTGCAAATCTGTCCACAAGTGTCCACAGATAGATGTTCTGTGCGACCCAAGTCTCATTTTTACCGAGTGTAACATTGAGGGCCACAACTTTCTCTCTGCCGTTGGCGTCTTCATTGAACATCGTCCAACTAGTTCACTACAGTTAGTCAAATCATCCTGGTCTGAAAACAGTTTCACGTTAAAAAAACATCCTTTATCGTTGCCGTGATTGACTTTTACATGTATCCAATAACTTCTGGTATGAATGAGCCCTTGAACCAGCTGCCAAAAATAGTCGTATCCATTCTTCAAAAAGATTGCTGATAAGGATGGGAGATGGTGTCTGCTCTACACATAACCTCCCTGTTCTCCGGCCGTAAATTCTTAGCGCTGACCCTTTGCTTTGGCGCAGCCATAAATAAATCACTCTACGGACCATCGATTTGTGACCGTTCCAAGGTTTAATAGCCGTTAGTTATGATGCAAGGAGGCTGGATTATGACTCCCCTTAGGCTGCAGTCTTCCAAGTCACTGAATGTTTCATGGCTGCAGCATCTATCGGTAGCCTATGGCTTACAACACTGCCAAGAATAATGAAGGAGTGGATAGAGGTCATGTCCCGGGTGGTTTTCCACTAATTAGGTGCATTTGCAGAATTTTTTGGCATATATCCTGTACTTTAAAAATAATCATTATCTAGTCCCCAGTGAGGTTTCTAAAGGGGTTAACGCACCTGAACATGAACACGCTAGATGTATCTGATTATCTCTGCGCTACGCCTAATATTCGCCTCCTTCCAGCAGTGTCCTCTGATCTTTCGTCTCCTCGGGAAACCAGATCTTGAGTTTCCCCATCATTACATTTTTTTTCCCTGCTCTTGCAACTCTACTTAGATATGGAAATGTGTCTGCTGACTCACTGACAACCTTTCCAGTACTTTCACTTAATAGCAGCAATTAGAATTTTGTACCAGCTAAATAGTTGTAAAGTTACGGGAGAGGTGATGCTTTATGTTGATGAATGCGATATAATGAGAGTTTAGGTGTAATAAAGAGGTTTTGTTTAGTGATAGAGAAATGAACTCGCGTACATACTGCAGGTGTGAACATTGCTGGGCCGTGGTGTTTTATGGGATCTTAATCTTTTATGAGGGTTGTAGGTACGTCCTTCATACCACTGTGTCTTCTTGTATTGGAAATGCAGTATCACATTTGTGTCCTCGTTCACCAACTCTTGGATTCAGCTCATTGTGCTACTGACTCTTATTGAAGACACCCAAAGAGTGTATGGAGAATTATGTATGGGAAAAGTAAGCAAAATAAGTCTCCATAAACTCCTAGGGTTTCTTCAGGGACAGTAGCACCCTGAGCTGTATCTAAGGAATCCCATGTATTGATGTGGAACAAGAATCCTGAAACAGATGTCTACAGATGGGCGTCTCTGGTTTGATATCAGCTAATTTGCTTACTTTTTCTTATCCTATGGAGCATTGCCTCTATATAAACTTCCATTCACTATCTGGGACTTTTCAACCAGAGCCAGTTCCAGCCTAAGCTGCATCTCAGGCATCCTATTCAGCTAACAAGTCCCCTGCTATGTACCGCTGTGGTTCATGAGCCCTGAAACAGCTGTCTACGGATGGGTGTCTCTGGTTTGGTATGCTTTTTTTTCCCTATGGTCTTAATACACTATCTGGGTCTCTTCAGTTAGGCTATGTTCACACACGTTGTGTTTTTTTTCTGCTGCTAACTTTTCTCTGGCAGGAAAACAGCTGCGTTAAAAATGCATGTTTTGGTGCGTTTTTTGTTGCATTTTTGCTGCGTTTTTTTTGACCACCCATTACTTCCTATGGGTGAAAAAACGCTGCAAAAACGCAGGTGCTTTTTCTGCTGCAAAAACGCTGAAAGAAGGGACATGCTCTATTTTCCAAATACGCAAGCAAGGTAGAAAATACGCAGCAAAGAAAAAACATGTGTGAATAGAGAATTCTGGTTTCTCATACACTTTGCTGGTACTGCAAAACGCAGCTGAAAATTTGCATAAAAATCTGCTGCAAAACACAAAAGTGTGTAAACACAGCCTTACACCAGTGTCCCCCCAACTCCAGTCCTCAAAGCCCACCAACAGGTCATGTTTTCAGGATTTCCTTACTATTACACAGGTGATGGAATTATTGCCCGTGTAATACTAAGGAAATCCTGAAAACATGACCTGTTAGTGGGGCTTGTGGACTGGAGTTGGGGAACACTGCCTTAGAGCCACTATAACCATAAGCTTCATCTAAGGCATCTGACTCGCCCCCTGGGCCTGTGTCGTGCGTGCACGTGTATGCGGGGAATACCCGGAGCCGGATCGCTGGGGGTTGTAGTCTCTGTGGCGATGACCCGGTCCGTGCCCAGGGTGGTCAAACCAGTGGCAGTCTTAATAGTATTGTAATTGTCCGACTACGCCACCCGTGGATTGCGGTCAGTGGGGACCGCCACTGCAAGGCAGACCGCTGAGGCCGGTGTTATGTGTGCAGCTAAGAATGGGATGACTCCCCACGGGAGGAGTATAGCCTCAGGGCAGTTAGTGTGAATGATGGGAGTGATGGTGCACGAGCGCAGCCGAAATAACTCAGAGTCCGTGCAGTGCAGTTCAGGGTCTTTACTGGTGTTATAAAGCAGACCCTCTCGGGAGTACTGGTTAGCAGTAGGGGCCTGGTCAGTCTGTGAGCAAGCAGGATCTCCCCCTGGCCAGGTGGAGTTGTAGGCCTCCCCGTCTATCTGCACTCTTCCTGGCTACCTTGCTGTGTGCGGGTAGAAGTAGCCCACGTCCCTGAGTATACCGTGTGGTGCTCACCCGTATGGCCGGTGACTTGGGGCCTTCTGTTAGCCTCCGCTCCACGATGGCGGAGCTGGTCCCTTGCTTGTGACCGTGCCTCCGGGCTTCTATGGCCAGAGGACCTGGAATCCCCTGCCGGTTGGATTCTGCTGCTGGACCTGGATGTCCCCACAGCCTCGGACTCCGTGTCCGGTCTTAGTGTCCTCAGCCAGGGCGAGCTATCTAGCTTCCAGCCCCTGGCACTCGCTGCTGCTCCTACAGAGCTCCTAGTTCTTGCTTTCCCTGTATCTGCTGTCCTCCAGACCAGACTGCGTCTCTGTCTGGGACTTCACTCTCTAATCCCGCCCCAGACCCAGTTTATAAGGGCAGATTCCTCCCCTCCCAGGTCTGGGCGGGCGGTGTTGCATGCTTAGGGCTCCTGACCAGAGAAACCTCCCACTTGCTCTCAGACATAATATTTCTATTACTGTGGCAACCAGACCCCTGGGGTGCCACACATCCTAAGCAGGCAACCAGAACACTACATTGTACTGATGATGATCAAGAACCCTGAAACAGTGGTCTACAGATGAGCGTCTCTGTATTGGATAATATGAAATAATTTGCATATTTTTCCCATGGAGCATTGCCTGTAAATATGTCTCCATGTACTTTCTGGGTTTCTTCAGTTATTTCCATTATTTCCCCGAGCTTCATATAGGGCATCTCACTCAGCCAACCAGTACCTTGATAAGTACTGAGGAGAGTGAAGAATCCCAAAACAGCGGTCTATAGATGAGTCTCTCTGTTTTGGCTTATATAAACTAATTTGTATATTGTTTTAACATGGATCGTTCCCTGTAATGAAACCTTGATACACCCAATACTGTGTTTTTTTCATCCAGAAACAGCTTCACTTATTTCCATGTGCTGACTCGGGCCGACAGTTTTTCCACCTTGAAATAGCACCACTCTTGTCCACGGGCTGTGTGGTCAAACTTCAGCAATTTGTAGAGGTCTATCACCTTTTGTAACATAATTTGATTCATTTTTACTTAGTACCTAGAAACCACAAGCAAGCAGGTCAGTTGCTGTTAACGAATCTGATAATGGCTCTATATTTCTAAATTTAATTTGTGCAAATACTTGTGACGGCCCAACTAATTCACATGAATATTTAACCACGTATTCAATATTTTTATCTGTCCCTAGTTTTACTGGAAGATCCCCATGCACTCTCGGAAGACTAACAGTAGGCACCTAATAATAAGATCAATAGGTCCATCAACAGCAGCTTGTTGACTGTTTCCTTGTGAGATTTTTTTTTACATTGCGCATTAAAATGAACAAATCACACAAAGCAATGATGATATTACAAAGATCACAATGATATGAACTGTGACGCTTCACTTTTAACCCATAATAATGAGATAATAAGTTCTGCCAATGTTTCTAGTGAGACAAAAAAGTGTCTAAACACACAATAAATCTGATGCATGGCGGATAATACAGACCTGTGTTCTAGCAGAGATTATAATGTCTCTTATTTACCATGGGAAAGTAATTAACCTACCAGCATGTTTTTGCACCGTGGGTAGATACTGAAGTTTCCAAAGGGAACCCATGTGAGCTTTAGGGGTTTCTATACCTCCACGTCTCACTACATGCCGGCGTATTACCGCAGCGTACATCCCCCCAGGCCTTATATACATTTGGCTCACTTTAATTGCAATCTGTTAATTAGAAATTCAGAAACCCGAGGCAGGCATTATTTTATAGCTAGACCCAAGGAGAATATGCAGGTGTATGATTCTGCTAATAATCTGAAACTAATGGAAGAAAAGTAACTGCACACCAGTCTGTAATAATGCTGGGGGTTGTAGTTTTGCAATCGTTAAAGACTGTTGCCCTAAGAAGCTACAATTGTCTAAAATGTCTTGTGATGCTGAAGCTTTAAGGAAGCACTCCTCCTCCTCCTCCCATCAAAATTTTTATCCTGTTAATATATTGCAATCATCATATTATATAGCACTGTGTACTTACAATTGCTCATTATGCCTTTCTATCCAGTTTATTATTCTCTTTTCCATTAGGTCTGTGACATCACAAGTCCTTCTTAGCTCTATGTAGAAACAGGAGGTCAATTTTCCCTGTATGAGTCATAAGTCACTGCAAAAGTCTCTTGCAGGGGGGGAGGAGGGAGCAGTTGGGTCAAGAGTTAAGGGGTCGAATGATTCATGCATGGAAAAGAGACTTTCTGTTTCTACAAAGAGCAGAGAAAAGAGAAGAATTAGCCAGGTAGAAAGGCAAAATGAGCAATTGTATATAATATTCTATATAATATGATGACTGCAAAATATTAATAAGACTCCCCTTCACTGGAACGTAGGGGCCAAGGCTGAACCCTGAAAACAATCCCATAGTGTTATCCCTCCTCCACCAAACTGTATAGCAGTCAGGCAGGTAATGTTCTCCTGACAGCTGACAAACCCAGACTCATTGATAAGATGTCAGAGAAATATTATCTGTGACTGCACAGAACACTTTTCCACTGCTCCAGAATCCAGTAGTGTTGACTTTACACCACTCCATCCAACACTAAACATTGCGCTTGGTGATATAAGGCTTGCCAAGCCATAATCCATGGCAGGAAGCTATTGGTGGAGGGCATAGGTTTTTATTCTGATGTTAAACGGGGGTTATCCCAACTTAAATGTCAGAGTCCCCCGAATGAAAGAGAAGCTTATAATCATCTTCAGCACCAGCACGGTTTTAGCTTCCAGCACTCCTATAATACTGACTGCAGCGCTCATGTGACCTAACAATCAGCAGACGCTGACCGGCTTCTGGCTTTGCTATTTTGTCAGAGTTGTCATCCACGGAATATTGATGACCAGCAGCTGATCAGCAACTGCCGATTGTCTGCAGTGCTCACCTAGCATAACAATCGGCCATCGCTGATCGGCTGCTGCTCATCAATATTCCGTCAGAGTGGACGTCCGCTCTGATGAAGCAGTTAAGGCATCGCACACTGTCACGGTTGGGCAGTCTGCTGCGCATAGAGTGGTGACTGCAGACCTTTCATTTCAGCCAGGACAACCCCTCTAAGGACATGATCAGTATTTGGTCAGTATTTCCCATCAGTATTTGTAAGCCAAAACCAATAGCCATAGCTGGAAACAGCTGATATCAGAGAACAGTAGCCAGCACTCCAGTAAATATAGATCTGATCATGAATAGACTTGCGGACGTACATGAAATGTCACCATTTCTATCTCTTCACGTCCCGGTAATCTAATGTATTGCAGTATATGTCGCCTCCTGCACAGCCGCCACCAAGTTGCATGTTTATTCAGTAGGAGAACGCTGGCTCAGCAGTTTTCTATTCCGAGCGTCTGATATGAATTGGTTACTATGATAATAAAAGCAGGAATGATTTTTTTCCCTTTTTTTTTTTTTTTTTTTATCGGAGACAGAACATCTCACCTGTGAAGGAGCTTTATTCTACATTAATGCATTAACCGGGACACTCTGAAAACCCCACACGTGACTGTGTGTCAGCCCCGGAGGTGAGGATATGAAGAGAGGGAATTGTATGGACTGTTGTTCCAGATAACGATAAATAGTCAGATCTTTACTCTCCAAGAAATCTGAAAAGCTTATTTCCGGCCTCTCGTCATTGAATGACTTAATGCTTAATGAATCCCCGTGTGCAGGAATGAGATACGGAAAGGGAACAGCGTTCCCACAAAGCTCTAAGCCTCATTGTCTTCCCCCTCTACAGTAATGTGCAGGATTGACTTGATGGGAACGGTAGAAGGCCGAATGGATGGATCATGTCCGGAGTTATAGTCGATGATAAAGCAATCTCTCTACTGCGCCACCAGAGAAGTCCTAAAGTTGTATGGAAAGCTACGGAGGGAGCGATTGTTTCCAGCTTTGTGTATCAAACTTTAAAGGGTTTGGATAGGATAGGGGGTAACGTATTGGTCTCTGGAGTCCGGCCTCTGGTACCCCTACTGATCCTGAGATGGATGGATTGGAGATCGGGCATGTGCATCTCCTCTCCATTCATTGTCTATGGGACTGTCTAGCCAAGTACACCGCTTGGCTATTTCTTTGAGTCTTGTATGAATGGAGGAGCGGTGCGCATGCTCGACTTCTGCTCCACTCATCCCTGTTCTCGGGATCAAATAGTAAGTTCATCTTGATGTTTTCTGTGGCATGTAACATGTTAAAGGGGTTTTCAGGACTAAGAAATTGGTGATTGATCCTTCAGCATCAAATTGTTGGGGGTCCAACACCCGTCACTCAGACGATCAGCTGAAACTTGGTCCGCGGACCCCAGTGATCAGAGCGCCACATCTCGGTGTATGGTGGTTACTTTCACAGCTCCTACTGAAGTGAATGGGCCTGGAGCTGCGGCACCTGAAAACGGTCATGGCATAATATATTGTGGTGTTCCGGCTCTCTACACTTGGCACTTAAGGATAGGTCATCGATATCTTGTTCTGGACTAACCCTTTAAATGCATGTCTACCAATGTTCCAATGGCCCAAATAAGGGCAGTTAAGCCCTTTCTCTGAAATCACCCTCAAGCAAGCAGAAACTCTGACCTCTGTGCGGAGGTTGCAAAAAACGCCATCCTTTCCGTGGTTTTGTTCCCAGAATTGTCCTGGCAAAATCAGAACCATTTTCTATTTGGGAGAACGTTGAATACGTTATTGGTGCCCTAACCTCCTTAAGTTCTGCTAAGAGAATTGAAGATAAGGGATGTGCTCGGCACAGTCATACCAGGTCCTCCACAGCAACATTTGTTCTTGGTAGCCACTCTAGCTAATAAAATTCCCTAAAGCTTCATCACAAGTTGCATTTTGGTTATAATCACGGCAAAAAAGAATCGTTTCCCAAATCACGGCATACAGTAAATGTTGCTGATTTACCACCATCCAGACAAGGAAATGCAATGGGGTTGTGACGTGTGAACCCAAGACGTTTGCATTTGAGTTTTCCAAACCTTACAGCTCTTCTCTCCAGGATCTGTACTAGGGTAGAGAACGTCAGCAGCCAGGCTGATATTATCCTACAGGTTTTATTCTAGCATTGAATTTAATAGTTAACATTAAACTTTTCATTTCCTTTCCCGATTCCTGACCTTGAAGCGTGCCGTTAGTCTGTCGTTCGGAGAGAGCTTCCACCGTTCTCATTAATGAACTTCTGGTCCATGCTGTTGGGGCCATTGAGGAAAGTGCCGAACGCTTGTGATGGGAACCGAATAGAGAAAAGCAACAGATGCAGGAGCCTGAAATTCAAAAGCGATCAGTGCCTTCATCCCGACTGTGATGTTTTCTGTAGGCTGTTTTTAGACACCCGGATCTTATTAACTATGCACACTTAATTAGCTTTCAACAAAGTTTCGGGAAATATTCCTCCATGGATTCTATGTTCTGTTCCACGTGATCGCCGGCGGAGTCAGACCTGGGAAAGAGCAGCTTGTACAAATATTAGATCCCGCGGTCGTAGGACATTTCTGCTAATGTAAAGCACGATACAATAGAGCACTGCGGTATAAATGCTTGTTGGCAGGTGACGGCATGGCATTGCTGGAGAAGGAGGGTTAGCCATGGTGTCTAGTGCACGGCGAAGTCATGTGCAATCAGACTTCCTAGCTGGATGTGTACATGACTTAAACGGAGGAGCGCGTGGTATTCCAACATTCACTACTTATTAGTGAGATGGAAAATCTCAAGCTCAGGTACCCGATGCCAGCTGTCACAAAAAATACGATCCAATTGCACAAGCCCGGCATGGTCTGTCTCATTGGTGCATCGTAGCAGGGAAGGAGAGCCTGGGGCACAACGTCCGTCCTGGTCACACGCATGCCATCAATCAGTACATTATGTACATAGAGTAATAGCCAGCGTCTTCCTGCGGCTTTAATGGACACAACATGGTTACTTAGTTACTAAACTTTATTGTCTCATAGATGCCTTGGGGTAACTTTTACTTAATATACATTGTTAGTCGTATTTGCTTCCTGTTGGATGTTTTAAGTTAATTTTACATATTTAGAAAAAAGTTGCCCTTTTTTGTTATGCTTGGAAAGATTGTACTGTACCTTGGTGTTTTTCGTCAATTACATAAATCATGAAGTATGACAAGGATAAGTAAATGGAGCACAGCTGTAATACCACACACAACCTGTGGACTAGTGTGGCACAGTTCTAATTAAGCAGCCATGTTTTTCTAACCTTGCACAGCCCTTTTGAATTGTAATTGTCGAAGACTCCAGCTGCTGAACCTACGGTCTTACTTTGACGATATGAAAGTCGGTTGTAGAAAAGTCTCTGACTCTTACTGAAAGAAATGGATGGGAGATGCTGACTTATTGAAGAGAGACAATTTACATGCAATACCCCATGGGAAAGTATGCAGATTAGCTCCCCTCCGAGACAAAAAATCTCATTAAAAAAAGACCCAATTACAGACAACTGTTTCATGATGTTTGCTCCTCTTCAGTGCAGAACAAGGTACTGATTGGCTGCATATTCTAATAGTATTGTATGGTACATCTGTAAAATATGCCATAAATGGCTGATAGACAGGGATCCCAGAGCTATTTTTTTTATTAAATTCATTAGGTGCGCCCTGCTTGTGATGATGATATAAGTCCTATTTCCCTCATTCTGAAACGTTCCCAAATATATGAATGTGGACAAGGGGTGCATATGACATATTGGGGGCCTCAAAGCAGAAAACAGAACTGATCATTTAATATAGTGCCATGTGGCACACAGGACAGCAAGGACTGATGTTTGTTCCCCTCTTATGACCCTAGAGCCAACTAACCCTCTGCCACCCCATTGCCCATAATGCAGTTCCTCTAGGTAGAGGAGTCTATAAAGGTTCTACCAACCTTTGGACCAACTAGGGTTGGACTTTGTCTCTCTAAGGACACAATAGCACCTTCAAAAGTTGGACTCTATGGTACACAAATCTGCTCTCCTCCAAAAGGAAGAATGTTGGCTTTTTAGGGACTTTATGGTGCACAAATTGACTCTCCTCCAAATGGAAAAATATTGGCTTACTATTAACACCCATTGGCGGTAGCACCCCTATAAAGCTATGGCCAAACGGCTGGGTCACTGACCGTTTTGTGATTGTTTGATAAGAAATCACTTGATTTTTCAGTTAACAATTGTTTAACCAACAAAACCATGCAACCATTTTGGACGCATGTTTTTGCCGGTGAAACGGCTGCCACATCAGGGTAAGGCCGAATAGGCTACCCAAGTCAATATCCGACCCTTTAGTGAACCTTGCCAAATAACTTAGGATATTTAGCTAAACCAGAGTCTTTTCCTTAAAGAAAAGACATCCATGGTGTTCCCCTGGGGCCCTTGATGGTCTCGATGAGGAGAAATAATATCCTGTACATTAATTTCAGCGTTTTCAGCTGCTTGACACTTTAAGAATTTATATTTCAGATTTTTCCGGTCTCATTCTTGCTGGAACGGTCTACAGACAGTTTCCTTTATCTGATTTTATCAAATAAGAGAGGTGATTTGTATTTGTCACCGGTGAGATTTTTCATTTTTGCACATTGAAATAGCAAATGAATATTTCATGCAAAATGCATATTAAATCAGGAGGCTGCTGTTGTGGAGAGTTTTGTCTGGGCCGCGTCGTGTTGTTTATACAGTATATGTGTTAGTATCCATACATATTTATATTCGCCTTGGTTGGAGTTATGTTATCTTGTATCTGTAGAAATAAGACTTTATTGTAGGGCGCAGGCTCGGTACGTGATCGCTAAAGCACAGATAGGCAACGAATGATTTTATAAATCGCCGTGAAATAAGGACGGAACAAAAGGGTGCAGATGTTGTAGTTGCATTCGAGACATTAAAAAGTTTGTAAAAAGAAATCAAGGTATTACTTATCTATACGATAGGTGATAAGTTACCTTTCTTTTTCGACACGGCTCTATAGAGCCTTGTTCTGTGCATCGGTGGAGGTCCCAAACGTCGCATCCCCAGTGGTCAGCAACGGAAAGGTGATAACTTGACATCTTTGTGCCAACCCTTTTGGGTTGCGATGTTCCACAGATGATGTCTGTGTGGTCACCTTGCTACGTGCAACCTCCTGTAACCACATCATGCAAGTCTCAGAAATATCTATTTTTCTTCGCAAATTGCATTCCACTTTGCCATCATAAACCGTAATCCACACCACAACTTGTCAGGGACCTCTCTGCAATTTGACTGTTACAGCCGAGTTACGGTTCTGAAATGCTCATGTAACAGCAAGTCCCGCAAATGTTTTTTGACATATCAATGTCGCTGTGTACCCTACCCTTAACTTTGGCCTAGGTTCTTGAAATTTGATGGCAAAGTAAAGCTTCAGAAGTTTAGCCAAAAGCTAATTACCCCTTACACATTAGATAACATTTGCAGAACCCACTGACTATTTGATGTGGTTTTGGGGGGCCTACTAGCTTTTCTTTGACAGTTGATGTTGGGAAGAGAAGAATCTTACATGTTCAGTTTCCACTCCTGATCCTTTTGTTCTTCTTGAAGATGAGCCACCACCATAATTGACTGGTAGCGTCCTTCTCCACCCTTCCCATGGAAAACCGGTGCAGACTCTGAAGAGCAAGCAACCACTTCAGAAGCGATAACTGTTGGGAGAACAAACATTTAGTCGACCTCTATCAGTGGACACCTAATTCATCTACCAGTCTGGAATAGTCTTCTTCCCAGCTAGTAGACCTCCCTCTTGGAGGTACATGGTGTCCAGGCTGATTTTCAGCAGACAGGGAAAGCTCTACTGACATACTGCATTTGTGTAAATGGACTTCTACAAAGAATTACGAGACTGACCCCCAGATTTCCCTTTTTTGTCCTGATGTTTCAAAAGAGACATATTTTATAAATGAACTGAAATGGAATGAATTGTGTAATTCCATTAGTCAGATACAGTGAACCGCACAATCGTACATGCTGATATGTAGGTGGTTTCCATTTTCAGTGCTGAAATATGTTTTTCCTTTCCTTTTTGTACCTTCCAGACTTTAACTCCTTCCGATCCGGCAAAAAAAAAATATGTATATATTTTTTAAAAAATCTGCAAATAAGAACAGTGAGGGCCCACCATTAAAGGAAGCAGGTTCCATAATGAAATGTAAATGGTGTAATTGGGCTTGTAGTGAAGGTATTTACTCTTCACCTGTGACCCAGCGATGATTGCAGTTTGACAACACGAAGGAGCGGGCATCTCCTTGTTAATGACGGCTAATTTCCCCAGGAGTTAATGGAGCGGGTTTGCCAGCAGGCATGGTGGGTCGAGCCTAAGGCTTCACAGTGATTGGCACCAATCCAAGCGCAACGTGCCTTTAATTACAGTAATTCCAAAATCAAAAGCAGCAATTTCTAGTGAGCGACATTGCCTCTTCAGTTTGCAAATAGGTGGCAACTAATGGATTGACCTTTCATTAGACAAATACGGTGCAGATTTTTCTTTTTTTTTCTTTTCTGTCCTGCAGTGGAAGAGGCAGGTGGGGACGTCAAATCCCATTAACTCAGTGAAAATGATGGGTTATTTATTAATTTATTTATTTTTTTGCCGCCTTGAGATTGCAAATTTGTTTTTTTGTGAGGGTGATATGAATAGTGTCTGTACACACAGCTGCAGTATCGTCTGCCGTTCCACCATTACTTTTGTATTTTCTGTGTAGTTGGGGTTTTTTTTTTTGGTTCACCGCTTATGCATAAATGATATTACTACATCTGAAATACTGACTTCAGTACTATTACCCAGTTTTAATTTAATAATTGAATTCTTAAATCAATATTATACATGATAACGAGCAACTTTCTAATGTATCTTATCAGAGAAATCCTCTTCTTTCTCCTCCTGGACTGATTTTTCACTCTCAATTCCTGGGTATAATCTGTATTCATTGAAGACAGAGTTTTCCATTAATGAGACAGGAGATGTCAGTTGGTGCTGATAAGATCCATGGAGCGGGAAGAAGGGAGGAGCTATAGGCCGACAAAGACATTCTGCTGCAAGTTCTCTGAAATGACATTTACAGTTCTCCATAGAACTTTGAGCACTACCTGTCATCTCTTATCTAAGTAATGGGAAAGTCTGTAATCACCAAACACAGATTTTACCCTTGAATTAAGAATTTTGAGAATGAATCATCAATTTCAGGGGGAAAAAAAGCAGATTTCTGTAATAAGATATATTACAAAGTTTCTAAATTTTGCATGTATTTTTAATTTATACATTAAAGAAATGCCACCCCACACCATTACTGACCCACTGCCAAACCGGTCATGCTGAAGGATGTTGCAGGCAGCAGATCGCTCTCCACGGCGTCTCCAGACTCTGTCACGTCTGTCACATGTGCTCAGTGTGAACCTGCTTTCATCTGTGAAGAGCACAGGGCGCCAGTGGTGACTTTGCCAATCCTGGTGTTCTGTGGCATTTCTTTGGAGGGCCGCACAGCCCTCCATGTGCTCGCCAGAGGTAGCCTGACTGCCTTTAGGTACCTAGATGAGATCCTCAGACCTCTTGTGAGACCATATGCTGGTGCGGTTGGCCTTGGGTTCCTCCTAATGCAGGACAATGCCAGACCTCATGTGGCTGGAGTGTATCAGTAGTTCCTGCAAGATGAAGGCATTGAAGCTATGGACTGGCCCGCCCGTTCCCCAGACCTGAATCCGATTGAGCACATCTGGGACATCATGTCTCGCTCCATCCACCAACGTCATGTTGCACCACAGACTGTCCAGGAGTTGGCGGATGCTTTAGTCCAGGTCTGGGAGGAGATCCCACAGGAGACCATCCGCAACCTCATCAGGAGCATGGCCAGGCATTGTATGGAGGTCATACAGGCACGTGGAGGCCACACACAATACTGAGACTCATTTTGACTTGTTTTAAGGACTTTACATCAAAGTTGTATCAGCCTGTAGTGTGTTTTTCCACTTTAATTTTGGGGGTCACTCCAAATCCAGGCCTCCATTGGTTAATAAATTTGATTTCCATTGATGATTTTTGTGTGATTTTGGTGTCAGTACATTCAACTTTGTACAGAACAAAGTATTCAATGAGAATATTTCATTCATTCAGATCTAGGATGTGTTATTTGAGTGTTCCCTTTATTTTTTTGAGCGGTGTGTGTATATATATATATATATATATATATATGTATATATTTTTTTTTCACTTTCTTTTTGGTGGTAATTCAATATCGAAATATTAACATAACCTATAAAGATGCATATATATAAGCAATTACCAGCCTATAAAATATGCATTCTAAATATAGATTTTTTTTTTTTTTTAAGCCGTAATGGATTTCCATGTCCATAATTCATTCTTGTGTTCATTTTAATGTTTCAATAATGCCTCACTGCAGTCATCCGTAGCCCGGTACACATTTGCTCTCCCGGTGATTCCATGCATCGCTTATCACTCCTGCAAATATAAAAGCCAAAAATGACAATCCGTGGTTAAGTGGAAAGTGTGTGACATCCCTGATCCATCCCTCCTTTCATCTTTGTTCCACCCCATCTGCCGCGCTGCTGCGGCTCCTCGTTCGGTGCACTTGAGTAGCTGTCTTGTTAGGGCTACGGAGTTAAGTGTTCCACTGGGAGAACTTAGCAAATAGTTGAAGTAATGCTATTATCGCACATCTCCCCAGTGATGATGGGTGGAGAGGGCGAGCGAAAATAGTTTTTCATTTGGTTGTCACTTTATTTAGGTCGGTAATCTAAGCAGCATAACTGACTAATAGACGCAGAAATACTGCTGTACAATACGAGGATGAGAGGCAAAACATGACAATGTTGATCCCTTCTGGAAATCAATGTTTATGGTCCTTAGTACTGAGCTCTACTTAGTTTATTCTAGACCCTGATCATCAGCAACTTCTAAAGTTTTTTTACTTAAAGGAATCTGGGAGATCGGCTGGTCATCAGCACGCCCATTAAGAATGAATTAAGCAGCAGTGTACATAATCGATCACTGCTCCATTCACCCTGGACAATTTTCGGGGTCCCAGCAGTCAGGCCCCAACAATAGGGACGTTATCCCCTATCCCATGGCTAGACGATAACTTCCAAACTTGATACAACCACTTTAAAATTGCACATTTCCACAGCACCCTTAAAAGGAACCAGGGTAGGACTGGCCAACAATAATACCCGAGTGTCATTAGTAGACCCAGACTCAGGCACAGTAAGGGGCTGCAAATCTGTCACAGAAAACAACCCCATTTTGAGTAGTAGGATGATGGTCATCAGTATTGATGTTTGGTGGTGCACAGTGGTGGGATGTAGATGTACAGAAAACCATGGCACTCGGAAGATGATTTATTGATAGATCTTTAGATGACACTTGTTCCACAAATTGTGGCCAACATAAACGTTTCGGACCTTAGTCCGGGTCTGGTGCGATGTGAAGTAACGTGCAGGATAATGGCTGATGGCGCAAACTCCATTTGGAGGTGACTTTGGTGCCAATTACTTGAGGGTCTTGGCTCAAGTTTATTATCCAATTAAAAGTTGTCTTCTACACACATTCTGTATGGATGCAGGATGGGCCTTCAGAATCACTTTATCTGGCAAATTCTTTTAGTGCAGACTTTTTGGAGTAATGTCTAGTAATGACTGGTTACCCAAATGGCATAAAGTGATAATCAGGTACCTTAAAGGGGAAATCCAGCCAAAAAGATGATTATAAATGTAATTTATGCACATGTAAAATCTCTGATCCTTGGCAATTGATTTCTAGTATAAAAGTGCTCTCTAGAGCTTAACGGGGCATTCCAGCCTAAACAAGTTACCACGTATCCACTAGATTGATGCTGTTAGATTGTGGGCCTTACATCTGGGACGCAAATCCCTTCTTCTTTCCTGGCTGCAAGACAGTGGCTAGGAGGAGTTGATTAGTTTGTCAAGTTATGCAAGCCTTCTGCCGCTCTATATGAATCAGTGACACTGACGAGACCTGAAGGTAGCTGAGCCCTGTGCTTGGCTATCATTGTCCCGACTTGATGGGGTGACTGGACGCTTGGATCAACTTCTCCACACAATGCTGCAGTTTGCTGCGTCATTCCATCCCTCCCCCAAAAAATCATGGAAACCCCATCGTGTACCCAAAATGGAGGTGAAATTGGCCTCCACCTGGTAAATGGGTCTCTATATAAATATGCCCATAAAAAAGACAATGTGAAAACTCCCACAGAAGCGTATCTTATGGTAGGGTCCTCACCCAAAGATTGGTCTTCAGAAGGCCTCAGTACCTTCCAACCACTGAGCAGACATCCATTTTGTTGAGCACTTTACTTCACAAAGGGATTATCCGCTGCCACTCACTTCTGAATCTGAGTTGAGCTTTGCTGCTTTGCTCATGACTAAAGTTGAGCGAACCCGAACTTTAAAGTTTGTGATTCGTACGGGACACCTATTGTCCGTTGCTGAACTCCTTACACGGACATCTCCCGTAAGTCCGTTTTAGTGTTTTGAGTTCCAGGGCGAAGTTTGGGAAGAGAGAGATTCTGTGGGAGGTACTCTGCTTCCTTTGGCAACCCCCTAGCCCTTACTATGACCATTTTAAAACACCAAAATTCGAGTCCCCATTGACTTTTATTGGGTTCGGGTTCTGGTACCCAAACTGAACTTTGGACTAAAGTTGGGTCAAATCCGACCTTCCACGGGTCCGCTCATCCCTACTTATGACGATACCCGCACCCTTGCATGATCAGCAGCTGTTGTACATGTGTCCTGTTCATTAGAAAAGGACATGTGAACAAAACTTACTGATCATGCACATGTCTCGGCAAGTGGGGAGGAGAATAACGTCTTCGGCACCACTCGCCTCCTATACGTAAGTGAACGGCGCTGGATAACCCCTACAGAAGTTTTTTAGTTATGTTGTCTCACATCTCCTATTTCCAATCTCTACAGTCTGGGACCTTCACACCTATTTATTTAATAATTTGTGTTCCTTTTGTTGTAGAGCGATAAATCCGCATGGTTTATCTGAGCCATTTATGACGATCCACCGTCTGCCTTTATTTAATCACGACTCCTCCTGGAAAAACTTAGAATCAGACGTAATTAAATAATGAGGCGGTTAATAAAACTTCAATAGTAATGACAGATAATTATCCATAATTTAGGAAAGTGTATACTCTCCGGGCAAAAATACACAACCCACACTGTGTCGATAAAAAGGTCATCGCTGCTTTTTAATATTCTTCTTCCTTTCTTGAGTGGTTACAAAGCATGAGCAGCGTTCCAGGTGAGCGCTGTAACTCCTTGCTGCCTGCTTTGCTCTGCGGGGAGCTTCGTGCTGCTTGCAGAAGCTGGTGCTCTGGTGTTAATCAGCTGTGATATTTTTTGTGTTGCTGGCAACGTGCCATTATATTTTACTTTGAGCTGACGGTGCTGCAATCATTTTTTTTTTTATGTATGTTAATGGGAAAGCAAGCCGTCACACGGATATAAGCAGTTATAAAGGAGATGCCTTCATTTTGGTGATTATGTCCAACAGTAATATTGGCAAAGATATATCATTTTGAATTTTGTCCTTTTTTGATTAACATACACTGTTCAGCTCAACATCAGAAAAGAGTCTGTAACATCTTTGCCTAAATATGTCGTGGGACGTCCAAGTCAAGTTTTTCTTTTCCTTCTTCTCTCGGAAGTCAATGGAATTTTTGCGTGGCTTTTTCAATTCGAGAATGTCAAATCGAACAAGTTTCCATCATTCTCAACAACTAGAAACTTCTTGTCATTGGTTACATTGGATTGTGCTACTTAGAAGAGAACTACATAGCATGTTTATTGTATAGGCTACGTCGTTTCTTTCTTTAGCCATAGGAAATAATGACAAGTTACTTGCAACAATCCGTCATCATGTTGGATACATGGCAGATTTGGGTAGTACATGGCACCAGAATGTGTTACACATTGCTTTCCAATGGCCGTCGGCATACTTTGACATGAAACTTAATCGATACTACCAGACTTGATCTGTTTGGCTCAATCCCCAAATGTTGATCTGATCACAGGTTGTTTCCCTCAATTGTCAGCATTTGGAAATCACTTATGTCAATGTGCTACTCAACCAGTCCTATTTCAGCAGCAGAAGGGAAGGAAGGGAGACACAGATCCATTACTAGTGGGTAGGCGGAGCCCCATAGGATAGTTCACCTCAGATTTATAAAAAGTGACGACCGGCCCCTCCAGCTTAGGCTCCTCCTACTCCCATGTTCCTCAGTTTTAAATTTGAGGTCGCAGAGGATAGTCGCTGCCTTCGCTGCTCCTCAGAAGATTTTATTATTTTATCCGGAGACCTGGACCCCCCGTGGTCTAGAGGTCTCAGGGGGTCTCAGCGCTGCTGGGACCTCTGACACTCCCCTGGCGGATCTGCGTACCCCCTAAGGAGGTCCCCGCAGAACCCTGCTGGCCCCGGGGGATACAGGGCACTCCCTGGCGGAGAAGCACACCGCTCTTGTGGGGTCCCTGCGTGCTCCGCCGTGGGGGGGAGCAAGGGCCACGGCGCCACACATCCCTGGGGGTCCCTGTGGCGCACAGCTGGGTAAGTGCTCTTATGGAGTGCTTTCAGCGGCTGCTGCGGCAGCCGCGGTCACTGTATATGTGTTTTTGTGGTGACTGCTGTTTTTTTCTGCTTGCAGGGATCTCTCCTCTGCATGCAGCGCTTGATCCTCGGCGGGCAGGGGAGCGGGGACGGAGGATTCGCGCGCTCTGTTCATTGGCGGGGGGCGTGGCTTAACGTCTCTGCTGCCAGTTTGTGACAGGAAGTGCCGGGAAAGCGCGCGCTGGAGATGCCCCAGCCCCTTCTTCTTCCGGCCAGCGTCCATCCTCGTGCTGCGGCTCCTACTCCCTGCTCTCATCACACCGAGAAGAGCAGTTTCTACGCCAGCTGGTGAGTCTCTCCTGCCTTATAGGCGGAAATTTCCTTCTACAGCGCAGAGCACTTTCCTTATGTCCTAGGCTGACAGGGTGTGCTGTATACAGCGCTGCTACTTCCCTGCTGAGATGGCTCTGACGCACACCTCACAAAAAGGGTAGTGTGGATCAGTAGCGTTAACCCCTTCTGAACGGGGTCTGGCCCATCAGGCTGTTAACCCTCTCTGGAGGTGCACCCTTCTGGGATCAGAGGGTGCTTCTCTCTAGTGTGTCAGGTTAACTTTTGCTCTTCAGGCCGATGAGGTAGCTTTTCTCCTTCTAGGAGGAGCTTTAACCCTTCAGTGCCGGGTGATTTTTTGTGCAAGAACAGGCTGTGATAGTGGAATTTACACATCCTTGGTCACTGCACCCATTGTAAGGTTATTACCGCCTTATCCGCGACGCTCGCAACTGTGTGGGGGCATTTCGGATCAAGGACCAGGATCGGTCAAGCGTATCTGATACGCCGGGGTCTTCAACGGCGTCAGGTTCGACGCTAGTTGGGGGGTCTCAGTGATGTTAAGGTGGAGGCGCTCACTCGCTCCATTGACAGTCTGTCTGACCTCCTGGGTCATTGGGTCTCTACTAAGTCCCAACCGACGTCTAGAAGCAAGAAGCGTCTCAGGCCTGTGGCGGCGCCGTCTCCTCCGCGCAGTGCGTCGGAGGCTTCAGAATCGCCGACAGACTCTTCTGGTGAGATCTCCGATTCTGATGAAGAGAATCGGCGGGGTCGCTCTGCTTCGCTTTCGGGCCACGTGGACGCTTTTGTTGAAGCTATGCGGGAAGCATTACAACTGTCTGAAGAGGTAACGGAGCGCCCTGGCAAATCAGTCCGGCTGTATCAGGAGTCGCGTCGGGCTCTCTCGACGCTGCCGATGCACGAGAAACTTAACAAGGCGGTGGAGAAAGAACGCCCGTGTCTGGATAAACGTTTCCATGGGGCGCGGTTGTTTGATGCCCTGTATCCCTGTTCCACGGAAACGATCACTAATTGGGTCCCCTCTCCTGAAGTGGATGTGCCATTGTCTCAGCTGAGCAAATCCTCTTTGCTTCCTGTTAAAGGGAAGGCGAGTCTCCAGGACCCGCTGGACAGAAGGACGAAGTCAGCGGCAAAGTCCATCTATGAGGCTGCGGATCACGGATTCTGAGCGGCCTTGGGGGCCATGTGGGCTGGTGAGGCTTCACTGCGGTGGTTGGATCAGCTGCGGACGGCATGGCAATATGGAACTCTGCTGTCTGAAGTGGAAAGGCTCTTCCAGCTCTTGGAAGAAGCGGCCCGATATGGCAGGGACGCAGTGCTGGATACTACTGCGGTGATGTCCAGGGCTGAATCCTTGGCCGTCTCTGTCAGGAGAGCACTGTGGCTTAAACAGTGGACCGGTGACGCAGTATCCAAACAGGGTTTGCGGAGTCTGGCGTACAAGGGAGGTCAGCTGTTTGGTTCGGACCTCACGGAGCTGATTGCTAAAGCCAAGGCCAAAGATACGGCCTTGCCGCAGCGAAAGGCAGCGGTTACTACTTCCGGCAGGTCAAGTGCCGGTAGTGGTCGTTGGTCCTTTCGGCCCCGGGGTCGGTTCGGTCAGCCTTCTTGGAGATCGGATCGTCCCTCGCCTTCCGGAAAGAAGTCCTCCCAGAAATCCCGTACTCCCTGGAAACAACATTTCCGTCAGGACAAGCGGGAGGTTGACAAAAAGCCCGCTAAGGCGGACTGATGCCAGGAACCCTCTCAAGGGCTCTCGGGTGGGAGGTCGTCTTCTACAATTCGGGTCTATTTGGGCGTCACACGTATCGGACGCCTGGGTGACGCTGGTTATGTCGGAAGGTTATTTCATAGAGTTTCATTCTCGAACCCCGGACAGGTTTCGTCAGTCGCGCATCCCGTCCGAGCCCAAGCTAGCTGCCGCTCTGCTGCAGGAGGTCGACTCTCTTCTGCAGCAGGGTGTGGTGATTCCGGTTCCGCCGGAGGACCAGGGAAGGGGGTTTTACTCCAACCTTTTTGTGGTTCCCAAAAAGGAGGACAAGTTTCGCCCTATTCTGGACCTCAAAGATTTGAATTTGCATGTCTGGACCCGAAAATTCCGTATGGAGTCTCTTCGCTCCGTTGTGGCGGTCCTGTCGCAGCACGATTTTTTGGTGTCGATCGACATCCGCGACGCCTATTTACATGTCCCTATCAGCAGGGCTCACCAGCGCTTCCTGCGGTTCGCCATAGGTCAGGCCCATTACCAGTTTGTGGCCCTACCATTCGGGTTGGCCTCGGCACCCAGGGTTTTTACAAAGATTCTGGCGCCGCTCATGGCGCTCCTTCGAAAGCAAGGAGTTACGATTCTCCCCTACCTGGACGACCTGTTGATTGTGTCATCCACAGCGGAGGAGACGGTAACGGCTCGCGATCTCTCCCTTCAGCACCTGGAGGTCTTCGGGTGGCTGGTCAATTGGAAGAAGTCGTCTTTGGAGCTGTCGCAGTCAATCCTGTTCTTGGGGATGCATTTCGACACGGTCCGAGCGGTGGTGTCCCTGCCTCCGGACAAACAAGCGAACCTTCGACACCATGTACAGGTTATGAGATCGGCGATGGCAATGCCCCTTCGGAAGTGTATGCGCCTTCTGGGTCTGATGGTGGCAGCAATGGAAATCTTATTCTGACCCGTTGGGACCGATCGCCGGCTTCGCTAGATCGCTGTGTTGGTATCTCCCGCAGGGTGCGAGAGTCTCTTGGATAGTGGTTACGTCCAGAGGCTTTATCCCTGGGGAAATCCTTCCTCCTCCCACGGTGGTCGGTCATTACCACCGATGCCAGCCTGACTGGCTGGGGGGGTGGGTTTGGAACGATCTCTGGGTTCAGGGGGTCTGGTCGTCAGAGGAGTCGTCTCTGCCGATCAACATCCTGGAGTTGAGGGCGATTTTTCTCTGCCTCCGACATTGGACGATCCCCTTGAGCGGTCTGCCGGTCCGGATTCAAACGGACAATGCGACAGCGGTCGCGTATATCAACCATCAGGGCGGGACGAGGAGTTCCAGACTCATGATGGAGGTCTCTCGGATCCTGGTATGGGCCGAGTCCAGTGTCCCAGCCATCTCTGCGATTCACATCCCAGGAGTGCTGAATATCGCGGCGGACTTCCTCAGTCGCGAGCAGGTGGATCCCGGAGAATGGAGTCTTCATCCGGAAGTTTTTACACTGCTGTGCTCCCGTTGGGGGACTCCCCAGGTGTACTTGATGGCATCCAGGCTGAACGCCAGGATTCCGACGTTTATGTCCAGGTACAGGGACCCGGAGGCTGTGGCGGTAGATGCTCTGGTGGCCCCGTGGGACCAGTTCGAGCTGATCTACGTGTTTCCGCCGGTATCCTTGCTTCCTCAGGTCATCCGGCGGATCAAACTCGAACGGATTCCGGCAATTTTGGTGGCGCCGGATTGGCCGCGGAGGGCGTGGTATTCAACGCTGGTGTCTCTTCCTGCGGCGCCTCCGTTTCCACTGCCTCTTCGCCCGGACCTGTTATCCCAAGGGCCCATTCTTCATCCGGACCTGAAGTCGCTTCGTTTGACGGCGTGGCACTTGAGACCGAGATCTTGACCCGTCGTGGGTTTTCGGCCGAGATCATTGCCACCTTATGGGCGGCCAGAGGTCCAGCTACGACCAGGATTTATCACAGAACTTGGGAGGCCTTCTATTCATGGTGTTCTGGATCTTCAAGGAACCCGAGGGTTTTTTCCATTCCCAACCTCTTGGCTTTTCTACAATGTGGTTTGGCCAAGGGTCTGGCGGTTGGTACCTTGCGGGGTCAGGTATCTGCGGGGTCAGGTATCTGCACTATCTGTGCTTTTTCGGAAGGCTATTGCCTCGTGCAGGGATGTGCACTCGTTTTTTCGCGGGGTTGCACGTTAGTTTCCGCCTCGGAGGGCGTTTGTGGCTCCTTGGTGGCTCAATCTAGTCTTGGAGGCTCTTCAGCATGGACCGTTTGAGCCTATGGATTCAACTACGCTTTGCTTACTTTCTTGGAAGGTGGCCTTCCTGGTGGCGGTCACCTCCTTGAGAAGGGTTTCTGAGTTGGCGGCACTGTCTTGCTCGCCCCCTTTTCTGGAGTTCCACCCGGATTGAGTGGTGCTTCGTACCCGTGGCGATTTTTAGCCTAAAGTGGTGTCGCGTTTCCACGTCAATCAGGACATCGTGTTGCCCTCCCTCTGTCCGAATCCGAAAAGTCCAAAGGAGCGAGCCTTGCACTCGTTGGATTTGGTGCGGGCTTTGAAGTTCTATCTGTCAATCACGCAAGGGTTTCGAAAGTCGGACTCTCTTTTTGTCATTCCTGCTGGTCGTCGGCGGGGTCAGCGGGCCTCCAAGGACACTATAGCTCGGTGGATACGTTCGGCTATCCTGGAAGCGTACCGGCTCAGGGGCGAGCCTTGTCCGGTTAAGGTTCGAGCTCATTCCACGAGAGCTGTTGGTTCGTCGTGGGCTTTTCGTCAGGGGGCCTCGGCAGCGCAGCTCTGCCGGGCGGCTACCTGGCGCTCCGTTCACACTTTTACTAAATTTTATAAAGTGGACGTGAGTGCTTCCGCCGATGCGGCCTTGGGACGTAGGGTCCTGCAGGCGGCGGTGGTTTAGGTTATCTCTTTATCTAGTTTCGGCGCTTGTTGCGCGCTTGACTAAGTTGTTGGGGTGTTGGCGATTCTGCCACTGTTTCCCACCCTTGAGTTCTGGACTGCTTTGGGATGTCCCACTAGTAATGGATCTGTGTCTCCCTTCCTTCCCTTCTGCTGCTGAAAGACGGATTTTGGTAAGACCTTACCTGTAAAATCCTTTTCAGCGAAGGAAGGAAGGGAGAGACAGCACCCTCCCAGGGCAGAAGTGTATTATTGTTTTCCAGATGCGGCGCGACTCCTCTCTGATGGCGGTCATCGGGACTGGGGTTGGCGCGCTAGGGCTCTGTTCCAGCATTGCCAGCTCATCGCAGTTGTCAGGTCCAGTGAGTAGTGCCTGGGACTGTGTGTTCTTTCTGTTATATACATAACCTGTTCTCTCGCATTTCTGAATTTTTAGAAGGGGTTGTGTTGTTCCGCTGGTGTTGTCTGCTCTTCCTTAGCTTGTGTACGGACTGAGGAACATGGGAGTAGGAGGAGCCTAAGCTGGAGGGGCCGGTCTTCACTTTTTATAAATCTGAGGTGAACTATTCTATGGGGCTCCGCCTACCCCCACTAGTAATGGATCTGTGTCTCCCTTCCTTCCTTCACTGAAAAGGATTTTACAGGTAAGGTCTTACCAAAATCCGTCTTTTGGACCTCTTTCCTCTACCCCACCACTTTTGGACAAGCTCGACCATGTCCTGCATGGCTGCTCTGTTACTTGGATGATTACATTTTGCCATTAGTGAGTTCCTTGGCTACAACAATTTCTCTAAGGTGATTTTTAAATCTGGCCTTGCGACAATCAGTAGGTTATAAAAATGAGTTGTCAAGATGAGAACTTTGTTGTGATCACCGACGATGTTGTGCCATATCCATCATCATCTATCACACTTCTGACCACCAATGTTTGGCAACTGTCCTATATCCTATAGTTTCTACTTTCAGATCATTTGACAATTTGACCAACAAGGCAGCAAGATCATCAGATGCTTAGTAGATCTATTTCAGAAGATCATCTTCTTCATGGGAAACATCTTAATATACATTTGTATATTTTCTGAAATGATGTGATTACCCGGAAAGAAGGAATGAAATGGGAAATGATTTTTCTGATGCATTTTGCTTTTGTGTGGATCACCTACTCGCTCATCCATAAATCTGCCTTCCAGACACTTGATATTCTAATTGAAGAAGCCAGATGAATTTATAGGCTCATATCTCTCTCATATCTGGGGCTTTTTTTTTTTTTTTTTTACTCTTCTTCCAATAATGCCTTCCCCGGACACTTTCTTGCCGTCTTCATGCTGTCATACCCGGCACACAAGTGTACCAAGATGACACAAACGTAATTACAATCATTTTTGATGTCTGGACCCACCATTACTAGTCAATTTATAGCAAATCAAAATATGCCTGCAATTGCACTCTGTTCGTGAAGTGAAGAGAGATGATTAATGGTAAATGAATCTGGAGTGAGGAACTGGCTGCTTCAGTAGGCAAGGCACATATTCTCTAAGGCAGCCGAGAGGGAAGAATCCGGAATAGAAAAAACCCTGTTTATATATATGAAAGCAGCACGTTAGTCCTTCTGTTCAAGGTTGAAAATAATAGCTGCCCTGCCAAAGATCCTTTTGGAAATCTCCCGGATCGTTCACACCCCTTTATCTCTTGTTGGAGACTGACAGGCCGCGAGTTTCTTGGATTTTAAGATGATCGCTAAAATAAATAGAGTTATATGTTTAATATTATGATTCAAGTTGGGGGTCTATGGTCTACTTCTGGTTGTTGTTTTTTGGCAGCACCATTAGATCTTTCATTTTCACTTAAACATTTTTTTTAACTAAATTTCTTTTTAGAAAAATCGGATCAATAATGGAGATTTGGAGAATGGAATGACTTGATTGGTGCCGATAAGTGTTTATATTCTAGAGATTCTGCCTATCAATGACCGCCCTTAATTGCGGTTTTTAAGAAATCTGTGTCAGAGAATAGACCAGGCTTTCCATTACTCAGTCCTCACTTTTTTTTACATCCAAGCCTTGGTAATCAGATTTTTGTTATAACAGATGGCACATTCCACCATATGAAAGCGTTAAGGCTGTGTGCCCACTATGCGTTTCTTAAGCGTTTCCGCAGCTGCAATTCCGCTGCAGAAATGCTTAAAAAACGCTTGGTAGAAGGCCTGCCATGTTCCCCAATGATAATCCGCATGTGCTGTGCACATGCGGCGGAAATTTCCACTGCGGATAATCATTGTGGAAAGATCCGCAGCACTACCAATTATTTTGCTTAATCGCGGCGTTTTCGCCGCCATTGACTTGCATTGAATCGCTTAATATCTGCATGACTACATGTGCACATGCGGATATTAAGTGATTCAATGTGTGGGATGGTACCCGGGTTTGGAGAAGACGGGACTCTCCTCCAGACCCGAGTACCATAGAACCTGTTAAAAAAAAGAATTAAAATAAAAAAATACATTATTCTCACCTTCCGATGACCCCCGGTCTTTTCTCCGCTGCGTTCGGTCTCGCGTCTGGTCTCTTGTACGGCTTGCGATGGTCTAAAAGGACCTGCCATGACGTCATTTAGACCGGACGCAGCGGAGAAAAGACCGGGGGCCTTCAGAGGGTAAGTATAATGTTGTTTTTTTTATTATTTTTTACCATTTTTAATATTTTTTTCAACTATTAACTTGGTCACACTATATAAATCCATGCCGTTTGCATGGATTTATATAGTGTGACCAAGTTGTCAAGCACTTTTCCAAGTGATGCTAAAATCGCTTGGAAAGGACTTGACAACCCGCATGCAGAAATGCATGTGAAGAACGCTTCACATCCGCATGTACAATCCGCATGTACCATCCGCATGTACAATCCGCATGTACAATCCACATGTACAATCCACATGTACAATCCGCACCCGGTTTTTCTGCCAGGGAGATGCAGAAACGCTCAGGAAAAATCCGGAGCGTTTCTGCATCGTGGGCACATAGCCTAAGAGCTGTTTTATGGGTACAGTGTAGGGCTAATTAAGATCAATTAGGTTAACCTAGGACATATTGCCCTTCTGTATGGTCAAAATCAATACTATATCACCAATACTTTTGTGATTCAATTGTATTATCCAGTATTGAATCATAGAATGGTAGAGTTGGAGGGGACCTCTAGGGTCATCTGGTCTAACCCCCTGCTCAATGCAGGATTCACTAAACCATCTCAGACAGATGTCTGTCCAGCCTCTGTTTGAAGACGTCCATTGAAGGAGAACTCTCCACCTCTCGTGGCAGCCTGTTCCACTCATTGATCACCCTCACTGCCAAAAAGTTTTTTCTAATATCTAATCTGTATCTTCTCCCTTTCAGTTTCATTCCATTGCTTCTAGTCTTTCTTTGTACAAATGAGAATAAAGCTGATCCCTCCACAGTGTGACATCCCTTGAGATATTTGTAGACAGCTATTATCTATGATTCTATGAACCTGACATTGGTGCTTGTCAATATCAAGTTGCCCACACTTTTTTTTTTCCCATACACAGTATGCAACTTAAGTATTTAAAGGAAGTCTGTCAGCACAAGATGACTGTGCAAACCAAGCACAAGCTCGTTTTGCTTCTATCTCTGCTCCCCTCTTCCTTGATAGACAACTGTGGCTATACAGGAGCGTAATGAGGGCAGAGATAAATGGAAAACCAGTATGTGGGAAGTTGCACTGAACATCTTGGACATGCCTAGGGTGCACCGAATGTCTGTGCTTGGTTTGAACAGTCATTTTGTGCTGACAGACTCCCTTTAGCCCTAAAAACTACCTAAGGGCTCATGCAGATGTCTGTGCACTTCGGTCCGGTCTTGGACTGCAATGTACGTACTGGCCACATCTTTCCTGAATCGAGCATGATCGCCTCATAGAGATACATGAAGTTGTCCCGCTCAGGTCACGAGAGCCGTGGACAGTCTGTACATTGCGGTCTGAGATAGGATCGATTTGCACGGACGTCTGTATGAGCCCTAAGGGTTATGATGAGTTTTCTTCTTGCAGTTGAAGCTAAGGGAAGACTATAAGTTCTTGACTGTTATTCCCCGGAATGAGCGATTGTGATAATGTCTGTTAGCCAAAAAAAAGTTCTTCGATTGTCATCATGGCGTAAGCTTCTAAAGTCTCTTCCAAAGAAACTATATTTTCAGCATTCTATAGAAATTTACGTTTGTTCTTATGGACCAACATCAGCCTTACAGAACCCATGTAAAATCCCTTGAAGTAATAGTCCTTGGAGATTCTACTTCATTGTATCATACTTGCTGTCGGGCTAACCGTGTAGTGTAGAAACTCAAGAATAAATTGAATCAAGTTTTAAATGTTAAACTAAAAAAGCAATCAGAGGGAAACATGCATTTTTAAAAAGGTTTTGTTTAATTTGTCATAATTAATTTATTCAGCGTACAGTCATTTATTTGTTCAGGGCGGTTGAGGATTTTTTTTTTACCTCTTTCCTCCTAAGTGCCAAGGCTTAATATTGATGTGCTGCTTCTACAAAATTTAAAGTTTTATTAGATTCCTATTAACCTCTTCAGGGAGTTTGAAGAAATGACTAGAGTAGGATGATGGTTAGCAGGAGGACACAATCAAACACTTGCCTAATAGTCACAGGGATACTATTGTAAAGTCATCTTGTTGACTTAAGGTGTGTGTTCCTTCTCTTAATGCCTATCCTGACCCAGTTGGTTTTCTTTGCATGATCTGTTTGCAAATTACCTACTTTCATTAGTTTTTTAAGCCGTCATTTTTTCATTTGCATTGAGCCCCCAAAAATTCTGTAGGTTGGAATTGCCAGTACGACACAGAACTATAGTAATTTGATCAGATACTTTAGCAATTTTGTAAGCTGCTAATACTTGAGGAGCACATTCGATGCTCCAGCAACATCTGGCAAAGACTTCTCTGTATTGATAGCCTTAAAAGGAACCTGTCATGTAGAACATCATGTCTGATCTGCAGGCAGTATGTTATAGAGCTGGAGGAACTGAGAAGATTGATATATGGCTTTGTTGGAAAAGATTCAGTATTACTTGTATTCTATTATTTGAAATCCCTGCTCTTTCTGGGTTTTGGAGCTAGGTGGGTTGTCCTAATCAGTGACTGACAGCCAGAGACAGCTGTCAATTACCACTTAGGACTGCCTACTAGACTTCTAAGCATACTATTTAAATCAATAATTTATACTAAATAGCTTCTCACAAAACCATATATCAATCTGGTCAGTTCCTTCTGCTCAATAACTTGATGCCCACAGACTTGGATATGCCAATGCTTACTGATAAGTATATATATGACCACAGGAACCTCAACTTATTCTCAGAATTAAGGCGCAACATCACAGTTGCCAAGAAATAATTTAAAGGGTCCTGTTTCCTTCATACTTTAGATCAGTGTTCCCCAACTCCTGTCCTCAAGGCCCACAAACAGGTCATGTTTTCAGGATTTCCTTAGTATTGCTCAGGTGATGGAATTATTGCCTGTGCAGGTGATGTAACTAATTATCACCTGTGCAATACTAAGGAAATCCTGAAAACATGACCTGTTGGTGGGCATTGAGGACTGGAGTTGGGGAACGCTGCTTTAGATTGATGGGATAGGTTACAAAGGTCAGAATGTTACAGTGGTGCTTTCAAGTTTGTGAACCCTTCATTCCATATTTTCATAAATTTGGCCTAAAGCTACATTAGATTTTCACACCAGTCCTAAAAGTACATTCAGAGCCAAATCAAACAAATAAGTCAAAATATTACTTTGGCATTTTTATATAAGGAAAATGATCCAATATCACATGGCTTTGAGAGGCAAAAGCACATGAACCTTCTAAGATTAGTAAAATTAGCAGATCATTTGAAGGTGAAATTAACATCAAATAGAGGAGATTCAAGACCATTATTACCCTCCCTAGAAAGGTGAGCCAGCAAAGATCACTCTAAGAGCAAGGCGTATAATAGTGCGTGAGGCCACAAAGGAGCTCAAGGTAATCTCTAAGCAACTAAAGGCTTCTCACATTAGTTCATGTGAATGCTCATGAGTCCACCATCAGGAGGACACTGAACAATAATGGTGTTCATGGCAGGTTTACAAGGCGGAAGCCCCTGTTCTCCAAAAAGAACATTGCTGCCCAACTGCATTTTCCTAAAGATCACCTGGTCAAGCCAGATGGCTATTGGAACAATGGTCTGGGAATTGATGAAACCAAAATAAAGCTTTTTAGTTTAAATGGGAAGTATTTTGTTTAGAGAGAGGAAAACACTGCAATGAAGCATATAAACCTCATACCATCTGTGAAACACAGTTGCTGTAGTATCATGGTTTGGGCCTGTTTTGCTGCATCTGGGCCAGGACTGCTTGTCATCATTAATGGAACAATGAATTCTGAATTATACCTGCAAATTCTAAAGGAAAATGCTAGGACATCTGTCCACTAGATGAAACTCAAGTAGCAAAACGACGACCATAAGTCCAGAAATTGTTTTTCAGAAATTTTAAATTTTGGAATAGCCAAGTCAAAGTCCTGATCAACATTCTATAGAAATGTTTTGGAAGGACCTGGAGCGAGCAGTTCATGGGAGAAAACCCATCAACATAACAGACCTGAAGTTGTTTTGTAGGGCAGAATGGGCTAAAATTCCTCCAAGCTAATGTGCATCAACTGGCGGAAACATTTAGATGTAATTATTGCTGCACAAGGAGGTCACAACAGATACTGAAAGCAAAGGTTACTTTTGCCAATCACAGATAATAAAAAAGGGTTAATTTTTATGCATGATTGGCCGAGGATCTAGCTGGCAGTCCCAGATTCTAGCAATGCCAGACTGAAGTCCGCCATTCATGTTAGATAGCCGTTGAGCAAACAATCATTCAGCTGGCTATCTTGCTCGACTCCCCCATACACAGGATCGCTGTGCTCGTCCGAGAGCTATGAGAGAGCCCTTTCCAGAGGAGAACAAAATTATCAGCCGTTGTAGTTCCAACGCGGCTATCCTTCTCTCCCCTTACAACATTATATGTTGCAAGTGAATCAGGAGACCCCCATATGCATTAGACTATCTGCTGATCCCTCTAATAACATGTATGGGGGCCTTTAGTCTATGGACAAGACAGTGCTTATGGGGGGGCGGGAGGCTACTCTACTTTTTCTAAAACGAGACAACTGCTGTAACTTTTCCGACTCGTCTGATTGACACATCGAACAACTTATTTCATGGAAAAAACCCTTTAATAACTTAACCGCATGTCTCATTTCTTGTTGATGTCCGCATTTATCAGCTGCGCTCCAACGATTGTCCTCTCAAAGACTTCACAGAGCGGCCTGCACTAATATTTGTATAGATAACACTCAACCGGTGCCCGAGCCGCGCGCATGTTACGAGTGATTCTTAATCTGTGTGGCACAGCTCTGTTTCTGGACTCTTGTCTCTTAATGAATTCCGCCTTCGTTCTCATATTCTGTAGACAGCAGAGTAATAAAACAGATCAAGCAGGCAGAGATGATAAATGAGCTACTTAATAATTAACAAATTAGCCCCAACAGATGGATCCAAAACAAATCTTTCCATATATTTTAAGTCGACGTCTATCATATCCCATTTTGTCAACTGCTCCGTATTCCCCGCAGGAAGTCCCGTGGAAACTCGGAGCACGTCGTCAGACTTCTGAGCTGTCTGCTGGATGGTTTAGTGCAAACAGTTATGAGTTATGGTGCTCTGTCGATGGCGCGGCAGAAGGAGATATGAGTCACTTGGGGGTTCGAGAATATTACTATGCTTAGCAAAGCTGGACTTGAGCGATGAATGCTATTTGCATGTTTTATATCGCTCTCTAATATGCAGCGATAAAATGTGTGTAATTATTCAGTATCTACATTGAAAGGATTCATTTAATCGAAGAGCAGATAAAAGAAGCAAGTTATGTTCTTTCCATCCTACCGAAAGCCAAATAACCAACTGGCGGCGAGCGAAGCGATTACAAAGGGCTGTAAAGTATGAAACAGTGAGAAATTCTTAAAGGCATGCAAATCTCTAATAATTGAATTGCTTTAGTGTTGCTTATTGTGCTTCGGAGGACTGACTTGATATTGTTTTGTTTTTATTGCATGCACACTGTGGGAAATTATTGCCATCGCTAATATTTTATGCTTTGTTTTCTTTCTTTTATTAATATTTTTTTGTATCTGTTACATACAGTACTTCGCATTCCACAATAGTAGCACGATTGCTCCCGGGGGTGTGTATGAGATTTAGGCCTGGCTCACATCACGTTCAGGTTTTTGGGGCTTCCATCCATATAAAATATTTCAACCTACCATTGCACCATTAGGTGTTCAATGATATTTAGAACTCAGGTAAGTATTCTCATTTGATTATTAAGGGCACTTCTACACCTCGGCAGAGCCTCACATATTTCCTGTTGATGGGAGTAAAAAATATAAAATGGCCAAACTCTTTGTCCTGTGTGGATCTTGCACAAAGTCATGGTGGAGCAAAAAAAAAGGTTCTCCCTAAACTGTTCACAAAAAACGTTGGACGCATAAAATTGTCCAAAGCTATCTTGAAGCTAAAAATTGCTCATAATTTAATATTTCCCTTTTCTTCAACTAAAGGACATAGACCAACCCCTGAAAAATATGATGATGTTAAACAGGCTTGGACTGGTCCACAGGTTGGCAGGTGATTCCCCTGGTAGGCCCCTATCCTTGAGTGGGCCCCCCATCCTCCTAAATGAGTAGTTATTGGCACAATAAGCTTTATTCTCTTTGTACAGACAGAAGTAGCATCTCCTCATTCATTTAACTATCAAGTTTATTATATAAATTTGTGAATGTGGATAATGTAATATTTACATGTAGCTGAACAATGGGCCCCAAAGTTGAAGTTACTGGTGGGCCATTAGCACCACAGTCTGACACTGATGATGAGCATACTTCCAGGTACCAACCTGATGTCTACATTTATGATCCCAAAGGTTGATGTTACCCAAGCATACCTTGGAAAGTGGAACCTTGGAGGTATCCTTCTATCCTTCACAAGTTGGGTCCACGAGGCACTCACAAAGATGTACTGTAGTTAGATGAAGCCATGTTTCAGACCCAGAAGATATGTCAGAAACAAATTTCGGAGAAGGACACTTAGGCAAAAGGTCATACCAGGAGTCAATGATGAATAGATGACAGAGTAGGCTTCAAATCCAAGTCCACAATCCAAAGACAAGTTGGGTCAAATATAGGCTTGACTGATGGCTATGAGAAGCTGGAGGCAGTAATTAAGGCATAGGACCTGCAGCTCAGGCAAAGGTTAGGAGGCCCTTATTGTCGAGAGTGACTTGTATCCAGTAGGTGTAGCATCCAGATGCCCTGGCACATAACATCCCTGTGGCACTCCAGCTGCCAACTGAACACAGGAGGATGGCGGAGGAGTTTTGTAACAATGCTGGCTTATATCTGCTGCTTCTCTTTGACATTGGGGCTGTCAGTGACAACTTAGGAGCTTTGTTAAAGCCACATGGATATTTTGCCATATCACCGTCTGAAGTTGTGACAGAATGTATATTCTCTCTTTATAATAAAAAAAAAGCACAAAAATGTAAGTACATCCAAAGAAGCGAAACTTTTTGGTGGTCATATTGCTTCATCTATTTGTTAATAGTAGAATACAGTGAGTGACTACCTGCTTCATATCTGTAATACGAGATTGAGAACATTTTATAGACTGATATGATTAAGTTTTTGACTTTTTTGCAAGTTAGCATGGCATCCAGAATTCTCATGGGGTCTATAAGACCATTCATTGATTCCGGCAAGGTCATCATTTGGATAGCAACATTTTATGCCTCCTTCTGGAGTTTAATAGCACAATTGATGACCTAATTCTTTAGCAAAATCTCCATAGTTTATTATTAATTCTTCACATGAGAAAACTTTCGAGTGACCCATACGTAGTTGGCAGCATGTTGAATGATAGAGTTTGAAGTCAGCGAATGTTCTGCGTGGATAAAAGTGCCTGACGCCGCATGATAGAGACTGTAATTACTTCTCACAATGAGCCTTATTAATAGTGAGGGGAGGCATCCCTACAATACTGAAGCTTCTGACTTTTGAAGGTCTTCAAGAGACGTTTGATTAACTCGTTCGTGGCGAGAGGGTGAACACATGCTGGAAGATTGTCATTTCTGGAATCCTTATCTATATATTCTTAAAATCCACACCAGACGTCACAATATTTAGGCAGTTGTGTAGAAAAACGTTGCCATTGTGTTCACACACGGAGATGTCGTCCTATCATGAGCTGCAAGCAGAATTAAATGTCTATTTTTTCTAGATGTATCGGTTCATGGAAGATTGTAATGGAGGATATGGATTGTAGATAGGCGGATGAATTATTTTTGTACTGTGGAAACATCAATACCCAAAAGTACATTCCCATTAGGCACTTTTGCTCCCATGTTTAGGCCCATGAAGAACCAATGGGATTTCTTAATTATTTGTTAGAGAGTATTGCTCACTTCATTGTAAGATTCCTGGATCATGAATAGATGGAAAAAAAAAACTAATTAAAGATATTTCCAAACGCGGAAATGAGGGTAAGGTAAGGAGCAGATGAGCAAACTTCAAGGACACTGTAATGACAGCCATTAATAGTTACCGTCTGGAATTTACGCCACCCCAGAGGTGCAACAAGCGTGAGAAGGAAAAAGAAGAAAAATCAAATGGACAAAAACCAAGAATATAATAAATATATAAAGGCTATTCCTTCTGTTCCAATACCTATCCCATGATTCCCATACTTTGGAGAATTTTCAGCTTTTCCCTTTTTGCTCTGGTATAGTATGTTAGTACCTCTATGGAATAAAATTAGTATATAAACCTACTATTCGCAGTTCAGCAACTGCACCATCCGCTATACACCCGTCCAACGAATATTGATTAAACTGTTCTAAATTCTACCAAATCAACAGGATTCCCATCTTACTCACTTAAAGGCTTTTTGAGCTATTTTGCAGTTCAGAATGAATTCGCTTACTAATTAGCCTTGACCTTAAGCAATGTCGCCCTGTATGTAAATCACAGCAATATGCATTTACTTGATGGTTTTTGTACTACACTGTAATAAAAGATCTGGTCATTTAGGGTCATTTTTGATAGTTTCTATATAGTTATGCACTGCAATACCAGAGGGACAGGTCGGGAAGCCAACACAATGCAGATTGTTGTTAAAATGGTTATTAGATTAGTAATAGCACTCCATCATGAGAGTTAAACAAGCGAGGTGACTTACCTGCTGGCTAAATTATTTCCTTAGCTTGTTACCGTTGCTGATTCCTTTGCCTATTAGTCTTTATCACCATTATCAGATTTCTGTTATGGATGATGGTCAGACTAGCGTAAGCTGCAATACTGCACTACCTGGCATTAAAATGGAAGCCTGAAGGAAACCTGATGTCAGCGTTGTAACAATAATGCTCTGTCTATACAACTTTTTTTTTTTTTCAGGCTGGTTGGCATTGGGTCCACTCTGAAAACAACCTGAAAAAGCGCTCAAAAACCACTCACAAGACCCTTCCTACTCATTGTGTTGGTGTTCATCTCTTTGGTAGCCGCTTGGATGCGCACAGGGTTTTAATCTCATAACAAAATAAATTTATTGTCCTCCAAAATGTAAACAGTCCTTTCTTCAGCACATATGAATAACCAAACAATCCTCTTCTGGGAAAGGCACAATAAGTGAAAACTGTCTCATCAACTTATTACAGGAACCTCTCAGGCTACAATACAGAATATACACCAGCTCTGTCTTTCTCCAGTCCCAATAGAACACACACTGCTATGCAAACCCAGCTGACTATTAGGCCTGTAAGACCCAGACTGGAGTATGGGAGCGGCCTTTCCAACCCAGGCACTTTTGGTCACTCCTAAATCCTGGAACTAAAATCCAGTCGAATAACAAAACCCTCTCAGTAACCTACTGCCACTGGTACAGACTTCCTGGGACTTAAATTACAGAGGCCAGCCACCTCGGTGACATATACCTGGCATCTTGGCCGTTACCTCCTGCTTTCTAACCATTTCTTTGTATAAACGATTTGCTGTCCAAATGTTCAGGTTTTTGAGCATCTCGTCAGAGTGGAACCGTGGCCCTAGTGCCGAAGGGGAGCTTAAGTATTATAAATGACACATGGTAGGTGGATGGCAAGACACCATTGTGAATTGGACTTTGTTCACACTTGCATTTGGAACTTCCGCCTAGGTTTTTTATTAGCTTTTCTTCTAATTTTTGTCAAAAAGGCTTAATTGTGTCTGGCATAGCCTCTTTATGAAGATTATTTTGACCCCGGGTGCTATGTATATAGTCTACACATCACGTCGCTGTACACATGTAGCATATCGCTTTCCCGTTCATGACATCAGCGCACAGATTACAGTAATTACAATGACATTGCTCAGAGAAAAGGCTGTGAATGAAAGGTTGTAATGTACCACATTAAAATTAATTGTGATTTCATGGTAATTTAGTACAATATTTTCTTGGGCATTTAAGCAGTCCTTGATTTATGTCACAATAATCCAGCAAAAAAACACACCTATGTCCTATCAGTAATTTTCCCCTGGATTTCACTCCAATGCACAAAATATGAGTTGGCGGCGTAGATCTTTCATGCTTCTCGACTGTTAAATAGTATAATTGTCTTCTCTATCTTCGAGGAGCTTCATTTTAGATGCTAATTGCATTCAATTTATTACTGGCGAGCTTTCCTCCACAATGCCAGGTATTCTGGGTGCATGATGGATTGCATTGTAAAACCGGAATGGATGAGCGTGTTGTGCGGGGTCACTCTAAACAAATGAATATTAAAACCAGTTGCTTCCTCCTTCATTTTCAGGTGCAAAGTTGTTTTCTATTATGATTTCATATAGCCGCCATGCTTATTGAGCAGTAATTAAAAATGGAGCTGACATAAATTATAATTAGGCCAAATAGTGATGAAAAACACCAAGTGATGAAAATAATTTAAAGGAGTATTCCCAACACAGAAAGATTTTGGGCTTATTCTCAGGATCCCACCTCTGGGGTTTCCCGACGTTTGTCCTGCTACATCCAGGTGGAGAATGAATGGAAATGTGGCTGCGCCGCTCTCTACAGTCACTTTTATGGACATCTCTACAACGACCAAACACTCTTGGTTATTTCGTACCTCTAGTAGATCGGTAAGAGCCATGATGCACATTCAGTTACCTCTTTATTCATTCTCCACCTGAATGTTGTGATTAAAAGTCAACTTACCAGGAAGGACAAGGAACCCCTGTTGCGGACATTGATGTGGATCACAGATTCTGGTGAAAAAAAATAGTCCTCTCGCTTGATTGGCATCTCAAGAGTCAAAGCGGAGATCCTTTCTGTAAGAGAAGTTCCAGTTCTTACAAGCTTGGGCCTTCGTTTTATCACATGGACTGCCATTCATCTGACGGCCAACCATGTAATACTTTTCCCCATGCAGTGGCATCTACAAGGAAAACATCTTACTGGTGTAAATCTTTTTGCTCATCTCTGCTGGTCTGGAATTTGGTATTCCCATGTTTTGCGGCCGAGCCCGTAGGGTTTCTTCTCGCTAAACATCCATTTCCTTCTAATTTTGTGAAAACAGTACGATGCAAATGAGCCTGCTCTCATGAGCCTAGCAGATTATCAGAACACGGGTGCCAGAACTGAACTGATTTAGCAGCAGGATTAGCTGGTAATATATCACTTGACAAGGATTTCCGTTCTTACCATTCGAATCCTTGGTCTCTCTTTGCCGAGCACTGTACGCAGCACACTCTTGTGTAATAAACACCTGGGGCTGATAGACTTTATACCATTTGATTTAATTAACTTTTAAATCATTTAATGTTCTCTAGATCCCCATAACTCAAGTGTCTGCCTCGTAATAAGTAGCGTTTCGCTTGACACTTTTAATTCCTCCTCACGGGCTCCTATGTTTTCACTGGTGCTTGGAGGGAATGCCTTGCTGACGTGCTCTCCGGAGACAGATCTTGCGCGGCCCTGTCATTCCCCACAGCTGTATAAACTGCTATAAAACCCGACACAGTCTCTAACAATGGCATAAATGTTGAGAAATCTGAATGAGCTGGAAGATGGATACAGTAGAGTAAGGCTCACATTAGGTTATTTTCCAGGTGGCCATTTGGGCTAAGTGCACACGGCTTTTTTACATTTTGTGCTTCTCTGGACCACCACAAAAAAAGTATACCGTGCGGTTTAACTTTTTTTTTTTCTTGTGATGGGGTCCTATTAGTGATAGATGCCACTGGTTTTTGGCAAACCTTTATCTCATGGGCGTAAATATGTCCAATGGTAGCTACCCACAGTATAGACAGTTCTACCCCGGAGGTTTTTCTTTGTTAGAAAGGCTTGTTGCTTTGGTTGAGGGACAGCCCCCTCTTCACTTGAGTTGATGCAGTTGGCTGCTTCTTTTCCCCAACAAATGGGACGTAGGAGACCCCTGTATCATAATAGGTAGGGTTACTACCTGTTAGATATTCATGGTCTTGCTAAGGATATTCCATTAAAGGGGTTGTCCGGTCAAAACCTATAAGTCTGTAGCATTGTGCACTTTATGGATTCGCCGGTTTCAGACCCGGGAACGGAGGGTAAGTACGAGTTATCCATACCCCCGGCCAGTGGGCGCGGCCTCGCTCCATATTGAACGATGCCACGCCCTATCTAGTGACGCGGACGGCCAGTGGACATGTCCGACTAGAGGGCGCAGCCTCGCTCTATACAAGTGTATGGAGCGAGGAAGCCGCGCCAACTGGCTGGGAGCATGTATAACCCATACATACCCTTCGTTACCAGGTCTGAAACCGGCAAATCCCCACAGTGCATGCGCAGGGGGGATTTATAAGTCTGCAGTCACACAGAGTGACTGCAGACTTATCGGTTTTGACCGGAAAACCCCTTTAAACGGGATGTACAAAATAAAGTTACGCACTTGTTTGCTCCAGTAAAAAAAAAAGACTGTCTCTCTTGTGCCACCTGTTAGAGGTGGCCACCATTTAAGTTAATGTTCTAACTTAAGCCAAAACAATTTCCTGCAAAAAAAAAAAAAGAGATTCCTTTGCTCAGACAGTTATTTTGAGGTTATTGCCTCTCATAAGCTTATCTGAATTGATGAAGGCCAAGTAGCCAGAAACGGCCATCTGCAGTTGGGTTTATCTTTATTTTAAAAAAGACTCTTGTTTGGTCTATATCCTTAGTCACGTATTAAGGCTTGTAAAAGGGTCAGTAATTGTTGGTTTTCAAGAGGAGAGCTAATTTGTATACTATGTACAGATCTAGAAAAGTTTAACCTGACTCTGATAAAACCGCACTTCGATATCACGGCACAAAAAAAGTGTTTTTCGGCACCTAACTTGACATTGGTCAATGGATTATGCAATGTTAAGTTATCTTAAAGGTGTTATCCTGGACTTTTACATTGATGGCCTATCCTTAGGATAGGTCATCAATATCTGATGAGTGGGGGTATGACACCCCCACGATCAGCTGCTATCGGTCCCGGCAGCGGCGGCTGGGTGTGCTCAATTGAGCTGCATAGGAAAGCTCCTTCAGTGGCATAGTCGCCCAAGGAGGTACTGATTATCCGCCCCCCTGGACGAATCAATAGGCCCCAGCCACTATACATCTGACGGAGCTTGGAATTTGAGAACTTGCGGTCGCCACCAGCTTCGGGAGCAGCTGATCAGCAGGGGTGCAAGGTGTGGAATGCCTCCTGATGATCTATCCTAGGGAGAGGCCATCAATATTCAAGTTCTGGATAACCCTTTAAATTTTGGATTAGTTTTTTCACTGTAATCGCTGATTTCTTGGCTTGGACAGCCCCTATAGTCCTCATAATTGGGATAGCATTCTATGACGCGTTATTAACATGGTACATTGTGAGTCATGATAACTTTTGCTACATCTGTGGGTCCTGTCATTTTGGCTTTAGAGGTCAGAGAACACAACCTAGTAAAATTACCAAAAGGTGAGTGAAGTTCTCTGACCGCTTTCTCACCGCTGAGACTATCCGAGAAGATCCGAAACACTTGGCAGCTCCGCTCCCGCTCAGTAGAGAGGAAGTGATTGCTCTGCGCTTCTCCAGGTCTACAAATGCCATTGACTCACGAGTGGTTACCAGCAAAGAATAAGTCAGCCGCCAACACTTTTAGAAAGACTAACACTTTCTTGGCCCGCTGAAACCCTGCAACATGCTCGAGGAGATGTGAAGGTTTATGCATCACTGCTTGTGTCTGTAGAGTTTACATTAGAGGTCTAGTGGCAGTAGATTAACTGGAAGTCGCTCCCTGCAATATGATTCATCCTAAGAGCCGGGAGATTATGTGCGTCGCCATATGATACTCAGTCCCTGCATTATCTGTGAAATTAGCCTGCATTTTACAGAGAAATAGCTTATCTCCCTCTGTTTCCTCCATTTCATCGTTCTTCGTAAATGCCGAATTTGCTTGTCACCCCATCTGTTTACGTGTTTTTTTTCTCCCTTTTGCAATGAATGCGGTACTTTTGAACAGGAATCTGGCAGGCTTTTATCTTTTGAATTATACATATGTTTAGCTGCACCCAATATTCCCCAGGATTGTCGCTCCTGTTATAACAACAGGCTTGGGTTTTTTAATAGCGTGCCAGTACATTTGCACATGTTTTACAAGACGAGACAAGAAGAAAGCGGGTTTGGTACAGTGACCAAATGGGCCTCATGTTTAAGATTTGACAGTCTGTTTCCTTCTCTTGATTAGTGATATATATCTATATAAATGAGGTTCAGATCATCATTCAGAGTCCTTGTTTGTTCGCTTCGTAGTTCTGGCCTGGGAGGATTGGAAGGAATATTTCCAGGCTGAAGAAATAATATTAAGATTTTCTGTTTTTTTCGGGATCGTGAAATTAAATAATTTTTTGCTGCAGGCTATAGGGGATATTGACTCCTTAAAATGGGTATTGCCAGAATAAAAAGCCCTTTGATAGGGAATAACTTACTGATCACTGGGGGTCCAACCACTGTTAATCCGAGCGATCCCGAAAATGGTGCTCTGGATCTGGAGAACCAGGCTGTTATGAAGGGGAAGTGCGTATGCTTGATCTTCACACCAATCATGGTCTATGGGGCTGCCAGAAATAGGTAAGTTCACTTTTTTTTTTACAGTAGCTCCATTGGCAATGAATTGGGTGTAGACCGAACATGTGCACTTCCGCACTGTTCTAAACAGGACTCTTAAGGATCCTGGTTCTCGGGATCATTAACTATCCCAGCCATTGTACCCCCCACCCCAGTGATCAGTACATTTTCCCCTAGCCTATATATAAGGGATAACTTTAAAGTGGATTTTTACTGGATTTTTTAAATTTAAACTGAGTACCTCCTCCAATTGCCGCTGTTCCTCTGATTCTGGAACAGTTTTTCTTTTTTGTCTGTGCCCTTCCGTTCCAACGTTATGTCCCCTGATAATAAAGATGCAAATTTTCTCTTCAGCCAACTGGGCATATACCGCACAACTTTTGTGATAGAGGAGGACAAGCTGTTCTATGGTATATGCTCAGTTGTTTCGAGGCATTTTCATTATGGGGAGGCATAACTTTGGAATGGATGGGGACAGAAGAAAAAAGAAAAAAAAAACGTTCCAGAATCAGTATAAAAGCAGCAACCAGAGGAGGTACTCTGTTTAAATTGCAAAAAAAAATTCAAGTTAAGGGTCATCTTTAAGGACATTAGGTGAGTTAGCAATCCCTCATGGGCATAATATTAAAATTAGCGCTCTCCCGGAAGAAAATAAAAGTTTTGTAGTGCCCACCTATTGGACATAATTACCCTGTAAGTCATTTGTTCCACTCTTTAATGAGCCATGCAGCATGACTAGGGATATTAGAAAGACCAGACATCCATCTTTAGACTGCTGTTTCGGGCCACAATGCAAAACATGGTGTGGCTGGATAAATAATATAACCTTAATGTGGTTTCGGGGTGTTTCTGGCTTTCATTAAAAAGACTGTCCAGACCCAAGATATTGATGATAAAGGCCGACACTTCCTAACCTTCAACGCTCAGTTCATACCTAGAACAGCGGCAAACACATTGTATTGTCCATTCACCATAATGGCCGCCACACAGTACATGGAGTTGTGGTGTTTCAGCTCTGTGTACTATAAACTTCTGTCGTCGACAGCTTCAGTTATCAGCCGGACCCTCCGGATTTTGGATATCGAACCCCCACTGATTGATAACCTGTTCTAAGTATAGACAAAACCCTAGAAAAAAAAACAAGTGAGCATATACCCTACAGCAAGTAAATCATTGTCACGTACACACTTATCAGTATGTGAAATGGGGTGCGCCTGCAAGGGTTAATTTATCTCCTCACACTCAATCCAGCTCTCAACCTCTGTTTGGCTGTAAAGTGAGGATAAATCACACCTTGATACAGTTCACACACTCCAGTTACTTAACACATGCTGCCACCACTCATCAAACACAAAGGGGTGATGAGTCCCAAAATATGTTACTGTCCAACAATCAAAAGGTCACACATTCTCTGAAAGCTATGGATTCTTTAGCGCATACAAGGGCCAAACTTATTAAAGATTTTAAACTTTAATATAAAAATATACAGTGCTTACAATAAAAGATGTAAAAATAAAACGACACATAAATATGCAAAACAGTTATAAAATGAAAAAAGAAACAACAGAAATACCTAAACGTTTCCGTCTACAGTTATATTCAGTTTCCTCGAGGGAAGGAGAAATTAAATTATGGATCCCATCAGCCTCATAGGCATCCCTCATATGTGAACCATTTCTTTTTGTGCCACCCAGCTTTTTCTAGTACTGACCATTGACTCATATTTCCAGGATGACCCGGATTGGCCCATTTAAAAGTTGCTGTTTGTGAATGGACAATGGGCTAAGTTGTGGCATTTCAAATACCTGCCCCCCCCCCCCTTCTCTATACAATCAATAGGAAATATCCTGCTCTGTACAGACCATTTTCTAACCCCTTTGAAGCTCAGGATCCAGGAGCTAAGTGTGACACCTCTCAGTATGTCCTTTTGTGTAGAGATGATTATTTGGATGCAGCCCCAACTAGCTAGTCCACTGACATTATATTTTCCCTTACAATTATATGTTTCCTTCACATTCATTAAATGGTGATAGTACATGTAAATAACATATGGTATCTATTTAAAACTATTTTGATCAAAAAAGCATAAAAACCACCCCACCATGACAAGGTGTGCCCATCAGGACAGTCCTAACCTGTCTAGTATTAAAACCTTACCATGTGTCAATGTGAATTAGGGCAGAGCAGGACAGGGCTCTAACTGAGACACCCGTGCATGGGAAGCTATATATATAAAATACTTAGCTCAGAAAGGGGGCTGTTTGTACAAACTACAAGAGATAACAGCAAAACCAAAAAACTGAGCTAGACTATAAGCTGGTATAAGTGCAAAGTGTATGAGCACATTCACACTGTGGCCACTTCATAGACATAACCCAAGAAAAAGTTTTCTAATAATAGGTCAGAAATATCTCAGTCCCAACCAACCCCTTTAAGGAGATTTGCTGGGCATGGTGCTTTATTGCTCCCTACAAGGTGGAAGGAAAGCTATCTCAGTAGTGCCACCTTTTGGAGGGCGCTACCCTGTAACCAGCATTAGCCCAAAGCCAAAATGTTTGGGCAGCAGCAAGCTTGGATTCGCCTGTAGGCACAGTAGCCAGGGCCTTTAGCAGCCCAGGAGGGAGGGCCACTGCTGAAGGGAAGATACACTAAACATTTTGTGCATATATACAGAAATGATGCATATTTATGTTTATTAGGCACTCTGTACTGTGGAGGTGAGAGGTGCACATTCCTGGAAAGTTAAGAAGATGCTACAGAGGAGATGTGAGGAGAACACTACAACGATCCGAACTCCTTTAGGATCCTGATGAGTAATTTCGGCACTTGCTGTTTATAGATCTCTTATCATAGTTTTGTTTTTCATGGATTTTTCCACAATTTTTATAACTTTTTGCTACAATTCATCATCTAACCAGATTATTGTGAAACAGACCATTCTTCTACAGCATTGATTACCGACTGACATCGTTATGCTGATGACCGAAGAAGGACGCTGTTTACTCAATGAAGTCTACAATTTGGCTCGTCTGACAACACGGATTTTTGACATGTCAGATTAATTTCAATTATGATGGCAGCGATTATCTTCACTTTATTTAATTTACATAATTTTCCTTATTTATATGCAGCAGTTTTTGCTAGATGTCATTGGAATTAATTGGAATGCTTGCAACATCCCAAGAGATGGTCATTGTACATGGAGTCTACGAGCAAGAAGAAAACAGGCTAGAAAGTCCAAAAACTTGCCGTAAATATAGGATTATAGCTGGCAGCTCTATCACCAGTGCACTAGGAGCTGCCAGAGAGTCCTGCTATGTCTACAACACATATGAGGGTTATATTTTATGGATTCTGTAGTTTGCCATGGAAATAAGCGGCGTCTGGCAGCCACTGCCAAAACACCTACTAATATACAGTAAATGCACATTTTGGTAGAACATGGTCAGGTGACTCTTAATCCAGTAGCTATTCTAAGTACACCCTTAGGCTATGTGCCCACGATGCAGAAATGCTCCGGATTTTTCCTGAGCGTTTCTGCATCTCCCTGGCAGAAAAAACGCATGAAGATTTTACATGCCTTTTTTTTTTTTTGCTAGGGACAAGCGTTTGTCACGCGTTTTGCACATGCGATTTCGCATGCGGGTTGTCAGAGATTTTAGCATCACTTGGAAAAGTGCTTGACAGCTTGGTCACACTCTATAAATCCATGCAACCGGTGTGACCAAGTTAGTTAAACAAAAAAAGAATAAAAATGGTAAAAAATAAAACAAAAAAAAACATTATACTCACCTTCCGATGGCCCCCGGTCCCTTCTCTGATGCGTCTGGTCTCCCCGGTGTCTCGTGGTGGTGTAAAAGGACCTTCCATGACGTTATTTAGTCATGTGACAGGTCACGCGACCGCCGATGTCAGCGGTCGCATGACCTGTCACATGACTGAATTACGTCATGAAAGGTCCTTTTACTCCATCGCGAGCCACCGGGGAGCCAAGATGTAACGGGTAGAAGACCGGGGGCCATCAGAAGGTGAGTATAATGTATTTTTTTATTTCAATTCTTTTTTTTTTTACAGGTACTATGGTACCGGGTCTGGAGGAGAGTCTCCTCTTCTCCAGACCCGGGTACCATCCGCACATTGAATCGCTTAATATCCACATGTGCCCATGTAGTCATGCGGATATTAAGCGATTCAATGCAAGTCAATGGCGGCGAAAACACTGCAGTTACGCAAAATAATTGGTAGTTTTTTTCGCAATGATAATCCGGAGCGGAAATTTCCGCAGCATGTGCACACCACATGCGGATTATCATTGGGGAACATAGCAGACCTACTAACAAGCATTTTTTAAACGTTTTTGTAGCGGAATTGCCGCTGCGGAAACGCTTAAAAACGCATAGTGGGCACATAGCCTAAAAGGAAATCTGTCAGCAGGATTCCACACCTCAAACTATTGAAATGTGCATGTAGATCTTTCAAAGAGAAGTCCAGTAATACCTTTTTATAGCCAGTCTGTACCTCCATTACTGACAAATCAGTGTTTGAATTGATATGTAAATGGCTATGGTAGATGTGAAGCCTCTGTCACTCCAGCTCTATTTCCCACCCAACGTCGCCTCCTCCTCAAGCTGCTAGAGACGGATGGGGAATAGAGCTGGAGTGACAGAGGCTTCAGATTTATCATAGCTATTTACGTGGCAATTCAAACTCTTAAGTTATCAGGAATGGATAAACAATGTAAAGTTAATGCTGCACTTGTCTTTGAAAGAGCTACATGCACATATAAATAGTTTAGTGTGTGAAATCCTGCTGACAGATTTCCCTTAAAGCAGGCATCAGAAGGGTAACATAAAGTTCTCTTTCCTGATCGCCATTGTCCCCTCTTGCAAATGACACTTATAAACCCCCTGAAGGAAGATCTGTTACCACTTCTGACAATCAAACTGAAACAAAGCTGACCTTAATAAATTCCCGTCCACACACCTTGTGTTAACAATACCGCGATGCGGTCATCGGAGGTACAGTGCCAGTCCTAGACCCAAGTATATGTCGTTTTTTATGGGCAATTTAGCTGTTAAGTAGGGTTAGTACAGTAGTGGAAAAGCGCTAGTTGGCACAGCACAAGTCTTCTAAATGCTGGATTTCTACAAGAGCATGGAGATCCGACAAACTTTGCTCTCATACACCTTGACTTAAGGCTATTACTTTTAAAGAGTAAATACAGTTTTGCAACCAATTTTCTTTTTAACTTCATTGCAACCGGCCCCACCCCCATAAAAAACTGGTTTGAAACTTGTACTGTGGTTAGTTTTCCAGATTTAGAAAAATATGGTATTTATTGTTTGTTTTTTTTAAAAAAAGAAAAAGTTTTCATGGACTCTTGTATTCCAAGAATTGCTTCTTAATCGGAATATAAATTAACTGTAATACCAGATACAACCCATGAAGAAGGAAGATAAGTGGCGCTAGCCTACTTCAGGGAAAAAGCAGACTCTGTAGTCTTGGACAACCCTTCTAATTTAACACCACAGCTTCTATGCAGATCTGTGTCTCCATGGTTACAGACTACAAACAAACTCGGTATGTAGTCAGATCCTTGATCTCTTCTCCTTTTTTCTCCTGCTTTGACTGCAAGATAATACAAAGAGGCGGCAGCGGGATTGTAGTAACATAGGATGGCAGGACCAGACTACACACAGAGCTTGTCTATAGCTATTGGTCTGCATAGGAGCTGTATACACAAAAAATGGTAGACTGTTTATAACCAAGACAGTTAGAAAAGCTATTTCATTATGTATTTGAGTAATAAAACGGTTAGGAAAAGTATACACACCCTTTACTTTTTGGCATATTTTTTCTAATTACACTGAGATTGCCCAGAGATGTAGAGTCTGTGATAATTGCAGTTTCCTTTCATTGCCGCCTTTTCCTGGCCCTCTCCCCACAATGTCAGAGACGCGATGATTCATTACGATAAATCTGATTTACTCCGAACCCACTGACGTCCTATAAAGAAATGTTGAACATCTGTCTGTTTTCACTGATCTTGACTTCAGCGCGTAATTCGCAGGGAGCTAAATCCCTTTTCCGAGCGACTTCCCACAGATGAATTGACTCTGATGTGCCCTTGCTATGAATGACTGCTGTTGTCTGTCATGAAACTTTTAGTTGGAACTTTCCGCAGGTCTGCGGAGCGAATCAATAGGTAGAGGATGAGCGCGGCCTGACCCTGCCACAATTATACCGCATTCAGAACCCCCTCGGAGCCGTGTGTGTGACCGGGGGTGACAGCAGGGTGGGTTTAATTGACTACAATTAGATCATCTGCTTATAATTCTTACATTAAAATTCCCCACTACTCCCTTTATAACCTTGAGATGTGCGTCTGTAGATCATGGCAGTAGTTTATGCATTTTAACATCCTGAACGCTCAACTTTTTTTTTTTTTTTTTTGCTGGTGATGGGATACCATTTTTTTCTCTCCTTTACCGGTGCATTTCTCTAAGTCTGTAGGTTCTGGACTACAAAGGTTTACACCTTTTTATTACAGAACTTATTTTGGCCGTGTTTTTTCCATTTTTGAGTCGATGCATTTATTTTCACGTAGACCTAGTTGTATGGTCATTTTTTTATGTCGTATGAGTTACTTCTTAATCCCACTGGGGACAGGACAATGCGATCTGCTTATCACGTATTTGGTATACTCATTATTGACAGTCAGTAATACATGGGGGCCTTAGTTAGACCTTCAACTATCATGGCAACCCATCAAATCCCACAATCTCTTCTTGGAGCTGAAAAGGTGGACAGAGCGAGGCAAGCTCTCTGTCTAACTGCCTAGATGCCATGTCACTAAAGACTGTGGCGGCTGGGGGGTTTAACAATGTAGTACTGCTCTGGTAGCTCTGCAGTGTCTATAGTCACAAGAATTCAAAGTGGCGCTACTCTACGGCAGATGGCTAAAGCAGTATATATACTCTCTGTACTTACTCTGTACTTCCAGTTTACTCTCTGGAATTAGGTATTAGGAAAAATTAGTATCTATGCATTAATGAAAAGAGAAAAAGCACTACTTTCTTCCCTTTTGCCCCCCCCCCCTCACCAAGAAGCTAAGTTGCTAGTGCCAAAGACTTCTGGCTGAGTGCTCTGGATCTCCAGTTGAACGCCACTGTGAACTATATCTGCACCAACATGATGAAGATACACTTAGATCCTGTAGTAGAGCAGGGAGTCATAAACTTCCTGCCCCACAACTCTCCATTGTGCAGGCCATAGTCTGCTGAAGGCCTACAAAATGGCAGCGTCTCAGCACAAGTGGTGCAATGTCATCACTGCATTGTGCCACGTGGTGCGGGCTGACAGGGAAGAAGAGATCTCAGTCGCCCAAATTAGGTGAGAAGGGGGTTGTGTCACAGGTTTATCAGGTGTGACAGACAATCGCTCTGGATCCGGCTGTAGAAGGTCAGTACACTTGGCATTGCAGACGCCTTCCTGATCCTCTCATCTCTGTAGTGTAGTGATATGCTTCTCCCTTTAAGTCCCAGCAGCAACCTCCACCTTCTGCTGCTAATTGACACACCCCTGCTTGGTAGTTAAATAGTCTCAGTGTCTCCAGAGAGTCGCCGGTGATAGTTCTATGTTCCTCTGGAGGACAGTTGGCGTTTTCTCTCTGGTTTCTTCTCCAGCTAAGTGTATCCCCTTTGTTTGTTTACCTTGTTGTCTTTAGTTACATTCAGGGATTAGGTTTCCTGCTTGGAGATAGGTGCGGAACCTATCTTGGGACGATAGGGTATTTTGGGTAGCCAGGGTAATATTTGATCTGCCTAGGGGTCTCCACTCCCCCTTTCCCTAGTTGTTGGGCCCTCTTCCCGTCATTGTACACTTGTTGCTTCCCTCACCTTGCGTAACAGGACGGCACAAAGGTAGCTATATTACTCATTGGAGCATTATTAATTTTTAAACTAACACTAAGGGGACATTAATAATTTTTAAAGGGGCATTATTACTAAGTAAGAGGGCACAATATTTGACTTGCCCTGGGCACCGGCATCCCACTCTGTGCATCTGCTTACATCTCAACCTCCACTAATTTCTAGAATGAAATGCCTGTGGGTCTGTGGTGCTCTATGTGTAAGTCATGGCATAGATTTGTGATATTGATGGTCTAATCTGTATTGTATTTCTGTAATTATACTAGAGAAGGAAAGGACATAAGATTCATATCACCATTGTAAGGATGTCACTATGATATACATTGCTTTGCACCATATACATTTGTAGCGATGGATAATGGGGGTGGCACATAATCTCTGCATAATATTACCGTACAGCCTGCGCCAGACGCCACCAGCATCTCAGTCCTTATTGACAGGACATCAACTCGACTTGTTGTTGCGTGCCGGACTCCATGACACTCGGGCAGATGAAATAAATTGCTGCAACTTTTTCTTAGTTAATTGCCTTTTTAATCATAGAGAAATTGCTCCTATTTGCATGAATATTTCAGACTCTAGGATTTGTTGGCCATTGTAGCCAGTATTCATTACACTATTATTTTTTTTCTCCAGTTCCATCAGCTTACAAAAGAAATTGTACCCAGCAATTTATATGAAATAGTCTCCAATGCCGGATAATTAACTGTTTCTGTAGTCTTCAGTTACAACAGTTGGGAAATATGTGCTATAGCACTTGGTATAGTATATGACTACTCCCATGTGTACAAATGTGTCCTCCCTTCCCTTTTCTCTTGGCTTGAAAAATCCAGAGATGTGTGACATGGTGTGACCAGCTTTAAATTAACAATATTATTTTGTGATACTCTGCCAGGAGATGTTTATATTATGTGTCTATATAACCTCAGGAAATACCATAAATCACTCAGAGATGTATAAGGATAGTTTATGGTAAATGAACCATTTCTGGGAGTTTGACCTATTGACCTCCTCCAGTTTCAAAATCAAAAGTGTTGCCTCTGTGGTTCCTGTTGGGCGTGCGTTGGGACATCAGGTGTTACGGATCCAGGTGGTGGAACCTCTGTGCTGCGGTGCAAGGAGGGACCAGAGGGGCGTAACTAGGTATCAACTCGGACTGACCAAGGTCGCACGGCGACTCAATCGACTCCGTGAACCAGGGAAGGACCGGGCAGAGGGACCAGGTGCTACTCTGGACCAGTCCTTATATAAAAGCAGGTGACTCCCACGGGTCAGAAGGCAGGGACTGACCGGTACAGCAGATAAGCACGGCAGGCAGGCTGACGGATCCGGGTAGACAGACTGGCAGACACCACGGGTAACTGGCAGGAGCCTCCAGTTAGGCTGGCTGGTAGGCACGGCAGGTAACAAGCAGAAGCCTCCAGGTAGGCTGGCTGGTAGGCACGGCAGGTAACTGGTACGTTCTCTGGGCAGGAAAGCCTGGCCCATAGACAGACTGGCGGGTTTGGACCGTAAGCAGACTGTCGGGCAGGACTGGTAGTCAGGCTGGTGGACTGGACTGGTAGTCAGGCTGGCGGACTGGACTGATAGTCAGGCTGGCGGACTGGACTGGTAGTCAGACTAGTAGCGGGACCTGAGGGCTGAAGCAGAGTTAGAACACAGAGCTACAACCTTGCAAGGGCACCTCCATTTTGGAGGAGGTGCCTTTTATATGAGAAGTCCTCCGGCCATTGACCGGGGACTCCTTAGGACAGCTTAGGGCACGCGCGCTCCCTCCCTCTTAAGGGGACCGCGCGCGCCCTAAGCACAGTGCCCGGGAAGCTGCGTGCGCCGGCAGCAGGAGAGCCCGAAGACGCCGGGCCAGGAACGCAGCGGTAAGGGGGACAGCGTCTCTGCCTGTCGGGGCAGAGACGCCGATGCTACATCAAGTCATTCCAAAATACAGTTAGGTCCATACATATTTGGACAGAGACAACATTTTTCTAATTTTGGTTCTAGACATTACCACAATGAATTTTAAACAAAACAATTCAGATGCAGTTGAAATTCAGACTTTCAGCTTTCATTTGAGGGTATCCACATTAAAATTGGATGAAGGGTTTAGAAGTTTCAGCTCCTTAACATGTGCCACCCTGTTTTTAAAGGGACCAAAAGTAATTGGACAATTGACTCCAAGGCTATTTCATGGACAGGTGTGGGCAATCCCTTCGTTATGTCATTCTCAATTAAGCAGATAAAAGGCCTGGAGTTGATTTGAGGTGTGGTGCTTGCATTTCGAAGGTTTTGCTGTGAAGTAAACATGCAGTCAAAGGAGCTCTCCATATATAAACAATAGAACCGAACTCTATAGTAGTGCAACATCCACATATTTAGTATTACGGGTACTCTACTGTATAACACATAACCTACAAAGAATATAGAGTATCTTCCCAAACAGAACAATTCTGAGACAATACATAAATGGTATTAAAACATTAAAATTTATTAGATCATTTAAAAGACATATCAGTGCAGATAAAAATAGCAGGCCATTCTGGGTGAAATACACAAGGACAAAGCAGCAAACATAGGTAGGTCCTCATGGGATAATCTGACCATAGATAAACAGGCTTGCAGAATAGTGTATATAAATATACTAATTCAGACCATAAATCCGTTACATACATGTATTAAAGGCTGAATATACAGTCATGGCCAAAAGTTTTGAGAATGACACCAAAATTATATTTTCATATGATCTGCTGGCCTCTGTTTTTTATTAGTGTTTGTCTGATGTTTATATCACATACAGAAATATAATTGCAATCATATTATGAGTACCAATAGGTTATATTGACAGTTAGAATGAGTTAATGCAGCAAGTCAATATTTGCAGTGTTGCCCCTTCTTCTTCAAGACCTCTGTAATTCTCCCTGGCATGCTCTCAATCAACTTTTGGACCAAATCCTGACTGATAGCAGTCCATTCTTGCATAATCAATGCTTGCATTTTGCCAGAATTTGTTGGTTTTTGTTTGTCCACCCGTCTCTTGATGATTGACCACAAGTTCTCAATGGGATTAAGATCTGGGGAGTTTCCAGGCCATGGACCCAAAATCTCTATGTTTTGTTCCATGAGCCATTTAGTTATCACCTTTGCTTTATGGCAAGGTGCTCCATCATGCTGGAAAAGGCATTGTTGGGCGCCAAACTGCTCTTGGACGGTTGGGAGAAGTTGCTCTTGGAGGACATTCTGGTACCATTCTTTATTCATGGCTGTGTTTTTAGGCAAGACTGTGAGTGAGCCGATTCCCTTGGCTGAGAAGCAACCCCACATATGAATGGTTTCAGGATGCTTTACAGTTGGCATGAGACAAGACTGGTGGTAGCGCTCACCTCTTCTTCTCCGAATAAGCTGTTTTCCAGATGTCCCAAACAATCGAAAAGGGGATTCATCAGAGAAAATGACTTTGCCCCAGTCCTCAGCAGTCCACTCCCTGTACCTTTTGCAGAATATCAGTCGGTCCCTGATGTTTTTTCTGGAGAGAAGTGGCTTCTTTGCTGCCCTCCTTGAAACCAGCCCTTGCTCAAAGAGTCTCCACCTCACAGTGCATGCAGAAGCACTCACACCAGCCTGCTGCCATTCCTGAGCAAGTTCGGCACTGCTGGTAGTCCGATCCCGCAGCTGAAACAGTTTTAAGATACGGTCCTGGCGCTTGCTGGTCTTTCTTGGGCGCCCTGGAGCCTTTTTGACAACAATGGAACCTCTCTCCTTGAAGTTCTTGATCATGCGATAGATTGTTGACTGAGGTGCAATCTTTGTAGCTGCGATACTCTTCCCTGTTAGGCCATTTTTGTGCAGTGCAATGATGGCTGCACGTGTTTCTTTAGAGATAACCATGGTTAACTGAAGAGAAACAATGATACCAAGAACCAGCCTCCTTTTAAAGTGTCCAGTGATGTCATTCTTACTTAATCATGACTGATTGATCGCCAGCCCTGTCCTCATCAACACCCACACCTGTGTTAATGGATCAATCACTAAAACAATGTTAGCTGCTCCTTTTAAGGCAGGACTGCAATGATGTTGAAATGTGTTTTGGGGGTTAAAGTTCATTTTCTGGGCAAATATTGACTTTGCAAGTACAGTAATTGCTGTTAAGCTGATCACTTTGACATTCAGGAGTATATGCGAATTGCCATTACAAAAAATGAAGCAGTAAACTTTGGAAAAATTACTATTTGTCTCATTCTCAATACTTTTGGCCATGACTGTATATAGGCTGTAAAGTCACCAAAGCAAAAGCCTACAAAAAATCAAATGTCAGCAAAGGCCTCACTAAGTAACAATTGTCACGTGATCATATATATGATCACAAGAAAAAAGTGAGGCTCACCCATGAAAACTGTAGGGACCAGTTGCAGCGCTGAAGCCCCGACGCGCTTTTCGCGTTGCTTTTCCGGGGGGCTGACATGCGGTCAAAGGAGCTCTCCATGCAGGTGAAACAAGCCATCCTTAAGCTGCAAAAACAGAAAAAAAAAAACATCCGAGAAATTGCTACAATATTAGGAGTGGCAAAATCTACAGTTTGGTACATCCTGTGAAAGAAAAAAAGCACTGGTGAACTCATCAATGCAAAAAGACCTGGGCGCCCACGGAAGACAACAGTGGTGGATGATCGCAGAATAATCTCCATGGTGAAGAGAAACCCCTTCACAACAGCCAACCAAGTGAACAACACTCTCCAGGAGGTAGGCGTATCAATATCCAAATCTACCATAAAGAGAAGACTGCCTGAAAGTAAATACAGAGGGTTCACTGCACGGTGCAAACCACTCATAAGCATCAAGAATAAAAAGGCTAGACTGGACTTTGCTAAAAAACATCTAAAAAAGCCAGCACAGTTCTGGAAGAACATTCTTTGGACAGATGAAACCAAGATCAACCTCTACCAGAATGATGGAAAGAGAAAAGTATGGCGAAGGCGTGGTACAGCTCATGATCCAAAGCATACCACATCATCTGGAAAACACGGCGGAGGCAGTGTGATGGCTTGGGCATGCATGGCTGCCAGTGGCACTGGGTCACTTGTGTTTATTGATGTGACACAGGACCGAAGCAGCCGAATGAATTCTGATGTCTTCAGAGCCATACTGTGTGCTCAGATCCAGCCAAATGCAGCCAAACTGATTGGTCGTCGTTTCATACTACAGATGTACAATGACCCAAAACATAAAGCCAAAGCAACCCAGGAGTTTATTAAAGCAAAGAAGTGGAATATTCTTGAATGGCCAAGTCAGTCACCTGATCTCAACCCAATTGAGCATGCACTTCACTTGTTAAAGACTAAACTTCAGACAGAAAGGCCCACAAACAAACAGCAACTGAAAACCACCGCAGTGAAGGCCTGGCAGAGCATCAAAAAGGAGGAAACACAGCGTCTGGTGATGTCCATGAGTTCAAGACTTCAGGCAGTCATTGCCAACAAAAGGTTTACAACCAAGTACTAGAAATGAACATTTTATTTACAATTATTTAATTTGTCCAATTACTTTTGGTCCCTTTAAAAACAGGGCGGCACATGTTAAGGAGCTGAAACTCCTAAACCCTTCATCCAATTTTAATATGGATACCATCAAATGAAAGCTGAAAGTCTGAACTTCAACTGCATCTGAATTGTTTTGTTTAAAATTCATTGTGGTAATGTCTAGAACCAAAATTAGAAAAATGTTGTCTCTGTCCAAATATATATGGACCTAACTGTAGTCTATAAATCAACCTAGTGTCTCCCAAATAAAACCAAGGTGATTGGAGTCAAAGGGGCATGGTGATTGAGACTGTCCCAACCTCTTCTTTTTTGTCAATGACTGATGTCCCCACTGATACTCTTGACACATCATTATGTACGTGATTGAAAAACCCATCTACTTCATTCTATTATTTCCATGTAGGGCCTGAAACCCATAGCCCTGATGTGATGAGGGAAAGCACCCTTTAAAGGGAACTTGTCAGGATGAGTTTACTACTAAAACTAGTGGTATGGCTGTAAAGGTGGAAAAATGGCAATAAAATTGATACTTGTGTTGTTGTAATTCAATTTGCCAGTACTGAGAAATCACGCTTTAAAGCCACTGGGAGTGCATTGGGGAGGTGACTTCAGGTACATTGACACACCCCTAGGCTACTTTCCATGTGCCTTCAAAGCTCAATTTCTCAGAGATGGGACATCTGATTAATGAATAATAGATATTAATTTTATCGCTCTCCTACAACCTATACAGCCATACCATTAGTTGCAGTAGTAAAGTCGTCCTGACAAGTTCCCTTTAAGAACGAAATAATCCTTTATACATTTAACTTCTCTTTATTTTTCATCTTCCTCAGTAGAAATGGGCAGTAATATTTTTTTAGCAGCTAGAATTCAAGTTGACAAGGGCTTATCGAGGTAAACTTGTACACGTAATGTTTACAAGCTCTTTGACTTCTTCAAGGGCTTTGGTCTCCATTGTGGTCTGTATAGCGCAGTACCTTGTGGAACAATGTAATAATAGCACATGGATGGCACACTAACCTCTTAATAGGAATGTGCACTTGCATTCATCCATACTGTGCCTGCTGGTATGTTTGACTCTATGGGGACCAACTACTAAGTCAGTGCATGCAAAAAGAAGATCACATACCCAGTCAAGGTCGCCTCTCGCAGGAGTGTTTTCTACATAAATGAGCAGGTATTTTCTGTGTTTTGCATAATGCACTGTGTCAGTCACAAGGAATCCTGCTCACTGATATTCTGAGTTCATTTTGACACAGGGCAAAAAGTCAAGAAGAGACTGGGGCTGATCTGTTTAAACTGTCAAATATTTAGACAGTGCAAAGTTAGATTAGAAAGTCTTAAAATACACCAAATTTATCAATGGGGCCAACGTTGGACTATCCCATCAGAGGACCGGTGGGTTTATGAGGAGCTGGCCACGGACTAAAGACTATTGGGCCAATGGACGCAGAGCGGAATCCACAGCTCTAAGGGATGCAGACTTTTTCCAGCATGAAGCACCGGTTACGTCAATCTTTTTTTTGTGTTTTATTAGAGATATGCTTCTCAGGAATCGATGTTTCCATTCAGTGACAATAGCAAAGGAAGACATGCTGGCTGGATGTTATGCATACATAAGGCCTGACACAAGATTGCTAATCGGATAAATCAATCATTCCATTACTCTTGTTGGTGTCTCAGGTGCCTCAGTTAAACCATTGTTCTCCCAGCCACTAGTCCCCTTATGTGGATGGGGATAGTGGACCCAGTGGAGCCGTCACCAAAGAGGGTCTCACATAAAGTCCCTGGTGATGGGCTTGGCTTCAGGAAAATACCTCCACCAATGCACTGTTAGCTCTTGGGAGGAGGGGTTGTTTCCTGAGGGCTGGGCTTAATTTCCGGGGAGAGGCTTGGGGTATTTAGGACAATGACAAGGGAATGAGGGGGGTTATACTGGCGGGAGATACAAAAGCTGCGGAAAAGGTGAAAAGTAGTGAAATAACCTTGAATATGTGCACAGCAATGTCGTTTTTTCATTACTGTGCACTGTATTCACTTTTTCAGGCTGAGGCTATGTGCCCACGTTGCATTTATGAAGCAGAAAATTTCTGCTGCATAAATGCAAGTCCTCTCCCGGAAAAACGCATGCGGAATTCCGCACGCGTTTATCGCGCATTTTTCGCGCGTTTATCACGCGTTTTCCACATGCGGAATTGCCTTGCGTTTTTTATGCATTGGACAAAGGCAATTCCGCTTGCGGAAACGCAAAATTAAATGACATGCTGCGGATTTTTGAACGCGGCATAAATGCTGCGGAAAAATCCGCAGCATGTGCATAGAACTTGCGGAATCCCATTGGGGAACATGGGGTGCGGATATACATGCGTTTTTCAAGCGTTTACGCTGCGGAAAATCCGCAGCATATACGCTTGAAAAATGCTACGTGGGTACACAGCCTGAATCCTTAGATTGTCTAAGGCAAGTAAAAAGCTAAAAAAAAAAAAAAAATTCTGTCACATATACTCGCCCTCTGTTCCTGCTTTGCTTTCTTAATATTCTCCACTTGTATATTACTTTAGCTGCATGCCCCTCACAGCACATACATCCCCCAAAAAAGTTTTTATTTAAAAAAAATTGTAAATCATGATGCAAAAGTTTCTGGCTTATAAACCCAGCTTATCTCTGCATCTCTATCTGTTCGAGGGAGCCAGAAGAGTGCTTTAGGGCACTCCATTTTTTGTGGTACAGAAGAGTGGAATAGAGTATTATATTCCATAGACAGGTAAACTGTAAAAAAAATATATACTGTGCGGTATTTTTTTTCTACAATGGGAACCTGTGGGCCTCTCACATTACACCTATACAATGGGATTCATTGCACCAATCAACAGAGGTATATAATTCCAGTGCTCTGTCTGATGAAGGACCACAACTTGCTTTGTTATAGCGCACAGTGCAATAAAATTCGCTCATTTATGTGCATGAGGCCTAAAAATATACAGGCAATATCTCTGGGTAGCTGTTGGGTGGCCCCCCCCCAAAATCAATTACACTGGTCGGCTCTATAAACTCCAGTCTAACACTGAGTGTGGCTCATGGTGCTTGATAAATTTGGCAACTCTGTAGACTTTTAAGTATAGGTTTACACCACCTATGAGTTGGCTTATTTTGGTAAACTAGGTTACACCGAATTTCAGCGCACTTAGGTTTTACATGATTGTTTTTTAGGCCACATCCCTTTTCCACAAAATCACACCTTTTTCAATAAGCTGTGTTTCCTTGTTGATGATGTTAAAACGCATGATAAATGTGGTGCAAGCCACGCAACACAGTTTTCTGTCACAAATTAAGTCATAATTCTGACACTTGTAACTCGATAAATCTGCCCCACTGTGTCCTTTTGCCAAAATGACCATGTTTTTTCAATGTTGTTAGGAAGTGGGAGGTCATAGGTATATTTTCACACTGTAGCTATAAGAGGTGCAAAGATCAGTCACTACTAGTGTTGAGCAAATTTGTTCGGCATTTCAAATTCGTGTTCGTGGTTCCAGCTTGTTTGCGCCAAAAAAATAGTCTCAGCCCACGAACATCCCTGATTTACCACGCTGTAACACAGATAACATCTGCTCAACACTAGTCACTACCAATTCCTGGTACATGGCAAGGTCTAAAACACCCGCTGCCAATTTTGAAGACACTAGTATTATAAATGGCACTTGGTAGGATGGGGCAATGTGACAGATTTTGAAGAATCGTGCCACACAATGGTAAGTTGAATGCTAGTCGGCTCCCAAGAAAAATCTCCAACAGGGCCCTCAACTATAACGAGTCTTTAGTAGTAGCCATAAGCGGATCGCTTTGCGCGACTCCTATCCACAGTCCAGGTCAGTGCTATCTTGGAGCTGCGTGGATTATCTTATCCTCTGGGATCCCGGTCTCGGCTTATGATTATCCAGGCTTTTTGCCATCACCTTTGTGCACAATGATGATGTTCTGCCAGGCCGGGAAATCAAACACAGCATCGGGGAGCCCGGAAGCTCAGGAAATTCACACAGCTCCTGTCCGTGACCAGAGAGTACTTTTCTAGACCATGGACTGGTGTTACGCTAAAGTATAGGTCTTCTCAAAAAAGTCCAAAGGGACCTTTTAGTCTCACTAGGCTCCAGGGTCGAGAACGACTGGAACTGCTGCACCCACCATAGTTGCGCCCCTAGTTCTACAACTTCTGGTTGCTGCATTTCGATATTTCATCTGTGAGAAACAGACTTGTCAAGAAATGTATGGCCAGTGTTTTATGTGTTTTTTACTTTGTATTTTTCTGTTTGATGACTTTACACTCAATATTTAGCCGTAAACTGCATTCATTCATATATAGTTGATTATAGAAAGGCAACTTTCAGCATTGTCTGCATTTGTCCATCCACTGTTGAGTGCGATGTCCCCGGTGGGGATGAAGGTGTTCATAAGTGCTGATGTGTTTCGAAGCGACATGTTTAATCCTTTTATTAATGTAGGGTCAAGAACATCCTGTTCTCAAACAGCCTGAAGCATCTATCTGCTAAACTGTATCTTTATACATTGTTGTCAGACATTAGAAATAACCTACGGCTATACTGGATTAATGCAAGCATCTCGGAAAACAGCAGAGCCTTTGCATAGCTAAATTAACCCAGATTATTTCATAAAGTAGCAACTTTCCTCAGTGGTTCCTTCAATAACGCGTTCCTCTTCTTCTTGGAGCCTCGCTGTAATATGGTTTCCAGCCGATACAGAGAGTTGTTCGGTCTTGTTTTTTATACATTAGTAAGAAGTACCATTGTTTCATATTCTTTTACTTTGCCTGTAAAGACCCGCCTTAAAGTGATTTTACAGAATTTGATCAAAAGATTGGAATTCTCTATCGATCCAGCACCACTGCTCTAGTGCTCTCCACCAGACCTTTTATGATGGTGATCCCTTCAACCAATCATATGAACGATGGACAGATGGTCGTCACTGGATGACCATTAGAGTGGTAGTACTGGAGAGGGGGATTAATCGGATGAGTAATGATTATTTCTTTATTCTCTGACATTCTCTATGGCAGTTGCAGAAAAGATGATCAATTTCCCTGTGCTTTACCAGTCACTTACAGACGCTAGCCTAAATCAAGCCATGGTTTGGGTATGATTGATGTTGGCCGTAACGCTTGGATCTTTTAGTCTTTAGCCTTCTTTTCCCACCATCTTAGTAATACTAATTCTGTAAGTAGAGTTAATGAAGATTTCTTTTTACATGAGATCTTTTTAGGTCCAGGTCCATGCGATTTACAACTACTGCACATTGTGTGACTTAACTTTCATTCGGTTAGACTGTCAGATCCGGCTGCCGGGAGCGGTATACAGACCGGGATTTACAGTCATCGGGGAATATAAAGGTGTTGTAAGCGACTTGCTTAAACAAGCTTGCTGGTAAAGCTATAAATGCAGATTTGCGATGTGCAAGACAAGGCTTTAACAACAAATCATTTCCACCCAGCATAGCCAGAATATAATAAAAATGAGGTTTACTTACAAGTGTCATCTAGTGAAAGTATATCGATACCGGAATCAGAATTTATTATCTTTTTATTTCAAGGCCAGTTGACTTGCTTGAGTGTAAAAGTTTGTGCCGTGAAATGAATGTAAGTTGGGAATATAAAGAAGCTTGATTCTGCATCCTGAAGTTTTTAGAAGTTTCTCTTGAAAATCAAAGCACTCGTCACTATTCCTGTAGCATGCTTAGTGCTATAAACAATTACGAGCTTGGTCTGTAGATGCGCTTGACCGCCTGAGCTATAACTCGCCAATAGGCAGGACAATCAAGTATCAAGGTAACACATAGCAATAGTTGTTGTCCTAGTAAGCATCTCTAAGGCTCACACTTCAAAATGGCCGCTTTCACATTGACTGTTTCTGCTCCTTTTTATTTATAGAAAGAGATATACTTGAAAGCAAATGTCTTCCAGTAAATGAAAGGTTATTTATGAATGGTGATCACGTATCCAAAGGACGTCCATATGTTGGGACACTACTATGCAGTTCCCCACTGATCCGAAGAACATGGTTCTGAAATGCACCATTGGATGCACATGTGTATGTCACCATTCTATTAATTGTCTAAGGAACGGCTGTAAAATATGATCGCTCTACTTGTTCTGACCACATGGCAATGGAGTTTGAGGTACCCATTTGTATCTGAAAAGGCAAACATAACCTATGAGGAATGGATATTAGAATACTTCTCCATCATAGGTTTGGTCACTGTTAAAATACTGTACTCTCCTCTGATCACACCACATTTAATTTGTGTACTTTATTAAAATCAAAGTTGACAAGGATAGATGAAGAAGTCCAAGTATTTGTTCCCTAAACTTAAAAAGTTGTCAAGGATTGATGACCCATTAACTTCAATGAGAACTCAGCTGCATACCTGGGAAATAACACTACCTGACTTTGCACTGTATACATCTGGCACCAGGTGTCAGTGAAAAAGGGGGGTTCTGGTATTAATGAGCAACCCTAAAGATATATATCAGTCCCCAAAAATCCCCTTTAAGTGAACTGTGAATGAAGTTTCCCAAGCTCTGCAGCCCTGATCCAGTACATTGTCATTGTTTTTTTTTTCAGTTCTTCATACTTCAACACCAATGAGAAAATAGAATTCAATAAATGAAACTTTTTTTTTTCTGAGCTAGAGACTCTAGTTGGCCTTGGGCATTACATTTTTCTTATCTAAGAAAAAATTCTAGATTATGTATGGGGCTACAACCTCTTTTGATTTTTGTTGACTGTGGGTGTTTATTCCTCCGGTTATATCTTCCTAATATAGACCATTGCTGACAAGCGCAATGAGCCAACAACACCTGGTAATTTTTGCTCATTTTTGAGGAGCTGTGAGTTGACGTCCTTGAGCTTGAGTAAAGGACATGGTCTTTTATGTAATTGACGACGCAGACACCATGTCGAACAACTACAGTGAGCAGAAGCTGAAAGGTAGTCGACGCCTTGAGTTTTCGCACCTTGAGACAGATGCTATCATGGGAACACAAGGTCTCCAGAGACTGGAATGCCGAGCCTCAGGTGGTTGCTTCCATGTTTTCCATCAGCAGTAGGCAGTGATGACACATTCTGACAAAACACCATCTCCGAGCCGTCTCATCTTATTTCGTTTATACAGAACAAAATAAACCCCTGGCAAAGGGACTGCTCAGCTTCACAGGTAGATACTAGTAAAGGAAAAAATACTTGTGTTCTACCCTGCAAGAGTGTTGCATCCCCATGACAGCCAAGAAATGAAATCAGTGAGATGCCTCCTAAGAAGATGCTAATACTGCTCTTATTAATACTACTAGTCATAAAATTGACTTAAAAAGTGTAGACATTAGTTTTATGCTGCCTTTAAAAAAAAAGATGGTAACATTGCAGTGATGTACCTAAAGACTGTAATGACGATTGCTCATTAGATTTGTTGCCCCAAACTTTTAGTAGAATGTTTCTTAACCACTGTCAACACTCATAACCATTCCAAAGAGTAGATGATAATGTATGATCACTGGTGGTCCTACTGTTGAGACCTTAACCGATCCAGAAAATAGGCGGCTCAAAGTCACCTAGGTGAATGGAGTGCTAGGGAGCATGTGTGGCCATAACTTTTAGGGACAGTGAATATAGCAGTGGTCGAAGATGCTCACTACTACTCCATTCACGCAGGTGTCTTTTGAACCTCCGTTCTCGTGAATGATGAAAGTCCCAGCTCTTGTACCTATAACGATACATTTATTACCTATTCTGTGGCTAGTGGATATATGTTGTTTATGGGGCAACTATTGGCAAAAGCAATTCCTTAAAATTTTGGGCAAGGTGACATTAATTTTTATTGCAATATTTTTAGTCTGCACACAGAACATGTTTATTGGTCATACACATAATTAGTTCAAAGTAGATCAGAAAAGCGGCACCTTTGCTTTCATAATCCTGCTCAGTAGTGCAGGACTAAGCACCTATCCCATACGAACCGGGTGCATTAACTTCTAAAAAAAAATGTGCAAGTCCATGTAAAATATCAAAAAAAGATAGAAGGCACTCACCGGTTCTTGTAAAAACGTACTTCTTTATTGTTGCATTAAAATCACAACAAGCTGGAGGGTACACGTGTACCCCCCGTACACGTGTACCCCCCAGCTTGTTGTGATTTTAATGCAACAATAAAGAAGTAAGTTTTTACAAGAACCGGTGAGTGCCTTCTATCTTTTTTTGATATTTTACATAATTAGTTCAACTGACAGGAGATAGCATGTGCTGAAATTTGCTTAGGCTGGGTTTACACCGGTTGACTCGCAGCATTAAACAACTGCCGATCGGAACAAGTTTGCCGATCATCGGTCATTTAATAGCCTGTTTAGACAGGACGAACACCCTGAAGATGCTCAAAGAACAATCAGTGATATACAGGTGCTTCTCTCAAGATCATCAAAAAGTTAATTTATTTCAGCTCTTCAATACAAAGAGTGAAACCCATTTATTCTATAGAGTCATTACAGAGTGATCTATTTCAAGTGTTTATTTCTGTTAATGTTGATGATTATGACTTACAGCCAATGAAAACACAAAAGTCATTATCTCAGTAAATTAGAATACTTTATAACAACAGCTTGAAAAATGTTTTTAAAATCTGAAATGTTGTCCTACTGAAATGTATGTTCAGTAAATGCCCTCAATACTTGGTCGGGCTCCTTTTGCATCAATTACTGCATCAATGTGGCGTGGCATGGAGGCGATCAGCCTGTGGCACTGCTGAGGTGTTATGGAAGCCCAGGTGGCTTTGATAGCAGCCTTCAGCTCGTCTGCATTGTTGGGTCTGGTGTCTCTCATCTTCCTCTTGACAATACTCCATAGATTCTCTATGGGGTTAAGGTCAGGCGAGTTTGCTGCCAATCAAGCACAGTGATACTGTTGTGTGTAAACCAGGTATTGGTACTTTTGGCAGTGTGGACAGGGGCCAAGTCCTCCTGGAGAATTAAATTTCCATCTCCAAAAAGCTTGTCGGCAGATGGAAGCATGAAGTGCTCTAAAATTTCCTGGTAGACGGCTGCTCTGATTTTGGTCTTGATAAAACACAGTGGACCTACACCAGCAGATGACATGGCTCCCCAAACCATCACTGATTGTGGAAACTTCACACTAGACCTCCAGCAGCTTGGATTGTGGCCTCTCCACTCTTCCTCCAAACTCTGGGACCTTGATTTCTAAATGAAATGCAAAATTTACTTTCATCTGAAAACAACACCTTGGACCACTGAGCAACAGTCCAGGTCTTTTTCTCCTTGGCTCAGGTAAGACGCTTCTGGCGTTGTCTATTGGTCATGAGTGGCTTGACACAAGGAATGTGACACTTGTAGCCCATGTCCTGGATATGTCTGTGTGTGGTGGCTCTTGAAGCTATGACTCCAGCAGCAGTCCACTCCTTGTGAATCTGACCCAAAATTTTTGAATGGCCTTTTCTTAACAATCCTTTCAAGGCTGCGGTTATCCCGATTGCTTGTGCACCTTTTTCTACCACACTTTTTCCTTCCACTCAACTTTCCACTAATTTGCTTGGGTACAGCACTCTGTGAATAGCCAGCTTCTTTAGCAATGACCTTTTGTGGTGTACCCTCCGTGTGGAGTGTGTAAATGACTGCCTTCAGGACATCTGTCAAGTCAGCAGTCTTCCCCATGATTGTGGAGCCTACTGAAACAGGCTAAGGGGCCTTTTTAAACACTTAGAAAGCCCTTGCAGGTATTTTTTGTAATTATTCTAATTTACTGAGATAATGACTTTTGTGTTTTCATTGGCTGTAACCCATAATCATCAACATTAACATAAATAAACACGTGAAATAGATCACTCTGTAATGACTCTATATAATATGAGTTTCACTTTTTGTATTGAAGAACTGAAATAAATTAACTTTTTCATGATATTCTAATTTTGTGAGAAGCACCTGTATCATTCTGAGAACATGGGCTGCCATTGTTCTCGACAGGACAGGTTCTGTTCACACAGGATAATGTGCTGGTCCTTTTTGTAAGTTGTGACTTGTGTTGGTTCATAAAGCATGTGCTTTTTTTGGCAAGCAGAGCAGATTCCAACTGGAACTTTTACATGGCATGGCACTCCAAGTTTGCTTAAATCTTGATCAACTACTAACAGTAATATTTTGTAGTAGCAAAAAAAAATAAAAAGTTCCACGACCCGCCCCAGCTGTGCATGAAAAGATTTCAACAAAGACTATTTTACCATAAAGTGCCGAAAAAATATTCATACCGTAACCGTACATACTGTACAAACTGCTGATCAAAGCCGGACTGTCACTAGGAATTTACTAGGGTGAGCTGACACTTTATTTCTTCTAAATATCAGTCCTCCCATCCCCTTTTTTTTAAGTAGAAATGTTGAATTCCGATCCAAGTTGTATCCAGGAGCCGACACTGAAGTTATAAAAATATTTTATCTCTGAAATTTAACTCCTATGGGCAATAATTTTGGAAAGGAACAGCAATATTTTGATTCAGTGAGCTGAATAATGTATAATTGTATCCCTATAGTTCACTCTTTAAAATGAAGTTCATGAAATTTAACTTTTCTCATTTACAGTATTGTCAGCAATATGATAAAAACAAACCAGTACATATAATTACACAAAGCCCTTTTATTAGAAAACGAATCATTAAAATGTATGAATTCCTTTTCTTTCTTAATTTTAAAGGGGGTTGTCCAGAAAACTGTGTGTTGTTTTTTTTTAAAGTGCTTTAAAAAAAGGGGGAAAAAAATGTACTGCTCCATTTCAAACTCTTTCCTTGTTCTCCACCGATTTGTTTTTCCAAATCCAACAATGCCATATGTCAGTGGATACATGTCATGTTGGCGTGTCACCGCTGGAGAAGAAAGAACAAAGACTGATGGGGGATTGGGGACATCCATTTCTTATTCAGGTTAATAGTTGTACTTTTTATCTATTAAAGTGGATTTCCATTAATACCATAAAATTGCCCATTAAATAAGAAATTGGAACAGAAGTCAAAATTTGATCAGTCTATTTTATTTACTTAAATGATTTTTTAAGATTTTTCAGTTTTGATCCGACGACCTGCTTTTCTTGGTTTTCACTGATCGGGCTTCTCAGAAACTAAGCATAAAACTATGATCCCAATTCATCACAGCTTTTACGCCATTTTTACACCCAGGTCCAACAAAATAGGTTTAGTTGGAGCGTTACGGGCTGTGGCGACCCCCGCTCATGACAAGCAGTGGTGCACCCTACTCCATGACTGGAGTAAGATTTGTGGCAATGCAAATTCTACTTTGTGACTCACCTGATTCATTAAGAGGCTCACGAATCACTCACCTCGCATCCTCCACAAAATGCCATTCTTGATGAATCGGGGCCTATAACTTCATTATTGATTGGGTGAATTCTGGTTGGTCATACAAGCTGACACAAGTGTTGAGTTTCCCTACAGCACTTCCGCAGGAGAAATAATGCATTGCACAATTTTTATTGAAATCTATAGTACTGTCTGCGAAAATTCATGGGCATGCTGGAGAATTAAGATACATTTTTATGTAGCAGGCCTGGATATAGATGATGGTCTTTAATGGAGAACTCTGCTTTATTGACACAAATTCCATATTTTGTATGCTTTTTTAAGCCATACAACTGCTTTACAGTAGTTTTGTTTTTTATCTTTTTGGGTATTTAAATGTCATATTTTGGGAATCATATGGTTCTGTTCATTTAGTTTAACCAAGTGGAGAACTACTCATAATTTTTATGTGAAAAACTTTTTGAAACTTAGGTATTTAGTAATATTTTTACTACCTTTTCATTTATGCTTTTCTCTTCCTTTATAATGGCTGCTGGACTTCTTGGTGAGCCACAGCAGTATTTTTAGAAAATTATCTCTTTTGGCGCAATGTGCGGAGGCCCAAGTGATGTTGCTAGAAGTCTTATTTATGAGGCTGGAAGATTGATATGTTTCCGTACCCACTGTGAAAGCTTAGTTTGTAATCAAAGAACTAATTAGACATCTTTCTGAAACCTTTGCACTTTATAGACCAAGTGTAAAATATATTAATGTCCTATTTCTTTGACTTCCAGCCTTTCTCATTTATACATCTTCCCTCTACTTGGTCATCACTAAAATAGATTTTTCTGCTGGTTTCTCTATTTCCATGATACTGGCTTTTAGTGGGCTTAATTGCAAGCAGTGTAGCTTTGAAAACAACCATCATTATAATCGACTCAAGAAAAATATTGATTCTCACCGGGTCTAGCGCACAAAATATCGGCAGCAGTATGTCAGCGCAGAGAACAGGCAGCAAGATCAAAACAAGGGAATAAATATTCTGTCCCTGGAATGGAAATAAAAGGAAAAGAAAATAAATAGCTCGGCTTCATCTTCTTCCACTGCCTTCCACAGGAGATGATCCATTGACCCACAGCTAATATGTCCAATCTCACCATGGCAGCGCTTGCTGTCGCCTCCACGTACAATGGTGAAAATGTTGCAATTTAATGAAGAAAACATTACGAAAGAATGGTATAGGATTAAAAAAAGCAAAGCCGTTTCCTTTACCAATAGCAGCACCGCACCTGTTCATAGGTTTTGTAGCTGGGCTCCGTTGATGGATATGGAGATAAGCTGAAATACTGCCCAGATTGGATCCTGTTTTTGAAAGAAAGCAGCCATGTTTTACCTAATTCTCAACAACTCTTTAAGAAGATATCATATATAATATGGTTGTGTGTGATTCAACCAGTCCTCCCTCGAAAATCTGTAACCACATGACTGGTCTCAGAATAGGAAAGATACTTTACCAAAATGTAAATGAGTGCATTGGGTGGCCTAAGTCATCATTGCTGTGCTTTTTTTCAGAAATCCATTAAAGGGGTTGTCCACTACTTGGACAACCCCTTGTTGATCTAAATGTTTGGTGCCTATAAAATAAAAAAAGCCTATACTCACTTCCCGTGCCGGCACCGTTCCATCGGTGTCTTCACTCGCAGTCCCAGGGCTCCCGTGCTTCTGTTGTGACATGTGACCCCAACGCCAAATCGCGCCTGCGTCACTTTCTCCGCCTTCGGACAAATCGTACATGAAGAGGAAGTCTGGGCTGCGGCTGCTCGCTCACTTCCTCTTCATGTTCTATTCGACAGGAGGTGGAGACAGTGAGGCCAGCGCTGATTGGGCACCGGGATCACGTGTCACGAAAACAGCACGAGAGCCCCGGGAAGAGCGAGTACCGACACCGCGGTACGGCACCAGCATGAGAGGGGAGTATAAGCGTTTATATTTTATTGGGGCCAAGTGTGTGGGGTATGACAAGGAGCTGTCCAAGTAGTGGACAACTTCTTTAATCTCAAGAGAACACTTGTTTTCTAGTCCACCCTTGTAGTATTGACAGGAAATCCTGCTGCCATTTCATTTCTAGAGTTGACCAGAACTATTCACAAGACCCTGGTCCAGCAGCCACGTCTCTACTACTTCTTGGCAGCCAAACCAATGCACTGCAAACTTCGTACGACCTGGTGGCATCCTGGGTGTCTCTTCTGGTTAGTTGCCCCCCTGTGATATCATGACTATGTCATGACCGGATGATGTCACTAGACCTGTTAATCAGAAGAAGCACCCAGTATGCCAACAGATAGGAAGTTCGCAGTGCTCTCATCCGACTGTCACTGAATACTGACGTGGCCTCTGGACCATTCTCAGCTCCACTTACTTCTCATGCTCTTCCCAACTTTTTTTGATTTTTTTTTATGGTCCTACCACAAATTTAGTTATGCAAGTTTTGACATGGCACTGGTAACATTAGGTGGGCAATCTGACTGAGCATCCAAAGAACACTAAGGAGAGCCATAGCGGGGGCCTAATAGAAATATTTAGACGTTTATTGTTTTAAATTATTTCACTTAAAAATTAGTAAGTTAATATTAATTCATAGAAGAACCCCTAAAGTGTAATGACTGACAATTATGTCCCTTCTGTGTCATTTTTTGAGGACTCGTGTAGTTTTATAAAGAGTTGACCTAATACATAATTGCCCAAGAAAGTGTTTTTATTGGGGGGGGGCATTTGTAGGGTCCCAGCCAGAGATGAGGGGATTGATCTGCAGAGGATCAAGTTCCAGTCGAATTTCCTGAAATTTGCAATTTCACGCAAGTTTGAACACTTTCAGATTTGATTCCTGGTTCGCAAAAAAAAAAAAAACTTACCCGACACTATTTTCCACACTGCTGAAGCATCAGAGAATGGGCTAACTTAATTTTGTGTTACCGTGCAGGCCTCTCCGTAATGCCCTTCAGCTAAGACAGCTAGAGGATTATCATGCCTTGTACAGTGGAGGTCAGTACCTGGGTCATCACAGATCAGCGGTTCCCAGTGGAGCACAGGTTGTACAACAGTCATTTTCTATTGCCAGAGTCACTGGGTAAGCCTCTCACTCCTGTAGATGCTATAGGAGAGACGTAACCAAATGACTCTGGTGACTGAAAATGACTGTGCCATACAAACTGTGCTCCACTGAGTCCTCTGTCTCTCACCTGTAGAGTGTAAGTGACTCGCCCCCTGAGCCGTGGGGCACTCGGATCCGGGCAATAGGGGAACGATGGGGGTAGTAGTGGCGACCCGGTCCGTGGCTCAGGGTGGTCAGACCAGTGGTAGTCCCTTTATAAGTTTTAAGTGATGTCCGACTACGCCACCCGTGGATTGCGGTCTGTGCGGACCGCCGCTGCCAGGTAGACCACTGGGGCTGATGATGTATGCAGCTGGGATAGTGTGACTCCCCACGGGAAGAGTGCGGCCCCAGGGAAGTATAATGGATGATGGGGGTGATGGTGTAGGGCGTCCCAGTACCGTTAGTGCTGGAGGAGCAAGGAGCACACAGACAACATATTGCAGTCCAGGGTCTTTACTAGAACAGGTGTACTGACCCACAAACAGTCCCGGCTAGGAGGGGACCTGGATGTCTGAGAGCAATTGGGAAATTGGCCCTGGTCAGGGTGAGGGTGTAGGCCTACCGTGCTCTCTGCGCTACTTCTGGCTATTTCCTCCTGATAGGGTAACAGCCCACGGTCCCGAGCTCACCGTGTATTCTCGCCTGTATGGCCTGCAACGTGGATCCCTTTCTACTCCCGGCCTGGTACGGCTTTGCTGGTCCCTTCTGTTGTGGCAGAGCCTCCAGGCTTCTTAGGCCAAGGAACATACAGTCATGGCCAAAAGTTTTGAGAATGACACCAAAATTATATTTTCACATGATCTGCTGGCCTCTGGTTTTTATTAGTGTTTGTCTGATGTTTATATCACATACATAAATATAATTGCAATCATATTATGAGTACCAATAGGTTATATTGACAGTTAGAATGAGTTAATGCAGCAAGTCAATATTTGCAGTGTTGCCCCTTCTTCTTTAAGACCTCTGTAATTCTCCCTGGCATGCTCTCAATCAACTTTTGGACCAAATCCTGACTGATAGCAGTCCATTCTTGCATAATCAATGCTTGCATTTTGCCAGAATTTGTTGGTTTTTGTTTGTCCACCCGTCTCTTGATGATTGACCACAAGTTCTCAATGGGATTAAGATCTGGGGAGTTTCCAGGCCATGGACCCAAAATCTCTATGTTTTGTTCCATGAGCCATTTAGTTATCACCTTTGCTTTATGGCAAGGTGCTCCATCATGCTGGAAAAGGCATTGTTGGGCGCCAAACTGCTCTTGGACGGTTGGGAGACGTTGCTCTTGGAGGATAATCTGGTACCATTCTTTATTCATGGCTGTGTTTTTAGGCAAGACTGTGAGTGAGCCGATTCCCTTGGCTGAGAAGCAACCCCACACATGAATGGTTTCAGGATGCTTTACAGTTGGCATGAGACAAGACTGGTGGTAGCGCTCACCTCTTCTTCTCCGAATAAGCTGTTTTCCAGATGTCCCAAACAACCGAAAAGGGGATTCATCAGAGAAAATGACTTTGCCCCAGTCCTCAGCAGTCCACTCCCTGTACCTTTTGCAGAATATCAGTCGGTCCCTGATGTTTTTTCTGGAGAGGAGTGGCTTCTTTGCTGCCCTCCTTGAAACCAGCCCTTGCTCAAAGAGTCTCCGCCTCACAGTGCGTGCAGAAGCACTCACACCAGCCTGCTGCCATTCCTGAGCAAGCTCGGCACTGCTGGTAGTCCGATCCCGCAGCTGAAACAGTTTTAAGATACGGTCCTGGCGCTTGCTGGTCTTTCTTGGGCGCCCTGGAGCCTTTTTGACAACAATGGAAACTCTCTCCTTGAAGTTCTTGATGATGCGATAGATTGTTGACTGAGGTGCAATCTTTGTAGCTGCGATACTCTTCCCTGTTAGGCCATTTTTGTGCAGCTCCATGATGGCTGCACGTGTTTCTTTAGAGATAACCATGGTTAACTGAAGAGAAACAATGATACCAAGAACCAGCCTCCTTTTAAAGTGTCCAGTGATGTCACTCTTACTTAATCATGACTGATTGATCGCCAGCCCTGTCCTCATCAACACCCACACCTGTGTTAATGGATCAATCACTAAAACGATGTTAGCTGCTCCTTTTAAGGCAGGACTGCAATGATGTTGAAATGTGTTTTGAGGGTTAAAGTTAATTTTCTGGGCAAATATTGACTTTGCAAGTACAGTAATTGCTTTTAAGCTGATCACTCTTTGACATTCAGGAGTATATGCAAATTGCCATTACAAAAAATGAAGCAGTAAACTTTGGAAAAATTATTATTTGTCTCATTCTCAATACTTTTGGCCATGACTGTACAGTCCCCTGCGGACTGGTTATCTGCTGCAGGACGTGGAATCCTCACAGCCTCAGACACCAAAGTCTGGTAAATTGAGTTCTTTGTCTGCCAAGACAGGCTCACTTCGCCTCTTGTCTCTGGCTTGTGGCTCTCCTACTGCCACACTTCCTCTTAGGGTGCAATTCAACTGTCCCTCTCTGCTCTGGGACACTTCTCTATCCAGAGACAGGTCGTCCAGTTCTCTCTAACCCTGCCCCCAGTTACTGCTTTTATAGGGGCAGCCTGCTCCCCCTACTGGCCTGAGACAGGAGGTATTGCATGCTAATGTTCCCCTGACTAGAGAACCTCCCCCTTGCTCTCAGACACAGCTTTATTATATTTGTGGCATCCAGGCCAGGGTGACACATAAGCTCTTATGGTCAGTGGGGTCCTCTCTCTTTCTTGTAGAGTGTAAGCTCTTATGGTCAGTGGGATCCTCTCTCTATCCTATAGAGTGTAAGCTCTTATGGTCTCTAGGGTCCTCTCTTTCTCGTCTGTAGAGTGTAAGCTCTTATGGTCACTGGGGTCCTCTCTACTGTAGAGTATAAGCTCTTATGGTCAGTGGAGTCCTTTCTCTCTCTCGTCTGTAGAGTGTAAGCTCTCATGGTTAGTGGGTCCTCTCTCTCCTCTCCCCCACGTGTATCTTATGAGTAATTAAATACTTTTTAGTATTGAAATTTGGAAACTTTGATTTGTCGCAAATCAAGTTTTTGGGGAAAATTTGGCAAAGTCGAATTTCAAAAGATTCCTTCATCTCCAGTCCCAGTAACTTCTGACGAGACAATTGGGATTTCTTTGAATAGGATTCCAATGAAGGATTGTGGTCAAATTGTCCGGTGCGTGGTTAGCCATAGACTGCTTCCATGAGAAGGGCAACAGATATGGGAAATATGACAGACTAGATGGTGGCCCGATTCGAACGCATCGGGTATTCTAGAATAGGTATGCGGCCGACGGGGCGCAATTAGCAGAGCGGCGTTTAAATTTGGCGCCCAAATCACTGATTGGTCGTGTTAGGCAACCGCGACCAATCAGCAAAGCGGTGTTTAAATTTGGCGGCAATATCGGTGATTGGTCGCGGGCGGCGGCCGCGACCAATCTGCGAACCGTGTTAGTGAAGACTGGAGAGCGTGTTTAAATTTGGCACCAAAATCGCTGATTAGTCGCGGCCGCCGACCGCGACCAATCAGCAGAGCGATGCAGAGCGATACAGAGCGGGGTTTAAATTTGGCGCCAGAATCGCTGATTGGTCGCCGGCCGTGATCAATCAGCAGAGCGGTGTTAGTGAGGAATGGAGAGCGTGTTTAAACCGACCAATCAGCAGAGCGGTGTTTAACTTTAGCGGGCATCGCCAGCGACCAATCAGCGATTTTTAACACAAATGTCCGGATCTTTGTAACACCATGCGGATACTGTGGGGACATCAGCGGCTAGGGTGTGAAGGGAGGACCGGGGAGCGGCGCTGCGGGTCGGGATACTTCTGCTGCGAGCGCCCGCTCATGTCCCGGGTTCTCGCAGCGGAAGTATCCGCACAGGCAGCGCCGCTGACATCCATGCGGCAAGGGTGTGAAGGGAGGACCGGGGAGCGGCACTGACATCCAATTGGTCGTGGCCGCTATTTAAATGTGCCGCACAAATCGGTGATTGGTCGCGGTCTTGGCCTGCGACCAATGACTGATCTTGCGGCTAAAGTTAACCACTACTGTGCTGATTGGTCGCGGACGATATTTAAATTTGGCGCCCAAATCGGTGATTGGTCGCGGGCAGCGTCCGCGACCAATCAGCACAGCGGTATTTAACTTTTGCGCTAAGATCAGTGATTGGTCGGGTCCGAAGACCGCGACCAATCATCGAATCGTCTTGGTGAGGACCGGGAAGCTGCGCTGCCTGTGCGGCTACTTCCGCTGCGAGAACCCGGGACATGAGCGGGCGCTCGCAGCAGAAGTATCCCGACCCGCAGCGCCGCTCCCCGGTCCTCCCTTCCGCATGGATGTCAGCGACTACCGGCCGGGACATGAGCGCTTCGCGCCGCTCATCTCCCGGCTATATCTCCGTCCCGCAGATGGGTCCGGCGGTCGGGGTCCTTCTGCTGGTACCGGCCGGGAGATGAGCGCCTCGCGGCACTCATCTCCCGGCTGCAACGCCGCTGAGCTCCGTCCCGCAGATGAGCCGCTAATGGCCGCCATCTTTTTTCTGAAATCCCGCGGCGCTGATTGGCCGTGAAATATGTGGTTAGTTTCTACAAATCAGTCCCTGTCAAATAGATGACCTTTTGGTCTCTGGGAAAGATTACTTGAAGGCCCCTGTAGTCAGTGAGGGCATGTTTTAATCATCTGTCTGGGGACACCTATTTGAGCTGGGAGGCTGATCTGAGGTCAATCCTAATTAGTTGTCTACTGCCGAAAATCGTAAACACTTAGATTAGGATTCATTCAGTCAGAGATGCAACTTTTTGACTTTACTTAGAAGCTAAAATAAAAATTAAAAAATAGGTGTCGATGGGGAGGAAGGACGAAAGACGATTGTGATATATTCTTGAGAGCAAGGAGTTTGTTTGCGAGGCTGACAGCTGTTACCCGACTGCACATGAGCCTACTGGCAAAATGCATCAATTTGTTTGATATCTGGGTGTTTCCTCCTCTGTTTTGATAATTGTGGAGATGGTGTCTGCATTAATCGTCTCTCCGCCGTACCTCAGGCAAAAACTGAAAGCACCGAGAAGCAGACATTCAGCCGGAAGACACGACACTAAGGAAGAAAAGATGTCAAAATAACATGCTCTAAAAGGACTTGGCTTCTTCTAGTCTTGTCAAAAGTCTGACATGTAGTCAACGTAATGGGGGAAAAAAATTGTGTGGCTCATCCTCCTTCAGACAAAGATTTTTGTTTTTCTATTTCCAGCCCTTTGCTATTGCCGTTGCTAGCATTAGAAAGATGGTTCAGCTGTGTGTACAGCGCGTCATCAGTATGTAAGGGTATGCCATAAGTGTCAGATAGATGCAGGTCCCTATCTTCAGGTTCCTTGACCTCCGTCCTACCTCGTGAGTCAGGCGGAGAATGAATGAGGAGGTGCCCGCCCATGCTTGGCTCTCTTGCTTACCTATTTTCATGACTCCCAAGTAAATGGAAAGATCCACACATATACACAGCTACCTCTATTCTGCACCTAGATGAGGTGGCTGGTGAAGATCAATGTGTGTTTTCTCACATTGTTAAAATCTGGCAAAATAAAACACAATTCTCTAATTGGAGTCATTCTTCAAACATATTGCTGTTCCATACTTGGTAAGGCTCCCTCTCAGAACTTCCACCAAATGTGTCCACTGCTGGTGAGAAGAAGCCACTTCTACTCCGCTGATTATTAGCTGTCACTCCGCCGTCCATGTACAAGAGGATCTAAGCTTACTAGAGAATGTGTGGCCACCCAGCTAAGATGGTCCCTTTAAAAGGAATCAGTGTAAACAGGTATTTGCTATCTTTATTAATGTATTGGAAAAACATGGCTGCTTTCTTCCAGAAAAGGTGCCACTTTTGGCCATCAATTGTGTGTGGTTTAATGACCTTTCTCCACTACTGATAGTGTATACCACCCGGGCACTGCTGTTGCTCAATAGTGAGTCCTATACTGTTCTTTGTGAATTTTGAATCTGTGGCTCCGATTCATTGACAAAGTATCTCACACCATCCTTATTGGAAAAATGACCAAGTATGCAATGGACCAGGCAACTGTTAGGTGGATTCATAACTGGCTTAGTGATCGGACTCAAAGGGTGGTTGTAAATGGCTTCACATCCAGCTGGATGAATGTCTCAAGTGGGGTACCACAGGGCTCCGTCCTGGGACCTGTATTGTTCAACATCTTTAACAATGATTTAGATGAAGGAATTGAGGGTAAACTGATTAAATTTCCTGATGACACAAAGCTAGGAGGGATAGCTAATTCTAGAGAAGAGAGAGAGAGGATTCAAAAAGACCTAAATAAACTGGAGCAGTGGGCAGCAACCAACAGAATGGTTTTTAACAGGGAAAAATGCAAAGTACTACATCTGGGCAATAAAAATGAAAAAAGCATATACAGAATGGGTGGAATAGAGCTAAGAAACAGTACATGTGAAAAAGACTTAGGTATACTAATAGATCATAGACTGAACATGAGTCAACAGTGTGATGCAGCAGCAAAAAAGGCAAATACAATTCTGGGATGTATTAACAGAAGCATACAGTCTAGATCACGTGAAGTCATTATCGGTCTTTACTCCTCTTTGGTCAGACCTCATCTGGAATACTGTGTACAGTTTTGGGCACCACATTTTAAAAAAGACATAGACAAACTGGAGCAAGTTCAGAGAAGAGCGACCAGAATGGTGACTGGTCTGCAAACCATGTCCTATGAGGAACGGTTGCAGGATTTGGGAATGTTTAGCTTGCAAAAAAGAAGACTGAGAGGAGACTTAATAGCTGTCTACAAATATCTCAAGGGCTGTCACATTGTAGAAGGATCATCTTTATTCTCATTTGCACAAGGAAAGACTAGAAGCAATGGGATGAAACTAAATGGGAGGAGACACAGATTAGATATTAGAAAAAACTTTTTGACAGTTAGGGTGATTAATGAGTGGAACAGGCTGCCACGAGAGGTGGTGAGTTCCCCTTCAATGGACGTCTTCAAACAGAGGCTGGACAGACATCTGTCTGAGATGATTTAGTGAATCCTGCTTTGAGCAGGGGGTTGGACCAGATGACCCAGGAGGTCCCCTCCAACTCTACCATTCTATGATTCTATGATTAAGACTGACATTTCGTACTCCAGTCTTACCAAGGTGTAAGGCATGCTGGAATAATATGCACCAAATTAATTAGGAGGTCATTAAATGAATTTGGCACATCTTATCACTGGCCAGAAATATTCATCTAATCAGGGACCAGAGTAACATTTCTGGTGTAAGAAACTTCTCCATTTTTGGTGAATTTGACAGGCGGGCGTAGACCAGCCCTGTCCCGGCTCCTCCCCAGCTCTGTTCTATTTGGTGGAATTGCTGAAATTCTTGCACAACTCCAACACTTTGCAACTATTTGCAGTATTTTCTGGTCTAAATACTGATATATCAGCTCTTATGTTTTTTGAAATGATCCACCATCAGATTAACTGCTGTTGATAGTTTTTTAAACATGGTAAATCTAATTAAAGGGGATTTCTAGTGTAAGGTTGCAGCCGGACAGGTCGTGGACGGGAGGTATGTGTCCCCAGGGTGCCAAGCCTTGGTGATGTAGGGCTTGGAAAAGCAGGCTCCAGCACACGTAGTGCTGAGAGGTGTTTAATGGGCCCAGATTATAGGGCCGGGTTTTACGAGCAGCTGAAAGAACTGGGTGGGATCGGCTGCTCACTTACCTCCAGTCCAGGACTTGGAAGGATTGATTTAAGACAGCTGCGCCTGTCTCAGGCTGTTTGTGTGTTGTGCAAGGTGAGGAAGTCTTGCATGTGCTGCTCAGACTCTGCTGGAGGTAGAGAAAGGCACTTTACTTAAACGGCTGAGGCTGTGCTGTATGGACTGGTTTTGAGTTTTTGTTCAGTTATATCTTTTTGTGCCAGAAAGAGGCTGTTGTGTTTTGTTCTCCTGACTGATTTATGGACACACAATAAACGCCCAGTTTGTTTTGAACCTGCGGACTGCATCCCTGTGTGAACCTGCGTGTACCCAGAGCTGATGCTTCACAAATTGGTGGAAAATGCGGGCACAAATCCCAAGGGGCAGTGTGGCTGCTGCAGGAAACAGTACATGTCCTGGGTGAAGGTCGCCAGCCAGCAAGGTTCATCCGGCAGCATGGAGGAGCTGATTAAGCAACTGGTGCAGGCGAATATGCACCAGCAGCAAGCTCAGCATGAATACATTTTAATGCAACAATTCCAGCTTCAACAGCAGCAGATGCAGCAGCGACAGCATGAGGTAGAGAGGATGCTCCTGGCGGAGTCCATTCGTGCCAAAGAAGTCGCACCACCTCCAGGACGAAGCAACGAGTCCCAGGCGAGAGGGGCTTTGCAAAAGATGACTTCAGGGGATAACGTTGAGGCGTTCCTGGCCGTGTTAGAGAGGGTGGCAGACCGTGAGAGACTACCACCGAAGCAGTGGGCGGAGGTTCTAATGCCTTATCTGAACAAGGAACCACAGAAGACGTACGGTGATTTGGCCCTGCAAGACGCTAAGGAGTATAGTAAACTTAAGGCAGAGATCCTGGCACGGCTGGGCGTAACCCTGGCAGTCAGTGCACAACGAGTCCACCTCTGGGACTTCCACAGGGACAAACCTCCCCGGTCACAAATGTTTGACCTTCTGCACCTAGTCCACACGTGGCTGCCGCCAGAGACTTGTTCCCTAGCCCAGATGGTCGAGAGAGTGGTCATGGATCGGTTTAGCCACTCTCTGCCGAAGCCGATTCAGTCCGGGGTTGCTCAGGGAGATCCCCCAAAATGCAGATGACCTGGTGGGCCTAGTGGAGAGGTACTGGGCGGTAGAGGGTTCCCTGAATGGTCAAGCAGGGGTTAGGTCACCTTTCTGGGGTTACCAAAGGGGGGTGGCTCCCAAAAGAAGGGTACTAAATCCTCACTGGGTGGGCATCCATAGTCCCAGGAGGTCGCTGAAATGCAGCTGTGTAATCAGTCCCATTCCATCGTGTTGAAGGTGGGAGGTGTCAAGCCCCTAGCCATATAGCCGCCCGGTGTCCCATTATCTCTGAACCGATGGACTGTGTTGCTCCTATTGCATTGCAGCGCGGTTCCTCAACATGGTGAAGGCCCTCAGGCATGCTCAGTGTCCGTAAACTGGGTGCAAGTGTCTGGACTGTTGGACTCAGGAAGTTTTGTGACTCTACTAAGGGCCACACTCCCTCATCTGCTAGTTCCTGGGTAGGTGGTGGGTGTCCAGTGTATCCATGGGGACGCTAAAAACTCTCCTGTAGCCTGGGTGGATGTAAACACGGACTGTCGCACTACAGCTCAGGAAGTGGGGGTCGTTAAAGACTTAATAATCGGACGGGACTGTGCATTATTCTGGGACCTCGCCACAGGCCGTAACTGACGAGTTTCCCATGTGTGTGTTTGTGGGCGATGAGGATGGGGCAGAATCTTCTGAGGCCAACATCCCTGAGCTGGAGATGTCCGAGGGAAACTTTGGAACTGCCCAACTCAGGGATTTAACTCTGAAAGGGGCATTTGATAATGTGTCTGTGGTTAACGGTGTTGCTCAAGAGCCGCGGGGTGACACCAGATACCCGCACTTTGGGGACTTGCTATACTGAGTCACCAAGGTGAGAGGGGAGCTCGTTGAGCAGTTGCTTGTGCCGAGGACATACAGGCATAAGGTATTAGACATGGCCCGTGCACATGTGTTAAATGGTCATCTGCGGGTAGAAAAAACACAGGACCGAATCCTCCAGAGGTTTCATTGGCCCGGTTGTCACCAAGATTTTGTGAATTATTGTAGGTCCTGTCCCACCTGCCAGCTGACCTCCGGGGTGGCACACCTCTAGAGCCCCTTAGTGCCATTACCTATCATTGAGGTGCCGTTTGATCGCATAGCCATGGATCTGGTGGGGCGCCTGGTCAAGTCCACCAGAATGCATTAGTATATCCTGGTGGTACTTGACTATGCGACACGGTATCCGGAGGCTGTGCAGCTACGTAACTCCTCCAAGTGTATAGTCCGCGAGTTGGTCCATATTTTTTCTAGAACGGGGTTACCTAAGGGGATCCTAACGGATCAAGGGACCGCATTTATGTCAAAGGTGATGAGAGAGTTGTGCAAAACTCTGCAAATCACACAACTATGGACCTCAGTCTACCATCCACAGACGAACTGCTTGGTGGAAAGGTTCAACAAAACCTTGAAGGCCATGTTAAAGAACGTTGTAGAGAAGGACGCCCGAAACTGGGACTGCCTACTGCCGTACCTTCTTTTCTCCATCAGAGAGGTACCACAGTCCTCTACTGGATTTTCCCCTTTTGAACTGTTGTATGGCCGACACCCCCGAGGACTTCTGGATGTGGCAAAGGAGACCTGGGAGGTGGAGTCTACACCCTGCAGGACTGTAATCGAACACTGGGCCCAGATGCAAGAGAGAATTGCCTGGGTGATGCCCATCATGAAAGAGCACCTCCTCAGAGCACAAGAGGCACAATCTAGGATGTACAATAGATCGGCAAGAGTGAGACACTTCAACCCAGGCGATCGGGTACTGGTGCTGGTACCTACAGTGGAGAGCAAATTCCTGGCAAAGTGGCAGGGCCCCTACAAAATAGTTGAAAAGGTTGGCAAGGTCAACTATAAAGCCCACCAGCCTGGGAGAAGGAAGCCCTAACATGTCTATTGCATCAACTTGATTAAGCAATGCGAGATATGGAGCCCATGGAAGCTCCGTGTTTAGTGGCTGAGGCTGACACCAATGTGAAAGAGATCAAGGTGGCAGAGTTGCTGTCACGTGCCCAAAAGCAACAGTGCAAAGAGTTGCTACATCGAAATAAAGACCTGTTTTCGGAGTTGCCAGGACTCACTCAGGTCATAGAGCATGAGGTACTCACAGAGCCTCATGTTCGCGTCAACCTGAAACCATATTGGATCCCAGAGGCCCGCAGAGAGGCGATCTCGAAAGAAGTGAAGCGGATGCTTAGCCTGGGAGTCATTGAAGAGTCCAAGAGTAGCTGGTCCAGTCCCATAGTCTTAGTGCCGAAACCAGATGGAGAATGGTGGTTTTGCAATGACTATAGGAAGCTGAACAAGGTCTCGAAGTTAGACGCCTACCCAATGCCTAGGGTAGATGAGCTTATCGAAAGGCTAGGACCCGCTCTGTACATCACCACCCTGGACCTCACCAAAGGATACTGGCAATTTCCCCTGTCCAAAGAAGCCACGGAGAAGGCAGCCTTCTCGACCCCAGACGGATGTTATCAATACTTCAGGATGCTGTTTGGGTTGCAGGGAGCTCCGGCCACCTTCCAGAAAGCCATGGACCGGATCTTAGTACCCCACAAAAAATATGCAGCGGCAAGTTTGTGCAAGGTGATCAAGTCTTGCATGTGCTGCTCAGACTCTGCTGGAGGCAGAGAAAGGCACTTTATTTAAACGGCTGAGGCTGTGCTGTATGGACTGGTTATTTTGAGTTTTTGTTCAGTTATATCTTTTTGTGCCAGAAAGAGGCTGTTATGTTTTGTTCTCCTGACTGGTTTTTGGACACACAATAAACGACCAGTTTGTTTTGAATCTGCGGATTGCATCCCTGTGTAAACCTGCGTCTACCCAGATCCTTCACACTAGAAGAAAATTTTAGTGAAATCTGCTTAAATTAGCAACTTTATAAATTTACTAATATTCTTTTTATCTGGTCCTGGGTCCTAGCAGGTTCTCTTCTTGTTTTTGTCCCATATAATCACAAATGGGACATACTGGAATACTATGTTATGTAAGAGCAGTAAAAAGCATATGGCCCAATGGCCTAGTTGAAATATGTAATAACAAAGGATAAAAAATATTGAATTAATAAATAATACAGAGAAAGTATGATACCAACAAAAGTGCCCCCCAAGCACAGTATGATACCCCCACAGTGAATTCCTCTACCGTACCCTCCACACGCACAGTATGATGACCCTACTGTAGCCTCAACTGTGATTCCCACACAGACCTTCACATAGTATAATGGGCTCCACTTAGTCCATCATATAGTAAAATGGGCCCCACATAGTCCTCCATACAGAATAATGACTCCCACATAGTCCTCCATACAGAATGGGCCCCACATAGTCCTCCATACAGTATAATGGCCTCCACATAATCCTCCATATAGAATAATGGTCCCCACATAGTCCTTCATACAGTATAATGGGCCCCACATAGTTATCCATACAGTATAATGGGCCCCACATAGTATACTGTATAATGGCCTCCACATAGTCCTCCATACAGTATAATGGGCCCCACATAGTATACTGTATAATGACTCCCACATAGTCCTCCATACAGAATGGGCCCCACATAGTCCTCCATACAGTATAATGGCCTCCACATAGTCCTCCATATAGAATAATGGCTCCCACATAGTCCTCCATACAGTATAATGGGCCCCACATAGTTCTCCATACAGTATAATGGGCCCCACATAGTCCTCCATACAGTATAATGGGCCCCACATAGTCCTCCATACAGTATAATGGCCCCACATAGTCCTCCATACAGTTTAATGGGCCCCACATAGTCCTCCATACAGTATAATGGCCCCCCATAGTCCTCCATGCAGTATAATGGCCCACATAACCCCCGACATGGCTCCCACATAGTATAATGGCTCCCCCATAGTCCTCCATACAGTATAATGGGCCCCACATAGTTCTCCATACTGTATAATGGGCCCCACATAGTATACAGTATAATGGCCTCCACATAGTCCTCCATATAGAATAATGGCCCCCACATAGTCCTTCATACAGTATAATGGGCCCCATATAGTCCTCCATACAGTATAATGGGCCCCACATAGTCCTCCATACAGTATAATGGCCCCACATAGTCCTCCATACAGAATAATGGGCCCCACATAGTCCTCCATACAGGATAATGGCCCCACATAGTCCGCCATACAGTATAATGGCCCCACATAGTCCTCCATACAGTATAATGGGCCCCACATAGTTCTCCATACAGTATAATGGGCCCCACATAGTATACAGTATAATGGCCTCCACATAGTCCTCCATATAGAATAATGGCCCCCACATAGTCCTCCATACAGAATAATGGGCCCCACATAGTCCTCCATACAGGATAATGGCCCCACATAGTCCTCCATACAGTATAATGGCCCCACATAGTCCTCCATACAGTATAATGGGCCCCACATAGTTCTCCATACAGTATAATGGGCCCCACATAGTATACAGTATAATGGCCTCCACATAGTCCTCCATATAGAATAATGGCCCCCACATGGTCCTTCATACAGTATAATGGGCCCCACATAGTCCTCCATACTGTATGATGGCTCCCACATAGTCCTCCATACAGTATAATGGGCCCCACATAGTATACAGTATAATGGCCTCCACATAGTCCTCCATACAGAATAATGGCCCCACATAGTCCTCCATACAGTATAATGGGCCCCACATAGTCCTCCATACAGTATAATGGGCCCCACATAGTTCTCCATACAGTATAATGGGCCCCACATAGTCCTCCATACAGGATAATGGCCCCACATAGTCCTCCATGCAGTATAATGGCCCCACATAACCCCCGACATCGCAGGCCAAATATAATAACCCTGAGGGCCAGATATGGCCCATTGGCCAGAGTTTGACGTGTGTTGTAGCTGAAAACAGGAACACCCTTCAGATATCAATTAAATTAGGTGCATTACAAATTTTAGCAGATTTCACTCCATTTTTTTCTTAGCTAGAAAACCCCTTATCGAATGCGATAAAAACTTTGCATTGAAACTTCCTTAAATGTATTTCTCAAACTTTTTGTGCAACTTTTAAACATTGGAGTAAATAACATTAATCCTCGCTCTGTCGCCAGGGGCCTTTACATCACAAATATTATAAAAACCATTAGCGCTCAGAATATTATAGGAAAATGAAGCTCCAAGACACGTCTTAATCCCTACTATCTTTAATGAGCCCAGCAAGTATAATTGTAATTGTTTGTTTTTTTTAAATACATATCGGCTATGGCTTTTTTCCGTTGGGTTTCTAAACAAAAATTGGAAGAATTAACTGCCGTGTTTGCAACTTGAGCTATTTCCCCGGGAGTTGATGAAGAAAAACATTCTTTTTAATTGTTCCTTTTTTTTTTTTTACCTTGAGATCTTTGGAGGCTGCGGTCTTACATCCTTCACCTTCTCGAAATGTAAAGCAATTTCGGAAGGAAGACTTTTTTAAGTAAGATGAATGAGATTTGCAGGCTTAGTGGAAAGGGTGTGCGGCAGAATAATTTCACTCCGGCTGGTCTTGACCTGGAACGTCTTTCATGACATTTTAATTCATTAAATCCGTATTTTATTGTAAACACACAGTACGCCGAAAACACATTTTAGCACGGATAAAATAGAAAGATATAATTAATCACAAGGCGGCGTCTGTACAGTTGTAAAGTTACAATCTTTCTCGCCGAGATATGCCTTGCAGGCATTTTTTAGTCATTTCTTCAAGAATCTTGTGGTCCACCCACCACCTTCCCACGCTTCTTCATACATCTTGTGTCTCTCCCTTTCAACATGTGGAATCCACCACATAAGAATCCGATTTAGAAGAGAAAAATCTAATTTATAATATGAATATGAGAGGCCACATATGCTTTCTTCTTTGGCCTGCAGCTAGACAAACATTCACATCCATTAGGGATGGATACACATGGGAGTGCAGCCTAGTGTGACCCAAATTCTTTACTCCTTGAGAACTGAAAAGGGATTTTAAGTAAAACTTAAAAAAAAAAAAATGAATGCATGTTTTCCCGGCTTAATTACCTAATAAATGTTTGTAGAGCTCAATTTTTCTGATAAACCTACAAATTACCGGCATCAACCAAGAGTTAAAGGGAACGTAATACTTCTTTCGCCACCATTTGTGCCCTGGAAAGATATTTGTATCAGACAGTCGTGAAGCTACATTCCTTCTAAAAAGTACTTTGCAAAACTCCTGCGCTGTATGCCAGTGAAGGCTGAAGCAGATCCGGACAGTCTCATTGTCGTGGCCATCTTTTGTTAAGCTCATCTTTTTTTTGTTGAATGACCCATCATCCAAAAGGTGTCAAGAAGCGGTATTTGCGTGGTAAAGCTGAAAACGAGCAAGTGTTTGACTGTGTACGAGCAGCGGAGTCGGTCTTGATCTGCGCATGCTCTTCTCTCTCTGGTCCAGGATTAATGTCAGGACGGGTGTATGTAGAGTGCTTGCCCTTGTGTCAACAGAGCAATCAGCTTTAGGTCTCGTTCAGACATCCGTTTTTCTTGCTTTCCGTGTTTTTTGACTAACGGAACTCTCTTATCTGTGAAAATCTGATACTGTTCACATGTTGGTGATTTTTTGCGGACTGGGCAATCCGCGCAATATCATGCAGACATCCAACAGAGAAAGCAGAAAAATCCAGCTCACAGATAAAGTCCAAAAAAGTGCATTTTATTTTCCAAGATACATGAAGCAACGATTAAAATTGTGTGTTCACAAAAAAGAGAATACAGGCATCTTTTGACACGTTTCGAATGCACTTTTTTGGACTTTATCTGTGAGCTGGATTTTTCTGCTTTCTCTGTTGGATGTTGCACCCTGCCCAGGTGCTATCCATGCTCCAGAAGTGGGGAACTGCAGGTGGTGAACTGGATTTACTTCTGTGATCATGCAGACATCCGATATTTATCTGAGTGTCGGATCAAAATCCGCAATGCAAGTCTATGGGTCCATGAAAAAATCAGATGCCAATTTTCACGGACTGGTAGATTGGAGAACATAGAGAAACCTTTTTTTCCTTCTTTCTCATCTGAGAAAACATCTAGATATAACTCTAGAGTTCAAGTCCTCTCCGAAGAGACAATTTGCATATTTAACTTCCCAGAGGAGCATGCAAGGCGTTTAAGTCTCCTCATACTGGCATGCCAGGCATGTCTCTCTCCACAAGGAAAAACCTTACTCCTTAGATCCCATTCATAAACTAGACTGCCATATGTCTAAAGAAGTAACTAGGTAGCACAGGTACACAGGCCGGTTGGTATTTCCACCAGTAGAGGGAAGGTAATATGGCCACAATGGGACCCATGTTAATATCGAAACTGGAACATAGATTGAAAGTTATTAAACTCAAAAGATGTAGAGCAAAGTATTTCATGGTCGAAGCATCGCTTTCAGACTCCTTTTAGAGCTTTTCTTGGCTTCTGATGCCCTTATTGACTGCTGTTGGCTGACTTATTTTCCAAAAAGGGACAGCCATTTTCCAAATAAATCTGGGTTCCAAAGTAAGAATGTCATCTTTCAGATATTTCCTACAGATAATCATTGTATTTTGTTCAAATACCCGTTTAAGGATGTGTCTGTTGGGAGAATCAGCACCCTGGACAGCTCCACCATTAATGAAACTGCTACAGGAAGCACATCAATGTAGATGAAGTATATACTATCACTAAGACAAGACTAATATATTTATTCCGATGCTTTCTAACCTCAAATATTTTACCGTTTTTAATAGGTACCATCCCAAACGTACAATGCAAACAAAAGCTTCTGTTACACCGGTGAAGTCTGTGGAAGCAGGGAAACCATTGGTTAAATAATGTTTTTCTTAAACTATGTAAATCTCCTAAACCGCCGCACGTCAACCTGTTCAGATTATTTGTGTCTGCTGGGAAAGCATGGGAGAATTAAACACTAGTGGATGTTGTGACACTTTCTGGGATAACGCTCAAGATAATTTGATTATTGAGGACTTTGCTTCTCAAAAAAATCAGCTTTTTTTGTCCTGCACAGACTATTAAACCAAACATGAAAAATGGTGTAAATTTAGATATAACAGTGTGAAGGTACAAACCGAGTTTATAGTATGATGAGCTCTGAAGCCAATGGCTTGTATTATGGGTAGAGATGAGAGGATCAAGCAAAATTCATATTTACCTGTTTACACGGACTTTCCTGAAAAATTCAATTTGCGGTGAAGTTATTCTCTGCAAATTCACTGTACCTTTATTATGATCTGAGGTTTCTTCAGACTCACCACGTTGCCGCGCGCCTGGTCCTCACCACGTCGCCGCGCGCCTGGTCCTCACCACGTCGCCGCGCGCCTGGTCCTCACCACGTCGCCGCGCGCCTGGTCCTCACCACGTCGCCGCGCGCCTGGTCCTCACCACGTCGCCGCGCGCCTGGTCCTCACCACGTCGCCGCGCGCCTGGTCCTCACCACGTCGCCGCGCGCCTGGTCCTCACCACGTCGCCGCGCGCCTGGTCCTCTCCACATCATTCGATCGACACCGCTCACGCTGAAATCTCCGGTGTCTCATGCTGGGCCAGGACTTCTGGCTTCGATGGGGCTCAAGAGGGTTCTGCACATGCAAGGTCATGATGCACGCCATCACCTTTCGCGTGCTTGCACAGAGCTCTCCAGGGCCTCATCAGTGTCAGAAGTCTCAGCCCAGCGTGAGCGGTGGCGAGCTGAACATGTGGCGAAGACCAGGCAGGTGACTGTGTGGAGCGGATGCGTCAGGAGAGGTGAGCGGTAAAGTGAGTATAAGAATTTTTTAACATTTTGATGGCCTTTTGCGGTTCAGAAAAATGGCGGTCAGTTCCCACTACTTGGCTAAATCCGCGCAGAAGCGAATTACAAAAAAATCCACATTTTGACATGTATGGATTTTTGTGGAACTCAATTTTACTCAAATTTATTATCTCCTATCAGCCATTATGAGATTTCTTTTATATTCTGTGCTTGTCACTGCTGATTACAATGAGAAATTTTATGTTTTACTTCATCCAGTTTCATGTGACTTGTTTAAAGAACTTCGCCCCCATTTACTTTTCATTTTCAGACCTGACTGTTTGATGGTACGATGTTTTTGTTCTCTTTACCAGTGGTAGATGATAGCGACCTAATTGTCCCATTTGCCAGTCCACCATTATTGTTCATGTCACATCAGCTCCTTGTAGAACTATGGGTGTCACTGGCACTTTTCAGCTCCGAGTTTCCAGCTTTATGCAGATACTAAATAATGAAGAGCAACAATGGGAGACCAATTAAGTTCTTTGCAGATTGTAATGCCAGAGTCTTAGAGAAAAGGAACGTTGGTGTCGTAGCTCAGTGTTCTTTACTTAGATCTTAGAAATCTCTTGTTCTGGTGTCAATGACAACTCGTAAGGAGAAAAAAAAAACGTTTTTAATGACACTACAAAGTAACATTTCTCCATTGTGTCCTTGCTTTTGTGGTCTTTTGCGGCTGCAGTGACAGTCCACTCCAGTCTTTGCCTTTTCATGAGCAATTTTATCCATATCCTACCGAAATTAGTTTTTCTTGAATTTTTCCAGAACTCCCACAGATTCTGCTGTTTCCTCTGTCCTATCTTCAGGTTTAAATACATATTAATCTTTTGGCTGGGGTCTACGTCATACTCACAATTTCAGTCTGGGTTGCCCTACAGGACACAAATGAAAACCGTTCTCAAGTACAAAATCATAACACAATAAATCAAGCGTGTTCATAGAAATGTATTGCTAATGTATTCATCATAAGTATAACCCATGACTTGTAGGAGCTCGTAATCTCCTGCTCAAGCACATACATTATTGGCTCATTTCAAAGAAATTCTATTGTTTTTGGAGAGCAAATGAACACTATGGGTCAAAAGACCACCTAAATTTTCTGTCCTATCCTGAGTAATCTTGGAAAGTCTTACTTAAGGACCTCATGCACATCAGACTAATGTTGGCTGAACTTGCAGATATCAACAGGTTCGGACGATGGTCTAATGTGTATGGGGTTGCAGGCCAACTAATTGTCTGTAGAGATGTCATTCGCACATGTCCGATTTCCTGAGATAAGCAAACGTCTGATTTCCTGAGATAAGCTACCATCCCATTTCCTGAGATAAGCCACCATCCAATGTGTCAGTTGGCGACTTTCTCATAGGGAACATAGGAACACTTGACCAAACGAGTGCTCCTGTGTATGGGAGAGTCAGCTGAGATGGCTGGCAACCGAATGCAGCCATCTAAGGAGTATGGCCAGCTTTAGACCTAAGAAGACTGAGACATCACAACTGATGTTCATAGAAGATAGCTGGTTACCTTTAACCCACAGATACTGGATATCTCACAACTTAATACCTTGCTTAAAGTACTTGGGCTTCTCCGAAAGATGAGATTGGAGGGTTCTCCTGGTCTTCTCGTTTGGATTATGACCTCCACAGTACTTGTAACAATGTCTGGTTGAAGTCAAACATTCACTCATGTCTATTAATCTCATCCACCAGAAGAACTAAGTTTCTGCTGATTGCTCCTGTCCAAAAATATCAATGGAAAAGACTAACTGTTAAAAAAAGATGTGCGGGTTGTCCATGTTAGATCATATTCTTACTGAGTAGTGTCTCTATGGATCAGGGGTGTTTTCACTTCTAAAATACCACACCACAAGCACCCATTATACTTTTTCCACCCATTTTGTCAATGGTCCAATATTGGTGTTTACCTAAAGGCATATGGGGAAGAGTCCACAAATGAACAAACTCTTAAATTTATGTATCAGAGTAATTTTTTTTTTCTATTTAACTAAATACAGATTTTACAGAATGGTAAAAAGTTTGTTAGGCCACAGCCCCATCATATATTATATTTGTTATTATCGAGCCCTATATAACCTATGTTACCCATCATTTTCCAATTAACCTGACTTTACTTTTAGGTCGTTTGAGGTTTTTCATGTAGACTAGAGTATTTTCGGCACCTAATGAGCTCCTTAATACTGGCATTCACCCACGAAATTAAACAAAGACCGTTTGAAAAGAAAATCTCAAAGCACAAATGAAGGTATAATTTCCTCCCAACTGCATCTTTGTCCTTTAATCATCAAATAGAGATGCGTCTCGACGCGACGGAATAGCGGACTCGAGCTTGATGAGTTAATTTTTTTTTTAATTCAAAGTCAATTATATCGGATTAAAGGCATTAAATAGACAATAAACTTTCTGATTACCAGTTTAGCGACCTCTAATTGAGAAGAATCATCTTTTCCTAGAGCTATAATTTTGTTAAATATCCCCCTTCCCTATAAATTTGTACGTTAAAGTAAGTGATGGGGAGGAGGAGATACATGGGGAGGTTCACATTGATCGCAGTTGATGAGGTGGCGTTACTGACTATCACATTTTGGCCACTTACAATGTAGAGCCAGGTTGACTGTAAGGTGGACCAGTAGAACGAAACGGTCTGGTGAAATGTAACATTAAATGCATCTATACAGAAGGTTAAAAATGGCTGGTCACTCAGTATTGGTCTTACTTAGGAGGCCAAAATAACTGGGTAATGGTATTGCAAGATTCTGGGGATTTTTGGAATATAGACCCATACCCATCCAACATTGATAGAATTTATTGAGTGTCCTAGGGTTTTATTCCCAAGAACTCACTCTGAAGACTCTTCAAAGAGTGAATACAAAAATTTAGACATCGTAGGGGTATTCCTCAACTCTGGACCCCCATCTGTGAACAAAAACTAAGATCTGCACTGTAGTACATGGATAACCCTTCATCTTAAAGTCCGTCAAGTAATACTATATTTCATATGCAAGGAAATTGTCATATACTGTGACATTCCCATGCAAAATGGCAAATGGAGCAGCTTATCTCCAGTGTGGCTACTAATTGAAAGCAGTTGCCTTAACCAACTTTCGAGTTGTTACTTAGGAGTTCTTTAATGTAAAGACCTAATACATAGGCTCTCACCTCTGCCATCCCTATCTATCAAAAGAAAAAATGTTCTCCAACTTGTGTTCAGCAAGCCTAGGTCGTTGGCCACGGCGGCATATAGGAGAAGAATTGAAAAAGGGTTACAGGAGTAGTCGAGTGTGCCATGGCAGACGTGGGAGCACCCCATTAATATTCATACTGAAGGCGTAGTGTCAATGTATTATCTAAGATAATCATATTGGAGATTATATTTTATTCATTGCCCATAGCATATAGGTTTGTATCTAAGCCTACGAGTTCTAGAAATTTGGTTTAATATGTTATGCTGAGCATGCTGGATCCTTTGGGAGGAATCACTCAACATGAATGACTTGACATATTGGCCATATAATAAATTCACAACTGGGTTGTTTTTATGGGATCTTCTCCCATTACAGCTAAAAAGTAAAGCAAATGAATCGCAATGTCAGAAGTTGAAAGAAAAATATAAATCACTCAGTAGGGGCCTTTGCCGAAAACTGCTTTTCCAATATCGGATTGCTTCCAGCCCTGCTGTCCAATCCATGGGTATTTCCATATACTAGACAGGCGCTGAAGCCCTCTGCTATGCATCATAAATTCGCCTTCATGTACTGACATAGCAGCTTCCCTCTCTCACCTCTGTGATATGAGCATGTATTATGTTCCCAAAACTAGAACATAAAAATAAGCTGAATATCATAAAGAAACAGGATAAGAACTAGATGGAGAGATATGAGACTGCGGTATAAGCTGGCCTCTAGGCCAGTGGAATAACATAAATAATAAATTAATAGATATGACACATATTCGGACAGATGGATAGATAGAGATGAGTAATTCAATTCACGCTGTCCTAACCTGGTGTCCAGTCCACCATGGCATCCAGTCTTTTCTTCTGGCCCGGAGTCGTGGGTTTACAAGGCTCATGATGTCATGACATTGCATGAGGCCCAGTCACTAGTCAAATAAATGCTAGACATTTTAGCCCATGAATCCGCTAGCCAACTAGATAACCCTAACCTGATCTCATCATGGGTGGCACTTCACCAAAGTGTGGTATTCTTGTTGTCACTTTCGCTTGGCTGCATTCGATCACTGAGGCACTACAGATGACATTGCAATACTGACCAGTAAACGACCCCACTCTAATGCATTTGATACTGTATCTGATCCCAGAATTTTATTTAGACCACTAAAAAGATTTAAGACCGAAGCTAAAGCTACACCTACCTGTACAAGCCAGAGGAAGAGAGGCTATAAGATGATGCAGAAAGCAATGCTGCAAGCCGATGGTCAAGAAAACTTCACTTCCCGGCAAGCCAAGGGGTAAGAAAACTTCTCTTCCTGGCAAGCCAAAGAGCAGGGCTGTGGAGTCGGTAAGCCAAACCTCCAACTCCGTCTCAGACTCCTCAATTTCCATGACACTGACTCCAACTCCGACTCCACGACTCCGACTCCCTCATACATTGCTCATGTTTAAGTGATAAATTTACTGTAGCACAGATTCATCTCCGCTAAAAGTTTAGACCCTTAGATCAGGAATAGGACAGACATTTATAGGATATTTCATAAATTTCCCAAATTCTTATGAAAAAATATTCCCCACAAGCTGCATTGAACTACTGTAACCAATTTATTATATATTTTAGGAGTCGGAGTTGGTCCATTTTATACCGACTCCACAGCCGTGTCAAAGAGTCCAAAAAACTTCTCTTCCTCACAAGCCAATGAGTCAAGAAAACTAAGTATGTCGCCAAATGGTGCTGGCTCAAAAATCAGTCCACCGAACCCCAATGACTTTGACACTGAGCCTTAGAGTTGTTAAGAATACAGTTTGGAAAACCATGATACAAGTGTTAGGTGGTTCTTCTAAGTCCTCAATAAACAATTTACTTGTGTGTACTTGTATGAATAAAGATATTGGGATTGGGTAAATGCGAAATGGTTATTTTTTAACACCCAGAGGTAAATAAATATTCATGAATGTACGAGGAGCCATCGCCTCTGGGTTTAATATTTGCCTTAAGGTTTCTGAAAATTTTAATGGTGTTCTAGATCTCACCGCTTAATAATAAATTGCCTTTTTTAGTCTTCCCTGGGGTATGGTGCGGAGATGGAGTTTTATTTCACACTTGGGTGCCAGTGGATTAGTTTGTTCTATTGATTATATAGATTGTAGCCTAAAGTGAAGCCTTCAGCTGAACAACTCTTTAGGAACTACATAAAGATAGCGTGAGATGTAATATAGCTTCACTGCAGGATGACGCGGTTAGGGTAGAGAACAATGAGACCAGTAAGCAAGCCCATGTGTGTCTTTACCTGCATTACTGTACACATGGCCACCAATAGAGGGCAGTATGGTGGCTCAGAGGTTGCCTTAAAACTCTAAGTTAACCCTGGGTTAAAATTCAAATGCTGTGTCTACGTCATTATTAACATCAGCACAAAAGCTTATTTGGGTGACTCTGCCTGGTACTGCAGTCTGTCCCTAAAAAGTGTAATGCCCTTACACTGGAGGGGTCTCAGAGGGAAGATCCCACCATCTCAAACATTGGTAGCCTATCCTAAAATTAGGCAGATGTCCTGAAGATATCCCCTACCCCCATCCATCGTCCTGCTCTTATATAGGTAGAGCTGCGATACCAGACACATAAAACATCAGTAATATTCTTCTAATCTTTTGCAACCCCAACAACATCTCATCTGTGAATGTAAGTACAAAGAGAGCGCAAGATCCTAAACGCGTTGTCTCTTCAGATCGGAGCCATTCGTACAAAGTAGCTCTACGTTGTAGCTAATACAAGGGACTTAAGCACAGGACTCCCCCTTTAAGACGTCTATACGTCCTGATAGGTCATATAGACGGGTTGTCTTTATTAAAAAAACCTAATAAAAAAAAAGAGAGGTGCTAATTGTCCTAAAAATGATGGAATGCCAATCGGTTGTCCTATGAGCCATAGCAGCGATGTTGGTGGCAAATCGCTTTCAACCTTTATAAGTAAATTTATAAAGACGATCAGCCTAAAAGGCAACCACCATCGGCGTTTAGCTTACAGCGGATGGTAATGTCCACACATATTTTAATGTAAATCTTCTGCGTCACAAAACGTTCTGCGGGTGGTGGATCGATTTTCTCCAGTAGGAAACTGTCATGCGGCATCCTTATAATTAAGCCTATTATGAAAAATGCACTCTAGTCGTCGGCGTGCACATTTCCTGTTAAGTCCCTGACTCTTGATTATACCGCGAAGCTTCGGTTTCTTGCTTTGATGAAAGGCGCCATTATATTTTTACCTATGTATATAACACATCCTTTACATTATGTAAATGCACCTGCTGGCTCCTCATTATTTCCTGCTCGCCTTTTCCACGACATTTCTCTGTCTCTGACTCTTTTCAGTAGTTCCTGAATGTACGCAGGTCGAAAATTGGAATTTTGACATTTAGAAATTCTTGAGTAGAAAAAAAAAAAAAATCGGTTAAAAAATAAAAATGTCAAATAATTGGGGGAAAAAAAAAACCAAAAACATCATTTCAATTCTCATATTATTTTTAAAGGTGTTGTCTACCCTTAGTGACTTTTTTTTTTTACTTATATACATGTATATGAGGCTAAAAATCATTTTTGCTATAGGGCGTCGTTAAAAATTTGGCACGGTTTGGCTTTTATAGACTCTGCTTTTCCCTACACATTCAACTTTGACACTAATAAGCTGAGTTGAGCTCAAAAAGTGTCAGATGAAAGCGGAACAAACTCACTGCAGCATTAACTTATTCTTCAGCAAACACAGAAGCCATAGAAAACTGTGCAAAATGTCTAACGAAACCCAACTGCAAGAAGGATTTTTAGCCCTAAATACATGCAAAAATAGCCCCAAAGGTGGACAACCCCTTTACGTTTCATTTGTCATCGTCTTTTAGGAAAATTAAAGTAGCAAGCTGATGTTGTTGCTCTAACAGCCAATCTCTTAGACCATGCTTGTAGGCACATGACTGTCAGACCTGGGTGTTCCCAGTTATCATACGTCATCAGAGCCCTGCTAATGAATAGTTAAGCCCATTTGTGTTTTCCATTGACCATGCCTTCCAAGGCTGGGTTCACATCATGTCTTACCCTCCCCGGTGACTCCGTTGGGGCTTGAAGCCCTAGAAAATGAGATTTGGACATATATACACGCTGAAGGGCCCATTGGCTGTAGTGATGGAGTCACTGTGTGCTCTGTTGGACATCATTTTCGGGAGTATCCTCTTATTTAAGAGCGCAGTTGACCACGTCTTGCTACCAATACAGCTAAAAATGATATCCAACAGAGCACAGTGATGCCGTCTGTCACATTACAGTCGATGGCTTCGTCAGCACATCTGCTGAATTCCCGTTTTCTAGGCCTTCAGATGCAAGCCTCGACAGGGCCATTGGCAGGAGGGTGAAACAAAATATCAACACAGCCTTAGAGGTTAAATACTGTAGCCAGGATCAGGGTTTTTTTGATCCTGGCCAGCAGGAGTGATATTTTACCATTGTAGAACATGTCTGATAAGCCAGTGTAAGGAGACTTATAGACCATGCAATGCTCTTTCAAACTGCTTCTTCAGAGAGAAAGAGGACTTAAACTCGAGTGCCACGAAGAGCCATTACCCCCTTAAACCCCAGTCAGAGACCTCTCCTACAGCCAAATCAGATCTCTTGCTTAGCACTGTAGAGGGGCAAACAACCCGAAACAAATCTGCAAATAGGATAAAAGCCAAACAAGATGCTCTAAGTCATGTGGCAAGGCTCATTAAAGAGTCGATATTGACTGTTAAGATTGCTACTTCCAGAAGGTGGCACTAAAGTTCAACACCTTTTTTTCTCTGAAGAGGGAATTTGCATACACTATTGTAGAAGTAAACCCCTACAGTCCCCTATGATGGTGCTTCCTTTTTATCACAAGTGGCGTGTAGTGATAATGTTGATGAGGTATATTTTACCTGATGATTAAAGGAGTTGTTTAATGAATACAATTCTTATCTATATTCCCTAGGGCACATGTACAGTACAGACCAAAAGTTTGGACACACCTTCTCATTTAAAGATTTTTCTGTATTTTCATGACTATGAAAATTGTACATTCACACTGAAGGCATCAAAACTATGAATTAACACATGTGGAATCATATACTTAACAAATAAGTGTGAAACAACTGAAAATATGTCTTATATTCTAGATTCTTCAAAGTAGCCACCTTTTGCTTTGATGACTGCTTTGCACACTCTTGGCATTCTCTTGATGAGCTTCAAGAGGTAGTCACCAGATATGGTCTTCCAACAATCTTGAAGGAGTTCCCAGAGATGCTTAGCACTTATTGGCCCTTTTGCCTTCACTCTGCGGTCCAGCTCACCCCAAACCATCTCGATTGGGTTCAGGTCTGGTGACTGTGGAGGCCAGGTCATCTGGCGTAGCACCCTATCACTCTCCTGTTTGGTCAAATAGCCCTTACACAGCCTGGAGGTGAGTTTGGGGTCATTGTCCTGTTGAAAAATAAATGATGGTCCAACTAAACGCAAACCGGATGGGATAGCATTCCGCTGCAAGATGCTGTGGTAGCCATGCTGGTTCAGTATGCCTTCAATTTTTAATAAATCCCCAACAGTGTCACCAGCAAAGCACCCCCACACCATCACACCTCCTCCTCCATGCTTCACGGTGGGAACCAGGCATGTAGAGTCCATCCGTTCACCTTTTCTGCGTCGCACAAAGACGTGGTGGTTGGAACCAAAGATCTCAAATTTGGACTCATCAGACCAAAGCACAGATTTCCACTGGTTTAATGTCCATTCCTTGTGTTCTTTAGCCCAAACAAGTCTCTTCTGCTTGTTGCCTGTCCTTAGCAGTGGTTTCCTAGCAGCTATTTTACCATGAAGGCCTGCTGCACAAAGTCTCCTCTTAACAGTTGTTGAAGAGATGTGTCTGCTGCTAGAACTCTGTGTGGCATTGACCTGGTCTCTAATCTGAGCTGCTGTTAACCTGCGATTTCTGAGGCTGGTGACTCGGATAAACTTATGCTCCGAAGCAGAGGTGACTCTTGGTCTTCCTTTCCTGGGGCGGTCCCCATGTGAGCCAGTTTCTTTGTAGCGCTTGATGGTTTTTGCAACTGCACATGGGGACACTTTCAAAGTTTTCCCAATTTTTCGGACTGACTGACCTTCATTTCTTAAAGTAATGATGGCCACTCATTTTTCTTTACTTAGCTGCTTTTTTCTTGCCATAATACAAATTCTAACAGTCTATTCAGTAGGACTATCAGCTGTGTATCCACCTGACTTCTGCACGACACAACTGATGGTCCCAACCCCATTTATAAGGCAAGAAATCCCACTAATTAAACCTGACAGGGCACACCTGTGAAGTGAAAACCATTTCCGGTGACTACCACTTGAAGCTCATCAAGAGAATGCCAAGAGTGTGCAAAGTAGTCATCAAAGCAAAAGGTGGCTACTTTGAAGAACCTAGAATATAAGACATATTTTCAGTTGTTTCACACTTTTTTCTTAAGTATATAATTCCACATGTGTTAATTCATAGTTTTGATGCCTTCAGTGTGAATGTACAATTTTCATAGTCATGAAAATACAGAAAAATCTTTAAATGAGAAGGTGTGTCCAAACTTTTGGTCTATACTGTACATGGTAGGGAACGTCCTCCGCTCAGGACCACTCTCTATAAGCCTGAATGAAGAGCTGCAGTGTACGAGTAGCCCATGTTCTGGCTGTTACGAGTAGCCCATGTTCTGGCTGTTATGAGTAGCCCATGTTCTGGCTGTCACGAGTAGCCCATGTTCTGGCTGTTACGAGTAGCCCATGTTCTGGCTGTCACGAGTAGCCCATGTTCTGGCTGTCACGAGTAGCCCATGTTCTGGCTGTTACGAGTAGCCCATGATCTGGCTGTTGCGAGTAGCCCATGTTCTGGCTGTCACGAGTAGCCCATGTTCTGGCTGTTACGAGTAGCCCATGATCTGGCTGTTGCGAGTAGCCCATGTTCCGGCTGTTACGAGTAGCCCCATGTTCTGGCTGTTACGAGTAGCCCATGTTCTGGCTGTCACGAGTAGCCCATGTTCTGGCTGTCACGAGTAGCCCATGTTCTGGCTGTCACGAGTAGCCCATGTTCTGGCTGTCACGAGTAGCCCATGTTCTGGCTGTCACGAGTAGCCCATGTTCTGGCTGTCACGAGTAGCCCATGTTCTGGCTGTCACGAGTAGCCCATGTTCTGGCTGTTACGAGTAGCCCCATGATCTGGCTCTTGTGAGTCATCCTTGTACACTACTTTCTCTCTGTAGGTCAACAAAATAATGAGATATGAGGAATCCAAAATTTTTGAGCGGTGTTTCCTCACGGTTCTTCTAAACGTCTTCTCAGCCCCCGAAAATGACTTCCTACACTTCACCTAGACGTGGATTACTTAATGCAGTGCTCATTGCCATGCACGGCTTTACAGCTTAGTTGTCTTTATGTAAAAATCTATGCTTGTTCCTTGCCGCTGATTAAACACTTACATTTTTTTTTAGCTTCTGAAGTGATTAAAAATGTTAAAGCTTTAGAAAAAGACTGGAGTAATAACCAGTCATAAATAATTCAATAATTGTTCCTATAGTTGTCTGCAGCTGCTACGTGCTGATGATTGCAGATTGGTTTACAGTCACCGCTAAAGGCAGAAAGTGAGCAATGTTGACGTAGAAAAAAAAATTACAGATTTGGGGGGTGGAGGCAGTAATCACACACATTCTCACGGCCCCCAAGCTTTCTTTTGGGAAGTATTGTCTTCCCCGTCGAGAGTAGAGTAATTCCACGATATATCTGTTAAACACCGCTGATGTGATTAATCCACTCTTGTGATTACTTAAGGTTATAATTTTGGATTTATTTTTGTTTTTTTGTGCCATCTTTTTCCATATTCCTCTTTTCAACACATTTATTTTATTAATGTTAAATAATGGTGATATATGAGCTTTGGGTACTACGTTGTTCTCCTTTACATTAGATGCCCCAATAATAGTGACCTAAGGGGTGCTTGCCCACTAAACTACCTACTAGAGTGCCAATAGGAGGCCCCTGTGAGATGCTTCCTACCTGTAATAGAGCCACTCTTGTTTGTGGCATTGCAGTTCAGTTATATAAGGCACAGCTGAAATTTCAGACACGACCAATGGACTAGTTGTATGCATAGAGAAAAGGGTCCCTATAGCATAAAAAGGTAAAATTGGTTACATTCAGGTACTTCTTGACCACTACACTTCCAACTACCTGCAATAGGAGGTGCTGATGTTCTACCATGGATACATTGTCCATATGAAGACCACCTACTGGAAGCAGCAATCCTGCAAGTCATTATCAATCCTTTAACAAGCCTTGAAATATGACTTAGAATAAAAGCCAAACAGAATCTCAATTTGTAGACATAGTGTTTCGGGGTATCGCCCCTAGTCAGTTCAAAGTATGAGATCTGGAACTAGAGTTCAAGTCCTCTTCCTCTCTGAAGAGGAGCATGCAAGGCGTATAAGTCTCCTCATACTGTCATGCCAGACCTGGCATGTCACTCTCGACAAGGGGAACCTTACCCCTTAAATACCTTTGAAGACCCAAATTCATGTTCATTCTATTACCACCCATCAAAATGAGATGAGAATGATCAGATTAGGACCCATAAGTCATATTGCCTGCCTCTATGGTACATACACCCTTGTCGTGGACAATGGAGGAGTTGTTTCTGGACACAGTGCCGTAGTTTTCCAAGTCTCAAATCTCCCCCTTTAGCCAGCTTTCATGCGAGAGCGTTGTAGCCCAGAGGTCAGAACCCCATCATACAAAAATATTCCAAAATCTGTTTTAAACACGTTATATACCCTACTGATATAGCATATAGCACAAGAAAAGGCTGTCCGGCAGTCTTCTGAAGATAAAAGATTTTTGCCTTTAATGCCCACAAATTGGAATCCAGTTACAAAAAATAGTATTCAGACAAACCACCGACAGGCCAATAGAATACTATAAATTCCATTTGTGTTTTTTTCTGTTGTCTCGGGCACAAAAATGTAGTCTACTAGACAAAGAACAAGACACCATTGGTATTCATTTGGACTCCGTTTGTATCATTTGATTCTATAGCTCCGTCGGTGGCTTGTCTGAATCCCGTATTTTGGGTGATTCGAATGAAACCCCCAAACGCACTGCAAAAAAGGAGTGTGAACGTGGTCTTATTTATATTACGTACTGTTTAACCAAAGTTGAAGTATATATTTTTCTGTGAAAAAAACCTTTGCGAAAACCTGTTCCGATGCCGGTTTACCTACAAAATTCAAGTTCTTCAATAAGCCTCTGTTTTTCCGTGGTAGCTTTTTGGTCGCCAGTAGTAAGACTATGATTGTTTTCTGCTATTATATTAAGGATCATTGGATTTTCTGTTTTACCTTGTACTGTCTGGCTGTTGCTTAAGGTATGAAGCTCATTACCGTAGCAGGTTACCTTCCTACAGTGGGGATGCTCCTTTATCTGCCGGTGCATTCAGAGTTCTAGGGCTTTTTTTTGTCTCGTCTTTGATCTTCAGGAGATGCCATTTCTATGCTAATTGTCTTCTCCTCACAAAGCAGTTATGTTGCACACTAGCATTTCTTTTGTCTCCCGTGTAATATCTTCCTCTATTGTCTTCTTGTATTCATCCATGACCTTGCACACAAATTATAAAAAAAAAACAAAAGATGCAAAAAAAAAAAAGTGTTGTGACTGACTTTCCTCTCACTGAATAGTGTAATACGTCAGGGTGACATCTAAAGGTTAAGAAGTTTCCAAACTTCTACATGAGCTTACAAATAGTTGCGCGAAAAAGAATAAGCCAAGAAAATCAAGAGTTTTTGTAATGAAAGTTTTTGAAGTCTCCACTAGCTCCTCATAATGTGGCCAAACTACAGAGGGTAATTGCACCCAGTGATAAACCCCCAAAAGGCCAATTAGGAACTGTAAAGTAGTTTGACATGTTCCTCACCACTTTTGATACTGATCAGAAATAATGATTACTTCACTGCAGTCTGGACTTCACGGTTCTTCTAGTCACTTGACTTGCACGTTGGAAGTTCTGTCCTTAGCTCAAGTGTTCTCTGTTGATGGTTGCTCCAGCCAAAATGTGTAGTTCTCCTATTACTTTCTGTTGTCCTTTACCTTCTTGATCTTCAAAAAGCAAAAAGGCGAGTAGACCATGGAAGACTTTACTCATCTCCCATTTAATAGATTTTACAGTCATTGATACACCAAGGTTACTTACCGGTAGCCGGTTTTTCCTGAACCCATGACAGCACACCTTGAGAGAGGGATCCGCCCCACCAAGGACAGGAAACCGTCTGAAATAAAAGGGCAGTACCTCTCCCATGTAGAAGGTGGATGATGCAGACCAAGTAGCAGCTTTACATATCTGGTCAATCGAGACATCTGCTCTCTCTGCCCAGGAAGTTGCGACAGCTCTGGTGGAATGAGCTTTAATACAATCCGGTGCCGCAACACCTGTAGATGTATAAGCTAGACAAATGGCCTCCCTAAGCCACCTAGCAATAGTTCCTTTTGATACCCCGTGACCTTTCCTACTCCCCTGAAAGGCCAGAAACAAGGACTTGTCCTTCCTCCACTGACTAGTCATGTCTATGTACTGTAGTAATGCCCTTCTAACATCTAGATTGTGGAACCTAACCTCCCCGGGGTTTTTAGGGTTACTGCAGAAAGAGGGAAGTACAATCTCCTGATTACAGTGGAATCTGGGTACAACTTTTGGAAGGTACGCCGGATCTGTACGCAGGACGACCCGGTCCTCATGAATTTGGGTGTATGGGGGATCAACAGAAAGGGCCTGCAGGTCACTCACCCCACGGGTAGACGTTAGGGCCACTAAGAGGATGGTTTTGAGGGTGAGGATCTTTGGAGAGATAACCTGCAGGGGTTCAAATGGGTCGCCAGAGAGTGCATTTAAAACCAAATTCAGGTCCCAGGGAGGAACTCTGAGAGCCCGAACTGGCTTAGCTCTGGAACAGGATTTAATGAATCTAGAGACCCATCTGTTCCCTGCCAGGTTACAATTATAGAGCGCCCCAAGAGCGGACACCTGAACTTTAAGTGTTCCCGTAGCCAACCCTAGGTCACGTCCCTTTTGTAAAAACTCTAGGACTTCTCTAACTGGAGGTTTATCCGACAATGGGGAGTCTATAAAATCCAGGAATTTCCCCCAGATTCTGGAATAAATTTTAGTTGTTATGGGCTTTCTACTACCCAACAGGGTAGAAACTAGGCCTGGTGAAAACCCCCTATTGCTCAGTAACAACCTCTCAAATTCCAAGCCGCCAGATGGAAACCTTTGGCTTGTGCATGGAATATTGGCCCCTGGATGAGAAGGTCCGGCCTGTCCGGCAGGACCCAGGGATCTGAGACCGACATTAGGCGAAGCAGGCAGAACCAGGGTCTTTTGGGCCAAATGGGGGCTATTAGAATTATCCTCGCCCCCTCCTCCCGAATTTTCCTCACAACTGCCGGGATCATCACTATCGGTGGAAACGCGTAGGCCTTCCTGAACTTCCAGGGAATGTGGAGAGCGTCTACAGCATAGGGATTCTCTGTTGGATTTAGTGAACAGAATCTCTCCACCTTCCTGTTCGCCCTGGTGGTGAACAAATCTATGTCCGGTGACCCCCATAGCTGGATAATCTGTTGGAAGACTATCAGGTTTAGAGCCCACTCTCCTTGTCTTAAAGTGTGGCGACTGAGGAAATCTGCTCTTGAATTTTCTACCCCCCGGATGAAAAGAGCACTGAAGGATGGGAGATGTTGTTCTGCTAGATGCAGGATCCTGTTTGCCACTACCATAAGGGAGCGAGATCTTGTTCCTCCCTGGTGATTTATATACGCCACTGTCGTCTGATTGTCGGACCTGATCTGGACATGGCGACCCTGTATGTGGGGAAGGAAGCCTATCAGGGATTTCTCCACTGCCAAAAGCTCTTTTAGGTTTGATCACACTTCTTTTTCGTGACGTAGCCAGAGCCCCTGAACTGAGAGCTCTGCCAGATGACCCCCCCCAGCCGGAGTCACTTGCATCTGTTGTAATTGTGTGGTCGACTGGTTTGGACCATTGTAAGCCTGCGGTCAGATTCTCCCTGCTTGTCCATCAGGAGAGGGAGTTTACTGTCTCCAAAGAAAGAGATAGTTTTCTTTCTAAATGTCCGTTGAAGGATTTCTGAGCCGACAGGACCTCCCACTGAAGAAGTCTCATATGACTCTGGGCCCATTTGACTGCTGGGAGACAGGAAGTCATGGAGCCTAGTAGGGACATTGCTTCTCTCAAGGACATCACGGGAGACCTTATGGCTCTTGAAACCAGGCTGATTATTTTGCAAACCTTGTCTTCCGGGAGGAAACAGAATTGGCGTTGGGAATCTAGGGTCAAGCCCAGAAAGATCTGAGTCCTTGAGGGGGATAGCTTTGATTTTTGAATATTTATTAACCACCCCTGGTGATGTAAAGCTGTCCTGACCTCTAAAAGTTGAGAGGAACAGTGGTCCTCCGATTTCCCTATTATCAGAAAGTCGTCTAGATAGGGAACAATCACCACGTTCTTGATTCGGAGAAAAACTGTCACCTCCGCTATAACCTTTGTAAATACTCTCGGTGCTATCGAGAGTCCAAAAGGTAGGGCAGTGAATTGGAAATGTCTCAATTGCCCTTGGATGAACAGGGCTACCCTTAGGTACTTCCGGTAGTCTGGATGGATTGGGACGCGATAGTAGGCATCTTTTAGGTCGATGACCGCCATGAAACAATTGTGGTGTAAGAGTTTCACTGCAGAGTTCACTGATTCCATCTTGAAAGTCTGATTGATTATAAGCTGATTTAGACTTTTGAGGTTGATAATGGTCCTTAAGGACCCATTTGTTTTTTTTATCACAAACAGAGGGGAATAAAATCCCCGTCCCCATTGTGAAACTGGAACTTCGTGAAGGACCTGCTTGTTGACTAAGTCTAATACCTCTGATTCTAGAGCCATCTGCTCCTCCCTGGACTTCCTCCTGGAGGTGATCATGAAGGTTCGGTGAGGGACCTAACAGAAGCGTATCTTTAGGCCGTTCTTTATGATATCCAACACCCAGGGATTTGAAGTGATGGCTTCCCAAGCTGGGATAAAATGGGAAAGCCTTCCCCCGACCTCTAGCCTCGCGTCATTGGGGAGATTTTTTGGAACTGGAGGATGGTCCTCCAAACATGTAACCAGATTCCTTTTTAGATCTGGGCTCCCATCTTTTCCTTTCTCCCCCGGAGGGCGACCCGGTTAAATCTCTTCCTCCGAAAATAGGACCTTTTTGTTTCCCCCGTGAACCCTGGTAAACCTCACTTTCTGTCGCCAGCCTTCTCCAAAAGCTCGTCCAGTTTTTGGCCAAACAAAAGTTTACCATCACAAGGAAGAGAACAAAGCTTATGCTTAGATTGTAGGTCTCCTGGGCAACCCTTGAGCCATAGGGCTCGTCTGGCCGCATTAGACAAATTCGCCGACCTGGCAGCGAGTTTAACTGAATCCGCTGAGGAGTCAGCCAAAAAAGCAGATGCTGCTTGTAGCAAAGGCAGATTGGAGAGGATTTTATCTCTGGACATCTTTTTATCCTTGAGCTGGTCTCCTAATTGCTGAAACCACACCATAAGTGACCTAGCGACACAAGTGCCTGCTACTGCTGGCTTCAGGGCCCCTGCCGCTGCTTCCCAGGTGTGACGCAGGAAGGAATCTGCCTTCTTATCCAGAGCATCCTTTAGGCTGCCCGAATCTTCCAGGGGTAGGGACGATCTTTTGGATGATCGGGCGACAGACCCATCAACTTTAGGAGTTTTGTCCCAGGACTCAGAGACACTATCCTCGAAGGGGTACCTCCTTTTAGAGGATGAGGGCAATACTCCTGATTTCTCCGGCTTCCTCCATTCCCGGTCTATAAGGGTCTGAATTTGGGGATTCACTGGAAAGGAGCGTCTCTTTTTTTCCTCCAGGCCTGCGAACATAATATCTTCCAGGGACCTGGCTGCCTTCTCCTCCCTCAACCCCATGGTAGATCTGACCGCTCTGACCAACTTGTCAGTATCCTCAATAGGGAAACAGGGCCTACCACTGTCTGATGAAGAGAATGATGCCGAGTCACTGAGGCAAAGATCATCTGACTAGGAGGATAAATCATAGTCGGAGGAGATATCTTTATGGGATCTCTTTTTCCCCTTTAGTAAGCCTTTCAGGGAATCCTGCACCTCTGAACGGATTACGGACCTCAAATTAGAGGCAAAATCCGGGGTGCTCTCCGCTATCGTTTGGTTAATACAGCTTGCACAAAGCTGTTTCTGCCAATCTATGGAAAGGGTGGCCTGGCATAAGGCGCAAACCCTGTGCTTCTTTTTGACGCTACTCTTCTTAGGTTCCTAAGGAATGAAGCACATAATAACTTTCCATTACTATTAAGTGACATTCACGAAGATCACTCACCCCTGAAGTCACAAAAGGGTAGCGGATTTGGAGACTGTGGCGGGACATAAGACGAATCCCTTCTGGATGGCCCTGAAGCGTCTGACACCTTACTCCTCCTGCTGCCGCTGCGGTTGCTGGAGCGGCCGTCCGTGTGCGAGGTGTCCGACTGCTTCTTCCGCTGGCGTTGATGCGGTGGAGGGGTCAGCTGCTGCTGCTCCTGGCTGTCCTGGTCTTCCATAGCTGCTACTCCCGAGCTTGAGTATAAGCAGCGCTTGTCAGGGGCCCCCCACCTTAAATAGGGCACATCCGGACCTCCTCCGGTCCATGTGTCCTCCCCCCTCCTGACACCCACCGGCCGATCTTTGAAAAAAACGGCCGGTAAGCGTTTACAGGGCGCCGCCATCTTGGTTCCGGGTGCCGCGCCCGACGTCATCGGGCACGCCTCCCCCAGCGTGCACCGCGCAGTGATGTCGGGCACGTCATACCCGGAAGACGCTGCTCCAGGTGTGCGACCAGCCAGGAGGAGCCTGCGGCAGGGAGAGGACAGCGCAGCGGTCTGCGGGGAGCCGGAGCCCTCCTCACCTCCTGCGCCCGCTCGGACACAGCTCCAGGGAACCGCGGATGGGGCTTCCGGAACCCGGTGCACAGGCAGGTGCCCGCTCTTCCACATCGGAACGGGCCCAGGTAAGAAGACACCTTTCTTCAGACCGGTTCCCATCAAGGACAGGAAACCAACTGAAGCGAGGGAGAGGTACCGCCCTTTTATTTCAGACGTTTCCTGTCCTTGGTGGGGCGGATCCCTCTCTCAAGGTGTGCTGTCTTGGGTGAGGGGAAAAATTCATTGTTAAGGAGAATTTGTCACCAGGTTTTTGCTATGTAATCTGAGAGCAGCATGAGGTGGGACAGAGACATTGATTCCAGAGATGTGTCACTTACTAGTCTGCTATTTGTAGATCACAAGAGAACTAGGTGTCTTGTGCCATGGAGTCCTCCTGCTTGCTTTCAAATGGAAAAGACAGGTCCGGGTACTCACGTGTAGTAAATCCATTCATTTATTCCACATAAAGAGAGCTACAAAGCGTTTCAGCCCCTCACGGGCTTTTGCCAATTGCACCGACAAGGACTGCGGCGTGCCGACTATACCATTTTTCTCCTGTTCTGCTTAACTGTGCCCCCACCATTGATTGGCAGCTTTGCTGTCAATCAGTAGTGTGGGTGGGTTTGTACAGGGCTCCGCATTCAAAGAACTGGTAGATCTGCAGCAAGCAGATCAGTAAGTGACACATTGCTGGAATTAGGGTCTATGCCCGCACACCATGCTGCTCTCAGATTAAATAGCAAAACCTGGCGACAGATTACTTTTAGGAGCGCACATGCTCATACAGTGTATGCTATAATTAAAGGGGTTGTCCAGGCTTGAGGTACAAGTCTGCGGTCACTCCTATGTGACTCCAGACTTGTGAATCCTCACAGTATGAGCTGTCCAGATTCTTCATTGCCAAAGCTGGGAGCGATGGTCATGTGGCTGGAGTGTGTGGTTTGGATACTTCTGGCCACATTCCAACTAGACAAGTTTTAATTCGCTTGTATTGATCAAGGCCGTGCATGTCTAGTCGGTACATGACCACATGTATGCAAATCGTGTGCCTGCCCGCTCCCGGAGAATCCTGACAGTGCACAGTGTGCGCGTTGTGAGGATTCACAAGTCTGCAGACTTGAACCCCAAGCCTGGCTAACCCCCTTTAAGGTTATACTACTAGTAGACAATGCATTACATATGATGGGAAAGGAGTAACAGATTGTAGTTCCATCGATTCTTGAATGTTGACCTTTGATCATGGCCTGTCGCTGTACTAACAGAGGATGTTTTTTTTTGCTAAGCTTAATGTTATAGGTATAATCAAATACATGAGTATTTGTATGTGTAGGATACATATGAAATCATTTAACCTTTCTGTTTAATTTTTTCATAGTCGACAAGTCCGGCCGGAGGAAAGCTACAACTACTGGACACAACCTTCTCAAGGACCTTGAAGGACTTCATTGATCTCCACCTGCATCACCAGAACAGTATCCCAGCCTTCCTGAGTGCAGTCACCCTTGACCTCTTCAGTCGTCAAACTTTCGCCTAAAAGAAGACTTCTCAAACCTGTCCCTTACCACTCATACACGACTGTTGTCCTCAAACACACAGGAAAAATAGCACAGCTTCTACACAACACTGGCATTTCATAAAGACGTCATGGGCGAGGAGTGCTCTTTGGGTTGTATACCGTGAATGTTGATGTTGGCAGGAGCCAAGTTCTCCTGTACTTTTCCAGGGTCATATAATACTTTTGCATTAACAATATTTTTGGTGGGGGGAGGGTTGGTATTTTTTTTCATATAGAGTATGCTACTGAAGTATGTTACCCATTTAGTTTGGAGGTAGACAATAATTGTGGACGTGCATCCATTGCATTGACCGGCCTCTAGTCTAATAGGGAGTAGGCAAATTAGAAAAATGTTTCCAATTGAACCCTTTTCCCTTTGTGTCTCTCTTTTTTTTTTTTTTTTTTACTAGCTCTTCCTTAATGGTGACCATAGACTTTGTATTTTTGTGGGCAGATCCTAGACAGAAGTGAAGATGAAATTCTGTCCCTTCATTGAATTATCATACATTATATTATTAATTAACTATTCATATCCAGGTATTTCATGTTCGAAGCACTGATATTGCCAGTGGAAGACTTTCCGATTTGGCTGGCGTGGACTTTGTAAAGTCAAAGGCTGGTCCCTCAGGTATGGAATAGACTTCATTTGACTGTAGCCTTTCACAGCATCAATAATTGAAAAGGTTATCGCGAGCCCATTCATTATGGCATTTGAGCTGTATCTTATATTACCGAAGGCACATATACAACAGCTTGACTTCTTATCCTGGTATTTCAATGTCACGTCGAGAAATTGACCCGCTGACTTCTTTCTTTAGTGTCGGCCGATAATGATGATTATTAAACTATTCATCAATTCAGCCCTTTTGCCATAACATTTTTGACCATTATTGAGCTTGTTATGTCTGGTTTTAACCAATAAAAGCAATTTTCTATGATGACAATGGTCTTGACTTTTTTTTTTTAAAGGGGTATTTCAGCCAAAAGTATTTATAACTTATGACGTGTCCACAACAGTTGGGTTTCAACCATCAATCGCTTCAACAAGAGACCATGGTCCTACTACAACAGCATACCAGGTAATGTAGGATAGGACAAGAGGTACTGTCTTTGTCTCTGGTGATTTATAACAAAGAAGGAGGTTACTGCTGAGGTCCCTATGGTGGTCGACTGCAGAGAAGGAGGTTATAATCAATATCTCTGATGCTGTTGTGCCGAGAAAGAGTTCAAGGCAACGCTTCTGGTGGTCTAGGACTGTAAAGGGATTAATATTCGTATTCCTGATGGTCCAGGGCAAAGAGAGAGTTAATGCTGAAACTCCTGGTGGGTCTAGTGCAAAGAAGAGTGAATGCCAGTATTTCGACTAGGGCAGACAAAAGGTTAATGTCCAACCCAGGTAATCTAGTGCAGAGAGGGAATAGGGTACTGTGCAGTCAACAGTTCAGTCTGATAAGCATATGATAAGTGTTTCATGATTAATCTGTCAATCTATAGTGTTTAGAGAATCTGTTCAAATTATGTAGAAGCAATGCACGCTGGGAAGTAAGGGAAATGAAGTTCCAACACCCATAGTGCTGGCAGAATGCGAGTGAAGTCCCACCCAGTGAAAGAATTTATTTGCAATTTATAGAGCATGAGAATTGTGACAGTTCCTGGACATAAAGCGGGTGAAATAAGTATTAAACACATCACCAATTTTGTAAGGAAATATATTTCTAAAGGTGCTATTGACAAGAAATTTTCACCAGATGTCGGTAAAAACCCATCCAGTCCACACAGGCAAAGAAATCAAACCATAGATGTCCATAAATTAAATTGTGTAATAATGAGAAATGACATAGGGAAAAAGTATTGAAAACATGACGAAAGAGGTACAAAAAACCATGGAAAATCATGACACCAGCTGAAGTCTTACCAGTAATTAGAAAGCAACCCTGCAGCTTAGTGAAAAACTATTAGCTAGTTCAACTGTTGGGCTAGAAAAAGGTGTCTCATTACCAAGGTGCCACACAAGAAACATCTCATGATGGGTAAACCCAGTGAGCTGTCTCAAGACCTTCGCAACCTTATTGTTGCAAAACATACTGATGTCATTAGTTACAGAAGAATTTCTAAACTACTGAAGGTTCCAGTGAGTACTGATGGGCTCATAATCCGGAAGTGGAAAGAACATCATTTCACTATAAACCTGCCACGGCCAGGTGCTCCCCACAAGATTTCAAACATTGCTAAACAAAAAAAACATGTTCAATCGCGCTTATAATTTGCTCATCAACATTTAGACAAGCCTGCGAAATACTGGGAGAATATAGTCTTGTCAGATGAGATCAAAATTGAACTGTTTGGATGCCAAAATACACACCATGGTTGGAGGTCAAAAGGCACTGCATATCACCCCAAAAACACCAAAGCAACAGTGAAGTTTTGAGGTGGGATCATCCTAGTGTGGGGCTGGTTTTCAGCATACGGCATTGGAAAACTTCATATGTTTGAAGGAAGGATGAATGAACAAATGTACTGATACATTCTTGATAAAAATCGGCTGCCATCTACCAGGATGATAAAGATGAAATGAGGGTGGACATTTCAAGAAGACAATGATTCCAAACACACAGCCAAGGAAACTCTCAATTGGTTTCAGAGAAAGAAAATAAAGCTGCTAGAATGGCCGAGTCAATCACCTGACCTGAATCCAATAGAAAATTTATGGAAGGAACTAAAGCTCAGAGTTCATAGAAGGAGCCCACGGGACCTTCAGGGTGTGATGAGTGTTTGTGTGGATGAATGGGCCAAAATCACACCTGAGCAATGCCTGCGACTAGTTTCTCCACTCAAGAGGCCTCTTGAAGCTGTCAACACCAACAAAGGCTTTTGTGCAAAGTATTAAATAAATGTCAGTAAGCGTGTTCAATACCTTTTCCCTGTCATATTACATTGAATTTATGGACATCTATGATTTGATTTCTTTGCCTGTGTGGATTGGATGGGTTGTTACTGACATCTGGTGAGAATTGGCAATAGCCCCTTTAGAAATATATTTACTTAGAAAACTGACGTCGTGTTCAATACTTATTTCACCCGCTGTGTTAGACTGGTATGTGCACCAAAAATAGTTTTAACTTGTGGGGAAGGAGGCCAGCCATATCATGCTTTTCTATGGGTTTTGTGCAAACATAGAGGTACACTTTAAACAAAATCATGAATTGCAACAGGTGACCATTATGTACAACAGGAAATACATGATTTCAGCTTAAGAATAACTCAAATGGGTTTTTTTGCATTATCGATTGAAAAATGAAGATATTTTGGAATATATTTCATTACCCGATCTCGCTGTCTTCTGTGTGAAGTGCCATACTGCGTAGGTCTAATGGCAGGATTTTATCTTCCTTAGAAGCTGCCTTCTCTTGCTGCATTTGAACAACTGTACTCTCCATCCATGTGATCAGAATATGGACTGTGTAGGGGGGATGCAGCCAGACCAGCTTGCAGGGGTCTAGCAGAGCTTTAATTAGTGACCCCTCGGCCTGCGCATGGCACACTTCCCTCTTGCCGGCATAAAGAAGTGCAATGACCAGAACATGTCTCATTGTCCCAGCGACTGGTCTGTCACATTCTTCCCCTATTGTGAATTCATCTTTTCCTGTGGCAAACAAAAATTACTCTCCAGTGAAAAAAAGGCCACAATGTTTAAAGGCCCCCATACACAGACTGCTGGCCGCTCTCGACAGGTTCGTCAGACACACTAATATGTATGGGGGCTTCGGCTAACTAACTGTGGTGTCAATCCAGCAGGTATGATTTCGAACCACCGGATCGCTGTGTTCTCCTGCAGATAAGCCACCACCAGACATGTCGTCGGTTTTCTTATAGAGAACAAAGGCGATCTCAGGTAAACGAGCACACCTGTGTATGGGAGAGACGGCTGTCAACTGAACGATTGTCTGAAGCATCGTTTGGGCGACAGCCATTTAACCAGGGCCAGCGTCCGCACCTGGTGCACCCAGACAAGTGCCAGAGCCCTCAGCACGCGGGGGGGCCCACTCGCGGTCGGGCACCCCACCGGGCTATGTGCGGAGTTAACCGGTGCTAGTGCCCGCCCTTCTCCCCCACTTGCTCAGAGCCCCGGCAGCCGGATACTTACTTCTCCCCGTACCTCTGCTGATCCGCTGTCTTCCTGCTCTGCGCTCCCTGTGACGTCTCAGGTCAGAGGGTGCGGTGACGTCTTTCCACCGCGCCCTCCCCTGAGCCGTCATAGGCAGCGCAGAGCGGGAAGACGCCGGCGACGCTGAGGAGTCCGGACCAGAGCAGCGGCAGGAGGTGTGAGGTGAGTATTTGATTTTTTTTTTTAAAATGTATGGAGGGGTGACATCCTGCTTGGGGCATTATATGGGGGGGTGACATCCTGCATGGGGCATTATATGGGGGGGTGACATCCTTCATGGGGCATTATATGGGGGGGTGACATCCTGCATGGGACATTATATGTGGGGGTGACAGCCTGCATGGGGCATTGTATGAGGGGATGACATCTTGCAAGGGACATTATATGGGGGGGTGACATCCTGCATGTGGCATTATATGGGGGGGTGACATCCTGCATGGGGCATTATAGGGGGGGGTGACATCCTGCATGGGGCATTATATGGGGGGTGACATCCTGCATGGGGCATTATATGGGGGGGTGACATCCTGCATGGGGCATTATATGGGGAGGTGACATCCTGCATGGGGCATTATATGGTGAGGTAAAGGGACATCCTGCATGGGGCATTATATGGGGGGAGAGGTGACATCCTGCATGGGACATTATATGGGGGGAAAGGACATCCTGCATGGGGCATTATATGGGGGGGGAGGGACATCCTGCATGGGGCATTATATGGGGGGGAAAGGACATCCTGCATGGAGCATTATATGGGGGGGGAGGGACATCCTGCATGGGGCATTATATGGGGGGAAGGGACATCCTGCATATTTCTCAGGTGTCGTCCTAGTTGAATCCATTTTTTTTTTTTTTAACGATCTGAAGATTTATTTATCCATTGACTCTTAACAACATATTAATTAAAAATGGATGAAACTCGTATGGATCTCTGAAGTACAAAGTCTGCCCGCGTGTCATTGTTTTCTTTTCAGATCTCCATTGACTTTAATGGTCGAGTCTGATCGGCAAAATCGTGTCACAATAGAACATGCTTTGAGTCTCACGGATCTCGCTCTCGGATCTGTGATTTTAAGGGATGGGTGAATCCATTTTACTCAATGGGTCCAAATGTCTGAAATAAAAAAAAATACTTTACCCACCCCCTGTGCACTTCGAAGGCAAGAGGCTAAAATCCAGACGTTAGACCTGCTTAACAGCATGGCACTTCACACAGAAGACACCAAAATCGGGTACTGAAGTATATTAAAAAATATCTTCATTTGTTTAGCAATAGATTATGCAACAAAAAAAATACTCTTTAAGAAAGTGAAAACTGAGCTTGGTACATCTCTATGTCACAATAGACCTTACTAATCCACTTCTAGTCGTGTTCCCTCCTTTCACAATTATACATAACTTTAAATATCCTGCTCAGTAATTTCATGATTATAGAGAGAGAATGAGCAGATTAGGAGGAACTAGAATGGGGCACAAATATATCCGAGAGAAAGGAAATTCAGAATTAAAGGTTTAATTTTCCAGCCTGAAGCTTAACGTGTGTGATGCATCGCCCACCATTCACTGGCGGGAGAAGGGTCTGATTCACAATCATTAAGGACAACTACAGCATGGGCCAGCTTCATCATTGACGTGACGCAAGAGTCGCTCTCCTTGCCAGTCTCCACAGTAGCCCGACTCATAGACTTCCATTATCTCCCACTTTACAGCAAAGGATAAATGAAGTAATTAATAGCTTTATAATGAAGCCCCCTATCTAGAACTTACAGAATCGGGTCTATAGCTGAGGTGTAAAGTGGACTTATTCCCTGTGGAGCAACCTGAATGATAGAACTTGCTCACAAGCACAAAGCCCTGAGATGCAATTAATACTGCCATAAATGTCTTCAAGGTAAAGCGATGTGGGCCAAGACTAAATCAACCTCAAGATCCTGTGATACCGGGAATCCTGTTTGACTTTTACATGTCTGATTGATATTTTATACAAATGCCTAAAAGTTATCGCTATCATGAATGAACTTCTAACAATGCAGCCACCACTGTATGACCAAAAATATTGGGACATACGTCTTAATCATTGAATTTAGGTTTTTCATTCAGTCCCAATGCCTCTGTGTTTAACATCCGCTATCCCCCCCCCCCTCCCGTCATGCCGTCTGCCTTTACGAACATACTGTATACACACAGTGGGGGAAAAAAATATTTAGTCAGCCACCAATTGTGCAAGTTCTCCCACTTAAATAGATGAGAGAGGCCTGTAATTGACATCATAGGTCGACCTCAACTATGAGAGACAAAATGAGAAAACAAATCCTGAAAATCACATTGTCTGATTTGGAAAGAAAGTTTTTTCAAATTTTGGTGGAAAATAAGTATTTGGTCAATTACAAAAGTTCATCTCAATACTTTGTTATATATCCTTTGTTGGCAATGACAGAGGTCAAACGTTTTCTGTAAGTCTTCACAAGGTTGGCACACACTGTTGCTGGTATGTTGGCCCATTCTGCCATGCAGATCTCCTCTAGAGCAGTGACGTTTTGGGGCTGTCGCTGGGCAACACGGACTTTCAACTCCCTCCAAAGGTTTTCTATAGGGTTTAGATCTGGAGACTGGCTAGGCCACTCCAGGACCTTGAAATGCTTCTTACAAAGCCACTCCTTCGTTGCCCTGGCGGTATGCTTGGGATCATTGTCATGCTAAAAGACCCAGCCATGTTTCATCTTCAATGCCCTTGCTGATGGAAGGAGGTTTGCACTCAAAATCTCACAATACATGGCCCCATTCATTCTTTCATGTACACGGATCAGTCGTCCTGGTCCCTTGGCAGAGAAACAGCACCAAAGCATGATGTTGCTACCCCCATGCTTCACAGTAGGTATGGTGTTCTTTGGATGCAACGCAGCATTCTTTCTCCTCCAAACACGACGAGTTGTGTTTCTACCAAACAGTTCAACTTTGGTTTCATCTGACCATATGACATTCTCCCAATACTCTTCTGGATCATCCAAATGCTCTCTAGCAAACTTCAGACGGGCCCAGACCTGTAATGGCTTAAGCAGGGGGACACGTCTGGCACTGCAGGATCTGAGTCCCTGGTGGCATAGTGTGTTACTGATGGTAATGTTGGTCCCAGCTCTCTGCAGGTCATTCACTAGGTCTCCCCGTGTGGTTCTGGGATTTTTGCTCACCGTTCTTGAGATCATTTTGACCCCACGGGGTGAGATCTTGTGTGGAGCCCCAGATCGAGGGAGATTATTAGTGGTCTTGTATGTCTTCCATTTTCTAATTATTGCTCCCATAGTTGATTTCTTCACACTAAGCTGCTTGCCTATTGCAGATTCAGTCTTCCCAGCCTGGTGCAGGGCTACAATTTTGTTTCTGGTATCCTTTGACAGCTCTTTGGTCTTCACCATAGTGGAGTTTGGAGTGTGACTGTTTGAGGTTGCGGACAGGTGTCTTTTATACTGATAACAAGTTCAAACAGGAGCCAGTACTACAGGTAATGAGTGGAGGACAGAGGAGCCTCTTAAAGAAGAAGTTACAGGTCTGTGAGAGACAGAAATCTTGCTTGTTTGTAATTGACCAAATACTTATTTTCCACCAAAATTTGAAAAAAAATTATTTTCAAATCAGACAATGTGATTTTCAGGATTTGTTTTCTCATGTTGTCTCTCATAGTTGAGGTCTACCTATGATGTCAATTACAAGGCTCTCTTCTTTTTAAGTAGGAGAACTTGCACAATTGGTGGCTGACTAAATACTTTTTTTCCCCACTGTATACATACACGATGCGTCAGCACACTGCGACCAATGAATACACCAATTCCATTATTGCTGTGAACTCCAAAAACGTAAAGAACTTAAGCTTCCAACCACGTCAAGGTGTACCTTACATATGGATGGTCCCTATGACTAATGTCCTACCTCTCCATGTGCCAAACCCGGCCTCATCTGCATGGGGAGTGAACAGGTAAACAAAGATAGTTGGATAAGGGTGCTGTGTTTCGTACCGGACAGTTAGTGTCCGGTGCTAAACGCCGAACACAGACTTCTCCCGCAAGTCCGTTGCAATGTAGAGAGAATTTTCCAACTCAAAAGTTTGGGTCCCCATTGTTCTCAATGGGGTTCTGGTACCCAAACCGAACTTTGAATTGAAGTTCGGGTCAGTACCAGAACAGGATCTTCCACGGGTCCGCTCATCTCTAGTGCTGAGCCCTGGAGGGGGCTACACTCCCCCGATATGTACTACAAAAATAGAAAAACTAGGGCCTATTTTCTAACATATGTGACCGAATGGGCTGTTCTAAAGAGCTCACTGAATTGGAGCGTAGTCCTGTAATAGAAGTAACCAAGGTCACAATCAGTTCATGACATATTATCCCTCCTATATATTCCCCCATCACCTGTGAGTGATATTATTGAGAAAAGAAAGGAACCGCAACAACTCAGCCATAAAGTGAAGACCACTTAAAGTGCACCTGTCAGCAGGATTGTGCTTAGTAAACCACATACACTGTCAGGTGGGCGCTGTTACACTGAGTAAAAGGATAACTTTGTTGATGAAATCTGTCCAGTGGTTCTTTTAGAATATTTATTTGCAGTTCTGCCATAATGATATGCTCGTGCTCTGGGGCGGGACTTTAGGAAGGGGCTGTAACTGGTGCTCTCATTATGTATTCCTACCTCTGGCCTCTGACAGGTCACTGTGCTTTCAGGGACCTGCCTACTATTTTAAATACTGCCTTTGTAATTTCCGTGGCAAAGTGAAAATTTACATCCCCCCAAAATGGCCGCCAGCGCTCGCGCATGCGCAGTAACATCTTTCACTTGTGAAGAGATGCTACTGCGCACGCGCGGGCGCCATTTTGCTGGAGGAAAAAGAAACTTGCCTGCAGCAATTTGGCCCCAGCGCTTGCACAGTAGCATTTCTCGATTTCCGAGAGATGCTACTGCGTGGCGCCATATTGCTGCACCCAAATTTTTTCCTCCAGCAAAATGGCGCCCGCACGAGCGCAGTGTCATATCTCTTGGCAACCGAAAGATGCTACTGCGCATGCGCGGGCAGAGGCGGCCATTTTGGGGGATGTAAATTTCGGTTATAGAAAGTTTCGCCCCCAGCAGTTCTCCCGGTACATTTCGCCCCCGCACATTTCGCCCCTATCATTTCGCCCCCAGGAAGATTCGCCCCCGCACGTTTCGCCCTCGGACGTTTCGCATGGGAAATGACATGGGCTCCTGAAATTACTTCTGTGATAATCTGCTGTGGTGTCTTCTGTGTTGTCCTTGCCCTGGTGACCGCCTCATTGACAAGTCGGATTGCTTCAGGTCTTGCAGCTTGTACTGCGTGGTTGTGGGGATTGGTTACTTTCACCACTTCACCAGATGCTTCATTGGTCCAAACACGTCCCTTGCAAGTCGACCCTTTTTCACACACCCAGATGGAATGGACATCGTCAGACGTTCGTTTGGAAAATACGTAAATGTGATTCTCGTAGACCAACTTCTTCTTCTCACGTTTGGATAGAACTGAATTCATACTTGTAGACAGTGAATTGCTGTGAAAGCTGACTGATTTTTTTGTGCTCTTAGGCTGTGTGCCCACGTTGCGTATTACAAGCGTATATGCTGCGGAATTTCCGCAGCGTAAACGCTTGTAAAACGCATGTATATCCGCACCCCATGGTCCCCAATGGCATTCCGCAATGTCAATGCCCATGCTGCGGATTTTTCCGCAGCGTATATGCTGCGGTCAAAAATCTGCAGCATGTTCATTAATTTTGCGGAAGCGCAGCGGAATCAATGTGCGGATGGTACCCAAGTCTGGATGAGAGGAGACTCTCATCCAGACCTGGGTACCAAAGAACCTGTAAAAAAAAGAATAAAATAAAGTTTATACTTATCTTCTGATGTTTTCCCTCCGTCGCGCTGTTGTGTGAAGGACCTGCCACGTCATTGAGTCATGTGACCCATCACATGACTCAATGACTTCACCGCAGGTCCTGCACACAACAGCGTGAGCCGCTCAAGACTCCGGACGGGGCAGAGAATGCATCGGAAGGTGAGTATAAACTTTATTTTTTTTATTTTTTACCATTCTGATTCTTTTTTTTTAAATATTACTTGGTCACACTATATAAATCCATGCCGGTTGCATGGATTTATATAGTGTGAACAAGTTGTCAAGCACTTTTCCAAGAGATGCTTAAATCATTTGGAGAAGTGCTTGATAACCCGCATGCGGAAATGCATGCAAAGACGCCTGACAAACGCTTCTACCTGTCGGGAAAACCGCATGTAAAATCCGCATGCGATTTTCCTGCCAGGGAGAAGCGTAAAAAATATGCTTCAGTTCCGCAACGTGGGCACTGAGGCTGGGTGCCCACGTAGCGTTTTTCAAGCGTTTATGCTGTGGAATTTCCGCAGCGTAAACGCTTGTTAAACGCTAGGTAATCCGCACCCCATGGTCCCCAAGGGGATTCCGCATGTTCTATGCACATGCTGCGGATTTTTCCGCAGCGTTTATGCTGCGTACAAAAATCCGCAGCATGTCATTTAATTTTGCGGAAGCGCAGCGGAACTCCCGCCATTGACTTGCATTGAAACGCATAGAAACCGCGACTGTACATTTTTACAAGCGGATTCTATATGCGTCTCTATGTGCGGATGGTACCCAGTTCTGGAGGAGAGGAGACTCTCATCCAGACCTGGGTACCATTGTACCTGTAAAAAAAGAATAAAATAACAAATAAAGTTTATATTCACCTGTCCGGCGGCTTCTCTCTGAATGCCGGCATCGCTTGAGGACCTGCGGTGACGTCACAGTCATGTGACCGCAGGCCCTTCACCGCTCTGTCTCGCGATATGCCGGCAGCCGGGAACCAGACAGGAACGAGCGCTGCAGCCACGCCGGGGCCTCGGGGGTGAGTATAGCTTTATTTGTTTTCATTTTTACGGCTCACACTGTATAAATCCATGCTGTTTGCATGGATTTATACAGTGTGACCTAGTTGTCAAGCACTTTCCAAGTGATGCTATCGCCTGGAAAGCGCTTGTCAATCTGCATGCGCAAACGCATGTGAATCCGCATGTGGATCCGCATGTATTCTGCAGGAAAAACGCATGCACAATCTGCATGCGTTTTTTCTGCCAGGGAGATGCAGAAATGCTGCAGAAATTTTCTGCTTCATTTCTGCATCGTGGGCACATAGCCTTAGCCTTACACCTCTCTCTTTGTAGAGATTTTAGACACTGCTATATTCTGATGTAAAGATGGAATAAAAGCTCGTCTAATGCAACTTGCAGGACACCTGACATGCAAATTGTTACATCTGCAACAAAACTTGCAAAAAAGCAGGTCAGTGCTGGGTCAGGTAAAAGTTCACAAAATGTTTAGATTTTAGAGTGGTTTACATTCCCCACATAAATCAGGCCTCATTCACACTACATTTTTTGAATCCGTTTATTTGTTTCGTGTTATGTTTTTGTAACACAAAAGCGTTTTAGAAACGTTTTGGAAAATGTCTTGTTAAAATTGCGGGCAAAATGCTCTGATGGAAACAGTTGATTTAACATGTCACAAAAGTGCAGCAGTCTGTACAGTACTTTGGTGACATGTGGATTGATGACGGACGGGAATTTATGAACCACAAGGACAAACTGGCGAAACATCCAAACACAAAATTCTGGGGGCAAAACAGGGTACAAACATCCGGGGGCGAACTGCTGGGGGCGAAACATCCAGGGGCGAACTGGGAGCGATATGTGTGGGGGTGAAATGTGCGGGGGCAAAACATCCTGGGGGCCAAATGCGGGGGCGAAACATCCAGGGGCGAACTGGGGGCGATATGTGCGGGGGCAAAACATCCTGGGGGCCTTTTGCTGGGGACGAAATGTGCGGGGGCGAAATGTACCCGGGGGCGAATTGCTGGGGGCGAACTGCTGGGGACGAAACATCCAATTCCCGTAAATTTCACATTGGCAAAGAAATTACAAAGGCAGTATTTAAAATAGTAGGCAAGTCACTGAAAGCACAGTGACCTGTCAGAGGCCAGAGATAGGAATACATAATGAGAGCACCAGTTACAGCCCCTTCCTAAAGTCCCGCCCCAGAGCACGAGCATATCATTATGGCAGAACTGAAAATAAAGATTATAAAAAAAACACTGGACAGATTTCATCAACAAAGTTATCATTTTACTCAGTGTAACGGCGCCCACCTGACAGTGTATGTGGTTTACTAAGCACAATCCTGCTGACAGGTGCGCTTTAAAGTTACAAAGTGGGGGGCCGCGTACTGAGTACTGAGAAGCAGAGGGCAGAAAAGTCACCAACATCAGCACAAAACTGTGCCCCTCTGCCGGGAGCGTCATGGTAGAGCAGCTACATGCTGCCTTACATCATCAAGCACAATGCCAAGCGTCAGATGGAGTGGTGTAAAGTCGCCACCACTGGACACCTGGAGTAGTGGAAATGTGTTCTATGCAGTGATGGATCACACTTCTCTATCTGGTATCTGATGGAGGAGTCTGGATTTGGCAAACAACGGGAGAATGTTACCTTCCTGACTTCATTGTGCCAAGTGAAGAGTTTGGGAGGAGAAAAAATAAGGCTATGGGGGTATTTTTCAGTGGTCGGCCTTGGCCCCTTAGTTCCAGTGAAGGGAAATCTTAATGCTTCAGAATACAAAAACATTTTAGACGATTGTAGGTTCTAATTTTGTGGGAACAGATTGGAGTAGGCTCTTTTCTGGTTTAGCTTGACTGTGCCCAATGCACAAAGCAAGGTCCATGAAGACATGGCCGGGTGAGTGTGGTGTGGAAGAACTTGAACGTATGCACAGAGCCTTGACCTCAACCCCAACCCCATCCAACACCTTTGGGATGAACCTAGAACCAGTCTGGTCTCAAAAAGAACAAAAATGTCCACAGAGACTTCCAAAATCATGTAGAAGAGTGGAAGCTTCTATACCTACAAAGGGGACGACTCGTATTAATGCTTACGGATATAGACTAGGAAGTCATAAAAGATCCTGCAGGTGTAATATGGAGGGGGCACATACTTTTGTTTTGTATTTACATGTTGGCACGAACATCACTTCCACCACCATGTAATAAAACATATTATAAGGCATATGATACATGTACAGTATCATTATCCAATTGCCTCTATAATTATATCAAGCCAAAAGGAAACCTATTATAAACCACCACGTCTATCAGTTTTCCAGGTATTTTCTTTTTTCCTCTGATGGATTTAGCAAAAATTCACTAATCCCATTGCAGTGTGAAATTCTCTTTACGATCTGTAAGAAATTCACTACAGGCATCAACTAATCACAAACAACAACTATCTGAGATCCCTGTGCATTTCTCAAATAGGATTATTCATTTATGGAAGACCCACATCGCTGTTTTTGATATAATGAAGTTGCACCTTAGGAGAGTTTTTGTAGGATTTGTGAACGGAGATAAAGTGTATTTTAATTTTTTCCATTATAAGGAACACGCCAAGAGCAGTCGGACGGGTTACCAATGGCCCACCGGTAACTAACTCTGGGGACCCACTGTTTAGCTACATGCAAATGTATTACCTATCCGTCTATATAATAATAAACTGAGTTGTTTGTTAAAAGAATGATGAGATGCTGCTTTTGTCTGTACATGGCCAAACAAGTGTATTGTGCCAACTACTGTTCATAATGCGGTATGTGGGGGCCCACCGGGGAATTCACCAGTTCACCTGTGGGCCAGTCCACAATAGTCAGAAGCCCCTTTCTCTACAAATGCCCTGAGACTTTGAAATGATGGATGGGATGGAGATACGACATTATGTCCCTGTCAGTACTGAGTGCTCATGAGAAAAAGCTGGGCAGAGGACTGATATTTCCGCAGGGCCTGTCTATTGTTAGCAGGCATATCCCCCATCTAATAATTTATATAAAAAATATCTATACAGCAAGCAAATATTAAGTCTCGTATATCATCGTATCATACACTGATCCAGAGTAACAGTCAGATCTATATTCCGGAGCTGCACTTTAAGGTGTTGCCCACTACTTTAATACTGATGATCTAACCTTATAAGTCACAAATATCAAATCGGTGGGGGTCCGAAACCGCCAAGGATCAGCGGTTACCATGCAAACTGGGCAGCCAGAAGAGCACAGCTCCATACACTGTTTGATGGCCACTTTCAGGTACTGCAGATCAGCGCCTATTCACTTGTTCCATCTCAGAACACGGTTTACATCCGGTTTCACCATCTGTTCAGTTGGGGTGAAAGGTGTTGGACCGCCACCGATCCGATACAGATATAGGTCATCAATATCAGAGGAGCGAATAGCCCCTTCAAAATTCTCCTCACTGATCTAACATTTATGACCTATCAATATTCCTTAGGGAAGTTGTGATTTCCTCTACAAATGTTGATCTCCCAAAAATATCTCATAGCCCCCATACAGGAGGAAACTACAGCTCCAAATTCATGATGGTGGTGGCATACACATTCAACCACAAAGGTCTTCTCTATTCTGAGATGACCACCATGATTCTATTTGCCACATGAATCAGGTTTTTTTTTGTTATTTTTTTTTATTATTGCAGTTTTCTATCTCGTTTCGGATAATTTATGAGTTGGAGACCTCAGTTAGTTCTTCAATTAAATACAAAGATAAGGACGGGCGCAGGGTTGGTTAGAATTCGGTTACCAAGGAGATAAAGAAACAGGGCCTAACGCATTTTGTGGCCCATCAGTCTTAGTGTTGCTATGGTAACATATGAAAAACCTACCAAACGGTTTGTCCAGTGCACTAGAAGCCAAATGAGGTCACAACATTTAATTCATGGGAAGGATGGATTTGGCTTTCTGTACATTACGGTTTCTCCCTCAGGAGGCACCCCACTAATGCACATTATTGACTTTTTAAGGAAAACCGGTATTAGATAAGATTTGGAGACAATCTTGTACCTGACCGCTAGATTCTATGTTCTAAATTAAGAGGGATAACAAATAGGAGCTTGGAGACATTAAAGAGGTTGACCAGGTTTGGGACAAAATTCTGCAGGCACTGTATGTGACTACTGATTGCCGAATCACGAAAGCATGCGATGCACGAGCTGTCAATTCTCTGGTAGTCCCGGTGCGTCCCCTTCCATGTGACTGCAGACTGCCAAAACGCGACAGCTTCCAAAGCACGAGCTGTCACAATTCACTGGCAGTCCAGGTGCATCCCCTTCTATGTAACTGAATAGTACAAGACAGACCATCAATGTTAACAAGTGATGATCAAGACCAAAAAGTATTTACATAGCCACAGCCATGTGGTTCGTTTCTTCAACTCCCTTGTAAGATAAGATTTCACAATACAAACTGCATTAATCATTAAATGCATAGTCTTAAACCTGATAAGGCTGGTGTACTGACAGTGAACAATCCATGTCAGAATGGCTGTATAAATCCTGATATTAAAATGAAGTTATGAGTTCAGCTAAACAGTGAGAAAGCGCAAGAGTCCAAGCGTATTTAGTCTCCCCCCAACCAGCCTGAGTGATGCAGCTTGTACTGAGCAGTATGAGATCTCAGCAGGGAGGAGGGACACTGAGGAGCTATCAATCAGGCTAGGTGCACAGAAATTTAGATAAACTTTCATAAAGGATTATACAGCCACGCTGACCTCATCATGACTAAGAAATCTATGTGATAATGTATACATGTTGTATTGTGAAATGTGTTAACAGATTCACTTTAACTAAAAGAATACTGTCTCCAGATTTATGTATTGAAAGTACAATATACAGCTGGTTCCATGGAAAGAACATTGGAAGACAATTGGTAAAAGTTTTCATACAGTGCTCAAAAAAATATTTACTCCCTTGGGGTTTCATATATGTCGCTTTCTGTCTATCAGTGTCTGATCAGCCTTATTATACCCAATGTGGTGTAATGTTTTTATAGTATACAAATGAGCTCTTCTCCAGAAGAAGAAGGAAAACAATCTTTCCACTGCAGCTGTTGGAGATAGCTGCCCTATAAGTCAAGGTCCAATTGGTTAACAAGACTTGCATTGACTTAAGGTCCCCATACCCATTTAATGGCTGTTAGCCAATCGTTGAGCCAACAGCCATCTCGGCCGACTATCCCATACACAAGAGCAATCGTTCAGTCAAGAGCTCATATGTTCTTTATGAGAAAGCTGCCGATATACATCTCTGCTGGCGACTTATCTCCGGGAGAACAAAGCTATCGGCAGTCTGAAATCAAACATGCCGATCAATATCTCCGCCAATCATTTTGCTGGTGCTCCCATAAACATTACAGTGCTGAACAATAGACATTACAGTATTGGTCAAACCCATAGAAATTGGCGGCTACCACCAGCGTTAGTCTAATGTGTATGGATGGCTTTTATTATATAGTGTTTCTTTGGGAAGAAACCTAGTTTACACAGCTTTTTTCCAAGGGAGAAATACTCCCTACTCCAGTCGGTGGTGGAGAAACCTTGCAACACTAGGTCATCAATCCCATTACATGATTCAAAATGTTTTGTGGGAATATATTGTATATTGATGACTTATCAATGCATGATTTGATTGGGGGTACAAACACTCGAATTGTCATGATCACAAGGAAGATAGTGTCATAGCCACTTCATTGCCTATTCTGGCAGAGCGGTAGTACCATTCAAAGTGCTATGTATAAGAGAGCCAACGCGCATGAGGAAATAATGGACTATTGCCCTTCAGAGAGTCCTTTTCCCTGTTGATCTATGGTGTCCTGAAGGGTCAAGAAGTCTCTGATCAGACTTTCATGATCCAGTGAGGGACCTAGTATAATCATCTAAGCAGCTTCCACTACAGAGGGTCCTGAGGAGAAGCCCCTCCAGCCTCCGATATAGGACGTCTATGTGCCCTAGTAATATACTTGCTCTAATGCAAATGAGGTCACAAGATACCATGAATTATCCTGTTTATTCATCACAGTGCCTGCTAATTCTGATAAACTCATTAAAGATTTATCTTTGCCTTTATTTTTATGCAACTAATCCAATTGTACTTAAGTGTCTATCACCACATTGGACAATACGTTTTCCTGCAGTCCTATGTAAAACCACGCCAAAATTATCAACTTAGACCCTTTATGTTCCTCAATGCACCATAATGGACTTCTCGTTCAGTTGTGATCCCAGTTTGGTTCCTACTATCTTATATGTTTGCTTCTCGTTGGTTATAACATTGACCAGAATTTAGGGTATTTATTATGATAAATAGTAAATGAGTGCCGTTGTCTCCGTATCGAATGTTCTTCTTGACTAAACAGGTTTTTTTTTTTTTACTCCCCTCTGTAGGTTTCTGCTGTCTTATGGCATTTTCAAGGTAACTTTGAACCTCTTCAGACCTATGGCTCAGAAGGACAGCGAAAGGAGGGAAGGAGTATCAGCATTCGCAGCACACAAAACATTATCAACATGGTGGAAAATGAGGACATGGCTTCATTGAGCCACGGGAATTGAAATCCTAAATTGTTAGGCTTCTAAAGATTGTTATGCAGCTCAGTGCGGCAGAGAGGACATTGGGTAAAGTTGAGTAAGGTCATTACCTACGGTTTTCAGGAACGCGGAGCAGAAATACAGGGAATTGTCATTGGTGCCTTCAGACTTCTTTTTAGTTGTCACAAGAATATACGGTTTGGTAAGATTATTTCTCGGACTGCAGTACTACATCTTCGTTGCTCTGTACATTTCATCTTTGGAATCATTTGTTGTAGTTTGTAACATCACACAGGAAATACGTAGAAATATTGAAATCAATGTTTATCTGATAAAATATCTCAAAATGACTCATTTACAAGATATAATTGCTAAAAAGTTTTATACAAAACTTTGTATTGATACAGTTCTGTTCATATGTGAAAGGGAGTTGAATCATCCAACCAGAGTAATGGAGGATCCTCTGATGGGACCAGGCTTTGACATGATAATGAGTCATGACAAAAAAAACAGAAGAAGAAAAAAACATTTGGAGTTCATTTTGAAGCTAATCACTTCCTACTAGGGTCTATTTCTTCCGGATGACTTATAAATAACCTATTGGACCTTATTGATCATATGCCTTGTGGGTTTCCATGCAATTATAAGTGTATATGCACATGCTTCTGTATAAATGAAAAAGGACCTCCAGAGGGATCATGGAAGCCTTCCCACTATGCAAGGTGACCCTCTTAAATTAAAACACCTGCATTTTTCCTGGTTCTTCAGATATATCCCACATTATTTCTCCTGAATAATATGCTTTGTCTTTATTCCTGTGGCCCTGACCCGTTGTTGTCCCAGTCTTGGTTCAGTGAATACGACCATCATCTTTGACTTCTCCTGACGTTAGACTCGTGTCTGTGACCTATTCGCCTTTAGGTTGCACATTGAATGTGAAATGAACAAATTGTTCTCATTGATTATTTTATCTTTGATTTTGTAGAATTTACTCATCAGAGCATCAAATGACAGAAACACTATATGGACAAAGTATTGGGACAAACCTCTTAATAATTGAATTCAGGTTTTCTTATTAATCTTGTTGCCATAGTTGTATAACATCCGGCTCCATTGCCCCTGGTGTTTAATATCTGCCCCAACCATCATGCCGTCTGCCATTACTAACATGTGGCAATGGCTGGTGGCAAAGAGCTCACTGATACCAATACACTTCTTTCTCCTAAATATTCCACTGTCACCTGTGAGTAATATTATTGAGAAGTGGAAGGAACCGAAACGACTTGACCATGAAGTGGAGACCACATGATGTTACAGAGGGGGGCAGAGTGCTGAGGAGCCGAGGGCAGCAAAGTCATCAACACCCTGCTGACTCCATAACTGCAGAGTCCAGACCTCCTCTGGTATTAACATTAGCCCCAAAATTGTGCACCTTGAGCTTCATGATATGGGTTTCCATGGTCGGCCTCGACCACTTAGTTCCAGTGAAGGGAGATCTTAAAAAAAACCTGTCACTTTGTACATGCAGTCCAATCTGTGGCCAGCATGATACAGAGAAGGAGAAACTGAGAAGAATGATATGCATTTAGTTTGGAAGATTCAGTATAACTTGAAATCCCTGGTGTTTGAATATATAAGAGTCCAATGGGCAGTCCAAATAGTGAATGACATCTCTGCATGCACAGTCATACAAAGAAGACTGTCAATCACTAGTAGGACCGCCTGCTGGACTCATATGCGTATAAACACCAAGGATCTTAATGAAGAAAATACAAGTTTTACTGAAATTTCTCCAACAAAAATGTTTATCAATGTGATCAGCTCCTCCTGCTCTATATCAGAAACCATTTTTCAACATCACATGTTGTCATCAAAGCTTCAACATACAAGACATTTTGGATAATTGTAGCTGCCAGCTTTGTGGGAACAGTTTGGGGAAGAACATTTACTGCTCCCCATGACTGTGCTAAGTGGACAAGGTCCATAAAGCTATGGTTTGGGAAGTTTGGTGTGAAAGAACATGACTGGACCTCAACACCATCCAACATCTTTGGTATGAACTAGAATGGAGAATGTGAGTCCGGCTTCGCCTCCAACATTAGTGTCTGACCCAACAAATGTTCTTCTGGATGAAAGTGCAAAAATTCCCTGGGAGCTGTTATAGCTGCAAAGTGGCGCCAAAGGCATATTAATGTCTATGGACGTAGAATAGGAGGTCATAAAACCTCTGATAGGTTTAAAATGCAGGTGACTAGGAAATTAGATTATGAGCCCCATCAGGGACAGTCACTAATGAACGTGAATGGTGATGATCTCCATATGGTAGCATTATATAAGCAATTAGAATTAAATTGAAGAGGTAGCTCAGTCTACAAGTTACATGCCACCTCATTACATGTCTAAAAGACCACTATGAGTCCCACCTCTGGTCCCCCTACCAGTTACCAGAATAGGGAACTTGTATTCTTTAATCTCTCCTGGTCACAACACAGTGGTCAGGAGGATCTGAATGGATAGGCAGGATGTGCATGATCGCTGACACTGCATGTAAAGTCTATTCTGGCGCTGAAAATACAATGAGAGCTGAGCACTGCTTTATGCTCTGTTATCTTCATCATAGTCATAAACCTGAATGAAGTTTCAGGTTGTGCATGTGACGCGCCCCTGGGCCTGTGTCGCGCTGCGTTGCGCACGCGGGAGCTTACCCGGAGCCGGATCTCTTTAGGGTTGTAGTCTCGTGGCGGTGATCCGGTCCGTGCCCAGGGAGTCAGACTAAGTGGCGCTGTATTAGTGGTAGATGTTGGACGACTACGCCACCCGTTGAGTACAGCTAAGGAGCTGCTGCTGCAGGGCAGACCGCTGAGGCCGGTGGTAGGATTGTGCAGCGTGATAGTATAACCCCCAACGGGAGGGGTATGGCCTCAGGGCAGCCGACGTGGATGATGGGGGTAGCAGGAACCACTCGGAGACGGTACGGTGTAGTTCAGGGTCTTTACTGGTGACAAAGATAGACCCTCCCGGAGTACTGGCTAGCGATTGGGGCCTGGTCAGTCCTTGAGCAGATGGGATCTCCCCTGGCCAGGCGGAGTTGTAGGCCTCCCAAACTAACGATACTCTTCCGGCTACCTTGCTAGAGGCGGGTATAAGTAGCCCACGTCCCTGAGTGTACCGTGTGGTGCTCACCCGTATGGCCGGTGACTCGGGGCCTTCTAGTAGCTTCCACTCCACGACGGCGGTGCTGGTCCCACGCGTGTGACCGTGCCTTCGGGTTTCTGGGCCAGAGGACCTGCAATCCCCTGCCGGTCGGTTTCTGCTGCTGGATAGGAGTTAGTCCCCACAGCCTCGGACTCCGGGTCCGGTGATAACTTCTCAGTCAGGGCGAGCTCTGCAGCTGCCAGCCCCTGACTCCTTGTAGCACTGCTCCCACAGAGCTCCTGATGTTCTTTTCCTATATCTGCTTCTCTGTCTCTACTTCTTCTCTACTCACTAACCCTGCCTCAGCCCTAGGTTTTTATAGGGGAAGTTCTTCCCCTCCTAGGACTGGGCAGGAGGTGTGGCATGCATAGGATCCCTGACCAAGAGACCTCCCACCTGCTCTCAGACATAACATTGCTGTTACTGTGGAAACCAGACCCCTGGGGTGCCACATTCCCCCCTAGTGAAATTTAGTACTCCGGGACTAAACATATTTTTAGAAAAACATAACAAGGTATAAACAATAATAATACAATAAGAAAAACACATAAAGATGGTTACGGCGTGTCCGCAACCGGGTGCAGTTTTGAAGAAAAGCAAGGTGTCCATTTCACCAAAACAGGGAGACGTAACCAGGTAGGGGTCTGTCCTGCCCCGAGTCCTTAACAGTCTTTAGTCCATTCCTAGGTTACGCTCCAACCCATTGTACAAGGATTCCCGGTAAATCCACCAAGGACTCCTAAAAATAACTAGAAACACATAATTATTTACAAGTAACAAGAAAAACAGGTAACCATAAATAAAACAACTTATACACTTCAAATCCTCCAACGTGCGGGTAACTGGCCTCTAGTGGGCCTAGTGGACCTACGGAGCTGACTGTCTAGCCCCGAACTACAGGGCGTAGGAACTGTCAAGGGTAAACTGGGCAGCTGTCCACGGGCCCTTTGGCTCACTAGAGGCATGGCAGGTTCACTATAAGCAGAGGGTTGATCCTCCTGGTCTGCTGGTGTGGGGTCTTCTGCCTCCTGGACCGGCTGTTCTTCCAGCTCTACCTGTTGCTCCGTAGGTGCTTGGGATGCTGGTTGGAGGAAGGTGAGTACGGGTACCACAACTGCGCCATTGACTTGAGTCCAAGACCGAGGGAAGTCTCCGAGCACAGTACTAACCATATCTTCCCTTTCCTCTACGGGTCGAGGGTCTTCTTGTTCCTCTTCAGGGTTCCGTAGCTGTTCGGGACACTTCTTCAGGTGATCCCGGGATACAATGGTTGTGGTTTCCCCTCCGTCTTTACTGATGGTACAGACCTTTGGGTTGTCGTGGCTTGAGGGCAGTACGATGTACGGGTCCTTCTCCCACTGGTCGTCCAACTTGTGGAGCCGCCTTTTCCTCTTCAAGACCTGCTCTCCGGGTACCAGGGGAACAGCGGGAGCATACTGGTTGTAAGTTTTCTCTTGTCTTTCCCTAGCTTGACAGAGACTTCGCTCCACGCTCTCCTGTACTTTCCGGTACTGCTGCTGCCTCTCTGTGTCCCAGTCTGCTTCTGGTGAAGTGTCCTCGGGTGTCAGGACTCCCATCTCCAGGTCAACAGGTAGCTTACCAGGTCTTGCCCTCATCAGGTAAGCCGGGGTACAGTTGGTGGAACCTACCGGGATGTGGTTGTATAGGTCCACTAGGTCGGGCAGCCTCTCAGGCCACAGACTGCGTTCTTCCAGGGGCAATGTTTTCAGAAGATCTATCACCACCTGGTTCATTTTCTCACAAAGTCCATTAGTTTGCGGATGATAGGGTGTCGTCCTTATCTTCCGGCAGCCATACAGAGTGCAGAATTCTTGGAAGACCTCCGCTTCAAAGGCAGGTCCCTGGTCTGTCAACACTTGGTCCGGGTACCCGTGTGGACGGCAGAAATGCTGCTGGAAGGCTCTAGCTGCTGTTCGAGCGGTTAAGTCCTTGACGGGGACGACAACCAAGAACCGGGAGTAGTGATCCACGATGGTTAGTGCGTAGACGTAGCCACTTCTGCTTGGGGTCAGTTTTACATGATCCAAGGCTACCAGTTCCAACGGCTGCCGGGTGACGATGGACTGCAGGGGAGTCTTCTGGCTGGCACGGTCCTTCCTTCTTAGGTTGCACGGGCCACAGTCTCTGCACCACCTCTCGATGGTTCCCCTCATGCCTACCCAGTGGAACCGCCCGCGCAGCAGGAACTCCAGCTTCTTCCATCCGAAGTGTCCAGCCCCGTCGTGGTATGCCTCCATCACCACGGCTGCGTCTCTTCGTGGCACCACTACTTGCCAGATTAGTTCATGCGTCCGGGAGTTAACCATTCGGCGGCACAACTTCCCCTTATAAAGGAACAGTCGACTCTTCTCAGCCCACAGTTGCTTGGCTTCCTCCGGAGCGTCTGGGTCAAGGCGAGCCTCTGGCCGAGTCAGCATCTCCTTCACCAGTCGGACGGCAGGGTCACTGTCTTGCGTTTCCTCCCAGTTGTAGTGAGGCAAGGGGTTAAACGTAGGTAGAGGCTTGCTTACTCCTTACCCGATGGGAATACTGGATAGTCCCATGACGGTGGAACGCGGGGAGTTCGACTTCTTCCAGTCCCTCTGGATCTTCTCCTACGTCCGGTAGGTTTGGCATCCTGGACAGGGCGTCCGCGTTGGTATTGGAGCGTCCTGCCCGGTATTTGATTGTGAACTCGTAGTTGGACAGACGGGCCATCCATCTCTGCTCTAGGGCACCGAGTCTTGCCGTGTCCAGGTGTGTCAACGGGTTGTTATCCGTGTACACGGTGAACCGGGAAGAAGCGAGGTAGTGCTTAAAGCGTTCGGTGACTGCCCACACCACTGCCAGGAACTCTAGCTTAAATGAGCTGTAATTCTCAGGGTTTCTCTCGGTGGGTCGCAGTTTTCGGCTGGCGTAAGCGATTACTCGTTCTTTCCCCTGCTGGATCTGGGACAGCACGGCTCCTAGCCCGATGTTACTTGCGTCGGTGTAGAGGATAAAGGGCTGGCTGTAATCAGGGTACGCCAGGATTTCATCCCCCGTGAGGGCCATCTTCAGCTGGCGGAAGGACTCTTCTTCTAACTTCTCCCATCTGAAGGGTGGCTTCTGGTTCTTGGCCTTCCGGGACTGGCCTATCAGGAGGTCCTGCATAGGAGCTGCCTTTTTGGTGAAACCGGGGATGAATCTGCGGTAATAGCCTACCAACCCGAGGAACTGCCGCACTTCCTTTACACTGGAGGGACTTGGCCATTCCTTAATTGCGGTGATCTTATCAGGGTCGGGAGCCACTCCATCAGCGCTCACCACGTGTCCCAGGTACTGCACCTTTGGTTTCAGGAGGTGACACTTGGAGGGTTTCACCTTTAGGCCGTAGCTTGCCAGAGCTTCGAACACTTCCGCCAGGTGTTTCAGGTGGTCCTCATACGTCTTGGAATATACGATGACATCGTCCAGGTACAGCAGGACCGTCTCGAAGTTTCTGTGGCCCAGACAGCACTCCATTAATCGTTGGAAGGTTCCTGGTGCGTTGCAGAGTCCGAACGGCATGCAGGTAAACTCGCTAAGTCCCATCGGGGTGGTGAATGCGGTCTTCTCCCGGTCCGCCTCTGCTACAGGAACCTGCCAGTACCCACTAGTGAGATCCAAGGTAGAGAAGAAGTTAGCAGATCTTAAAGCAGCCAAAGACTCCTCTATCCCTTGGTAAGGGGTACGCATCCTTGTGTGTGATACGGTTGATTTTCCGGTAATCTACACACATCCTCATGGTGTTGTCTTTCTTTTTGACTAAGACTAGTGGAGCTGCCCAGGGGCTACAGCTATCCCTGATCACCCCAGCCTCCTTCATGTCTCTAAGCATCCCCTTGGCGTGTTGGTAGTGTGCAGGGGGTACGGGTCGATACCTCTCTTTTATGGGAGGATGGTCTCCCGTGGGGATGTGGTGTTCTACCCCCTTGACTCGCCCGAAGTCTAACGGGTGTTTACTAAACACTCTCTCGTACTCTTGAACCACCCGATAGACTCCCTGTTTCTGGTGTGAGGGAGTGGAGTCAGTACCCAAATGTAGTTGCTGACACCAGTCCTCCATTGTTTTCTGAGAGCCGTTACCTTCCTCCGGGGAAGATGGAGGCAAGGGTTCTACGGACTGTATGGAATCTTGATTGATGGTATACAATTTGGCTAGCGTGGCATACCGGGGCAGGTACACTTCCCTCTTCCCGATATTTATTATGCGAACGGGCACCCTCCCATGGCGTACATTGACCACCCCCCGTGCTGTCAAAATGGTGGGCCTACTGTCTGAGTAAACTGGTTCTACCATTGCCTGGTAATCTCTACCTCTCAGACCAATAGCTGCCCGGCACCAAATCATCATTTCACTTTTCGGGGGCATGGCAATAGGGAAAGGGTCACACATTCGCACGCTACCAATCTCACCACCGGAGAGTTCTAGCTGTTGCCGTCGCATCAGTGCCCGGATCTCTTTCTGGAGCACTCGCTGCTGGCCGGAGCTGGCGTTCTTGGCAACCTGCTGTAAAAGGAAAATCACCTCTGCAAGACAATTTTCAATTACATTAGTTCCTAGAGTTATCTTTGGGTGACTCTCGTGTTTGTCAATGTCTACAATGATCAGTCCCTGTGCTGCCAGTTCGACTCTACCGATTTTAATGGTCACCTCTTTAAATCCAATCTGTGGCACGGGCTGACCATTGCTGGCGATGATACTCAAGTCGTCGTCAGGGTAGCGGGTGATATCCGAGTCATTCCAGTACTGCTTGAAGAGCACGTACGGGATGGTGGTGACCTGTGACCCGGTGTCCAGTAGGGCACTCATAGGAATGCCATCCAGTACCACGGGTAAGACTGGACGTCCTCCCACATATTTGTCGCGCCAGTTCGATGGGCCTGGTGATCTTTTTCCTGGGGGTTGGCCCTCTACCCCAGGTTTTGCCAGTTTAAAGGACAGTACCTTGCCATATGTCCGGGTTGATTGCAGCGGCGGCAGATGGGTCGTCCGTCCTCGTTGTATCGGTCGCTGGGTCTTCCTCTGGCCGGTGGGGTCCTCCTTGGTCGACGCCACGGGATGTCCTCCGGTCCGGATGCCAGCTGGATCTTCCCTGGAGTGGAAACCTGTAAAGACTGCACAGTTCGGGTTAGCGCAGCAACGCTTTTAGCTAGCTCTTGGACCTGATGGTGCAGGTCTGGAGCCGGGTCATTGTTCAAAGCCTGCGCACCAGCTCCCACAGGCCCTGCTGACAAGGGCGCCGCCTCCTGGTGGTAAGTGGTAGTGGGGCGTCTGGGGGTCACAACGCCACCTGGTGCCGGTTCTCGAAGCACCCGGATGGCTCTGTCCTTGAACTGTGCAAATCCCAGATGAGGGTCCTGTAAGGCCATTGCCCGCAACTGGGTTCGGTGGGCATTGCAATATAAACCCTCTATAAATTGTTCAGTCAACAGCCTGTCCTCGTCTCCCACGCCGTCAGGGTCGGTCTGCTTAATGGCTCTCAGGGCCTCTTGTAGGTTCAGGGCATAGTCCCTTATACTCTCATGTGCCCGCTGTTTGCACCCGTAGAATCTAAGCTTGATCTCGGCTGAGGTGCGGGTATCAAAGGTGTCCCTCAGCCGGGTTAGTATCCCTGCGACAGTCCTCCCCCCAGGTGGCCAGGACTTTACCTCCCTTTGGGCTGCCCCGGTTAATTGGGCCACCAGGATGCTCACTTTTTGCTCCTCTGTGAGGGGATACACCTGGAAGAGGCTATCCAGCTTTTCTCTAAAGTCATGCAGGGTATGTGACTCCCCTGAATACTGGGGTAGCCAGGCTGCCCCCGGGATATAGGGCATGGTGAAAGGCATGACCGCAACAGCGGTGGCGCTGGCGGGGGTTGAAGCGGTGAAGCTCTCCTCCGTATCCGACATCCTTCTCCCCCCTAGTGGACTGTGGCCTACCTTGCGATGATCCTCTTCCGTAGGCCGCGGCTCCGCAGTGGATCGTCAGGGTTGAGGACCTTCCGTCGCGCTCCTGTGACGTCGGCGTCTGCTGGGCTCCTTCCAGGACCTTACGCAACGTCCGGACGTGAGGCGGGGCTTCAGTTCTCGCGCGCTTTCGGAGTCCACGCCCCTCTTCTTCCCACGCGGCGTCCTCAAGATGGCGTCCAATGGCGGGAAAACTCCACGTATGGCGGGAAGAAGGCCGAAGATGGCGCCGGATGGCGGGAAAACTCCACCGATGGCGGGAATCTTCACCACAGGTAAGTTTGAACAGTCTTTTTCAGGCACGCAGTACCCGGTGGTTGCGGGCACGAAATCCTGCCGACTACGCCAAAAGTTGACGCGCCCCTGGGCCTGTGTCGCGCTGCGTTGCGCACGCGGGAGCTTACCCGGAGCCGGATCTCTTTAGGGTTGTATTCTCGTGGCGGTGATCCGGTCCGTGCCCAGGGAGTCAGACTAAGTGGCGCTGTATTAGCGGTAGATGTTGGACGACTACGCCACCCGTTGAGTACAGCTAAGGAGCTGCTGCTGCAGGGCAGATCGCTGAGGCCGGTGGTAGGATTGTGCAGCGTGATAGTATAACCCCCAACGGGAGGGGTATGGCCTCAGGGCAGCCGACGTGGATGATGGGGGTAGCAGGAACCACTCGGAGACGGTACGGTGTAGTTCAGGGTCTTTACTGGTGACAAAGATAGACCCTCCCGGAGTACTGGCTAGCGATTGGGGCCTGGTCAGTCCTTGAGCAGATGGGATCTCCCCTGGCCAGGCGGAGTTGTAGGCCTCCCAAACTAACGATACTCTTCCGGCTACCTTGCTAGAGGCGGGTATAAGTAGCCCACGTCCCTGAGTGTACCGTGTGGTGCTCACCCGTATGGCCGGTGACTCGGGGCCTTCTAGTAGCTTCCGCTCCACGACGGCGGTGCTGGTCCCACGCGTGTGACCGTGCCTTCGGGTTTCTGGGCCAGAGGACCTGCAATCCCCTGCCGGTCGGTTTCTGCTGCTGGATAGGAGTTAGTCCCCACAGCCTCGGACTCCGGGTCCGGTGATAACTTCTCAGTCAGGGCGAGCTCTGCAGCTGCCAGCCCCTGACTCCTTGTAGCACTGCTCCCACAGAGCTCCTGATGTTCTTTTCCTATATCTGCTTCTCTGTCTCTACTTCTTCTCTACTCACTAACCCTGCCTCAGCCCTAGGTTTTTATAGGGGAAGTTCTTCCCCTCCCAGGACTGGGCAGGAGGTGTGGCATGCATAGGATCCCTGACCAAGAGACCTCCCACCTGCTCTCAGACATAACATTGCTGTTACTGTGGAAACCAGACCCCTGGGGTGCCACACATGCACACTGCTGCTCCATTCTTCTCCTCATGCCAGCTGTCTTGTAAAATGTAAAATGTTAGATCCAAGTTCGCCATTACTGTTGTGGTCGAAGCAGGGGGATCCATAATCACTTAAAGAAACAGAGCACAGAATGATTGTTCATAAAAAGTACATGCGCTCGGTGCACCCTTGGTGTGGCCAAACATTTAAATGTACCTTACTAGGTGCTTGTTTTCATCTATCTTCACCATCCTTCTTTGAGAACTCTAGCTTTAAAGAGTCGGAAAAGGGTGGAGATGCATGGAAAACAAGTAGGTGGGAAGGTGCACTGAACTATTTGGCCACACCATGGGTACACAGAGCGCCTGCGCTTGGATTGAACAGTCATTCTGTGATGACAGAGTCCCTTTAATAATTATCACCTATGTAGTACTTAGATCAGAATGCCCATTTACATACAACCCCTGGCAAAAATTATGGAATCACCGGGCTCGGAGGATGTTCATTCAGTTGTTTAATGTTGTTGAAAAAAAGCAGATCAAAGACATGGCACAAAACTAAAATCATTTCAAATGGCAACTTTAGGGCTTTAAGAAACACTAAAAGAAATCAAGATTAAAAATGTGGTACGCAGTAAGGGTAATTTTTTTCAGACCAAGCAGAGGGAAAAAATTATGGAATCACTCAATTCTGAGGAAAAAATTATGGAATCATGAAAAACAAACACACAAAAGAACACTCCAATACATCACTAGTATTTTGTTGCACCACCTCTGGCTTTAATAACAGCTTGCAGTCTCTGAGGCATGGACTTAATGAGTGACAAACAGTACTCTTCATCAATCTGGCTCCAACTTTCTCTGATTGCTGTTGCCAGATCAGCTTTGCAGGTTGGAGCCTTGTAGCCTTGTCATGGACCATTTTCTTCAACTTCCACCAAAGACCAAAGATTTTCAATTGGATTGAGATCCGGACTATTTGCAGGCCATGACATTGACCTTATGTGTCTTCTTTCAAGGAATGTTTTCACAGTTTTTGCTCTATGGCAGGATGCATGATCATCTTGAAAAATCATGTCATCATCCCTAAACATCCTTTCAATTGATGGGATAAGAAAACTGTCCAAAATTTCAATGTAAACTTGGGCATTTATTGAAGATGTAATGACAGCCATCTCCCCAGTGCCTTTACCTGACATGCAGCCCCATATCATCAATGACTGTGGAAATTTGCATGTTCTCTTCATGCAGTCATCTTTATAAATCTCATTGGAACGGCACCAAACAAAAGTTCCAGCATCATCACCTTGCCCAATGCAGATTCGCGATTCATCACTGAATATGACTTTCATCCAGTCATCCACAGTCCACGATTGCTTTTCCTTAGCCCATTGTAACCTTGTTTTTTTCTGTTTAGGTGTTAATGATGGCTTATGTTTAGCTTTTCTGTATGTAAATCCCATTTCCTTTAGGCGGTTTCTTACAGTTCGGTCACAGACATTGACTCCAGTTTCCTTCCATTCGTTCCTCATTTGTTTTGTTGTGCATTTCCTGTTTTGGAGACATATTGCTTTAAGTTTTCGGTCTTGACGCTTTGATGTCTTCCTTGGTCTACCAGTATGTTTGCCTTTAACAACCTTCCCATGTTGTTTGTATTTGGTCCAGATTTTACACACAGCTGACTGTGAACAACCAACATCTTTTGCAAAATTGCATGATGATTTACCTTCTTTTAAGAGTTTGATAATCCTCTCCTTTGTTTCAATTGACATCTCTCCTGTTGGAGCCATGACTCATGTCAGTCCACTTGGTGCAACAGCTCTCCAAGGTGTGATCACTCCTTTTTAGATGCAGACTAACGAGCAGATCTAATTTGATGCAGGTGTTAGTTTTGGAAATTAAAATTTACAGGGTGATTACATAATTTTTTCCTCAGAATTGAGTGATTCCATAATTTTTTCCCTCTGCTTGGTCTGAAAAAAATTACCCTTACTGAGTATCACATTTTTAATCTTGATTTCTTTTAGTGTTTCTTAAAGCCCTAAAGTTGACATTTGAAATGACTTTAGTTTTGTGCCATGTCTGTGATCTGCTTTTTTTCAACAACATTAAACAACTGAATGAACATCCTCCAAGTCCGGTGATTCCCCATTTTGCCAGGGGTTGTATAATGCAACAATAATCTGCAGCCCTATACATAGGTCGTAACTGCTCACAGCAGACTGTTAGGATACGTTTCACGACTGTGAAAAAAAGTTGACCTCACACGGACAGCACTTGGACCAATGTCATGCAATAGGGCTGTTCTGATTAAAAAAAATTTCACACGGACCAATTGTCCATGTGAAAACATGAAGCAAGCACTAGTCTATTTCATACTTCGGAGGAGACTCACCCATTCAAGACTATGAATGTGTAAAAAAAAATTGGATCCTGTACGGATCAACCACAAATTTTACGGATACAGTGCAATTCCCAGCATTGGAAACTGTATTTGTCTCTTAAATGTTATTTTAACTGTTGACACAAAAATGAATGCCATGCGGGTCACAAAATAGATGAAAAATTGTCTGTTTTTCTGGATGGAAATCAAATTATTTTTTTTATACGCTCATACAGCTGTCAATCTAATTCCCATCTCACAGACAATATGGTCAAACTCTAAAAAACATCAGGGTTAATTGTTTTTTTTTTTTATATATATTAGTTTGTTTGGGGAAATCTCGATCCGTAAACGTTGAAAGCTTTTTATATCGTTTCAAAAGCCCCTTGGTGTTACAATTTTTGATATTTACGTTGCCTTTCCCTGTTTACCTTTAGAAATTAACCAGAACCAGGGCGGCTCCGAGCCTTCCCAAGCTGCACGAGAGGAAACCCACTGTGCTGGGAAATATCATGCTTCTTCTTTTCCCAAAGCATAATTAAAAAACACAAGCTACTGTTATAAACTGTTAATTATGGTTTACAACAGCAGTAATCCCCTCAAATCAGTCATTAGCAGCAATTTTGTGCATCAAATAGTTTAATGAGTCGTCGTACTTAACGATTGTTTAGCCGAAAAGCTAATCCTCTCAACATCACCTTACTGCCGCTAACTAGCCAATGGCACATATAATTATCCAGCGATAAGCATGGCTATGTTTACGGCAACTCAACTGCATAAAAACAACAAAAATACCGTAGGCCATGCATCCAAGTGTAAAGGCGGTTCGTAAAAAAGGCGGCTTGTCAGCATTAGGCCGGAGACAAGCGCATGTTTATCAGCGTCAAGTTAAAACACTTCTGACATTTAAATCGAGTCATTGTTATCCAAATGAGCGCCTCGTACCTCTCCCCCGCCAGGCCTCCCTCGAATCGTTTTATTTCCATTCACTTTGGCAGCACGAACGAAAGGGAATTTGACAAAATAGAGTGGCAGGTTTATTAAATCAACCAAGAAGAGAGATGTTATCTGGGGAACTTTTATCAGCCTTCCCAGATACAGCATTTCCGTCACTGGCTTTCTTTTAAAGTGAAGAGGAAGAAGGAGAAAACAAGAAAATGAGAGATTAAGTGAGTTTGGGTCTTTGTCACTTCCCAGGCTGCCAATCAAAGACATCAGGGTTCTCGGCCTTATCAGACAGGGAGATCCTCAAAGACGGAGGAAGAGGAGGGGGGAGTAATGTTGTCTAGACTTGAAATGTAAGAAGCAACTGGGAGTAGAAGAGTCCAAAAAGTTTTTTTTTTTACGTTTTCTTCCGAATTTGGACAAGCTTTCTTGGGTCGGCAAAAAAGTGGTCGGACCGTGTTGAGTCTGTCTTGGTGTTCAAATGTACAAAAGGGATAATAGGTCAAGAAATCAGGGATAATAGTAATAAAAATTAATCTTAAATAAAAAGGTAGAAATTTCTAATTTACAGTACCAGTCAAAAGTTTGGACACACCTGTTTACGCAATGGTTTTCCTTATTCCTATTGAATGTGGACATTATAGATTCAGACTGAAGGCAGCAAAACCACAAAGAAACACATATGGAAACAAGGAGTAAAGAATCACGTGTGAAACATACCAGTATGATGTTACACCTTAGATTCCTCACAGTATCCCCCTTTTACTCTGATGATAGCTTTACATCCCCCTTGGTATTCTCTCCAGAAGCTTCATCAGGTCAACACCTGGAATGGCTTTTCAATAGTCTTGAAGTAGTTCCCAGAAGTGCTGAGCAATTGTTGGCTGCTCTGCCTTCAGTCTGTATACAACTCATCCCAAATTATCTCAATTTGTTTGAGGTTGGGTGATTGTGGAGACATTGTCATCTTATGCATCCTCCATCCCTCTTCTCCTTAATCACAAGTGTTTTGGGTCATTGTCTTGTTGCAATACAAATGATGGTACCAAGTACCGACCAGATAAGAGGACATGTCATTACAGAATGTTGTGGTGGCCATGCTGGGTGTGTCTTGAATTTGGAACAAATCAACACTGTCATCTGGAAAGCCCCTCCCTCCAACATCACGCCTCCCTTTCCATGCTTTACAGTGGGCCCCACTCATGTAGAAACCATCTGCTCACATTTTCTGCATCTAACAAAGACATGACAGTTGGTAGTCAAAAATCTAAAATATTGGCTCCTGAGTCCACAGCGCTGATCTTCACTAATCCAGTGTACGATCCTTGTGTTTTGCTTGGCCCAAAATGTATCTTCTTTTGTTTTCATTTGTGGTCCCCACTAGTGGCTTCTTTACAGCAATTTGACCATAAAGGCCAGCTTCGTGCAGTCTCCTTGGAGAGTTGATGTTCAGATATTTCTGCTACTTATACTCTGTGCATCATTTATAAGTGCTGTTATCTGAGGGTTAGGGAGTACACAAAGCACATACATACAGAGAACATACAGTACAGACCAAAAGTTTGGACACACCTTCTCATTTAAAGATTTTTCTGTATTTTCATGACTTTGAAAGTTGTACATTCACACTGAAGGCATCAAAACTATGAATTAACACATGTGGAGTTATATACGTAACAAAAAAGTGTGAAACAACTGAAAATATGTCTTATATTCTAGGTTCTTCAAAGTAGCCACCTTTTGCTTTGATGACTGCTTTGCACACTCTTGGCATTCTCTTGATGAGCTTCAAGAGGTAGTCACCGGAAATGGTTTTCACTTCACAGGTGTGCCCTGTCAGGTTTAATAAGTGGGATTTCTTGCCTTATAAATGGGGTTGGGACCATCAGTTGTGTTGTGCAGAAGTCTGGTGGATACACAGCTGATAGTCCTACTGAATAGACTGTTAGCTGCTTTTTTCTTGCCATAATACAAATTCTAAGTAAAGAAAAACAAGTGGCCATCATTACTTTAAGAAATGTAGGTCAGTCAGTGCGAAAAATTGGGAAAACTTTGAAAGTGTCCCCAAGTGCAGTTGCAAAAACCATCAAGCTCTACAAAGAAACTGGCTCACATGAGGACCGCCCCAGGAAAGGAAGACCAAGAGTCACCTCTGCTTCTGAGGATAAGTTTATCCGAGTCACCAGCCTCAGAAATCGCAGGTTAACAGCAGCTCAGATTAGAGACCGGGTCAATGCCACACAGAGTTCTAGCAGCAGACACATCTCTACAACAACTGTTAAGAGGAGACTTTGTGCAGCAGGCCTTCATGGTAAAATATCTGCTAGGAAACCATTGCTAAGGACAGGCAACAAGAAGAAGAGACTTGTTTGGGCTAAAGAACACAAGGGATGGACATTAGACCAGTGAAAATCTGTTCTTTGGTCTGATGAGTCCAAATTTGAGATCTTTGGTTCCAACCACCGTGTCTTTGTGAGACGCAGAAAAGGTGAACGGATGGACTCTACATGCCTGGTTCCCACCATGAAGCATGGAGGAGGAGGTGTGATGGTGTGGGGGTGCTTTGCTGGTGACTCTGTTGGGGATTTATTCAAAATTGAAGAAATACTGAACCAGCATGGCTACCACAGCATCTTGCAGCGGCATGCTATTCCATCCGGTTTGCGTTTAGTTGGACTATCATTTATTTTTCAACAGGACAATGACCTCAAACACACGTCCAGGCTGTGTAAGGGCTATTTGACCAAGAAGGAGAGTGATGGGGTGCTATGCCAGATGACCTGGCCTCCACAGTCACCAGACCTGAACCATATCGAGATGGTTTGGGGTGAGCTGGACCGCAGAGTGAAGGCAAAAGGGCCAACAAGTGCTAAGCATCTCTGGGAACTCCTTCAAGATTGTTGGAAGCCCATTTCCGGTGACTACCTCTTGAAGCTCATCAAGAGAATGCCAAGAGTGTGCAAAGCAGTCATCAAAGCAAAAGGTGGCTACTTTGAAGAACCTAGAATATAAGACATATTTTCAGTTGTTTCACACTTTTTTGTTAAGTATATAATTCCACATGTGTTAATTCATAGTTTTGATGCCTTCAGTGTGAATGTACAATTTTCATAGTCAAGAAAATACAGAAAAATCTTTAAATGAGAATATGTGTCCAAACTTTTGGTCTGTACTGTACATACAGACATACAGTTAGGTCCATATATATTTGGACAGAGACAACATTTTTCTAATTTTGGTTCTAGACATTACCACAATGAATTTTAAACAAAACAATTCAGATGAAGTTGAAGTTCAGACTTTCAGCTTTTATTTGAGGGTATCCACATTAAAATTGGATGAAGGGTTTAGGAGTTTCAGCTCCTTAACATGTGCCACCCTGTTTTTAAAGGGACCAAAAGTAATTGGACAATTGACTCCAAGGCTATTTCATGGACAGGTGTGGGCAATCCCTTCGTTATGTCATTCACACTTAAGCAGATAAAAGGCCTGGAGTTGATTTGAGGTGTGGTGCTTGCATTTGGAAGGTTTTGCTGTGAAGTAAACATGCGGTCAAAGGAGCTCTCCATGCAGGTGAAACAAGCCATCCTTAAGCTGCAAAAACAGAAAAAACCCATCCGAGAAATTGCTACAATATTAGGAGTGGCAAAATCTACAGTTTGGTACATCCTGAGAAAGAAAGAAAGCACTGGTGAACTCATCAATGCAAAAAGACCTGGGCGCCCACGGAAGACAACAGTGCTGGATGATCGCAGAATAATCTCCATGGTGAAGAGAAACCCCTCACAACAGCCAACCAAGTGAACAACACTCTCCAGGAGGTAGGCGTATCAATATCCAAATCTACCATAAAGAGAAGACTGCATGAAAATAAATACAGAGGGTTCACTGCACGGTGCAAGCCACTCATAAGCATCAAGAATAAAAAGGCTAGACTGGACTTTGCTAAAAAACATCTAAAAAAGCCAACACAGTTCTGGAAGAACATTATTTGGACAGATGAAACCAAGATCAACCTCTACCAGAATGATGGAAAGAGAAAAGTATGGCGAAGGCATGTTACAGCTCATGATCAAAAGCATACCACATCATCTGTAAAACACGGCGGAGGCAGTGTGATGGCTTGGGCATGCATGGCTGCCAGTGACACTGGGTCACTAGTGTTAATTGATGATGTGACACAGGACAGAAGCAGCCGAATGAATTCTGATGTATTCAGAGCCATACTGTGTGCTCAGATCCAGCCAAATGCAGCCAAAATGATTGGTCGTCGTTTCATACTACAGATGGACAATGACCCAAAACATAAAGCCAAAGCAACCCAGGAGTTTATTAAAGCAAAGAAGTGGAATATTCTTGAATGGCCAAGTCAGTCACCTGATCCCAACCCAATTGACCATGCATTTCACTTGTTAAAGACTAAACTTCAGACAGAAAGGCCCACAAACAAACAGCAACTGAAAACCACAGCAGTGAAGGCCTGGCAGATCATCAAAAAGGAGGAAACACAGCGTCTGGTGATGTCCATGAGTTCAAGACTTCAGGCAGTCATTGCCAACAAAGGGTTTTCAACCAAGTACTAGAAATGAACATTTTATTTACAATTATTTAATCTGTCCAATTACTTTTGGTCCCTTTAAAATCAGGGTGGCACATGTTAAGGAGCTGAATTTCCTAAACCCTTCATCCAATTTTAGTGTGGATACCCTCAAATGAAATCTGAAAGTCTGATCTTCAACTGCATCTGAATTGTTTTGTTTAAAATTCATTGTGGTAATGTCTAGAACCAAAATTAGAAAAATGTTGTCTCTGTCCAAATATATATGGACCTAACTGTATATATACACACACACACACACCAGACACATACAAACCCATGTATACACAAAGCACAAACATACAGGCATATGTATAAACAGAGCAGATACATACAGCCACATGTATACACAGAGCACATACATACATATGTGCACAGAGAACATACATATAGATACATGTATAAAAAGAGTACAAAAAGACACCTGCATACATGTGTGTTATGCTGGTGTAACAACTCACTTGGGAAAAAAGGTAATAAACTATTAACTGTAACTGACCCTGCCAGTTCCTGTACAGACTAGAGATCCTGACCAGCAGGTTACTGCATGAGCAGAGATAGCCCTAACCACAAACTAGAAGATGACAGCTCGGACCTCAACTACCTGAAAGGCCGTCAAGCGCTTCATGTTCCTCTTAAAGAACCGGAGGCTAGTGCAGAGTGTAAATTACCTACAAAAGGGAAAGTGTTATGAAAAAAGGTAAGATCCCACAGTGAATAAAGTTAACCATGAAATACAAAATAAAGTATAAAGTAAGTACTGTTAGATTATATGCTGCCTACTTCCTAAAAAAGAAACAGATGGTAAGTGCAAAGTAAAGAACAGAAACTGCAAGGAGATAAACCCTAGTTAGAATTTCATTGACTGGCATTAAAGCTTTAATAAAATGGCTGAAAATTTAAAAGAAACTATCACCAGCAGAAAGTGGCAGCTGGGGGACAGAATATTAAGCTGCACCAGAAAGGTGATAGGGCAGACAAATGAAAACACCGGTGTTAAGCTAAACAGACTGCAGCCAAAATAACAGGACCTAAACACCCAGAGAAAAGGTGTGTCTGCAGTGGCTTGGCGGAGAGAGAAGCAAACCAAAGAACACAGGCTCAAGGGTTCAAACCCAGGAGCATGACAGTACCCCCCTTCTACGAGGGGCCACTTGAACCACAGAGATCCCCAACAACTTATAGAACTCCCTCACTAGGTGACTCGCATGAAAATCTTCCGGATCAACCTTGGAATGGCAAGAGCTTTAGACCTGTAGCAAACTCTGCACTTACAGACATACTCATCAACATGCTTCCGAGCAATATGCCACCAAAAGAATCTGAAAATAGCTCTCCAGGTGGCAGAGGAATCAGGATGTCCGGCCAACACAGAGTCATGCACTTCGTTAAGAAGATCAGTGAGAAGGAAGGATAGCACAAAAAACTTGCCGGGTTGCAAACCCTTCGGTGCACCATCCTGAGTTTCCACAATGTGCTGTCTGAGATCAATCTCCAGAACACTATCCCTTCTCTAAGAATTTTGACTGGATCTTCGTCCCTTAACTCAGGAACAAAACTATGTGTTAAAGCATCAACCTTAATCAATTGTTAGTACCAGTGAGATATGTCACAGAGAAGTCAAACAGAGCAAAAAATAGTATTCTAGCACTTAGCGGTGTCAACATACAGTAAATTTTTATGGACAGCAAAGACCGTTACTCTATGCCTAGAACCCTCCAACCAATGCCTCCATTCCTCGAAAGGTCTCTTAACAGCCCAAAGCACCCAATCGCCTATATCATAGTTTGACTCTGCTTGTGAGAATTTCCGAGAAAAAAAAAAGCACAGGGTTGAAAGTAACCGTCCTTCTTCTGCGAAAGAACAGCACCCATCTCCACGGAAGAAGCATCTACGTCAATCACAAAAAGCAAATCGACATCGGGTTGACTAAGGACAGAAGCTTTAGAAAAGGCTGTCTTGAGAGCAGCAAAAGCATTAGTAGCCTCAGTAGACCAAGAGGAAAAGTCAGTACCCTTCTTGGTCATATCAGTAAGAGGTTCGACTATGACTGAAAAGTTCTTAATGAACTTAGGATAATAATTAGCAAAACCTAAGAATCTGTGTAAAGCTTTAAGATCAGGAGGCTGTACCCAATCAAGGATGGTCTGTACCTTAACAGGATTAATCTGAATGCAATTATAAGACCTATGGAGGGGGGAGAACTTCACATTCAGTCTCAGAAAAAAACATCCTCAGAATTCTGAATAAAATCTGGAAGAAGAGATCTTATAGATGACAGATTTAAATAAACAACTGGAAAAATAAAAATTCCTCCAAGACTAAACCTCGCGACTTTCCTAATTGATGGTAGGACTGTGCCTCAGCAACCATGGCCTAGCCAACTCAACCTTAGCTGGCAAGGAAGGAAGAACCATCAATGAAATAGATTGTGTGTGTAACCAGGGCTGTGGAGTTGGTAAGCCAAACCTCCGACTCCTCAATTTCCATGTCACCGACTCCGACTCCACGACCCAGACTCCCTCATACATGGCTCATGTTTAAGTGATAAATTTACTGTAGCACAGATTCATCTCAGCTAAAAGTTTAGACCCTTAGATCAGGAATGGGACAGACATTTATGGGACATTTCATAACTTTCCCAAATTCTTATGAAAAAATATTCCCCACAAACTGCATTGAACTACTGTACCCAATATATTATATATTTTAGGAGTTGGAGTTGGTCCATTTTATACAGACTCCACCAAAATGGGCTCTGACTCTGATTCCACAGCCCTGTGTAACACACCCACTCTAATGCACACATTCTCAACCTTAGAAGTAACATGACTTTGGGTAAGGGGAGAATTATCAATTGCGGTTACTTGGATAGCATGACCAAGAGCTGAAACTGTGTACCTACACTCTATAGCAAAATCATTGCCAATGAGATGTAAGGCGGAACCTGAGTTCAAATAGGCAGAGGTAACCATAACTTAAGATTTGATAACCAAAGACGCTTGTAAAAAATAACAACCATTAGTATGCATGAGAGAGAACCTCAAACTTTTATAACTAGTGTCCTTTCATATTAATGGTTCTTTTCTTTCTTTCTTTAGCTTTGAGGAATTCATTAATTATTGTATCTGAAACACTGAATCATTATATGACCCATTCGACCGCAGTATAGACAGAAACAAACAGGTGTTTCAAGTTTAATTCTTTCCCTAAACTCTCTGCAGGTCCCAATTTGCATTGGTTCTCCTGCCTCAATAGGATGAGAGGGAGAAGTCACAAAAACACCCTTGAATGTTTTCTTATCCCTAAGACGTCTGTCCAAAAGCCCTGCCAGTGACATGGTCTCATCCATATAAACCATCATTGTCAGGCAAAATGTATTTTTGGTCCTAGTTTTAAAAAATGAGAGATGTCTCAAATTTTCACCCCCTGTTCATTTGCAAGAGTCTTACATAGACCTCACTGTGGCTTTCCCCAACCCTCAGGAATTTTTATGACCGTCATAAAGCCTCAGCCCAGAGCAAGCATACTGGTATACCCTGGATTTTTCCCTCCAATCCTATTGTTTAACTGTACAAACGTGTAATGTCAATTTTAATAATGCACATGACTGTCACAAACACAGGGACCACATTTTTGAGATGGTCACATTTTTACAATTGTGATGGTGTGGTTTTCGTGACTAGGAGACCACCGGAAGCCCGGGAAATGGGTTCTGAGCTTCTGAGCATCATAGAGATTTCATATTTGATATCCATCTTCATGAATAGTGGTGACGGCAAACATGATGTCTCCATCTTGGATGTGGGACCCCCCCACACCAAGATATGAAATCTGAAGGATTTTTAGGTCTTCTGCAGCTGGGTGGGTTCACAAAGCCAAGCCCCCGTGTGAGGTAAACACCATGGGTGTATCCTAAGGTTTTGGCCCCTTTACTAAAAACCAGTACGGCCATTTTAAGTCATTCTTGCCAGGGACGTCAGACGCATGCACACCACGCTGCGTGGAAGAATCACATCTAATTTCCGGGGAGCCGTCCCCCCCACAGAATCTGAGACCATCACCAACCGGTCGAGGTTGCTTACTGCTGCACGAGATGTGTGCACGTTGTGCGTTTGGAAGCCCAGATACTGGATCTAAATGAGCAGCTGGCAACACTGAGATCCATTGACAACATGGAAAGGAGTCTGCTGCTCACTGAGCAGCAGCTCACTGGGGTATATGTGGGGGAGGGTGGTAGTCGGGAGCTGCAGGACAGTGAGGTCGCTAGTTGGGTGACAGTTAGAAGGGGTGGTAGAGGGAAGAGTGCCAGGGAGGCTAGTCCTGATCTGGCACACCCCAATAAGTTTGCAAAGTTGGCAGATGAGGGGAGTGACGGTACAGGGGTAGCACTACTGCTGCAAGGCATGTCCCCTGAAAGCCGGAGGAGTATCAGCTCCAGTAAAGAGGGAAATAGGAGAGCAGGGCAGGCCAGGCAGGTGCTGGTAGTGGGGGACTCAATTATTAGGGGAACAGATAGGGCAATCTGTCACAAAGACAGGGATCGTCGAACAGTGTGCTGCCTACCTGGCGCTCGAGTCCGGCACATCGCTGATTGGGTTGACAGATTACTGGGAGGGGCTGGTGAGGACCCAGCGGTCATGGTGCACATTGGCACAAATGACAAAGTTAGAGGTAGGTGGAAGGTCCTTAAAGATGATTTCAGGGAATTAGGCTGCAAGCTGAAAGCAAGGACCTCCAAGGTGGTATTCTCTGAAATACCACCGGTACCACGTGCCACGCCAGAGAGGCAACGGGAGATTAGGGAGATAAATAAGTGGCTCAAGAACTGGTGTAGGAAGGAGGGATTTGGGTTCCTGGAGAACTGGGCCGACTTCTCAGTTGGCTACAGACTCTACGCTAGGGATCGGCTGCACCTTAATGGGGAGGGTGCAGCTGTGCTGGGGGAGAAAATGGCTAGAAGGTTGGAGGAGTGTTTAAACTAGGGATTGGGGGGGAGGGTATTCATTTTATAGGTGGGGAAGATAGTGCAGATAGTGACCTGGGCACAAATAAAGAAATTGGGGGTGGGGTTAGAACAGTCAATAAAGTAAGAAGGAATAGAGGTACAGAGAGATACATAAAATGCATGTACACTAATGGCAGAAGCCTCACCAACAAAATGGAGGAATTAGAATTAATTTTGTTGGAAAATAATTATGACATGGTAGGGATATCTGAGACGTGGCTGGACGAGAGCCATGACTTGGCAGTTAATTTACAGGGCTATAGTCTGTTCAGAAATGACCGTACAAACAAGCGAGGGGGGGGTGTGTTTATATGTAAAATCATCATTAAAACCTGTCTTGCGGGAGGATATATGTGAATCTAATGAAAATGTAGAGTCCCTGTGGGTGGAGATAAGGGGAGGGTGAAAAAATAATAAATTACTGATAGGGGTTTGTTATAAGTCTCCAAAAATAATGGAAGTAGCGGAGAATATCCTCGTAAAGCAAATAGTTGAAGCAGCGACTCAAGGAGAAGTCATTATTATGGGAGACTTCAACTACCCTGAAAAACATTGGGGGACAGAAACCTGTAGTTCAAGCAAAGGAAATAGGTTTTTGACTACTATGAGAGACAATTACCTTTTGTAGCGTCGGCGTCCCTGCCTCCTGCTAGGCAGGGATGCTGTTCCCCTCACCTCTCCGCTCCGTGCCCAGCGTCTTCCTCCCGCTCTGCTGGCAGCGCGCGCTGCTTCCCGGCCACTGTGCTTAGGGCGCGCGTGCTCCCCCTCTCTTAAAGGGGCCACGCGCGCCGTCCTAAGGAGTCCCCGGCCAATGGCCAGAGGACCTCACCATATATAAGGCACCTCCTCCAAAATGGAGGTGCCCGAGCAATGTTGTTGCATAGCCTATCACTCTGCTTCAGCCCTCAGGTCCCGTTACCAGATACCTGCCAGTTACCTGCCAGTTACCTGCCAGAATCCTGCTTGATACCTGCCTGTTACTTGTCTATCTACTTGCATTCCTGCGGTCCGACAGTCTGCCTACCAGCCCTGCCAGTCTGTCTATGGATCTGATTGCCCGCTCACCTGGGAGCGCTCATCTGCTACCTGCCTCCTAGCCTACCTGGAGGCTCTGCCGTCACGTGCTGTGACCACCTGCCTGTCCAGAGACTCTTACCCGCTCACCAGGGAGCGCTCATCTGCTACCTGCCTGCTAGCCTACCTGGAGGCTCTGCCGTCACGTGCTGTGACCACCTGCCTGTCCAGAGACTCTTGCCCGCTCACCTGGGAGCGTCCACCTGCTACCTGCCTGCTAGTCTACCTGGAGGCTTAGCCATCACTTGCTGTGACCACCTGCCTGTCCAGAGACTCTTGCCCGCTCACTTGGGAGCGTCCACCTGCTACCCGCCTGCTAGCCTATCTGGAGGCTTAGCCATCACTTGCCGTGACCACCCGCCTGTCAAGAGACTGTTCCCGTCACTTGCCGTGACCTCCTGCCCTTCTACCCAGAGACTGTCCCCGTCACTTGCCGTGACCTCCTGCCCTTCTACCCAGAGACTGTCCCCGTCACTTGCCGTGACCTCCTGCCCTTCTACCCAGAGACTGTCCCCGTCACTTGCCGTGACTACCTGCCTGCCTACCCTGGGAGCCACCCGCTTCCTTACAAGGACTGCCCCTTTGTATCGTTGCTCAGAGGTTCCACCTCCCAGACCCGTTACAGTTTGCTCGGGCCATGGAACCCGGTGGCACCCAAGCTCCCTCGCTCTCGGACTTGTGTCATGAACTTTCCCGTCAGAGGTCCCAACAGGAGTCCATACTGAGTCATCTGCGTAGTGTTAACTCCCGCCTGGACACATTGTCTACCTCTTCGGGAGCTGCCTCCACACGCACACTTACTACCCCGGCACCGCCGCAGCCCATCAACACCATGGCATCTCTTCCCGGTCCCCGCCTCTCCGCTCCTCCTCATTTTGGCGGAGATCCCAGCCAGGCACGGGGATTCATTAACCAGTGCACTCTGCACTTCGAACTGTTGGCACACCAGTTTTCCACCGACCGAGCCAAAGTAGCCTTCATCATGTCCCATCTCACGGGAGAGGCACTGGCTTGGCTAAATCCTCTATGGGAGAGAGGAGACCCCCTGGTGTCCAACCTGCCAGCCTTTCTCACGGCTTTACGGAAAGTCTTCGACGAATCAGGACGGAAGACCTCATCCGCATCATCTCTGCTACGCCTCCGTCAAGGAAATCTCACCGTGGGCCAATATGCCATACGGTTCCGTACCCTTGCTTCGGAGCTGGCCTGGGATAACGACGCCCTGGTGTCTGTCTTTTGGGAGGGTCTGTCCGGCCGTATTAAAGATGAACTCGCCGGTCGGGACATTCCTACCACTCTCGACGACTTAATAACTCTTGCCACCCGGATAGACATCCGGTTCCAGGAGCGCGCCAAAGAGGTCACCCGTGAGAGGAGGTTTCCACGTCTAGCCCCTACCTTCCAGAAACCCGTCACTTCTCCCGTTACTCCCCAGGCGCACTCACCCGAGCCTATGCAGGTCGACCAGACCAAGATGGTCAAGACCCGTCAAGAGTTACGCCGAGCCGAGGGGAGCTGCTTCTACTGTGGCAGTAAGGAGCACCGGATCCGTTCCTGCCCGGAGAGGTCGGGAAACGCCTGTGTCTAGGATCGCTCAGAGAGGTCGTCCTAGAAAAGAGTAAACCCTCTCCATCTCTGTTGCTGTCGGTCTCTATCATCTGCGGGGAGAACCGTTATTTTGAACTAGCCCAACTTGACTCTGGAGCTGCCGGAAATCTCATTTCTCAGTCCCTGGTAGAGAAATACCGCAATCCCACCAAACCTCTAGCTGTACCCTTATCTGTCGCTGCCGTAGATGGGGGCCTCTTACCACATCCCATCCAACTCATCACCGAATCCATAACCCTGCAGGTGGGAATGCTGCACTCAGAGAGCATCTTCTTTCATGTTCTGCCTGGACTCTCTCACGCCCTCTTGCTAGGCCTACCTTGGCTTCAGAAACATGCACCCGTGCTTGATTGGCAGACCGGAGAAGTCCTTCACTGGGGACAGGACTGCCATAAGACTTGTTTAGTTCCCGTCCATCCTGTCCGTCCTTCTCCTACCCCAGCCAATCTACCTGGTCTTCCGGTTCCCTATTGGTCTTATGCGGACATCTTTAATAAAAAGGAGGCAGAGACATTACCCCCTCATAGACCATACGACTGCCCAATCGACCTGATGCCCGGCGCTACTCCTCCCCGTGGGCGTATTTACCCTTTGTCCGCTGCTGAGACCCGGTCCATGTCTGAATATATTGAGGAGAATCTGGCCCGGGGATTTATCCGGAAATCGACCTCCCCGGCGGGAGCAGGCTTCTTCTTCGTCAAAAAGAAGGACAGCTCACTCCGTCCCTGTATAGACTATAGAGGCCTTAACCAGATCACGGTGAAGAATAAATACCCCCTTCCGCTCATTCTGGAATTATTTGACCGTCTAAGGGGGGCTAGAATCTTCACCAAGCTGGACCTCCGTGGGGCGTATAACCTGGTCCGTATCCGTCAGGGGGATGAATGGAAGACGGCATTCAACACCTGGGACGGCCACTATGAATACCTGGTAATGCCCTTCGGTCTCTGTAACGCTCCCGCCGTCTTTCAAGAGTTGGTCAATGACATCTTCCGTGACCTTCTCTACTCCTGCGTGGTGGTGTACCTGGACGACATCTTGGTCTTCTCTCCGGATCTTCTCACTCACCGCAGGGACGTTCGTCAGGTCCTGCTCAGGCTCAGGCAGAACCACCTCTACGCTAAATATGAGAAGTGCCTCTTTGAGCAGACCTTGCTTCCGTTTCTGGGCTACATAATCTCTCAGACCGGCCTACGAATGGATCCTGAGAAACTGTCTGCCATCCAGAAGTGGCCCCGACCAGAGGGGTTGAAGGCTATTCAGCGGTTCCTGGGCTTTGCCAACTACTACCGCCTCTTCATACCGCACTTCTCTTCCCGGACTGCCCCAATCTCTGCGCTCACCCGTAAGGGCACTAATCCCAGAGAATGGCCGCCCGAAACAGAGGAAGCCTTTCTTTCCTTAAAACAGACTTTCTCTTCCGCCCCGGTGCTGCATCGTCCGGACGGCAACAAACAATTCTTCCTGGAAGTGGACGCCTCCTCCTCTGGAGCCGGAGCGGTACTTACCCAAAAGTCATCTTCCGGAAGAATGGCAACTTGCGGCTTGTTCTCCAAACTCTTCTCCCCTTCTGAGCGCAATTATTCTATAGGAGACCGAGAGTTATTGGCCATTGAGCTGGCACTGGAGGAGTGGCGTTACCTGCTCGAGGGGGCTCTTCACCCGGTAATTATTTACACGGACCACAAGAACTTGGCTTACCTCCAGAGCGCCCAGAGACTTAACCCGCGTCAAGCCCGGTGGTCCTTGTTTTTTGCCCGCTTTGATTTCGTTCTTCATTTTCGCCCGGCAGACAAAAACATCAAAGCTGACGCCTTGTCCCGATCCTTCCTGGTGTCTGATCTAGAGGAGGAGCCTAAGCACATCATTGATCCCGCCAGAGTAATGCAGGTGGCCCCCGTGAATCTAAATCGTCTCCCTCCCGGTAAGACGTTCGTAACAGTACCTGATCGGAAGAAGATCCTACACTGGGGTCAATCGTCTAAGCTAGCTGGCCACGCCGGTCAGAAAAAGACCCTCCAGCTTATTACCCGGCATTACTGGTGGCCTACCCTGCACAAGGACGTAATAGACTTTGTTTCAGGCTGTGTGTCCTGCGCCCGCAACAAGGTTCCGAGACATCTGCCAGCCGGTCGCCTCCTTCCTCTTCCAGTACCTGCTGCCCCGTGGCAGCATATAGCTATGGATTTTATAACGGATCTCCCTGTCTCTGCCGGTTGTACGGTTATTTGGGTGGTCGCTGACCGCTTTTCCAAGATGGCTCACTTCATTCCCCTGCCGGGCCTCCCGTCTGCACCCGAGCTGGCTAAAGACTTTATCCGCCACATCTTCCGTCTCCATGGCCTGCCCCTCCACATTGTGTCGGATCGTGGGGTTCAGTTCACCTCACGCTTCTGGAGAGCCACATGTAAGCTGCTGGACGTCACCCTGGACTTCTCCTCCGCCTACCACCCACAGTCCAATGGTCAAGTGGAGCGGATCAATCAGATCCTGACCAGTTACCTCCGGCACTTCGTTAATGCCCACCATTCGGACTGGGTGGATCTCCTACCATGGGCCGAGTTCTCTTACAATAATCACGAGAGCGAATCTTCCTCCAAATCCCCGTTTTTTGTAGTCTTCAGTCAGCATCCTCGGATCCCATTTCCCGTCTCCACCTCGGTGGACAATCCGGCTGCGGAATCTCTCGTTAGCGAATTCTCCTCCATTTGGGAGAGTACCCGATCCGCACTCCTTCAGTCGTCCGAGTGGATGAAAAGACACGCTGACAAAAAACGCCTGGATCCTCCACAATTCCGTCTTGGAGATAAAGTCTGGCTCTCGTCCAAGTATGTCCGGCTCAAGATTCCTTCCTACAAGTTAGGGCCTCGGTTCATCGGCCCATTGGAAGTTATCAAACAAATCAACCCAGTGGCCTATAAATTGAAACTCCCGGCCAACTTGCAGATCCCTAACTCCTTCCATGTATCTCTCCTCAAACCCGTGGTACTTAACTCTTTTTCTAAGTCTACAGGTACGCCTCCTGCTCCGGTTTCTGCTGAAAACGAGTTTGAGGTAGAGAACATTCTGGCCACCAAAAGGGTAAGAGGAAAGACCTTTTTTCTAGTGGATTGGAAGGGGTTTGGTCCTGAGGAGAGAACGTGGGAGCCCCGGGAGAACATCCATGCCCCTCTCATCCTTGATAAATTTCTGTCTGGCGTAAAAAAGGGGGGGGCTAAAGGGGGGGGTACTGTAGCGTCGGCGTCCCTGCCTCCTGCTAGGCAGGGACGCTGTTCCCCTCACCTCTCCGCTCCGTGCCCGGCGTCTTCCTCCCGCTCTGCTGGCAGCGCGCGCTGCTTCCCGGCCACTGTGCTTAGGGCGCGCGCGCTCCCTCTCTCTTAAAGGGGCCGCGCGCGCCGTCCTAAGGAGTCCCTGGCCAATGGCCAGAGGACCTCACCATATATAAGGCACCTCCTCCAAAATGGAGGTGTCCGAGCAATGTTGTTGCATAGCCTATCACTCTGCTTCAGCCCTCAGGTCCCGTTACCAGATACCTGCCAGTTACCTGCCAGAATCCTGCTTGATACCTGCCTGTTACTTGTCTATCTACTTGCATTCCTGCTGTCCGACAGTCTGCCTACCAGCCCTGCCAGTCTGTCTATGGATCTGATTGCCCGCTCACCTGGGAGCGCTCATCTGCTACCTGCCTCCTAGCCTACCTGGAGGCTCTGCCGTCACGTGCTGTGACCACCTGCCTGTCCAGAGACTCTTACCCGCTCACCAGGGAGCGCTCATCTGCTACCTGCCTGCTAGCCTACCTGAAGTCTTTGCCGTCACGTGCTGTGACCACCTGCCTGTCCAGAGACTCTTACCCGCTCACCTGGGAGCGTCCGCCTGCTACCTGCCTGCTAGCCTACCTGGAGGCTCTGCCGTCACGTGCTGTGACCACCTGCCTGTCCAGAGACTCTTGCCCGCTCACCTGGGAGCGTCCACCTGCTACCTGCCTGCTAGTCTACCTGGAGGCTTAGCCATCACTTGCTGTGACCACCTGCCTGTCCAGAGACTCTTGCCCGCTCACCTGGGAGCGTCCACCTGCTACCCGCGTGCTAGCCTATCTGGAGGCTTAGCCGTCACTTGCCGTGACCACCCGCCTGTCAAGAGACTGTTCCCGTCACTTGCCGTGACCTTCTGACCTTCTACCCAGAGACTGTCCCCGTCACTTGCCGTGACCTCCTGCCCTTCTACCCAGAGACTGTCCCCGTCACTTGCCGTGACCTCCTGCCCTTCTACCCAGAGACTGTCCCCGTCACTTGCCGTGACTACCTGCCCGCCTACCCTGGGAGCCACCCGCTTCCTTACAAGGACTGCCCCTTTGTATCGTTGCTCAGAGGTTCCACCTCCCAGACCCGTTACACCTTTCACAACTGGTTCTGGACCCAACAAGAAGGGGGGCACTGCTAGACCTAATATTAACCAATAGGCCAGACCGCATATCAAATATACGAGTTGGGGGTCACTTGGGTAATAGTGATCACAAAATAATACGTTTTCATGTAACCTTTAATAAGATGTGTAGTAGAGGGGTTACAAGGACACTAAACTTCAGGAAGGCAAATTTCCAACGGTTAAGAGATGATCTTAGTGCAATAAACTGGGACGATATCCTGAGACATAAAGCTACACAAAGCAAATGGGAGACATTTATTAACATCCTGAATAGGACCTGTGCACAATATATACCCCTTGGGAATAAACATGCTAGAAATAGGAGGAAACCACTATGGCTAAATAGAGCTGTAAGGGGCGCAATAAGTGACAAAAAGAAAACATTTAGAGAACTAAAGCAAGTAGGTAGTGATGAGGCATTAAATAAATATAGAAAATTAAATAAATTATGTAAAAAACAAATCAAGGCAGCAAAAATTGAGGCAGAGAGAATCATTGCCAGAGAAAGTAAAAATAACCCCAAAATATTCTTTAACTACATAAATAGTAAAAAACTAAAAAATGATAGTGTTGGCCCCCTTAAAAATAGTCTGGGTGAAATGGTGGATGAGGATGAGGAAAACAAGACAGAAAACATGATTAGTGATAACAAAAATTCTCCAGTAAATGTCACTTGCTTAACCCAGCAGGAAGTACGGCGGCGTCTAAAAATCACTAAAGTTGACAAATCCCCGGGCCCGGATGGGATACACCTGCGAGTACTGCAGGAATTAAGTAATGTCGTAGATAGACCATTATTTTAAATCTTTAAAGATTCCATAATAACAGGGTCTGTACCACAGGACTGGCGTATAGCAAATGTGGTGCCAATATTCAAAAAGGGGACAAAAACTGAACTTGGAAATTATAGGCCGGTAAGCTTAACCTCTACTGTGGGTAAAATCCTGGAGGGTTTCCTAAGAGATGCTATACTAGAGTATCTGAAGAAGAATAACCTCATGACCCAATATCAAAATGGGTTTACGAGGGACCGTTCCTGTCAAACTAATCTGATCAGTTTTTATGAGGAGGCAAGTTCTGGACTGGACCAAGGAAATGCAGTGGATGTTGTGTATATGGACTTTTCAAAAGCTTTTGATACGGTTCCGCACAAAAGTTTGATACATAAAATGAGAACAATGGGGATAGAGGAAAATATATGTATGTGGGTTAAGAATTGGCTCAGTGATAGGAAACAAAGGGTGGTTATTAATGGAAAATACTCAGACTGGGTCTCAGTTAACAGTGGGGTACCACAGGGGTCAGTATTGGGCCCCTTTCTTTTTAACATATTTATTAATCACCTTATAGGGGGCATACAGAGTAATATTTCAATATTTGCAGATGACAGTAAACTCTGCAGGGTAATCAATACAGAGGAGGACAATTTTATATTACAGGAGGATCTATGTAAACTAGAAGCTTGGGCTGATAAATGGCAAATGAGCTTTAATGGGGATAAATGTAAGGTAATGCACTTGGGCAGACGAAATAAAATGTATAATTATATGCTTAATTGTAAAACACTGGGCAAAACTGTAACTGAAAAAGACCTGGGTGTATTGGTGGACGACAAGCTCATGTTTAGTGGCCAGTGTCAGGCAGCTGCTGCAAAGGCAAATAAAATAATGGGATGCATTAAAAGAGGCATACATGCTCATGAGGAGAACATAATTTTACCTCTATACAAGTCACTAGTGTGACCACACTTAGAATACTGTGTACAGTTCTGGTCTCCGGTGTATAAGAAAGACATAGCTGAACTATAGCGAGTGCAGAGAAGAGCGACCAAGGTTATTAGAGGACTGGGGGGTCTGCAATACCAAGACAGGTTATTACACTTGGGGTTATTTACTGTGGAAAAAGAAGGCTTAGGGGTGATCTTATTACTATGTAGAAATATATGAGGGGACAGTACAAAGACCTTTCTACTGATCTTTTTACTCTGAGGCCTGAGACGGGGACAAGGGGGCATCTTCTACGTCTGGAGGAAAGAAGGTTTAATCATAATCACAGACGGTGATTCTTTACTGTAAGAGCAGTGAGACTATGGAACTCTCTGCCGCATGATGTTGTAATGAGTGATTCACTGTTAAAATTTAAGAAGGGCATGGATGCCTTTCTTGAAAAGTATAATATTACAAGTTATAAATACTAGATTCCTTGATAGGGCGTTGATCCAGGGAACTAGTCTGATTGTCGTATGGAGTCGGGTAGGAATTTTTTTCCCCAATGTGGAGCTTAGCGTTTGCCACATGTTTTTTTTTTGCCTTCCTCTGGATCAACATGTTAGGCTATGGGTTGAACTAGATGGACTTAGTCTTCCTTCAACCTTAAAAACTATGTTACTATGTTACTATGTTACCACGTGGCACAGGTTTTGCTATCACTTATCCCTTTTATTTTAATAACTGTTTTATGCATATATGTAAATTGTCTCTTTTATATATAATATTTTGTATATCTTTTGTAAACACTGCCCACTTTCGGGAGTAAATCATTATTATTTACCAGCTTCGTTCTTCTTGTCCTATGTCGAGCAAACATGTTCCTCACCCGCTAATTCACGTTACCTAACGGGTACCCGATCCACCAGTTAAGCGATCGGTGGTGGCAGTATACCAGTATTTATGTGATATTGTGGTTTGAGGGCGGCTGGTCGGAGGTATATATACGTTCCTGGAAGGAACAGGTGGTATATATACGTCCTGTCACATCACCTGCTGCAATAGTCGACATAAATTAGAGCAGCTGTGCCTGTGCTTATCCTCGGTCAATACCGTGTTCGACCAGCAGGATAAGGGGGCGCCAGAGAGCTGCAGGGTCTGACCAATTGGTGTTTTCCTGACAATTGGTGGCAAGCGGTGGGATCATAGGACATTAGTGATCTGGTTTGAGCAATCATTCCTCTCACTAAAAACTTGCACGGTTCTTACCTGGACCCTGCACAAAAGTTTTGAAGATCGAACTCAGTGTTTATTAGATCGGAGACAATACTGTATATGTAGCAGATACCCCTACCCTTCTTCGGTTTTTCTTTTCTATTTTTATTTTGGTGATCATGGTCATCGTTGGGGAGCACTGGTACAGCCAGCCGAAAAAGGACACTCTTATTGGAATATGTATAATCAAAGGCATTGACCCCCTCGGCAAAAACAAAGAACAAATGGCTGCTGCACTGGTGCAGCTGGAGACCGAGCAAGCCCGTCTCCAGACCTCAGCAGGGCCAGGGGTCAGCCGAGATATGGACAGTACTGCTGCAAGGGTCCCACCTGTAGACGCACGCCGCGTCAGCGACCAGGGCAGCGTGGACCCCTATCTGCAGATGGCTCTACAGCAACTTCCTGCAGAGGATCATGAAGGACGGCTGAAAGTAATTCAACAGCACCAGGAGGCTTCCGAGCGATGAGCGGAGGCCGAGAGAGCCGAGCGAGCCGAGGCTGAGAGAGCCCAGCGAGAGGCCGAGAGAGCCGAGAGAGCCAAGCAAGAGGCCGAGAGAGCCCAGCGAGAGGCCGAGCGAGCCGAGCGAGAGGCCCAAGCTCAGAGGGCCGATGAACTGCAGATGGCCCAACTCGGGATACCAGCATCCACCTCACGGAGCAGTGAGACCAACAATGCGACCCTGTTTAAGCCCCGTCCAGAGCATTTTCCTGTGATGGAAAAGGACGGCGACCTCGACACCTTTCTGAGGGGTTTTGAAAAGACTTGCAGACAGTACCAGCTGCCTGAGGACCAGTGGGCCCGATACTTAACTGCAGGGCTGCGATGCAAAGCTCTGGATGTGTTTGTGGCTCTTCCTCAGAGCCTCGATGGGAACTATGATGCCATTAAGCAGGCCCTAATCCAGAGATTCCAACTGACTCCTGAGATGTACCGAAAAAAGTTCGGGAACCTCCAACGTGGACCGCACGACAGTTACAGTGATGTGGTGCATGGGCTCAGAACCAACTTTGAGCAGTGAATCCAAGGACTGTCAGCGACCACCTTTGAGCAGCTAAAGGACCTGATGGTGAAAGACCAGTTCCTGCATCTGTGTCCAACTGAGGTACGGCAGTTCGTGATGGATCGGGAGCCACCAGATGCCAATAAAGCAGCGCAGATCGCAGACACCTACGAGGCCAACCGGAGACCGGAGGTGCGGAAGCTGGTCGTCGCCAGCTGGAAAGGGGGTAAGCCATCAACCACCACCCCCGACCTTCCGGAGGCCATTTCCCTGTTACCAATGCCCGGCCTGCATCTGATGCCCGCAGGTGTTATTTCTGCAACCAGACTGGTCATCTCAGTGCCACTTGCCCAGAGAAACAGTGTAAGAACCCCCCCATCCAAGGCCACAGGGCCTAATGCATCAGTTCTTCGGGTGGGTGGTCCGGTTGGGAGGGCCTGTGAAAACTTGCAGTCTGTCAGGGTGGGGGACACTGTCACTGTAGGCCTCAAGGACATTGGGGCCGAACGAACCCTCATCCAACCCGAACTGGTGTCCGCTGAAGCGCTTTTTCCGGGAAAGACCCTGACTGTCACCGGGATTGGGGGCGTCCGATGCCCCTTGCCCATGGCCCGGGTTTTTATTGATTGGGGTGCGGGGAGTGGGGTGAAGGAAGTGGGAGTATCCAAAAACCTACCTGCAAATGTTTTGTTTGGGACTGATTTGGGGAGGATGTTTGCTTATTATGTCCCTGACACCCCTCCCCGATCTGATACGGTTGGTAAGGTTAATGCTGATAATGTGAATGTCAATGCTTTACATGATGATGATGATAATGATGATGATGATGTACTGGAAGGTACAGGAGAACTCAGCCATGTAACGCTGCGAGGTGATATTGCTGAGGATCCCCTAGCAGGAGTAAATGTCAGTGCTAAGGGTAATGGGGAGAGGCACAGGGACCATGAAGCAGGTGGTGCTGTGCCAGTGACCAGTGTCACAACAGATGGTGACCTGGCTGATGGTGGCTGCCCCATACGTAGCACTGTGCCTGAGGTAATGGAGGAGGATGGGGAAGTAGTACTCATAGCCGCACAGGCTGATGGGACGGTGTTATTCCTCGGGGAGACGGCCTATATAGCCCCTGTTACCCGCAGTCAGAGTGCTCAGAACGCAAGTAACGCCCTGCCTTCTGGACCCTCCTCGGACAGAGGAATAACAGGATCAGGTATGGACCCAGAGCCGGTCCCAGAGGGTCGCAGTGAGGACGTGGCCTTAACCTCACTTCTGGCTTCCTCCAGCCAGGAGTTTCAGGCAGCTTGGCACTCAGATGCTAGCCTGGAGACGTTAAGGGGCCTCGCTGAGAAACCCACCTCCGACCGAGTCGGATAAGGAGAGGGTATTCTGGGACCAAGGGAGGTGACAGTTCCCTGTACACCCCAACAGGAGTGGCTGAGGGAAAGACAGCTGGTCATCCCCTACCAATTCAGGGACGAGTTGTTGCGAATCGCCCATGAAATTCCACTCGCTGGACACTTGGGGGTCAGCAAAACCAAGGCCCGGCTGTCTCATCACTTTTATCGGCCCAAAATGAGGACAGATGTGGTGAACTACTGTCGCTCCTGTACCACGTGTCAAAGAGTGGGAAAGTCAGGGCAGGCTCCCAAAGCCCCCCTGATCTCTTTGCCTGTGATAGAGGAGCCTTTCCAGAGGATTGCTGTGGACATTGTGGGACCACTGGCCATACCCAGCAGCGCTGGAAAACATTTCATCCTTACCGTGGTAGACTATGCTACCCGATATCAGGAGGCAGTAGCCCTGTCCTCAATTAGGGCGGATAAGGTGGCGGACGCCTTCTTGGCCATCTTTTCGCGAGTAGGCTTTCCCAGGGAGATGCTTACCGACCAGGGGACCCAGTTCATGTCACGCTTAATGGAGGCCCTATGTAAGAAAATGCAGGTGCGGCATCTGGTATCGAGCGCGTATCACCCCCAAACCAATGGTTTGTGTGAGCGATTCAACGGTACCCTCAAACAGATGTTAAAAATGCTGGTTGAGACCCAGGGATGCGACTGGGAGCGATACCTCCCACACCTGCTATTTGCTTACAGAGAGGTTCCACAGGCCTCGACGGGGTTCTCGCCCTTTGAGCTCCTGTATGGCAGGCGTGTCCGAGGACCCCTTGGGTTGATAAGGGAATTCTGGGAAGAAGAGCCGAGCTCCCCAGGAGTGTCCATCGTGGAGTATGTCATGCGCTTCCTTGACAAGATGCAGACCTTGACGCAGTTGGTGCATGACAACATGGTGCAAGCCCAGGCTGACCAGAAGCATTGGTACGACCAGAACGCCCGAGAGCGGACCTACCAGGTGGGTCAGAAGGTGTGGGAGCTGGTCCCCGTACCAAAGGACAAGCTTCAGGCGGCCTGGGAAGGTCCATACGTCATTCACCAACAGCTCAACCCAGTCACCTATGTGATCACTCTTGACCACGCGCGGGGTAGGCGGAAGGCTTTCCACGTTAATATGATGAAGGCTCATCAAGAACGTGGAGCCTGCGTCCTACCGGTCTGCAGCCTGCCCGAGGATGGGGAGGATGACCCCCTCTTGGACATGCTGGCCCAAGCGAAGGCCAGCGGGTCCCTAGAGGATGTAGAGATAAGCGCCTTGCTATCCGCAGACCAGAGGTCTCAGCTGCGAGCAGTGCTGAAACCCTTCCAAGCAGTGTTCACCAACATGCCTGGCAGGACTGAGGCGGCGGTCCATGAAGTGGACACCGGGAATCATACCCCACTCTGGCGGACAGCCTATCGAATCTCCGACGAGGTGCAGCATGTCATGCGCCAGGAGGTCGAGGAGATGCTGAAGTTGGGGGTGATTAAGCGGTCCAAAAGCGCATGGGCCTCACCTGTAGTCCTGGTGCCAAAGAAGGACCGGACCACCCGGTTCTGTGTGGACTACAGGGGGCTCAACGCTATCACAGCCTCTGACGCACAACCAATGCCACGCATTGAGGAGCTGCTGGAGCGGTTAGCCAGCGCGAGCTATCTCTCCATTATGGATCTGAGTCGGGGATATTGGCTGATTCCCTTGAGCCCCGGGGCCCAGGACAAGTCCGCCTTTATCACCCCCTTCGGATGGTATGAATCCACGGTCATGCCTTTTGGCATGAAGAATGCCTCTGCCACGTTCCAGCGAATGGTCAACCACCAGCTCCAGGAACTGGAGAGGTACGCAGTGGCGTACCTGGATGATATTGCCGTCTTCAGTCCCACCTGGGAGGATCACCTCGAGCATCTGCAGCAGGTGCTTGGGCGCATTCACCAGGCGGGCTTGACCATTAAGCCAGGAAAGTGCCAGATGGGCATGAACGAGGTCCACTACCTGGGGCACCGGGGAGGTGGGGGTACTCTGAAGCCAGAGCCTTGGAAAGTGGACGCTATCGTGTCCTGGCCTACCCCCAGGACCAAGAAGCAGGTGCAGTTCTTCTTGGGCACCGCAGGGTACTATAGATGCTTTGTACAAGACTATAGTAGCCTTGCGAAGCCCTTGACAGACCTCACCAGGAGGAGCCTACCCCATTCAGTCAAATGGACAGATGAATGCGAGGTGGCCTTTCGGGCTTTGAAGACTGCCTTGAGCAGATCTCCTGTGCGAAAGGCGGTCGACGGCACACGGCCCCTCTTCTTACAGACCGACGCCAGTGAGTTTGGCCTCGGTGCTGTACTCAGCCAGGTCGACTCGGGGAACCAAGAACACCCCGTGTTGTACCTAAGCCGGAAACTGCTGCCGAGGGAAGTGGCCTATTCCACCATAGAGAAGGAGTGCCTGGCCATTGTATGGGCCCTCAACCGTTTACAACCTTACTTGTACGGGTGCCACTTCACTGTCGTGACTGACCACAACCCCCTGAGTAAGCTGCACACCATGTCCGGTGCCAACGGAAGGTTGTTACGCTGGAGCCTCACCCTCCAGCAGTACGACTTTACCGTTCAACACTGCAAAGGCAGCGAGCATGGCAATGCCGATGGGTTGTCCCAGCGAGGGGAGCCTCCAGAGATATGCTTGGAGGAGTACCAGAAGGTCATACCTCCATAGCGCAGTCTAAAAGGGGGAGGTGTCAGGCAAAATGTATTTTTGGTCCTAGTTTTAAAAAATGAGAGATGTCTCAAATCTTCACCCCCTGTTCATTTGCAAGAGTCTTACATAGACCTCACTGTGGCTTTCCCCAACCCTCAGGAATTTTTATGACCGTCATAAAGCCTCAGCCCAGAGCAAACATACTGGTATACCCTGGATTTTTCCCTCCAATCCTATTGTTTAGCTGTACAAACGTGTAATGTCGATTTTAATAATGCACATGACTGTCACAAACACAGGGACCACATTTTTGAGATGGTCACCTTTTTCCAATTGCGATGGTGTGGTTTTCGTGACTAGGAGACCACCGGAAGCCCGGGAAATGGGTTCTGAGCTTCTGAGCATCATAGAGATTTCATATTTGATATCCATCTTCATGAATAGTGGTGACGGCAAACATGATGTCTCCATCTTGGATGTGGGACCCCCCCACACACCAAGATATGAAATCTGAAGGATTTTTAGGTCTTCTGCAGCTGGGTGGGTTCACAAAGCCAAGCCCCCGTGTCAGGTAAACACCATGTCTCCTAAGGTTTTGGCCCCTTTACTAAAAACCAGTACGGCCATTTTAAGTCATTCTTGCCAGGGACGTCAGACGCATGCACACCACGCTGCGTGGAAGAATCACATCTAATTTCCGGGGAGCCATCACCCCCACAGAATCTGAGACCATCACCACGTGGCACAGGTTTTGCCATCACTTATCCCTTTTATTTTAATAACTGTTTTATGCATATATGTAAATTGTCTCTTTTATAATATTTTGTATATCTTTCGTAAACACTGCCCACTTTCGGGAGTAAGTCATTATTATTTACCAGCTTCGTTCTTCTTGTCCTATGTCGAGCAAACACGTTCCTCACCCGCTAATTCACGTTACCTAACGGGTACCCGATCCACCTGTTAAGCGATCGGTGGTAGCAGTATACCAGTATTTATGTGATATTGTGGTTTGAGGGCGGCTGGTCGGAGGTATATATACGTTCCTGGAAGGAACTGGTGGTATATATACGTCCTGTCACATCACGTGCCGCAATAGTCGACATAAATTAGAGCAGCTGCGCCTGTGCTTATCCTCGGTCAATACCGTGTTTGACCAGCAGGATAAGGGGGCGCCAGAGAGCTTCAAGGTCTGACCAATTAGTGTTTTCCTGACAATCATATCTTGTATCCGGCTAGAAAGACCCTGACAAAATTGACTGCACATAGCCATATTCATTCCAGGAGGTCTCCACTGCCCAGCATCTGAACTGAAAGAAGTAGACCGCCACACTACTATTTCCCTGAAGCAACCTGCAGATCATTAATTCAGCAACAGCAACTTTATTGGGGTTGCCATAAATGAGTCACAGAGCAAAGAAAAAAGCATCAACTGAGGAAAGCACAGGAGAATCCTCAAGCAGAGAAAATGCCCAAGCCTAAGGATCGCCATGGAGCAACAACATAATACCCACGCGTTGACTCTCTCCCACGGATGATGCAGGACGTAGATGAAAAAACAACTTACATGTGTTTCTCACTAAATTAAAATATCATCAAAAAGTTCAGTTCTTCAAAACAAAAACTGAAACTCCTATATTATATAGAGTCATTACAGAGTGATCTATTTCAAGTGTTTATTTCTGTTAATGTTGATGATTATGGCTTACAGCCAGTGAAAACACAAAAGTCATTATCTCAGTAAATTAAAATAATTAACAAAAAACACCTGCAAAGGCTTCCTAAGCATTTAAAAACAGTCCCTTAGTCTGTTTCAATAGGCTCCACAATCATGGGGAAGACTGCTGACTCGACAGATGTCCAGAAGGCAGTCATTGACACACTCCACAAGGAGGGTAAGCCACAAAAAGTCATTGCTAAAGAAGCTGGCTGTTCACAGAGTGCTGTATCCAAGCATATTAATGGACAGTTGAGTGGAAGGAAAAAGTGTGGTAGAAAAAGGTGCACAGCAACCGGGATAGCCGCAGCCTTGAAAGGATTGTTAAGAAAAGGCCATTCAAAAATTTTGGGGAGATTCACAAGGAGTGGACTGCTGCTGGAATCATTACTTCAAGAGACACCACACACAGACGTATCCAGAACATGGGCTACAAGTGTCGCATTCATTGTGTAAAGCCACTCATGACCAATAGACAACGCCAGAAGAGTCTCACCTGGGCCAAAGAGAAAAAGACCTGGACTGTTGCTCAGTGGTTCACGGTGTTGTTTTCAGATGAAAGTAAATTTTGCATTTCATTTGGAAATCAAGGTCCCAGAGTCTGGAGGAAGAGTGGAGAGGCCACAATCCAAGCTGCTGGAGGTCTAGTGTGAAGTTTCCACAATCAGTGATGGTTTGGGGAGCCATGTCATCTGCTGGTGTAGGTCCACTGTGTTTTATCAAGATCAAAGTCAGCGCAGCCGTCAACCACAAAATTTTAGAGCACTTCATGCTTCCCTCTGCCGACAAGCTTTTTGCAGATGGAAATGTCATTCTCCAGCAGGACTTGGCCCCTGTCCACACTGCCAAAAGTACCAATACCTGGTTTACACACAACAGTATCACTGTGCTTGATTGGCAGCAAACTCGCCTGACCTTAACCTCATAAAAAATCTATGGGGTATTGTCAAGAGGAAGACAAGAGACACCAGCCGCAACAATGCAGACGAACTGAAAGCTGCTATCAAAGCAACCTGGGCTTCCATAACACCTCAGCAGTGCCACAGGCTGATCGCCTCCATGCCACGCCGCATTGATGCAGTAATTGATGCAAAAGGAGCCCCGACCAAGTATTGAGGGCATTTACTGAACATACATTTCAGTAGGCCCAAATTTGGGATTTTAAAAACATTTTTCAAACTGTTGTTATAAAGTATTCTAATTTACTGAGATAATGACTTTTGTGTTTTCATTGGCTGTAAGCCATAATCATCAACATTAACAGAAATGAACACTTGAAATAGATCACTCTGTAATGACTCTATAGAATATACGAGTTTCACTTTTTGTATTGAAGAACTGAAATAAATTAACTTTTTGATGATATTCTAATTTAGTGAGAAGCACCTATACATGAAGTAAGAAAAATTAAAAACTTACTTCAGTCCTTGTTAAAACAATCCGGCAAAATTACCTTTGGCTCAGAAGGCGGTTTTAGGTGTAGCAGAACCTGCGTAGCGGCGGTCAACACATGCTGTTGTTGCTGTTGATATTTGCCACTTCCGACAACAAGGACCACAATTGCGCAGTCAGGGTATCCACAGCATCCATGATGATTTCTCAGCACATATAAAATGGAGTGAGCTGGTGATAATGTTATGCTTGTGTAACAACTCACTCAGGAAAAAAGATAACAAACTAAAAACTGCAATGGAGTCTGAGAGTTCCTGTACAGACTAGAGATCCTGACCAGCAGTCCCTAAAGGTTCCCGTGTGAGCAGAGATAGCCCTAACCACAGACAAGAAGATGGCAGCTCGGACCTAAACTACCTGAAAGGCCGTCGAGCGCTTCTCGTTCATCTTAAGGGGATGTGCGCAAGTTCAGGATTTGATTGCAGAAATTTCTGCAAGGTTTCTGCATTTCTTGGCAGAAAAACCGCTGCGACAAAAACAAGCGTTTTGCCGCGATTTTGATGCATATTTTTATTGCGTTTTTGTACAGCAATGAATGCTTTTGTGGAGCTAAATAAAGATATATAAAAAAAGAAACTCGGGGCATCACTTTAACCCTTGAATTACCACCGAACCTGGGGTGAGTATATTGGTTAATTTAAATGATTAAAGAATGTGTCTGTTGTATTTCTAATAAAGTGTTCTATGCTCTGTATGTGTTTATTTAACTCTTTACTTACAAGTTTAGTAATGAGGGTGTCTGGTTGACACATCTTCATCACTAAACAAAAGGTTTTGTGTCAGTGACACCTAATCCCATAAACCCTAATCCCATTAGCCCTAATTCCCATTCATGTAATTTCTGGGACAGATGAGAGCTGCTATTTTAAGCCTAGGAAGGGGCCATTAGTCCAACATGTTCCCTGGCTATTAATAATAGCTCACAGCTGTTTGGTTAGCCGCTACGTCCCCAGCAACCAGCTGCGCTTTGAACGCAGAGTATTTTTGCTGCATCCAAAACGCAGTGTTCAAATGCCGCACTTCTTTTGTAAGTACATGCAGGTCCACCGCATGTAATGACATTTCAATCGGTCTCCGCTACAGAAATTTACGTGTTGCAGGTGAGTTTGGGTACGTGCCTATGATCAGTAAATGCTGCGGGTTTAACGCTGCATATTTATGCAGAATCAAACCCGCAGCGGCCAGATGTTACAGCATAGTGAATGGTATTTCTAGAAATTCCATGTCCACTATGCATGCATCTGAGGCTGCGCATCACCCGCGGACAGACATGTGGTGCGTCTTTCAGGAAAGCAGCATGTCAAATTTACTTGCAGTGTCGCTAGTCTCCACAACAGAAATTTGACCACTATAATGTATTGAATGTGGTAAGTCCGCATGGTTCAGTGAACACATGCGGATTTACCAGCGTTCAATAGAACCCAGGGTTTTGGACGCAGCAAAAATATGCTGCTTCCAAAGCGCTGCTATGTCCGGATCGTGGGTGCATAGCCTAAAATAAAAAAAAAATGGTGTGGGCTCCCATGTCATTTTCATAACCAGCAGAGGGAAAGCCAACCACTGGGGGCTGATATTACTAGCCGGGGAAGGGGCTATTAGCCAAAAATATCCTCTGGCTATTAATAACAGCACACAGTTGTTTGCTTAGCCTTTATTAGCTAGATTACAGGGGGACCCCATAGAAAAATTTACATAGGGTCCCTCCTATAAAATCTAACCAGCAAAGGCTAGGCAGACTGCTGCAGGCTGATATTAATAGCCAGGGAAGGGGCCATGGATCCTGGCCCCCTCCGAGGATAATAATATCAGCTCTCATCGGCTCCATAACTGGTGCATCCATAAGATGCGCCAAATCTGGCACTTAGCCACCAACTTGCCCTGGTGCGGTGGCAAGTGGGGTAATAGGGTTGGGATTTTTGTCAGCCTTGTATTGGCAGCTGACATGAAGCCCAGGTTAGTAATGGAGGGCGTGTATAAGATGCTCCCATTACTAACCCAATAGTAAAGTTTTTTAAATAAAGATACTGTCATAATAAAGTCTTTTATTTTGAACAAAATTACACACGGTTCTAATCATTTAAAAATAGAAAACACCATTATACTCATCTAACGCCTAATCCGCTGAAGCCATTGTCCCCTGTAAGAAACCAAAAATAAAAAAACAACCATATCCCTCATCTGTCTGCCTTGATGACATAATCCAGTGTCGACCATCTGGGTCACTTCTACAGTAGTCACACCAGCAATCACTGGTGTGACTGTTGTAGAGGACAGCACTGTATACACTGACAGTAGTGTAATCAGTTTATAGCGCTGAGTTGCCGGGACTGAGGTCACTTGAATTCATCAGCTGAAGATCAGCTCACTTACTGTTTCAGTGTTGCGTGAGAAAATTCTCATACAGCACTGGTGCCGTAAGTGAGGTCACCGGATCTCTCCGTTGATCTTCAGCTGATGAACTCATGTGATCTCAGTCCCGGCAACTGAGCGCTATATACTGCTGGGAACGATCACGCTCTTGTCAGAGTATAGCATGCTGCTGGGTGATCGGATCTCCGCGGGACATCGGGATTACGGCGGATCTGTGAATATAAGGTGTTTTTTATTTTAATATCGATTTTAACTTTTTTTTTTTTTGCACTGCGCACAGGCATTGGCTGAGGACACTACTTCCCCCTGAGCTGCGCCTGCTCCCGCTATTGTCAGCGGGAGTCGCCGTAGGATAATGGGAGGAGTCTCCTGCGGGCAATTCTTTGTGCGTTTTTGCCACGTTTTTGACTCAAACTTGAATTGAGTCAGTCAAATACGCAGCAAACATCCACAGCAAATCCGCAAATCTTTTTATACCTGCGTTTTTGCTGCAGATTTGACTGACTCATTTGAAGTCAATGGGTGAAAAATGCTGCAGAAACACACAAAGAATTGACAAGCTGCAGATTTAAACGCAATGACAATCCTGACAGGAAAATTCCAGATCATGTGCACAGCACTTCAGGATTGTCATTGCATTAGCTAGCACACGGATTACCTAGCGTTTTTGGTCCAGAACCAGAGGGTAGCGCAGAGTGTAAATTACATACAAAAGGGAAAGGGTGCTGAAAAAAGGAAAGATCCCAGAGTGAGTTAAGTTAACCACAGAATACAAAATAGAGTGTAAAGTAAATACTGTTAGATTATTTGCTGCCTACTTCCTAAAAAAGAAATAGAAGGTAGGTGCAAAGTAAAGAACAAAAACTACAAGGAAATAAACCCTAGCTGGAATTTCACTGACTGGCTTTAATGTGTAGCAGAATGGCTGAACAACCAAAATAAACTATCACCAGCAGGAAATGCCAGCAAGGGGACAGAATATAAAGCTGCACCGAAAAGGTGATAGGGCACACAAATGAAAACACCAGTGTTATTCTAAACAGACTGCAGCCAGAATAACAGATCCTAAACACCAGGATAAAAGGTGTGTCTGCTGTGGCTTGGAGGACAAAGAAGCTGACCACAAAACAGACTCAGGGGTTCAAATCCAAGAGCATGACAATGTGTTGGAGTTGCGCAAAAATTTTGTAACTTTTTTGATATTTTAATTCCAGTTTGAATCAGCACCACCAAAATGGCCCAAGTTGGTACAAAGCGTGGCAATGCCTGCCTGCAAAATTCATCAAAAGTGCTGGCATTCTGACTGGTGTAACATTTTTGGCACAGCGCATGGAAGTGCACACCAGTTAGGAGAGGTGCCGAATTCATTAAGTGGCGTGTGATTCTTAATGAATTTGGACCTTCTACTCCTGTAAGACTGTCGTAGTATGATTGTGTTCTACACCAGTCTTGGTGAATAAGCCCCAAAACTTTTCTTATTCTTCTATAACTTCCTGTGTCATGCTCCACCCTCTATGCCCTGCTTGAGGTGACGCGCCCCCTGGGCCAGTGCTGTTTGGGGATTACCCGGAGCCGGATCAGATGGGGGTTGTAGTCTCCGAGTGGCGGTGACCCGGTCCGTGCCCAGGGTGTCAAACTCAGTGTGTGGCAGTCTTTACAGATGTTGTTAAAGGTCCTTAGTGTCGACTACGCCACCCGTTGATTTGCGGTCAAAAGGCCGCCGCTGCAGAAGGGTCCGCTGAGGCTGGTGGTATGTGTGCAGCTCTGGTAGTATAACCCCCAACGGGAGGGGTATAGCCTCAGGGGGTCAGTTGTAGAGGGTGGTGGTTGTGGTGGTGCAGTGAGGGTAGTAATAAGACTCCGAGTCGGACTGTGCAGTTCAGGGTTTTACTTACTGCTTTTGTGTTGGTCACTCCGGCCTTGAGTGACCGCCCGAGCCGTGCTGCGTCCACCAGGTCCTGGACTCGGCCAACCCCCAGGTGATTCTGGAGCGTGGTCCTGAGCTCCCTTTCTGACTTGTCCTTCTCTCTGGCCTTCCCCACCAGGGATCCACCTAAGTCCGGCTCCCTCGGGCCTCTTGTTGGTAAACCCTTGTCTCTGGGTTCCCTGACCCTATTCTTGGTGTGCCTTCTGGGTGGATTTAGTGGGTGGTCGTGGCAGATCCTGCCCACGACCTCCGGTCTCTGGCTAAGGATTAGGGCCCTCCACCAGCTTGGGATCCGGTACCCTTGTGCCAACTCTTCACCCTCTGGTCTAATTTTGGGTTCTTGGAGTTCCCTCTTCTCCCCCTCTGGGTCCTTCTTTCTCCTCTCTCTCACTCTCTTGGCCTTGGAGCTGGCCGAGCTGCTCTGCTTGTCTGACCAAAACCTCTACAAAAGACCCTGATCTAAGATGGTTCCCACCTTATATACTCCCTCTATGTGTGAGCTCAGGTGACCAGCACCCAATGAGCTCCTAGCATTACCCAGACTGCTCCCCCTATCTGCCCCTACACTACTGGGATGTTCCACCCCCCTCCCACTCCAGCCAGGGACAGACACTGTCGTACCTGCACATTTCTCTAGTGGGAGTACCATTGGTCTGTCCCCCGGAAATGGGATGTATGTAGTGCATGCAGCCTACTGAGCTCAGTTCCACACTCCATCCTTACCCGGGAGTGGAATACCACACCTCTGGCTTGAGGTGTAATACCCCTGTAGCAGCCGAATCCTCAGGGTGCTACATTCCCCCCTGGTAAATCACAGCACGTCCTCGGGCTGTAAGATACAAAAACATCCAAAACATACAATTTTTTTCATAAACATAAACATAGAAAACATCATATATATATCATCAGCAATAAACTTTTCATATAAATAACATTCTTGTTCCTCCGGCCACGGTGCAACTTGTGACCGGGTAAAGTGCGACAGTCTCTTTAAGCAAAACAACAGTTTCCTATAAAACCGGTAGGGGGCGCCTTAGGAAGCGCAACTATATACAAGGGGAATATGGCCGCTCTCAGTCCTCGGCCAGGTAATGGGAATAGGGACACACGGGTTAACAGTTCACTCTTGTCCCAACGGGGACATATTTAAAGCAGCAACAGTTCACTGTACCCCGATGGGTAACTATTTACAGTCTCTTTACCGTACTTTAACGACGGCGTCCTCCTGCTCCTTCTTTGGATTTAGACCCGTCCGGGTCCTCTTGCTCCTCCTCACACCGCAGCTCCTCCTCCGTCAGGCGATGTACATGGAGGGCGTAGGGTCCTTTGGCACACTTGTGCCGGGTGAAGGTGACCTCGTCCCCTACGTACAGGTCACGACCTCTGTGTCCCTCCGGCAGATGGCTTTCTACGTCTCTGCGTGTGACAAAGACGTCGCCGGGGGTATGATGGTCTTTTATGAAGCCCCACCCATGCTGCAGGTTGAATTTAATCACAGTCCCGGTGGTACGGGGACCATGAGCTGCACGGGGGTTCCTCCTGGTCCGGCTCTTCTGCTCCGCGCTCCTTATCTGTGCTTGCTGTTCCCGGACCCGCCTCTCTCTCCGCTCCTTCTCGAAGACCTCGAGCTGCTGGTGGCAGCACTCTGCACGCTCCGCTGCGGCCGCCCGAGTCTCCTGAGTGAACCCCATGAGGTCTCCTTCGGTGGGGTCCCACTCAAACTGTGCCTCCTCTAGCGGGGGCTGGGTCCTCCTGACGGGCTTCGGAACCGGAATCAGGGGTTCATCTAGGGGTCTTTCTTTCCGGAGTCGGGGATGGTGAAACTCCGGTGGCCATATGAAGGGCTGCCCATCCGGGCACGTATGCTGGGCGAACAGGTCCTCACCCAGGTGCGGTACTTTAGGTGTTATGGGCGCTGTTTTGGTAGCGGCGCCCGGGTTGACCAGGCCTTGCGACCAGGCTTGGGGCACGCTAAAGGAAAAGGGCACCGTAAGAACGGCGGCGCCCGTGGTTACTCGGCCCTGCGACCAGGCTGGTGGCTCCGCGGAGGTAGGGGGCGCTGTTGGAATGGCGGCGCCCGGGTGTACTAGGCCTTGCGACCAGGCTGATGGTATTTCCTGCTTTGCCGCGCTCAGGGTCGAAGCGCGTGACGTCACAGGGGTCGCGGCCGCGGTTTCCGGTTGAGGCCTAGTCTGCGGCGGTGACGATGCAGCGACGGGCACGGCAGGGGGAATTTCGGGCTCTGCGACGGGGAGCTGGGGCAGGCACGCGGTTTCCCGGCTCGGGGTAGAGACGTCCCCTTTACCTGCCTCCATTCGTTCAGCTCCCTTCTTGGCGCCGTCTCCGGCCGCGAGTCCTCCTGCACCATCCTCAGAGGCGGTCTGTCTCCTCGTCTCGGGTGGTGTGCTCCGCTGACGGGTTTCGGTCCGCTGGGCCATCTCTCGGCTCCACTCCGCCAACGTCTCTCGCTGCACCCGGGCCATCCTCCGTGCGAGGCCCTCCAGCGCAGTCTATGCACACTCCCGGTCTCGGGGGAGCTGTGCCAGGACCTCCACTAGGCCTAGTGGGGTTGTGGCTTGTAGCAGGCTCCTGACCACTGGGTCGGTGCTGCCTGACTCTCCTTCCATCTCCGGGTACGACTTCTCCGGAGTCCTCTCCAGACTTCTTGTATCCGGGTGCGCTCTCTCCAGACTGCTCCAGGCGACACCCATCTTCGTTCTCTTGTTCTGTCTCCGCCCACATTGAGGGTGGTCCCGGGGCCACTTTGTGATTGTCAGTTCCAGGGGCAGTTCTCTTACGCTGATGGACACTTCCAGCATCACAGTCTCTGTTGGTGGGCGCGGTTTCCGCTTTTGGCGCCATTCTTCGACCTGGCCCACGATGGGAGGTGGCCTCTTGCCACCCTCTGGCACGCCCATAATGGCGTCCGCTCTTCCAAGGCGGGAAATCTTTGGAAATGGTGGGAATCGTCTCCCAGTGGCGGGAAACTTCATGGATGGCGGGAAAAAGCTGCAAATGGCGGACAACCGGCGGGAAACGACCTGTGATGGGGTCCGTTGGCGGGGACCCTCCGGAACCGGCGGGAGACTTCTTTTTAAGGTAACGGTGAACTTTTCTTCAGGCACGCAGTACCCGGTTGTTGCGGGCACGTAATCCTGCCGACTACGCCAAAGTTGACGCGCCCCCTGGGCCAGTGCTGTTTGGGGATTACCCGGAGCCGGATCAGATGGGGGTTGTGGTCTCCGAGTGGCGGTGACCCGGTCCGTGCCCAGGGTGTCAAACTCAGTGTGTGGCAGTCTTTACAGATGTTGTTAAAGGTCCTTAGTGTCGACTACGCCACCCGTTGATTTGCGGTCAAAAGGCCGCCGCTGCAGAAGGGTCCGCTGAGGCTGGTGGTATGTGTGCAGCTCTGGTAGTATAACCCCCAACGGGAGGGGTATAGCCTCAGGGGGTCAGTTGTAGAGGGTGGTGGTTGTGGTGGTGCAGTGAGGGTAGTAATAAGACTCCGAGTCGGGCTGTGCAGTTCAGGGTTTTACTTACTGCTTTTGTGTTGGTCACTCCGGCCTTGAGTGACCGCCCGAGCCGTGCTGCGTCCACCAGGTCCTGGACTCGGCCAACCCCCAGGTGATTCTGGAGCGTGGTCCTGAGCTCCCTTTCTGACTTGTCCTTCTCTCTGGCCTTCCCCACCAGGGATCCACCTAAGTCCGGCTCCCTCGGGCCTCTTGTTGGTAAACCCTTGTCTCTGGGTTCCCTGACCCTATTCTTGGTGTGCCTTCCGGGTGGATTTAGTGGGTGGTCGTGGCAGATCCTGCCCACGACCTCCGGTCTCTGGCTAAGGATTAGGGCCCTCCACCAGCTTGGGATCCGGTACCCTTGTGCCAACTCTTCACCCTCTGGTCTAATTTTGGGTTCTTGGAGTTCCCTCTTCTCCCCCTCTGGGTCCTTCTTTCTCCTCTCTCTCACTCTCTTGGCCTTGGAGCTGGCCGAGCTGCTCTGCTTGTCTGACCAAAACCTCTACAAAAGACCCTGATCTAAGATGGTTCCCACCTTATATACTCCCTCTATGTGTGAGCTCAGGTGACCAGCACCCAATGAGCTCCTAGCATTACCCAGACTGCTCCCCCTATCTGCCCCTACACTACTGGGATGTTCCACCCCCCTCCCACTCCAGCCAGGGACAGACACTGTCGTACCTGCACATTTCTCTAGTGGGAGTACCATTGGTCTGTCCCCCGGAAATGGGATGTATGTAGTGCATGCAGCCTACTGAGCTCAGTTCCACACTCTATCCTTACCCGGGAGTGGAATACCACACCTCTGGCTTGAGGTGTAATACCCCTGTAGCAGCCGAATCCTCAGGGTGCTACAGAGGCATAACACAGTATCAACTTTGCTTGGAGTGCTCCTTTATTTGTTAAAGGGAATCTTTCACCAGGTTTTTGCTAAGTATGAGCAGCATATTGTAGGGGCAGAGACTTTTTGTCTGTTTAATAACCAGTGTGAACAGGCTCCCATATTTTGCATGTATACCAATTTATACTCCAGTTCATTTTTTTCGGTTAAGTCTCAGATTGCATAGCAAAAACCGGCTGACAGATTCCCTTTAATGCTAAAGGAGGAGAAGCATGTTTTATATTGAGACATATTTATTTTGTAGCAACAAGATGGGTAAGTACTCCTATAAGGTTGTCTTCTGCTACAACTTTGGGGCCCATTTTGGGGTCAGAGCCTGGTTGGAGACCACTAGCTTGTGCATAGAGTCACATTGACCTAAAGTAAAGTTCATACTCCAACTTGCTTGTTGCATGGTCCACTCCCTTGAACATGCAGCACGGATGCTCTATATGTGCATGCAGCACGGATGCTCTATATGTGCATGCAGCTAGGATGCTCTATATGTGCATGCAGCACAGATGCTCTATAATTGCATGCAGCACAGATGCTCTATATGTGCACGTAGCACGGATGCTCTATACATGCATGCAGCACGGATGTTCTATATCTACATGCAGCACGGATGCTCTATATGTACATGCAGCACAGATGCTCTATATGTACATGCAGCACGGATGCTCTATATGTGCATGCAGAACGGATGCTCTATATGTGAATGCAGAATGGATGCTTTATATGAGCATGCAGCATGCATGAGCTATATGTGCATGTGACGCGCCCCTGGGCCTGTGTCGCGCTGCGTTGCGCACGCGGGAGCTTACCCGGAGCCGGATCTGTTGAGGGTTGTAGTCTCGTGGCGGTGATCCGGTCCGTGCCCAGGGAGTCAGACTAAGTGGCGCTGTTTTAGCGGTAGATGTTGGACGACTACGCCACCCGTTGAGTGCAGCCAGGGAGCTGCTGCTGCAGGGCAGACCGCTGAGGCCGGTGGTAGGATTGTGCAGCGTGATAGTATAACCCCCAACGGGAGGGGTATGGCCTCAGGGCAGCCGACGTGGATGATGGGGGTAGCAGGAACCACTCGGAGACGGTACTGTGTAGTTCAGGGTCTTTACTGGTGACAAAGATAGACCCTCCCGGAGTACTGGCTAGCGATTGGGGCCTGGTCAGTCCTTGAGCAGATGGGATCTCCCCTGGCCAGGCGGAGTTGTAGGCCTCCCAAACTAACGATACTCTTCTGGCTACCTTGCTAGAGGCGGGTATAAGTAGCCCACGTGCCTGAGTGTACCGTGTGGTGCTCACCCGTATGGCCGGTGACTCGGGGCCTTCGGGTTTCTGGGCCAGAGGACCTGCAATCCCCTGCCGGTCGGTTTCTGCTGCTGGATAGGAGTTAGTCCCCACAGCCTCGGACTCCGGGTCCGGTGATAACTTCTCAGTCAGGGCGAGCTCTGCAGCTGCCAACCCCTGACTCCTTGTAACACTGCTCCCACAGAGCTCCTGTTGTTTCTTCCTATATTTGCTTCTTTTCTCTGCTTCTTCTCTACTCACTCACCCTGCCTCAGCCCTAGGTTTATATAGGGGAAGTTCTTCCCCTCCCAGGACTGGGCAGGAGGTGTGGCATGCATAGGATCCCTGACCAAGAGACCTCCCACCTGCTCTCAGACATAACATTGCTGTTACTGTGGAAAACCAGACCCCTGGGGTGCCACATTCCCCCCTAGTGAAATTTAGTACTCCGGGACTAAACATATTTTAGAAAAACATAACAAGATATAACAATAACAATAAAGAAACACATAAAGGTGGTCACGGCATGTCCATAACCGGGTGCAGTCTTTGAAGAAAGCAAGGTGTCCATTTCACCAAAACAGGGAGACGTAACCAGGTAGGGGTCTGTCCTGCCCCGAGTCCTTAACAGTCTTTAGTCCGTCCTGGGTTACGCTCCAACTATGTACAAAGGATTCCCGGTAAATCCACCAAGGACTCCTAAAAATAACTAGAAACACATAATTATACACAAGCAACAATAAACAGGTAACCACAAATAAAACAATTTATACACTTCAAATCCTCCAACGTGCGGGTAACTGGCCCCTAGTGGCCCTAGTGGACCTACGGAGCTGACTGTCTGGCCCTGAACTACAGGGTGTAGGAGCTGTTAAGGGTAAACTGGGCAGCGGTCTACGGGCCCTTTGGCTCACTAGGGATATGGCAGGCTCACTGCAAGCAGAGGGTTGATCCTCCTGGTCTGCTGGTGTGGGGTCTTCTGCCTCCTGGACCGGCTGTTCTTCCAGCTCTACCTGTTGCTCCGTAGGTGCTTGGGATGCTGGTTGGAGGAAGGTGAGTACGGGTACCACAACTGCACCATTGACTTGAGTCCAAGACCGAGGGAAGTCTCCGAGCACAGTATTAACCATGTCTTCCCTTTCCTCTACGGGTCGAGGGTCTTCTTGTTCCTCTTCAGGGTTCCGTAGCTGTTCGGGACACTTCTTCAGGTGATCCCGGGATACAATGGTTGTGGTTTCCCCTCCGTCTTTACTGATGGTACAGACCTTTGGGTTGTCGTGGCTTGAGGGCAGTACGGTGTACGGGTCCTTCTCCCACTGGTCGTCCAACTTGTGGAACCGTCTTTTTCTCTTCAAGACCTGCTCTCTGGGTACCAGGGGAACAGCGGGAGCATACTGGTTGTAAGTTTTCTCTTGTCTTTCCCTAGCCTGACAGAGACTTCGCTCCACGCTCTCCTGTACTCTCCGGTACTGCTGCTGCCTCTCTGTGTCCCAGTCTGCTTCTGGTGAAGTGTCCTCAGGTGTCAGGACTCCCATTTCCAGGTCAACAGGTAACTTACCAGGTCTCGCCCTCATTAGGTAAGCCGGGGTACAGTTGGTGGAACCTACCGGGATGTGGTTGTATAGGTCCACCAGATCGGGCAGCTTCTCAGGCCACAGACTGCGTTCTTCCAGGGGCAACGTTTTCAGAAGATCCATTACCACCTGGTTCATTTTCTCACAAAGTCCATTAGTTTGCGGATGATAGGGTGTCGTCCTTATCTTCCGGCAGCCATACAGAGTGCAGAATTCTTGGAAGACCTCCGCTTCAAAGGCAGGTCCCTGGTCTGTCAACACTTGGTCCGGGTACCCGTGTGGACGGCAGAAATGCTGCTGGAAGGCTCTCGCTGCTGTTCGAGCTGTTAAGTCCTTGACGGGGACGACAACCAAGAACCGGGAGTAGTGAACCACGATGGTTAGTGCGTAGACGTAGCCACTTCTGCTTGGGGTCAGTTTTACATGATCCAAGGCTACCAGTTCCAACGGCTGCCGGGTGACGATGGACTGCAGGGGAGTCTTCTGGCTGGCACGGTCCTTCCTTCTTAGGTTGCACGGGCCACAGTCTCTGCACCACCTCTCGATGGTTCCCCTCATGCCTACCCAGTGGAACCGCTCGCGCAGCAGGAACTCCAGCTTCTTCCATCCGAAGTGTCCAGCCCCGTCGTGGTATGCCTCCATCACCATGGCTGCGTCTCCTCGTGGCACCACTACTTGCCAGATTAGTTCATGCGTCCGGGAGTTAACCATTCTGCGGCACAACTTCCTCTTATAAAGGAACAGTCGTCTCTTCTCAGCCCACAGTTGCTTGGCTTCCTCCGGAGCGTCTGGGTCAAGGCGAGCCTCTGGCCGAGTCAGCATCTCCTTCACCAGTCGGACGGCAGGGTCACTGTCTTGTGTTTCCTCCCAGTTGTAGTGAGGCAAGGGTTTAAACGTAGCGGCTTGCTTACTCCTTACCCGGTGGGAATACTGGATAGTCCCATGCCGGTGGAACGCAGGGAGTTCGACCTCTTCCAGTCCCTCTGGATCTTCTCCTACGTCCGGTAGGTTTGGCATCCTGGACAGGGCGTCCGCGTTGGTATTGGAGCGTCCTGCCCGGTATTTGATTGTGAACTCATAGTTGGACAGACGGGCCATCCATCTCTGCTCTAGGGCACCGAGTCTTGCTGTGTCCAGGTGTGTCAACGGGTTGTTATCCGTGTACACGACGAACCGGGGAAGAAGCGAGGTAGTGCTTAAAGCGTTCGGTGACTGCCCACACCACTGCCAGGAACTCTAGCTTAAATGAGCTGTAATTCTCAGGGTTTCTCTCGGTGGGTCGCAGTTTTCGGCTGGCGTAAGCGATTACTCGTTCTTTCCCCTGCTGGATCTGGGACAGCACGGCTCCTAGCCCGATGTTACTTGCGTCGGTGTAGAGGATAAAGGGCTGGCTGTAATCCGGGTACGCCAGGATTTCATCCCCCGTGAGGGCCATCTTCAGCTGGCGGAAGGACTCCTCTTCCAACTTCTCCCATCTGAAGGGCGGCTTCTGGTTCTTGGCCTTCCGGGACTGGCCTATCAGGAGGTCCTGCATAGGAGCTGCCTTTTTGGTGAAACCGGGGATGAACCTGCGGTAGTAGCCTACCAACCCGAGGAACTGCCGCACTTCCTTTACACTGGAGGGACTTGGCCATTCCTTAATTGCGGTGATCTTATCAGGGTCAGGAGCCACTCCGTCAGCGCTCACCACGTGTCCCAGGTACTGCACCTTTGGTTTCAGGAGGTGACACTTGGAGGGTTTCACCTTTAGGCCGTAGCTTGCCAGAGCTTCGAACACTTCCGCCAGGTGTTTCAGGTGGTCCTCATAAGTCTTAGAATATACGATGACATCGTCCAGGTACAACAGGACCGTCTCGAAGTTTCTATGGCCCAGACAGCACTCCATTAATCGTTGGAAGGTTCCTGGTGCGTTGCAGAGTCCGAACGGCATGCAGGTAAACTCGCTAAGTCCCATCGGGGTGGTGAATGCGGTCTTCTCCCGGTCCGCCTCTGCTACAGGAACCTGCCAGTACCCACTAGTGAGATCCAAGGTAGAGAAGAAGTTAGCAGATCTTAAAGCAGCCAAAGACTCCTCTATCCTTGGTAAGGGGTACGCATCCTTGTGTGTGATACGGTTGATTTTCCGGTAATCTACACACATCCTCATGGTGTTGTCTTTCTTTTTGACTAAGACTAGTGGAGCTGCCCAGGGGCTACAGCTATCCCTGATCACCCCAGCCTCCTTCATGTCTCTAAGCATCCCCTTGGCGTGTTGGTAGTGTGCAGGGGGTACGGGTCGATACCTCTCTTTTATGGGAGGATGGTCTCCCGTGGGGATGTGGTGTTCTACCCCCTTGACTCGCCCGAAGTCTAACGGGTGTTTACTAAACACTCTCTCGTACTCTTGAACCACCCGATAGACTCCCTGTTTCTGATGTGAGGGAGTGGAGTCAGTACCCAAATGTAGTTGCTGACACCAGTCCTCCATTGTTTTCTTAGAGCCGTTACCTTCCTCCGGGTGAGATGGAGGCAAGGGTTCCACAGATTGTATAGCATTTTGGTTAATGGTATATAATTTGGCTAGCGTGGCATACCGGGGCAGGTACACTTCCCTCTTCCCGATATTGATTATGCGAACGGGCACCCTCCCATGGCGTACATTAACCACCCCCCGTGCTGTCAAGATGGTGGGCCTACTGTCTGAGTAAACTGGTTCTACCATTGCCTGGTAATCTCTACCTCTCAGACCAATAGCTGCCCGGCACCAAATCATCATTTCACTTTTTGGGGGCATGGCAATAGGGAAAGGGTCACACATTCTCACGCTACCAATCTCACCGCCAGAGAGTTCCACCTGTTGCCGTCGCATCAGTGCCCGGATCTCTTTTTGGAGCACTCGCTGCTCGCCGGAGCTGGCGTTCTTGGCAACCTGCTGTAAAAGGAAAATCACCTCTGCAAGACAATTTTCAATTACATTAGTTCCTAGAGTTATCTTTGGGTGACTCTCGTGTTTGTCAATGTCTACAATGATCAGTCCCTGTGCTGCCAGTTCAACTCTACCAATTTTAATGGTCACCTCTTTAAATCCGATCTGTGGCACGGGCTGACCATTGCTGGCGATGATACTCAAGTCGTCGTCAGGGTAGCGGGTAATATCCGAGTCATTCCAGTACTGCTTGAAGAGCACGTACGGGATGGTGGTGACCTGTGACCCGGTGTCCAGTAGGGCACTCATAGGAATGCCATCCAGTACCACAGGCAAGACTGGACGTCCTCCCACATATTTGTCGCGCCAGTTTGATGGGCCTGATGATCTTTTTCCTAGGGGTTGGCCCTCTACCCTAGGTTGTGCCAGTTTAAAGGACAGTACCTTGCCATATGTCCGGGTTGATTACAGCGGCGGCAGATGGGTCGTCCGTCCTCGTTGTATCGGTCGCTGGGTCTTCCTCTGGCCGGTGGGGTCCTCCTTGGTCGACGCCACGGGATGTCCTCCGGTCCGGATGCCAGCTGGATCTTCCCTGGAGTGGAAACCTGTAAAGACTGCACAGTTCGGGTTAGCGCAGCAACGCTTTTATCTAGCTCTTGGACCTGATGGTGCAGGTCTAGAGCCGAGTCATTGTTCAAAGCCTGCGCATCAGCTCCCACAGGCCCTGCCGACAAGGGCGCCGCCTCCTGGTGGTAGGTGGTAGTGGGGCGTCTGTGGGTCACAACGCCACCTGGTGCCGGTTCTCGGAGCACCCGGATGGCTCTGTCCTTGAACTGTGCAAATCCCAGATGAGGGTCCTGTAAGGCCATTGCCCGCAACTGGGTTCGGTGGGCATTGCAATATAAACCCTCTATAAATTGTTCAGTTAACAGCCTGTCCTCGTCTCCCACGCCGTCAGGGTCGGTCTGCTTAATGGCTCTCAGGGCCTCTTGTAGGTTCAGGGCATAGTCCCTTATACTCTCATGTGCCCGCTGTTTGCACCCGTAGAATCTAAGCTTGATCTCGGCTGAGGTGCGGGTATCAAAGGTGTCCCTCAGCCGGGTTAGTATCCCTGCGACAGTCCTCCCCCAGGTGGCCAGGACTTTACCTCCCTTTGGGCTGCCCCGGTTAATTGGGCCACCAGGATGCTTACTTTTTGCTCTTCTGTGAGGGGGTACACCTGGAAGAGGCTATCCAGTTTTTCTCTAAAGTCCTGCAGGGTATGTGACTCCCCTGAGTACTGGGGTAGCCAGGCTGCCCCCGGGATATAGGGCATGGTGAAAGGCATGACCGCAACAGCGGTGGCGCTGGCGGGGGTTGGAGCGGTGAAGCTCTCCTCCGTATCCGACATCCTTCTCCCCCCTAGTGGACCGTGGCCTACCTTGCGATGATCCTCTTCCGTAGGCCGCGGCTCCGCAGTGGATCGTCAGGGTTGAGGACCTTCCGTCGCGCTCCTGTGACGTCGGCGTCTGCTGGGCTCCTTCCAGGACCTTACGCAACATCCGGACGTGAGGCGGGGCTTCAGTTCTCGCGCGTTTTCGGAGTCCACGCCCCTCTTTTTCCCGCGCGGCGTCCTCAAGATGGCGTCCAATGGCGGGAAAACTCCACGGATGGCGGGAAGAAGGCCGAAGATGGCGCCGGATGGCGGGAAAACTCCACGGATGGCGGGAAGAAAGCGGAAGATGGCGCCAGATGGCGGGAATCTTCACCACGGGTAAGTTTTCACAGTCTTTTTCAGGCACGCAGTACCCGGTTTTTGCGGGCACGAGATCCTGCCGACTACGCCAAAAGTTGACGCGCCCCTGGGCCTGTGTCGCGCTGCGTTGTGCACGCGGGAGCTTACCCGGAGCCGGATCTGTTGAGGGTTGTAGTCTCGTGGCGGTGATCCGGTCCGTGCCCAGGGAGTCAGACTAAGTGGCGCTGTTTTAGCGGTAGATGTTGGACGACTACGCCACCCGTTGAGTGCAGCCAGGGAGCTGCTGCTGCAGGGCAGACCGCTGAGGCCGGTGGTAGGATTGTGCAACGTGATAGTATAACCCCCAACGGGAGGGGTATGGCCTCAGGGCAGCCGACGTGGATGATGGGGGTAGCAGGAACCACTCGGAGACGGTACTGTGTAGTTCAGGGTCTTTACTGGTGACAAAGATAGACTCTCCCGGAGTACTGGCTAGCGATTGGGGCCTGGTCAGTCCTTGAGCAGATGGGATCTCCCCTGGCCAGGCGGAGTTGTAGGCCTCCCAAACTAACAATACTCTTCTGGCTACCTTGCTAGAGGCGGGTATAAGTAGCCCACGTCCCTGAGTGTACCGTGTGGTGCTCACCCGTATGGCCGGTGACTCGGGGCCTTCGGGTTTCTGGGCCAGAGGACCTGCAATCCCCTGCCGGTCGGTTTCTGCTGCTGGATAGGAGTTAGTCCCCACAGCCTCGGACTCCGGGTCCGGTGATAACTTCTCAGTCAGGGCGAGCTCTGCAGCTGCCAGCCCCTGACTCCTTGTAACACTGCTCCCACAGAGCTCCTGTTGTTTCTTCCTATATTTGCTTCTTTTCTCTGCTTCTTCTCTACTCACTCACCCTGCCTCAGCCCTAGGTTTATATAGGGGAAGTTCTTCCCCTCCCAGGACTGGGCAGGAGGTGTGGCATGCATAGGATCCCTGACCAAGAGACCTCCCACCTGCTCTCAGACATAACATTGCTGTTACTGTGGAAAACCAGACCCCTTGGGTGCCACACATGCAGCACGGATGATCTATATATGCATGCAGAACGGATGCTTTATATGACCATGCATGCATGAGCTATATGTGCATGCAGCACGGATGATCTATATGTGCACGTTGGATCACAATGCCATTTACATCAATTTCACGCAATGCATATTGATTAAATCCACCCACATCTCGAATGCACGTCTTTCCCCGACTCCATTAAAAGAGACAAAGATGATAAATATGTAAAACGCACCTTTTTTTTGTTTCTGATTTGCGTGGCCTTTACGTTACCCTGATTATTCCCAGCTTGTCAGCAGCCTGCAGACTGGGGAGAATTTCCATTTTTAAGTTGGAAAAACAAGTCTGCAGGTAATTGCAGCAATTAAAACAGTATCATAATGAGACAAAAAAAAAGGCCCCTCTTGTGACGCCTGTCAGCGTTCGGTGACAGACAGTACGAGACGACAGGCAATGAGTGTCAGTGCAGGTGGCAAACGGCGGCGGCCGCCTAGTTCACAGTGCTAAAACAATACAATAGTCTGGAGATGAGTCGCGGTTAATTAAATGTTATTAAATATTGTGCATTTATATAGTTTAGTGATTCGTGTCAGTGGGAACTAAAATGAAGCAATCTGACTTTATTAAATATGTAAATCGACTTGCTCGCCGGTTTGTAGAGAACAAAAAGAGACATGAGATGCTGGTGGCAATTGAACTTTACTTATTACCTGGAGATCTTACAGAAGCACTCAAGCTATTTTTTTTCCACTTAGTCGAAAATAAACCTCTTAACAGCCTGTAACCTACACAGATCGAGCATGGAGTCTATGCAGAAGGCTCAGGAGCTGAGCCCGCTCCACAATTAGCAAGTGTCGGCTGTGCTAAACAGCTGGCATCCGCCTTGAAAAGAAACATTTAACCGTTGACATGTCAATCACTGACTGCTGAATTTAAATGCGCTTGTCCAACAGGTCCCATTGGTCTTCCATAATGGGATCGCTGGGAGCTGATAGGTTACTGTGTCAGTCGGTGTCCTACTGAAAGTTCCCATGGGAACTACCTTGGTACTCTTCTGAAGCCCAGCCACAAGGAGGCCATAGTTTCCATTATATATTGTTTTCTAAAAAATACTGTTGAAGCATTTTTCACCTCTGAGTCATTTACTTGACACTTGTGTTCATTGTAAACACAAAAAACCTATTTGACTATAAAGATTCTCCAGGAAAAGACAAAAAAGAAAAAAATAATTAGAAGTAAATTCCCAAATGTCTTTAATTAGCAAATCACACTTGTTTTGTCTAGGAACGTAATCACTATGGAAGATTAATGTCTTCATGTGTAGGGAAATACACTCTAAGTGGATATTCTTATCTAATACTGGAGATACCAGGGGTTCTGAGGTATGGAGAGGCTGCTCACACTGCTGACCACCCTGTCTATCTGATCTAATACTGGAGATACCAGGGGTGCTGAGGTATGGAGAGGCTGCTCACACTGCTGACCACCCTGTCTATCTGATCTAATACTGGAGATACCAGGGGTGCTGAGGTAAGGAGAGGCTGCTCACACTGCTGACCACCCTGTCTATCTGATCTAATACTGGAGATACCAGGGGTGCTGAGGTAAGGAGAGGCAGCTCACACTGCTGACCACCCTGTCTATCTGATCTAATACTGGAGATACCAGGGGTGCTGAGGTAAGAGAAGGCTGCTCACACTGCTGACCACTCTGTCTATCTGATCTAATACTGGAGATACCAGAGGTGCTGAGTTAAGAACAGATTGCTAACCACACTGTTTATTTGATCTAATACAGGAGATACCAGGGGTGCTGAGGTAAGTAGAGACTACTCACACTGCTGTCCACCTTGTCTATCTGATCTAATACTGGAGATACCAGGGGTGCTGAGGTAAGAAGAGGCTGCTCACACTGCTGTCCACCATGTTGTTCTGATCTAATACTGGAGATACCAGGGGTGCTGAGTTAAGAACAGACTGCTATCCACACTATCTATCTGATCTAATACTGGAGATACCAGGGGTGCTGAGGTAACAAGAGACTACTCACACTGCTGTCCATCCGAGCTATCTGATCTAATACTGGAGATACCAGGGGTGCTGAGGTAACAAGAGACTACTCACACTGCTGTCCATCCAAGCTATCTGATCTAATACAGGAGATATCAGGGGTGCTGAGGTAAGAAGAGACTACTCACACTGCTGTCCACCTTGTCTATCTGATCTAATACTGGAGATACCAGGGTTGCTGAGGTAATAAGAGGCTGCTCACACTGCTGTCCACCATGTTGTTCTGATCTAATACTGGAGATACCGGGGGTGCTGAGTTAAGAACAGACTGCTATCCACACTGTCTATCTGATCTAATACTGGAGATACCAGGGGTGCTGAGGTAACAAGAGACTACTCACACTGCTGTCCATCCGAGCTATCTGATCTAATACTGGAGATAAAAGGGGTGCTGAGGTAAGAAGAGACTACTCACACTGCTGTCCATCCGAGCTATCTGATCTAATACAGGAGATACCAGGGGTGCTGAGGTAACAAGAGACTACTCACACTGCTGTCCATCCGAGCTATCTGATCTAATACTGGAGATAAAAGGGGTGCTGAGGTAAGAAGAGACTACTCACACTGCTGTCCATCCGAGCTATCTGATCTAATACAGGAGATACCAGGGGTGCTGAGGTAAGAAGAGACTACTCACACTGCTGTCCACCTTGTCTATCTGATCTAATATTGGAGATACCAAGGGTGCTGAGGTAAGAAGAGGCTGCTCACACTGCTGTCCACCATGTTGTTCTGATCTAATACTGGAGATACCAGGGGTGCTGAGTTAAGAAGAATTCTTGCAGGGTTCGGTGACATAGACATGTGGGGAGAAAGGAGTAAGTCTCTTGTTATCTACCTTAATAATAAAAGATTGGGTATATTCAAATTCAACATGCCTACCTAATCCTTTTTTTTTAATTACATAGGCCAATAAAATGTCAGCTGTGCCTATACACTTTAGATGGATGACTGGTCCTGCCAAAATCGACATATGCAATCAAGCTTAGTCTAACATGTATGTTATCTTTATTGATAACATGTGCAGGGCTAAAAAAATAAATAAAAAGAAAATTGAAGTGTACATGTTCTGTATAGATGGATAGGTTGATGATGGGATACAGGATCATGTTCTCAGGAGGGACCGATGAGCCCCAGTCTGTCACGGTTTATGTGAATAGATCTCTATTCAACACCCCTCACTCTGTGTGACTGTAGATTTATGAATTCCCCCCGCGCATACACTGTGCACTGCGGGAATCGCAGGTTTCTGACCCGGGACTGGAGGGTATGTATGAGTTATACATACTCCTGGCCAGTGGGCGTGGCCTTGCTTCCATATACTTGTATGGAGCGAAGCAGCACCCTCTAGTCATCCACGCCCACCGGACGGCCTCGTCACTAGACGGGGCGCACCTCGCTCAATACAAGTGTATGGAGCGAGGTCACGCCCACTAGACAGGCTCCAGCCAGGAGTATATATAACTCATATATACCCTCTGTTCCCAGGTCAGAAACCGGTGACTCCCTGCAGTGCACCACGGGGATTCATAAGTCTGCAGTTACACAGAGTGACTGCAGACTTATCGATTTGGACTGGACAACCCCCTTTAAGGCCGTACATACATGAGATAACTGACTACCAAATGATCATTCAGCAGACACCTATCTCTCCTGACTCCCGCTTGCACATGAGAGTTCAATGAGAGAGGAGAAAGCCTCTGCCAGGCTTGTTTGGCAGCGCCTTATCCGCCCTGAAAATACAATCTGCCATTGAAGTTCCAGTTGCCCAAATCTTCTCTCCTCTGAGATCATCTGTCGGAGAGAGATAGGAGACCCCCACACATTAGTTGGCTAGCCAGTCCTGCCGAAATCAGTATTTTTGGATGACATTCATCTAATGTGTATGGGAGTTATTATTTTTGGCAAAGACAAACACTGCCCTCTTTAACTCTGCACTGATTGTCTCCAACTTGCTCTCTCACGGTTGCAAAGCTACAGCTCCCAGCCTGTACTGACCATTTTACATAGACAGGCCAAAATATCCCATATTTGTATAGATAGGATTTGGGTGGAGAAGTTAAAGTCAAGAAATGTAATTAAGCTCAGAGGAACTCCGGAAGTAGAGATAATAATCTGTGTCTGGAGAGGAGATCCATCTTTGGGTAAGGCCACAGTAGCCCACAGCATTCCACATTGTATTTGCAATCAGCATGACTTGATAAAAATTGATGGTATCCTGATTCACCAAATGTCATAATAGGACATTTACTTCCCCCAGGCAGATGTGACATAGAAAATGATTTATTTTGCCACGGGACAATAATTACAGGAACCCATCTGAATTGTGAGCACGTTACATGGAAAATAATGAATGAGAAGGCAGAGTCTCTTGATCTTTCAAATAATGAACCTTTGAAGAAAAATCAGTGCCAGGCGCCTTAAGACTAAAGTAAGATGTATTTCCTGCATTACAAGAAACAAAAGAATTGTATTTTTGCTGATAAATAAATGAATTGTGATTTTCTAGACAAATATAATCCAGAATACAAGTGTGTATGTGACGCGCCCCCTGGGCCAGTATTGCTTGGGGGATACCCGGAGCCGGATCAGATGGGGGTTGTAGTCTCCGAGTGGCGGTGACCCGGTCCGTGCCCAGGGTGTCAAGCTCAGTGTGTGGCAGTCCTACAGATGTTGCTGGATGTTCTTTAGTGTCGACTACGCCACCCGTTGATTTGCGGTCAATACGGCCGCCGCTGCAGCAGGGTCCGCTGAGGCTGGTGGTGTGTGTGCAGCTTCTGGTAGTATAACCCCCAACAGGAGGGGTATAGCCTCAGGGGGTCAGTTGTAGAGGGTGGTGGTTGTGGTGGTGCAGTGAGGATGGTAATAAGACTCAGAGTCGGGCTGTGCAGTTCAGGGTTTTTACTTACTGCTGTTGTGCTGGTCACTCCGGCCTTGAGTGACCGCCCGAGCCGTGCTGCGTCCACCAGGTCCTGGACTCGGCCAACCCCCAGGTAATTCTGGAGCGTGATCCTGAGCTCCCTTTCTGACGTTCCTTTTCTCTGGCCTTCCCCACCAGGGATCCACTTATGTCCGGCTCCCTCGGGCCTCTTGTTGGTAAAACCCTTGCCTCTGGGTTCCCTGACCCTATACTCGGTGTGCCTTCGCAGTGGATTTAGTGGGGGGTCGTGGCAGATCCTGCCCACAACCTCCGGTCTCTGGCTGAGGATTAGTGCCCTCCACCAGCTTGGGATCCGGTACCCTTGTGCCAACCCTTCACCCTTCTGGTTGTATTTGGGCTCTTGGGGTTCCCTCTTCTTCCCCTCTGGGTCCTTTTCTTCTCCTCTCTCTCTTCTTTCAGGACTGCTTGACCCTCTACAAAAGACTGACTGGTAACTGTATGCCTGTCTGACCCTGATCTAAGATGGTTCCCACCTTATATACTCCCTCTATGTGTGAGCTCAGGTGACCAGCACCCAATGAGCTCCTAGCCTTACCCAGACTGCTCCCCCTATCTGCCCCTACACTACTGGGATGTTCCACCCCCCTCTCACTCCAGCCAGGGACAGACACTATCGTACCTGCACATAAACTGGTGGGAGTACCGTTGATCTGTCCCCCGGAAATGGGATGTATGTAGTGCATGCAGCCTACTGAGCTCAGTTCCACACTCCATCCTTACCCGGGAGTGGAATATCACACCTCTGGCTTGAGGTGCAATACCCCTGTAGCAGCCGAATCCTCAGGGTGCTACATTCCCCCCTGGTAAATCACAGCACGTCCTCGGGCTGTAAGAGAATAAAAACATCAAACATACAAATTTTCATAACAACAATAACATATAAAACATTATATATATATTAACACTCTTGCTCCTGCGGCCACGGTGCGACTTGTGACCGGGTAAAGTGCGACAGTCTCTTGTAGAAAAACGGTTTCCTTATAAAACCAGTAGGGGGCGCCTTAGAAAGCGCAACTATATACAGGGGGAAAGTGGCCGCTCTCAGTCCTCGGCCAGGTATAAGGAAGGAATGACCGCTCTCAGTCCTCGGTCAGTGGGATTAAGGGACACACGGGTAACAGTTTACACTTGTCCCAACGGGGACATATTTAAAGCAGCAACAGTTCACTGTACCCCGACGGGTAACTATTTACAGTCTCTTTACCGTACTTTAACGACGGCGTCCTCCTGCTCCTTCTTTATCTTCAGACCCGTCCGGGTCCTCTTGCTCCTCCTCACACCGCAGCTCCTCCTCCGTCAGGCGATGCACATGGAGGGCGTAGGGTTCTTTGGCACACTTGTGCCGGGTGAACGTGACCTCGTCCCCTACGTACAGGTCACGACCTCTGTGTCCCTCCGGCAGATGGCTTTCTACGTCTCTGCGGGTTACAAAGACGTCGCCGGGGGTATGATGGTCTCTTATGAAGCCCCACCCATGCTGCAGGTTGAATTTAATCACAGTCCCGGTGGTACGGGGACCATGAGCTGCACGGGGGTTCCTCCTGGTCCGGCTCTTCTGCCCTGCGCTCTGTTCCTGCAGCCGCTGCTCACGAATCCGCCTCTCTTTCCGCTCTTGCTCGAAGGCTGCCAACTGCTGGCGGCAGCACTCCACTCGCTCTGCTGCAGCTGCCCGCGTTTCTTGAGTGAACCCCATGAGGTCTCCTCCGGTGGGGTCCAACTCGAATTGTGCTTCTTCTAGCGGGAGCGGGGTTCTCCTGACGGGCTTCGGAGCCGGAATCAGGGGCTCGCACAGGGGCCTTGCTCTTTGGAGTTCCAGTTGGTAGTACTCCTGGGGCCATACAAAGGGCTGCTCATCCGGGCACGTGTGCTGGGCAAATAGATCTTCGCCCAGGTGCGGCACTCGAGATGTTGAGGGCGCGTTGATGGTAACGGCGCCCGGGTTGACCAGGCCTTGCGACCAGGCTTGGGGCACCCTAAAGGTAAAGGGCACCGTAAGGACGGCGGCGCCCGGGGGTACTCGGCCCTGCGACCAGGCCGGTGGCTCCGCGGAGGTAGGGGGCGCTGTTGGAATTGCGGCGCCCGGAGGTACTAGACCTTGCGACCAGGCCGATGGTATTTCCTGTTTCGCCGCGCTCAGGGTCGAGGCGTATGACGTCACAGGGGTCGCGGCCGCGGCTTCTGCTTGAGGCCTAGTCCGGCACGGTGACGATGCAGCGACGGGCACGGCAGGGGGAATTTCGGGCTCTGCGACGGGGAGCTGGGACAGGTACACGGTTTCTCGGCTCGGGGTAGAGACGTCCCCTTTACCTGCCTCCGTCCGTTCAGCTCCCTTCTCGGCGCCGTCTCCGGCCTTCACTCCTCCTGCACCATCCTCAGAGGCGGTCTGTCTCCTCGTCTCGGGTGGCGTGCTCCGCTGACGGGTTCCGGTCTGCTGGGCCATCTCACGGCTCCACTCCGTCAGCGTGTCTTGCTGCACCTGGGCCATCCTCCGTGCGAGGCCCTCCAGCGCGGTCTGTGCACACTCCCGGTCTCGGGGGAGCTGTGCTAGGATCTCCACTAAGCCTAGTGGGGTTGTTGCTTGCAGCAGGCTCCTGACCACTGGGTCGGTGCTGCCTGTCTCTCCCTCCATCTCCGGGTACGCTTTCTCTGGACTCCTCTCCAGACTTCTTGTCTCCGGGTGCGCTCTCTCCAGACTCCTCCAGGCTGCACCCATCTTCACTCTTTTCTTCTGTCTCCGCCCACATTGAAGGTGGTCCCGGGGCAACTTAGTGATTGTCAGTTCCAGGGGCAGTTCTCTCACGCTGATGGACACTTCCAGCATCACAGTCTCTGTTGGTGGGCGCGGTTTCCGCTTTTGGCGCCATTCTTCGACCTGGCCCACGATGGGAGGTGGCCTTTTGCCACCCTCTGGCACGCCCATAATGGCGTCCGCTCTTCCAAGGCGGGAAATCTTTGGAAATGGCGGGAATCGTCTCCCAGTGGCGGGAAACTCCATGGATGGCGGGAAAAAGCTGCAAATGGCGGACAACCGGCGGGAAACGACCTGTGATGGGGTCCGTTGGCGGGGACCCTCCGGAACCGGCGGGAGACTTCTTTTTGAGGTAACGGTGAACTTTTCTTCAGGCACGCAGTACCCGGTTGTTGCGGGCACGTTATCCTGCCGACTACGCCAAAGTTGACGCGCCCCCTGGGCCAGTATTGCTTGGGGGATACCCGGAGCCGGATCAGATGGGGGTTGTAGTCACCGAGTGGCGGTGACCCGGTCCGTGCCCAGGGTGTCAAGCTCAGTGTGTGGCAGTCCTACAGATGTTGCTGGATGTTCTTTAGTGTCGACTACGCCACCCGTTGATTTGCGGTCAATACGGCCGCCGCTGCAGCAGGGTCCGCTGAGGCTGGTGGTGTGTGTGCAGCTTCTGGTAGTATAACCCCCAACGGGAGGGGTATAGCCTCAGGGGGTCAGTTGTAGAGGGTGGTGGTTGTGGTGGTGCAGTGAGGATGGTAATAAGACTCAGAGTCGGGCTGTGCAGTTCAGGGTTTTTACTTACTGCTGTTGTGCTGGTCACTCCGGCCTTGAGTGACCGCCCGAGCCGTGCTGCGTCCACCAGGTCCTGGACTCGGCCAACCCCCAGGTAATTCTGGAGCGTGATCCTGAGCTCCCTTTCTGACGTTCCTTTTCTCTGGCCTTCCCCACTAGGGATCCACTTATGTCCGGCTCCCTCGGGCCTCTTGTTGGTAAAACCCTTGCCTCTGGGTTCCCTGACCCTATACTCGGTGTGCCTTCGCAGTGGATTTAGTGGGGGGTCGTGGCAGATCCTGCCCACAACCTCCGGTCTCTGGCTGAGGATTAGTGCCCTCCACCAGCTTGGGATCCGGTACCCTTGTGCCAACCCTTCACCCTTCTGGTTGTATTTGGGCTCTTGGGGTTCCCTCTTCTTCCCCTCTGGGTCCTTTTCTTCTCCTCTCTCTCTTCTTTCAGGACTGCTTGACCCTCTACAAAAGACTGACTGGTAACTGTCTGCCTGTCTGACCCTGATCTAAGATGGTTCCCACCTTATATACTCCCTCTATGTGTGAGCTCAGGTGACCAGCACCCAATGAGCTCCTAGCCTTACCCAGACTGCTCCCCCTATCTGCCCCTACACTACTGGGATGTTCCACCCCCCTCCCACTCCAGCCAGGGACAGACACTATCGTACCTGCACATAAACTGGTGGGAGTACCGTTGATCTGTCCCCCGGAAATGGGATGTATGTATTGCATGCAGCCTACTGAGCTCAGTTCCACACTCCATCCTTACCCGGGAGTGGAATATCACACCTCTGGCTTGAGGTGCAATACCCCTGTAGCAGCTGAATCCTCAGGGTGCTACATATGCAGCATTGCTAGAGATGCCGGGTCGGAGGTGAAGAAGCATGCGGACATTGCCGCAGGGGAAGTTGATATAAAAAGCACTGGGATTGGCACCACTGAGAGTTTGGGCAAAACCCGCTGGGGGTGGGGGCCACCAGGGAAGTAATAAATAGCAGGGCAAAGCAGAAGAGCGAAGCCACAGAGACACCTCGAGAGCAGGTACAATGCAGGGCTGTGACAATCGCCCTGAGGTCTGTTTTGCAGCGGAGGCCAACAGCTGACGGGGGCCGCAGAAAGCCTACAGAGCCGAACAGCATCAGCGGAGATAATCGAAAGGGAGTTCAGAGGATCAGAGATAATGAGGCCATGGTGGAGGAAGAAGTGTCGTGTCTCCAGCCGAAAAAGTCAGACTGTCTGAGTACTGGCTGCTGGTCCTGCAACTGCGCGAGAGAAGCTTCAAAGGAAAAAAAGTAAGATCTTTCCGTGTCACAAAGACTGTGCCAGAGAGCGACCTTAAAACATAACCAGAATTTACTTTTTTGGCCCTAACTTACTGGTACACATGAAAATAAGAAACATTGTAATATATCGTATTAGAGAAATCCGCTTCTTTCAGTCTCAAAATTCTCAATTCATGCATAAAATGTGTCTTTAGTGAATACAGATTTCTCCCATTACTGAGATGTGAGAATTCAGTTGGTGCTCATAAAGTTCTATGGAGAACTGTAACTGTTTACAGAATGTCTGTGTCTGCCTCTAGCTCCTCCCCTCTCCATAGAATCTTTTAAGCACTAACTGTCATCTCTTATCTCAATAATGGGAAAATCGGTCTTCAATAAACACAGGTTTTACCCGTGAGTTGAGAGTAAAGAGAATCCAGGAGAAAAAAGAAGCAAATTTATTTGATAACATATATTAGAAAGTTGGTTATTTCCATGAAAACTATGAAGCAAAAGTTGAAACAATGGTTATGCTTTGCTGGAAGCCAACAGTAGAATATAAGACCGAAGAGACAAACTGGCCTGTTGTGTGTGTGACCAGACATCATTGTTGCCGACTACTCATCTTAGGAAGCAGAAACTACATCATCGCTCCCTACAAAACAGATTAAGAGGAATACAGATAATAACCTAACTGTGTACAGGACAAGCAAATGGGGTTATGAAGGGTCCCTGTGTTAAGAGTCCAGGCAGGTGGAGAAAAAAAAAAGGAACCACACCGGATGTAGACACGCACCAATGGTCAGTACGGAGCACAATACTGGAAGTTCTCCTAGTAGAAGAAACTGTAATCTACATCTCAGACCTTGGTCCCAGCAGTATGCCTGTCCTCACAAAGTCCTTTCCTCGGGTACAGTCTTCTTTACCTGGATTTGGCTCTACTCCTACAGGTGGAATAAATTCGTTGCTCGCGCTGCTCACCCAGGCTTTGGCTACTTCAGGTTCCCTGTCCTTCCCCAAGCTATTTCCTCTCGAGAACACTCTCTGTCAGGGAGGTCTACTTTTGTTTGACTTACAGGTGGCCGATCTATGTAACCGGGGACAGTGGCAGAGGCAATCTCGATGTTGTCTGAAACTGAACCCCGGTGGTAGGGAACTAGCCTCTACATAACCTATGGTGCACATTCACTGTCCAAACTCTGTAAATCCTACTCCAAAAATGACTAGTAATATTGACATCAGGGTTTTTGCTATGTAAAAATGGAATAAATATATTTTACTAACAACGCAAAAAAAAACCCCCAAACCACATACAGAAGATCTTTAGAGGGACAGAAGAGCACACAAAGAAGGTAATATCATCTGGTAAAGGATAGTTATAAGCGATGGTAGCGTGCACCTGGACGCGTTGTGTGCAGCATACCACCCATAAAAGCACAGAAAGCCGCTGCTGCTGCCCTGTGGCTGGAGGAAAGGGTTCTTCCAGAAGTACAGTATAAAGGCATAAATGGAAACTAGCACGTTTAGGAGAGCTGTGCTGCGGAACGAAGAGTCTTAGGATTCCAAATCATTTTTTATTAATACCAACACATTTCTGCGCCAGACCGGCGACTTTCTCAAGATATACACTTGGTTTTTATACCTTGAGAAACTCGCCAGTCCAGCGTAGAAACACATTGTTATTAATAAAAAACGATTTGGAATCCCAAGACTCTTCATTCCCACAGCGCAGCCCACCTAAATGTGCCAGCTTCCATTTTTGCCAAAAACGACGTGTAAGCATACAGCAAGTAGAGCGGCAGCGGTATGGAGCGAAGCTTGGAGAGTAATCATTCTGTAGACATAGCCATAACAGGACTTTCTTTTTTTGTACCATTCTGGGGTGCATATAATGTGTTGAAAAACAAATTATTTTTGTGGTGAGAGGAAACAATTCTGCATTTTTTTTAAACAGTGTTCATTGTGCGGGGTAAGTGACGTTATATTTATTCTCGGGTCAGTAGGATTAAGACCATAACACGTGTTGTACCAAAGTTATATCCTCAGGATTTTTTAATTAGCTGTCCAAAGTAATAGAACAATAAAACATTAAAATTGCTACATGGAAGTTCAAAAACAAAGAAAAAACTGAATAACCAGCATGTGCAGCAATAAAGGCACCCCTAATTAATACTTGGTTGCACAACCTTTGGCATCGCTGACAGCCTCCACACGTTTCTTGTAGCCATCTATAAGCTTCTTGTACTTCTCAGCTGGAGTTTGCTCCCACTCTTCCTTTGCAGTTTGTTCAAGCTCTTGAATGTTTGCAGGGCTCTTTTTCCCAATTTCAGATATCAGCTCAATCCAAAGATTTTCAATGGGATTGAGGTCAGGACTCATTGCTGGTCATTTTAAAACAGTCCATTTTTTCTTTTTCAACCATTCTTGCGAACTTTTGGATGTGTGCTTTGGGTCATTGTCTTGCTGGAGGACCCATGATCTACTACTACTCAAACCAAGTTTTTTTACACTGGGTAGGACATTTCGCTCTAAAATCTCTTGATAATTGTCTGATTTCATGATTCCTGTGATACGGTCAAGGCCTCCAGTACCAGACAGAGCAAAGCAACCCCACAGCATTATGGATCCTCCACTATGCTTAACTGTTGGTAAGGTGTTCTTTTCCTTATAAGCTTCATTGCGCCATATGTAAACAAACTGTTGCTTTGCATTGCCAAAAAGCCCTATTTTTGTTTCATTTGTCCACAGAACATTTTCCCAGAGGGATTGTGGTTTGTCAAGGTACTCTTTGACAAAGATCAGTTGTTCTTTTGTATGTCTTTTTTTCAGCAATGGTTTCTTCCTTGGCCTTTGCCCATAAAACTCTGCTTGGTTTAGTGTGCAGCGTATGGTACTTGTTGAAACCATGACCCCAGACTGTTCCAGTTTCACCTTCAGGCCTTTGGATGTTTGAAGTGGTGTTTTTTCCACAATTCGCACCAACCTTCGAAGACATCTCTTGTAAATTTTCTCTTTCCCCCATGTCCAGGGAGGTTCTTGACGGTTCCATGCTTGGCAAACTTCTTATTAACATTGCGCACTGTTGAAACTGGGATACCAAGGCCTTTGGAGATGGCCTTATACTCTTTGGAAGTCCTGTGTTTGCTAATAATAGCAGTTTTGATGTCCTCAGCTCCTTTGTCTTTACCATTGCGACAAAGGAATAGGGCCTACAATGTGGCTTTTTAAAACACTGAAGTCATCATTCATTGGCTAATTCATGTCACATGGGCACCGACAAATAATCACAGGTGAATCTCTTGTGATTTACCACAGGCGAGTCAAACTGTGTTTCCACACTAAATTAATGTAACTGGTGCCAATACCAGTGCACAGCGAACCTTAGGTTTTTACTATTTTTCCCTCCCATTGTTTTTGGTTTTAAATTCTTGTTTATCATTTGCTCTTTTGTATTTAACACGAGTCTCTATACAAAAAAACTGTTTCACTTGATTCATTTTTGTCAGGAGATATTCCACATTATGTACTTACACTTCATGGGCGCCAATAACGATGAACAGGATATTTTTGGATCTTTTTTATAATTTTTAAAAATATTTGTAACTGTTTTTCACTTTTTTTTATTAGTTCCTCTAGGGGACATGAAGTTGCATCCCTGGTGATGAGTCCTGTTCCACCCCCCATATCCAGCCCCTTAAAGTTCGGATGCACGTTCACAAGACAGGAACAGGCAGTACAAAAGCCGTTCTAGGTGCAAGGCCATTTTGCATCGAGACTCCAATGAAGCCTTAGTCCTGATGAAGGCTACGGCTAGCTTGCTATACTTAAAAGGTCCCAACTACATATGCCTATTATATGGCACTACTAATCAATAAATTATTACATCAATTGCAGTGACTGGTCCTTTAACATGTCAGGTCTGTAACAAAATTAAATCTATAAAATGTAAAAAAAAAAAAATGCATTAACCCCTTCATGCCAAGGCCCTTTTCCATTTTTGCCATTCCGCTTTTTGCTCCCCTTCTTCCTAGGGCCATAACTTTTTAAATTTTCGTCAATATGGCCGTGTAAGGGTTTGTTTTTTTTGCGGGACGAGTTGTACTTTTGAACAACACCATTGGTTTTACCATATCGTGTACTGGAAAAAGGGAAAAAAAAATTAAAGTGCGAGGAATTTGTAAAAAAAGTGTTTTTTGGTTGTTTTTTTTTTACCACATTCACTATAGTAAAATTGACCTGCCATTATTATTCTCCGGGTCATTACAAGCTCGTAGATACCAAACATGTATAGGTTCTTTGTTATTTAAGTGGTGATAAAAAATCCCAAACTTGTTAAAAAAAAGAGCAAAAGTTGCCATTTTCCGAGACCCGTAGCGTCTCCATTTTTTCGGGATCTGGGGCTGGGTGAAGGCCTATTTTTTGTGCGCTGAGCTGATGTTTTAATTGATACCATTTTGGGGTAGATGCGATGTTTCGATCACTCGTTATTGCAATGTTACTGCGACCAAAAAAAACCGTAATTCTGGCGTTTTGATTTTTCTTCTCGTTACTCCGTTTACCGATCGGATTAATTCTTTTTATATATTGATAGATCGGGTGATTCTGAACGCAGCGATACTAAATGTGTATATTTGATTTTTTTTTATTGTTTTAATTTTGAAGGGAGCAAAAGGAAGGGGGGGGGGGTGATATAAACTTTTATATTTTTATAAAAACATTTTTTTTTTACTTTTTACATGCTTCAATAGCTTCCATGATCAGATCAGCTGTCATGCCCCCGGAAAAATGCAGGCTCATAGCTGGAGCCTGCGCCAAAGACACGACATGACATATACATGTACGGCGCATGTCGTGAACGGGTTAAAATAAAACAGGATCCCTGCACTCTTAATGATATTTCCCCTTTAACTGACAATAACATTTTTAGAGGAAAAGTAAGAGCAGATTACCAGAATTTTTTTTTTTACTTATTTTGGAAACCTTAAGATCAGGTTAAGTGTGAAAACACTCCAGTAGAAAAAAGGTTTCTGTGTGACTGCCTGCGGGCCGGGCTGCTGCGTATTACTGTGAGGGCTCGCAGCGGGGAATTGGCTGTGTCTCCTCCTGGCTGCCAGCCACAGGCGAGGCTTAGTGCTGTATAATGTATATAGCTCGGTGCCTTACATGTGAGGATATTCAGCTGCAGCAAGTGCTGTCTCTTTGTCTTCAGGTGACACCTGGACTTCAGGCCTCATCCCGAGAGTGCCTCTGTTTGCATCTAATTATCTTCATGAAAACCCAGGGAGGCGAGTGGTCAGCATATTTAATATTGACCTCTTTAGCGTTTGATGGCTCAGCAGTGCACTTAGGAAACCAGTCTGCTTAATTCACGCTTTAAACTGAGGCTGGCAAAATAATTTGTTGAGTATTGTGATCCAAAAATATTTCATCGGCCTCACTAAGGAGCCTTTAGTGTCTACAGTCATCTCACCTTCATTATTACTCCACATCAGGAACCCAGCTATGAATTTTTATTCTAACTACTGATAATGAATATTTTATCTGGCTTCTACCTTCTTACCCTTTAAAAACGTTACTTTGTAAATGTTAAAAAGGAAACCACAAAAAAAACAACCCTCTTCCTCTTAAAGAGGAATTTTCACTAGATTTTTTCATTTAAACTGAATGCCTACTGTTCTACTGTTGCTGTTCCACTAATTCTGGAACAGTTTTTCTTTTCTTTTTTTTTTTCCCGTTTGTTCCAAAATTATGATCATCGGTAATAAAGAGCACCCAATATGCAAATCTTCTCTTCAACCAACTACACGTATAGCACAGACTTTCTCAGCAGGCGTTTACTTTTCCTCCTCTATGACGCTGGCCAATCAAAACACAGACAAGTCAATAGAGGAGGAAAAAAAAGCAAACGCCTACAGAGGTTACAGCTACAGCCTCGCTCAGGGTGTTTTCCTGAGATGAGATTCATCTCACATGACCACCAGGGCTGTGGATTCGGAGTCGGTGTCCATTTTGGTGGAGTTGAAGTCCGAATCAGAGTCGGTATAAAATGGACAGACTCCAACTCCTAAAATATATAATAAATTGGGTACAGTAGTTCAATGCAGTTTGTGGGGAATATTTTTTTTATAAGAATTTTGGAAAGTCATGAAATGTCCTATAAATGTCTGTCCTATTCCTGATCTAAGGGTCTAGACTTTTAGCTGAGATGAATCTGTAGCACCCTGAGGATTCGGCTGCTACAGGGGTATTGCACCTCAATCCAGAGGTGTGATATTCCACTCCCGGGTAAGGATGGAGTGTGGAACTGAGCTCGGTAGGCTGCATGCACTACACACATCCCATTTCCGAGGAACAGACCAACGGTACTCCCACTTAGAAATGTGCAGGTACGACCGAGTCTGTTCCTGGCTGGAGTGGGAGGGGGGTGGAACATCCCAAGTAGTGTAGGGGCAGATAGGGGGAGCAGCCTGGGTAAAGATAGGAGCTCATTGGGTGCTGGTCACCTGAGCTCACACATAGAGGGTGTATATAAGGTGGGCACCAACTAAGATCAGGGTCAGATGCAGAGAACAAGTCAGATGCAGAGAACAAGTCAGATGCAGAGAACAAGTCAGTTGGAGACAGCAAGACAGCTGCAGAGAGGAAGTCAGCCTGCAGCAAGAGAGAGACCCTGAGTGAGAGAGGAGCAAAGAAGGAGTACCCAGAGGGGAAAACAGAGAGGACCCAAGAACCCAAATTAAAGCACCGGGTGAGGAGTCGGCACAGGGTACCGGAACCCAAGCTGGTGGGGGCAGAAAACACACCCTAGCCAGAGACCGGAGGCCGTGGGCAGCATCTGCCACGGCCACCCATCACATCCACCCCGAAGGCACACCACATGAAGGGTCAGGGAACCCAAGGCCAAGGGTGTCCCAACAGAAGGCCCGAGGGAGCTGGACCTAGGTGGATCACTGGTGGGGACGGCCAGAGAACGGGACAGAAAGAGAGCTCAGGGCCACGCTCCGGACTTGTTTGGGGGTTGGCTGGATCCAGGACCTGGTGGACGCAGCACGGCTCGGGTGGTCACTCGGAGCTGGAGTGACCAGTACAACATCTGCAGTAAGTAAACACCCTTAACTGCACAACCCGACTCTGTCTTCACTGCCGTCTGCACTACACCACCACAACCCCCATCCTCTGCGCCTGTCCCCTCTGAGGCTATACCCCTCCCGTTGGGGGTTATCCCACCAAGCTGCGCACCCACCATCAGCCTCAGCGGACCCTGCTGCAGCGGCGGCCACAGTGACCGCATCACAACGGGTGGCGTAGTCGACACAAAAGAACTCTTAATAACATCTGTAGGACTGCCACATAACACTGAGCTTGACGCCCTGGGCACGGGGCCGGGTCACAGCCGCTCGGAGACTACAACCCCCCATCTGATCCGGTGCCGGGTATTCCCCTCAAAAAGGAATATGTCCCAGGGGGCGCGTCAAATCTTTGCTACAGTAAATTCATCACTTAAACACGAGCCATGTATGAGGGAGTCAGAGTCGTGGAGTTGGAGTCGGTGTCATGGAAATTGAGCAGTCGGAGTTGGAGTCGGAGGTTTGGCTTACCGACTCCACAGCCCTGATGACCACGCAGAGGAATCCAACTTCACAATAACGTCCTCTCCTGCTGATGGAGTGCTAGAGAACAGGAGAGCAGCAGCGCTGGAGGACAGGAGAGAAACAGTGCTGGAAAGTCAGAGCACAAGAGAGACGCAGAGCTGGACCCAACCAAGTTACTAGTGATGCACCATGTTGCTTTTCTCTTGTGCTCTAGCTCTCTTGTGCTGCTCTCATGTGTTACGGCACACAGAGAGATGTGGTGACTGCAGAATTCTCATGAAAACACCCAGAGACAGGCTGCAGCTGTGACCTTCTCTTTGGGTGTTTGTTTTTTTCCCCTCTGTGTTTTCATTTGCCAATGTCACAGAGGAGAAAAAGCAAATGCCTAAAGAGAAGTTCTGTGGTATACGCTCAGTTGGTTGGAGGAAAAATTCAGCATAGTGGGCGCTTTTTATAACTTTGGAATGGAGGGGCACAGAAATAAAAAATAAACACTGTTCCAGTATAAGTGGAGCAGCAACAGTTGGAGGAGGTTCGCAGTCTACATAAAAAAAATATTCCACACTCTACATAATGTATCAGGTAATCCACCCCTCTATATCACTGCTCCAATGATATTTCGTAGTTAATATTGCCTTGGAATATACTACTAAACTGTCCTGTACATCTGCGCACAGTCCGCAAAATACAGGATGAAAGGTCCATCAGTCCTGATGAAGGAACCCATGATGAGATTACCGTGATCTTCATAGAGCCCTAGTCATCTATGAAGACTATAAATCCCTAGTGATCTTCGATCATTGTGATCACCATAGAACCCTAGTGATCTACAATCATCATGATCATCATACAACCTTACTGATCTATGATCACCATAATCACCAAATAATCCTGGTGATCTATGTTCAGTTCACTTGAAGCTTGAGGGTCTTGTGGCCGTAGAACAAACACTGAAATGCATCTCATGACATCAATATGCCCTATGGACAAGTATGGCTACTTCCTTCCAGAAACAGCAGCACATTTGTCTGTGGGTTGTATCCGGTTTTGCAGCTTGGCTTTCCTGATGTGAGTGATAGTGAACTTGCAATATCAGACACAACTTATGGTCAGGTGTGGTGCTGGTTTTCGAAGAAAGAAGCCATGTTTTTGAAATCCTATGCAACCACTTAAAGAAGTTATCCACGACTTGGACAACTTCTTGTCATACCCCACACTTGGCTCCAATAAAATAAAAACTTATATTCCCCTTCCCTTGCTGGCGCCGTTCCCGCGGTGTCGGCACTCACTCTCCCCGCGGCTCCCGTGTGGTTTTTGTGACACATGACTCCGGTGCCCAATCAGTTCTGGCATCACTGGCCCCGCCTCCTGTCGAATTGAGCATGAAGAGGAAGTCAGAGAGCAGCCGCAGCCTGGACTTCCTCTTCATGTTCGATTTGGCCGAAGGCGGAGAAAGTGACGCCAGCGCTGATTGGGTGTCGGGGTCACGTGACAACAACCGCAAGAGAACCCTGGGACCGTGAGTGCCGACTCCTCTGGAACGGCACAGGAGGGGAGTATAAGCTTTTTTATTTATAAACGGCTCCAAACATTGAGACCAAAAAGGGGTTGTCCTAGTAGTGGAGAACCCCTTTAAAGTGTGTTACCAGTGAGAACTCCTATCATTCTGGAAATGTGCTCCCTATTTCACTTCCAGCCACATCAACTGTACATGGATATCACAAGCCTACTTTTTTTTTCCCGGCAGACAGAGAGAGCTCATGGGTGACCTGCACAATTTGCTTTCGAGCATCTTCTTTCTTTGGATGTCTGCAAGTTCAGCAAATATCCTCTGTGAAGTACTGTACCCTTTGGACTTCCAAGGATAGAGATACAAGCTGCTAAGGTGACTTGTCACAGCTGTAGTCTATTTTAAAGCACGCACATTGTTTGGTTGAAGGCTACGAATATCACCTTCTAGTACAGGGTGGGCCACAATAAACAGCACTATCCTTGTGTGCTTTGTACGATGACGCCGATCGGGCCTCGTTCATCAGAACTGTCTTACAGTAAACCTGAGCTTTGCTCTCATTTTACCAGAGCGGTGTAAGAAATGAGGGTCACTGTATTCTTCCTGCCAGTTGTGTGGCTCTTCGTGGAGGACAGTCAAGTTGTCCGTGTCCAACATGGCGTATCATGATAGTGGAGGCCGATGTGCACACACAGGCTCATTACCAGAAACACACGACTGTGCTGCTGGGCATTTTCTCGAGTTCCCGTTCAGGCAGTATACATGATTTGGTGGGTAAGTGGAGTAAGGCTGTGTGCCCACTATGCGTTTTTTAAGTGTTTCCGCATCGGCAATTCCGCTGCAGAAATGCTTAAAAAACGCTTGGTAGAAGGTCTGCCATGTTCCCCAATGATAATCCGCATCTGCTGTGCACATTCTGCGGAAATTTCCGCCTCGGATTATCATTGCAGAAAAATCCGCAGCACTACCAATTATTATGCGGAATTGCATGGAATATGCATCACTGAATCTGTACATGCGGATTCCATGCATTTCAATGTGCGGATCGTACCCGGGTCTGGAGAAGAGGAGACTCTCCTCCGGACCCGGGTACCATGGTACCTGTAAAAAAAAGAATAAAATAAGAAAAATACATTATACTTACCTTCTGATGGCACCCGGTGTCCTTGTCTCGGCTGGCCGGCAGCTCGCGGCAGACTACAGGACCTGCGGTGACGTAATTTAGTCATTTGATGGGTCACGCAACAGCTGACGTTACCGCAGGTCCTTTAGTCTACCGCGAGCTGCCGGCAAGCTGAGACAAGGACACCGGGAGCCATCAGAAGGTAAGTATATATTTATTTTTACCATTCTTTCGGTCGCACTATATAAATCCATGCCGGTTGCATGGATTTATATAGTCTGACCGAGTTGTCAAGCACTTTCCAAGTGATGCTAAAATCGCTTGGAAAATGCTTGACAACCCGCATGCGGAAATGCATGTGAAGAACGCTTCACATCCGCATGTCCCTGGCAGGAAAAACGCATGTACAATCCACATGCATTTTTTCTGCCAGGGAGATGCAGTAACGCTCAGGAAAAAAATCCGGAGCATTTCTGCATTGTGGGCACATAGCCTAATACAACTTCCGTGGCCTCAACCAAAAAAACAGAGAACCACATTTTTGAACATCCACCATAATGTTGGTATCCAGGAGAGGATTATGATCTGAATAAATCATGTATAATAAACTGCAGATCCATATAACTGGATCTGGCAATTTCACAGAACAATTGGTACACTAGGACACATGAGCTGCACCAAAAGCCACTTCATGGTCAAAAAATTTCTGTTTGGTGAGCGGCTATGAGAACGTAGATTGTGGGTCCAATATTCTTTGCTGAGAATATGAATACAGCCATGTACGTGGACATCTTCCAGCAATTATAGGCTCTGTTACCAGGTCACAAAATATAATATTTTTGACGCGCCCAGGGGATGGGGAGGACTCGGAGCCCGGGCCTCGTTGTTAGCTTTGGGGGATGTCGCGGTGGTCGGCTCCCGTGCCCGTACCCTGGGCCTCTCTTTTAAAGGGGTGGATAATTAAGTGAAAGTTTGTGACGCCACCTGTGGTGTCTGGTGAGGATCACCAGCGCTGCGGCAGCCCTCTGAGGCCGGTGTTAAAGCAGCTCTGGTGGTATAGCTCCTCGCAGGTGGAGCTAGGCCTCAGGGCAGCGTAGAAAAGGGGGATGCAGGACAGGGAGACCCAGCCGGGCCTGAAGAAGGATAGGCAAAGACACAGTTCACTTCAGTACCTTTTACTGATGGAAGTTCAGGCACATTCCGGAGCACTGTAGGGTGAAGGGTGCATATCAGGATTCTCCCCAGTGAGCGGGTATAGGGCCTCCTGTTTCTTGCCTTTGCGTAGTAATTTTTTGACCTGCCTGGAGCTAGGCCTAACTTTGTCTCTGTCCTGCACTGGCTGACTTTGTGGTAGGGCCTTCTCTTGGAGTACACACTCCCAGCTTGCGGGGCCTCTGTGTCTCCTGGCTCTGATACGTATCAGCTCTTGGGTGATCCTGGGACGTGTAGTTCGCCAGGGGTTCCGGTTGTCTCTGCTGGATATAGGGAATCCTTGCAGACGCGCACCCGATTTCCGGTATATGGTCCTGGGGTGAGCTGGTAACGCTCCTCTGCCCCCTATGTTACTCTACTTCCACTCACCTTCGGCCTCGCTCGAGGCCCTCACTAGGCTATACACACTAGGGGCAGCTTGCCGCGCTTCACCGCTCTTATGGCGTCGGCACGCCTTTGGCTCACTAACCTGAGCTCTCTGAGTCTGGATTGTGCTCCACTGCAGGCTAGCAACTGCAGGAGCTGGAACTAGCTCTGTCACCTGAGGTATCTGTTCTTCAGACTGTACTTCTCACAGACTAGACTCCAGACCAGACTGAACTGCCTAGCTCCACCTTCCCTATTTATATCCCTAACGGGCTCCCTCTGGTGGTCTGAGGTGGAAGGTGGAGGTGTGTGAATGCTATGAGGGCCCCTTGTGGAGGACTCCGTCCATGCACCCCTCTGGGATCTGTGGTGCCTAGCACAGCAGGGCACCACATTTCCATCACTGTGAAGCAATAACATGGAACCAATAATGTATGTGCGGCTGTAATGTGTGCCCCCAGCTTTATTACCTGCTCACAATGACTAGGAGAATATTAGAAATTTTCATATAAAAAGCTGTATAATCCCATCAGCTTCAATGAAGTTATATTTTTATGTGTTTGGTCCAATGGTCTGTAAATCTAACAAATAATGTAAACTTTTAAAAAATTCTCATTACAATTTTGCACTGAACTTTAGGACCACTTCAACTTTGTGGGCATCATACTAGCTCCATCCCATGGCATATATTATACCAATATCATCAAATCTTCAATGGTCTGTTAACAGAAAGAAGAAGACTGCTCTTACTTACTCCGTCAACCACCGATGCAACTCAGACCCAGCGTTTCCCCCAGCAGGGCAGGAAGAAGCTGCCAAAAAACAGACCCAAGAGCCAGTTTGCAGCAATTGGTTTACGTAAAGGCCTTAAAAGAGTCCTGTGTAGGTGACCAGCAGTCAATTGATCTAAGCGAGAAGCAAGGTAGTTTTAAAGTCCAAGGTGAAAAAGTGTTCCAGGTTTGGTGACTCTGAAATGACCTAAAATTGGGTCACCCTGGATCCCAGATTTACACCACAGTTGCAAGGGGTTATACTAACATGGAGGCACTTTTATGACTTTGGTAAGATATCTGGACCATCATGACATGGTGAATATCTATATTTATTAGAGTGCATTCAAATTCGATGTTTGATTGTCACAGTAATTTTAAATGGTTATCTTCCCATATTTATGTCTCTCCTTGAGTTTTAGGGGATGTATTTATGGCTATCACGTTCCTCACACTCCCAAATCTAGCATTTAAGCTACAAGGTGGCTGACACTGGAACACAGATTAGTTCTTGCTAGGTTTTCGGCAAAGGAAGGCCAGTAGACTTCGACCCTTGCAGGGCCTTCTGGCTTGGAGGGTTGGGAGCTTTTCTTCTGGTAAGGGCTTGAGACTGCATCTTAGTGCACTTTCCACCAAAGATTTTCTCTGTATGAAACCAGATTTGGAAAGGCATGTATACGAACTGCAATGCCCGGACTGACCGGTGGTTTCCCGACCTAAACTTATAGACAAATATGATGCTGTGATATTCCACTTCTTTGCCTTGAACTCCTGGGTTGTTTTTGCAGTATGTATGACCTGACTTTTCAATTTCCTTGGGTGGCGCCACCAACTCTCAAGCAGCAAACTCGCTGTCTTGGAGTCATATTTGATACACAACTTTCCTTTATTCCCCATATACAATCACTCGCTCGCTCATGTCACCTGTACCTTAAAAACATCTCCAGAATCTGACCTTTTCTCACCTTTGATACTGCAAAAACTCTTACTGTCGCTCTTATTCACTCTCGTCTGGACTACTGCAACTCTCTTCTAATCAGTCTCTCTATAAACAAACTCTCTCCTCTCCAATCCATCCTGAATGCAGCAGCCAGGGTCGTATTTCTATTGGGCTGCTTCACCGACGCCTCTGTGGCGCCCTTGAGGGTTCAGTCGCCACAGAGGTACTGCACCTCACCCAGAGGTGTGGCATCTCCTTCTCTCAGGTAAGGATGGAGTACTGCCCGGGACCCTAACACCTGCACTCAACACTACACTACTACAGGCCGGCTGGAAGGGCATGATGCACTGCTTTCTGCTGGCCCTGTCTCTGGCTGGAGTGGGGGGAACCAAATGTGAGTGGGAACCAGTAGTGGGTGTGGGTGGAGGACGCAGACCAGGGGAGCACTTGAATAGGAGGTATATATAAAGGGGAGCCATCTTAGTCAGGGAGTTCAGTAAGTAAGTCAGAGGAGGAGAAGTGGAAGGAGCAGGGGCCCTGCAGGAGCTCTGCTCGGGAGGCAGGCTCAGCCTGTCATGTCCAATACAACCCGATCGGGACTTTGTGTGGTGGGGCGCAGGGCAGGAGGGAGACGACCCAGCACGGGAAGTCGGCTAAGGAAGGAACATATAGAAAGGGGGTCCCGTTAAGTGCTCTTGAAATACTTGGGAGAGTGCTGAACCCCTGCCTGGTAAACGCAGCGCGACGTGGGAGACTGTCAGCTGAATAGTGCCACCTGAGGAACCTAAATAACTGTGAGTAAACTTGGATAACTGCACCCCACTGTTTCTGTCAGTTATTTCTACCACGTTATCGCTCCTGCACTACAACGCCCAGCATCACCATTTGCACCTACACTGCCCTGGAGCTGAGCTCTGCCTGTGGAGAGACGCACCAACCCAGCAGCCCTAACATCTGCTCCAGAGGTCTGCAGCAGCGCCGGTACCCATTACCGGGAACCACAGGTGGCGTCACAAGACAAAACTATTATTCATCCCTTCAAGTAACAAACCCCTTTTAAAGAGTGATCCCAGGGTATGGGCCCGGGAGCCGACCGCCGTGACATCCCAAGAAAGTAAAGGCCCGGGTAACGAGTCCCCCATATCCCCCTGGGCGAGTCACCTCTACCCTGTGCCAGTCATTGCACTGGTCTCTCAGCCACAAATCTCTCCACAGTTCTGCACCGGCCTACATCTCATCCCTCATTTCTGTCTATCACCCCTCCCGTGACCTCCGTTCTGCAACTGATCTAAGACTAATGACGCACCCCCTGGGCCAGTGCTGTTTGGGGATTACCCGGAGCCGGATCAGATGGGGGTTGTAGTCTCCGAGTGGCGGCGACCCGGTCCGTGCCCAGGGTGTCAAACTCAGTGTGTGGCAGTCTTTACAGATGTTGTTAAATGTTCTTAGTGTCGACTACGCCACTCGTTGATTTGCGGTCAAAAAGGCCGCCGCTGCAGCAGGGTCCGCTGAGGCTGTTGGTATGTGTGCAGCTGTGGTAGTATAACCCCCAACGGGAGGGGTATAGCCTCAGGGGGTCAGATGTAGAGGATGGTGGTTGTGCAGGTGCAGGAGAGCTAAGCAAGAAGACTCAGAGTCGGGCTGTGCAGTTCAGGGGTTTTTACTTACGGGTGTTCTTATGGTCTCTCTGGCCTGAAGCGACCACCTGAGCCGTGCTGCGTCCACCAGGTCCTGGACTCGGCCAACCCCCAAGCAATTCTGGAGCGTGGTCCTGAGCTCCTGTCTGACTTACCCTCTCTTCTGGCCGTTCCCACCAGGGATCCACTTATGTCCGGCTCCCTCGGGTCTCTTGGTGGGTACACCTCTTCTGGGTTCCCTGACCCTATACTTGGTATGCTTTCCTAGTGGATTTAGTGAGGGTCGTGGCAGATCCTGCCCACGACCTCCGGTCTCTGGCTGAGGATTAGTGGCCTCCACCAGCTTGGGATCCGGTACCCTGGGTGCCAACCCTTCACCCTGCTGTTTGTATTCTGGGGTCTTGGGGTTCCTTCTTCTTCTCTCTGGGTCCTTCTGACTCCTCTCTCTCTCTCAGACTTGGCCTTGGAGCTGGGACCAGCCGGAACCACAACTGCCTGTCAGCCCTTCTGGCTGAGCTTCTCTGCTCTGCTCCTCTGACTCTACAAAGGCTGACTCACTCTACAAAAGACCCTGTCCTAAGATGGTGCCCACCTTATATACTCCCTCTATGTGTGAGCTCAGGTGACCAGCACCCAATGAGCTCCTAGCCTTACCCAAACTGCTCCCCCTATCTGCCCCTACACTACTGGGATGTTCCACCCCCCTCCCACTCCAGCCAGGGACAGACACTGTCGTACCTGCACATATACTGGTGGGAGTACCGTCGGTCTGTCCCCCGGAAATGGGATGTATGTAGTGTATGCAGCTATCTGAGCTCAGTTCCACACTCCATCCTTACTCGGGAGTGGAATACCACACCTCTGGCTTGAGGTGTAATACCCCTGTAGCAGCCGAATCCTCAGGGTTCTACATTCCCCCCTGGTAAACCACAGCACGTCCTCGGGCTGTAAGAGAATAAACATCCAAAACATACAAATTTTTTTTTTTCATAAAACATAAACATATAAAACAATATATATACTATCAGCATAAAACTTTTCCATATAAAGCTTTTCATAAATAACACTCTTGTTCCTCCGGCCACGGTGCAACTTGTGACCGGGTAAAGTGCGACAGTCTCTTGTAGAAAAACAACAGTTTCCTATAAAACCGGTAGGGGGCGCCTTAGAAAGCGCAACTATATACAAGGGGAAATATGGCCGCTCTCAGTCCTCGGCCAGGTATTAGGAAAGGAATGACCGCTCTCAGTCCTCGGTCAGTGGGAATAGGGACACACGGGTTTCAGTTCAATTTGCTGGTCCCAACGGGGACTATATTTTAACTAGCAGCAGTAACAGTTCTTATACCCTGACGGGTAACTATGTACAGTCTCTTTACCGTACTTTAATGACGGCGTACTCCTGCTCCTCCTTCAGACCCGTCCGGATCCTCTTGCTCCTCTTCACACCGTAGCTCCTCCTCCGTCAGCCGGTGTACATGGAGAGCATAGGGTCCTTTGGCACACTTGTGCCGGGTGAACGTGACCTCGTCCCCTACATATAGGTCACGACCTCTGTGTCCCTCCGGCAGATGGGACTCCACGTCTCTTCTGGTCACAAAGACGTCGCCGGGGGTGTGGTGATCCCTGATGAAACCCCAACCGTGCTGCAGTTGGAATTTAATTACAGTCCCGGTGGCACGGGGACCGTGGGCTGCACGGGGGTTCCTCCTGGTCTGGCTCTTCTGCTCTGCACTCTGTTCCTGCAGCCGCTGCTCTCGGACCCGCCTCTCTCTTCGCTCCCGGTCAAAGACCTCTAACTGCTGCCGGCAGCACTCCGCACGCTCAGCTGCGGCTGCCCGAGTCTCTTGGGTGAATCCCATGAGGTCTCCTCCGGTGGGGTCCCACGCAAACTGCGCTTCCTCCAACGAGAGTGGGGGGATCTTAACGGGCTTCGGAACCGGAATCAGGGGCTCATCTAGGGGTCTTTCTTTCCGGAGTCGGGGATGGTGGAACTCCGGTGGCCACACAAAGGGCTGCCCATCCGGGCACGTGTGCTGGGCAAACAAGTCTTCACCCAGGTGCGGCACGGTGGACGTTGAGGGCGCGGTGGTGGTAGCGGCGCCCGGGTTCACTAGGCCTTGCGACCAGGCTTGGGGTACCCTGAAGGTAAAGGGCACCGTGAAGACGGCGGCGCCCGGGGTAACTTGGCCCAGCGACCAGGCCGGTGGCTCAGTGGAGGTAGAGGGCGCTGTGGGAACTGCGGCGCCCGGGGGTACTAGACCTTGCGACCAGGCCGGTGGTGTTTCCTGCTTTGCCGCGCTCAGGGTTGAGGCGCGTGACGTCACAGGGGTCGCGGCCGCGGCTTCTGCTTGAGGCCTTGTCTGGAGCGGTGACGATGCAGCGACGGGCACGGCAGCGGGAATTTCGGGCTCTGCGACGGGGAGCTGGGGCAGGCACGCGGTTCCTCGGCTTGGGGTAGGGACGTCCCCTTTACCTGCCTCCATCTGTTCAGCTCCCTCTTCGGCGCCGTCTCCGGCCTTCACTCCTCCTGCACCATCCTCAGAGGCGGTCTGTCTCCTCGTCTCGGGTGGCGTGCTTCGCTGGCGGGTTCTTGCCTGCAGGGCCATCTCTCGGCTCCACTCCGTCAGCGTCTCTCGCTGCACCTGGGCCATCCTCCATGTGAGGCGCTCCAGCGTGGTCTGCGCACACTCCCGGTCTCGGGGGAGCTGTGCCAGGATCTCCACTAAGCCTAGTGGGGTTGTTGCTTGCAGCAGGCTCCTGACCACAGGGTCGGTGCTGCCTGACTCTCCTTCCATCTCCGGGTACGACTTCTCCGGAGTCCTCTCCAGACTTCTTGTCTCCGGGTGCGCTCTCTCCAGACTCCTCCAGGCTGCACCCATCTTCGCTCTCTTGTTCTGTCTCCGCCCACATTGAAGGTGGTCCCGGGGCAACTTTGTGATTGTCAGTTCCAGGGGCAGTTCTCTCACTCTGATGGACATCTCCAGCACCACAGTCTCCGTTGGTGGGGGCGGTTTCCTCTTTTGGCGCCATTCCTTGACCTGGCCCACGATGGGAGGTGACCTCTTGCCACCCTCTGGCACGCCCATAATGGCGTCTGCTCTTCCAAGGCGGGAAATCTTCTGGAAATGGCGGGAATCGTCTCCCAGTGGCGGGAAACTCCGTGGATGGCGGAAAAAGCTGCAGATGGCGGGCAACCGGCGGGAAACGATCCGTGATGGCGTCCCATGGCGGGGACCCTCTGGAACCGGCGGGAGACTTCTTCTTGAGGTAAATTTGAACTTTTCTTCAGGCACGCAGTACCCGGTGGTTGCGGGCACGAAATCCTGCCGACTACGCCAAAGTTGACGCACCCCCTGGGCCAGTGCTGTTTGGGGATTACCCGGAGCCGGATCAGATGGGGGTTGTAGTCTCCGAGTGGCGGCGACCCGGTCCGTGCCCAGGGTGTCAAACTCAGTGTGTGGCAGTCTTTACAGATGTTGTTAAATGTTCTTAGTGTCGACTACGCCACCCGTTGATTTGCGGTCAAAAAGGCCGCCGCTGCAGCAGGGTCCGCTGAGGCTGTTGGTATGTGTGCAGCTGTGGTAGTATAACCCCCAACGGGAGGGGTATAGCCTCAGGGGGTCAGATGTAGAGGATGGTGGTTGTGCAGGTGCAGGAGAGCTAAGCAAGAAGACTCAGAGTCGGGCTGTGCAGTTCAGGGGTTTTTACTTACGGGTGTTCTTATGGTCACTCTGGCCTGAAGCGACCACCCGAGCCGTGCTGCGTCCACCAGGTCCTGGACTCGGCCAACCCCCAAGCAATTCTGGAGCGTGGTCCTGAACTCCTGTCTGACTTCCCCTCTCTTCTGGCCGTTCCCACCAGGGATCCACTTATGTCCGGCTCCCTCGGGTCTCTTGGTGGGTACACCTCTTCTGGGTTCCCTGACCCTATACTTGGTATGCTTTCCTAGTGGATTTAGTGAGGGTCGTGGCAGATCCTGCCCACGACCTCCGGTCTCTGGCTGAGGATTAGTGGCCTCCACCAGCTTGGGATCCAGTACCCTGGGTGCCAACCCTTCACCCTGCTGTTTGTATTCTGGGGTCTTGGGGTTCCTTCTTCTTCTCTCTGGGTCCTTCTGACTCCTCTCTCTCTCTCAGACTTGGCCTTGGAGCTGGGCCCAGCCGGAACCACAACTGCCTGTCAGCCCTTCTGGCTGAGCTTCTCTGCTCTGCTCCTCTGACTCTACAAAGGCTGACTCACTCTACAAAAGACCCTGTCCTAAGATGGTGCCCACCTTATATACTCCCTCTATGTGTGAGCTCAGGTGACCAGCACCCAATGAGCTCCTAGCCTTACCCAGACTGCTCCCCCTATCTGCCCCTACACTACTGGGATGTTCCACCCCCCTCCCACTCCAGCCAGGGACAGACACTGTCGTACCTGCACATATACTGGTGGGAGTACTGTCGGTCTGTCCCCCGGAAATGGGATGTATGTAGTGTATGCAGCTATCTGAGCTCAGTTCCACACTCCATCCTTACCCGGGAGTGGAATACCACACCTCTGGCTTGAGGTGTAATACCCCTGTAGCAGCCGAATCCTCAGGGTGCTACACTAACATCCTCCTTAATCCGAACCTCACACCTCAGTCTCCAAGACTTCTCTCGTGCAGCGCAAGGTTTTCTGGAATGAACTGCCCCAAACGATCCGACTGATATCTAGCCCCCATGTCTTCAAACACGCTTTAAAAACACATCTGTTTAGACAAGTCTATCACCTCAACTCACCAACCTAACTGTCCCCTGTCCCCTCCTAAATGTTAATCTTAATCTGCCCCTGCCTATTCATCGGTCTCCACATCCTCTATGCACCAAATAGCTTTTGAGATAATTACTTTTGGTCCCTTTAAAAAGAGGCAGCTCCATATTAAAGAGCGGAAATGTGCTGTGTACACAAATCAATACAGAAAATACACAGAAAATCAACAATGTGTGAATAAGCCCTAAGGCCTCATTCACACGTCTGTGTATCACATCCATGTTCTGTCTGCCCACTTTCAGGGATTTTTTTTTTACCTGTTTGGGTAAAGGAATTTATTCTCCAGCCTTGCCAATGTGTCCCTGCTCCTGGTATTTGTTAACATGGGTGTGGTGGTGAGAACACGACCACACAACAGGACTGCTGCAGCCAATCACTGGGAGAAGCAGTTATACAGCAGTCACATGTGGCTGCATCAGTGATGTCACCACTAGTCAAAAAATACCGGGTGGCAGTGCTGGAGCGGCAGGAGGGGGAGGTGGACAAGTCTGTCCCTTAAAGACAAATGGAAGTGGACAACCTCTTTAATATACAGTACGCATGTGCCAACAACCACTACCTTAAGGAAATTATACCAGAAAACTGGCACAATAACATGTATGTCTTCCCCTTTTCATATATTATAATATGAAAATACTATATACCCCATCCCTAGGTATATAGATCCCACACATACCCTGCAGTAAATAAATAAATAACAATAGTGCATGAGAATAACATGTTGTACTTAGTTAACATAATTTTTATTAAAAAAAATATAAAGCCGTCCCACCACATCAAGGTGACTCTACTCGGGACGGTATTAACCTCTAGTTACCTTATCATGTGTCAAGTGACGTAAATGTGAATAAGGGCTGAGAAGGTTTTTTTATCTCGGGTTTTGTCTGTTTAGTGGCCATGTGTGAACATGCGCCTACATACACGCTGCATGCATACCAACTTATATTCCAGTTAATCTCTTTAAGTTTTTGTCCCATGCATAATAAATAGATTATGTTTTTTTTTCACACCCACAGCCCAGATACAAAATGTTATAAACCACATATATACATTTACACCTCATATACAACCAGGGCTGCGCAGTCGGTAAGCCAAACCTCCGACTTTGACTCCTCAATTTCAATGACACCGACTCCACGACTCCGACTCCCTCATACTCGGCTCATGTTTAAGTGATAAATTTACTGTAGCACAGATTCATCTCAGCTAAAAGTCTAGACCCTTAGATCAGGAATAGGACAGACATTTATAGGACATTTCATAACTTTCCCAAATTCTTATGAAAAAAATATTCCCCACAAACTGCACTGAACTACTGTACCCAATGTATTATATATCTTAGGAGTTGGAGTCGGTCCATTTTATACCAACTCCGACTCCACCAAAATGGGCACCGACTCCACGACTCCGACTCCACAGCCCTGTAACAACTGTATGAAAAGCCGCAAAATATATAAAGATCACACACACAGTATATAAAGTACTCAAACACTATATACAATACACACATGGTATATACACACATACAGTACACACACTGGATACACAGTACACATACAGTATATATACACAGTGCACATGCAGTACACAGTAAATACAGTACACAATATATACAGTAGCCACAGCACAGTACACAGTACACAGTATATGCACACACTATATACAGTACTCACACGGTATATACAGTACACACGGTATATACAGTACACATACAGTATATACACAAACACTATATACAGTATATACAGCATACCTACAGTATATATACACAGTACACACACAGTATATACATATATACAGTACACTATACACAGTACACACATACAGTATACACAGTAAATACACTATATACAGCATATGTACACACTATAAGCAGTACACACAGTATATACAGTGCACACAAGGTATATGCAGCACACCCTTTATACAGCACTCACACACTATATACAGTGCACAGTATATGCACACATAGTACATACAGAGTATATACAGTACACGCGGTATATACAGTACACACACTATAGATGACTCGCCCAGGGGGAATATAGGGGACTCGGTACCCGGGCCTTTACCTTCTGTGGGATGTCATGGCAGTCGGCTCCCGGGCCCGTCCTCTGGGGTCACTCTTTAAAAGGGGGTTTTTGTTAACAGTTTGTCTCGTGACGCCACCTGTGGTTTCCGGTAATGGTTACCGGCGCTGCTGCTGACCTCCGGGGGTGATGGGATGGCAGCTGGGATGTTTCTGCTCCCACAGGCGGAGCGGCCCCCCAGGGCAGGGTTGATGGAAGGGATGCAGGTGAGAGGTGGCCCGGTCGGGTCAGGGGGAAAGACGGACACGCACACAGGGGATTCGCTTCAGTACCTTTACTGGTGTAATGGCAGATATGGTCCAGGGTACTTGCTAGGAAGGGTGCACTTCAGGACTCTCCCCAGTGAGCGGGTATAAGGCCTCCTGATCCGTGTCTCCCTCTCTCTAAGCTTCTGGCCAGCCTGGAACTTGGCCTGGCTTCTATGTTGCATTGCTCTCTCACCTGACCGCTTGGTAGTAGGACTTTCCTTTGGCAACCACTATCCCTGGACGCCGGGGCCTTCGTGGTTCCTAGTCCTGTATTTGATGGTAGCTTCACGATGACCAGGGGTCTGGAAGTCTCCTGGTATGCCGGTTGTCCCTACTGGGTGTAGAGAACCCTGTAGGCGTGGACCCAGTGTCCGGATTGTGTCTTGGGGTGAGCCTGTGATGCTCCTCTGCCCCCTTAACTCCTCTTGGGGCCCTCAATACAGCAGCAGACGTGCTGCTTCTTCACTGCTCTCAGTGTCAGCACACTCTCTGACTGACTAACTGACGACTCCCTAACTGACTCCACCCTCCAGTTTATATATCCCTAACAGGGCTCCCTCTGGTGGTCTGAGGTGGAAGGGTGGAGGTGTCTGTTTGTAGTGAGGGCCTCTTGTGGAGAAGTCCATCCATGCACCCTTTTGGGTCCTGTGGTACCTGTAGTAGCAGGGTGCCACATAGACAGTACATATAATGTATACACACACACACTAGTTACACACAGTATATACAGTACACACAGTATAATCAGTACACACACTCTATACCAGGGGTCCCCAAACTACGGCCCGCGGGCCCGCGGAGGATTTTTATCTGGCCCACCGGGCTGTGGGTGGAGGATGGCGGTTTCAGCGCTTGCTCCCTCCCGCTTGCTCAGGGCCCCGGCAGCTGGATACTTACCTCTCCCCGTACCTCTGCAGATCCGCTGTCTTCCTGCTGTGCGCTCCCTGTGACGTCTCAAGTCAGAGGGTGCGGTGACGTCTTTCCACTGCGCCCTCCCCTGAGCCGTCACAGGCAGCGCAGAGCGGGAAGACGCCGGCGACGCTGGAGTCCAGACCCGAGCAGCGGCAGCAGGTGAGAAGCGAGGTGAGTATTTTTTTTTTTAATGTATGGAGGCATGGGTCATAATATTAGGGGTGACATCCTGCATGGGGCATAATATGGGGGGGGGTGACATCCTGCATGGGGCATTATATGGGGGAGTGACACGCTGCATGGGGCATTATAAAGAGAGGGGGGTGATATCCTGGATGGTGCATTATAACGACAGGGGAGTGATATCCTGCATTGGGCATTACACTGTGTTCCAAATTATTATGCAAATAATATTTTCTCAGATTTTCCCAAATTACCTATATGAATTGCAGTCATTGTAATTTTCCAGTCAAATAACTATTAGAGTACAATTGAAAGGTTTTTGTACAAACTGCCTATGATAACAGTATATTTTTTAAAAAATAAAATACTCAAACTGCACTCAAAATGCATGTTCCAAATTATTATGCACAGCAGAGTTTTCAACCTTTTCATTTTAATAAAGAACAAAAAAATGGTCATTTTTGAAATTATAAGCATTAGCAGGTTATTACAAACTGAAATCAAACAGTTTTCAACTCAAAACTTTATTCTAGGTGATGTTACATTTGCACATAGGACCCCTTGTTCGAAAGGAGCTTCTGAACTCTCTCGTCCATTGAATTTGTCAGGTTTTGGATGGTTCCTGCTTCAATTGTTTTGCATGAGGACAGAATACCCTCCCAGAGCTGTTGCTTAGATGTGAACTGCCTCCCGCCATCATAGACACTCCTTTTGATGATGCTCCAGAGGTTCTCAATGGGTTTGAGGTCAGGGGAGCATGGGTGCCACACCATAAGTTTGTCCCCTTTTATGCCCATAGCAGCCAGAGATGCAGATGTGTTATGTGCAGCATGAGACGGGGCATTGTACTCTAATAGTTATTTGACTGGAAAATTACAATGACTGCAATTCATATAGGTAATTTGGGAAAATCTGAGAAAATATTATTTGCATAATAATTTGGAACACAGTGTATATGGGGGGTGTCATCCTGAATGGGGCATTATAACGACAGGGGAGTGATATCCTGCATGGGGCATTATATGGGGGGGTGACATCCTGAATGGGGCATTATATGGGGGGGTGACATGCTGCATGGGGCATTATATGGGGGGAGACATCCAGCATGGGGCATTATATGGGGGTAGTGACATCCTGAATGGGGCATTATAAAGACAGGAGAGTGATATCCTGCATGGGGCATTATATGGGGGGGGGTTGACATCCTGCATGGGGCATTATATGGGGGGTGACATCCTGCATGGGGCATTATATGGGGGGTGACATCCTGCATGGGGCATTATAAAGACAGGGGAGTGATATCTTGCATGGGGCATTATATGGTGGGAGAAAGGGGCATCCTGTGTGGCGCCCCTGCTGCGTATGAGTGCCACAGATCCTAGAGGGGTGCATGAACGGATTCCTCCACAAGAGGCCCTCACAGCATACACACACCTCCACCTTCCACCTCAGACCACCAGAGGGAGCCCGATAGGGATATAAATAGAGAAGGTGGAGCTAGGCAGTTCAGTTCCTCTCGAGAGTTCAGTAAGTACAAATCTGAATACAGAGTCGAGCTCAGTCTAGTCTGAGGAGAGCCCTTGCAGAAGTGATACTGCAGTGGAGCTCAGTCAGTTTAGTCAGACTCAGTTGTAGCTCAGAATAGTAAGCTTAAGGCGTGCCGGCGCCATAAGAGCTGTGAAGCGCGGCCAGCTGCCGCTAGTGTGTATAGCCTAGTTAGGGCCTCGAGCGAGGCCGAAGGCTAAAGGAGTGAGTAGCATTGGGGGCAGAGGAGCTGTACAAGCTCACCCCAGAAAACATATACCGGACACCGGGTCCACGTCTACAGGGCCGTATATCCCCCGTAGAGACAACCGGAGACCCCTGGAAGACTTCAGGTCCGAGGATCACCCAAGAGCTGATACGTAACAGAGCCAGGAATCACGGAGGCCCCGCAAGCTGTGAGCGCGTACTCCAAGAGAAGGCCCTACCACAAAGTCAGCCAATGCAGGACAGAGACAAAGTTAGGCCTAGCTCCAGGCAGGTCAGAAACTTAGTATGCAAAGGCAAGAAACAGGAGGCCCTGTACCAGCTCACTGGGGAGAATCCTGATATGCACCCTTCACCCTACAGTGCTCCGGAATGTGCCTGAATACCACCAGTAAAAGGTACTGAAGTGACTATCGTGTCTGTCCCTGTTCTTACTTTGACCCGGCTGGGTCCCATCTGTCCTGCATCCTTTCTCCACGCTGCCCTGAGGTCTAGCTCCACCTGTGGGAAGCTATACCACCCGAGCTGCCTTAACACCGGCCTCAGTGGGCTGCCTCTGCGCTGGTGATCCTCACCAGACACCACAGGTGGTGTCACGAACTTTTATATAATTATCCACCCTTTTAAAGAGAGGCCCAGGAGCCGGCCACCGCGACATTCCCAAGATCAGGCAACAAGGCCCGGGCGCAGAGTCATCCCCATCCCCTGGGCGCGTCACCTGCATGGGGCATTATATGGGGGGTGACATCCTGCATGGGGCATTATAAGGGGGGAACAGCCTGCATGGGGCATTATAAGGGGGGAACAGCCTGCATAGGGCATTATAAGGGGGAAACAGCCTGCCTATTGAGGACCTATGCTGCCTATTGGGGACATTTACCTGCCAATTGAGGACCTATGCTGCCTATTGGGGACATTTATCTCCCCATTGAGGACCTATGTGACGCGCCCCTGGGCCTGTGTCGCGCTGCGTTGCGCACGCGGGAGCTTACCCGGAGCCGGATCTTTTGAGGGTTGTAGTCTCGTGGCGGTGATCCGGTCCGTGCCCAGGGAGTCAGACTAAGTGGCGCTGTATCAGCGGTAGATGTTGGACGACTATGCCACCCGTTGAGTACAGCTAAGGAGCTGCTGCTGCAGGGCAGACCGCTGAGGCCGGTGGTAGGATTGTGCAGCGTGATAGTATAACCCCCAACGGGAGGGGTATGGCCTCAGGGCAGCCGACGTGGATGATGGGGGTAGCAGGAACCACTCGGAGACGGTACGGTGTAGTTCAGGGTCTTTACTGGTGACAAAGATAGACCCTCCCGGAGTACTGGCTAGCGATTGGGGCCTGGTCAGTCCTTGAGCAGATGGGATCTCCCCTGGCCAGGCGGAGTTGTAGGCCTCCCAAACTAACTGTACTCTTCTGGCTACCTTGCTAGAGGCGGATATAAGTAGCCCACGTCCCTGAGTGTACCGTGTGGTGCTCACCCGTATGGCCGGTGACTTGGGGCCTTCGGGTTTCTGGGCCAGAGGACCTGCAATCCCCTGCCGGTCGGTTTCTGCTGCTGGATAGGAGTTAGTCCCCACAGCCTCGGACTCCTGGTCCGGTGATAACTTCTCAGTCAGGGCGAGCTCTGCAGCTGCCAGCCCCTGACTCTTTGTAACACTGCTCCCACAGAGCTCCTGTTGTTTCTTCCTATATTTGCTTCTTTTCTCTGCTTCTTCTCTACTACTCACCCTGCCTCAGCCCTAGGTTTATATAGGGGAAGTTCTTCCCCTCCCAGGACTGGGCAGGAGGTGTGGCATGCATAGGATCCCTGACCAAGAGACCTCCCACATGCTCTCAGACATAACATTGCTGTTACTGTGGAAAACCAGACCCCTGGGGTGCCACATTCCCCCCTAGTGAAATTTAGTACTCCGGGACTAAACATATTTTAGAAAATCATAACAAGATATAACAATAACAATAAAGAAACACATAAAGGTGGTCACGGCATGTCCGTAACCGGGTGCAGTCTTTGAAGAAAGCAAGGTGTCCATTTCACCAAAACAGGGAGACGTAACCAGGTAGGGGTCTGTCCTGCCCCGAGTCCTTAACAGTCTTTAGTCCGTCCTGGGTTACGCTCCAACTATGTACAAAGGATTCCCGGTAAATCCACCAAGGACTCCTAAAAATAACTAGAAACACATAATTATACACAAGCAACAATAAACAGGTAACCACAAATAAAACAATTTATACACTTCAAATCCTCCAACGTGCGGGTAACTGGCCCCTAGTGGCCCTAGTGGACCTACGGAGCTGACTGTCTGGCCCTGAACTACAGGGTGTAGGAGCTGTTAAGGGTAAACTGGGCAGCGGTCTACGGGCCCTTTGGCTCACTAGGGATATGGCAGGCTCACTGCAAGCAGAGGGTTGATCCTCCTGGTCTGCTGGTGTGGGGTCTTCTGCCTCCTGGACCGGCTGTTCTTCCAGCTCTACCTGTTGCTCCGTAGGTGCTTGGGATGCTGGTTGGAGGAAGGTGAGTACGGGTACCACAACTGCACCATTGACTTGAGTCCAAGTCCGAGGGAAGTCTCCGAGCACAGTATTAACCATGTCTTCCCTTTCCTCTACGGGTCGAGGGTCTTCTTGTTCCTCTTCAGGGTTCCGTAGCTGTTCGGGACACTTCTTCAGGTGATCCCGGGATACAATGGTTGTGGTTTCCCCTCCGTCTTTACTGATGGTACAGACCTTTGGGTTGTCGTGGCTTGAGGGCAGTACGGTGTACGGGTCCTTCTCCCACTGGTCGTCCAACTTGTGGAGCCGTCTTTTTCTCTTCAAGACCTGCTCTCCGGGTACCAGGGGAACAGCGGGAGCATACTGGTTGTAAGTTTTCTCTTGTCTTTCCCTAGCCTGACAGAGACTTCGCTCCACGCTCTCCTGTACTCTCCGGCACTGCTGCTGCCTCTCTGTGTCCCAGTCTGCTTCTGGTGAAGTGTCCTCAGGTGTCAGGACTCCCATTTCCAGGTCAACAGGTAACTTACCAGGTCTTGCCCTCATTAGGTAAGCCGGGGTACAGTTGGTGGAACCTACCGGGATGTGGTTGTATAGGTCCACCAGATCGGGCAGCTTCTCAGGCCACAGACTGCGTTCTTCCAGGGGCAACGTTTTCAGAAGATCCATTACCACCTGGTTCATTTTCTCACAAAGTTCATTAGTTTGTGGATGATAGGGTGTCGTCCTTATCTTCCGGCAGCCATACAGAGTGCAGAATTCTTGGAAGACCTCCGCTTCAAAGGCAGGTCCCTGGTCTGTCAACACTTGGTCCGGGTACCCGTGTGGACGGCAGAAATGCTGCTGGAAGGCTCTCGCTGCTGTTCGAGCTGTAAAGTCCTTGACGGGGACGACAACCAAGAACCGGGAGTAGTGATCCACGATGGTTAGTGCGTAGACGTAGCCACTTCTGCTTGGGGTCAGTTTTACATGATCCAAGGCTACCAGTTCCAACGGCTGCCGGGTGACGATGGACTGCAGGGGAGTCTTCTGGCTGGCACGGTCCTTCCTTCTTAGGTTGCACGGGCCACAGTCTCTGCACCACCTCTCGATGGTTCCCCTCATGCCTACCCAGTGGAACCGCTGGCGCAGCAGGAACTCCAGCTTCTTCCATCCGAAGTGTCCAGCCCCGTCGTGGTATGCCTCCATCACCATGGCTGCGTCTCTTCGTGGCACCACTACTTGCCAGATTAGTTCATGCGTCCGGGAGTTAACCATTCTGCGGCACAACTTCCCCTTATAAAGGAACAGTCGACTCTTCTCAGTCCACAGTTGCTTGGCTTCCTCCGGAGCGTCTGGGTCAAGGCGAGCCTCTGGCCGAGTCAGCATCTCCTTCACCAGTCGGACGGCAGGGTCACTGTCTTGCGTTTCCTCCCAGTTGTAGTGAGGCAAGGGGTTAAACGTAGCGGCTTGCTTACTCCTTACCCGGTGGGAATACTGGATAGTCCCATGCCGGTGGAACGCAGGGAGTTCGACTTCTTCCAGTCCCTCTGGATCTTCTCCTACGTCCGGTAGGTTTGGCATCCTGGACAGGGCGTCCGCGTTGGTATTGGAGCGTCCTGCCCGGTATTTGATTGTGAACTCGTAGTTGGACAGACGGGCCATCCATCTCTGCTCTAGGGCACCGAGTCTTGCTGTGTCCAGGTGTGTCAACGGGTTGTTATCCGTGTACACGACGAACCGGGAAGAAGCGAGGTAGTGCTTAAAGCGTTCGGTGACTGCCCACACCACTGCCAGGAACTCTAGCTTAAATGAGCTGTAATTCTCAGGGTTTCTCTCGGTGGGTCGCAGTTTTCGGCTGGCGTAAGCGATTACTCGTTCTTTCCCCTGCTGGATCTGGGACAGCACGGCTCCTAGCCCGATGTTACTTGCGTCGGTGTAGAGGATAAAGGGCTGGCTGTAATCCGGGTACGCCAGGATTTCATCCCCCGTGAGGGCCATCTTCAGCTGGCGGAAGGACTCCTCTTCCAACTTCTCCCATCTGAAGGGCGGCTTCTGGTTCTTGGCCTTCCGGGACTGGCCTATCAGGAGGTCCTGCATAGGAGCTGCCTTTTTGGTGAAACCGGGGATGAACCTGCGGTAGTAGCCTACCAACCCGAGGAACTGCCGCACTTCCTTTACACTGGAGGGACTTGGCCATTCCTTAATTGCGGTGATCTTATCAGGGTCGGGAGCCACTCCGTCAGCGCTCACCACGTGTCCCAGGTACTGCACCTTTGGTTTCAGGAGGTGACACTTGGAGGGTTTCACCTTTAGGCCGTAGCTTGCCAGAGCTTCGAACACTTCCGCCAGGTGTTTCAGGTGGTCCTCATAAGTCTTAGAATATACGATGACATCGTCCAGGTACAACAGGACCGTCTCGAAGTTTCTATGGCCCAGACAGCACTCCATTAATCGTTGGAAGGTTCCTGGTGCGTTGCAGAGTCCGAACGGCATGCAGGTAAACTCGCTAAGTCCCATCGGGGTGGTGAATGCGGTCTTCTCCCGGTCCGCCTCTGCTACAGGAACCTGCCAGTACCCACTAGTGAGATCCAAGGTAGAGAAGAAGTTAGCAGATCTTAAAGCAGCCAAAGACTCCTCTATCCTTGGTAAGGGGTACGCATCCTTGTGTGTGATACGGTTGATTTTCCGGTAATCTACACACATCCTCATGGTGTTGTCTTTCTTTTTGACTAAGACTAGTGGAGCTGCCCAGGGGCTACAGCTATCCCTGATCACCCCAGCCTCCTTCATGTCTCTAAGCATCCCCTTGGCGTGTTGGTAGTGTGCAGGGGGTACGGGTCGATACCTCTCTTTTATGGGAGGATGGTCTCCCGTGGGGATGTGGTGTTCTACCCCCTTGACTCGCCCGAAGTCTAACGGGTGTTTACTAAACACTCTCTCGTACTCTTGAACCACCCGATAGACTCCCTGTTTCTGATGTGAGGGAGTGGAGTCAGTACCCAAATGTAGTTGCTGACACCAGTCCTCCATTGTTTTCTTAGAGCCGTTACCTTCCTCCGGGTGAGATGGAGGCAAGGGTTCCACAGATTGTATAGCATTTTGGTTAATGGTATATAATTTGGCTAGCGTGGCATACCGGGGCAGGTACACTTCCCTCTTCCCGATATTGATTATGCGAACGGGCACCCTCCCATGGCGTACATTAACCACCCCCGTGCTGTCAAGATGGTGGGCCTACTGTCTGAGTAAACTGGTTCTACCATTGCCTGGTAATCTCTACCTCTCAGACCAATAGCTGCCCGGCACCAAATCATCATTTCACTTTTTGGGGGCATGGCAATAGGGAAAGGGTCACACATTCTCACGCTACCAATCTCACCGCCGGAGAGTTCCACCTGTTGCCGTCGCATCAGTGCCCGGATCTCTTTTTGGAGCACTCGCTGCTCGCCGGAGCTGGCGTTCTTGGCAACCTGCTGTAAAAGGAAATTCACCTCTGCAAGACAATTTTCAATTACATTAGTTCCTAGAGTTATCTTTGGGTGACTCTCGTGTTTGTCAATGTCTACAATGATCAGTCCCTGTGCTGCCAGTTCAACTCTACCAATTTTAATGGTCACCTCTTTAAATCCGATCTGTGGCACGGGCTGACCATTGCTGGCGATGATACTCAAGTCGTCGTCAAGGTAGTGGGTAATATCCGAGTCATTCCAGTACTGCTTGAAGAGCACGTACGGGATGGTGGTGACCTGTGACCCGGTGTCCAGTAGGGCACTCATAGGAATGCCATCCAGTACCACAGGCAAGACTGGACGTCCTCCCACATATTTGTCGCGCCAGTTTGATGGGCCTGATGATCTTTTTCCTAGGGGTTGGCCCTCTACCCTAGGTTGTGCCAGTTTAAAGGACAGTACCTTGCCATATGTCCGGGTTGATTACAGCGGCGGCAGATGGGTCGTCCGTCCTCGTTGTATCGGTCGCTGGGTCTTCCTCTGGCCGGTGGGGTCCTCCTTGGTCGACGCCACGGGATGTCCTCCGGTCCGGATGCCAGCTGGATCTTCCCTGGAGTGGAAACCTGTAAAGACTGCACAGTTCGGGTTAGCGCAGCAACGCTTTTAGCTAGCTCTTGGACCTGATGGTGCAGGTCTGGAGCCGAGTCATTGTTCAAAGCCTGCGCATCAGCTCCCACAGGCCCTGCCGACAAGGGCGCCGCCTCCTGGTGGTAGGTGGTAGTGGGGCGTCTGTGGGTCACAACGCCACCTGGTGCCGGTTTTCGGAGCACCCGGATGGCTCTGTCCTTGAACTGTGCAAATCCCAGATGAGGGTCCTGTAAGGCCATTGCCCGCAACTGGGTTCGGTGGGCATTGCAATATAAACCCTCTATAAATTGTTCAGTTAACAGCCTGTCCTCGTCTCCCACGCATTCAGGGTCGGTCTGCTTAATGGCTCTCAGGGCCTCTTGTAGGTTCAGGGCATAGTCCCTTATACTCTCATGTGCCCGCTGTTTGCACCCGTAGAATCTAAGCTTGATCTCGGCTGAGGTGCGGGTATCAAAGGTGTCCCTCAGCCGGGTATTATCCCTGCGACAGTCCTCCCCCCAGGTGGCCAGGACTTTACCTCCCTTTGGGCTGCCCCGGTTAATTGGGCCACCAGGATGCTTACTTTTTGCTCTTCTGTGAGGGGGTACACCTGGAAGAGGCTATCCAGTTTTTCTCTAAAGTCCTGCAGGGTATGTGACTCCCCTGAGTACTGGGGTAGCCAGGCTGCCCCCGGGATATAGGGCATGGTGAAAGGCATGACCGCAACAGCGGTGGCGCTGGCGGGGGTTGGAGCGGTGAAGCTCTCCTCCGTATCCGACATCCTTCTCCCACCTAGTGGACCGTGGCCTACCTTGCGATGATCCTCTTCCGTAGGCCGCGGCTCCGCAGTGGATCGTCAGGGTTGAGGACCTTCCGTCGCGCTCCTGTGACGTCGGCGTCTGCTGGGCTCCTTCCAGGACCTTACGCAACGTCCGGACGTGAGGCGGGGCTTCAGTTCTCGCGCGTTTTCGGAGTCCACGCCCCTCTTCTTCCCGCGCGGCGTCCTCAAGATGGCGTCCAATGGCGGGAAAACTCCACGGATGGCGGGAAGAAGGCCGAAGATGGCGCCGGATGGCGGGAAAACTCCACCGATGGCGGGAAGAAAGCGGAAGATGGCGCCGGATGGCGGGAATCTTCACCACGGGTAAGTTTTCACAGTCTTTTTCAGGCACGCAGTACCCGGTGGTTGCGGGCACGAGATCCTGCCGACTACGCCAAAAGTTGACGCGCCCCTGGGCCTGTGTCGCGCTGCGTTGCGCACGCGGGAGCTTACCCGGAGCCGGATCTTTTGAGGGTTGTAGTCTCGTGGCGGTGATCCGGTCCGTGCCCAGGGAGTCAGACTAAGTGGCGCTGTATCAGCGGTAGATGTTGGACGACTACGCCACCCGTTGAGTACAGCTAAGGAGCTGCTGCTGCAGGGCAGACCGCTGAGGCCGGTGGTAGGATTGTGCAGCGTGATAGTATAACCCCCAACGGGAGGGGTATGGCCTCAGGGCAGCCGACGTGGATGATGGGGGTAGCAGGAACCACTCGGAGACGGTACGGTGTAGTTCAGGGTCTTTACTGGTGACAAAGATAGACCCTCCCGGAGTACTGGCTAGCGATTGGGGCCTGGTCAGTCCTTGAGCAGATGGGATCTCCCCTGGCCAGGCGGAGTTGTAGGCCTCCCAAACTAACTGTACTCTTCTGGCTACCTTGCTAGAGGCGGATATAAGTAGCCCACGTCCCTGAGTGTACCGTGTGGTGCTCACCCGTATGGCCGGTGACTCGGGGCCTTCGGGTTTCTGGGCCAGAGGACCTGCAATCCCCTGCCGGTCGGTTTCTGCTGCTGGATAGGAGTTAGTCCCCACAGCCTCGGACTCCTGGTCCGGTGATAACTTCTCAGTCAGGGCGAGCTCTGCAGCTGCCAGCCCCTGACTCTTTGTAACACTGCTCCCACAGAGCTCCTGTTGTTTCTTCCTATATTTGCTTCTTTTCTCTGCTTCTTCTCTACTACTTACCCTGCCTCAGCCCTAGGTTTATATAGGGGAAGTTCTTCCCCTCCCAGGACTGGGCAGGAGGTGTGGCATGCATAGGATCCCTGACCAAGAGACCTCCCACCTGCTCTCAGACATAACATTGCTGTTACTGTGGAAAACCAGACCCCTGGGGTGCCACATATGCTGCCTATTGGGGACATTTACTTGCCTATTGGGGACATTTACCTGCCTATTGGGGACCTATGCTGCCTATTGGGGACATTTACCTCCCCATTGAGGACCTATGCTGCCTATTGGGGACATTTACCTGCCTATTGGGGACATTTACCTGCCCATTGAGGACCTATGCTGCCTATTGGGGACATTTACCTGCCTATTGGGGACCTATGCTGCCTATTGGGGACATTTACCTGCCTATTGAGGACCTATGTTGCCTATTGGGGACATTTACCTGCCTATTGGGGATATTTACCTGCCTATTTGGGATATTTACCTGCCTATTGGGGACCTATGCTGCCTATTGGGGACATTTACCTGCCTATTGAGGACCTATGTTGCCTATTGGGGACATTTACCTGCCTATTGGGGATATTTACCTGCATATTTGGGACATTTACCTGCCTATTGGGGACCTATGCTGCCTATTGGGGACATTTACCTGCCTATTGAGGACCTATGCTGCCTATTTGGGACATTTACCTGCCTATTGGGGATATTTACCTGCCTATTTGGGATATTTACCTGCCTATTGGGGATATTTACCTGCCTATTGGTGACCTATGCTGCCTATTGAAATACCGATTGATTTAACTTTACTTGTTCTTCATTTTAAATATTGTATTTGTTCCTGTATTGTTTTTTTACTTCAAAATAAGATATGTGCAGTGTGCATAGGAATTTGTTCATAGTTTTTTAAAAAAAATTGTATTCCGGCCCTCCAATGGTCTGAGGGACAGTGAACTGACCCCCAGTTTAAAAAGTTTGAGGACCCCTGCTCTATACAGTGCATACACACACTTGGGTCACACACAGTATATACAGTACTCACAATAGACAGTACACAGTATATACACACACATGAGGGACCGTCCCTGTCACACTAATCTGATCAGCTTTTATGAGGAGGCAAGTTCTGGACTGGACCAAGGAAATGCAGTGGATGTTGTGTATATGGACTTTTCAAAAGCTTTTGATACGGTTCCACACAAAAGGTTGATACATAAAATGAGAACAATGGGGATAGGGGAAAATATATGTATGTGGGTTAAGAATTGGCTCAGTGATAGGAAACAAAGGGTGGTTATTAATGGAGCACACTCAGACTGGGTCTCAGTTAACAGTGGAATACCACAGGGGTCAGTATTGGGCCCGCTTCTTTTTAACATATTTATTAATGACCTTGTAGGGGGCATACAGAGTAGTATTGCAATATTTGCAGATGACACTAAACTCTGCAGGGTAATCAATACAGAGGAGGACAATTTTATATTACAGGAGGATCTATGTAAACTAGAAGCTTGGGCTGATAAATGGCAAATGAGCTTTAATGGGGATAAATGTAAGGTAATGCACTTGGGCAGAGGAAATAAAATGTATAATTATATGCTTAATTGTAAAACACTGGGCAAAACTGTAACTGAAAAAGACCTGGGTGTATTGGTGGATGACAAGCTCACGTTTGGTGGCCAGAGTCAGGCAGCTGCTGCAAAGGCAAATAAAATAATGGGATGCATTAAAAGAAGCATAGATGCTCATGAGGAGAACATAAGTTTACCTCTATACAAGTCACTAGTGCGACCACACTTAGAATACTGTGTACAGTTCTGGTCTCGGTGTATAAGAAAGACATAGCTGAACTATAGCGGGTGCAGAGAAGAGCGACCAAGGTTATTAGAGGACTGGGGGGTCTGCAATACCAAGACAGGTTATTACACTTGGGGTTATTTCCTGTGGAAAAAAGAAGGCTTAGGGGTGATCTTATTACTATGTACAAGTAAATGAGGGGACAGTACAAAGACCTTTCTACTGATCTTTTCACTCTAAGGCCTGAGACGGGGATAAGGGGGCATCTTCTACGTCTGGAGGAAAGAAGGTTTAATCATAATCACAGACGGGGATTCTTTACTGTAAGAGCAGTGAGACTATGGAACTCTCTGCCGCATGATGTTGTAATGAGTGATTCACTACTAAAATTTAAGAAGGGCATGGATGCCTTTCTTGAAAAGTATAATATTACAGGTTATATATACTAGATTCCTTGATAGGGCGTTGATCCAGGGAACTAGTCTGATTGTCGTATGGAGTCAGGAAGGAATTTTTTTCCCCAATGTGGAGCTTAGTGTTTGCCACATGGGTTTTTTTTTTGCCTTCCTCTGGATCAACATGTTAGGCTATGGGTTGAACTAGATGGACTTAGTCTTCCTTCAACCTTAAAAACTATGAAACTATGTAACTATGTTACGTATAGTACACACACAGTATATACAGTACATACAGTACACACACTATAGACAGTACATACAGTATACACAGACTAGTCACACACAGTATAATCAGTACACACTATATACAGTACACACTATGACGCGCCCCCTGGGACATATTCCTTTTTGAGGAGAATACCCGGCACCGGATCAGATGGGGGGTTGTAGTCTCCGAGCGGCTGTGACCCGGCCCCGTGCCCAGGGCGTCAAGCTCAGTGTGATGTGGCAGTTCTACAGATGTTACTAAAGTTCTTTTGTGTCGACTACGCCACCCGTTGTATTGCGGTCACTATGGCCGCCGCTGCAGCAGGGTCCGCTGAGGCTGATGGTGTAGGTGCAGCTTTTGATGGTATAACCCCCAACGGGTGGGGTATAGCCTCAGGGGGTCAGGTGCAGAGGATGGGGGTTGTAGTGGTGCAGCATAGATGTTAAAGGAAGACAGAGTCGGGTTGTGCAGTTTAGGGTATTTACTCACTGCTGATGTTCCGGTCACTCCAGCTGCTAGTGACCACCCGAGCCGTGCTGCGTCCACCAGGTCCTGGATCCAGCCAACCCCCAAACAAGTCCGGAGCGTGGCCCTGAGCTCTCTTTCTGTCCCGTTCTCTGGCCGTCCCCACCAGTAATCCACCTAGGTCCAGCTCCCTCGGGCCTTCTGTTGGGACACCCTTGGCCCTGGGTTCCCTGACCCTTCATGTGGTGTGCCTTCGGGGTGGATGTGATGGGTGGCCGTGGCAGACGCTGCCCACGGCCTCCGGTCTCTGGCTGGGGTGTGTTTCTGCCCCCACCAGCTTGGGTTCCGGTACCCTGATGCCGGCTCTTCACCCGTTGTTTTAATTTGGGATCTTGGAGTCCTCTCTTCTGCTTCCCCCTCTGGGTCTCTCTTTCTCTGCTCCACTCTCTCTCTCTCTAGGGCTCTGCTCTGCTCCTCTTCCTGATTCTGACAGACTGACCCTGATTCTAGTTGGTGCCCACCTTATATATCCCTCTATGTGTGAGCTCAGGTGACCAGCACCCAATGAGCTCCTATCTTTACCCAGGCTGCTCCCCCTATCTGCCCCTACACTACATGGGATGTACCACCCCCCTCCCACTCCAGCCAGGAACAGACTCGGTCGTACCTGCACATTTCTAAGTGGGAGTACCGTCGGCCTGTTCCTCGGAAATGGGATGTATGTAGTGCATGCAGCCTACCGAGCTCAGTTCCACTCTCCATCCTTACCCGGGAGTGGAATATCACACCTCTGGGTTGAGGTGCAATACCCCTGTAGCAGCCGAATCCTCAGGGTGCTACATTCCCCCCTGGTAAATCACAGCACGTCCTCGGGCTGTAAAGACAAAAACACCAAAACATACAAAATTTTTTCATATAAACATATAAAACATATAAAAAACATTATATAAATAACATATCTTAGCAGATAAAACTTTCTCGTCGTCTCCTGTTTCTGGTTCCTCCTCCGGACACTGTGCACCGTGTGTCCGGGAAAAGTGCGACAGTCTCTTAGAAAATCTGGTTTTCTATAAAACCGGTAGGGGCGCTTTAGGACGCGCAACTATTTACAGGGGAAATTGGCCGCTCTCAGTCCTCGGCCAGGTAGAGGGAAGGGAATGGCTGCTCACAGTCCTCAGCCTGTAGGATGGAGGGGTTAACGGGTAAACAGTTCACTGGTCCCAACGGGGACTATTTTAGCAGCAACGGTTCACTGTGCCCAGACGGGCAACTATATACAGTCTCTACTCCCGTCCTCAACGACGGCTCCCTCCTGCTTTTTCTTGGCGATACGGTGTTGCTTCAGACCCGTCCGGGTCCTCTTGCTCCTCCTCCCCGTACCGCAACTCCTCCTCCGTCAGGCGGTGTACGTGGAGGGCGTAAGGTCCTTTGGCACACTTGTGCCGGGTAAAGGTGACCTCGTCTCCTACGTAGAGGTCACGGCCTTTGTGACCTTCCGGCAGGTGGGACTCGACGTCTCTGCGGGTCACAAAAACGTCACCGCGGTTGTTACGGTCCCGAATAAAGCCCCACCCATGCTGCGGGTTGAACTTTATCACCGTCCCGATGGTGCGGGGACAGTGTGCTGCACGGGGGTTCCTCCTAGTCCGGCTCTTCTGCTCCGCGCTCCGGATTTGGGCCTGTTGTTCTCTGACCCGCCTCTCCTCCCGTTCTCTCGCAAACTCTGCTAGCTGCTGACGACAGCACTCAGTACGCTCAGCGGCGACTGCCCGAGTTTCTCCGGTGAACCCCATCAAATCTTCTCCCGTGGGGTCCCACTCGAATTGGGCTTCTTCTAAAGGAGGCGAGACCCGAGTCACGGGCTTCGGAGCCGGGATCAGGGGCTCACACAAGGGCCCTAGTCTTTGTTGCCGCTCCAGCTCATGGTATCCTTCGGGCCAGATGAAGGGCCGCCCGTCCGGCCATGTGAGCTGGCTGAACAAGTCCTCCCCCAGGTGTGGCACCCTTGGTTTTACGGGTGCGGGCGCGGTGGTGGTGGCGCCCGGGTTGCCCAGGCCTTGCGGCCAGGCCTGGGGCACCTGGAAGGTGAAGGGCACCGTTAGGACGGCGGCGCCCTGGGCTACCTGGCCTTGCGGCCAGGCCGGAGGCTCCGCGGAGGTAGGGGGCGCTGTTGGTGGTGCGGCGCCCGGGAGTACTAGGCCTTGCGACCAGGCTGGTGGTACTTCCGGCTTTGTCACGCTCCGGGTCGAGGCGCGTGACGTCACAGGGGTCGCTGCGGCGGCTTCCGGTCGGGGCCTAGTCCATAGCGGTGACATGGCGGCTACGGGCACAGCAGGGGGACTTTCGGGCTCTGCGACGGGGAGCTGGGGCAGATGAGCGGTGTCACGGCTTGGGGTATAGGCGTCCCCTTTACCTGCCTCCTTGCGTCCGGCTCCCTTCTCGGCGCCGTCTCCGGCCTTGGGTCCTCCTGCGCCATCCTCAGAGGCGGTCTCCTTCCTCTTCCAGGGTAGCGTGCTCCGTTGACTGGTCTCAGCTTGCTGGGTCATCTCCCGGCTCCACTCCGCCAGTATCTCGCGCTGTACCCGGGCCATCCTCCTTGCGAGGCCCTCCAAGGCAGTTTGTGCACACTCCCGGTCTCGGGGGAGCTGCGCTAAGATCTCCGCTAGACCTAGCGGGGTTGTGGACTCTAGCAGGCTCCTGACCATCGGGTCGGTGCTGCTCTGCTCTGCTTCCGGCAGGCTCCTGGCCAGCGGGCCGGTGCTGCTCTGCCCTCCTTCCTCGGTCTCTAGCAGACTCCTGGCCAGCGGGCCGGTGCTGTTCTGCTTTCTCTCCATCTCCGGGTGAGCTCCTCCGCTACTCCTCGTTAGACCTCTTGCCTCCGGGTGCGCTCGCTCCAGGCTGCTCCAAGCGACACCCATCTTTGCTCTTCTCTCTCGTCTCCTCCCACCTCGAGGGCGGTCCCGGGGCAACTCGGTGACTGTCAGCTCCAGGGGGAGTTCTTTCACGCTGACAGACACCTCTAGCATCACAGTCTCTGTTGGTGGGGGCGGTTTCCACTTTTGGCGCCATTTTCTGTCCTGGCCCACGATGGGAGGTGGCCTCCTGCCCTCCTTTGGCACGCCCATAATGGCGTCCGCTGCTCTTCCAAGGCGGGAAATCTGCGGTTTTGGCGGGAAGCATCGCCCAGTGGCGGGAAACTCTGCAGATGGCGGGAACAAGCTGGAAATGGCGGACAATCGGCGGGAAACGACTGGTGATGGAGTCCGATGGCGTGGACCCTCCGGAACCGGCGGGAGACTTCTTTCTGAGGTAAACTTGCACTTTTCTTCAGGCACGCAGTACCCGGGTGTTGCGAGCACGTAATCCTGCCGGCTACGCCAAAGTTGACGCGCCCCCTGGGACATATTCCTTTTTGAGGGGAATACCCGGCACCGGATCAGATGGGGGGTTGTAGTCTCCGAGCGGCTGTGACCCGGCCCCGTGCCCAGGGCGTCAAGCTCAGTGTGATGTGGCAGTTCTACAGATGTTACTAAAGTTCTTTTGTGTCGACTACGCCACCCGTTGTATTGCGGTCACTATGGCCGCCGCTGCAGCAGGGTCCGCTGAGGCTGATGGTGTAGGTGCAGCTTTTGATGGTATAACCCCCAACGGGTGGGGTATAGCCTCAGGGGGTCAGGTGCAGAGGATGGGGGTTGTAGTGGTGCAGCATAGATGTTAAAGGAAGACAGAGTCGGGTTGTGCAGTTTAGGGTATTTACTCACTGCTGATGTTCCGGTCACTCCAGCTGCTAGTGACCACCCGAGCCGTGCTGCGTCCACCAGGTCCTGGATCCAGCCAACCCCCAAACAAGTCCGGAGCGTGGCCCTGAGCTCTCTTTCTGTCCCGTTCTCTGGCCGTCCCCACCAGTAATCCACCTAGGTCCAGCTCCCTCGGGCCTTCTGTTGGGACACCCTTGGCCCTGGGTTCCCTGACCCTTCATGTGGTGTGCCTTCGGGGTGGATGTGATGGGTGGCCGTGGCAGACGCTGCCCACGGCCTCCGGTCTCTGGCTGGGGTGTGTTTCTGCCCCCACCAGCTTGGGTTCCGGTACCCTGATGCCGGCTCTTCACCCGTTGTTTTAATTTGGGATCTTGGAGTTCTCTCTTCTGCTTCCCCCTCTGGGTCTCTCTTTCTCTGCTCCACTCTCTCTCTCTCTAGGGCTCTGCTCTGCTCCTCTTCCTGATTCTGACAGACTGACCCTGATTCTAGTTGGTGCCCACCTTATATATCCCTCTATGTGTGAGCTCAGGTGACCAGCACCCAATGAGCTCCTATCTTTACCCAGGCTGCTCCCCCTATCTGCCCCTACACTACATGGGATGTACCACCCCCCTCCCACTCCAGCCAGGAACAGACTCGGTCGTACCTGCACATTTCTAAGTGGGAGTACCGTCGGCCTGTTCCTCGGAAATGGGATGTATGTAGTGCATGCAGCCTACCGAGCTCAGTTCCACTCTCCATCCTTACCCGGGAGTGGAATATCACACCTCTGGGTTGAGGTGCAATACCCCTGTAGCAGCCGAATCCTCAGGGTGCTACATTATATACAGTGTATACACACACTCCGGTCACACACACAGTATATACAGTGCTCACTATAGACAGCGTATACTCACACAAAGTATATACAGTACACACTATAGACAGTACACACAGTGTATACACACACTCCGGTCACACACAGTATATACACTACTCACTATAGACAGTACACACAGTATATACAGTACACACAGTACTCACACTATAGACAGTACACACAGTGTATACACACTCTAGTCACACAGTATATACAGTACTCACACTATATACAGTACACACAGTGTATACACACTCTAGTCACACAGTATATACAGTACTCACACTATGCAGTACACACAGTACTCACTATAGACAGTACACACAGACAGTACATACAGTATATACACACTCTAGTCACACAGTATATACAGTACTCACACTATATACAGTACACACAGTACTCACTATAGACAGTACACACAGACAGTACATACAGTATATACACACTCTAGTCACACACTATATACAGTACACACAGTTTATACAGTGCATACAGTGTATACACACTCTAGTCACACAGTATATACAGTACTCACACTATAGACAGTACATACAGTGTATACACACTCTAATCACACAGTCACACAGTATATACAGTACTCACACTATAGACAGTACATACAGTGTATACACACTCTAGTCACACAGTATATACAGTACTCACACTATAGACAGTACATACAATGTATACACACTCTAGTCACACAGTATATACAGTACTCACACTATAGACAGTACATATGTGGCACCCCAGAGGGTCTGGTTGCCACAGTGGTAGTAATACCATGTCTGGGAGCAAAACAGGAGTTTCCTGGTCAGGGAACACACTACATGCAACACCTCCTGCTCCAGACCAGAAAAGGGAGGATCCTGCCCTATATAACTGTATCTGGAGGCGGGGTTAGACAGTCTAGACAGTGTCAGGAGTTGAGGACACAGGAGTAAGAAGCCAGGGACTGGAGCTGAGATAGCTCGTCCTGGACAGCATACAGAGGACCGGACACCGGAGTCCGAGGCTGTGGGGATTGCATACCCAGCAGCAGATATCGCAGGGCAGGGGATTTCAGGTCTCCTGGCCCAACAGAAGCCCGGAGGCTCAGCCACACGAAAGGACCAGTACCGCCACAGAGGAGCGAGGAATACACGGGATCCGAGTCGCCAGTCATACGGGTGAGCACAGCACGTCACACTCAGGGACGTGGGCTACAACACGACTATAAGCGGGATAGCCAAAGAGAACAGTCAGAACGGCAGGCCTACAACTCCACCTGGCCAGGGGAATTCGAGGATTGCTCCCGGACTGACCAGGCCCTCATCCCTAGCAAGTACTCCCGTTGGGGCCTATATAATTACCACCAGTAAAGACCCTGGGACTGCACTGCAAAGACTCCGTGTTATCATTACTGATCCAGGCACTATCACCACCATCATCTATACACGCTGCCCTGAAGCTACACTCTTCCTGTGGGGAGTTACACTACCTTGCTGCACATACCACCAGCTTCAGCGGACTGCTCCGCAGCGGCGGTTCCCAATAACCGCAATCCACAGGTGGCGTAGTCGGACATTATAAATACTATACATAAACTACCCTGGATTGACCGCCCTGGGTCACGGACTGGGTCACCGCCACGGTGACTACTACCCCCAGCATCTACAAGGCCCGGCTCCGGGTACCCCCACGGCCCAGGGGGCGCGTCAACTTTGGCGTAATCGGCAGGATTGCGTGCCCACTACCACCGGGTACTGCGCGCCTTCACAGACTGTGTCGCATACTGTGGTGAAGATTTCCCGCCACCTGTCGCCGTTTTCCTGCCATTGTCCGCCATTTTCAAGTCGCCGCGCGGGAAGAAAAGGGGCGTGATCGCTGAAAATGCGCAAAGTCCAAAGCCCCGCCCCACGCACGGACGCAGCGCTAGGTCCTGGAAGGAGCCACAGCGAACGCTGACGTCAGACGCGTGCGACGCCAGGTCCTCAACGGAGACCATCGCCTGCGGAACTACGGCCTATGAAAGAAAAGAGAAGGAAGGTAGGCCACGGTTCACTAGGGGGGAGGAAGACGCCCGATATGGAGGGAACTTCAACCACCGGCGCGGCCGCTGCCGCGGTAATGCCATTCTCCATGCCATATATCCGGGGGCGGCGTGGTTGCCCCAGTACTCAGGAGAGTCACACACCCTGAGTGACTTCAATCAGAGACTAAGCAGTTTATTTTAAGTATACCCCCTGTCCGAGGAGCAGAAAGTGAGCATCCTTATAGGCCAGTTGATTGGTGCAGCCCAGAGAGAAGTAAAGTCCTAGTCAACCAGGAAAAAAGGGACTGTAAAAGAGATACTGGCCCGCCTAAAGGACACTTTTGACACCCGTACTACAGCAGATATAAAGATGAAGTTTTATGGGTGCAAACAATGGGCACAGGACAGTGTACAGGACTATGCTTTAAACCTGCAGGAGGCGCTGAGGGCCATCAAACAGGTAGACCCTGACAGTGTGCGTGATGAAAACAAACTGTTAACCGAACAATTTATTGAGGGTTTACTGTCCAGCGCCCACCGAACCCAGCTGCGCATAATGGCTCTGCAAAACCCTGACTTGGACTTTGCTCAATTTAAGGACAGGGCCATCTGGGTGCTACGAGAACCAGCACCAGGTGGCGCTACAGCTCACCGCCGCCCAGCTATTACCTACCACCAGGAGGTGGCACCCTTTTTCCCGGAGCCTGTAGGAGCTGATGCACAGACTCTGGACAATGCCCCGTCTACAGACCTGCACCATCAGGTCCAAGAGTTAACTAAAAGTGTAGCTGCACTAACCAAAACTGTGCAGTCTTTGCAGGTGTCCCCTAAAGCAGGGTTCCCCAACTCCAGTCCTCAAGGCCCACCAACAGGTCATGTTTTCAGGATTTCCTTAGTATTGCACAGGTGATGGAATTATTGCCTGTGCAGGTGATGGAATTATCACCTGTGTAATACTAAGGAAATCCTGAAAACATGACCTGTTGGTGGGCCTTGAGGACTGGAGTTGGGGAACCCTGCCCTAAAGGAAAGATCCAGCTGGCTTCCAGTCCGGAGGACGTCCCGTGGCGCCGACAGAAGAGGATTCCACCATCCAGAGGGAGGAACAGCGACCGCTACGACCAGGACGGACAACCCATCTGCCGCCGCTGCAACCAGCCAGGACATTATGCAAGGTACTGTCATTTAAATGAGCAAAACCTGGGGCAGAGGGCCAACCCCCAGGCATAAGACCACCAGGCCCATCAAGCTGGCGAGACAAATATGTGGGAAGATGACCGGTCCTACCTGTCGTGCTGGACGGCTTTCCAATGAGTGCGTTGCTGGACACTGGATCCCAGGTGAACACCATCCCCTACATTCTCTTCAAACGGTACTGGACTGACTCTGACATCACCCGCCATCCAGATGAACATTTGAGCATTTATGCCAGCAATGGTCAACCTGTACCTCAGGTGGGGTTCAAAGAAGTGACCATAAAGGTTGGCAAGGTCGAACAGCCAGCACAAGGACTGATTATTGTCGACATTGATCGCCGAGAAAGTCATCCCATGATAACCTTGGGCACTAATGTCATTGAATATTGTCTTGCAGAAATAATTGTCTTGTTACAGCAGGTTGCGGAGACCGCCAGTTCCAGCCAGCAACGAGTTCTACAAAGAGAGATCAGAGCCCTGATGAAAAGACAACAGGTAGAACTGTCTGGTGGTGAGATTGGCAGTGTTAGGATGAGTGACCCATTCCCTATTGCCATGCCCCCAAGAAGTGAAATGCTGATTTGGTGCCGGGCAGCCATCGGTCTAAGGGGTAGAGATTACCAGGCCCTGGTAGAGCCCGTCTACTCTGATAGTAGGCCCACCATTTTGACAGCCAGGGGGGTGGTTGATGTCTGCCATGGGAGAGTGCCAGTCCGCATCCTGAACATTGGGGAAAAAGAAGTACATTTGCCCCGGTATGCCACCCTAGCCAAGCTATTCACCGTCAACCAAAATAAGTGGAACCCTTACCTCCATCCAAACAGGCGGAGGATAATGGCTCCAAGGGACAGATGGAGGACTGGTGCCAGAAGCTGACATGTGGGCACTGACTCCACCCCTCCACATCAAAAACAAGGAGTATACCGGGTGGTCCAGGAGTATGAGAGGGTCTTCAGTAAACACCCACTCGACTTCGGGCAGGTATAGGGGGTTCAACACCATATCCCCACGGGAGACCAGCCACCCATTAAAGAAAGGTACTGGCCTGTACTGCCAGCACAGTACCCAAATACCAAAGGGATGTTACGAGAGACGAAGGAGGCTGTGGTAATAAGAGACAGTTGTAGCCCCTGGGCAGCTCCATTAGTTCTTGTAAAGAAAAAGGATGGCACAATGAGAATGTGTGTAGACTACAGGCAAATTAACCGCATAACTCACAAAGACGCATACCCGCTGCCCAGGATAGAGGAGTCACTGGCTGCATTAAAATCTGCTAATTATTTCTCTACTTTGGATCTTACTAGTGGGTATTGGCAGGTTCCTGTAGCAGAGGCGGATAAGGAAAAGGCCACATTCACCACCCCGATGGGCCTCAGCGAGTTCAACTGCATGCCATTCGGGCTCTGCAACGCCCCAGGAACCTTCCAGCGGTTGATGGAGTGCTGTCTAGGACATAAGAATTTCGAGACAGTCCTCCTGTACCTGGACGACGTCATAGTATACTCCAAGACATACGAGGATCATCTGAAGCACCTGGCGGAAGTGTTTGAAGCCCTGGCGTGCTTTGGCCTCAAGGTGAAGCCGTCTAAGTGCCACCTCCTGAAGCCCAAAGTACAGTACTTAGGACATGTGGTAAGCGCTGACGGTGTAGCACCAGACCCCGACAAGATCACCGTAATCAAGGACTGGCCAAGACCTTCCACCATTAAAGAAGTGCGTCAGTTCCTCGGGTTGGTAGGCTACTACCGAAGGTTTATACCAGGCTTCACCAAGATGGCGGCACCTATGCAGGACCTCCTGATAGGCCAGTCCAGAAAGGCCAAGAACCAGAAACCACCATTCAAATGGGACAAGCTGGAAGACGAGTCCTTCACCAGGCTGAAGATGGCTCTCACAGGAGACGAGGTCCTGGCCTACCCTGATTATGGACAGCCCTTCATCCTTCACACGGACGCGAGCAACGTGGGACTGGGAGCGGTGCTGTCCCAGATCCAACAAGGCAGGGAGAGGGTAATAGCCTACGCCAGCAGGAAGCTCTGGCCGACAGAAAGAAACCCAGAGAACTACAGCTCCTTCAAGTTGGAGTTCCTTGCCATCGTCTGTGCTGTGACTGATCGCTTCAAGCATTATCTCGCCTGCTCCAAATTCACCGTCTTCACGGATAATAACCCGCTGACACACCTGGACACTGCAAAGCTTGGTGCCCTGGAACAAAGATGGATGGCTTGACTGTCTAATTACGAATTCACCATCAAGTACCGGGCTGGGCACAAGAATGCAAACGCAGATGCGCTGTCCAGAATGCCTAACTTGCCAGATGGGGGAGAAGACCCAGAGGAGCTGGAAGAGATAGAAATCCCCGCGTTCCACCGCCATGGGATAAAGCAGTGCTCCCATTGTGTGAAGAACAGGTGATCTGCCAACAGAGAAGCCACGTTCAATCCGTTGCCCCACCATGGATGGGCCGAAACGCAAGACATTGACCCGGCTGTTCACCTAGTCAAAGAGTTGCTGACACAAGCTGACTCATACCCTGATTCAGATGCTCCAGAAGAGACCAAACAGCTGTGGAAAGAAAAGAGCAAGCTGTTCATCTATGAAGGGAAGCTGTGTCGAAGAACTGTCAACTCCCGGACACCTGAGCTGGTCTGGCAGGCGGTAGTCCCGAGGCGAGATGCGTCTATGGTCCTGGAAGCGTACCACGATGGAGCGGGACATTTTGGATGGAAGAAGCTGGAAGTCCTGCTACGTGAACGGTTCTATTGGGTTGGCATGAGGAAAGCAGTTGAGAGGTGGTGTCGAGAATGCGGACCATGCAACCTGAGAAGAAAAGACCATGACAGCCAGAGGGCTCCCGTGCAGCCCATCATCACCAAGCAGCCCCTCGAACTGGTAGCCCTGGACCATGTGAAGCTATCCTCGAGCAGGTCAGGCTATGTCTACGCTCTCACCATCGTAGACCACTACTCCCGGTTCCTGGTAGTAGTGCCAGTAAAGGACCAAACGGCTCAGACAGCAGCCAGAGCTTTCCAGCAGCACTTCTGCCGCCCGCATGGTTACCCAGAACGTGTGCTAACTGACCAAGGTCCGGCCTTCGAAGCAGAAGTATTCCAGGAGTTCTGCAACCTGTATGGCTGCAAGAAGATCAGGACAACGCCTTATCACCCCCAGACCAACGGGATGTGTGAAAAGATGAATCAGGTGGTGATAGACCTACTGAAGATGTTTACCCTGGAGGAACGCAGCCTGTGGCTAGAAAAGTTGCCAGACCTGGTGGATCTCTACAACCACATCCCAGTGAATTCCACCAACTGCACACCAGCTTACTTGATGCGAGCGAGGCCTGGTAAGCTGCACATCGATCTGGATATTGGAGTTCTGACACCAGAGGACGCCTCACCGGATGCAGATTGGGACACTGAGCGGCAACAGCAATACCGTAAGGTACAGGAAAGTGTTGAAAGAAGTCTGTCCCAAGCAAGAGAAAGGCAAGAGAGGACTTACAATCAACATGCACCTGCTGCCCCCTTGTCACCTGGAGAGCAAGTCCTCAAGAGAAAAAGGTGACTCCACAAGTTGGATGACCAGTGGGAGGAGGAGCTGTACACCGTTCTACCCTCAAACCATGATAACACCAAGGTGTGCCTCATAAGTAAGGATGGAGGTGAGACAACAGCAACAGTTTCCAGAGACCACCTGAAGAAATGTCCCGAGCAGCTACAGCACGCTGAAGAAGGCCAAGATATCCCTCAACCCGCAGAGGAAGTGGAAGAAATGGTCAGCACAGTACTCGGAGAATTTCCACGGTCGTGGACACAAGTAAATAATGCAATAGTTGTGCCAGTCCTTACATTTCTCCAACCAGCCCCTCAAAAAGCTGTAGAAGTCTCAGTAGAGTTGGAAGAACCGTTGGCCCCGGAGACAGATGATTCCTCATCAGCAGACCAGGAGAATCTACCCTCTGCTAGTAGCGAGCCTGTCGTACCCATGGTAAGCCACAGGATCCATAGGAAGCTGCCCAACCTACCAGAGACACCGCCAAACACCTGTAGTGAGGTGAACATTGAGCCCACCACACCAGGGGTAAATACAGGGGACCAAGGTAGAGCACTGACAAAAAGTGTACTCCGTAGATCTACCAGAATCACCAGAGGTCAGATCCCTGCTCGTTGGAGAATATAAAGTGTAATCTATAACTGTAATGTTGAAATGTTTTATGTGTGTATTGAATATGTTTTCCCAGTTACCCGACAGGGTCCAAAAAGACTTTCAGGTTATGGACAATGAATAACCAAAAACTTTGCCTGTAAATAGTTGCACCTATAAAGTGCCCCTTTGTGCCAGACCACAGAACAAAAACCCGTGGAGGTGGCTGAAGACGTGGTCCAACATCCGGATCATCAATGCCCTGTAGCCACCCCAGGTCCCCCATGGACGGTTTGGGACGGGTCCCTCAAGAAGTGCACCTTGTTGGGTAAAATGGACACCTGGTTACGGATGATACCGTGACTTAAAAAAACAATAATGCCTGTAAATATGTTCATGTATTGTATATTGTTATCTGTTCTATTTTTGCAAAATATGTTCAGTCCCGGAGTACTGAAATTTACTAGGGGGGAATGTGGCACCCCAGAGGGTCTGGTTGCCACAGTGGTAGTAATACCATGTCTGGGAGCAAAACAGGAGTTTCCTGGTCAGGGAACACACTACATGCAACACCTCCTGCTCCAGACCAGAAAAGGGGAGGATCCTGCCCTATATAACTGGATCTGGAGGCGGGGTTAGACAGTCTAGACAGTGTCAGGAGTTGAGGACACAGGAGTAAGAAGCCAGGGACTGGAGCTGAGATAGCTCGTCCTGGACAGCATACAGAGGACCAGACACCGGAGTCCGAGGCTGTGGGACCCTTCAGGCCCAGCAGCAGATACTGCAGGGCAGGGGATTTCAGGTCTCCTGGCCCAACAGAAGCCCGGAGGCTCAGCCACACGAAAGGACCAGTACCGCCACAGAGGAGCGAGGAATACACGGGATCCGAGTCGCCAGTCATACAGGTGAGCACAGCACGTCACACTCAGGGACGTGGGCTACAACACGACTATAAGCGGGATAGCCAAAGAGAACAGTCAGAACGGCAGGCCTACAACTCCACCTGGCCAGGGGAATTCTAGGATTGCTCCCGGACTGACCAGGCCCTCATCCCTAGCAAGTACTCCCGTTGGGGCCTATATAATTACCACCAGTAAGGACCCTGGGACTGCACTGCAAAGACTCCGTGTTATCATTACTGATCCAGGCACTATCACCACCATCATCTATACACGCTGCCCTGAAGCTACACTCTTCCTGTGGGGAGTTACACTACCTTGCTGCACATACAACCAGCTTCAGCGGACTGCTCCGCAGCGGCGGTTCCCAATAACCGCAATCCATAGGTGGCGTAGTGGGACATTATAAATACTATACATAAACTACCCTGGTTTGACCGCCCTGGGTCACGGACCGGGTCACCGCCACGGTGACTACTACCGCCAGCATCTACAAGGCCCGGCTCCGGGTACCCCCACGGCCCAGGGGGCGCGTCACATACAGTGTCTACACACTCAAGTCACACAGTATATGACGCGCCCCCTGGGCCGTGGGGTACTCGGTGCCGGGCCGGTCGTTGCTAGGGGTGATGTCACAGTGGCGGTGGCCCGGTCCATGACCCAGGGTGGTCAGTAAAAAGGGGATATTTACAGGGGATTTATAGTTTTTATATACAGTTCGTGACGCCACTTGTATGCGGCTAAAGGGAGACGCCGCTGCGGAGTAGGTCCTCTGGAGCTGTTGTTAATGCAGCAGAGTTGGTTTAGCTCTCCACAGGTAGAGCTTAGCTCCAGGGCAGTGTAAACGTTGCTGTTATGGTGTAGTGCAGAGGATGGCGCAGTTAATAATCAGTCCACAACTTAATGGCGGTTTCCTCTTATCTTTACTTGTGGTGGTTAGGCAGACCAGGGCACGGGTACTAGCTGGTAGTAGAGGTTCGGGCGACCTGGAAGCAAGTTGGGGGATCCACCTAGCCAGGTGGAGTTGTAGGCCTTCCCTTGGCGCTACCTCTTTGGCCCTGCTGTGGCCCTCGTCCCTGAGTAAAATGTCTTTGTGCTCATGACTCGCCCCCTGGGCCGTGGGGTACCCGGAACCAGGCCTTCTGGTGTACGGTGCTGATGGGGGTAGTAGTGGCAACCCGGTCCCGTGGCTCAGGGTGGTCAGACCAAATTGTGGCAGTCTATTTATCAGTGTTTTGAATGTCCGACTATGCCACCCGTGGATTGCGGTCAGGGATAACCGCCGCTGCGAGGCAGACCGCTGAGGCTGGTGTTGGTGTGCAGCACAGGGGTAGGATAACTCCCCACGGGAAGAGTGTAGCCTCAGGGCAGTGTAGGTGGATGCTGGGGATGATGGTGCAGAAATCACACAGAGTCCAATGATGCAGTCCAGGGTCTTTTACTCACAGTTGTTATCCAAGTCACTTCTGTCAGCAATGACTGCCCAAGCCGTGCTGCGTCCACCAGGTGAGGGGCTCGGTCAACCCCCAGGCAATTCAGGAGTATGGCACAGGACCCCCTTCTGTCCTTTTTCTGGCCTCTCGTGCCCCACAAGTAACCAAACTTCTGTCCAGCTACCGCGGACCGTGTCGGGTAAGCGTTGGCCTCCGCTTCCCGCTATCCAATATGGTGCCTTCCTAGCAGGTTTGGTGGGGGGTCGCACCAATAAATGATCACGACCTCCGGTTCTTGGCTGAGGGATAATTTACCTCCACCAACTTGGGAATCCGGTACCCTTCCACAGCCTGACCCTTCACCCGATATAACGCGGGTTTGCAACAGTTGCTGTCCGTTCTGCTCTCTTAGGGTCCCTTCTGCCTTCTTGTTTCTGGAGCCTTTCTACTCCTCTGTCTCTTCTCCCTCCTTCCTTCTCCTTCTTCTCTTCTCCTCTCTGGCTCCGGCCTTCTCTCTAGGCCTGCCTCATGGAGCTGAGCTCAGGCTGAGCCTCGGCTCCCTGTCAGCTCTCTACTCCTTCACTCTGCTCTGCTTCTTCTCTGACTGAACTTCCTCCTAAGATCTCTCCCACCTCTTATCTGCTTCTCTGTGTCTGAGCTCAGGTGATCTGCACCCAATGAGCTCCTTCTTGTGCTCCAGAAACCGTCCCCTTCTGCTCCTACACCACTGGGTTCTCTCCCCCCTCCCCACTCCAGCCAGGGACATGGTCAGTTGTGCCTGCAATAAGATGGGAGCACCGTCGAGCTGTCCCCCGGAAATGTGGTGAGTGTGTATGTGTATGTGCAGCGAACTGAGCCCTGATCCACACTCCATCCTTACCTGGGAGTGGGATATCACACCTCTGGTTGAGGTGCAATACCCCTGTAGCAACCGAACCCTCGGGGCGCTACATTCACCCGTATGGCAGGCAGCTCGGGCCTTCCTGGAGTGTCGCTCCCACGTGGCGGTGCTGGGCCCTATGTGCTGCTGAACCTCCGGGTGTCTGATGGGGCTAGGAGACCTGCAGTCTCCTGCCCTCCGGTTTCTGCTGCTGGGCTTCGGTGCCCCACAACCTCGGACTCTTGTGTCCGGTTCTTCTGCGCTTTCCTCTGGGATGAACTGCTGTGCAGCTCCACTCCCTAGGTCTTTCCTCGTCCACGTCCTGACTTCAACTCCTCTCTGCTCTCCTCACACTAACTAACCCCGCCCCCAGATCCCAGTTGCTAAGGGGAGGAGCTCCCCTTGCTGGTCTGGAGCCAGGAAATTGTTGCTTGCTAGAAAAACCTGATTAGGGGACCCCTGCTTGCTTCCAGGCATGGCATCACCTCTTGTGAGGGAGGCAATGCCACTGTGGCAACTGGACTCCTGGGGTGCCACATTCCCCCCTAGTTAACTTCAGTACTCCTGGACTGAGGATACCTTTTAAAATTAACAATTAACAATACAAATCACATTACAAACAGTTTACAAAATCTCAAAAAGCAAAAACTACAAAAACCCAAGCAAAAACATATACCAGTCACTGCGGCGCTTAGTCTTTACGCCACCATCCGGAAAACTGAAATTTGGCTGGTGGGAATCGCAGCAACCCACTTTGTGTATCGTCCCTGGGCGTGGCTTCTGGGAACTCTTTCGGTGTGCCTGGTCTTCAGCCACCCTGCGGTTTATTTTCTATGCCAATTAGTAACTATATCCAACATTGTCCTGACCACACCTAGTCCTGTGGTCCAATTGTACATAAATTTAACAAATATATATATTTCTAGCATTATTTAACGATTATGACTATTTATAACATACTCTTTAGTTCTCTATCACTTTAGTTCCTCCAGCGGGCAGGGAGCTGACCTTTAGTACTCAGGGTCGATCTACGTAGTACATTTGTTGTCACTGACCTACCCTGGTCCCTAGTGTCTACCCCTGGTGTGGTGGGTTCAGTGTGAACTACACTACGGGTAGTCTGAGGTAACACCGGTAAGCTGGGTAATCTCCTACGAATTCTTTGACTCACCCTGGGTACAACAGGTTCACTGCTAGCAGAGGGCAGATTCTCCTGATCTGCTGCTGATGAAGCATCTGTCTCTGGGGCCGACTGGTCTTCCAGATGTTCTGGGGCCTCTGCAGCTTCCGGTGAGGCTGCTTGGAGAAAGGTTAGGACAGGTACCACAATTGCTCTGTTCACCTGCGTCCAAGACCAGGGAAATGCTCCAAGGACCGTCTGGATCATTTCTTCCACCTCTTCTGTGCGCTGAGGGCTGTCTTGGTCTTCTTCTTTGTGTTTCAACTGTTCAGGGCATTACTTCAAGTGGTCTCTTGAGACTGCCGTTGAAGTTTCCCCTCCATCTTTACTGATGAGGCACACTTTGGTGTTATCATAATTTGAGGGTAGGACAGTGTATGGCTCAACCTCCCACTAGTCATCTAATTAGTGGACTCGTCTCTTCCTTTTGAGTACTTGTTCTCCAGGTGACAAGGGAACTGCAAGTGCATGCTGATTGTAAGTTTTCTCCTGCTTCTGTCTCGCCTGGGACAAACTTCTCTCTACGCATTCTTGCACCTTGCGGTATTGTTGCTACCGCTCTGTATCCCAATCTGCATCTGGTGATGTCGTCTCTGGTGTTAAAACTCCCATGTCTAAGTCAATGGGTAGTTTGCCAGGTCTTGCTATCATCAGGTAAGTGGGTGTACAGTTGGTGGAGTTCACCGGGATGTGGTTTTATAGGTCCACCAAATCTGTTAACTTCTCTGGCCGCAGGCTACGTTCTTCAAGGGGCAATGTCTTCAACAGGTCTATTACCACCTGGCTCATCTTCTCACACAACCCATTGATCTGGGGATGATACGGCGTCGTCCTGATTTTCTGGCAGCCGTACAAGTTACAGAATTCCTGGAACACCTCTGCTTCAAAGGCTGGACCTTGGTCGGTAAGCACTCGTTCAGGGTAACCGTGTGGATGACAAAAGTGTTGTTGAAACGCTTTGGCTGCCGTCTGAGCCATCTGATCTTTCACTGACACTACTACCAAGAACCTGGAGTAATGGTCTACTATGGTGAGAGCGTAGACATAGCCTGACCGGCTTGGGGCTAGCTTCATGTGGTCCAAGGCTACCAGTTCAAGTGGTTGTTTGGTGATTATGGGCTGCAGGGGACCCCTCTGGCTATCACGGTCTTTCTGTCTCAGGTTGCATGGACCACATTCTTGACACCATCTCTCGATTGCTTTCCTCATGCCAATCCTGTAGAATCGCTCACGTAGCAGGACTTCCAACTTCTTCCACCCGAAGTGTCCTGCTCCATCGTGGTACGCTTCAGAGACCATTGGCGCATCCCGCCTCAGGACTACAGCCTGCCAGACCAGTTCGTGTGTCCGGGAGTTGATACTTCTTCGACACAGCTTTCCCTTGTAGATGAACAGTTTGCCCTTCTCCTTTCACAACTGTTGGGTCTCCTGTGGAGCATCTGGATCAGGGTGCGAGTCAGCTTGTGTCAGCAACTCCTTTACCAGGCGGACAGCTGGGTTGCTATCCTGCGTCTCTGCCCATCCATGATGGCCTCTCTGTTGGCGGATCGCTTGTCCCTCACACAGTAGGAGCACTGGGTCACCCCGTGACGATGGAAAGCGGGTAGCTCTATCTCCTCCAGCTCTTCCGGGTCTTCTCCCCCATCTGGCAAGTTGGGCATCCTGGACAACGCATCAGCATTTGTGTTTTTATGCCCCGCCCGATACTTGATGGTAAACTCGTAGTTAGACAGTCGGGCCATCCATCGTTGCTCGAGGGCACCAGCTTCGCAGTCTCCAGGTGCGTGATCGGGTTGTTATCCGTGAAGACTGTAAATCTGAAGGAGGCGAGGTAGTGTTTGAAGCGCTCTGTTACAGCCCAGACTATGGCTAGAAACTCCAACTTAAAGGAACTATAGTTGTCGGGGTTACTTTCCGTTGGCCGGAGCTTCCTGCTGGCGTTGGCAATCACTCTCTCTCTGCCCTGCTGTACCTGGGACAGCACCGCTCCCAATCCCACGTTGTTGGCATCCGTATGAAGTATAAAGGGTTGGCCATAGTCGGGGTAGGCCAGGACTTCGTCTCCCATAAAAGCCATTTTCAGTCGAATGAAAGATTCGTCTTCTGGTTTACCCCATTTGAACGGAGGTTTCGGGTTCTTGGCCTTCTTGGACTGGCCCACTAAGAGGTCCTGCATGGGTGAAACCCTTGATGAATCTCCTGTAGTAGCCTACCAGCCCGAGGAACTGCCGCACTTCATTGATAGTGAAGGGTCTTGGCCAGTCCTTGATCACAGTGACTTTTTCAGGGTCTGGTGCTACACCTTCGGCGCTTACCACATGACCTAGGTACTGCACCTTGGGCTTCAACAGGTGGCACTTGGACGGCTTTACCTGCAGGCCAAAACCAGAAAAGGCTTCAAACACCTCGGCCAGGTGCTCCAGGTGTTCTTCATATATCTTTGAGTAGACAATTACATCATCTAGGTACAGCAGGACGGTTTCGAAGTTTTTGTGTCCTAGGCAACACTCCATTAACCGCTGCAAGGTTCCTGGGGCGTTGCAGAGCCCGAATGGCATGTAGTTGAACTCGCTGAGGCCCATTAGTGTTGTAAACGCAGTCTTTTCTCTGTCCGCCTCTGCCACAGGAACCTGCCAGTACCCACTGGTGAGATCCAAAGTGGAGAAATAGTTAGCTGATCTCAATGCTGCTAATGATTCTTCAATTCTGGGTAATGGGTAGGCGTCCTTATGTGTAATGTGGTTAATCTGCCTGTAATCAACACACATCCTCATTGTACCATCTTTCTTTCTGACGAGAACTAATGGAGCTGCCCAGTGGCTACAACTATCTCTGATCACCCCAGCCTCCTTCATCTCCCGTAACATTCCTTTGGCACATTGATAGTGAGCTGGGGGTACAGGCCGGTACCTCTCTTTAATGGGCGGATGATCTCTTGTGGGGATATGATGTTGGACCCCTTTTACCTGCCCAAAGTCTAGTGGGTGTTTGCTGAAGACTCGCTCATATTCTTGGACCACCCGGTATACTCCATGCTTTTGGTGCAAAGGAGTGGAGTCAGTGCCTACTTGTAGCTTCTGACACCAATCCTCCATCTGCCCCTTGCAGCCGTTATCCTCCGCCGGTTTGGATGGAGGCAAGGGTTCCACTGCCTTTATTGCATTGTTACTGACAGTGAACAGCTTAGCAAGGGTAGCATACTGTGGTAAATGGACCTCTTTCTCCCCACAATTCAGGATGCTTATCGGTGTTCTCCCCTTGCGGACATCGACTACCCCCCCGGCTGTCAAGATGGTGGGCCTACTATCGGAGTACACGGGTTCTACCAGGGCCTGATAATCTTGACCCCTGAGACCTATTGCTGCCCGACACCATATTAACATTTCACTCCTAGGCGGCATTGCAATGGGGAATGGATCACTCATTCTGACACTGCCAACTTCTCCACAAGACAGTTCTACCTGTTGTCTTTTCATCAGGGCTCTAATTTCCTTCTGCAGAACTCGCTGCTGACTAGAATTGGCAGTCTCTGCGATCTGTTGCAACAAAAGAATAATTTCCCAAAGACAATTCTCTATCACATTGGTGCCTATAGATATCATAGGATGACTTTCTCGGCGATCAATATCAACAATAATCAATCCTTGTGATGGCAGTTCTACTCGGCCAACTTTTATGGGCACCTCTTTATACCCCACCTGAGGCAAGGGCTGACCATTGCTGGCATAGATACTAAGATGTTCATCTGGACTGCGGGTAATGTCTGAATCAGTCCAGTATTGTTTATAAAGGATATATGGCATCGTTGTCAACTGGAAACCAGTGTCCAGTAACGCGTTTATCGGGATGCCATCAAGCACGACAGGTAGGACCTGCAGTCCTCCCACGTACTTGTCTCGCCAGCTTTGTGGGCCTGGTAGTCTTACTCCTGGGGGTTGGCCCTCTGCCCCAGGGGTTGCTCGTTTAAATTACAGAATCTTGCACAGTGCCCCGCCTTTTGACAGCAGCGGCAGATGGGTTGTCCGTCCTGGTCGTAGCGATGGCTGTTCCTACCTCTGGTCGGTGTAATTCTTCTCTTTCATCGCCACGGGACGTCATCTGGACTGGAAGCCAGCGGGATCTTTTCCTTTGGAGACACTTGCATGGCCTGCACGATTTTAGTTAGTGTAGCCACACTTTTGGTCAGCTCCTGGACCTGAAGGCGTAGGTCTGCAGACGGGTCATTGTCTAGAGTCCGCGCGTCAGCCTCCACAGGTGCTGGAGGAAAGGACGCCACCTCCTGTTGGTATGTGATAGCTGGACGCCAGAGGGACGCAGTGCCGCCTGGGGTTGGTTCTCACAGCACCCGGATGGCTCGGTCTTTAAATTGATCAAAGACCAGATCAGGGTTTTGCAGAGCCATAATGTGCAGCTGTGTCTGGTGAGCATTAGACAGGAGCCCCTCAATAAACTGCTCAGTTAGCAATCTGTCCTCGTCTCGCACACTGTCGGGGTCTACCTGTTTAATGGCCCACAGCGCCTCCTGCAGGTTTAGAGCATAGTCCCGTACACTGTCCTGCACCCTTTGTTTGCACCCGTAGAACTTAATTTTAATTTCTGCTGCGGTGCGGGTGTCAAAGGTATCCTTCAAGTGGGCCAGTATTTCCTTGACAGTGCCTTTGTCTCTGCCCGGCCAGGACTTCACCTCCCTCTGGGCTGCACCGATTAGCTGGCCTATGAGGATGCTGACTTGTTGCTCCTTAGACAGGGGGTACACTTTAAACAAACTGCGCAGTCTTTCCTCAAAGTCGTTCAGGGTGTGCGACTCCCCTGAGTACTGGGGCAACCACGCCGCCCCTAGTATATACGGCATTGATAACGGCATTACAGTGGTGGCGGCTGCGCCTGAGGCTGAATCCTCTCCCAGGTTGGGCATCTTCCTCCCCCCCTAGTGAACCTCAGCCAGGTCCTGGGCGTCTGCTGACATACCAGTATGCTGCTCTGCAGGCGGAAGGATCTCTTACCCGGCGGTTCCAGATCGGGGCCTCCTGTGTCCCCTCGGCTGACGGCAAATGACGTGATAACACAGTTCAGTACAGTATATGGCACACAGGACCCGGTTATACCGGGGTTCGTGAATCCTGCTTGTGACGCCAAGTTGACGCGCCCCCTGGGCCGTGGGGTACTCGGTGCCGGGACAGTCGTTGCTAGGGGTGATGTCACAGTGGCGGTGACCCGGTCCATGACCCAGGGCTGTCAGTAAAAAGGGGATATTTACAGGGGATTCATAGTTTTTATATACAGTTCGTGACGCCACCTGTGGTATGCGGCTAAAGGGAGCCGCCGCTGCGGAGCAGGTCCTCTGGAGCTGTTGTTAATGCAGCAGAGTTGGTTTAGCTCTCCACAGGTAGAGCTTAGCTCCAGGGCAGTGTAGACATTACTGTTATGGTGTAGTGCAGAGGATGGCGCAGTTAATAATCAGTCCACAACTTAATGGCGGTTTCCTCTTATTTTTACTTGCGGTGGTTAGGCAGACCAGGGTACTAGCTGGTAGTAGAGGTCCGGGAGGCCTGGAAGCAAGTTGGGGAATCCACCTAGCCAGGTGGAGTTGTAGGCCTTCCCTTGGCACTACCTCTTTGGCCCTGCTGCTTGTAGCTATGCTGCGGCCCTCGACCCTGAGTAAAACGTCTTTGTGCTCACCCTTATGGCAGGCAGCTCGGGCCTTCCTGGAGTGTCGCTCCCACGTGGCGGTGCTGAGCCCTATCATGCTGCTGAGCCTCCTGGTGTCTGATGGGGCCAGGAGACCTGCAGTCTCCTGCCCTCCGGTTTCTGCTGCTGGGCTTTCGGTGCCCCACAACCTCGGACTCCGGTATCTGGTTCTTCTGCGCTTTCCTCTGGGGTGAACTGCCGTGCAGCTCAACTCCCTAGGTCTCTCCTCGTCGACGTCCTGACTTCAACTCCTGTCTGCTCTCCTCACACTAACTAACCCCGCCTCCAGATCCCAGTTGCTAAGGGGAGGAGCTCCCCTTGCTGGTCTGGAGCCAGGAAAGTGTTGCATGCTAGAAAAACCTGATTAAGGGACTCTTCCCTTGCTTCCAGGCATGGCATCACCCCCTTGTGAGGGAGGCATTGCCACTGTGGCAACCGGACTCCTGGGGTGCCACATATATACAGTACTCACACTATAGACAGTACATACACTCTATACACACTGTGGTCACACACAGGCTGTTCCCAGCCCGGGGCTCCTCTGCACGTTGATGTTTATGTTTAAGCTCCGCCCCTCACGTGTCCCGAGGTTTCCTGCTCCTGCACAGCCTGCACGGTGCTGCTGTTTGGGGTAGACGTGTCAGGATACATGGCGGCCCAGAGAGCTATGACCTTCTCCATGGCTCCCACTATCTCCGTAGCTCCCACTGCCTCCGTGGCTCCCACTGTCTCCGTGGCTCCCGGCCCCGCACCTCCTGCCGCTCCCTGTAGCGTGTAACACCCTCTTCCTAGCACCTGAGAGGAGGACTGTGCAGCTGGGGGAGGAGCCAGGTGGGTGCGCACCACGCAGGGCTGTGTCTGCCTTACCCGGGCTGCCTGTGTCCTCCTGCTGCTTGAACAATAAAGTTAATTTTAATTGAAAAAAAGTTACTGGTGATTCTGAGCAGAACTCGTAGAATCCCGGACTGGAGCCCTGGGCCTGATGGCTGAGCGGACACCTCTGGCCTGTGCTCCTTACTGCTGATTTTGGGGGATTCAGCAGGTGGCCCCATCACTGTGAGCAGCTTATTGGAGAGGGGCCTTTCTACCAGGCAGACAAAGTGGGGTGTCTAAAGTGGAGAAACCCTTTAAGTTGGATCTACATGGCTGTTTTGGCCCTGACACATTAGTAGTACATATGGCGCAGCTACATCTCAGCAGACTGCAGGTACCGCGAAGACCACAGGCAAACTGCAAAAAGTTGAAACCAGTTGGATTTTTTTTTACTTGCTCCCATTCACATTATCCTAGTCGCAGTGGTTTTATTACTTGTTTATTACCCCACTTACATACACTTCTATGGTGACCAATAATCCAGAGCCTGTGAGCTCTCACCGAAGGGTGTTACAGTACCTACAATACCGAGCAATCTCTTACAGGGTCAGGGACAAAATGGGCGGTCCGTTATTGTAGAGTACGCCATCTGATACATTATCTCCTCCCTGCTTTAAAGGAGTTGTCTAGGCTTTTGGCGTGAATCTGCAGTCACTTTTTGTGTGCACTGTTACATGCCAACTAGACGTGTGCGGCCTCACACAATACAAGCGGGGTTGTACACGTCTAGTTGGAATGTGGCTGGGAAAATGCAAATCGCATACTTATGGTCACATGACTGCACCAGGGGATCCAGACAGTGCACACACATAGTGACTGCAGACATGGGCCCCAAGCCTGGACAACCCCTTTTAATGATCCCATCTACTATATAATTGTCTTATCCTGTCTGTCTGTCTGTCTGTCTATCTGTCTGTCTGTCTGTCTGTCCAGGAAATCCCGCGTCGCTCATTGGTCCGGCAGCAGCCAATCAGCGCCGCGGGATTTCAGAAAAAAGATGGCGGCAGTTAGCGGCTCATCTGCGGGACGGAGCTCAGCGGCGTTGCAGCCGGGAGATGAGCGCCGCGAGGCACTCATCTCCCGGCCGGTAACAGCAGAAGGATCCCGACCGCCGGACCCATCTGCGGGACGGAGATGCAGCCGGGAGATGAGCGGCGCGAGGCGCTCATGTCCCGGCCGGCAGCAGCGGAAGGACCGCCGGCGTCGCTGACATCCATGCGGAAGGGAGGACCGGGGAGCGCGCTGCGGGTCGGGATACTTCTGCTGCGAGCGCCCGCTCATGTCCCGGGTTCTCGCAGCCGAAGTAGCCGCACAGGCAGCGCCGCTCCCCGGTCCTCACCAAGACGATTCGATGATTGGTCGCGGTCTTCGGACCCGACCAATCACTGATCTTAGCGCAAAAGTTAAATACCGCTGTACTGATTGGTCGCGGACGCTGCCCGCGACCAATCACCGATTTGGGCGCCAAATTTAATTATTGACCGCGACCAATCAGCACAGTAGTGGTTAACTTTAGCCGCAAGATCAGTGATTGGTTGCGGGCCAAGACCGTGACCAATCACCGATTTGTGCGGCACATTTAAGTAGCGGCCGCGACCAATTGGATGTCAGCGCCGCTCCCCGGTCCTCCCTTCACACCCTTGCCGCATGGATGTCAGCGGCGCTGCCTGTGCGGATACTTCCGCTGCGAGAACCCGGGACATGAGTGGGCGCTCGCAGCAGAAGTATCCCGACCCGCAGCGCCGCTCCCCGGTCCTCCCTTCACACCCTAGCCGCTGATCTCCCCACAGTATCCGCATGGTGTTACAAAGATCCGGACATTTGTGTTAAAAATCGCTGATTGGTCGCTGGCGGTGCCCGCGACCAATCACCGATTTGGGCGCCAAATTTAAATATCGGCCGCGACCAATGACCGATCTTGGCTCCACATTTAAACACCGCTGTACTGATTGGTCGCGGCCGCTATTTAAATGTGGCGCCCAAATCGGTGATTGGTCGCGGGCAGCGGCCGCGAACAATCAGCAGAGCGGTGTTTAACTTTAGCGCCAAGATCACTGATTGGTCGCGTGCGGAGAGCGCGACCAATCAGCGAATCGTATTGGTGAGGAGCGGGGAGCAGAATCGTATTAGTGAGTACCGGGGAGCGCCGCTGCCTGTGCGGCTACTTCCGCTACGAGAAGCCTGGAGATGAGCGACTGCTCGCAGCAGAAGTATCCCGACCCACAGCGCCGCTCCCCGGTCCTCCCTTCACACCCTAGCCGCTGATGTCCCAACAGTATCCGCATGGTGTTACAAAGGTCCGGACATTTGTGTTAAAAATCGCTGATTGGTCGCTGGCGCTGCCCGCGACCAATCACCGATTTGGGCGCCAAATTTAAATATCGGCCGCGACCAATCACCGATCTTGGCTCCACATTTAAACACCGCTGTACTGATTGGTCACGGACGCTATTTAAATGTGGCGCCAAAATCGGTGATTGGTCGCCACATTTAAATAGCGGCCGCGGCCAATCACCGATCTTGCCGCCACATTTAAACACTGCTGTGCTAATTGGTCGCAGACGCCAGCCGCGACCAATCAGCGAGCTTGGCGCCAAATTTAAACAACGCTCTGCTGATTGGTCGCGGACGCCAGACGCGTCCAATCAGCGAGATTGGCGCCAAATTTAAACAACGCTCTGCTGATTGATTGCGGTCGCTGGCCGAGATCAATCAGCAGTATTGGCGCAAAATTTAAACAACGCTCTGCTGATTGGTCGCGGCCGTCAGCCGCGACTAATCAGCGATTTTGGTGCCAAATTTAAACACCGCTCTGCTGATTGTTCGCGGCCGGCGACCAATCAGCGATTTTGGCGCCAAATTTAAACCCCGCTCTGCATCGCTCTGCTGATTGGTCGCGCTCGCCGGCCGCGACCAATCAGCAGTATTGTCACCAAATTTAAACACCTCTTTGCTGATTGGTCGTGGTCGCGACTAATCAGCGATTTTGGTGCCAAATTTAAACACGCTCTCCATTCCTCACTAACACAGTTCGCTGATTGGTCGCGGCCGCCGCCCGCGACCAATCGGCGATTTTGGCGCCAAATTTAAACAACGCTCTGCTGAGTGGTCGCCGGCCTCGACCAATCAGCAGAGCGATGCAGAGGGGGGTTTAAATTTGGCCCCAAAGTCGCTGATTAGTCGCGTCTAACGGCCGCGACCAATCAGCAGAGCGTTGTTTAAATTTTGCGCCAAAATCGCTGATTGGTCGCTGCCGGCAGCCTCGACCAATCAGCGATTTTGGCGCCAAATTTAAACACCGCTCTGCTGATTGGTCGCGGCCTGCGACCAATCAGCGATTTTGGCGCCAAATTTAAACCCCGCTCTGTATCGCTCTGCTGATTGGTAGCGGTCGGCGGCCGCGACCAATCAGCAGTATTGGCGCCAAATTTAAACACCGTTTTGCTGATTGGTCGCGACTAATCAGCGATTTTGGTGCCAAATTTAAACACGCTCTCCAGTCCTCACTAACACGGTTCGCAGATTGGTCGCGGCCGCCGCCCGCGACCAATCACCGATATTGCCGTCAAATTTAAACACCGCTTTGCTGATTGGTCGCGGTTGCCTAACGCGACCAATCAGCGATTTGGGCGCCAAATTTAAACGCCGCTCTGCTAATTGCGCCCCGTCGGCCGCATACCTATTCTAGAATACCCGATGCGTTAGAATCGGGCCACCATCTAGTCATATATATTTTATTATACAAAGCTTAATCTGCGATATATTTCATGAATTTATCTGAACAAGAACATGGATAAAATGCTTAAAATTCAATTACACATCCCAAAGCTGAGACGTTTTTCTCCAGCAGCGATGGTGCGACTGGAAGTTGCTAAGTAACTGAGGACACCTATAATATTCTGGTTAAATAGATAATAACATATTACACTTGTACAGCGTAAACTCTGAGCGAAACAAAAATATTTTATATCATTTCATTTTATTCTGTTTTTATTTTGTAAAATAAACTCCCCTCGTCATCTGCGCCTGTTCCTTTCTTTTTTAAGCTTTTTTTCACTGTTTTGAGCTTCGGTGCGGCTCCCCCTACAGGGTAGAGTAGCGTTTTTAGTGCATAACATACGCAATATTATACAGTACCATCATAATGAATGAAATCTCGAGCTGCATTTTTTTCCCACTCGTATTTTGAGCCCTGCTGCGTTTTTTCCATCCCTATTCTTTCAGTAAAAACACTGCAAAAAAACATGCAAAAACACTACAAAAAATGCCCGTATTGTACACAGTGTTATTCCTGCCACCAATCTTGTTTTTGATGCTGAAAAAAAAAAAAAACTCAACGTGTGAACACTCCCTTAGGGCTCATTCATACGTCCATTTTTTCCACATACGAGAAATATGGACTGATTAGTTTGATCAGAGTCATCAGTTTTTCCACCTTCTCTTTTTCTTTTCTGACAGTCCATGAAAATCGGAGTGCGGTACGATTTTTTCACGGATCCATAGGCTTGCGTTGTCGATTTTGATCCCACCCTCGGATCAATAATGAAAATGTTTCTGTTATTTTGCCCGAACTTCTTGGTCCGTCAAAAATCACAGACTCGTGAACAGCCCCATTCACTATTATAGGTACAAGTTATATCCGTGAAAAACACGGATAGCACTCGTATGCGAAAAACTGACGTGTGAATGAGGCCTAAGACAATTATTTTTATGCATTTGACGCGCCCCTGGGCCTGCTGGGTCGCGCAGCGTCTCGCGCACGGGGCTTACCCGGAACCGGATCAGATGAGGGTTGTAGTCTCCGAGTGGCGGGGACCCGGTCCGTGCCCAGGGAGTCAAACTCAGTGTGTGGCAGTCTTGATAGATGTTATTTGAGTGTCGACTACGCCACCCGTTGATTTGCAGCTATGGAGCTGCCGCTGCAGGGCAGACCGCTGAGGCCGGTGTAGAATTGTGCAGCGTGATAGTATAACCCCCAACGGGAGGGGTATGGCCTCAGGGCAGCCGACGTGGAAGATGGGGGTAGCAGGAACCACTCAGAGACGGTGCGGTGTAATTCAGGGTCTTTACTGGTAACAACGATAGACCCTCCCGGAGTACTTGCTAGCGAACGGGGCCTGGTCAGTCCTTGAGCAGATGGGATCTCCCCTGGCCAGGCGGAGTTGTAGGCCTCCCAAACTGACTGTACTCTTCTGGCTACCTTGCTAGAAGCGGATATAAGTAGCCCACGTCCCTGAGTGTGCCGTGTGGTGCTCACCCGTATGGCCGGTGACTCGGGGCCTTCTATGGCTTCCGCTCCACGATGGCGGTGCTGGTCCCACGCGTGTGACCTTGCCTTCGGGTTTCTGGGCCTGAGGACCTGAAATCCCCTGCCGGTCGGCTTCTGCTGCTGGGTAAGAGTCAGTCCCCACAGCCTCGGACGCCGGGTCCGGTAAGAAAGCTTCTCAGTCAGGGCGAGCTCTGCAGCTGCCAGCCCCTGACTCGTAGTAGTATTGCTCCCACTGAGCTTCTGCTGTTTCTTCCTATGACTGTTTCTCGTCTCTATTTCTTCTCTACTCCTCACCCTGCCTCAGCCCCGGGTTTATATAGGGGAAGTTCTTCCCCTCCCAAGACTGGGCAGGAGGTGTGGCATGCACAGGATCCCTGACCAAAGGACCTCCCACCTGCTCTCAGACATAACATTACATTACTGTGGGAAACCAGACCCCTGGGGTGCCACATTCCCCCCTAGTGAAATTTAGTACTCCGGGACTAAACATATTTTAGAAAAACATAACAAGATATAACAACAATAACAGTACAATAAGAAGAAACACATAAAGGTGGTCACGGCATGTCCGTAACCGGGTGCAGTCTTTGAAGAAAAGCAAGGTGTCCATTTCACCAAAACAGGGAGACATAACCATGTAGGGGTTTGTCCTGCCCCGAGTCCTTAACAGTCTTTAGTCCATCCTGGGTTACGCTCCAACTATGTACAAGGGATTCCCGGTAAATCCACCAAGGACTCCTACAAATAACTAGAAACACAAAATTATACACAAGCAACAATACACAGGTAAACATAAATAAAACAATTTATACACTTCAAATCCTCCAACGTGCGGGTAACTGGCCTCTAGTGGCCCTAGTGGACCTACGGAGCTGACTGTCTAGCCCTGAACTACAGGGTGTAGGAGCTGTCAAGGGTAAACTGGGCAGTTGTCTACCGGCTCTTTGGCTCACTAGGGATATGGCAGGCTCACTGCAAGCAGAGGGTTGATCCTCCTGGTCTGCTGGTGTGGGGTCTTCTGCCTCCTGGACCGGCTGTTCTTCCAGCTCTACCTGTTGCTCCGTAGGTGCTTGGGATGCTGGTTGGAGGAAGGTGAGTACGGGTACCACAACTGCACCATTGACTTGAGTCCAAGACCGAGGGAAGTCCCCGAGCACAGTACTAACCATATCTTCCCTTTCCTCTACGGGTCGATGGTCTTCTTGTTCCTCTTCAGGGTTCCTCAGTTGTTCGGGACACTTTTTCAGGTGGTCCCGGGATACAATGGCTGTGGTTTCCCCTCCGTCTTTACTGATGGTACAAACCTTCGGGTTCTCGTGGCTTGAGGGCAGTACGGTGTACGGGTCCTTCTCCCACTGGTCGTCCAACTTGTGGAGCCGTCTCTTCCTCTTCAAGACCTGCTCTCCGGGTACCAGGGGAACAGCGGGAGCATACTGGTTGTAAGTTTTCTCTTGTCTTTCCCTAGCCTGACAGAGACTTCGCTCCACGCTCTCCTGTACTCTCCGGTACTGCTGCTGCCTCTCTGTGTCCCAGTCTGCTTCTGGTGAAGTGTCCTCGGGTGTCAGGACTCCCATTTCCAGGTCAACAGGTAGCTTACCAGGTCTTGCCCTCATTAGGTAAGCCGGGGTACAGTTGGTGGAACCTACCGGGATGTGGTTGTATAGGTCCACCAGATCGGGCAGCTTCTCAGGCCACAGACTGCGTTCTTCCAGGGGCAACGTTTTCAGAAGATCCATTACCACCTGGTTCATTTTCTCACAAAGTCCATTAGTTTGCGGATGATAGGGTGTCGTCCTTATCTTCCGGCAGCCATACAGAGTGCAGAATTCTTGGAAGACCTCCGCTTCAAAGGCAGGTCCCTGGTCTGTCAACACTTGGTCCGGGTACCCGTGTGGACGGCAGAAATGCTGCTGGAAGGCTCTCGCTGCTGTTCGAGCTGTTAGGTCCTTGACGGGGACGACAACCAAGAACCGGGAGTAGTGATCCACGATGGTTAGTGCGTAGACGTAGCCACTTCTGCTTGGGGTCAGTTTTACATGATCCAAGGCTACCAGTTCCAACGGCTGCCGGGTGACGATGGACTGCAGGGGAGTCTTCTGGCTGGCACGGTCCTTCCTTCTTAGGTTGCACGGGCCACAGTCTCTGCACCACTTCTCAATGGTTCCCCTCATGCCTACCCAGTGGAATCGCTCGCGCAGCAGGAACTCCAGCTTCTTCCACCCGAAGTGTCCAGCTCCGTCGTGGTATGCCTCCATCACCATGGCTGCGTCTCTTCGTGGCACCACTACTTGCCAGATTAGTTCATGCGTCCGGGAGTTAACCATTCTGCGGCACAACTTCCCCTTGTAAAGGAACAGTCGACTCCTCTCTGCCCATAGTTGTTTGGCTTCCTCCGGAGCATCTGGTTCAAGGCAAGCCTCCGGGCGAGTCAGCATCTCCTTCACCAGTCGGACGGCAGGGTCGCTGTCTTGCGTTTCCGCCCAGTTGTAGTGAGGTAAGGGGTTCAACGTAGCAGCCTGCTTACTCCTTACCCGGTGGGAATACTGGATAGTCCCATGACGGTGGAACGCAGGGAGTTCAACTTCTTCCAGTCCCTCCGGATCTTCTCCTTCGTCCGGCAGGTTGGGCATCCTGGACAGGGCGTCCGCGTTGGTATTGGAGCGTCCGGCCCGGTATTTGATTGTGAACTCGTAGTTGGACAGACGGGCCATCCACCTCTGCTCCAGGGCACCGAGTCTTGCCGTGTCCAGGTGTGTCAACGGGTTGTTATCCGTGTACACGGTGAACCGGGAAGAAGCGAGGTAATGCTTAAAGCGCTCGGTGACTGCCCATACTACGGCCAGGAACTCTAGCTTAAATGAGCTGTAATTCTCGGGGTTCCTTTTGGTGGGTCGCAGCTTTCGGCTGGCGTAGGCGATTACTCGTTCCTTCCCCTGCTGGATCTGGGACAGTACGGCTCCTAGCCCGATGTTACTGGCGTCGGTGTAGAGGATAAAGGGCTGGCTATAATCCGGGTACGCCAGGATTTCGTCCCCCGTGAGGGCCATCTTCAGCTGGCGGAAGGACTCTTCTTCCAGCTCCTCCCATTTGAAGGGCGGCTTCTGGTTCTTGGCCTTCCGGGACTGGCCTATCAGGAGGTCCTGCATAGGTGCTGCCTTTTTGGTGAAATCGGGAATAAACCTTCGGTAGTAGCCTACCAACCCGAGGAACTGCCGCACTTCTTTTACGCTGGAGGGGCTTGGCCATTCCTTAATTGCGGTGATCTTATCAGGGTCGGGAGCCACTCCATCAGCGCTCACCACGTGTCCCAGGTACTGCACCTTTGGTTTCAGGAGGTGACACTTGGAGGGTTTCACCTTTAGGCCGTAACTCGCCAGAGCTTCGAACACTTCCGCCAGGTGTTTCAGGTGGTCCTCATACGTCTTGGAATATACGATGACATCCTCCAGGTACAACAGGACCGTCTCGAAGTTTCTGTGGCCCAGACAACACTCCATTAGTCGTTGGAAGGTTCCTGGTGCGTTGCAGAGTCCGAACGGCATGCAGGTGAACTCGCTAAGTCCCATCGGGGTGGTGAATGCGGTCTTCTCCCGGTCCGCCTCTGCTACAGGAACCTGCCAGTACCCGCTAGTGAGATCCAAGGTAGAGAAGAAGTTAGCAGATCTTAAAGCAGCCAATGACTCCTCTATCCTTGGTAAGGGGTACGCATCCTTGTGTGTGATACGGTTGATTTTCCGGTAATCTACACACATCCTCATGGTGTTGTCTTTTTTTCTGACTAAGACTAGTGGAGCTGCCCAGGGGCTACAGCTATCCCTGATCACCCCAGCCTCCTTCATGTCTCTAAGCATCCCCTTGGCGTGTTGGTAGTGTGCAGGGGGTACGGGTCGATACCTCTCTTTTATGGGAGGATGGTCTCCCGTGGGGATGTGGAGTTCTACCCCCTTGACTCGCCCGAAGTCTAACGGGTGTTTACTAAACACTCTCTCGTACTCTTGAACCACCCGATAGACTCCCTGTTTCTGATGTGAGGGAGTGGAGTCAGTACCCAAATGTAGTTGCTGACACCAGTCCTCCATTGTTTTCTTAGAGCCGTTACCTTCCTCCGGGTGAGATGGAGGCAAGGGTTCCACAGATTGTATAGCATTTTGGTTAATGGTATATAATTTGGCTAGCGTGGCATACCGGGGCAGGTACACTTCCCTCTTCCCGATATTGATTATGCGAACGGGCACCCTCCCATGGCGTACATTAACCACCCCCCGTGCTGTCAAGATGGTGGGCCTACTGTCTGAGTAAACTGGTTCTACCATTGCCTGGTAATCTCTAACTCTCAGACCAATAGCTGCCCGGCACCAAATCATCATTTCACTTTTTGGGGGCATGGCAATAGGAAAAGGGTCACACATTCTTACGCTACCAATCTCACCGCCGGAGAGTTCCACCTGTTGCCGTCGCATCAGTGCCCGGATCTCTTTCTGGAGCACCCGCTGCTCGCCGGAGCTGGCGTTCTTGGCAACCTGCTGTAAAAGGAAAATCACCTCTGCAAGACAATTTTCAATTACATTAGTTCCTAGCGTTATCTTTGGGTGACTCTCGTGTTTGTCAATGTCTACAATAATCAGTCCCTGTGCTGCTAGTTCGACTCTACCAATTTTAATGGTCGCCTCTTTAAATCCGATCTGTGGCACGGGCTGACCATTGCTGGCGATGAGACTCAAGTCGTCGTCAGGGTAGCGGGTTATATCCGAGTCATTCCAGTTCTGCTTGAAGAGCACGTACGGGATGGTGGTGACCTGTGACCCGGTGTCCAGTAGGGCACTCATAGGGATGCCATCCAGTACCACAGGCAAGACTGGACGTCCTCCCACATATTTGTCGCGCCAGTTCGATGGGCCTGGTGATCTTTTTCCTGGGGGTTGGCCCTCTACCCCCAGGTTGTGCCAGTTTAAAGGACAGTACCTTGCCATATGTCCGGGTTGATTGCAGCGGCGGCAGATGGGTCGTCCGTCCTCGTTGTACCGGTCACTGGGTCTTCCTCTGGCCGGTGGGGTCCTCCTTGGTCGACGCCACGGGATGTTCTCCGGTCCGGATGCCAGCTGGATCTTACCTGGAGTGGAAGCCTGTAAAGACTGCACAGTTCGGGTTAACGCAGCAACGCTTTTAGCTAGCTCTTGGACCTGATGGTGCAGGTCTGGAGCCGGGTCATTGTTCAAAGCCTGCGCATCAGCCCCTACAGGCCCTGCTGACAAGGGCGCCGCCTCCTGGTGGTAAGTGATAGCTGGGCGCCTGTGGGTCACAACGCCATCCGGTGCCGGTTCTCGGAGCACCCGGATGGCTCTGTCCTTGAACTGTGCAAATCCCAGATGAGGGTCCTGTAGGGCCATTGCCCGCAACTGGGTTCGGTGGGCATTGCAATATAAACCCTCTATAAATTGTTCAGTCAACAGCCTGTCCTCGTCTCCCACGCCGTCAGGGTCGGTCTGCTTAACGGCTCTCAGGGCCTCTTGTAGGTTCAGGGCATAGTCCCTTATACTCTCATGGGCCCGCTGTTTGCACCCGTAGAATCTAAGCTTGATCTCGGCTGAGGTGCGGGTATCAAAGGTGTCCCTCAGCCGGGTTAGTATCCCTGCGACAGTCCTCCCCCCAGGTGGCCAGGACTTTACCTCCCTTCGGGCTGCTCCGGTTAATTGGGCCACCAGGATGCTCACTTTTTGCTCCTCTGTGAGGGGGTACACCTGGAAGAGGCTATCTAGCCTTTCTCTAAAGTCCTGCAGGGTATGTGACTCCCCTGAGTACTGGGGTAGCCAGGCTGCCCCCGGGATATAGGGCATGGTGAAAGGCATGACCGCGACAGCGGTGGCGCTGGCGGGGGTTGAAGCGGTGAAGCTCTCCTCCGTATCCGACATCCTTCTCCCCCCTAGTGGACCGTGGCCTACCTTGCGATGATCCTCTTCCGTAGGCCGCGGCTCCGCAGTGGATCGTCAGGGTTGAGGACCTTCCGTCGCGCTCCGGTGACGTCGGCGTCTGCTGGGCTCCTTCCAGGACCTTACGCAACGTCCGGACGTGAGGCGGGGCTTCAGTTCTCGCGGGCTTTTCGGAGTCCACGCCCCTCTTCTTCCCGCGCGGCGTCCTCAAGATGGCGTCCAACGGCGGGAAAACTCCACGGATGGCGGGAAGAAGGCTGAAGATGGCGCCGGATGGCGGGAATCTTCACAGATGGCGGGAAGAAGGCTGAAAATGGCGCCGGATGGCGGGAATCTTCACCGATGGCGGGAAAACTTCACGGATGGTAAGTTTTAAAAGTCTCTTTTTCAGGCACGCAGTACCCGGTGGTTGCGGGCACGAAATCCTGCCGACTACGCCAAAGTTGACGCGCCCCTGGGCCTCCTGGGTCGCGCAGCGTCTCGCGCACGGGGCTTACCCGGAACCGGATCAGATGAGGGTTGTAGTCTTCGAGTGGCGGGGACCCGGTCCGTGCCCAGGGAGTCAAACTCAGTGTGTGGCAGTCTTGATAGATGTTATTTGAGTGTCAACTACGCCACCCGTTGATTTGCAGCTATGGAGCTGCCGCTGCAGGGCAGACCGCTGAGGCCGGTGTAGAATTGTGCAGCGTGATAGTATAACCCCCAACGGGAGGGGTATGGCCTCAGGGCAGCCGACGTGGAAGATGGGGGTAGCAGGAACCACTCAGAGACGGTGCGGTGTAATTCAGGGTCTTTACTGGTAACAACGATAGACCCTCCCGGAGTACTTGCTAGCGAACGGGGCCTGGTCAGTCCTTGAGCAGATGGGATCTCCCCTGGCCAGGCGGAGTTGTAGGCCTCCCAAACTGACTGTACTCTTCTGGCTACCTTGCTAGAAGCGGATATAAGTAGCCCACGTCCCTGAGTGTGCCGTGTGGTGCTCACCCGTATGGCCGGTGACTCGGGGCCTTCTATGGCTTCCGCTCCACGATGGCGGTGCTGGTCCCACGCGTGTGACCTTGCCTTCGGGTTTCTGGGCCTGAGGACCTGAAATCCCCTGCCGGTCGGCTTCTGCTGCTGGGTAAGAGTCAGTCCCCACAGCCTCGGACGCCGGGTCCGGTAAGAAAGCTTCTCAGTCAGGGCGAGCTCTGCAGCTGCCAGCTCCTGACTCGTAGTAGTATTGCTCCCACTGAGCTTCTGCTGTTTCTTCCTATGACTGTTTCTCGTCTCTACTTCTTCTCTACTCCTCACCCTGCCTCAGCCCCGGGTTTATATAGGGGAAGTTCTTCCCCTCCCAAGACTGGGCAGGAGGTGTGGCATGCACAGGATTCCTGACCAAAGGACCTCCCACCTGCTCTCAGACATAACATTACATTACTGTGGGAAACCAGACCCCTGGGGTGCCACACATTCACATATACATAGGGCAAAGGAACAGAACACACAGCACAGAGGACGCTGACTTGTGAAAGCCTAGTACATTACATAGTTGACACCAACCAATGGCACAGATCAGCTGGGCCACATCCAGCACTGGCTGCACTAGTGATAAGTCTACCCTGACAAAAGATCTTCCTTTTTCTAAGGCCACGTTGACACGTTCAGTATTTGGTCAGTATTTTACATCAGTATTTGTAAGCCAAAATCAGAAGTGGAACAATTAGAGGAAAAGTTTAATAGAAACACGTCACCACTTCTGTATTTTTCACCCACTCCTGGTGGCCTAAGGCAATGTTCACACAAGATTTTGAAGCATTTTTTATGCAAATTTTTCAGCTACGTGCAAAATACACTGAAAAATCGCTTAGCGTGAACGTTTTTCTGCCCTTTTTAGTGAAAAAAAGTAGAGCAGTATGTGAAACCCATTTATTTTTGTGATTTTACCAAGTTTACCATCTTGTCTTGGCCACCTGAGATGGCAGTTAGGATTAGTACAGTTTAATTATGGTAAATTAGTGATGCGTAAAAAGTAAACATTGGCCGACCAAGGTGTGAGATTGAACAATACCTGTGGCTGACCAAGGTGTGAGAATGAACAATGCCTGAGCAACTCAATGGCAGACCATAGTGTGAAAGTAAACAGTGTCCTACAAATGCAATGCTCTGCCAATGTCTTAGGTAAACTATTCCAGACCAATTCACCTCTACCCCTGCTGTTACATTTGTAATGTATTTTTTCATGAACATATGTCTTGCATTGGTGACCAGTGTTCATGCTTCTGTGGTGGAAGCAAAATGCACCAAAACCGCAGCAAAAACTGCCACAAAAATGCACCAAAACCTGCGTTTTTGACGCTGCCTCTTTCCTGCCAACAGATCAGGTTTTGCTGCAGAAAAAAACGCTGAAAAAAACATGTGGACATAACCTTATCCTTTCTTCCATTTTAGTTTTATGTTATACCATTGATCAGTACATATAGGTCACTGACCGCTCCTGCCGGCGAATCTCCTGCTTCACGTCAACAGTGCAGCTCCTCCTCTTCTGCATTGCTGTCGATGGGGCATGCCTGCCAACGTCATGCTGATTGACAGCCGGCTTCCCGCAGTTAGGCAGCATGATATTGGCAGTCATGCCCCATCAACAGAACAGCCTGGTCCTGTCAGTGGAAGCCGCAAGATCACGGTCAGGAGCTGTCTGTGACCGCTTTGTGCTGGCAGTGATTGGCGCCGGCCATGACAGGCAGGTGGGTAGCATCTACCTGCCTGTTAGTTCTTAGACCCATAAGAGAAAAGTAAAGTAGTCCCGGGTAACCCCTTTAAAAAACAAATTTTTCCTTCCAGATCATGAAAAGACTGGATCAACACTCAGAGCAAAATTTACATTATTATTTGTTATTTTCTTCTAAAAAAAAGCATCTAAGACCTTTTTTGAAATCATCGATGGTTCCGTTGTGACCTGCTCCTGAGAGAGACTATTCCACAGATTAATAGTTCTTGCCTCCTCTGGAGATTGAACCTTTCTTTCTCCAGACAGAAAGGTGTCCCTCTTGGTTTTAGAGAGGGTTTTACATGTAATATCTTTTTGACCATATTTTTTATATAGGCGATTTATGTACTTGCATGTTGTTATTTAGTCTGTGATCTACAAGTACACCCAGATCCTCCTGTACAAGTGACTCTCCTAGTTTTGCTTCCCTTTGAACATCTGGCACCCTCGTATTATTAGTGCCCAGATGAATAACTTTACATTTATATAATCACTAAAATAGACATGTCAGGGGGGGTGGTGTCAGATCGTCTAAGGTCAAAATACTGTAAGTTTCACGCTTTCATTGATCATCTAAAATTAGTAACGGTTGCACAGTAATGAAATAGGTCTTGCTGAAGGTTTTCTGGCATTTTGCTCATTCGTACAGTAGATAATGCAAAGTATTGGACACATCTGCATAGAATTGGCAATCATCCTGCTCTATACAGATAGAGTTCAGCATGGCAGCTAAAAATAAAGTTTGCATCACAGGTCATCTAAAAATAGTCTGCGCTGAGCTGGCCACCTAATTAAATTGCACTGAATTAATGCAGCGCAGAATATACATAGCCCCTTCTGTTAAAATGCCCTGTAATGAATGTTTCTCTCTGCAGTAATACATTATAGGGCCGTGTGACTTGGAAGGTATTTTACTAAAATGATCATAAAGTCATATATGGAAATATAAAAAAGAATGCAGATGTCATTGAAAAATTAAGCAAGTGCTGCATATTTTAAAAAAGGAATATATAAGAACCATATTAGCAGTATTACAGCTCAGGATCCAATGCAGAATTAGTAACAGTGCCCCCATCTATTACGTACTACTTATGTGGCAGAAGAGCCTATGACCCCAGTTTGACTGCTACCTTTACGCTTAGTGTCCAACCTAATATACAGCCGATAACAGAGGGTTGAGGTGGGGTCAGGAGAAGCCTTTCAGGGTAAACTGGACTGAATAGGATTATTATCTGCAAACATCAAAAGTAAAGTGACCATGTCAACCTAGGAGAGCCCTTTTTAGGATGACATTAGAGCAGTGTGTTTTGCAAGTAATCGTAAAAGGGTGTGGGTAGGTGGTGGTGGGAGGCAGAACTTTGCCACTAGAGGCAGAACATATGCAGTGGAAAGCAAAGAGGAAAAATTAGATGGGGTGACTGGGAATGAAACCTGAAAAAATGGGTGAAAAAGTAAAATGTTACTAAATTATTATTATTATTCTTGGGTCTAAGCAAAAGCATTTTGGTGAAAACCACTATTGTCCCTCTGGGTGGGAAAGATACCAGAATATATGCCATGTGTGCACTCCTTAAAACGTGACCCAATACCTACTTACTACATACATGTGCACATTTATTACATACACACACTCACACGATACAAATCATAAGATCATAAGACCATGGACTGTTTAACTCTTTTTATGCATGTGGATTTTTTCTCTTTGTCCTGTCCTGCTGACTTGACTTAAGCTATACTCCTTACTACTCTTCTACTCTTCTGGATTCCAATTTTGTTCCTTATTCTGACCCTTTGAGTCTGCCAATTCACTCCACCGGCCAGCAACTATTTGTGAACACAACAATGGGGCCTTCAGCGCAATCTCCAGATCCCTGTATAGGTGAAATGGTGAAGACCAAAGAATTCCTTGGACCAGTAGCTTTCTTAAAGACTGTTCATGGAAGAGTTGCCAGGTCTCCTCAAACATTCTCCCCATAGACATTTACATAATAAGGAACTGTAACATGAACAAGTAGTTGGGATCTTCACTGCTACAGGATCTACAGCAACCCATGTCAACAACATGGGAAACCTGAGTCATTGTCAGTCCAGAACATTACAGTGAGACTTGGTCAATTTTCAGTTATTTTAAACTTTATTACAAGTGCATAAGATTGTATTGCTAGAGAGAAGAGACTAATATGCGGTAGATATAGTATATCTCGACTTTAGCGAAGCAGTTGATAAAGTATCAGGCATTCTCTACATGTGTAGCAGCTGTGTATCAGCCACGATACATGCGGCCGCGGGTAGACCAGCATTTGACTTCAGTACGCAGACTACTCTATCCGAACCCGAGCACGCTCGGATAACTCGATATCTGAGCATGCTCGATCATCACTAGCAGGGACTAATGGAATGGTATTTGACAGGGAGAAATGCAAGATTCTACATCTGGGCAAGAAAAACAAAAATTACATCTACAGAATGGGAGGAATAGAACTAAGTAGCAGCACGTCTGAAAAAGACTTGGGAATACTAATAAATCATGAGGTCTAAGGGGTAACATTTCTCCTTATGGAGAGTGACACACCAGCTCTGGCACGTAAAGGTAAGGAGGCTTATTCGCCATGCAATGCTCCTCTGGGAAATTTAAAATGCAAATTGCCTCTTCAGAGTAAAAGAGGACTTGTACTCTGTAGCGTCACCTATTGGAAGCAGCAATCCTACAAGTCACAATCAACCCTTTAACAAGTCGTGCAATATGACTTAGGATAAAAGCCAAAATTCTGATTTGGCTTTTATCCTAAGTCATATTGCACGACTTGTTAAAGGGTTGATTGTGACTTGTAGGATTGCTGCTTCCAATAGGTGGCGCTATAGAGTTCAAGTCCTCTTTTTCTCTGAAGAGGCAATTTGCCTAATAAATCACAGACTTCACATGAATCAATAGTGTGATGCAGCAGCAAAAAAGGCAAACACAGTTCTGGGATGTATTAAGAGAAGCACAGAGTCTAGATCACGTGAAGTAATTATCCCCCTCTACTCCTCCTTGCTCAGACCTCATCTGGAATACTGAGTCCAGTTCTAGACACCACATTTCATTTTAAAAAGGACATGGAAAAACTGGAGCAAGTTCAGAGAAAAGCTACCAGGATGGTGAGCGGACTGACTGCAAACTATGTCCTACGATGAACAATTAAAGGATCTGGGAATGTTTACCTTGCAAAAAAGGTTAAGAAGGAGACCTAGGCTATGTGCCCATGATGCAGAAATGCTGCATATTTTTTCCGCTTCTCCCTGGCAGGAAAAACGCATGCGGATTTTACATGCATTTTTCCTGCCAGGTAGAAGCGTTTGTCAAGCGGTTTTGCATGCATTTCCGCATGCGGGTTATCAAGCGCTTTTCCAAGTTATTTTAGCATCACTTGGAAAAGTGCTTGACAACTTGGTCACACTATATAAATCCATGCAACCGGCATGGATTTATATAGTGTGACCGAGAAATAGTTAAAAAAAAAGAATAAAAATGGTAAAAAATAAAGATTATACTTACCTTCCGATGTCCCTCGGTATTATCTCCGCTCTGTCCGGTCTCCCCGGTGTTTCGCGGTGGTGTTTAAGGACCTGCGGTGACGTCATTGAGTCATGTGACAGGTCACGCGACCGCCGACGTCAGCGGTCGCGTGACCTGTCACATGACTCAATGACGTCATGGCAGGTCCATCACACCACCGAGAGCTGTACAAGAGACTGGACGCATCACTAAGGAGGCCGGGGGACATCGGAAGGTAAGTGTAATCTTTATTTTTGATTCTTTTTTTTATAGGTTCTATGGTACCCGGGTCCGGAGGAGAGTCTCTTCTTCTCCAGACCTGGGTACCATCCGCGCATTGAACCGTGTGATATTCGCATGTGCAGATGCAGTGATGCGGATGTCACGCGGTCCAATGCAAGTCAATGGCGGCGATTACGCTGCGTGTCCGCAAAATTAATGGATATGCTGCATATTTTTCTGCAATGATAATCCGCAGCGGAAATTTCCGCAGCATGTGCACAGCACATGCGGATTATCATTGGGGACCATGGGGCACGTATTACCAAGTGTTTTTTAAGCGTTTTCACTGCGGAAATTCCGCGGCAAAAACGCTTGAAAAACGCATAGTGGGCACGCAGCCATAATAGCCGTCTATAAATATCTGAAGAGATGTCACAGTGTAGAGGGATCATCCTTATTCTCATTTGCACATGGAAACACAAGAAGCAATGGATGAAACTGAAAGGGAGAAGATACTGATTACCGTATTTTTCTGACTATAAGACGCACTTTTTTCCTCCAAAATTTTGGAGGAAAATGGGGGTGCGTCTTATAGTCCGAATGTTGGTGGGGTATATATACAGTTAGGTCCATATATATTTGGACAGAGACAACATTTTTCTAATTTTGGCTCTAGACATTACCACAATGAATTTTAAACAAAACAATTCAGATGCAGTTGAAGTTCAGACTTTCAGCTTTCATTTGAGGGTATCCACATTAAAATTTGATGAAAGGTTTAGGAGTTTCAGCTCCTTAACATGTGCCACCCTGTTTTTAAAGGGACCAAAAGTAATTGGACAGATTAAATAATTGTAAATAAAATGTTCATTTCTAGTACTTGGTTGAAAACCCTTTGTTGGCAATGACTGCCTGAAGTCTTGAACTCATGGACATCACCCGACGCTGTGTTTCCTCCTTTTTGATGCTCTGCCAGGCCTTCACTGCGGTGGTTTTCAGTTGCTGTTTGTTTGTGGGCCTTTCTGTCTGAAGTTTAGTCTTTAACAAGTGAAATGCATGCTCAATTGTGTTGAGATCAGGTGACTGACTTGGCCAGTCAAGAATATTCCGCTTCTTTGCTTTAATAAACTCCTGGGTTGCTTTGGCTTTATGTTTTGGGTCATTGTCCATCTGTAGTATGAAAAGACGACCAATCAGTTTGGCTGCATTTGGCTGGATCTGAGCACACAGTATGGCTCTGAATACATCAGAATTCATTCGGCTGCTTCTGTCCTGTGTCACATCATCAATAAACACTAGCATCTCGGTGGCGCAGTGGTTAGCACTGCAGGTTCAAATCCCACCAAGGACAACATCTGCAAGGAGTTTGTATGTTCTCCCCGTGTTTGCGTGGGTTTTCTCCGGTTTCCTCCCACACTCCAAAGACATACTGAGATGGAATCTAGATTGTGAGCCCCGATGGGGACAGCGACGATAATGTATGTAAAGTGCTGCGGAATATGTTAGCGCTATATGAAAATAAAGATTATTATTATTATAGTGACCCAGTGCCACTGGCAGCCATGCATGCCCAAGCCATCACACTAACTCCGCTGTGTTTTACAGATGATGTAGTATGCTTTGGATCATGAGCTGTACCACGCCTTTGCCATACTTTTCTCTTTCCATCATTCTGGTAGAGGTTGATCTTAGTTTCATCTGTCCAAAGAATGTTCTTCCAGAACTGTGCTGGCTTTTTTAGATATTTTTTAGCAAAGTCCAGTCTAGCCTTTTTATTCTTGATGCTTATGAGTGGCTTGCACCGTGCAGTGAACCCTCTGCATTTACTTTCATGCAGTCTTCTCTTTATGGTAGATTTGGATATTGATACGCCTACCTCCTGGAGAGTGTTGTTCACTTGGTTGGCTGTTGTGAAGGGGTTTCTCTTCACCATGGAGATTATTCTGCGATCATCCACCACTGTTGTCTTCCGTGGGCGCCCAGGTCTTTTTGCATTGATGAGTTCACCAGTGCTTTCTTTCTATCTCAGGATGTACCAAACTGTAGATTTTGCCACTCCTAATATTGTAGCAATTTCTCGGATGGGTTTTTTCTGTTTTTGCAGCTTAAGGATGGCTTGTTTCACCTGCATGGAGAGCTCCTTTGACCGCATGTTTACTTCACAGCAAAACCTTCCAAATGCAAGCACCACACCTCAAATCAACTCCAGGCCTTTTATCTGCTTAATTGAGAATGACATAACGAAGGGATTGCCCACACCTGTCCATGAAATAGCCTTGTAGTCAATTGTCCAATTACTTTTGATCCCTTTAAAAATAGGGTGGCACATGTTAAGGAGCTGAAACTCCTAAACCCTTCATCCAATTTTAATGTGGATACCCTCAAATGAAAGCTGAAAGTCTGAACTTCAACTTCATCTGAATTGTTTTGTTTAAAATTCATTGTGGTAATGTCTAGAACCAAAATTAGAAAAATGTTGTCTCTGTCCAAATATATATGGACCTAACTATATATATATATATATATATATATATATATATATATATATATATATATATATATACTGTGTGGGGGGAGCAGTTGCGGGGGAGGAGCAGGGCACAGGAGGCAGCAGCCGCCTGCTGCAGCCTACACTGTCCCCGCTGCTAAAGAAAATGAATATTCACTGCTCCCCACGCCCATAGGCGTGGGGAGCACTGAATATTCATGCTCCTTAACAGCGGCACACAGTGAATCCGCAGCGCGGCTCCTGCTACTGCCGGGCGATCGCGTGTGCACGCTATTAAAGGGCATGAATATTCACCCCCTTTCCACGCCCATGGGGGCCACGTATAATAGGAAGGGGGGGGCATATTTACCAGCATGGTGGATATTATCAGATTTGGGGGACATTACCCCTATACCAGTGTCAGCAGCAGACCCGCTCCCCCTTAACAGTGCATTGTGACCACATTTTTTTGCTTACATTTTTTTTTCTATTTTCCTCCTCTAAAACCTAGGTGCGTCTTATAGTCCGAAAAACACGGTAGATATTAGGAAAAAAAACTTTTTGACAGTGAGGATGATCAATGAGTGGAACAGGCGGCCACGAGAGGTGGTGAGTTCTCCTTCAATGGAAGTCTTCAAACAGAGACTGGACAGACATCTGTCTGAAATGGTTCAGACCCTGGAGGTCCCTTCCAACTCTAACATTCTAGGATTCTATGATATGAAGAGTGTGCTTTGCTATATCAAGTGGCACAGTTAATTTGCCAGAGCAAGACAGGAGCAGCCAAGACATTGCCAGTGGGCTTCGTAAAGTGTCACAAGTGTAGGGTCACTATACCAACTATCTACCCCTGTTCAAGCCGTTGCTTCATGTGAGACTGTTTGCAACCACCAAGCTTTTTGCCTTTGAAAAGACTGTCACCATCAAGCTTGTTGCCTCCTTATTCTTTTTCTCGGTGCTGTGTAAGCTTGCATTCCTTATGCCATCTCTGAGTGGGAAACCAATCTACTATCAAGAACCAATACATACTATGTATTTAAAGGGGCACGTCATCCTCAACTACCCATTTTAGGTCAGTACTGGCAAAATTAATACCTTTTTTGGATGCATTTGCTTTGTTGAGCCACAGGTGGCACAGGAAGTATAAATTTCTCATATATCCAAATTCAAAGTACAGTTGTATGTTGATCATCATAGTTTTAAATGCTTTATTCCTAAATTATATTTATTACTGTCCCCCGCTGACATCAGTCTGCAGGAAGCACTGTGTTCTTTGTTAGGAATGGAAAATATATGAACCTCACGGTGTTTCTAAACATATCGGAAGATCTGAGACTGTAAATACAGCTTGATTTTTTTTTATAATGACACCTTCTGAAATTTATAATTATTTTCTCTTCGTTCAGTTCCTTTTATCGTTATCTGAGCCCGTGCCTTGTTCCTTATTAACACTACTATGTTTTTAATGTATTGTTCTAGAGATGTGAATATATATCAATGCTTTCTTCTTATTTTCTTTGCAAAAGATGTCTTCTGCCGCATAATATGTGGTGTAAAAGAGTCACACAATGTAACTTTCTTTCTCTTGAGTTGAGATCTAGTAGAAATCAATGTAAATGCCAAGGAGTCATCATTACATCTGCTGAAAATTTCAGGTATTTGTCCAAAAGTGTCAATCATATGCCATATGGTTTTCCAAGGTTATTAACTAATATGGGAAGTCTCTAAAGTTAAATTAAACTTTTAGACTTAATAAGGCTAGTGTACTTACTTTGAAAATCCTTGTCAGAATGGTAGTGTAACTCATTTTATGTTTTCCCGCCTGTTATTATCCAGCTGGACTAATAACACGCTAAATTTACTACTATGAAAACTTTCAAACAGGATTATCTAGCCATTCTGATATGGTAAGTGTACCAGTCTCTTCAGGTACAACAAGTTCTCTGTCCTTCTCACTCTCCCTTTCTCTCTCACTCTCCTTGTTGCTCTTACTCTCACTCTTCCTGTCCCTCTCACTCACTCTCCCTGCCCCTCTCACTCTCCCTGCCCCTCTCACTCTCCCACCCCCTCACTCTCCCTGCCTCTCTCACTCTCCCTGTCCCTCTCACTCTCCCACCCCCTCACTCTCCCTGTCCCTCTCACTCTGCCTGTCCCTCTCACTCTTCCTGCCTCTCACTCTCCCTGTCCCTCCCACTCTCCCTGTCCCCCTCACTCGCCTTGTCCCCCTCACTCTCCCTGTCCATCTCACTCTCCCTGTCCCTCTCACTCTTCCTGCCTCTCATCTCCCTGTCCCTCTCACTCTCCCTGCCCCTCTCACTCTTCCTGTCTCTCACTCTCCCTGTCCCTCTCACTCTCCCTGTCCCTCTCACTCTCCCTGCCCCTCTCCCTCTCCCTCTCCCTGCCCCTCTCACTCTCCCTGTCCCTCTCCCTGTCCCTCTCACTCTCCCTGCCCCTCTCACTCTCCCTGTCCCTCTCACTCTCCCTGTCCCTCTCACTCTCCCTGTCCCTCTCACTCTCCCTGTCCCTCTCCCTGTCCCTCTCGCTCTCCCTGTCCCTCTCGCTCTTCCTGTCCCTCTCACTCTCCCTGTCCCTCTCACTCTCCCTGTCCCTCTCACTCTCCCTGTCGCTCTCACTCTCCCTGTCCCTCTCACTCTCCCTGTCGCTCTCACTCTCCCTGTCGCTCTCACTCTCCCTGATGCTCTCACTCTCCCTGTCGCTCTCACTCTCCCTGTCGCTCTCACTCTTCCTGTCGCTCTCACTCTCCCTGTCCCTCTCACCTCCCTGTCCCTCTCACTCTCCCTGTCCCTCTCATTCTCCCTCTATCTTTTCTCTCTTTCTCATTTCTAGTGTGAAGTCTGGAGGAAGCTCCTGTTAGAGTGAAATTTTTCATCTGGCCCCAATAGAAGAGTTGTTGAATTTTTATTTTTAATTAACAGAATTATTAAATATACAATATCTTCTCTTTCTCTGTCAGTCATTCCTTCTGTTATACAAAATAAAATTACCAATAAATGTCAACTCCAGAGTTCTCCTCTTCTACCAAGTTGTTTGATGTTCTAGGCCAGCATTCCACATTTTAGCTTGTCCTTTTTAGATTCTTTGTTGGCATATTTTGAATGTATACCATATTTACTTGAGATATGGTGGAAACAGCTGGAAGTGCTTAACCCCTTCACCCCCTGCCATTTTCCATTTTTGCGTTTTCGTCCTTTGCTCCCCTTCTTCCCAGCACCATAACTTTTTTTATTTTCTCGTCAGTATGGCCATGTGAGGGCTTATTTTTTGCAGTACAAGTTGTACTTTTGAATGACACCATTGGTTTTACCATATCGTATACTGGAAAACAGGAAAAAAATTCCAAGCACAATGAAATTGCAAAAAAAGTGCAATTTCACAGTTGTTTTTTTTTTTTTACAATTCTCACTAAATGCTAAAACTGACCTGACATTATGATTCTCCAGGTCATTATTAGTTTGTAGATACCAAACATTTATAGGTTAATTTTTATTCAAGTGGTGAAAAAAAATCCAAAGTTTGTTAAAAAAAAAAAAAAAAAAAAAAAAAAAAAAAAAGGCACCATTTTCCGAGACCCGTAGTATCTCCATTTTTTGGGATCTGGGGCCGGGTGAGGGCTTATTTGTTGCGCGCCTAGCTGATGTCTTTATTGATACCATTATGGGGTAGATCCGATGTTTTGATCGCCTGTTATTGCATTTTATTTCAATATTGCTGCAACCAAAAAAAATAATTCTGGTGTTTCGATCCGTTCACAGATCGGATTAATTCTTTTTATATATTGCTAGATCAGGTGATTCTCAATACGGCGATACCAAATATGTGTATATGTGACTTTTTTTATTGTTTTATTTTGAATGGGGAGAAAGGGGGTGATTTAAACTTTTCTTTTTTTAATATTTTTGAAAATATTTTTTTTACTTTACACATGCTTCAATAGTCTCCATGGGGGACTAGAAGCTGCGATCATAAGGTCGCCTATGTATAGTAGAAATGCTCACAGGCTATGAACTCCGACCACTGGCTCCGACAACTGCAGGGGTCTCCTGCAGACCCTGGGTTCTCATGCCAATCCATCGGTGACCCGCAATCATGTGACACAGGCGCCGATGGGCGGGACTTATGATGTCTTTCCATTGCGGCCGTGTTAAATGCTGCTGTCAGAGATTGACAGAGGCATTTAACTTTTAACAACCGCGGGTGGATTGCAGTTCCACCCTCAGCTGTTAGGGACACATGACAGCTGATCAGATGTCCCCAGAAAGGTGCGGGCTCATCGCCGCCAAAGGGAGAGACCCAACATGGGGTTCGGGTTCAAGTTCGGATACAGTTCTGGTATCCGATACAAACTTTGGACTAAAGTTCGGTTGAACCCAACAAACCCGAACATCCACGGGCTCGCTCGTCCCTACTCACAAGTATTGCCACTGTTTACACCTCCAGCAATCACATGTAATTCTTCACTATTGACCAAGAATTTGTTAATAGGACATTTTAAACCAGAAAGTCCCTTCAAGACCTTCATGAGCCGTCCTTTTACAATTGTATTACTGTAGCTTTTGTCATCGACATAGCCATTTGAGGGCTTATCTTTGCGGGAATGTGTTGCAGCTTTGGATTACATCATTCTTTTTACTGTATGATTTCCTGAAAAAAGGGAAAGCAATTCTAAATGGGCTGAAATGGTGGAGAAAACACAATTCAGCCATAACTTTTGGGGTTTTGTTTTTACGTACAGTGGCATGTGAAAGTTTGGGCACCCCTGGTCAAAATTACTGTTATTGTGTGAACAGTTAAGCAAGTTGAAGATGAAATGATCTCTAAATGGCCTAAAGTTAAGATGACACATTCCCTTTGTATTTTAGGCAAAACTTTATATACCGTATTTTTCGGACTATAAGACGCACTTTTTTCTTCCAAAATTTTGGAGGAAAGTGTGGGGTGCGTCTTATAGTCCGAATACTATATACCTGTATACTATGGCTGTGCGTGGTGGGGGTGTGGGGAAGCGGCAGCAGGGCACAGGAGGCAGCAGCCGCCCGCTGCAGCCTACGCTGTGCCCGCTACACGCATGGGCGTGGAGAGCAACAAATATTCATTTTCCTTAATAGAGCGCACACTGTACCGCAGCGCGGCTCCTGCTGCCACTGTGTAGTCAGTGTGCCCGCTATTAAAGCTCATGAATATTCCCTGCAACCCACTCCCATGGGTTGTAGTGAATATCCATGGTCTTTAATAGCGGGCACACTGACTGCAGAGCGACAACAAGAGCCACGCTGCGGCTACAGTGTGTGCGCTATTGAAGAGTCTGAATGGTCACTGCTCCCTACGCACACAATCCCGGCGTGGGGAGCAGTGACTATTCCAGCACAGCACTTCACTGTGTGAGAGAGCATGGCAGAGACGCCATGTGTGCCCTGCCATTTGCGGCTCACACAGTGAGAGTGTCGGCAGCAGAGCGGGACGCAACACTGGAGGAGAGAGGAGGTGAGTATGCTTGTTTCTTTTTATCGTGGGCAGCATGATGGGGGCTCAAAGGGTGCCATGCATACCAGGATGGGGGCTCAAGGGGTGCTAAGCGTACCAGGATGAGGGATCAAGGGGTGCCATGGGTACCAGGATGGGGGATCAAGGGGTGCCATGCATACCAGTATGGGGGATCAAGGGTTGCCATGCATACCAGGATGGGGGCTCAAAGGGTGCCATGCATACCAGGATGGGGGATCAAGGGGTGCCATGCGTACCAGGATGGGGGCTCAAGGGGTGCCATGCATACCAGGATGAGGGATCAAGGGGTGCCATGCGTACCAGGATGGGGGATCAAGGGGTGCCATGCATACCAGGATGGGGGCTCAAGGGGTGCCATGCATACCAGGATGGGGGATCAAGGGTTGCCATGCATACCAGGATGGGGGCTCAAGGGGTGCCATGCGTACCAGGATGAGGGATCAAGGGGTGCCATGCGTACCAGGATGGGGGATCAAGGGGTGCCATGCATACCAGGATGGGGGATCAAGGATTGCCATGCATACCAGGATGGGGGCTCAAAGGGTGCCATGCATACCAGGATGGGGGATCAAGGGGTGCCATGCATACCAGGATGGGGGCTCAAGGGGTGCCATGCGTACCAGGATGAGGGATCAAGGGGTGCCATGCGTACCAGGATGGGGGATCAAGGGGTGCCATGCATACCAGGATGGGGGCTCAAGGGGTGCCATGCATACCAGGATGGGGGCTCAAGGGGTGCCATGCATACCAGGATGGGGGATCAAGGGGTGCCATGCGTACCAGGATGGGGATCAAGGGGTGCCATGCATACCAGGATGGGGGCTCAAGGGGTGCCATGCATACCAGGATGGGGGCTCAAGGGGTGTCATGCATACCAGGATGGGGGATCAAGGGGTGCCCTGCATACCAGGATGGGGTATCAAGGTGTGCTATGCATGCCAGGATGGGTGATGAAGGGGTGCTATGCATGCCAGGATGGGGGATCAGGGGGTGCCATGCATGCCAGGATGGGGGATCAAGGGGTGCCATGCATACCAGGATGGGGGATCAAGGGGTGCCATGCATACCAGAATGGAGGATCAACGGGTGCTATGCATACCAGGATGGGGGATCAAGGGGTGCCATGCATGCAAAGATGGGGGATCAAGGGGTGTCATGCATGCCATGATGGGGGATCAAGGGGTGCCATGCATATCAACGTATACCAGGAAGGAGGGGCCATACATACCAGGATGGAGGATAATAACAGAATTGGGGGACATTACCCCAATACCAGTGTCAGCAGCAGACCCCCTCCCCCATAACAGTGCATCATGACCATGTTTTTTTGCTTACATTTTTTTTCCCTATTTTCCCCCTCTAAAACCTAGGTGCGTCTTATGGTCCGTTGCGCCTTATAGTCCGAAAAATATGTTATATATATTTTCATATTTTACATTTTAAAAATTGCAAAAAGGAAAATGGGCCTATGCAAAAGTTTGGGCATTTGCATGGTTAGTATCTAGTAGCACCCCCTTTTGAAAGTATCACAGCTTGTAAACACTTTTTGCAGCCAGCCAAGAGTCTTTCAATTCTTGTTTGAGGGATTTTCATCCATTCTTCCTTGCAAAATTCTTCCAGTTCTGTGAGATTCCTATATCGTCTTGCATGCACTGCTATTTTGAGGTCTAGCCACAGATTTTCAATGATGTTCAGATTAGGGGACTGTGAGGGCCATTGTAAAACCTTCAGCTTGCGCATTTCGAGGTTGTCTATTGTGGATTCTGATGTGTGTTTAGGATCATTATCCATTTGTAGAAGCCATCCTCTTTTCAGCTTCAGCTTTTTTACAGATGGTGTTATATTTGCATCAAGAATTTGTTGATATTTCATTCAATCCATTCTTCCCTTTACCAGTGAAATGTTCCCCGTACCATTGGCTGCAACACAACCCCAAAGCATGATTGATCCACCCCTATGCTTAATGGTTAGCGTGATTTTCTTTTCTTGAAATTCTGTGACCTTGTTTCTCCACACATAGCTTTGATCATTGTGGCCAAAAAGCTCTATTTTAACCTCATCAGGCTTGTTTTAGATGTTCTTTTGCATACTTCTGATGCTGAATTTTATGGTGAGGATGCAGGAGAGGTTTTTTTCTGATGACTCTTCCATGAAGACCATATTTCTGCAGGTGTCAATGAACAGTAGGGCAATGTACCACAACTCCAGAGTCTGCTAAATCTTTCTGAAGGTCTTTTGCAGTCAAGCGGGGGTTCTAATTTGCCTGTCTAGCAATCCTATGAGCAGCTCTCACTGAAATTTTGCTTGGTCTTCCAGACCTTATCTTGACCTCCACTGTTCCTTTTAACTGCCATTTCTTAATTACATTTCAAACTGAGGAAAGGGCAACTTGAAAACGCTTTGCTATCTTCTTATAGCCTTCTCCTGCTTTGTGGGCCTCCATCATATTCATTTTCAGAGTGCCAGGCAGCTGCTTAGAAGAACCCAAGGCTGCTGTTTTTTGGCACAAAGTTAGAGGAAGCTGAGTTTTTATAAAGCTGGGAAATTTGCATCACGTGGCCTTTCCTAATAATGATAGTGAACAAGTCATAACCCTAACAGGCTAATTAAGCTCTGAAACCTTGGTCAAAGTTATCTGAGCACACAAATCTCCAAGGGTGCCCAAACTTTTGCATTGGCCCATTTTCCTTTTTGTAATTCTTAAAATGTCAAAAATGACAATATTTTTTTTGCCTAAAATACAAAGGAAATGTGTCATCTTTAACTTTAGGCCTTTTAGATCATTTCATCTTCAACTTGCTTAACTGTTCACAATAACAGTCATTTTGACCAGGGGCACCCAAATTATGGTGATACCAAATGTACATTGTGTATTTCATACTGTAATGCTTTTATAAAATTCTGAATTCTGTAAGAAAAAAAATTGTTTGTGTCACCATAACCCTTAATTTTTCCATCAATGGTGCTGCATGAAGTCTTTTTTTATTTGCAAAAAAAAGCTATAGTTTTTTTTACCAATTTGGAGACACTAGCTTTTTTATTGATTTTAAATCCAGTTTGTGAGGGAGGCAGGATGATAAAAAAAATCTTGCAATTCTGACTTTTTTTTTTACGTTTAGATTTTTGAAGGATCGAACTTTTACAGACACGGCAATGACAAATATATTTTTTATTATTGCGTTCGCTTTATTTTTAGAATTGGAAATGAGAGGTGATTTGAAGTTTTAGCTATTTTTTTTTATTAGACATTTTTCGAAAAAGCATTTTTAAACCTTTTTTATTTTATTTTATAACCACAATGGAATTTCAACCTAAAATTGTACCATTGTACAATATTGCCAGTCTACCTATCTACTATGAAGCCCAGCCATAGGTTGGGCTTCATAGGAGTACCAAAATGGCAGCAATGAGGGTATTCAGCAGGCCCGGAGCTGCCAATGTAACTAACTTATCGGCACTCTGTGATCACCTGAGGATCTATTCACTTAAATTCCACTGTCAGAGTTTATCAGCGTTATCTTGTCACGAAAGGTAAGTTAAAGACTAAGTGCACAATGACGGGAAGAAGGGGAGGAAGCCCAAACACTATGGAAAGGGGGAGTGGAGACCCCTAGGCAAATCTAACAATACCCTGACTCCCCTAACGTCCCTAAATCGGTTCTGCACCTATCACCGAGCAGGAAACTTAATCCCTAATTGCCCCTAGCGATAGGCGCTAGATAGGGAGGAGACAAGGTGAGCACTAGTAAGTCCCAACTGCAACTAAAGACAAACAGGTAGACAGACAATACACTTAGCTTGAGAAGACACCAGTGAGATCACGCCAACTATCCTCAAAGAAAACTCCAAGAAGACACTAGCCGACTACTAGTACTTCAAGCCTGAACAGAGGAAAATAGAGCTATCACAGCCACTCTCTGGAGAGACTGAGGGTATTTAAACATGCAGCAAGGGTGTGTCAATCAGCAGCAGAAGGTGAAGGTGTGGCGCCCAGCTGCGCTTGGTACCACAGATCTTAGAAGAGTGCATTGATGGAATCCTCCACAAGAGGCCCCCATAAACATTCACACATCTCAACCTTCCACCTCAGACCAGCAGAGGGAGCCCGTTAGGGTTATAAATAGGGAAGGTGGAGCTAGGCAGTTCAGTTCCTCTGGAGAGTTCAGCAAGTACAGGTCTGAATACAGAGTGGAGCTCAAACTCAGTTGTAGCTCAGAATAGTGAGCTTAAGGTGTGCCGGCGCCATAAGATCGGTGAAGAGCGGCAAGCTGCCATTAGTGTGAGTAGCCTAGTGAGGGCCTGAGCGTGGCCGAAGGTGAGTGGAAAGTGAGTAGCAGTGGGGGCAGAGTAGCTTACCCAGCTCACCCCGAAAGTTATACCGGACACCGGGTCCGAGCTTACCGGGATCTCTACGACCCAGTAAGGCATAACCGGAATCCATAGAGAACTACAGGCGCCAAGGTTCACCAGAGACCTGATACGTAACAGAGCCAGGATACACATAGGCCCCGTAAGCTGGGAGCGTGCACTCCAAGAGAAGGCCCTACCACAACGTCAGCCGGTGCAGGACAGAGATAAAGTTAGTCCTAGCTTCAGGCAGGTCAGAAACTTACTATGCAGAGGCAAGAAGCAGGAGACCCTACACCCACTCATTGGGGAGGATCCTGATATGCACCCTTCACCCTACAGTGCTCCGGGATGTGCCTGAATTACCACCAGTAAAAGGTACTGAAGTGACTATTGTGTCCGTCCCCATTCTTGCTCTGGGTCTCGCCTGTCCTGCATCCCTCTCTGTGTACGCTGCCCTGAGGCCTAGCTCCACCTGTGGGGAGCTATACCATCGAGCTGCCTTATCACCGGCCTCAGTGGACTGCCGCAGCGCTTGTGATTCTCACCAGAAACCACAGGTGGAGTCACGAACTTTCATAAAATTAACAAACAATCCCTTTTTAAAAGCTGACCCCAGGGTATGGGCCCGGGAGCCGACCACCGCGACATCCCCAAGGCCAGGCAAAGGCCCGGGTACCGAGTTGTCCCCATCCCCCTGACCGAGTCATCTTTCCTGGCGTCACGAACAGGTTCCCGTGCCCGCTGCAACGACAGAGTGTTATGCCTGTTGCCACCGGGTACTGTGTGCCTTTAATTAAAAACTGTGTACGTTAAAAAGTGGTGAAGATTGCCGCCATTGTTGGGCCGCCGAGCGAGAAGAAGGGCGTAACCGCGGGAAACTGAAGGGCGTACCTGCAAAAGCGCGCGAAGCCCCGGACACGCCCCATGCCTCGACGTCAAACCAGGAAGCGCCAGGTCCTGGAAGGAGTGTCGCTGAATGCTCTGACGTAGGACGCAAGCGACGCAAGGTACTGAAGATGACCGTCACCTGCGGAGCTGCGGCCTACCGGAAGAAAAGAAAAGTAGGTAGGCCACGGTTCGCTAGGGGGGTGCCAGGATGTCCAAGGAACAGCACAACGCCGGAATACCGGTTAACGGCCCTGATGTTCAACCCGCGCCCGGCGCCGAGCAGGCCGAAGCGGCCGCTCCACTAGGAGCACCTGTAACCCCTGTCTTTCCCATAACTCTACCGTACATTCCTGGAGCAAAGTGGCTCCCCCAGTACAACGGCAAACCTGATACCCTGTCTGGATTCAAACGGAAGATATGCGGTATCTTGGACATGTACTCTATGACAGGCAGGCAGAGGGCCGCTGTTGTATTAGGACAACTGACTGGTGCTGCGGAACGGGAAGTGGAAACGTGGTCAGCCGCAGACCAGGAGTCAGTGTCCGCAATCTTTAAAAAGCTACAGAGGATTTTTGAGGATCATACTGAGGCGGACCTCCGGATGAGGTTCTACAACTGTTCCCAACAGCCGGAGGACAATGTTCGGGATTATGCCTGGCGTCTACAAGGGGACCTGCGGGCTCTGAAACAGGTTAGTCCAACCAGCATCAAGAATGAAAACAGAATGCTGAAGGAACAGTTTGTCCGGGGACTGAGGTCTCCAGAGGAGAGCAGGACTGTACGTTGGTGGTCCTTGGATCATCCAGATGCCACCTTTGACAATCTTAAGGACATGGCTATAAAAGGAATGCAGCCCCTGGAAACAAATGCCATCCAATGTTACCCGGGTGGGGCTACCCCAGTGCCTGCTACACCCACCTTTTCCCCAGTGGCTGCTGAAGCCAAGGTTCCAGCAACGTCCCCTAGAGAGCTGGACAGTCTACGCTCTGAGGTGCGCCAGTTGAGCAAAACCCTGACCACTGTGCTGAGTGCTCTGCAGCTGCGGACGGAGCCTGAGGAAGGAGGGAAAATCCTGTTAGCCGATAGCCCTGAGGATGTCCCCTGGATGCGAAGGAGGAGGAGGACAACACCACCCTCTACGAGGATCAGTGACCAGCGCCGTCCACAGAAGGACCCTACCTGCTACCGCTGCCGCAAGACCGGACACACCACGCAGAATTGTCCTTTAAACGAGAAAACCCTGGGGCCGAGGGCCGACACCCAGGAGTAAATTCCCCAGGCTCCTCAGACTGGTACAACAGGTTCGTTGGAGGAAGACCTTTCCTGTCCATTGTGCTGGACGGCATCCCGACGCACGCTCTGCTGGACACAGGATCTCAGGTAACCGTAATGCCTGACGTCCTCTACAAGAGGTTCTGGTCCATGGACGACCTAAGCCCGCCAGCTCCAGATCTTTCTGTTTATGCCTCAAATGGACTCCCCCTTAACCTAATCGGGGTTAAGAATGTGACAGTAAAGGTGGGGAGAGTGGAGTTGAGGGACCAGGGACTAATTGTAGTAGAGACTAATCCTGATGATACCAATCCGTATATGGTACTAGGCACTAACATTGTTGGTAACTGCTTGGGAGAAGTTGTGTTCTTGCTCCAACAGATAGCAGACACTGCCAGACCAGGACAGAGGAGGGCGCTACAGAAGGAGATCCGAGTCCTGATGTACCAACAGCAAGTAAGGTTAACAGATGGTGAAATCGGTAATGTGCGGGTGACGGACCCCATACCCATTGTGATTCCCCCAATGAGTGAAATGCTTATCTGGTGTAGAGCTGCTATAGGTCTTAGAGGACAGTGCTGCCAGGCGGTAGTAGAACCCCTTTGCTCCGAGAACAGACCCACGCTCCTAACCGCCAGAGGAGTGGTAGATGTACGCAAAGGGAGGGTGCCCGTCCGTCTGCTCAACTGTGGGGAAGATGAGGTCAGATTGCCACATTATGCCACTGTTGCCAAAATACATGCTGTAAATAACAACTGCATTCACAAGGCGGAGTCCTTAACCTCACCAGACGAAGTGGAGGATAATGATCCTGCAACCCAGGTGGGGGAATGGTGTCAACAGCTCCATGTTGGGACAGACACCACTCCTGCCCATCAGAAGCAGGGTGTACACTGGGTGGTTCAAGAATACGCGCAGGTGTTCAGTAAACATCCACTTGACTTCGGGAGGATTAAGGGGGTTCAACACCATATCCCCACAGGTGACCATCCACCCATCAAAGAACGTTACAGGCCTATACCACCAGCACACTACCAGAAGGCTAGGGAGATGCTGCACGACATGAGAAAGGCGGGGGTAATAAGGGATAGTTGTAGTCCTGGGCAGCTCCCCTAGTGCTAGTTAGGAAAAAGGATGGGAGCATGAGAATATGTGTAGATTACCGACAAGTTAATCGCATTAAACATAAAGATGCATACCCTTTACCACGCATAGAGGAGTCCCTGGCTGCCTTAAAGTCTGCAAATTACTTTTCCACCCTTGACCTCACTAGTGGGTACTGGCAAGTAGCTGTGGCTGAGGAGGATCGGGAGAAGACGGCCTTCACCACCCCGATGGGACTCTGAGAGTTCAACAGTATGCCGTTTGGACTCTGCAATGCCCCTGGAATGTTCCAGAGATTGATGGAGTGCTGCCTGGGACACCGCAACTTTGAGACTTTGTTACTTTACCTGGACGATGTGATAGTGTACTCTAAGACGTACGAGGACCACTTGAAGCACCTGGCGGAGGTATTTGAGTCATTGTTCCAGTAGGGGATGAAGCTGAAGCCCTCAAAGTGCCACCTGCTCAAGAGAAAGGTACAATACCTGGGGCACATGGTCAGTCCGGAAGGGGTAGCACCTGACCCGGAGAAGGTCACTGCCATCCAGAAGCGGCTGGAGCCGAAGAACCTCAAGGAGGTGCATCAGTTCTTGGGACTGGTAGGATACTACCGGAGGTTTGTAAAAGACTACACCAAGAAAGCAGCCCCTCTGCAAGACCTCCTGGTAGGGCAGTCCCCCAAAGGCAGAATTCCCCCATTCCACTGGGGTAAAGAGCAAGCCGAGTCATTTCAGGAGATGAAGGAGATCCTGACAGGCGATGAGATCCTAGCCTACACTGACTACAGCCAACCGTTACGGCTGTATACTGATGCCAGCAACGAAGGGCTAGGCGCTGTCCTAAGTCAGAAGCAGAATGGCCAAGAGAAAGTGATTGCATACGCAAGCAGGAAGCTCCGCCCGACTGAGAGGAACCCAGAGAACTATAGCAGCTTTAAGTTGGAGTTCCTGGCCTTGGTCTGGGCCATCACTGAAAGGTCAAGCACTAACTAGCCTCCAGTAAGTTCACTGCCTTCACTGATAACAACCCCTTGACCCATCTTGAAACAGCTAAGCTGGGGGCAGTGGAACAACGATGGATGGCTCGGCTGTGAAATTATCAATTCACAATTAAATACCGGGCGGGCCGCAAGAACGCCAACGCTGATGCTCTGTCCAGGATGCCTCACCAGTCAAACACAGAAGAAGAAGTGGATGACCTGGAAGAGATTGAGCTACCTGCCTTTCACCGGAATGGGATGATCCATGAGCAACGAGCCTCCAGGAGGCAACGTGGAAAGACGTTAAACCTCCTGCCTCACCACAGCTGGAAAGAGACCCAGGACAGTGACCCGTTGTCAGCCGCATCAAGGAGCTGATAACCCAAGAAGGTTCCTCCCTGGAAAAAGAAGCGTCTCTGCAAGCAAAGCAGCTGTGGAACGAGAGAAGCCGGCAGTTTATCTACCGTGAGAGGCTGTGCTGGAGGTATGTCAATCCAAAAACCCATGAGATGGTATGGCAGATAGTGGTCCCCAACACAGACATCCAAATGGCGTTGGAGGCCTACTACGATCAGGCGGGACACTTTGGCTGGAAAAAGCTAGAGACCCTGTTGAAGTGTCGATTCTACTGGGCAGGAATGCGCAGCTCCATTGAACGGTGGTGCCGAGACTGTGGACCCTGTAGCCTCAGAAGAAAAGACTACAGCAGCCAGAAGGCACCCCTGCAACCCATCAAGATGACTCGACCCATGGCGATCGTGGCCCTGGACCATGTCAAGCTGTCCCCCAGCAGATCAGGGTACTCTTATGCTCTGACCATGGTGGATCACTACTCACGTTTCCTGGTGGTCGCCCCCGTCAAAGATCTGATGGCAGAGACAGCAGCAAAGACATTCCAAGCGTATTTCTGTAGACCCCATGGTTATCCTGAGCAGGTGCTGACGGACCAAGGCCCGGCCTTTGAGGCTGAGTTGTTCAAGGAGTTCTGCCATCTCTACGGGTGTAAGAAGATAAGAACTACACCGTACCACCCACAGACCAATGGTCTCTGTGAGAAGATGAACAACATCATCATCGACCTGCTAAAGACCATACCACTTGAGGAGAGAAATCAGTGGCCAGACCTACTACCTGACCTAGTAGATCTGTACAATCACATACCAGTAAGTTCCACCAATTGTACTCTGGCATATCTCATTCGAGCAAGGCCAGGAAAGCTGCCCATGGACCTGGAGCTTGGTGTTGTAGAACCAGAAGCGGATGTAACCACTGAGGACTGGGACATGACCAGACAGGAACAGTACAGAAGGGTACAAGCCTGTGTCGAGGACAGTCTCACTCGGGTGAGGGACAAGCAGGAAGCTCAATACAACAGAGGTGCCCAAACAGAACCTTTCACACCTGGTGAAACAGTATTGAAAAGAAAGAGAAGAAACCACAAACTTGATGACCAGTGGGAAAAGGAACCCTACACTGTGTTGAAGTCAAGATTTGATAATAAGAAGACCTGCTTAATCAGTAGAGATGGAGGAAGGACGTCCGCGACCGTATCCAGGCACCATCTAAAGTTGTGTCCAGATCTACTGAAACCCCAAGAAGAAGTGCCTCTCACAGTACCAGAGGAGCCTAAAGAAGCAGTGATACACACTGACTTAGGAGATTTCCCGGCAGATTGGCCCCAACTAGGAGGAGCAGTAATCATCCCTGTAATCACCTTCTACCCAAAGCAAGAAGAGCCTGTAAGTGCTGAAGAGGAGCCAGCTCAAGAAGAATATCCGGACGAAGGATCCCCGGTAGGAGAAGAGCAAGAAGGCCCTGCCAATGGTATACTAGCCAGTCCTGTAGAGAGGTCAATGCAGCTTTGTAGCCCCTCCACACCTAATACTGACACATTGGGAGGTAGAGCACCTACTAGTGCCTGACGCATTCCAGTACCACGCAGGTCCACGCGTAGTACTAAAGGTCAACCCCCTGTCAGGTATAATCAGTAAGATAGTTAAACTCTGGCAAGTGTAGATAGTTACCCCTGAGGTATTATATAGCATTGAATTAAATTGAATTATATTGTGTGTTTTCATGCATATGTATATTATTTTGTGCTTTGCTTTATTATTGAACAGTTTTAGTGATACGGACACTTTCTTTATTGTTTATCTAAGAACTCCGTAGCTGAGGACTGTGTGCAGCCCAAAAACTATTTATTGTATGTAATTTCAGTCCCTGGAGTGCCCCTTTAGGTGACCTCAGAAGGAAAACCTGTCTGGAGTGGCTCTACTGGAGGTCCAACTCGGGATCTTCATGCCCTGCTGCCACCCCAAGGCCTACGTTGAGGGTTTGGGACAGGTGCCTCAAACTACCAAGTACTCTACCCTGTGAGATGGACATCCTGTCTGGGAACCTCACCACAAGAGACTTGAATTCTGAGGACGCTTTGTATTTGTTTATATTATTATGCAACGTTTAAGAAAAGTGCCTCCCATAAAGGGAAGCGTTATTGCATTGTTAATGTTTAATATTGTTGTTTTAAAATGTACTTCAGCCCGGGAGTGCTGAGCTTTGCTAGGGGGTAATGTGGCGCACAGCTGCGCTTGGTACCACAGATCCTAGAAGAGTGCATTGATGGAATCCTCCACAAGAGGCCCCCATAAACATTCACACATCTCCACCTTCCACCTCAGACTAGCAGAGGGAGCCCATTAGGGATATAAATAGGGAAGGTGGAACTAGGCAGTTCAGTTCCTCTGGAGAGTTCAGAAAGTACAGGTCTGAATACAGAGTGGAGCTCAGACTCATTTGTAGCTCAGAATAGTGAGCTTAAGGTGTGCCGGCGCCATAAGATCGGTGAAGAGCGGCAAGCTGCCGTTAATGTGAGTAGCCTAGTGAGGGCCCGAGCATGGCCGAAGGCGAGTGGAAAGTGAGTAGCAGTGGGGGCAGAGGAGCTTACCCAGCTCACCCCGAAAGTTATACCGGACACCGGGTCTGAGCTTACCGGGATCTCTACGACCCAGTAAGGCATAACCGGAATCCCTGGAGAACTACAGGTCCCAGGTTCACCAGAGAGCTGATACGTAACAGAGCCAGGAGACACATAGGCCCCGTAAGCTGGGAGCGTGCACTCCAAGAGAAGGCCCTACCACAACGTCAGTCGGTGCAGGACAGAGATAAAGTTAGGCCTAGCTTCAGGCAGGTCAGAAACTTACTACGCAGAGGCAAGAAGCAGGAGGCCCTACACCCACTCATTGGGGAGGATCCTGATATGCACCCTTCACCCTACAGTGCTCCGGGATGTGCCTGAATTACCACCAGTAAAAGGTACTGAAGTGACTACCGTGTCCGTCCCCGTTCTTGCTCTGACCCGGCTGTGTCTCGCCTGTCCTGCATCCCCCTCTGTGTACGCTGCCCTGAGGCCTAGCTCCACCTGTGGGGAGCTATACCATCGAGCTGCCTTATCACCGGCCTCAGTGGACTGCCGCAACGCTAACGATTCTCACCAGAAACCACAGGTGGCGTCACGAACTTTCATAAAATTAACAAACAATCCCTTTTTAAAAGTTGACCCCAGGGTACGGGCCCGGGAGCCGACCACCGCGACATCCCCAAGGCCAGGCAAAGGCCCGGGTACCGAGTCGTCACCATCCCCCTGGGCGAGTCAAAGGTAACTGCTAGGTCCTAGAGAGAGCAGGAGGATATCACTGCACTGCAGAGATGAAAGGTCAAGAACGTACCTGCAGAACCAAGTGCAATGACCTTCTACAGCTGGATCCAGATTGACTGTCTGTCACACTTGACACACCTGTGACAAATCTAAGCAATTAAACCGCAGTAATTGGAGCCAGGTAAGAAGGAAGCTTGATTCATGTGCCCACTCTATACAAACGCACCCAACGCATGTTGCCAAAGGAGATAATAATAGGTAACTATTAGTGGCCTTCTTCAGGGAGATCCTTAGGTCACCAGTTGGCAACCTGATGACTCAACAGGAACAAGACCAAAAGATAAATGTGGAACAGGAACATGCATAGGGGAACAGGATCATGGTCATGGGACAGGAACATGGTGCATGGAATACTCAGAATTTCTAAATAAAGTTACCAACCAAGAGTGACCTTTTCTCCACCAGGAATGATGTTCCAAGTGACCAGACCCCACAATGGGACTTGAAGTATTTTTGGATAAACACAAGATATTCCACTTACTCCACAGTTTTCTGTTGACATAACACAGCTGTTGTTCTATAAAAGTTCTCCATATTTCCAGTGAAACGTTACTTTTATTTTTTTTTTTCATCAGTCATCTGTTCACACTCCCTTTGGAAAATAACAGGAACACTTTAAAGAGCTGCCTGACAAATTCTGATTCTCTGACTCCCACATGCAAATTAGTACCTGGTAGAAAAATTCCCTTTGCTCTCCCTTCGCATCATGCAACAAAACATATGGGCTATCTGGCTCTTCGTCTAGGAAAGTGAGGTATAGAATGGAGCTTGATGATAAATGATCCATTTTGCGAAATTGCGATATTGTGTGTTAGCAGGTGTTATGGATTAGATGGTAAAAAAAAATAACATATTCGAAGATGAAAGAATCTTATAGATTACGTCCCTTAACTCTTACTGAACACATTCCCCTTGGTGAATGTTCTTTGGTAAAGTGTATGATTTCAAAACCCTGCTGTATTTGTTCTTTCAGCCGGACAGAAATTTGAGTTTTTAAAAGGACTTTAATTTGTGGGTCACCTTTAACCCCTTCACGACCTATGACGTATAGGTATGTCATAGGTCATAAATCCCCCTTTGATGCGGGCTCTGGCGCTGAACCCGCACCTTTTCGAGCACATGACAGCTAATCTGATTAGCTGTCATGTGCCCCTAACAGCCGCGGGCGAAATGGCAATCTACCTGCAGCTGTTAACATGTTAAATTCTGCTGTCAATCTCCGACAGCAGTATTTAACGTGGCCATGCCGGAAGCGCGTCATAAGACCCCTGAGGTTGTCATTGCCAAACCGCTATAAGCGCCGCCCCGTGGTCGGTGCTCATAGTAGATGTGCATTTTTGTTACACATAGCAGGTCTGAAGCACTGCTATGCGTAACACAAGTAATTGAATGATTGCAGCTTCAAGTCTCCTAAGGAAACTATTGAAGCAGGTGAAAAGTAGAAAAAAAAAAGTTTTTAAAAATACGAACAAAATTAAAAAAATATAAAAGTTCACATCACCCCCCTTTCGCCCCATTCAAAATAAAAAAAGAAAAAATGCACATATTTGATTCCTCCGCGTTCAGAATCGCCCAATCTATCAATATATAAAAAGAATTACTCCGATCGGTAAACGGCCACAACATTGCAATGAAATGCAATAACGGGCGATCAAAACTTCATATCTACCCCAAAATGGTACCAATTAAAACGTCAGCTTGATGCGCAAAAAATAAGACCTCACTCGGCCCCAGATCCCGAAAAATGGAGACGCCATGTGTCTTAGAAAATGGCACCATTTTTTTTTTTTTTTTTTTACAAACTTTGGATTTTATTTTAACCACTTAAATAAAAAAGAACCTATACATGTTTGGTATCTATGTACTCGTACTGACCTGGGGAATCATAATGGCTGGTCAGTGTTAGCATTTAGTGAACATGGTAAAAAAAAAACTATTGTGGAATTGCACTTCTTTTGCAATTTCACCGCACTTGGATTTTTTTTCCCGTTTTCTAATACAGGATATGGTAAAACCAATGGTGTCATTTAAAAGTACAACTCTTCCCACAAAAAATAAGCCCTCATACAGCCATATTGACGGAAGGATAAAAAAATGATGGCTCTGAGAAGAAGAAGAGCAAAAAGCAAAAACGTAAACTGGAAAAACCCAATGTCGTGAAAGAGTTATCCTCTACCGGAGGTGGACAACACCTTTTTAAATGAAGTAGTCCCCTGTGTAAAATAAAAACTCCATATACTTGTATAATTCTCCAGTTTGTCCGAGGTTCACACCTTCTAATGAACCCCAGACAAGCGAAGCAGTGATAGCACAATAGCCCAATAGTGGCCGCGCTGATTGGCTGCAGGGCTCACGTAGCATAACAATGTCATGCAAGGCCTGGGAGACACTGAACAGACATTGCTAGAGCTGCGCCAGTGCAGAAGGTGAGTATATGGTGTTTTTTACCAGAGGTTGTGCAGGTAGTGGATAACCCCTTTGAAGGTTCTTTTGGCATTGATAGTGACCTTTGGCTGTTGGCCAGACTAGGGTGTGGAGTATAAAGGATCTCCTGGCTTTCACCCATAACCTCAGCAAGGAGGTATGAAATTCTCCCTGGAGGATCTCAATGTTACCATTTGGGAGCCCAATGCATAAGTAAGGACAGAACAGAAATAAGATGAGAGAAGAGTGTGGGACAGGAATGTGGAGCATGAAATGTGAATGTGGTCACAGTACAGGAACATAAACATACACTATGTGGCAGCACACTGCGATCTATTGGTTATCATTTTTTGATTAAACATAAAAGACATCCAACCACAACAAGGTATACCTCAATACGGATGGTCCCTAACTAATGACCCACCTCTCCATGTGCCCAGAGGTGTACCTCAATATGGATGGTCCCTAACTAATGACCCACCTCTCCATGTGCCCAGAGATGTACCTCAATATAGATGGTCTCCAACTCTAATGACCCACCTCTCCATGTGCCCAGAGGTATACCTCAATATAGATGGTCTCCAACTCTAACGACCCACCTCTCCATGTGCTCAGAGGTATACCTCAATATAGATGGTCTCCAACTCTATTGACCCACCTCTCCATGTGCCCAGAGGTGTACTTCAATATGGATGGTCTCCAACTCTAATGACCCACCTCTCCATGTGCCCAGAGGTGTACCTCAGTATGGATGGTCGCTAACTAATGACCCACCTCTCCATGTGCCCAGAGGTGTACCTCAATATAGGTGGTCTCCAACTCTAATGACCCACCTCTCCATGTGCCCAGAGGTGTACTTCAATATGGATGGTCTCCAACTCTAATGACCCACCTCTCCATGTGCCCAGATAGGCCTCAAATGAAATGGGTAAGAGATAGGAACCAGGATTAATTTGTAATTAAACTATTTTGGGAAAGATAGGAGGATAAAAGTGCACAGCTTGGGAGGGCACCATGCACCCCAATGCAAAAAAAAAGTATGCATTGGGGGATTTTATAACAACTGCTGTACCCAGTAAGCTAAGTGAATCACTGAAATCAGGGACTCTGCCCCTAAATCCTGCTGTTCTCAGATGGGGTAGTAAAAAACTGATGACAGATTCTTCTTTAAGGGAAACCTGTTAAAGTGAATAGTCTGTCCCATCTGCATGTTCTAGAGCAGGAAGAGCTGAGCAGACAGATCTATAGGGCACTATTCATTATTTGATATTTTATTTCTTTTGTTTGTCTTCTGGTATTCGTTGATGTATTTTGTGTGCCAAATTGTTTTGTGCAAAGTCAAAAATATATTTTTATGTGACCTTTTAATGCAAAATGTTGAATACTGTTCTAAAATGTCACAACATTTGTGCAAACATTTCAGGCATACATAAAATCACTCAAAACGCATAACCCATCAACAATAATGGAAAAACAAACCAAAAAATGGAGAACACATAAAAGACAAAATTTAAAAGAGGAGCAAATGAAAAATTGTTAAAACACCAAAAAGTAGTAAAAAAATTGCAAATGCAATAATACATCAGGCTCATAGTTTTCTAGGAATATATTCAATATTATTTGTATTTTCATTTAAAGAAAAAGTCCTTCTCATTTAGGGCTTTGAAGTCCAGTTGGCGGTCTTGATCACAGCCACTAATAAGGACTGCCTCCTGGACTTCTAAGTAGGAATTTACATAGTAAGGTCACGGCCCCACTATCAGTATTTAGTAAGTAATTTTTCTCAGGAGTGGGAGCCAAAACCAGGAGTGGGTGATAAATCCAGAATTGGTGACTTGTTTCTATTATACTTTTTCTCTGATTATTCCTCACCTTTTTTTGGCTCCCACTCCTAAGAAAAAATACTGATAGTGGGGCCGTGGCCTTATACTGATTTTTTCCCCCAACACTTTATATCAATTTGATCATCATCTCCTGCTCTATAGAGATCATACAACATGTTCAACATAGCAGGTGTCACATTATATTCGCTATAAAGCCATAACGCAGTGGATGCTCTACTGAGTAATGGGGAAAAAAAAGCATTGAGCGTAGCACTCAAGCTGCGAGTAACAATCTCTACCTTAATATTACTTGAAAAAAGAAACATAATAAAACATATTTTCTTTCCTAAATGTGTATCCATGTTTGATTAAGTAAGCAGCCGAGATTCCATGCTCTGCCTGCCGCTGGCTCTTCCTACCTCTATCCTGCTTTCTCAGCGCCCAAGTGAAATAGAATTAATAATGTATACCCTGGGGACATAGCTTGGCTGTCACGGTTCTGGTCAGGGCTAAGGAAATTAAACTTTAAAAAGACAATCACACAATAACGAAGAATCTGCAAACCAGATGTAGAGATGCAGAATTTTCTAACATTCGACTACCACAGGCGTCTTTTACATTACACTCGCTTTTCCATTTTTCACTTGACTTATTATAAGTCGAGCTGAATTCAGCCCCGACAGATGGGATAAGAGATTCATAGGCCACAAAAGTGAATCACGGATTCCCTTCATTGCCAGGCAACTGCTTTAAATGGATTTCAAATGAAACCTGACATTTAAGAAATAAAAGTTTTCCGGAGATGAATTTTCGTTTCCTCTAAATAAACAAACTTCTCCGACGACTCAAAGCTCGTTTTGTAATGGAGGCTTACACAAATACATCAACATCAAAGAAGTCAATAGATCGTCGTATCTACATGGTAGGAAAGTTTTTAAGAGGACCTTCTTAAATTGCCGCCTCTGGTCCACCAATTCTGGAATAGTCTTTCTTTTTTTTTCTGTGCCCCCTCCATTCCAAAGTTATCCCCTACGGAAATAACGATGCAAATTGTACCCTCAATCAACTGGGCGTATGCCAGAAAATTTGTCTGTGGGCGTTTGCTTTTTCTCCACTATTGCAGAAGTTCTGTGGTATACGCCCAGTTGGTTGAAGGGAAAATTTGCATCTTTAGTCCCGGTGGCTTTGTAATCTTGGAAAAAAATGTCTCAAAAACAAAGAAAAGCTTCCATTTTTAGTTAAACATCAGCAATTGGAGGAGGTACTTAGTTTAAATTAAAAAAAATCAATTGAAAGGTCCTCTTTAAAGACTGCGCATCACTTGCTCAAAAAAATTTAAAGTTAAATGAAATACCTTGTAAAAGTCTGTGAAATCCCCTGATTCAGCTGCTATTTTCCATGTTGCACTGTATCACTCCATTACAGAGATATTCACATCTTTTTCTTTTGGAACACTGTGTGAAATCTGTACTTTACAGTCCAATTATGTGTTTCTTCAGAGTCTTCTCTGGGGGCGTGTGCTTTTACCCCTCCCTTCCAGATGCTGCCAATCACAGCTCGACATCTGATCTAGCAGTCTGTGATTGGCAGCGTCTGGTAGTGAGGGGTGGAAGCACACGCCCCCAGAGAAGACTCTGAAGAAGCCTCCAGTTAGACTGCAAAGCAGAGATGTAATGAAATGAAGCAGCCCAAAACAGCTGCATAATCAGAGGAGTTCAGGGATTTTTTACAAGGTATTAATTTTGTTGAGCTAGTATCAGGTTCTCTTTAAGATATCTCTATAGGTCTATATATAACATCCGGATAGTACCATTAATTTACACTTTTAGAAATCTCAACATGGTCTAAAGGAGACCTAATAAAAGGAAACAAAGCCCCAAACTAAAGTTTACCATGTGTTTATTTTAAAACGTACCTTCAGCTACACCAGAAAAACTAATATAGTGATAACAATCCACTTCTCTACTTAAGACAGATAATTATGAAATCATCAAGATTAGCTTTTTCAGGTTCCCATTCCCCTCAATCCAGTGCAATAGGATACCTCAGTTACCATTTATGACAGGTCCTATTCTGCTGTGTATCCCGGCAAAGATTTAGCTTGCCCCTTACCGAGAACTTTTTTCTGCAGCCTGCCCTGACACATCTTCCTGAATTCCCCTAGGCAATCATGACAATAAGTTGTAGGTCACACAATGGAAGCCAGTATTTCTGCTTGAGGTCTTCACTAAAGGATGTTATCGTCTTTTGCATTTATGTCATTTCATTATGGGAAATTTGTAAAACCCTCATGGAAGTTTCTCGCAGTATTGGAAAGAGCCGAGCGATCAGTGACCCCTGTTCTTCTAATCAACAAGGATCCATAAATTAGAATCCATTATGGGGTATTCCAAAAATGGACATTTATGGAATATTCTTAGAATATACCACACATTTCTGATAGATCTGGGTCCCATCTACTAACTGTGCTGGGCTGTTTCGGTAAGTCTCCCACAAAATCAATGAAAACCTCTACATTCTCCACTTGACTGTGGAGGCCATCTAACTAGTTGCATTGGAGGACACCTGTTATCCATATTGGTGCAAGCTCCAGAGGTGGGAACCACTTCTATCAGGCACATATTTTTTAGTATGCAATAAATGTTCAAGTTAACTTTAAGACAACAGTACAGCTCGTTTCTTGCTCCTCTGCGGTGGGTTGGGCAATGAGTATGGTTATAGTGAATAACGATTCTTAGCCTTGTCTATGGCAATGAGGAGGCATAATCATAGTTTATATCTCCACCAAGGACTTTTACTCTTGCTTTGAAATCATGGACAGTAGTTACGGTTAATAAACACTTTGGTATTTTCCTCTACAATGCAGCTTGGGCTTTGCTTAAAATGCAATGTAAACTTTTATAATATATCTATATATATAATTGTCTTATCCCGTCTGTCTGTCTGTCTGTTTGTCTATCTGTCTGTCTGTCTGTCTGTCAAGGAAATCCCGCGTCGCTCATTGGTCCGGCAGCGGCCAATCAGCGCCGCGGGATTTCTGAAAAAAGATGGTGGCCGTTAGCGGCTCATCTGCAGGACGGAGCTGAGCGGCGATGCAGCCGGGAGATGAGCGCCGCGAGGCGCTCATCTCCTGGCCGGCAACAGCAGAAGGAACCCGACCGCCGGACCCATCTGCGGGACGGAGATGCAGCCGGGAGATGAGCAGCGCGAGGCGCTCATCTCCCGGCCGGTATCAGCGGAAGGACCGCCGCTGACCTCCATGCGAAAGGGAGGACCGGGGAGCGGCGCTGCGGGTCGGGATACTTCTGCTGCGAGCGCCCGCTATGTCCCGGGTTCTCGCAGCGTAAGTACCCGCACAGGCAGCGCCGCTCCCCGGTCCTCACCAAGACGATTCGATGATTGGTCGCGGTCTTCGGACCCGACCAATCACTGGTCTTAGCGCAAAACGTAAACACCGCTGTGCTGATTGGTCGCTGACGCTGCCCGCGACCAATCACGGATTTGGGCGCCACATTTAAATATCGGCCGCGAACAATCAGCACAGTGGTGTTTAAATGTGGAGCCAAGATCGGTGATTGGTCGCGGCCGATATTTAAATTTGGCGCCCAAATCGGTGATTGGTCGCGGGCAGCGACCAATCAGCACAGTAGTGTTTAACTTTGGCCGCAAGATCAGTGATTGGTCGCGGGCCAAGCCCGCGACCAATCAACGATTTGTGCGGCACATTTAAATAGCGGCCGCGACCAATTGGACCCGCAGCGTCGCTCCCCGGCCCTCCCTTCACGCCCTAGCCGCATGGATGTCAGCGGCGCTGCCTGTGCGGATACTTCCGCTGCGAGAACAGGGCGCTGCCCGCGACCAATCACCGATTTGGGCGCCAAATTTAAATATCGTCCGCGACCAATCAGCACAGCGGTGTTTAAATCTGGAGCCAAGATCGGTGATTGATCGCGGCCGATATTTAAATTTGGCGCCCAAATCGGTGATTGGTCGCGGGCAGCGCCAGCGACCAATCAGCGATTTTTAACACAATGTCCGGACCTTTGTAACACTTCTGTCACACTGTGTGAGGGACTTCAGTCAGACTGTGCGAGGGACTTCAGTCACACTGTGCGAGGGACTTCTGTCACACTGTGCGAGGGACTTCAGTCACACTGTGCGAGGGACTTCAGTCACACTGTGCGAGGGACTTCTGTCACACTGTGCGAGGGACTTCTGTCACACTGTGCGAGGGACTTCTGTCAGGTTTACTGAACACGTTCTGCCAGTGACAGCGCGCTGAAGAGATACTTCTTTACGCTTCCTGTTTTATAATGGGTTGTAAGCGAAAATACGCCACGGAGGAAGACAGAAAAGCAGCAGAAGCAGCAAGAAAACGACAACGTCGAGAGCAACAGACAACACAACATACTGCCGCCAGACAAGCCCAGGATGCGGAAGCTCGCAAAAAACGTCGGGAACAGGAGATACCGCAACACACTGCCGCCAGACAAGCCCAGGATGCGGAATCTCACAAAAAACGCCGGGAACAGGAGACACCGCAACACACTGCCGCCAGACAAGCCCAGGATGCCGAATATCACCAAAAACGCCGGGAACAGGAGACACTGCAACACACTTCCGCCAGACAAGCCCAGGATGCGGAAACTCACCAAAAACGCCGGGAACAGGAGACACCGCAACACACTGCCGCCAGACAAGCCCAGGATGCGGAAGCTCAACAAAAACGCCGGGAACAGGAGACACCGCAACAAACTGCCGCAAGACAAGCCCAGGATGCGGAAGCTCAACAAAAACGCCGGGAACAGGAGACACCGCAACACACTGCCGCCAGACAAGCTCAGGATGCCGAATCTCACAAAAAATGCCGGGAACAGGAGACACCGCAACACACTGCCGCCAGACAAGCCCACGATGCCGAATCTCAACAAAAGCGCCGGGAACAGGAGACACCGCAACACACTGCCGCAAGACAAGCCCAGGATGCGGAAGCTCAAAAAAAACGCCGGGAACAGGAGACACCGAAACACACTGCCGCCAGACAAGCCCAGGATGCGGAAGCTCACCAAAAACGCCGGGAACAAGAGACACCGCAGCACACTGCCGCCAGACAAGCCCAGGATGCGGAATCTCACCAAAAATGCCGGAAACTGGAGACACCGCAACACACTGCCGCCAGACAAGCCCACGATGCAGAATCTCAACAAAAACGCCGGGAACAGGAGACACCGCAACACACTGCCGTCAGACAAGCCAAGGATGCAGAATATCGCAAGAAACAACGGGCGCAGGACACACCGCAACACACTGCCGCCAGACAAGCCCAGGATGCGGAATCTCACCAAAAACGCCGGGAACAGGAGACACCACAACACACTGCCAGCAGACAAGCCCAGGATGCGGAAGCTCACAGAAAATTTCGGAAGCAGGAGACAACACCACACACTGCCGCCAGACAAGCACAGGATGCGGAATCTCAACAAAAACGCCGGGAACAAGAGACACCACAACACACTGTCGCCAGACAAGCCCAGGATGTGGAATCTCACAGACAACGTCGGAAACAGGAGACAACACAACACACTGTCGCCAGACAAGCCCAGGATGCGGAATCTCACAGACAACGTCGGAAACAGGAGACACCACAAGACACTGCCGCCAGACAAGCACAGGATGCGGAATCTCACAGACAACGTCGGGAACGGGAAACACCGCAACACACTGCGGCTAGACACGAACACAATGCAGAATCCCATAGACAATGTCGTCTGAATGAATCTCCAGAATCCAGGACAAACCGAGAACAACACGATCGACAAATTTATCAAAAAAGAATGCTCTACCAACTAAGGCAAACCCAGCAGAACATTCAACAACTTGCACGTTACGTAACAGACAATGAAACTATCATTATTCAACACTAGCTGGGAAGATGAATGTAGTTTGTTCAAAATGCAAATCTATGAATTTTATCGAGGAAAAACCATCTGACAATCAGTTTACTCAATGCTGTCAAAAAGGAAAAGTGATGCTACCAAGATGTCACTACTCAGATCTGTTTGAGCAGTTGATGAAAGGAACGCATGAACACAGTAGAAATTTTATGGAAAATATCAGAAGTATCAACAGTTCTCATGCGTTTGCTTCATTTGGTGCCAACATTGCACCGCCCCCTGGATTCGGACCGTATTGTTTTAAAATTCATGGCCAGATCTACCACCGTACTGGAACACTTCACCCAGAACTAGGACAACCACCAACATTTGCACAATTATACATCTTTGATCCAAATGAGGCTACAGAACAAAGGATGAACCGAAAAGAAAATGAAAAGTGTAATGCAGAACTGATGAACCTAATTGCCGTACATTTACAAACAATCAGCCCATTTGCTGCCGCATATCGCATGCTAAAAGACGTTGAAGCTGAGGAGGAACAGAGAGCTATACAAAATGGGACGGAAATGCCTTCTATTATCATGGCCATTAAACAAGAACGTCAACAAGATCCCCGATGTTACAACAAACCACGTGTAAGTGAGGTCGCAGTTGTTTTTCAAAACGATGATGGAGAGCCTCCTTTTCAAAGAGATATATTAGTCCATCTTAAGCCAGACAAAAACAACCCTTTTGTTCCTAAAACACAACGGATTAGCATTTTGCATAGCAACCTTGATGCTCTTCTGTATCCGCTATTCTTTCCAAGCGGTGATCAAGGGTGGCATGAAAACCTACACCAGCAAGGAACTTCAAGAAGAATTACACAACTACAGTACTACAGTTTTCTTCTGTCTGTGCGAAAATACTTCAATCCTATTTTAAACGGTGGGAAACTGACACAACAGTACTTAGTAGACGCATACGTTAAAATTGAAGCAAATCGGCTCAATTTCATACGAAGAAATCAAAAACAACTTAAAGTTGAAGACTACTGCGTTCTTCAAGAATATTTGCAAAAACAATCCATTCAAAAAGGAATTCCAATTGGAAAAACAGTAATTCTCCCGTCGTCCTTTGAAGGTAGCCCCCGCAACATGCAACAGCGTTATCAAGATGCAATGGCAATAGTAACAAAGTATGGAAGACCTGACATTTTTTTAACAATGACCTGTAATCCTAAATGGCCGGAAATTACAGAAAATCTACAACCCTGGCAGCAAGGTGAACACAGGCCGGACTTAGTTGCACGCGTATTTCGACTTAAACTCAGCAGCCTTTTTGAAGACATCAAAAAAGGCCTTTTTGGAACAGTCGTAGCAATGGTACACGTCATAGAGTTTCAGAAACGAGGTCTCCCACATGCGCATGTACTAACTATTTTAGACGCGGATTCCAAGTTTCGCACGGAGGATGAAATTGACAACATAGTGTGGGCTGAAATTCCTAACCAAGAAAAGTATCCTGAACTGTATAATATTGTAATCTGTAATATGGTTCATGGCCCATGCGGTGTAGCAAATCCAAAAAGTCCATGCATGGAAAACGGAAAGTGTACAAAAGGGTTTCCAAAGCAATTGAAACAGCACACTGTTAAAGATTTGGACGCCTACCCATCCTACCGGAGACAACTGATTGATAACATTGTACACAACAAAAAGATTCTAAATAACTCATGGATAGTTCCATACAACCCGTACTTATTAAAACGCTACAACTGTCACATCAACGTTGAAATCTGCGCTTCAATAAAAAGTGTTAAATATCTTTTCAAGTACATCTACAAGGGGCATGACAAAGCTAACGTCGAAATCCAACAAAAAACAGTCAATCACGATGAATCATCACGGTTTGTTGACTCAAGATATGTCAGTGCTCCAGAAGCTGCTTGGAGAATATTTGCATTTTCAATGCATTCACAGTCCCATGCCATTATACGTTTAGCTATTCATTTACCAAATCAACAGCAGCTTTATTTCTTTGAAAATGCTCAAGTCGAAGATGTCTCCAAAAATTTAAGCACAACGTCAACATTAATGGAATGGTTTTTGCAGAACCAACGTGACGAAAACGCAAGGCAGTATTTGTATCGAGAGATTCCAGAGCATTACGTTTGGAATAAAACTTGGAAGCTAAGACAACGAGGACTTAGCAGAATAATTGGACGCATGTATACTGTTAGTGTCAAAGATCAAGAAAGATATTGCCTTCGGCTGTTACTACTGCATGTCAAAGGAGCTAGAAGTTACAAAGGTTTGAAAACAGTTAGTGGAGTATTACACGATACATTTAAAGCTGCAGCTTTGGCTTTAGGACTTCTATTGGATGATACTATGTGGACACTTACTTTAGAAGACGCAGTTACTCTACATATGCCTAAGAAACTTCGTGAATTGTTTGCCTACATTTGTGTCTTTGGACCGCCTACAAATCCGGCTCAACTTTGGACAAATTTCAAAGAACATATAATTGAAGATTACTTCTTACGTCTTCACAACAAAAGTGGAAATTGTCACAATTGCGAATCTTATGCCATGCAAGATGTCCAAAATATCCTACTACTGCATGGAAAAATGTTTTCAGACTTTAATTTGCCACAGCCTGCATGTCAAGTTGCACAAATTCAAGAGTATGACGAAGCTTATGAATTATTGTTGGCAACAGAGACGAAAAACTTCTTAAATCAAGAACAACGGATTGCATATGACACTATTGTGAGCGCTGTAGAAAACCAAGCCGATCCAACGCCAAAATGTTTCTTTATTGACGGTCCTGGAGGCAGCGGTAAAACATACCTATATGAAGTTTTAATGCATCACGTTAGAGGGTTAGGAAAAGTCGTATTGCCATCGGCTACAACAGGTATTGCAGCAAACCTTTTACGAGGAGGTCGCACTATGCATTCACTCTTTGGGATACCAGTTCCGGTCAATGAAATCTCCGTTTCCAGAATCAAACAAGACACATTTGCAGGAAAACAGTTGAACAGTGCAAATCTTTTGATACTTGATGAGTGCACAATGGCGCCCAAATATGCTTTGAGCTTAATTGACAGACTTCTGCGTGAAGTTATGACTACAAATATTGCTGAAAAAAATGAAATTCCTTTTGGAGGTAAAGTTTTTGTCCTTGGCGGAGATTTTAGGCAATGCCTTCCAGTTGTACCGAATGGAACAAGAACAAATATTATCGAGTCAACCTTAAAAATGTCAGACCTTTGGAAAGAGTTTAATAAACTACAACTAATTAACAACATGCGATCTTCTGACCCAGAATACAGCAACTGGCTTCTTAAACTTGGTAATGGTGAACTGAGCAATGAATATAACCTTGGAGAAGACATTATTGAAATACCAGAAGACATGGTGTGCACTGACTGCATCGTAAGTGATGTTTTTGGACAACGCGTTGAAATATATGTAAACGACCAAAGCAGTGTTGAGAGGGCCTCTTCCTATGCAATTCTCTGTCCCAGGAACGATGACGTAGGTCTGCTAAATTCCCGTGTGATGGATAGAATGCCTGGAGAGTATAAATTATACAAAAGTGATGATTCGGTGGATGTCGACAATGAAGATGAACGAGAGCATTATCCAGTTGAATTTTTAAATAGTGTTACGCTATCAGGAATGCCATTCCACAGACTACAACTTAAAGTTGGAGCAATCGTAATGTTGCTTCGGAATCTAAATACAAGAAATGGTCTATGTAATGGAACTCGCCTTATTGTTACTGGACTCCATTCCCACATAATTCAAGCAACAGTGATCACTGGATCTGCAAAAGGAGAGGAAGTGTTCATTCCACGCATTGATTTATGTCCTTCAGACACCGGTCTTCCATTTAGGCTTCGACGTCGACAGTTTCCAGTAAAACCAGCATTTGCCATGACAATAAACAAGTCACAAGGTCAAACTCTACACCGTGTTGGCATATATTTACCGGAGCCCGTTTTTGGACATGGACAACTCTATGTTGCATTTTCAAGAGTTAAAATGAGATCCAATGTCAAGGTGCAAGTTTTGGATACCCATTTACAAGGAAAGTTGCTTCCAGATAGTCCAAAAGTATTCACCAAAAATGTCGTGCACAAAAATATTTTAGGTTGATATTGTTAATAAATAAATTCTAGGGTCGTACTTCTTTTGTCCGATGATTTATTGTAAAATATTGTTACATATTCATGGAATGGTTTATATATTTTGATCATCTGTTTAATAATTTTGTTCCGTTGTATTAAGTTCTATAACCAATAATAGTTAATAAAGTATTATTCTGTGTATTCATTGTATTATTGTTAAATCTTCATAGCGGCATCTGCAGCATGTGCTACTAAAGTGAATGCAGATTTGTGCCTCTCCATGCACTTAGTCCCGGCGTGGAAAGCAGCGAATCTACAGACAACAGCTAATCACAGCAGTATCTGAGAGCGCGTGCTGTGCCTCACATCCTGCGAGGAGCTGCTGAAAACAGGACAGACAGCGCTGGAGCAGAGAAAAGGAAACAAGGTGAGGATTAGGGTTTAGTTTTTGAACTGTGCTGTAGAGATGGGGGAATGAGTAGGTCATACAAAACCAGGATAAGGGGGCCATACAAGCTAAGATGAGGAAGGCGTACAATCCAAAATAAGTCAGCCATACAAACCAGGATTAGAGGAATGAGGCAGCCATACAAACCACATTGACAGACCACGCTGTGGATGCTGGATGTGACACGATGACGGATAACCCCGGCCACAGCCCGTCATTCACTGTGGTGCGCGGAACAGCAGACCCCTGGCTGCAGCCGCAAATAGTTGTGATGTAAACTGAAGCAACATACGGCTGCAGGCGGGAGAATTACGTGCTGGCTGTGCGTCGTCAGCGATGTTGTCACAAGCAGGATTGACGACATGACGTAATGACAAAATTCATTAGGGGCACCGAGGGGATACATTGTGAAGTTAATTAAAAGTAGTGCACAACCCATTTAAACACTGCTTCGCTGCTTAGTGGCGCCCGGTCAGCCGCATGCATATTCTAGATTACCCGATGCATTAGAATCGGGCCACCATCTAGTCTACTATATAATTGTCTTATCCCGTCTGTCTGTCTGTCTATCTGTCTGTCTGTCTGTCCTGGAAATCCCGCGTCGCTCATTGGTCCGGCAGCGGCCAATCAGCACCGCGGGATTTCTGAAAAAAGATGGCGGCCGTTAGCGGCTCATCTGGCGGACGGAGGTCAGCGGCGATGCAGCGGGGAGATGAGCGGCGCTAGCAGCACAACTACCCCGACCGGCGCCGCTGACCTCCATGCGGCTAACGTCGGAAGATCAGCGGCTTGGCCCGCTGATCTCCTGACAGCAAGTGTGAACGGAGGACCGGGGAGCGGCGCCGCTGGTCGGGATGCTTCTGCTGCGAGCAGCCGCTCATCTCCCGGCTTCTCGCAGCAGAAGGAGCCGCACAGGCAGCGCCGCTCCCCTGTCCTCGCTAATACGGAGCCGCACAAGCAGCGCCGCTCCCGGGCCCACACTAATGCGACGCTGATTGGTCGCGGTGGCCGGCCGCGACCAATCAGCGAGATGGGCGGAAAATTTAAACGCCGCTCTGCTTATTGGTCGCGGTGGCCGGCCGACCGTGACCAATCAGCGAGATGGGCGGCAAATTTAAACGCCGCTATGCTGATTGGTCGCAGTGGCCGGCCGTGACCAATCAGCGAGATGGGCGGCAAATTTAAACGCCGCTGTGCTGATTGGTTGCGGTGGCCGGCTGTGACCAATCAGCGAGATGAGCGGCAAATTTAAACGCCGCTCTGCTGATTGGTAGCGGTGGCCGGCCGGCCGCGACCAATCAGCAAGGTGGGCGGCAAATTTAAACGCCGCTGTGCTGATTGGTCGCGGTGGCCGGCCGTGACCAATCAGCGAGGTGGGCGGCAAATTTAAACGCCGCTGTGCTGATTGGTCGCGGTGGCCGGCCGTGACCAATCAGCGAGATGGGCGGCAAATTTAAACGCCGCTCTGCTGATTGGTCGCGGTGGCCGGCCGGCCGTGACCAATTAGCGAGATGGCCGGCAAATTTAAACGCCGATCTGCTGATTAATCGCGGCCGGCCACCGCGACCAATGAGCGAGATGGGCGGCAAATTTAAACGCCGCTCTGCTGATTGGTCACGGTGGCCGGCCGACCGCGACCAATCAGCGAGATGGGCGGCAAATTTAAACGCCGCTCTGCTGATTGGTCGCGGTGGCCGGCTGCGACCAATCAGCGAGATGGGCGGCAAATTTAAACTCCGCTGTGCTAATTGGTCGCGGTGGTCAGCCGAGACCAATCAGCGAGATGGGCGGCAAATTTAATCGCCGCTCTGCTGATTAGTCGCGGTGGCCTGCTACCGCGACCAATCAGCGAGATGGGCGGCAAATTTAAACGCCGCTCTGCTGATTGGTCACGGCCGGCTACCGCGACCAATCAGCGAGATGGGCGGCAAATTTAAACGCTGCTCTGCTGATTGGTCGCAGCCGGCCACCACGACCAATCAGCGAGATGGCCAGCAAATTTAAACGCCACTCTGCTGATTGGTCAAGGTGGCTGGCCGCGACCAATGATCGAGATGGGCGGCAAATGTAAACGCTGCTCTGCTGATTAATCGCAGCCGGCCACCGCGACCAATCAGCGAGATGGGCGGCAAATTTAAATGCCGCTCTGCTGATTGGTCACGGTGGCCGACCGCGACCAATCAGCGAGATGTCTGGCAAATTTAAACGCCGCTCTGCTGATTAATCGCAGCCGGCCACCGCGACCAATCAGCGAGATGGGCGGCAAATTTAAATGCCGCTCTGCTGATTGGTCGCGGTGGCCGGCCGCGACCAATCAGCGAGATGGGCGGCAAATTTAAACGCCGCTCTGCTGATTGGTCGCGGTGGCCGGCCGCGACCAATCAGCGAGATGGGCGGCAAATTTAAACCCCGCTCTGCTGATTGGTCGCGGCTGGCCACCGCGACCAATCAGCGAGATGTTCGGCAAATTTAAACGCCGCTCTGCTAATTAATCGCGGCCAGCCACCGCAACCAATCAGCGAGATGAGCGGGAAATTTAAACGCCGCTCTGCTGATTGGTCGCCGGCCGTGACCAATCAGCGATATAGGCTGCAAATTTAAACGCCGCTCTGCTGATTGGTCGCGGTGGCCGGCCGCGACCAATGATCCAGATGGGCGGCAAATATAAACGCCGCTCTGCTGATTAATCACGGCCGGCCACCGCGACCCATCAGCGATATAGGCTGCAAATTTAAACGCCGCTCTGCTGATTGGTCGCGGTGGCCGACTGCGTCTAATCAGCGAGATGGGCGGCAAATTTAAACGCAGCTCTGCTGATTGGTGGCGGTGGCCGGCCGCAACCAATCAACGAGATGGGCGGCAAATCTAAACGCCGCTCTGCTGATTGGTCGCGGTGGCCGGCCGCGACCAATCAGCGATATAGGCTGCAAATTTAAGCGCCGCTCTGCTGATTGGTCACGATGGCCGACCGCGACCAATCAGCGAGATTGGCGCTAAATTTAAACACCGCTCTGCTGATTGGTCGCGGCCGCCGGCCGACCGCAACCAATCAGCGAGATTGGCGCCAAATGTAAACACCGCTGTGCTGATTGGTCGCGGCCGCCAGCCGCGACCAATCAGCAAGATTGGCGCCAAACTTAAACAACGCTCTGCTGATTGGTCGCGGCCGCCGGCGACCGCTACCAATCAACGATTTTGGCGCCAAGTTTAAACACCGCTCTGCTCATTGGTCCCGGCCGTCGGCCGGCCGAGACCAATCAGCGCGATTGCCGGCAAATTTAAACAACGCTCTTCTGATTGGTCGATTTTATCGCCAAATTTAAACAAGCTCTCCGGTCCTCACTAACACAGTTCGCTGATAGGTCGCGGCCGCCACCCGTGACCAATCACCGATATTACCGCCAAATTTAAACACCGTTTTGCTGATTAGTCGCGGTTGCCGGCCGCGACCAATCAGCGATTTTGGCGCCAAATTTAAACAACGTTCTGCTCATTGCGCCCGGTCGGCCGCATACATATTCTAGAATACCCGATGCATTACAATCGGGTCACCATGTAGTCAGATTCATATTCATCTATTTTTGATACTCAGTTATACAAGTAGAATTTTTCTTTCTCTGAAACGGACATCTGTTCAACTAGATGCGATCAGTCACCGTCACCATTCTTATGAGATACCTTCAGGGAGGCATAATCGGTATGAAGACCACACCAAGGACTACAAGAGTTCCAGCACCTGGAATCCATGGATCTGAATCAATGGGATAGAAATCAGTCAAGCTTTACTTTAGTAAATTGCATATGCACGAAGGAGAAGATGACTTGCAATATGTGACTCTGGTGGGCAAGAACAAAAAGCTACCAAGTTGCTATTGAGCAAAAACATGAACGCATAGAAAAGAAATACTTTAGAGAAGTTCATCATGCTGTAATACTTTTGTAGAACATGCATGCCAACCATCTAAGATACCTTCAAAACCATCGACTCTAAATAAATCTTTAGGACCCATAAGCATGACCATATTATGACTTCATACATAATATATGGAACAATTAAACATCTTTTGTATCTATGTATGTCTCCGATTTCTTAAGGATGTTGTTGGATTCCTATAAATTTGTAGGAAAAAAAATCGTGGCCTGCTCCATTAGATGCCATATTACAGAGGTATGTTACCACAGAAATGCTACTAAGAAGATTGTCTCCATTAGAGTGGACCTGTCCTTTCACACAAAACATTTGCAAAAGCATGGTCTTGATACCATTCTTCTTCACGAAAAAAAGTAAAAGCTACTCTAGGTGTACATAACATTTTAATTTATCCAGGGACTCACCTGACTTTATGTTAATTGCCTTCCATTAATTTTGAGTGTTGAGAGTTCCTCTTTAACAGCATTTTTCTACCAGCACTAAAGGTGTGGGAACTTCCTTGACCTCACTTCTAAGAAATCATTGCATCTACATTGCCCATTAGTTGGTCCTCCTGAACTGCAAGCCCTCCTTTTAGTTATGGCTATATGCAGCATGACGGACAGGGCAGAAGTAGCAAGATTTCCTGTAGACAGACAAAGACACGCCCCACTTCCTGTAGACAGATAAAGACACGCCCCACTTCCTGTAGACAGATAAAGACACGCCCCACTTCCTGTAATCTGTCTCAAAAGTAAGACATTTAGAGGCTGGCACTTTGGAGTGATTTTTCAGGGGTAACATCATTTTTATATAAACCAAATTGTCACACTACTAGGTGCAATCAAGAACTTGGATGTACAGTGAATATTTCATATCTCAATTCAATAACTGTATTACAGCTGCAAATCTCAGGTCTCAAGCAGTTTAGGTGAATAAAGCATAGATCACCATGGACAATGTAAGACAGTGTGTGAATGGGATCTATGGAAGCCTGACAAAGCAACAAATGCCATGCCTACGGTTTGTTAGTACAGACTGTTTATTCCATTGTATAGATTATTCTTTGTAGTGTGGTCTTTACCAGGATTCAAACTCACAACCTCAGGCATGGCAGGAAGAAGCTTTATCTTACAGGCTTCACTCTTAAATAAAGAAGAATTTTCTCTTTCTAAATATCTCATTTGTATCCTTCTTTTATACAGGCACATAATACTACTACATAGAGATACATCTCTATGTATCAGTGCATCTCTATAAACATGTAAATTAGGGGTAAAATAAGAGCAATAGATTTTTTCCCTCTAAAATTATTAAAAATTGAGCAAAAGCAATTACAAAAATCACTTTTTTTAATACACTTTAAAAAAACACATCACAAACCAGAATATAACATGTACGTATTTTTGGTATCCTCATATTGGGTAACAACCCATAACATAGAGTGAACAGATTACTTATGGTGATCGGTAAATAGCGGAAATAATTTCTGCAAAATTTTTTTTTTAGTTACCCATAAAAAACGTTAACACAAATGTAACTTTTACATACATGTTTGGAAAAATGTCACTTAAAAAAAATGACAGCTCGCCTGGCAGAAAAGCAAGACCTCATATAGTCAGGCTTATGTAAAAATGAAAAGTTATGACTGTTACAACTATGAATGAATGAGCAAAAAAAATAAATCACCTGAATAAGTGTATCCCAAAATATCAATGTGTGCATGCATGTGTTATGTGTATCTTATATAATATGCTTGTGTGTGTGGCACCCCAGGGGTCTGGTTTCCACAGTAACAGCAATGTTATGTCTGAGAGCAGGTGGGAGGTCTCTTGGTCAGGAATCCTATGCATGCCACACCTCCTGCCCAGTCCTGGGAGGGGAAGGACTTCCCCTATATAAACCTGGGGCTGAGGCAGGGTTAGTGAGTAGAGAAGAAGTAGAGACAGAGAAAAGAAGCAAATATAGGAACAGAACATCAGGAGCTCTGTGGGAGCAGTGTTACAAGTAGTCAGGGGCTGGCAGCTGCAGAGCTCGCCCTGACTGAGAAGATTTCTTACCGGACCCGGAGTCCGAGGCTGTGGGGACTAACTCCTACCCAGCAGCAGAATCCGTCAGGCAGGGGATTCCAGGTCCTCTGGCCAAGAAACCCGAAGGCACGGTCACACGCATGGGACCAGCACCGCCGTCGTGGAGCGGAAGCTACTAGAAGGCCCCGAGTCACCGGCCATACGGGTGAGCACCACACGGTACACTCAGGGACGTGGGCTACTTATACCCGCCTCTAGCAAGGTAGCCAGAAGAGTACAGTCAGTTTGGGAGGCCTACAACTCCGCCTGGCCAGGGGAGATCCTATCTGCTCAAGGACTGACCAGGCCACAATCGCTAGCCAGTACTCCGGGAGGGTCTATCGTTGTCACCAGTAAAGACCCTGAACTACACCGTACCGTCTCTGAGTGGTTCCTGCTACCCCCATCATCCACGTCGACTGCCCTGAGGCCATACCCCTCCCGTTGGGGGTTATACTATCACGCTGCACAATCCTACCACCGGCCTCAGCAGTCTGCCCTGCAGCAGCAGCTCCTTAGCTGCATTCAACGGGCGGCGTAGTCGTACAACATCTACCGCTAATCCAGCGCCACTTAGTCTGACTCCCTGGGCACGGACCGGATCACCGCCACGAGACTACAACCCTCAAGAGATCCGGCTCCGGGTAAGCTCCCGCGTGCGCAACGCAGCGCGACACAGGCCCAGGGGCGCGTCAACTTTTGGCGTAGTCGGCAGGATTTCGTGCCCGCAACCACCGGGTACTGCGTGCCTGAAAAAGACTGTTCAAACTTACCAGTGGTGAAGATTCCCGCCATCCGGCGCCATCTTCTACATTCTTCCCGCCATCCGCGAAGTTTTCCCGCCATCCCGCGCCATCTTCGGCCTTCTTCCCGCCATCCGTGGAGGTTTCCCGCCATTGGACGCCATCTTGAGGACGCCGCGCGGGAAGAAGAGGGGCGTGGAATCCGAAAGCGCGCGAGAACTGAAGTCCTGCCTCACGTCCGGACGTTGCGTAAGGTCCTGGAAGGAGCCCAGCAGACGCCGACGTCACAGGAGCGCGACGGAAGGTCCTCAACCCTGACGATCCACTGCGGAGCCGCGGCCTACGGAAGAGGATCATCGCAAGGTAGGCCACGGTCCACTAGGGGGGAGAAGGATGTCGGATACGGAGGAGAGCTTCACCGCTTCAACCCCCGCCAGCGCCACCGCTGTTGCGGTCATGCCTTTCACCATGCCCTATATCCCGGGGGCAGCCTGGCTACCCCAGTACTCAGGGGAATCGCATACCCTGCATGACTTTAGAGAAAAGCTGGATAGCCTCTTCCAGGTGTACCTCCTTACAGAAGAGCAAAAAGTGAGCATCCTGGTGGCCCAATTAACCGGGGCAGCCCAAAGGGAGGTAAAGTCCTGGCCACCTGGGGGAAGGACTGTCGCAGGGATACTGGCCCGGCTGAGGGACACCTTTGATACCCGCACCTCAGCCGAGATCAAGCTCAGATTCTACGGGTGCAAACAGCGGGCACATGAGAGTATAAGGGACTATGCATTAAACCTACAAGAAGCCCTGAGAGCCATTAAGCAGACCGACCCTGACGGCGTGGGAGACGAGGACAGGCTGTTGACTGAACAATTTATAGAGGGTTTATATTGCAATGCCCACCGAACCCAGTTGCGGGCAATGGCCTTACAGGACCCTCATCTGGGATTTGCACAGTTCAAGGACAGAGCCATCCGGGTGCTCCGAGAACCGGCACCAGGTGGCGTTGTGACCCACAGACGCCCCACTACCACTTACCACCAGGAGGCGGCGCCCTTGTCGGCAGGGCCTGTGGGAGCTGATGCGCAGGCTTTGAGCAATGACCCGGCTCCAGACCTGCACCATCAGGTCCAAGAGCTAGCTAAAAGCGTTGCTGCGCTAACCCGAACTGTGCAGTCTTTACAGGTTTCTACTCCAGGGAAGATCCAGCTGGCATCCGGACCGGAGGACATCCCGTGGCGTCGACCAAGGAGGACCCCACCGGCCAGAGGAAGACCCAGCGACCGATACAACGAGGACGGACGACCCATCTGCCGCCGCTGTAATCAACCCGGACATATGGCAAGGTACTGTCCTTTAAACTGGCACAACCTAGGGTAGAGGGCCAACCCCTAGGAAAAAGATCATCAGGCCCATCGAACTGGCGCGACAAATATGTGGGAGGACGTCCAGTCTTGCCTGTGGTACTGGATGGCATTCCTATGAGTGCCCTACTGGACACCGGGTCACAGGTCACCACCATCCCGTACGTGCTCTTCAAGCAGTACTGGAATGACTCGGATATTACCCGCTACCCTGACGACGACTTGAGTATCATCGCCAGCAATGGTCAGCCCGTGCCACAGATCGGATTTAAAGAGGTGACCATTAAAATTGGTAGAGTTGAACTGGCAGCACAGGGACTGATCATTGTAGACATTGACAAACACGAGAGTCACCCAAAGATAACTCTAGGAACTAATGTAATTGAAAATTGTCTTGCAGAGGTGATTTTCCTTTTACAGCAGGTTGCCAAGAACGCCAGCTCCGGCGAGCAGCGAGTGCTCCAAAAAGAGATCCAGGCACTGATGCGACGGCAACAGGTGGAACTCTCCGGCGGTGAGATTGGTAGCGTGAGAATGTGTGACCCTTTCCCTATTGCCATGCCCCCAAAAAGTGAAATGATGATTTGGTGCCGGGCAGCTATTGGTCTGAGAGGTAGAGATTACCAGGCAATGGTAGAACCAGTTTACTCAGACAGTAGGCCCACCATCTTGACAGCACGGGGGGTGGTTAATGTACGCCATGGGAGGGTGCCCGTTCGCATAATCAATATCGGGAAGAGGGAAGTGTACCTGCCCCGGTATGCCACGCTAGCCAAATTATATACCATTAACCAAAATGCTATACAATCTGTGGAACCCTTGCCTCCATCTCACCCGGAGGAAGGTAACGGCTCTAAGAAAACAATGGAGGACTGGTGTCAGCAACTACATTTGGGTACTGACTCCACTCCCTCACACCAGAAACAGGGAGTCTATCGGGTGGTTCAAGAGTACGAGAGAGTGTTTATTAAACACCCGTTAGACTTCGGGCGAGTCAAGGGGGTAGAACACCACATCCCCACGGGAGACCATCCTCCCATAAAAGAGAGGTATCGACCCGTACCCCCTGCACACTACCAACACGCCAAGGGGATGCTTAGAGACATGAAGGAGGCTGGGGTGATCAGGGATAGCTGTAGCCCCTGGGCAGCTCCACTAGTCTTAGTCAAAAAGAAAGACAACACCATGAGGATGTGTGTAGATTACCGGAAAATCAACCGTATCACACACAAGGATGCGTACCCCTTACCAAGGATAGAGGAGTCTTTGGCTGCTTTAAGATCTGCTAACTTCTTCTCTACCTTGGATCTCACTAGTGGGTACTGGCAGGTTCCTGTAGCAGAGGCGGACCGGGAGAAGACCGCATTCACCACCCCGATGGGACTTAGCGAGTTTTCCTGCATGCCGTTCGGACTCTGCAACGCACCAGGAACCTTCCAACGATTAATGGAGTGCTGTCTGGGCCACAGAAACTTCGAGACGGTCCTGTTGTACCTGGACGATGTCATCGTATATTCTAAGACTTATGAGGACCACCTGAAACACCTGGAGGAAGTGTTCGAAGCTCTGGCAAGCTACGGCCTAAAGGTGAAAACCTCCAAGTGTCACCTCCTGAAACCAAAGGTGCAGTACCTGGGACACGTGGTGAGCGCTGACGGAGTGGCTCCCGACCCTGATAAGATCACCGCAATTAAGGAATGGCCAAGTCCCTCCAGTGTAAAGGAAGTGCGGCAGTTCCTCGGGTTGGTAGGCTACTACCGCAGGTTCATCCCCGGTTTCACCAAAAAGGCAGCTCCTATGCAGGACCTCCTGATAGGCCAGTCCCGGAAGGCCAAGAACCAGAAGCCGCCCTTCAGATGGGAGAAGTTGGAAGAAGAGTCCTTCCGCCAGCTGAAGATGGCCCTCACGGGGGATGAAATCCTGGCGTACCCGGATTACAGCTAGCCCTTTATCCTCTACACCGACGCAAGTAACATCGGGCTAGGAGCCGTGCTGTCCCAGATCCAGCAGGGGAAAGAGCGAGTAATCGCTTACGCCAGCCGAAAACTGCGACCCACCGAAAGAAACCCTGAGAATTACAGCTCATTTAAGCTAGAGTTCCTGGCAGTGGTGTGGGCAGTCACCGAACGCTTTAAGCACTACCTCGCTTCTTCCCGGTTCGTCGTGTACACGGATAACAACCCGTTGACACATCTGGACACGGCAAGACTCGGTGCCCTAGAGCAGAGATGGATGGCCCGCCTGTCCAACTACGAGTTCACCATCAAATACCGGGCAGGACGCTCCAATACCAACGCGGACGCCCTGTCCAGGATGCCAAACCTACCGGACGTAGGAGAGGATCCAGAGGGACTGGAAGAAGTCGAACTCCCCGCGTTTCACCGTCATGGGACTATCCAGTATTCCCATCGGGTAAGGAGTAAGCAAGGCGCTACGCTTAACCCCTTACCTCACTACAACTGGGCGGAAACGCAAGACAGTGACCCTGCTGTCCGGCTGGTGAAGGAGATGCTGACTCAGCCAGAGGCTCGCCTTGACCCAGACGCTCCGGAGGAAGCCAAGCAACTGTGGGCAGAAAAGAGTAGACTGTTCCTTTACAAGGGGAAGTTGTGCCGCAGGATGGTTAACTCCCGGACGCATGAACTAATCTGGCAAGTAGTGGTGCCACGACGAGACGCAGCCATGGTGATGGAGGCATACCACGATGGAGCTGGGCATTTCGGATGGAAGAAGCTGGAGTTCCTGCTGCGCGGGCGGTTCCATTGGGTAGGCATGAGGGGAACCATCGAGAGGTGGTGCAGAGACTGTGGCCCGTGCAACCTGAGGAGGAAGGACCGTGCCAGCCAGAAGACTCCCCTGCAGTCCATCGTCACCCGGCAGCCGTTGGAACTGGTAGCCTTGGATCATGTAAAACTGACCCCAAGCAGAAGTGGCTACGTCTACGCGTTAACCATCGTGGATCATTACTCCCGGTTCTTGGTTGTCGTCCCCGTCAAGGACTTAATGGCTCAAACAGCAGCTAGAGCCTTCCAGCAGCACTTCTGCCGTCCACACGGGTACCCGGACCAAGTGCTGACGGACCAGGGACCTGCCTTTGAAGCGGAGGTCTTCCAGGAATTCTGCAATCTGTATGGCTGCCGGAAGATAAGGACGACACCCTATCATCCGCAAACTAATGGACTTTGTGAGAAAATGAACCAGGTGGTAATGGATCTTCTGAAAACGTTGCCCCTGGAAGAACGCAGTCTGTGGCCTGAGAAGCTGCCCGATCTGGTGGACCTATACAACCACATCCCGGTAGGTTCCACCAACTGTACCCCGGCTTACCTAATGAGGGCGAGACCTGGTAAGTTACCTGTTGACCTGGAAATGGGAGTCCTGACACCCGAGGACACTTCACCAGAAGCAGACTGGGACACAGAGAGGCAGCAGCAGTACCGGAAAGTACAGGAGAGCGTGGAGCGAAGTCTCTGTCAGGCTAGGGAGAGACAAGAGAAAACTTACAACCAGTATGCTCCCGCTGTTCCCCTGGTGCCCGGAGAGCAGGTCTTGAAGAGGAAAAGACGGCTCCACAAGTTGGACGACCAGTGGGAGAAGGACCCGTACACCGTACTGCCCTCAAGCCACGAGAACCCGAAGGTCTGTACCATCAGTAAAGACGGAGGGGAGACCACAGCCATTGTATCCCGGGATCACCTGAAGAAGTGTCCTGAACAGCTACGGAACCCTGAAGAGGAACAAGAAGACCATCGACCCGTAGAGGAAAGGGAAGATATGGTTAGTACTGTGCTCGGAGACTTCCCTCGGTCTTGGACTCAAGTCAATGGTGCAGTTGTGGTACCCGTCCTCACCTTCCTCCAACCAGCATCCCAAGCACCTACGGAGCAACAGGTAGAGCTGGAAGAACAGCCGGTCCAGGAGGCAGAAGACCCCACACCAGCAGACCAGCAGGATCAACCCTCTGCTTGCAGTGAGCCTGCCATATCCCTAGTGAGCCAAAGGGCCCGTAGACCGCTGCCCAGTTTACCCTTAACAGCTCCTACACCCTGTAGTTCAGGGCCAGACAGTCAGCTCCGTAGGTCCACTAGGGCCACTAGAGGCCAGTTACCCGCACGTTGGAGGATTTGAAGTGTATAAATTGTTTTATTTGTGGTTACCTGTTTTTCTTGTTGCTTGTGTATAATTATGTGTTTCTAGTTGTTTATAGGAGTCTTTGGTGGATTTACCGGGAATCCTGTGTACATAGTTGGAGCGTAACCCAGGACGGACTAAAGACTGTTAAGGACTCGGGGCAGGACAGACCCCTACCTGGTTACGTCTCCCTGTTTTGGTGAAATGGACACCTTGCTTTCTTCAAAGACTGCACCCGGTTACGGACATGCCGTGACCACCTTTATGTGTTTCTTTATTGTATTGTTATTGTTATATCTTGTTATGTTTTTCTAAAATATGTTTAGTCCCGGAGTACTAAATTTCACTAGGGGGGAATGTGGCACCCCAGGGGTCTGGTTTCCACAGTAACAGCAATGTTATGTCTGAGAGCAGGTGGGAGGTCTCTTGGTCAGGAATCCTATGCATGCCACACCTCCTGCCCAGTCCTGGGAGGGGAAGGACTTCCCCTATATAAACCTGGGGCTGAGGCAGGGTTAGTGAGTAGAGAAGAAGTAGAGACAGAGAAAAGAAGCAAATATAGGAACAGAACATCAGGAGCTCTGTGGGAGCAGTGTTACAAGGAGTCAGGGGCTGGCAGCTGCAGAGCTCGCCCTGACTGAGAAGATTTCTTACCGGACCCGGAGTCCGAGGCTGTGGGGACTAACTCCTACCCAGCAGCAGAATCCGTCAGGCAGGGGATTCCAGGTCCTCTGGCCAAGAAACCCGAAGGCACGGTCACACGCATGGGACCAGCACCGCCGTCGTGGAGCGGAAGCTACTAGAAGGCCCCGAGTCACCGGCCATACGGGTGAGCACCACACGGTACACTCAGGGACGTGGGCTACTTATACCCGCCTCTAGCAAGGTAGCCAGAAGAGTACAGTCAGTTTGGGAGGCCTACAACTCCGCCTGGCCAGGGGAGATCCCATCTGCTCAAGGACTGACCAGGCCCCAATCGCTAGCCAGTACTCCGGGAGGGTCTATCGTTGTCACCAGTAAAGACCCTGAACTACACCGTACCGTCTCTGAGTGGTTCCTGCTACCCCCATCATCCACGTCGGCTGCCCTGAGGCCATACCCCTCCCGTTGGGGGTTATACTATCACGCTGCACAATCCTACCACCGGCCTCAGCGGTCTGCCCTGCAGCAGCAGCTCCTTAGCTGCATTCAACGGGTGGCGTAGTCGTACAACATCTACCGCTAATCCAGCGCCACTTAGTCTGACTCCCTGGGCACGGACCGGATCACCGCCACGAGACTACAACCCTCAAGAGATCCGGCTCCGGGTAAGCTCCCGCGTGCGCAACGCAGCGCGACACAGGCCCAGGGGCGCGTCATGTGCATATCCTGTATATCTATATACAGGGTAGGCCATTTATATGGATACACCTAAATTAAATGGGAATGGTTGGTGATATCAACTTCCAGTTTGTGGCACATTAGTATATGGGAGGGGGAAAACTTTTCCAGATGGGTGGTGACCATGGCGGCCATTTTGAAGTCGGCCATTTTGGATCCAACTTTATTTTTTTCAAAGGGAAGAGAGAGGGTCATGTGACACATCAAACTTATTGAGAATTTCATAAGAAAAACAATGGTGTGCTTGGTTTTAACGTAACTTTATTCTTTCATGGGTTTTTTACAAGTTTATGACAACTTATAAAATGTGTTTAAAGTGCTGCCCATTGTGTTGGATTGTCAATGCAACCCTCTTCTCCCACTCTTGACACACTGATAGCAACATCACAGAAAAAATGCTAGTACAGGCTTCCAGTATCCGTTGTTTCAGATGCTGCACATCTCGTATCTTGATGGTATGGTGTGGTGTATGGGTACAAAGATAGTGGGTCCATTCTTCATCAATATGTATATGTATCGTGTCAATGTATGCAATGTTAATGTGCTATTTAAATTTTCGCCTTAGGCATCAGAAAAGCTACATCGGCCCTGATGAGAGCCATAGGCCTTAACAACACTGTCCTGCCTTGCACTTGGGGTCGAAACCTATGTTCTACTAGGAGTTTTAAGTGTTAATTTCCAATGTCCAATATGAACTGTTCCCATAGTTCTCTGTTCTATTCTTTCCGTATTTCTTTTTGTTCTGTTTGCTTTCCATTATATTGTCATCTTTGTGTGTTGCACTCTCTATGTTAATGTTGTTGCTGTGCCTCGCGCTTCTTTTGTATGAACCAGTTAATCTCTCATCTAAATTAGCAACATCAATTAAGCTGCAGTAAAATGAACATACTAAATCGTAGTACGGTTCTCAGTTCTTTCTTAAGGCTTTTGCAATTATAGATTTGTTAAATGCTTTCGAAAATATGCCTTTCTACAGTTGGCTAAGATTCTTCTTCTTTACCTCTTACATTAACATTAATTCATCTTTACATTCAAGTTACATAAAAAAAAGTACTTAATTCTGAATTTCTCTGAATTATCTATAAATGGGCCCATGTATCTATACTTTCAGAGCTCCAATGCATTTGACATAAAATAATAAAAAATGAAACAAATTGCAAATATTCTTAATTAAAAACATTCTATTATTTTGTGGAAATAACTCCTATCCAGCTCAATGTGCCTGCATGGTTCATCCCTATGTTACTGGCACAAGACATCTTTTTCAAGGTGGATCTCGCTCCGAAAACCACATGAAAAAGTGCTACCTAAGCACCCAAGAAAATTTCTATGTAAAAACAATTCGCTCTTCAGTCTTTTGAGCATCTTTTAACCACTTCAGGTTTCCAAAGAAGCCAAACTGTTAAAAGAAGTGACCTGACCATTCTTCAGGCATCTTCTGTTCTGAAGATGCTCTACAGTATGCTTTCTTAAGAACTCAATGGGAAGGCCTAAAAGACATTGAGCGTTTTCCCAGCGTTTTTGCTTCAAAAACAGCTAGCGGTTTCTTTAATGTTCAATTCCTTATTTAAATACTTTTGAAACATTTCTTTCAATCTTCACTTTATTTTTAGGTCATCTTATAGGAACTAAGCAAGAGTATACAGTACAGACCAAAAGTTTGGACACACCTTCTTATTTAAAGATTTTTCTGTATTTTCATGACTATGAAAATTGCACATTCACACTGAAGGCATCAAAACTATGAATTAACACATGTGGAATTATATACTTAACAAAAAAGTGTGGAACAACTGAAAATATGTCTTATATTCTAGGTTCTTCAAAGTAGCCACCTTTTGCTTTGATGACTGCTTTGCACACTCTTGGCATTCTCTTGATGAGCTTCAAGAGGTAGTCACCGGAAATGGTTTCCACTTCACAGGTGTGCCCTGTCAGGTTTAATAAGTGGGATTTCTTGCCTTATAAATGGGGTTGGGACCATCAGTTGTGTTGTGCAGAAGTCAGGTGGATACACAGCTGATAGTCCTACTGAATAGACTGTTAGAATTTGTATTATGGCAAGAAAAAAGCAGCTAAGTAAAGAAAAATGAGTGGCCATCATTACTTTAAGAAATGAAGGTCAGTCAGTCCGAAAAATTGGGAAAACTTTGAAAGTGTCCCCAAGTGCAGTTGCAAAAACCATCAAGCGCTACAAAGAAACTGGCTCACATGAGGACCGCCCCAGGAAAGAAAGACCAAGAGTCACCTCTGATTCTGAGGATAAGTTTATCCGAGTCACCAGCCTCAGAAATTGCAGGTTAACAGCAGCTCAGATTAGAGACCAGGTCAATGCCACACAGAGATCTAGCAGCAGACACATCTCTTCAACAACTGTTAAGAGGAGACTTTGTGCAGCAGGCCTTCATGGTAAAATAGCTGCTAGGAAACCACTGCTAAGGACAGATGTGGCACCCCAGGGGTCTGGTTTCCACAGTAACGGCAATGTTATGTCTGAGAGCAGGTGGGAGGTCTCTTGGTCAGGGATCCTGTGCATGCCACACCTCCTGCCCAGTCCTGGGAGGGGAAGAACTTCCCCTATATAAACCTAGGGCTGAGGCAGGGTTAGTGAGTAGAGAAGAAGTAGAGACAGAGAAGAGAAGCAGATATAGGAAAAGAACATCAGGAGCTCTGTGGGAGCAGTGCTATAAGGAGTCAGGGGCTGGCAGCTGCAGAGCTCGCCCTGACTGAGAAGCTATCACCGGACCCGGAGTCCGAGGCTGTGGGGACTAATCTTTACCCAGCAGCAGAAACCGACCGGCAGGGGATTTCAGGTCCTCTGGCCAAGGAACCCGAAGGCACGGTCACACGCGTGGGACCAGCACCGCCGTCGTGGAGCGGACGCCACTAGAAGGCCCCGAGTCACCGGCCATACGGGTGAGCACCACATGGTACACTCAGGGACGTGGGCTACTTATACCCGCCTCTAGCAAGGTAGCCAGAAGAGTACAGTCAGTTTGGGAGGCCTACAACTCCGCCTGGCCAGGGGAGATCCCATCTGCTCAAGGACTGACCAGGCCCCGATCGCTAGCCAGTACTCCGGGAGGGTCTATCTTTATCACCAGTAAAGACCCTGAATTACACCGCATCGTCTCTGAGTGATTCCTGCTACCCCATCATCCACGTCGGCTGCCCTGAGGCCGTACCCCTCCCGTTGGGGGTGATACTATCACGCTGCACAATCCTACCACCGGCCTCAGCGGTCTGCCCTGCAGTGGCAGCTCCTTCGCTGCATTCAACGGGTGGCGTAGTCGTCCAACATCTACCGCTAATACAGCGCCACTTAGTCTGACTCCCTGGGCACGGACCGGGTCACCGCCACGAGACTACAACCCTCAACAGATCCGGCTCCGGGTAAGCTCCCGCGTGCGCAACGCTGCGCGACACAGGCCCAGGGGTGCGTCAACTTTTGGCGTAGTCGGCAGGATTTCGTGCCCGCAACCACCGGGTACTGCGTGCCTGAAAAAGACTGTTCAAACTTACCAGTGGTGAAGATTCCCGCCATCCGGCGCCATTTTCTGCCTTCTTCCCGCCTTCCGTGGAGTTTTCCCGCCGTTGGACGCCATCTTGAAGACGCCGCGCGGGAAGAAGAGGGGCGTGGACTCCAAAAGCGCGCGAGAACTGAAGCCCCGCCTCACGTCCAAACGTCGCGTAAGGTCCTGGAAGGAGCCCAGCAGACGCTGACGTCACAGGAGCGCGACGGAAGGTCCTCAACCCTGACGATCCACTGCGGAGCCGCGGCCTACGGAAGAGGATCATCGCAAGGTAGGCCACGGTCCACTAGGGGGGAGAAGGATGTCGGATACGGAGGAGAGCTTCACCGCTTCAACTCCCGCCAGCGCCACCGCCGTTGCGGTCATGCCTTTCACCATGCCCTATATCCTGGGGGCAGCCTGGCTACCCCAGTACTCAGGGGAGTCACATACCCTGCATGACTTTAGAGAAAAGCTGGATAGCCTCTTCCAGGTGTATCCCCTCACAGAGGAGCAAAAAGTGAGCATCCTGGTGGCCCAATTAACCGGGGCAGCCCAAAGGGAGGTAAAGTCCTGGCCACCTGGGAGGAGGACTGTCGCAGAGATACTAACCCGGCTGAGGGACACCTTTGATACCCGCACCTCAGCCGAGATCAAGCTTAGATTCTACGGGTGCAAACAGCGGGCACATGAGAGTATAAGGGACTATGCCCTGAACCTACAAGAGGCCCTGAGAGCCATTAAGCAGACCGACCCTGACGGCGTGGGAGACGAGGACAGGCTGTTGACTGAACAATTTATAGAGGGTTTATATTGCAATGCCCACCGAACCCAGTTGCGGGCAATGGCCTTACAGGACCCTCATCTGGGATTTGCACAGTTCAAGGACAGAGCCATCCGGGTGCTCCGAGAACCGGCACCAGGTGGCGTTGTGACCCACAGACGCCCCACTACCACTTACCACCAGGAGGCGGCACCCTTGTCGGCAGGGCATGTGGGAGCTGATGCGCAGGCTTTGAACAATGACCCGGCTCCAGACCTGCACCATCAGGTCCAAGAGCTAGCTAAAAGCGTTGCCGCGCTAACCCGAACTGTGCAGTCTTTACAGGTTTCCACTCCAGGGAAGATCCAGCTGGCATCCGGACCGGAGGACATCCCGTGGCGTCGACCAAGGAGGACCCCACCGGCCAGAGGAAGACCCAGCGACCGATACAACGAGGACGGACAACCCATCTGCCGCCGCTGCAATCAACCCGGACATATGGCAAGGTACTGTCCTTTAAACTGGCACAACCTGGGGTAGAGGGCCAAACCCCAGGAAAAAGATCATCAGGCCCATCGAACTGGCGCGACAGATATGTGGGAGGACGTCCAGTCTTGCCTGTGGTACTGGATGGCATCCATAGGAGTGCCCTATTGGACACCGGGTCACAGGTCACCACTATCCCGTACGTGCTCTTCAAGCAGTACTGGAATGACTCGGATATCACCCGCTACCCTGACGACGACTTGAGTATCATCGCCAGCAATGGTCAGCCCGTGCCACAGATTGGATTTAAAGAGGTGACCATTAAAATCGGTAGAGTCGAACTGGCAGCACAGGGACTGATCATTGTAGACATTGACAAACACGAGAGTCACCCAAAGATAACTCTAGGAACTAATGTAATTGAAAATTGTCTTGCAGAGGTGATTTTCCTTTTACAACAGGTTGCCAAGAACGCCAGCTCCGGCCAGCAGCGAGTGCTCCAGAAAGAGATCCGGGCACTGATGCGACGGCAACAGATAGAACTCTCCGGTGGTGAGATTGGTAGCGTAAGAATGTGTGACCCTTTCCCTATTGCCATGCCCCCAAAAAGTGAAATGATGATTTGGTGCCGGGCAGCTATTGGTCTGAGAGGTAGAGATTACCAGGCAATGGTAGAACCAGTTTACTCAGACAGTAGGCCCACCATTTTGACAGCACGGGGGGTGGTCAATGTACGCCATGGGAGGGTGCCCGTTCGCATAATAAATATCGGGAAGAGGGAAGTGTACCTGCCCCGGTATGCCACGCTAGCCAAATTGTATACCATCAATCAAAATTCCATACAGTCCGTAGAACCCTTGCCTCCATCTTCCCCGGAGGAAGGTAACGGCTCTAAAGAAACAATGGAGGACTGGTGTCAGCAACTACATTTGGGTACTGACTCCACTCCCTCACACCAGAAACAGGGAGTCTATCGGGTGGTTCAAGAGTACGAGAGAGTGTTTAGTAAACACCCGTTAGACTTCGGGCGAGTCAAGGGGGTAGAACACCACATCCCCACGGGAGACCATCTTCCCATAAAAGAGAGGTATCGACCCGTACCCCCTGCACACTACCAACAGGCCAAGGGGATGCTTAGGGACATGAAGGAGGCTGGGGTGATCAGGGATAGCTGTAGCCCCTGGGCAGCTCCACTAGTCTTAGTCAAAAAGAAAGACAACACCATGAGGATGTGTGTAGATTACCGGAAAATTAACCGTATCACACACAAGGATGCGTACCCCTTACCAAGGATAGAGGAGTCTTTGGCTGCTTTAAGATCTGCTAACTTCTTCTCTACCTTGGATCTCACTAGCGGGTACTGGCAGGTTCCTGTAGCAGAGGCGGACCGGGAGAAGACCGCATTCACCACCCCGATGTGACTTAGCGAGTTTACCTGTATGCCGTTCGGACTCTGCAACGCACCGGGAACCTTCCAACGATTAATGGAGTGCTGTCTGGGCCACAGAAACTTCGAGACGGTCCTGTTGTACCTGGACGATGTCATCGTATATTCCAAGACTTATGAGGACCACCTGAAACACCTGGCGGAAGTGTTCGAAGCTCTGGCAAGCTACGGCTTAAAGGTAAAACCCTCCAAGTGTCACCTCCTGAAACCAAAGGTGCAGTACCTGGGACACGTGGTGAGCGCTGACGGAGTGGCTCCCGACCCTGATAAGATCACCGCAATTAAGGAATGGCCAAGTCCCTCCAGTGTAAAGGAAGTGCGGCAGTTCCTCGGGTTGGTAGGCTATTACCGCAGATTCATCCCCGGTTTCACCAAAAAGGCAGCTCCTATGCAGGACCTCCTGATAGGCCAGTCCCGGAAGGCCAAGAACCAGAAGCCGCCCTTCAAATGGGAGAAGTTAGAAGAAGAGTCCTTCCGCCAGCTGAAGATGGCCCTCACGGGGGATGAAATCCTGGCGTACCCTGATTACAGCCAGCCCTTTATCCTCTACACCGACGCAAGTAACATCGGGCTAGGAGCCGTACTGTCCCAGATCCAGCAGGGGAAAGAACGAGTAATCGCTTACGCTAGCCGAAAACTGCGACCCAACGAAAGAAACCCTGAGAATTACAGCTCATTTAAGCTAGAGTTCCTGGCAGTGGTGTGGGCAGTCACCGAACGCTTTAAGCACTACCTCGCTTCTTCCCGGTTCACCGTGTACACGGATAACAACCCGTTGACACACCTGGACACGGCAAGACTCGGTGCCCTAGATTAGAGATGGATGGCCCGTCTGTCCAACTACGAGTTCACAATCAAATACCGGGCAGGACGCTCCAATACCAACGCGGACGCCCTGTCCAGGATGCCAAACCTACCGGACGTAGGAGAAGATCCAGAGGGACTGGAAGAAGTCGAACTCCCCGCGTTCCACCGTCATGGGACTATCCAGTATTCCCATCGGGTAAGGAGTAAGCAAGCCGCTACGTTTAACCCCTTGCCTCACTACAACTGGGAGGAAACGCAAGACAGTGACCCTGCCGTCCGGCTGGTAAAGGAGATGCTGACTCGGCCAGAGGCTCGCCTTGACCCAGATGCTCCGGAGGAAGAGTGGGCTGAGAAGAGTCGACTGTTCCTTTACAAGGGGAAGTTGTGCCGCAGAATGGTTAACTCCCGGACGCATGAACTAATCTGGCAAGTAGTGGTGCCACGGAGAGACGCAGCCATGGTGATGGAGGCATACCACGACGGGGCTGGACACTTCGGATGGAAGAAGCTGGAGTTCCTGCTGCGTGGGCGGTTCCACTGGGTAGGGATGAGGGGAACCATCGAGAGGTGGTGCAGAGACTGTGGCCCGTGCAACCTAAGAAGGAAGGACCGTGCCAGCCAGAAGACTCCCCTGCAGTCCATCGTCACCCGGCAGCCGTTGGAACTGGTAGCCTTGGATCATGTAAAACTGACCCCAAGCAGAAGTGGCTACGTCTACGCGTTAACCATTGTGGATCATTACTCCCGGTTCTTGGTTGTCGTCCCCGTTAAGGACTTAACGGCTCAAACAGCAGCTAGAGCCTTCCAGCAGCATTTCTGCCGTCCACACGGGTACCCGGACCAAGTGCTGACGGACCAGGGACCTGCCTTTGAAGCGGAGGTCTTCCAGGAATTCTGCAATCTGTATGGCTGCCGGAAGATAAGGACGACACCCTATCATCCGCAAACTAATGGACTTTGTGAGAAAATGAACCAGGTGGTAATGGATCTCCTGAAAACGTTGCCCCTGGAAGAACGCAGTCTGTGGCCTGAGAAGCTGCCCGATCTGGTGGACCTATACAACCACATCCCGGTAGGTTCCACCAACTGTACCCCGGCTTACCTAATGAGGGCGAGACCTGGTAAGTTACCTGTTGACCTGGAAATGGGAGTCCTGACACCCGAGGACACTTCACCAGAAGCAGACTGGGACACAGAGAGGCAGCAGCAGTACCGGAAAGTACAGGAGAGTGTGGAGCGAAGTCTCTGTCAGGCTAGGGAAAGACAAGAGAAAACTTACTACCAGTATGCTCCCGCTGTTCCCCTGGTACCCGGAGAGCAGGTCTTGAAGAGGAAAAGACGGCTCCACAAGTTGGACGACCAGTGGGAGAAGGACCCGTACACCGTACTGCCCTCAAGCCACGAGAACCCGAAAGTCTGTACCATCAGTAAAGACGGAGGAGAGACCATAGCCATTGTATCCCGGGATCACCTGAAGAAGTGTCCTGAACAGCTACGGAACCCTGAAGAGGAACAAGAAGACCATCGACCCGTAGAGGAAAGGGAGGATATGGTTAGTACTGTGCTCGGAGACTTCCCTCGGTCCTGGACTCAAGTCAATGGTGCAGTTGTGGTACCCGTCCTCACGTTCCTCCAACCAGCATCCCAAGTGCCTACGGAGCAACAGGTAGAGCTGGATGAGCAGCCGGTCCAGGAGGCAGAAGACTCCACACAAGCAGAACAGGAGGATCAACCCTCTGCTTATAGTGAGCCTGCCGTACACCTAGTGAGCCAAAGAGCCGGTAGACAGCTGCCCAGTTTACCCTTGACAGCTCCTACACCCTGTAGTTCAGGGCTAGACAGTCAGCTCCGTAGGTCCACTAGGGCCACTAGAGGCCAGTTACCCGCACGCTGGAGGATTTGAAGTGTATAAATTGTTTTATTTGTGGTTACCTGTTTTTCTTGTTGCTTGTGTATAATTATGTGTTTCTAGTTATTTATAGGAGTCCTTGGTGGATTTACCGGGAATCCTTGTACATGGTTGGAGCGTAACCTAGGAATGGACTAAAGACTGTTAAGGACTCGGGGCAGGACAGACCCCTACCTGGTTACGTCTCCCTGTTTTGGTGAAATGGACACCTTGCTTTTCTTCAAAGACTGCACCCGGTTGCGGACATGCCGTAACCATCTTTATGTGTTTTTCTTATTGTATTATTATTGTTTATACCTTGTTATGTTTTTCTAAAAATATATTTAGTCCCGGAGTACTAAATTTCACTAGGGGGGAATGTGGCACCCCAGGGGTCTGGTTTCCACAATAACGGCAATGTTATGTCTGAGAGCAGGTGGGAGGTCTCTTGGTCAGGGATCCTGTGCATGCCACACCTCCTGCCCAGTCCTGGGAGGGGAAGAACTTCCCCTATATAAACCTAGGGCTGAGGCAGGGTTAGTGAGTAGAGAAGAAGTAGAGACAGAGAAGAGAAGCAGATATAGGAAAAGAACATCAGGAGCTCTGTGGGAGCAGTGCTATAAGGAGTCAGGGGCTGGCAGCTGCAGAGCTCGCCCTGACTGAGAAGCTATCACCGGACCCGGAGTCCGAGGCTGTGGGGACTAATCTTTACCCAGCAGCAGAAACCGACCGGCAGGGGATTTCAGGTCCTCTGGCCAAGGAACCCGAAGGCACGGTCACACGCGTGGGACCAGCACCGCCGTCGTGGAGCGGACGCCACTAGAAGGCCCCGAGTCACCGGCCATACGGGTGAGCACCACACGGTACACTCAGGGACGTGGGCTACTTATACCCGCCTCTAGCAAGGTAGCCAGAAGAGTACAGTCAGTTTGGGAGGCCTACAACTCCGCCTGGCCAGGGGAGATCCCATCTGCTCAAGGACTGACCAGGCCCCGATCGCTAGCCAGTACTCCGGGAGGGTCTATCTTTATCACCAGTAAAGACCCTGAATTACACCGCATCGTCTCTGAGTGATTCCTGCTACCCCATCATCCACGTCGGCTGCCCTGAGGCCATACCCCTCCCATTGGGGGTGATACTATCACGCTGCACAATCCTACCACCGGCCTCAGCGGTCTGCCCTGCAGCGGCAGCTCCTTCGCTGCATTCAACGGGTGGCGTAGTCGTCCAACATCTACCGCTAATACAGCGCCACTTAGTCTGACTCCCTGGGCACGGACCGGGTCACCGCCACGAGACTACAACCCTCAACAGATCCGGCTCCGGGTAAGCTCCCGCGTGCGCAACGCTGCGCGACACAGGCCCAGGGGTGCGTCACAGTCAACAAGCAGAAGAGACTTGTTTGGGCTAAAGAACACAAGGAATGGACATTAGACCAGTGGAAATCTGAGCTTTGGTCTGATGAGTCCAAATTTGAGATCTTTGGTTCCAACCACCGTGTATTTGTGCGACGCAGAAAAGGTGAACAGATGGACTCTACATGCCTGGTTCCCACCGTGAAGCATGGAGGAGGAGATGTGATGCTGTGGGGGTGCTTTGCTGGTGACACAGTTGGGGATTTATTAAAAATTGAAGGCATACTGAACCAGCATGGCTACCATAGCATCTTGCAGCGGCATGCTATTCCATCCGGTTTGCGTTTAGTTGGACCACCATTTATTTTTCAACAGGACAATGACCCCAAACACACCTCCAGGCTGTGTAAGGGCTATTTGACCAAGAGGGAGAGTGATGGGGTGCCACGCCAGATGACCTGGCCTCCACAGTCACCAGACCTGAACCCAATCAAGATGGTTTGGGGTGAGCTGGACCGCAGAGTGAAGGCAAAAGGGCCAACAAGTGCTAAGTGTGGCACCCCAGGGGTCTGGTTGCCACAGTAATAGAAATATTACGTCTGAGAGCAAGTGGGAGGCTTCTCTGGTCAGGAGCCCTTAAGCAAGCAACACTTCCTGCCCAGACCTGGGAGGGGAGGAATCTGCCCTTATAAACTGGGTCTGGGGCGGGATTAGTGAGTTGAGTCAGAGCCTGGAGACAGTTCCAGACACAGGGAGAGTTACAGCAGGAGCTCTGTAGGAGCAGTAGCTGAAGACCAGGGGCTGGAGCTGAGCAGAGCTCGCCCTGGCAGAAGAATCTGATAACCGGACACCGGAGTCCGAGGCTGTGGGGACTGATATCCACCCAGCAGCAGAAACCAGCCGGCAGGGGATTCCAGGTCCTCTGGCCATAGAAGCCCGGAGGCTCAGTCACAAGGAAAGGACCAGCACCGCCATCCAGGTGCGGAGGCTAACAGAAGGCCCCAAGTCACCAGCCATACGGGTGAGCACCACACGGTATACTCAGGGACGTGGGCTACTTCTACCCGCTTACAGCAAGGTAGCCAGAAAGAGTGCAGATAGACGGTGAGGCCTACAACTCCACCTGGCCAGGGGAACTCCTGTTTGCTCGCAGCCTGACCAGGCCCCTTATGCTAGCCAGTACTCCCGGGAGGGTCTGCCTTAATATCACCAGTAAAGACCCTGAACTGCACTGCAAAGACTCTGAGTCGTTCCTGCTTCATCGCCGCACCAGCACTACTAGTGCTGGGATGCCCGCGCACCATCACTCCCATCATCCACATTCCCTGCCCTGAGGCTATACTTCTCCCGTGGGGAGTTATCCCATCTTTTGCTGCGCACACCACACCAGCCTCAGCGGACTGCCTCGCAGTGGCGGTACACCCTGACCGCAATCCACGGGTGGCGTATTCGGACAATTAACCTAAAACCCCTAAAAGACTGCCATCGTCCTGACCACCCTGAGCCACGGGACCGGGTCGCCGCCACGGAGACTACAACCCCCAGAGACCCGGCTCCGGGTAACCCACACACGTCCACACTAGGCCCAGGGGGCGCGTCAGCTTTGGCGTAGTCAGCAGGATTTCGTGCCCGCAACCACCGGGTACTGCGCGCCTTCAAAAGACTGTCATACCTGCCGTGGTGAAGGTCCCCGCCATCCGGAGCCGTTTCCTGCCATCTTCAAAAGTTTCCCGCCATCTTCAAAAGTTTCCCGCCATCAGCAGTCGTTTTCCCTCCATCGGACGCCAGCTTCGGGACGCCGCGCGGGAAGAAGAGGGGCGTGAACGCCGAAAACGCGCGAGACCCGAAGCTCCGCTCCACGCATCGACGCTGCGCAAGGTCCTGGAAGGGAGAGAGAGCGACGCTGATGTCACCAGAGCGTGACGCAAGGTCCTCCACCCTGACGATCGTCTGCGGAGCCGCGGCCTACGGAGAAGAAGCAACAGAAGGTAGGCCACACTTAACTAGGGGGGAGGAAGATGATGGATACGGAGGGACCCTCTACCACCAGCGCGGCCGCTACCGCAGTAATGCCATTTACAATGCCCTATATCCCCGGAGCAGAGAGAATCTGGCTGCCCCAGTACTCAGGGGAGTCGCATACCCTAAGCGACTTTAAAGAGAGACTGTACAGCCTGTTTAAGGTATACCCCCTGACAGAAGGACAAAAAGTGAGCATATTGGTAGGCCAGCTAACCGGCGCAGCCCAACGTGAAGTAAAGTCCTGGTCAGTCCGGGACAAGGAGACTGTAAAAGAAATTTTAACCCGTCTGAGGGACACTTTTGATCCCCGTACCTCAGCAGAGATCAAAATGAAATTCTATGGGTGCAAGCAGCGGGCCCAAGACAGTATAAGAGACTATGCTTTGAATTTGCATGAGGCCCTGGGAGCCGTTAAACAGGCAGACCCTGACAGTGTGCGGAATGCAGATCAACTGTTAACTGAGCAATTCATTGAGGGTCTGCTGTCCAACGCCCACCGAACCCAGTTGCGTGCAATGGCCTTGCAGAACCCTGGTTTAGACTTTGCAAAGTTCAAAGACAGGGCCATCCGGGTGCTCCGAGAACCGGCACCGGGTAGCGCTGTAACCCACCGGCGCCCTGCTATTACTTATCATCAGGAGGCGGCGCCCTTGTCTGCAGAGCCTATAGGAGCTGGTGCGCAGGCTTTGGACAACAACCCGGCTACAGACCTGCACCATCAGGTCCAAGAGCTAACTAAAAGTGTAGCCGCTCTGACCTGAACTGTGCAGTCTTTACAGGTCTCTCCTCCAGGAAGGATCAAGCTGGCCACCAGTCCGGAGGACGTCCCGTGGCACCGACAGAGGAGGATCCCATCGTCCAGAGGAAGACCCAGCGACAGATACGAGGACGGACAACCCATCTGCCGCCGCTGCAATCAACCCGGACATATGGCAAGGTACTGTCATTTAAACGGGCACAACCTGGGGCAGAGGGCCAACCCCCAGGCATAAGATCATCAGGCCCATCGAACTGGCGTGATAAATACGTAGGGGGACGTTCGGTCTTGCCTGTGGTACTGGATGGCATTCCTATGAGTGCCCTACTAGACACTGCGTCACAGGTGACTACCATCCCGTACGTGCTCTTTAAGCGGTACTGGAATCACTCGGCATAACCCGCTACCCAGATGATGACCTTAGTATCATCGCCAGCAATGGTCAGCCCATGCCGCAGGTGGGATTCAAAGAGGTGACCCTTAAAATCGGTAGAGTCGAACTAGCGGCACAAGGACTGATTATTGTGGACATTGACCGTCATGAGAGTCACCTTAGAATAACCTTGGGAACTAACGTGATTGAAAATTGTCTTGCAGAGGTGATTCTCATTTTACAGCAGGTTGCCAAGAACGCCAGTTCCAGCCAGCAGCGTGTCCTCCAAAAAGAGATCCGGGCCCTGATGAAACGGCAACAGGTGGAATTATCTGGTGGTGAGATTGGTAGCATGAGAATGTGTGACCCGTTCCCTATTGCCATGCCCCCGAAAAGTGAGATGATGATATGGTGCCGGGCAGCTATTGGTCTAAGAGGTAGAGACTACCAAGCAATGGTAGAGCCCGTCTACTCAGACAGTAGGCCCACCATTTTGACAGCACGGGGAGTGGTCGATGTACGTCATGGGAGGGTACCTGTCCGCATCGTAAATATCGGGGAGAGAGAAGTACACCTGCCCCGGTATGCCACGCTAGCCAAATTGTTCACCATAAACCAAAATTCTGTGAAGGCCGTAGAACCCTTGCTTCCATCTCAACCAGAGGAAGGTAACGGCTCTAAGAAACAAATGGAGGACTGGTGTCAGCAACTGCATTTGGGTACTGACTCCACTCCCTCACACCAAAAACAGGGAGTCTACCGGGTGGTTCAGGAGTACGAAAGAGTCTTTAGTAAACACCCGCTAGACTTCGGGCGAGTAAAGGGGGTAGAACATCACATCCCAACAGGAGACCATCCACCCATAAAGGAAAGATACCGACCTGTACCCCCTGCACACTATTAGCATGCAAAGGGGATGTTGCGGGACATGAAGGAGGCTGGGGTAATCAGGGACAGCTGTAGCCCCTGGGCAGCTCCACTAGCTCTAGTGAAAAAGAAGGACAACACAATGAGAATGTGTGTAGACTACAGAAAGGTCAACCGAATCACACACAAAGATGCGTACCCGTTACCTAGAATAAAAGAATCTTTAGCCGCATTAAAATCTGCTAACTATTTCTCCACTTTGGATCTTACGAGCGGGTACTGGCAGGTTCCTGTAGCAGAGGCGGACAAGGAGAAGACTGCGTTCACCACCCCGATGGGGCTCAGCGAATTCAATTGCATGCCGTTCGGGCTCTGCAATGCACCAGGAACCTTCCAGCGGTTGATGGAATGCTGTCTGGGACACCGGAACTTCGAGACGGTCCTGTTATACCTGGACGATGTCATCGTTTATTCCAAAACCTACGAGGACCATCTGAAACACCTGGCAGAAGCGTTTGACGCCCTGGCAAGCTGCGGCCTAAAGGTGAAACCCTCCAAGTGTCACCTCCTGAAACCAAAGGTGCAGTACCTGGGACACATGGTGAGTGCTGACGGAGTGGCTCCCGACCCCGATAAGATCACCGTGATTAAAGACTGGCCAAGACCCTCCAGCATAAAGGAAGTGCGGCAGTTCCTTGGGTTGGTAGGCTACTACCGAAGATTCATTCCCGGTTTCACCAAAATGGCAGCCCCTATGCAGGACCTCCTGATAGGTCAATCCAGGAAGGCCAAAAATCAGAAGCCGCCCTTCAGATGGGAAAAGCTGGAAGAGGAGTCCTTCTGCCAGTTGAAGATGGCCCTCACGGGGGATGAAATCCTGGCATCCCCTGACTACAGCCAGCCCTTTATCCTCCACACGGACGCGAGCAACATCGGGCTAGGAGCCGTACTGTCCCAGATCCAGCAGGGGAAAGAACGGGTAATCGCTTACGCCAGCCGAAAACTACGGCCCACAGAGAGAAACCCTGAGAATTATAGCTCATTCAAGCTAGAGCTCCTGGCAGTGGTGTGGGCAGTGACCGAACGTTTCAAGCATTACCTTGCCTCTTTCAAGTTCACCGTGTACACGGATAACAACCCGTTGACACACCTGGACACTGCAAGACTTGGTGCCCTGGAGCAGAGATGGATGGCCCGCCTGTCCAACTACGAATTCACCATCAAATACCGGGTGGGACGCTCAAATGTCAACGCGGATGCCCTGTCCAGAATGCCAAACTTACCGGACGTAGGGGAAGATCCAGAAGAACTGGAAGAGGTCGAATTCCCTGCGTTCCACCGTCATGGGATTACCCTGTATTCCCACCGTGTAAGGGACAGGTGCTCTGCCACGTTCAATCCCTTACCCCACTACAGCTGGGCGGAGACACAAGACAGTGATCCCGCAGTCCGTCTGGTGAAGGAAATGCTGACACAGGCTGATGCCCGTCTTGACCCAGACGCTCCGGAGGAGACCAAGCAACTGTGGAAGGATAAAAGCAGGCTGTTTCTTTACAAGGAGAAGCTGTGCCGGAGAATGGTCAACTCTAGAACACATGAGCTGACCTGGCAGGTAGTGGTCCCAAGACGAGACGCGGCAATGGTTCTGGAGGCGTACCACGACGGAGCAGGACACTTCGGATGGAAAAAACTGGAGTTCTTGTTGCGTGAACGGTTCTACTGGGTAGGCATGAGAGGAGCCATAGAGAGTTGGTGCAGAGACTGTGGCCTGTGCAACCTAAGAAGAAAGGACCGTGCCAGCCACAAGAGTCCCCTGCAGCCCATCATTACCAGGCAGCCACTGGAACTGGTAGCCCTGGACCATGTGAAACTGGCTCCAAGCAAATCTGGGTACGTCTACGCCCTCACCATCGTAGATCACTACTCCCGGTTCCTAGTGGTGGTCCCTGTCAAGGACTTAACGGCCCAAACAGCAGCCAGGGCCTTCCAGCTGCACTTCTGCCGTCCACACTGGTATCCGGAGCAAGTGCTGACGGACCAAGGACCAGCCTTCGAAGCGGAGGTCTTCCAAGAGTTGTGCAATCTGTATGGCTGCCGGAAGATAAGAACAACGCCCTATCACCCTCAGACCAACGGACTATGTGAGAAAATGAACCAGGTGGTGATGGACTTGCTGAAAACGTTGCCCCTGGAAGAACGCAGTCTGTGGCCTGAAAAACTGCCTGATCTGGTGGACTTATATAATCACATCCCCGTAGGTTCCACCATCTGTACCCCGGCTTACCTAATGAGAGCAAGACCTGGTAAGCTGCCTATTGACATGGATATGGGAGTCCTGACACCTGAGGACACCTCGCCAGAGGCAGACTGGGATACAGAACGGCAGCAGCAATATCGAAAAGTACAGGAGAGCGTCGAGCGAAGTCTGTCTCAAGCAAGAGAAAGGCAAGAGAAGGCTTATAACCAGTATGCTCCCGCTGTTTCCCTGGTACCTGGAGAGCAGGTCTTGAAGAGAAAGAGACGGCTCCACAAGATGGATGACCAGTGGGAGAAGGACCCATACACCGTACTGCCCTCAAGTCATGAGAACCCAAAAGTATGTGTCATCAGTAAGGATGGAGGAGAGACCACGGCCATTGTCTCCAGAGACCACCTGAAGAAGTGTCCCGAGCAACTGCAAAGCCCTGAAGAAGATCGAGAAAACCCTCCACCAGCAGAGGAAAGGGAAGAAATGATCAGTACCGTACTCTGAGACTTTCCCCAGTCCTGGACTCAGATCAACAACGCAGTCGTGGTACCCGTCCTCACCTTTCTCCAGCCAGCCCCTCAAGGGCCTACAGAAGAACAGGTAGCGTCAGAAGAGCAGCCGGCCCAGGAGGCAGAAGAGTCCATACCAGCAGCCCAGGAGAATCAACCCTCTGCTAGTAGTGAGCCTGCCGTGCCCCTAGTAAGCCAAAGAGTATGCAGAAAGCTGCCAGGCCTGCCCGTAACACCTTCTACACCCTGTGCAGAACCAGATAGTGGGTTACGTAGGTCCACCAGGAGCACTAGAGGACAGATGCCCGCTCGCTGGAGAATCTAAACTGTGATACCTGTAAACTGCAAATGTTGAAAATGGTTTATGTTTTTGTTGCCTGTTCATTGATTATGTTTCTCTAGTTACCCTGCAGGTTTATTTGGACTGACAGGTTATGGACGCTGAGTAACCGGAACTACATTGTAGATAGTTGCACCTTGGTGCCTCTTGCGAAGATGGCCGCGGAAGAGAAAACCTATCTGGTGTGGCCTCCTTGTGGCCCAAAGTAGCTAGCCTCAGCCTTGCAGCCACGCCCAGAGCCAACGCTTGGGGTTTGCCTTGGACAGGTCCCCTACTCTGTGCCAAGACTTCACCTTGTTGGGTGATATGGACACCCGGTTACGGACACGCCGTGACCTCTAAAGACTAAAGCTTCTTGTATATATATTGTTTTATTATTATTTATACCCTGTATTTGTGTTTTCTTAAAAATGTGTTTAGTCCCGGAGTACTAAAATTTACTAGGGGGGAATGTGGCACCCCAGGGGTCTGGTTGCCACAGTAATAGAAATATTACGTCTGAGAGCAAGTGGGAGGTTTCTCTGGTCAGGAGCCCTTAAGCATGCAACACTTCCTGCCCAGACCTGGGAGGGGAGGAATCTGCCCTTATAAACTGGGTCTGGGGCGGGATTAGTGAGTTGAGTCAGAGCCTGGAGACAGTTCCAGACACAGAGAGAGTTACAGCAGGAGCTCTGTAGGAGCAGTAGCTGAAGACCAGAGGCTGGAGCTGAGCAGAGCTCGCCCTGGCAGAAGAATCTGATAACCAGACACCAGAGTCCGAGACTGTGGGGACTGATATCCACCCAGCAGCAGAAACCAGCCGGCAGGGGATTCCAGGTCCTCTGGCCATAGAAGCCCGGAGGCTCAGTCACAAGGAAGGGACCAGCACCGCCATCCAGGAGCGGAGGCTAACAGAAGGCCCCAAGTCTCCAGCCATACAGGTGAGCACCACACGGTATACTCAGGGACGTGGGCTACTTCTACCCGCTTACAGCAAGGTAGCCAGAAAGAGTGCAGATAGACGGGGAGGCCTACAACTCCACCTGGCCAGGGGAACTCCTGTTTGCTCGCAGCCTGACCAGGCCCCTTATGCTAGCCAGTACTCCCGGGAGGGTCTGCCTTAATATCACCAGTAAAGACCCTGAACTGCACTGCAAAGACTCTGAGTCGTTCCTGCTTCATCGCCGCACCAGCACTACTAGTGCTCGGACGCCCGCGCACCATCACTTCCATCATCCACATTCCCTGCCCTGAGGCTATACTCCTCCCGTGGGGAGTTATCCCATCTTTTGCTGCGCACACCACACCAGCCTCAGCGGACTGCCTCGCAGCGGCGGTACACCCTGACCGCAATCCACGGGTGGCGTAGTCGGACAATTAACCTAAAACCCCTAAAAGACTGCCATCATCCTGACCACCCTGAGCCACGGGACCGGGTCACCGCCACGGAGACTACAACCCCCAGAGACTCGGCTCCGGGTAACCCACACACGTCCACACCAGGCCCAGGGGGCGCGTAACTAAGCATCTCTGGAAACTCCTTCAAGATTGTTGGAAGACCATTTCCGGTGACTACCTCTTGAAGCTCATCAAGAGAATGCCAAGAGTGTGCAAAGCAGTCATCAAAGCAAAAGGTGGCTTCTTTGAAGAATCTAGAATATGACATATTTTCAGTTGTTTCACACTTTATTGTTAAGTATATAATTCCACATGTGTTAATTCATAGTTTTGATGCATTCAGTGTGAATGTACAATTTTCATAGTCATGAAAATACAGAAAAATCTTTAAATGAGAAGGTGTGTCCAAACTTTTGGTCTGTACTGTATATGGTGAAAAATTGGTAAAAAATACAACATTTTTTGACATTATCTTTCTGTTTTTCAATACACTTTTTGTTCATCTGTCAACAAGCTTGTGTATTCCCTCATCAAAACACATTTTAGGCTGAACTGGAAATCATGGATACATTGCTGTCTTCCCCCCTTCATCAGGCTTGAATCATCCTTGTAGGGCTTTTTTTAGGAGACCACATAGGTGATAGACCCAATAGAGTAAGTTCATGTGCACGCTCAACGTTGGCATCAGTTGTGGACATGGACGACTCGTTCTTCATGGATAACGCTTGTGCCACCTTCCTTTAACTTCTTTATCCATTCATACACACTTCTTCATGATCGAACACTTTCTCTTTACTGTGCACAAAGTCTTTAATAAGTATCGGCATCAGGCACCCTAAGACCACCAAGAACGATTCACTGAAAGCTGCTCTCCTTTCTACTGAGGAACATTCTGCCATGCTGAGTGCACTTGGGCAAATCATCAAGATCCGCTGCTGGCAGCTCCCTGTGTAATCACCGACCAGTGACGTCCCAGATGTGTTCGATGAGAAACAAATCCGGAGACACTGCAGCCTTGGTAGCACATTTAGGTTACACAGGCTGCTCACAGTAGCACGAACTACATGAGGCCTGGGGATATTGTGTTGAAAAATGGCTCCTGGGACATTTTGGAGAAATGGCCGTACCACTGGTCCCACGACCAAATCAATTTAACACCTAGCTGTATGTGTACCTGGAATGAAGGATACAGAGGTCTGACTACCGTACATTATGCCACCCCATACCATAATTGTGGGAATAGGACTGGTGTGAAGTTCATGGTTTGGTCTTCACGTGGTTTAAATTTTTTCATAATTTGCTTATCATTAAGATAAGATTAAGATAAGATGTGATTTCCATACTTCCACGACTTTTCCTTCTTGGTGTTGAGGAGTGTATATATATAATTTTTTGTGATCTACAATAATAAGCAGCAAATTTATCTAACTTTATTTTAATTTTTAATTTTGAAACAAAAACAGATTATTTGTTACTGTATTTGAACATTTTTGTTTAGTACCACTCATGGACTTCACTATCATTTGCAAAAAACACTAAAATACAGAAGTATATAATATTCCTCACAGACATCCGATTAGACCTTGTCTCCTTCTGTCATGCCAGGTGTGGGAAAGACTTAGTGCAACACAGAGGGAAAGGGAGCCCATACACTAGGGAAAGTAGGAAGTGGAGACCTCCTAGTCTGGTCTAGTGTCACCCTGTCTCAACTACCGTCCCTATATTGCCTCTTCAGCAATCGCCGCACGCCTGCCTCTTCCTGTCTTTCCCTGGCATATGGGTAAGGCTAGGAATGAGAGGAGATGAGCACTAGTCAATCTCCACTAAACTCTATAGACAACAAGTATAGACAAACAGGGGGAGAATGCTTAGCTTTAGACGACTCCAGACAAATGCGAACTCGGCCTCAAGCTCCAGAGAGGAGGAAGTACTGCTCTTGCTAAGCCTTCACAAGTGAAAATTAATATAGCCGGCACCTCCCTCTCAGACACACCAAGTATATATACACCCAGGCCAGGGAGCTAATTACCAGAGGGAGGTAGCCGCTATGTCCTAGAGACAGCCTTTCATCTAAGAAGATGTCTGTAATGCCAAACGTAGAGATCTCCTGCAACCAACTGCAGAGTGACTGTCTGTCACTGCTGATACACCCGTGACACCTTCGGTCTAACCGATTCGATGCCAAGTTTGCTATTGACTGTAGAATCTAAATAGTTAAGTAGGGATCGGAGAAGTCTCAACCCTGGTTGCTGTAGCAGGGTGCCAGTTGTATGTTAGAGTTGACTCCTGCAGGTTAAAGCTTGGGTTCAGCTCCTTAGTCCACACCGCATGAGCATCATACATGCACAGCTTCTTGCATTACGGCCTGCTTACCCGAGGTGTACTTATTTGAGACAGGACAGGAAGGGATTGAAGTCTTTTGAGCATCTTTTAATTGCTTCAGGTTTCCAAAGAAGCCCAGTGATTAAAAGAAGTGACCTGACCATTCTTCAGGTGGCTTGCAATCTGAAGACACTCTATACTTTACGGGGAAGTCAAAGGGAAGACCTGGACATCTTCTTGAGAAAAGAAGGAGACACCCCAAGTGCAATAGGATCTTAACCTATGGTTGAAAATCAAGGTAAGGGAGAGGCAACTGCTCACCTTACAGGGTTGTTTAACCCACAACTGAAGAATCAAGTAGAACAGCTGCTGCAGCACCCTCGAGCCGGGAAATCCCGTCATTTAGAACAACCAGTAGGAGAATAGGGGTGGTAGTGTACACTGCCAATGTCAGACTCAAGAAACCAAAGGATGATACGGTTTATTCTCTATGTGTTTCAAAGTTGGACCAACTTCTTAATCAAAAGAACCACAGTATTCAATACTGTGGTTCTCCTGATTACCAGCACCGACTCCCACCCCTCTTCTCCTTCTAGTTGGCATCTTCTTGAGCGTTTTACCAGCATTTTTGCTTCAAAAATGGTTAGAGGTTTCTTTAATGTTGAATTTGCTGACTGCAAATCCTGTGCAGTCAGATTTTGTAGTCATGTACTACTTACTTGCACTGGCTTTTTGCTTTTTTTACCCTCCATAGGTTACCAACAAGAAGGGGCAGATAATGTATTGGTGTTTCCCAAACAGGGGTCCTTCAGAATCAGGTCAAGGCTTTTCCAGAAGATGTGTCAAGTCTTTAATAGGGAAGACAAGCTTAATTTTGCACGCCCGCAGAAGCTTGGCAAGGGGGCAAGCATTGCACTAGGAATGGGACAAATGGGGAAGCCGATACATACATTTGGTAATCACTGAGGCATAGAAAACACAACTAGAATATCACTTGACACCGCCTATGGACTAGAGTGGTTCTGAGTTTTTTTTTAGCCCCCATGTATAAAAGGAAACTTTGGCTCCACATCATGTTTTCAAAGCTCAGACGTGAATATCTGCAAAATATGTCTCATAAGTTATGTTAAACATTTGCCATCTACTGTATGTATTTTACCTAATTGAATCATAATTTACCAGTGCCTCCCTTTTTTTTGCAATTTTTATCTGCTAAATATGTTTGGTTGGTCGCTGGCCATTTTATGGCTTCTGCTATCCATATTCCTGGCTTGTCTTACAACAGCTGGTGTACTCTGGAAACACGCTGTTTTTCTCAAGGCATTTTATGAATTCTGACATACCCTGATGTCACTATCAGCAGCCCGAAAGGCTTAGTATAAGTGACATTTGTGACCGACCAATTGGAAATACTCTTGTGGTTTTTAGCCTGTGGCCAATATAATGTGGATTGGAATACGATTTACCCTTCATGCTATGACGCGGAAAGATTTTTAATCAATCAACTAAATTCTTAATTTAGAAAATGAAAAAAAAAAAGAAAAAGTAAAATGTAAAATGTAAAGAATATATAATAAAAAAAATTTGGAAACCTACACCATTTGAGGAATGGAAGAGTTCATCTTTGACATCTGATTTATTTTAATATTCACTGAAATTAGTTCCCAGTTCATACAATGATGTGGCGCCCTGCTGTGCACTGGTACCACAGAACCTAGAAGAATCTCAAGGAGGTACGTCAGTTCCTGGGACTGGTCGGGTATTACCGGAGATTTGTAAAGGACTACAACCAGAGTCAGCATGGGTTTGTAACTAACAAGTCATGTCAGACTAACTTAATTTCCTTCTATGACAGAATCACTGACTGGGTGGATCAGGGAAATGCTGTAGATATAGTATATCTTGACTTCAGCAAAGCATTTGACAAAGTATCTCACACCATCCTTATTGAAAAAATGACCAAGTATGCAATGGACCAGGCAACTGTTAGGTGGATTCATAACTGGCTAAGTGATCGGACTCAAAGGGTGGTTGTAAATGGCTTCACATCCAGCTGGATGAATGTCTCAAGTGGGGTACCACAGGGCTCTGTCCTGGGACCTGTATTGTTCAACATCTTCATCAATGATTTAGATGTAGGAATTGAGGGTAAACTGATTAAATTTGCTGATGACACAAAGCTAGGAGGGATAGCTAATACTAGAGAAGAGAGAGAGAGGATTCAAAAAGACCTAAATAAACTGGAGCAGTGGACTGCAACCAACAGAGTGGTTTTTAACAGGGAAAAATGCAAAGTACTACATCTGGGCAATAAAAATGAAAAAAGCATATACAGAATGGGAGGAATAGAGCTAAGCAACAGTACATGTGAAAAAGACTTAGGTATACTAATAGATCATAGACTGAACATGAGTCAACAGTGTGATTCAGCAGCAAAAAAGGCAAATACAATTCTGGGATGTATTAACAGAAGCATACAGTCTAGATCACGTGAAGTCATTATCGGTCTTTACTCCTCTTTGGTCAGACCTCATCTGGAATGCTGTGTACAGTTTTGGGCACCACATTTTAAAAAAGACATAGACAAACTGGAACAAGTTCAGAGAAGAGCGACCAGAATGGTGACTGGTCTGCAAACCATGTCCTATGAGGAACGGTTGCAGGATTTGGGAATGTTTAGCTTGCAAAAAAGAAGACTGAGAGGAGACTTAATAGCTGTCTACAAATATGTCAAGGGCTGTCACATTGTAGAAGGATCATCTTTATTCTCATTTGCACAAGGAAAGACTAGAAGCAATGGGATGAAACTAAATGGGAGGAGACACAGATTAGATATTAGAAAAAACTTTTTGACAGTTAGGGTGATTAATGAGTGGAACAGGCTGCCACGAGAGGTGGTGAGTTCCCCTTCAATGGACGTCTTCAAACAGAGGCTGGACAGACATCTGTCTGAGATGATTTAGTGAATCCTGCTTTGAGCAGGTGGTTGGACCAGATGACCCAGGAGGTCCCTTCCAACTCTACCATTCTATGATTCTATGATTCTACACCAAGAAGGCAGCACCTTTGCAAGATTTCCTGGTAGGACAGTCCCACAGAAGCAACCCCCCCCCTTCCAGTGGGGTAAAGAGCAGGCTGAGTCCTTTGCAGTGATGAAAGAGATCCTGACTGGCGAAGAAATCCTGGCCTACCCTGACTGCAGCCAACCTTTCCTGCTGTACACTGATGCCAGCAACGAGGGACTAGGAGCTGTGTTAAGTCAGAAGCAGTATGGCAAAGAGAAGGTGATTGCCTATGCCAGCAGGAAGCTCCGTCCTACCGAGAGGAATCCAGAAAACTATAGCTCCTTCAAGTTGGAGCTCCTGGCCTTGGTCTGGGCCATCACTGAACGACTCAAGCACTACCTGGCCTCCACAAAGTTCACGGCCTATACTGACAACAACCCCTTGACATATCTAGAGACAGCCAAGTTGGGAGCCATGGAACAGCGTTGGATGGCCCGTCTGTCAAACTATCAGTTCATCATCAAGTACCGGGCAGGCCACAAGAATGGCAACGCCGATCCCCTATCCAGAATGCCTCACCAGTCGGACACTGAAGAAGAAGTGGATGATCTGGAGGAGATTGAGCTACCTGCCTTCCATAGAAATGGGATGATCCACGAGCAGCGCACCTCCAGCAGGTATCGTGGTAAGACACTAAACCCTTTACCTCACCACAGTTGGAAAGAGACCCAGGACAGCGACCAGGTTGTCAGCCGCATCAAGGAACTGCTAACCCAGGAAGGTTCCTCCCTGGAGAAGGACGCTTCTCCACAAGCCAAGCAACTGTGGAATGAGAGAAGCAAGCAGTTCATCTATAGAGAGAAGCTGTACCGAAGGTACGTTAACCCCAGGACTCATGAGATGGTATGGCAGATCGTAGTGCTCAGGACAAACATCCAGATGGTGTTGGAGGTCTACCACGATCAAGCAGGGCACTTTGGCTGGAAAAAGCTGGAAACCCTCCTGAAGGGTCGGTTTTATTGGGTTGGAATGCGGAGTTCCATAGAGACGTGGTGCCGGAATTGTGGACCCTATAGCCTCAGAAGAAAAGACTACAGCAGCCAGAAGGCACCCCTGCAGTCCATCAAGACAACCCAGACCCTGGAAATCGTCGCTCTGGATCACGTCAAGCTGTCACCCAGCAGGTCAGGCTACTCTTATGCCCTGACCATGGTGGATCACTACTCCCGGTTCCTGGTGGTAGCCCCCGTCAAGGATCTGACGGCAGAAACTGCAGCAAAGACGTTTCAAGCCTATTTCTGCAGGCCCCATGGATACCCGGATAAGGTGCTGATGGATCAAGGCCCAGCCTTTGAAGCTGAGCTGTTCAAAGAGTTTTGCCATCTGTATGGGTGTAAGAAGATTCGGACTACGCCGTACCACCCTCAAACTAATGGTCTATGCGAAAAGATGAATAATATAGTCATCGACCTGTTGAAGACCTTACCCCTGGAAGAAAGAAACCAGTGGCCAGACAGACTACCTGACCTGGTAGATCTCTACAATCACATACCTATGAGTTCCACCAATTGTACTCCAGCGTACCTCATGAGAGCAAGACCCGGAAAGTTGCCCATGGACCTGGAGCTTGGAGTGGTAGAGCCGGAAGCAGATATGTTCACGGAAGACTGGGATACGACTCGAAAGGAGCAGTACAAGAGAGTACAGGCCTGTGTCGAAGACAGTCTAAGTAGGGTGAGAGATAAGCAGGAAGCACAGCACAACAAGAGTGCACCAGCCGAACCCTTGACACCTGGAGAAGTTGTGCTGAAACGAAAGAGAAGAAGCCACAAGCTTGATGACCAGTGGGAAAGAGAACCTTACACTGTGTTGAATTCCAGATTCGACAATAGGAAAATCTGTCTGATTAGCAAAGACGGAGGGAGAATGACTGCAACGGTATCAAGAGACCATCTGAAGTTGTGCCCAAGTCCGCTGAAGCCCCAGGAGGAAGTTCCTCTCACCCTACCGGAGGAGCCTAAAGAAGAAGTACTCCATACTGTCTGAGGCGATTTCCCGGCAGATTGGCCTCAACTGGATGGAGCGGTAATAATGCCTGTGCTACACTTCTACCAACAGCCAGAAGACCCTCCACTGCAAGTAAGACCTGTAAGTGCCCCAGAAGAGCCTGCTCAGGAAGAATCCCCGGAAGAAGGATCACCGGTAGAAGCAGAGCCAGTAGGCCCAGTAACCAGTGTACTTGCCAGTCCCGTAGAGAGGTTAAGGCAGTCTTGCAGTCCACCAACACATAGAGCGGAAAATAGCACAAGCATCCACACTACACGCATCCCAGCACTAGATAGGTCATCACGTAGCACAAAAGGCCAGACCCCTGTCAGGTATAGAGAGTGAATAAAGAAACACTGACAGTATAAATAGTTACCCCGTAGGGTATGTTCCTGTAATAATGTCATGTATTTATTTATTTATTTATCTTGCCTTGCTAATGGACAATTTATGTGACACAGACACTTCTAATTGCATTTAGTTACCCGTAAGGGTATATATAAAGGACTCCGTGGCTGAGGACTGTGAGCAGCCCAAAAACTGTCATGTACATAGTTGCACTCCCTGGAGTGCCCCTTAAGTGACCACGGAACAAAAACCCATTTGGCGTGGCGGAAGACGTGGTCCAGCACCTAGATCACCTATGCCCTGTAGCCACGCCCAGGGCCTACGTTGAGGGTTTTCAGGCGGGTCCCTCATGTTCCTTCATCGGTGAAATGGACACCAGGTTACGGGACTTATTGTAACTTAATTAATGTTATTTATAATTGTTATTATTGTATTATAATGTTACCTGTAACGTTCAAGAAAAGTGCCTCCCATAAAGGGAAGAAATGTTTTTGTTTAACCTGTTTTGAGAAAAATGCTTCAGTCCAGCAGTAATGAGTTTTACTAGGGGGGGATGTGGCACCCTGCTGTGCACTGGTGCCACAGAACCCAGAAGGGTGCATGGATGGACTTCTCCACAAGAGGCCCTCACACATTCACACACCTCCACCCTACCACCTCAGACCAGCAGAGGGAGCCCGTTAGGGATATATATATAGGGAGGGTGGAGCCAGGCAGCTCAGTTCTAGTTTAGAGTTTAGTGTGCTCAGTGAGAGAGCAGCATGCAGGCTGCTGTGTGAGGCAAGTTGAGGCCTACAGCACGCACTGAAGCCTAGTGAAGGCCCCGAGTGTGGCCGAAGGCGAGAGGAGAAGGAAGAAGTAGCGAGGGGGCAGAGGAGCATACCAGGCTCACCCCGAGATATATACCGGACACCGGGTCCGCGCCTACGGGGACCCTTTATACCCAGTAGGGACCACCGGAACCCCTGGAGGACTACAGGTCCCAGGTTTGCCAAACGCTGACTACAGTACCAGGGCTAGGAGTCACGGAGGCCCCAGCATCCAGGGAGAGTAATCTCCAAGAGGAAGCCCTACCACCAGGTCAGCAGGTGCAAGGGAGAGAGAGACAGTAACCAAGGCAGGCCAGAACCACATACACATATTCCACAGGAGTCCTATGACTCAAGGACACTTGGGCTTGGTGTTCTGTTTTGGATCTGCATTCTGAAGAATTATTTTAGACAAATATAGTAAACATATTTATGGATTATTTTGAAATGTATTGGAATAACTCAGTTTTAGAAATGATCACACGCCAATGGATAAGTGAGCCGCTATGGTTGATTGAGTACTTGGTAAGAATACAATAGAATAAAAAAAATCAATCATCAGTGTTATTTTGCATGGGCCATTCCTCTGGGAGGCAGAATCCACAATCCAATACAGTCTACAATCCCAATGGGAATTTGATTTTAAAATCCACCATAAGACAGAGATCAACTTCTGTTGCAATTTAGGCATCATGTATTCCTACTTCAATCATTTTTGTGATACATGCAGTTAATTAATGATTAATTCTCTAATGTCTGTACCATAGTAAATGCCATACTACCCTAACCTTAAATTAGGACCTGTCACATGCTTAAAAAAATCGAGTTAAAATTTTAAATATTCCTGAGGTCCCCTGATTCTGCCTCTCTTTTTCATTTTGTGCTGCATGACTCCATTGCAGAGATATTCACATTTGTTTCTTCTGGAGCGCAGTATGTGAAATCTCTGCTTTGCTGCCCAACTGGGCGTTTCTTCATAGTTTTCTCTGGGGGCGTGCACTTTCACCCCTCTCTTCCAGATGCTGCCAATCACAGCTCAACAGCATCAAGACTGATAGGCTTCTAGATAAGGTGCTGCGCTGTGATTGGCAACATCTGAGAGAATGCGATAAAAGCACACGCCTCCAGGGAAGACTCTGAAGAAACACCTAGTTTGCAAGCAGAGATTTCACATGTTGTGCTCCAGAATAAACAAATGTAAATATCTCTGCAATAGAGCAATACAGCACAAAATGGAAAAGAGTGGCAGAATCAGGGGATCTCAGGGATTTTTACAAAGTATATAACTTAATTTTTTGTAGTGATAGGTCCTTTTTAAGTGTTCATCTTATAACGTTTTTTCTCTACTACATTTTACTTCTGAGTTAAATTATAAAATTCAAGGGAGTATGGAATTGTAACAAAGACTGATCTGTTATTGAGTTCCATGGCAGCTGTTAACTTCTCTGTAATAGTGGCTGAAGGCAACTTTATTATTTGAACGTGTAGCTCCAAGATTCATGTCCACAGGATAGATGATAAGTTTCTGACTATTAAGACCCCCACTGATCATGAGAATGGGAAACCTGTGTCTCCCATTTAAATAGGGCTTGTGTATGCATGGTGGCATTCAAGTGAAAGACTATGGGATGGATGAAGATAGCCATGCACTGCAATGTACTAGGCTATGTCCGTCAGGCTTGTACACTTTGAATGGACCGACACTGTGCATTTGATTAAAATGGAGGACCCTGGTACTTATGATCAATGGGAGTCCCATGTTGGGTACCACCAGTTATCAGATACTTATAACTGAACGGGGGTCTTGTACCCCCTAAACAGAGATTCTGTAGTGCACACGTGGTGCCACGCCATTCGAGATCTACTAGACTGATGAAGAAAGCCGAGCTCTATATTTGGCGATCTCTGTTAGTCCCATAGACTGTGAATGGACTGGCATGGTGCATGTGTGACGCCTCTACTCGAAAAGCCCTTTTCTTTACCCTGGGAGATGGGGGACTCGGAGTCGGGTCCTATGATGGAGAGATGGGGTGCAGCCATGGCCCGGACCCGACCCGTGCTCAGGGCCGTCACATTAAAAGGATGGTGTGGGCTTATCCGGGTTGATTGGCTGATTTACGACTGTGTGGTGCAGAATAAACAGTCCGGAGGCCATAGGGTTGAACTTCCAAGGCTTTACTCACTTTAGAGTTGGCAGAAGGAAGGCGACTCCCTGCTCCCCGCGGAGTCCTGCGGTCACCAGGGACGGGGGTCCGACAACCTCCGAGTAAGTCCAGCATTCAATCGGGACCCTATACCAGAGTGTTCCTGAACTACAGACAGAATCCTTTCCTGTCCGTGTGTGTGCGAATAGCCGGGTCTCCCTCTGAGCTCCTCTCAAAACAAGGGTACGGGTGGCAGCTCCGCTCCTTCCGATACCCGGTGGGATCCTCAGGGCCTACCTAGCTTTCCCGACGAAGACATGGCGTAGCAAGGTCGGGTGTCGGGGGCCGGTACCCCTCTTGCAGCCGGACTCCCTCTGAATATATCAGGTGGTGAGGACAGGTGGCGTACTCCGCTCCGTCTGCATCCTCCCTGGGATCCATTTGCTATGGAGCTACACTCTTAAGCTCCGGGCCTGCTTGGTCATGGTCCTTGACCGGGTTGAGACATTCCTCGTCTGCAACCTGCCCCTCGTCCCAAGGCCGGGGTGCGAGGGCTGTGTCTCCATCTGCCGCAGGCCCACACAGGATCCACGTTCAGGGTGAGAGATCACAGTAGAACAGTCAAAAAAGAACCCAGAACCAAGATGGCTTTTTATTAATTATGAAATTTACAGTGTCACTAAATTGTGAGTCCTCCACCCTCACCCACTAACTGGTTCCCCTAACTCTTGGTTCCCCAGTCTCCCTGTAACCAGGAAGGCAGCACCTAGTGCATTCTAGCCCCCTGTGGTGGAAAAATGTGGTGTTGGATGGAAAGGTTGAGTCACGACCATCACACTGTTCTTACCTCAGAGGAGGAATACTACACTTCATTAGAGAAGTGCAGCATCCCTGTGGCGGTCGACCCCTCAGGGGCGCCACACATGCACATGTTGTATCTATGCTGTTACATTCATAATGGGGGAATAGGATCACTGTTCTTGCGATCGATGGGGATTCCAGCAGTAGATCAGTCACTTTTTTACCATTATGAAGAACTGTGGTCCTGCAGCCCTTATGTGAACAAGCTGTACTTGCAGATGCACATTCAAAGTCTATGGAACTGATGAAGCATTGCTACATTCCGTAGTTGACTATCTCAATCAGTTCTATAAAAACGTACGTCATACGTTATGCATGCCTGATAGACGGTTAGTTCAAATGGGGGACATGAGAACTCAGTTCTTGTGATCGACAGGTAGTCCCACCAGTGGGACCTCTAGCGATCAGGCATTTATCGATTATCTTATACTTATCTATTTAGGGATAACCCCTTTAACTTTATAGCTATGTACACACGTTACGTTTTTGCTGCGTTTTTTTTATGCAAATTTTAAGCTGCGTTTTACAGTACCAGCAGAGTCTATGAGAGTTCAGAAATCTCATGCACACACATTGTTTTTTTTCTCCTGACTGATTTGGAAAACTGCTGCGTTTTTGCTAACTGCAGCATGTCACTTCTTTTAGTGTTTTTGCAGCGTTTTTTCACCAATAGAAAGCAATGGGTAAGTGAAAAAATGCCACAAAAAATGCAATTATCAGGTTTTCCTGCGTTTTTAGTGAAAAAAAACATGTACAGCAGTATGTGAAACCCATTTATTTTTGTGATTTTCCCAAGTTTAAACCATAATGTCTTGGAGTTCATGGCAGTTGAGAATAGCAGTTAGGATTAGTACAGTTTAATTAACCTAGTGGCCGACCAAAGTGTGAAAGTAAACAGTGTCCTACAAACTCAATTCTCTGTCAATGTCTTAGGTAAACTATTCCCGACGAATTCACCTCTCCCCGCTGTTACATTTGTAATTGTGTATTTTTTCATGAACTCATGAACTTTTTTGTTCGGAATAGTCACTATTTTTTCAGACATAAAAATATTTTTGCACTAAATAATTTGATCCAATTGCCCTTTTTCCAAAAATAGTTTTATGGTTTCATATATGTCTGCCATTGGTAACCTGTGTTCATACTTCTATGGTGGAAACAAAGCTGAACTTTGGGATTTTGAAAAACGCAGCAAAACCAGCTTTTTGTAAGCAGCTTCTTTACTGCCAAGAAAGCAGGTTATGCCTGCAGAAAAAAAAAGCAGCAAAAATGCAAAGTGTGAACATAGCCTATGGGTGTTTTATGAAAAACATTGAATTTGGAGCCCTGTATCTGAGAAATGGAGCTATTGAAAGACATGATAAAAATAATTAACGGAAATTTTTGAATATTCACTTTAAATATTCGTACTATATGGCTGTAAAATGTTGCTATTACCGAACTCTCTTTGATTTCTGTTTCTGTAGCCGTATGGTTGAATGACACCAAGAATTTACTTATAGAAATCTCTCCAGAGAGTCAAATCTTAATAATTCCAGGAAATGTAAATCGCTTATGATGTCGAAAGGAAAAACCGCATCATTGTGATTCAGTAATAGCCAAATATATGATCATTAACTCTATATCAGATGCTAATCTTGCTGTATTCCCTAGTCCATTTAGGGAGAAAATGTCTAGATTAATTGCAAATAATTCAATTTCTTCTCCCTGTAGAACGCAGCTCGCTTCAATCTGAAACACTCACAATTAATTTCAATAAAATTTAAGGCTGAAGTCGCCAGTGTTAATGGCATTTACTTCAGCTTGAAGGATTTTAATATGAATTTAAGGTTTTCCTCTCCCCACCATCTGTCCATGGTATGAAGTGAACTAGAGTTAATGGATGCGCAAGTTCAGCTGCTTTTTTTTATATCCAGTCAGAGAGTAAAGATGTCAGTGACTTATTACTCTTATTTCCTTGTTATATATGAAAAGTACATTAAAGTTCAGTGTTTCTCTTCCATTTTTCATCTGCTTGGTCCTTAGTTTCTTTAGTTAATGTCAGAGATAGGGGGCAGGGACAGGCTGGGGCAGAGGAGCAGGCTGGGCCAGAGGGGCAGGCTGGGGCAGGGACAGGCTGGGGCAGAGGAGCAGGCTGGGGCAGAGGAGCAGGCTGGGGCAGGGACAGGCTGGGGCAGAGGAGCAGGCTGGGCCAGAGGAGCAGGCTGGGGCAGAGGAGCAGGCTGGGCCAGAGGGGCAGGCTGGGGCAGAGGAGCAGGCTGGGGCAGAGGGACAGGCTGGGGCAGAGGAGCAGGCTGGGGCAGAGGAGCAGGCTGGGCCAGAGGGGCAGGCTGGGGCAGGGACAGGCTGGGGCAGAGGAGCAGGCTGGGGCAGAGGAGCAGGCTGGGCCAGAGGGACAGGCTGGGGCAGAGGAGCAGGCTGGGGCAGAGGAGCATGCTGGGCCAGAGGGGCAGGCTGGGGCAGGGACAGGCTGGGGCAGAGGAGCAGGCTGGGGCAGAGGAGCAGGCTAGGGCAGAGGAGCAGGCTGGGCCAGAGGGGCAGGCTGGGGCAGAGGAGCAGGCTGGGGCAGAGGAGCAGGCTGGGCCAGGCAGGCAGAAGGGCCCATGTCAGCCAGGCAAAACCACACATTTAAAAGTGCAGTGCTGGCCCACGCTATAACGGTATAAGTAGAAAGGATACAATGGCGGCATTTACAGCACAACTGCAGCGGGGGCGCACTGTTTTCTGCACCCATCAGCGAGCCGGCGGGGTGTCGATGGGATGCCATGACAGCCAGGGTTCTACGGAAGACCCCTGTGCCTGTCATGAAGGAACTTTTGTGAAAGCCAGCCTATAGCTGGAGTTTATAGGAGACCTTGGTTTTTGCTATATAATGCTATGGCATCGCTGTATATAGCACAAGCGATAAGACAATTGCAGGTTCAAGTCCCCTGAGGGGACTAACGAGTACAGTGATAAGTGAGAAAAGTTTAAAAAAATCTGAAAATAAAAAAATAAAAGTTCAAATCAACCCACTTTTCTCCCATTAAAAATTAAGAAACAAAAAAATGTAAATACACATATTTGGTATCACTGCTTTTGTAAAAGTTTGTTCTATCAAAATCTAAAATGAATTGATTTGATTGGAAAATTATGTAATGGGAAAAAAAAAATCAGAACTCCAGAACTGCGGTTTTTCTGCCACCACGACAACACAAAAAATGATAGCAATAAAAATATTGGCTCTGGGTGCAAAAACAAGCCCTAACACAGCTCCATATCCCAAAAATGTAAAACGTTATGGCTCTTGAAAAATGGCATCACAAGCAAATGTATTTATTTAACAAATTTCTAATTTTTTTTCACCAGTTAAAGGGGTAGTCCCACCTCCAAGATCCCATCCCAATATGTAGTAGGTGTAATAATAATAATAATATTAGCAAATACCTCCAATTTGAATTGTAGTATAGTTCTTCTGATTCTCTGTCTCTTTCCTCATGTACAGGCATTACAGGACCTTAGGTACGACGACTAGCAGCTAGCTAACTAACTGTCACTATATCAGTGGTCGTAACCATGGATATCTAAGGTCCTGCAATTCCCTGCACTTCCCTGCACATGAGGTGGGATAGGATGTTGGAGATGGGAATACCCTTTTAAGTAAAACAAAAACTGTACATGTTTGATATCTATGTAATCGTACTGACCTGGAGAATCATATTGCCAGGTCATTTTTATTGTAAAATAAATGCTACAAATAAAAACCCCAAAAAACTATTGCGGAATTGCCCTTTTTTTTTTTGATATTTCAATGTTTTTTCCCGCTTTCTAGTACATCACATGATAAAAGGGATGGTGTCATTCAAAAGTACAACTCGTCCCGCAAAAAACAAACCTTCACATGGCTAAAACGTTATGGCTGTTAAATTAAGGAGTGGACAAAACAAAAGCGCAAAAACTAAAAATTGCCTGCTTCATAAGGGTTTAATAAATCTGTAAAGGGTCTTTCACATCTTTGTTAGGGAATACCATTTGTCCTTCCAGTTTTAGGAACAGACAAGTTCAAATATCATGATGGCCGTTAACAACCCGCATCAGCCCACCCCCATGACAGGCTCCTGGGTTGTGGATTGGTTGCCATGGCAGGCCCCATTGCTGCCATGTTGGTTCTTCCATGAAGCCCAGCCTAAGGTTGGGGCTCCTAGGAAAACGTCTATTTCACTATGTACTGCAATACTGTGGTATTCCAGTATATACTAACATCGGTAAAATGATCACAGTTTTTTTTTTTAAAGAATAGAATTCCAAAAATGCTGTTGTCGTACCTACATAGTAAGCTCTGTTCCGTTTCTGTATCTATGTAGTAATCTCAGTTCTTTTCCCGTATTAATGCAGTAAACTGGATTCTGCTCCCATATCTATGTAGTAAGCTTTGTTCTGTTCCCATATCTTTCTAGTAAGCTCGGTTCTGTTCCCATATCTTTTTATATGTAAAAAGCTTGGTTCTGATCCTGTATCATTGTAATAAACGTTGTTCTGTTACCGTATCTATGTAGTAAGCCTGATTTTGTTCCCGTATCTATGTAGTAAGCTCAGTTCTTTTCCCGTATCTTTGAATTAAGCTCAGTTCTGTTCCTGTATATTTGAAATAAGCTTGGTTCTGTTCCCATATCCATGTAGTAAGCTCGGTTCTGTTCCGATATCTTTGAAGGAAGCTTGGTTCTGTTCCTGTATCTATGTAGTAAGCTCTGTTCTGTTCCCGTATCTATCCCAGAAGGCCCAAGCCTAACCTCACCTTCTGAGACTCTAGTGAAGACCAGGCAGCCACTTAGTTACACCCCTCCAGGGTAAGCCCAGACAGTGGCACAGTATCAGGTACAATGCATGCTGGTAAGTGGGTGGGGTGAAGGGAGGTAGGGAGGAAGTTGTAGTATCTTTAGTGCTGGCAGAATGTTGATGCAAAGAAATTACCTATGCAATACTATTTTTTTGTATTGTTTTTAACCAAATATCCCAATGTCTAGTAGGGGATTTTTCTCTAAACACTGGGAAGGCTTTATCATGTTTTTTATACAGTGGAAACCAGAAGTTTACATACACTATATAAGAAGACACATATTCATGTTTTTCTCAATATCTGACATGAAATCAGAATAAACCTTTCCCGTTTTAGGTCAATTAGGATTACCATAATTTTTAATATTTGCCAAATGCCAGAATAATGAGAGAGAGAATGTTTTAAGGCATTTTTATTGATTGATAATTTTCACTAGATGACTAGTAGAGATGAGCGGTGTTCGACTAGAACTGTTCGCCAATCTCAAATTCGAGCTGTTTTGGGCGGTGTTCGAGTTGTTCGACGAACCCGAACGATTTGCAAAAAATTCGGCTGTTCGAGGTTATGTTCGATAACTGTTCGTGCACCAAAAGCGTGTCCTGCATGTCTGGCGCTATTTAGAGCACCAATCATGCAGGAATTGTCTGCCACTCACTGTAATGCCACAGCCATGGTGGTTGTGGCATTACAGTGATTGCCCATATCGATGGGAACAGTGCCAACAGTGAAACATGAAAAGCCGGCAATTCAGCAGCGGCATACACCTGTACCCGACAATTTAGAACCGAAAGAATAGAGCTTCACACATAGATTAGATAGATATAAACATGTCAGCCACATATATACGAAGTACAGTGACAGTGCTGCTTACTGTACTTGTCATTTAGCGTAAAGGATTTATCAAAAAAAATAATAGTGTTTTCATGCACCGTCTCTTTAAAAAAGCCGGCCGGCAATTCAGCAGCGGTACCCGACAATTTAGTATAGAAGGAATAGAGAATCACACATAGATTAGATAGATAGAAACATGTCAGTCACATATATAAGAAGTGCAGTGACAGTGTTGATTACTGTACTTGTCATTTAGTGTAAAGGATTTATTTAAAAAAATAATAGTGTTTTCATGCACTGTCTCTTTAAAAAAGCCGGCCGGCAATTCAGCAGCGGTACCCGACAATTTATAACAGACAGAATAGAGCATCATACATAGATTAGATAGATAGAAACATGTCAGTCACATATATATGAAGTACAGTGACAGTGTTGCTTACTGTACTTGTCATTTAGCGTAAAGGATTTATCAAAAAAAATAATAGTGTTTTCATGCACCGTCTCTTTAAAAAAGCCGGCCGGCAATTCAGCAGCGGTACCCGACAATTTATAACAGACAGAATAGAGCTTCACACATAGATTAGATAGATAGAAACATGTCAGTCACATATATATGAAGTACAGTGATAGTGTTGGTTACTGTACTTGTCATTTAGTATTAAAATAAAGGATTTATTATTAAAAAAATTGGCGTGGGGTTCCCCTTAATTTTAGGCTCTAGCGGAGGTTAAGCAGACGGCTGGGGCAGATGTTTGAAGCCTGGGAAGGGGGTAATACCCACGGAGCTTCCCAGGCTACTAATATCAGCCCCCAGCTGAATACATAGCCTTTACTAGCTATTAAAATGGGGGACCCCCCAAAAAAAATGACGTGGGGTCCCCCCTAATTTAATAGCTAGCAAAGGCTAGGCAGACAGCTGGGGGCTGATATTAATAGCCCAGGAAGGGAGCCATGAATATTGGCCCCCTCCCAGGCTAGAAACACCAGCCGTCAGCCGCCCCAGAAATGGCGCATTCATAGGATGCGCCAATTCTGGCACTTAGCCTCGCTCTTCCACGCTGCCCTGGTGCGGTGGCAGGGGGTAATAGGGTTGGGGTTGATGTCAGCTTATAATGCCAGCTGACATCAAGCCCAGGTTAGTAATGGAGAGGCGTCTATAAGACACCCCCATTACTAACCCCATAGTCAAAGTTAAAAAAAACACAAACACCCAGAATAAAGTCCTTTAATTGAAATAAAGACACAATCATTTATTGTTCTAAATTAAACCATACTTACCATCACGCCCATTCCAGCTGAAGCCAACGATCTCCTGCAATAAAAGAAAAATAATAAAGCAACCTCATCCTTACCTTTCCATGGTTCCCACGACAGCTTCAGCTCTGCTACATCGAGATGACAGGCTGGACCGCAGAAGAACGCTGCCATCCAGCCTCTCATCCCGCAGACACTGAGAAGCGCAGGCTTGCTTGCGCTGCTCAGCGTCTCTCTGTGACGACATCCAGATGAGCCGAGTTCATGTCCAATGAACTCGGCTCACCTCATGCACGTCACTGACAGCGTGGGAAAATTCTCAAGCTGAAGCGGTGAGTGCAGGAGAATTCTCCCACGCTGTCAGTGACGTGCATAAGGTGAGCTCATGTCCAATGAACTCAGCTCACCTCCTGCACGTCACTGACAGCGTGGGAGAATTCTCCTGCACTCAGCGCTTCAGCGTGAGAATTCTCCCGCTGAAGCGCTGAGTGCAGGAGAATTTTCCCACGCTGTCAGTGACGTGCATAAGGTGAGCTCATGTCCAATGAACTCAGCTCACCTCCTGCACGTCACTGACAGCGTGGGAGAATTCTCCTGCACTCAGCGCTTCAGTGTGAGAATTCTCCCACGCTGAAGCGCTGAGTGCAGGAGAATTTTCCCACGCTGTCAGTGACGTGCATGAGGTGAGCCGAGTTCATTGGACATTAACTCGGCTCATCTGGATGCCCTCACAGAGAGACACTGTGGAGCGCAAGCAAGCCTGCGCTTCTCAGTGTCTGCGGGATGACAGGCTGGATGGCAGCGTTCTGCTGCGGTCCAGCCTGTCATCTCGATGTAGCAGAGCTGAAGCTGTCATGGGAACCATGGAAAGGTAAGGATGATGTTGCTTTATTATTTTTCTTTTATTTCAGGAGATCGTTGGCTTCAGCTGGAATGGGCGTGATGGTAAGTATGGTTTAATTTAGAACAATAAAGAATTGTGTGTTTATTTCAATTAAAGGACTTTTTTCTGGGTGTTGTGTTTTTTTTAAATACTTTACTAGAAATTCATGGTGGTCATGTCTAATATTGGCGTGACCCCATGAATTTCGGGCTTAGGGCCAGCTGATAATGCCAAGCTGGCCCTAACCCCTTTATTACCCAGTGAGCCACCGCATCAGGGCCCTGGATGAGTTGGGTACAGCGCCAGAAGATGGCGCTTCTATGAACGCGCCATTTTCCGGGGTGGCTGCGGACTGCAATTTGCAGCGGGGGTGGCCCAGAAAGCTTGGGCCTCCCTGCGCTGCGGATTCCAGCCCCCAGCTGCCTAGTTGTACCTGGCTGGACACAAAAACAGGGCGAAGCCCCACGTCAATTTTCTTTAAATTATTTCATGAAATAATTAAGAAAAAAAGGGCTTCCCTATATTGTTGTGTCCGGCCAGGTACAAATAGGCAGCTGGTGGTTGGGGTCAGCCCGTTCCTGCCTGCTGTACCTGGCTGGACACAAATATAGTGCGAAGCCCCACGTCAATTTTTTTTAAATTATTTCATGAATTTCCTGAAATAATTTAAAAAAATTGAAGTGGGGCTTCGCACTATATTTGTGTCCAGCCAGGTACAGCAGGCAGGAACGGGCTGCCCCCAGCCACCAGCTGCCTATTTGTACCTGGTTGGACACAACAATATAGGGAAGGCCTTTTTTTCTTAATTATTTCATGAATTTCATGAAATAATTAAAAAAAAAGTACGTGGGGCTTCGCCCTATTTTTGTGTCCAGCCAGGTACAACTAGGCAGCTGGGGGCTGGAATCTGCAGCGCAGGGAGGCCCAAGCTTTCTGGGCCCCCCCCGCTACAAATTGCAGTCCGCAGCCCCCCCCCGAAAATGGCGCGTTCATAGAAGCGCCATCTTCTGGCGCTGTACCCAACTCATCCAGGGCCCTGGTGCGGTGGCTCACTGGGTAATAAAGGGGTTAGGGCCAGCTTGGTATTATCAGCTGGCCCCAAGCCCAAAATTCATGGGGTCACGCCAGTATTAGACATGACCGCCATGAATTTCTAGTAAAGTATTTAAAAAAAACACAACACCCAGAATAAAGTCCTTTAATTGAAATAAAGACACAATTCTTTATTGTTCTAAATTAAACCATACGTACCATCACACCCATTCCAGCTGAAGCCAACGATCTCCTGCAATAAAAGAAAAATAATAAACCAACCTCATCCTTACCTTTCCATGGTTCCCACGACAGCTTCAGCTCTGCTACATCGAGATGACTGGCTGGACCGCAGCAGAACGCTGCCATCCAGTCTGTCATCCCGCAGACACTGAGAAGCGCAGGCATGCTTGCGCTCCTCACTGTCTCGCTGTGACGGCATCCAGATGAGCCGAGGTCATGTCCAATGAACTCGGCTCACCTCATGCACGTCACTGACAGCGTGGGAAAATTCTCACGCTGAAGTGCTGAGTGCAGGAGAATTCTCCCACGCTGTCAGTGATGTGCATGAGGTGAGCTCATGTCCAATGAACTCAGCTCACCTCCTGCACGTCACTGACAGCGTGGGAAAATTCTCCTGCAATCAGCGCTTCAGCGTGAGAATTTTCCCACGCTGTCAGTGACGTGCATGAGGTGAGCTGAGTTCATTGGACATGAGCTCACCTCTAGCTCACTAGTGTTGAGCCACCCCCGTAGTGTTCGGGTTCGGTTCGGTTCGTCGAACACCGGGATGTTCGAGGAACTGTTCGTCGAACTGTTCGTCGAACACCTTAGAACACCGTCGAACACCGTTAAAACCAATGGCAGGCAAACAAAAACACATAGAAACACATAGAAAACACCTGCAAAGGTGTCCAAAAGCTGACAAACTGCTCAGAAGACACTCTCTTTAAAAAAGCCGGCCGGCAATTCAGCATCTGTACCCGACAATTTAGAACAGAAAGAATAGAGCTTCACACATAGATTAGATAGATAGAAACATGTCAGTCACATATATAATAAGTACAGTGATAGTGTTGCTTACTGTACTTGTCATTTAGTGTAAAGGATTTATTTTAAAAAATAATAGTGTTTTCATGCACTGTCTCTTTAAAAAAGCCGGCCGGCAATTCAGCAGCGGTACCCGACAATTTAGAACAGAAAGATAGAGCATCACACATAGATTAGATAGATAGAAACATGTCAGTCACATATATATGAAGTACAGTGATAGTGTTGGTTACTGTACTTGTCATTTAGTATTAAAATAAAGGATTTATTATTAAAAAAATTGGCGTGGGGTTCCCCTTAATTTTAGGCTCTAGCGGAGGTTAAGCAGACGGCTGGGGCAGATGTTTGAAGCCTGGGAAGGGGGTAATACCCACGGAGCTTCCCAGGCTACTAATATCAGCCCCCAGCTGAATACATAGCCTTTACTAGCTATTAAAATGGGGGACCCCCCAAAAAAAATGACGTGGGGTCCCCCCTAATTTAATAGCTAGCAAAGGCTAGGCAGACAGCTGGGGGCTGATATTAATAGCCCAGGAAGGGAGCCATGAATATTGGCCCCCTCCCAGGCTAGAAACACCAGCCGTCAGCCGCCCCAGAAATGGCGCATTCATAGGATGCGCCAATTCTGGCACTTAGCCTCGCTCTTCCACGCTGCCCTGGTGCGGTGGCAGGGGGTAATAGGGTTGGGGTTGATGTCAGCTTATAATGCCAGCTGACATCAAGCCCAGGTTAGTAATGGAGAGGCGTCTATAAGACACCCCCATTACTAACCCCATAGTCAAAGTTAAAAAAAACACAAACACCCAGAATAAAGTCCTTTAATTGAAATAAAGACACAATCCTTTATTGTTCTAAATTAAACCATACTTACCATCACGCCCATTCCAGCTGAAGCCAACGATCTCCTGCAATAAAAGAAAAATAATAAAGCAACCTCATCCTTACCTTTCCATGGTTCCCACGACAGCTTCAGCTCTGCTACATCGAGATGACAGGCTGGACCGCAGCAGAACGCTGCCATCCATCCTGTCATCCCGCAGACACTGAGAAGCGCAGGCTTGCTTGCGCTGCTCAGCGTCTCTCTGTGACGACATCCAGATGAGCCGAGTTCATGTCCAATGAACTCGGCTCACCTCATGCACGTCGCTGACAGCGTGGGAAAATTCTCACGCTGAAGCGCTGATTGCAGGAGAATTTTCCCACGCTGTCAGTGACGTGCAGGAGGTGAGGTTAGGGCCAGCTTGGCATTATCAGCTGGCCCTAAGCCCGAAATTCATGGGGTCACGCCAATATTAGACATGACCACCATGAATTTCTAGTAAAGTATTTAAAAAAAACGCAACACCCAGAAAAAAGTCCTTTAATTGAAATAAACACACAATTCTTTATTGTTCTAAATTAAACCATACTTACCATCACGCCCATTCCAGCTGAAGCCAACGATCTCCTGAAATAAAAGAAAAATAATAAAGCAACATCATCCTTACCTTTCCATGGTTCCCATGACAGCTTCAGCTCTGCTACATCGAGATGACAGGCTGGACCGCAGCAGAACGCTGCCATCCAGCCTGTCATCCCGCAGACACTGAGAAGCGCAGGCCTGCTTGCGCTCCACAGTGTCTCTCTGTGAGGGCATCCAGATGAGCCGAGTTAATGTCCAATGAACTCGGCTCACCTCATGCACGTCACTGACAGCGTGGGAAAATTCTCCTGCACTCAGCGCTTCAGCGTGGGAGAATTCTCACGCTGAAGCGCTGAGTGCAGGAGAATTCTCCCACGCTGTCAGTGACGTGCAGGAGGTGAGCTGAGTTCATTGGACATGAGCTCACCTTATGCACGTCACTGACAGCGTGGGAGAATTCTCCTGCACTCACCGCTTCAGCTTGAGAATTTTCCCACGCTGTCAGTGACGTGCATGAGGTGAGCCGAGTTCATTGGACATGAACTCGGCTCATCTGGATGTCGTCACAGAGAGACGCTGAGCAGCGCAAGCAAGCCTGCGCTTCTCAGTGTCTGCGGGATGAGAGGCTGGATGGCAGCGTTCTTCTGCGGTCCAGCCTGTCATCTCGATGTAGCAGAGCTGAAGCTGTCGTGGGAACCATGGAAAGGTAAGGATGAGGTTGCTTTATTATTTTTCTTTTATTGCAGGAGATCGTTGGCTTCAGCTGGAATGGGCGTGACGGTAAGTATGGTTTAATTTAGAACAATAAAGGATTGTGTCTTTATTTCAATTAAAGGACTTTATTCTGGGTGTTTGTGTTTTTTTTAACTTTGACTATGGGGTTAGTAATGGGGGTGTCTTATAGACGCCTCTCCATTACTAACCTGGGCTTGATGTCAGCTGGCATTATAAGCTGACATCAACCCCAACCCTATTACCCCCTGCCACCGCACCAGGGCAGCGTGGAAGAGCGAGGCTAAGTGCCAGAATTGGCGCATCCTATGAATGCGCCATTTCTGGGGCGGCTGACGGCTGGTGTTTCTAGCCTGGGAGGGGGCCAATATTCATGGCTCCCTTCCTGGGCTATTAATATCAGCCCCCAGCTGTCTGCCTAGCCTTTGCTAGCTATTAAATTAGGGGGGACCCCACGTCATTTTTTTTGGGGGGTCCCCCATTTTAATAGCTAGTAAAGGCTATGTATTCAGCTGGGGGCTGATATTAGTAGCCTGGGAAGCTCCGTGGGTATTACCCCCTTCCCAGGCTTCAAACATCTGCCCCAGCCGTCTGCTTAACCTCCGCTAGAGCCTAAAATTAAGGGGAACCCCACGCCAATTTTTTTAATAATAAATCCTTTATTTTAATACTAAATGACAAGTACAGTAACCAACACTATCACTGTACTTCATATATATGTGACTGACATGTTTCTATCTATCTAATCTATGTGTGAAGCTCTATTCTGTCTGTTATAAATTGTCGGGTACCGCTGCTGAATTGCCGGCCGGCTTTTTTAAAGAGACGGTGCATGAAAACACTATTATTTTTTTTGATAAATCCTTTACGCTAAATGACAAGTACAGTAAGCAACACTGTCACTGTACTTCATATATATGTGACTGACATGTTTCTATCTATCTAATCTATGTATGATGCTCTATTCTGTCTGTTATAAATTGTCGGGTACCGCTGCTGAATTGCCGGCCGGCTTTTTTAAAGAGACAGTGCATGAAAACACTATTATTTTTTTAAATAAATCCTTTACACTAAATGACAAGTACAGTAATCAACACTGTCACTGCACTTCTTATATATGTGACTGACATGTTTCTATCTATCTAATCTATGTGTGATTCTCTATTCCTTCTATTCTAAATTGTCGGGTACCGCTGCTGAATTGCCGGCCGGCTTTTTTAAAGAGACGGTGCATGAAAACACTATTATTTTTTTTGATAAATCCTTTACGCTAAATGACAAGTACAGTAAGCAGCACTGTCACTGTACTTCGTATATATGTGGCTGACATGTTTATATCTATCTAATCTATGTGTGAAGCTCTATTCTTTCGGTTCTAAATTGTCGGGTACAGGTGTATGCCGCTGCTGAATTGCCGGCTTTTCATGTTTCACTGTTGGCACTGTTCCCATCGATTTGGGCAATCACTGTAATGCCACAACCACCATGGCTGTGGCATTACAGTGAGTGGCAGACAATCCCTGCATGATTGGTGCTCTAAATAGCGCCAGACATGCAGGACACGCTTTTGGTGCACGAACAGTTATCGAACATAACCTCGAACAGCCGAATTTTTTGCAAATCGTTCGGGTTCGTCGAACAACTCGAACACCGCCCAAAACAGCTCGAATTTGAGATTGGCGAACAGTTCTAGTCGAACACCGCTCATCTCTACTCAACACTAATGACTAGTAAACTAGTCCTCCATATTCATGAGCTCTGTATACCCCCCCACCACTGTCAGCTTTCTGCCTATGCACAGTATACACTGAAAATTACCGATTAGAAGTGTGGGTGGGGTTATATTACAGAGCTCAACATTCAGAGAACTGCAGCAGAGTGTCACGGATTTGGCATTACAGATTCCTTCTTAGATCTGTTTCACTCTAGGACCCAGAAGCTACCTCTCTCCTGCTAATTGATACCCAGGCCTGGGTGTTTAAATACTCGCTACTGGGAGGTGCCGGCGATATTCACATGTTCCCTTGTGAAGGCTTGGAGCTATTGCAGTCTGCTTACTTCCACTCAGGTGCTAGGAGGACATGTGGTGTAATCTCTCTGAAGTTGGCTCAAGCTAAATTACTTTCCCCTGTGTTTGTCTCCCTTGTTGTCTTTAGTTGTTAGTGGGGAATGACTAGGGCTCACCCGCCCTTCCCTATCCAGGGCCAAGCTCTAGGGAAATACAGGGTTTAAGTTCCTGTGCAGAGATTGGTGAGGAACCAATATAGGGACGATAGGGGAGACAGGGTGATATCAGATCAGCCTAGGAGTTGTCCACTCCTCTTTTCCCTAGTGTCTGGGCTCCCTTCCCCTCTTCCCTTCGTGTTGCACTTAGTCTTTCCCACACCTTGCATGACTCAGAGAAAGCAATGATTTTATCAAACCTACAGCAAACAGTGCTGTAAGTGACACATCACTGGAATCAGGGTCTCTATCCCTACATCGCGCTGCTCTCAGATAGGGTAGACAAAACCTTGTGACAAATTTCCTTTAACAAAACTTAAGGAAAGGTAAGAGTGGATACATCTGTATGCATTTCTTCTGGACGTATACAAATTGTAGGGTTCAAGAATAGGAGTTGATCTTGAGGGATTTTAGGAACAGCTTCATTATAAAAAGAGGTTGACTTGGTTAGAAAACCCCTTTAAGATTAATTTATCAAATGTCTAATAAAACTTTATTTTGAAGAATATGACAAGTTGCTCCTTAAAGGGAATCTGTCAGCAGGTTTTTGCTATGTAATCTGAAGACAGCAGGAGATAGAGGCTGAAACACAGAATTCAGGGATGTGTCACTTGTCAAAGTGGTGCTGCTGTTTACTAACTGTGAAGGATTTATCACTAAGAGATTAACAACTAAGCACCTCACTGTCTATGGACTTTGTACACTGAGAGCCTGAGGTGGGCGGAGTTAGCTTCCTCAGCTCTGCTTCATTCTAAATCTAAAAGCTCTGATTGTGTGAGAACGGCTGCACCCAGTAAACGAAGTGATACATCGTTGGATTCAGCTTCTCTTTGCCTACATTATGCTGCTCTCAGATGAGGTAGCAGAAACCTGCTGATGGATCCCCTTTAAGGTTTTAACATGAATTTTAAGAATAGATTATAAAGACAATGAGCCACATTGGTTTTAGTAGCGGAAAGCGGAGTATCAGCAGGTGTGTGACTAGAGCAGTAACATAATTTGCCCCGTATAATCGTCTGTGCATGCACTTTGCAGCCAAAGGTATACAGTTTGGAGGATGGGTGGAGTAATAGAGCTGTTTGCAGTGCACAGTCATCCTTCATCGTGACAGGTACTCAGTAATGTAAATACATTCTGTCTTCACAATCCCTCGCTGATGGCCTCTCTATAAATAGATGCTACACAGGGTGCAATGCAGCCTTCAATCAGCCTCATTGATTCATCGGCTATGGAACAGGAGGCCACCTCCAGCTGGGAGACTCATTAGGATGAGGGTCGGAGATTGGTATTCACAAAATGGAAAGGTGAGCCCACGTTAACTAATGGAGGAAATGGTAAAGGAATCAAGTTGTGAAACATCTTAAAGGAGTTTTCTGACGTAACCAACTACTCTATTAGGATAATAAAGAAGTTAATAGAAGGTGGTGACTCAACTCAGGACCTTTATTTGTTAGCCAGCGTGGAAAAAGAATACCAAGCAAAGGAGTAAGCTGGCATGTTAGAAATGTGTAATGCTTAAAGGGGTATTCCCATCTCAGAGATTCTATCCCAATAAGTAACAGGTGTAATCATAATAATATTATCAAATACCTCCAATTAAAAATGTAGTATAGTTCTTCTGATTTGCTATGTCACTTACCCCTTGCGCAGGGCATTGCAGTAACTTAGGTAGCCAAGGTTATGACCACTCATATAGTGATCGTTAGTTGTTAGTGGTCGTAACTATGGATTCCTAAGCTACTGCAATTCCCTGCACATGAGGTAAGTGACATAGCGAATCAGAAGAACTATACTACATTTCTAATAGGAGGTATTTGCTAATATTATTATTATTACACCTACTACATATTGGGGCATGATCTCTGAGATGGGAATACCTCTTTAATTATCACCTGTGGGGGCACTGCAGGGAAATGAAAAACTTAAGGGGTTCTCCACCATTTTATTTTCCCTTAAATACATGTGTTTTGGGCTTACAAAAATCTTTTTTTGCAATTTGGTTTCACAATTTTTTTTTTTATCATTTCTCTTTTACAGGCTCTTTATTTCCCTCCAGGGGCAACTTTGATGTGGTCATAAATCAGGACAAATCAGCTGAGAAAAGCTAATAGAAAGACAGATAAAATAGTTAGAATAAACTCACTGACAGATTCTCAGTCAACTCATTCTGCAGCCAGCAATAGACAGTGCAACACAGAGGCTATAGAAGGCAACATTTTTAATAAAACTGAATTCTAAAAATAATTTTTAACCAAAAATATATGCATTGAAGAAAAAAAATTGGTCCTAAAGGTGGATGACCTACTAAATACAGTACAGATTACAAAACAGATGGAGGTCCAAGTAGTGGGATATTCTGTGAAAAGCTTTTTAGAAAGGGACCCTCAAAATGTACAACCTCTTTAACTCTTTCAGCTTACTTTGCCAATATAAGGGATAAGCCCTTTAATAATAATGTTAATATTTAACAATAAAATAAAAATTGTCATGATTTTTCTTACTGAAACATAGTAACACTCTCGTATTAGATTCCTGGCTTCTACATAAAAGGAGCCTAAAGAAGCCCTAGACAATAACACGGAGGTCCGTGAGCAATATGAAAACCTACAAAGAAACAAAGGTCCTCCAAAGTTAATCAAAGTTAAATGAATACATTTTATGGACAAAAAATAGGTAAAAAAAACACATAAAACAAGGAGATGCCAATACAGTAGATAAAAAACACGGAGGAGAAATGTTTCCCGGACTGAGCAATGTAACCAGTGTATCACAACGCAAACAGATAATTGTAATTAAGCCAAAAACTGATTTCATGTCATTATTATGCACCAATACATAAAGAAGAAATTAATCCGCACCTAAAGTGTAAAAACATGGTAGCAATAGCTGAACAATATATTTAAATCAATACATCATAATAGATAATATAAATTAATAAATACATAATACATATATAAAGTGCATCGATCAACAAGACTGAGGTAGATTGCTGAAAAGTGCAAATGGAAAAAGGTGCATATCGTAAAAAGTACAATTAGGAAGTTGGGTAGAGAATACAAAGAGCATTTCTTGCTCCTAAAGGTTTTATTTACACATCAGTATTTTTGATCAAATACTGACGAGCAATGAGATGTAAGAATCAGCATACAAATGTGGCACCCTAGGGGGTCTGGTTGCCACAGTGGTAGAAATACCATGTCTGAGAGCGAGCATGGGTTTTCCTAGTCAGGAGCACATTTGCATGCAACGCCTCCTGCCCCAGTCCAGGGAGGAGAGGAACCTGCCCTTTATAAACTGGATCTGGGGCAGGGTTAGCAGAGAAGAGTTAGTTCCAGAGGAAGGGACAGAGCAGCAGCAAGGAGCTCTGTAGGAGCCAGGAGCTGAAGACCAGGGACTGGAGCAGCAGAGCTCGTCCTGGCAGAAAGACGCAGAGAACCGGACACTGGAGTCCGAGGCTGTGAGGATTTCTATATCCAGCAGCAGAAACCACCTGGCAGGGGGTTTCAGGTCCTCTGGCCATAGAAAGCCCGGAGGCTCAGTCACACGCAATGGACCGGCACCGCATCGAGGAGCGGAAGGAACCAAAGGCCCCAAGTCACCAGCCATACGGGTGAGCACCACACGGTACACTCAGGGACGTGGGCTACTACACATCTACAGCAGGGTAGCCAGGAAGAGTGCAGTCAGACGGGAAGGCCTATACCTCCACCTGGCCAGGGGGACTCTTGTTCGCTCACAGACTGACCAGGCCTCTAATGTTAGCCAGTACTCCCGGCAGGGCCTTCTTCATTACCAACAGTAAAGACCCTGAACTGCACTGCACGGACTCTGAGTCTTTTCTGCTGTGCCCACACACCACAACCCTCACCATCTATAGACGCTGCCCTGAGGCTATACTCCTCCCGTGGGGAGTTATACTACCCTCTGCTGCGCACACAACATCAGCCTCAGCGGTCTGCCCCGCAGCGGCGGTTCTCAGTGACCGCAATCCACGGGTGGCGTAGTCGGACATTTAAACATTACAAAACCAAAGAAACAGATCCGCCACTGGTTTGACCACCCTGAGCCATGGGACCGGGTCACCGCCACGGAGACTACAACCCCCAGCATTACACAGAGACCCGGCTCCGGGTATTCCCCCACACACACGGCCAGGGGGCACGTCAACTTTGGCATAGTCGGCAGGATTTCGTGCCTGCAACCACCGGGTACTGCGTGCCTGAAGAAAGACTGTGATATTTACCGTGGTGAAGTTTCCCGCCATCTGCAGCCGTTTTCCTGCCATCCGCTGCCATTTTCCCGCCATTGGGAGCCATTTCTGGGACGCCACGCGGGAAGAAGAGGGGCGTGGACGCCAAAAGCGCGCGAGAGCTGAAGCCCCGCCTTACGTACTGACGTCCTGGAAGGAGCTCAGCGGACGCCGACGTCACCAGCGCGCGACGCAAGGTCCTCGACCCCGACGATCCCCTGCGGAGCCGTGGCCTACGGAGAAGAAGCAACGGAAGTTAGGCCACGGTTAACTAGGGGGGAGGAAGACACCAGGAATGGAGGGAGCTCCCACCGAAACAGTGATGCCGCTCACGATGCCGTATATCCCCGGAGCGGCATGGTTACCCCAGTACTCAGGGGAGTCGCATACCCTGAGCGACTTTAAAGAAAGACTGTATAGCCTATTCAAAGTATATCCCCTGTCCGAGGAACAAAAAGTGAGCATCCTGACAGGCCAGTTAATCGGGGCAGCCCAAAGAGAAGTGAAGTCCTGGTCAGCCAGGGAAAAGGGGACTGTAAAGGAAATACTGGCCGGTCTAAAGGACACTTTTGATACCCGCACCTCAGCAGAGATTAAACAAAAATTTTATGGATGCAAACAGCGGGCACAAGACAGTATACGGGACTATGCTTTGAATTTGCAGGAGGCCCTGAGAGCCATTAAGCAGGCAGACCCTGACAGCGTGCGGAATGAGAGTAAGCTGTTGACTGAACAGTTAATTGAGGGTCTACAGTCCAGCGCCCACCAGACCCAGTTGCGTGTAATGGCCTTGCAGAACCCTGATTTGGACTTTGCGCAGTTTAAAGACAGGGCCATCCGGGTGCTCCGAGAACCGGCACCAGGTGGCGCTGTAACCCACAGGCGCCCTGCTATCACCTATCACCAGGAGGCGGTGCCCTTGTCTGCAGAGCCTGTGGGAGCTGATGCACAGGCTTTGGGCAAAGACCCGGCTGTAGACCTGCACCATCAGGTCCAAGAACTGACCAAAAGCGTTGCCGCACTAACCACAACTGTGCAGTCTTTACAGGTGTCTTCCCCAGGAAAGATCCAGCTGGCTTCCAGTCCGGAGGACGTACCTTGGAGTCGACAGAGGAGGATCCCATCGTCCAGAGGAAGGCCCAGCGACCGCTACAACTAGGACGGACAACCCATCTGCCGCCGCTGCAACCAACCAGGACATATGGCAAGGTACTGTCATTTAAACAGGCCCAACCTGGGGCAGAGGGCCGACCCCCAGGCATAAGATCATCAGGCCCATCGAGCTGGCGTGATAAGTACGTAGGGGGACGACCGGTCTTGCCGGTGGTATTGGATGGCATTCCTATGAGTGCACTACTGGACCCCGGGTCACAGGTAACCACCATCCCCTATGTGCTTTTTAAGCGGTACTGGAATGACTCGGATATTACCCGCTACCCAGGCGACGATTTGAGCATCATCGCCAGCAATGGTCAGCCCGTACCGCAGGTGGGATTCAAAGAGGTGACCATCAAAATTGGTAAGGTTGAACTGCCAGCGCAAGGACTGATTATTGTGGACATTGACCATCGTGAAAGCCACCCTAAGATAACCTTGGGTATTAATGTTATTGAAAATTGTCTTGCAGAGATAATTGTCATATTACAGCAGGTTGCGGTGAACGCCAGCTCCAGCCAGCAGCGTGTCCTACAAAAAGAGATCAGAGCCCTGATGAAAAGGTAACAGGTAGAACTGTCTGGTGGTGAGATTGGTAGTGTAAGGATGAGTGACCCGTTCCCTATCACCATGCCCCCAAAAAGTGAGATGATGATCATAGAATCATAGAATCATAGAATGGTAGAGTTGGAAGGGACCTCCTGGGTCATCTGGTCCAACCCCCTGCTCAAAGCAGGATTCACTAAATCATCTCAGACAGATGTCTGTCCAGCCTCTGTTTGAAGACGTCCATTGAAGGGGAACTCACCACCTCTCGTGGCAGCCTGTTCCACTCATTAATCACCCTAACTGTCAAAAAGTTTTTTCTAATATCTAATCTGTGTCTCCTCCCATTTAGTTTCATCCCGTTGCTTCTAGTCTTTCCCTGTGCAAATGAGAATAAAGATGATCCTTCTACAATGTGACAGCCCTTGACATATTTGTAGACAGCTATTAAGTCTCCTCTCAGTCTTCTTTTTTGCAAGCTAAACATTCCCAAATCCTGCAACCGTTCCTCATAGGACATGGTTTGCAGACCAGTCGCCGGACTGCAATCGGGTTAAGAGGGAGGGACTACCAAGCCATGGTAGAACCCGTCTACTCAGACAGTAGGCCCACCATTTTAACAGCACGGGGGGTGGTCGATGTACGCCATAGGAGGGTACCCGTCCGCATCCTCAACATTGGGGAGAGAGAAGTATACTTGCCCCGGTATGCCACTCTAGCCAGATTGTTCACCGTTAACCAAAACTCTGTAAAGGCCGTCGAACCCTTGCCTCCATTTCAACCAGAGGAGGGTAACGGCTCCAAGAAACAAATCGAGGACTGGTGTCAGAAGCTGCATGTGGGCACCGACTCCACTCCCTCACACCAAAAACAGGGAGTCTACCGGGTGGTACAGGAGTACGAAAGAGTCTTTAGCAAACACCCGCTAGACTTTGGGCAAGTATAGGGAGTAGAACACCACATCCCCACAGGAGACCATCCACCCATAAAGGAAAGATACCGACCTGTACCCCTTGCACACTATCAGAATGCCAAGGGAATGTTGCGAGAAATGAAGGAGGCTGGGGTAATCAGGGACAGCTGTAGCCCCTGGGCAGCTTCACTAGTTCTTGTGAAAAAGAAAGATGGCACCATGAGAATGTGTGTAGACTACAGGAAGGTCAACCGTATCACACACAAAGATGCGTACCCGTTAACTAGGATAGAGGAATCTTTAGCTGCATTAAAGTCTGCTAACTTCTTCTCCACTTTGGATCTTACTAGCGGGTACTGGCAGGTTCCTGTAGCAGAGGCCGACAAGGAGAAGACTGCGTTCACCACCCCGATGGGTCTCAGCGAATTCAACTGTATGCCGTTCGGGCTCTGCAACGCACCAGGAACCTTCCAGCGGTTGATGGAGTGCTGCCTGGGGCACAGGAATTTCGAGACGGTCCTGCTATACCTGGACGATCTCATTGTGTATTCCAAAACATACGAGGACCATCTGAGACACCTGGCAGAAGTGTTTGACGCCCTGGCAGGCTACGGCCTAAAGGTGAAACCCTCCAAGTGTCATCTACTGAAACCAAAGGTACAGTACCTGGGACACGTGGTAAGTGCTGACGGAGTAGCTCCAGACCCTGATAAGATCACAGTGATTAAGGACTGGCCAAGACCCTCCAACATAAAGGAAGTGCGGCAGTTCCTCGGGTTGGTAGGCTACTACCGAAGATTCATCTCTGGGTTCACCAAAATGGCAGCTCCTATGAAGGACCTCCTGATAGGCCAGTCCAGGAAGGCCAAAAACCAGAAGCCGTCCTTCAAATGGGACAAGCTGGAGGATGAGTCTTTCCGCCAGCTGAAGATGGCCCTCACAGGGGATGAAATCCTGGCGTACCCTGATTACGGCCAGCCTTTTATTCTCCAGACAGATGCGAGCAACATCGGGCTAGGGGCGGTGCTGTCCCAGATCCAACAGGGCAGAGAACGGGTAATCGCTTATGCCAGCAGGAAGCTCCGGCCCACAGAAAGGAATCCTGAAAATTACAGCTCCTTCAAGCTAGAGTTCCTCGTGGTGGTATGGGCAGTGACAGAGCGCTTTAAACATTACCTTGCCTCTTCCAAGTTCACCGTGTACACGGACAACAACCCGTTGACACACCTGGACACTGCAAAACTTGGTGCCCTGGAGCAGAGATGGATGGCCCGCCTATCCAACTATGAGTTCACCATCAAATACCGGACGGGACGCGCAAATGCCAATGCAGACGCCCTGTCCAGGATGCCGAACTTGCCGGACGGAGGGGAAGATCCAGAAGAACTGGAAGAGATTGAACTCCTTGCGTTCCACCGTCGTGGGATTACCCAGTGTTCCCACCGTGTAAGGGACAGGCACTCTGCCACGTTCAATCCCTTACCCCACTACAGCTGGGCGGAGACGCAAGACAGTGACCCAGCCGTCCACCTGGTAAAAGAGATGCTGACACAGGCTGATGCCCGCCTTGACCCAGACGCTCCGAAAGAGACCAAACAGCTGTGGAAGTGTAGCGCCCCGAGGGTTCGGCCGCTACAGGGGTATTGCACCTCTGCCAGAGGTGTGGTATTCCACTCCCAGGTAAGGATGGAGTGTGGACCAGGGCTCAGTTAGCTGCATACAGCACACACACCCTATTTCCGAGGGACAGCTCAACGGTGCTCCCACTAGACAGAAGTGCAGGCACGACCGACTGGAGTGGGGAGGGGGGCGGAACACCCAGTCCTGTAGGAGCAGATAGGGGTTGGTTCCTGAGCGTAGGTAGGAGCCCCTTGGTTGCTGGTCACCTGGGCTCATGGTCAGAGGGAGGTATAAAAGGTGGGCACCATCTTAGATCTAGGGTCTGTTCAGTAAGAGGAGAAGACAGGGAGTAGAGGCTCTGTAGGAGCTCTACTCCAGGAGGGCCTAGTGAGAGGCCGAGGAGGAGGTGAAGGGGAGCTGTGGTTCCACCTGAGCCCAGCTCCACGAGAAGGGAGGATAAGAAGGAACAGGAAAGACGGAGGAGAGACAGAGAAACAGAAGGGCTCAGGAACAAGAAGGTGGAAGGGACCCTAAGAACCCACGAGAATCCAGGGTGAAGGGTCAGGCAGATTTAGGGTACCGGATCCCAAGTTGGTGGAGGAGAAACTACCCTCAGCCAAGGACCGGACGTCGTGATCATTTATTGGTGCGACACCTCATCAAACCTGCTAGGAAGGCACCATATAGGACAGCGGAGGACGGGGCCCACGTTTAACCGCACAAGTCCGCGGCAGCTGGACAAAAGTGGGTCACTGGTGAGACAGGCCAGAGAAAGGACAAAAGGGGGTCCTGAGCCATATTCCTGAACTGCCTGGGAGTTGACCGAGCCCCACACCTGGTGGACGCAGCACGGCTCGGGCGGTCACTACCTGTACAGAAGTGACCTGGAGTACCTGAACTGTGAGTAAAAGACATTGGACTGCAGTACGTTGTCTGTGTGCTCTTTCGCTCCTCCAGCACTACCGGTACTGGGACTCTCATCACCATCACTCCCACCATCCACCACACTGCCCTGGGGCCGCATTCTTCCCGTGGGGAGTCACACCATCCCAGCTGCACACATCATCGGCCCCAGCGGTCTGCCCTGCAGCGGCGGTTCCTAATAACCGCAATCCACGGGTGGCGTAGTCGGACATTATCTGAAACATCTGAAAGGCTGCCACTGGTCTGACTACCCTGAGCCACGGGACCGGGTCGCCACTACTACCCCCATCGTCTCCCTATCGCCCGGTTTCGAGTGCCCCACGGCCCAGAGGGCGAGTCAGAAGGAGAAGAGTAAACTGTTTCTCTACAAGGGGAAGCTGTGCCGGAGAATTGTCAACCCCCGGACACATGAGCTGACCTGGCAGGTAGTGGTCCCGAGACGGGACGCGGCTATGGTCCTGGAGGCATACCACGACGGAGCAGGGCACTTTGGATGGAAGAAGTTGGAGTTCCTGTTGCGTGAACGGTTCTTCTGGGTAGGCATGAGAGGGGCTATTGAGAGATGGTGCAGAGACTGCGGCCCGTGCAACCTGAGAAGAAAGGACCGTGCCAGCCAGAAGACTCCCCTGCAGTCCATCATCACCAAGCAGCCACTAGAACTGGTAACCCTGGACCATGTGAAGCTGGCTCCAAGTAGGTCCGGGTACGTCTACGCCCTACACCATCGTAGACCACTACTCCTGGTTCCTGGTGGTGGTCTCTGTCAAGGACTTAACAGCTCAGACAGCAGCTAGAGCTTTCCAGCAGCACTTCTGCCGTCCACACGGGTATCCGGAGCAAGTGTTGACTGACCAAGGTCCAGCCTTCGAAGCGGAGGTCTTCCAGGAGTTCTGCAACCTGTATGGCTGCAAGAAGATAAGGACAACGCCCTATCACCCCCAAACCAATGGACTCTGCGAGAAGATGAACCAGGTGGTGATAGACTTGCTGAAAATGTTGCCACTGGAAGAATGCAGTCTGTGGCCTGAAAAACTGCCTGATCTGGTGGACTTGTATAACCACATCCCAGTAAATTCCACCAACTGCACCCCGGCTTACCTAATGAGAGCAAGACCTGGTAAGCTGCCTATTGACCTGGATATAGGAGTCCTAGCGCCCGAGGACACCTCGCCAGAGGCAGACTGGGATACAGAACGGCAGCAGCAGTACCGTAAAGTGCAGGAGAGTGTTGAAAGAAGTCTGTCTCAAGCAAGAGAGGACTTACAACCAGCATGCTCCCGCTGCTCCCCTGGCACCTGGAGAGCAGGTCTTGAAGAGGAAGAGGCGGCTCCATAAGTTAGATGACCAGTGGGAGAAAGAACCGTACACAGTACTGCCCTCAAGCCATGAAAATCCGAAAGTATGCGTTATCAGTAAGGATGGAGGAGAGACCACAGCCACTGTCTCCAGAGACCACCTGAAGAAGTGTCCCGAGCATCTGCAAAACTCTGATGAAGACCAAGATAGCCCTCAACCCGCAGAGGAAAGGGAAGAAATGGTCAGTACAGTACTCGGAGAATTTCCCCGGTCCTGGACACAAATTAACAACGCTATTGTGGTACCCGTCCTTACCTTTCTCCAGCTAGCCCCTCAAGGGCCTACAGAAGAGCAAGTAGTGTTGGGAGAGCAACCGGCCCCGGAGGCAGAAGATTCCATACCAGCAGCCCAGGAGAATCAATCCTCTGCTAGTAGTGAGCCAGCCGTGCCCGTGGTAAGCCAAAGAGTACGCAGAAAGCTGCCCAGCCTGCCCGTAACACCCCAAATACCTGTAGTGCAGACACTAGCAAGCCCACTACACAAGGGGTGGAAACAGGGGACCCAGAAAGAACACCACCAGATAGTGTGTTACGTAGGTCCACCAGGAGCACTAGAGGTCAGAAGCCAGCTCGCTGGAGAATTTAAAATGTGATATATATACCTGTATATTGCAAATGTTGGAATGTTTTTGTGTTTGTTACCTGAATACTAATTATGTTTCTCAAGTTACCCGACAGGGTTTATGGACTGACAGGTTATGGACAATGAATAACCGGAACTGTACCTTGTAAATAGTTGCACCTGTTAAGTGTCCTTTTGTGCCAGACCACAGAACAAAAACCGGTGGAGGTGGCTGAAGACGTGGTCCAACGCCGGATCATCAATGCCCTGTAGCCTACGTGGAGGGTTTGGGACGGGTCCCTCAAAATGCATCTTGGGTGACATGGACACCTGGTTACGGAAGCGCCGTGATCTATAAAGACTGAACTTCTTGTACATGTGTTGTTGTGTTATTGCTTATACCCTGTTATGCATGTTTTCATAAAATGTGTTTAGTCCCGGAGTACTAAAATTTACAAGGGGGAAATGTGGCACCCCAGGGGGTCTGGTTGCCACAGTGGTAGAAATACCATGTCTGAGAGCGAGCATGGGTTTTCCTGGTCAGGAGCACATTTGCATGCAACGCCTCCTGTCTCAGTCCAGGGAGGGGAGGAACCTGCCCTTTATAAACTGGATCTGGGGCGGGGTTAGCAGAGAAGAGTTAGTTCCAGAGGAAGGGAGAGAGCAGCAGCAAGGAGTTCTGTAGGAGCCTGGAGCTGAAGACCAGGGACTGGAGCAGCAGAGCTCGTCCTGGCAGAAAGACGCAGAGAACCGGACACTGGAGTCCGAGGCTGTGAGGATTTCTACATCCAGCAGCAGAAACCACCTGGCAGGGGATTTCAGGTCCTCTGGCCATAGAAAGCCCGGAGGCTCAGTCACACGCAAGGGACCGGCACCGCATCGAGGAGCGGAAGGAACCAAAGGCCCCAAGTCACCAGCCATACGGGTGAGCACCACATGGTACACTCAGGGAAGTGGGCTACTAAACGACTACAGCAGGGTAGCCAGGAAGAGTGCAGTCAGACGGGAAGGCCTATACCTCCACTTGGCCAGGGGGACTCTTGTTCGCTCACAGACTGACCAGGCCTCTAATGTTAGCCAGTACTACCGACAGGGCCTTCTTCATTACCAACAGTAAAGACCCTGAACTGCACTGCACGGACTCTGAGTCATTTCTACTGCGCCCATGCACCACAACCCTCACCATCTGCAGACGCTGCCCTGAGGCTATACTCCTCCCATGGGGAGTTATACTACCCTTTGCTGCGCACACAACATCAGCCTCAGCAGTCTGCCCCGCAGCGGCGGTTCTCAGTGACCGCAATCCACGGGTGGCGTAGTCGGACATTTAAACATTACAAAACCAAAGAAACAGATCCGCCACTGGTTTGACCACCCCGAGCCACGGGACCGGGTCACCGCCACGGAGACTACAACCCCCAGCATTACACAGAGACCCGGCTCCGGGTATTCCCCCACACACACGGCCCAGGGGGCGCGTCACAAACACTAATGCAAAATGCTGATCAAATACTGATGTGGAATGAGACCTAAGACTCAGCATACAAACACTGATGCAAAACACTGATCAAATACTGATGTGGAATGAGACCTAAGACTCATTATACAAACACTGATGCAAAATACTGATCAAATACTGATGTGGAATGAGACCTAAGACTCATTATACACACACTGATGCAAAATACTGATCAAATACTGATGTGGAATGAGACCTAAGACTCATTATACAAATACTGATGCAAAATACTGATCAAATACTGATGTGGAATGAGACCTAAGACTCATTATACAAACACTGATGCAAAATACTAATCAAATACTGATGTGGAATGAGACCTAAGACTCATTATACAAACACTGATGCAAAATACTGATCAAATACTGATGTGGAATGAGACCTAAGACTCATTATACAAACACTGATGCAAAACACTGATCAAATACTGATGTGGAATGAGACCTAAGACTCATTATACAAACACTGATGCAAAATACTGATCAAATACTGATGTGGAATGAGACCTAAGACTCATTATACAAACACTGATGCAAAATACTGATCAAATACTGATGTGGAATGAGACCTAAGACTCAGCATACAAACACTGATGCAACATACTGATAAAATACTGACATGGAATGAGATCTAAGACTCCAATGCAAAATACTGATCAAATACTGATGTGGAATGAGACCTAAGACTCAGCATACAAACACTGATGCAAAATACTGATCAAATACTGATGTGGAATGAGACCTAAGACTCATTATACAAACACTGATGCAAAATACTGATCAAATACTGATGTGGAATGAGACCTAAGACTCAGCATACAAACACTGATGCAAAATACTGATCAAATACTGATGTGGAATGAGACCTAAGACTCATTATACAAACACTGATGCAAAATACTGATCAAATACTGATGTGGAATGAGACCTAAGACTCAGCATATAAACACTGATGTAAAATACTGATCAAATACTGATGTGGAATAAGATGTAAGACACATTATACGAACACTGATGCAAAATACTGATCAAATACTGATGTGGAATGAGACCTAAGACTCAGCATACAAACACTGATGCAAAATACTGATCAAATACTGATGTGCAATGAGACCTAAGAATCCGATGCAAAGTACTGATCAAATACTGATGTGGAATGAGATGTAAGACTCATTATACAAACACTGATGCAAAATACTGATCAAATACTGATGTGGAATGAGACCTAAGAGTAAGCATGCAAACACTGATGCAAAATACTGATCAAATACAGATGTGGAATGAGACCTAAGACTCTGATACAAATTACTGATCAAATACTGATGTGGAATGAGACCTAAGACTCATTATACAAACACTGATGCAAAATACTGATCAAATACTGATGTGGAATGAGACCTAAGACTCAGCATACAAACACTGATGCAAAATACTGATCAAATACTGATGTGGAATGAGACCTAAGACTCAGCATACAAACACTGATGCAAAATACTGATCAAATACTGATGTGGAATGAGACCTAAGACTCCGATGCAAAATACTGATCAAATACTGATGTGGAATGAGAAGTAAGACTCATTATAAAAACAATGATGCAAAATGCTGATCAAATACTGATGTGGAATGAGACCTAAGACTCAGCATACAAACACTGATGCAAAATACTGATCAAATACTGATGTGGAATGAGACCTAAGACTCCAATGCAAAATACTGATCAAATACTGATGTGGAATGAGATGTAAGGCTCATTATACAAACACTGATGCAAAATACTGATAAAATACTGATGTGGAATGAGACCTAAGACTCATTATACAAACACTGATGCAAAATACTGATCAAATACTGAAGTGAAATGAGACCTAAGACTCAGCATATAAACACTGATGCAAAAAACTGATCAAATAGTGATGTGGAATGAGACCTAAGACTCCGATGCAAAATACTGATCAAATACTGATGTGGACTGAGACCTAAGACTCCAATGCAAAATACTGATCAAATACTGATGTGGAATGAGACCTAAGACTCATTATACAAACACTGATGCAAAATACTGATCAAATACTGATGTGGAATGAGACCTAAGACTCCGATGCAAAATACTGATCAAATACTGATGTGGACTGAGACCTAAGACTCCAATGCAAAAATACTGATCAAATACTGATGTGGAATGAGACCTAAGACTCAGCATACAAACACTGATGCAAAATACTGATCAAATACTGATGTGGAATGAGACCTAAGACTCCGATGCAAAATACTGATCAAATACTGATGTGGACTGAGACCTAAGACTCCAATGCAAAATACTGATCAAATACTGATGTGGAATGAGACCTAAGACTCATTATACAAACACTGATGCAAAATACTGATCAAATACTGATGTGGAATGAGACCTAAGACTCCGATGCAAAATACTGATCAAATACTGATGTGGACTGAGACCTAAGACTCCAATGCAAAAATACTGATCAAATACTGATGTGGAATGAGACCTAAGACTCAGCATACAAACACTGATGCAAAATACTGATCAAATACTGATGTGGAATGAGACCTAAGACTCCGATGCAAAATACTGATCAAATACTGATGTGGAATGAGACGTAAGACTCAGCATACAAACACTGATGCAACATACTGATCAATTACTGATGTGGAATGAGACCTAAGACTCATTATACAAACACTGATGCAAAATACTGATCAAATACTGATGTGGAATGAGACCTAAGACTTATAGCATACAAACACTGATGCAACATACTGATCAAATACTGACGTGGAATGAGACCTAAGACTACAATGCAAAATACTGATCAAATACTGATGTGGAATGAAATGTAAGACTCATTATACAAACACTGATGCAAAATACTGATCAAATACTGATGTGCAATGAGACCTAAGACTCAGCATACAAACACTGATGCAAAATACTGATCAAATACTGATGTGGAATGAGACCTAAGACTCCGATGCAAAATACTGATCAAATACTGATGTGGAATGAGATGTAAGGCTCATTATACAAACACTGATGCAAAATACTGATAAAATACTGATGTGGAATGAGACCTAAGACTCATTATACAAACACTGATGCAAAATACTGATCAAATACTGATGTGGAATGAGACCTAAGACTCAGCATACAAACACTGATGCAACATACTGATCAAATACTGACGTGGAATGAGACCTAAGACTACAATGCAAAATACTGATCAAATACTGATGTGGAATGAAATGTAAGACTCATTATACAAACACTGATGCAAAATACTGATCAAATACTGATGTGCAATGAGACCTAAGACTCAGCATACAAACACTGATGCAAAATACTGATCAAATACTGATGTGGAATGAGACCTAAGACTCCGATGCAAAATACTGATCAAATACTGATGTGGAATGAGATGTAAGGCTCATTATACAAACACTGATGCAAAATACTGATAAAATACTGATGTGGAATGAGACCTAAGACTCATTATACAAACACTGATGCAAAATACTGATCAAATACTGATGTGGAATGAGACCTAAGACTCAGCATACAAACACTGATGCAAAATACTGATCAAATACTGATGTGGAATGAGACCTAAGACTCATTATACAAACACTGATGCAAAATACTGATCAAATACTGATGTGGAATGAGACCTAAGACTCAGCATATAAACACTGATGTAAAATACTGATCAAATACTGATGTGGAATAAGATGTAAGACACATTATACGAACACTGATGCAAAATACTGATCAAATACTGATGTGGAATGAGACCTAAGACTCAGCATACAAACACTGATGCAAAATACTGATCAAATACTGATGTGCAATGAGACCTAAGAATCCGATGCAAAGTACTGATCAAATACTGATGTGGAATGAGATGTAAGACTCATTATACAAACACTGATGCAAAATACTGATCAAATACTGATGTGGAATGAGACCTAAGAGTAAGCATGCAAACACTGATGCAAAATACTGATCAAATACAGATGTGGAATGAGACCTAAGACTCTGATACAAATTACTGATCAAATACTGATGTGGAATGAGACCTAAGACTCATTATACAAACACTGATGCAAAATACTGATCAAATACTGATGTGGAATGAGACCTAAGACTCATTATACAAACACTGATGCAAAATACTGGTCAAATACTGATGTGGAATGAGACCTAAGACTCAGCATACAAACACTGATGCAAAATACTGATCAAATACTGATGTGGAATGAGACCTAAGACTCAGCATACAAACACTGATGCAAAATACTGATCAAATACTGATGTGGAATGAGACCTAAGACTCCGATGCAAAATACTGATCAAATACTGATGTGGAATGAGAAGTAAGACTCATTATACAAACACTGATGCAAAATGCTGATCAAATACTGATGTGGAATGAGACCTAAGACTCCGATGCAAAATACTGATCAAATACTGATGTGGAATGAGATGTAAGGCTCATTATACAAACACTGATGCAAAATACTGATCAAATACTGATGTGGAATGAGACCTAAGACTCAGCATACAAACACTGATGCAAAATACTGATCAAATACTGATGTGGAATGAGACCTAAGACTCATTATACAAACACTGATGCAAAATACTGATCAAATACTGATGTGGAATGAGACATAAGACTCAGCATACAAACACTGATGCAAAATACTGATCAAATACTGATGTGGAATGAGACCTAAGACTCATTATACAAACACTGATGCAAAATACTGATCAAATACTGATGTGGAATGAGACCTAAGACTCAGCATATAAACACTGATGTAAAATACTGATCAAATACTGATGTGGAATAAGATGTAAGACACATTATACGAACACTGATGCAAAATACTGATCAAATACTGATGTGGAATGAGACCTAAGACTCAGCATACAAACACTGATGCAAAATACTGATCAAATACTGATGTGCAATGAGACCTAAGAATCCGATGCAAAGTACTGATCAAATACTGATGTGGAATGAGATGTAAGACTCATTATACAAACACTGATGCAAAATACTGATCAAATACTGATGTGGAATGAGACCTAAGAGTAAGCATGCAAACACTGATGCAAAATACTGATCAAATACAGATGTGGAATGAGACCTAAGACTCTGATACAAATTACTGATCAAATACTGATGTGGAATGAGACCTAAGACTCATTATACAAACACTGATGCAAAATACTGATCAAATACTGATGTGGAATGAGACCTAAGACTCAGCATACAAACACTGATGCAAAATACTGATCAAATACTGATGTGGAATGAGACCTAAGACTCCAATGCAAAATACTGATCAAATACTGATGTGGAATGAGACCTAAAACTCATTATACAAACACTGATGCAAAATACTGATCAAATACTGATGTGGAATGAGACCTAAGACTCAGCATACAAACACTGATGCAAAATACTGATCAAATACTGATGTGAAATGAGACCTAAGACTCAGCATATAAACACTGATGCAAAATACTGATCAAATAGTGATGTGGACTGAGACCTAAGACTCCGATGCAAAATACTGATCAAATACTGATGTGGACTGAGACCTAAGACTCCAATGCAAAATACTGATCAAATACTGATGTGGAATGAGACCTAAGTCTCATTATACAAACACTGATGCAAAATACTGATCAAATACTGATGTGGAATGAGACCTAAGACTCCGATGCAAAATACTGATCAAATACTGATGTGGACTGAGACCTAAGACTCCAATGCAAAATACTGATCAAATACTGATGTGGAATGAGACCTAAGACTCAGCATACAAACACTGATGCAAAATACTGATCAAATACTGTTGTGGAATGAGACCTAAGACGCCGATGCAAAATACTGATCAAATACTGATGTGGAATGAGACGTAAGACTCAGCATACAAACACTGATGCAACATACTGATCAATTACTGATGTGGAATGAGACCTAAGACTCATTATACAAACACTGATGCAAAATACTGATCAAATACTGATGTGGAATGAGACCTAAGACTTATAGCATACAAACACTGATGCAACATACTGATCAAATACTGACGTGGAATGAGACCTAAGACTACAATGCAAAATACTGATAAAATACTGATGTGGAATGAAATGTAAGACTCATTATACAAACACTGATGCAAAATACTGATCAAATACTGATGTGCAATGAGACCTAAGACTCAGCATACAAACACTGATGCAAAATACTGATCAAATACTGATGTGGAATGAGACCTAAGACTCCGATGCAAAATACTGATCAAATACTGATGTGGAATGAGATGTAAGGCTCATTATACAAACACTGATGCAAAATACTGATAAAATACTGATGTGGAATGAGACCTAAGACTCATTATACAAACACTGATGCAAAATACTGATCAAATACTGATGTGGAATGAGACCTAAGACTCAGCATACAAACACTGATGCAACATACTGATCAAATACTGACGTGGAATGAGACCTAAGACTACAATGCAAAATACTGATCAAATACTGATGTGGAATGAAATGTAAGACTCATTATACAAACACTGATGCAAAATACTGATCAAATACTGATGTGCAATGAGACCTAAGACTCAGCATACAAACACTGATGCAAAATACTGATCAAATACTGATGTGGAATGAGACCTAAGACTCCGATGCAAAATACTGATCAAATACTGATGTGGAATGAGATGTAAGGCTCATTATACAAACACTGATGCAAAATACTGATAAAATACTGATGTGGAATGAGACCTACGACTCATTATACAAACACTGATGCAAAATACTGATCAAATACTGATGTGGAATGAGACCTAAGACTCAGCATACAAACACTGATGCAAAATACTGATCAAATACTGATGTGGAATGAGACCTAAGACTCATTATACAAACACTGATGCAAAATACTGATCAAATACTGATGTGGAATAAGACCTAAGACTCAGCATATAAACACTGATGCAAAATACTGATCAAATACTGATGTGGAATAAGATGTAAGACACATTATACGAACACTGATGCAAAATACTGATCAAATACTGATGTGGAATGAGACCTAAGACTCAGCATACAAACACTGATGCAAAATACTGATCAAATACTGATGTGCAATGAGACCTAAGAATCCGATGCAAATTACTGATCAAATACTGATGTGGAATGAGATGTAAGACTCATTATACAAACACTGATGCAAAATACTGATCAAATACTGATGTGGAATGAGACCTAAGAGTAAGCATGCAAACACTGATGCAAAATACTGATCAAATACAGATGTGGAATGAGACCTAAGACTCTGATACAAATTACTGATCAAATACTGATGTGGAATGAGACCTAAGACTCATTATACAAACACTGATGCAAAATACTGATCAAATACTGATGTGGAATGAGACCTAAGACTCATTATACAAACACTGATGCAAAATACTGGTCAAATACTGATGTGGAATGAGACCTAAGACTCAGCATACAAACACTGATGCAAAATACTGATCAAATACTGATGTGGAATGAGACCTAAGACTCAGCATACAAACACTGATGCAAAATACTGATCAAATACTGATGTGGAATGAGACCTAAGACTCCGATGCAAAATACTGATCAAATACTGATGTGGAATGAGAAGTAAGACTCATTATACAAACACTGATGCAAAATGCTGATCAAATACTGATGTGGAATGAGACCTAAGACTCCGATGCAAAATACTGATCAAATACTGATATGGAATGAGATGTAAGGCTCATTATACAAACACTGATGCAAAATACTGATCAAATACTGATGTGGAATGAGACCTAAGACTCATTATACAAACACTGATGCAAAATACTGATCAAATACTGATGTGGAATGAGACCTAAGACTCAGCATACAAACACTGATGCAAAATACTGATCAAATACTGATGTGGAATGAGACCTAAGACTCATTATACAAACATTGATGCAAAATACTGATCAAATACTGATGTGGAATGAGACCTAAGACTCAGCATACAAACACTGATGCAAAATACTGATCAAATACTGATGTGGAATGAGACCTAAGACTCAGCATACAAACACTGATGCAAAATATTGATCAAATACTGATGTGGAATGAGACCTAAGACTCCGATGCAAAATACTGATCAAATACTGATGTGGAATGAGAAGTAAGACTCATTATACAAACACTGATGCAAAATGCTGATCAAATACTGATGTGGAATGAGACCTAAGACTCCGATGCAAAATACTGATCAAATACTGATGTGGAATGAGATGTAAGGCTCATTATACAAACACTGATGCAAAATACTGATCAAATACTGATGTGGAATGAGACCTAAGACTCAGCATACAAACACTGATGCAAAATACTGATCAAATACTGATGTGGAATGAGACCTAAGACTCAGCATACAAACACTGATGCAAAATACTGATCAAATACTGATGTGGAATGAGACCTAAGACTCCGATGCAAAATACTGATCAAATACTGATGTGGAATGAGAAGTAAGACTCATTATACAAACACTGATGCAAAATGCTGATCAAATACTGATGTGGAATGAGACCTAAGACTCCCATGCAAAATACTGATCAAATACTGATGTGGAATGAGATGTAAGGCTCATTATACAAACACTGATGCAAAATACTGATCAAATACTGATGTGGAATGAGACCTAAGACTCATTATACAAACACTGATGCAAAATACTGATCAAATACTGATGTGGAATGAGACCTAAGACTCAGCATACAAACACTGATGCAAAATACTGATCAAATACTGATGTGGAATGAGACCTAAGACTCAGCATACAAACATTGATGCAAAATACTGATCAAATACTGATGTGGAATGAGACCTAAGACTCAGCATATAAACACTGATGTAAAATAGTGATCAAATGCTGATGTGGAATAAGATGTAAGACACATTATACGAACACTGATGCAAAATACTGATCAAATACTGATGTGGAATGAGACCTAAGACTCAGCATACAAACACTGATGCAAAATACTGATCAAATACTGATGTGCAATGAGACCTAAGAATCCGATGCAAAGTACTGATCAAATACTGATGTGGAATGAGATGTAAGACTCATTATACAAACACTGATGCAAAATACTGATCAAATACTGATGTGGAATGAGATGTAAGACTCATTATACAAACACTGATGCAAAATACTGATCAAATACTGATGTGGAATGAGACCTAAGAGTAAGCATGCAAGCACTGATGCAAAATACTGATCAAATACAGATGTGGAATGAGACCTAAGACTCTGATACAAATTACTGATCAAATACTGATGTGGAATGAGACCTAAGACTCATTATACAAACACTGATGCAAAATACTGATCAAATACTGATGTGGAATGAGACCTAAGACTCAGCATACAAACACTGATGCAAAATACTGATCAAATACTGATGTGGAATGAGACCTAAGACTCCAATGCAAAATACTGATCAAATACTGATGTGGAATGAGACCTAAAACTCATTATACAAACACTGATGCAAAATACTGATCAAATACTGATGTGGAATGAGACCTAAGACTCAGCATACAAACACTGATGCAAAATACTGATCAAATACTGATGTGAAATGAGACCTAAGACTCAGCATATAAACACTGATGCAAAATACTGATCAAATAGTGATGTGGACTGAGACCTAAGACTCCGATGCAAAATACTGATCAAATACTGATGTGGACTGAGACCTAAGACTCCAATGCAAAATACTGATCAAATACTGATGTGGAATGAGACCTAAGTCTCATTATACAAACACTGATGCAAAATACTGATCAAATACTGATGTGGAATGAGACCTAAGACTCCGATGCAAAATACTGATCAAATACTGATGTGGACTGAGACCTAAGACTCCAATGCAAAATACTGATCAAATACTGATGTGGAATGAGACCTAAGACTCAGCATACAAACACTGATGCAAAATACTGATCAAATACTGTTGTGGAATGAGACCTAAGACGCCGATGCAAAATACTGATCAAATACTGATGTGGAATGAGACGTAAGACTCAGCATACAAACACTGATGCAACATACTGATCAATTACTGATGTGGAATGAGACCTAAGACTCATTATACAAACACTGATGCAAAATACTGATCAAATACTGATGTGGAATGAGACCTAAGACTTATAGCATACAAACACTGATGCAACATACTGATCAAATACTGACGTGGAATGAGACCTAAGACTACAATGCAAAATACTGATCAAATACTGATGTGGAATGAAATGTAAGACTCATTATACAAACACTGATGCAAAATACTGATCAAATACTGATGTGCAATGAGACCTAAGACTCAGCATACAAACACTGATGCAAAATACTGATCAAATACTGATGTGGAATGAGACCTAAGACTCCGATGCAAAATACTGATCAAATACTGATGTGGAATGAGATGTAAGGCTCATTATACAAACACTGATGCAAAATACTGATAAAATACTGATGTGGAATGAGACCTAAGACTCATTATACAAACACTGATGCAAAATACTGATCAAATACTGATGTGGAATGAGACCTAAGACTCAGCATACAAACACTGATGCAACATACTGATCAAATACTGATGTGGAATGAGACCTAAGACTACAATGCAAAATACTGATCAAATACTGATGTGGAATGAAATGTAAGACTCATTATACAAACACTGATGCAAAATACTGATCAAATACTGATGTGCAATGAGACCTAAGACTCAGCATACAAACACTGATGCAAAATACTGATCAAATACTGATGTGGAATGAGACCTAAGACTCCGATGCAAAATACTGATCAAATACTGATGTGGAATGAGATGTAAGGCTCATTATACAAACACTGATGCAAAATACTGATAAAATACTGATGTGGAATGAGACCTACGACTCATTATACAAACACTGATGCAAAATACTGATCAAATACTGATGTGGAATGAGACCTAAGACTCAGCATACAAACACTGATGCAAAATACTGATCAAATACTGATGTGGAATGAGACCTAAGACTCATTATACAAACACTGATGCAAAATACTGATCAAATACTGATGTGGAATAAGACCTAAGACTCAGCATATAAACACTGATGTAAAATACTGATCAAATACTGATGTGGAATAAGATGTAAGACACATTATACGAACACTGATGCAAAATACTGATCAAATACTGATGTGGAATGAGACCTAAGACTCAGCATACAAACTCTGATGCAAAATACTGATCAAATACTGATGTGCAATGAGACCTAAGAATCCGATGCAAATTACTGATCAAATACTGATGTGGAATGAGATGTAAGACTCATTATACAAACACTGATGCAAAATACTGATCAAATACTGATGTGGAATGAGACCTAAGAGTAAGCATGCAAACACTGATGCAAAATACTGATCAAATACAGATGTGGAATGAGACCTAAGACTCTGATACAAATTACTGATCAAATACTGATGTGGAATGAGACCTAAGACTCATTATACAAACACTGATGCAAAATACTGATCAAATACTGATGTGGAATGAGACCTAAGACTCATTATACAAACACTGATGCAAAATACTGGTCAAATACTGATGTGGAATGAGACCTAAGACTCAGCATACAAACACTGATGCAAAATACTGATCAAATACTGATGTGGAATGAGACCTAAGACTCAGCATACAAACACTGATGCAAAATACTGATCAAATACTGATGTGGAATGAGACCTAAGACTCCGATGCAAAATACTGATCAAATACTGATGTGGAATGAGAAGTAAGACTCATTATACAAACACTGATGCAAAATGCTGATCAAATACTGATGTGGAATGAGACCTAAGACTCCGATGCAAAATACTGATCAAATACTGATGTGGAATGAGATGTAAGGCTCATTATACAAACACTGATGCAAAATACTGATCAAATACTGATGTGGAATGAGACCTAAGACTCCAATGCAAAATACTGATCAAATACTGATGTGGAATGAGACCTAAAACTCATTATACAAACACTGATGCAAAATACTGATCAAATACTGATGTGGAATGAGACCTAAGACTCAGCATACAAACACTGATGCAAAATACTGATCAAATACTGATGTGAAATGAGACCTAAGACTCAGCATATAAACACTGATGCAAAATACTGATCAAATAGTGATGTGGACTGAGACCTAAGACTCCGATGCAAAATACTGATCAAATACTGATGTGGACTGAGACCTAAGACTCCAATGCAAAATACTGATCAAATACTGATGTGGAATGAGACCTAAGTCTCATTATACAAACACTGATGCAAAATACTGATCAAATACTGATGTGGAATGAGACCTAAGACTCCGATGCAAAATACTGATCAAATACTGATGTGGACTGAGACCTAAGACTCCAATGCAAAATACTGATCAAATACTGATGTGGAATGAGACCTAAGACTCAGCATACAAACACTGATGCAAAATACTGATCAAATACTGTTGTGGAATGAGACCTAAGACGCCGATGCAAAATACTGATCAAATACTGATGTGGAATGAGACGTAAGACTCAGCATACAAACACTGATGCAACATACTGATCAATTACTGATGTGGAATGAGACCTAAGACTCATTATACAAACACTGATGCAAAATACTGATCAAATACTGATGTGGAATGAGACCTAAGACTTATAGCATACAAACACTGATGCAACATACTGATCAAATACTGACGTGGAATGAGACCTAAGACTACAATGCAAAATACTGATCAAATACTGATGTGGAATGAAATGTAAGACTCATTATACAAACACTGATGCAAAATACTGATCAAATACTGATGTGCAATGAGACCTAAGACTCAGCATACAAACACTGATGCAAAATACTGATCAAATACTGATGTGGAATGAGACCTAAGACTCCGATGCAAAATACTGATCAAATACTGATGTGGAATGAGATGTAAGGCTCATTATACAAACACTGATGCAAAATACTGATCAAATACTGATGTGGAATGAGACCTAAGACTCAGCATACAAACACTGATGCAACATACTGATCAAATACTGATGTGGAATGAGACCTAAGACTACAATGCAAAATACTGATCAAATACTGATGTGGAATGAAATGTAAGACTCATTATACAAACACTGATGCAAAATACTGATCAAATACTGATGTGCAATGAGACCTAAGACTCAGCATACAAACACTGATGCAAAATACTGATCAAATACTGATGTGGAATGAGACCTAAGACTCCGATGCAAAATACTGATCAAATACTGATGTGGAATGAGATGTAAGGCTCATTATACAAACACTGATGCAAAATACTGATAAAATACTGATGTGGAATGAGACCTACGACTCATTATACAAACACTGATGCAAAATACTGATCAAATACTGATGTGGAATGAGACCTAAGACTCAGCATACAAACACTGATGCAAAATACTGATCAAATACTGATGTGGAATGAGACCTAAGACTCATTATACAAACACTGATGCAAAATACTGATCAAATACTGATGTGGAATAAGACCTAAGACTCAGCATATAAACACTGATGTAAAATACTGATCAAATACTGATGTGGAATAAGATGTAAGACACATTATACGAACACTGATGCAAAATACTGATCAAATACTGATGTGGAATGAGACCTAAGACTCAGCATACAAACACTGATGCAAAATACTGATCAAATACTGATGTGCAATGAGACCTAAGAATCCGATGCAAATTACTGATCAAATACTGATGTGGAATGAGATGTAAGACTCATTATACAAACACTGATGCAAAATACTGATCAAATACTGATGTGGAATGAGACCTAAGAGTAAGCATGCAAACACTGATGCAAAATACTGATCAAATACAGATGTGGAATGAGACCTAAGACTCTGATACAAATTACTGATCAAATACTGATGTGGAATGAGACCTAAGACTCATTATACAAACACTGATGCAAAATACTGATCAAATACTGATGTGGAATGAGACCTAAGACTCATTATACAAACACTGATGCAAAATACTGGTCAAATACTGATGTGGAATGAGACCTAAGACTCAGCATACAAACACTGATGCAAAATACTGATCAAATACTGATGTGGAATGAGACCTAAGACTCAGCATACAAACACTGATGCAAAATACTGATCAAATACTGATGTGGAATGAGACCTAAGACTCCGATGCAAAATACTGATCAAATACTGATGTGGAATGAGAAGTAAGACTCATTATACAAACACTGATGCAAAATGCTGATCAAATACTGATGTGGAATGAGACCTAAGACTCCGATGCAAAATACTGATCAAATACTGATGTGGAATGAGATGTAAGGCTCATTATACAAACACTGATGCAAAATACTGATCAAATACTGATGTGGAATGAGACCTAAGACTCATTATACAAACACTGATGCAAAATACTGATCAAATACTGATGTGGAAAGAGACCTAAGACTCAGCATACAAACACTGATGCAAAATACTGATCAAATACTGATGTGGAATGAGACCTAAGACTCATTATACAAACATTGATGCAAAATACTGATCAAATACTGATGTGGAATGAGACCTAAGACTCAGCATACAAACACTGATGCAAAATACTGATCAAATACTGATGTGGAATGAGACCTAAGACTCAGCATACAAACACTGATGCAAAATACTGATCAAATACTGATGTGGAATGAGACCTAAGACTCCGATGCAAAATACTGATCAAATACTGATGTGGAATGAGAAGTAAGACTCATTATACAAACACTGATGCAAAATGCTGATCAAATACTGATGTGGAATGAGACCTAAGACTCCGATGCAAAATACTGATCAAATACTGATGTGGAATGAGATGTAAGGCTCATTATACAAACACTGATGCAAAATACTGATCAAATACTGATGTGGAATGAGACCTAAGACTCAGCATACAAACACTGATGCAAAATACTGATCAAATACTGATGTGGAATGAGACCTAAGACTCAGCATACAAACACTGATGCAAAATACTGATCAAATACTGATGTGGAATGAGACCTAAGACTCCGATGCAAAATACTGATCAAATACTGATGTGGAATGAGAAGTAAGACTCATTATACAAACACTGATGCAAAATGCTGATCAAATACTGATGTGGAATGAGACCTAAGACTCCGATGCAAAATACTGATCAAATACTGATGTGGAATGAGATGTAAGGCTCATTATACAAACACTGATGCAAAATACTGATCAAATACTGATGTGGAATGAGACCTAAGACTCATTATACAAACACTGATGCAAAATACTGATCAAATACTGATGTGGAATGAGACCTAAGACTCAGCATACAAACACTGATGCAAAATACTGATCAAATACTGATGTGGAATGAGACCTAAGACTCAGCATACAAACACTGATGCAAAATACTGATCAAATACTGATGTGGAATGAGACCTAAGACTCCGATGCAAAATACTGATCAAATACTGATGTGGAATGAGAAGTAAGACTCATTATACAAACACTGATGCAAAATGCTGATCAAATACTGATGTGGAATGAGACCTAAGACTCCGATGCAAAATACTGATCAAATACTGATGTGGAATGAGATGTAAGGCTCATTATACAAACACTGATGCAAAATACTGATCAAATACTGATGTGGAATGAGACCTAAGACTCATTATACAAACACTGATGCAAAATACTGATCAAATACTGATGTGGAATGAGACCTAAGACTCAGCATACAAACACTGATGCAAAATACTGATCAAATACTGATGTGGAATAAGATGTAAGACACATTATACGAACACTGATGCAAAATACTGATCAAATACTGATGTGGAATGAGACCTAAGACTCAGCATACAAACACTGATGCAAAATACTGATCAAATACTGATGTGCAATGAGACCTAAGAATCCGATGCAAAGTACTGATCAAATACTGATGTGGAATGAGATGTAAGACTCATTATACAAACACTGATGCAAAATACTGATCAAATACTGATGTGGAATGAGACCTAAGAGTCAGCATACAAACTCTGATGCAAAATACTGATCAAATACTGATGTGGAATGAGACCTAAGACTTTGATACAAATTACTGATCAAATACTGATGTGGAATGAGATGTAAGACTCATTATGCAAACACTGATGCAAAATACTGATCAAATACAGATGTGGAATGAGACCTAAGACTCTGATACAAATTACTGATCAAATACTGATGTGGAATGGGACCTAAGACTCAGCATACAAACACTGATGCAAAATACTGATCAAATACTGATGTGGAATGAGACCTATGACTCCAATGCAAAATACTGATCAAATACTGATGTGGAATGAGACCTAAGACTCATTATACAAACACTGATGCAAAATACTGATCAAATACTGATGTGGAATGAGACCTAAGACTCAGCATACAAGCACTGATGCAAAATACTGATCAAATACTGATGTGGAATGAGACCTAAGACTCAGCATACAAACACTGATGCAAAATACTGATCAAATACTGATGTGGAATGAGACCTAAGACTCCGATGCAAAATACTGATCAAATACTGATGTGGAATGAGAAGTAAGACTCATTATACAAACACTGATGCAAAATGCTGATCAAATACTGATGTGGAATGAGACCTAAGACTCAGCATACAAACACTGATGCAAAATACTGATCAAATACTGATGTGGAATGAGACCTAAGACTCCAATGCAAAATACTGATCAAATACTGATGTGGAATGAGACCTAAGACTCATTATACAAACACTGATGCAAAATACTGATCAAATACTGATGTGGAATGAGACCTAAGACTCAGCATACAAACACTGATGCAAAATACTGATCAAATACTGATGTGAAATGAGACCTAAGACTCAGCATATAAACACTGATGCAAAATACTGATCAAATACTGATGTGGACTGAGACCTAAGACTCCAATGCAAAATACTGATCAAATACTGATGTGGAATAAGACCTAAGACTCAGCATACAAACACTGATGCAAAATACTGATCAAATACTGATGTGGAATGAGACCTAAGACTCCGATGCAAAATACTGATCAAATACTGATGTGGAATGAGACGTAAGACTCAGCATACAAACACTGATGCAACATACTGATCAATTACTGATGTGGAATGAGACCTAAGACTCATTATACAAACACTGATGCAAAATACTGATCAAATACTGATGTGGAATGAGACCTAAGACTTATAGCATACAAACACTGATGCAACATACTGATCAAATACTGACGTGGAATGAGACCTAAGACTACAATGCAAAATACTGATCAAATACTGATGTGGAATGAAATGTAAGACTCCTTATACAAACACTGACGCAAAATACTGATCAAATACTGATGTGCAATGAGACCTAAGACTCAGCATACAAACACTGATGCAAAATACTGATCAAATACTGATGTGGAATGAGACCTAAGACTCCGATGCAAAATACTGATCAAATACTGATGTGGAATGAGATGTAAGGCTCATTATACAAACACTGATGCAAAATACTGATAAAATACTGATGTGGAATGAGACCTAAGACTCATTATACAAACACTGATGCAAAATACTGATCAAATACTGATGTGGAATGAGACCTAAGACTCAGCATACAAACACTGATGCAAAATACTGATCAAATACTGATGTGGAATGAGACCTAAGACTCATTATACAAACACTGATGCAAAATACTGATCAAATACTGATGTGGAATGAGACCTAAGACTCAGCATACAAACACTGATGCAAAATACTGATCAAATACTGATGTGCAATGAGACCTAAGAATCCGATGCAAAGTACTGATCAAATACTGATGTGGAATGAGATGTAAGACTCATTATACAAACACTGATGCAAAATACTGATCAAATACTGATGTGGAATGAGACCTAAGAGTAAGCATGCAAACACTGATGCAAAATACTGATCAAATACAGATGTGGAATGAGACCTAAGACTCTGATACAAATTACTGATCAAATACTGATGTGAAATGAGACCTAAGACTCATTATACAAACACTGATGCAAAATACTGATCAAATACTGATGTGGAATGAGACCTAAGACTCATTATACAAACACTGATGCAAAATACTCGTCAAATACTGATGTGGAATGAGACCTAAGACTCAGCATACAAACACTGTTGCAAAATACTGATCAAATACTGATGTGGAATGAGACCTAAGACTCAGCATACAAACACTGATGCAAAATACTGATCAAATACTGATGTGGAATGAGACCTAAGACTCCGATGCAAAATACTGATCAAATACTGATGTGGAATGAGAAGTAAGACTCATTATACAAACACTGATGCAAAATGCTGATCAAATACTGATGTGGAATGAGACCTAAGACTCCGATGCAAAATACTGATCAAATACTGATGTGGAATGAGATGTAAGGCTCATTATACAAACACTGATGCAAAATACTGATCAAATACTGATGTGGAATGAGACCTAAGACTCATTATACAAACACTGATGCAAAATACTGATCAAATACTGATGTGGAATGAGACCTAAGACTCAGCATACAAACACTGATGCAAAATACTGATCAAATACTGATGTGGAATGAGACCTAAGACTCATTATACAAACATTGATGCAAAATACTGATCAAATACTGATATGGAATGAGACCTAAGACTCAGCATACAAACACTGATGCAAAATACTGATCAAATACTGATGTGGAATGAGACCTAAGACTCAGCATACAAACACTGATGCAAAATACTGATCAAATACTGATGTGGAATGAGACCTAAGACTCCGATGGAAAATACTGATCAAATACTGATGTGGAATGAGAAGTAAGACTCATTATACAAACACTGATGCAAAATGCTGATCAAATACTGATGTGGAATGAGACCTAAGACTCCGATGCAAAATACTGATCAAATACTGATGTGGAATGAGATGTAAGGCTCATTATACAAACACTGATGCAAAATACTGATCAAATACTGATGTGGAATGAGACCTAAGACTCATTATACAAACACTGATGCAAAATACTGATCAAATACTGATGTGGAATGAGACCTAAGACTCAGCATACAAACACTGATGCAAAATACTGATCAAATACTGATGTGGAATGAGACCTAAGACTCAGCATACAAACATTGATGCAAAATACTGATCAAATACTGATGTGGAATGAGACCTAAGACTCAGCATATAAACACTGATGTAAAATACTGATCAAATGTTGATGTGGAATAAGATGTAAGACACATTATACGAACACTGATGCAAAATACTGATCAAATACTGATGTGGAATGAGACCTAAGACTCAGCATACAAACACTGATGCAAAATACTGATCAAATACTGATGTGCAATGAGACCTAAGAATCCGATGCAAAGTACTGATCAAATACTGATGTGGAATGAGATGTAAGACTCATTATACAAACACTGATGCAAAATACTGATCAAATACTGATGTGGACTGAGACCTAAGACTCCAATGCAAAATACTGATCAAATACTGATGTGGAATGAGACCTAAGACTCAGCATACAAACACTGATGCAAAATACTGATCAAATACTGATGTGGAATGAGACTTAAGACTCCGATGCAAAATACTGATCAAATACTGATGTGGAATGAGACGTAAGACTCAGCATACAAACACTGATGCAACATACTGATCAATTACTGATGTGGAATGAGACCTAAGACTCATTATACAAACACTGATGCAAAATACTGATCAAATACTGATGTGGAATGAGACCTAAGACTTATAGCATACAAACACTGATGCAACATACTGATCAAATACTGACGTGGAATGAGACCTAAGACTACAATGCAAAATACTGATCAAATACTGATGTGGAATGAAATGTAAGACTCATTAAACAAACACTGACGCAAAATACTGATCAAATACTGATGTGCAATGAGACCTAAGACTCAGCATACAAACACTGATGCAAAATACTGATCAAATACTGATGTGGAATGAGACCTAAGACTCCGATGCAAAATACTGATCAAATACTGATGTGGAATGAGATGTAAGGCTCACTATACAAACACTGATGCAAAATACTGATAAAATACTGATGTGGAATGAGACCTAAGACTCATTATACAAACACTGATGCAAAATACTGATCAAATACTGATGTGGAATGAGACCTAAGACTCAGCATACAAACACTGATCCAAAATACTGATCAAATACTGATGTGCAATGAGACCTAAGACTCAGCATAGAAACACTGATGCAAAATACTGATCAAATACTGATGTGCAATGAGACCTAAGAATCCGATGCAAAGTACTGATCAAATACTGATGTGGAATGAGATGTAAGACTCATTATACAAACACTGATGCAAAATACTGATCAAATACTGATGTGGAATGAGACCTAAGAGTAAGCATGCAAACACTGATGCAAAATACTGATCAAATACAGATGTGGAATGAGACCTAAGACTCTGATACAAATTACTGATCAAATACTGATGTGGAATGAGACCTAAGACTCATTATACAAACACTGATGCAAAATACTGATCAAATACTGATGTGGAATGAGACCTAAGACTCATTATACAAACACTGATGCAAAATACTGGTCAAATACTGATGTGGAATGAGACCTAAGACTCAGCATACAAACACTGATGCAAAATACTGATCAAATACTGATGTGGAATGAGACCTAAGACTCAGCATACAAACACTGATGCAAAATACTGATCAAATACTGATGTGGAATGAGACCTAAGACTCCGATGCAAAATACTGATCAAATACTGATGTGGAATGAGAAGTAAGACTCATTATACAAACACTGATGCAAAATGCTGATCAAATACTGATGTGGAATGAGACCTAAGACTCCGATGCAAAATACTGATCAAATACTGATGTGGAATGAGATGTAAGGCTCATTATACAAACACTGATGCAAAATACTGATCAAATACTGATGTGGAATGAGACCTAAGACTCATTATACAAACACTGATGCAAAATACTCGTCAAATACTGATGTGGAATGAGACCTAAGACTCAGCATACAAACACTGTTGCAAAATACTGATCAAATACTGATGTGGAATGAGACCTAAGACTCAGCATACAAACACTGATGCAAAATACTGATCAAATACTGATGTGGAATGAGACCTAAGACTCCGATGCAAAATACTGATCAAATACTGATGTGGAATGAGAAGTAAGACTCATTATACAAACACTGATGCAAAATGCTGATCAAATACTGATGTGGAATGAGACCTAAGACTCCGATGCAAAATACTGATCAAATACTGATGTGGAATGAGATGTAAGGCTCATTATACAAACACTGATGCAAAATACTGATCAAATACTGATGTGGAATGAGACCTAAGACTCATTATACAAACACTGATGCAAAATACTGATCAAATACTGATGTGGAATGAGACCTAAGACTCAGCATACAAACACTGATGCAAAATACTGATCAAATACTGATGTGGAATGAGACCTAAGACTCATTATACAAACATTGATGCAAAATACTGATCAAATACTGATATGGAATGAGACCTAAGACTCAGCATACAAACACTGATGCAAAATACTGATCAAATACTGATGTGGAATGAGACCTAAGACTCAGCATACAAACACTGATGCAAAATACTGATCAAATACTGATGTGGAATGAGACCTAAGACTCCGATGGAAAATACTGATCAAATACTGATGTGGAATGAGAAGTAAGACTCATTATACAAACACTGATGCAAAATGCTGATCAAATACTGATGTGGAATGAGACCTAAGACTCCGATGCAAAATACTGATCAAATACTGATGTGGAATGAGATGTAAGGCTCATTATACAAACACTGATGCAAAATACTGATCAAATACTGATGTGGAATGAGACCTAAGACTCATTATACAAACACTGATGCAAAATACTGATCAAATACTGATGTGGAATGAGACCTAAGACTCAGCATACAAACACTGATGCAAAATACTGATCAAATACTGATGTGGAATGAGACCTAAGACTCAGCATACAAACATTGATGCAAAATACTGATCAAATACTGATGTGGAATGAGACCTAAGACTCAGCATATAAACACTGATGTAAAATACTGATCAAATGTTGATGTGGAATAAGATGTAAGACACATTATACGAACACTGATGCAAAATACTGATCAAATACTGATGTGGAATGAGACCTAAGACTCAGCATACAAACACTGATGCAAAATACTGATCAAATACTGATGTGCAATGAGACCTAAGAATCCGATGCAAAGTACTGATCAAATACTGATGTGGAATGAGATGTAAGACTCATTATACAAACACTGATGCAAAATACTGATCAAATACTGATGTGGACTGAGACCTAAGACTCCAATGCAAAATACTGATCAAATACTGATGTGGAATGAGACCTAAGACTCAGCATACAAACACTGATGCAAAATACTGATCAAATACTGATGTGGAATGAGACCTAAGACTCCGATGCAAAATACTGATCAAATACTGATGTGGAATGAGACGTAAGACTCAGCATACAAACACTGATGCAACATACTGATCAATTACTGATGTGGAATGAGACCTAAGACTCATTATACAAACACTGATGCAAAATACTGATCAAATACTGATGTGGAATGAGACCTAAGACTTATAGCATACAAACACTGATGCAACATACTGATCAAATACTGACGTGGAATGAGACCTAAGACTACAATGCAAAATACTGATCAAATACTGATGTGGAATGAAATGTAAGACTCATTATACAAACACTGACGCAAAATACTGATCAAATACTGATGTGCAATGAGACCTAAGACTCAGCATACAAACACTGATGCAAAATACTGATCAAATACTGATGTGGAATGAGACCTAAGACTCCGATGCAAAATACTGATCAAATACTGATGTGGAATGAGATGTAAGGCTCACTATACAAACACTGATGCAAAATACTGATAAAATACTGATGTGGAATGAGACCTAAGACTCATTATACAAACACTGATGCAAAATACTGATCAAATACTGATGTGGAATGAGACCTAAGACTCAGCATACAAACACTGATCCAAAATACTGATCAAATACTGATGTGCAATGAGACCTAAGACTCAGCATAGAAACACTGATGCAAAATACTGATCAAATACTGATGTGCAATGAGACCTAAGAATCCGATGCAAAGTACTGATCAAATACTGATGTGGAATGAGATGTAAGACTCATTATACAAACACTGATGCAAAATACTGATCAAATACTGATGTGGAATGAGACCTAAGAGTAAGCATGCAAACACTGATGCAAAATACTGATCAAATACAGATGTGGAATGAGACCTAAGACTCTGATACAAATTACTGATCAAATACTGATGTGGAATGAGACCTAAGACTCATTATACAAACACTGATGCAAAATACTGATCAAATACTGATGTGGAATGAGACCTAAGACTCATTATACAAACACTGATGCAAAATACTGGTCAAATACTGATGTGGAATGAGACCTAAGACTCAGCATACAAACACTGATGCAAAATACTGATCAAATACTGATGTGGAATGAGACCTAAGACTCAGCATACAAACACTGATGCAAAATACTGATCAAATACTGATGTGGAATGAGACCTAAGACTCCGATGCAAAATACTGATCAAATACTGATGTGGAATGAGAAGTAAGACTCATTATACAAACACTGATGCAAAATGCTGATCAAATACTGATGTGGAATGAGACCTAAGACTCCGATGCAAAATACTGATCAAATACTGATGTGGAATGAGATGTAAGGCTCATTATACAAACACTGATGCAAAATACTGATCAAATACTGATGTGGAATGAGACCTAAGACTCATTATACAAACACTGATGCAAAATACTGATCAAATACTGATGTGGAATGAGACCTAAGACTCAGCATACAAACACTGATGCAAAATACTGATCAAATACTGATGTGGAATGAGACCTAAGACTCATTATACAAACATTGATGCAAAATACTGATCAAATACTGATGTGGAATGAGACCTAAGACTCAGCATACAAACACTGATGCAAAATACTGATCAAATACTGATGTGGAATGAGACCTAAGACTCAGCATACAAACACTGATGCAAAATACTGATCAAATACTGATGTGGAATGAGACCTAAGACTCCGATGCAAAATACTGATCAAATACTGATGTGGAATGAGAAGTAAGACTCATTATACAAACACTGATGCAAAATGCTGATCAAATACTGATGTGGAATGAGACCTAAGACTCCGATGCAAAATACTGATCAAATACTGATGTGGAATGAGATGTAAGGCTCATTATACAAACACTGATGCAAAATACTGATCAAATACTGATGTGGAATGAGACCTAAGACTCATTATACAAACACTGATGCAAAATACTGATCAAATACTGATGTGGAATGAGACCTAAGACTCAGCATACAAACACTGATGCAAAATACTGATCAAATACTGATGTGGAATGAGACCTAAGACTCAGCATACAAACATTGATGCAAAATACTGATCAAATACTGATGTGGAATGAGACCTAAGACTCAGCATATAAACACTGATGTAAAATACTGATCAAATGCTGATGTGGAATAAGATGTAAGACACATTATACGAACACTGATGCAAAATACTGATCAAATACTGATGTGGAATGAGACCTAAGACTCAGCATACAAACACTGATGCAAAATACTGATCAAATACTGATGTGCAATGAGACCTAAGAATCCGATGCAAAGTACTGATCAAATACTGATGTGGAATGAGATGTAAGACTCATTATAGAAACACTGATGCAAAATACTGATCAAATACTGATGTGGAATGAGACCTAAGAGTCAGCATACAAACTCTGATGCAAAATACTGATCAAATACTGATGTGGAATGAGACCTAAGACTCTGATACAAATTACTGATCAAATACTGATGTGGAATGAGATGTAAGACTCATTATGCAAACACTGATGCAAAATACTGATCAAATACAGATGTGGAATGAGACCTAAGACTCTGATACAAATTACTGATCAAATACTGATGTGGAATGAGACCTAAGACTCAGCATACAAACACTGATGCAAAATACTGATCAAATACTGATGTGGAATGAGACCTATGACTCCAATGCAAAATACTGATCAAATACTGATGTGGAATGAGACCTAAGACTCATTATACAAACACTGATGCAAAATACTGATCAAATACTGATTTGGAATGAGACCTAAGACTCAGCATACAAACACTGATGCAAATACTGATCAAATACTGATGTGAAATGAGACCTAAGACTCAGCATGTAAACACTGATGCAAAATACTGATCAAATACTGATGTGGAATGAGACCTAAGACTCCGATGCAAAATACTGATCAAATACTGATGTGGAATGAGACGTAAGACTCAGCATACAAACACTGATGCAACATACTGATCAATTACTGATGTGGAATGAGACCTAAGACTCATTATACAAGCACTGATGCAAAATACAGATCAAATACTGATGTGGAATGAGACCTAAGACTTAACATACAAACACTGATGCAACATACTGATTAAATACTGACGTGGAATGAGACCTAAGACTACAATGCAAAATACTGATCAAATACTGATGTGGAATGAAATGTAAGGCTCATTATACAAACACTGATGCAAAATACTGATCAAATACTGATGTGCAATGAGACCTAAGACTCAGCATACAAACACTGATGCAAAATACTGATCAAATACTGATGTGGAATGAGACCTAAGACTACAATGCAAAATACTGATCAAATACTGATGTGGAATGAGACCTAAGACTCAGCATATTCATGCATTACACAGAACGCCCATTGATTTCTGTGGCAGCCATGTAATGCTTTATTTGCCCTGCGGTGGCGCTGCAGGAAAATTGTATATTTCTAACATCTGATTCTTGGTTATTTAAAGTGGAGAAATCCTCTAAACAACATTCTGGAAAATACAGAATCTATTCATCCTGGATCACCATGAGAAAAAAAAGTAATTCTAAAGTTGCAAAGTTATAAAAACCTTTTCAATGTGAAGAAAAATCTATACTTGAGTTTTCCATGTAAGTTGAGCAATTTGTCATAACACTGGCACAGGATGGCTCCAGCTTTCGATTTTACCAATGACTAGAGAGGACTTTCTGAAAATAAAGAGAAATACTATTTTTTTTTTAAAGCTATATACTCCCTTTTAAGTAATCGCCAGGTGTATTGTTCTGCTTTGATCCTCCCTGTCCTTTTTTTTTTTCTTTTGAGGGGTGAGCGATTAAAGGGTCCCTGCCTCTGATAACTGGAGCAGCAGCTGCCGCACACGCTTGAAATATTTACATGGAACCAAAATTCCCTTTGGACGGCAGAATACATACTACAGTGTCCTCAGGAATCTGGAACAAAGTGGCAATGGAGCAGAATAATTGTCATTTTAATGACAGTTTAACTGCATTTATTCTCCAAGGCTGGAATCCCTGGGTTCCATCTGTGTATTTGCAGATCTTCTGAGACGTGGTCCAAGTCTTAAAGTAAACCTGCCAAAATAAGCAGGGGGTAAATAGTGCTTAAAAATGTAATAAAGAAATAATGCTATTCCTAAAGACCAAAAAGATTTAAAAAAAAACTGAATTAGGGAATTATAATCTTTTTAATTCATGAATTCATGAATAGAATGTCAGAATTGCAGTGGAGACTGACACAGAAGCAATTATAGATGGTGAATTTAAAGGCTTATTCCCGTCATTAAAAGTTGTCACCCACCCAAAGAATAGATTCAATTTTGTGGATTGGAGTGGGTTCGATCTCAAGAATAAGGCTCAGAAATGTCCTGCTGGAATGGTCCAGTGGCCGTACATTTGCATCACTACTCTATTCATTTTTTATGGAGCTGCCGGAGACAGTTGAGATCAGCGCTCAGGTTTGTCGGCAGTTCCATCGCAGGTGAATGGAGTGGTGTCATCCATGCATGGCCACCACTCCATTCCGATAGGGCTTTTTAGAGTCCATTTCTATCATTTCAGAGGTGTCAACGGTTGGACCCTCTACAATCCAGAAGTTATCATCTATCCTGTGGATAAGTAATAACTTTTCATGATTGGATAAAGCCTTAAAGGGGTACTCCGGAGAGGTAAGAAATTATCCTAATGCTCATACCGTCATAAATTATTAAGCAGCCCAGTAAGTGACACATCGCTGGAATGAGGGTCTCAGCCCCCACGTCATGCTGCTCTCAGATTATAAAGCAAAATCCAAGTGACAGATTCCCTTTAAATCCTGCATAGCAATGTCACTGAGATCCTGTGGAAATCTGTATGGCAATGCCTATGGGTATTACATTGGCATTAATTAGTAAATACCACCTGTCAACTCAGCTTGAAAGTTGCCGAATAGAATATTGAAAAATTTCACACAAGGTATCATAGACAAGCAGATATATTTATTGCATTTTTTATTTCTTAAAAAAAGCTTTTTTTTCATTCTGTATCTTTTTTTTTTAGGATATTCTACAAACTAACAATAACATAAATTATAATACATTTTTTACACTAACTTAAAAGAAAAATTAATAAAAAGAAAAAGTATTAAAAATACAATTTGTTTTTCTTAGGGGTACATGGTGACAATTTTCTTTAGCTTTTTTTTTTACTTATATCTTCTGGTTAGGTTTCCTGTCAGGTGGATGTTCCAAACATCTTGGAGAACTAACCACAGATCTTCTGTGGATGTTGCTTGTGCAAATTCTTTTGTCTCTTCTTGAAATTCCACACAGACTGGATGAAGTTCACATCCGGACTCTGTGAAGGCCATACCCATATCCAAGTACTTATCCATGATACAATAGCACCAGGGAGGCGTTTAATTTGCTCCAAATTTATTTTGCACCAGGACAATGACCCCCAAACATCCAGCCAATGTGATTAAAAACTATGTTCAGTGTAAAGAAGAACAAGAAGTCCTGGGAGTGATGATATGACCCCCATAAAGCCCTGATCTCACCACCATCAACATCATCAAGTCTGTCTAGGATTACATGAAGAGACGGAAGGATTTGCACAAGCGACATCCACAGAAGATCTGTGGTCAGTCCTTCCAAGATGTTTGGAACAACCTCCTGCAGAGTTCCTTCAACAACTTTGTGCAAGTGTACATAGAAGAACTGATATTTTGATTTGCTCCTGATTCCTTTTTTTGTTCATTCACTTTGCATTTTGTTAACTGATAAAAGTAAACTAATAACATTTCTATTTTTGAAATCATTCCTAATTTGCTGCTTTTTTTCCACACCTGTCTAAAACTTTTGCACAGTGCTCTGTATGCACAGTGAAAAGCAAGTATTAAAGACACAGAGATTTGAAACACTATAGTCATGAGTAACTGCCCCAGCTGAAAAGGTCATAAAAGAGGAGGACCGTGAGGAAAGTGTCATCACAGTCAATTGATTTCAACCAATCAGCATTGTTGGGATCATACAAGGCTGACGATCAGGACTTTCCTCACAATGATAACCTTTTTAGCTGGAGTTTGAGATTTATGTATGTATGTACAGAAGTATGTGTCAAAGTTTAAACTTAATATTCTATGTGTAATGTTCTGGGTGTAGCAATCGTTTGAAGTCCGGGAGCAGCATGAAAAAAAGTTTACTCCCTTGTTTTATGTAGAGTGTCATGTAAAAGTTTGAGCACCCCTGGTCAAAATGACTGTTATTGTGAACAGTTAAGCTAGTTGAAAATGAAATAATCTCTAAAAGGCCTAAAGTTAAAGATGATACATTTCCTTTTGTATTTTAGGCAATATATATTTATATATATATATATATATATATATATATATATATATATATATATATGTATATATTGTCATTTTTTACATTTTAAAAATTACAAAAACAAAAATGGGCAAGTGCAAAAGTTTGGGCACCCTTGGAGATTTGTGTGCTCAGATAACTTTGACCAAGGTTTCAGACCTTAATTATCCTGTTAGGGTTATGGCTTGTTCACTATCTTAGTTAGGAAGGGCCAGGTGATGCAAATTTTCCGACTTTATAAAAACTAGCCTACTCTAACCTTGTGCCAAAAAATAGCAGTCATGGGTTCTTCTAAGCAGCTGCCTGGCACTCTGAAAATAGTGGAGGCCCACAAAACAGGAGAAGGCTATAAGAAGATAGCAAAGCGTTTTCATGTTGCCCTTTCCTCAGTTCGAGATGTAATTAAGAAATGGCAGTTAATAGGAACAGGGGAGGTCAAGATAAGGTCTGGAAGACCAAGCAAAATTTCAGTGAGAGCTGCTCGTAGGATTGCTAGAGAGGCAAATCAGAACCTTTGCTTGACTACGAAAGCAATGCCAAAACTTTTACATGCCACTGTATATGTATAGGGGCAGGTTAGATGATGAAGCTATAGGAAGATAGATCACAGCCTGTTACTGTCATCTCTTTCCCTGCATAGTCTCCAGTAAGCCTGGCAAGATAAAATAACTTTTTCTCATGTTATCATCCCTTAGGTTAAAAAGTATAGATGTACCGGTGAGGCACCATTGAATAGGAACAGCCAGTGCAGTCTACTAAGCTATTAATGTAGCACCACGGTCTGTAGTGTGAAGATTGCTACATCTTTATATGTGCCCCTTCATATTCACATACACTATAGTCTTTTTCCTTTCTTAAGGAATAAGAAGATGTAACAGCACTCTCTGAAGAGGACATTTGTTGACTCTTCACATCGTGAACTATTATTTTTAGAAAGTGTTGCTCTTTGTAGGCTCAGACTTTTAGCCACAGATGTGAATTTGTATATTTTCCTTACAGAAATGTACACTTTGATGCAAAAATGTATGATGGCGTCCTTGATTTTAATGATTATGTAACAGCTTTTCATTTCCACTCCATTATCTGATTTAATTTATGCAGGTAAATGCTCCTTTCATGTAAAGTATAATACACAGTTCTGCAAATGGAGTGGTTGTAAAGTGAGAAAATGGATGTTATGTGTGGTGCGCTGGGTTGTCAGGAGATAGATGAGTAGGTGCTAGCTCCTTAGAAGATGGCTGAAAATGTGCTTGATTGTCACATAATTGAGAAGGTGCTAGCTACTAGGAGATTGTTAAAAAGCAGCTTATCAAGAGCTGGCTGAAAAGGTGGAACATTGTCAATAGGTAGTTGAGAAATTGCCGGCTACTAGGAAATCATTGATGAGAAGCTAGGTTGTCAGGAGAAGGTTAAAAAGGTCAAAGGCTGGCCGGAGATGGTTGAGAAGTTACTTAATCCTCAGAAGATGGTTGAGAAGGTGCTAGTTTATCAGTAGATAGTTGAGAAATTGTGTGGTTCTTTGGAGATTGAGAATGTGTTCGGCTAGGCTAGTAGAAGATGGATGTGGAGGGGCTAGGTTATCAGAAGGTTGAAAAAAATCCAAGCTTGGCTGGAGATGATCGAGAAGTTGCTTTATTCTCAGAAGAAAAGATGATTGAGAAAGTGCTAGACTATCAGAAAATACTCGAGGAGGTTCTAGGTTGAAAAGGTGCTAGGCTATAAGGAGACAATTAAAAAGGTGCTAGACTCTCAGAAGATAGTTGAGCATGTGGTAGGCTCCCAGGGGGTGGTTGAAGAGGTACGTTCTCTGGAGTTGGTTGAGAAGTTGCTTGGTTGTCCGGAAATGATTGAGAAGGTACTACGTTGTCTACGGATTTTTGAGGAGATGCTAGGTTCTCATGGAATGCTTGAAAAGTTGCTTTGTTCTCTACAAGCCATACATTTTCCAGATGAAGGGCCATTGGAGGTAAAAGTATTACACTACAGTTTGGATTCTCGGAAGATAGCTTTCCAATTTTAGCTCAAGTTTCCCAGCCTACACAATCACAAAATGCTCTAAATTATTTAGACTAGTTAGGGGATTGCTTCCCCTTACACCAATTGAAATATACATCTGCCAAGTGTTTGAGGAACATACCTCAGCTGTGTCCCATGTAAGTTCAGATGATTCCAAAGCAGAAGTCACCAGGGATCGCCCTGTCTCCGAGCTCTCTCTGTAATAGCTGAAAGGAAACAACTGTTCTGTCTCTCTGTTTTGTCTCTCTGGCTGGATATTCTGTGGTTTGATATCTCTGGAGATGTTCTCATAGTGAAGAAACATCTGTGCTCTCTTTTCCTACTTCTGTTCAGTTGGTCTAATTCTCTCTCGTGTGAGGAATCAGTTTGGTAATATTTTAAGATTTACTCAAGTTTATGTTTCATTTGTCTCATTTTAGAATAGAATCTTGCAGTAACAGAAGTCTGCGCGATAGGTCCCCGGGCAGGCATACTTACTAGGATTCCCTTCTAACTATAGGTATTTTACTCAAGGGATAGTTGCTAGAGAAGTTGGATATAGATTTGCAAAACAAAGGTCCATAGAGACACAGGTAAGAAGTAGAATATTTATCGACTGGAGATGAGAATATTTTTAGAACACAAAACTTTTCAATGAATACAAAGACAGTAAATGCCATATGTCATCAAATAAATTGTGATTGCATTTTATGTTTCCATCAACTCTCATTTATGTTAACATTTTAGTGTCCAGTCTGTAAGATCTAGTCTTTAGTAATTGTCAGAGTGTCCACTGATAATTAAAACAGCAACCGTGGCAGGTGGGACAAATCCACCAAACTATGAGATCCCCTTGGCTTGCCTAAGCTCTGACCCTATAACAGCCCTCAAAGACCCAGCAGAAGACAACCCCATTCAAAGTCTTAGAGTAACAATGGGGTAAATGTCTCCATGCCTGTCTAATCTCAAAGGGTGTGGTAGTTTTCACAAAAACACATTGAAACAAAGGTTTGCTGAGTCACGTGAGTAAGCTGGGAGGATACAGGGAGTGTCTTTACTTATTATGCAGCTATGCATTCTGCTATTTGCTATCATGTTAGAAACAACTACATTTATGCATAATACGCCTAAGTTCATGAAGCCTATACATAAGCGACATCTTCATTTTTCTTTGGAAACTGTTGGAAATCACATGCCTGTGTATTTCTTTATTCTCGCCGCTCGTAAGCTAAATCCCAGAAACTTTTAAGTAAGAGTTAGGACTTCTCCAACAAAAGCTAATTTTATTGTGGTAAAGGTGCCCGGACAAGAGCAACCTCAGCTGAAATAAGAAAAACGGCTGAGGTTCCATCCTGATTTACAAGGGTTTTAGCTTAATGTCTTGCTCAACTTTTTCCAGAATTCTAAAATAAAGGATAATGTATCAAACCAATTCCCTTCTTCAGGGGGTCTAAAGCAACCATGTGAGAAGCCCCTGAAGGACATAGATCCTTGGATACAAACACTACAGAGAACCTTCAAATTCTAATAATTGTGCACATAATCATCCGTTTTTCAATGGGAGAGTCCAAAAAGTGTTATCCACAAAATTAGATGTTTTAACACAACTAGGGAGAATTGTCAATAGACCTGTGGACTCCAATATTTAAGAGACTGTCTCAATCGCCTTCGGCTCGATCCTGAGCCATGGCGACTTGATGGATGAGCGAGCTGCAGGGAGATCGATCTTGTTCAAGGCTAGATAGGTCCACCAGGGTCTTCTCCGCCTTTATTTTGATTGTATCTAGCCAAAAAGTTGCTGGTCTCTTCCTCTTCACCTTGTTTCTTCCATTCTTTCGACCATGATGTCCTTCTCGAGTGATTGCTCGCTTCGTATGTTGTGTCCAAAGGAGGCAGGTCATAGCTTGATGATCCTTGCTGATATGTCTGGCTTGATTTGCTCCAAAATTGATTTGTTTGTTCTTCTTGCCATCTTTCTGCAGAACAACTTTTCACTCATTTCATTTAACATTTAAGAAACACCCTGTTCTTTACTGTAACAGATTACGTAGCAGCCATTCCATTAACAAGGGGTATTTCAGGATTAGAAAATCTTGGTTGCCTTCTTCAGGAAACCACAGCACACATGTCCCTTGGCTGCATCCATTAACGCAGCTTAGCTCCAAGCTTGAAATTGAAATATACAGTACCTGTGGTTGGAAACCTAAAGACTATGTTAATATAGGAGAATTTTGACAGCTCAAAGTTGGTTTGTTTGCCCTGATCTTCTTTGGCCTTTATGTTCATATTAACTATCCTAATTCTCTGAAATTTAGGTTACCATGTTCTACTGGCTTCAACAGCTTTAATTTGTTCTTGGCTTAAAATAAGCAAAACGCGCACAGAAGTAAAATCATAGATTTACAATTTAACAAGATTAGATGGAAACCTTAGCCGTGTCTATATTCTCATTGCATTTTACATTAGCGATTATTATATCAAGTAAGAAATCTAGTAGTTCTAATAACGTCTGCTTATAAACCTACATGTACATCCAATTACACGAATAAGATTTAGATATCTTATTTAGAAGAAGCTACTGTTGCAAGAAATATTATCACATCAAATAAAATATATCAGCTACAATATAATGGGTATGTGTACGCAAGGTTTTATTCAAGGGGGTAAACCCGCCGAGTTTTTCAAGAGGAAGGCGATTCAGGTAATGTCAGTGTTTTTTTTCCTGAAGCATCTTTTTTTGTATTTTATTGGTTGTTTTCAGAGTGTTTTTTTAATGTCTTTTTGCTCGCTGTTGTTTATTTTTTTAGCATTTTTCCTGCACTTTTTGGATAATCTTTTTTTACTCGCGTTTGTTAGCGTTTTTTCAAGCAAAACGCTGGGTAAAACAATCAAAAAGATGCCCCGGCGTCTGTGGGCATCTTTTGAGCCTTCCCGTTGACTCGTCCTGTAAAGTATAGAGTGTCTTCAGAGCAGAAGCCGCCTGATCATGGACCAGTTACTTCCTGTAGCCGCTTGACGTCTTTCTAAACCTGAAGCACTCAACCAATTTTTGTATATGTTCATTCTTTTGAGTGTTTCCTGGGCATTTTTTCAGGCAAGTTTTGCAGCAGACCTACCTGAAAAAACATCATGTGCACAACCCTAACGATGCCATATTTTTTACACCTCAAGTCTAATCCCCAAGACATCTAAATCTCAGCTCAGAGGAGAAGGAAAACTTTCCAAAAACATCACCTCGGCACTTTCCATTGTCATTTTGGTACATGTAGCATGGTTATGGTTTGCCAATATTACTGATCTAGAGATTTATTTTCCAAGGACAGTTTCCTTCTAGCATGTGAAATTCAACTTACAACTAAATTGAAACTTTCTCTAGAGAAAGGCATTTAAAGAGACTCTGTCAGCAGGTTTTTGCTATGTAACCTGAAGATAGCATACTGTAGGGGTTAAAACACTAATTTCATCTATGCCTCTCTTATCAAGTGGTTTTGTTTACTTGCAATGATTGTTTTAGCACCAGGAGCTTATCATTGCTAGAACACAGGGGAATGTGCCTGGTAGTTTGACTCCGCCCCCCTCCTGTGATAAGCAGCTCATTGTCTATAGACATTGTATATAGAAAGCCTGGTGAATGCAGGGCAGGCTGGGGTGTGGGCGGGGTTAGCTTCCTCAGCTGAGCTGCATTGCTATATCTAAAAACTCTGATTGTCAGAACTGCTGCACGCAGCAAGTGATATATCATTGGATTCAGGGTCTCCTTGCCTACATCATGCTGCACTCAGATGAGGTAGCAAAAACCTGCTGACTAATGTTGATCGAGCATGTATTGTTAACCCTTTCGGCGAGCACCCGAGCATGCTCGCCGAGTATTTTCGGCATGCTCAGTATCTATGTTAGTGTCGCCACAGCTGCATGTGTCACGGCTGTTAGACAGCTGTGACACATTCAGGGATTGCCTGTTTGTTAGGCAATCCCTGCATGTGTCACAGCTGTCTAACAGTTGTGACACATGCAACTGCGGCGACACTAACATAGATGCCGAAAGAGTTAACAATACACGCTCGATCAACACTACTGCTGACATATTCCCTTTAAAACCCTATTGAATTAATGTAGTATGTTGTATTGTAGTATACAGTATTTCATAGTAGTAATAGGAGGCTGTGCTGAATCAGCCAGACTCAGATATAGTGTCATGTGTCTGGGTTCAAACCCTTGAGCATGTGCTTTGTGGTCGGCTTCTCTGTCCGCCAAGCCACAGCAGATACGCCTGTTCTTCGGGTGAATAGTTTCTGTTATCCTTGTTTCACTCTTTTTAGTGTAACAGGTGTTTTCATTAACTCATTTGTTTGCTCTATCACCTTTTGGGTGCGCCTTTAAATACTTTTACCCTGCTGGTATTTCCTGCTGGTCATAGTCTCATTTGGATATACAGCCATACTGCTGTAGTTTAAGCCAGTCAGTGAAAATCCAGCTAGGGTTTATCTCTCTGCTGTTTGTGTTCTTTTCCCTGCACCTATCTTCTGTTTCTTTTTAGGAAGTAGGCGGCATATTTGCTAACAGTACGTACTTAATACTTTATTTTGTATTTTGTGGTTTGATTTACTCACTCTGGGATCTTTTTCTATTTTAGTACGCTTTCTGTTCTATAGGTAATGTGCACTCTGCTCAGCCCTCCGGTTCTTTAGGAGGAACGTGAAGCGCTCGATCGCCTTTCATAGGCAGCATAGGTCCGAGTTGCCATTGTCTAGTCTGTGGTTGGCACTATCTCACCTCACGCAGGAACCACTAGGGACTGCGGGGTACAGTTGCAGTTTTTAGTGTGTTACCTATTTTCCCGAGTGAGTTGCTATACAATCATAACATATGGTCACTTTAAAATGTTTTACACACTCTCTAGAAGAGGAGGATTACAATTAATATGACCGTATGCTCTAATAGCCTATGGACAGAGTCAACCCTTCTATTGCAAAGTGTCCTGATTTGTCTCATTTCATATAAATATTATCCAGTGCATCTACAATTAGGTAACATCTATTGTTCATTTTGAGTATACAGCTCTTATGCAGATCTATGTATCCTTATGACATGACCAGTGTGTAGTCTGATCCTACAGTCATGTGTTACTTTTTTCCCTCTGCCCCCTCATTCTTCTATATCCAAAGGTTACCACAAAAGCGAGTCATATGGAGTAGAGTAATTAGACATGGATATAGGAACAAATTACTTTAAGGATATCAGTATATTTTCTACCTAGTAATTATAGTTAACAGCAAAGGAAGAATGTTTTGATCTTGCAGAAAGTAGTGATAAGTTTTAGGGTCCAACTTTTGGTACCCCTATCAATCTGAAGAAGATCCCAGAGTCCCCTGTGTGAATAGCATGTGCGACCACTGTCTATAGGAGGAGTGGTCATACATGCTCACTAGCACCACACTAACATGGGGGACTTTGGGATCTGTGGAGTCTTTAAAGCTGGACCCCTAGCTATCCTGTGGGTAGGTGATAAATATTGTTTATCACCTACCCACGGTTAGACTTCAAAATGGTAAAATGTCCCCAGTTTGCCCAACGTATTCCTGATTTGCTTACCCATACAGCAGTCCAAGGAAAGACTGGAGTACCAGAGAATCTTACATTAGATCCAGCAGAAGACCAGCTATTTGGATGTATCGTTGACGCCAACCATTTACCATATGCTCATGTTCTGCATAGATGGAGGGTGGCCACCAGAATCATCTCCTATGGTGAGACCAACAAACCTCAGTCCAGCACTCTAGTAGTAAGTCCTCCCTATAGTACACCATCCAATCTTATATTTGGTTCAGGAGAAGACTGGCTATTTAGATGTATCTTTGAAGCCAAACATTTGCTATGTGCACATGTTCTGCATTGATGGGGGGTGGCCACCAGAATCATCTCCTCTGGTGAGACCAACAAACCTCAGTCCAACACTCTAGTAGTAAGTCCTCCCTACAGTACACCATCTAATCTTACATTAGGTTCAGCAGAAGACTTGTTCTTTCGATGTATCTTTGAAGCCAACCATTTGCCATTTACACATGTTCTGCATATATGGAGGGTGGCCACCAGAATCATCTCCTCTGGTGAGACCAACAAACCTCAGTCCAACACTCTAGTAGTAAGTCCTCCCTACAGCACACCATCTAATCTTACATTAGGTTCAGCAGAAGACTTGTTCTTTGGATGTATCTTTGAAGCCAACCATTTGCCATGTACACATGTTCTGCATATATGGAGGGTGGCCACCAGAATCATCTCCTCTGGTGAGACCAACGCACCTCAGTCCAACACTCTAGTCGTAAGTCCTCCCTATAGTACGCCATCTAATTCCTTGTAAAGTTGGCCTTTCCTAAAACCACTTTTATTTTAACGCCAATTCTCCACTTTCCCCTCAGTCTCCCATTTCCATGATCTTTTTTTACATCGTGCAATAGCACCTTGGATGTCAATTATGCAGAAAGTATCTTGGTAATTTTGCAATTTGCAAAACATCCACCACATTAGCATGCAAACTATTCCTCAGCAATGTGTACTGTTCCCCCCTCCTGACACAAGAAGCCATTGATTACAGCCAGAATATATTGGTATTCAAGTTACGGCAGGGTAGAGGCTCCCATGACATGCATCAGACAGCCCATAATGACTTAATAGAATTAATATAAGGGGATGTTAATTTATTTATTTTTTTCATTAAGCTTCCAAGCATTTGTTCAAATGTTTACCGCATTAGTGCCATTCCTGTCGCGTAATTCACTTTCTGACAATTAAAACCTGATTTATTCCCTTAGTAATAAAATAATGTTTCCGAAAATTCTGCAGCAACCGCTGTGTGATGTGAAATTCAGAGGTGCATGTGTATGTCACTAAAACGCCACAGCTGTGGAAGGACCCTTGACATTACGGTTACTTTATATCTTGTACTACATTGTTATACTTTATCATCTTCTTTCTTTGTAAGTGGGTGAGGATAGAAAAAGTTTTGAAACAATTGTAAGAATGGAATAATGACAACAGCAGTAGATGAGTGCTTTCATCTTGCAGGAAGGAGTGACCAATCCATTCCATTGATTAAACAAATGAGAAAGGAAAGTATCCTCATGCGATGTAGTCAGTGCCATTAACTGGGTGACAATGTAGTATGGAGGCCGTGCCATGAAGTGGGTGAAATATAGTATTTTTTAGACTATTGGAATATTGACAGCAAAAGAAGAGTATGTTGATCTTGCAGCAAGAAGTAACCAGTCCTTTGGAATAGGTAAGTGAGGATAGAAGGTAGTATCACGCGTCATAGGCAGTGCCATGAAGTGAGAGAAGTTTAGTATTTTTAGGCAATCTAGATTATTGACAATAAAAAAAGAGTGTGTTGGTCTTGCAGCAAGAAGTGACCCGTCAACTCTTTGGATTAGGTGAGGATAGAAAGTATATCACAAAACAGAAAGGGGAAGAAATGGCTTGGGAGGGATTTATTTACATTAGTGACCAAAAATGGGAGAACCCCATGATTAAATCCCTATCTAACAAGCCATAAAAGCTAGCTTTTTTAATAGGTTTAAAATATGTACGGGGTCAGACTAAAATGATGTCTCTAATCTACCTTCAATATATTAGTTGTAAGGACTGATGCCTATAGTAATAGATGATGACGCCCCGGGGTGTCATCAGTATTTTGCAGTATCAGACATACAATTTATACCACTCGTCCCTCCAAAATGTTTCACCGTGAATGCGGCGGCAAAAGTGGATGGGACAATAGCATGAATTTCATGTGTGTGTAAGCTGTTATGGTCAGCAGGGTCCTCTCTCTCTCCTGTAGAGTGTAAGCTCTTATGGTCAGTGGGATCCTCTGTCTCTCTCCTGTAGTGTAAACTCTTATGGTAAATTGGGCCCTCTCTCTCTCCTGTAGAATATAAGTTCTTATGGTAAATGGGGTCCTCTCTCTCTCCAGTAGAGTCTAAGCTCTTATGGTCAGTAGGGTCCGCTCTCTCTTGTAGAGTGTAAGCTCTTATGGTCAGCAGGGTCCTCTCTCTCTCCTGTTTAGAGTAAGCTCTTATGGTCAGTGAGGTCCTTTCTCTCTCCTGTAGAGTGTAAGCTCTTATGGTCAGCGGGGTCCTCGCTCTGTCCTGTAGAGTGTAAGCTCTTATGGTCAACGGGGTCCCCTCTCTCTCCTGTAGAGTGTAAGCTCTTATGGTCAGCGGGGTCCTCTCTCTTTCTCTCCTGTAGAGTGTAAGCTCTTATGGTCAGCGGGGTCCTCTCTCTCTCCTATAGAGTGTAAGCTCTTATGGTCAGCGGGGTCCTCTCTCTTTCTCTCCTGTACAGTGTAAGCTCTTATGGTCAGTGGGGTCCTCTCTCTCCTGTAGAGTGTAAGCTCTTATGGTCAGTGGGGTCCTCTCTCTCCTGTAGAGAGTAAGCTCTTATGGTCAGTGAGGTCCTTTCTCTCTCCTGTAGAGTGTAAGCTCTTATGGTCAGTGGGGTCCTCTCTCTCCTGTAGAGTGTAAGCTCTTATGGTCAGTGAGGTCCTTTCTCTCCTGTAGAGTGTAAGCTCTTATGGTCAGTAAGGTCCTTTCTCTCTCCTGTAGAGTGTAAGCTCTTATGGTCAGCAAGATCTTCTCTTTCTCCTGTAGAGTGTAAGCTCTTATGGTAAGCGGGATCCTCTCTCTCCTGCAGAGTGTAAGCTCTTATGGTCAGTGGGGTCCTCTTTCTCCTGTAGAGTGTAAGCTCTTATGGTCAGCGTGGTCCTCTCTCTCCAGTAGAGTGTAAGCTCTTATGATAAGTGGGGTCCTCTCTGTCTCCAGTAGAGTGTGTAAGCTCTTATGATCAGTGGGGTCCTCTCTCCTGTAGAGTGTAAGCACTTATGATCACTGGGATCCTCTCTTTCTCCAGTAGAGTGTAAGCTCTTATGATCAGTGGGGTCCTCTCTCTCTCTTGTAGAGTGTAAGCTCTTATGGTGAGTGGGGTCCTCTCTCTCTCTCCTGTAGAGTGTAAGCTCTTATGGTCAGTGGTGTCCTCTCTATCTCCTGTAGAGTGTAAACTCTTATGGTCAGTGGGGTCCTCTCTCTTTCATCTGTAGAGAGTAAGCTCTTATGGTCAGCAAGGTCCTCTCTCTTGTAGAGTGTATGCTCTTATGGTCAGCGGGGTCCTCTCTCTCTCATGTAGAGTGTAAGCTCTTATGGTCAGTGGGGTCCTCTCTCTCCTGTAGAGTGTAAGCTGTTATGGTCAGTGGGGTCCTCTTTCTCTCATGTAGACTGTAAGCTCTTATGGTCAGTGGGGTCCTCTCTCTCTCTTGTAGAGTGCAAGCTCTTATGGTCAGTGGGGTCCTCTCTCTCTCCTGTAGAGTGTAAGCACTTATGATCAGTGGGGTCCTCTCTCTCTTGTAGAGTGTAATCTCTTATGGTCAGTGGGGTCCTCTCTCTCATCTGTAGAGTGTAAGCTCTTATGATCAGTGGGGCCCTCTCTCTCTCCTGTAGAGCGTAAGCTCTTATTGTCAGTGGGGTCCTCTCTATCTCCTGTAGAGTGTAACCTCTTATGGTCAGTGTGGTCCTCTCTCTCATCTGTAGAGTGTAAGCTCTTATGGTCAGCAAGGTCTTCTCTCTCTCCTGTAGAGCATAAGCTCTTATGGTCAGTGGGGTCCTCTCTCTCTCTCCTGTAGAGAGTAAGCTAATATGATCAGTGGGGTCCTCTCTCTCTCATGTAGAGTGTAAGCTCTTATGGTCAGTGGGGTCCTCTCTCTCCTGTAGAGTGTAAGCTCTTATGGTCAGTGGAGTCCTCTTTCTCTCATATAGACTGTAAGCTCTTATGGTCAGTGGGGTCCTCTCTCTCTCTTGTAGAGTGTACGCTCTTATGGTCAGTGGGGTACTCTCTCTCATCTGTAGAGTGTAAGCTCTTATTTTCAGTGGGGTCCTCTCTCTCTCTTGTAGAGTATAAGCTCTTATGGTCAATGAAGTCCTCTCTCTCTCTCCTGTAGAGTGTAAGCCCTTATGATCAGTGGGGTCCTCTCTACTGTAGAGTGTAAGCTCTTATGGTCAGTGGAGTCCTCTCTCCTGTAGAGTGTAAGCACTTATGATCACTGGGATCCTCTCTCTCTCCAGTAGAGTGTAAGCTCTTATGATCAGTGGGGTCCTCTCTCCTGTAAAGAGTAAGCTCTTATGATCAGTGGGGTCCTCTCTCTCTCTTGTAGAGTGTAATCTCTTATGGTCAGTTGTGTCCTCTCTCTCTCCTGTAGAGTGTAAGCTCTTATGGTCAGTGGGGTCCTCTCTATCTCCTGTAGAGTGTAAACTCTTATGGTCAGTGGGGTCCTCTCTCTCATCTGTAGAGTGTAAGCTCTTATGGTCAGCAAGGTCCTCTCTCTCTCTCTTGTAGAGTGTAAGCTCTTATGGTCAGTGGGGTTCTCTCTCTCTCCTGTAGAGTGTAAGCTCTTATGGTCAGTGGGGTCCTTTCTCTCCTGTAGAGTGTAAGCTCTTATGGTCAGTGGGGTCCTCTCTCTCTATTGTAGATTGTAAGCTCTTATGATCTGTGGGGTCTTCTCTCTCATGTAGACTGTAAGCTCTTATGGTCAGTGGGGTCCTCTCTCTCCTGTAGAGTGTAAGCTCTTATGGTCAGTGGGGTCTGACGCGCCCAGGGGATGGGGACAACTCGGCGCCCGGGCCTTGCTGCCTGACTCTGGGGGATGCCGCGGTGGTCGGCTCCCGGGGCCGTACCCTGGGGTCACTCTTAAAAAGGGGGGAATAATGGGGGAAGGTGTATGGGATAGGAAAAGTTTGTGACGCCACCCGTGGTGTCTGGTGAGGATCACCAGCGCTGCTGCAGTCCTCTGAGGCCGGTGGTCAGGCAGCTTAGTTGGTGCAGCTCCCCACAGGTGGAGCAGGGCCTCAGGGCAGCGTAGGAGAGGGGATGCAGGACAGAGGGGACCCAGCCGGGTCAGGAGAAGAATAGGCACACTCACAACAGTTCACTTCAGTACCTTTACTGGTGGTTTTTCAGGCACGATCCAGGGCACTGTAGGGTGAAGGGTGCATTTCAAGACTCTCCCCAGTGAGCAGGTGTGGGGCCTCCAGTTTCTTGCCTTTTCCTGTTAAGTTTATGACCTGCCTGGAGCTAGGCCTAACTTGGTCTCTGTCTGGCACCTGCTGACCTGGTGGTAGGGCCTTCTGTTGGAAATCACACTCCCTGGTCTCTTGGGCCTCTGTGATTCCTGACCCTGGTATTACAGTCAGCTTTTGGTATTCCTGGGACATGTAGTTCGCCAGGGGTTCCGGTTGTTTCTGCTGGTCCTAGAGATCCTTGCAGACATGGACCCGGTGTCCGGTAATTGGTCTCGGGGTGAGCTGGCTAAGCTCCTCTGCCTCCTATGTAGCTCGCTTACTCCACTTGACTTCGGCCGCGCTCGGGGCCCTCACTAGGCTTCACACTGCCAGTAGGCCTCGCTACTCTTCACCGCTTTTATGGCGTTGGCACGCCTTGGGCTCACTAACCTGAGCTCTCTGAGTCTGGACTGTGCTCCACTGCAGGATGGCTTCTGCAGGAGCTCCTCTCAACAGGCTTCCTTCTACAGACTGGATTCTCACAGACTGGAGCTAGCTCTGTCCCCTGAGGAAACTGTTCTCCAGACTGCTTACAGAGTTGACTGACTGACTGCCTAGCTCCACCTTCCCTTTTATATCCCTATCCGGGCTCCCTTTGCTGGTCTGAGGTGGAAGTTGGAGGTGTGTGTATGCTGTGAGGGCCTCTTGTGGAGGAATCCGTCCATGCACCCCTCTAGGATCTGTGGCACCAATGCGCAGCAGGGCGCCACATTCCCCCCTAGCAAAGCTCAGTACTCCCGGACTGAAGTACTTTTTCTAACAACAATAATAACAATCTTCCCTTTATGGGAGGCAATTTGCTTAAACGTTGCATATAAAACATTTTAAATAATAAATAGATATATACAATACAATAAGCAACCCCAGAATTCAAGTCTCTTCCGGTGAGGTTCCCCGACAGGATGTCCATCTCACAGGATAGAGTACTTGGTAGCTTGAGGGACCTGTCCCAAACACTCCACGTAGGCCCTGGGGTGGCTGCAGGGCATGGCGATCCTGAGTTGGACCTCCGTTAGTGCCACACCAGACAGGTTTTCCTTCTGAGGTTACCTAAAGGGGCAGTCCAGGGAGTGCAATTAGTTTTTGGGCTGCACATAGTCCTAAGCCACAAAGTTCTATATGTACCCTGACGGGTAATTAGAGGCAAACAAGAAAAGTGTCCATTTCACTTAGATTGTCCATTATAAGGCAAAACACAAGTTAATAAATACATATACATGAAAATACACAATATAATACCCCAGGGGCAACTATTTACACTACCAGAGTTTCTTTTTCTATTCTCTGTATCTGACAGGGGTCTGACCTCGTGTGCTACGTGTCGACCTACGTGGTACTGGGATACGTGAGGCACTAGTATTTGCACTACCTCCCATTCTGTCAGTTCTAAGTGTTGGGGAACTGCAGGGTTGCCTTAACCTCTCTACGGGACTGGCAAGTATACCATTGGCTAGGCCTTCTTGCTCTGCTCCAACCGGGGATCCTTCTTCCGGGGATTCTTCTTGAGCAGGCTCTACCGAAGCACTTGCAGGCTCTACTTGCTGCGGAGGGTCTTCTGGCTGTTGAAAGAAGTGGATCACAGGGATTATTACTGCTCCTCCTAGTTGAGGCCAATCTGCCGGGAAATCTCCTAAGTCAGTATGGAGTACTGCTTATTTAGGCTCCTCCGGTACGGTGAGAGGCACTTCTTGGGGCTTTAGCAGGTCTAGACACAACTTCAGATGGTCTCTAGATACCGTTTCAGTCGTTATTCCTCCGTCTTTACTAATCAAACAGGTCTTCTTGTTATCAAATCTTGAGTTTAACACAGTGTAGGGTTCTCTCTCCCACAGGTCATCAAGTTTGTGGTTTCTCCTTTTCCTCTTTAACACCACTTCTCCTGGTGTGAAGGGTTCTGCGGGCGCACTTTTATTGTAGTGGGCTTCCTGCTTGTCCCTTACTCGAGTGAGACTGTCTTCGACACAGGCCTGTACTCTTCTGTACTGCTCCTGTCTGGTCGTGTCCCAGTCCTCAGTGGACATATCTGCTTCTGGTTCTACTACACCAAGCTCCAGGTCCATGGGCAACTTCCCGGGTCTGGCTCGCATGAGATATGCTGGAGCACAATTGGTGGAACTCACAGGTATGTGGTTGTACAGATCTACCAGGTCAGGTAGTAGGTCTGGCCACTGATTTCTCTCCTCTAGTGGTATGGTCTTCAGCAGGTCGATGATGATGTTATTCATCTTTTCACAGAGACCGTTGGTTTGGGGGTGGTACGGTGTAGTCCTGATCTTTTTACACCCGTACAAATGGCAGAACTCCTTGAACAATTCAGCCTCAAAGGCTGAGCCTTGGTCTGTCAGCACCTTATCCGGGTATCCGTGGGGCCTGCAGAAGTACGCCTGAAACGTCTTTGCTGCTGCTTCTGCCGTCAGGTCCTTCACGGGGGCGACCACCAGGAACCGGGAATAGTGATCCACCATGGTCAGGGCATAGGAATATCCTGACCTGCTGGGTGACAGCTTGACATGATCCAGGGCCACGATCTCCAAGGGACGAGTTGTCTTGATGGGTTGCAGGGGTGCCTTCTGGCTGCTGTAGTCTTTTCTTCTGAGGCTACAGGGTCCACAATTCCGGCACCACCTTTCAATGGAACTGTGCATTCCTACCCAATAAAACCGACACTTCAGCAGGGTTTCTAGCTTCTTCCAGCCAAAGTGCCCCGCCTGATCGTGGTAGGCTTCCAACATCATCTGGATGTCTGTCTTGGGCACCACTATCTGCCATACCATCTCATGGGTTTAGGGGTTGACGTACCTCCGGCACAGCTTCTCTCTATAGATGAACAGCCGGCTCTTCTCATTCCACAGTTGCTTGGCTTAGAGAGATGCTTCCTTCTCCAGGGAGGAACCTTCCTGGGTTATCAGTTCTTTGATACGGCTGACAACCGGGTCGCTGTCCTGGGTCTCCTTCCAGCTATGGTGAGGCAGGGGGTTTAACGTCTTTCCGCGAGGCCCCCTGGAGGCTCGTTGCTCGTGGACCATTCCATTCCGATGAAAGGTAGGTAGTTCAATCTCCTCCAGGTCATCCACTTCTTCTTCAGTGTCCGACTTGTGAGGCATCCAGGACAGGGCATCGGCGTTGGCGTTCTTGCGGCCCGCCCGGTACTTAATAGTGAATTGGTAGTTTGACAACCAAGCCATCCATCATTGTTCCATGGCTCCTAGCTTGGCTGTTCTAGATGAGTCAAGGGGTTGCTATCAGTGAAGGCAGTGAACTTACTGGAGGCTAGGGAGTGCTTGAACCGCTCGGTGATGGCCCAGACCAGGGCCAGGAACTCCAACTTGAAGCTTCTATAGTTCTCTGGGTTCCTCTCGGTCGGGCGGAGCTTCCTGCTTGCATAGGCGATCACCTTCTCCTTGCCATTATGCTTCTGACTTAGTACAGCTCCTAATCCCTCGTTGCTGGCATCAATGTACAGCAGGAATGGTTGGCTGTAGTCAGGGTAGGCTAGGATCTCTTCGCCGGTCAGGATCTCCTTCATCACCTTAAAGGATTCAGCTTGCTCCTTACCCCACTGGAACGGGGGATTTCTGCCTCTGGGGGACTGTCCTACCAGAGGTATTGCAGAGGCGCCGCTTTCTTGGTATAGTCCTTCACAAACCTCCGGTAATACCCGAATAGTCCCAGGAACTGACGTACCTCCTTGAGGCTCTTCGGCTCCGGCCATTTCTGGTTGGCATTGACCTTCTCCGGGTCTGGTGCTACTCCCTCTGGACTATCGATGTGCCCCAGGTACTGTACCTTTCTCTCGAGCAGGTGGCACTTTGAGGGCTTCAGCTTCATCCCATACCGGGACAGCGACTCAAATACCTCCGCCAGGTGCTTCAAGTGGTCCTCATACGTTTTGGAGTACACTATCACGTCGTCCAGGTATAGTAGTGCAGTCTCGAAGTTGCGGTGTCCCAGGCAGCACTCCATCAATCTCTGGAACGTTTCGGGGGCATTGCAGAGTCCAAACGGCATACTATTAAACTCGCAGAGTCCCATCGGGGTGGTGAAGGCCGTCTTCTCCCGATCCTCCTCAGCCACAGCTACTTGCCAGTATCCACTAGTGAGGTCAAGGGTGGAAAAGTAATTTGCAGACTTTAAGGCAGCCAGGGATTCCTCTATACGTGGTAAATGGTATGCATCTTTATGTGTAATGCGATTTACTTGTCTGTAATCTACACACATTCTCCTGCTTCCATCCTTTTTTCCTGACTAGAACTAGGAGAGCTGCCCAGGGACTACAACTATCCCTTACTACCCCTGCCTTCTTCATGTCGTGAAACATCTCCTTCGCCTTCTGGTAGTGTGCTGGTGGTATAGGCCTGTAACGTTCTTTGATGAGTGGATGGTTGCCTGTGGGGATATGGTGTTGAACCCCCTTAATCCTCCCAAAGTCAAGTGGGTGCTTACTGAATACCTGCGCGTATTCCTGAACCACTCGGTGTACACCCTGCTTCTGATGGGCAGGAGTGGTGTCTGTCCCAACATGGAGCTGTTGACACCAATCCTCCACCTGGGTTCCCGGGTCATTATCCTCCACTTCGTCTGGTGAGGTTAAGGACTCCGCCGTGTGTATGGAGTTGTTATTTACTGTGTACAATTTGGCAACAGTGGCATGGCGTGGTAATCTAACCATGTCCTCCCCATAGTTTAGGAGGCGTACGGGCACCCTCCCATTGCGTACATCCACTACCCCTCTGGCAGTCAAGAGTGTAGGCCTATGTTCCGAGCTAAGGGGCTCTACTACCGCCTGGTAGCTCCGTCCTTTGAGACCTATTGCTGCTCTACACCAAATCAGCATTTCACTCATCGGGGTAATCACAATGGGTACCGGGTCTGTCACCCGTACATTACCAATTTCACCGCCTGTTAGCTTTACCTGTTGCTGGTACATAAGGGCTCGGATCTATCTCTGCAGCGCCCTTCTCTGCCCTGGTCTGGCGGTGTCAGCCATCTGTTGGAGCAAGAACAACACTTCTCCCAAACAGTTACTAACAATATTAGTGCCAAGTACAAGTTTGTATTATCAGGATTAGTCTCTACTACAATTAGTCCCTGGTCCTTCAGTTCCACTCTTCCCACCTTTTCTGCCACATCCTTAACCCCGACTAGGTTAAGGGGAAGGCCGTTTGAGGCATAGACGGAAAGATTTGGATCTGGTGGGTGAAGTTCGTCTATAGACCAGAACCTTGGGCTCACTAACCTGAGCTCTCTGAGTCTGGACTGTGCTCCACTGCAGGATGGCTTCTGCAGGAGCTCCTCTCAACAGGCTTCCTTCTACAGACTGGATTCTCACAGACTGGAACTAGCTCTGTCCCCTGAGGAAACTGTTCTCCAGACTGCTTACAGAGTTGACTGACTGACTGCCTAGCTCCACCTAGCCTTTTTATATCCCTATCCGGGCTCCCTCTGCTGGTCTGAGGTGGAAGGTGGAGGTGTGTGTATGCTATGAGGGCCTCTTGTGGAGGAATCCGTCCATGCACCCCTCTAGGATCTGTGGCACCAATGCGCAGCAGGGCACCACAGGTCCTCTCTCTCTCCTGTAGAGTGTAAGCTCTTATGGTCAGTGGGGTCCTCTCTCTCTCCTGTAGAGTGTAAGCTCTTATTGTCAGTGGGGTCCTCTCTATCTCCTGTAGAGTGTAAACTCTTATGGTCAGTGTGGTCCTCTCTCTCATCTGTAGAGTGTAAGCTCTTATGGTCAGCAAGGTCTTCTCTCTCTCCTGTAGAATGTAAGCTCTTATGATCAGTAGGGTCCTCTCTCTCCTGTAGAGTGTAAGCTCTTTTGATCAGTGGGGTCCTCTCTCTCTCTTGTAGAGTGTAAGCTCTTATGATCAGTGGGGTCCTCTCTCTCCTGTAGAGTGTAAGCTCTTATGGTCAGTGGGGTCCTCTCTCTCTCTTGTAGAGTGTAAGCTCTTATGGTCAGTGGGGTCCTCTCTCTCTCCTGTAGAGTGTAAGCTCTTATGATCAGTGGGGTCCTCTCTCTCCTGTAGAGTGTAAGCTCTTCTGGTCAGTGGGGTCCTCTCTCTCTCCTGTAGAGTGTAAGCTCTTATGATCAATGGGGTCCTCTCTCATAGAGTGTAAGCCCTAATGGTCAGCGGGTCCTCTCTCTCCTGTAGAGTGTAAGCTCTTATGATCAGTGGGGTCCTCTCTCTCCTGTAGAGTGTATGTAAGCTCTTATGGTCAGTGGGGTCCTCTCTCTCTTGTAGAGTGTAAGCTCTTATGGACAGTGGGGTCCTCTCTCTCTCCTGTAGAGTGAAAAGCTCTAATGGTCAGTGGGGTCCTCTCTCCTGTAGACTGTAAGCTCTTATGGTCAGTGGGGTCCTCTCTCTCCTGTAGAGTGAAAAGCTCTTATGGACAGTGGGGTCCTCTCTCTCTCTTGTAGAGTGTAAGCTCTTATGGTCAGTGGGGTCCTCTCTCTCTCTTGTAGAGTGTAAGCTCTTATGGTCAGTGGGTCCTCTCTCTCTCTTGTAGAGTGTAAGCTCTTATGGTCAGTGGGGTCCTCTCTCTCTCTTGTAGAGTGTAAGCTCTTATGGTCAGTGGGGTCCTCTCTCTCTCTTGTAGAGTGTAAGCTCTTATGGTCAGTGGGGTCCTCTCTCTCCTGTAGAGTATAAGCTCTTATGGTCAGTGAGGTCCTCTCTTTCTCTTGTAGAGTGTAAGCTCTTATGGTCAGTGGGGTCCTCTCTCTCTCCTGTAGAGTGTAAGCTCTTATGGACAGTGGCGTCCTCTCTCTCTCCTGTAGAGTGTTAGCTCTTATGATCAGTGGGGTCCTCTCTCTCTCTTGCAGAGTGTAAGCTCTTATGGTCAGTGGGGTCCTCTTTCTCTCTGGTAGAGTATAAGCTCTTATGGTCAGTGGGGTCCTCTTTCTCTCTTGTAGATTGTAAGCTCTTATGGTTAGTGGGGTCCTCTTTCTCTCTTGTAGAGTATAAGCTCTTATGATCAGTGGGGTCCTCTCTCTCTCCTATAGAGTGTATGCTCTTATGGTCAGTGGGGTCCTCTCTCTCTCCTGTAGCGTGTATGCTCTTATGGTCAGTGGGGTCCTCTTTCTCTCTGGTAGAGCGTAAGCTCTTATGGTCAGTGGGGTCCTCTTTCTCTCTTGTAGAGTGTACGGAGCCGGATCGCTGGGGGTTGTAGTCTCCGTGGCGCTGACCCGGTCCGTGCCCAGGGTGGTCAAATCAGAGGCAGAGTTATTGGTATGATGATAGTCCGACTACGCCACCCGTGGATTGCGGTCAGTGGGGACCGCCGCTGCAAGGCAGACCGCTGAGGCCGGTGTTATGTGTGCAGCTAAGAATGGGATGACTCCCCACGGGAGGAGTACAGCCTCAGGGCAGTTAGTGTGAATGATGGGAGTGATGGTGCACGAGCGCAACAGGAATAACTCAGAGTCCGTGCAGTGCAGTTCAGGGTCTTTACTGGTGTTATAAGGCAGACCCTCCCGGGAGTTCTGGTTAGCAGTAGGGGCCTGGTCAGTCTGTGAGCAAGTAGGATCTCCCCTGGCCAGGTGGAGTTGTAGGCTTCCCCGTCTATCTGCACTCTTTCCTGGCTACCTTGCTGCATGCGGGTAGAAGTTGCCCACGTCCCTGAGTATACCGTGTGGTGCTCACCCGTATGGCCGTTGACTTGGGGCCTTCTGTTAGCCTCCGCTCCACGACGGCGGTGCTGGTCCCTTGCTTGTGACCGTGCCTCCGGGCTTCTATGGCCAGAGGACCTGGAATCCCCTGCCGGTTGGATTCTGCTGCTGGACCTGGATGTCCCCACAGCCTCGGACTCCGTGTCCGGTGTTAGTGTCTCCAGTCAGGGCAAGCTATCTGGCTTCCAGCCCCTGGCACTCACTCCTGCTCCTACAGAGCTCCAGGTTCTTCCTTTCCCTGTGTCTGCTGTCCTCCAGACCAGACTGCGTCTCTGTCTGGGACTCTCTTTTCTAATCCCACCCCAGACCCAGTTTATAAGGGCAGATTCCTCCCCTCCCAGGTCTGGGCGGGCGGTGTTGCATGCTTAGGGCTCCTGACCAGAGAAACCTCCCACCTGCTCTCAGGCGTAATATTTCTATTACTGTGGTAACCATACCCCTGGGGTGCCACATAAGCTCTTATGGTCAGTGGGGTCCTCTCTCTCTCCTATAGAGTGTATGCTCTTGTGGTCAGTGGGGTCCCCTCTCTCTCTCCTGTAGAGTATAAGCTTTTATGGTCAGTGGGGTTTTTTCTCTCTTCTCTCCCCATGTATATTTTCTGTGCAATTATAACCTTTCTTGAATTGATATTCATGCTAATTTATTTGCCGCAAATCTAATTTTGGGGGAAAATTCTGCAAAGTCAGAAAATTTGAATTTAAAAAAATCTGCTTATTTCTAGATAGAGAAATCTGTAGCTGATTAGATCAGCAGAACAACAGAAGCGGAGCTGCTGATGTGAGAACTACTTAAGTGATATGCTACAAAGTGTGAGATAGCAGATAAGTGCAGATTTATGAGGTCCGCTGGGTTTATACCCTACAGAGTGAATGGATGCAGAGTTGCAGATGAGATGCCGCTGGGATGATACATTTCACAGTGTGAGACTGCAGAAGTGCTAACTATGTGAGGCCCACTGAGGTGATAGCCTACAAAGTGAATGGAAGCAGAGCTGCAGACCTGAGGACGAATGACGGGGGGACCACATGGGACGGATGTGCGGTGAGTGTGTGAAACAAATCTGCCTAAACTGCAAGGGTCAGATGGTGCCTTGTGCACTCAGGTAGAAGAAACCACACCAAGCACTGAAGGAAATAGCTTTTTTGCCTCTGCTTGTATGATTAAACTAACCGCTTCCCTCAAGTACAAGTAAACTAGAGTTCTAAACTAACTGCCCCCTGTTTTTTCTTGGACTTATTTTACTTTGATTCACATTAAAGTACTGCTGGCATACAATGGTGCAGAGAGTGTCCAGGGCCATGGGGTACTCGGCAGCCGGGCCTCTGGCTGCTTGCAGGGGATATCACGGTGGCTGGCCTGGTCCGTGACCCAGGGCGGTCAGTGCAAAAGGGGGATATTTTTAGAAGGTTCGTGACGCCACCTGTGGTGTCTGGTGAGGATCACCAGCGCTGCAACAGTCCTCTGAGGCAGATGTTAGGGCAGCTTGTGATGGGACAGCTCCCCACAGGTGGAATAGGCCCCAGGGCAGTGAAGTAAGAGAGCGTGGGTTGCGCTGGGCGTTGTAGTGCAGGGGGAACAATGGCGCCGATGAAAGGATGGACGGAGGCAGTACAGTGCAGTCATCCAAGATTTTACTCACAGTTCTTTAGGCAGTCCACAAGTGCACTGTACAGGTGAAGGCCTCCCGCGTCGCGCTGCGTTCACCGGGCAGGGGTTCAATCCTTCCTCAGGCAGCTTGGGAATACCTGGCAGAACCCCACTTTCTCTTGTTCCTATGTTGACCGTCTTCACACTAGGTCCTTCTCCCTCCTGCTCTGCGCTGCCCACTCTCAATCCTGCTTGGGTGCTCTGAAGTCCTTCCTCTACGTTGGATCCGGAACCTACTTGACCCTCCTGCGTATTAGAATGCGGCAACGATCCCTCTGTCTTCTGACAGATGCGGGGCGTACGGGTGCCGTCCTGCATGCGCCGTACCCCCTGGGATCTTTTCTAGAATGGAGCCTACTCCCTGCTCCCCTCCTGGGCCCCCTGACTTGGCCCTACTTGTGGAACAGTGCTCCTAATGAGCCTCTGTTCCCGGACTGTTCTTCTGAACTGTCCCGAGCTGTTCTTCTGAACTGCTCCCAAAACTCGACCTGCCACCCTAAGATGGCTTCCCTATTTATACTCCTACAAAAGTGCTCCCTCTAGCTACTTCCTCCACCCACACCCACTACTGGTTTCCCCCTACCTCTGGGTTCCCCCCACTCCAGCCAGGGTCAGGGCTCAGCAGCTGCGCTCTGCATGTTGCCCCTCCAGCCGGCCTGGAGCAGTGTAGTGTTGGATGCAGAAGTTTGGGGTTCCGTGCAGCACTCCCACCTTACCTGAAAGAAGGGAGACACCACACCTCGGGGTGAGGTGCAGTACCTCTGTGGCGACTGAACCCTCAGGGGCACCACATTCCCCCCCGGTAAAACACAGCACGTCCGCGGGCTGGAACAAAGCAAAACAAGGTATAAATGACATGCAAATTTTTAAGATGCATCCGCATATAAGATCATAAAACATTCTTCCCTTTATGGGAGGCACATCACTTTAATGTTACAGGTTACATTTGTCAAACAGTATAAAACATTTTTCTTTTTCAATAAGTGCAACTGGTAGCAGCATGAGGTACCCGTCCGCAAACCCTCAACGTAGGCCCTGGGCGTGGGCGATCCTGGAGTTGGACCACGGCTTCCGCCACGCCAAACGGGTTTTTGTTCTGAGGTCATGGTTGTTGATATAAAACCAATAGGGTGCACTTTAAGATGTGCTGAACTATTTACAATGTCAATGTCCGGCTGTTCACAGTCCCCAGCCTGTATACCCTGACGGGTAATGATAGGAACACACACTCAAAACATTATTATCAAACGTTCAACTGTACCCTCACGGGCAACTACATCAGCAGTGTTCAGTCCCACTTGCTGGCTCAATAGTGGGGACCCCGCCGCCTGGGGTACTCTTCATTTTTCCCTGACCCAGCCGGGTCACGAGGGACTACCTGCAGGGGTGTGTCCTCACTGACACGATACACTTACAGGGCGTACCAGCCACGTTCACCATGGTGCCGGGTGAATGTGATGCGGTCTCCCGGATACAGGTTCCGGTCGGGATGGCCTTCCTCCAGCTCGGGCTTCACATCCCGCCGGTTCACAAATACGTCCCTCTCAAAATCGGGACTGCGGATAAAGCCCCACCCAGCCTTCAGGTTGAATTTAACTATGAGGCCTTCCTCGCGGGGGCTGGGGTGCGCCGACTCCGCCTGGCGGACTTGTGCCTTGGCGGCCTTGTCACGGGCCTCCAGGCGCTCACTGCATGCCTGTCGCGCACGTCGCTCCCTCTCCAGTTGCCGGAGCTCCCGCCTGCAGAACTCTTTCCTCTGTAGGGCGGCAGCCTCGGTTTCTTGTGAGAACCCCATCAGGTCCCCCCCGGTTGTCCCAGCATAACTCTTCTCCGCTGGGGCAGGCAACCGGAGGTGCTGGTATTGGGAGGAGCGGACACGGCTGCTGGTCCTCAAAGCGGGCGGACCAGTCAAAGACCGGCGCGCCGTATATCCACTCTGGTGCCGGAGGTGGCGGGAGGGCTCCCAGCAGTAGGCCCGCAGCTTCAGCGCCCGGGAATCGAGGTTCCGGATGGGCACTATATAGGAGGTCCTCCGGTGCAGCGCCCGGAGGTGGAGGTTCCGGGAAGGCACTAGGTGGGGGATCCTCTGGTTCCGCACACGGGGGTGGAGGTTCCGGGCTGCACAACTGTTCCAGCCAGGATACGGCAGCATACGGCGAGGGCTGGGGAAAGGGGACCAGGAGCAGGTCGGCGCTGGTAACGCCCGGGACTGGGGATTCTCTCCTACCTGCTCCTGTACTCCATATGTCCTCCTGGTTCTCCATGGGCTCCGCCGGGGCTGGGACGCCGCTGCTAGCTTCCGGTGCTGCTTTCCGTTTTGTCAACTTTTCCAGCAGCTCGCTTCTCCACCTTGCGACCGCTGCTTGCTGGGCTCGCTCCACCTGTTGGCCCAGCTCGAGGACCTCACTCTGGAGGAACTCCACGTCCTCCGGGGACAATTTCTCCACTTCTCCCTCCTGAGTGAGGGGGGTCACTTGGTGCTGCGGCAGGCCAGAGGCGGAGGTTGGGCTTTTGCTTCCTTCCATTCTGGCTGCCGGGTGCGGTCTGGCTAGACTGATTAAGGCCACACCTAGTCTCCATTCCGTCTCTCCGCCTCCTCTCTTCTTTCGGGGGCGGTCCCATGGCAATCTGCTGTCGGTCACTCCCTGTGATGGCCTCCCTGCCTCGACGGACACATCAATGCGGACAGTCACTGTTGCAAGGGGCAGGGTATGCATTTGGCGCCATTCTGGGACCCGGCCCACGATGGGAGGTTCCACTTCACCCGCCGGTACGGGCTGGTCACGCATCCTGTTCGTGATGCCAGATGTGACGCGCCCCCAGAGCCGTGGGGTACTCGGCAGCTGGGCCTCTGGATGCCAGTTGGCGGGGAATATCACGGTGGCTGGCCTGGTCCGTGACCCAGGGCGGTCAGTGCAAAAGGGGGATATTTCTATATGGGGTTTTGGGATTTTTCGTGACGCCACCTGTGGTGTCTGGTGAGGATCACCAGCGCTGCAACAGTCCTCTGAGGCCGATGTTAGGGCAGCTTGTGATGGGACAGCTCCCCACAGGTGGAGCAGGCCTCAGGGCAGTGAAGTGAGAGAGCGTGGGTCGCGCTGGGCGTTGTAGTGCAGGGGGAACAATGGCGCCGATGAAAGGATGGACGGAGGCAGTACAGTGCAGTCATCCAAGATTTTACTCACAGTTCTTTAGGCAGTCCACAAGTGCACTGTACAGGTGAAGGCCTCCCGCGTCGCGCTGCGTTCACCCGGCAGGGGTTCAATCCTTCCTCAGGCAGCTTGGGAATACCTGGCAGAACCCCACTTTCTCGTGTTCCTATGTTGACCGTCTTCACACTAGGTCCTTGTCCCTCCTGCCCTGCGCTGCCCACACTCAATCCCGCTCGGGTGCTCTGAAGTCCTTCCTGTATGTCGGATCCGGGACCTACTTGACCATCCTGGGGATTAGAATGCGGCAACGATCCCTCTGTCTTCTGACAGATGCGGGGCGTACGGGTGCCGTCCTGCACGCACCGTACCCCCTGGGATCCCTTCTAGAACGGAGCCTACTCCCTGCTCCCCTCCTGGGCCCCCTGACTTGGCCCTACTTGTGGAACAGTGCTCCTAATGAGCCTCTGTTCCCGGACTGTTCTTCTGAACTGCTCCCAGAACTCGACCTGCCACCCTAAGATGGCTTCCCTATTTATACTCCTACCAAAGTGCTCCCTCTAACTACTTCCTCCACCCACACCCACTACTGGTTCCCCCTACCTCTGGGTTTCCCCCCACTCCAGCTAGGGTCAGGGCTCAGCAGCTGCGCTCTGCATGTTGCCCCTCCTGCCGGCCTGGAGCAGTGTAGTGTTGGATGCAGATGTTTGGGGTTCCGTGCAGCACTCCCACCTTACCTGAGAGAAGGGAGACACCACACCTCGGGGTGAGGTGCAGTACCTCTGTGGCAACTGAACCCTCAGGGGCGCCACATATATCTTGGACTCTTTGAGGTGCGTTGGGTGATTGAAAGCTAACAGCACTGCCTACTAGCCAAGGCTTTCTTATTTTTAGTCACCAAATTATTTTTTTAATGCATCTTTGATCAACTTAGCTGTTTAGGCTCACCTGGTGAGATGGGTTCTCTAGGCTGAAGGTCTTGATGTTAAGCACGGACCAAAGGTGTCACCGCAGCGTAGAACATTGGAGCAAGATATGCTGGACAGCACCTGTAGCAGCATGGAATAGCAGAGCTGAATATGTTGGAAGGCACCTGGAACAATGAGGAACAGTAAAGATGGATATGCTGGATAGTACCTGGTTTAAAGTGGAAACCAGAGCTGGATATGCTGGAAGGCACCTGGAATAATGAGGAACAGTAGAGCTGGTTAGTACCTGGAGCAAAGTGGAAAGCAAACCTGGACATGCTAGAAGGCATCTGAAACAGTGGAGAAGAGCAGAGCTGGATATGCTGGAAGGCATCCGTAACAGCATGGAAGAGCAGAGCTGGAATAATAAGGAACAGTAGAGCTGGATAGTACCTGGAGCAAAGTGGAAAGCAGAGCTGGATATGATGGAAGGCATCTGTAAGAGCATGGAAGAGCAGAGTTGAATATGCTGGAAGGCATCTGTAACAGTGGGGAAGAGCAGAGCTGGATACGCTGGAAGGCACCTGGAATAATGAGGAAAAGTAGAGCTGGATAGTACCTGGAGCAAAGTGGAAAGCAGAGCTGGATATGCTGGAAGGCATCTGTAACAGTGGGGAAGAGCAGGGCTGGATATGCTGGAAGGCATCTGTAACAGCATGGAAGAGCAGAGCTTTAAATGCTGGAAGGCATCCGTAACAGTGGGGAAGAGCAGAGCTGGATATGCTGGAAGACACCGGGAATAATGAGGAACAGTAGAGCAGGAAAGTACCTGGAGCAAAGTGGAATGCAGAGCTGGATATGTTGGAAGGCATCTGTAACAGCATGGAAGAGCAGAGCTAGATATGCTGGAAGACATCTGTAACAGCATGGAAGAGCAGAGCTGGATATGCTGGAAGGCATCTGTAACAGCATGGAAGAGCAGAGCTGGATATGCTGGAAGGCATCCGTAACAGTGGGGAAGAGCAGAGCTGGATATGCTGGAAGGCACCTGGAATAATGAGGAACAGTAGAGCTGGATAGTACCTGGAGCAAAGTGGAAAGCAAAGCTGGATATGCTGGAAGGCATCTGTAACAGCATGGAAGAGCAGAGCTGTATATGCTGGAAGGCATCTGTAACAGCATGGAAGAGCAGTGCAGGATACACTGGAAGGCACCTGGAATAATGAAGAACAGTAGAGCTGGATAGTATCTGGAGCAAAGCGGAAAGCAAAGCTGGATATGCTGGAAGGCATCTGTAACAGTGGGGAAGAGCAGAGCTGGAAATGCTGGAAGGCATCTGTAGCAGCATGGAAGAGCAGAGCTGTATATGCTGGAAGGCATCTGTATTGGTGGGGAAGAGCAGAGCTGGATATGCTGGATGGCATCCATAACAGTGGGAGAGAGCAGAGCTGGATATGCTGGACGGCACCTGGAATAATGAGGAACAGTAGCGCTGGATAGTACCTGGAGCCAAGTGGAAAGTAAAGCTGGATATAATGGAAGGCATCTGTAACAGCATGGAAGAGCAGAGCTGGATATGCTGGAAGGCATCTGTAACAGCATGGATGAGCAGAGCGGGATATACTGGAAGGCACCTGGAAAAATGAAGAACAGTAGAGCTGGATAGTACCTGGAGCAAAGCGGAAAGCAAAGCTGGATATGCTGGAAGGCATCTGTAACAGTGGGGAAGAGCAGAGCTGGATATGGTGGAAGGCATCTGTATTGGTGGGGAAGAGCAGAGCTGGATATGCTGGAAGGCATCCATAACAGTGGGAAAGAGCAGAGCTGGATATGCTGGACGGCGCTGGAATAATGAGGAACAGTAGAGCTGGATAGTACCTGGAGCAAAGTGGAAAGCCAAGCTGGATATGCTGGAAGGCATCTGTAACAGCATGGAAGAGCAGAGCTGGATATACTGGAAGGCACCTGGAATAATGAAGAACAGTAGAGCTGGATAGTACCTGGAGCAAAGCGGAAAGCAAAGCTGGATATGCTGGAAGGCATCTGTAACAGTGGGGAAGATCAGCGCTGGATATGCTGGAAGGCATCTGTAACAGCATGGAAGAGCAGAGCTGGATATGCTGGATGGCATCCGTAACAGTGGGAGAGAGCAGAGCTGGATATGCTGGAAGGCACCTGGAATAATGAGGAACAGTAGAGCTGGATAGTACCTGGAGCAAAGTGGAAAGCCAAGCTGGATATGCTGGAACGCATCTGTAACAGCATGGAAGAGCAGAGCTGGATATGCTGGAAGGCATCTGTAACAGCATGGAAGAGCAGAGCTGGATATGCTGGAAGGCATCCATAACAGTGGGGAAGAGCAGGGCTGGATATGCTGGAAGGCATCTGTAACAGCATGGAAGAGCAGAGCTGGATATGCTGGAAGGCATCCATAACAGTGGGAAAGAGCAGAGCTGGATATGCTGGACGGCACCTGGAATAATGAGCAACAGTAGAGCTGGATAGTACCTGGAGCAAAGTGGAAAGCAGAGCTGGATATGCTGGAAGGCATCTGTAACAGCATGGAAGAGCAGAGCTGGATATTCTGGAAGGCATCTGTAACAGCATGGAAGAGCAGAGCTGGATATACTGGAAGGCACCTGGAATATGAAGAACAGTAGAGCTGGATAGTACCTGGAGCAAACCGGAAAGCAAAGCTGGATATGCTGGAAGGCATCTGTAACAGTGGGGAAGAGCAGAGCTGGATATGCTGGAAGGCATCTGTAACAGCATGGAAGAGCAGAGCTGGATATGCTGGAAGGCATCCATAACAGTGGGAAAGAGCAGAGCTGGATATGCTGGACGGCACCTGGAATAATGAAGAACAGTAGAGCTGGATAGTACCTGGAGCAAAGTGGAAAGCAAAGCTGCATATGCTGGAAGGCATCTGTAACAGCATGGAAGAGCAGAGCTGGATATGCTGGAAGGCATCCGTAACAGCATGGAAGAGCAGAGCTGGATATGCTGGACGGCACCTGGAATAATGAGGAACAGTAGAGCTGGATAGTTCCTGGAGCAAAGTGGAAAGCCAAGCTGGATATGCTGGAAGGCATCTGTAACAGCATGGAAGAGCAGAGCTGAATATGCTGGAAGGCATCTGTATTGGTGGGGAAGAGCAGAGCTGGATATGCTGGAAGGCATCCATAACAGTGGGAAAGAGCAGAGCTGGATATGCTGGAAGGCATCTGTAACAGCATGGAAGAGCAGAGCTGGATATGCTGGAAGGCATCTGTATTGGTGGGGAAGAGCAGAGCTGGATATGCTGGAAGGCATCCATAACAGTGGGAAAGAGCAGAGCTGGATATGCTGGACGGCACTTGGAATAATGAGGAACAGTAGAGCTGGATAGTACGTGGAGCAAAGTGGAAAGCAAAGCTGGATATGCTGGAAGGCATCTGTAACAGCATGGAAGAGCAGAGCTGGATATGCTGGAAGGCATCTGTAACAGCATGGAAGAGCAGAGATGGATATGCTGGAAGGCACCTGGAATAATGAAGAACAGTAGAGCTGGATAGTACCTGGAGCAAAGCGGAAAACAAAGCTGGATATGCTGGAAGGCATCTGTAACAGTGGGGAAGAGCAGAGCTGGGTATGCTGGAAGGCATCTGTAACAGCATGGAAGAGCAGAGCTGGATATGCTGGAAGGCATCTGTATTGGTGGGGAAGAGCAGAGCTGGATATGCTGCAAGGCATCCATAATAGTGGGAAAGAGCAGAGCTGGATATGCTGGACGGCACCTAGAATAATGAGGAACAGTAGAGCTGGATAGTACCTGGAGCAAAGTGGAAAGCAAAGCTGGATATGCTGGAAGGCATCTGTAACAGTGGGGAAGAGCAGAGCTGGATATGCTGGAAGGCATCTGTAACAGTATGGAAGAGCAGAGCTGGATATGCTGGAAGGCATCTGTAACCGCATGGAAGAGCAGAGCTGGATATACTGGAAGGCACCTGGAATAATGAAGAACAGTAGAGCTGGATAGTACCTGGAGCAAAGCGGAAAGCAAAGCTGGATATGCTAGAAGGCATCTGTAACAGCATGGAAGAGCAGAGCTGTATATGCTGGAAGGCATCTGTAACAGCATGGAAGAGCAGTGCAGGATATACTGGAAGGCACCTGGAATAATGAAGAACAGTAGAGCTGGATAGTATCTGGAGCAAAGCGGAAAGCAAAGCTGGATATGCTGGAAGGCATCTGTAACAGCATGGAAGAGCAGAGCTGGATATTCTGGAAGGCATCTGTAACAGTGGGGAAGAGCAGAGCTGGATATGCTGGACGGCACCTGGAATAATGAGGAACAGTAGAGCTGGATAGTACCTGGAGCAAAGTGGAAAGCAAAGCTGGATATGCTAGAAGGCATCTGTAACAGCATGGAAGAGCAGAGCTGGATATTCTGGAAGGCATCTGTAACAGCATGGAAGAGCAGAGCTGGATATGCTGGAAGGCATCCGTAACAGTGGGGAAGAGCAGAGCTGGATATGCTGGAAGGCACCTAGAATAATGAGGAACAGTAGAGCTGGATAGTACCTGGAGCAAAGCGGAAAGCAAAGCTGGATATGCTGGAAGGCATCTGTAACAGTGGGGAAGAGCAGAGCTGGGTATGCTGGAAGGCATCTGTAACAGCATGGAAGAGCAGAGCTGGATATGCTGGAAGGCATCTGTATTGGTGGGGAAGAGCAGAGCTGGATATGCTGGAAGGCATCCATAACAGTGGGAAAGAGCAGAGCTGGATATGCTGGATGGCACCTGGAATAATGAGGAACAGTAGAGCTGGATAGTACCTGGAGCAAAGTGGAAAGCAAAGCTGGATATGCTGGAAGGCATCTGTAACAGTGGGGAAGAGCAGAGCTGGATATGCTGGAAGGCATCTGTAACCGCATGGACGAGCAGAGCTGGATATACTGGAAGGCACCTGGAATAATGAAGAACAGTAGAGCTGGATAGTACCTGGAGCAAAGCGGAAAGCAAAGCTGGATATGCTGGAAGGCATCTGTAACAGTGGGGAAGATCAGAGCTGGATATGCTGGAAGGCATCTGTAACAGCATGGAAGAGCAGAGTTGGATATGCTGGAAGGCATCTGTATTGGTGGGGAAGAGCAGAGCTGGATATGCTGGAAGGCATCCATAACAGTGGGAAAGAGCAGAGCTGGATATGCTGGACGGCACCTGGAATAATGAGGAACAGTAGAGCTGGATAGTACCTGGAGCAAAGTGGAAAGCCAAGCTGGATATGCTGGAAGGCATCTGTAACAGCATGGAAGAGCAGAGCTGGATATGCTGGAAGGCATCCGTAACAGTGGGGAAGAGCAGAGCTGGATATGGTGGAAGGCATCTGTAACAGCATGGAAGAGCAGGGCTGAATATGCTGGAAGGCATCTGTATTGGTGGGGAAGAGCAGAGCTGGATATGCTGGAAGGCATCCATAACAGTGGGAAAGAGCAGAGCTGGATATGCTAGACGGCACCTGGAATAATGAGGAACAGTAGAGCTGGATAGTACCTGGAGCAAAGTGGAAAGCAAAGCTGGATATGCTAGAAGGCATCTGTAACAGCACGGAAGAGCAGAGCTGGATATGCTGGAAGGCATCCGTAACAGTGGGGAAGAGCAGAGCTGGATATGCTGGAAGGCACCTGGAATAATGAGGAACAGTAGAGCTGGATAGTACCTGGAGCAAAGTGGAAAGCCAAGCTGGATATGCTGGAAGGCATCTGTAACAGCATGGAAGAGCAGAGCTGGATATGCTGGAAGGCATCTGTAACAGCATGGAAGAGCAGGGCTGGATATACTGGAAGGCACCTGGAATAATGAAGAACAGTAGAGCTGGATAGTACCTGGAGCAAAGTGGAAAGCCAAGCTGGATATGCTGGAAGGCATCTGTAACAGTGGGGAAGAGCAGAGCTGGGTATGCTGGAAGGCATCTGTAACAGCATGGAAGAGCAGAGCTGGATATGCTGGAAGGCATCTGTATTGGTGGGGAAGAGCAGAGCTGGATATGCTGGAAGGCATCCATAACAGTGGGAAAGAGCAGAGCTGGATATGCTGGACGGCACCTGGAATAATGAGGAACAGTAGAGCTGGATAGTACCTGGAGCAAAGTGGAAAGCAAAGCTGGATATGCTGGAAGGCATCTGTAACAGTGGGGAAGAGCAGAGCTGGATATGCTGGAAGGCATCTGTAACAGCATGGAAGAGCAGAGCTGGATATGCTGGAAGGCATCCGTAACAGTGGGGAAGAGCAGAGCTGGATATGCTGGAAGGCACCTGGAATAATGAGGAACAGTAGAGCTGGATAGTACCTGGAGCAAAGTGGAAAGCCAAGCTGGATATGCTGGAAGGCATCTGTAACAGCATGGAAGAGCAGAGCTGGATATGCTGGAAGGCATCTGTAACAGCATGGAAGAGCAGGGCTGGATATACTGGAAGGCACCTGGAATAATGAAGAACAGTAGAGCTGGATAGTACCTGGAGCAAAGTGGAAAGCCAAGCTGGATATGCTGGAAGGCATCTGTAACAGTGGGGAAGAGCAGAGCTGGGTATGCTGGAAGGCATCTGTAACAGCATGGAAGAGCAGAGCTGGATATGCTGGAAGGCATCTGTATTGGTGGGGAAGAGCAGAGCTGGATATGCTGGAAGGCATCCATAACAGTGGGAAAGAGCAGAGCTGGATATGCTGGACGGCACCTGGAATAATGAGGAACAGTAGAGCTGGATAGTACCTGGAGCAAAGTGGAAAGCAAAGCTGGATATGCTGGAAGGCATCTGTAACAGTGGGGAAGAGCAGAGCTGGATATGCTGGAAGGCATCTGTAACAGCATGGAAGAGCAGAGCTGGATATGCTGGAAGGCATCTGTAACAGCATGGAAGAGCAGAGCTGGATATACTGGAAGGCACCTGGAATAACGAAGAACAGTAGAGCTGGATAGTACCTGGAGCAAAGCGGAAAGCAAAGCTGGATATGCTGGAAGGCATCTGTAACTGTGGGGAAGAGCAGAGCTGAATATGCTGGAAGGCATCTGTATTGGTGGGGAAGAGCAGAGCTGGATATGCTGGAAGGCATCCATAACAGTGGGAAAGAGCAGGGCTGGATATGCTGGACGGCACCTGGAATAATGAGGAACAGTAGAGCTGGATAGCACCTGGAGCAAAGCGGAAAGCAAAGCTGGATATGCTGGAAGGCATCTGTAACAGTGGGGAAGAGCAGAGCTGGATATGCTGGAAGGCATCTGTAACAGTGGGGAAGAGCAGAGCTGGATATGCTGGAAGGCATCCATAACAGTGGGAAAGAGCAGAGCTGGATATGCTGGACTGCACCTGGAATAATGAGGAACAGTAGAGCTGGATAGTATCTGGAGCAAAGTGGAAAGCAGAGCTGGATATACTGGAAGGCATCTGAAACAGGGATGAACAATAGAGATAGACCTGTTGGATTGCTCCTGGTGCAGAGTGGAACAGCAGAGCTGAAAATGCTGAATGGCATCAGAGGTGCACATTGGGTTAATTACAATGGTCACCAGTTGCCCAGAAGAGCAAAAGGAGCCGGCAGCTAAATAAGGAGGATGGAAAGCCCGGCACTAGAGCCAGGACAGTTACATTAGCCATTTTTTACATAACTGTGAAAACCCCTTTAAAATATAAAATTCTAGCAGCCAGCAGCCATCAGTAGTGGTAGCTAAGGGGCTTAGTGCATACTGTTTTATACCTCAGCCGCTAAGCTCCAAAGTGGTAGCTGCAGACGGCCCAAATATTATCTTTTAACTGGGGATTTTCCTAGACTTTTATTTGTAAGTGTTGCACTGTGTAATGCTATCACTCACTGCACAATTTTTTCTTACATTTCAAGAGCATGGCAAACAGTTTAGATGGGGATATTCTTGCAAAAAAAAAAATCATCTTTTCAAGTATTAATAGGTGAAGGAAATAGCATTAGCGCAGAATCATAGAACTGACAATACGACAATATTTATATCGTATATCAAAGGCTGGTTGTCCTTCTACTGAAGCCTTAATGGATCAAAAGTGTACTTAATAGTCCTGTCAGAGGCTTCAGCGCACCTTATTCTATCACCGCCGATGCTACTGCTATTATTAATCCAGTCTAGCTGCTCAATTTGTTCTCCGGGTGGGCTTCATTTTCCAAGACCTTACATGATGGCATGCCAAAATCGGAAAAACATATAATTTATTTATCTATATGTTTTAGCTTTTCTGATGTCCCAGTGCTTGAGCTGAAAATGGACTTGAAGCAACTCCTTTCAAAATCTCGTATTATAAAGTGATGTATGCCTATGTACATAACTGAGAATTTACATTTTACTCATATTTTTTTATACCTGCCTGTCTCTACTCCCCATGTTCTGTTGGGAAGAATATATGATAGAAAGATAGGAAATATTTTTTTCCAACCGGTTAAGGATCGGGCCACTTTACCCCATTCCTTACCGGGCATATACACTGCTCAAAAAAATAAAGGGAACAAATCCTAGATCTGAATGAATGAAATATTCTCATTGAATACTTTGTTCTGTACAAAGTTGAATGTGCTGACAACAAAATCACACAAAAATCATCAATGGAAATCAAATGTATTAACCAATGGAGGCCTGGATTTGGAGTCACCCCCAAAATTAAAGTGGAAAAACACATTACAGGCTGATCCAACTTTGATGTAATGTCCTTAAAACAAGTCAAAATGAGGCTCAGTATTGTGTGTGGCCTCCACGTGCCTGTATGACCTCCCTACAATGCCTGGGCATGCTCCTGATGAGGTTGCGGATGGTCTCCTGTGGGATCTCCTCCCAGACCTGGACTAAAGCATCCGCCAACTCCTCAACAGTCTGTGGTGCAATGGAGCGAGACATGATGTCCCAGATGTGCTCAATCGGATTCAGGTCTGGGGAACGGGCGGGCGAGTCCATTGCTTCAATGCCTTCATCTTGCAGGAACTGCTGCCACACTCCAGCCACATGAGGTCTGGCATTGTCCTGCATTAGGAGGAACCCAGGGCCAACCGCACCAGCATATGGTCTCACAAGGGGTCTGAGGATCTCATCTCGGTACCTAATGGCAATCAGGCTACCTCTGGCGAGCACATGGAGGGCTGTGCGGCCCTCCAAAGAAATGCCACCCCACACCATTACTGACCCACTGCCAAACCGGTCATGCTGAAGGATGCTGCAGGCTGCAGATCGCTCTCCACGGCGTCTCCAGACTCTGTCACATCTGTCACATGTGCTCAGTGTGAACCTGATTTCATCTGTGAAGAGCACAGGGCGCCAGTGGCGACTTTGCCAATCCTGGTGTTCTGTGGCAAATGTCAAGCGTCCAGCACGGTGCTGGGCTGTGAGCACAACCCCCATCTGTGGACGTCGGGCCCTCATACCACCCTCATGGAGTCGGTTTCTAACCGTTTGTGCAGACACATGCACATTTGTGGCCTGCTGGAGGTCATTTTGCAGGGCTCCTCTTGTTCCTTCTTGCACAAAGGCTTAGGTAGCGGTCCTGCTTCTGGGTTGTTTCCCTCCTACGGCCCCCTCCATGTCTCCTGGTGTACTGGCCTGTCTCCTGGTAGCGCCTCAAGCCTCTGGACACTACGCTGACAGACACAGCAAACCTTCTTGCCACAGCTCGCATTGATGTGCCATCCTGGATGAGCTGCACTACCTGAGCAACTTCTGTGGGTTGTAGAGTCCGTCTCATGCTACCACGAGTGTGAAAGCACAACCAACATTCAAAAGTGACCAAAACATCAGCCAGAAAGCATTGGTACTGAGATGTGGTCTGTGGTCCCCACCTGCAGAACCACTTCTTTATTGAGGGTGTCTTGATAGCTGCCAATAATTTCCATCTATTGTCTATTCCATTTACACAACAGCATGTGAAATTGATTGTCAATCAGTGTTGCTTCCTAAGTGGACAGTTTGATTTCACAGAAGTTTGATTTACTTGGAGTTATATTCTGTTGTTTAAGTGTTCCCTTTATTTTTTTAAGCAGTGTATATTTTTTTGTAGGTATAACCTCTCTAAAACGTTTTCTCGTTTGGATATTCAAATAATTTTTGCATCTTTTTCATGATACACGTAGCTTAATTTTTATGTCTTTTTTTTGCTGCTATTGGGGGAACATGTAAAGAAAAATAGGAAATATGGGTCTATTTTTCAATTTTTTTTTTAGTTTTTACATGTTTTTATGACCACAAAAGACAGTCAACAATATTTTAAAATGTGTTCCCCTTTCCATAGAAATATTTTTTATATATTTTAATTTTTTTTTTATATATACAGTTATATGAAAAAGTTTGGGCACCCCTATTAATCTTAAGCTTAATGTTTTATAAAAAATTTTGTTTTTGCAACAGCTATTTCAGTTTGATATATGTAATAACTGTTGGACACAGTAATGTTTCTGCCTTGAAATGAGGTTTATTGTACTTACAGAAAATGTGCAATCTGCATTCAAACAAAATTTGACAGGTGCATAAGTATGGGCACCCTTATCATTTTCTTGTTTTAAATACTCCTACCTACTTTTTACTGACTTACTAAAGCACTTTTTTTGGTTTTGTAACCTCATTGAGCTTTGAACTTCATAGCCAGGTGTATGCAATCATGAGAAAAGCTACTTAAAGTGGCCACTTGCAAGTTGTTCTCCTGTTTGAATCTCCTCTGAAGAGTGGCATCATGGGCTCCTCAAAACAACTGTGAAATGATCTGAAAACAAAGATTATTCAACATAGTTGTTCAGGGGAAGGATACAAAAAGCTGTCTCAGAGATTGAACCTGTCAGTTTCCACTGTGAGGAACATAGTAAGGAAATGGAAGAACACAGGGACAGTTCTTGTTAAGGCCAGAATTGGCAGGCCAAGAAAAACATCAGAAAGGCAGAGAAGAAGAATGGTGATATCAGTCAAGGACAATCCTCAGACCACCTCCAGAGAGCTGCAGCATCAACTTGCTGCAGATGGTGTCACTGTGCATCGGTCAACTATACAACACACTTTGCACAAGGAGAAGCTGTATGGGAGAGTGATGTGAAAGAAGCCGTTTCTGCAAGCACGCCACAAACAGAGTTGGCTGAGGTATGCAAAAGCACATTTGGAGAAGCCAATTTCTTTTTGGAAGAAGGTCCTGTGGACTGATGAAACCAAGATTGAGTTGTTTGGTCATACAAAAAGGCGTTATGCATGGCGGCAAAAAAACACAGCATTCCAAGAAAAACGCTTGCTACCCACAGTAAAATTTGGTGGAGGTCCCATCATGCTTTGGGGCTATGTGGCCAATGCCGGCACCCGGAATCTTGTTAAAGTTGAGGGACGCATGGATTCCACTCAGTATCAGCAGATTCTTGACAATAATGTTCAAGAATCAGTGACAAAGTTGAAGTTACGCAGGGGATGGATCTTTCAGCAAGACAATGATCCAAAACACCGCTCCAAATCTACTCAGGCATTCATGCAGAGGAACAATTACAATGTTCTGGAATGGCCATCCCAGTCCCCAGACCTGAATATAATTGAACATCTGTGGGATCATTTGAAGAGGGCTGTCCATGCTCGGCGACCATCAAACTTAACTGAACTGGAATTGTTTTGTAAAGAGGAATGGTCAAAAATACCTTCATCCAGGATCCAGGAAATCATTAAAAGCTACAGGAAGCGACTAGAGGCATAAACAAAGATGAGGAGATGGCTCCGGAAGGGCACTGCTGGTGTGGCTTTGAGTATAATGGGTAAGTCAAGACAACTTCAACTATTTCAGCATTTTTTTATCATCTTTGAAAACCTCTGCAGCCTCCCACGCACTGTCTACAATAGATGAAATGGACCTTCACTCTCCAAGGACTGTGGATTAATTTTGGTAGGTACCAACCATTGCATATTGGGAACACCCCTCAAGATCTGTCATTTTGGAGATGCTCTGACCCAGTCATCTGTCATAGTTCAAAGTTCCTTATGCATGTCATTTTTCCTTCCACTGACACCTCAAGAGCTGACTATCTGAATTATGACACCCCTTGACAAGAGCCATTTACTGGTGATACACAATATTATTCACTTCACCTGTCGTGGCTGATCAGGGCATGTCATAGTGACCTATCTTCTGTGGGTTTCCCTGATTAGACAGTGCTCTGCAGCTTCTACCTCTTTGTAGTTATAAGGATCAGTGATGGGTGAGCACTAAAATGCTCGAGTGCTCGATGCTTGGGTTGAGCACATTGGAATACTTGAGTGCTCAACCCGAGCAACGAGCCCAGTGTAAGTCTATGAGAAACTCGATCATTTTTCAGATGACCCCCCTCGGCGGTCTGCAGAGGGCCTAAAAACTGCCCAAATCGATAGGAGCAGTGCTCAAATGACATGGGAACAGCATGGGGAAGACCCCAGGAAGCATTTCTGACTCCCAGGTCACTGCTGTCAACAACGTTGTCATAGGTATTACTCCACTTTTACGGATTCACAATAGAACATACAAAAACTAAACCAAAATGGATTTTCCTGGGAAATATGTTAAGGAACATCCTTTCCAGGGTAATTGTAGCGCCCCGAGGGTTCGGTTGCTACACGGGTATTGCACCTCAACCAGAGGTGTGATATTCCACTCCCAGGTAAGGATGGAGTGTGGACCAGGGCTCAGTTAGCTGCATACATACACTTACACACTCCCCATTTCGACGGTGCTCCCATTTATTGCAGGCACAACTGACCATGTCCCTGGCTGGAGTGGGGAGGGGGGAGAGAACCCTGTGATGTAGGAGCAGAAGGGGACTGTTTCTGGAGCATAGGAAGGAGCTCATTGGGTGCAGGTCACCTGAGCTCAGACACAGAGGCAGATAAAAGGTGGGGGCCATCTTAGGAGGGAGTTCAGTCGGTCAGTTGAGAGAAGTAGTTCAGCCAGAGAGGGCTGACCGGGAGCTGTGGCTCAGCCTGAGCTCAGCTCCACGAGGCAGGCCTGGGGAGAAGGCCGGAGCCAGAGAGGAGAAGAGAAGAAGGAGAAGGAAGGAAAGAGGAGAGACAGAGGAGTAGAAAGGCTCCAGAAACAAGAAGGCAGAAGGGACCCTAAAAGAGAGCAGAATGGACAGTAACCGTTGCAAACCCGCGTAATATCGGGTGAAGGGTCAGGTCGTGGAAGGGTACCGGATTCCCAAGTTGGTGGAGGTAAATTATCCCTCAGCCAAAAACTGGAGGTCATGATCATCTAGTGGTGCGACCCCCTGCTACGCCTGCTAGGAAGGCACCACATAGGGTCAGGGAAACTGGCGCCAAGTTTCACCAAGAGAAGGCCCGAGGCAGCTGGACAGAAGCGTGGTCACTGGTGGGGCTCAAGAGGCCGGAGAAAGGATAGAAGGGGGTCCTGTGCCATACTCCTGAACTACCTGGGGGTTGATCAAGCCCCTCACCTGGTGGACGCAGCACGGCTTGGGCAGTCATTGCTGACAGAAGTGACTTGGATATCAACTGTGAGTAAAAGGCCTGAACTGCACCATTGGACTCTGTGTTATTTATGCTGCGCCTGCACCACCACCCCCAGCATCCTCTTACACTGCCCTGTGGCTATACTCTTCCCGTGGGGAGTTATCCTATCCCTGTGCTGCACACTAACACCAGCCTCAGCGTTCTGCCTTGCAGCGGCGGTCATCCTTAACCGCTATCCACAGGTGGCATAGTCGGACATTCATAGCTCTACAAATAGACTGCCACAGCATTTGGTCTGACCACCCTGAGCCACGGGATCGGGTTGCCACTACTACTCCCAGCATCGCACTGAAGCCTGGTTCCGGGTACCCCACGGCCCAGGGGGCCAGTCAGCTTTTGGCGTAGTCGGCAGGATCGTGACCAACCCGCCACAAACGGATATTGCGTGTCTGAAAAGAGACTGTTTCACTGTATTGAAAATGGCGCCCGCCCCGGCAGAACAGACGCCATAATGTGCGCGCCAAAAGACAACAGGAAGCCACCTCCCATCGTGGGCCAGGTCCCAGAATGGCACCGAAGAAGGAGCCCACCCCCAACAGCCATGAGTGCGGCTGTAGAGATGTCCATCAAGGTGGGGGGGCTGCCCCTGAGAGTGATTGTCAGCAGATTGCCCCAAGACCACCCCCGACAGGGGCGGAAAGAGAAGAAAACCGAGGGGCAGGGTGTGGTTTGGATCAGTCTCACCAGACCACACCCGGAGATGGAGAGGAGCGTCAACTCCAGCCCCCTGGCAAGCGGCCTGCTGCAGGCCAAGGCGTCCCCGTACAGCCTCACGGAGCTGATGGCTCAGCTCCCCGCAGAAGATCCTGAGTTCCTGCGGACAGCGCTGGAGGAGCAGGACCGGAGGATAGTCCGAGCATAGAGGGAAGTCATCGACGGATGGAGGGAGGAGATGGCCCGGCCGGTCGCGACCCGGCAGCAAGAGACACTGCCAGCACCCGGCAGCGCGCCTGCCCCCGAGGATGGAAAGAGGAGACCGGGGGCCGAGGATGATGGTGCAGAAGAGGCAAGTAAGGCGGGCGCCCCTGCCCCGGGTCCTAACACCGTAGCCTTACCCCTGGATCCCGTCGCGGAGCCAGAAGTCCCGGGAGCCGCTGCAGCTTCCACGTGCCCGCTGCAAACACCTGGGCCGCAAGCCACGAAGACCGCCGCTGAGCCACGCCCGCCGTCGTGCCTTCTGACCCCTAGCGCGGTAGGAAGCGGCCCGGTCGCAAGGCCTGACCACCCTAGGTGCCTCCCAACCGCGTGCACCCCCGGTCTCGAAACCACCACCCCTGGGCGCGGACCTGTATGCCCAACTGTCCGGTCTGGATGGAGAGCCAGTCCCTCCACCACCTGGGTGGATCCACCCTAGTCTCTGGAAAAGCCTGCCCGCGGAGGCCGGAGCTCCTCTGCTTTCACTCCCGCCTGACCCACGGCCTGTTGAAGTTCCCCAGCTCCCGGTCGAGGAGGTCCAATATGAGTGGGACCCGACAGGAGAAGACCTCATGGGGTTCTCGCAGGAGACGCGGGCGGCCGCAGCCCGCAGACGGGGGTTCTGTCACCGCCAGGTGGCGCAGTTCGAGCGGGAGAGGTGGACACGACGACAGAGGCAGGAACAGCTGCAGGCACGGAGCGCGGAGCAGAAGATGCGTGTCCGGCGAGACCCCCAGGCTGCGCGAGGTCCCAGAATCATCGGGACCGTAGTCAAGTTCCAGCAGGAGCAGGGATGGAGTTTCATCTGAGACTTGACCACGGACACGGATGTGTTCGTTACTCAGAGAGATGTGGAGAGCCACCTGCCAGAAGGCCACCCGGAACGGGATCTGTTTCCAGGAGACTTGGTGTCCTACACCCGACACCGAGGCCTAAAGGGATGGTATGCCCTTCATGTCCAGAGGATAAGAGAGGAGCAGCACCCCGAACCAGAACCCGAATATCAAGAGGACCCAGACGGGTCTGAAGATCAGTATGAGGAGGAAGAAGGAGCATCAGGAGGATACCGTTACTGATGAGCAAGTGTGTACAAGGAACTGTTTTTGTTGCCCCGTTGGGACTGTTGCCCGTTCAAAATTAACCCCCAAGTCACCTGGCTGAGAACTGAGAGCAGCCATCCCTCTTCCCCACCTGGCTGAGGACTGAGAGCAGCCATTCCCCTTTCCCATCCAGCCGAGGACTGGGAGCGGCCAACCCCTGTAAATAGTTGCGCTTCTTAAAGCGCCCCCTATTGGTTTTATAAAAGTACTACAACGTCTACCTCTGGATGAAGCGTCCCTCATGTTTGAAAGTTTGCTGAAGTTTTGCACTTAATAGAAAAATGGACACTTGGTCGCAAATTGCACAGTGGCCAGTGAAGAAGAGAATTTAAATGTTTTACCTGAAAAGTTTTATATGCTGCTAAAAGAGTTACATAATAGTGAAAATGTTGTTGGTAAAAGAGGTTCCGGTAATACTAAAAATGCCTTATAATGTCATAGTAAAGAAAAGTGTTGGAAAAGAGAAGAGTTGCCTCCCATAAAGGGATGAATAATAATGGTTTATGGTTTTGTATATGGATGCATAAAATTGCATGTTCTTGAATTGTCTTTTGCTTTGTTCCAGCCCAAGGACGTGCTGTGGTTTACCAGGGGGGAATGTAGGTATTACTCCACTTTTACGGATTCACAATAGAACATACAAAAACTAAACCAAAATGGATTTTCCTGGGAAATATGTTAAGGAACATCCTTTCCAGGGTAATTGTAGCGCCCCGAGGGTTCGGTTGCTACACGGGTATTACACCTCAACCAGAGGTGTGATATTCCACTCCCAGGTAAGGATGGAGCATGGACCAGCGCTCAGCTAGCTGCATACATACACTTACACACTCCCCATTTCCGGGGGACAGCTCGACGGTGCTCCCATTTATTGCAGGCACAACTGACCATGTCCCTGGCTGGAGTGGGGAGGGGGGAGAGAACCCTGTGATGTAGGAGCAGAAGGGGACGGTTTCTGGAGCATAGGAAGGAGCTCAGACACAGAGGCAGATAAAAGGTGGGGGCCATCTTAGGAGGGAGTTCAGTCGGTCAGTTGAGAGAAGTAGTTCAGCCAGAGAGGGCTGACAGGGAGCTGTGGCTCAGCCTGAGCTCAGCTCCACGAGGCAGGCCTGGGGAGAAGGCCGGAGCCAGAGAGGAGAAGAGAAGAAGGAGAAGGAAGGAAAGAGGAGAGACAGAGGAGTAGAAAGGCTCCAGAAACAAGAAGGCAGAAGGGACCCTAAGAGAGAGCGGAACGGACAGCAACCGTTGCAAACCCGCGTTATATCGGGTGAAGGGTCAGGTCGTGGAAGGGTACTGGATTCCCAAGTTGGTGGAGGTAAATTATCCCTCAGGCAAAAACTGGAGGTCGTGATCATCTAGTGGTGCGACCCCCTGCTACACCCGCTAGGAAGGCACCACATAGAGTCAGGGAAACTGGAGCCAAGTTTCACCAAGAGAAGGCCCGAGGCAGCTGGACAGAAGCGTGGTCACTGGTGGGGCACGAGAAGCTAGAGAAAGGATAGAAGGGGGTCCTGTGCCATACTCCTGAACAACCTGGGGGTTGATCGAGCCCCTCACCTGGTGGACGGCTTGGGCAGTCATTGCTGACAGAATTGACTTGGATGCCAACTGTGAGTAAAAGGCCTGAACTGCACCATTGGACTCTGTGTTATTTATGCTGCGCCTGCACCACCACCCCCAGCATCCTCTTACACTGCCCTGAGGCTATACTCTTCCCGTGGGGAGTTATCCTATCCCTGTGCTGCACACTAACACCAGCCTCAGCGGTCTGCCTTGCAGCGGCGGTCATCCTTAACCGCAATCCACGGGTGGCGTAGTCGGACATTCATAGCTCTACAAATAGACTGCCACAGCATTTGGTCTGACCACCCTGAGTCACGGGATCGGGTTGCCACTACTACTCCCAGCATCGCACTGAAGCCCGGTTCCGGGTACCCCACTGCCCATTGGGCCAGTCATAATGATTTGTATATAAGGCAAAATAAATATCCAAAAGCAAAAATGCTCCTCCACACCTTGGGCTATGTTCACACGTAGCGTTTTTGATGTAATTTTGCACTTTTGAATTGCTTTCAACCAAGACAAATGCATTCACCGGGAAATGTCATTTTAACATTTTACAACCTTATCTGGCCATGTGGTGTGTGACATATCATCAGACACATCCTGTCTCATTTATGATGGAGGCACTCACAAAGCCTATTTTTATAGGGCCATCAGGCGGCCTTTACTATTCTTAAAGGGCCAGTTGTTGGCCCTCGCTATTGTTAGTGAGTCTCCTATACTGTTATTGCGTATGCAGTGACTGCAAGGGCTGCCAAAAATTTGGAGGCACTCCAATGCCCCTTGCAAGAGACGTAGAGGCCAGAGAGCCTCCAAAAAACAATGTTCCCATTATTAGGAAGTGGGTCTCCCATAGTGTTTGCCTATGCAGTGAAGCAACGGCTGCCAAAAATTTGGAGGCACTCCAATGCCCCTTGCAAGAGACATAGAGGTCGGAGAGCCTCCTAAAAACAATGTTCCCATTATTAGGAAGTGGGTCTCCCATAGTGTTTGCCTATGCAGTGAATGCAAAAGCTGCCCAAAATTTGCAGGCACTCCAATGCCCCTTGGAAGAGACGTAGAGGGCCTCATGAAAAAATGTTCCCATTATTAGGAAGTGGGTCTCCCATAGTGTTTGCCTATGCAGTGAATGCAAAAGCTGCCAAAAATTTGGAGGAACTCCAATGCCTCTTGCAAGACACATAGAGGAGGTGATATGGTAGATATGGTGGTGAATGATATGGTGATGGAGGATGAGGGGAAGGAGGAGGACAAGAGCAAATAGACAAAATCAGGAAGCATATACCCATGTGTAGGTGTGAAGAGGTGCATGGGAATAGACCTCCCAAAAAAAGACACTGGATTTGAGTTTATGCTACACTGCTATCATTCGGTGGTGTTGAGAAGTATGGCCCAATCCAGCCCTTGTTCATTTTTATAAGAGTCAGCCTGTCAGCATTTTCAGTTGACAGGCGGATGCGCTTGTCAGTTATAATTCCACCAGCAGCACTAAAAACCCGCTCTGATAAAACGCTGGCGGCAGGGCAGGCCAAGACCTCCAAGACATAGAGAGCCAGTTCATGCCACGTGTCCAGCTTGGATACCCAATAATTATAAGGCACAGAGGAATCACAGAGGATGTTGGTACGGTTGACAAGGTACTCCCTCACCATCTTCCCAAACTTTGCACTCCTTGTGAGAGTACCCCGCGCCTCAGCCGCGTCCTCTGCATGCACCATCATCACCATCATATCCACTTCTCCATCCCTTGCCACGCGCCTTGCCCATTTTAAATGGAGGACAATATTTTCCATGTTCTCTACAAATGGCTGGATTTGAGCTGCAGTGATATGTGATACGTGTGATGGAAAACCACAGTTTTAAATAGCTGGCCTGTAGGTAACTATTTTTAACAGCGACCTCGTGTCAATAACTTCACTGACACACTGCAACAAAAGTTCAATGGAGGCCAGAAAAGGCAGAGTTTTCAGCGCACTTATATGTGATCCGTGTGACGGACAAATCACGGTTTTACATAGCTGGCCTGTAGGTAACTATTTTTAACAGCGACCTCGTGTCAATAACTTCACTAACACACTGCAACAAAATTTCAATGGAGGCCAGAAATGGCAGAATTTTCAGCGCACTCATATGTGATCCATGTGACGGACAAACCACAGTTTTTAATAGATGGATATTTAGCGCTGTAATATGGAAAGGATCTGACTATAGTCTGCAGTGCCAACAAGCAAATGGAGCAGAAAAAACGGTGTTCTCTGGATTGCTTTTTAAGCAAATAATCAGGATTAAGATCCAAAATAAAATTATTCCTGATACCTGGGACTATTTCTAGAAATATCTGTAAAAGCACAATCAGCAGACAGAACTGGAATGGACCCTCTTGCTATATGCACTGCAGTCTGCCACATACACTGCCTGCCTGCCTAGCACTGATATCTATGCAGCTGGATTAGTCCTCAGAAGGACTGTTAGTTGACATGGATATGTGTAGAATTTGTGGGGGTATACCCACACTAACTAAGAAACAAGCAAATCTCTCCCTAGCTCAGCAGCAGCTCTCCCTACACTGCATGATTCCGGAGTGACTGTGACGAGCATTTCGGCACCCGGTCTTATATACACCTGATAATGCGGTGCGGCCAGCCAAACACTGTAAAGCCACAACCAACATGGCTACGGCATTACAGTATGTGGCAGGCAATCCCTGCATGTTCATTGGCTCTCTAAAGAGCGCCAAACATGCAGGGAGGGGACCCGAGCTCCCGCCGAGCAATCCCGGAAATACTCGGCAAGCGCCGAGCATCTCGAGCAGTGTGATGATCGGGCGAGCACCAAGCATTAGCGAGCATGTTCGCTCATCACTAATAAAAATTATTATATTTCTAGAAGCATTAAATCCAAATACTTTTATTATTCTATTCATTGACTGTGCTAAGATTATGAAGCTTCTTGAAGTTTGTAAGATTTTGGCTATTTTTTCTTTCAATATTTTGGCAGTAAAAATATTCTCCAGCAATCACTCATAGCTAGAAGCAAAAAGCGAGATCAGTGTGTCTGCATGATTAATGACTTGGTAAGACAGTGCTTTAAAATATTACTTTTGGCCTTCAGAGACTTCGTGAAGGACCGGGGTTGCTATGGAAAAAACAAAAAAAGTATTTTAGATTGTCCTACAGATTCAACTTCGGCTTGGATTTTCCAGTGACGGCCAATATGTAAATGATTGTGATCATGAAAAGTTTATTGAGAGTTTAGATTGTATCAATATTTTCATCTGAAATATCTTCCCATATATAGTACATGTATGGTTATAATTAGTGTTGAGCATTCCGATACTGTAATATCGGGTATCGGCCGATATTCGCGGTATCGGAATTCCGATACTTAATTCCGATACTTTTACAATATCGGATACCGGAATCGGAAGTTCCCATAATGCCTGCGCTCTGCAGTGTCTGTGAAGGATGACAAGTTGGATGGCAGCGCGATCCAGCCTGTCATCAGAATGCCATCCCAGCGGGGGAGAATTCTCCTGATTGTTTAAAAGCCGGCGGGCGGTATAAAGCCGCCGGCTTTTAAACAATCACACAGCCCCATACTGCTTCCCCGCAGCCTCCCACCCCGATCCTCCGCTCCCCTCGCCACCTCCCATCCCGATCGTAAGTTAAGACCGGGCGGGGAGCGCAGCTCCATGGAGCGGGGAGTGAAGGACCCGGGCGGGGAAGCCGGCAGTGAAAAGACTTCACCGCCGGCTTTCCCGTTCTGTGCTGCACTTTCCCGCCGGTTATTTCAAATGAACAGCTGAGGTATCAGCTGATGCCGATCAGCTGTTCATTTGAATTAGCCGCGGTGCCCTCAGAGGGTTCATGTGAGTTCATGCTTGACTGCATGAACTCACATGAACTTTCCCACGGCCGCACAGGTCAGCCTCACCTCCCAGACGATCAGACCGTCATGATTAGTGTGTGTGCGGGGTGTGTGTGCGGGGTGTGTGCGCGATGTTTGTGCGGGTGTGCGCGGTGTCTGTGCGATGTCTGCGAGTGTGTGCGGTGTCTGTGCGGGTGTGTGTGCGCGGTGTCTGTGCGATGTCTACGAGTGTGTGCGTGCAGGCAGACATAGGCCGATGTGACACTACTACTCCCATCGGCCTATGTCTGTCCCCCGTCCACTCCTGCCAGCAGGATCAGCTCGATGGGAGCAGTAGTTCCCATCAGACTGATCCTGCTATTTAAATTGCCCTACTGTGTCCCCAATAAATGTTAAATACATGTCATTGGTGGCCAGTGGTTACCTAAAAGAAATTAGTTCATACATTACCTGTCCCCGCCGATCGCCACCTAAAATAAAGTAAAAAATAAAAAACTACACCTATACTCACCAAGACACCTAATTCCCCGAAGCCATCGATCTCCTGTAATAAAATATAAAATAATAAACCACAACCTTATCCTTACCCCTCCGTAGCAGTCCACGAGTGTCCCACGAAGATCTCCAGTTCAGAGCAGCCACATAGAATGTGACCGCTCTGAACCGCTGCCGCCGCTAGAATGACGGGGCCGTAAGGGTTCACCGGAGTTCAGGCAGCGCTGCTCCGGTTAGCTCCTTTACGGCCCTGCTGTATCGTGAGAAATTCCCACGGTACAGCAGTGCCGTAAAGGAGGTCTCCGGAGCTGCGCTGCCTGAATGCACTCCGGTGACCTCAGTCAGTGGCTCCCGCTGCCGGGAGCGGACGTGTTCCCGGCAGCGTGAGCTTACAGCAGCCATGCACAGCTGTCACCATCTCCAGATGTGACAGCTGTGCATGGGAGATCAGCGCAGGAACGTGGACAGGTAACTATTATTTTTAGTAAACTAAGAATTAAATAAAATTGTGTGTTTTATTTCAAATAAATTATTTTTTTCTGGGTGTAGTGTGTTTTTTCTTTTTAACACTTTGTAGGTTAGTAATGGGGGTGTCTTATAGACGCCCATCATTACTAACCTGGGCTTCATGGCAGCTGGCGCTGACATGAACCCCACCACTATTACCCCCTGCCACCGCACCAGGGCAGCGTGGAAGAGCGAGGCTAAGTGCCAGAGTTGGCGCATCCTATGGATGCGCCATTTCTGGGGCGGCTGACGACTGGTGTTTCTAGCCTGGGAGGGGGCCAATATTCATGGCACCCTTCCTGGGCTATTAATATCAGCCCCCAGCTGTCTGCCTAGCCTTTGCTAGCTATTAAAATAGGGGGGACCCCACGTCATTTTTTGGGGGGGGTCCCCCATTTTAATAGCTAGTAAAGGCTAGGTATTCAGCTGGGGGCTGATATTAGTAGCCTGGGAAGCTCCGTGGGTTTTACCCCCTTCCCAGGCTTCAAACATCTGCCCCAGCCGTATGCTTAACCTCCGCTAGAGACTAAAATTATGGGGGATCCCACGCCATTTTTTTTTTAAATAAATCCATTATTTTAACACTAAATGACATTTGAGGAGTTAATAAAGATGCAGTCCCTAAATTATTATTTATTTTTTAATTAATTTTTCCCAAAACTTTTGACGTGGGCTTCGCCATATTTTTGTATGCCAGCCAGGTACAGCATCCAGCTTCTATGAACGCGCCATTTTCCGGGGCGGCTGCGGACTGCAATTTTCAGCGGGGGGCAGAAAGCTTGGGCCTCCCTGCGCTGCAGATTCCATCCCCCAGCTGCCTAGTTGTACCTGGCTGGACACAAAAATAGGGAGAAGCTCCACGTTTTTTTTTTTTTAATTATTTCATGAAATTCATGGAATAATTAAGAAAAAAAGGGCTTCCCTATATTGTTGTGTCCAACCAGGTGCAAATAGGCAGCTGGTGGTTGGGGGCAGCCCGTTCCTGCCTGCTGTACCTGGCTGGACCCAAATATAGTGCAAAGCCCCACGTCAATTTTTTTTTAATTATTTCAGGAAATTCATGAAATAATTAAAAAAAAATTATGTGGGGCTTCGCCCTATATTTGTGTCCAGTCAGGTACAGCAGGCAGAAACGGGCTGCCCCCAACCACCAGCTGCCTATTTGTACCTAGCCGGACACAACAATATAGGGAAGCCCTTTTTTTCTTAATTATTCCATGAATTTCATGAAATAATTAAAAAAAAAAATACGTGGGGCTTCGCCCTATTTTTGTGTCCAGCCAGGTACAACTAGGCAGCTGGGGGCTGGAATCTGCAGCGCAGGGAGGCCCAAGCTTTCTGGGCCCCACCCGCTGCAAATTGCAGTCCGCAGCCGCCCCGGAAAATGGCGCGTTCATAGAAGCGCCATCTTCTGGCGCTGTACCTAACTCATCCAGGTCCCTGGTGCGGTGGCTCACTGGGTAATAAAGGGGTTAAGGCCAGCTTGGCATTATCAGCTGGCCCTAAGCCCGAAATTCATGGGGTCATGCCAATATTAGACATGACCACCATGAATTTCTAGTAAAGTATTTAAAAAAACACAACACCCAGAAAAAAGTCCTTTAATTGAAATAAACACACAATTCTTTATTGTTCTAAATTAAACCATACTTACCATCACGCCCATTCCAGCTGAAGCCAACGATCTCCTGCAATAAAAGTAAAATAATAAATAGTGTTGAGCGATACCTTCCGATATCAGGAAATATCGTATCGGATTGGATCGGGCCGATACCCAAAAAGTATCGGATATCGCCGATTCCGATACCGGAAACCAATGCAAGTCAATGGGACACAAATATCGGAATGAAAATAAACCCTTTCTTTCCTTGTAGGTTAATTCTACATGAAGTAAAACAACTAAGAATAATGTAGAATGACATGAAAAGCCGGCAATTCATCAGCGCATACACCGGTACCCGACAATTTACAACAGAAAGAATAGAGCTTCACACATAGATTAGATAGATAGAAACATGTCAGTCACATATATATGAAGTACAGTGACAGTGTTGCTTACTGTACTTGTCATTTAGTGTAAAGGATTTATTTTAAAAAATATTAGTGTTTTCATGCACCGTCTCTTTAAAAAAGCCGGCCGGCAATTCAGCATCTGTACCCGACAATTTAGAATAGAAAGAATAGAGAATCATACATAGATTAGATAGATAGAAACATGTCAGTCACATATATATGAAGTACAGTGACAGTGTTGCTTACTGTACTTGTCATTTAGTGTAAAGGATTTATTTAAAAAAATATTAGTGTTTTCGTGCACCGTCTCTTTAAAAAAGCCGGCCGGCAATTCAGCATCTGTACCCGACAATTTAGAATAGAAAGAATAGAGAATCATACATAGATTAGATAGATAGAAACATGTCAGTCACATATATATGAAGTACAGTGACAGTGTTGATTACTGTACTTGTCATTTAGTGTTAAAATAAAGGATTTATTTAAAAAAAAATTGGCGTGGGGTTCCCCTTAATTTTAGGCTCTAGCGGAGGTTAAGCAGATAGCTGGGGCAAATGTTTGAAGCCTGGGAAGGGGGTAATACCCACGGAGCTTCCCAGGCTACTAATATCAGCCCCCAGCTGAATACCTAGCCTTTACTAGCTAATAAAATGGGGGAACCCCCCCAAAAAAATAACGTGGGGTCGCCCCTAATTTAATAGCTAGCAAAGGCTAGGCAGACAGCTGGGGGCTGATTTTAATAGCCCAGGAAGGGTGCCATGAATATTGGCCCCCTCCCAGGCTAGAAACACCAGCCGTCAGCCGCCCCAGAAATGGCGCATCCATAGGATGCGCCAATTCTGGCACTTAGCCTCGCTCTTCCCACTGCCCTGCAGCGGTGGCAGTGGGGTAATAGGGTTGGGGTTGATGTCAGCTTATAATGCCAGCTGACATCAAGCCCAGGTTAGTAATGGAGAGGCGTCTATAAGACACCCCCATTACTAACCCCATAGTCAAAGTTAAAAAAAAAACCACAAACACCCAGAATAAAGTCCTTTAATTGAAATAAAGACACAATTCTTTATTGTTCTAAATTAAACCATACTTACCATCACGCCCATTCCAGCTGAAGCCAACGATCTCCTGCAATAAAAGAAAAATAATAAAGCAACCTCATCCTTACCTTTCCATGGTTCCCACGACAGCTTCAGCTCTGCTACATCGAGATGACAGGCTGGACCGCAGCAGAACGCTGCCATCCAGCCTGTCATCCCGCAGACACTGAGAAGTGCAGGCATGCTTGCGCTCCTCAGTGTCTCTCTGTGACGTCATCCAGATGAGCCGAGTTCATGTCCAATGAACTCAGCTCACCTCATGCACGTCACTGACAGCGTGGGAAAATTCTCACGCTGAAGTGCTGAGTGCAGGAGAATTTTCCCACGCTGTCAGTGACGTGCATGAGGTGAGCTGAGTTCATTGGACATGACCTCGGCTCATCTGGATGCCGTCACAGCGAGACACTGAGGAGCACAAGCATGCCTGCGCTTCTCAGTGTCTGCGGGATGACAGGCTGGATGGCAGCGTTCTCCTGCGGTCCAGCCTGTCATCTCGATGTAGCAGAGCTGAAGCTGTCGTGGGAGCCATGGAAAGGTAAGGATGAGGTTGCTTTATTATTTTAATTTTATTGCAGGAGATCGTTGGCTTCAGCTGGAATGGGCGTGACGGTAAGTATGGTTTAATTTAGAACAATAAAGAATTGTGTGTTTATTTCAATTAAAGGACTTTATTCTGGGTGTTTGTGTTTTTTTAAATACTTTAATAGAAATTCATGGTGGTCATGTCTAATATTGGCGTGACCCCATGAATTTCGGGCTTAGGGCCAGCTGATAATGCCAAGCTGGCCTTAACCCCTTTATTACCCAGTGAGCCACCGCACCAGGGCCCTGGATGAGTTGGGTACAGCGCCAGAAGATGGCGCTTCTATGAACGCGCCATTTTCTGGGGCGGCTGCGGACTGCAATTTGCAGCGGGGGTGGCCCAGAAAGCTTGGGTCTCCCTGCGCTGCGGATTCCAGCCCCCAGCTGCCTAGTTGTACCTGGCTGGACACAAAAATAGGGCGAAGCCCCCCGCATTTTTTTTTTTAATTATTTCATGAAATTCATGGAATAATTAAGAAAAAAAGGGCTTCCCTATATTGTGGTGTCCGGCCAGGTACAAATAGGCAGCTGGTGGTTGGGGGCAGCCTGTTCCTGCCTGCTGTACCTGGCTGGACACAAATATAGGGCGAAGCCCCACATCAATTTTTTTTAAAATAAATCCTTTATTTTAACACTAAATGACATTTGAGGAGTTAATAAAGATGCAGTCCCTAAATTATTATTTATTTTTTAATTAATTTTTCCCAAAACTTTTGACGTGGGCTTCGCCATATTTTTGTATGCCAGCCAGGTACAGCATCCAGCTTCTATGAACGCGCCATTTTCCGGGGTGGCTGCGGACTGCAATTTGTAGCGGGGGGGGGCCCAGAAAGCTTGGGCCTCCCTGCGCTGCAGATTCCATCCCCCAGCTGCCTAGTTGTACCTGGCTGGACACAAAAATAGAGAGAAGCTTCACGTATTTTTTTTTTTAAATTATTTCATGAAATTCATGAAATAATTAAGAAAAAAGGGCTTCCCTATATTGTTGTGTCCAACCAGGTACAAATAGGCAGCTGGTGGTTGGGGGCAGCCCGTTCCTGCCTGCTGTACCTGGCTGGACACAAATATAGGGCGAAGCCCCACGTCAATTTTTTTTAAATTATTTCAGGAAATTCATGAAATAATTAAAAAAAATTGATGTGGGGCTTCGCACTATATTTGTGTCCAGCCAGGTACAGCAGGCAGGAACGGGCTGCCCCCAACCACCAGCTGCCTATTTGTGCCTAGCCGGACACAACAATATAGGGAAGCCCTTTTTTTCTTAATTATTCCATGAATTTCATGAATTTAAAAAAAAAATACGTGGAGCTTCTCCCTATTTTTGTGTCCAGCCAGGTACAACTAGGCAGCTGGGGGCTGGAATCTGCAGCGCAGGGAGGCCCAAGCTTTCTGGGCCCCACCCGCTGCAAATTGCAGTCCGCAGCCGCCCCGGAAAATGGCGCGTTCATAGAAGCGCCATCTTCTGGCGCTGTACCCAACTCATCCAGGGCCCTGGTGCGGTGGCTCACTGGGTAATAAAGGGGTTAAGGCCAGCTTGGTATTATCAGCTGGCCCTAAGCCCGAAATTCATGGGGTCACGCCAATATTAGACATGATCACCATGAATTTCTAGTAAAGTATTTAAAAAAAACACAAACACCCAGAAAAAAGTCCTTTGATGTTTGAAGCCTGGGAAGGGGGTAAAACCCACGGAGCTTCCCAGGCTACTAATATCAGCCCCCAGCTGAATACCTAGCCTTTACTAGCTATTAAAATGGGGGACCCCCCCCAAAAAAAATGACGTGGGGTCCCCCCTATTTTAATAGCTAGCAAAGGCTAGGCAGACAGCTGGGGGCTGATATTAATAGCTCAGGAAGGGTGCCATGAATATTGGCCCCCTCCCAGGCTAGAAACACCAGCCGTCAGCCGCCCCAGAAATGGCGCATCCATAGGATGCGCCAATTCTGGCACTTAGCCTCGCTCTTCCACGCTGCCCTGGTGCGGTGGCAGGGGGTAATAGTGGTGGGGTTCATGTCAGCGCCAGCTGCCATGAAGCCCAGGTTAGTAATGATGGCCGTCTATATGACACCCCCATTACTAACCTACAAAGTGTTAAAAAGAAAAAACACACTACACCCAGAAAAAAATAATTTATTTGAAATAAAACACACCATTTTATTTAATTCTTAGTTTACTAAAAAAAAATAGTTACCTGTCCACGTTCCTGCGCTGATCTCCCATGCACAGCTGTCACATCTGGAGATGGTGACAGCTGTCATGGCTGCTGTAAGCTCACGCTGCCGGGAACACGTCCGCTCCCGGCAGCAGGAGCCACTGACTGAGGTCACCGGAGTGCATTCAGGCAGCGCAGCTCCGGAGACCTCCTTTACGGCACTGCTGTACCGTGGGAATTTCTCACGATACAGCAGTGCCGTAAAGGAGCTAACCGGAGCAGCGCTGCCTGAACTCCGGTGAACCCTTACGGCCCCGTCATTCTAGCGGCGGCAGCGGTTCAGAGCGGTCACATTCTATGTGGCTGCTCTAAACTGGAGATCTTCGTGGGACACTCGTGGACTACTACGGAGGGGTAAGGATAAGGTTGTGGTTTATTATTTTATATTTTATTACAGGAGATCGATGGCTTCGGGGAATTAGGTGTCTAGGTGAGTATAGGTGTAGTTTTTTATTTTTTACTTTATTTTAGGTGGCGATCGGCGGGGACAGGTAATGTATGAACTAATTTCTTTTAGGTAACCACTGGCCACCAATGACATGTATCTAACATTTATTGGGGACACAGTAGGGCAATTTAAATAGCAGTATCAGGCTGATGGGAACTACTGCTCCCATCAAGCTGATCCTGCTGGCACGAGTGGACGGGGGACAGACATAGGCCGATGGGAGTAGTAGTGTCACATCGGCCTATGTCTGCCTGCACGCACACACCCGCAGACATCGCACAGACACCGCACACATCGCAAAGACACCGCACAGACACCCCGCACACACTCGCAGACACACGCACAGACACCCACACACACCAATCATGACGGGTCTGGGAGGTGAGGCTGACCTGTGCGGCCGTGGGAAAGTTCATGTGAGTTCATGCAATGCAGTCAAGCATGAACTCACATGAACCCTCTGAGGGCACCGCGGCAACTTCAAATGAACAGCTGATCGGCATCACCTGATACCTCAGCTGTTCATTTGAAATAACTGGCGGGAAAGCGCAGCACAGAACGGGAAAGCCGGCGGTGAAGTCTTTTCACTGCCGGCTTCCCCGCCCGGGTCCTTCACTCCTTGGTGCTGCGCTCCCCGCCCGGTCCTAATTTACGATTGGGATTGGAGGTGGTGAGGGGAGCGGAGGATCGGGGTGGGAGGCTGCGGGGAAGCGAGTATGGGGCTGAGTGATTGTTTAAAAGCCGGCGGCTTTTTACCGCCCGCCGGCTTTTAAACAATCAGGAGAATTCTCCCACGCTGGGATGGCATTCTGATGACAGGCTGGATCTCAGCTGAGCGATGCCACCCAGCTTGTCATCCTTCAGAGACACTGCAGAGCGCAGGCATTATGGGAACTTCCGATTCCGGTATTCGATATTATAAAAGTATCGGAATTAAGTATCGGAATTCCGATACAGTGAATATCGGCCGATACCCGATATTTCAGTATCGGAATGCTCAACACTAATAATAAAGCAACATCATCCTTACCTTTCCATGGCTCCCACGACAGCTTCAGCTCTGCTACATCGAGATGACAGGCTGGACCGCAGCAGAACGCTGCCATCCATCCTGTCATCCCGCAGACACTGAGAAGCGCAGGCATACTTCCACTCCTCAGTGTCTGGCTGTGACGGCATCCAGATGAGCCGAGGTCATGTCCAATGAACTCAGCTCACCTCATGTACGTCACTGACAGCGTGGGAAAATTCTCCTGCACTCAGCACTTCAGCGTGAGAATTTTCCCACGCTGTCAGTGACGTGCATGAGGTGAGCTGAGTTCATTGGACATGACCTCACCTCATGTATGTCACTGACAGCGTGGGAGAATTCTCACGCTGAAGCGCTGAGTGCAGGAGAATTTTCCCACGCTGTCAGTGACGTGCATGAGGTGAGCTGAGTTCATTGGACATGAACTCGGCTCATCTGGATGACGTCACAGAGAGACACTGAGGAGCGCAAGCATGCCTGCGCTTCTCAGTGTCTGCGGGATGACAGGCTGGATGGCAGCGTTCTGCTGCGGTCCAGCCTGTCATCTCGATGTAGCAGAGCTGAAGCTGTCGTGGGAACCATGGAAAGGTAAGGATGAGGTTGCTTTATTATTTTACTTTTATTGCAGGAGATCGTTGGCTTCAGCTGGAATGGGCGTGATGGTAAGTATGGTTTAATTTAGAACAATAAAGAATTGTGTCTTTATTTCAATTAAAGGACTTTATTCTGGGTGTTTGTGTTTTCTTTTAACTTTGACTATGGGGTTAGTAATGGGGGTGTCTTATAGACGCCTCTCCATTACTAACCTGGGCTTGATGTCAGCTGGCATTATAAGCTGACATCAACCCCAACCCTATTACCCCCTGCCACCGCACCAGGGCAGCGTGGAAGAGCGAGGCTAAGTGCCAGAATTGGCGCATCCTATGGATGCGCCATTTCTGGGGCGGCTGACGGCTGGTGTTTCTAGCCTGGGAGGGGGCCAATATTCATGGCACCCTTCCTGGGCTATTAATATCAGCCCCCAGCTGTCTGCCTAGCCTGTGCTAGCTATTAAATTAGGGGGGACCCCACGTTATTTTTTTGGGGGGGTTCCCCCATTTTAATAGCTAGTAAAGGCTAGGTATTCAGCTGGGGGCTGATATTAGTAGCCTGGGAAGCTCCGTGGGTATTACCCCCTTCCCAGGCTTCAAACATTTGCCCCAGCTGTCTGCTTAACCTCCGCTAGAGCCTAAAATTAAGGGGAACCCCACGCCAATTTTTTTTTAAATAAATCCTTTATTTTAACACTAAATGACAAGTACAGTAATCAACACTGTCACTGTACTTCATATATATGTGACTGACATGTTTCTATCTATCTAATCTATGTGTGATTCTCTATTCTTTCTATTCTAAATCGTCGGGTACAGATGCTGAATTGCCGGCCGGCTTTCTTAAAGAGACGGTGCATGAAAACACTATTATTTTTTTAAATAAATCCTTTACACTAAATGACAAGTACAGTAAGCAACACTGTCACTGTACTTCATATATATGTGACTGACATGTTTCTATCTATCTAATCTATGTGTGAAGCTCTATTCTGACTGTTATAAATTGTCGGGTACCGCTGCTGAATTGCCGGCCGGCTTTTTTAAAGAGACGGTGCACGAAAACACTAATATTTTTTTTAATAAATCCTTTACACTAAATGACAAGTACAGTAAGCAACACTGTCACTGTACTTCATATATATGTGACTGACATGTTTCTAGCTATCTAATCTATGTGTGATTCTCTATTCTTTCTATTCTAAATTGTCGGGTACAGATGCTGAATTGCCGGCCGGCTTTCTTAAAGAGACGGTGCATGAAAACACTATTATTTTTTTAAATAAATCCTTTACACTAAATGACAAGTACAGTAAGCAACACTGTCACTGTACTTCTTATATATGTGACTGACATGTTTCTATCTATCTAATCTATGTGTGAAGCTCTATTCTTTCTGTTGTAAATTGTCGGGTACCGGTGTATGCCGCTGATGAATTGCCGGCTTTTCATGTCATTCTACATTATTCTTAGTTGTTTTCCTTCATGTAGAATTAACCTACAAGGAAAGAAAGGGTTTATTTTCATTCCGATATGTGTGTCCCATTGACTTGCATTGGTTTCCGGTATCGGAATCGGCGATATCCGATACTTTTTGGGTATCGGCCCGATCCAATCCGATACGATATTTCCTGATATCGGAAGGTATCGCTCAACACTAGTTATAATGCATTTAATATTAATTATTAGAAATCAGAAAAAGATTTGCCAGACCTTCTCCATACTCCCTCCTACCTGCTGATGTCCCTGGCCTTCTAATTAATAATGTTACATGCACGCTGCTAGGTTTAGATAGGGGTGAGACAGGTTTCATGAATTCTTTGGAATCCTGGGGGAATTGTTACTCAAGACGATCATATGCTGCAGCCCTCTCAGGCACACAGGGGGGTATTGACTCCCAGACACACTTGACATGAGTCCTCATGAACAGTTGAACAGTAGCATTTAATGAAGCCGCATGGCCAGTGCAATTTAAGTCTCTTGAGCAACAGGCTCTAGTAAAAAACAGTTTCTTCTTAAAGACACATTAATAAACAGTCTTTCTTAGTAGCACAGTACAGCACAGATCAAGTCTCTCTAGCAGCACACTTCTATGCACCCACAACCACAAGTTTTTCCTTCACAAAGGCACAGTAGTACACAGCATTCTTTATCCTGCATTGAGATGGAGGGGGGAGGGTTTGATGAGGGAGATAATCCCTGTGACACAATTCCTTCCAGTCCTTATCTTTCTGCCCGATGATACCCTGCACTGCTAGTTCAGGAAGTCTATCTGACCTGTGCTCAGCTTCACTTTTGAAGTGAATCCTGTTCACTTGCTGGCGCTTCTGTCTGATACAGATCACTCACACCACCTTTCCCTTCGGCTGCAGCCAGACTAATAAACAAGTTCCCCACAATCCCCCTGGGGCTCTGCTAACCACTCCCTGTCTCCTGTGATTGTGCTAACGCTTACAGTTGCTGGATGCTTTTGAAGCAACAGCAATACTTCTGCATGTCACAGTAAGTCAGGGGCGACATCATGCATGTGCAAGCCACAAAGATGACGTTGTACCTACTAATCAGAAGAGATTTGTGGAGGAAGTTTGCAGGGCCCTATTCCAGAAGTCATGAACTATCGACATGGCCGCTGAGCCAGGGTCCTGCAAATCTTTTTGCTCAACTCTAATATTTATTCTATGCAGTATAGAGAGTGAAGAATGGAAAGATAGATATGGTGTTGATTAGTGATGAGCGAACATGCTCGCCACTGCCTGGTACTCGCCAGAGCATTTCACTGCTCGAGATGCTGAGATGCTCGGCGCTCTGCGAGTATTACCTGGTTGCTCAGGCGGGAGCTAGGGTCCCTGCATGTTTGGCGCTCTTTAGAGAGCCAATGGACATGCAGGGATTGCCTGCCACACACTGTAATGCCGCAGCCATGTTGGTTGTGGCATTACAGTGATTGGCTGGCCGCCCAGCGTCATCAGGTCTATATAAGACCTGGCGCCGCCATTCTCGTCACAGTCACTCCGGAATCAGACAGTGTAGGGAGAGCTGCTGCAGAGCAAGGGAGAGATTTGCTTGTTTATTAGTTAGTGTAGGTATTCCACAACATATATCTATAATTTCCACCTGAACTAACAGTCCTTATGAGGACTATTCCAGCTGCATCTATTCAGTTGTGGAAGCAGGAGTTAGGTAGACAGGCAGTGTATGTGGCAGACTGCAGTGCATATAGCAAGAGGGTCCATTGAACGTCCTGTTAGTCTAGGTCAGGGTCCTCAAACTACAGCCCGCGGGCCACATGCGGCCCGCTGAGGATTTTTATCTGGCCCGCCGGGTGTTTTTGTTGCCGCTGCCTGTCCTGCTTAGCAGACGACAGTTCAATGCTGGCGGGCCCTGTAATTGTGGGTGGAAAGATGAGGCGGCGAGTAAAGGCGATGCGCTGCCACTCTGGAAGACTATAAAGCTCAGGTGACGTGATGACGTCACGCGCCTGTGCCAGAAGTAGACGGAATCGAGCAGGCGCCTATTCAGAGCAGTGGGATACATAGGTGAGTACTGGTATTGTGTGACTCACGCTCGCCTTCTGTAAGCCCTACCCTGGGAGATGGGGGACTCGGAGTCGGGTCCTGTGATGTAGATGGGGTGCAGCCGTGGCCCGGACCCGATCCGTGCCCAGGGCCGTCACACTAAAAAAAAGAGATGGTACGGGCTTATCCGGGTTGAGTGGCTGATCTCGACTACGCCACCTGTGGCACCTGGTGAAGGCCACCAGCGCTGCTGCAGTCCGCTGAGGCATGGTGTTATCGCAGCCGTCGTTGTTACTACTCCCCACAGGCGGAGGAGGGCCTCAGGGCAGAGGGACAGGATGGAGGGGGTAGTAGTCTAGGAGGTCTGGTGCTGCCTAGTGCGGTGTAGTGCAGAATAAGAGTCCGGAGGCCATAGGGGTTAACTTCCAGGGTTTTTACTCACGGTGGAGATTGTAGTAGGAAGGCGTCTCCCTGCTCCTCGCGGAGTTCTGCGGTCACCAAAGACGGGGGGTCCGACAACCTCCGAGTAAGTCCAGTGTTAAATCAGGACCCCGCAACAGAGTGTTCCTAGACTTCAGACCGGGTCCTTTCCTGTCTGTGTGTGTGTAGATAGGCCGGGTCTCCCTCTGAACTTCACTCAGAAAAAGGGTACGGGTGGCAGCTCCGCTCCTTCCGTTACACGGTGGGATCCTCAGGGCCTACCGGACTTCCCTGACCAGGACGTGGAGTAGCAAGGTCAGGTATCGGGGGCCGGTACCCCTCTTGCAGCCGGAATCCCTCTGAGTAGTTCAGATTAGCGAGGATAGGTGGCGTATACCGCTCCGTCTGCATCCTCCCTGGGATCCATTTGCGGTGGAGCTACACTCCTAAGCTCCGGGCCTTCTTGGTCATGGTCCTTGACCGGGTTGAGACATTCATTATCTACAACCTATGCTGCCTTTTGGGGACATTTACCTGCCTATTGAGGACCTATGCTGCCTGTTGGGGACATTTACCTGCCTATTGAGGACCTATGCTGCCTGTTGGGGACATTTACCTGCCTATTGAGGACCTATGCTGCCTATTGGGGACATTTACCTGCCTATTGGGAACCTATGCTGCCTTTTGGGGATATTTACCTGCCTATTGAGGACCTATGCTGCCTATTGGGGACATTTACCTGCCTATTGGGGACCTATGCTGCCTATTGGGGAGATTTACCTGCCTATTGGGGACCTATGCTGCCTATTGGGGAGATTTACCTGCCTATTGGGGACCTATGCTGCCTTTTGGGGATATTTACCTGCCTATTGAAATACCGGTTGATTTAACTTTACTTGTTCTTCATTTTAAATATTGTATTTGATCCCGTTTTGTTTTTTTACTTCAAAATAAGATATGTGCAGTGTGCATAGGAATTTGTTCATAGTTTTTTAAAAAAAATTATATTCCGGCCCTCCAATGGTCTGAGGGACCGTGAACTGGCCCCCTGTTTAAAAAGTTTGAGGACCCCTGGTCTAGGTAATCCACAACCTATATATATATATACTGTATATATCAGAGGTGTAGTTATGGTTTTGGTTCGGGGGGGGCGAAACTTCTGAGTGGGCCCCTAACCAGGTTACCCTGATTACACCTATAGTGGCGCACCCAGATAGTGGATGTAGGAAAACCTCAGCAGATGACAGCGCTGTTACTAAAAATAATCTCTATACAAAGAGCAGCACTGATATTACCGCCATATGGTGACATATATTGATAGATACCAGTCCTGCAGAACATATAAGAGATCACAGCACAGTTATATATAGTACCTTACAGCTGACATTCTTTCTGATTAAATTGTTCACTTTTCCCGTCTTTTCCATCTGTCCCAGACCGACACGACAACTCCTCCATCCAGGACTCAGTCTCAGGTCTGCAGAGATCACAACAAGGACACATTTGACTCCTTACATTTCAGGCCCCGTCCCCATCTATTCCCAACCTGCGCAAACTCCTCATCCTGCTGATATCCCAATACTGAGCCTCTGCTGCAAAATGTGTCCCTTCCCTATTACCGCACCTGCTGTGTGCCCTCTAGATGGTAAAACAAACCTCTAAAATATAGTAATGCCATGTGCAAGTGTCCTAGAAAACAGTGCCCATATTGTGCCCCCTAGAAAGTAATAGTGCCCCTTTGACAGTCACTATAACCTAAGTTCCCCTATAACAATAAGTGCCCACTTAAGATTTAATAATATCCTGAGTCTCCCCCCATGTAGAGCTCCCCTCTAACAGTATGATGTTCTCCTATACATGATATAATTCCCCCTCACTGTAGAGTACCCCCACACAGTATATTGACCCCTTAGTAGCCCCCCAAGCTGATGGCTCCAACACTGTATGATGGCCTCCACACTGTGCAAAGACCCCACATTATCTCCCACACTGTATGATGGCCCCCAAACTGTACAAAGAACCCACATTATCTCCCACACTGTATGATGGCCCCCACACTGTTCAAAGACCCCACATTATCTCCCACACTGTATAAATAGCCTACATATAGTATAATGCACCAGATAGTCTTCAATATAGTTTAATACACACCCCATAGTCCTTCGTATAGTAAAATGCTCGCCCCCATAGACAGAGTCTGTAGTAAAATGCCCCCCCCCCATAGACAGAGTCTGTAGTATAATGCTCCCCCCATAGGCAGAGTCTGTAGTATAATGCTCCCCACCCCATAGGCAGTCTGTAGTATAATGCCCCCCCCTCTCCCCATAGGCAAAGTCTTTAGTATAATGCTCCCCCCATAGGCAGAGTCTTTAGTATAATGCCCCCCCTCCCCATAGCCAGAGTCTTTAGTATAATGCTCCCCCCATAGGCAGAGTCTTTAGTATAATGCCCCCCCTCCCCATAGGCAGAGTCTTTAGTATAATGCCCCCCCTCCCCATAGCCAGAGTCTTTAGTATAATGCCCCCCTCCCCATAGGCAGAGTCTTTAGTATAATGCCCCCCCCTCCCCATAGGCAGAGTCTTTAGTATAATGCCCCCCTCCCCATAGCCAGAGTCTTTAGTATAATGCCCCCCCTCGCCATAGGCAGAGTCTTTAGTATAATGCCCCCCCTCCCCATAGGCAGAGTCTGTAATATAATGCCTCCCCCCACCCTGCAAAAAATAAATAAACAGTACTCACCTCTCCTCCTAGTTCCCTCGCTGCTCAGAGCGCCTGGCCCGCACACATCTTCAGCACAGCGGGCCGGGCGCCAAGTGATGACGTCAGAGACGTCAGTGACAGAGAAGGGACTGATGGGAGACGGAGCCCCGCTCCCTATCTCATCAGTAAACTTGCGGCGGTGACAGGCAGGGGGGCGCAATGCTGGCACCAGGGGCCCCCCTCTTCTGCTCAACGGCCGGGCAATGCAGGGACATAGTCTCCCTGCTCTGCCCGGAGTGCACACCGGATACAGTTACACTGGCGTAGCTCCAGGTGGGCCCCCTCAGAGCGTGGGGCCTGGGGCCACCGCCCCCTTTGCCCCCCCGTTACTTATGCTACGTATATATATGACGCGCCCCCTGGGCCTGTGCTGTGCAGGGGGATACCCGGAGCCGGGCCTTCTGTAAGATGCTGGGGGTTGTAGTCTCCGTGTGGCGGTGACCCGGTCCGTGGCCAGGGTGGTCAAACCAGTGGCAGTCTATTGGTGTTATACTAAGTGTCCGACTACGCCACCCGTGGATTGTGGTCAGTGGGGACCGCCGCTGCGCTGCAGACCGCTGAGGCTGATGTAGTTTGCGCAGCCGGGTATGGAATAACTCCCCACGGGAGAAATATTGCCTCAGGGCAGCTAGTGTGGATGATGGGAGTGATGGTGTGAGTGTCCCAATACTGATGGTGCTGGTGCGGCGATGAAACACAGAGACTTGTAATTGCAGTTTCCAAAGCTTTACTCACGGTTGTTATTCTGGTCACTTGTGCACATGAGGGACCGCCTGAGCCGTGCTGCGTTCACCAGGCAAGGGACTCGACCAACTCCCAGGCAATTCCAGAGCGTGGCACAGGGCTCCCTTCCTTTCCTTTCTCTGGCCATCCCCACCAGTGACCCACCTTTGTCCAGCTCCCTCGGGCCTTCTCTGGGCACGCTGATCTCTGTGTCCCTGACCCTATGCGGTATGCCTTCCTGGTGGATGTAGTGAGGGGTCGCACCAAGATGTGGTAACAACCTCCGGTCTTTGGCTGAGGAATCTGTTGCCTCCACCAATTTGGGTTCCGGTACCCTGTTCTGCCAACCCTTCACCCTGTATCTCCTGGGCATATGGGGTTCCTTCTGTCCTCGTGTCTCTGGGCTTTTTTCTGTGTTCCTTGCTTCCTTTCTCCTCTGTTCCAGTTCCTTTCTTACTTTCCTTTCTGTTCTTTCTTCTCTCTCTCAGGCTCCAGCCTTCTGACAAGGCCTGCCTGCGGAGCAGAGCCCATGCAGAGGCTCTGCTTCCTGTCTTCTCCTCTCACTCTGAACTGAACTGAACTCCTCTCCTAAGATGGTGCCCACCTTATATACCTCCTTCTGACACCCGAGCCCAGGTGACTAGCAACCAATGGGCTCCTACCTATGCCCAGAAACCCACCCCTATCTGCTTCTACACCACTGGGTATTCCACCCCCTGCCCCACTCCAGCCAGGGACAGATGCTGTCGTGCCTGCACTTCTGTCTAGTGGGAGCACCGTTGACCTGTCACTCGGAAATGGGGTGTGTGTGGTGCATGCAGCTAAACGAGTCCTGGTCCACACTCCATCCTTACCCGGGAGTGGAATATCACACCTCTGGTTTGAGGTGCAATACCCCTGTAGCAGCCGAGCCCTCGGGGTGCTACATATATATCAGAGCTAGGCAGGCAGTGTATGTGGCAGACTGCAGTGTATACAGCACAAGAGGCTCGATTCCAGTTCTGTCTGCTTCCGCTGTTACAGATATTTCTAGATATAGCCCCAGGTATCAGGGGCCAGGGATAATTTTTTTTAATCTTAATCCTGATTATTTGCTTAAAAAGCAATTCAGAGAACACACATCGTTTTTCTGCTCCATTTGCTTGCTGCCACTGCAGAATACAACCAGATCCTTTCCATATTACAACAATGAAAATCCAGAAATTTGTGGTGAAAGTGGAAAATATTGGCCTCCATTTAAATTTTGTTGCAGTGTGTTAGTGAAGTTATTGACACCAGGTTGCTGTGAAAAATAGTAACCTACAGGCCAGCTATTTAAAACTGTGGTTTTCCGTCACACGTATCACATATAAGTGCGCTCCAAATTCAGCCATTTCTGGCCTCCATTTAAATTTTGTTGCAGTGTGTCAGTGAAGTTTTTGACACAAGGTCGCTGTGAAAAATAGTAACCTACAGGCCTGCTATTTAAAACTGTGGTTTTCCGTCACATGTATCACATATCACTGTGGTTCAAATCCAGCCATTTGCAGTGAACGTGGAAAATATTGTCCTCCATTTAAAATGGGCAAGGCGAGTGGCAAGGGATGAGGAAGTGGACGTGATGGTGCAAGCAGAGGACGAGGCCGGTGCGTGGACAAGCTGAAATTGTGCCACAACAAACACCCACATCTTCTCGCTCGACCTTCCTGTCCCAATTAATAGGGGACCGCAGAACACTACTATTGAACACAGAGCAGTGTCAAAAGGTTATTGGTTGGATAGCAGATAATGCTTCCAGTCACTTAGCCACCACCACCACCACCTTGTCTTCCACACGGTCAAGTCTCAGTAGCTATGAGTCTGGACCGCATATTCCTCATCCTAAACCTCCTTCCTCCTACCATGCCGAGTGCCCAGAGACAACTGATCCCACACTTGGACACTCCGAAGAGCTATTCACTTTTCCATTTATAGATACGGGCCTCTCGCCCAGTCCACTTGAAGCGGGGCAAGAGGAGATCGCATGTAGCGATGCCCAAATATTTGAGCAGCCACGGTCACACAAAGGCGACGGTGGGAAAATGTCACAAGAGGTGGATGATGATGAGACACAATAGCCAGAAATTCAGGAGGAGGACCAGGGTGCGGAAGTGGAAGATGAGGTGGTGGACGATGAAGTCACTGACCCAACCTGGCAGGAGGACATGCAGAGCGAGGACAGCAGCACACAGGGGAAGTGAGGCAGAGCACCACAACAGGCAAGAACCAGCAGTGTGGTGGCCGCAGACAGAAGGCGGGCAACCGTTCCCCGTAACACCAACACGACGGAAGTTGCCAGTACAACTGTTAGGTCTTCCCGAGTCTGGTTGTTTTTTAAAGACTCTGCCGATAACCCCAAAAAGGCCATTTGCCCCACCTGCCAGGCCAGCATCAGCAGGGGTAGCAAAACTAGCAGCCATGATCAGACACATGGCAGCAAAGCACCCGACTAAGTGGGCCGAACCCCAGGGTCCAGGAACAGTGGCTGTGGGTGACACCACTGCTTCTTCCGCTGTTGTGCGTGCACGCCAATCCCCTGTCCATGGCACATGCGAAGATGCCTCCTGCCCTGCATCTGTCATTGCACACTCTCAACTAGCACCATCAGCAAGCACGTCCACATCCTTGTCCCAGCGCAGTTGTCCCTACCCCAGTCCTTGGAATGCAAGCGCAAATACGCAGCCAACGCCCCACAGACCACACTACTAAATTCACACATTTCGCGAATGTTTGCGCTCAAAATGTTGCCTTTCAGGCTCGTGGAGACGGAAGCTTTCTGCAACCTGATGGCGGCGGCCGTCCCTCGGTACTCGGTACCCAGCCGCCACTATTTATCCCGGTGTGCTTTCCCCGCATTACACAAGCACGTGTCCCACAACATTAGCCGTGCCCTGAACAATGCAGTTACTGGGAAGGTCCACCTAACCACGGACACGTGGACACGTGGACAAGTGCTTGTGGGTAGGGACGGTACATCTCGCTGACGGCACACTGGGTTAATTGAGTGGAAGCCCGGACCCAGTCGGATCTTGGGAAGGAACACGTCCTCCCGACGCCAAGGATTGCGGGCCCTGGGTCAATCAGGGTTGCCCCCACATTCTACAGCTCCTGCACCTCCTCCTCTTCAGCATCCATCTACGAAATGACCACATCAGTCGCAAGCTGGAAGCACTGCAGCACTGCATCGGCTAAGCGACAACACGCTGTGCTGAAGCTAATATGCTTAGGTGACAAACCGCACAACGCTGAAGAGTTGTGGACAGCTTTGAAAGAGCAGGCAGATCTGTGGCTGACGCCACTGACCCTACAGCCAGGCATGGTCATGTGTATAATGGCTGGAACGTTTTGGCGGCTCTGAGGCGAGGCGAGCTTACACACGTACCATGCCTGGCCCATGTGCTTAACCTCATGGTTCAACAGTTTCTCAAAACCTACCTGGATCTGCTTGTCAAAGTACGCCGCCTGTGTGCCCATTTTAGAAAGTCAGCTACAGCTTCCGCCGCCCCTGCTTCAGCAGCATTTGCAGCTTCCGGCTTACCGACTAGTTTGTGATGTCCCCACGCGTTGGAACTCTACATTGCAGATGTTGGGAAGGATTTGTGAGCAGAAGAGGGCAGTTTTTGACTACCAGCATCAACAATGCCGTTTGTATTCAGTTCAGACTGCACACATAAGACCTCAGGAGTGGACATAGATGTCAGACATATGTACCATCGTCCAAAATTTTGAGGACTCCACCAAGATGGTGAGCGGCGATGACGCCGTAATTAGCGTCACCATCCCGCTTCTCTGTCTTCTGAAAAGCTCCCTGCTCACAATCAAAGAGGATGCATTGCAGGCGGAGCACGATGAGATGGAGCAAGGAACCATACAAGGTGATTACACACAGCCCAGCCTCATCTCATCCCAACGTGGATTGGGTGACAATGAGGAAGAGGAGGAGGAAGAACAGGAGATAGTTTCCTGCGCTATAGACGGTACTACTACCTGCACAACTGTCATACCGTCTGTTCAGCGTGAATGGCCTGAGGACAGGGAGGAAGAGGAGGAGGATTAGGAGGAGAGCAAGGTCAGTCGTCCTCTTGGTGAGGACACAGAAGTCTTGCCTCTTTGCAGTCATGGCTGAGTTTATGTTACGCTGCCTTTCACGTGACCCTCGCGTTGTCCAAATTTTGGGTGACAGTCATTACTGGTTGGTGACGCTTCTAGATCCATGCTACAGGGAGAACCTTATGTCTCTTATTCCCTTGCAGGACAGGCTTAATAAAATGATGCAGTATGAGAAGGCCCTTATTGTGGCATTATTAAAAAAATTCCCGTCTGAAAACGCTGGCGGCAGAGGTCACAGTTCGTTATACAACCAAGGAGTACAGGCGAGAGAGCCACAAATACAATCCAGCAGAGGCAGGGGAACACTGTCAAAGTCCTGAAACAGTTTTCTCAGACCCTCCCATCGCACAGGCCCTGAGGCCCGGGGTACTCTCAGAAGGAGTGCAAAGTTTCGGTAGATGGTGAGGGAGTACCTTGCCGACTGTACCAACGTCCTCCATGCCTTATAATTATTGGGTATCCAAGCTGAACACGTGGCATGAACTGGCTGTCTACGCCTTGGAGATCCTGGCCCGTCCTGCCGCTAGCGTTTTGTAAGAGCGGGTTTCTAGTGCCGCCGGTGGAATTATAACTGATAAGCGCATCCGCCTGTCAACTGAAAATGCTGACAGGCTGACTCTTATAAAAATGAACAAAAGATTAATTGGGCCAGATGTCTCAACACCTCCGAATGATAGCAGCATAACAAACTCAAATACAGTGTCTTTTTTTGGGGAGGTCTAACTCTATTCCCATGCACCACTGTCTTCACACCCAGACATGGGTATACGCTTCCTGATTTTGTCTTTGCTCTTGTCCTCCTCCTTCTCCGCATCCTCATCCTCCACCACCATATGACAACCATATGTACCATATCAACATATCTACGTCTCTTGCAAGGGGCATTGGAGTTCCTCCAAATTTTTGACAGCCGTTGCTTCAGTGCATAGGCAAACAGTATGGGATACCTAGTGCCTAATAATGGGAACATTGTTTTTAGGAGGCTCTTTGACCTCTACGTCTCTTGCAAGGGGCATTGAAGTTCCTCCAAATTTTTGGCAGCCATTGCTTCACTGCATAGGCAAACCCTATGGGAGACCCACTTCTTAATAATGGGAACATTGTTATCAGGAGGCCCTCCGACCTCTACGTCTCTTGCAAGGGGCATTGGAGTTCCTCCAAATTTTTGACAGCCATTGCAGTCACTGCATAGGCAAACAGTATGGGAGACCCTCTCCTTCCTAATGGTAATATGTCGTTACTGTGGCCCTGCTCTATGTGTCTTTAAATTGTTAGTGGGGTTTTTCATACATTTTGTCAGCCATTGGACTCACTGCATACCCTATAACTGTATAGCACACCCACTCCTTTGTAATGGAAACGTCATTACTGTGGCCTTGCTCTATGTGTCTTTAAATCGTTCGTGGGGTTTTTCCCAAATTTTGTCAGCCCTTGCAGTCACAGAATGGACATTACCATTATAGGAGACATGCTCCTTTATAATGGGAACATTTGTTTTACTGAGACCCTCCTCTATGTCTCTTCAAAGGGGTATGCGCAATAACAGTATAAGAGACCTACTCATTAATAATGGGAACAACAAAGCATAGCCGGCTGATGGCTTTCTAACAATAGCGAGGGCCGACTGCTGGCCCTTTAACCCCTTCGCAACCTTGGGTTTTGTCGTTTTTGCTTTTTCGTTTTTTGCTCCCCTTGTTCCCAGAGCCATAGCGTCTTTATTTTTTGGACAATATGGCCGTGTGAGGGCTTATTTTTTGCGGGACAAGTTGTACTTTTCAACGCCATTACTAGTTTTACCATATCTTGTACGGGAAAACGGGAAAAAAATTCCAAGTGCGGTAAAATTGCAAAAAAAGTGCAATACCACAGTTGTTTTGTATTTTTTTTTTTTTACCACGTTCACTGAATGCTAAAACTGACCTGCCATTCTTATTCTCCAGGTCATTACAAGTTCGTAGACACCAAACATGTATAGGTTATTTTATATTTAAGTGTTGAAAAAAAATTCCAAAATTTTGTAAAAAAAAAAAAAAAAATAGCGCCATTTTCTGAGACCTGTAGCGTCTCCATTTTTCGTGATCTGGGGCTGGTTGAGGGCTTATTTTTTGCGCACCGGGATGATGTTTTTATTGATAACATTTTGGGGTAGATCCGATGTTTTCATCGCCCGTTATTGCATTTTATTGCAATTTTGCGGCGACCAAAAAACGTAATTCTGGCGTTTAGAATTTTTTTCTCGTTGCACCGTTTACCGATCGGATTAATTCTTTTTTTATATTGATAGATGGGGCGATTCTGAACGCGGCGATACCAAATATGTGTATGTGGGTTTTTTTTTTTTATATTTTATTTTGAATGGGGCGAAAGAGGGGGTGATTTAAACTTTTATATATATATATATTTTTTTTATATTTTTAAAAACATTTTTTTTTCACTTACTGCATGCTTCAATAGTCTCCATAGGAGACTAGAAGCAGCAGTTGTCTGATCGTCTCTGCTACATACAGGGGATCAGCAGATCCCCTGCATATAGCAGAAATGGTCCTGTGCTATGAGCGCCGACCACTAGGTGGCGCTCATAGCGACGAGATCATGACAACCACAGGTATCTGCTGCAGACCCTGGGTTGTCATGCACGCCCATCGTTGACCCGCGATCACGTGACGGGGTCGCCGGTGGGCGGGGCTTATGACGCGCAACCCGGAAGCTCGCGTTAAATGCCGCTGTCGGAGATTGACAGCGGCATTTAACATGTTAACAGCCGCGGGTGGATCGCGATTCCACCCGCGGCTGTTGCGGGCACATGTCAGCTGTAAGAATCAGCTGACATGTGCTCGGTTCAGTGAGGGCTCAGCGCAGCAGCCCTCACTGAACCGGGGGTACGCAAATGTGCGTACTAATATGGCAAGGGTTGGAAAGGGGTTAAGAATAGTAAGGGCCGCCTGATGGCCCTATAAAAATAGGCTTTGTGACTCTCAGAGTCCCTCCATCATAAATGAAACAGGATGTGTATGATGATGTGTCACACACTACATGGCCAGATAAGTTTGTAAAATGTTAAAATGACATTTCCTGGTGAATGCAATTGTCTTAAAAAATAACGTAAAAAAAAAAAAAACACATTAGGATCTTTCTTTAGTATAAAAACCAGAGTAGCCAATGTAACCTCAATGTAATCACATTGTTCAACTCCTGCACCTCCTCCTCCATCTCCGAAATGAACACATCAGTCACAAGCTGAAAGCACTGCAGCACGGCCTTGGCCAAGCAGTAACAGGCTGTACTGAAGATAACATGCTTAATGCTTAGGTGACAAACCGCCCAGCGCTGCAGAGTTGTTGAAAGCTGTAACACAGCAGCCTGATCTGTGGCTCTCACCGCTGAACATACAGCCAGGCATGGTCGTGTGTGACAATGGGCGGAACCTGGTGACGGAGAAATGACAGCCAGAGTAGACATGGTTTCCCTCTATGCCAGTCCTTTCACCAAGCTAAAGAATATGGCTGTGGTGAAATACAACTCCCACTGAGAAGCAGTTTCAAACTGAAAAACATTGGGCCCACCAGAGGATTTGATTCTGAGGGCTAACCTTTCTCCCCCGCTCAAGAGCCCCATAGCTGCTGCAAAATGTGCGCTATCATGAACTCTCCTGATGGAGAAGCCAGGGCCCACCCGAGGATTCTCTGGTGGGACTGTCCAAACCTGCCGAGAAGCAGTCCTGGCTAAGAAAAGTGTGTGGGAAGGTTCCCGGGCACTCTATGGCTCCTTTGTTACTGAGGTGGAAACCCATGCAAACATGGGGAGAACATACAAAATCCTTGCAGATGTTGTCCTTGCTGGAATTTGAACCCAGGATCCCAGTGCTGCAAGGCTTCAGTGCTAACCACTGATCCAGTGTGCTGCCGTTCACCCTCTGATATCTAACAGGCTGGAGAAACTTGCACCTACTGCCACTCTATCTTCAGCTCCTTTGTAAGAAACTAATGTATTTGGGCAGCCACTCAGTCTACCAAATAGAATTCCTGAGAAAGAAATTGGGGATGGCTTTGCTACTGGTACTGGGGGCAGTGCTAATACTATGGTGTCATACCATAGTTCACTGGAAATATTACAGGCTGGTAGGAGATTCCCACAGAAAAGTACCAGCAGTAGTGTTCAGGGACCCTTGCTTCTGGAAGGCGGAAACGATACCGGGAGAAATCGTGGTGGCTGGGGACCAAGTATGGACATCCGGCTGCCGCCATGAGGTTGTGAAAAGCTTCTGCCTAAAAGGCCACATTTCAAGTGCAAGCAGCTGTCAAAAATTTGGCAGTATAGTATTGCAGCCTGTAGGTGGGTGGGTGGCTGGCTGCATACTTGCGCTTGCATTCCAAGTAACAGAAAACTAAGCAAATGATGGCCTCTATCATCATCAAGACCTCACCTCGGCACTATGAACTCTGCCGATTGAGAAGCCAGGACCCACCGGAGGAGTCTCCGGTTCTCTGGACACTTCATGGCTGCTTTTTTAAATGTGGATTTGACGTGCTTAATTCCATGTTATTTCTGAAAACCGCATTGCAGATCAGGCCATTGCCCAACTAAGTAGTCATGGCAAAGAAAGATAATTAAAAGGCAAAGAAAGATGTTTGTGTGTCGAAGCACCACCGGCAAGTGCGAGCTGATGTTGGATGGGCTGCGACCATTGCTTATGCGCCAAGCTGCATTAGAGGACTTCCTGGGAGAATTGACAGCTGATGAAAGTCAGTCCTTTCATCGAGCTAAAAAATATGGCTGTGGTGAAATACAACTCACCGACAAGCTGTGGACTGGCTCCGTACCGTCCCTGGCCACATTCACTTGACCACGTGTTTGTGGTTAGGTGGTCCTTTAGAGATGCTTCCAGGGGTCTTCCCCATACTGGTCCCATGTCTTTTCAGCACTGTATGCATGTGTCTGATGATGAGTCACACACCACATTGCCAGATAAGCTTGTAAAATGTTAAAATGACATTCCCAGTGAATGCATTTGTCTTGCAATGTAAAAGTGCAAAAACGCATCAAAAACGCTGTGTGAACATAGCCCAAGGTGCGGAGGAGTATTTTTATTTTTGGTTATTTATTTTGCCTTATATACAAGTCATTACCCTGGAAAGGATGTTCCTTAACATATTTCCCAGGAAAATCCATTTTGGTTTTGTTTTTGTATGTTTTATTGTGAGTCAATAAAAGTGGCGTAATACTCTGACAACGTTGTTGACAGAAGTGACCTGGGAGTCAGAAATGCTTCCAGGGGTCTTCCCCATGCTGTTCCCATGTCATTTGAGCACTGTTCCCATCGATTTGGGCAATTTTTATGCCCTCTGCAGATTGCTGGGGGGAGCCGCCTGAAAAATGCTCGGTTTTCACATAGACATACATTGGGCTCGTTACTCGGACCGAGCACCCGAGTATTCCAATGTGCTCAACCCGAGCATTGAGCACCCGAGCATTTTAGTGTTCGCTCATCACTAGTGTTGATTTTTCTTTATAGGAAACAAAAGTGCAAAGTTAGGGTTTCAGATTGTTGATTTTGACTTTAGGTCGTCCCTTTTACTCTATAATTAGAGATCCTGCACTTTAACATTCTTCCAAGGAATAAATTGGTAAAGTCAGGAGGAGGTGACCAAAAGAGGATGAACCCTAAAGGGGCAGGTCTTGCTGATCAATGTCACATGTAAAGGGGGGGCCAGGGCCAGTTGCTGTGGGCTGGAACTGAGTTCTCTTTGCCCTGAAACTAGTGTTGAGCGAGCACTAAAATGCTCGGGTGCTCGAAGCTCGGGCCGAGCTCGCCGTGATACTCGGGTGCTCGACCCGAGCAACGAGCCCAATGTTAGTCTATGGGAGACTCGAGCATTTTTGCGGTGGCACCCCCGGCAGTCTTTTAAAAGCCTAACAAGTGCCCAAAACGATAGTGACAGTGCTCAAATGACATGGGGACAGCATGGGGATCGCCCCAGGAAGCATTTCTGACCCCCAGGTCACTGCTGTCAACAACGTGGTCAGAGGTATTAAGCCACTTTTACGGGCTCACAATAAAACGTTCAAAAACGAAAGTGAAACTTTTTTCCTGTGAAATATGTTAAGGAACATCCTTTCCAGGGAAAAGACTTGTGTATAAGTTAAAATAAATGACCAAAAACAAAAATACTCCTCCACACCTTCGGCTATGTTCACAAGTAGCACTTTTTATGCGTTTTTGCACTTTTGTATTGCTTTCAACTATGACAAATGCATTTGTAGCACCCTGAGGATTCGGCTGCTACAGGGGTATTGCACCTCAACCCAGAGGTGTGATATTCCACTCCCGGGTAAGGAAGGAGTGTGGAACTGAGCTCGGTAGGCTGCATGCACTACATACATCCCATTTCCGAGGAACAGGCCGACGGTACTCCCACTTAGAAATGTGCAGGTACGACCGAGTCTGTTCCTGGCTGGAGTGGGAGGGGGGTGGTACATCCCAAGTAGTGTAGGGGCAGATAGGGGGAGCAGCCTGGGTAAAGTTAGGAGCTCATTGGGTGCTGGTCACCTGAGCTCACACATAGAGGGTGTATATAAGGTGGGCACCAACTAAGAACAGGGTCAGATGCAGAGAACAAGTCAGATGCAGAGAGTCAGTGAGCTGCAGAGAACAAGTCAGGAGCAGAGGAGAGAAGAAAGACCCAGAGTGAGAGAGGAGAAAAGAGAGAGCCCCAGAGGCACAGAAGAAAAGGACTCTGAGATCCCAACTAAAAGCACCGAGTGAAGAGTCGGCATCAGGGTGCCGGAACCCAAGCTGGTGGGGGTAAAAACATTCCCCAGCCAGAGACCGGAGACCGTGGGCAGCGTCTGCCACGGTCACCCATCACATCCACCCCGAAGGCACACCACATGAAGGGTCAGGGAACCCAGGGCCAAGGGTGTCCCAACAGAAGGCCCGAGGGAGCTGGACCTAGGTGGATTACTGGTGGGGACGGCCAGAGAACGGGACAGAAAGAGAGCTCAGGGCCACGCTCCGGACTTGTTTGGGGGTTGGCTGGATCCAGGACCTGGTGGACGCAGCACGGCTCGGGTGGTCACTAGCAGCTGGAGTGACCAGTACAACATCTGCAGTAAGTAAACACCCTTAACTGCACAACCCGACTCTGTCTTCACTGCCGTCTGCACTACACCACCACAACCCCCATCCTCTGCGCCTGTCCCCTCTGAGGCTATACCCCTCCCGTTGGGGGTTATCTCACCAAGCTGCGCACCCACCATCAGCCTCAGTGGACCCTGCTGCAGCGGCGGCCACAGTGACCGCATCACAACGGGTGGCGTAGTCGACACAAAAGAACTCTTAATAACATCTGTAGGACTGCCACATAACACTGAGCTTGACGCCCTGGGCACGGGCCGGGTCACAGCCGCTCGGAGACTACAACCCCCCATCTGATCCGGTGCCGGGTATTCCCCTCAAAACGGAATATGTCCCAGGGGGCGCGTCAACTTTGGCGTAGTCGGCAGGATTACGTGCCCACAACAACCGGGTACTGCGTGCCTGAAGAAAAGTGCAAGTTTACCTCAGAAAGAAGTCTCTCGCCGGTTCCGGAGGGTCCACGCCATCGGACTCCATCACCAGTCGTTTCCCGCCGATTGTCCGCCATTTCCAGCTTGTTCCCGCCATCTGCAGAGTTTCCCGCCACTGGGCGACGCTTCCCGCCAAAACCGCAGATTTCCCGCCTTGGAAGAGCAGCGGACGCCATTATGGGCGTGCCAAAGGAGGGCAGGAGGCCACCTCCCATCGTGGGCCAGGACAGAAAATGGCGCCAAAAGTGGAAACCGCCCCCACCAACAGAGACTGTGATGCTGGAGGTGTCTGTCAGCGTGAAAGAACGACCCCTGGAGCTGACAGTCACCGAGTTGCCCCGGGACCGCCCTCGAAGTGGGAGGAGACGAAAGAAAAGAGCGAAGATGGGTGCCGCCTGGAGCAGTCTGGAGCGAGCGCACCCGGAGACAAGAAGTCTAACAAGGAGTAGCAGAGAAGCTCACCCGGAGATGTCCAGAGAGCAGAGCAGCACCGGCCCGCTGGCCAGGAGCCTGCTGGAAGAAGAGCAGAGCAGCACCGACCCGTTGGTCAGGAGCCTGCTGGACACTACGACCCCACTAGGCCTAGTGGAGGTCCTTGCACAGCTCCCCCGAGACCGGGAGTGTGCACAGACTGCCCTGGAGGGCCTCGCACGGAGGATGGCCCGGGTACAGTGAGAGACATTGGCGGAGTGGAGCCGGGAGATGGCCCAGCAAACTAAGACCCGGAGCACGCCAGCCGAGATGAGGAAGCAGACCGCCTCTGAGGATGGCGCGGGAGGACCCAAGGCCGGAGACGGCGCCGAGGAGGGAGCCGAACGCATGGAGGCAGGTAAAGGGGACGCCTATACCCCAAGCCGTGACACCGCTTACCTGCCCCAGCTCCCCGTCGCAGAGCCCGAAAGTCCCCCTGCTGTGCCCGAAAACGCCATGTCACCGACGCAGACTAGGCCCCAACCGGAAGCCGCCGCCGCGACCCCTGTGACGTCACACGCCTCGACCCCGAGCGTGACCAAGCAGGAAGTACCACCAGCCTGGTCGCAGGGCCTAGAATTCCCGGGCGCTGCAACACCAACAGCGCCCCCTACCTCCGCGGAGCCTCCGGCCTGGTCGCAAGGCCAGGTGGCCCAGGGCGCCGCCGTATTAACGGTGCCCTTCACCTTCCAGGTGCCCCAGGCCTGGCCGCAAGGCCTGGGCAACCCGGGCGCCACCGCCACCGCGCCCGCACCCGTAAAACCAAGGGTGCCGCGTCTGGGAGAGGACTTGTTTGCCCAGCACACGTGGCCGGACGGGCAGCCTTTCATCTGGCCCCAGAAGTATTACGAACTGGAGCACCAGAGGAGGGTTGGGGCCATGTGTGCACCCCTGATTCCGGCTCCGAAGCCCGTAATAAGGATCTCGCCCCCGCTAGCGGAAGCACAGTTTGAGTGGGACCCCACCGGAGAAGATCTAATGGGGTTCACTCAGGAAACCAGGGCAGCTGCAGCGGAGCGTGCTGAGTGCTGCCGCCAACAGCTCGAGGAGTTTGCGAGGGAGCGGAGAGAGAGGCGGGTCCGGGAACAACAGGCCCAAATAAGGAGCGCCGAGCAAAAGAGCCGGACCAGGAGGGACCCCCGTGCAGCGCACAGTCCCCGTACCACCGGGACTGTAATAAAGTTTAACCTGCAGCATGGGTGGGGCTTCATTCGAGACAACAACACCCCCGGCGACGTCTTTGTCACGCGCAGAGACGTGGAGTCCCATCTGCCGGAGGGGCACAGAGGTCGTGACCTCTACATCGGAGACGAGGTCACCTTTACCCGGCACAAGTGTGCCAAAGGACCTTATGCCCTCCACGTACACCGCCTGACGGAGGAGGAGTTGCGGTGCGAGGAGGAGGAGCAAGAGGACCCGGACGGGTCTGAAGTAACAACCAGCTGTAAGTAAAGAGCAGGAGGAAGACGCCGTTGAGTGCGGCAGAGAAGTGATGTAAATAGTTACCCGAACGGGGTATAAAGAAACTGTTGATACATATATATAGTCCCCGTTGGGACCAGCTGAGTGAACTGTTACCCGTTAACCCCTTAATCCCACAGGCTGAGGACTGTGAGCAGCCATTCCCTTCCCTCTACCTGGCCGAGGACTGAGAGCGGCCAACTTCCCCTGTATATAGTTGCGCTTCCTAAAGCGCCCCCTACCGGTTTTATAGAAAAACCAGTTTTTCTAAGAGACTGTCGCACTTTTCCCGGACACACGTTGCACAGTGTCCGGAGGAGGAACCTGAAACAAGAGACGACGAGAATGTTTATATGAAAAGTTTTATATATATATAATGTTTTATATGTTTTATATGTTTATGGAAAAAAAAAAATTTGTATGTTTTTGGTGTTATTTATGTCTTACAGCCCGAGGACGTGCTGTGATTTACCAGGGGGGAATGTAGCACCCTGAGGATTCGGCTGCTACAGGGGTATTGCACCTCAACCCAGAGGTGTGATATTCCACTCCCGGGTAAGGAAGGAGTGTGGAACTGAGCTCGGTAGGCTGCATGCACTACATACATCCCATTTCCGAGGAACAGGCCGACGGTACTCCCACTTAGAAATGTGCAGGTACGACCGAGTCTGTTCCTGGCTGGAGTGGGAGGGGGGTGGTACATCCCAAGTAGTGTAGGGGCAGATAGGGGGAGCAGCCTGGGTAAAGTTAGGAGCTCATTGGGTGCTGGTCACCTGAGCTCACACATAGAGGGTGTATATAAGGTGGGCACCAACTAAGAACAGGGTCAGATGCAGAGAACAAGTCAGATGCAGAGAGTCAGTGAGCTGCAGAGAACAAGTCAGGAGCAGAGGAGAGAAGAAAGACCCAGAGTGAGAGAGGAGAAAAGAGAGAGCCCCAGAGGCACAGAAGAAAAGGACTCTGAGATCCCAACTAAAAGCACCGGGTGAAGAGTCGGCATCAGGGTGCCGGAACCCAAGCTGGTGGGGGTAAAAACATTCCCCAGCCAGAGACCGGAGACCGTGGGCAGCGTCTGCCACGGTCACCCATCACATCCACCCCGAAGGCACACCACATGAAGGGTCAGGGAACCCAGGGCCAAGGGTGTCCCAACAGAAGGCCCGAGGGAGCTGGACCTAGGTGGATTACTGGTGGGGACGGCCAGAGAACGGGACAGAAAGAGAGCTCAGGGCCACGCTCCGGACTTGTTTGGGGGTTGGCTGGATCCAGGACCTGGTGGACGCAGCACGGCTCGGGTGGTCACTAGCAGCTGGAGTGACCAGTACAACATCTGCAGTAAGTAAACACCCTTAACTGCACAACCCGACTCTGTCTTCACTGCCGTCTGCACTACACCACCACAACCCCCATCCTCTGCGCCTGTCCCCTCTGAGGCTATACCCCTCCCGTTGGGGGTTATCTCACCAAGCTGCGCACCCACCATCAGCCTCAGCGGACCCTGCTGCAGCGGCGGCCACAGTGACCGCATCACAACGGGTGGCGTAGTCGACACAAAAGAACTCTTAATAACATCTGTAGGACTGCCACATAACACTGAGCTTGACGCCCTGGGCACGGGCCGGGTCACAGCCGCTCGGAGACTACAACCCCCCATCTGATCCGGTGCCGGGTATTCCCCTCAAAAAGGAATATGTCCCAGGGGGCGCGTCACATTCACCGGGAAATGTTATTTTAAAATTTTACAACCTTATCTGGCCATGTGCTGTGTGACACATGCATAAAGTGCTGAAAAGACATGGGAACAGCATGGGGAAGACCCCTGGAAGCATCTCTGACTCCCAGGTCACTGTCTAAAAGTGTGCCCATCATAAGTGATCCTTGCCGCATCAGAAGATGCAGACTTGCAACTATCCCCATGCAAGTTCTAGTCCCAGGGCAGTGTTCAATTGTACCTCCCCCATTCCTTGCATTGCAAGCGCAAGTATGCAGCCTGCCACCCACCCACCCCCAGGCTGCAATACCATACTACTTGCTTGCTTGAACTTGAAATTGGGCCTTTTAGGCATGTGGAGGCGGAATATGGCCACCACGTCATGGCTGTGTTGGCGGCCTGGAATCCATACTCAGTTCCCAGCTGCCCGACGGCCGAGTGTCCATACTCGGTCCCCAGCCGCCCCGCGGCCGGGTGTCCACACACGGTCCCCAGCCGCCTGGGGGCAGCCGGGTGTCCATAAACGGTCCCCAGCCGCCCCTATTTCTCCTTGGAACATCCCCCCACACACTTTTCTTAGCCCAGCCTGCTTTAGGCGGCATTGGACGAGCCCACCAGAGAACCGGATTCCTCCGGTGGGCCCTGCCTTCTCCATTGGTGGAGTTGAGAGTGCCAAGGTGAGGAGCATGATCATGATGACAGAAGTTAGCATCTGCTATGTTTTCTTTTAATGCAAGTGTAAGTGTGCAGCCTGCCACCCACCCACCCCCAGACTGCAATTCCATACTGCTAGCTTGCACTTGAAATGGGGCCTTTTAGTTTGGAGGAGGCCGAAGCTGGCCACTACCTCATGGCTACTTCGGCAGCGAGGTATCCATACTCAGTCCCCAGCCCCCCCTATTTGTCCTGGTGTGCCTTATACATAAGATTAAGCGCGTATACCAAAACATTACCTGTGCCCTCCCCAGTGCATTTAGTGGGAAGGAGAGCCTATTCCACTGTAGTGTGTGCATGCCAAACCCCTGTTCATGGTACATGCGAAGATGCCTCCCACCTTGCACCTGTCGTTGCAGACTTGCAACTATCCCCATTCAAGTCCTTGTCCCAGGGCAGTGTTCAATTGTACCTCTGCCATTCCTTGCAATGCAAGCGCAAGTATGCAGCCTGCCACCCACCCACCCCCAGGCTGCAATACCATACTGCTTGCTTGCTTGCACTTTAAATTGGGCCTTTTAGGCATGTGGAGGCGGAATCTGGCCACCACGCCATGGCTGTGTCGGCGGCCTGGTATCCATACTCAGTCCCCAGCCGCCTGGTGGCCGGGTGTCCCCGCTTGCTCCCCAGCCTCCAGGGGGTGGCCGGGTGTCCATACTCGGTCCCTAGCCACCCCTATTTGTCCGGGTAACCTTTCCCACACTTTTCTTAGCCTGGCCTGCTTTAGGGCAGCATTGGCCGAGCCCACCGGACTATCAGACTCCTCCGGTGGGCCCTGGCTTCTCCATCAGGGGAGTTGAGAGTGCCAAGGTGAGGAGCATGATGAGGATGATAGAAGTTAGCATCTGCTTTGTTTTGTTGTAATGCAAGCGCATGTATGTAGTAGCGGCTAGGCCTGAGGTGGTCAGCGTTTTGGCGCATATCCTACCTCCTCCGAGGATTGCTGGATGTTTTCCTGCTACTATCCAAGTTCTATGACTCCTGTTAAAACAAAGCTTCAGGTGATAAATGATGGATGAGGTAGTGGCAAAGGAGAAAGAGCAGGAGGAACAGGGACCATTCGCATCAATATCAGGCCAGTCAACCAGATATGTCTTGTAGGATATGTTTCTGTAACAAAAGGAGCGGTTCGGCTACACAGTTATAGGGCATACAGTGAGTGCAATGCCTACCAAAAATTTCGAGGCACTCCAATGCCCCTTGGAAATGACATGGAGGTCAGAGGGCGTTAGCTAAACCTTTTTTTCCATTTATAGCAACTGGGTCTCCTGTGCACTGTTGGCCTAAGCAGTGAATGGAAGGCTTTCCAAAAATTATGAGGAACTGCAATGCCCCTTACAAGAGCCATGTGTGGCACCCCAGGGGTCTGGTCACCACAGTAATAGAGATATTATGTCGGAGAGCAAGTAGGAGGTTTCCTGGTCAGGATCTCTTAAACATGCAACATCCTCCTGCCCCAGTCCTGGGAGGGGAGAATTCTGCCCTTATAAACTGGATCTGGGGCGGGGTTGAGTGAGTCAGAGAACAGAGAACAGTCAGAGTCAGAGTGAGAGCAAGGGAAAGTAACAGCAAGGAGCTCTGTAGGAGCTAGGAGCTAAATACCAGGGGCTGGAAGCTGAACAGAGCTCGCCCTGGCAGAAGACAATAGGAACCGGACACAGGAGTCCGAGGCTGTGAGGACTTATATATCCAGCAGCAGAAACCAGCCGGCAGGGGATTTCAGGTCCTCTGGCCATAGAAGCCCGGAGGCTCAGTCACAAGCAAGGGACCAGCACCGCCGTCGTGGAGCGGAGGCTAACAGAAGGCCCCAAGTCACCAGCCATACGGGTGAGCACTACACGGTACACTCAGGGACGTGGGCTACTTCTACCCGCTTACAGCAAGGTAGCCAGGAAGAGTGCAGACAGACGGGGAGGCCTACAACTCCACCTGGCCAGGGGAACTCCTGCTTGCTCACAGACTGACCAGGCCTCTTATGCTAGCCAGTACTCCCGGGAGGGTCTACCTTATAATCATCAGTAAAGACCCTGAACTGCACTGCAAAGACTCTGAGTCGTTCCTGCTGCGCTCGTGCACCATCACCCCCATCATCCACACTCACTGCCCTGAGGCTATACTCCTCCTGTGGGGAGTTATCCCATTCTCTGCTGCGCACACAACACCAGCTTCAGCGGTCTGCCTCGCAGCGGTGGTACTCCCTGACCGCAATCCACGGGTGGCGCAGTCGGACAATTAACCTCAAAACCTAAGAAAGACTGCCACTGGTTTGACCAGGCTGAGCCACGGGACCGGGTCACCGCCACGGAGACTACAGACCCCAGAGACCCGGCACCGGGTATCCCACACACGTGTACACACGGCCCAGGGGGCGCGTCACCTGCAGTACAGCATATTACAAACATAAGTCCCATTATTGGGGAGTGGGTGTCCCATAGTATTTGCTTATGCCTTGCAAGCAAAAGCTGCCAAAAATTAGGACGGAGAAACTTGCAATGCCCCTTACAAGACCATGCAGTACAGCATATTACAAACATAAGTCCCATTATTGGGGAGTGGGTGTCCCATAGTATTTGCTTATGCTTTCCAAGCAAAAGCTGCCAAAAATTAGGACGGAGCAACTTGCAATGCCCCTTGCAAAAGCCATGCAGTACAGCATATTACAAACATAAGTCCCATTATTGGGGAGTGGGTGTCCCATAGTATTTGCTTATGCCTTGCAAGCAAAAGCTGCCAAAAATTAGGACGGAGCAAATTGCAATGCCCCTTACAAGAGCCATGCAGTACAGCATATTACAAACATAAGTCCCATTATTGGGGAGTGAGTGTCCCATAGTATTTGCTTATGCTTTCCAAGCAAAAGCTGCCAAAAATTAGGACGGAGCAACTTGCAATGCCCCTTACAAGAGCCATGCAGTACAGCATATTACAAACATAAGTCCCATTATTGGGGAGTGGGTCTCCCTTAGTATTTGCTTATGCTTTCCAAGCAAAAGCTGCCAAAAATTAGGACGGAGCAACTTGCAATGCCCCTTACAAGAGCCATGCAGTACAGCATATTACAAACATAAGTCCCATTATTGGGGAGTGGGTGTCCCATGGTATTTGCTTATGCTTTCCAAGCAAAAGCTGCCAAAAATTAGGACGGAGCAACTTGCAATGCCCCTTACAAGAGCCATGCAGTACAGCATATTACAAACATAAGTCCCATTATTGGGGAGTGGGTGTCCCATGGTATTTGCTTTTGCTTTCCAAGCAAAAGCTGCCAAAAATTAGGACGGAGCAACTTGCAATGCCCCTTACAAGAGCCATGCAGTACAGCATATTACAAACATAAGTCCCATTATTGTGGAGTGGGTGTCCCATAGTATTTGCTTATGACTTGCAAGCAAAAGCTGCCAAAAATTAGGATGGAGCAAATTGCAATGCCCCTTACAAGAGCCATGCAGTACAGCATATTACAAACATAAGTCCCATTATTGGGGAGTGGGTGTCCCATAGTATTTGCTTATGCTTTCCAAGCAAAAGCTGCCAAAAATTAGGACGGAGCAACTTGCAATGCCCCTTACAAGAGCCATGCAGTACAGCATATTACAAACATAAGTCCCATTATTGGGGAGTGGGTGTCCCATGGTATTTGCTTATGCTTTCCAAGCAAAAGCTGCCAAAAATTAGGACGGAGCAACTTGCAATGCCCCTTACAAGAGCCATGCAGTACAGCATATTACAAACATAAGTCCCATTATTGGGGAGTGGGTCTCCCATTGTATTTGCTTATGCTTTCCAAGTAAAAGCTGCAAAAAATTAGGACGGAGCAACTTGCAATGCCCCTTACAAGAGCCATGCAGTACAGCATATTACAAACATAAGTCCTATTATTGGGGAGTGGGTGTCCCATGGTATTTGCTTATGCTTTCCAAGCAAAAGCTGCCAAAAATTAGGACGGAGCAACTTGCAATGCCCCTTACAAGAGCCATGCAGTACAGCATATTACAAACATAAGTCCCATTATTGGGGAGTGGGTGTCCCATAGTATTTGCTTATGCTTTCCAAGCAAAAGCTGCCAAAAATTAGGACGGAGCAACTTGCAATGCCCCTTACAAGAGCCATGCAGTACAACATATTACAAACATAAGTCCCATTATTGGAGAGTCGGTGTCCCATGGTATTTGCTTATGCTTTCCAAGCAAAAGCTGCCAAAAATTAGGACGGAGCAACTTGCAATGCCCCTTACAAGAGCCATGCAGTACAGCATATTACAAACATAAGTCCCATTATTGGGGAGTGGGTGTCCCATGGTATTTACTTATGCTTTCCAAGCAAAAGCTGCCAAAAATTAGGACGGAGCAACTTGCAATGCCTCTTACAAGAGCCATGCAGTACAGCATATTACAAACATAAGTCCTATTATTGGGGAGTGGGTGTCCCATGGTATTTGCTTATGCTTTCCAAGCAAAAGCTGCCAAAAATTAGGACAGAGCAACTTGCAATGCCCCTTACAAGAGCCATGCAGTACAGCATATTACAAACATAAGTCCCATTATTGGGGAGTGGGTGTCCCATGGTATATGCTTATGCTTTCCAAGCAAAAGCTGCCAAAAATTAGAACGGAGCAACTTGCAATGCCCCTTACAAGAGCCATGCAGTACAGCATATTACAAACATAAGTCCCATTATTGGGGAGTGGGTCTCCCATAGTATTTGCTTATGCTTTCCAAGCAAAAGCTGCCAAAAATTAGGACGGAGCAACTTGCAATGCCCCTTACAAGAGCCATGCAGTACAGCATATTACAAACATAAGTCCCATTATTGGAGAGTCGGTGTCCCATGGTATTTGCTTATGCTTTCCAAGCAAAAGCTGCCAAAAATTAGGACGGAGCAACTTGCAATGCCCCTTACAAGAGCCATGCAGTACAGCATATTACAAACATAAGTCCCATTATTGGGGAGTGGGTGTCCCATGGTATTTACTTATGCTTTCCAAGCAAAAGCTGCCAAAAATTAGGACGGAGCAACTTGCAATGCCCCTTACAAGAGCCATGCAGTACAGCATATTACAAACATAAGTCCCATTATTGGGGAGTGGGTCTCCCATAGTATTTGTTTATGCTTTCCAAGCAAAAGTTGCCAAAAATTAGGACGGAGCAACTTGCAATGCCCCTTACAAGAGCCATGCAGTACAGCATATTACAAACATAAGTCCCATTATTGGGGAGTGGGTGTCCCATTGTATTTGCTTATGCCTTGCAAGCAACAGCTGCCAAAAATTAGAACGGAGCAACTTGCAATGCCCCTTACAAGAGCCATTCAGTACAGCATATTACAAACATAAGTCCCATTATTGGGGAGTGGGTCTCCCATAGGATTTGCTTATGCTTTCCAAGCAAAAGCTGCCAAAAATTAGGACGGAGCAACTTGCAATGCCCCTTACAAGAGCCATGCAGTACAGCATATTACAAACATAAGTCCCATTATTGGGGAGTGGGTGTCCCATGGTATTTGCTTATGCTTTCCAAGCAAAAGCTGCCAAAAATTAGGACGGAGCAACTTGCAATGCCCCTTACAAGAGCCATGCAGTACAGCATATTACAAACATAAGTCCCATTATTGAGGAGTGGGTGTCCCATAGTATTTGCTTATGCCTTGCAAGCAAAAGCTGCCAAAAATAAGGACACAGGAACTTGCAATGCTGGCACCCTGGTGGTATAGTGGTGGTGGAGGCTGAGGATAAGGAGAAGAAGATAAAACAGCCGAAACGAGGAAGCGTATACCCATGTGTGGGTGTGAAGCGGTGCATGTGAATACACCTCCCGAAATAACACAGTGGATTTGACTTTATGTTACTCTGCTGTCATTTGGTGGTGATGAGAAGTCTGGCCCAATCCAGCGCTTGTTCATTTTGATAAGGGTCAGCTTGTCAACATTGTCAGTTGACAGGCGAGTGCGCTTATCAGTTATGATTCCCCCAGCGGCACTAAAAACACGCTCCGATAACACGCTAGCAGCAGGGCAGGCCAGGACCTCCAAGGCGTACAGAGCGAGTTCATTCCAAGTGTCCAGCTTGGATACCCAATAATTAAAAGGCACAGAGGAATCACGGAGGACGCTGGTACGGTCGGCAAGGTACTCCCTCACCATCTTTTGAAACTTTCCACTCCTTGTGAGAGTACCCCGCGCCTCAGGGCCTGTAAGCTGGGCGGGTGTCAGAAAACTGTCCCAGAACGTTGACAGTGTTCCCCTGCCTCTGCTGGATTGGAGTTGCATCTCTCTCGCCTGTACGCCTTGGTTGGGCAACAAACTGTGACCTCTGCCGCTAGCGTGTTCAGATGGGAATTTTTTTAAGAGTTCTGCAGCAAGGGCCTTCTGGTACTGCCCCATTTTTGTAGACCTCTCCACCTCAGGAATAAGAGAGTGAATGTTCTCCTTGTAGCGGGGGTCTACAAGTATCACCAACCAGTAATGACTGTCACCCAACATTTTGACAACGCGAGGGTCTCGGTTAAGGCAGCGTAACATAAAGTCAGCCATGCGTGCCAGACTGGTAACGGGCAAGATTTCCGTGTCCTCACCAAGATGACGACTGACCATGCTCTCCTCCTCCTCCTCCTCTTCCTCCTCCCCCCTGTCCTCAGGCAACCCACGCTGAACCGACGGTATGACACTTGTACAGGTACTACCGTCTACAACGCATGATAGCAGCTCCTGTTCTTCCTGCTCCTCCTCCTCCTCTCCCTCATTGTCCCCCAATGCACGTTGGGATGAGATGAGGCTGGGCTGTGTGTAATCGCCCGCTACGGCTTCTTGATCCATCTCATCATACTCTGGCTGCAATGCCTCCTCTTTAATTCTCTGCAGAGAGCGTTGCAAAAGACAGACAAGTGGGATGCTGACACTAATGATGGCGTCATCGCCACTCACCATCTTGGTGGCCTCCTCAAAGTTTGTCAGGATGGTACATATGTCAGACATCCAGGTCCACTCCTGAGGTCTTATGTGTGGAGTCTGACCTGAATATTGACGGCCTTGTTGCAGCTGGTACTCAACAACTGCTCTCTTATGCTCTCAAATCCTTTGCAACATGTGGAGGGTAGAGTTCCAACGTGTAGGGACATCACACACCTGTCGGTGTGCCGGAAGCTGCAAACGCTGCTGCAACACAGCAAGGGCGGCGGAAGCTGTAGCCGACTTGCGAAAATTAGTTGACAGGCGGCGTACTTTCACGAGCAGATCTGGCAACTCGGGGTACGATTTAAGAAACCGCTGAACCACGAGGTTAAGCACATGAGCCAGGCATGGTAACTGTGTGATCTCACCTCGCCTCAGAGCCACCACCAGGTTATGGCCATTGTCACACACGACCAGACCGGGATGTAGTTTCAGCGGTCTCAGCCACAGATCTGCCTGCTCTTTCACAGCTGTCCACAACTCACAAGCAGTGTGAGGTTTATCACCTAAGCTTATGAGTTTCAGCACAGCCTGTTGCCGCTTGGCGGAGGCAGTACTGCAATGCTTCCAGCTTGTAACTGATGTGGTGATATCTGAGATGGAGGCTGATCATGAGGAGGAGGAGGAGGAGAGGATGCGCAGGAGCTGTACACTGTGGGGGCAACTCTGACTGACATAGGGCCCGCAATCCTCAGTGTGGGGAGGATGTGTTCCGTCCCAAGGTCCGACTGGGTCCCGGCTTCCACTATGTTTACCCAGTTTGCCGTCAGAGAGATGTACTGTCCCTGGCCCCAAGCACTTGTCCACGTGTCCGTTGTCAGGTGGACTCTCCCAGTAACTGCGCTGTTGAGGGCACGGCAGATGCTTTGGGACACGTGCTTGTGTAGTGCGGGGATGGCACACCGGGCAAAATAGTGTTGGCTGGGGACCGAGTACCGAGGGACGGCCACCGCCATAAGATTGCGGAAGGATTCCGTCTCCACCAGCCTAAAAGGTAGCATTTCCAACGCAAGCAGTCGTGAAATGTGCGAATTTAGGACTGTGGCCTGTGGGGCGTTAGCTGCGAATTTCCGCTTTCGTTCAAAGGTCTGGGATATGGACAATTGAACGCTGCGGTGGGACGTCGACGTGGACGTTGATGCTGTTTCTTGAGAAACTGCCATAACAAGTGAAGACTGAGAGGAGGGGGCATCTTTACATGCAGTATGGACAGGGGATTGCCTTGCACACACAACAGGGGGTTCTATTGCACGCACAACAGTGGAAGAAGCAGTGGTGACACCCGCTGACACTGGTCGTGGACCCTGGGTTTCGCCCCACAAAGTCGGGTGCTTTGCTGCCATGTGCCTGATCATGCTGGTGGTGGTCAGGCTGGTAGTTTTGTCACCCCTCCTGATGCTGGCATGGCAGGTGGAACATTTGGCCTTTTTTGGGATAGCAGCAGAGTCTTTAAAAAAATGCCAGACTCTGGAAGACCTACCGCTTGTACTGGCAACGTCCCTCATGTTGGTGTTACGGGGAACGGTTGCCTGCCTTCTGTTTGCGGCCACCACACTGCTTCTTCCTGCCCGTTGGGGTAGTCTGCCTCCCTCCCCCTGTGTGCTGCTGGCCTCACTCTGCATGTCCTCCTTCCACATTGGGTCAGTTACTAGATCATCCACCACCTCCTCCTCTTCCACTTGCGCACCACGATCCTCCTCCTCACTTCCTGGCAATTGTGTCTCGTCATCGTCCACCTCTTGTGACAGATTGCCAACGTCGACTTCCTGTGGCCGTGGCTGTTCAAATATTTGGGCATCGCAACATGGGATCTCCTCTTCCACCACTTCAAGCGTATCAGGCGAGGGGCCCAAATATGGAAATGGACCAGTGAACAGCTCTTCAGAGTGTCCAAGTGTGGGATCACTTGCTGTCTGACGACACTCGGCATGGTGAGAGGAAGGAGCATCAGGGTGAGGAGGAGTATGCGGTCGAGACTCACGGCTACTAAGAGTTGACCGGGTGGAAGACAGACCGGAGGTGGTGGTGCCCAGGTAACTGGAAGTATTATCTGCTATCCAATTAATAACCTGTTCATACTGATCAGTTCTCAATACTGGTGTTGTTCTGTGCTTCCCTAGTAATTCGGTCAAGAAGTGGGAGCGAGAAGATGTGGCTGTTGGTTGTGGCACATTTTCACCTTGGCCACGGCCCCGTCCTCTGCACGAACCATCACCAGAACGTCCACTTCCACGTCCCTTGCCACGCGCCTTGCCCATTGTAAATGAAGTAAAATAGCTTACACTTGCACTATCAATGGAAAAAGGGTAATAAAGAGTAGATTAGAACCGTGGAAGAGGAAAACCACAGTTATTGTTTACTGGGGTATACCACACTTTTTTAAATAGAGATATTTGCGGCTGAACAGTGAGCGACACACTCAAACTGCTTTTTTTTTAGATACCAAAGGCCCGAAACTGGATAGTACAGCGATTTGACCCGTGGAACTGCGAAACCACACTGGGATGTCGGGACTACACAAGACTATTTTCAACAGATATATTTTTGTGCCACAACAGTCAGGAGACACTACTGTTTTTCTTTACGGAAAAAACTACCAAAAGCTGAATAATAGAGATTTTTTACCGTGGGATGGCAAAACCACAGTTATTGTTTACTGGGGTATACCACACTTTTTAAATAGAGATATATGCGGCTGAACAGTGAGCGACACACTCAAACTGCTTTTTTTTTAGATACCAAAGGCCCAAAACTGGATAGTACAGCGATTTGACCCGTGGAACTGCGAAACCACACTGGGATGTCGGCCCTACACAAGACTATTTTCAACAGATATATTTTTGTGTCACAACAGTCGAGAGACACTACTGTTTTTCTTTACGGAAAAAAATACCAAAAGCTAAATAATAGAGATTTTTTACCGTGGGATGGCAAAACCACAGTTATTGTTTACTGGGGTATACCACACTTTTTTAAATAGAGATATTTGCGGCTGAACAGTGAGCGACACACTCAAACTGCTTTTTTTTTAGATACCAAAGGCCCAAAACTGGATAGTACAGCGATTTGACCCATGGAACTGCGAAACCACACTGGGATGCCGGGCCTACACAAGACTATTTTCAACAGATATATTTTTGTGTCACAACAGTCAGGAGACACTACTGTTTTTCTTTACGGAAAATACTACCAAAGGCTGAATAATAGATATTTTTTACCGTGGGATGGCAAAACCACAGTTATTGTTTACTGGGGTATACCACACTTTTTTAAATAGAGATATTTGCGGCTGAACAGTGAGCGACACACTCAAACTGCTTTTTTTTTAGATACCAAAGTCCCAAAACTGGATAGTACAGCGATTTGACCCGTGGAACTGCGAAACCACACTGGGATGTCGGGCCTACACAAGACTATTTTCAACAGATATATTTTTGTGCCACAACAGTCAGGAGACACTACTGTTTTTCTTTACGGAAAAAACTACCAAAAGCTGAATAATAGAGATTTTTTACCGTGGGATGGCAAAACCACAGTTATTGTTTACTGGGGTATACCACACTTTTTTAAATAGAGATATTTGCGGCTGAACAGTGAGCGACACACTCAAACTGCTTTTTTTTTAGATACCAAAGGCCCAAAACTGGATAGTACAGCGATTTGACCCGTGGAACTGCGAAACCACACTGGGATGTTGGGCCTACACAAGACTATTTTCAACAGATATATTTTTGTGTCACAACAGTCAGGAGACACTACTGTTTTTCTTTACGGAAAAAACTACCAAAAGCTGAATAATAGAGATTTTTTACCGTGGGATGGCAAAACCACAGTTATTGTTTACTGGGGTATACCACACTTTTTTAAATAGAGATATTTGCGGCTGAACAGTGAGCGACACACTCAAACTGCTTTTTTTTAAGATACCAAAGGCCCAAAACTGGATAGTACAGCGATTTGACCCGTGGAACTGCGAAACCACACTCGGATGTCGGGCCTACACAAGACTATTTTCAACAGATATATTTTTGTGTCACAACAGTCAGGAGACACTACTGTTTTTCTTTACGGAAAAAACTACCAAAAGCTGAATAATAGATATTTTTTACCGTGGGATGGCAAAACCACAGTTATTGTTTACTGGGGTATACCACACTTTTTTAAATAGAGATATTTGCGGCTGAACAGTGAGCGACACACTCAAACTGCTTTTTTTTTAGATACCAAAGGCCCAAAACTGGATAGTACAGCGATTTGACCCGTGGAATTGCGAAACCACACTGGGATGTCGGGCCTACACAAGACTATTTTCAACAGATATATTTTTGTGTCACAACAGTCGGGAGACACTACTGTTTTTCTTTACGGAAAAAACTACCAAAAGATAAATAATAGAGATTTTTTACCGTGGGATGGCAAAACCACAGTTATTGTTTACTGGGGTATACCACACTTTTTTAAATAGAGATATTTGCGGCTGAACAGTGAGCGACACACTCAAACTGCTTTTTTTTTAGATACCAAAGGCCCAAAACTGGATCGTACGGCGATTTGACCTGTGGAACTGCGAATCCACATTGGGATGTCGGGCCTACGCAAGGCTATTTTCAACAGATATATTTTTGTGTCACAACAGTCAGGAGACACTACTGTTTTTCTTTACAGAAAAAACTACCAAAGCTGAATAATAGAGATTTTTTACAATGGGATGGCAAAACCACAGTTATTGTTTACTGGGGTATACCACACTTTTGTAAATAGAGATATTTGCGGCTGAACAGTGAGCGACACACTCAAACTGCTTTTTTTTCAGATACCAAAGGCCCAAAACTGGATAGTACAGCGATTTGACCCGTGGAACTGCGAAACCACACAGGGATGTCGGGCCTACACAAGACTATTTTCAACAGATATATTTTTGTGTCACAACAGTCTGCAGACACTACTGTTTTTCTTTACGGAAAAAACTACCAAAAGCTGAATAATAGATATTTTTTACCGTGGGATGGCAAAACCACAGTTATTGTTTACTGGGGTAAACCACACTTTTTTAAATAGAGATATTTGCGGCTGAACAGTGAGCAACACACTCAAACTGCTTTTTTTTTAGATACCAAAGGCCCAAAACTGGATAGTACAGCGATTTGACCCGTGGAACTGCGAAACCACACTGGGATGTCGGGCCTACACAAGACTATTTTCAACAGATATATTTTTGTGTCACAACAGTCAGGAGACACTACTGTCTTTCTTTACAGAAAAACTACCAAAGCTGAATAATAGAGATTTTTTACAATGGGATGGCAAAACCACAGTTATTGTTTACTGGGGTATACCACACTTTTTTAAATAGAGATATTTGCGGCTGAACAGTGAGCGACACACTCAAACTGCTTTTTTTTCAGATACCAAAGGCCCAAAACTGGATAGTACAGCGATTTGACCCGTGGAACTGCGAAACCACACAGGGATGTCGGGCCTACACAAGACTATTTTCAACAGATATATTTTTGTGTCACAACAGTCAGGAGACACTACAGTTTTTCTTTACGGAAAAAAACTACCAAAAGCTGAACAATAGAGATTTTTTACCGTGGGATGGCAAAACCACAGTTATTGTTTACTGGGGTATACCACACTTTTTTAAATAGAGATATTTGCGGCTGAACAGTGAGCGACACACTCAAACTGCTTTTTTTTTAGATACCAAAGGCCCAAAACTGGATAGTACAGCGATTTGACCCATGGAACTGCGAAACCACACTGGGATGCCGGGCCTACACAAGACTATTTTCAACAGATATATTTTTGTGTCACAACAGTCAGGAGACACTACTGTTTTTCTTTACGGAAAATACTACCAAAGGCTGAATAATAGATATTTTTTACCGTGGGATGGCAAAACCACAGTTATTGTTTACTGGGGTATACCACACTTTTTTAAATAGAGATATTTGCGGCTGAACAGTGAGCGACACACTCAAACTGCTTTTTTTTTAGATACCAAAGTCCCAAAACTGGATAGTACAGCGATTTGACCCGTGGAACTGCGAAACCACACTGGGATGTCGGGCCTACACAAGACTATTTTCAACAGATATATTTTTGTGTCACAACAGTCAGGAGACACTACTGTCTTTCTTTACAGAAAAACTACCAAAGCTGAATAATAGAGATTTTTTACAATGGGATGGCAAAACCACAGTTATTGTTTACTGGGGTATACCACACTTTTTTAAATAGAGATATTTGCGGCTGAACAGTGAGCGACACACTCAAACTGCTTTTTTTTCAGATACCAAAGGCCCAAAACTGGATAGTACAGCGATTTGACCCGTGGAACTGCGAAACCACACAGGGATGTCGGGCCTACACAAGACTATTTTCAACAGATATATTTTTGTGTCACAACAGTCAGGAGACACTACAGTTTTTCTTTACGGAAAAAAACTACCAAAAGCTGAACAATAGAGATTTTTTACCGTGGGATGGCAAAACCACAGTTATTGTTTACTGGGGTATACCACACTTTTTTAAATAGAGATATTTGCGGCTGAACAGTGAGCGACACACTCAAACTGCTTTTTTTTTAGATACCAAAGGCCCAAAACTGGATAGTACAGCGATTTGACCCATGGAACTGCGAAACCACACTGGGATGCCGGGCCTACACAAGACTATTTTCAACAGATATATTTTTGTGTCACAACAGTCAGGAGACACTACTGTTTTTCTTTACGGAAAATACTACCAAAGGCTGAATAATAGATATTTTTTACCGTGGGATGGCAAAACCACAGTTATTGTTTACTGGGGTATACCACACTTTTTTAAATAGAGATATTTGCGGCTGAACAGTGAGCGACACACTCAAACTGCTTTTTTTTTAGATACCAAAGTCCCAAAACTGGATAGTACAGCGATTTGACCCGTGGAACTGCGAAACCACACTGGGATGTCGGGCCTACACAAGACTATTTTCAACAGATATATTTTTGTGCCACAACAGTCAGGAGACACTACTGTTTTTCTTTACGGAAAAAACTACCAAAAGCTGAATAATAGAGATTTTTTACCGTGGGATGGCAAAACCACAGTTATTGTTTACTGGGGTATACCACACTTTTTTAAATAGAGATATTTGCGGCTGAACAGTGAGCGACACACTCAAACTGCTTTTTTTTTAGATACCAAAGGCCCAAAACTGGATAGTACAGCGATTTGACCCGTGGAACTGCGAAACCACACTGGGATGTTGGGCCTACACAAGACTATTTTCAACAGATATATTTTTGTGTCACAACAGTCAGGAGACACTACTGTTTTTCTTTACGGAAAAAACTACCAAAAGCTGAATAATAGAGATTTTTTACTGTGGGATGGCAAAACCACAGTTATTGTTTACTGGGGTATACCACACTTTTTTAAATAGAGATATTTGCGGCTGAACAGTGAGCGACACACTCAAACTGCTTTTTTTTAAGATACCAAAGGCCCAAAACTGGATAGTACAGCGATTTGACCCGTGGAACTGCGAAACCACACTCGGATGTCGGGCCTACACAAGACTATTTTCAACAGATATATTTTTGTGTCACAACAGTCAGGAGACACTACTGTTTTTCTTTACGGAAAAAACTACCAAAAGCTGAATAATAGATATTTTTTACCGTGGGATGGCAAAACCACAGTTATTGTTTACTGGGGTATACCACACTTTTTTAAATAGAGATATTTGCGGCTGAACAGTGAGCGACACACTCAAACTGCTTTTTTTTTAGATACCAAAGGCCCAAAACTGGATAGTACAGCGATTTGACCCGTGGAACTGCGAAACCACACTGGGATGTCGGGCCTACACAAGACTATTTTCAACAGATATATTTTTGTGTCACAACAGTCGGGAGACACTACTGTTTTTCTTTACGGAAAAAACTACCAAAAGATAAATAATAGAGATTTCTTACCGTGGGATGGCAAAACCACAGTTATTGTTTACTGGGGTATACCACACTTTTTTAAATAGAGATATTTGCGGCTGAACAGTGAGCGACACACTCAAACTGCTTTTTTTTTATATACCAAAGGCCCAAAACTGGATCGTACGGCGATTTGACCTGTGGAACTGCGAATCCACATTGGGATGTCGGGCCTACGCAAGGCTATTTTCAACAGATATATTTTTGTGTCACAACAGTCAGGAGACACTACTGTTTTTCTTTACAGAAAAAACTACCAAAGCTGAATAATAGAGATTTTTTACAATGGGATGGCAAAACCACAGTTATTGTTTACTGGGGTATACCACACTTTTGTAAATAGAGATATTTGCGGCTGAACAGTGAGCGACACACTCAAACTGCTTTTTTTTCAGATACCAAAGGCCCAAAACTGGATAGTACAGCGATATGACCCGTGGAACTGCGAAACCACACAGGGATGTCGGGCCTACACAAGACTATTTTCAACAGATATATTTTTGTGTCACAACAGTCTGCAGACACTACTGTTTTTCTTTACGGAAAAAACTACCAAAAGCTGAATAATAGATATTTTTTACCGTGGGATGGCAAAACCACAGTTATTGTTTACTGGGGTAAACCACACTTTTTTAAATAGAGATATTTGCGGCTGAACAGTGAGCAACACACTCAAACTGCTTTTTTTTTAGATACCAAAGGCCCAAAACTGGATAGTACAGCGATTTGACCCGTGGAACTGCGAAACCACACTGGGATGTCGGGCCTACACAAGACTATTTTCAACAGATATATTTTTGTGTCACAACAGTCAGGAGACACTACTGTCTTTCTTTACAGAAAAACTACCAAAGCTGAATAATAGAGATTTTTTACAATGGGATGGCAAAACCACAGTTATTGTTTACTGGGGTATACCACACTTTTTTAAATAGAGATATTTGCGGCTGAACAGTGAGCGACACACTCAAACTGCTTTTTTTTCAGATACCAAAGGCCCAAAACTGGATAGTACAGCGATTTGACCCATGGAACTGCGAAACCACACAGGGATGTCGGGCCTACACAAGACTATTTTCAACAGATATATTTTTGTGTCACAACAGTCAGGAGACACTACAGTTTTTCTTTACGGAAAAAAACTACCAAAAGCTGAACAATAGAGATTTTTTACCGTGGGATGGCAAAACCACAGTTATTGTTTACTGGGGTATACCACACTTTTTTAAATAGAGATATTTGCGGCTGAACAGTGAGCGGCACACTCAAAATGCTTTTTTTTTAGATACCAAAGGCCCAAAACTGGATAGTACAGTGATTTGACCCGTGGAACTGCAAAACCACACTGGGATGCCGGGCCTACACAAGACTATTTTCAACAGATATATTTTTGTGTCACAACAGTCAGGAGACACTACTGTTTTTCGTTACGGAAAAAACTAACAAAAACTGAATAATAGATATATTTTACCGGGGGATGGCAAAACCACAGTTATTGTTTACTGGGGTATACAGCACTTTTTTAAATAGAGATATTTGCGGCTGAACAGTGAGCGACACACTCAAACTGCTTTTTTTTTAGATACCAAAGGCCCAAAACTGGATAGTACAGCGATTTGACCCGTGGAACTGCGAAACCACACTGGGATGTCGGGCCTACACAAGACTATTTTCAACAGATATATTTTTGTGCCACAACAGTCAGGAGACACTACAGTTTTTCTTTACGGAAAAAACTACCAAAAGCTGAATAATAGAGATTTTTTACCGTGGGATGGCAAAACCACAGTTATTGTTTACTGGGGTATACCACACTTTTTTAAATAGAGATATTTGCGGCTGAACAGTGAGCGACACACTCAAACTGCTTTTTTTTAGATACCAAAGGCCCAAAACTGGATAGTACAGCGATTTGACCCGTGGAACTGCGAAACCACACTGGGATGTCGGGCCTACACAAGACTATTTTCAACAGATATATTTTTGTGTCACAACAGTCGGGAGACACTACTGTTTTTCTTTACGGAAAAAACTACCAAAAGATAAATAATAGAGATTTTTTACCGTGGGATGGCAAAACCACAGTTATTGTTTACTGGGGTATACCACACTTTTTTAAATAGAGATATTTGCGGCTGAACAGTGAGCGACACACTCAAACTGCTTTTTTTTTAGATACCAAAGGCCCAAAACTGGATCGTACGGCGATTTGACCTGTGGAACTGCGAATCCACACTGGGATGTCGGGCCTACGCAAGGCTATTTTCAACAGATATATTTTTGTGTCACAACAGTCAGGAGACACTTCTGTTTTTCTTTACAGAAAAAACTACCAAAGCTGAATAATAGAGATTTTTTACAATGGGATGGCAAAACCACAGTTATTGTTTACTGGGGTATACCACACTTTTTTAAATAGAGATATTTGCGGCTGAACAGTGAGCGACACACTCAAACTGCTTTTTTTTCAGATACCAAAGGCCCAAAACTGGATAGTACACCGATTTGACCCGTGGAACTGCGAAACCACACTGGGATGTCGGGCCTACACAAGACTATTTTCAACAGATATATTTTTGTGTCACAACAGTCAGGAGACACTACTGTTTTTCTTTACGGAAAAAACTACCAAAAGCTGAACAATAGAGATTTTTTACCGTGGGATGGCAAAACCACAGTTATTGTTTACTGGGGTATACCACACTTTTTTAAATAGAGATATTTGCGACTGAACAGTGAGCGACACACTCAAACTGCTTTTTTTTTTAGATACCAAAGGCCCAAAACTGGATAGTACAGCGATTTGACCCGTGGAACTGCGAAACCAAACTGGGATGCCGGGCCTACACAAGACTATTTTCAACAGATATATTTTTGTGTCACAACAGTCTGGAGACACTACTGTTTTTCTTTACGGAAAAAACTACCAAAAGCTGAATAATAGATATTTTTTACCGTGGGATGGCAAAACCACAGTTATTGTTTACTGGGGTAAACCACACTTTTTTAAATAGAGATATTTGCGGCTGAACAGGAGCGACACACTCAAACTGCTTTTTTTTTAGATACCAAAGGCCCAAAACTGGATAGTACAGCGATTTGACCCGTGGAACTGCGAAACCACACTGGGATGTCGGGCCTACACAAGACTATTTTCAACAGATATATTTTTGTGTCACAACAGTCAGGAGACACTACTGTTTTTCTTTACGGAAAAAACTACCAAAAGCTGAATAATAGATATTTTTTACCGTGGGATGGCAAAACCACAGTTATTGTTTACTGGGGTATACCACACTTTTTTAAATAGAGATATTTGCGGCTGAACAGTGAGCGACACACTCAAACTGCTTTTTTTTAGATACCAAAGGCCCAAAACTGGATAGTACAGCGATTTGACCCGTGGAACTGCGAAACCACACTGGGATGTCGGGCCTACACAAGACTATTTTCAACAGATATATTTTTGTGTCACAACAGTCGGGAGACACTACTGTTTTTCTTTACGGAAAAAACTACCAAAAGATAAATAATAGAGATTTTTTACCGTGGGATGGCAAAACCACAGTTATTGTTTACTGGGGTATACCACACTTTTTTAAATAGAGATATTTGCGGCTGAACAGTGAGCGACACACTCAAACTGCTTTTTTTTTAGATACCAAAGGCCCAAAACTGGATCGTACGGCGATTTGACCTGTGGAACTGCGAATCCACACTGGGATGTCGGGCCTACGCAAGGCTATTTTCAACAGATATATTTTTGTGTCACAACAGTCAGGAGACACTTCTGTTTTTCTTTACAGAAAAAACTACCAAAGCTGAATAATAGAGATTTTTTACAATGGGATGGCAAAACCACAGTTATTGTTTACTGGGGTATACCACACTTTTTTAAATAGAGATATTTGCGGCTGAACAGTGAGCGACACACTCAAACTGCTTTTTTTTCAGATACCAAAGGCCCAAAACTGGATAGTACACCGATTTGACCCGTGGAACTGCGACACCACACTGGGATGTCGGGCCTACACAAGACTATTTTCAACAGATATATTTTTGTGTCACAACAGTCAGGGGACACTACTCTTTTTCTTTACGGAAAAAACTACCAAAAGCTGAATAATAGATATTTTTTACCGTGGGATGGCAAAACCACAGTTATTGTTTACTGGGGTATACCACACTTTTTTAAATAGAGATATTTGCGGCTGAACAGTGAGCGACACACTCAAACTGCTTTTTTTTTAGATACCAAAGGCCCAAAACTGGATCGTACGGCGATTTGACCTGTGGAACTGCGAATCCACACTGGGATGTCGGGCCTACGCAAGGCTATTTTCAACAGATATATTCTTGTGTCACAACAGTCAGGAGACACTACTGTTTTTCTTTACAGAAAAAACTACCAAAGCTGAATAATAGAGATTTTTTACAATGGGATGGCAAAACCACAGTTATTGTTTACTGGGGTATACCACACTTTTTTAAATAGAGATATTTGCGGCTGAACAGTGAGCGACACACTCAAACTGCTTTTTTTTCAGATACCAAAGGCCCAAAACTGGATAGTACACCGATTTGACCCGTGGAACTGCGAAACCACACTGGGATGTCGGGCCTACACAAGACTATTTTCAACAGATATATTTTTGTGTCACAACAGTCAGGAGACACTACTGTTTTTCTTTACGGAAAAAACTACCAAAAGCTGAATAATAGATATTTTTTACCGTGGGATGGCAAAACCACAGTTATTGTTTACTGGGGTATACCACACTTTTTTAAATAGAGATATTTGCGGCTGAACAGTGAGCGACACACTCAAACTGCTTTTTTTTTAGATACCAAAGGCCCAAAACTGGATAGTACAGCGATTTGACCCGTGGAACTGCAAAACCACACTGGGATGTCGGGCCTACACAAGACTATTTTCAACAGATATATTTTTGTGTCACAACAGTCGGGAGACACTACTGTTTTTCTTTACGGAAAAAACTACCAAAAGATAAATAATAGAGATTTTTTACCGTGGGATGGCAAAACCACAGTTATTGTTTACTGGGGTATACCACACTTTTTTAAATAGAGATATTTGCGGCTGAACAGTGAGCGACACACTCAAACTGCTTTTTTTTTAGATACCAAAGGCCCAAAACTGGATCGTACGGCGATTTGACCTGTGGAACTGCGAATCCACACTGGGATGTCGGGCCTACGCAAGGCTATTTTCAACAGATATATTTTTGTGTCACAACAGTCAGGAGACACTACTGTTTTTCTTTACAGAAAAAACTACCAAAGCTGAATAATAGAGATTTTTTACAATGGGATGGCAAAACCACAGTTATTGTTTACTGGGGTATACCACACTTTTTTAAATAGAGATATTTGCGGCTGAACAGTGAGCGACACACTCAAACTGCTTTTTTTTCAGATACCAAAGGCCCAAAACTGGATAGTACAGCGATTTGACCTGTGGAACTGCGAATCCACACTGGGATGTCGGGCCTACGCAAGGCTATTTTCAACAGATATATTTTTGTGTCACAACAGTCAGGAGACACTACTGTTTTTCTTTACAGAAAAAACTACCAAAGCTGAATAATAGAGATTTTTTACAATGGGATGGCAAAACCACAGTTATTGTTTACTGGGGTATACCACACTTTTTTAAATAGAGATATTTGCGGCTGAACAGTGAGCGACACACTCAATCTGCTTTTTTTTCAGATACCAAAGGCCCAAAACTGGATAGTGCAGCGATTTGACCCGTGGAACTGCGAAACCACACAGGGATGTCGGGACTACACAAGACTATTTTCAACAGATATATTTTTGTGTCACAACAGTCAGGAGACACTACAGTTTTTCTTTACGGAAAAAAACTACCAAAAGCTGAACAATAGAGATTTTTTACCGTGGGATGGCAAAACCACAGTTATTGTTTACTGGGGTATACCACACTTTTTTAAATAGAGATATTTGCGGCTGAACAGTGAGCGACACATTCAAACTGCTTTTTTTTTAGATACCAAAGGCCCAAAACTGGATAGTACAGCGATTTGACCCGTGGAACTGCAAAACCACACTGGGATGTCGGGCCTACACAAGACTATTTTCAACAGATATATTTTTGTGTCACAACAGTCGGGAGACACTACTGTTTTTCTTTACGGAAAAAACTACCAAAAGATAAATAATAGAGATTTTTTACCGTGGGATGGCAAAACCACAGTTATTGTTTACTGGGGTATACCACACTTTTTTAAATAGAGATATTTGCGGCTGAACAGTGAGCGACACACTCAAACTGCTTTTTTTTTAGATACCAAAGGCCCAAAACTGGATCGTACGGCGATTTGACCTGTGGAACTGCGAATCCACACTGGGATGTCGGGCCTACGCAAGGCTATTTTCAACAGATATATTTTTGTGTCACAACAGTCAGGAGACACTTCTGTTTTTCTTTACAGAAAAAACTACCAAAGCTGAATAATAGAGATTTTTTACAATGGGATGGCAAAACCACAGTTATTGTTTACTGGGGTATACCACACTTTTTTAAATAGAGATATTTGCGGCTGAACAGTGAGCGACACACTCAAATTGCTTTTTTTTCAGATACCAAAGGCCCAAAACTGGATAGTACACCGATTTGACCCGTGGAACTGCGAAACCACACTGGGATGTCGGGCCTACACAAGACTATTTTCAACAGATATATTTTTGTGTCACAACAGTCAGGAGACACTACTGTTTTTCTTTACGGAAAAAACTACCAAAAGCTGAATAATAGATATTTTTTACCGTGGGATGGCAAAACCACAGTTATTGTTTACTGGGGTATACCACACTTTTTTAAATAGAGATATTTGCGGCTGAACAGTGAGCGACACACTCAAACTGCTTTTTTTTTAGATACCAAAGGCCCAAAACTGGATAGTACAGCGATTTGACCCGTGGAACTGCAAAACCACACTGGCATGTCGGGCCTACACAAGACTATTTTCAACAGATATATTTTTGTGTCACAACAGTCGGGAGACACTACTGTTTTTCTTTACGGAAAAAACTACCAAAAGATAAATAATAGAGATTTTTTACCGTGGGATGGCAAAACCACAGTTATTGTTTACTGGGGTATACCACACTTTTTTAAATAGAGATATTTGCGGCTGAACAGTGAGCGACACACTCAAACTGCTTTTTTTTTAGATACCAAAGGCCCAAAACTGGATCGTACGGTGATTTGACCTGTGGAACTGCGAATCCACACTGGGATGTTGGGCCTACGCAAGGCTATTTTCAACAGATATATTTTTGTGTCACAACAGTCAGGAGACACTACTGTTTTTCTTTACAGAAAAAACTACCAAAGCTGAATAATAGAGATTTTTTACAATGGGATGGCAAAACCACAGTTATTGTTTACTGGGGTATACCACACTTTTTTAAATAGAGATATTTGCGGCTGAACAGTGAGCGACACACTCAAACTGCTTTTTTTTCAAATACCAAAGGCCCAAAACTGGATAGTGCAGCGATTTGACCTGTGGAACTGCGAAACCACACAGGGATGTCGGGACTACACAAGACTATTTTCAACAGATATATTTTTGTGTCACAACAGTCAGGAGACACTACAGTTTTTCTTTACGGAAAAAAACTACCAAAAGCTGAACAATAGAGATTTTTTACCGTGGGATGGCAAAACCACAGTTATTGTTTACTGGGGTATACCACACTTTTTTAAATAGAGATATTTGCGGCTGAACAGTGAGCGACACACTCAAACTGCTTTTTTTTTAGATACCAAAGGCCCAAAACTGGATAGTACAGCGATTTGACCCGTGGAACTGCGAAACCAAACTGGGATGCCGGGCCTACACAAGACTATTTTCAACAGATATATTTTTGTGTCACAACAGTCTGGAGACACTACTGTTTTTCTTTACGGAAAAAACTACCAAAAGCTGAATAATAGATATTTTTTACCGTGGGATGGCAAAACCACAGTTATTGTTTACTGGGGTAAACCACACTTTTTTAAATAGAGATATTTGCGGCTGAACAGTGAGCGACACACTCAAACTGCTTTTTTTTTAGATACCAAAGGCCCAAAACTGGATAGTACAGCGATTTGACCCGTGGAACTGCGAAACCACACTGGGATGTCGGGCCTACACAAGACTATTTTCAACAGATATATTTTTGTGTCACAACAGTCAGGAGACACTACTGTTTTTCTTTACGGAAAAAACTACCAAAAGCTGAATCATAGATATTTTTTACCGTGGGATGGCAAAACCACAGTTATTGTTTACTGGGGTATACCACACTTTTTTAAATAGAGATATTTGCGGCTGAACAGTGAGCGACACACTCAAACTGCTTTTTTTTTAGATACCAAAGGCCCAAAACTGGATCGTACGGCGATTTGACCTGTGGAACTGCGAATCCACAATGGGATGTCGGGCCTACGCAAGGCTATTTTCAACAGATATATTTTTGTGTCACAACAGTCAGGAGACACTTCTGTTTTTCTTTACAGAAAAAACTACCAAAGCTGAATAACAGAGATTTTTTACAATGGGATGGCAAAACCACAGTTATTGTTTACTGGGGTATACCACACTTTTTTAAATAGAGATATTTGCGGCTGAACAGTGAGCGACACACTCAAACTGCTTTTTTTTCAGATACCAAAGGCCCAAAACTGGATAGTACACCGATTTGACCCGTGGAACTGCGAAACCACACTGGGATGTCGGGCCTACACAAGACTATTTTCAACAGATATATTTTTGTGTCACAACAGTCAGGAGACACTACTGTTTTTCTTTACGGAAAAAACTACCAAAAGCTGAATAATAGATATTTTTTACCGTGGGATGGCAAAACCACAGTTATTGTTTACTGGGGTATACCACACTTTTTTAAATAGAGATATTTGCGGCTGAACAGTGAGCGACACACTCAAACTGCTTTTTTTTAGATACCAAATGCCCAAAACTGGATAGTACAGCGATTTGACCCGTGGAACTGCAAAACCACACTGGGATGTCGGGCCTACACAAGACTATTTTCAACAGATATATTTTTGTGTCACAACAGTCGGGAGACACTACTGTTTTTCTTTACGGAAAAAACTACCAAAAGATAAATAATAGAGATTTTTTACCGTGGGATGGCAAAACCACAGTTATTGTTTACTGGGGTATACCACACTTTTTTAAATAGAGATATTTGCGGCTGAACAGTGAGCGACACACTCAAACTGCTTTTTTTTTAGATACCAAAGGCCCAAAACTGGATCGTACGGCGATTTGACCTGTGGAACTGCGAATCCACACTGGGATGTCGGGCCTACGCAAGGCTATTTTCAACAGATATATTTTTGTGTCACAACAGTCAGGAGACACTTCTGTTTTTCTTTACAGAAAAAACTACCAAAGCTGAATAATAGAGATTTTTTACAATGGGATGGCAAAACCACAGTTATTGTTTACTGGGGTATACCACACTTTTTTAAATAGAGATATTTGCGGCTGAACAGTGAGCGACACACTCAAACTGCTTTTTTTTCAGATACCAAAGGCCCAAAACTGGATAGTACACCGATTTGACCCATGGAACTGCGAAACCACACAGGGATGTCGGGCCTACACAAGACTATTTTCAACAGATATATTTTTGTGTCACAACAGTCTGCAGACACTACTGTTTTTCTTTACGGAAAAAACTACCAAAAGCTGAATAATAGATATTTTTTACCGTGGGACGGCAAAACCACAGTTATTGTTTACTGGGGTATACCGCACTTTTTTAAATAGAGATATTTGCGGCTGAACAGTGAGCGACACACTCAAACTGCTTTTTTTGAGATACCAAAGGCCCAAAACTGGATAGTACAGCGATTTGACCTGTGGAACTGCGAATCCACACTGGGATGTCGGGCCTACGCAAGGCTATTTTCAACAGATATATTTTTGTGTCACAACAGTCAGGAGACACTACTGTTTTTCTTTACAGAAAAAAACTACCAAAGCTGAATAATAGAGATTTTTTACAATGGGATGGCAAACCCACAGTTATTGTTTACTGGGGTATACCACACTTTTTTAAATAGAGATATTTGCGGCTGAACAGTGAGCGACACACTCAAACTGCTTTTTTTTTAGATACCAAAGGCCCAAAACTGGATCGTACGGCGATTTGACCTGTGGAACTGCAAATCCACACTGGGATGTCGGGCCTACGCAAGGCTATTTTCAACAGATATATTTTTGTGTCACAACAGTCAGGAGACACTACTGTTTTTCTTTACAGAAAAAACTACCAAAGCTGAATAATAGAGATTTTTTACAATGGGATGGCAAAACCACAGTTATTGTTTACTGGGGTATACCACACTTTTTTAAATAGAGATATTTGCGGCTGAACAGTGAGCGACACACTCAAACTGCTTTTTTTTCAGATACCAAAGGCCCAAAACTGGATAGTACAGCGATTTGACCTGTGGAACTGCGAATCCACACTGGGATGTCGGCCCTACGCAAGGCTATTTTCAACAGATATATTTTTGTGTCACAACAGTCAGGAGACACTACTGTTTTTCTTTACAGAAAAAACTACCAAAGCTGAATAATAGAGATTTTTTACAATGGGATGGCAAAACCACAGTTATTGTTTACTGGGGTATACCACACTTTTTTAAATAGAGATATTTGCGGCTGAACAGTGAGCGACACACTCAATCTGCTTTTTTTTCAGATACCAAAGGCCCAAAACTGGATAGTGCAGCGATTTGACCCGTGGAACTGCGAAACCACACAGGGATGTCGGGACTACACAAGACTATTTTCAACAGATATATTTTTGTGTCACAACAGTCAGGAGACACTACAGTTTTTCTTTACGGAAAAAAACTACCAAAAGCTGAACAATAGAGATTTTTTACCGTGGGATGGCAAAACCACAGTTATTGTTTACTGGGGTATACCACACTTTTTTAAATAGAGATATTTGCGGCTGAACAGTGAGCGACACATTCAAACTGCTTTTTTTTTAGATACCAAAGGCCCAAAACTGGATAGTACAGCGATTTGACCCGTGGAACTGCAAAACCACACTGGGATGTCGGGCCTACACAAGACTATTTTCAACAGATATATTTTTGTGTCACAACAGTCGGGAGACACTACTGTTTTTCTTTACGGAAAAAACTACCAAAAGATAAATAATAGAGATTTTTTACCGTGGGATGGCAAAACCACAGTTATTGTTTACTGGGGTATACCACACTTTTTTAAATAGAGATATTTGCGGCTGAACAGTGAGCGACACACTCAAACTGCTTTTTTTTTAGATACCAAAGGCCCAAAACTGGATCGTACGGCGATTTGACCTGTGGAACTGCGAATCCACACTGGGATGTCGGGCCTACGCAAGGCTATTTTCAACAGATATATTTTTGTGTCACAACAGTCAGGAGACACTTCTGTTTTTCTTTACAGAAAAAACTACCAAAGCTGAATAATAGAGATTTTTTACAATGGGATGGCAAAACCACAGTTATTGTTTACTGGGGTATACCACACTTTTTTAAATAGAGATATTTGCGGCTGAACAGTGAGCGACACACTCAAATTGCTTTTTTTTCAGATACCAAAGGCCCAAAACTGGATAGTACACCGATTTGACCCGTGGAACTGCGAAACCACACTGGGATGTCGGGCCTACACAAGACTATTTTCAACAGATATATTTTTGTGTCACAACAGTCAGGAGACACTACTGTTTTTCTTTACGGAAAAAACTACCAAAAGCTGAATAATAGATATTTTTTACCGTGGGATGGCAAAACCACAGTTATTGTTTACTGGGGTATACCACACTTTTTTAAATAGAGATATTTGCGGCTGAACAGTGAGCGACACACTCAAACTGCTTTTTTTTTAGATACCAAAGGCCCAAAACTGGATAGTACAGCGATTTGACCCGTGGAACTGCAAAACCACACTGGCATGTCGGGCCTACACAAGACTATTTTCAACAGATATATTTTTGTGTCACAACAGTCGGGAGACACTACTGTTTTTCTTTACGGAAAAAACTACCAAAAGATAAATAATAGAGATTTTTTACCGTGGGATGGCAAAACCACAGTTATTGTTTACTGGGGTATACCACACTTTTTTAAATAGAGATATTTGCGGCTGAACAGTGAGCGACACACTCAAACTGCTTTTTTTTTAGATACCAAAGGCCCAAAACTGGATCGTACGGTGATTTGACCTGTGGAACTGCGAATCCACACTGGGATGTTGGGCCTACGCAAGGCTATTTTCAACAGATATATTTTTGTGTCACAACAGTCAGGAGACACTACTGTTTTTCTTTACAGAAAAAACTACCAAAGCTGAATAATAGAGATTTTTTACAATGGGATGGCAAAACCACAGTTATTGTTTACTGGGGTATACCACACTTTTTTAAATAGAGATATTTGCGGCTGAACAGTGAGCGACACACTCAAACTGCTTTTTTTTCAAATACCAAAGGCCCAAAACTGGATAGTGCAGCGATTTGACCCGTGGAACTGCGAAACCACACAGGGATGTCGGGACTACACAAGACTATTTTCAACAGATATATTTTTGTGTCACAACAGTCAGGAGACACTACAGTTTTTCTTTACGGAAAAAAACTACCAAAAGCTGAACAATAGAGATTTTTTACCGTGGGATGGCAAAACCACAGTTATTGTTTACTGGGGTATACCACACTTTTTTAAATAGAGATATTTGCGGCTGAACAGTGAGCGACACACTCAAACTGCTTTTTTTTTAGATACCAAAGGCCCAAAACTGGATAGTACAGCGATTTGACCCGTGGAACTGCGAAACCAAACTGGGATGCCGGGCCTACACAAGACTATTTTCAACAGATATATTTTTGTGTCACAACAGTCTGGAGACACTACTGTTTTTCTTTACGGAAAAAACTACCAAAAGCTGAATAATAGATATTTTTTACCGTGGGATGGCAAAACCACAGTTATTGTTTACTGGGGTAAACCACACTTTTTTAAATAGAGATATTTGCGGCTGAACAGTGAGCGACACACTCAAACTGCTTTTTTTTTAGATACCAAAGGCCCAAAACTGGATAGTACAGCGATTTGACCCGTGGAACTGCGAAACCACACTGGGATGTCGGGCCTACACAAGACTATTTTCAACAGATATATTTTTGTGTCACAACAGTCAGGAGACACTACTGTTTTTCTTTACGGAAAAAACTACCAAAAGCTGAATCATAGATATTTTTTACCGTGGGATGGCAAAACCACAGTTATTGTTTACTGGGGTATACCACACTTTTTTAAATAGAGATATTTGCGGCTGAACAGTGAGCGACACACTCAAACTGCTTTTTTTTTAGATACCAAAGGCCCAAAACTGGATCGTACGGCGATTTGACCTGTGGAACTGCGAATCCACAATGGGATGTCGGGCCTACGCAAGGCTATTTTCAACAGATATATTTTTGTGTCACAACAGTCAGGAGACACTTCTGTTTTTCTTTACAGAAAAAACTACCAAAGCTGAATAATAGAGATTTTTTACAATGGGATGGCAAAACCACAGTTATTGTTTACTGGGGTATACCACACTTTTTTAAATAGAGATATTTGCGGCTGAACAGTGAGCGACACACTCAAACTGCTTTTTTTTCAGATACCAAAGGCCCAAAACTGGATAGTACAGCGATTTGACCTGTGGAACTGCGAATCCACACTGGGATGTCGGGCCTACGCAAGGCTATTTTCAACAGATATATTTTTGTGTCACAACAGTCAGGAGACACTACTGTTTTTCTTTACAGAAAAAACTACCAAAGCTGAATAATAGAGATTTTTTACAATGGGATGGCAAAACCACAGTTATTGTTTACTGGGGTATACCACACTTTTTTAAATAGAGATATTTGCGGCTGAACAGTGAGCGACACACTCAATCTGCTTTTTTTTCAGATACCAAAGGCCCAAAACTGGATAGTGCAGCGATTTGACCCGTGGAACTGCGAAACCACACAGGGATGTCGGGACTACACAAGACTATTTTCAACAGATATATTTTTGTGTCACAACAGTCAGGAGACACTACAGTTTTTCTTTACGGAAAAAAACTACCAAAAGCTGAACAATAGAGATTTTTTACCGTGGGATGGCAAAACCACAGTTATTGTTTACTGGGGTATACCACACTTTTTTAAATAGAGATATTTGCGGCTGAACAGTGAGCGACACATTCAAACTGCTTTTTTTTTAGATACCAAAGGCCCAAAACTGGATAGTACAGCGATTTGACCCGTGGAACTGCAAAACCACACTGGGATGTCGGGCCTACACAAGACTATTTTCAACAGATATATTTTTGTGTCACAACAGTCGGGAGACACTACTGTTTTTCTTTACGGAAAAAACTACCAAAAGATAAATAATAGAGATTTTTTACCGTGGGATGGCAAAACCACAGTTATTGTTTACTGGGGTATACCACACTTTTTTAAATAGAGATATTTGCGGCTGAACAGTGAGCGACACACTCAAACTGCTTTTTTTTTAGATACCAAAGGCCCAAAACTGGATCGTACGGCGATTTGACCTGTGGAACTGCGAATCCACACTGGGATGTCGGGCCTACGCAAGGCTATTTTCAACAGATATATTTTTGTGTCACAACAGTCAGGAGACACTTCTGTTTTTCTTTACAGAAAAAACTACCAAAGCTGAATAATAGAGATTTTTTACAATGGGATGGCAAAACCACAGTTATTGTTTACTGGGGTATACCACACTTTTTTAAATAGAGATATTTGCGGCTGAACAGTGAGCGACACACTCAAATTGCTTTTTTTTCAGATACCAAAGGCCCAAAACTGGATAGTACACCGATTTGACCCGTGGAACTGCGAAACCACACTGGGATGTCGGGCCTACACAAGACTATTTTCAACAGATATATTTTTGTGTCACAACAGTCAGGAGACACTACTGTTTTTCTTTACGGAAAAAACTACCAAAAGCTGAATAATAGATATTTTTTACCGTGGGATGGCAAAACCACAGTTATTGTTTACTGGGGTATACCACACTTTTTTAAATAGAGATATTTGCGGCTGAACAGTGAGCGACACACTCAAACTGCTTTTTTTTTAGATACCAAAGGCCCAAAACTGGATAGTACAGCGATTTGACCCGTGGAACTGCAAAACCACACTGGCATGTCGGGCCTACACAAGACTATTTTCAACAGATATATTTTTGTGTCACAACAGTCGGGAGACACTACTGTTTTTCTTTACGGAAAAAACTACCAAAAGATAAATAATAGAGATTTTTTACCGTGGGATGGCAAAACCACAGTTATTGTTTACTGGGGTATACCACACTTTTTTAAATAGAGATATTTGCGGCTGAACAGTGAGCGACACACTCAAACTGCTTTTTTTTTAGATACCAAAGGCCCAAAACTGGATCGTACGGTGATTTGACCTGTGGAACTGCGAATCCACACTGGGATGTTGGGCCTACACAAGGCTATTTTCAACAGATATATTTTTGTGTCACAACAGTCAGGAGACACTACTGTTTTTCTTTACAGAAAAAACTACCAAAGCTGAATAATAGAGATTTTTTACAATGGGATGGCAAAACCACAGTTATTGTTTACTGGGGTATACCACACTTTTTTAAATAGAGATATTTGCGGCTGAACAGTGAGCGACACACTCAAACTGCTTTTTTTTCAAATACCAAAGGCCCAAAACTGGATAGTGCAGCGATTTGACCCGTGGAACTGCGAAACCACACAGGGATGTCGGGACTACACAAGACTATTTTCAACAGATATATTTTTGTGTCACAACAGTCAGGAGACACTACAGTTTTTCTTTACGGAAAAAAACTACCAAAAGCTGAACAATAGAGATTTTTTACCGTGGGATGGCAAAACCACAGTTATTGTTTACTGGGGTATACCACACTTTTTTAAATAGAGATATTTGCGGCTGAACAGTGAGCGACACACTCAAACTGCTTTTTTTTTAGATACCAAAGGCCCAAAACTGGATAGTACAGCGATTTGACCCGTGGAACTGCGAAACCAAACTGGGATGCCGGGCCTACACAAGACTATTTTCAACAGATATATTTTTGTGTCACAACAGTCTGGAGACACTACTGTTTTTCTTTACGGAAAAAACTACCAAAAGCTGAATAATAGATATTTTTTACCGTGGGATGGCAAAACCACAGTTATTGTTTACTGGGGTAAACCACACTTTTTTAAATAGAGATATTTGCGGCTGAACAGTGAGCGACACACTCAAACTGCTTTTTTTTTAGATACCAAAGGCCCAAAACTGGATAGTACAGCGATTTGACCCGTGGAACTGCGAAACCACACTGGGATGTCGGGCCTACACAAGACTATTTTCAACAGATATATTTTTGTGTCACAACAGTCAGGAGACACTACTGTTTTTCTTTACGGAAAAAACTACCAAAAGCTGAATCATAGATATTTTTTACCGTGGGATGGCAAAACCACAGTTATTGTTTACTGGGGTATACCACACTTTTTTAAATAGAGATATTTGCGGCTGAACAGTGAGCGACACACTCAAACTGCTTTTTTTTTAGATACCAAAGGCCCAAAACTGGATCGTACGGCGATTTGACCTGTGGAACTGCGAATCCACAATGGGATGTCGGGCCTACGCAAGGCTATTTTCAACAGATATATTTTTGTGTCACAACAGTCAGGAGACACTTCTGTTTTTCTTTACAGAAAAAACTACCAAAGCTGAATAACAGAGATTTTTTACAATGGGATGGCAAAACCACAGTTATTGTTTACTGGGGTATACCACACTTTTTTAAATAGAGATATTTGTGGCTGAACAGTGAGCGACACACTCAAACTGCTTTTTTTTCAGATACCAAAGGCCCAAAACTGGATAGTACACCGATTTGACCCGTGGAACTGCGAAACCACACTGGGATGTCGGGCCTACACAAGACTATTTTCAACAGATATATTTTTGTGTCACAACAGTCAGGAGACACTACTGTTTTTCTTTACGGAAAAAACTACCAAAAGCTGAATAATAGATATTTTTTACCGTGGGATGGCAAAACCACAGTTATTGTTTACTGGGGTATACCACACTTTTTTAAATAGAGATATTTGCGGCTGAACAGTGAGCGACACACTCAAACTGCTTTTTTTTAGATACCAAATGCCCAAAACTGGATAGTACAGCGATTTGACCCGTGGAACTGCAAAACCACACTGGGATGTCGGGCCTACACAAGACTATTTTCAACAGATATATTTTTGTGTCACAACAGTCGGGAGACACTACTGTTTTTCTTTACGGAAAAAACTACCAAAAGATAAATAATAGAGATTTTTTACCGTGGGATGGCAAAACCACAGTTATTGTTTACTGGGGTATACCACACTTTTTTAAATAGAGATATTTGCGGCTGAACAGTGAGCGACACACTCAAACTGCTTTTTTTTTAGATACCAAAGGCCCAAAACTGGATCGTACGGCGATTTGACCTGTGGAACTGCGAATCCACACTGGGATGTCGGGCCTACGCAAGGCTATTTTCAACAGATATATTTTTGTGTCACAACAGTCAGGAGACACTTCTGTTTTTCTTTACAGAAAAAACTACCAAAGCTGAATAATAGAGATTTTTTACAATGGGATGGCAAAACCACAGTTATTGTTTACTGGGGTATACCACACTTTTTTAAATAGAGATATTTGCGGCTGAACAGTGAGCGACACACTCAAACTGCTTTTTTTTCAGATACCAAAGGCCCAAAACTGGATAGTACACCGATTTGACCCATGGAACTGCGAAACCACACAGGGATGTCGGGCCTACACAAGACTATTTTCAACAGATATATTTTTGTGTCACAACAGTCTGCAGACACTACTGTTTTTCTTTACGGAAAAAACTACCAAAAGCTGAATAATAGATATTTTTTACCGTGGGACGGCAAAACCACAGTTATTGTTTACTGGGGTATACCGCACTTTTTTAAATAGAGATATTTGCGGCTGAACAGTGAGCGACACACTCAAACTGCTTTTTTTGAGATACCAAAGGCCCAAAACTGGATAGTACAGCGATTTGACCTGTGGAACTGCGAATCCACACTGGGATGTCGGGCCTACGCAAGGCTATTTTCAACAGATATATTTTTGTGTCACAACAGTCAGGAGACACTACTGTTTTTCTTTACAGAAAAAAACTACCAAAGCTGAATAATAGAGATTTTTTACAATGGGATGGCAAACCCACAGTTATTGTTTACTGGGGTATACCACACTTTTTTAAATAGAGATATTTGCGGCTGAACAGTGAGCGACACACTCAAACTGCTTTTTTTTCAGATACCAAAGGCCCAAAACTGGATAGTACAGCGATTTGACCCGTGGAACTGCGAAACCACACAGGGATGTCGGGCCTACACAAGACTATTTTCAACAGATATATTTTTGTGTCACAACAGTCAGGAGACACTACAGTTTTTCTTTACGGAAATAAACTACCAAAAGCTGAACAATAGAGATTTTTTACCGTGGGATGGCAAAACCACAGTTATTGTTTACTGGGGTATACCACACTTTTTTAAATAGAGATATTTGCGGCTGAACAGTGAGCGACACACTCAAACTGCTTTTTTTTTAGATACCAAAGGCCCAAAACTGGATAGTACAGCGATTTGACCCGTGGAACTGCGAAACCAAACTGGGATGCCGGGCCTACACAAGACTATTTTCAACAGATATATTTTTGTGTCACAACAGTCTGGAGACACTACTGTTTTTCTTTACGGAAAAAACTACCAAAAGCTGAATAATAGATATTTTTTACCGTGGGATGGCAAAACCACAGTTATTGTTTACTGGGGTAAACCACACTTTTTTAAATAGAGATATTTGTGGCTGAACAGTGAGCGACACACTCAAACTGCTTTTTTTTTAGATACCAAAGGCCCAAAACTGGATAGTACAGCGATTTGACCCGTGGAACTGCGAAACCACACTGGGATGTCGGGCCTACACAAGACTATTTTCAACAGATATATTTTTGTGTCACAACAGTCAGGAGACACTACTGTTTTTCTTTACGGAAAAAACTACCAAAAGCTGAATAATAGATATTTTTTACCGTGGGACGGCAAAACCACAGTTATTGTTTACTGGGGTATACCACACTTTTTTAAAAAGAGATATTTGCGGCTGAACAGTGAGCGACACACTCAAACTGCTTTTTTTTGAGATACCAAAGGCCCAAAACTGGATAGTACAGCGATTTGACCTGTGGAACTGCGAAACCACACTGGGATGTCGGGCCTACACAAGACTATTTTCAACAGATATATTTTTGTGTCACAACAGTCAGGAGACACTACTGTTTTTCTTTACGGAAAAAACTATCAAAGGCTGAATAATAGAGATTTTTTACCGTGGGATGGCAAAACCACAGTTATTGTTTACTGGGGTATACCACACTTTTTTAAATAGAGATATTTGCGGCTGAACAGTGAGCGACACACTCAAACTGCTTTTTTTTTAGATACCAAAGGCCCAAAACTGGATAGTACAGCGATTTGACCCGTGGAACTGCGAAACCACACTGGGATGTCGGGCCTACACAAGACTATTTTCAACAGATATATTTTTGTGTCACAACAGTCAGGAGACACTACTGTTTTTCTTTACGGAAAAAACTACCAAAAGCTGAATAATAGATATTTTTACCGTGGGATGGCAAAACCACAGTTATTGTTTACTGGGGTATACCACACTTTTTTAAATAGAGATATTTGCGGCTGAACAGTGAGCGACACACTCAAACTGCTTTTTTTTGAGATACCAAAGGCCCAAAACTGGATAGTACAGCGATTTGACCTGTGGAACTGCGAAACCACACTGGGATGTCGGGCCTACACAAGACTATTTTCAACAGATATATTTTTGTGTCACAACAGTCAGGAGACACTACTGTTTTTCTTTACGGAAAAAACTACCAAAAGCTGAATAATAGATATTTTTTACCGTGGGACGGCAAAACCTCAGTTATTGTTTACTGGGGTATACCACACTTTTTTAAAAAGAGATATTTGCGGCTGAACAGTGAGCGACACACTCAAACTGCTTTTTTTTGAGATACCAAAGGCCCAAAACTGGATAGTACAGCGATTTGACCTGTGGAACTGCGAAACCACACTGGGATGTCGGGCCTACACAAGACTATTTTCAACAGATATATTTTTGTGTCACAACAGTCAGGAGACACTACTGTTTTTCTTTACGGAAAAAACTATCAAAGGCTGAATAATAGAGATTTTTTACCGTGGGATGGCAAAACCACAGTTATTGTTTACTGGAGTATACCACACTTTTTTAAATAGAGATATTTGCGGCTGATCAGTGAGCGACACACTCAAACTGCTTTTTTTTTAGATACCAAAGGCCCAAAACTGGATAGTACAGCGATTTGAACCGTGGAACTGCGAAACCACACTGGGATGTCGGGCCTACACAAGACTATTTTCAACAGATATATTTTTGTGTCACAACAGTCAGGAGACACTACTGTTTTTCTTTGCGGAAAAAACTACCAAAAGCTGAATAATAGATATTTTTACCGTGGGATGGCAAAACCACAGTTATTGTTTACTGGGGTATACCACACTTTTTTAAATAGAGATATTTGCGGCTGAACAGTGAGCGACACACTCAAACTGCTTTTTTTTGAGATACCAAAGGCCCAAAACTGGATAGTACAGCGATTTGACCTGTGGAACTGCGAAACCACACTGGGATGTCGGGCCTACACAAGACTATTTTCAACAGATATATTTTTGTGTCACAACAGTCAGGAGACACTACTGTTTTTCTTTACGGAAAAAACTACCAAAGGCTGAATAATAGAGATTTTTTACCGTGGGATGGCAAAACCACAGTTATTGTTTACTGGGGTATACCACACTTTTTTAAATAGAGATATTCGCGGCTGAACAGTGAGCGACACACTCAAACTGCTTTTTTTTTAGATACCAAAGGCCCAAAACTGGATAGTACAGCGATTTGACCCGTGGAACTGCAAAACCACACTGGGATGTCGGGCCTACACAAGACTATTTTCAACAGATATATTTTTGTGTCACAACAGTCGGGAGACGCTACTGTTTTTCTTTACGGAAAAAACTACCAAAAGCTGAATAATAGATATTTTTTACCGTGGGATGGCAAAACCACAGTTATTGTTTACTGGGGTATACCACACTTTTTTAAATAGAGATATTTGCGGCTGAACAGTGAGCGACACACTCAAACTGCTTTTTTTTTAGATACCAAAGGTCCAAAACTGGATAGTACAGCGATTTGACCTGTGGAACGGCGAAACCACACTGGGATGTCGGGCCTACACAAGACTATTTTCAACAGATATATTTTTGTGTCACAACAGTGAGGAGACACTACTGTTTTTCTTTACGGAAAAAACTACCAAAGCTGAATAATAGAGATTTTTTACAATGGGATGGCAAAGCCACAGTTATTGTTTACTGGGGTATACCACACTTTTTTAAATAGAGATATTTGCGGCTGAACAGTGAGCGACACACTCAAACTGTTGTTTTTTTAGCTACAAATGGCCCAAAATGGATAATACAGAGGTTTGAACCGTGGAAGTGCAAAACAACACTTCTGTTTCTCTAGCCTACACCAGACTATTTTCAACAGTTATATTTGTGCCTGAAAAATCAGAGACACTCTTTTTTTGGGGGGGGGGGTGACACACCAAAAGGTTAATAAGACCGGTATTTGTACAGTATGAAGGAGGAAAAAAAAGGAGGATTTAGATGAAAAAAAAAGGATTTTTCCTGGCCCCCGACACCTGGTGCTAAGTCCAGCAATTTCAGCAACAGGAGCACACAGGACTGTAATGCAGCGTTTGCTGGTATAACCACTGTGTCTCCTATACAGCCTGCCTGCCTGGTATCTGGGATGGATATTAGTCCTGAAAAGGACTGTTTGTTTGTTCTGGCAGCCTTTACAGACCCTACACTAACTATTTCGCAGTTTATATCTCTCCCTAAATCAGCAGCGTTGTCCCTACACTGTCTAATCCGGAGCGACTGTGTCCAAGATGGCGGCGCCCGGTTTTAAACACTCGAGGTGACGCTGTGCGGCCAGCCAATCACTGTAATGCCCACAACCAACATGGCTGCAGCATTACAGTGACTGACTGGCAATCCCTGCATGTTCATTGGCTCTGTAAAGAGCGCCAAACATGCAGGGCGGAGACCCGAGCTCCCGCCCGAGTAACCCGGAAATGCTCGGTGCTCGCCGAACATCCCGAGTAGCGTGATGCTCGGGCGAGTACCGAGCAGTGTCGAGCATGTTCGCTCAACACTACCTGAAACCCCTCTCCTAAATAGGAGTCTGACATAAGTGTGATCTGCTGAGGGGTTCTTTCTTTACTCACTTGTACCTCGGGAGTCCTCATTACCTCTCTGCTCATGGGACCGGCTGCAGCTACAGACATGACAGGAGACCTTAGGTCCGGTTCAATAGTTTCGGCTTTACTATGCAATTCAGATACATGAGGTTGCGGCACACAGAGTGAGACAGAATCCCCTCCGGATAATGTTCCCTTTGTCCAGTGTACTATCAGTTCTCGCCACCGTTCTTCTGACCTGCCCCCGCCTCAACTTCCTCTGTTGGTTCCATGGACCTTCTATCTGGCATAACAGCTTCTATGAGACCCACCATCTTTCACTCTCGCTGAGACCTGGCCAACATCTTCCTCACAGGGAAGACTGAGACATGACACCCAATGCCTCTTCTGGGCCCTAGACCCGAGACTGCCCCAGCGTCCACACGAAGCTTTGAATGTGTCCTCATACTGTTTGGAGACTTGCACTGACAGAACACTTTTGCCTCTGCTGCATTGCTGTCTTAGAACCCATTGACAATGCCACTATCTGGCAATTTCCTCAGAACTCCACACACACTTAACTCTGAACTTGACTTCTTCTAGACTTCTCTGTCCACTGACTAGTCTAGGCAGTGCTACCCTTCTTAACTGCTCTAGCTACTCCCGACTAGTGGGCTAGTCCCAATGTGTTAGCTGTATACTACCCTAACTTTTGTAATGGTTCCCCTAGTGGACAGATCTCCAACGCCATTCCAAATTGATAAAAGGTGGCTCGGGATCTATCTCAGATATCTGTGTTGTCTGTTCAGGAATTATGGTGTAATGTATGGTCCGCCACATGAGCACTGCAAAGCCCGACCCCCACCACTGATTGGCAGATTTCTGCCTATGCACAGTGAACACAGAAATCTGCCAATTAGTAGAGTGGTGGGGTTATACAGAGCTCAGCATTCAGAGAACTGGTAGAACTGTTGCAGAGAAAACTGTAGATTTTATCAAAACCGCAGCACCCATTAAGTGATACATCGCTGGAATCAGGGTCTCTGCTCCTACATTAAATGGTGTAGTAAAAAATCTGTTGACAGATTCCCTTTAAGTGGTTCATGGTAGGCAAGGGACCTAGTACAGATTCTGCATTAGAGTTTTGGAGCTTCAAGTAATGTCTCCATAATAACTTTTTCTTTTTATTAACTTTTTAAAAGGCTGACGAGCAAAAATATGTGATATAAAATTCTGCAAATTAGCGGCGCCATGCAGATCTTATTTAAAAGATGTAAAGTAATGAAAGCAACTTCTTCCAAACTCTCTCTAAAACATCATATAGGTCATTTACCAAGGAATTCATTCTGCAATCTTGCAGAGGATTGCGAGTGCCGAGCTGAGCACCTCTTATCTGTGCTTCACCCGCTATAATTCTGCTCGGGTGCTATAAAGACACTTCTCAATTCTTACATTATACGGGAACTATGTTGTTATACGCAATATCAATCTTATATTTATTTCTTAATTCTGGCTATGTCTAGCCTGGAGATGAATCGTCCATAATTGCATTTTCTAGATCTGGTATTGTATCTGGTAGTAACGTGGATAGGTCACTCCGACTATTACACGCAATTACATCTCTATTATTCATGGTTCGGGGACCATTATCCTTTGTATTAATGTAATAATGTCAATTACTGGCCTTATTAACATTACAAAAGAGTTTTAAAATTACTGCAGCACTTATAATCAGTCAAATTAACCCTTCAATTTGGAATAAGGAAGAGACGTGCGCTTTTCTATTCAGTCCTTTAAGGGGGACGCTATGTGAGTGCCATATTGTAAGCGAGCAGAACGGATCACATACTAATAAGGTGGTATTATTTGTGAATACAATGTAGATTTATATTTATGCTGTTTACAAAAATACAAAAGTTCAATTTTTGTTGAAAAAAAATGTTATTAGATCAGTTACATGCTGAATACAGTGGAGAAATTTCACATATGGACCAAATCGGGTCACTGCTTTGACTTGAACTCTGGCAAAAGTTTTAGTTGTTTTAATTAATGTTTTACTTTTTATTTTGGGAGGGGGAGTATTTTCTTTTTTATAAAAGATCCTATGGTGCAGCATAAATTAAATGCAACTGGCAGATTTTTGAGTTGAGCAAAAAGATTTGCAGGACCCAAGTTTGGTGTTCACGTTAGTGCTCCGCGGAGGTGGGATCACGGCTCTGCGAACTTCCTCGGCCTCTTGTGATTACTAGGTCCTAGAAATCATGATGTTGCATGAGTCCTGCTGACTAGGCCTCATGTGATATCAATGAGTGGAACAGGCGGCCACGAGAGGTGATGAGTTCTCTTCAATGGAAGTCTTCAAACAGAGGCTGGACAGACATCTGTCTGAGATGGTTTAGTGACTCCTGCATTGAGTAGGGGGTTGGACACAATGACCCTGGAGGTCGCCTCCAACTCTAATATTCTAGGATTCTGTCAGGTTTTCTAATTCCAGACGATAAAATCCGCAGTGACCTGGGTCTGCTTGCCATGGAGTACTGACATGGACGCTCTGACCAACTCTGGCAGATTTATTGTTGTTAGCTTATAGACCAGAAACTTATGTGGCCTGCTGAGTTAATTGCAATTATATGGCTAAAGAGTATTCCCTCCAAAAAAAAGTCGTAAAATTCAGATATCAATGAATTGTTTATGTTACCTGTCCCTGGTATCCTGGGTTTCACTTCCTTCCCCTGGGTTCCTGCCCTCTGCTGTGCTCCATGTCAGGTTTTGCAGGTTGTCCAGTGTGGATCAATGAAATCAACTACTTAGACCTATTTAAGACCCATTGACATACACACATCTGTGTCTTGAGTTTGAGTCTCTAGACCTCTATGTTTGGTGTGCTCCACCTTCTTGCATTGCTTCCATCTCTGTTGGGTTCCACTTCTTCCATCCTGCTTCTCCTGAGATACCTGGGTGTGCCAAGTCCTTGCTGCCCACATGCCTTCCAGCTTGCTGCATTAACACCCGGGGTCCTTGTACCCACTTGGACCTGAGGCTTAGAAGATCCCCCACACCAGGTGAGCCTAACAGTTGTCCTCAATACAAACAAATGATTTTGTATATTGAGCATCCAATCAGGAGCTTCCACTTGTTGTAATATGGTGAAAAAAAAGCAGATCCTCAAAAAATTAACTAGGACTAAGGCTATGTGCCCACGATGCAGAAATGCTCCGGATTTTTTCCTGAGTGTTTCTACATCTCTCTGGCAGAAAAAACGCATGCGGATTGTACATGCGGATTGTACATGCGGATTGTACATGTGTTTTTCCTCCAGGGACAAGCGGAAGTGAAGCGTTCTTCACATGCATTTCCGCATGCGGGTTGACAAGCGATTTTAGCATCACTTGGAAAGTGCTTGACAACTTGGTCACACTATATAAATCCATGCAATCAGCGATTTTGACGCCAAGTTTAAACACTGCTCTGCTGATTGGTCGCGGCCGCCGGCCTCGACCAATCAGCGATTTTGGCGCCAAATTTAAACACCGCTCTGCTGATTGCGCCCGGTGTACCGCATGCATATTCTAGAAAACCCGATGCGTTTGAATCGGGCCACCACCCAGTGGGTTTAATATTTGGATTAAAGAACCAGCTTTACTCCCCAGAAAAGTCAAAATCATTGATATTGAAATTGACATTGAAAGCACAAGGACTGGTCAATTTTTAATTTTAGGGCATAAGTTTATAAACTGTAAGGGCTGCTTAGTGGATGTGATATTATAATTAAAGAATTTTCTCTAAAAAGTAAAAAAATAAAGAAAAAAGAAGCCTGAGGATAAGCAGCATGGTCAATGAAGGGGAATCGTTGCTCGTGAAAGCCCAACAGCCCCTTCACATTGGCTCATCAGCTGAAAGTCAGACCTCCAACGTTCCAATATTGAAGTTTTATTGGGGGGTCAATAAACTCTCATTTAATAGATATAGTTACATTTTATTAAGGGAGATATTGTCTAAAAGTTTTCTTAAAAGTTCATGACTTTTAAATCTATATTTTATAACCTTCTGTTTTACTTTTATTTCTATTTTATTATATGAAAATATTCTAACTTCAGTGCGTCCAACATTGTGAAACAGTCGGAGTCTTACTGTTTCAGGCATGTATTAGTCGTTCTGCTTTATTTTTTTAGCCGAAACAAAAAATAGCAAATGTGAAAAACTGACAGAACACATAAAATATTCACTGTTTTCATTTTCCCCAGATCCAGGGGCCTTTAAATCTTTCTTAGCGAAAACTTTGACAAGGTGTGAACTTGATTTTGTGCTGTTTTTTTTTTTGTTCTACTGTCTATCAAAAACGCATAATGACAGATTGTTGTATGGTGGATATTGACTATTTCAGTCAAGAATTACAATGGAGATGAGATTAAAATAATGGGACACATGCAGAAGGGCAAATGGGGCCCTGTAAGTAAAGGGGAGCAGCTCCCTGCTGTCTAATAGATTGACTGTCATTAAGCTAATCAATTTAACCCCCTAGAAGTGTGAAGTACATTTATGTCATATGTAGGGTGTGGGTGTACAGAGAGGCTCAGCAGCTGAATAGGTGTTTGGAGAGTCTCAAGGTGCCGGCTGTGTTTGGAGGCTCAAGAGGGTCAAGGTGCTGGCTGTGCCTGGGGGCTCAGGATGCTGGTTATGTCTGGAGGCTGAGGGTACTGGCTGTGACTGGAGGCTCAGGGTGCCAGCTGTATCTGCAGGATCAGGGTGCAGGCTGTGTTTGAAGGCTCAAGAATGTGAGAGTGCTATCTGTGTCTGGAGGCTCAGGGTGCCAGCTGTATCATCAGGATCAGGGTGCCGGCTGTATCTGGACACAGGGTGCCAGATGTGTATGGAGACTCAGGAGGCTCAGGGTGCTGGCTGTGTCTGGAGGCTCAGGGTGCCAGCTGTATCTGCAGGATCAGGGTGCAGGCTGTGTTTGGAGGCTCAAGAAGGTGAGAGTGCTGGCTGTGTCTGGAGGCTCAGGGTGCCGGCTGTATCATCAGGATCAGGGTGCCGGCTGTGTCTGGATGCAGGGTGCCAGATGTGTATGGAGACTCAGGAGGCTCAGGGTGTTGGCTGTATCTGGAAGCTCAGGGTGCCAGCTGTATCTGCAGGATCAGGGTGCAGGCTGTGTTTGGAAGCTCAAGAAGGTGAGAGTGCTGGCTGTGTCTGGAGGCTCAGGGTGCCAGCTGTATCTACAGGATCAGGGTGCAGGCTGTGTTTGGAGGCTCAAGAAGGTGAGAGTGCTGGCGGTGTCTGGAGGCTCAGGGTGCCAGCTGTATCTGCAGGATCAAGGTGTAGGCTGTGTTTGGAGGCTCAAGAAGGTGAGAGTGCTGGCTGTGTCTGAAGGCTCAGGGTGCCAGCTGTATCATCAGGATCAGGGTGCCGGCTGTGTCTGGACGCAGGGTGCCAGATGTGTATGGAGACTCAGTAGGCTCAGGGTGCTGGCTGTGTCTGGAGGCTCAGGGTGCCAGCTGTATCTGCAGGATCAGGGTGCAGGCTGTGTTTGGAGGCTCAAGAAGGTGAGAGTGCTGGCTGTGTCTGGAGGCTCAGGGTGCCGGCTGTATCATCAGGATCAGGGTGCCGGCTGTGTCTGGACGCAGGGTGCCAGATGTGTATGGAGATTCAGGAGGCTCAGGGTGCTGGCTGTGTCTGGAGGCACAGGGTGCCAGCTGTATCTGCAGGATCAGGGTGCAGGCTGTGTTTGGAGGCTCAAGAAGGTGAGAGTGCTGGCTGTGACTGGAGGCTCAGGGTGCCAGCTGTATCTGCAGGATCAGGGTGCAGGCTGTGTTTGGAAGCTCAAGAAGGTGAGAGTGCTAGCTGTGTCTGGAGGCTCAGGGTGCCAGCTGTATCATCAGGATCAGGGTGCCGGCTGTGTCTGGACGCAGGGTGCCAGATGTGTATGGGGACTCAGGAGGCTCAGGGCGCTGGCTGTGTCTGAAGGCTCAGGGTGCCAGCTGTATCTGCAGGATCAGGGTGCAGGCTGTGTTTGGAGGCTCAAGAAGGTGAGAGTGCTGGCTGTGTCTGGAGGCTCAGGGTGCCGGCTGTATCATCAGGATCAGGGTGCCGGCTGTGTCTGGACGCAGGGTGCCAAATGTGTATGGAGACTCAGGAGGCTCAGGGTGCTGGCTGTATCTGGAAGCACAGGGTTCTGGCTGTGTCTTGAGTCTCGTGAGGCTCAGGGAGCTGGCTGTGTCTGGAGGCTGGCTCTAATGCCGAGTCTGCTGTTAGTCAATGCTGGGGGCCCCCTTACAGTAAAAAATAAGAGTAATTAAAATTCCCCCAAGATTCAAGAAAAACACAACAAAAAAGGGCAACAGCGTTTACCTGCCAGACCTCAGAACTAATGCACTACCAGGATGCAGCGAACCCATATAGTTTAGTGTAGGGACTCGCAAGTATGAGGACCCTTGACGCGGGTTGCGAGCTTCCATATTTTGGTCAAATAGTACTGGACAGCCCGCCTAATCGAATAGTATGGGCATTACTAATAGGCTGTAAGCCAGATGCTGTGTACTACTCATGTGTGACCAGCGCCCTATACAAGCCTTTTGTGTGCAATTTTAATACTAAGCAATCACCCCCTCCATGAACTGATGGAGGGGGTGATTGCTTAGTATTAGCATTGCACACAAAAGGGGGGTTGTGATTGATTGTCTCATCAGTATTTTGCACCTATGTTGCCGCCATCTTTAATATATGGGTATGGGTCTGCTGCATCCTGAGTGCATTAGTTCTGGGATCTGGGCAGGTAAACACTGCTGCCCTTTTTTGCTGTGTTTTTTTCTCTTGAATCTTGGGGGAATTGTAATTCCTCTTATTGTGGAGTTGCTTTTAGTTTAGTGTAGGGACTCACAAGTATGAGGACCATTAACGCTGATTGCGAGCTTGCATATTTTGACCACAATATCGACCAATACCTCATATAATATATATATGTATTTTTGCACTTTTTTATTCCAGGGTGCATCAATGTTGGCATTGTAAACTAGGGTGTCTGTCCTCATGGGGTGCACTTAGATAGTACTGGGAAGCCCGCCTAATCTAATAGTATTTTCGTCACTAATAGGCTGTAAGCCAGATGCTGTGCACTACCTGTGTGTGAACAGCGCCCTATACAAGCCTTTTGTGTGCAATATTAATACTAAGCAGTCACCCCCTCCATGAACTGGTAGGTTGTGAATGATGTCTCATCAGTATTTAGCACCTGTGTTGCCGCCATCTTTGTTATATGGGTCTGCTGCATCCTAGTAGTGCATTAGTTCTGAGACCTGGGCAAGTAAACACTTTTGCCCTTTTTTGTTGAGTTTTTCTGGGCCCAGTTACAGCCACCACTCACTATATGCAGAGTGGTGACTGAAATAGCAAGCCTGCCGGGGGGATTAAAGTTAATTTCATCCTGGCAAGGGGGCTTTCAATGTGGTCACCGCAAGTTGTAAGAACGCTATTAACCTGCAGATTAACACCATGTCTGCACGTTAATACTGTTATTTTACATGACAGGTTCCCCTTAAAGTTCAGGGACCTATCAAAGCCTGATCTTCACAAGACATGTTTATGAAGGTGGGTCATGGCACGAACAATGGAGATGTCTGAGGACCTCAGAAGTAGAGTTGGTGATGTTCATAAGGATGGAAAAGGTTCCAAAACTGTCTCCAAAGAGTTTTGACCCCAGCAATCCACAATCAGACAGATTGTGTACAAATGGAGGAAATTCAAGTTCTTTATTACCCTCCCAAGGAGTGGACGACCAACGAACATCACTCGCGAGGCATATAATAGTCCACGAGATCACAACGAAACCCATGGTAACTTGTAAGCAACAAAAGGCCATTCTCTTATTAGCTAATGTTAATGTTCATGAGTCCACTATCAGAAGTACACTCAACAACAATGGTGTATATGGCAAGATTCCAAGTAGAAAGCCACTGCTCTCCAAAAAGAACATTGTTCTTCAGTTAGCTAAAGATCTCCTGTAGAAGCCAGAAGATTATTGGAACAATATTTTGTGCACGGAAGAGACCAAAATAGAGCTTTTTGGTTTAAATGAGAGGTGTTCTGTTTACAGCATAAAAACTCATACCATCTGTGAAACAAGGTGGCAGTAGTATAATAGTTTGGGCCTGTTTTGCTGCAGCTGGGCCAGGATGACTGTTTTCTTGGATGCAACAATGAATTTTGAACTTTATCAGCACATTATAAAGGAAAATGTCTGTTCGTGAGCTGAATCTTAAGAGATCGTGGGTCATGCAGCAAGGCATAGACCAAAAGCACAAGTTCTACAAAAGAATGGTTCCAGAAGAATAAAGTTAAAGTTTTGGAATGACCAAGTCAAAGTCCTAACCTTAATCCTATAGAAATGTTGTGATGGGATATGAAGCGAGTAGGTCATAGAAGATAAATCACCAACATAATAGCATTGAAGCAGTTTTGAAAGGAGGAATTGGCTAAAATCCCTCCAACCAACCAACCAACCAACCAAGTGCAGGACTTAGTGGAAACGTTTAGATCCAGTTATTGCTGCACAAGGGGGTAATAACAGATACTGTAAGCAAAGGTTCACGTGTGTGTTATTAAATATTTTTGCTCAATTAGAAAGACAAAGTCAAATATTTTTGATCCAAAAGGGGATGTTCTCCAGCACCAAAGGGAAATAGTGAAAACTTAGCCTTCAATTATATAGGATAAATAAATGGGAGAATGTGCACATATTAAAAAAACAAACAAAACTCATAATGCCTACATGTTTCGGGTAGAAAATCCCTTAGTAAAAAACCCCAAAACCCAAAATGATTACGCTTTTCAAGTTGAAAAGCCCTTAATCATATCTATGATTAAGGTTTCTTCAACACGAAACGCGTAAGCTTTTTTTAATTTTTTTTTTCATATGTGCGCATCTCTCATTTTTTTAACCCTGTATGATTAAAGGCTAAGTTCTTACCACTTCCCTTTGGTGCTGGAGAACACATTGAGAGCTATTTGACCTGGAAGTCACACCAGTGTCTACTCCATGCACCATACCCAGACCTCTAACACATAAGTGGTGAGCTGAATGGACACTTTTCCTATTTTTTTTCTAATATTTTTGACTCATTTTTTGGTTTGATTCTCCTTATCTACTTTTAGGATTTGTGTGAAAATCTGATGTAGTTTTAGGTCAAATTTATGCAAAAATATGGAAAAATTCTGAAGAGTTCACAAACTTTGAAGCACCATCTGTCGTGTTTGGAGGCCTCCCGAATCTCCCTCTTACAATGCAGTGGGGTAAGTTAACTTTTCTTATATCACAATATAGTGTGTAGTGTATAGAGAAGAATTACCAGAATGCAAATAACCTCAGAAAGCTTTAGAAATATTGGGAAGTTTCCAGAATTGTGAATGCAGATGGGCAGAATAATGCGGGCTGTAACTTGGGATCATTAAAAGAGTACAAATAAATGTATACACAAAGTGATGCGCCCCCTGGGCCATGGGGTACTCGGTCGTTGCTAGGGGAGATGTCACAGTGGTGGTGACCCGGTCCGTGACCCAGGGCTGTCAATCAAAGGGGAATATTTTACAGGGGATTTATAGTTCTTATATACAGTTTGTGACGCCACCTGTGGTATGCGGCTAAAGGGAGCCACCGCTGCAGTGTAGATCCTCTGGAGCTGATGTTAATGCAGAAGAGTTGGTTCAGCTCTCCACAGGTAGAGCTTAGCTCCAGGGCAGGAAATGGTGCTGTTATAGATGTTACGGTGCAGTGTAGTGCAGAGGATGGCGCAGCAGTAATAACTCACAGACACAGTGGGGTGCAGTCTTCCGGATTTACTCACAGTTCTTACTTTGCTCCTGGTTACAACTGCAGATCATAACTTCCCATGTCGTGCTGCGTTCACCAGGCAGGGGCTCAGCCAACCCTCAGGTACCTCCGGAGTACATAACGGGACCCCCTTCTGTGTGTTCCTTCTGGCCATCTCCCTGCACCTCACACCTAGTGGCCCAATCCAGTGACCGCGGACCTTGTTGGGCGACGTCTTCTCTGTCCCCTGGGTCCTCTATGGCCACCTTCTTGGTGAGACAGATATGGCTTGTGGCTGCAGTACCTGAAATACTGCAGCCTCCGGTTTCCTAGTTGAGGCTTAAAGAACTCTGCTAGTTTAGGGACCGGTCCCTTCTGTGCGACCTGACCCCTCCACCGCCTGGCAGATTTGGGCATACGGGTGGCCTCCAGCACTACCCGTACCCCTGAGGTCCCTTCCACGTTCCCGGAGCCTTTTTCCTGCTTCTCTCTCTCCCTTCAGTCTTGAGCCTCTCTGGCTAGGCCCTCCTCCTGAGCAGAGCTCCTACAGAGCTCCTGCTCCCAACTCTTCCTCTCACTGAAGAACTGTCTGGACTGTCTGCTTCTAGATTGTTCCATCTAGTGATGAGCGAGCACTAAAATGCTCGGGTGCTCGAAGCTTGGGTCGAGCACATTGGAATACTCGGGTGCTCGACCCCAGCAACGAACCCAATGTAAGTCTATAGGAAACTCGAGCATTTTTCTGGTGGTCCCCCCCGGCGGTCTGCAGAAGGTCAAAAATTGCCCAAATCGATTGGAACAGTGCTCAATTAAATGTCAGGCAGGCAGAATATATAGGCAGACAGGCAGGCAGGGTATATAGGAGGGTGCATGAAAAACATAGCAGGCCACTTGGAACACACTAGTGCCCTCCGATTTTCATGCACCCGTCTCTTTAAAAAAGCCGGCCGGCAATTCTTCAGCAGCATATGATGCGCCCCCTGGGCCGTGGGGATACCCGGAGCCGGGCCTGATAGACACTGGGGGTTGTAGTCACCGTGCCGGCGACCCGGTCCATGACCCAGGGCGGTCAAACCAGGGTAGTCTATGTGCACTAATATAAATGTCCGACTATGCCACCTGTGGGATGTGGTTATTGGGAACCGCCGCTGCGGAGCAGTCCACTGAAGCTGATGGTATGTGCAGCAAGGTGATGTAACTCCCCACAGAAAGAGTGGAGCTTCAGGGCAGCGTGTATGGATGAGGGTGGTGATAGTGCCTGGATCAGTAATAATAACACGGAGTCTTTGCAGTGCAGTCCTAGGGTCTTTACTGGTGGCAATTATATAGGCCCAACGGGAGTACTTGCTAGGGATGAGGGCCTGGTCAGTCTGGGAGCAATCCTAGAATTCCCCTGGCCAGGTGGAGTTGTAGGCCTGACGTTCTGACTGTACTATTTGGCTATCCCGCTTATAGTCGTGTTGTAGCCCAGGTCCCTGAGTATGACGTACTGTGCTCATCCGTATGGCTGGCGACTCGGATCCCATGTATTCCTCGCTCCTCTGTGGCGGTACTGGTCCTTTCGTGTGGCTGAGCCTCCGGCCTTCTGTTGGGCCAGGAGACCTGCAATCCCATGCCCTGCGGTATCTGCTGCTGGGCCTGAAGGGTCCCACAGCCTCGGACTCCGGTGTCCGGTCCTCTGTGTACACCGGCCAGGACAAGCTATATCCAGCTCCAGTCCCTGGCTTCTTGCTCCTGTGTCCTCAACTCGACTACAGCCCTGTCTAAGGCTCTGACTAGACTTAGACTGACTAACCCCGCCTCCAGATCCAGTTATATAGGGCAGGATCCTCCCCTTTTCTGGTCTGGAGCAGGAGGTGTTGCATGTAGTGTGTTCCCTGACCAGGAAACTCCTGTTTTGCTCCCAGACATGGTATTACTACCACTGTGGCAACCAGACCCCCTGGGGTGCCACATTCCCCCCTAGTAAATTTCAGTACTCCGGGACTGAACATATTTTGCAAAAATATAACAGACAACAATATACAATACATTAGAATAGTACAAACAGTACAGTCTTTATAGGTCACGGTATCATCCGTAACCAGGTGTCCATTCCACTGAAGATGTAGTTTGAGGGACCCGTCCCAAACCCTCCACGGGGGCCCTGGGGTGGCTACAGGGCATTGATGATCCGGATGTTGGACCACGTCTTTAGCCACCTCCACGGGTTCTTGTTCTGTGGTCTGGCACAAAAGGGGCACTTTAACAAGTGCAACTATTTACAGGCAAAGTTTTTGGTTATCCATTGTCCATAACCTGAAAGTCTTTTTGGACCCTGTCGGGTAACTGGGCAAACATATTCAATACACACATAAAACATTTCAACATTACAGTTATAGATTACACTTTAAATTCTCCAACGAGCAGGGATCTGACCTCTGGTGATTCTGGTAGACCTGCGTAACACACTGTCTATCTGTGTTCTACCTTGGTGTGGTGGGCTCAATGTTCACCTCACTACAGGTGTTTGGAGGTGTCTCTCGTAGGTTGGGCAGCTTCCTACGGATCCTTTGGGTTACCATGGGTACGACAGGCTCGCTACTAGCAGAGGGTAGATTCGCCTGGTCTGCTGATGAGGAATCATCTGTCTCCGGGGCCAACGGTTCTTCCAACTCTACTGGGACTTCTTCAGCTTCTTGAGGGGCTGGTTGGAGAAATGTAAGGACTGGCACAACTATTGCATTATTTACTTGTGTCCACGACCGTGGAAATTCTCAGAGTACTGTGCTGACCATTTCTTCCACTTCCTCTGCGGGTTGAGGGATATCTTGGCTTTCTTCAGCATGCTGTAGCTGCTCTGGACATTTCTTCAGGTGGTCTCTGGAAACTGTTGTTGTTGTCTCACCTCCGTCCTTACTTATGAGGCACACCTTGGTGTTATCATGGTTTGAGGGTAGAACGGTGTACGGCTCTTCTTCCCACTGGTCATCCAATTTGTGGAGTCGCCTTTTCCTCTTGAGGACTTGCTCTCCAGGTGACAAGGGGGTAGCAGGTGCATGTTGATTGTAAGTCCTCTCTTGCCTTTCTCTTGCTTGGGACAGACTTCTTTCAACACTTTCTTGTACCTTACGGTATTGCTGTTGCCGCTCAGTATCCCAATCTGCATCCGGTGAGGTGTCCTCTGGTGTCAGAACTCCCATATCCAGGTCGATGGGCAGCTTACCAGGTCTAGCTCGCATCAGGTAAGCTGGTGTGCAGTTGGTGGAATTCACTGGGATGTGGTTGTAGAGATCCACCAGCTCTGGCAACTTTTCTGGCCACAGACTGCGTTCCTCCAGGGGCAATGTCTTCAGTAGGTCTATCACCACCTGGTTCATCTTTTCACACATCCCGTTGGTCTGGGGGTGAAAAGGCGTTCTCCTGATCTTCTTGCAGCCATACAGGTTGCAGAACTCCTGGAATACCTCCGCTTCGAAGGCCGGACCTTGGTCAGTTAGCACACGTTCTGGGTAACCATTCGGGCTGCAGAAGTGCTGTTGGAAAGCTCTGGCTGCTGTCTGAGCCATTTGGTCCTTGACTGGCACTACTACCAGGAACCGGGAGTAGTGGTCTACGATGGTGAGAGCGTAGACATAGCCTGACCTGCTTAGGAATAGCTTAACATGGTCCAGGGCTACCAGTTCGAGTGGCTGCTTGGTGATGATGGGCTGCAGGGGAGCCCTCTGTCTGTCACGGTCTTTTCTTCTCAGGTTGCACGGTCCGCATTCTCGACACCACCTCTCGACTGCTTTCCTCATGCCAACCCAATAGAACCGTTCACGTAGCAGGACTTCCAGCTTCTTCCATCCAAAATGTCCTGCTCCATCGTGGTACGCTTCCAGGACCATAGACGCATCTCGCCTCGGGACTACCACCTGCCAGACCAGCTCATATGTCCGGGAGTTGACAGTTCTTCGACACAGCTTCCCTTCATAGATGAACAGCTTGCTCTTTTCTTTCCACAGCTGTTTGGTCTCTTCTGGAGCATCTGAATCAGGGTATGAGTCAGCTTGTGTCAGCAACTCTTTGACTAGGCGAACAGCCGGGTCACTGTTTTGTGTTTCTGCCCATCCATGGTGGGGCAATGGATTGAACGTGGCTTCTCTGTTGGCAGAGCACCTGTTCTTCACACAATGGGAGCACTGCTTTATCCCATGGCGGTGGAACGCGGGGATTTCTATCTCTTCCAGCTCCTCTGGGTCTTCTCCCCCGTCTGGCAAGTTAGGCATTCTGGACAGCGCATCTGCGCTTGCATTCTTGTGCCCAGCCTGGTACTTGATGGTGAATTCGTAATTAGACAGTCGGGCCATCCATCTTTGTTCCAGGGCACCAAGTTTTGCAGTGTCCAGGTGTGTCAGCGGGTTATTATCCATGAAGACTGTGAATTTGGAGGAGGCGAGATAATGCTTGAAGCGTTCAGTCACAGCCCAGACGATGGCAAGGAACTCCAACTTGAAGGAGCTGTAGTTCTCTGGGTTTCTTTCTGTGGGCCGGAGCTTCCTGCTGGCAGAGGCTATCACCCATTCTCTGCCTTGCTGGATCTGGGACAGCACCGCTCCTAGTCCCACGTTGCTCGCGTCCGTGTGGAGGATGAAGGGTTGGCCATAATCAGGGTAGGCCAGGACCTCGTCTCCTGTGAGAGCCATCTTCAGCCTGGTGAAGGACTCATCTTCCAGCTTGTCCTATTTGAATGGTGGTTTCTGGTTCTTGGCCTTTCTGGACTGGCCTATCAGGAGGTCCTGCATAGGTGCCGCCATCTTGGTGAAGCCTGGTATAAACCTTCGGTAGTAGCCTACCAACCCGAGGAACTGCCGCACTTCTTTGATGGTGGAAGGTCTCGGCCAGTCCTTGATTACGGTGACCTTGTCGGGGTCTGGTGCTACACCGTCTGCGCTTACCACGTGTCCTAAGTACTGTACTTTGGGCTTCAGCAGGTGGCACTTAGATGGCTTCACCTTCAGGCCAAAGCCAGCCAGGGCTTCAAACACTTCCGCCAGGTGCTTCAGATGATCTTCATATGTTTTGGAGTATACTATGACATCATCCAGGTACAGGAGGACTGTCTCGAAATTCTTATGTCCTAGACAGCACTCCATCAACCGCTGGAAGGTTCCCGGGGTGTTGCAGAGCCCGAATGGCATGCTGTTGAACTCACTGAGGCCTATCGGGGTGGTGAATGCGGTCTTTTCCTTATCTGCCTCTGCTACAGGAACCTACCAATACCCACTAGTAAGATCCAAAGTAGAGAAATAATTAGCAGATTTTAACGCAGCTAGTGACTCCTTTATCCTGGGTAGCTGGTACGCATCTTTTTGAGTTATGCGGTTAATTTGCCTGTAGTCTACACACATTCTCATTGTGCCATCCTTTTTCTTTACAAGAACTAATGGAGCTGCCCAGGGGCTACAACTGTCTCTTATTACCCCAGCCTCCTTCATCTCTCGTAACATCCCTTTGGCATTTTGGTAGTGTGCTGGCGGTACAGGCCGGTACCTTTCTTTAATGGGTGGATGGTCTCCCGTGGGGATATGGTGTTGAACCCCTTTTACCTGCCCGAAGTCTAGTGGGTGTTTACTGAAGACCCTCTCATACTCCTGGACCACCCGGTATGCTCCTTGTTTTTGGTGTGGAGGGGTGGAGTCAGTGCCCACATGCAGCTTCTGGCACCAGTCCTCCATCTGTCCCTTGGAGCCATTATCCTCCGCCTGTTTGGATGGAGGTAAGGGTTCCACTGTCTTTATAGAATTTTGTTTGATGGCTAGGGCGGCATACCGGGGCAAATGGACTTTTTCCCCAATGTTCAGGATGCGGACTGGCACTCTCCCATGGTGAACATCAACCACCCCCCTGGCTGTCAAAATGGTGGGCCTACTGTCAGAGTAGACGGGCTCTACCAGGGCCTGGTAATCTCTACCGCTTAGACCGATGGCTGCCCGGCACCATGTCAGCATTTCACTTCTTGGGGGCATGGCAATAGGGAATGGGTCACTCATCCTGACACTGCCAATTTCACCACCAGACAGTTCTACCTGTTGTCTTTTCATCAGGGCTCTGATCTCTCTTTATAGAACCCGCTGCTGGCTGGAATTGGCGGTTTCCGCAACCTGCTGTAACAAGACAATTATTTCTGCAAGACAATTTTCAATGACATTAGTGCCCAAGGTTATCATGGGATGACTTTCTCGGCAATCAATGTCGACAATAATCAGTCCTTGTGCTGGCAGTTCAACCTTGCCAACCTTTATGGTCACTTCTTTGAACCCCACCTGAGGTACAGGTCGACCATTGCTGGCATAAATGCTCAAATGTTCATCTGGACGGCAGGTGATGTCAAAGTCAGTCCAGTACCGTTTGAAGAGAATGTAGGGGATGGTGGTCACCTGGGATCCAGTGTCCAGCAACGCGCTCATTGGAAAGCCGTCCAGCACGACAGGTAGGACTGGTCGTCCTCCCACATATTTGTCTCGCCAGCTTGATAGGCCTGGTGGTCTTACACCTGGGGGTTGGCCCTCTGCCCCAGGTTTTGCTCGTTTAAATGACAGTACCTTGCATAAGGTCCTGGCTGGTTGCAGCGGCGGCAGATGGGTTGTCCGTCCTGGTCGTAGCGGTCGCTGTTCCTCCCTCAGGATGGTGGAATCCTCTTCTGTCGGCGCCACGGGACGTCCTCCGGACTGGAAGCCAGCTGGATCTTTCCTTTGGGAGACACCTGCAAGGACTGCACAGTTTTGGTTAGCGCAGCTACACTTTTAGTTAACTCTTGGACCTGATGGTGCAGGTCTGTAGACGGGGCATTGTCCAGAGTCTGTGCATCAGCTCCTTCAGGCTCCGGGGAAAAGGGTGCCACCTCCTGGTGGTAGGTGATAGCTGGGCGGCGGTGAGCTGTAGCGCCACCTGGTGCTGGTTCTCGTAGCACCCGGATGGCCCTGTCCTTAAACTGAGCAAAGTCCAAGTCAGGGTTTTGCAGAGCCATTATGCGCAGCTGGGTTCGGTGGGCGCTGGACAGTAAACCCTCAATAAATTGCTCAGTTAACAGTCTGTTTTCGTCATGCACACTGTCAGGGTCTACCTGCTTGATGGCCCTCAGCGCCTCTTGCAGGTTTAAAGCATAGTCCCGTACACTGTCCTGTGCCCGTTGTTTGCACCCATAAAACTTCATCTTTATCTCTGCTGTAGTACGGGTGTCAAAAGTGTCCTTTAGGCGGGCCAGTATCTCTTTTACAGTCCCTTTTTCTCTGGCTGACCAGGATTTTACTTCTCTCTGGGCTGCACCAATCAACTGGCCTACGAGGATGCTCACTTTCTGCTACTCGGACAGGGGGTATACTTTAAATAAACTACTTAGTCTCTCCTTGAAGTCACTCTCCTGAGTACTGGGGCAACCACCACGCCGTCCCCGGTATATATGGCATGGTGAATGGCATTACCGCGGCAGCGGCCGCGCCGGTGGTTGAAGTTCCCTCCATATTGGGCGTCTTCCTCCCCCCTAGTGAACCGTGGCCTACCTTCCTTCTCTTCCCTTCTGTTGGCCGCAGTTCCGCAGGCGATGGTCTCCGTCGAGGACCTGGCGTCGCACGCGTCTGACGTCAGCGCTCGCTGTGGCTTCTTCCAGAAACTGGGGCTGCGTCAGTGCATGGGGCGGAGCTTTGCACTTTGCGCGTTTTCAGCGATCACGCCCCTCTTCTTCCCGCGCGGCGACTTGAAAATGGCGGACGATGGCGGGAAAACGGCGACGGATGGCGGAAAATCTTCACCACAGTCTGTGGAGGCGCGCAGTACCCGGTGGTAGCGGGCACGCAATCCTGCCGACTACGCCAAAGTTGACGCGCCTCCTGGGCCGTGGGGATACCCGGAGCTGGGCCTGATAGACGCTGCGGGTTGTAGTCACCGTGGCGGCGACCCGGTCCGTGACCCAGGGCGGTCAAACCAGGGTAGTCTATGTGCACTAATATCAATGTCCGACTACGCCACCTGTGGGATGCGGTTATTGGGAACAGCCGCTGCGGAGCAGTCCACTGAAGCTGATGGTATGTGCAGCAAGGTGATGTAACTCCCCACAGGAAGAGTGGAGCTTCAGGGCAGCGTGTATTGATGATGGTGGTGATAGTGCCTGGATCAGTAATAATAACACGGAGTCTTTGCAGTGCAGTCCTAGGGTCTTTACTGGTGGCAATTATATAGGCCCAACGGGAGTACTTGCTAGGGATGAGGGCCTGGTCAGTCTGGGAGCAATCCTAGAATTCCCCTGGCCAGGTGGAGTTGTAGGCCTGCCGTTCTGACTGTACTCTTTGGCTATCCCGCTTATAGTCGTGTTGTAGCCCACGTCCCTGAGTATGACGTGCTGTGCTCACCCGTATGGCTGGCGACTCGGATCCCGTGTATTCCTCGCTCCTCTGTGGCAGTACTTGTCCTTTCGTGTGGCTAAGCCTCCGGGCTTCTGTTGGGCCAGGAGACCAACAATCCCCTGCCCTGCGGTATCTGCTACTGGGCCTGAAGGGTCCCACAGCCTCGGACTCCGGTGTCCGGTCCTCTGTGTACACTGGCCAGGACGAGCTATATCCAGCTCCAGTCCCTGGCTTCTTGCTCCTGTGTCCTCAACTCGACTACAGCCCTGTCTAAGGCTCTGAATAGACTTAGACGACTTAACCCGCCTCCAGATCCAGTTATATAGGGCAGGATCCTCCCCTTTCTGGTCTGGAGCAGGAGGTGTTGCATGCAGTGTGTTCCCTGACCAGGAAACTCCTGTTTTGCTCCCAGACATGGTATTACTACCACTGTGGCAACCAGACCCCCTGGGGTGCCACAGCATACATTCATGTCCAATGAACTCAGCTCACCTCATGCACGTCACTGACAGCATGGGAGAAATCTCCTGCGCTCAGCGCTTCAGCAGGGGAATTCTCCCACCTGGGATGGCATTGAGGTGATAGGCTGGATCGCTGCTGAGCGCTGCGGCATGACAAGCTGGATGGCAGCTTTCGGCTGCGATCCAGCCTGTCATGTGAAAGTAGCAGAGCTGGAGCCGTCCTGGGAACCATGGAAAGGTAAGGATGAGGTTGGTTTATTATTTTATTTTTATTGCAGGAGATCGTTGGCTTCAGCTGGAATGGGCGTGATGGTAAGTATGGTTTAATTTAGAACATTAAAGAATTGTGTGTTTATTTCAATTAAAGGACTTTATTCTGGGTGTTTGTGTTTTTTTTTTTAACTTTGACTATGGGTTTAGTAATGGGGGCGTCTTATAGACGCCTCTCCATTACTAATCTGGGCTTGATGTCAGCTGGCATTATAAGCTGACATCAACCCCAGCCCTATTACCCCACTGCCACCGCTACAGGGCAGTGGGAAGAGCGAGGCTAAGTGCCAGAATTGGCACATCCTATGGATGCGCCATTTCTGGGGCGGCTGACGGCTGGTGTTTCTAGCCTGGGAGGGGGCCAATATTCATGGCACCCTTCCTGGGCTATTAATATCAGCCCCCAGCTGTCTGCCCAGCCTTTACTAGCTATTAAAATAGGGGGGACCCCACGTCATTTTTTTTGGGGTCCCCCATTTTAATAGCTGGTAAAGCCTAAGTATTCAGCTGGGGGCTGATATTAGTAGCCTGGGAAGCTCCGTGGGTATTACCCCCTTCCCAGGCTTCAAACATCTGCTCCAGCCATCTGCTTAACCTCCGCTAGAGACTAAAATTATGGGGAACCCTACGCCAATTTTTTTTTAAAATAAATCCTTTATTTTAACACTAAATGACAAGTACAGTAACCAACACTGTCACTGTACTTATTATATATGTGACTGACATGTTTCTATCTATCTAATCTATGTGTGATGCTCTATTCTTTCTGTTCTAAATTGTCGGGTACTGGTGTATGCCGCTGATGAATTGCCGGCTTTTCATGTTTCACTGTGAGCACTGTTCCCATCGATTTGGGCAATCACTGTAATGCCACAACCACCATGGCTGTGACATTACAGTGAGTGGCAGACAATCCCTGCATGATTGGTGCTCTAAATAGCGCCAAACATGCAGGACGGGGACCCGAGCTCCCGCCCGAGCATCGCGCAAGTACTCAGCGAACTCCGAGCAGTGGCGATCATGCTCACTCATCACTAGTTCCATCCCTTTTTATATCACTTCTTTCAATGCTCCCCTAATCTTCATCCTCCACCCACACCCACTACATGGTTCCCCCTACTTTGGTTCCCCCCACTCCAGTCAGGGACAGGGCTCAGCAGGAAGCGACGCATCTTGCCCCTGCTGCTGGTCTGGAGTAGTGTAGTGTTGGATGCAGGTGTTAGGGTCCTGAGCTGTACTCCATCCTTACCTGAGAGTGGGGTACCACACCTCTGGGTGAGATGCAGTACCTCTGTGGCGACTGAACCCGCAGGGGCGCCACAAAAGCAAATCGACTTTTAATGCTGGTGAATTCTATATGTAAAACGTAATTTCAGATTTAAAGGTGGAGATACCCTTTAAAAAAGCTAAAATTTTATTTTTATAATGAAAAATGTAAAAAATAGTTTTATTATGTTAGTTTTTTTTTTTTTTCATTTTCAAAGAAATGAAAAATCCATAGTGTAAAACCAATGTAGACAACTGGATAAAACTTTCGGAGGACTCGTTCACAGTCTCGATGGCTGAAGTAGGAAGGCTGGAGAGTTTGGACAGAAGATTCTTTCTCAAGCGAAGGAGTTAGCCAACTTGCAGGCTATAACTTCATCCCTTTGTGATGACTTTGGATGTTGTAGACTTACCTGGTCATAGATCATGGCAGTGACTTTTTAGCAGAACTTTCTCACCATAACGTAAAGAGGTTTTGCCCATGTATGTGAGTAAAACCTTACTGTAGAGTTCAACTTTCGAATAAACTTTGAGTAACAGTTCTCTATTCTACTTGCAGTAAATAAAAGGAAACTTTTTAAACTTTTTTTTTGTTTACGCAAACATTTTGTAAAAAAGTGATGCACCTGTACATGTGGCATCTAGAATGTTTCTCAACACCAGACCTCAGGTACAGGTCGTCCATCCTTACCTTTCATTAAAGACTCTCAATATAAATGTAATACCTTATTGAGACTTTCCTTCTAGTAAAATCCTCACCAGGCTGCATGTCAGCATCTTGACCACTTGGTGGCCACATATAGATACATGTAGAATAAACAACTCCGGACAGAGTATCGCAAAATCATTTTTTTCCCAAATGGGTCCTCTCATAACACTCTTCTTAGAATATGTCAAGACAAAAAAAATAGTAAGGAAGACCATGTCTGTACCTCCAAATGGTGATGATATGAGAATCTCCCATGAAGAAAAGACCTACGATAATTAGAGGTGGTGCGAATTTATTTGCATGTCCCTTTCCATCGGCCACAACCGGAGAGAGATTATTGCCTCTTACCTGACATCACTCATAGCTCTTATTTTCATTACCAAGTCTGGCGTGACGTCACATTGGCATCACTCCACAGCGATGATATCACGCCAGGCGGGCTAATCAAAAGAAGAGTACGGATGCCGGCAGATAAAATGCGGTAGTACCTTCCCCATCCAGGGGCTACTGACCACTGGAATAGGACTTGTGACTAAATTGGCACCAACTCTAGTGATAATGCTTTTTACTAGAGATCAGCGAACCCGAACATAAAAGTTTGGCGTCTGTACCGGACAGTTAGTGTCTGCTGCTAAACGCCAAACACGGACTTTCCCCAGAAGTCCGTAGCAATGTTTGGAGTTCTGGGGGAAGTCTGTTGCAGAGAGAGGGATAGAAAGGATTTTTTTTCCAGCAAAGTTCGGGTCCCCATTCTTTTCAATGGGGTTCGGATTCTGGTTCAAGTTCGGGTACAATTCCCGTACCCGTGTAGTAGTTGTGGAGGTGATAGTCTGTCCCTGATACTAAGAAAGGTTAAGAATACGTTTCTGAAGTTAGGACCCTCTGGGGCTGCAGTTTGTTCTGTCTAGGGTTTCCTGTGACAGCCGGCCCAGGGAGGGAGGGGGAACTGAGTGCTAGTGTCAAGTGCAGGAAGTGAGCACAGTCAGTAGTGTGCAGTAATGCAGAAATGACCAGGCTCTATGGGGGCTGCAACAGTAGACATTGGCTTAGTATCCCGGACAGTGAATCGCCAGAAAATCACTTCGCAAGAGACACTTAGCCGGCTCGGTAACCTCGAGATAGTCGTCGGGGTTCTGGGGGCACATTCTGTCTGCAGAAGAAGTCAGGACTCAAGTACTCAGAGGCGGATAGAAATAGGATCCAGATATACTGTCATTGGTGAGGAAGAGTCTCTAGGGCTAGAGAAGAAAACAACAGAGAAGCTTCACCTAGATTGGGAACCAGAGCTGAGGTTGTATCCGGTACCTGTGAGAAAGATGAGAACCCGTTGGGCCTTATCCTTTATACCTGCCTGTAAATAGTGCCAGTAATGTTCTGGTTGTTTTTATGAACTCTATGTCCTCTGAATTGATTGCTGTGCTAGTTCCAGAAGAGGAATTCCTGGAGTCAGAAGAGGCTGGGTGGCCAGAAGTAAGTGATGAGCACCACATACACCGCAGCACACCAGAGCGAGAACAAACTTTGTCTGTAGGGTGGAAAGCGAGCATGGACTACAGCTCGCCCACGACTACCTCGTTTGGGCACCTTACACCCGAACCGAACTTTTGCATAAAGTTTGGGTCTCGTACTAGAGCCAAACTTCCACAGGTTTGCTCATGCCTACTTTACACCCAATTGAGATGTGTTCACATCATGGTGTGCACTGCGAAAGCTCCTATGGTACTATTAAGGGAAACAAGCTTTGACATATTACATTGTAAGATGTTGGATACTTTTCATAACCAGAATTACCAGATGTGTTTGTCAGCTGCTTACCCCCCTCCGGCAACAAACATACATGCTTGACCACCAAATTTTTTCTAGTTAGCAGAGAAAACAGGAAAATGGAACTCTGACCTCTACGATATGGGCCTGGAGGTACTTGAGGACTGGGGATGAGAAACATTGCATTAGGGTAGTGTAGGAGTAAAGCACGAAGGAGTCCAAGCACCAATAGAGGTCAACCAACTTGCATCCTCACCCTGAAACTGCCCAGGGCATGTATTTTATATATAGCAATTGGATTGTTCATTATTTCCTACATTTTTCCACTTGAGTTAAGGGATATGTTTTATATATCAGTGAAATAAACCTAAGGGCAATGTAAGCCGACTGATGATATGGATCCACGTTGGTGGATCTCTATGTATCAGTTATATGGCTGGTTTACCATGTGCCTAAAAGCATTTTCTTACAAAGACTGCTAGAGAATGGTGGTAGATTTACAAGGAGTAGGTGAACAATGATGCTGTAATTTGTAGTATAGTACTCAGGACTAAATGGGAAAGAGACAGGACAGGGCAATTGTCAGCTGCAATTTTACATATAATCTATCCATAGAAGCTGTTGTAGGTATAATCTGCTATAATTGGAGGTATAATAATATTAGCAAATACCTCCAATTAGAAATGTAGTACAGTTCTTCTGATTCACTATGTCTCTTACCTCATGTGCAGGGCATTGCAGGACCTTAGGTATCTATAGTTACGACCACTATAATAACAGCTAGTTAGCCACTTGCTTGTGGTCGTAACCATTAGAGATGAGCGAACCCGAACCCTAACTTAAAAGTTCGGGGTTCATACCAGACAGTTAGTGTCCGGTGCTAAACGCTGGACATGGACTTCTCCCGGAAGTCTGTTGTAATGTTCAGAGTTCCGGGGGAAGTCCAAGACGAGAAAGAGAGAGAATTTTCCCGCTCAAAAATTCCGATGCTCATTGTTTTCAATAGGGTCCGGGTTCCGGTTCAAGTTCAGGTATAGTTCTGGTACCCGAACCAAACTTTGGAATAAAGATCGGATCTGGTACCAGAACCCGAACTTACACGGGTTCACTCATCCTTAGTAACTATGGATACCTAAGGTCCTGCAATTCCCTGCACATGAGGAAAGAGACATAGCGAATCAGAAGAACTATTCTACATTTCTAATTGGAGGAATTTGCTAATATTTTATTAATACACCTTCTACATACTGGGATAGGATCAAAAGAGTATGTCCTTTTTTTTTTTTTTTTTTTAATTGCCCCGAGTTTTAAAAAATTCTCCCTCCGGTCTCAAGAACTTGTCAGGGCTGATGCATGGACAAAGAAGGGAGCTGGCTTAGCTATGAAAATGTTTGGTCCAGTGGGCGGTCCTATCAGTGACTGACAGCTTTCTTTGTATACAGAGGTAGCTTTCAGTCACTGATAGGACCGACCACTGGACCAAACATCCCAGAAACAGCAGAGGATTAAATAATTAAAGCCCAGGTTATGTGGAATCTTTTCTTACAAAATTATATATCCATCTGCTCCGCTCGCCCTGCTCTATGACATGGTGCCTGCAGATTGGATGGCATTTTCATGGTGACAGGTTCCCTTTAAGCTCATTAAAGAATAATACTTTAACCTGAACTGCCCTTTTAATTACCCTCTTTGTTGCCATTGGCTATCATAAAGTTCTTATTGTACCATAGACACAATCTTAGGGGGCCATGTAACCCATATTAAGAAGAGGGGCACCCGTTAACCTGGACCTGGATGGGGTGCAGATCATAGAGGGAGTGCATTTAGCTGCAATGCCCCCCCATGGAGAAAGGTGGACGATTCCTGGTTCATTTGTTCTGCATTTTATTGGGTGGTCAGAGCTCGTATCAAGATGTAATCTTCAATTATAATGCAATTTTGGCAAACATGGTGGAAGACAAGCTTGAATGCTGGATGGGTGCACCAGGACCTGATGTTGTTGGTGGTTATGACTGTGGGTCCCATTAAAAACGTTCCAAGTGTTTTCTCTTCTTGGATCCCATATTTTCTGTATACAACTGTCCATGGAGTGTGGGTTCCTCCATGAAGCACCAGAACGTTATCAAACATGGCATGGAGTAACTCAATCAACGGTCAGGCAATCTTTTCATTCCATGTGAGCTTGGACATGGACAATGGTTATAACTTCACTTACTGAGATTAATGGATATAGTCACCTTTGGATGTTTCTTTTTTCTTAAACACTTGTATTTGTGGCTGAAAATACTTTTTTCTTATAGGTTTTGTTTAGAAAAAAATGAGCTGCTTGGTTTCTACAGCCTATATGTATAACAGTACATACCTGATTGCAAAATGAGTTACCAGTGAATCTGTCAGTGAGCTCTTCTGATGGCAGGGTCTGTGATTCTCATTGCTCTTCTCTTGAATTATTTTTTGCTGCTATATGACAAGTTGAAAGAATTTTGTATAATTCAGCTTAGAAGATCATTCAGTTGAAGAGGAATACGAGTTACAGCCCTGCCATCAGAGAATCTCATTTATTCTGCAGTCTCCTATATACTATGATGCATAGAGGATGTACAAACCAAGCAGTACAAAATTTTAATCAATCCATGTTGCAAAACTGTGTTTTCAGCCAAAAAATACATGCTTTTAAATTAAATTTGTCAGCAGGTTCTTGCTATGTAATCTGAGAACACCATGATGTAGAGGCAAAGACACTGATTCCAGCAATATATCACTTACTAGTCTGTGCTTTGCTGTTTCAATAAAATCAGTAGGAGATTATCACTATCGGACTAGATGTTTTGTGCCTCCTGGTCCAACAACGCCCCCACCACTGATTAGCAGCTTTCTATCAATATATAATGTACACTGAAAGCAGCCAATCAGTGGTGTGGGCGGGCTTATACAGAGCTCAGCATTCTGAGCTCTGCTAGCTCTGCAGCAGAGAAAACTGTGATTCTATAACAACTTCTGCACCCAGTAAACTAACATTGGAATCAGGGTTTCTATTCCTACATCATGCTGCTGTCAAATTACATTAAGAAAAAACTGTTGACAGATTTCTTTAATTAAAAATGAAGCCTCAAAAATTGTTTAAACCCCTTAAAGAAGACCCTTAAAGAAGACCTTTCTCTGGAACTTTTAATCTAAACTGAGTATGGCACTCATTCTAGAAGTTTTTCTATCTTTTGTGTTCCTCCATTTAAAAGATATTCTTTTCCAGTAATTAAGAGCTCCCAACTGAGCTTATAACGCAGAACTCTCCTGTTGCTTTTTCTTCTCTATCTGGCCAATCAAAACATGGCCAAATCATAGAGTGGAAAAATCAAACACCCACCTAGAAGGTCACAGCTGCAGCCTGGCTCAACATGCTCTCCTTCGCTGAGATTTGTCTCCTGCAAGCACACTAAAAACTCCACAGTCACCTGTCCCTTCCTGCTATTGGAGTGCTGGTGCTCAGCAGAAAAGCAACACAGTGCACTGCCCATAACATAGTCTGGTCCAGTGCTGCAACTCTAAAGTGTTGCTACTCTCCTGTGCTCTGGCTCTCCAACACTCCTGCGTCTCCTGTGCTCCGGCTCTCCAACACTCCTGCGTCTCCTGTGCTCTGGCTGTCCAGCACTGCTGCCCTCCTGTGCTTCAGCTCTCCAATACTCCTGTTCTTCTGTGCTCTGGCTCTCCAGCACTCCTGCTCTCCTGTGCTCTGGCTCTCCAGCACTGCTGCTCTCCTGTGCTCTGGCTCTCCAGAACTCCTGCTCTCCTGTGCTCTGGCTCTCCAGCACTGCTGCCCTCCTGTGCTCTCACTGCTGCTCTCCTGCGCTCCGGTTCTCCAGTGCTCCTGCTCTCCTGTGCTCTGGCTCTCCAGCACTGCTGCCCTCCTGTGCTCTCACTGCTGCTCTCCTGCGCTCCGGTTCTCCAGTGCTCCTGCTCTCCTGTGCTCTGGCTCTCCAGCACTGCTGCCCTCCTGTGTTCTCACTGCTGCTCTCCTGCGCTTTGGTTCTCCAGTGCTCCTGCTCTCCTGTGGTCTGGCTCTCCAGCACTACTTCCATCCTCTTCTCCAGTGCTCCTGTTCTCCTATGCTCTGGCTCTCCAGCGCTGCTGTCCTCCTATGCTCTGACTCGCTAGTGCTGCTGCTTTCCTGTGTTCTCCAGTGCTCCTGCTCTCCTGTGCTCTAGCTCTCCTGCACTACTGCTTTCTTGTGCTTCGGCTATCCAATGCTGCTCCTCTCCTGTGCTCCAGTTCTCCAGTGCTCCTGATCTCCTGTGCTGTGGTTCTCTAGTGCTGCTGCAATCCTGTGCTCTGGCTCTCCAGAGATCCTGCTTTCCTGTGTTTCAGCTCTCCTATGTGCTCCGACTCTCCAGCACTCCGTCTCTCCATCACTACTGCTCTCTTGTGCTCTAGCAATGCAGCAGTCATGCTCTCTTGTGCTCCGGCTCTCCAATGCTGCTGCTCTCTGTTTCTATGGTTAAACAGCCTTGCTGCTCTCATGTGCTTTGGCTCTCCAGTGCTGCTGCTCTAGTGTGTTCCTGCATTCCAAAAGCAGGAAGGGACAATATTGTAGAGTTGGCATTCTCGGGATGGTCTCGGAAAACAACTCGTCTTAGGAGAGCACACTGTGCCAGCCTTCAGCTGTGACTTTCTCTGTGGGCATTTGCTTTTTCCCTTCTATAATATACAATATTTTGAATTGCAATCCTCATAGAGGAGAAAAAGCAAATTACCATAAAGAATTTATGTGAAGTATATTCAGCTGGTTGAAGAGAAAATTTGCATATTAGGCACTCTTTATTACCAGGGTAGGTGGGCATAACTTTGGAAAGAAAACTGTCTCAGAATCAGTAGAGCGGCACCAATTGAAGGAAGTACTCAGCCTAAAAAATCCAATGAAAAGTCCTCTTTAAAGTCCCATTCTAGCACTTTTTATTTCATTATTCATTAGCTATCATTTATGTAAGCACAGTGCATGCACTAATATACTTGCCGGTTGCAGTCTTCTGCCGTTCCCAGCTCTGCTCCGATCCCGCTTCTACATCATGTGACCGCAGCTCTTTCTTGCAGGCTCTCACTTACATTCCTCTTGTAACGTAAGTCTATGAGGGCCTTGTTCAGAGTCTTCCAGATTTTTATTCAGAAAATGACTTCCTGTTCACACAGAAGATGCTGTAGTGAGCCAGGTAGTCACAACTGCAGTTACATGGTCAAGAAGTGGACCGGAGCATCGCTTGAAACGGCAGAAGACCGCGATAGGTAATTATTTTAATGCATGCACTGTACATTACTTACTGATATCTAACGGATAGTGAAAAAATCCAGCTGGAGTGGTACTTTAAGGGATGTGGTGTCATCAATTAGAATTTGGAGATTGCCTCAATTTACATTTTGGTATTGTGCCAGTTCTCATCCTCATGCATTACCCTTGTAGTTCTGTAGTGAGTTGTCTGACCTCTACTGCTGGAAAGTTTTCGGAGCGAGCGTCCAAATTTTTGAAAAATTAGGTAGCACGTTGGCTAAAGGTCGCGCCGATTTTCTAGAAACTAAAAAACCTAAAGAAGAAGATTGCACGACTAATAAAAATAACTTCTAACCAATCAATTTCAAGAAATGACAGACAAAACCGGAGATTTTTTTTTTGTAAGAGTGTCATCTTTTCTATTTCTCATTGCAGTTCACCTCTTTCAGAAAACAATCATTCAGTGAAGAAAGAAACCAACCCCAAAAACAACATAGAATTCTTTTTCTTTTTGTTTTTTTTTAAACAAAATAAAATGAAATAATAGAAAACGACCTTTTTTTTTTTTTTTTTTCTAAAACCCATGATTAATACCTGGTATTATTTTTTAACCCTTTAGCAGGACCTAGGAAAGACAAGCAAGGTCTTGCAATGTGTGCCTTACCGGCTGCCAAAGGGTTAAGCTCTAGGTATATATTTATATATTTATATAGATGTTTATTTCTCATATATTTAATTTTCTTTCTCTCTCTTTACAGCAGACGTTGCAAATATAGAAATTTTTGTATCTGTACAGTGTAATAGTGATCACAGTTTTGAATGCAGCTGTAGGTGTTAGATGGGAGCCTTCTGGTAGGCAAAGTCTGCACTGGAAGACTCAGTTGAAGTACAAATTAACATTAACGAAAGGAGTTTTTTTTTTTCTTTTTTTACTGTCTATTCCAGTCTTGTTGCTGTTTTTTCGTTGATTTTTTTTTTTTTTTGTCCTGCAGTGATGAAGGGATAGAACAAAATTTCACACGAGTCAAACCACGCAAGTCAGAATATGAGATAACATGCGATAATGCGTACAGAGTCCCGACCACTCCCTACTATCTCTCGTCTCTTTATTTTTACTTGATTTTTTTTTCACTTCTTTTGTTAAAAAAAAAGTAATTCCTCTTCACAGTTTTAGCGTATATTTTTTTGTTTGTTTGTTTCTGATTTGGTGCATATGCTCGTGTTTTGTTTTTTTTTCGAGTCGATTCACTATTTAAGTTTTTAAGCCGTTGTATTGTTTTTTACTTTTCCTAGATTAGATATAATAGTTTTGTTCATTTTTTTTTTTTCCATCCGTAAAGACAGTTTTGAGTAAAAAGTAGCTGCTGCTAAGTTTGAGTTTGGTCCTGTTAACCTCTTTACCGCTAAAGAGACCTACAGAGTCTGTGTACCCACAATGCTCTGCTGGGCACTCTTCCTAGGACTGGGGTTAAGGTTATGAAAGAAAGAGTTAAGTCACGAGTAGCTGGAGGCAAAGGGAAGAGGTGAGGACTCAGGACTTGTGCTGGGCAGAGACGCCCTTCCAGTAGTCTAGGATGTCATGGAGATCCTCATCTTTGGCAAACTGGACCTTTTTGCGCAGGGCATGGCCGGCTGCCATGTACTCTTCCTCTTTGTGGCGTTTACGGTGCAGTTTGAAACGTTCCCAGATGCTGTGGGAGGGTTTGCACGAATACTCTGGACTGGACGTGTAGCTCAAATTGTGGTAGTGAGGGGAAAGTTGGGAATAGGCCAGTTCTCTTGGACGGGGTCGAGTTAAAGGTTCCAGTATGGAGGTTTTGCGACCTACAAGGTTTTCATGTTGAGTCATTGACTGCTGTTGTTGCTGCTGTTGCTGCTCTCCTTGATGTGAGCCCGGATAGGAATGCCGGTGCTCGGTATACTGGCGGATCTTTTCAGCTTCTGCTCTTAAGATGGCAGCAGCTGGGGTCACAGTGAGGATGGTATCAGCAGTTGGAGAAGTCTTCTCTATATACTTCGTTTCGGATTTATGTGCGGACCCTTCAGAACGAAATGACCTTGGGCTGCGGATTGACCCACTGGAAGATGTGCTAGAGCGTTTCGGAGGTGCTTCCATGCTGTGATGCCTCTGTAGGGGATGGGTGTAACTTTCTTTATATACTGGTGAAAGAAAGCCGTGTTTGCTGGGAATCTGTTCCGATATTAAGACCAATTGAGGCTCGGCTGTAGAAACAGCTCCCGACTTTACGCCTTGGAATGAAGTTGTCTCTGACTTCAAGGCATCTATACAATTATTTATGATCTGGTTGACCTTATCTACTTCCTTAGCAATAGTGGATATCTCTGCCACAGAACTCTGAGTGTCTGGTGGCATGGACAGTTCACAGTCTCTTCTCTCAGGTTGATCACCAGTTCTTACCTCCATGTAATTCCCCTTGGTGGCTTTAGGTGTTTCACTGGTTTCTATCAATTTGTACTGTTCCACTTCCCCCACAGAAGGCAAATAAGGGATGCGGGACATTGACTCCGGACCCATCATCTGCCCTTGGGATAGTTGACTTATACTAGGTGTCTCCATTTCAGGACCATATTTAAGTTCAATGATTGTTTTCTTCATACTACCACCTGCTTTTTTGTGCTTTTCCTCTTTTTGGCGCCTTTTGCGCAGGCAGTAGTATACAATACCTAGGATTATTACCATACCAAACAGGCAGCCAAGAATAGTCATAATATAGTGAGTGGCGGTGGATGGGGTAGGCACATGTTCTTGTTTGGTATGGCTGCGAGTGTAAAAGGCTATGCAGGTGTGGTTGAACCTGAGAGAATTTCGAATAGAGGCGACACAGTAAGTGTAATTTGTGTTGGGTTTCAACCCATCCAAATTTATGGATTCTTTCTCTGTCTTCAGGAGCCGAATGTCAGTAAAGAAGCTATTATTGTATTGGACCAAAATGTACACCTTGCTGTAAGGATATGGTATTTTGGCCACCAGAACGGCATCAGAATGGGTTTCTGTGTTCAGGTTCACACTGAGGCTGACTTTGGAATTAGAGGGAGTAGTGTAGACATTAATAAGGGGTGTAGTTCCATCTCCCGAAAAACAGTCTTCTTCAGAACATGGGCTTTCAGGTGGGCCAGTGGTGGCTTGGTACCTTGGAGACATCATATGCGGCATCATGGTATAGGACCCATCTGTGCAGAGAGATGACAGCATGCCAAGTGCATTGCGATAACTGGATCGACCTTGACCCAGCAAAAAGTAGCCTGTGTAGTCCGGCGGAGAATCGCACTGCATGCGGTCGAAAGTACGAGTCATGTTAGTGAATATATCTAACCACTTTAGGAAGCCCAGTAGCTCGCATGAGCAATAGAAAGGATTACTGTACAGTTCACACACAGTCAGTTTACTGAGGCCAACAAAGGTATTACTGTCCAGCCTCTGGATTCTGTTCATCGATAAGTCAATGTTCATAATGTTTGGGCACTCCCAAAAGGCATTAGGAGTCACAGTTTCAATTAGGTTTGCCTGGAGGTAGAGATACTCCAACTTTCCCAGTCCCCTAAGAATCCCCTCCGTCAGATTTCGTAATCTGTTATACCCAAGCTGGAGCACCTGCAAATTGAACTGACCGGCAAAAGCTCCATCTTCTATGTAGGACACTTCATTCTTAGTGAGGTTGAGGTACGTTAAGTTGCCAAATCGGCTAAGTGAAGAGTAGTGGACGCTCTTTATTTTATTCTCATTGAGTCTTAGGTCCACTATGGTGCTATTAATGTGCTGTGGTATAGACTCATAAGGTGGCTGATTCTGACTGCAGATAGCAAGCCAAACAAAACCCTTGTCACCTTCGATCAGCCAGCAGTCCGCTTGTACTTTGCCTGTGTAGAAAAGTGCAAACAGAACAAACATCCATAAACAGAGAGCTGGCATTACAAATCCTCTGTGCCCGGCCATGGTGAATGATGCCCAAGCGTGGAGACTCCTCAGTACGTTCTAGTATTTTACAATACGGCAATTTATAATGTGAAGGACAAGCCTCCTTTTTTCACTTTTCTCCTCATCAGTACAGCATTGAGGTTGGATCCCAAGTCTTTGCCAGGGGAAGACCATCGACAAGTAGTAGCACAGTCTAGGCTGCAAGAACGTTGGAAGCAAATTCCTTGTGCATATTGGGTGCTAAATTGGGAGTCATTGAAGAAAAAGACACATTCGCTGGTCAGGCTGGTCTTCAAAGGTAACAGATCTATTGTCTGCAGTTCAATCCCATCCTGATTCTGCATCACATTTCAACGTCTGGTCAAGATTCTTCTTAGAAGTTGACATTTTTGTAGATTTCACGATTCTTCCTAAAAACAAAAAGACATATTAATACAAAAATCTTTTTTTGCTTTAAGCAATACATTTGTGTTACAGGGTTTTCAGGCTAATAGTAGGTTATTCTGCTGCTTAAACTACTAGTGATCAGTAATAGTGGTCAGAGGAACATACAGCTAGTGTTCAATCATCCTGCAGTGGCCCTGCAGGGGAAATAAAGTCTTGCATGTCGCCCTTTAAAATCAATAACCTATAAGAATTAGACACAGACGGTAGGACCATCTTTCCTTCCGAACAACTCTGCATCCATACAGGTTACCCGTGTAATACACTAGTCCCTGGATAAACTATTATTGAACTTTCATATTTTTTGTAAAACCACCTTTAAGAATATGTTATGGAAAAAATACTATCAATGTTTCTTTATTCTTTTTAGTTCAGGGTGGTGGTGGGTGATAAATGTAGGAAATCCTTCTTGCACATGATGGATGACCAGATTGAAACAGGACATTTTAAATTCTGGATTTTCAGTTTTAGTCCCATAGATAGTTGACCTGCTAGGATTAGCTGAAGCATCACTCTTGTTCATTGGAGGTGCCTGCTTCTACAGTTTACCAGCAATCAAGCAGCTCTATTTGAGAATCAATCTGACTCTCTAGTGCCACCCATTGAAAGTAGGTACCCATTTTAGGGATTCACGCTCTCAGGTAGGCATTAGGTAGTGTTCACACAGGCAATGCGTTTTTTCCAAACGTACAGTTTTATTGCTTTTGTAATATTCCAAGTGATTCAAAGCCAAAACAGCCACATCAGGGCACAAAGGTATAACAGCAGATAAACAGTTCATTCAGCAGGCACATAAATGTCAGTGCGGGCTCACCCGAAAAGATTACAGTCCTTTCTCCCAGAGCAAACGTAATACACAGAAGAGGTACGGTCCTACCATCCTCGGTATCACCTTAAGCCTGAGCTCCAGGAGCTTCCAGCACCGAGCATAAGTGTTTAACTCCATGCACAGTTCATAATGAATAGTCAGTAGCTTCCACATGTTACTCTGCAGCTCCTACACACAGACTGCTCAGCTTTCCTAGCCGACCCTTGCAGTCTCCATTCAGAGAGAGATTCTGGCTTGTCTCTCTTTCAGCAAAGCTCACATTTTGGCTGTTCACTCTCTCACCAGCTTCAACACACTCCACTCTGCTCAACATTCATCACATTGACACAATGGTGAACACATTTACTGGTTGTTAGTCAAAGCTAGCCAAGTGCATCTAAATTAAGACCTGCAGTGATAGAATTTAACCCTGTCCTACCTGGCTTTGCTATACCTATAGATCAATGACTAACATTATAATAAGCTTTGCCACATAATTTAGCTAAACCAGACCACAAACTGCTGTTGTAAAGTTCTGGACCCTCATCAGAGCAAAGACTTTGACAAGGGTCTAGCTTGAATTGTTGTTTGTTTACCTTCCTCTTTTGTGGAGATCACAAAACTGTTGTAGGGAAACTTATATAGACAGGCAATGGTCTCTGAAAAAAAGATATTCAAATTAGCTCCCCTCTAAGAAGACAAAAATTAGCTATCTAGTGGTACCCATTAGCGAAAGCTACCCTATAAGCCAACGTCTGACTCTTCAACAAGCTTTGCCACATGACTTAGGATATTTAGCCAAACCAGAAAGCCAATTTAGGATATCCTCAAATGGAGTTTTTTTTAGCAAATCTAGTAAAAAATCCTCCCCCAAAACTCTTTTAAAAACGCTTTGAAAACTCTGCCCATTCATTTCTATGTTAACGTGAAAAAAAAAGGTGCATGTCGCTTCTTAGAAGCTGATCCTGATGGAATCCACTTGCAAATAGGCTCTGTCCGATCAAAATGCAGCAAAAAACACACAAGGAAGAAAAAAACTGCTCCAAAACCTCCTCAGGAAAAGAAAAAACGCCTCCAAAAAATCACCCCAAAATAAGCATTTTCTAAAGTGGGTTCTACTTGAAATACTCATTGGATTTGTCAGCGTCATAAGATCCTCATGAACAGCCTAAAAGCCCCCATACATTTTAGAATGGGTTTGGGATGTGTTTGGGGGCCCTTGACAAATGATGTCGGGAGAGTGCAGAATCTGGCGTATCCGATTTCGGACTTTGGATCCTTTTTATTTCTAGAGATGCCACCATCAAAGATGTCATAGAAAACACAGGCGCTGTTGGCCAATCACGGAACGGAACAGAGGTACCGGGTGAGATAGATGCCGGACAAACTATCATTCAGCTGACAGCTAAGTAATGTGTAAAGGGGCTTTAGTCTTCCTACTCCCGCATGGTGGTCGCCACAAGAAAACCTGTAGCCTCTACACTTGTGTCGGAGCTGTACTATCAGGCACAGGATGTTCCAACTTAGACTTGGGTGCAGCTACTTCTAAAAAACCCCTTTCTGAAATTCTGTAATATATTCTGAAACATCTTGCCGTCCATTTAACGGTCGTAGCTAAAGTATTATATTAACCGGTAAAGTCTCCTGTGGGAAGTCTAGCACCTGGCACATTAAAATAAAATGACATTATACAGCATGCAGTTAATGAATTGTGAGCTGCGTGACCTTGGTTGGGACCTCCACGTCCCCTAAATATGCTTAATCCCTAACATCACAAAATTGAGTTAGGCAGCTCGCCTCTGTCTTCATGCTGCTTTTTCTCTTTCACCCAAAATGACTTTTCTTGCCATAGAAAGTAGTGTAATAAACACATTTTATCAGGACCAGAGTTTAATTTCAACTCATTAGAGCAAGCAATTTGACGGTTATTTGCTCTCCAAAGTGTGAATGAAATGGCGGCATTAAGAAAGAAGAGACATGAGAAAGCTAATCTCACAGTTTACTGCAATGCTGTGACATGCCTGGGGACCAGAGACTCGGTTTTAGGCGCGAGGATGTTTCTTTCATGTGTCTGCTTTGTTGATGCATAAATACTCACAGGAGAGGTTCAACTTTTCCGGGAACACAGCCATTCGCATGCGCACACGGCTTCTACTCGTGTCAACACAGGCTGGGACAATCCTTGCGTTTTGGAATGAAATGGCAAAAAAGACGAGAGCCCCTTATGGCTCCATTTTATGGGCAGAGGCGGCCAAGGACAGCAGATGGCCCCTGAGCAAGAACAGTTCGGCCACTTACTTCCAAGAGCTCATCCAGGAACCCTGAAGAACTAGAGAGTGTTGGCCCATTATCTCCAAGAGCTCATCCAGGACCCCTGGAGAAGAAGAGAGTACAGACCTATTATCTCAAAGAGCTCACCCTGAACTCCTGAAGAAGAAAAGAGCATGGGCCCATTATCTCCAAGAGCTCATCCAGGACCCCTGGAGAAAAAGAAAAGAGAGTATGGGCCCATTATCTCCAAGAGCTCATCCAGGACCCATGGAGAAAAAGAGAGTACAGACCTATTATCTTAAAGAGCTCATCCTGAACTCCTGAAGAAGAAGAGAGTATGGGCCCATTATCTCCAAGTGCTCATCCAGGACCCCTGGAGAAAAAGAAAAGAGTGTATGGGCCCATTATCTCCAAGAGCTCATCCAGGACCCCTGGAGAAAAAGAAAAGAGAGTATGGGCCCATTATCTCCAAGAGCTCATCCAGGGCCCCTGAAGAAGAAAATATGGGCTCATTTTCTCCAGGAGCTCATCCAGGGCTCCTGAAGAAGAAGAGATTATAGTCCTATTATCTCCAAGAGCTCATCCTGGGCCCCTGAAGAAGAAGAGAGTATGGGCCCATTATATCCTAGAACTCACCATAGATCACTCATGTCTCTCCAGCAATCCACCACTAAGGAGCAATGAAATTAATTTGTTGATTTGCTTAAGTTCAATCTAAGACAATAGGATGATGGCAGTTGCCTTCAAGGTGGTTATTCGGACCCCTAACCTACTGAGCCATAGTGCCAGATAGTTGCGCATATTTTTAAGTCCACCCCTTGGCCTTGGTGCCATACTGCACTAAGGGCTTTGTAATGCAATAGGGTGAAATCTTTGTGCACATCTACATGTGACACATGTCTAGGATTCATTATTGCTTCTTTGCAGATTTTGTGATAGATCTGAGCCTAAAGGTAATCTCACAACATACAACTATTCCATTGCCACGCATAAGGTGAAATCCTCGCCAAATCTGCATAAAAATCTGGAATTTTGATGTGGATTTGCCAAAGATTTCACTCTATGACAAGGTTAGAAATCTGTAGGGAAAATCTAAGTCATAAATTGACATGGAAGTGATATAAAATTGCCACTTTAGATCAATTTTCACTATAGGTTAACTTTCTGCAGCATGAGGATAACATTTTATTAAAATTTCATCCACTTTGCTTCTACCGTAATATACTGTGGAGATCCGGATGAAAAAAAACGCAGCATATCTGTTAGATGTGAACATACCACCATAGCATGTCTATTGGTTTCCTAGTGCTTCTTACAAAATGGAGCAGTATTACATGCAGATTTGTTGCGGTTTTTGTTATGAATTGTCAACTAATTTCACCCTATGCTTTGCAAAGGTAGTAATGTAGAGTAAAAATCCACAGCATAGGACCATGTTCCTATGTTTGAAAACGTTGCATTTGTCCGGATGCATTATTTTTCGGCAGCAAAATACGCAAGAGCAGAGCAATTTGCTCTTGCTATTGCGCTTTTGCTACTTTTTTTTGTTGCATTTCCCATTTTTGATGCAGCATTATTTAGGGAAGAAACGCTGGATGCTCTATTCCAAAACCAGAAACACCTGTCCTTGGGATATTGTCTGGGGCTCATGCTCTATTAACTTCAATGTAGCGAAGCTGCAGCACTTGACACAAATAGAGATGAGCAAATTGATTCGATGTGAATTGAATTCGTGTTGCATCTTTAGCAATTTGCTGAACTCGGCAATTTCAAACAATTTGCTATTTGCTTCAAGCAAATTGCCTAAAAAAGGATCACCATCATTTTAAATATTGCAGAAGACTGGACCGAGCAGGCTCCCCCATAATATCTTGCAGCTATCAAATCACATGGCATAGCACAGCCAATCAGAAGGAACTATGATAGCCTGTATAAAAACAGAAGCGGGGAATGCAGCAGCCACTTGTAGTGAATTTCGATAGTGATAGGACGTCACAGCTAAGCCATAGAGATCGGAAGAAAACTTTATAAAACACTGAAGAAACAGTATCGATAGTGTGTGAAAGTATAATAGTGAAGATTATTATGTGATGAACAGACTGTTACAAACAGTTGTCATCCACTTACCCATAACTATATACAGGTGCATCTCACAAAATTAGAATATCATCAAAAAGTTAATTTATCTCAGTTCTTCAATACAAAAAGTGAAACTCATAAAGTCATTAAAAACAGAGTGATCTATTCCAAGTGTTTATTTCTCTTAATGTTGATGGTTATGGCTTACAGCCAATGAAAACACAAAAGTCATTGTCTCAGTAAATTAGAATACTTTATAACAACAGCTTGAAAAATGTTTTTATAATCTGAAATACTAGCCTACTGAAATGTATGCTCAGTAAATGCCCTCAATACTTGGTCGGGCTCCATTTGCATCAATTACTGCATCAATGCGGCAATGTGGCATGGAGGCGATCAGCCTGTGGCACTGCTGAGGTGTTATGGAAGCCCAGGTGGCTTTGATAGCAGCCTTCAGCTCGTCTGCATTGTTGGGTCTGGTGTCTCTCATCTTCCTCTTGACAATACCCCATAGATTCTCTATAATAGATTCTCTATGGGGTTAAGGTCAGGCGAGTTTGCTGCCAATCAAGCACAGTGATACTGTTGTGTGTAAACCAGGTATTGGTACTTTTGGCAGTGTGGACAGGGGCCAAGTCCTGCTGGAGAATGACATTTCCATCTCCAAAAATCTTGTCAGCAGAGGGAAGCATGAAGTGCTCTAAAATGTCCTGGTAGACGGCTGCGCTGACTTTGGTCTTGATAAAACACAGTGGACCTACACCAGCAGATGACATGGCTCCCCAAACCATCACTGATTGTGGAAACTTCACACTAGACCTCAAGCAGCTTGGATTGTGGCCTCTCCACTCTTCCTCCAGACTCTGGGACCTTGTTCAGTGTGTCAATGACTGCCTTCTGGACATCTGTCAAGTCAGCAGCCTACTGAAACAGATTAAAGGACCTTTTTAAACTCTTAGGAAGTCTTTGCCGGTGTTTTTTATTATTCTAATTTACTGAGATAATGACTTTTGTGTTTTCATTGGCTGTAAGCCATAATCATCAACATTAACAGAAATAAACACGTGAAATAGATCACTCTGTGTGTAATGACTCTATATAATATATGAGTTTCACTTTTTATAATGAAAAACTGAAATAAATTAACTTTTTGATGATATTCTAATTTTGTGATATGCACCTGTATGTTGAGGACATTCACTTTGACTTTACTGAGGGCTCATATCTGAAGTGTATCAGTTTTATCCGTGTTTGTCATGAATAGCACCCAAAACTAGTATAGTCTATAGGGCTGTTCCAAAATCATGGAGTCATGTCCGCTATTGATCCGAGCATCAGTTGAAAATTGACAATTCAAGGCTATAGGTTCGTGAAAAAATCAGATGGCACTCGGATGCCATGTGAGTGCTATTTGTTTTTCATGGACGGCTAGATAGGAGAAGGTATAGAAACTTTTTTTTCTCATCTGAGAAAATCTAATGAAAAACACTGATGAATCTCGGACGAGAAAAATCACTGGTGTTTGAATGAGCCCTAAGAGTGTGTTTCCGATAAACAGCTGGAAAAGGATTGGATACAGTCCTAGGAGACATCAGTGTCATACTCTTCTTTTTAAGACAATTAGAGTCTTTTGCAATAGTTTCAATTCACTGTAAATCGAATTTTGGGGAAAAATTTTGCAAAGTTAAAAAATTTGAATTCTAAAAGATTTTCTCGGCCGATGAACGGGTGTGGCGCTGTTTCTGGAAGAACACAGTCATTACCCATAATTCCTGCTTTGTCTACATTTAAAATGATCTCTCACGTTAAAAAGGTTTTTCATTGCCTCCAGATACCATTACATTATTTGGCTTCTTAATTGGCTCAACATCTACCCAGTGTGGAAATTCGTATGCAGCAGGTGGGGAGTTAAAAACTGTTCCTCTCTGACCCGCTCATTGTTTTGCCATTTGAAACAAAATGGAAGAGTTATCGAAGCCAAGAAGGAAAGAAATTAAAATGATGAATTACAAATTATAAATGTTTAATCAGGCATACACAAAGAGGGGCCATTTATATATATATATATATATATATATATATTTTTTTTTTATTGCTAAAAGGCACCAAATGTTAAACTGAACGCGGGGTTATCCATTTGCCTGCAATAATTCAAGCAGACAGCTCTGAGATGACACAGAAAACATTTATTAATGATGAAATTTACCCGAAACTGCTCGGTGTACATTCATCAACTGTCAGGTACCGGAGGAGGGTAGGAATTGAGATTCCAAACATGTAATGAATTATATCACTGTGGATAATTTTACGCTCCAGGGTGGCTTTACATTGTCACGTGATTCCAAAAACATTGGTCTGGAGAAGGGCTAATTAAAGGGGTTGTCCACTACTAGGACAACCCGTTTCTGAACTAAATGTTTGGCCCCGATAAAATAAAAAAGCCTATACTCCCCTCCCGTGCCGGAGCCATTCCAGGGGTGTCCGCACTCGCGATCCCGGGACGTGACCAATCAGCGCTGGCGTCACAGTCCCCGCCTTCGGACAAATCGTACATGAAGAGGAAGTCCGGGCTCCAGCAGCTCTCTGACTTCCTCTTCATATTCAATTCGAGGAGGTGGGAACAGTGACACCAGCGCTGATTGGGTGCTCACGTCACGTGTCACAACAACTGCATGGGAGCGCTGGGGAGAGCGAGTGCCGACACCAGCGGGAACGGCACCGGCATGGGAGGTGAGTATAAGCTTTTTTATTTTATCGGGTCCAAGCGTGGAGTATGAGAAGGAGCTGTCGTAGTGGACAACTTCTTTAAGATGGGTGGATTAGTGCTTCCTGTATGTAGCACCCAGCATGGGCTCTTCAGTGATCTTACACAATAGTGTCTATCACCACCAGAAGGCAGGGCTCATTCAGACATCCTTTCATCACATATGTGTTCTATCCATGGTTTTCACAAATAGAACATGTAGCCATTATAGACTAAGGCCATGTTGATATTCCCTAGGAGGGACCGATTGTCTGCAACATAAATGGAGATATCCATTTTCGATCCATGGATAAAACTTGCCAATGTAGGTCAATGGGTCTACGACATCCATGCACAATCTGCGTGGTGTCCGTTTTAGACTGTTCAATGGATAGAAGAAGGACTTTTTTTTGCATTCGAGAAAAATGAAAAAGTGAAATAAAAAGCTAAAGAATACAATGGTCTTTACCGTATGTTGTTTCCTTCTTCTCTTGTTTTGTTTAGTGAGCTACTGTATATTCAATTATCCACTGGCTCTTTACTATGTCTCACGAAGACCCCTATTGAAAAAAAAGACGCTGGGCCAGCGATCAACTGACTTATCTATCCCCTTGTGATCAGCTTTCATCACTGGGAGAAACCATGCTGCAGGGAAAATGTTTCATCACATGCCAATAGATATGAGCATTTTGATTCTTCTGCCCTGGTCCGATCCTCCATGAAAGTCAGTCTTTACTACTGCGCCTGATATCTTCAACCCGGTATCTTGGGTGCCTAATATGCGACTACGGTATATTGGATGCTGAGCTGAGGAGACTGAGTGCAAAAGTGAAGTCTCTATGCCATAGAGGACCAAACTGGGCACTGGACCAGGGCAGCGCAAATCAAATTGCTCATCTCTACATACCAGTATTCAATTTTAATGCAATGTATTATTCACCAGGTCAGGGTCCTCCCTTCAAGATGTCCATATATTTAAATATGGCATATGGACAGTAGTTGTCTTTGTGAGATTACCTTACTCTAATCTGTGCTGCTGGACTCAAAAGCAGATGCTATGGTGCTAACTATGTAGTTATGATTATGACCAGTGGCATAACTAGAATCCCATGGACCACAGTGCAGATTTTGGACCTTGTCCCCCACCACCATGTTGGTAAGATATATGGCCCTTTTATAGCTTTCTTGTTCTTAAAAAGGCATACATGTTCACCCTCCATGTGATGGTATCCCCACCCTGGCACCTTCCCGTAGTAATATCCCCTGTCCTGGCCACCATACTGTCATAATGTCTCTCATCCTAGGCCCCTTCCTGGTATAATGTCCCCCATCCTGTGCCTCTTCCTGGTATAATGTCCCTGTCCTGGGCCTCTTCCTGGTATTATGTTCCCCTTCCTGGTATAATGTTCCCCTTCATAGTATAACCTCCCTCATCCTGGGCTCTTTCCCGGTATAATGTACCTTGTCTTTGGCACCTCACTGTAATAATGTCCCCATCCTGACCCTTTCCTGTAACAATGTCCCCCATCCAGGTATAATTTCCCTCATCATGGGCATCTTCCTATAGCAATGTTCCTCATCCTGGTATACTGTCCCCCATCCTGGCTTCTTTCTGGTATAATGTCCCCCTTCTTGGTATAATGTCCACTTTCTTGGTATAATCTCCCCCATCATGGGCCTCTTCAGGTTTAATGTTCCCCATCCTGAGCCCTTTCCAGTAATAATGTCCCCCATCCTGGTATAATGTCCCCTGTCCTGGGCTCCCTATTGTAAAAATTGTCCCCCATCCTGGTATAATGTCCCCCATCCTGAGCCCTTTCCAGTAATAATGTCCACCAACCTGCTATAATGTCCCCTGTCCTGGGTCCCTTACTGTAATAATGTCCCCATCTTGGTATACTGTCCCCCATCCTGGGCACCTTCCTGGTATAATGTCTATACTGCTGCTCTTTTCCAATACATTAAAAAAAAAAACAATTCTTACCTTCCTTTGTTCTCACAATGTGTTTTTTCCTCTTCTGTAGCATGTAGCTGAATTCAGTGTGCCAGCCATGGGTGGCACATGACGTAACTGCCATGGGCAGCGCATGATGTCACTGAAATGCACTTCTCGTGACAGGAACGTTGATGTCAGCTGCAGGCCTCTGATTAGTTGTTGGCGTGTATTGCAGTGCAGGGAGCAGGCAGGTCTCTGTGCCTCAATAAACTTCAGGTGAATGGCATCCTTGGTGCCCCACCAGCTGGAATAGGCGTTAGCAGTCTGCCCACCCGATAGGGACTGATCTCACCCACTGCGACTGCCATCGTTATGCCCCTACTTATGACCATTACTATTATAGAGCTACTTTGTATACTTGACAGCAGTTGAATTATTGGAACGAATCCCAGCAAATGCAAGCATGTCCCAGTCTGAAAATGGGTAAACCACACCTAAAAGTAGGTGTTCCCATCCAGTTTTGTGCATTTCCAGGAAAACCCTGAAAGGGGGAGCGGCGAGACTTCATTGGCTCTATTTCACCAACTGAGAGTTTGGTAAGTATAGTATTATATTATTATATTTGCTACTGTTGCCCAAGATTTTAGTTTTACCTTAATCAGGCTGGGTAATGTATCGGAGAATGTCCACTGAGGTAGGAGCCAATGTGAAGGAACCATTCACTAACTATTGTTACATCATATAGCAGAGGTATCGAGGTGCGGACTGTCAAGACTGTAGATCTCAGTTGAGTTTGCCGGTGGTAACCTCATTTTCTATGCATCGGGACAAGACGATTAGAACATTGAACGAGTATTTACTTGACTAAACACGATGAACACTAGGGAGAATTCTTGTTCCTGGTGACATATTCCCGTCTGGGAGGTTTTATTCTCTAGGAGCTGACATTGCCATAGCCCCAATTTCTCCATAATGAGATTTACAGTACAGCCGGTTATAACTTGTCATAGTCTTACCTTGCGCTGTCATCATCTTGTCAATCCTCCCTTGTGATTACTATTCCCTACCCAATAATTGCCTATTGCTCTCCTCATTTGCAGAGCACCATTTGCCAGTCTTATACTCCTGTCAGGAGGAGATGGTTGGGGTCAGATCTATGCAGTTCGACTTCCTCATGAGAGTCACTGTATATTAGAGCTCCACTGTTAAGAATATAGGTCTGAGTAGGTATAATGTATAACTGGCTCACTGCAAAAATTGAGGTCTGAAGAAGGGTTAACCAGTGTGCTAAATAAAATAAGACAAGAGCATACTTATCTCCTGGCGCTGCCCATCTGCACCGAGCATTGTGTCACCTGGTTAGAGCCACTGATGGGCTGTAGCATTCACAATTGCGTACATATGATGTAACTGTAAAGGCTGCAGCCCATCAGCGGCCACTGATAGGTTGCAGCGCTCACGTGATATAATTAATGTCACTAAATCGTCAGGAGGTACATTGCTAGGAGTGGTGTCGGTTTGGGAGGTAAGAATGCTTTTTTACTTTGCACACTGGGAGCATTCAAAAGAAGTTTTCTATGTCACAACACTGTTGTAGGATGTCCCGGGGCTAGGGGATCCTTCATTATCCCTAAAGCTAGGGGCATCCTACCCATCATTGCTCCCGGGTTACTTCTAATGTTGAAAACGCCAGGGTCATGTGCCTTGCTGCGCTCCCAAATCAGCCCTTATTTGTCCCCTTCCCCACCCAGGGAAGTGGGGAGTAGTTGTGTATAAGCATACACAAACCAGACTAACAAGGAAAGACGTACAAGGATAAATGAAAATACCAATAATACAAATATGCACTCACAAACAACAGAGTGGAACACTGGGAAGTATAGGAAGGAAAAAAACAAATAGGAGAGGATGAGGATTTGCACACAGATGAATCATCAAGCAACAGTCCAAGTGCCTCCTCAAACAGCGAACACCTCCAACTCCAGAACCAGGCAGTATGAAACTAAGTGGTGAGTATACACTGTGTTCCAAATTATTATGCAAATAATATTTTCTCAGATTTTCCCAAATTACCTATATGAATTTGTCACGGGTGTGTCGCCACGAAGATCGTCACGATTACACAGCCTGACTTCTCGCAGCTGAGTTTTTGGTGCTTTGTGTTTTTCGACAGTGAGGGAGTTAACTCTCTCTCTCTCTGTGCTAGAGAGGTCCAGCCTCGCCCAGCTGCAATCAATGTTGCTGTAGTGGGACTCCTTCAAATGCCTGCCGGTCTGTTAGGGAAGTGTCGGTGAAAGCATTTCATGCAGACTAACAGAGCGGATCGTGGTATTTGGAGTTTCAGAGTTAAGTGTAGATGGAGTGTTTTTTCCCTTCCTCGCTTTATCATTTATCTCCTTTCCCGTTGGTGTTCCCTCTGTTGTAGTTGTGTAGTTTTTGTATGCAAGGTGGTTTTGGTTTTACCCTTGTACTGTCTCGTTCGTCTAAGTACTGAGTGTGGGCATATTATTACCTGTCCCCTTTTGTTGTGATCAGGGGTCCTTCTCAGGACTAGATTACTTAGGTGCAGGGATCCTCAGGAGGTAGGGGTTACGCTGGCGGCCTGGACCTCTGTACCTTTAACAGTACCTCCAGGTAGAGGGATTAGTCAGGGCCCCAGCTTAGGGTCAGCTTAGGCCCCCTACCTCCAGTACACAGAGACAGCGTGACAGAATTGCAGTCATTGTAATTTTCCAGTCAAATAACTATTAGAGTACAATTGAAAGGTTTTTGTACAAACTGCCTATGATAACAGTATATTTAAAAAAAAATAAAAAACTCAAACTGCACTCAAAATGCATGTTCCAAATTATTATGCACAGCAGAGTTTTCAACCTTTTCATTTTAATAAAGAACAAAAAAATGGTCATTTTTGAAATTCTAAGCATTAGCAGGTTATTACAAACTGAAATCAAACAGTTTTCAACTCAAAACTTTATTCTAGGTGATGTTACATTTGCACATAGGACCCCTTGTTCGAAAGGAGCTTCTGAACTCTCTCGTCCATTGAATTTGTCAGGTTTTGGATGGTTTCTGCTTCAATTGTTTTGCATGAGGACAGAATACCCTCCCAGAGCTGTTGCTTAGATGTGAACTGCCTCCCGCCATCATAGACACTCCTTTTGATGATGCTCCAGAGGTTCTCAATGGGGTTGAGGTCAGGGGAGCATGGGGGCCACACCATAAGTTTGTCCCCTTTTATGCCCATAGCAGCCAGAGATGCAGATGTGTTATGTGCAGCATGAGATGGTGCATTATCATGCATGAAAATGATCTTGCTGCGGAATACACGGTTCTTCTTCTTGAACCATGGAAGGAAGTGCTGTTTGAGAAACTCAACATACATTATGGAGTTCATCTTTACCCCTTCAGGGATCCTAAAAGGGCCGACAGTCTCTCTCCCCATGATTCCAGCCCAAAACATTACTCCACCTCCTCATTGTTAGCGCCGTAGCCGTGTTTGCATGGGGTGTCCATCAACCAGCCATCCTCCACTCCATCCATCTGGACCATCGAGATCATTTGGGAAAATCTGAGAAAATATTATTTGCATAATAATTTGGAACACAGTGTATATAGCAGAGGGGAGTGGCCAACACTGAACAGCTGAGATCATCAAAGTAAAAAAGCTCCATGAGCTCTCAACTGAACAGACTAACCCCTGCACTACTAGCAGAAACCAGCACTGTTTAATATGATGGTGAAGTGCTTCTAATCAGTGAAGGAGTATGTGAAATCAGACACCACGGTCTTCTGGCACCTTTCTGTCACTGTAGTGGACAACTCTTTTAAAGAATATCTCCAGATTTATATTCATCTAATGTATTTAAAAAAAAACACACAAATGTAGTAGTTTGCAAATAGTTTTTGTTATAAAGTATTCTACAGTTTGGTGTTTCCAGCTCTTATACAAATCTATGTATACTGCCTACACATGACCCTTAGGTTGTCGGATCCTGCAGTAATACCTTCTGCCGTCTACTTGTTGCTAACATAGAAGGGTAAAATGGAAGGTAGTATGGCAGGAGGATTCATCTACTAAGTTTTTTTTATAGTCAGTTGAACATGGGACTGCATAGGAGCTGTATACACCAAATAGTAGAATGAGTTTCATTTTTTTGTGCAAAGCACGTGTGTGCAACAATTTTTACATTTCCCCCCACCACAAAACTGGCACAAGTGTTTTAAAAAAATCTCCCTCATATAGTTGAAGGGTTATTCCAAAAATCTAAAGTTATCCCCTATCCCCAGAGGTGTTGCAGCATTGCAAAAGCTGAAAAGTCATATGTTTGAGGCCTTGGGGACTAGATTATGAGTACTGAAAGCAACAGCCTCCAAGTCACTGGTCAATATATCTGAATAAAGAGGTTGTCCACTACTATTTTTATTGTACAAATGAGCCCTTGTTGGTTTTAAAAGAGAGAAAAACACAGATCACTGCCGCTCTTCTGCACCCCTGGCCATGTCTTTTGCCAATCTTCTTGTTTCTTCATCATGTGACCACTGCAACCAATCACCGATTGCCTTAGTAGTGTTGTCCCACCTCAGACAGTTGAAACAGATTGTCCTATTTTACTTTTTTTACTATGGGTCTAAAAACTAACAGCATGTAGTTGCTAACAGTCGCAACTACCTGCCTGTTTTACTCGACTCCGGCTCACAGCGGTCCTGACGGTGATTCAGCTGCTCCACGTCAACAGAAGAGCCTGGAAAAGGAAGATGGGACGTGACTGCCAGCATCATGCTGATTTGCAGCCGGCTTCCCACAGTTAGGCAGCGAGGAGTCGGCAGACAATCAGCATGACGTCGGCTGTCATTCCCCGTCAACAGAGCAGAGTTGCTGCTCTGTCGATGTGACGTCAGGGGGAGCCGCTGAATCACCGGCAGGAGCAGTCTGTGATCGGTGCCAGGCAAAAAAGGCAGGTAGTTCTTAGGCATGTAGTACAAAAATGTAATTGTCTTGGATAACCCCTTTAATTCTCACTTCCGGTTTGGCTGCACTGGTTACATGACATTATCCACCAGAAGATGAAGTGGAGAGACAGGTGGGGGACATGATCAGTGATGTGTGGTGCCCTGCTGCGCATTGGTGCCACAGATCCAGAAGGGTGCATGGATGGACTTCTCCACAAGAGGCCCTCACTACATTCATACACCTCCACCTTCCACCTCAGACCAGCAGAGGGAGCCCGTTAGGGACATATATAGGGAAGGTGGAGCTAGTCAGCTCAGTTGGAGTTTCAGTTGTCTAGTGATTAGTCAGACAGAGAGAGTCTGAGAGCGTGCTGACGCTCGGAGAGCAGCGAATACGCAGCACGTTAGCTGCCGAGTAGTGAAGGCCCCGAGTGTGGCCGACGGCAAGGAGAAAAGGAGAGTGGAGCCAAGGGGGCAGAGGAGCATAGTAAGCTCACCCCGTTATACAAACCGGATACCGGGTCCGAGCCTACAGGGACCCTTAACACCCAGTAGGGATAACCGGAATCCCAGGAGGACTACAAGTCCCTGGCAAACCTGAAGCTAGACACACACAGGACCAGGAACCACGAAGGCCCCGACGTCCAGGGAAAGTGGTTACCAACCGGAGGTCCTACTTCTGAGCAACAAGTGAAGTAATAGCAGGACACATAATCTAGGCTCAGTTACAGGCTGGTCAGGAGCATACACAGAGACAGACACGGATCAGGAGACCTTATACCCGCTCACTGGGGCGAAGTCCTGAAGTGCACCTATCCTACGGAGTACCCTGGACCGTACCTAACAACAGCACCAGTAAAGGTAATGAAGCAAATCCCTTGTCTCTGTCCGTTACTTCTGCTGCGCCTTCACTCCACCTGCACCACAACGCCCTGCGCAACCTGCATCGTTTTCACTGCCCTGAGGCCTGCTCCACCTGTGGGGAGCCATTCCATCTCAAGCTGCCCTAACACCTGCCTCAGAGGATTGTCGCAGCGCTGGTGATCCTCACCAGGCACCACAGGTGGCGTCACGAACTTTCCCTAACAATTATATCCCCTTTTTGCACTGACCGCCCTGGGTCACGGGCCGGGCCAGCCACCGTGATATCCCCCAAAAGCAGCCATAAGGCCCGGCTGCCGAGTACCCCATGGCCCTGGGGGCGAGTCAGATGCATAGGAGCACAGGAGGTCCTGTATATTTTCCTTCATTTAGAACTACAATCGACTCATTTGGGTAAGAAATTATACTACTGGATAACCCCTTTGACACCTCCCACTTGCCATCTATAACTTTCCACCCTTGTTTGTTACATTTTGAAGTGCCTGTGCCTGGTATTTCAGCTCAGTCCCATTCACTTGAGTGGGATTGAGCTTCAAGGAGCTGCAGTACCCGGCACTGACACTACAAGATATGCCAACCTGTGTCTGCTAATCAGTGTAAGGGACCAGAGCAGTGGCCCCAGCATTCGGCTGACCGTGAAAGTGCCGGTTGTTGGACCCTTACCAATTTAATAGTGGTCCACTTGACCTAGGGCTAAGACATATGGGCCACCAGGCTTTGAATGATCAGTATGATAGGGTTATATTAAATCCCATGGCCAAAGTTTCAATAAATGAAAAAAAAAACTTATAGAAACTTAAAATTTTTATTCTCCTATCGTCTTGACCCGCTTGTAATAATTCTGTAACGGACAGCTCCACTACACATCTAATAAGGTGATAAAGCCATAATCACCGACACACTTGTATTTTGATTAAACTCTTAATGATATTAGAACTGTCTCTCAGATCTCTACGAGAACGTATCTCTGAAAAGAAAAGATCACAATATTTTGACAATGCCGACTTCATTTCAGGCCTGCCTGGAGACTGTAATGGATTTTTTTTTTTACGACGCTTTGGCAGTAGATGGAATAATATTAAATTCTTGGTTGCTTGCTGCATAAAAATTCTATCTTTAATTCCCATTTCCTACGTATATGTCACCATAGAATTACATGCAAATTGTTTTCTTGCATGTTTCTCTTGGTTTTATACAGAAGTTTAGCAGTATGTGATTTATAAAAGTTTATCCTGATATAGAAGGAGTCACTTTATATGGCTGGTAAACTATAATTTTAGTCTGATATATCTATAAAATTTAGGAGTTCCATTTTTCTAGCACAAAGCACCAAATCTGTGACCTAGACTTGGAAGAAAATTATACATTTATGGATCCTACAGCCAAAAACCAGACAACAGTCCAAAAGTATGCACTAAGCTCCCAAGCTCCCCCTAGTGGTGGCAACAGGCAGCATTGGATTTATCAGCTAAAGGATTACTCCCAAAATTATAAGTGCAGGGAATCCAGAGTCACATTTTTGGAATCAATGTGTGTCCCTAGTAGTATTGAGCCACCCCCGTAGTGTTCGAGTTCGGTTCGGTTCGTCGAACACCCGTGTGTTCGCCGAACTGTTCGTCGAACAGTTCGTCGAACACCTTCGAACACCGTTAAAACCAATGGCAGGCAAACAAAAACACATAGAAACACATAGAAAACACCTTCAAAGGTGTCCAAAAGCTGACAAACTGCTCAGAAGACACAACTAACACATGGAAAAGTGACAAGTACATATAGTCATGCGAAAAGAAAAGAGGTGGAGGAGTAAAAGGAGGGGGAGACACAAATATAGGCATGTCATGCCCTTCTAAAATCCAAAAAGTGAGAAGCCGACACGTTCAGTCCGCTCCTGCCCGTGCCACCTCCGTGTCGCCGGGTTTGTGCCAGAGCCGCGGTGAACCCTGACGGCCAGCCCCCCTCTGCCAATACTGGTGCCTGTCCGCTGGTGGGTCGAGAGAGCCCCCCTGTGGTGGAGGCAGCTCTAAGCTTTTTAATTTAAATTGTCTCTCTAATTTGAATGAATACACTTTAAATCCATTTACAAGGATCTATTGGAGGGCAAGTCTCATGCCAGCAGCCGCGTAATTCCAGCTCCAGTAGCGTCCACTAAAGCTGCTGCAGTTAAAAAGCTTTTATAAGGATCGAGCTCGGCTGTCCACCGCAAGGCATCCTACTGCCAGTCTCAGCCCCTATGCCTTGGGGTGCCTCCCGATGCTCTTCACTGAGTATCCCGTGGTCCCGAAGCATTTCCTTTGAAAAAATTAAGTGTCCAAACTACAGGTGGTGTAGCTTGCTTAACAGCTGGGATAATCCGCTGACTAGCAGACACTGCTACTAGGCACAAAGTATTTCCTGGGCTAGATGCAGTTAAAAATTTGTAATTAGATACTCTCGTTGGATGCTGAGAAAGCATTCCATAGAGTCTCCTGGCACGCCATATATGATTCTCTTAAAAAGCTTGGGGTAGGGGTCTAGGGGACCCTTTTATAGCCAAAATCACGGCCCTGTATCACAATACGTCACCTAGGCTGAAGATAAATGGAACTGTAGCACCCTGAGGGCTCGGTTGCTACAGAGGTATTGCACCTCACCCAGAGGTGTGATATCTCACTCTCAGGTAAGGATGGAGTGTGGATCAGGACCCGACACCTGCATGCATTACACCACATTGCCGTGGGGCAGGGCGACCAATATGCCTCTGAGATGGGCATGACAGTCCCTGTCCCTGGCTGGAGTGGGGGGAGGGAACACTGAGGAAGGGGAACCCTGTAGTGCAGGAGCAGGGAGGAAGCAGTTCCTGGGTGCATTGAGAAGGGAGTATAAAAGGTGGGCACCATCTTAGTTCAGTGCAGAGAAGTCTGAGCAGAAGTGGCAGGGAGCAGGGGCTCTGCATGAGCTCTGCTCCGGAGGCGGGCCTAGTAACAGAGGCCCAGGCCTGGAAGAGGGAGAAGGAAGGAAGAGGAGCGGAGAAGGCTCCAGGAACGAGGAATGAAGGGATCCCAGGGGTGTGAACGGGCGAGTCGCCACCGCACGCCCGAATCCACCTGCGTGGAGGGGTCAGGCCAAAGGGGGAGACCAGTCCCCGAAACTAGTGGAGGCAGGAAACGACCCTCAGCTAGAAACCGGAGGCTCTGACATTTTATGTGGCGCAGCCCCTCGCTACACCAGCTAGGAAGACACCACATAGGGTCAGGGAAACTGGCGCCAAGTTTACCAAGAGGAGGCCCGAGGCAGCCGGACAGAAGGGTTGGTAAGAAAGGCCAGACAAAGGACACACAAAGGGGGTCCTGTGAAGTGCTCCAAAGTTATCTGGGAGTTGTCTGAGCCCCTCACCTGGTGAGCACAGTACGACGTGGGCAGCCGTTACCTGCAGACGTGGTCTGGATAATAAGAACTGTGAGTAAAGGCCCTGGACTGCATCACTGACTCCGTGTCGTTACTGCTGCTGCCCTGCACCATCACCCCCATCCTCCGCATACACTGCCCTGAGGCTATACTCCTCCCGTGGGGAGTTATGCTACGCTCTGCTGCACCCACAACACCAGCCTCAGCGGTCTGCCCTGCAGAGGCGGTTCACTCTGACCGCAATCCACGGGTGGCGTAGTCGGACATTTAAACATCAAAACAACATAAATAGTTCCGCCACTGGTTTGACCACCCTGAGCCACGGAACCGGGTCGCCGCCACGAAGACTACAACCACCAGCATCCACCAAAAAGGGTCCGGCTCCGGGTGTCCCAAGGCCCAGGGGGTGCATCAGAACATTTTCAGCACCTTTCACAATCACCAATGGGACAAGGCAGGGATGTCCTCTGTCCCCTCTCTTATACATCCTAGTGACGGAGCACCTGCTCTCATCAATTCGCCATAACCCCAATATTAGGTGGATTGAGGTGGGAGGCACCGAGTACAAGTGCTCTCTATTTGCTGATGATGTCCTAGTATATATCACTCAATCACATATATCCATCCATGCTGTTATGGCTGAAATAGATCACTTTGTTACATGGTCAAATTTTAAAATCAATGCAGCGAAGTCTGAGGCCCTCGATGTCTCCCTCCCCAAATCCATATAGGATTCCATCCAGTCCAACTTTACCTTTGCCTGGCCCTCACAGGGTATCAAATACTTAGGAATTCCTATTCATAGAGACCTCTCCCATCTATGTTATCTTAATTTTGGGCCCTTTATTGAACAACTCCATACAAACCACGGTTGGCAAGTTAGAACTGTAAGATTCACTACGTGAACCACTGGTGTTTTGTGGAAAAGCACATGTACACTGTGTTCCAAATTATTATGCAAAAAGTGTTTAGGAGTGATAAGGGAAGAATTTGTTTGTTTGTCAGTTAAACTCATTGATTGTGATGTGTGTCACTGTAAGCAATTGCAGACACTTGTGCTAATTAGTTTGGCAGGTGTGTCCAATGAAAGGCAAGACTACTTAAGAAGGCTGTCTCACATTATTAAGCAGCCTACATTTTCTGCCAAAATGGGAAAGAAAAAGGATGTGTCGGCTGCTGAGAAGCAACAAATTGTGGAGTGTTTAGGTCAAGGCATGACTACAATCAACATTGTGCGATGATCAGGATGAAGTGTCTTGGCAATCAAGAAGTATGTAGCTGATTCACAGTACACACGTGTGCGTGCTGATAAGGGCAAATTGAGGACTCTTTCCTACAGGCAATTACGTCAGGTTAAAAGAGCAGCGGCAAAAAAGCCTTGTCATAGCAGCAGACAAGTTTTTGAAGCTGCTGGTGCCTCCAACGTCCCCCGAACAACAAGATGCAGGGTCCTTCAGAGGTTTGCAGCTGTGCATACGCCATCCTGTCGACCTCCTCTATCCACTTCACACAAGCATAAACGGCTCCAGTGGGCTAAACATTACATGAAGACTGATTTCAAAACTGTTTTGTTCACGGATGAGTGCCGTGCAGCGCTCGATGGTCCAGATGGATGGAGTGGAGGATGGCTGGTTGATGGACACCCCACGCAAACACGGCTACAGCGCCAACAAGGAGGAGGTGGAGTAATGTTTTGGGCTGGAATCATGGGGAGAGAGAATGTCGGCCCCTTTAGGATCCCTGAAGGCGCTAAAGATGAACTCCATAATGTATGTGGACTTTCTCAAACAACACTTCCTGCCATGGTTCACGAAGAAGAACTGTGTATTTCACAGCAAGATCATTTTTTTGCATGATAATGCACCATCTCATGCTGCACATAAAACATCTGCATCTCTGGCTGATATGGGCATAAAAGGGGACAAACTTATGGTGTGACCCCCATGCTCCCCTGACCTCTACCCCATTCAGAACCTCTGGAGCATCATCAAAAGGAGTGTCTATGATGGCGGGAGGCAGTTCACATCTAAGCAACACCTCTGGGAGGGTATTCTGTCCTCATGCAAAACAATTGAAGCAGAAACCATCCAAAACCTGACAAATTCAATGGACGAGAGAGTTCAGAAGCTCCTTTCGAACAAGGGGTCCTATGTGAAAATGTAACATCACCTAGAATAAAGTTTTGAGTTGAAAACTGTTTGATTTCAGTTTCTAATAACCTGCTAATGCTTATAATTTCAAAAATGACCATTTTTTTGGTCTTTATTAAAATGAAAAGGTTGATCGAAAAGTTTGGGGGATCTAAGAGTGTGGCAACCCAGTAGTCATGATTACTTCGAATTCTGACAATATGAGGGTCATGTTGCAGGTAGTGCAGCAAGAAGGCACTTATGTGTCTTGCGCATCTCGGAGCCCCAAAATTATTTTCCGGGCTAGATGCAGCTAAAAATTATTATTAATTTTAAATCTGGTGGAGCTTAGTATAGATGGCCTAATAGGATCAGTGCTGCACACTGCTACAAAGCCCAAATTATTTTCCAGCCAAGATACAGATAAACATGATTAGTAATTTTAAATCTGGTGGATCTTATTATAGATGGCCTAATAGAATCAGTGCTGCACACTGCTACAAAGCCCAAATTATTTTCCAGCCAAGATACAGATAAACATGATTAGTAATTTGAAAGCTTAAAACGGTTGGTAGGGTGATTTTAACCAATCATCAAGCTTTTACTCTCCCCAGGATGACACAGGGGAAGAAAAGTCGTTTCGGATCCATGATTTGTTCATCTTTATGAACGTGAGTCTGTCTACATTATCAGTGGAGAGCCGCGTGCGCTTATCTGTCAGCACACCACCAGCAGCGCTGAACACACGTTCAGACAGAACGCTGGCTGCGGGGCATGACAAGATCTCCAAGGCGTAAGTGGCTAGCTCCGGCCATTTATCCAGATTGGAAGCCCAAAAGCAGCAAGGGTCCAGTGACACAGTCATGGCTTCAATGTTTACTTGGAGATACTCCTGTACCATCGTCTCTAGGCGTTGACTATGTGTCAGACTTCTTGTCTCCTGTGGCCTTGCAAAGGATGGGCTAAAAAAGTGGTGAAATGACTCCGCAAAATTGATGTTACCAGCAGATACTGTGGTTCTGTTACGGTTTGAGTGCTGAACACTTGACGGTCCCACGGTTGGCAAGTTGGAACTGTGAGATTCACTACGTGCACCACTGGTGTTTTGTGGAAAAGCACATGTAAGATTCTGCAACAGTCTCTGCTGATACTCCTGCATGCGTGCATCCCTTTCTATGGCAGGAATAATTTCGGCAAATTTACTTTTGTACCGGGGATCTAACAGTGTGGCAACCCAGTAGTCAGGATTATTTCTAATTCTCACAATTTGAGGGTCATGTTGCAGGTAGTGCAGCAAGAAGGCACTCATGTGTGTTGCGCATCCAGGAGCACCAAGTCCCTGTTGTGTTGGTGGCGAGGTAACAATCATGCTTCCTTCCTCTGTCCTCTCCCCCAACCTCGCACAACAGAAATGTGATCAAGGTCTCCCTCATCTGATGAGTCTTCCATCAGTTCGTCCTCCACTTCTTCCTGGGCTCCTGCACCTTCCTCACTAGTTTGGCTGCTACCATGCGCCCTGGTAAAACCATCTCCCCCACCCTCACATGCCTGCCGCCTTGGTGCTGCCGACCGTCTGGACCTTGCAGATGTTAGCCCTTCCGCATACAACTCCTCCTCCTCTACTTCCTCCACGTCCTCTTGTGCCACCACCTGACTCCGAATTCTGTTTAACATGTGCTCCAGCATGTAAATCACCGGAATAGTCATGCTGATAATGGCATCGTCAGCACTAAACATCTTCGTCGCCATTTCAAAACTGTGCAGAAGGGTGCATAGGTCCCTGATCTGAGACCACTCCTCCAGCGTGATTTGCCCCACCTCTGGATCTCGTTGGCCCAGGCTATACGTCAGAACGTATTGCACCAGGGCTTGTCGGTGCTGCCACAGTCGCTGCAACATGTGCAGAGTTGAATTCCACCGGGTAGGCACATCGCATTTTAGCCGGTGAAGTGGCAGGCCCAACGACTTCTGTAGAGATGTAAGTCGCTGAGCTGCGGGATGCGAACGGCGGAAGTGAGCACACAGCGACCGTGCCCTCTGCAGAAGGCCATCTAGTCAGGGATAGTGGGCTAAAAATTGCTGGACAACCAGGTTCAACACGTGAGCCATACAAGGCACGTGTGTGACATTGCCCCGGCGAAGGGCCGCACCCAGGTTTGCAGCATTGTCGCACACGGCCTTCCCTGGTTTCAGGTCCAGTGGAGACAACCATTCATGAAATTGGTTCTCCAGAGCTGACCACAACTCCTCAGCTGTGTGACTCACATTTCCCAGACATTTCAAAGTAAAAACCGCCTGATGACGTTGAGCCCTACTGCCAGCATATTAAGGAGGTGTGCAGGATCCCTTCTGCGCAGTTAGAAAGCTTGTGGCATGACCAGACAGGCTTTGGGTGCAGGTGGAAGACCGAGAGGAGGTTGAGGAGGCAGAAGCAGTGGAGGAACTTTGACATAAAAAGGATTGACGCACAACTCGTGGGGACGGCAAGACTTGGACAGCAGCCCCTTGTCCTGCTGTCACCATAGTTACCGAGTGCCCAGTCAGCGACATGTAACGCCCCTGTCCATGCCTACTCGTCCAAGTGTCTGTGGTGAAATGCACCCTGTCACACACAGAGTTTCTCAAAGAAGCGGTGATGTTGTGTGCGACATGCTGGTGGAGCGCAGGCACACCTTTCTTTGAGAAGTAGTGCCGACTGGGCATCTGGTACTGGGGCACTGCGACGGACATAAGGTCTCGAAAATCCTCTGTGTCCACCAGGCGGAAAGGCAGCATTTCTGTAGCCAAGAGCTTGCAGATGGTGAAATTCAACCTCTTAGCTTTCTCATGGCTAGGAGGAAATGGTCTTTTACTTGTCCACATCTGAGGGACCGAGGGCTGGCTATTGTGCTTAGACGGGGTTGATAAGGGTGTTCCCGGCAAACTGCCGGTCTGTGAGGAAGATGCAGGCGGACATGTTAGGTTGCCTTGATCCAAAGGTGGTGCTATCGATGTCGGACAGCGCTCAACACCAGCTGGTGTTACCACCTCCAAAGAAAATGATGACCTGCCAATCACGCTGGCTGTTGCGGGTAAAGAGGTGGCAGGTCTGCGCCCCAAAACAGGTGTGACTGCTGTCCCCCCAGTCACAGAGGATGAAGAGGCCGCGGATGCACAAGATATGGCAGACGGTGGTTGGCCCGGCCGGCTAGGCCGCATTGTAGCACACTGAGCTTCCCACTGCAACTTATGCTTCATGTCCATGTGCCGGTTCATGCATGAAGTACTCAAACTATGTATTTTTTGGCCTCTACTTAGCTTTTGCTGACAAATGTTACAGATAACACGAGTTGGGTCATCTTTATCGATCTGAAAAAATGCCCAGGCTATGCAAGGCTTAGCACCCATGCGACCTGAAGAGCCACCACGACTTGTGGTGAGAGGCAGAGTTGTGTTTGAGGATGCAGTTGTTGACGTGCTTCCAGTACTACGTCTCTGTCCAGGAAGGCGCAACCTGACCTCGTCGTCACTAGCATCTTCCTCCACCTCCTCTGCTGACCTCATCTCTTGGCTGACTGTGGGTTGACAGTAAGTGGGATCTCCAACCTCATCATCATCACCCTGTGCGTTGTCACACCCGTCGTCCTCAGAGCCAACCTGTTCCTGCCCTGACAAAAAACTAAAGTTGTCGCTCCAATCAGGTATTTGAGTCTCATCATCGTCTTCCTCATTGTCTCTACCAACAGGAGTTACAGTTTGGGAATGAGGGTCTACATTATGGTCAGAACCTTCTGCGTCTGGTCCTGGATCCGACTCATAAAGATTCTGGGCATCAGTGCAGATCATTTCCTCGTCTGGATTCACAGAAGCGCTGGAGTCGACCTCTGAGTCCCAGGCTATAGTATGAGTAAACAGCTCTGCAGACTCAACCATCTGTTCTACCCCATACTCAGACGGGCAGCTGGAGATTTGGGAGCTGTGAGGAAGCAAGTGCGATTGGGGTGACACCTTTGAGGACTGGAGTATTTGTGATGTTGAAGTTGATGTGGAGGAGAGCCCACTTAAAGGAGCACTTGATATCCGTTGAAGCACCTGCTGTTTTTGTGCCTCATCTGGAATTTGTAGCGATTGGCGTGGCCGTAAGAAAGGGATCTTATCACATTGTCCGCTAAAAGAAGTAGACATTTTAGTTTGGCTGGAAGATGGTCTTTCTTCTGCAGATGTTACTGTTGCTTTAACACCTACCCCACGGACACAACCTTTTTTCCCCTTCCCAACACGCCTATTCCCCTTTCCACCAGCAGCAGGCCTTTTTCCACTCATTTTGGTGGTTAACTAATTCACAACTCTGGAGTTGTTTGCACAAAAAAACAATGGATGGGAACCGAGCAGAGCTGAGTGGCCAAACTGTGGTATTAGGCCAAAACTATTGGCTGGGTTAGATGGAGAAAAAAATTATATTCGATTTGCAACCTGATGGAGGTCAGTATAGATGGACTAATAGAACAAGTCCCACACACAGCTAGAAGCCCAAATATTTTTTCAGAGGTAGATGCAGAAAAAAAATATATTCAGTTTGCAACCTGATGGAGGTCAGTATAGATGGACTAATAGAGAAAGTCCCACACACTGCTAGAAGGCCAAATATTTTTTCAGAGCTAGATGCAGACAAAAAATTATTTTGAATTTGCAACCTGATGGAGGTCAGTATAGGTGGACTAATAGAACAAGTCCCACACACTGCTAGAAGGCCAAATATTTTTTCAGAGCTAGATGCAGAAAAAAATTATATTCAGTTTGCAACCTGATGGAGGTCAGTATAGATGGACTAATAGAACAAGTCCCACACACAGCTAGAAGCCCAAATATTTTTTCAGAGGTAGATGCAGAAAAAAATTATATTCAGTATGCAACCTGATGGAGGTCTGTATAGATGGATTAATAGAACAAGTCCCACACATAGCTAGAAGCCCAATATTTTTTCAGAGGTAGATGCAGAAAAAAAATTATTTTTAATTTGCAACCTGATGGAGGTCAGTATAGATGGACTAATAGAGAAAGTCCCACACACTGCTAAAAGGCCAAATATTTTTTCAGAGCTAGATGCAGATAAAAATTATTTTTAATTTGCAACCTGATGGAGGTCAGTATAGATGGACTAATAGAGAAAGTCCCACACACTGCTAGAAGGCCAAATATTTTTTCAGAGCTAGATGCAGATAAAAATTATTTTTAATTTGCAACCTGATGGAGGTCAGTATAGATGGACTAATAGAGAAAGTCCCACACACTGCTAGAAGGCCAAATATTTTTTCAGAGCTAGATGCAGAAAAAATTATATTCAGTTTGCAACCTGATGGAGGTCAGTATAGATGGACTAATAGAACAAGTCCCACACACAGCTAGAAGCCCAAATATTTTTTCAGAGGTAGATGCAGATAAAAATTATTTTTAATTTGCAACCTGATGGAGCTCAGTATAGATGGACTAATAGAGAAAGTCCCACACACTACTAGAAGGCCAAATATTTTTTCAGAGCTAGATGCAGAAAAAAATTATATTCAGTTTGCAACCTGATGGAGGTCAGTATAGATGGACTAATAGAACAAGTCCCACACACTGCTAGAAGCCCAAATATTTTTTCAGAGGTAGATGCAGATAAAAATTATTTTTAATTTGCAACCTGATGGAGGTCAGTATAGATGGACTAATAGAGAAAGTCCCACACACTGCTAGAAGGCCAACTATTTTTTCAGAGCTAGATGCAGAAAAAAATTATATTCAGTTTGCAACCTGATAGAGGTCTGTATAGATGGATTAATAGAACAAGTCCCACACACAGCTAGAAGCCCAATATTTTTTCAGAGGTAGATGCAGAAAAAAAATATATTCAGTTTGCAACCTGATGGAGGTCAGTATAGATGGACTAATAGAGAAAGTCCCACACACTGCTAGAAGGCCAAATATTTTTTCAGAGCTAGATGCAGAAAAAAATATATTCAGTTTGCAACCTGATGGAGGTCAGTATAGATGGACTAATAGAACAAGTCCCACACACAGCTAGAAGCCCAAATATTTTTTCAGAGGTAGATGCAGATAAAAATTATTTTTAATTTGCAACCTGATGGAGGTCAGTATAGATGGACTAATAGAATAATGCTATGCCCAAAAGATTTTACTTCACTAGGTGCAGTAAAAAAATTGGTATTCTATACACAGGTGGTATATCTTGCAACACAGATAGGCTACTCCACTGACTAACACACTCTGCAATAGGCCAAAAAGGATTAGCTTTGCTAGATTCAGCCAAATGCTGTGAAAAAAACTTGCACAGCACTGGCACTGACCTGCCTGGCAAAAACTGATAGGAACTGATGTAACCTAGTCCTGAAAAGGACTCCAATTACAATTAGTCTTTACTCCCACAATCTATCTATTTAAGAGCACAGACCTGCCTGATAAAAGTCGTAGGAAATGCTGTAACCTAGTCCTTAAAAGGACTGCAATCACAACTATTCCCTACTCCCAAGCTATCTGTAGATTTGTGCGAAAATTGGCTTGAAATTAACAAGGTATAGCGCACACAGCAACAGCGGTGCCGTCTAACATGCAGCTGCAGCAGTGAGAAAATGGTGGCGACGGGGAAAATGGCTTGGTCTTATAGGGCAAGGACATGTGACATACACAGCCAATGACACATGCCCTTGCTTGTGTGAAAAACAGCACTTTGCTCCGTGTGTGCACTGCTGATAGGCTGACAGATTGCACCTCCCCACTGTAAATGCGGGAAAGAGAAAAAAAAATGGAGATCTTCATTATTCCTGCAGAAATCCATCCCCTGCCCCCCCCACCCCGCTGTACACTCAAACTGCGTATTAACATTAATTTTCATCATTACTGAGAAAAAATCCAGTTATGATTTTGGTGCACGAACAGTTATCGAACATAACCTCGAACAGCCGAATTTTTCTCAAATCGTTCGTGTTCGCCGAACGGCTCGAACACCGCCCAAAACAGCTCGAATTTGAGATTGGCGAACAGTTCGAGTAGAACAACGCTCATCTCTAGTCCCTAGCAGTCAGAACTAGGTGATCAGTAAGTAACCCTTAATCTTTTTTTGGGAGATTTTTTAAAACGACTTACACCAAATTTCTTGTGTTAAAAAAGTCACAAACTTTTGGTGCACAAGTGCTTTACACCAAAAATTATGACTTCTTTCATTTTTTAAACCTTTTTTTTTAAAGTAGAAGTGGCTTAGCTGAAAAAGCATGGTCTCTGCCAGATGACCACTTTATTATAATTTAAATGCCAAATTGGGGTATATAGTAGGTGGAGAGAAAAAAAGTTTCTCCACTTTCTCCATTATATCAGTCCATGAAAATCGGATTGCACTCAGATGCCATCTGAGTGCGGTCTGATAGACATGAATGGGCGAGTGCCATCCGATTCTTGGTAAAGGATTATTATGTCTACACAATTCAGATTGAAATAAACCTGAGTGTTCATTTTGTGAACAAAACACTTTGTAAAATAATTATTAACCAAGATAATAAAACAAGAAAAGGCAATTAAGTTACATGAGAATCCTCCAGGGAGGGACCAAGTCAAAGCCCCTCCCAGCGTAATATAGATGCATACAATTATGAAATATGTAAGGCATTATTATTACATTTAGTATTTTATGTAATACTCTTTATTCTGCATGACATGAATACAGTAGTTGCTTAGGTTAAAAAGATCTAAGTTTGTCCTTGAGCGGTAACAAGAACCCCCTAAAACTGTCTACAAGTAGAGGTCTTACTCATTTTCTTTTAAAGAAGGCTATGATTTGGCTTAATATCAGTTGACTAAATGCTGAGCTCTGTATAACTCCGTCCACTCCAATGATTGGAACTCTCACAATTTGATGGGGGCGGGGATATAAATGAGGACTAGAAGGCATGAGACAATTAGTCCTCTAGTGATAATCTCCTGCTGATAAAACAGTCATTTTATCAAAACTACAGTAATGTCACACACAATGTAGGAAAGACAAAGTGCAACACAAAGGGATGAGGGGAAGGGAGCCCAGACACTAGGGAAAGGGGGGGTGGAGACCTCCTAGGTTGATCTGATATCACCCTCTCTCCCCTACTGTCCCTATATTGGTTCCTCACCAATCACCGAACAGGAAACCTAAGCTCTGTATCTCCCTAGAGCTTGGCCCTGGATAGTGAAGGGGGGGGGTGAGCACTGGTCAGCCCCGCACTAACAACTAAAGACAACAAGGGAGACAAACACAGGGGGAAGCTACTTAGCTTGAGTCAACTTCAGAGAGATAACTTCAAGCGTCTTCCAAGCACCAGAGAGAAAGCAAGCAGACTGCAATAGCTCCAAGCCTTCACAAGGGTACATGTGAATATCACCGGCGCCTCCCTGCAGCAAACTGAAAGCATTTAAACACCCAGGGCAGCGTGTCAATCAGAGCAGGCGGGAGGGTCCTAAAGTAAGACAGATTTAAGAAGGTGTCTGTAATTCCAAACGAAGTGACCTTCTGCAACCAGCTGCAGAACGACTGTCTGCTACATCTGACACACCCGTGATACAGTCCAGTAAGTGATACATTGCTGGAAGCAGGGTCTCTACTCCTACAATATGCTACTCAAAGATTAAATAGCAAAAACCTCTGACGGATTATTTTTAAAAATAGACACACCTCTATCAAGTTCAACCTTTTTTATACCTAGATTTCTAAACCCTATTCAGCTGTCCTATATCCTTTATATGTTGTGGAGCCCCAAATCTGAATTTGAGATGTTTTCTAGGACAATGTTATATTTAGACTAGATGGTGGCCCGATTCTAATGTATCGGGTATTCTAGAATATGTATGCGGCTGACTGGGCGCAATCAGCAGAGTGTTGTTTAAATTTGGCGCCAAAAGCGCTGATTGGTCGCATTCCTCACATGTATTAAAGCTGCCAAACAGTTGCAAATCATGAGCACTGAGTGACTAAAACATAACACCCGAGCACGCTGAAGATACCAGCGAAAACACCAGAGCATGCTCGTAAATCTCGAGTAACGAGCATGCTCACTCATCACTACTGTCCACCATGTCTATGTGATTTAATACTGGAGATACCATGGGTGCTGAAGTATGAAGAGGCTACTCACCTTACTGTCCTCCATGTCTATTTGATCTAATTGTTGAGATATTAGGGGTGCTGAGGTAAGAAGAGGCTGTTCACACTGTTACCCACCCTGTCTATCTGATATAATACTGGAGATACCATAGGTAAGAAGATGCTGCTCACACTGCTGTCCACCATGTCTACTGTATGTGATCTAATACTGGAGATACGAGAGGTTCTAAGATAAAAAGATGCTGCTCACACTGTTGCCCACCCTGTGTATCTGATCTAATACTATAGATACATAGATAAAAGGGGTGCTGAGGTAAGGAGGGGCTGCTTCCACTGTTGTGTCTATCTGATCTAATACTGGAGATACCAGGAATGGTGAGGTAAGAAGAGGCTGCTCACACTGCTGGGTTGTTTTAGGCTAAGGCTAAGTTAGGCTACATGGTGAGTTTGGCTACGACAGCTATCACGTGACCAAAGTTCGCTCAGTGCCTCTGTTACATCGTGGCACTATATAAGTGAATGGGGTCACATTATGATACTTACATGACTGCGACAAAGAAATAGCCAAAAATCTGATGAAGTTAGATTTTTGAGATTTGCTTGTCATGGTCGCGGTAATGTAGGTTTTGAAATGTGACCCCATTCACTTCTATAGCACCAAAATGTAGCAGCGGCACTGAGCGAACTTCAGTCTGGCACTGACATCCAAGGTCTACATGTAGCCCTCGCCTTACTCTGTGGCACTTCAGAGCAAACATATTTTAAAAAGCTGGCCATGGACTATAGGAAGAGATCTGACTAGTCCAAATTGGTCCTTGGGTGGCTTCTCCCCGCCCAGGTCCAGTTGATTGACTGGTCTTCCCCATGTTTGACAAATGTAGAGACCTGTCAGTAATGGAGAACAGGGCAGGGTCAAGCCGCTGGGGAACACATTGCAATAACACATTGGATTAACCTTTTGCTATGGTTTCCCAACATATATGTACAAGCCTGGTTCTGACCCATAAGTGGGGTCCCTTGAGGAGGAGCCTACCTTATAATGTCTATATGCCCTAAAAGGACAGGCAGAAAGTTAATAGGGGTGTAGCTGTACAACAAAGGGAACTGGGCTTGGCTGCAATACCGGTTTCAGCCTGAAAGGAAGGGTGGCGCTGTTTTATACTTCACCAGCAAAATGATATAGACAGAACCAGTTAGAATGCTATTTTTACAACTTAGATCCAAGCAATTCGCTTTACATTACACATGAATAAGAACTGTTGATGAATGTTCCCATGTGTCTCCTTAATATAATAGAAGTATCCGAGGTTTGTAAATTAAGCAGCAATAATGTTTCATCCCTCACCTCGAACACCTATAAAGCTCAGACTTTTTTACCGGGGCGAACATGTGAAATATTCCGCTTCGTGTTGATATATTTGTAGCAGTGTGTTGCTCATTTCGGTGATAAAATGTTATTTAATATCAGGGTGACATGCCGAGTACATTTCGCTTGTGAGATCTATGGGGAGAAGCGGCGCCCTACGCGCAGATTTATAAAGCCTCGCTATAAGGGTAGAGGAAGGCTTGATTTGCTAACTTGCTCCTCTACTCGAGCGCTGTCTTTAATAATTGCGGCTCAGGTTTCCTGCTTGCTGTTGATATATCTATCCATGCAGGTGTGCATAATCAAAATGCTAATGAGCATGCAAATTAAGCAAACTGAAATGCATATATTATAATAATGATATCTGCGACAGACACAACTGAAATGCTGCTGTTTGCAGAATATTGTTGGGGGGGGTAAAAAAAAATCAAGAGTTCCTGTGTCTTTTATCTTATGCTTGTAATGTGGCTCTTAAAGGAGACCTGTCATAGAGAAAATGTCAGCAATTTGTTCTAAAGTTGGAAAAGTTGAGCAGATTGATATATAGTTTATTGGGAAATATTTAGTAGATTTTTTAAGCCTCAATAGTTGCTCATTCTGGGACTAGGAGTCCAATGGGCGGTCCTAATCAGTGATTGGTAGTTTATACAGGAAGGCGGTCAATTAGTGAGTAGAACCGCCTACTGGACTCCTGGGAAGGATTTAGATCAATAAATTACACCGTCTACTAAATCTTTCCCCACAAAACTCTATATGAATCTGCTTAGTTCATCCTGCTCTAGAACATAGTGCTGGTAGATCTACATGTATTTCTACCGTGTTAGGCTCACCAGGTCCGGGTGGGCACACGGACCCCAGGGGGTTGATGCAGCAAGGAGTTGCGACATTCATGAATTTCAGGAGCAACAGGACAGATGACGTGGAACCCAGCAGTGATGGAAGCAAGTAAAGCACAGTATGCACAGAAGGTGGAGCACACCACACATAGAGGTCTAGAGACGCCATGCCAAGACACAGATGTGTGTCTTAGTGGACCTTAAATAGGTCTCGGGAGTTGATTTCACTGGTCCATTTTGGGCGATCAACCTGCAAAACTGGACGTGAAGCACAACAGGGGGCAGTGGACCCAGGAGAAGGGAGCGAAGCCTGGGATACCCGGGACAGGTGTGTAACACACAGGATAGGTGATACATTTTAGCGATGTTTTTGGTGAACTGGATTACAAACAAATATCTGGTTCTGTGGATCTCAAGTGGCTCACCAGATTTTTGCTACCCCATACCAGAGTAGCATGATGTAGCGGCATAGACCCTGTTTCCAGCTATGCATTTCTTATTGGGCTGTCTGCTGCAGTTTTGATTAAAATTATTTTATATGCTCCAGATTTAGAAGTTCTCTGAACGCTGAGCCCTGTATAACCCCGCCTACACCACTGATTGGCTGATTTCTGTATACACTGTGCATAGGCTGAAAGCTGCCAATCAGCAGAGGGGGTGTGAGTGGACTACATGGCAGTAGGTTTACTAGTCCTCTAATCTCCTGCTAATAAAACAGTGATTTTATCAAAATTGCAGCAAGCAGCCCAGTAAGTAACACATCACTGGAATCAGTGTCTCTTTTCTGCAGTCCCATTGACAATGAATGGAGCAATTCAACGCAAACTGATGGGACATTTCACAGCCCTGGAACTTTGAGGTTCCCCAGCAGTTGTACCCTACTGATGAAAAGGTATTACCTGTTCACAGGAAAAAATCTGCAACTAAACTACAGAGAATCTGAATGTAAAATCTGCACCATATCTGCACTGTGTGTACATACCTTTTATGGTGTTTTCCAGGACTATAAAAGTGATGGCTTATTGAGGTATGATCCATGATGGCTCCTTCTTTGTGTAGAGTGGCAGAGGTCCCAAAAAGTCAGAACTCCTCTAAGAATAAACCAATAATGCTATAGTCCCCGAGAACAACTTTAATCATTCCAAAATACTCCGAGAGTTGTAATACTATGGAATTTTCCAAGCTCCTTTTGTGAGTGTTGTACTGAGCTCTGGGTATAAGAACAATGCCAGGACTTAGTCTCTGCGCTTGTAAGATGCCTATTTATGGATCGTTGGCAGCCGTCTGCCGAGCTTCAACATGTAACTGATTGTTTTTACCTTAGTGAAAAATGTTAGCTTGGGAAAAGTTCTCCTTCACTCCGTAGTAAGGTGAAATGAATGACACCATGTGATAGAACTGCATTTTTCACCCAGCATTTAAAGTGCCTTTAAAAAGTAATCGTTTTGTACAAGGTATTAATTCATTTCAAAGTTCCAGATTTGTCAAGTCGCGGCCAAGCTCAGGGAGTTTGCAAACACTATTTGCATGAATTTCGGAGCACAAGGAGCAATCCAAAGTTGAGGATCAGAAGTAAGACATAAGATAAAGTACAATAGACAGAAGCTATGCGCTTAGCAGTTCTACAGAAGACCACCCTATTGAGAAGACCACTCTTGATTACACATAATAGCTGATCAATGTATGATTGCCATAGTCCCGGTTGCTAAGATCCCCACAATCCCAAAAACTGGGTCAAGTGAGCATATGTGGCCACCATTCCTATAGTGGGTGAGTAGAGCAGTGCTCGTGTAAGGAAGTGGAGATGCTGTGCACACCCATTGAAGATGCATTTCGTTGTCTTGCACATTTACTACATTACATGTTTAATAATCTGCATAGTCATCATGTGATGCCCAGTTAGCCAGTTAGTAGGCATAGATAGAGTTAAGAGTTGGGACTAGCCCAGAATGGGAGGAGCTACACGCGGACACAGGACATGACTTTCTGATAGTTAGATAGGGTCCAGCAGCCCCAGACCTAAGGTCTGATAGTTCTGCATGTTATTGGGTGTTCTTGTGGCAAGAGGGAGACTAAAAGACCCAGATAGTAAGATTCTGAAGAAAGGAAAGAAGCAGACGGAAGTCGAATTGCAGACAAGAGGCCTTAAAAAAGTGAAAGGAAAGAAAGAGGACTTAGGCCTGGACTAGGAAGCCCATTCGGATGGTGTGGAGTTTTAACTGAGAGGTAACGGAAGGCAAAAGTAAAGGGAAGCAAGAAGACGAGAATATAAATAGCATTGTAGCTTCTAAATGTCTATAGTTAAAGAAGCCAAGTAGTCGCCATATTGGGACACATCCTCCCCTACGGAGAAAGAAAGACATGTTGTTACAGGATGGAGTCTATGACTCTTGTTGACTAGACTTTGGAACTGCTATTGAGGAGCCTCAGCTCCTAGTGTCCTCATTAGTCAGCTGGGAACTGAGAGTACCTGTGGGGGGCTGAAGTGCTACACCTCGACCGGTCCCTTCCCCACAGAGGAACACGAATTCTACCAAGATAGTTCACTGCGCTGTAGTGAGAACAGAGAGAAGAACCGAGAGAGGCAGCATCAGATCACATGTGAAGGAAAAGTGTACAACTCTGCTTATTGCTAAAGAAACATCCATGAAGCTTTGCACCTACTATCTGCTGTACATAGTTCTTACTGCATTAATGTTCAGGAAAAAGAAGTTTATTTTTGGACTGTGGTCTCCCTCACTTAACTCCATAACACCTGGTCCTGGCCAGCCGAATACAGTGGCACCATGCGGTTAGCAGAGGAGTATCAACAAGGTAACACAAGTCCACACACCCAGCCAGGACCCCAATTTTCATGTAACTTGCTGGGGCGTAAAAGGAGACGAGCACCTCGCCCACGGCTAACGCCCCACGCCATGTTACATTCGCACATGGAAACTTTGGGGCTCCTACTTTATGGATAAGTGACGTCCCACCAGGGGCACAAATTTTAAAAAGACAAAAAAAGCATCAGTGATGTCACTAATTCTGAAGATCCAGGGAGATGCACATGCCCCAGACTTCTGCTCGGATGCCTAGGATTTACAAGCGAGTGTCACTTTGGCTTTCTTCCTCACCACTCTCCATCCTGTAGAAATTCAGCATCATGGTACACGCAGAGCAATGACATTGCTGCATTAGGCTACCTGTATCATCCGCCTTTAAAGGGAACTTGTCACCTGAAAAAACGCGAATGACGTGCAGATATTGGGTTAATCTGCAGGTTAATAGCGTTGTGAAGCTGTCCGGCGCCTGCACTTACACCCACGCTCCTGGGAGGAAATGAACATTATTCCGCCCAGCACAATTCCAGTTTCAGTCACAGGGGCGGCGCTGGCGCTGGTTCAGTCACTGCTCTGTGTATAGAGAGCGTCAGCTGTAACGGCCTCCGGCACTGACTGTCAGTAGGGCCAGCATTAAAGCCAGCTGTCAGTCAGTGCTGCAGGCAAGGTTACAGCCGCCACTCTCTACAGTGACTGAACGTGCATTTGCAGATTTGAAGCATTTCTTTAAAACATTTTTTAGAATAGAAAAACATTGAGTCTGCACTTTATAACACAACAGCATTTTTTATACGCATTTTGTGCATGTATTTTTTTTCAAGCCCCCCATAAAAGTCACTGAACAATAAAAACACAGTTCAATACCGTCTTTAAATGCATAGCGGGAATGAATTTTCATGAAATCACATCTACTTTTCTTGCACAGATAAATGGGTTGTCCGGTCTTAAACTGCAAGTCTGCAGTCACTGTATGTGACTGCAGACTTGTGAATCCTCCCATCTCGCACATTGCAAACTGTGAGGATTCTCTGTTGCTGGGGCAGGGAGTGGATGATCATGTGACAACAAATATGCAATAATTCCGGCCACATTCCAACTAGACTGTAACCAACCTCGCTCAATGTAAGTGTGCTGCGTGATCCCAGAAGAAGTCTAGTTGGAATGTGGCCGGGAGTATGCAAATACCGGAGAATCCTTCCAATGTGCAGTGTGCACGCTGTAAGGATTCACAAGTCTGCCGTCACATACAGTAAAAAAAAATCTGACATGTGAATGTGGCGCCCTGCTGGTGTCACAGAACCCAGAAGGGTGCATGGATGGACTTCTCCACAAGAGGCCCTCACACATTCACACATCTCCACCCTACCACCTCAGACCAGCAGAGGGAGCCCTGATAGGGATATATAAAGGGATGGTGGAGCCAGGCAGCTCAGTTTTTAGCTCAGAGTTTAGAGTTAAGAGCGTGCTGACGCTCAGAGAGCAGCGAAGAGGCAGCACGCTGGCTGCTGTGCTTGGGCGAGCCAAGGCCTACAGCACGTGTGAAGGCCTAATGAGGGCCTTGAGTGGGCCGAAGGCGAGAGGAGAAGGAAGAAGTAGCAAGGGGGCAGAGGAGCATACCAGGCTCACCCCGAGATATATACCGGACACCGGGTCTGCGCCTACAGGGACTCTTTACAGCCAGTAGGGACCACCGGAACCCCTGGAGGACTACAGGTCCCAGGTTTGCCAAACGCTGACTACTGTACCAGGGCTGGGAGTCATGGAGGCCCCAGCGTCCAGGGAGAGCGATCTCCAAAGAGAAGGCCCTACCACCAGGTCAGCAGGCGCAAGGGAGAGAGAGACAGTAACCAAGCTAGGCCTAGTTCCAGGCAGGCCAGAAGCTTAGCGAGAAAAGCCACGGATCAGGAGGCCCTATACCCGCTCACTGGGGAGAGTCCAAAAGTCCACCCTTCGCCCGGAGTACCCTGGACCGTGCCTGCACCATCACCAGTAAAGGTACTGAAGCTTACCCCTGTGTGAGTGTCCGTCTTTCCTCCGGGATCGTCCTGCCGTCTCTCCCCAGCATCCTCCATTACACCCCACGCTGCCCTGGAGCTAACTCTACCTGTGGAGAGCCACACCATCCCTGCTGCCGTAACACCCGCTCCAGAGGACTGCTCCGCAGCGGCGGCTCCCTTTTGCCGCATTCCACAGGTGGCGTCACGAACTTTCCAAATCCCCTATAAATTCCCCTTTTTACTGACCGCCCTGGGTCACTGCTGCCGAGTACTCCCATGGCCCAGGGGGCGCGTCATGAACATCACCATAGACTATCATAGGTACAAGTGCTATCCATGAAAGAAATGGATAGTACTCATTGAGAAAAATCGATGTGTAAATGGTGCCTTAGGGTGGGATATTGACCTTGCCATGGGTGACCCAAGCTACTCCCCATGGGGGATATATGTGGTTTAGGGGACAATCCCTTTAATAATTTTAAATAAGTAAAAAAATAAAATAACAGGACTAACAAAAAACAATAATATCATTTAAGAACTTCTAGAAATGGAATTGATGATCAAAATGAAAGAAACAAAGGAGTTTTGTCCTGGTAAATAGGATCTTGTGTTCCAAGACTGATTTACAAAACATATGCGGAATAACTCAGACATATTTTTCCCTGGGAGATTTCTTAAGGGCATATTGAAAGAGGAAGGAAAAAAAATTCCAACACCTCTCGGGGGGAATCGAGTTTATCGTTAATAATCGACTGCTAAAAGGGTAACATCTGTTTTGGACAAATTGTAATGAGATTGAATCCCCTGGTGGGGAATACTATGTAGTAATGAATGGAACGTTCTGCATCTGAATAGTTTTAATTTTTGTTTTGGCAGAAGTAGCGGCTTTTTTTTTTTTTCACATCAGGCATCTTTTAGCCGGCTCACTTTGTTTAATGATTGCTATTAATTTCCAGAGTGGCAGATGGATTTGAGCCTTGTTGAGTTTGGAGAGAAAATGTTAGCCTTAGGAAGTTATGATAGTGATGTGTGTGCGATCCCCTCTGGACTTTTCTCGGTAGGCGCTCATCAAGTCATGCAAAAATCTTGCTTTAACCACTCTTAATCAGCGGGATGTACGTACCCAAGTGCTCGGCGGCTCAATACCGGCCTCTTTTATTATAGTAGAGGTGAACATAAACTTGGAAATAAATCTAAATATCAATATCAGCCCAAAGACTTAAGTAGCTTGGATCCATTTTCAGAGGAGTCTGCTTTAAAGGGGTTGTCTGTTGGACAATCGCTTTTTGGATAGGCTGGTCACAGGACGTCTTGCTACAGAGAGTTTTAGTCTTCAGATATAATCTATAAGGGAACATGAAAGCAAGTGTTCTATATCCCTACAGCACCTCCAGAGGAGAAACTAAGTATTACATGGTGCCCACTGATCTTTATACACCTAGGCCTGCGACCTTGACCAGGGGCATTCTTTACATCTAGAGGAAAGAACGTTTAATCATAATCAAAGACGCAGATTCTTTACTGTAAGAGAAGTGAGACTATGGATTCTTTACTGTGAGAGCAGTGAGACTATGGATTTTTTACTGTAAGGGCAATGAGACTATGGATTCTTTACTGTACGAGCAGTGAGACTATGGATTCTTTACTATAAGGGCAATGAGACTATGGATTCTTTACTGTAAGAGAAGTGAGACTATGGATTCTTTACTGTGAGAGCAGTGAGACTATGGATTCTTTACTATAAGGTCAATGAGACTATGGATTCTTTACTGTAAGAGCACTGAGACTATGGATTATTTACTGTAAGAGCAGTGAGACTATGGATTCTTACTGTAAGAACAGTGAGACTATGGATTCTTATCTGTAAGAGCAGTGAGACTATGGATTCTTTACCGTAAGAGCAGTGAGACTATGGATTCTTTACCGTAAGAGCAGTGGGACTATGGATTCTTACCGTAAGAGCCGTGGGACTATGGGTTATTTACTGTAAGAACAGTGAGATTATGGATTCTTTACTGTAAGAGCAGTGAGACTATGTATTCTTTACTGTAAGAGCAGTAAGACTATGGATACTTTACTGTAAGGGCAATGAGACTATGGATTCTTTACTGTAAGGGCAATGAGACTATGGATTCTTTACAGTAAGAGCAGTATGATTATGGATTCTTTACTGTAAGAGCAGTGAGACTATGGATTCTTTACTGTAAGAGCAGTGAGATTACGAAACTCTATGCCACATGATATTCTAATGGTTAATTCATTACTAAAATTCAAGAATGGTCTGGATGCCTTTCTTGAAAAATATAATATTATAGATTATGGGCACTAGATACTGTGATGGGGCGCTAATCCAGGGAACTAGCCTGATTGACGTATGTGGAGTCAGGAAAGAATTTTTACCCTAATTTTGCCTTCCTCTGGATCAACATGTTAGACTCTAGGTTGAACTTGATGGACTTATGTCTACCTTCATCCTTAAAAACTATGAAACTACGAAATGAATCAGAGATGCTATTTCTAGCCAGCCTCAGGTGTGACCAGTTAAAGAGGATCTACAAAATTTTACAATACAAACTACATACATTGTGACATAGATCTCTTGGACCTGATGAGTCTGGAGTACTTGCTCTGAAAATACATCTCAGCATGTCTGTATAATCCTATTTGCAAGTTTATACTTAATCTCAGATAATTACATTGACAGATCCTCTGTGTTCCTCCTCTCTGCTGCTAAATCTCTATATACCTAGCCTGTGATAATTCTCCAATGTTCCCTCTTAGATTAACAGCTCCTAAGGCTACGTTCCCATGGTGAGTTTTTTACGCTGTGTATTTTTGAAAAAATGCAAGTAACCTATTTTACTTAGTGGATGCCAAAATGGTGCAGAATATCTGCAAAAAAAAAAACTCACCAAATCTCATCGTGGGAACATAGCCTTAGTGTCCATCCTCCCTTCTGGTAAATCTCTGCCCACCTACTCTGATTAACAGTTGTCCCTCCTATCTGCTGCTGCTGAAATCTCACACTGCTCAGTACAAGCCGCAGCTTTCTGTCAGGCTGGGTGGGCGGACTCTGAATACACGTGGACTCATTAGCTCTTTATCTTTTTAACTAGACTGATTAATTACTCATTTTAATATCAGGATTACACTGCATATTCTGACATGGATTTTCAAAGTAAGAACACCTGCCTCATCAGGTCTTCAATATCTATACAATCATGGATGCAGTTTGCATTGTGAAATCTGCTGACAGATCCGTCATCATAGGGGTCTGAAAGGGTACACTCCCCCATTAACTCATCTTATGCTTTTGAATAAAAGTCAAAGCACCTCAATTGTCATGTCAATGGAAATCTATATTGTAAGTTTACTTCCTGGTGCGGTTTTGAGGTTTGGCATGGTTATACCTATATTTTTTTAAAGGGAAACTTTCTTAGTCCCCCTAAACCACCACCATGTCTCCAGTCCACTCTATTTCTGTATTCTAACAACCCCCTTTTCACGGCTTTGCGATATTTATACACTTTTAAAATCAAGGTTTGTACATGACTCAGGACTAGCTCTGCAGGGAGTTGACTCCTCTGGACTAGTCCCTCTTTCCATCCTCTAAGTTTGTCCCTCTGTGCATGATTGATATGTTTTGCAAGAACAAAGTCACTGTTGGCTCCTTACAAATCTCACGCTGGCGGACGGTGCTTTTCTTCCCTTGTAATTCGCAATGAAGCCGGGCGTCCATTCCAAGTCTTCATCGGCATACTGCGCATGCCCAGTGAGGCTGAATGTGACGCGCATGAACGGGATTTGCAAGATGCCGAAGATGACGTTGTTCTTGCATATCCTGCCAATGGTGCACAGAGGGACAAGCTTACAACAGACCTGGGCAAAATGTGGCCCGCAGTCCACATCCGGCCTTCTGGCTTTTCGAGTCCGACCCGTTGACCAAGACAGCCGAACAGCTGAAGACAGTGGCCCATGGACTACTCCGTGCCCTCCCCTGTCTGACACTCACCTGACTCTGCTCCTCCGTCCACCAATCAGCGTGTGCGACTGAGACAGCAGATGAGACAACGTCACTACATCGTGTCTGCTGTTTGGAGAGCCATCGGACCAGCGATCGGAGCAGAGCCCCGGGGAAACAAGACCAAGGTGAATATGTGTTTTTTAAAAACATGTGTATGGGATATGTCTGTATATAGGGGGCTATGTCAAGGCTCATACTGTATGCAGAAGGGATATGTGGGGGCTCATACTGTATATAGAAGGGATATGTGGGGGCTCATACTGTAGAAGGGATATGTGGGGGCTCATACTGTATATAGAAGGGATATTTGGGGGCTGTGTGGGGGCTCATACTGTGTATAGGGGACTATGTGAGGGGTCATACTGTATATAGGGGGCTATGTAAGGGGTCATACTATATATAGGGAGGCTATGTGGGGCTCATACTGTATATAGGGGGCTGTGTGAGGGGTCATACTTTACATATGGAGGCTATGTGGGGACTCATACTGTATACAGAAGGGATATGTGGGGGCTCATACTGTATATAGAAGGGATATGTGGGGGCTCATACTGTAGAAGGGATATGTGGGGGCTCATACTGTATATAGAAGGGATATTTGGGGGCTGTGTGGGGGCTCATACTGTGTATAGGGGGCTATGTGAGGGGTCATACTGTATATAGGGGGCTATGTAAGGGGTCATACTATATATAGGGAGGCTATGTGGGGCTCATACTGTATATAGGGGGCTGTGTGATGGGTCATACTTTACATATGGAGGCTATGTGGGGACTCATACTGTATATAGAGGGGACATGTGGGGGCTCATACTGTATGTAGGAGGCTGTGTGGGGATTCATACGGTACATAGGGGGCTGTGTGCGGTCTCATATGGTATATAGGGGGTGTCAGCATACTTACTACTGCTCAATATTAATTGATACAATTAATATTAATATAAAATAATAATTATAATTAATATGCTATTATTATTGAGCTGAATTAATTTTAGCCTATTAGCTCGGCCTTTCATAACAGTCATGGTCTCTTATGTGGCCTCTCAGGAAAATTAATTGCCCATCCCTGGATTAAAAGATGGGAGACAGGACTAGTCCAGGGGAATAAACGTCCCACCGGACTAGTCTTGAGTTATATAATATGAGCCCAGAATAAAACTTAATTTTAAAAGTATATAGATATCGTAGAGCTGCAAGAAGGGGATTGTTATAATGTAGAAATTGGGTGGAGTACAGGCATGGTGGCAGTTTTGGGGGGCTAGGGCATCTGACAAGTTCCCTTTAAAAAAAAGTATTGTTTCCATATCAGTAAAAGTAGGAAAATGTCATTTTAAGGAATAGGACAACTCAGTGGCAGGCAGGGACAGAAGAGGGACCGCACCTTGTAGTTCAATAGCTCATCATAATGCATCATTCCACCTGCTTTGATGGTAGAAGTGGTCTCCTGCGCTTCTTGGGCCTCTGATTACACCAATGGTATGTCCACCCCTGGAACAACCCATGGACATATTTCATAGTAAACATATTCCCATGTTTGGGACCCCCTGTATTATCCAAAGGGAGAAAACACTTTGACGATAGAGGGCTCAACGCGATCATGTTGTCCGTTCATTTGGCATTGGCGGATCACAAGGTTTTTCATCTGTCGGACCCTTGATGATCACCATCAAGTCAGTAAATGGCTGCTCATAAACCAACAGCTCCCACAAGACTTCATGTCTCAAGTAATACCCATAATCACCTTTACTCTCTTCCTCCACTTGGCCCGCTGCCACCCCAAGGAAGGATTAAAGGTCCGAGCATGTGTTATCACCTCGGTATTACAACAAACATTTGGCAAAAGGTAAAAACCCGCAGTAAAAAAAATGGACAAGATTAAAGAAGATGTCATCTTCTCGGCTTTGAACATCTTCATTCCCGAATCTATAAAACGTAAAATATATTTTTTATTCCCAGTGTTATTGATTTGTATTAGGATTGTAGGATTTGGCATCGGCCAGACTGGATATACTGTATGTGGACTGCAATCCTAAAGAGCTTAAAGTGGGATTATTGCTGGAGGAGGTAACGGCAGCCATCCCTTACAATATCTTCCAGTGCTAATTTGTCAATAGCAATCTGCTGCAGCACTCAGGCCCTCATACGTCCAATTTATTACGGCGCATTTATTATATACATACATCAATAATACTGCGCCCTAGCATTGCAGTATAATAGTGCTGACTGCACAAACGGAAAACACTCACCTGCAGCTTTTTACGTCCCGTCACTAAATAATATCAATAATGCTCCTACTGAAATAAAGTCCTCAAAAGACTGTAATCATATTAATAGCCATTAATTGGCACTGGTGTATTCATGATTGATTACTGCAGCACTAGATGAATGCACCATGTTATTTTGGGTCTCCCGGAGAAACTCCATATGTCAATGGGCTTTTGAACATGGCCATATTTTAATAGGGCACCAATAGATTTCTATAGAGTCCTGCTGTGCCTCTGTATGCAAAGGTGCAAAATCCTTTGTGATAGAGGAGATTCAGCCCTGTTTGGTGCCATCTCTTTTGCAACCGGGTGCGTGACTCCTCCCTCCAGAGGCTTGTGAATATTTTTTCACAAGCACTGTACCAGTAACAGGTACAGTGCTAGTATGACTTTTATTGGGGTGAAGTCCCTTATATCACAGTAGGGTTAGTCTGCAAGGTATTTTGGGAGTGAAAGACTCCCTTTAAAGCGAATCTGTCAGCAGGTTTTTGCCATGTAATCTGAGGACAGCATGAGGTAAGCGTTAAAACACAGATTTCAACAATGTGTCACTTATCAAGCTGTGTGCCGTTGTTTACCTTAATGAAGGTTTTATCATTAAGACATTATCATTGCTGTGACTAGCTGGCCACATGAGCCCTGACCGACTCCGCTCCCTCCTCTGATAGGCAGCTCACTGTCAATAGACAATGTACATAGCCTGTTGTGGGCAGAGCTAGCTGTAGTGTGGGCAGGGTTAGCTTTCTCAGCTCCGCTTCATAATTTATAAGAACTCTGATTCTGTCAGAACGGTTGCACCCAATAAACTAAGTGATAGATCATTGGATTCGGGGTCTCTTTGCCTACATTATGCTGCTCTAACATGAGGTAGCAAAAAACTGCTGACAGATCTCCTTTAAAGTTCATGAGGCTGGAGGCGCTACCAGGAGACAGGCCAGTATACCAGGAGACGTGGAGGGGGCCGTAGGATGGCAACAACCCAGCAGCAGGACCGCTACCTCCGCCTTTGTGCAAGGAGGAACAGGAGGAGCACTGCCAGAGCCCTGCAAAATGACCTCCAGCAGGCCACAAATGTGCACGTGTCTGCACAAACCGTTAGAAACCGACTCCATGAGGATGGTATGAGGGCCCGACGTCCACAGATGGGGGTTGTGCTCACAGCCTAACACCGTGTAGGACGCTTGGCATTTGCCACAGAACACCAGGATTGGCAAAGTCGCCACTGGCGCCCTGTGCTCTTCACAGATGAAAGCAGGTTCACACTGAGCACATGTGACAGACGTGACAGAGTCTGGAGACGCCGTGGAGAGCGATCTGCTGCCTGCAACATCCTTCAGCATGAGCGGTTTGGCAGTGGGTCAGTAATGGTGTGGGGTGGCATTTCTTTGGAGGGTCGCACAGCCCTCCATGTGCTCGTCAGAGGTAGCCTGACTGCCATTAGGTACCGAGATGAGATCCTCAGACCTCTTGTGAGACCATATGCTGGTGCGGTTGGGTTCCTCCTAATGCAGGACAATGCCAGACCTCATATGGCTGGAGTGTGTTTTTCCACTTTAATTTTGAGGGTGACTCCAAATCCAGGCCTCCATTGGTTAATAAATTTGATCTCCATTGATGATTTTTGTGTGATTTTGTTGTCAGCACATTCAACTTTGTACAGAACAAAGTATTCAATGAGAATATTTCATTCATTCAGATCTAGAATGTGTTGAGTGTTTCCTTTATTTTTTTGAGCAGTGTATTATCTGAGATGCCATGGAGCAAGGCGTCTATCATGTGATTTGGCTAGTTATATATAGTTATACCTGCGACCATCCCTATGAACACCCGGTTTCTCCCTCTAATAAAGTCTATGGCAGAGGAGCGGGATAGATTACATGGCGTAAAACACAGAAAGATGGGATGAATTCATTATAATTAAAAAGCTCAGACTCTGAGGAAATGAAAGGAGCCTGCCACAGGCCTTTAATAAATCAGCCTGCATAGATTTAATCAGGAACGTAAGAATTCTTTTGCATGCAGGATGAGAAAATTAAATAGTCCCTGGTATTTAAATGGATTGTAATTTATGGATATTTCACAATGATGGGATGCAAAGGCTTGTAATATCATCCCAGAAATGCCGCTTCTCAGATGACAGTCGCATTGATTGATAGGAGAGATAGAGGTCTACATAAGATGGCGACGCACCGGACTTCACCAAAGAAGCTTTGTTCTTCATCATATAGACCTGGTCACATGCGGATAAATGACTGTTACGTGATGTAATGGCACAATAACATAATAGATTTCATCCCGGCACCTAACAGCAGACAGAGTACTGTTCACTATAACATGGAGGTTTGTACGATTCTCGAAGGATAAGTCATCATCAGTAACCAACCGGTCATGCAGGATGATGTACACCACGGCCCTCCAGACTCTTTCACATCTGTCACATGTGCCCAGTGTGAACCTGCTCTCATCTATGATGAGAACAAGGGGCCAATGGGGACCAGCCAATTTAGTGCTCCTTGGGGGGATCGAGCTGCTCGATGCTGGGCTGTGTGCACAGGTCCCACTACAGGAAATAGGGCGCCCATACCAACCTCATGGAGACTGTTTCTGACTGGTAAGAAACATGCACATCTGATAATTTTATAGATCTCTGGCAGTGGTCCTCCAATTCGCAGATACCGGTCCTTCCGGTTCAATGTATTTCTCCAGCCCTTTTCAGCACTCCTTGTGTCCTAGTATCTGCTTCTAAATGGGTTGCAGGTACTGCCTCATGCTACTAGTATGTCATGCTCCACTAAGGAGCCTGACGGCGGGCGTCGGGATGGATGGGTAAGGAAGCACTGCGACTAGGGAAAGATTAAAGGGGCCCCCCTGAATTTTGCCCTGTGCAACCGTGAGCTCACTGTAGTTCCTAGACTGGTTCTTTCATCCCATGTGGCGATCACGTTCCTAATCCCTGTCTTGCTCTAAGCACGGCCCTGACTAGTGTGTAGGGCAGCAGGAACTCTAGTCTTGCTCTATGATACAGACACAAAGGAAAATGGACAAGGGTAAAGAAAACAGCAATCACTCAAATCACATCCAGACTAAAGAATGGTATATAAAGGGACAGGAAAGGTGAGACAAACCAAAAAGGGAAATAAGGAGTAGGATAACCCCAAACAAAATTACAAACAGCAATTTCCAGAGACAACTCCGAAACGGCTTCTCATGCCACAGCTCCCAGCTCCCAAACTAACTCCAAGATATAGCAAGCTATCACTGGCAACTACTCAACTAAGAGGTGAGCATTTATACCAGAGGGGAGTGGAAAACTCAGAACAGCTGAGATACCTCAGGAATGAGAGCTCTAGGATACAAACAAAACTGTTTAACCCTTACAACATCAGAACAAGGGAAATTTGCACAGCTTAATCCTTGCAACGCCAGAACAAGGGAAATCTGCACAGCTAACTGTAAGTCAAGGCAGATCCATCCAGTGCTGCTGGATGTGTTGCCTGGCGCCTCGATCTTCCAAACCTTCTCTGTCACTGTATACCTGTTACATAGTAATGACAAAGACATTTGCAAAATCAAAACTAGAGAAGAATCATTCAGGAAGGATAAGGAAAGAGTCATTGTTTGTGGTCATCACTTGCACCATTCACTTTTGGGGGGTTTCCTTGCTGTTTATTTCCAGTGCTCCTGTTGTCACTTTCATCTGCATCAAAGTAGGTAACATTGATTCACAATTGCTTAGGTCACCTAATGGGACAGAATGATATCCCTGAAGTTTAATTGACTTGGGGCTATACTGTGATGTACTAGTGTTTCCTGTATTTTTGAGCAGTTTAGATAATAGGTAGAATCCGGTCCCCCGCAATGCCATCTACTTTTTCTAACATGTGACGCAAAGGCCGGTGGTGCAAAGCTCTCTGATACCAGGGCGGTCCTGTAATAGGGGCCACTGGTGTAACAAGTCCAAACATGACATTTCTCCTCCTGAATCTTCCCCATTACCTGTGAGTGATATTATTGAGAAGCGGGAAGAACTGAAGCAACTCCGCCATGAAGTGGAGACCACGTGACGTTACAGAGTGGGATCACCAAGAGCTGAGGAGCAGAGGGAAGAAAAGTCACCAACGCTCTTCTGACCCCATAACTGCAGAGTTCAGACCTCCTCTTCTGTTAACTACAGCACAAAACCTGTGCCCACGCTGGGAGCTTCATGGCAAAGCAGCTGCATGGAACCGTGCATCACCAAGCACAATGCCGAGCATTGGATGGAGTGGTTTAAAGATGCCACCACTGGACTCTGGAGCAGTGGAAACGTTTTATGTGGTGTGACACTTCTCCATCTTTCATCTGATGGACGAGTTAGTTTGGTGAAGGTCAGGAGAACGTTACCCGCCTGACTGCATTGTGTCAACTGTAAAGTTTGGTGGAGGAGGTATAATTCTATGGTCTTGTTTTTCATGGTTCGGCCTCGGCCCCTTAGTTCTAGTGAATGGAAATCTTAATATTTCAACATACAAGACATTTTGAACAATTGTAGCTTCAAGCTTTGTAGGAACAGCTTTGGGAAGGCCCTTTTTTGCTCCCCATGACTGTGGCCAGTGCACAAGGTCCATAAAGACATGGAGAGGGAGTTTGATGTGGAAGAACATGACCAGCCGCAATACATCCGGACTTCAACCCCTTCTAAGAGCGGAAACTGTAATATCTGCAAAGGGGGGACCAAGACCATACTAATGCCTATGGATGTAGAATGGGAGGTCATAGAAGCTCCTGGTGGTGGGAGTGTAGGTGTCCCAATACCGTCATCCATATAGTGCAGATAGATAGATAGATAGATAATAGATAGATAGATAAACAGATAGATACATTTATAGATAGATAGATAGACAGATAAATAATTACCTAGCTGGATTAATTTTATAATTTCAGACTATCTGGTATTTTAGGACAGTCTACGTCATAGATGCGCATAAAGCACAATCCTCATACTAATGAGAGTGAATTTGGAATATAAAGGTTGCAAGTATCTCCCGGCCACAGGATAAGCTCTTGCGCAGTATTAAAAATGGATTACAATGCAGTACATCGATGTCAGACAGGAAACTCATTTAGTAAGATAAATGATGTACGCACACTTTATGATTTTGGTACGAGATAGAACACGGGTGTCTGTTACACAGTATGAATATACTTTTTAGTTGAGGCAGCGTAATGTTGAAGGCACCATCTTCCCAGTCTGCACCAGGATTACATTTTACTTCATAAAGATTTGTGCAAGATTAGAAAAAAGATTTGTAGTGTTTTGTTTTTTTTCCAGAAACAGCACCATCATTGTCAATAGGTTGTGCCTGATATTGCAGTTGATTCTTATTCCAGTGAATGGCACTGAGCTGTAATACCAGACACAGGCCATGGGCTAGGATGGTGCTGTTTCCTAGGATTAGCAGCAATAGGAAACAGGGTCATTAACAAGCTATAAATCAGGCTAGGTAGGTGGAAATTGTGGAAATTTAACAGCAGCAGAAAGTAACAACACTGAGTTGATTGGTGCAGATTTAGGAGCAGCAGGGAGGAGGGACACTGAGGGGCTGTCAATCAAACTTGGTGGGCAGATATTAGGTTTTAAAGGTAATCTGTCACCAGCTATTTGCTACCCTGTCCGAGAGAAACATGATGTAGGGGCAAAGACCCTGATTCCAGCGATATGTCACTTACTGAGCTGTTTGCTTCAGTTTTGATAAAATCACAGTTTTGTTTGCTGCAGATCTAGCAGTTCTTTGAATGCTTAGCTGTGTATAACCCCGCCCACATCACTGATTGGCTGCTGTGCACTGTGCATAGGCAGAAAGTTGCCAATCAGTGGTGGGGCGGAGTTATACAGAGCTCATGCATATGGAGGACTACACGTCAGCAGGTTTACTAGTCTTCTAGGGATAATATCTTGCTGATATATTTGTGATTTTATCAAAACTACAGCAAGCAGCCTAATAAGTGATATATCACTGGAATCAGGGTCTCTGTCTCTATATCATGCTGTCTTCAGATTAGGTGGCTAAAACTTGGTTTAATTTTCATAAAGGTATTTACAGACATTCTGACATGAATTTTCACAGTAAGTACACCAACAAAATCTAAAATATCTATTTACTAATATATTCAGTTTTTATTGTGAATTCAGGTGACAGATCTGTTTAATAATAATGGGCATATATATACTATTTGCCAGGAGACTCGCATTTCATGGTGGTGGAGTACCACACCCCAACAGTACATGTGCTAGGGTACGGTAAGGTAACGATTGGGCCACTACGGTATTACTCCACTGGGGATGGGAATCTTTGACTCCGGCAAGGGCTAGGCTTGTCACTGGGGTACAATTGGCATCTCACAAAATCTGTCAGAATGATAAGATCTGCTGCTCAGAACCATGTGCTACTTTTCCTATTTCGGATAATTGTCGCCATCTCATTTTAAATAGAAAATAAATGACGTCTAATAAGTCCCAATCACCATTTACGGATTTAATGTCCTACAAGCTGCTTTAGCTGATGTCTGCAGGAAAACTGCAGATTCAATGTGATGGGTATTAATTATAATATCACTTAGACTTAATACTGGAAGCAGCAATAAAAGATCTATAGGTCTGGAGTGTACATCAATTATTATGCAGAACGTATCTCTTAGTATAAAGGGCACATTATGGGTAGATGGTATTGGGGCGAGATCCCCAAAAAAATTGATTCTAAGCGAATAATATTCATTTAGGATTTTCCAATGTTTTGTGGATTCAAGGCTGCAAGGGGTTAAAAAAAAAGTCAAACTGACTTCGCTTCTGCACCTTCTCGCTGACTAGCCTTCCAACCGTCATGACTTTATAATCCTGATAATATATAGAAAAAATTAGTCTATTCAGCATCAGTACAAAAAGTATGGACACAAATTCCAAGAATGTACATAAAAGGCCACTCACGTGGCGTGGAGCATATTCAGACAGTATCATGCACTTTTTGAGTGTAAAAAGCCAACGCTGTCACACATTGGTCGCATGGCGTTATTCAGGCCCCCTTCCCTCCTATGTGAGTTGGTGTTCTAGGGTAACAATCTAATGCCCTATTAGGACGTCTGCCGCACACATAAATACCAAGACGTAGCCAGAGAAGACGAGAGAAAACCGGAGTGCTGCTGGACAGGTGAGGGCCAGAGTAAGGTGGGTGTGTGTATATATATATATATATATATATACACGGTTGTGCTCAAAAGTTTACATACCCCGGCAGAATTTTTCCTTTCTTGGCCTTGTTTCAGAGAATATGAATGATAACAAAAAAACTTTTTCTCCACTCATGGTTGGGTGAAGCCATTTATTGTCAAACTACTGTGTTTTCTCTTTTTAAATCTTAATGACAACCAAAAACATCCAAATGACCCTGATCAAAAGTTCACACACCCTGGTGATTTTGGCCTGATAACATGCACAGAATTTGACACAAATGGTTTTGAATGGCTACTAAAGGTAACATCCTCAGCTGTGATCTGTTTGCTTGTAATCAGTGCGTGTGTATAAAAGCTGAGTGAGTTCCTGGGATCCAGACAGACTCTTGCATCTTTCATCCAGCCACTGACGTCTCTGGATCGTGAGTCATGGGGAAGGCAAAAGAATTGACAATGGATCTACAGGAAAAGGTGGTTGAACTGTATAACCCAGGAAAGGATACAAAAAAATATCCAAGGAATTGATAATGCCAGTCAGCAGCATTCAAACTGTGATTAACAAATGGAAAATCAGGGGCTCTGTAAAAATCAAGGTCAGGTAGACTAACAGGAATTTCGGACACAACTGCCAGGAAAATTGTTCGGGATGCAAAGAAAAACCCACAAATAACATCAGCTGAAATTCAGGACTCTCTGAAAACTAGTGGTGTGGCTATTTCAAGATGCACAATAAGGAGCCACTTGAAGAAAAATGGGTTGCATGGTCGAGTCACCAGAAGAAAGCCATTACTGCGCAAATGCCACAAAGTATCTTGACTACAATACTCCAAACAGCACAGAGACAAGCCTCCAAACTTCTGGAACAAGGTAATTTGGAGTGATGAGACCAAAATTTAACTTTTTGGCCACAACCATAAACGTTACATTTGGAGAGAGGTCAACAAGACCTATGATGAAAGGAACACCATTCCTACAGTAAAGCACGGAGGTGGATTGCTGATGTTTTGGGGATGTGTGAGCTACAAAGGCACAGGAAACTTGGTAAAAGTTGAAGGAAAGATGAATGCAGCACGTTATCAGCAAATACTGGAGGCAAATTTGCACTCATCAGCCTGGAAGTTGCGCATGGGTCCTACTTGGACGACCCAAAACACAAGGCCAAGTCGACCTGTCATTGGCTACAGCAGAACAAAGTGAAGGTTCTGGAGTGGCCATCTCAGTCTCCTGACCTCAATATTTTAGATTTTTGTGTGATTTTGTTGTCAGCACATTCAGCTTTGTACCGAGCAAAGTATTCAATGAGAATATTTCATTCATTCAGATCTAAGATGTGTTATTTGAGTGTTCCCTTTATTTTTTTGAGCAGTGTATATACATATTTATATATACAGGGTGGTCCAAAAGTAGGTGGACAGAAAGTGTAATAAGGTTATGAAGGTTATGGAACAGTCACAGGAGATAAGTATCTGGAAATTCTAATGAATCAAGTTGTTCACCAGTTACAGCAACAGCCTAATTCACATGACCTTTATTTCCAACAAGATGGGGCCCCTCCACATTATTCAAGAGTGGTCCGCGAGTATCTTGATGAAACATTTCCTAATAAATGGATTGGCCGAAGAGGCCCACTTGATTGGCCGGCACGTTCACCAGACTTGACCCCAATGGATTTTCTCTTTTGGGGAGTACTCAAGGACAAAGTTTATAGTCGAAAACCAAAAAGTGTCAGTGATTTGAAAAATTACATAATAGATGCATTTCAAGAAATTAATACCCAAAGAGACTTGTGCAAAAAAGTTTGTCGAAGCGAAAGAGGCCGACTTCAAAGCTGTGCAACTTGTAATGGAAAACAGTTTGAGCCCCGGCATTGATAAAATTTAAAGGCTTTTGTATTATTGTTCAGAATAAAATTTAATTATCAATGTTATGCTTGTGTTAGTAAATATAATTTTATATAGAAATCAAAATAAATGTTATTATTTTCTGTCCACCTACTTTTGGACCACCCTGTATATATATCTATATATTTATATATATTTTTTACATTATGTTTATCATGCTTTATGCTTTGGGGTCCAAGGAGACCTTCGAGCATGATAAAGTACATATAGTTTGCAGCAAATAAATTTGAGAGCAGATCTGCTGTACTGAATTTTTTGTCAAAAGTTTTTCTGAAATTACACTTACTGTTCTTACTCTATCAGACAAATTATTCATTTATTTTTTTGCCTTTTTTTCTGGAGTTAATGAGTCACAATTTAGGGGGGTTTTGCACTAATATTTTATATGCAAATTTTATACACAAATTACACCTCGTCAGTGCAAAGTTACCCCCTTAGATCCTAGTGTTAAGCCTCTCACCCAGCAAAATCAGATCTCACACTTTGCACTGATGAGGGACAATACCCCGAAACACCGTTTCTGAAAATTGAGATTATGGTTTGGGTTTTATCCTACGTCTTATGGCAAGACTCGTTAACGAGTCGATATTAACTTTTAGGATTGCTATAAGTGACGCTACAGTCCATGTTGTCTTCCTAAGAGACAATTTGCTTATTTAATTTCCCAGAGGAGCATACATGGTATATAAGTCTCCTCACTCTGACATGCCCGGCCTGGCATGTCACTCTCCACAAGGAGGAACGTTACCCCTTAGATCCCACTAATGTTTTGTAACGTTTTCTCCTTTTGCACTGACTCTAACTCATTCTAAGGGCTCGTAAACATGACGGATTACATTGGATGATTGCCGTGGTTTTCACGGATAGCACTCGGTCTGAGAAAAAAATCAGATTTTGATCCGAGTGTCAGATCAAAAGCGGCAATGCAAGTCTATGGATCTGTGAAAAACATAAGAGCGCACTCTTCACGTCTAAGAAAAACTGATAAGTCTGATCAGAATAATTGGACCGTTTTTCTTCGATGGAGAGAAAACAGTTGTGTCACCGTACCCTAAAAGTGGACTGTGGTCATCTAATGGGGGCTGCGTCAAAGATAATCCATAGATTCACCATAATTTATACCAAAAAAGCAGCATAAAATATAGCAGATATCTACAGTCCCAGCTAATTAGGTAAGGTTTCTTTACAGTCAGACTGCAAAATTCTTGACCGCAGAAGGTAGTAATGGCAGCCACTATCAGCTTTTACTGTATAAAAGGGCTGAAAGCTTTTCTCCCAACAAATGGCATTGTGGGTTATAAATAATATAGTGATAGAGAATGTATAACTGGTGGAGAAAGGTTGGACTTGATGGATCGAAGTCTTTTTTCAATCTATAAGGACAATGTAAAAAATTCAAATTGTTGCACGGGTGGCACGAAGATGATCCAAATATTTAAAGGGAATCTGTTACCAGATTTTTGCTACCTCATCTGAAAGCTGAATATTGTAGGAAAAGAGACCCTGATTCCAGCGATATATCACTTAGTTTGCTGGGTGCAGCAGTCGCGGTACAATCAAAGTTTTTAGATGTATCATGTAGGAGAGCTCAGAAAGCTAACCCCGCCCACACCACAGCTTTCTGTATATTGACAGTAAGCTGCTAATCAGTCATGGGGGCGTGGTCAGATCAGGATGCACTTCCTGTAGTGATAATCTCCTTCTGACAAAACACTCATTATATGGAAACTACAGCACACAGCCTAATAAGAGAAACATTGTGGAAATCAGTGTCTCAGCCCCTACATCATGCTGCTCTCAGAATACATAGCAAAAACCTGCTGATCGATTCCCTTTAAGAGGTATGTGCTTTTTTAATGAATTTATTGAATATTATTATTTTTTTCCATTACCAATAAACTCCTTTCTGGATAAATCAGTGTTTAACTCTTTATCTATTTGTGTTATAAACACAGAACTCCCACCACTATAAAGATATATGAAGGAAAGGTGGGGAGGCCAGAAGTCCAAATGATAGATCAAAAGCATCCACAATAATAAATAAAGAAAAAACTGTATTATTTAAAATACATACAGATGTGGTGGAATAAATAAACACATACAAACAATTAAATTGTGGAGACAAATGAGGTGCATAGCGGAGGTATTCATATATATTCCAATACTAACCTATCCCTATTATGGGTATTTAATTCAATATATATGCTAATATGTATACAAAGTGACTCAGAAAATAACAATATGGCTACAAGCTAAATAACTTCCCTAAATGTAAGCTGTCACCAGTAGAGTATGGAAGAATATAGATATATGTCGTGGGATATATATATTAAAACGTTCAGGATAAGTTATCTGCAATGAATGACAGCCACCAAGGAGTCACCACCATGTGCGCATCAACCCCGACGCGCGTTTCGGCACGAGCCTTTGTCAAGATATATGAAGAAAGTAGTCAGTGCAGAATTTTGGATCTCTAATAATGTATACCCCTTTAGGAAAGCATTTTAGCGTGCTTCACCAAAGGTTATGTCAATTTTTAATAATGCAAATGAGGAATAACATATGTATGCCGTTGTATCAATGGCAGGATCCTTTGGATTTTTCTACCTGGGAGCGTCTGACAGAAATATTCACTTTCTGCCTGAAAAGGTAAATCTCCGCTGCTTCCAAAAAAATTACAAAAACTCTGAGTCGTCGTGTCAGTTCTTATTAGTGTCGGATTCTGTTCTTGTCCTTTTATTCTGCGTATTACATGAAGACTTGTGCCCGTCCTGGTACGTGTTGTTCGCCACTGACCGGGACAGCTGCAAAACTGCAGGGTAGGACAACGTTCCGCAGCTCGGAGCCCAAGAAGATGGCTGCGGTAACGTCAGGGACTATTTCCCGTGGGAACCATTTGTCAGAAGAAATTTCCAGGTACATAATGTGAAACATGAATGGTTTCAGGGAAAACTGGCTGTCTGCTGATACCACAACGCTACTTCGGATTCTTTTTTATTTTTTGCATTTTTTTTTTGTATTGCAGCCAAGTAACGCATTCACCGCCAGATAACGAAGCAAAAAAAAGAGCAAAAAGCAAAGATAATCAACATAAAAACTGATCCGACACTAATTGGCCAAACAGTAGAAACAATAACTAGGTCCTAGGGGGGGGGTGGGCAATGATTAGACGGGGGCGGGCTGTGTCCTGTTATGATATGTTTGTATGAAAATGTTGTTTTTCACTTACATGGAATTGATTTCTCAATCATTTTATAGGAAAAGAGAAATATGAACGCTAATAAATCAATACCGCTCAAACTTCCCGTAATGCCGAGCGATTAATCACAGGGGTACAGCTTATCTTGTCCAATTAGTCCAACATGTTCCAGATATGTTCTTTGCATGTGAGCCGCAGCATTCATAATCACCCGTATCGATTTTACTATGTAGAAATCTGTGTTGTTACATTTTATATATTGACATTGGCCATTGTTTATAGTCTGTACAAACTGCATGTAACTCCACACAGGGGATTTCTACAAACAGCAATTTACAATGTGTGGAATTTGTAAATACAATGTATTACCTATCATGTACTGATCCTGAGTTACATCCTGTATTATACTCCAGAGCTGCACTCACTATTCTGCTGGTGTAGTCACTGTGTACATACATTACATTAATTATCATGTACTGATCCTGAGTTACATCCTGTATTATACTCCAGAGCTGCACTCACTATTCTGCTGGTGCAGTCACTGTGTACATACATTACATTACTGATCCTGTACTGATCCTGAGTTACATCCTGTGTTATACTCCAGAGCTGCACTCACTATTCTGCTGGTGCAGTCACTGTGTACATACATTACATTACTGATCCTGTACTGATCCTGAGTTACCTCCTGTATTATACTCCAGAGCTGCACTCACTATTCTGCTGGTGCAGTCACTGTGTACATACATTACATTACTGATCCTGTACTGATCCTGAGTTACTTCCTGTATTATACTCCAGAGCTGCACTCACTATTCTGCTGGTGGAGTCACTGTGTACATACATTACATTACTGATCCTGTACTGATCCTGAGTTACCTCCTGTATTATACTCCAGAGCTGCATTCACTATTCTGCTGGCGCAGTCACTGTGTACATACATTACATTACTTATCCTGTACTGATCCTGAGTTAGATCCTGTATTATACCCCAGAGCTGCACTCACTATTCTGCTGGTGCAGTCACTGTGTACATATATTACACTACTTATCCTGTACTGATCCTGAGTTACATCCTGTATTATACTCCAGAGCTGCACTCACTATTCTGCTGGTGCAGTCACTATACATACATTACATTACTGATCCTGTACTGATCCTGAGTTACCTCCTGTATTATACTCCAGAGCTGCACTCACTATTCTGCTGGTGCAGTTACTGTGTACATATATAACACTACTTATTCTGTACTGATCCTGAGTTACATCCTGTATTATACCCCAGAGCTGCGCTCACTATTCTGCTGGTGCAGTCACTGTGTACATACATTACATTGCTGATCCTGTAGTGATCCTGAGTTACCTCCTGTATTATACTCCAGAGCTGCACTCACTATTCTGCTGGTGCAGTCACTGTGTACATACATTACATTACTGATCCTGTAGTGATCCTGAGTTACCTCCTGTATTATACTCCAGAGCTGCGCTCACTATTCTGCTGGTGCAGTCACTGTGTACATACATTGCATTACTGATCCTGTACTGATCCTGAGTTACATCCTGTATTATACTCCAGAGCTGCACTCACTATTCCGCTGGTGCAGTCACTGTGTACATACATTACATTACTGATCCTGTACTGATCCTGAGTTACCTCCTGTATTATACTCCAGAGCTGCACTCACTATTCCGCTGGTGCAGTCACTGTGTACATACATTACATTACTGATCCTGTACTGATCCTGAGTTACCTCCTGTATTATACTCCAGAGCTGCACTCACTATTCTGCTGGTGCAGTCACTGTGTACATACATTACATTACTGATCCTGTACTGATCTTGAGTTACATCCTGCATTATACTCCAGAGCTGCATTCACTATTCTGCTGGTGCAGTCACTGTATACATACATTACATTACTGATCCTGTACTGATCCTGAGTTACATCCTGCATTATACTCCAGAGCTGCATTCACTATTCTGCTGGTGGAGTCACTGTGTACATACATTACATTACTGATCCTGAGTTACATCCTGCATTATACTCCAGAGCTGCATTCACTATTCTGCTGGTGGAGTCACTGTGTACATACATTATATTACTGATCCTGAGTTACATCCTGTATTATACCCCAGAGCTGCATTCACTATTCTGCTGGTGGAATCACTGTGTACATACATTACTTTATCCTGTACTGATCCTGAGTTGCATCCTGTATTATACTCCAGAGCTGCATTCACTATTAATTTATAATTGTACATGAAAATATTTAGTATAACCTATATTTTAGAAATTGAAATGCTTTTCTTTTTATACTTAGTAGTCCAGGGGGCGGTCCTGCTCAGAGTCCAGTAGGCGGTCCATCATAGAGTCCAGTAGGCGGTCCATCATAGAGTCCAGTAGGCGGTCCATCATAGAGTCCAGTAGGAGGTCCTTCTCAGAGGCCAGTGGGCGGTCTTACTTCGCGATTTCAGGTCATCCTGAATCTTTTCCCACAACGCTATATATCAGTCTTCTCAGCTCCCTCTGCTCTGTAACATACTGCCCATCGCTACAATATTCTAGTTCTCCTGTAAGAAAACCCCCATATATTTAAAGAGAATTTACTATAAGTGACATGTCAGGTGACTGCTAATCCAATACTTTTTCTCTTAATTTCTTGATTAGAAGTCAAACTAATATCAAATAACACTCAATGACTAAATGCATGACATGGCGGCAACAGAAGTAAAGAGTCTAGCCACGACCAGGTGAACAATCCAAAATCTGAATTTTTGTCTTTAAAGCCCTAGAAGATGTGTAGAGATAACCGCACGTACCTAATGGTGGCCCCTCACCCTCAGATCTAATCCGCTGCCAATGCTTTGTGATTGGATTAGCACATTTACATAAGCTTGGTAAGAAGACTTTGGGAGCTGTCAGGGAATTGGCTGCAGAGCTGGAGAAGCTTTCTAGTGAACAGGACCGTCAACCCCTTCAGCGCTGGACACTAGAGAGGAACGGAAAATGAGCACAAACTTTTCCGTTGACGGTCATTGTAGCAGAGTTCATTTAACGATTTGTTACCTGCGGTTTCATAGGATCTCAGGAAACTTTTAACGAAGACTGTTTTCTAAGGGCAATTGAAATGTAACATTGGTTAAAGCTTTTGAAGCAGAACTCCAGATAGTCTGACAGGTTTCCTATAAATCAATGTAACTGAAGTTGATTTGTTGCGGCAGGTATCAGAGCGTTGAGACTTGCAGAGGAAATACAGGTTGACAATCCAGCTGTGACCATGAGACTAGTCCGGCACCGCCCCCGACAGCTTCTCCCCGCCTTGATCAATTTGACTGACAGGTCTCTCCTGATGTAAATACATGGGGGAAACTTGTTAGTCAACTGGATCAACATGGGGAGAAGCCACCAGGGGTGTACCGGACTAGTCCCGTCTCTCACTACGGTCCTCGGCTAGATTGCAAACATGCCGAAATGCAATCGCGCTTTTTTTCATGCTGCTCGGGGTTCGGACAGCATGAATCTAGTGACAGGTTGCACTGTTCATTACACGACAACCTTTGTTTAAAGGGGTTGTCCACTACTTGGTCACTCCTCATGTTTGGCTCTGTTAAAATAAAAAAACTATGCTCACCTCCCATGCCAGTGCCGTTCCAGTGGTGTCGACATTCACGTTCCTGGGGCTCACGTGAGGTTGTTATCTGTGCTCAATCAGAGCTGGCGTCACTGTCCCTGCCATCATAGAAATCAAACATGAAGATGGAGTCAGAGAGCAGCCACAGCCCTCACAGCCCGCAAGACAGTGCTGGGTGCACAAAGAGGTAAGGAGGAGCGCAAGGACGCTGCTGCGGCTGGGACAGTGAGTATGCTGGCGTCCCCGCATGGAGGGAGGAGGGGAACCATGCAGGGGCACTGGCAATGGTCATTATATCTCGTTTGACATAAAAATCTCTTGTGAGCTCCGGGACAGCGAGTGCCAACACTGCTGGAAAGGAACATGCAACAGAGGTGAATGTAGGTGTCTTTATTTTAATGGTGCCAAACATGAGGAATGAGAAGGTGTTGTCCAAGTAGTGGACAACCCCTTTAATAAATTCAGGAGCTAAATTAAAATAAAAACAGTTTACACTCCCCTCCCACAATGGCACTGTCCAAGCGATGCCAATGCCGCTGTTCCCAGAGGGTGATATGGTGACATTGTTGTTTCCCATGTCGACAGCAGTCATTGATTTACCGTAGGTAGGCTGCAGCACTTACTTTATCGTCAGAGTGGATGTCCACCGTGATGGAATATTAAGGAGCTGCAGTCAATCACCGTCCACTTATTGGCTGCAGCAGTCACATGACACAACAATGTCATGTCAGGAACAGCAGCGTAGTAGACAACCCCTTTAATAGTAACATTACAGTTTCCCACAGCCACCACTCCCAACCCAGACGTGTGAACACTGCAGTCATGTACAGCGCTGGTCTAGGTCTGTAAAGAAAACAAAGAAACATCCAGCTCCCACCATCCAAATAAAATAATAGATGGCTTTATTAAATAATCCATAAAAACATGAACGAGACACAGAGTGTAGAATATGCAACGCGTTTCAGAACAATTATAGGGCAGAGAAGGGGTTAATGTCAGAATCACCGATGAGCTAGGTAAGTGATGAGATCCCTGGTGGTCTAGGGGAGAGAAGGGTGTTGTTATTGTCCGGATCACTGGTGGGCTAGGTAAGTGGAGATATCCCTGGTGGTCTAGGGGAGCGAAGGGTGTTAATAGCAGAATTCTTGATTTCCCAGGGCAAAATGGCTAATTTTAGGATCTTTGGAGTTGTATGGCACTTAAAGGGTCATTTTAGTAATCCTGCTGGTCTAGGGTGGTGAAATACAAGGATCCCTGGAGTTCTCAGACAATAAAATGGTAAAAAGAAAAATATTACATGGAGAGTGATTTTTTTTTAAATTCCCACTTCGACACCATTTGTTTCTCCCAACAGCAGCCAATCACTGGTCATAGCTGTGACCCTCTATAATCAGTGATTGGCTGCAGTGTTCACATGTTTGTTTGAGGAGATCATCACTGGGAACACAAAACAAGAAACAGTCAGGGGACAAGAGTAAGGTGAGTAATTGTGTCTTTTATTTAACTCATTTTAATCCCCCCCCCCCACTCCAAATTCTGAACAACTCCTTTAATAATAGGCTGTATGCAGTAAGCTCCCTCTAGTGGTGGCTACCGGTAGTCAAGATTTTCTAACTTATCTCAGTCTATGTATGAGATTTGGATCCTTGTGTCAGAAAGCAAAAGCTCTGGCCAATATAATAATATTTGATGAATTCAATGGGCAACACTTGACCGTAAAAATCACATGAAGGTAACAAAAATGAATATTTATTTTCAAGCTGGTTTCAGACGGCAACATATCACGGGTCTGGTCCCATGCTGCAATGTGACTTAAAGTGGACAACCCCTTTAAGTAGATAATCAATGAGTATTACTTGGAGACATCTAATGTTCAATATGGCAGATCTTCATAGTGTCCAATTGGGTTTCTCAGTGCATTGTCTGCTTCGTTAGTTCAGTTTTTCCTCCTAAGAATGAAATAGTGATTTTCACCATACGGGTGTATTGTAAGACACGAGGCTTGCTGGGAAGTATAAGAGGGGTTGCGGTGAATGGAGTCCTATCAGAATCCCAGGACAAAGCTTTGCTGCGGGCAACAAATAAAAGAACAAGCGACGCGTTCCGCCTGTATCTTCCTGCAACGGCTGAGAATAGTTGTAAAACATCGGTTTTGATTGACAAAAAGCCTCCTTTCACCGGCTTAGAATGATGAACTGCAAAAAAAATGTCACTGCTCCTTCCAGGAGGGGAGGCGAGGTGATCTGTAAACACCGAGGAAGACAAAGAAGAGCTTCCAGTCGCCTATTGCTCGAGCTCTCGGGCACACCAATAAAGTTTTTTTTCTGATTCTTTGAAAGCCGGAGAACAAAAAGCGCGTGGCCCCATACTTTACCAGGGACTGATAACATTTACCAAGCTCACAATGTGCTATTTTACTGCCCTTTGATATTCTTCCTTGACTCACAGTACAAAGAAACCTGTATGAGTCATGTAAACAGTAGACTATCCTCAACTTAACATCCTACACACAGTAGATGGTTCTAGTAGAAATTATTTTTTTAGAAAGGACGTTGTACCGAAGACCATTGCCTGACTATAGGGAGGGTCATAAGGAGAACAACCATCTAGGTATTAAGTAGCATTATTAACAGTTTCTTCAAGTTTTCCAGTAATTTTTCAGCTTCTTCACTGAGCTCAGCTTCAGCCAGGTGTCTGTTATTGTGTCAAGCTTCTCCTGACTTCCATGATACAACCAAAGTTATTTCCAAATGGCCATGCCAGGCCAGTTTACAACAACCTCTCAGTAAGTTACCGACTTCTCACAACTGTTCTTGGTCCTGTTCACACCTCGACTCTGCAATCAAGGTAACACATCTCTTTAAGTGAATTTCCAATTTGCCTGTGCGTCACTGATTTTCTGCAGTTGACCATTTCCTTTCTAAAATTACCAGTTTGTATACATCACTTCTATTAACATTTATCCTCCTGGAAGAAACCACACTGCATTTACCCCTCTGCTACTCCTGTGTTTAACCATGGCCCTCCTGCAAGATAACAGACTGCATTCCTGTGATTAACTGCTTCCCTGTCAGAAGATTCCAGTTTCCAAAACACTTACTCTTCCCATGTGTATCCACACACCTACCTTGACTTATTCTGTGCTGCTTGCTTCGCTTGTATGTCTGCCATCCTGCGTACTCTGCTGTCCTGGTCCTATCTATCATCTATTTGTCTATCTATCTATCTATCTATCTATCTATCTATCTATCTATCTATCTATCTATCTATCCATCTATCTATCTATTATCTATCTATCTATTATCTATCTATCTATCTATTATCTATCTATCTATTATCTATCTATCTATTATCTGTCTATCTATCTATCTATTATCTATCTATCTATTATCTATCTATCTATCTATTATCTATCTATCTATCTATCTATCTATCCATTTATCCTCTATCTGTCTGTCTATCCTCATGTGTCACCTATCACATGGTGTAAATGCCACCATTCTCTTGAACCTTACATTTTTCTTTTGTTCCTGCACCTCTCCGTCCCTGACATATGGCCTCTCTACCTTAAATATAAATCTAGTCTTTTAAGCCAAGTGGGTGTGACCCTCAGAAAAACACCCACAGAGAAGACTTGAGAACTATGACCACTTGGCTACCAAGGCTAGACATACAGACAGGGAAGTGGGGGCCATATATCACAAATAGAGAGGTGCAAAAACAGAATAAAAACCGCCAGATTCAGGAGAACAGCGCCATTTACAGCAGTTTAAAAACAAATTACAAATTTATTGCAAGTGGCAGGTCCTCCTTAACTTACAGTGCATTTTGTTAATGACAAATTTAATACATTATTTTGACATGATAGTAAAAAAATTGACTGGCTGCAACATCATAGCCACTGGGTGATAACATATAGACACTAGTGATGATCGAGCATGCTCGTTGCTCGAGATTTTCGAGCATGCTCGTGCGAGCACCTATTATCTTCAGCTGCTCGGGCATTACGTTTTTCTCGCTCCGTGAACATGATTTGCGACTATTTGACAGCTTTAATACATGTGAGGAATGCTGGAAAAACAGGCATTCCTCACATGTATTAAAGCTGTCAAACAGTCACAAATCACGTTCACGGAGCGACGAAAACGTAACGCCGAGCACGCTGAACATAATAGGTGCTCACCTGATCATGCTCGTAAATCTCGAGCAACGAGCATGCTCGATCCTCACTAATAGACACATATAACATAAACAACTCCTGACATAGTATCACAAAATCATGTTTTTTGTATCAGAGCTGGTAGTCTCACAACATTTAGGAATTTAGGATATGTCAAAGCAAAAGGAAAAGTGTAGAAGGACACATCGATATTTATTTATGTATCAATCAATTAATCAATCATTTTCTAGTTATGCCCATGACAGTCACTGACACTATATATCATCTCATCATCACTAAACTTCAACATCATCAGTAGAAAAAACAATCTCTCCTCTCAGGAGTTTAGGAAGAAAGAATGTCTGACAACAAGCTTGTTGACTGTTTCCAATGACAATAAGCATAATTGTGCATGCAGCTCTGGATGAAAAAATAGCTGGTAACCCAATGTCAGGGTAAAAATGTGATTTTTTCAATCCAAATTTAAGTAGCTGCGTTCGTTGCACTGCGCTTCATGCCAAATTAGATAATGTACACTGACTTTATCTAAACAAAGCTCTCTCCAAGTTTTGTGTCAGGGTGCTCTGTGTGTGGCAGCTGGCTGATCTAAATAGGACTTTCATGGATGTGCTTTGCGCTAGGCACTTCATCTAGCAGACACTAGAGGTTGCCATTGCCATCACCCTTTAACAGTAATTTGGACAACCCCTGGGTTGGGTCCACAGAGTGGCTGCTCTCCGGTGAAGCAGTCTGGCAGAGGATGCTCTGATAGCCGAAGAAAATACCAGGAGGTCAGAGACAGAAAAAGAATCATCAGGCAGCAGAGTAGTTAAAACAGGAGTTAACCAGGTAAGGATAACTTATAACTGGCAACTAGATGTAGGAAACTGTCACCTGGTGTCAGTAATGATAAAACAAAAAAATCATATCACCCAAGAAAATTAGCGTTTTGCTTGTCCAATGAAAATTCGGCAGCCTGTTTAGAGTACACGGTTATTCTGAACGAGCCTTTCTAGAAAATCACATAGGAACCAGAAAAAAATCAACATTAACTTGAGGCTACAAATCTGTATGTGGCTTGGTTATGTAAGTCGGTACTAGCTCTGAGTTGAATATTAGCCCTTGTACCATCACAGTGTCTATTAGTAAGATTTCCAATGAAATGATCTATGAACAGATACAATTTAATTGGGTGTTGAATTAATTAAAATTGAAATCTCATCAGTATGACACCGGCCTTCTGACATTATGGATTGTCAAAAAAATGCAAATAATTCAACCTGTAAGAGCAATTAATGTCAATGACATGATACCGCATATGACACTTCAATTAGAGGGAAAAAAAGTGATACTAGTGGCAAATGGTATATGTTGAAGCTTGTGGGCCCCAATGCCAAATCTCCAACAGGACCCCCAATTATCGCGGGTATTTAATTTTAATAGTCTTTTCATATGGGCCAAAGGGACCTTTTGGGGCCCCCTACGCTCCAGAGTGATTACAACTCCTGCGCCTGTGGCATATATACCAGATAGGACACCTACAGGGAAGATAAAAATTAGGCTGCTTGACACTACTAACCTACAACAGGGGGGCATGAATACACAATAGGGGGTCCCAGTGCCTTAATCCCATTTTTATGAATTAAGTTAATTTTTGGCTTTTTAAAGGGAATCAGTTACGAGGATTTTTCCAGCTAATGTGATAGCAGCATAATTTAGAGATTGAGACCCTGATTCCAACAATGTATCACTTACTGGGCTGCTTGCTGTACTTTTGATAAAATCACTGTTTTATCAGCAGGAGATTATCACTAGAGGACTAGTAAACCTGCTACATATTCATGAGCTTTGTATAATCCCGCCTCCTCTACTGATTGGCAGCTTTCTGCCTCTGCACAGTGTACAAAGAAAGCAGCCAATCAGTATTGTGGGTGGGGTTATACAGAGCTCAGCATTCAGAGAACTGCTAGATCTGCAGCAGAGAAAACTCTGATGTTATCAAAACTACAACTAGCAGCCCAGTAAGTGATACATTGCTGGAATCAGGATCTTTGCCCCTATATCATGTTGCTCTCATGTGGGGTGGCAAAAACCTAATGACAGATTCCCTTTAATTCTTACTACACAGGTACTTCCCACCCATAATAGAAGAATTAGGATTTCTCTATCCGCCGCTTATTTTGCAGAATTGAACATAAATCAGCTGTATATACGAGTCCAGCCTATAACAAGCAATATGTATAATCACACGAACATGAAAAATATACTGATTAAACTCAGCAGAAATTGACCAGGAAAACAGCTGAGCGTCCAGATTTAGGGTGATTGATGAATATCTTTAAGTATAATGTTCTTGCTGGTGATTTACCAGCGCTTTTAACAGTAATTTAAGTATATTACTATTAGGCACTTTCAACTGTCTCAGCATCAAGTCTTGAGAAGCCACCGAGCAGCATGTCTCCTGTGAAGATTGACTATAGTTTAAGATCATTTTAGATTCCAAGTCCTCATTTTGAGTGATACAATGGGATTTATGTCTGTGCCTGTAGAGCGGACTGTTCATTTGCACAATGTATTATTAAAGTGAATCGCCAAACTTTATCGTTAAGTCATTTTTGGGTCTTAAATTTTGTACAGATAAAATTTGTACTATATCTTTATTATATTCGGAGCTCTGTTTTTCTGATACAGAGCTCCAAACCTCCTCCCTACACATAAGTGGTAAACAGAACATGCTACCTGCCTGTGTCTACCACTAGAGGGAGCATGTGAGCTTACTGCATCCTGTTATGGTATACATTAAGCTTCTTAGCTCCTTCTAGTGGTGACTGCAGGTAAGAATACTATACTGTATGTGCGACCGTGTGGAGTCAAGTTTAAAGGGGTTGTCCACCTAAGAGGACATTATTTTTTTCACACAAATGCATGTATTTAGGACTAAAAATCACTTTTCTTTTATAGGCTCTTAATTTCCCTATAGCTTCAACTTCAATGTGGTCTGTTGTCATAAATCAACCGAGAGTAACTCAGAAAAAGACAGATAAAAGAGTTTACTTCCCCATCAGACCATTATTAGCAAGCTGACTGATGAATTCTCAGTTAGCTCATTCTGCAGCCAGCAATAGAGACTACAGAAGACTGAGATGAAGTAAATGTTAAAATCTCAGTAACCTCTTTAATGAGATCCAGCTGCAGTTTCCTTCCAATAGTGTTAGAATCTGTGTTATTACAGCCAAGGTAAAATGCAAGGTTCTGCAGGGGCGGTGCTAAAGAGGTGCAGTCACCTGGATCCTAGTGCCTGCCTGTGCTACATCATTAGTATTATAAATGGTATAGAGTAAACACAGACTTGTTACCTATTTGTGAAACCTTAGGTTACCCCTCTGCAACACCTGGGTAGTTTTTGGAATGCACCTGGAGCTTAAAGGGGTTGTCCAATAAATGGCATGTATGAACTACCCACAGGAAAGACGTTAAATACAAGATTGCTTGGGGTTTGACTACTGAGACCCCCATTAATCCTGAGAATGACTGACACAAAGTCCCTGCATATGAATAAAGCAGTAGTGAGCATGTGCAATCACCTCTCCTATGGATGGTGACTGAAGCCGCGGTCGCACATGCTCACTACTGCTCTATTCACACAGGGGACCTGGAAACTCCTTTTTTCATGATTAGTGGGAGTCTCAACACTTGAACCCCTAATAATCATACATTTATCATCCTCTCCTTTGGATATATAGAGATGAGCAAAAAGATTTGAATTACTCAGATACTGTGTTCAGTTCTGTCTGTCGTGGCAGCCAGACCAGGATAGTGGTAATTTCTGTGCCAACAATCCTCTACCTGGCATTCTGGTAAGACTTACTAGTCCCCATGGTGTCATGATGTTACATAAGACCTAGTCACTTGGACTAAAGCAACATCATGACGTGCATTGTGCTGCATCAACATGTCATCGCCAGGGCCGAGTAAGCTGCAGAGGCATCCACATGAAGGGCAGGGCAAAATGCTGCTGTGGTCCAGCTGCCACGGAGGACCAGGGTAATTTGAATCTTTTTGTTCTTCTCTATATATCACTTATTCATAGGAAAGGTGATAAATGTATGATCCTTGGGGGTTGGGCCATTGTGACCCCCCGCCAATCATAAAAATGGGAATCTCAAAGTCTCCTGTGTGAACAGAGTGGTAGTAGTCATGGGCAATCTTTTTCCTTATGGAGAGTGGCATGCCTGACATGGGAGGGTAGGGAGGTTTATAAGGCCGTGCAATGCTTCACTGGGAAATTAAATATGCAAATTGTCTCTGGCATGTCAATATCCATAAGGAGAAAAGTTACTGCTTAGATCTCAGTCAGAGGCCTCTCATACAACCAAATCCGATCTCATGCTTTGCACCGATGAGGGGCTACACTCCGAAGCACGTGTCTGCAAATTGAGATTCTGGTTTGGCTTGTATCCTAAGTCGCATGGTAAGGCTCGTTAAAGGGTCAATAATAACGTTTAGGATTGCTACTTCCAATAGGTGGCACTAAGGTTAAAGTTCTTTTCCTCTCTGAAGAGACATAGAGCGGTAGTGGGCATGTACGACCATTGCTTCATTCATTTCGGTTATAGGATAACCCTTTTAAGGCAGTGCATCTGAAAATTGCAAAAGCGGTTTGGTAGGATTAACTTTCTCAAACTTCCCTGTTATAACTATTCTTTGACTAATTCTATAAATTGAAGACCGAAAATTCATATCTCATCAGGACAAGAGCGACACTATTAATATTGGCTCGGCCACCTGCCCGTCTGTTCTCCTCGGAGATGTCGCCACTGCTAAATTACTTCCATTAGATGTATTTGCTGGAGAAAGCTCTGTAAACATGGTTAAGCCATTTAAAAAAAAAACTCAGATTGAAAGCCCGTCTTTGGGGCAGATATTTCTTTCTACTTGTGCATGGAATAGTCTGAGTGTAGTTGAGCTGATAAGACCTGATTGATGCTGCTGACCTTTCATCGCTTAACACCGGCAGAAAAAAAGTTGGAAATGGCTGGAAATTACAATGTAATGTCTCTATTCATCCCCCTAATGATAAACAACTATCAACGGCTGCAGCCGGGGGAACTGTAGGAAGTGCACGGAGGCGAGGCAGACTGTGCCAGTACAAATCCGTAACTGTAAGGTTACGGATTGGAATCTCGGTGGAATCTCGGGTGAAAAAATAAGAATGACCAATTTCACTACTCACCATGACCAATAGTCCCTCAGACCCTAGTGGGGTTTCCCATTAAATACATCCACAGGATAAGTAATAAATACATGATAGCTAGGGGTAGAAGCGCTAGGGCCCCTAAAGACCCTAAGATTGTCGGAACTAGCCAATATAATTGAAGCCATGGTCATGCAAGTGCCAAAACATTTACATTGAGAACTTTAGGACTTCTGTTCATGGAATCACTGGCAGTCAGACCCCTAACGATAATACTACTGTTAGAGATGCTATTCATCATTTATTCCTTGGATAAGTCCTAAATGTATTTAGTAAGAAAACCCCTTTTAACAATATCCAATTGATTTGGTCTTGCATGACCAATTTCGCATCCATTTTCAAAGGCACCAGTGTAGCTAATAAGGATCCAAGTGACGGGTGGTCTACAGAAAGGTCTCATAATACTACTGTTGGAGACGCTATTCAGCATTTATTCCTTGGATAAGTCCTAAATTTATTTAGTGAGAAAACACCTTTAACAAAATCCAACTGATTTGGTCTTGCATGACCAACGTCGAATTCATGGTAAAAGACTCCAGTGTAGCTAATATGAATCCAAGCCACGAGTGGTCTACAGAAAGGTCTTATAGACCAAATGCCCAAGAATCTCAACCACACTGGACCTCCAATAATTTCAAAGTTTTGATTTGTGGCAGAGAAGATGATACATAAAGAAGAAGTGCTGGAGATATCATTATGCTTTGAGAAAGGGAGAACTAAGGAAGAGGACAAGAAATGGAGAAGTATCAGTCACAACTCTATGTGGGAGAGTTTTTAGACTCATATTTTTCTCATTTGTTGGAAATTTTATGATTGTGTTGGAGACAGCACTACAAGCCACTCATTGATCTATCAAAATTGGCAGATCAGCACCGATTTGATTTCTCCTTTCAAGCGCCATCCCCTTGTGTTCGGAGAACCGGCGCATGCGCACAGTGTCATGTGCAGTGTTTTTGAATCTAGGTTGCTGATGGATGTCTCTCATCACATGCCCCTTTATCAGCAACCAGATTACCGTGCAGCTTTTAGAAAAGACTATACTAAAAAAGAGGGCGGTGCATTACAAAGAAAACAATCGGCTACCGGCAGTACCCAAAGCATGAGAAGTGTTAGACAGTACTGAATACTTACACTTTGGCTACAGGAATCCAATTTCGTAAGTCTCGGTTGCTCAGGTTGCAGCTTTTCTCAATTTTCAGAGCTAGGAAAAAAGTAAAGTTTTGTTATTTAAGGCTTTTACACAGAAATGTGCATAATGGTACATTTATTCATTTTGACAATCAGTGTGCAAATCAACCACAGACGTGGCACAGTGGCAACTATGATACAATATAAAATTGTCAACCACTTGGGTTGGGTCATGAAGACAAGCCAACTCCATAGTAGGTCATAGGGATCTCATACAGGAGCTTTCCACACATGGGACCCCCTTTCTAAGCCAGAGCATAGACCCACTCTACAAGTGAATCCCATTCTGTAGGGCTTGAGCAGTTCATCTTCCAGAAAAATCAGCTGTTTGCTGGGAGCGATCCAAGCAAGGCAAGAAAGCCCCTGAGGAAGCTTTTTGAATATTTGTCCGTTTTACTGTAAGTATATTTCAGGATGATAATTGTTGTTGGATCCCATTAGAAGAAGATAGGAACTCCAATTTTGGCCAGGATCATGTGGTCTTCTTACTGACCTTGTATACAGAGGTGTGAATATACATTATAGTTGAGTTGGTTTTCGCAATGGGTAACCTCTGATGACAGATGTCAGTGTGGAAAGACGGATTGGGCATGTTGGATCTAAAATGTCCAATCCTTTAGTTCTCAGAGGAGATAAGCTACAGCCAACATCTTACTTCCCGTGCTTATTGAAAACATATGCTCCAGCAATCAAAGTGGAGCCAAGTCAGAAAGAATCGCTACCGGTCTTATGGGCATCTTTAGTCTAAGAAACACAAATGATTCATATCGAATATAACCATGTAGGCAGGTAAAGAATGACCAATCGTGACTTTGAAGTAATATTCCTGGCTAGTTCGACTAGAGAGATTCTTTGCAAGTTGGCCATAAGTTCTTGCGAATAAAATTGTTCCAATCCCATAATGGTTTGAGCTTGGACAATAAAACCCCACACAATGTACCTCGCTGATCTGTCAGTAGTTTGTACCATGGAATCACCAAATGGTCTTCCTATTTAACCATCCTAAAGCTCCCGAAAAGTAATCTCACCCATCTTGTAAAATCACATTACCAGCTTTTCTAACAGCCCGAATTGCTTCATTCTGTCTTATTAACTCGGTCTTGTATTTATGTTAATGAAATAAAGGAATATGAGGTTTCCAGACGTTTAAACTTCTTATGAGCCTGATTTACATAATGGAAGTTCTAAGACCTTTGAAATAAAATATCTTGCAATATTGGTTCCTTTTTTTCATTCCTCATTCCCTATTCTTAGCCCAATTGAATGGGTGGCTTTGAAGAACAATTCTTGAAAATAATTTAGTGGGATCAAGGGGATTTACAGTATAGACGCAGTCTCTGAGACTTGTATTAAGGCCAAGAAGAAGGAAGACCTCAGTTATGATTGTCTCCATCCTTTTCTGTAGGTCTCTGTGTAGGACTCAGCTTCAAAGTAGAAGGCTGGGCTCATATTTATGCTCAAATTTCTTATTTTCTGTTCTGCCACAGAAAACCAAATAAATCAGCAAAGCTTAACCCTAACTTGGTGGACATCAAAGTCAACTGAGGAATATAAATGACTTTGGGATCCAGTATGTTGTCTCCCTTCATTTTTGTAGGTTTTTGTACACAGGTTTTGTAGTATTAGGCAGGTTCAAATCTATGCCAATATTCTTGGTTTTCTGTTCTGTCACAGGTTCAGAACCCTCTCAAAAATATCAGTGTCAAACCCACTACTTGATGCACACCAAGGTTGGCTAACGAACTCCACTTGACCATAATGGAATCCATTTGGTTTCCATCAGGTTCTTCATAATTTTACTTGAAAAAAGCCTTGTATGGTATTATTTCCATCTTTTTTTTGGACAGAATCTACTAAGAAGGCTAGCCTTAAAGTTGCGCTGCAAAGATGATGCCCATTGCTATGTTAAGGACAAGAAGATAACACATTATATGTATAATATATATGTGAAAGCATTTTTCTTAACAGAGAATGTGATGGCATATCTCTACCCTATGCCTTCACTTTCTAAATCGGAAACCACTTTTTTAATAAATTGGGATATTCTTTTTTTAAAAGTTGATGACTTGAACTGTTAATATTCTGGGAAAGACTGCAAAGGGGGCTCAACACTATACCAGAACTGTAGCCTCTTTGTTTTTAGGAGCACCAGGTAATTGGAAATAAGAACGTGGTGGCAAATTCTATCAAAGACGAAGGTTAGAGACAACATCTTTAATGGGTGAAGTCGGTCAATGGAGGCACCAGGAACGGACACAGACACAAGAGTCTGTTTGAAGGTGGAATTAGGCCCTCTTACATCTGCACATGTTGTATCTTGGGTGACACCTTACAAAAAAAATAGGAATGGAGACCATAACAAGTTCCAGGTCTTCCTTTCCCAACTTGGAAATTGGTAGGTATGAATTGTACTTGTGCTATGAGTTATACTTCCCAACATTGGAATCCTAAGTAAGCCCAAGAATGACCCCAAAACACTCTTGTTTGGCCCCAAAATGCCTCTTTTTATGTATATTTACATAAGCAGAAGTAATTTTAAGGGCCGCTCAATGGGACAACTGCACAAAAAAATGGCAGGTAGAGATGCGTCAGTCTTTATCTTTCTGCAAAAACTGTGGCCAGTATAGACACATGAAGCATTAACAACTCCCAACAGAGTATCACCTTTCTGCAAAAACTGTGGCCAGTATAGACACATGAAGCATTAACAGCTCCCAACAGAGTATCACAAAATCCATTTTTATTTTTCTAAAGCTGGTAATCTTTTCTCTCTTTTTGGGATATGTCTTGACAAGAAGAAGGTAAGGATCCATGTCAGCGTCAACACAATGGAAGCCAAGCATCACAAAAATATATAACATTTGTAGGTTTCTTAACAAGCTCGTATATTAGTACGCCCTATTATCTCCCCAAAAGTTCTGCCTATTGAAATTGTTATAGTGAGAAAACATTAACTACTGTTTGTACAGCAGGGGGCTGGTTTGCTAAGAAAGTCCCCGTTTTCATTAGCTAGATTGCAGCCCGAAAGGTTAAGCACACAATGAGATCTAAGAGAAGAAAAACACTCACTTTATCTCGGCATCTCAATACCAGAAATTATTGTATTTTACCGTCCCTTTGTGCATGACTGGCTGTAGATAACGGTATTCTCTAGGTGACGGAAAGGGCGCATTTGACACCAGAGAGACAGCAAATTTGTTTTTTTTCTTAATCTTTAAATCATGTTGTTTTTTTTAAATACAGAATAGAATTATTTATTTCACAGGAAAGATCCATTGTCGTCTCCTCCGAGTACAAAGCAGTTTTTTCAGAAACCCCGCAATTCATAAAGTTGGAATTCTCTGTTTGTTGCATTAGAGAAGTCAATAAAATGAAAATGTAATAATGAAAATATGCAGACGGATCTCGCTGTGGTTTGTCTTTTTGAATAATTTACTTCTATTTTAAATAAACATATGAAAGAAAACACTTGGAGTATCCTCTGCCTACTCATCAATATCCCTATGAATTAGTAACTTTACACCTAGTGGAGTATATTGATGTGTACTGCAATAGTTACTATATATTGACATTGTTGTATGCAGTTTTACATTTTATTTTACTTGTGAATGTTTGCCCTTATACATAAATATGTACTTTAATTATTTAATTGCATCTACTTGTCTCCTCAGGCAGTGCCTCATTATCCTTTTGTGTTACTCATTTTTAAGATGTGAAAAATATAGATTATCTTTTATTTTTGGTGACTTTGGGCTGTAGGATTAACATTGTTGCCCCCTGCTGAGTAATGTCTTTTTGAATGACCCGCCCATGAGGAGCTAGAGAAAGAATGTGACAACTGCTGTCAGCTTATACTCTATAAATCTCATACTCTATATCCTGTGTTTGATGTGACCAATAAAGTCTAAAATATTTTATTTTTGGGGACCTCATACTGCAGGTGTTTCACTGTTTCTCCTAGCTAAGTAATGTCTTTTACTATGACCCGCCCATGAGGAGCTAGAGAAAAGATGTGAGAACTGCTGTCAGCTTATACTCTATATATCCTGTGTTTGATGTGACCAATAAAGACTAAAATATTTTATTTTTGGTGACCTTGCACTGAAAGTGTTTTACTGTTACTCCTTCCTGAGTTATCTACATGACCCGCCCATGAGGATCTCAAGAAAGAGTGTGTCAACTGCTGTGAGCTGATCTTTGGAAAATAAAATAAGCTGTTAAACTGTAGACTCATAAACAACTACAATACTTCTGTATATACAAGAATAGGGATAAAATATTGGTAAAACAACAAGAGAATTTTTATACTGTTTGACCTTGTGTAAAGGAAGGTGTGCTTCCAAAGATAATTATAAGTAGGGGGATAGAGTCTAGAGGCTAGGTGAAAATGGTTCTCAACAAGTGCCAACCAACTTTCCATATGGCCAATAATTGTTATGGACAGTCTCTCAATCCACTAGTAATTTTGTATCCTGGGTATATTTCATTTCAGCAGGCCTTATTGTCCTTAGTGTCCTGGGACATCAATGGTTTCTGTGTCTTCCGAAAGGAAGCAGAAAATCTCTTTCTGGTCCACTTTCTATACTAACTGCACTTGCTTTCTCTGTGATAGTTATACCACTTTGTAAGTAGTGGTAAAAGGATTGGAAATATAATAAAGAAGCAGAATAAATTGTGTAATCTCTCGTGGAATCGAGGTCTGACCACAGTAAGGAGAAGGACATGTTGCTTTCAATCTGTAGAGTCAATAATTGAAGTCTATTCATTGACTGCCTTCGCATAGAGGAATCATCATTGTGTAGCATAGTATAACATGACATCTAGACTGTCATAGAAAACTGCTAATAATACCTTGTTGGGTTTTTTTTTTAGCCGTTTCGCCAGAAAATTAACTTTCCTTCCTGAAAAATAGCCTCATAAAGGATTATTAATGGCTATGTGTGGGAGGTGTAGCTATCAGGGTATATCCAGCTAAATGGGGCTGAATCTTTAGTCGACAGCAGCAGCCAAGAAAAGATTCAGACAGAAAACAATACCGCATACAACGGTGCGGGCAGAATTTTAATTTTGTAAATGGTAGAATAAAGTCTGCGATAGAGAGCTGAGCGGAGATGATCTGCACACATACAATGCACAATACCGGCTCACTGGGTATACCGCACAATCGACGTTAAGCATATTGAGCAATGGTAGTATTATCCAGGATGATTACGAGATGTAGGTGTGGATAGGAAGAGACACTACACTAGTTACACTCTTTATTTTCTCCTGCAAATTTAATGCCGTGCTGTGAAGAGTGAATGTTTGCTTTGTAGCTGGCGCCAAACACGGGAGCTGTGTATTCGTCATGACGGACAAAGCAATTCATCGAATGACTAACTTGCCAAATTTAATTCATCTCCCTTCTGGGAAATGGCCTTCCTCTGTTATAATGATGCCTGTTTTCCCTCTTCTATTGACAGAACTGTTTTCTTTATGATCTTACAGATCAGCTGCCTTGTGTGTGAAGAATTCAGCTCAGCTAGCCAACAACATGCCCTACGGAAAGAATATCTAGGGGAGGGTTTAAAGGATGGAGGTAACATACCTGGGTGATGATGACCTCACCTAGGGCAAAGAGTCAGCTGTCCTAGTCCTATATCTAAATACCCGGTGTCTTACTGGTGCCCTTTGTCCCCAATGTCCATGCTCCATTGAACTCCTCTGACATCATCACCGTTAGCCTTACACGGCTTGCTCTGGTAAAGGTCAAGTGCTTAGGTATTAAAAATAGCATTTTCAACAGCTTCCTCAAGTTTTCCCAGAATATTTCTGCTACTTCACTGAGCTAAGCTCCAGTCAGCTATCTATCATTGCCTTAGCTTCTCTTGACTTCCATGCCACAACCAGAGTTATTTACAAGATTAGTCCTATTACCTGGTGATGTCCACAACAACCTCTCAGCAAGTTAGCAACTGCTCTTAGGCCTGTTCACACCTAGACTCTGCAATCAAGGTAACAAATCTCTTCAAGCTAATTTCCAGTTTGCCTACACCTCACAAATTTCCTGCAGTTAACCACTTCCTTTGTAAAATTACCAGCTTGCATACATCATTTCTATTAACAATTATCCTCCTGGAAGAAACCAGACTGCATTTACTTCTCTTCTACTCCTGTGTTTAGCCATTGCCCTCATGCAAGATACCAGACTGCATTCCTGTGATTAACTGCTTCTCTACCAGAAGATTCCAATTCCCAAAACAGTTACTCTTCCCATGTGCATCCGCACACCAGTCTTGGCTTAGTCTGTGCTAGCTGTTCAGCTTGTTTATCTGCCATCCTGCACACTCCAGTGTCCTTGCCCTGGCTAATTCACCTGGCATGTGTTAAGACTGACTATGCTGCACTATCACCTCCAGTCAGTGTTGCTCACCCAGACCTACGGCTTAAGGAATCCACCTTACCAGGTGAGCTTTTAACATGTTGCTTTCTGCAAATTTCACTAAAGGTTCTGTGAAGACCCGGGGTCTTCCATGGGTGTAATGCTACTCAAACAACACAGGGTGAGGGTAAAACAGTGTGGCAATACTTTATTGACCTACAAAACGGACAATAAACCCACAGAACAGTCCCAGCAAATAACCAAGATGGTACAACATTACATGACGCGCCCCCTGGGCCATGTTTGGGGAATACCCGGAGCCGGATCTGTTGGGGGTGGTAGTCCACGTGGCGGTGACCCGGTCCGTGCCCAGGGTGTCAAACTAAGTGGCGTTATTGATATGATGGTATTAGTGTCCGACTACGCCACCCGTTGAATGCGGCTATGAAGCCGCCGCTGCAGGGCAGTCCGCTGAGGCCGGTGGTTCGGATGTGCAGCGTGGATGGTATAACCCCCAACGGGAGGGGTATGGCCTCAGGGCAGCTATGTTAGAGATGACAATGGGAGTGATGGTGCGGGTGTCCCAGTACTGATGGTGCAGGTGCGACGACGAAACACGGAGGCTTGAAGTGCAGTTTCAAAAGCTTTACTCACAGTTCTTTACCAGGTCGCCCGTGCACAGTAGGACCACCCGAGTCGTGCTGCGTCCACCAGGTCAGGGACTCGGCCAACTCCCAGGCAGTTCCAGAGCGTGGTCCTGAGCTCCCCTCTCTTCCTTCCTACTGGCCGTCCCCACCAGGGATCCACCTTTGTCCAGCTCCCTCGGGCCTTCTGGTGGTGAAACCTTTCCCGGCTTCCCTGACCCTATACGTGGTATGCCTTCCTGGTGGATATGGCGAGGGGTCGCGCCAAAACTTGTCCACGACCTCCGGTTCCTGGCTAAGGATAATTGGCCTCCACCAGTTTGGGATCCGGTACCCTGCTCTGCCAACCCTTCACCCGTTTCCGTTCTCTCGTGGGATCTCAGGGTTCCCTCTATGCTTTCGTCTCTGGGCCTTTCCTTGCGTCTCTCTTCTTCCTCCTTTTTCCTTCTCTCTCTCTCTCTCTGCTTCAGGCCTGGCTCTGGAGCTGGGCCCAGACGGAGCCACAGCTCCCTGTCAGCCCTCTCTGGCTGAGCTCCTATCCTCTTCTCCTCCTGCCTGAACTGAACCCTGATCTAAGATGGTGCCCACCTTATATACCTTCCTCTGACACCCGAGCCCAGGTGACAAGCACCCAATGGGCTCCTTCCTATGCCCAGAGTCCCTCCCCTGTCTGCTCCTACACCACTGGGATGTTCCTCCCCCCCCCCACTCCAGCCAGGGACAGAAGCTGTCGTACCTGCACATCTATCTGGTAAGAGTACCGTTGATCTGTCCCCCGGAAATGGGGTGAGTGTGGTGCATGCAGCTATCTGAGCTCAGTTCCACACTCCATCCTTACCCGGGAGTGGAATACCACACCTCTGGTCTGAGGTGCAATACCCCTGTAGCAGCCGAGTCCTCGGGGTGCTACATTCCCCCCTGGTAAATCACAGCACGTCCTCGGGCTGGAAAAGAGCAAAAGCAAATTAAAACATACAAAAATTTTAAAGTGTACACTCACATATAAGATATATCAACTGACAACTCATCCCTTTATGGGAGGTACTCTTTTCTTAGAATGTTACAGGTATAAAACATTACGAAAACATTATCAGACTTTCTGCATACACTTATAAAATACCATTAATTCTTTTAGCATAACATAAAACTTTTTCATATAAAACATTCTCATACAAAACACATTTTCGATCTTCTGGCCACGGTGCAACTTGTGACCAGGTAAAGTGCAACAGTCACTAGTAGAAAAAAAACAGTTCCTTATAAAACCAGTAGGGGGCGCTTTAAGAAGCGCAACTATTTACAGGGTATGGCTGCTCTCAGTCCTCGGCCAGTGGGAATAGGGAAATGGCTGCTCACAGTCCTCAGCCTGGTAAGGGATTAGGGGCACACAGGATACAGTCCCTTTAAACAGTTCCACACTAGTCCCAACGGGGACCACACTTCAATTAGCAACAGTTTCAGCAACAGTTCTCATACCCTGACGGGTAACTATATACAGTACTTTGTTTATGCTACTTCCTTCAGTAGCGGTATCCTCTCCTTGTTTCCTCCCGAGAGTAGTCTTCAGACCCGTCCGGGTCCTCTTGGCTTTCCTCATATTGTATCTCCTCCTCCGTCAACCGGTGCACGTGAAGGGCGTATGGTCCTTTGGCACACTGATGCCGGGTGAAGGTGACCTCATCACCCGGGTAGAGGTCACGTCCGCGATGTCCCTCCGGCAGGTGGCTTTCGACATCCCTGCGGGTGACAAAGACGTCACCGGGGGTTCGGTGATCCCGGATAAAGCCCCAGCCATGCTCCAGCTGGAACTTTATTACGGTCCCGGTGGCGCGGGTGTTAGAACCTTGCTCTTAGGTCTTTTTTCCTTTGCTGGTCACATGACCTTGTTGGCCTATTTAATCCTGCTCCGCCCTTCTGGCTTTGCTGGACTTCATTGTATATCTACTTTCTAGCTAGCCTGTGCTCTGTGTCTTGCTCTGTTAGTTTGCTTGGTCTACTGACCTCTATGTTCTATGTATTTTGTTTGTTCGTCTGTCTGCTACTATTTCTGTTAGGAGGTGTCCCATATTCCTCCCAGTCCTTAGTACTTGTAGGGATTCCTTCCCCACATCTATAGGTCTCCGTACAGACTAGCTTAGGACTTTAGCAGGTCTGATCGCAGGATCAGGTCCCCTGTTACATCGTAGGGATTAAGCTGAGTTCTATCGTAGGGACAGATCTCCTCTCTTTCCTTAGCTCTGGTAGCAGAACATAACAGCGGGGACCGTGGGCCGCACGGGGGTTTCGTCGGGCTCGGCGTTTCTGCTCCGCGCTTTGGACCTGCAGCCGTTCCTCGCGGATCCGCCTCTCCCGTCGTTCTCTCCCGAAGACCTCTAGTTGCTGATGGCAGCACTCCTCCCGCTGGGCTGCGGCCGCCCGGGTCTCTTGGGTGAACCCCATGAGGTCCTCACCGGTCGGATCCCATGCGAATTGGGCCTCTTCCAACGGGAGCGGAACAATTTTGGCGGGCGCCGGAGCCGGGATTAGAGGCTTACACAGGGGCCGTTCCCTCCGGAGTCGGGGGTTGATGTACTCCGGTGGCCAAACGAAGGGCAGCCCGTCCGGGCTAGTATGCTGCGCGAAGAGATCTTCGCCCAGGGGCAGCACTGTGGAGGTTGATGGTTCTGTGGGGGCAGCGGCGCCCGGAGGTACTCGGCCTTGTGTCCAGGCCGGAGGCATCCTCTTTGGGTCCAGGTATGGCACCTTTGGGGAAGAGGGCGCTGGAGGGGTAACGGCGCCCGGATGCACCAGGCCTTGCGACCAGGCCGGTGGCACAGTGGAGGTAAAGGGCGCTGTGGAGACCGCGGCGCCCGGAGGCACTCGGCCTTGCGACCAGGCCGGTGGCACTTCCTCTTTTGCCGCGCTCAGGGTCAAGGGGCGTGGCGCGGAAGGGGGCGTGACCGCGGCTCCGGCCACTTGAGGCCTAGTTGGGAGCAGTGGCGGTGCGGCAACGGGCGCAATGAGGGTGACTTCGGGCTCTGCGACGGGGAGCTGGGGCAGGCTTACGGCTACTGGGCTCGGGGTGATGACGTCCCCATTACCTGCTTCCATCCCTGCGGCTCCCTCCGCGGCGTCGTCTCCGGCCTTCGTCCCTCCTGCACCATCCTCAGGGGCAGACTTGCTCCACGTTGCGGGTGGCATCCTCTGCTGGCGGGTTCCAGCCTGCTGGGCCATCTCCCTCCTCCATTCGGCCAGTGCTTCCTGCTGTACTCGGGCCATCTTCCGGGCCAAGGCTTCCAGCGCGGTCTGTGCATGCTCCCGATCTCTGGGGAGCTGTGCCAGGATCTCCACCAGGCCTTCTGGGGTGGCAGCCTGCAACAGGTTCCGGACCACAGGGTCAGTGCTGCTCGACTCTTCCTCCATCTCCGGGTGCGATGTGTCCAGACTCCTCCAGGCTGCACCCATCTTCTCCGTTTTGTTCTCTATCCGCCCCCCTTGGGAGTGGTCCCGGGGCAACTTAGTGACAGTCAGTTTCAGGGGCAGACCCCCCACTTTGATGGACATTTCCATGGTGGTAGTCTCGGCTGGTGGGGGCGGTCTCCGCTTTTGGCGCTCTTCTGGGATCGCGCCCACGATGGGAGGTGGTCTCTTGCCACCCTCTGGCACGCCCACAATGGCGTCCGCTCTGCCAGGGCGGGAAACTGTCCAAGATGGCGGGAATCATCTCCCTATGGCGGGAAACTCCGTGGATGGCGGGCAAAGACTGCAGATGGCGGGCAAACGGCGGGAAACAACCCCAGATGGCGTCCGATGGCGGGAACCCTCTGGAATTGGCGGGAGACTCCTTTTTGAGGTATATATGAACTTTTCTTCAGGCACGCAGTACCCGGTGGTTGCGGGCACGTAATCCTGCCGACTACGCCAAAGTTGACGCGCCCCCTGGGCCATGTTTGGGGAATACCCGGAGCCGGATCTGTTGGGGGTGGTAGTCCACGTGGTGGTGACCCGGTCCGTGCCCAGGGTGTCAAACTAAGTGGCGTTATTGATATGATGGTATTAGTGTCCGACTACGCCACCCGTTGAATGCGGCTATGAAGCCGCCGCTGCAGGGCAGTCCGCTGAGGCCGGTGGTTCGGATGTGCAGCGTGGATGGTATAACCCCCAACGGGAGGGGTATGGCCTCAGGGCAGCTATGTTAGAGATGACAATGGGAGTGATGGTGCGGGTGTCCCAGTACTGATGGTGCAGGTGCGACGACGAAACACGGAGGCTTGAAGTGCAGTTTCAAAAGCTTTACTCACAGTTCTTTACCAGGTCGCCCGTGCACAGTAGGACCACCCGAGTCGTGCTGCGTCCACCAGGTCAGGGACTCGGCCAACTCCCAGGCAGTTCCAGAGCGTGGTCCTGAGCTCCCCTCTCTTCCTTCCTACTGGCCGTCCCTACCAGGGATCCACCTTTGTCCAGCTCCCTCGGGCCTTCTGGTGGTGAAACCTTTCCCGGCTTCCCTGACCCTATACGTGGTATGCCTTCCTGGTGGATATGGCGAGGGGTCGCGCCAAAACTTGTCCACGACCTCCGGTTCCTGGCTAAGGATAATTGGCCTCCACCAGTTTGGGATCCGGTACCCTGCTCTGCCAACCCTTCACCCGTTTCCGTTCTCTCGTGGGATCTCAGGGTTCCCTCTATGCTTTCGTCTCTGGGCCTTTCCTTGCGTCTCTCTTCTTCCTCCTTTTTCCTTCTCTCTCTCTCTCTCTGCTTCAGGCCTGGCTCTGGAGCTGGGCCCAGACGGAGCCACAGCTCCCTGTCAGCCCTCTCTGGCTGAGCTCCTCTCCTCTTCTCCTCCTGCCTGAACTGAACCCTGATCTAAGATGGTGCCCACCTTATACACCTTCCTCTGACACCCGAGCCCAGGTGACAAGCACCCAATGGGCTCCTTCCTATGCCCAGAGTCCCTCCCCTGTCTGCTCCTACACCACTGGGATGTTCCTCCCCCCCCCCCACTCCAGCCAGGGACAGAAGCTGTCGTACCTGCACATCTATCTGGTGGGAGTACCGTTGATCTGTCCCCCGGAAATGGGGTGAGTGTGGTGCATCTGAGCTCAGTTCCACACTCCATCCTTACCCGGGAGTGGAATACCACACCTCTGGTCTGAGGTGCAATACCCCTGTAGCAGCCGAGTCCTCGAGGTGCTACATTACACAGTCTCACCCTTCCTTCTCCGCCCGTCTGGGATAGAACAGCTGCTACTTTGGAGACTTCCAGGGCCGACTACCTCAACCAGTGTCCCCCGCTTCTGGCGGGCCCCCACAGAGAGGATGGAGCAGCAAGCTTAGCTAGCAGTCCATCGAGGTACAAGACCAGGAGACCCGAGGGTCCAAATCTGGCCTCTCTGAGAGTATCCATGGGGCCAGGCGACCGGTTGGTCCCTCCTAGCAACCCCAAAGCAACATATCCATGGGACCAGGTGACTTCTTCGTCCTCTCCTGGACTCCCCAAAATGTATCCATGTCTCTCTGATGGTTAATGGAGCAGATCCGAATCTTTCCAGTCAGAGCCGGTACCCTTAGACTAGAATCAAGTAGAATACAAATCTGTGTCTCTTTGGATGCCATACAATCCATCTGCTGTCCTGAAGGATGTCTCTCATACTCATTCTAAGGTCTTTCTGATGTTCATTTATTCTCTGTCCCAAGTCTCATTCTGTCTCCAGCACTACAGCCATCCCTGTTTATATTTACATCTGTGTGAGGTCATCAGGCACAAGTAAGAGGTAAAGGTGCAGGGCTCAGGTATTATTGTTTGAGCTAATCTATTTACAAAGTTGGTATCACAGGGGCTCTTGTATATACACATCATTGTTTCAGAATCAAAGAGCAGATAGCATTCAGTGTTATACAAATAATTGTCTGTGTTAATCAACTAAAGACAAACACAGATTAAAGAGACAACATAAAAATAAATGTATACTGCTCTTGCCATCAGAAAGTATGTCTGGCATAATTAAGATTTTACTCTGTATCGTCACAGGTTACCATTTATCACTTTAGATATTCAATATATTATCACAACACTAAACAGAGTGCAATGGATATTACAACCACTGGGTGACCATATAAAGACACATGCTGTATAAATATCTCATGACAGACTAGCACTGTTTTTTTTTCAAAGTTATTTATCTTGTCTAGACAAAAGAAAATGTAAGACAGGACACATCTGTCTTCATGAACCAGGAAGATCAGGATAAAAAATGCCATAAGTCCTTAGTCAAGCCCAGTATAGGACAGTAATAAAGATTCCTGACTAATTAAAAAATGCCATGCCAGCATGATTTATTCTACTAAAGATAATCAACATTTTTATTGCCCATGACTAATCACTTTTATCAAAGGCAAGAACTGATTATTGCTAATACCCCTTGTTATCGTGGCAGTAGATTATAAAACACTCCTTGCCAATAAGCTTTAATAAGCTTTAAATTCATGGTTCTTGGTTTTATTTAAATATGTCGTGCCCGCAATGCATTACAGTAGTGTCAGGGTTAATAGATTCTCCGAGTGGTCATAGCCTTCATATAAAGCTTCCAAATCTTTGGAATATCTGGAAGTGAACTGTGTAGTAATTATTATGAGGTGATATGAGCAGTCGCTGGGATATCCTGTACTTAGGACAAAGAGTCAGCTCACTGCCCATGCCCAGTATCTACATATTGAGTCCCCTGCTTGTTAGTTCTCCCATGGAACCCAACACCCAGGGAACATCTGATGCAGAATTGGTGCAGCTTCCTTTTGCACCAACTGTTCACCTGACTATACCCTGTGCACTGAAACTGAACTGGCCCCAGGGGTAAAAGGCCCTTCACACCACTGGATATAACCAACTTGGCACCTATGACTTGCCCGTTGGGTTCACACTTTGTGCTCAAAACTATGGAAAGGCGAATGTCCAGAATGTAGCTCCACATTTCATTTATTGTTTATATTGTGCTAATTTCATGGTACTACAAAAGTACCCTACCAAAATGTTATTAGGGTACTGCATGATTGCTTCACAAGGGCACCACATGATACATCACATGAGATGATAGAGTTGATTGGGCACTACATATTACATGATACAGATGACAATATTATTTGGGTACTACTGTATATGATATATTGTTAAGAGATAGAAATGTTATTTGGGCACTGTATGATACATCATACAAGATGGCAATGCTATTTGGGTACTTCATGAATATATTATATGGGCACTATATGATACATGATAAGGATGGGACATATTATTTCGGTATTGTATGATTATGTTGTTTGGGTACTATATGATACATTATGTGTGATTGCAATTTTTTTGGCATAATATGATACATTATAACTGTGTAAAATAATATTTATGTGCTGTATGAAACACGTACGAAATGGCGGTGTAAATTGGTTATTGTATGATTAGATTGGGCACTACATGATACATCATCAAAATGGGAAATATTATTTGGGTACAGTATGATTATTATAAGTTGAGAACAATATAATACATGATAAGGATGGGGCATATTATTTCAGTACTATATGTTTATCCCCTTAACAACCGCCGAAACACCTTTTCACAGCAGCTGTTAAGGGATTATATTATTTAGGTACTATATGATACATTATGGCATGACTGCAAATTTTTGGGCAGACATACGAGATGGGGGTGTTATTTGGTTATTGTATAATTAGAATGTTTGGTCACTACATGATACATGATAAGGATGGGACATATTATTTCGGTACTGTCTACTATATAATTGTCTTATCCCGTCTGTCTGTCTGTCTGTCTATCTGTCTGTCTGTCTTTCTGTCTGTCTGTCTGTCCTGGAAATCCCGCGTCGCTCATTGGTCCGGCAGCGGCCAATCAGCGCCGCGGGATTTCTGAAAAAAGATGGTGGCCGTTAGCGGCTCATCTGCGGGACGGAGCTCAGCGGCGATGCAGCCGGGAGATGAGCGCCGCGAGGCGCTCATCTCCCGGCCGGTAGCAGCAGAAGGAACGCCGGCGCCGCTGACCTCCATGCGGAAGGGAGGACCGGGGAGCGGCGCTGCCGGTCGGGATACTTCTGCTGCAAGCGCCCGCTCATGTCCCGGGTTCTCGCTGCGGAAGTACCCGCACAGGCAGCGCCGCTCCCCGGTCCTCACCAAGATGATTCGATGATTGGTCGCGGTCTTCGGACCCGACCAAACACTGATCTTACCGCAAAAGTTAAACACTACTGTGCTGATTGGTCGCGGACCCTGCCCGCGACCAATCACCGATTTGGGCGCCAAATTTAAATATCGGCCGTGACCAATCACCAATCTTGGCTCCACATTTAAACACCGCTGTGCTGATTGGTCGCCGACGCTGGGCGCGACCAATCACCGATTTTGGCGCCACATTTAAATAGCGTCCGCGACCAATCAGTACAGCGGTGTTTAAATGTGGAGCCAAGATCGATGATTGGTCGCGGCCGATATTTAAATTTGGCGCCTAAATCGGTGATTGGTCGCGGGCAGCGTCCGCGACCAATCAGCACAGTAGTGTTTAACTTTTGCGGCAAGATCAGTGATTGGTCGCGGGCCAAGACCGCGACCAATCACCGATTTGTGCGGCACATTTAAATAGCGGCCCCGACCAATTGGATGTCAGCGCCGCTCCCCGGTCCTCCCTTCACACCCTAGCCGCATGGATGTCAGCGGCGCTGCCTGTGCGGCTACTTCCGCTGCGAGAACCCGGGACATGAGCGGGCGCTCGCAGCAGAAGTATCCCGACCCGTAGCGCCGCTCCCCGGTCCTGCCTTCACACCCTAGCCGCTGATATCCCCACAGTATCCGCATGGTGTTATAAAGGTCCTGACATTTGTGTTAAAAATCGCTGATTGGTCGCCGACGCTATTTAAATGTGGCGCCAAAATCGGTGATTGGTCGCGCCCAGCGTCGGCGACCAATCAGCGATTTTTAACACAAATGTCCGGACCTTTGTAACACCATGCGGATACTGTGGGGACATCAGCAGCTAGGGTGTGAAGGGAGGACCGGGGAGCGGCACTGACATCCAATTGGTGCAGCCGCTATTTAAATATGCCGCACAAATCGGTGATTGGTTGCGGTCTTGGCCCGCGACTAATCACTGATCTTGCCGCAAAAGTTAAACACTACTGTGCTGATTGGTCGCGGACGCTGCCCGCGACCAATCACCGATTTGGGCGCCAAATTTAAATATCGGCCGCGACCAATCACCGATCTTGGCTCCACATTTAAACACCGCTGTACTGATTGGTCGCGGACGCTATTTAAATGTGGCGCCAAAATCGGTGATTGGTCGCGCCCAGCGTCGGCGACCAATCAGCACAGCGGTGTTTAAATGTGGAGCCAAGATCGGTGATTGGTCGCGGCCGATATTTAAATTTGGCGCCCAAATCGGTAATTGGTCGCAGGCAGCGCCAGTGACCAATCAGCGATTTTTAACACAAATGTCCTCAGCGATTTTTAACACAAATGTCCGGACCTTTGTAACACCATGCGGATACTGTGGGGACATCAGCGGCTAGGGTGTCAAGGGAGGACCGGGGAGCGGCGCTGCGGGTCGGGATACTTCTGCTGCTTGCAGTCGCTCATCTCCCGGGTTCTTGCAGTGGAAGTAGCCGCACAGGCAGCGGCGCTCCCCGGTCCTCACTAATACGATTCCGCTCCCCGGTCCTCACCAATACGATTCGCTGATTGGTCGCGCTCTCCGCATGCGACCAATCAGTGATCTTGGCGCTAAAGTTAAACACCGCTCTGCTGATTGGTCGCGGCCGCTGCCCGCGACCAATCACCGATTTGGGCGCCACATTTAAATAGCGGCCGCGACCAATCACCGATCTTGCAGCTACATTTAAACACTGCTGTGCTGATTGGTCGCGGACGCCAGACGCGACCAATCAGCAAGCTTGGCGCCAAATTTAAACAACGCTCTGCTGATTGGTCGAGGCCGCCGGCCGCGACCAATCAGCGATTTTGGCGCCAAATTTAAACCCCGCTGTGCTAATTGGTCGCGGATGCCGGCCGCGACTAATCAGCATTATTGGCGCCAAATTTAAACACCGCTCTGCTGATTGATCGCGGTCGCTGGCCGCGATCAATCAGAAGTATTGGCGCCAAATTTAAACACCGCTCTGCTGATTAGTCGCGGTCGCCGTCCGTGACCAATCAGCTGTATTGGCGCCAAATTTAAACCTCGCTCTGCTGATTGGTCGCGGTCGCCGTCCGCGACCAATCAGCAGTATTGGCGCCAAATTTAAACCCTGCTCTGCTGATTAGCCGCGGTTGCCGGCCGTGACCAATCAGCAGTATTGGCGCCAAATTTAAACCCCGCTCTGCTGATTGGTCGCGGTTGCCGGCCGTGACCAATCAGCAGTATTGGCGCCAAATTTAAACACCGCTCTGCTGATTAGTCGCGGTCGCCGTCCGCGACCAATCAGCAATATTGGCGCAAAATTTAAACCCCGCTCTGCTGATTGGTCGCGGTTGCCGACCGCGACCAATCAGCAGTATTGGCGCCAAATTTAAACCCCGCTCTGCTGATTGGTCGCGGTTGCTGGCGCCAAATTGCCGGCCGCGACTAATCAGCATTATTGCCGCCAAATTTAAACACCGCTCTGCTGAATGGTCGCGGCCGTGACCAATCACCATTATTGGCGCCAAATTTAAACACCGCTTTGCTGATTGGTCGCGACCGCCGGCCGCAACCAATCAGCATTATTGGCGCAAAATTTGAACCCCGCTCTGCTGATTGGTCACGTTCGCTGGCCGCGACCACAGTATTATTTGGGAGTACGTGGTTTATTATCCATATTTGGTCTAGTGGTACTGTGCCACCCTTCATTAGGGTGACATAGCTTGGTCAATAAGCCTTATTGTATTATGAGATGGTAAATATATTATATTAAATGATACCTGTGGCTTTAGGGGGATTTATTACTTTGGAACACTACATTATTCCTCCCCTATGAATATTGCTATGCTTTGTCTGTTTTTAATTGTTTTTATTTTTCTGTGTTGTCAGTCTGTAATCATGTAATAAAGATTTTTTCATTTTTCTAATATTGGGTGTGCATGGTTGTATATCCTGAGTCTTTTCTCTTCTTTCTTATATTATGTAACTATATCAGGTTACTATAGCACCCCATAACATTTATTATTTCATAGCAGTGCCCACCTTCTTGTTAAGGACAATCAGTATTATTGGCGCAAAATTTAAACCCCCCTCTGCTGATTAGTCGCGACCGCCGGTCGTGACCAATCAGCGATATAGTCGCCAAATTTCAAGACCGCTTTGCTGATTGGTCGCGGTTGCCGCATACATATTCTAGAATACCCGATGCGTTAGAATCGGGCCACCATCTAGTATGATTATATTGTTTAGGTGCAATATGACAATATATCTACCATCCCTTGTAGACTGTGAGCCCTCGTGGGCAGGGTCCTCTCTCCTCTTGTACCAGTCGGTGACTTGTATTGTTCAAGATTATTGTACTTGTTTTTTATTACGTATACCCCTTTTCACATGTAACGGGCCATTGAATAAATGGCGCTGTAGCAATAAATAATAATAATATAATACTTTATGGGCGATTGTCATTTATTTGGCGCTATATGATACACTATAAGAGTGGAAAATACTAGTTGGGCGCATATACATATACAAAATGGCGGTTTTATTTGGTTATTGTATAATTACATCATTTGGGCACTACATGATAGATGATGACAATGGGAAATATAATTTGGGTACAGGATGATTGCATTATTTGGGCACTACATAAAACATCATTAGGATGAGGGGCATTAGTAGAAGGTACTGCACCTGTCATTCCCAAGCTAAGCCTGACCCTACACTCAGTTTCGGACTTGGCTGCCAAGGGCCACCAGTAAGTAACTCCAGGGCCCCACTTTTCAACTTCATGCAAAATGTTTCATTATCCTTAATCACAAATTTAATGAAGGAGTAGAACCATCTCAAGGAGGATCACAAGGAAATGGACAGCATGTGACTTAAATATGAGTATCTGAGCAAAGGCTCTGAATACTTATGACCATGTGATATTTCTGTTTTTCTTTTTTAATAAATTTGCAAAAATTTCTATATTTCTGTTCTTTTTCAGTCAAGATGGGGTGCAGAGTGTACTTTAATGAGAAAAAAAAAATAACTTTTTAGAATTTACCAAATGGCTGCAATGAAACAAAGAGTGAAAAATTTAAAGGGGTCAGAATACTTTCCGTACCCACAGTATATAACAATGAACTGGGTAGATTGTTAAATTAATAAAATGCTGCCATAGTCTGTACATAGTGAATCAAGTATATTGTGCCAAGTACTGCTCATATGCAGAGGGGCCCACCAGAGGATTCTCCTGTTACCCTGTGGGCCAGTCCAAGCCTGCACTATAGCGCCACACGTGTCCTCTCTTCCAGGCACACTTCTCTTCCCCATTATGTGACCGTTCTGTTCAAGATTTGGCCTGTACAATACACAAGGTCTTACAAAGCTCCAGTATCTCCCCTTAATAACTAACCCGTCGTGATCCAAATCACGGACAATTTGGTTGCTGTGACATACGGACTATAACAATGGGGATAATAATAGATTGATTAAGCAGCCATCCTCTTTCTTCCCAGGAGAGCGGAGTTTTTCCACTAGCATCACATCTATTCCTAAGAAACATTTTCTTCCAGCCTGCTGACTTGGTCAGATTTGCTCTCATTTTCCCTCTCCAGCTGAAGTCTGCGTTTCTGTCTATTTTTTCCCTTCCTGGGGAACAGAGGTCTCGCCCCCTGCGTGTGTCACGGACGTGAGGAGAAACGTTGGGCTTTATTTGTTTTTAGATGTGCGTTCTGCAACCTAATGAGCCACAAGCGGAGTGCGTTTCAGCACATAGCGCCGCCGTCTCCAATGCAGAACCTCCTATTATATCACCATTATTATGACAGGCTCCATGATAACGATTCCATGCTACCGAGCCTTCAAGTGTATGCAAACGTTGTTACACGCTATTCTTCAGGCTCGCCGCCTCTTCTCACTGATAAAGATTTATATTTGGAAATGGAGAACATTCTTTCCCTTATCAAGCCGATTACGATTACTTTTTTTTTCTCTCTCCTAAACTTTCAAGGACAAGCATGGTCACAAAAAGATAGCGGCCTTCTCTGTGTAGTATATATGGTCTTATGACGAAAACCCTATTGGGGCGTATTAATACCATAGAGCAGGTCTACATACTTATTAGCCATGAGATAGAGTCACTATGTGAAAACTGCTCCAAATGTGGCAGCATTAATCCATATAGCCATGTGGATGGCCGCCATGTCATACTACATTTTTCATTCATCAGTTCATGGGGATGGTTCTGAGGGCTCTAAAATGTAAGGAACATGTCTGATACGTCAACTCTTTTAATAAGCATGCTTTGATTACTTCTACGGAGTGATGACGTCATGTGCAATCATGTAACCACTTCAGCCAATCAGTGGCCTCAGCAGTGATCCTAACATGTATGAACCACAGTGATTGGCTGCAGAGGTCATGTGGATGTACATGATGTCATCACTGTATTGCCGTTACTAAAGACCAATGGGGACTACTGGAAAATTGGTACAGAAAGACAGAGGATTTAACAGGTGAGTAAACTGTTATGTGAATAAATAGCCAAAAATGAGACATAGAATACTAGGAATGAGCAAATTGGCCGATATTACAATTTAGCATTTCACTTGAATTTGCATCTAATTTAGTAAAATTAGAATATTTGGAGTCTCTTGTAAATGAAGGTTGAAAAAAAACATACTCGCCTCACCCTGGTCCTCACTTTGCTCATGCAGCTTCTTGCTTAGTTGCTCCTGTCTGGTCTTTACTCACAGGCCACTGTTATTTTTCATACCTTGGGTCTCGTTGGGTCTTCCACTCCTTGTTACCCTCTAGGCCTTGCAATATCATAACATGTGAGCTGGAAGCGCCAAAGACATGACAGTATCCATGGCATGAAGAAGACTAGTGGCAGGGCTGTACTTGCCACCAGGCATTGGAGGTCCCATGCCTAGGGTGCTTTGTTGGCAGTTAGTCTGAGGCAGAATGAGCTGCTGTTGTTAATATTTACATATATATTTTTTTAATTCTAAAGGGGTTTTCAGAGCAAAATGAAAACTTCATGTCATGCTGAAGATTTGCACAGTTTGTAAGCACTGTCCTACTTACGGCGTGAACCGCTCTGCCCCTCCCAGTTTCAGACCATCTTGCTGAGTTGCCTCCAACACTTCCACTTCCAGAACTGCTACATCCTCCTGTTCCTGGAGAGTCTCTATAGAACGGCACAGGAATTCTGCAGGAATTTAAAACCACTCTGTTCTGAAGAGTTTTGCTTCCCTGGCCTATCCCCTGCCAGCAGAGGATATATTAGGCAGCTTCTGCCTCAGTACCTTGCCTGAGCTTAGGTCCCAGCTGCAGTTTCAATTGTCACTAGTTCCCTGTCAAGGTGCCTTACTTTTTTTTTCTCTTCTGTTACCAACCTGGCTTATTTACTTGTTTAATATGTTCTCTCCACTCCTGACCCCAGCTTCGTATTTTGAACCTGTGCTGCCCGCTTCATCCTCGGCCTGCCTGACCACGTCTCTGTCTTCGCCCTCTGTGCTTTGTATTTGTGCTTTTGACCTGTTGGTCAGCTGCTGCAGGTCCGGGGACTGCCCTGGAGTGGCACCTGGTGACTACCCTAAAGGTGCAAGCCTATCCTTACCATCAGAGGCTCTAGTGAATACCAGTTAGTCACTTAGTTGCGCCCCTCCAGGGTAAGCCCAGAGGGTCCACACCCACAAAGCGGCCTGCACTGGTTTCAGGTGGGTGCCAGTAGACTTAGTTTGTTACTTTTTATTGAACTTTTCATTTTTGACCAGACAACCCCATTAAGCAAACTTCTATTTCTATTCCTATCTCGCACTTGAGGCAGTGGTGTTGGAGTCACATTAAGCAGAGTCTGCAGAGAGAGACGGAAGGAGCTGCTCCACTCGCTGCAACCGTTTGTTTGGACCCTGAACTAAAATGGAGTATAACTAGGGCACTTACATGGAACTGGAGACTTGTGACTTTCCAATTGTAAACAGTGTTAAAATGTCCTAATAGAACATCTGATTTAGCAGTCTATTAATCTCTGATGTTGTTGAGTGGTGATTGGCAGTGTCTAGGAGGAAGGGGTGAAAGCTCACCGTTAAGATCTGCAATAACCCAAGAAAAATTAGCTGCCACCACCAATCATTTATACAGGCCGATTGGACACCCATTTCTGGTATTGTATGGCCTCACGAGGCTTCATATGGTTTATAGAGCAAGAGGAACGAAGCTATTACATTTCATATATTTAATCAGGAAAACAGGCAGTGTTTATAAAAATATACAAAATATATTACAAAAGGAGACAAAACAATACAGTATATAACAGTCACATAAAATAAAATGGGTAAACAAAAGAAAAGTACTAAACTTGTAGTTGCAGGATCTTTATGGAGGGCAACGCTCCATTTGGAATTTGATGCAGTCCTACAGTGAGCTGCATCTCCCAGTACTGAACATTTAAGTATGTTCGCCACCTCATTACAACGCTGAAAAATATGTCTCCCATATCTATAAGACCTACGCTTGTCACTCAAAAAAACAATATTCATAACAGGACACTGGTGCCAGAGCATCAAACATCCTTGGCCCAATGTTGCTTTGAAGAGAGGAAACTTATTTACCCAGGCAAGGAAAGTGTCACCTCCCATCTGTGTCTGGACTTCATGTCTGCTCTCCATCAGATAACCTACTTCAATTACCTGTTCACAGCAGGTTCATAGCTGTACAAGGATTAGGAAGAGTGTTTAGAGTGATAGCTCTTGTTCCCTTTCCAAGTTATGATGAAGCCATGCTTCAATCCTCAATATGAGGATGACAATGATCATTGTATTCACTATCAGTATAGTATCAGTATATGCAGATTGCAGATTCTGGTACAGCACATGGTGCCCCAAATGTCCCAATAGAGAATGTGACTCTTGGGGAAACACAGTCCACATCACTGAACCCTAGGACCTGTCTGTTATTTAGGCAGCAATGTCCAGTGTACGCTTTGGCATTGATCTTGTTACCATCATGATTGCTAAAAAAAATCATAATGATGCAAGGGGTAAATGGGCCTTTAATTGGGGCGCACGTAGACTTTGTGCATGGGGCAGCATGAGTTCTAAATACGACTTTGACTAGCGGTCAGTAAGTGAAGTCTGAACGGCATACTTAGAATAGGGGACAGCACGGACAAAATGAGGGCTGGGGAGAGGTGAGCATTCCTTTTTAGTTATTTTTTTAACCCTTTCCCGACCCTTTTGACTTGTTGATAGCTGGCTGGCCGCCATTCTGCAGGATTTCTGCCAATCGAAACGCAACAAAAAAATTTAATTCTGGCAAATCCAATTTTTTTTGTGAAACTCAATGCGAATCTGCTTTGCAATCTATAAGACATACATATAGTATATATAGTGTGTAGTATCCTATGTATATCTGTACAATACAGTTACAGGCGGTGATTTTAGCAATATGCTTTAATTACAGGACGTTTAGACCTCTGGACACAGAGATCAAGTTGACGTTGCATGGTGAATGCTCAGCCAGGAAAAAAACCCAGTGTAATAATGTCCGTAGAGTCCTATAACCACTAAACAGTTGTAGTCCGCCTCGCTCGGCCCGGTGTCTAACCCTTGGTATGCTGGTAAGCTTATGCAAAGTACCATATGGCTCCACAAGCCAGTCTGAGACGCTAAGGCTCCCAGCCCAATTTCAATGACCGCACTTGGCTACTACTTTGAATCTGGTTCCAAATGGCCAACTCTCTAATCCTAAATCCTTTAATACAAGTACAGCATACGCTGGAATATTTCCTCCCTCGGTGTAAATAACCCTTTCTCTGATGTAGGAATGTTCTTCCAGGCTGCGCACCAGCATAAATCACAAGATAAATTGCTCTTCTATCTCTCTAGTCTTTTTTTTTAATGTGGTGGTGAGCGATCTCTCTCGGAGAACGTGTGGTGGGTTCACAAGCAGACGAGGCTTCTGGAATAGGATGCTCTTGGATTGGAAAATGTGTTTTCCGGCACAGTTCTCCGCACAAGAAAGAACTTTGGGGAGTATTTTTTTTTCTTGACCAGTAATTCATAAAGTTCGGGGGAGGGAAGTCTCCTTGGAGTTTATCTATAAAAATTTGTCCAGCGGTGCTTAAAACTGAAAGATTCAGCAAAAACAACCCCCTTGGAGCATAAAGCTATTTTTACTCTTTTTTTCCCCTCACAGCCGGGGTTGAATTGTTTAGGATCATATTACTATGTACGGTGCACTCTATTCTTAAAGACTTACATTTATACTAATCAACTGAACAATTTGCAAAAGAAAATGTTTAGAACATCTTCCTAAGGTCTCATTCACACATCACTATTTTCCACATACAAGAAAAACGGACCGATTTCTTCGATCAGACTTTGATCAGAGTGTGGTTCGAGAGTCATCACTTTTTCTCAAACAAAAAAAAAACTGTTTCCACCTTCTCCTTCCTGACAATCCGTGAAATCGGACTGTATTCAGATGTCATCCGAGTGAGGTCCGATTTTTCATGGACCCATAGATTTGCATTGCTAATTTTGATCCGACCCTCAGATCAAAATCGGACATGTCTTAGCGATTTTGCCCGGACTGCTCGGTCCGCGTAAAATCACGGACAAGTGAATGGCTCCATAGACTATCACAGGTACGAGTGTTATCCGTGAAAACCCTGGATAGCATTCATATGAGAACAATGGAGGGCTAAGTTTGATTATTTGTCCAGTGAGAATAAGAGTTTCACCTATCCACAGGATAGATGATCGGTGTGTGCCCCACCGATGGGACCTTCACTGATCGGCAGAACGGGGGATTTTCATTCCCAATGAGGCACTTTTATTCCTTTTAAAAAATGGAGCAGTAGGTTGGATATCTAGTTTATTGATTGAGCACCATTTGGGCACTATGTGACAACCAACAAGGGGCAGCCAACAGATTCTAGTTGGTTGGTCAAGCAGCGAAGTTCAAGTCCAATGTCCACTGAATCAATGGACAAATATAGCTAAATTAAGTAACAACTACAACTAAGAACACCGATAGTGTTCAAAACGCGTCAGAGGAATTTTATATCTATGTTTGCTCAGGATTTTCTTACGAATAAAGTTTGAACATTTTATCCTCATCTGAGTGCTGGATATACTTCTGTTTTCTGCCAAACTAAGTAAGGTATAGTAAAACCTCTCCAAAAGACCACGTCTCTGAGAAGACTACCACCATATTCAGAATACATTTTCCATGACAGATTTTCAGTTCCACCATATATTATGCATATTTCTTCTTTACGAAGACCACTCGCCTAGAAAACCAATACAATTTTGGGCCTCAAAGAGGTTTTACGGTTTGATGTACTATACAACCACAAAGAACTTATGCCGTCCATAACTGCTCATTCAGCCGACAGCTATACATCCAGACACTTAATATAAATTCACTCTTGGCACATCCGATTCATGTGCTCTTAATGTCGAGAGGGGAGTTCAGAACATAATGATTGGGCATGTTGAAATTCTACATGCCTAATCATCCCTTCCTCCTACATCTGCCATTGGCTAAAACTTGGGCCCCTGCCATAGCTCTAAGATAGTCAACTGGTCCTGAGTGTAATACTTATACCAGTGCCTCTACATGGTTCCCTTTCCCCCTCCATGCAGGGATGCCGACACACTCACTGCCCCGGCAGTGCAGCGTGCTCCTTGTCGTGCCTCCCTGCTTCCTGCCTCTGCCTGTGCACTTCCTGGCAGCACGCTCCCTTTGTCCCCGTCGCACCTGCTAAGATGCCCCCAGCCAATACCTGGGAGGCATCTTGTATAAAAGGAACCCTCCCCAATACGGAGGTGCCCAAGCAACATTGATTCATTAGTTAGTTTTGAACTAGTGAGTTGTTAAGTTCCCTGGTCCTTGTGTGGCCAGGTCCTGAATCCGAACCCATTGTCTGTGTGTGGACAGTGCCTGAACATGCTCTCCTGGTTCGTGTTTGGCCAGTGCCTGAGCCTGCCTGCCCTGGTCCATATGTGACCAGTTCCTGGACCCGAACCTTGGGTCCTTGTGTGCCAGTGCCTGAACTTGCTCCCCTGGTCCGTGTGTGTCCAGTGCCTAAACCTGCTTCCCTGGTCTGTGTGTGGCCAGTGACTGAACCTGCTCCCCTGGTCCATGTGTGGCCATGCCTGCACCTGTTTACCTGGTCTGTGTGTGGTCAGTGCCTTAACCTGCTCCCCTGGTCTGTATGTGGCGGTTCAGTGGTATCCAAACTCTGAAGCTGCTCCGGCGGAACCTGAACCTGTTCCAGAGACCCTTGTGTCTGAACGTGTATCTATTCTAGTTGTCTGGACTGTAATACCAGTCTCCGAATCCAGCCCTGTCTGTGACTCCGTCTCAGTATCCGTTCTGCCCCAGGAGTAGTCTGAACGGAGTCTGAGTCCACTCCATGTCTGCATATCTGACCCCTGGGGTCGGAAGTTGCAGTACCGGGACTGCCTAGGAGTGGTACCTGGCGGCTACCTGCAGCTCAAGCCTGACTCCACCATCGGGAACTCCAGTGAACACCAGGTAGCCACTTAGCTACGTTCCTCCTAGGTAAGCCCGGCCCCGTGGCACAGTGGGTCTACTAACCACATGCGCCAACCGTGTGCTTGACATCTTTGACAACTTTGGCTATCTACAGTGGTCTTTTAGGCCACCCAAGGATAACACCGCTGCACCACCCTACATTGTCTTGTAGGAAATATATTACTCTATGCGGCTGTTTCAGAATTTCCTTGCTGCTTTAATTCCAGGGGTGTTACAGTTCCCATGAGGGTTATCACCCAGCTTCGTTCAATCCCTTAATATACGTCTGCCTTGTTCTGCAGAGTTAAGTCCTCCCATGCTACATTTCTCCTGCAGTGTTTTAATATAAAAAAGAAATCTCATATTGAATTTACACAAATAAACTCTGCTCTTTCTGGAAAGTTATTTTGGCCACTTTTAATTTTTAATGAATGGCTGGAATTCAGTCTGAAAAGTAATTAAATGTAGGTTACTGATAACGGGCAATGTTATGAAACCTGATTTTGAAACATTACTGTAATAGATCATTTAAATGTACAAGGATAGAAAAAATCCAGGAGAAATCACCATTTTTAAGGTAAGCTATAACCAGGTTTGTGCTACCCTCTGAAAGCAGCATGATATGGGGGCAGAGATTCTGATTCCAGCAACATATCACTTACTGGGCTGCTTGATGCAGTTTTGATAAAATCACAGTTTTATCAGCTGTAGATCTAGCAGTTCTCTGAATGCTGAGCTCTGTATAACCCCGCCCACACCACTGATTGGCTGCTTTCTGTGGACACTTTGCATAGGAAGAAAGCTTCCAATCAGTGGTGGGGGCGGGGTTGTGCAGAGCTCATGAATATTGGGTACAACATGGCAGCAGGTTTACTTGTCCTCTAGAGATAATTTCCTGCTGATAAAACTGTGATTTTATCAAAACTATAGGAAGCAGCCGAGTAAGTGATACATAGCTGGAATCAGGATATTTCTCTTTACATTATGCAGCTCTCATATTAGATGACAAAAACCTGGTGATACATTCTCTTAAAAGGTAATGTTTTATAAAATGTTTTTAACTGTTTAATTTTCATTCTGTTTACGGAGGTTGCATAAAAAATATTCTACCATTTAACATAGGAAACTAATTTGTATGTTATAGTATATTGTGTTTTTAAGGGCTGGTTCCTAGAGTATATGGACATTAAAGCAACATTATGCCTCCATCTCCACCCTACTTTCAGATTGGCTAGTGTAGAGATTGTTTCTCCAGATCACTACAGGATCTCTAGGCCTACTGGGCCCTGGTATCTGTAAGGGGTCAGGCCTATTTCTTTTACAGAACATTGCCAAAAGGATATGAAGACCATAATGTAGCCTGAAATATAAGTCTCACTGAGGCATTACCAAAGACATTCAACTATACGAAAAGTAAATAAAAGTTGACTTCAAGAAGTCTCAAAAATGAGTTGGATGGATCACGAAGAGAAAGAAGGAGCATTGGTAAAAAACTATTTTTTAAAGAAATTGTCCTATAGAAATACAATATAAATAGATAAGACTAACAAAACAATATGTCTACGAGGTGGTCAACAAAATTTTGTCCAAATTTTTTTTGAAAATGATATAGGGAAAATATATATTCTTGTACCGTGTTAGCCAGTAGATAGAAAAATATTTAAATATTTTAGAAAATGGAAAACTTTAGTCTTATTTCCCATTCCCTCCTAATTATGTATGTAATATAATGCAAGTGTATTAAAATACTTACTAACTGCCGTCTTCTCCAGTTTCCAGTGCCATTCTGGTCCTCTTCTTGTCCAAGTGACCTCCTGTGCAGTGTCAACTGAGTTGGGTTGTGCTGCTTTCCCATTGTAAGTCTATGAAACTTAGAACAAGTCTCCATAGACTTACATTAAGAATGCAACTTCCACTCCACACTTAAACCCCTAAGTGAGCCGACTTGTATGTTTTCAGGTCACATGGCCCAGAAGAGGATTGTAGTGGTGCTGGAAACTGGTGAAGAGAGCGATCGGAAAGTTCTTTAATACAGTTTCACTATATCACTTACATATTTAGGAGGGGAATAAGAGAATAGAGAATAAAAATGCTGGTGAGACTTCTTCTTTAATAAGATTCAAATGTGATCCTACTTTTCAAAGAATATTTGGTTTAGAAAATTCTTATTTAGATACCCCATGAAGAATTCTAAGTTAAAAGAGGGGATCCGTATTCAGAAAAGTCATCTATTTCCTCCTTAGAGAGTGACCTCACAAAGTGTGACTTACTCCGGAAGACCTGCTACCCCATTGCTACCCCATTGCATCCTTTTGATTAAAACTGAAAAGGTGCAGTACTTTATTTGACCTGTGGAGGTGCTGCAGAGAACTTGAACAGTTGCCGTTGAGATCTTCCACAGATCACAGCTGATTTCTTTGATCATAGATTGTTGTTGTGGGGAAAATGATAGCGGCCAGAGAAGAATACATCAAAGCAACCAGCTATATGCCACTGTTGAGGGAGGGCAGCAATGACCCTTCACGGTTGACCAAGTGTGTGTCAAATTATTATGTTTGAAGGTTGATTGCAATCAGGAAACCAGATGGAGACAAAGCTCTGTATGGGGGCATTCGAGAATCTCTAACCCCATTTATTTCTACTTAGCATTATATATTGTTTTGAGTATATCAATAGCCAATCACCTACAGCCATACTACAGGCTTGAACCAATGTTAGTACAATTATTACGGAAACACACATATGGTCATATTATCGTTAGTTCGGTGCATGATGGAAAGTTACACATTCTGGCTCAGACTAGTTAGATAACAGGAGCAGGGTGTCTCATAAAATGTTCTTGAGAGAAAAAGTTCTTGTGAGAAAATTGCATGTGAAGCAGGATAAAAGAATGAAAGAATGTATATAGTAATAATAATAACATGATTTTAGGAGCAAGCTGCAAAAATGGAGTAGCTATAGCATGAATATCAATATGTCCTTTACACCACCATTACAGTATCAAAAGGGACAAGATGCTTTAATTCTATATTAATTTTGTCACCAACCTCATGGTAATTTATTGTAAACTGCTCCCGAGGGACTGGAAGATTAAGAAAAATGGTTTGGAAGATTCGTTGCAGGATGAATATTTTGAAATAATTCATCTGTCATATACATTTATAACCACAATCTATGGAGTTGCTCCTGACGTATTGTTCATCTGGAATATATTGAATACACCGTAAATCTGGCCCGGTAAGGGTCAACATGAAAAAGAGGTGGAAGGATCATGTTACGGTGTCATAAATGACTGCGGCCCGGAAGGAAATCCCCATCCAAGAACGATCAATTCAGAGCAGAACTGAATGTTTAAGTCTTAGAAAAACACAGTCCCTGCGATTGAACATTCGGCAAGTGATTCATCCCATTAAATCAAGAATTCACTGAAACTATTACACGTCCCTTTACAGTACAAAAATCAATAAATGTATGTAAAATGGATGTCAGCGGAATATGAAATTTTCATAGTATACTCTCAGCACTAATGTAGTCAAATGGTTCGATTGCTGCATTGAGAACTGGGGCAATGGCATACATACTGAGTATAGTTACCGGGACTGTCCTGAATTTTTGGAAAAACCAGGCACGTCTTTGTTGATATATTGATGGAGATTGTATAATTTCTGCTGAAAAGTAGATGTTCCCATATAGTTTTGGGTGTCCCTGGGCTGTCTTGGGTGTAGGTCAGACCATGCTGCTGTTATTGGAACCTTGGAGGAAAGGAATCCATCCATTATTGGAGTTGGCTTTTCTGCCATTGGAACTGCATTGCTAGTAATCAAGCAAACAGAAATTGATATATTTGCAAATTTTTGGAAGTAGGTACAGTATATGGGGTAGGATAAGTCTTGCAGTGTTTTTTACCCTGTCCACACTCTTTCTTAAAAGCCACATCCCTTCGTGGTCATCTTCTGCCCTCTCGATGGCCATTCTCCAACCCCTACAAATCACTGTTCTATAATCTTGTGACACCATTGCATGATAGATAAAATTTTAGATTTTTGGAAGGTTTTGGCATGTCCTGGGAGATTTGATGACTCTTCTGTGAGGACGAGAGGTCTCCCATTTTTCCGAAAGCCTCCCATAGGTCTCTGGGACAGTTGGAAGGTATGGGAATCAGGTCACTCATCGTGGAAAGAACATGGTGGCATTGTATAATTTTTTTCTCTTTGCTATATGACCCAGGTGCCAAGCTCTAGTCCCTGAAGCTTATGGGGGCCTAAGGTTTTTCTGCCATGTAAGAAGACGCCAATGTTATAAATGGTACATGGTAGTTGGGGGTGCCAGTTACACGTTTTGCATCATGGCCCAGGAGCTTCACTCTACTCCTCTGAGTGCGTTACTGTTAGGAAAGTATCTGCCGAAACTTCCAAGCTAACAAGTTGATGTAAATGCTTAATTGCCCATACTGATTGCCGTTCTTTGACATGCATTAGACACCCAAACCCTGGGTACATTCCTTCTTGGGATCACCGTAAGAGAGAGAAAAGTAGTAGGTGTGTAGCTGGAAGGAACAGGTGATTTCCATTTGATATGAAATGACAGGGTGAACTTTCCCTTTCCCCATTTACATATAATTTCTGTGTGTGTAAATCATGCAAGAGCCGAACGTAACATATTGAATGATTCTAAAGGAACCGCAATGCAGATAAATATTTATGAGTTTTTGCAATTGTACTGCGCTGTGTGCAGTCATTAAGTCGTGAATTCCATCTCTCTCAGCATTCAGCTGGTGATTGCAACGATTTGTTTTTTTTTTCCAATACATAATAAACCTGCACAAATTCTGGGCACCATTTGAGCTATGTATCTAGCAGTGGTTTATAGGTTAATGTAGTGGTCTCCAATCTGTGGCTCTTCCGTTGTTAGAGAACTTCCCTGTATGTTGTGACAGCACATGTTGGGAATTGTAGCTTTGCTGTAGCTGGAGTAACAAAGACTGGAGACTATTGAGTTAACTGCCCCCTGCACTTTCAGACAATTGATCTCATTTGATAGATAATGTGATAAATAGACAATCTGTAAATTACTTTATTTAAAAATTATGCAATTATCCCTGAAAAATCACTCCAAAGTTCCCCGATCTCCCCTGATTCTGTAGCTTTTTTCAGTTTTGTGCTGTGTCACTCCATTGCAGAGATATATACATTTGTTGCTTTGGAGTGAACCATGTGAAATCTCTTCTTGGAGCCCAACTGGATGTTTTTGCTGATCTCTCAAGGGGCATGCGCTTTCATCCCTTCCAAACACTGCAAATCACAGTCTCAGATGCTGTTGAGCTGTGAATGACAGCATCTTGAAGGAGTAAAAATGCACGACTCCAAAGAATGCTCTGAAGAAGCATCTAGTTGGACTTCAAGCAGAGATTTCACATACTGCGCTCCAAAAGCAACAAATGTGAATATCTCTGCAATGGAGCAACACAGTACAAAACGGAAAAGAGTGAAAAATCAGGGGAGCGCATGAATTTTTATAAGGTATTTTGAACAAGTGATAAATCCTCTTTAAGCACTGAGATCCACTGATGCCCAAGAAGCCCCAAAATCCCTCCTGTCATTGTAATGACTGAACCCTAACACTTACATGGAGATGAAGAAACCAGGGAAAATGCACACCACAGTTTAATATACAGACTAGGCAAATTCCTAACCTGACCATGAATTGTCACTGACTGACCGCAGAGATTGGCAACCTAAATTATGCAATGACGCCCCCACTCAACGTCAGTTGACCCTGAGTGCCCTTAACTGCACCCTCAACTATACACAAAGTGTAACCCAAAACAACAGCAATAAGTAGTGCACACAGACAAAGGGCTAAAGATGTGTTCACCCAGTCAAACATGTAAGACGGAAGAAAAAGAAAGGAACCCAAAAAGACCTTCGGTATACGTGACAATCCCCAAACCCTGAATCTTACAAAATGGGAAAAGTGCTGAGAGGGAGAACACACAAACAAACTGCAGGAAAAGCAATAGAGGAAACCTCAGCAACATAATCCTTCACTGAGGAGCTGGGACTCCAAACATCCATCTAACTTGGAATATAGGCAGCAAAGACTGCATGTGCCAGGAGCATATAAATAGCCCCTCCCAAATGTGATAGGACAAACCAAAATGAGGAAGTGAAAACACCTGTATACAAGCAAAACAGCAAAGCAAAGACTAGAGCATTATCAGCAGTTGGACAGAGACAACACAGGCTGTGGTCCAGCAGAGAGGGAAACTGACCCACAGCCAGAGGTCCCCAGATCGAGCCCAGAGTCGAGCCATGACAGCCATATAGTAAGAAAACAGGATTACAAATGGCACCTAGAATGTGGGGGTCCTGATATACATTTACGACTGTGGGACGTCTTTGGTGCCAGCCTACTCTGTCCAGGGATATCTTAGTTGCTACATAATTTTTATTTATTGCACTTTTATATTATTTTAACTGTTTTTTTTCTTTTTATAGAAATCCAAAAATAAAAATTCCCCTTCTAAATATATTCTGTAGTTCCTAAGCTATCATTTGTGCTTGTAATGAGAACTTAGAAGCTCGGTGTAGGTATAAATCTGTTCACTGGGTATTGCAAAATAAAATAGATGAAGACCAGATGCTGTTGGGACCTCCGAAGTCCTCAGCCCCAGAGCAGGACCATTATGAAGTTTAAACGCTTAGTAGCTAATTCTCGGCATTAATGCACAGCCGGGCACCGCAATGAAGCAATATTTCGACTTGTCACAATAATCTCGTCTACACAGGACATGTCAGACAAATCAAGTACATTGTAAATATTATTTTCCATGATTTATTAAACCATTTTTGCTCCTATCTACTTATTTTTAGACATTTTGCTTCAACATTTAGACTGGTGCTGTAAATAAAGATTCTGATAGTACTGCCGCTATGTCTCTTTCAGTAAATGATTTTGGCACAGATTGTACTGGGTTCTTGTTTTTCACGGTAAATAATATAGGCATACACTATCCTTTAAAAGTTTGGGGTCATTTAGAAATTTCATTATTTTTGAAAGAAAAGCACATTTTTTTTCAATGAAGCTAACATTAAATGAATCAGAAATCCACTCTATACATTGTTAATGTGGTAAATGACTATTTTAGCTGCAAACGTCTTGTTTTTATTGCAATATAGGTGTATAGAGGCCCATTTCCAACAACCACCACTCCAGTGTTTTAATGGTACATTGTGTTTGCTAACTGTGTAAGAAGGCTAATGGATGTTTAGAAAACCCTAGAAAACCCTTGCACAAGTATGTTAGCCCAGCTGAGAACGGTTTGGCTGATTTGAGAAGCTATAAAATTGACCTTCCTTTGAGCTAGTTGAGAATCTGGAGCATTACATTTATTTGTTCTATGAAACTCTCAAAATGGCCAGAAAAAGAGAACTTTTATGTGAAACTCGACTGTCTATTCTTGTTCTTAGAAATGAAGGCTATTCAATGCGAGAGATTGCCAAGAAACTGAAGATTTCCTACAATGGTGTATACTACTCCCTTCAGAGGAGAGCACAAACAGGCTCTAACCAGAGTAGAAAGAGAAGTGGGAGGCCCCGCTGCACAACTGAGCAACAAGACAAGTACATTAGAGTCTCTAGTTTGAGAAATCGATGCCTCACAGCTCCTCAACTGGCAGCTTCATTAAATAGCACACGCGAAACGCCAGTGTCAACGTCTACAGTGAAGAGGCGACTCCGGAATGCTGGTCTTCAGGGCAAAGTGGCAAAGAAAAAGCCATATCTGAGACTGGCTAATAAAAGGAAAAGATTAATTTGGGCAAAAGAACACAGACATTGGACAGAGGAAGATTGGAAAAAAGTTTTATGGACAGACGAATCAAAGTTTGAGGTGTTTGGATCACACATAAGAACATTTGTGAGACACAGGACATCAGAAAAGATGGGAAGCATGGGGTGAAATTTCTCAAGATTACCTCAGCAAATTAACGGCTAGAATGCCAAAGGTCTGCAATGCTGGAATTGCTGCAAAGGGAGCATTCTGTGACCAAAGCAAAGTTTGAAGGAGAAAATTATTCTGTCTAATAAAAATCATTATTTCTAACCTTGTCAATGTCTGGACTATATTTTCTATTCATTTTACAACTCATTTGATAAATAAAAGTATGAGTTTTCATGGAAAACACAAAATTGTCTGGGTGACCTCAAACTTTTGAACGGTACTGTATATTGTACAGCTTTCTGGCTGAAAACGTAAATTACTGTATATATTTACTGTTAGGACTACCTCAATGTAAATAATGTAGGCACAGATAGTACTGCCTCTCCCAGAAAATGATTTAGGGGTGTATTATAGTATTGCCACCCAGTTTCTCACTATCACTAATAGATAGATCTTAGTAACACTGCCTCTCAGTCTTTCCCAGTAAATGGTTTAGGCACAGATAAAACTGCCTCCTTGTTTCTTCAGGTAAATGACATAGGTAAAGATAGTGTTAATCTCCATTGTATCACTGTCTTCACTGATAGAATAGCCTCCATGTAAATAAAGTAGGCACAGATAGTACTGTCTCACAGTTAATCACTTTAAGTAATGTAAGCACAGATATTAAAGAAATATCTTCAGTCATTTTATGTAACTACAGACTGCCGAATCATGACAGTGTCTGATGTGGACACTGTCATGATTCCTCTGTTATCCCTGTGTAAGAGGCCGGTCACGTGACCACATGTTTGAGATTTGCATACATATTGTCATGTGCTGACTAGACTTTCTTCCAACTACCACAGTGACTCAGAGAAAAGTCTAGTTGGCACATGACTGCAAGTATGCAGATTCCCCACCCACATGGGAATACAGGAGAATTGTGGCAGTTTGTGTATTGCACACTGTCATGATTTAGCAGTCAAATAAAGTGACTGCAGACTTCTCTTCTTAGACCGGATATGTTGTACCAACATGTGCTAGCTGCAGCCCTGGAGGTTTTATAGCTTATGTTTTTTTTATCCCTTGGTTTTGTAAATGACCTTATGTCCTGCACTCTCTTGATATGATGTTTTTGAAAAATCTCTAAATTTATTATTATCCAATCTTCCATTTGTTTCAGATTAGTGTTTTTTTTTCATTATTGCTTTTTTTATTATTAGAATAGCCACTTACATTGGTGGAAGCAATAGCCATTGTTACCACAAAATGACCCCCAGCCACATGCTTAGGTGTTAGGATCAATTTACGGTCACCTTGATAGGAGGATATTAAAATTTAGGATTATGCAGACACAGATAGTAGTGCCTCCTTGTTTCTCAGTGTAAATAAGGTAGTGTCACGCAAGGTGTGGGAAAGACTTAGTGCATCACAGAGGGAAGAGGGAAAGGGAGCCCAGATACTAGGGAAAGGGGGGAGTGGAGACCTCCTAGTCTGGTCTAGTGTCACCCTGTCTCAACTACAATTCCTATATTGTCTCTTCACCAATCGCTGCACGCGTGCCTCACCCTGGCTTTCCCTGGCGTATGGCTAAGGCTAGGGAAGGAAGGAGATGAGCACTAGTCAATCTCCACTAAACTCTATAGACAACATGGTTAGACAAACAGGGGGGGATTGCTTAGCTTTAGACGACTCCAGACAAATGCGCACATGGCCTCAAGCTCCAGAGAGGACGAAGTACTGCTCTTGCTAAAGCCTCATAAGTAGTAATGAATATCGCTGGCACCCTCCTCTCAGACACACCAGGTATTTATGCACCCAGGCCAGGGAGCTAATTAGCCAGAGGGAGGTAGCCGCTGGGTCCTAGAGGCAGCCAGCCTCTAAGAAGGTGTTTGTAATGTCAAATGTAGAAATCTCCTGCAACCAACTGCAGGGCGACTGTCAATCACCTCTGACACACCCGTGACAGGTAGGTACAGCTAGTAATACCGCTCTGTTCTCACTGTAGATTATATAGGTTTAGATATTACTGCCTCTCTGTCAGTAAATGATTTAGGCACAGGTCTATACATTTCTTACTGTAAATAATGTAGGAACAGATAGTACAGCCTCCTTGTCTATATGAGTAAATACACTGTTAGGACTGCTTACAGGAAAATGATGTAGGCACAGATGGTACTGCCTTCCAGTTTCCCAATGTGAGTCATGCAGATCCAGATAATAATATCTTTCTGCCTTACCCATTAAATTATTAAGGCAGGGTAGAACTGCCTTCTTGTTTTTCTTTGGAAATTATGTCAGCACAGATAGTACTGCTCCCTTGACTTTAAAATGAAATAATTCACTGATAGGACTACCCTAATATCAATTATATAAGTACAGATAGTACTGCTTTCCAGTTTCTCACTGTAAGATTATTACTAATTTAATAATTAAGACACAGATAGTGCTGGCTGCCTCTCACTGTCTCTCCCTGTAAATGATGTAAATACATATTATATTAGTCCCCATTGTCTCCTGGTCTTCACAGTAAATCATGTCGGCACAGATGGTATTAACTCCCAGTTTTTCACTGTAAGTAATGTTGGTAAAGATAATACTGCCCATCTGTATTTCCTGTAAATAATCCAGGCACTGATAGTACTTTCTTTGTCTAAAATACGATTCCAGGAACAAAAAATATCAGAGTTTTATGTCAGTGTTTCTCTAACTATTTCTGTGGCTAAGCTGTGACATATTCTTACTATCCTGATTCACTAAAAGTGGCTGCTGCATTCCCTGGCTCTGCTTTTATACAGGCTATGTGTCACACACAGTGTGGGAAAGACTAAGTGCCACACAAAGGGATGAGGGGAAGGAAGTCCAGACATTAGGGAAAGGGGGAATGGAGATCCCTAGACTGATTTAATAACACCCTGCCTACCCCACCATCCCTATATTGGTTCCACACCAATCGCCGAGCAGGAAACCTAAACTCTGTAAATCCCTAGAGCTAGACCCTTCATAGGGAGGGGGGGGGGTGAGCACTGGTCAGTCCCCACTATAAACTAAAGACAACAACAGAGACAAACAAAGGGGGAAAAGTTAGCTTGAGCAGACACCAAAGAGATAACACCAAACATCCTCCAAAGGCACCAGAGAGGAAGCTAACCGACTGCTATAACTCCAAGCCTTCACAAGGGAAAAAGTGAATATCACCGGGACTCCCTGAATCAGACTGAGAGTTTATAAACACCCAGACCCGGGTGTGTCAAACAGAGCAGGAGTGAGGTTGCCGCTGGGTCCAAAAGTCAGAAAGATTAAGAATGCATCTGCAATGCCAAACGCACTAAACGTCCGCAGCCAGATGCAGAGCGACTGTCTGTTACATCTAACACACCCTTGACACTATGATAGTCCCTGATTGACTGTGCTATACCATGTGACATGATAACTGTAAAGCATTATGGGGAAGCCCACCCAAGGTCTTTTGATTCTTGCTAGCTCATGTAATCTTCTGGAATGTGAAAAATTTTAGGCAATTTGCAAAATGCAAATCTCAAATTGTTTGAAATCGCCAGGTCCAGTGAATTCTTACAATTTCAACAAGAGATTGACTCTAGTGGAAATCATGTTGTAGATGAGAATCAATTGGCTATGTGTAAAAATTAAAGTATGTGCTATGCAAGGGGTTCAGAGCTCAGTATCAGAAAATAGGACCTTCATCTCTATAAAAGATAAATCAAGAAATGAATCAGCAGAGAATTACATAGAAATTTCACTACAATGCAAAAGAATTTACTCGATTCTTAAAATGACAATGATAAAAAAAACAGATAAACGACGCTCCTTTTATTTAAAAACACAACACGTTTCAGTAGTATCCAGTCTTCCTCAGGCGTCTATGATAGACACCTGAGGAAGCTTGGATACAGCTGAAACGTGTTGTGTTTTTAAATAGGAGGATGCTGTGATGCTTTGCCAGAAATTCCTACAACTTACCTGTTTGGCTGCACCTATTGGATCTCACAGATTTTTAAAATGTACTGATTTGGTTTTTATAACAATAATTGTTTCTTTAAACAAATGTATGGTACCTTAACCATTTTGGGGATTTTTTTTTAAGCTTCTGACCTCCAATATGTCCCTGAAAATCATTCCTACTTCTAGAATTTGTCATGAAAAGCAGAAAAAATCTAAATCATGCAGCAAGTATAATCAAACATCCAGTCCTGACAATTACTTCTTATCTTAGGCTGGTTAGGTTATTATTGGTCCTTCCTTACCCATTTCTGCAATTAGGATGTCTTATGTAAAAGTCAATCTTGCTCAATTTTAAAAATCGGTGTCCTCTTTTCTGTTCCATTAAATTGTCAGTTTTGCATCCAACATCTTAAATCTTTCACATTTGGGCGTCTCGCCCTGGACAGATATTAAGCTAATGTCTACACTTGTAGCTAGATTCTTCACCTTCTATTATATTGCCTAGAAACACTTCCTTAATTTGCTTTTTCTCCGACTGCATTGCAGTTTTAGGCTGTTCTTCCACATTGGCAATTTTCCTTGTTGGATGGATCCATTTTTATCTACAGTCTGTTGTAAATCTTCGGATGGGTACATAAGGACAAGTGTCTAATCTATGCTAATGGAACGAGAAAAACATATAGGAAAGGATGGATCTATCACTGGCAATTAAAGGAATGGTGGAGGGTCCACAATGCCAAAATTACGCAGAAGATCTGCCATGGCTAATCCATATACAATGTGTTGTATTTAACTCTTAGTTACTTATATGCTCAGGCTTGGAATTTCACCCTTTTGTGCTTTTAGACCTTAATTTCTTAGAGAACTGCAATTGTGGTTACTGAAATAAATTATTTGCCCAATTTTTTCAAAGAGGACCTTCATTTACCTAAATTCTGCGTAGTAAAATGCTACTGAGAATTGCAAAAGATTGCAGCCTAATCCTTTGTCGGGCTATAAATATTCTTGCCGAATCTCCCAGAACATCCGGAATGCTCCCGGAAAAAGGGAACACACCTCCAACTCTTGGCAGGATTGGCAAATCTCATAATCCTCCCAGAAAATAGAATTATTAAGACATTTCTCTTGCGTGATGGTCATCATTGGATAAGAACCCGACGTTCAAGCGCTCATTTAAGAATCAGGAATTGGGTGGCAAAGAGCTATGGAAGGGGCGCGGAGGGGCATGACCGAAAAAGAGTCGGTAAATCGGTAATTAAACACAGTTTTCAGGCTTTGCAATTGGTATGCATCAAGGGCGAAAGTTTCCAAAAATAGGGTATGTCTACACTTCTCAACATGTACCCTAGCTTTAAGGTTTTTTTACACTTCAAACTTGTTTTTTGATTGGCGATGCGCACTGAGCGATCTGTAATAGGTCTGTAATAGATCGTTCAGAGCACATATCTTGCCATTGTTCTCGGCAGCACAAGCCCTGTTTACATTGATCAATGTGCTGCCGAAAACAATGCCACACAAAACATCACTTTATCCGACAGAATGAGAATGTTACTCGTTCAACGGTTACTCGGCAGCCTATGTACACCGCAAGATTATTGTGGATGAGTTTTTCTGAGAATGCTCGTAGACGATAATTTTTCAGTGCAAGTCACCTTTCGAGCCATATCGTTTGTACCTATTTGTGATAAGTTACATTAGGTTTACAGTGAAATTCACTGCAAGGATTGGGGCTGTAAACGAGCAAAAGGAAATTCCACCCCAGAAAGGTAAGTTTCTGTGTTATTTTGGCACTTGGAGCTCTGAAGCTCTGGAGAACGCTGAGTGACCACAGATTACATAGTTGTCCATTCATTTAAAGGGAATTTCTATATTTTTTTTTATTAACTAAACCATGTACTGATACATATTTTTTTGGTAATCTGTTTATATGTTGTTATGTTGTTATTGCAGATTTTTTAATTCTATTTTTTAGCAAATGATAATGGTGGCGGCCATCTCTCCTTATCTACTGTTTACAGCATTTCGATGGTATGCCTTACAGCAGTCACCTGGACCTGTAAACTGGAGATATTCCTTGTCTTCTATAGTAGAATATTGTGGGCATGCTCTGTGATCTGTGCAGAGGTCATTGTGCAGGATGAGAGAGGAGGTGAGCTGTAGCCATCCTTTTCTGTGAAAGATTAGCGCACTATATATAGGTATTAACTTTTTTTTGTAATCTTCCCTGTAATGATGATGGGATGAGATTGCTGAGAAGTGATCTCTGAAGAGCTTAAACGAGGTTGAGTGATATGGTGAAAATAGCAATATATCAGGAATGTGTTGTCAGGAAGGAATTATTTCCCTAATATGGAGGTATCAATGTATGCCTCATGGAGTTTTTGCCTTCCTCTGGATCAACGTTAGGCTATAGGTTGAACTCGATAGACTTAGGTCTAACCTTAAAGTCAATGAAACTATGAAACTTGGAAAATTAAAAGTAAAAAATCTAACAATTCCTAAAGTATATATCTAACATCAAAATTAATTTTAAACAATAGGTCATATTTCGACAACTCAATTACTCTAAATGTGGTGCCACGTAATACCCTATTTCTCCAGCAGTGGCGACCCACCACATCCACAGTTCATGGTCAGATTATTGCTAACAGGTCCTCCGCTAATAAAGTGGTTGTCCCCATCGGTTAAACCTTTTTATGTTGGGCATATGCCATTCAAGCACATCCTTGTAGTGATAGATACTACTTTTCCATTTTCCCAAACTTAAGTCGATATACTGATAGACTTATTATCATCCAAATGAGTCGTATCCGTGTCTGTTCCGAAAACCCATGTATCCTCGCTTGGAATTAATCAGCCCTAACATTGCCCACCTACATTAACTGAAATCCTCCATGTCCTTCGTGCTACCAGACCTTTAATAGTGGTTTCACAGTCTTGTTCCACTAATTACGTTTTTCAGAGGCCTGAGTCTATGGGACATTTGAACGCACGTTACGAAGCAAAAGGTTGATTTCTATTATTCCACCCAAACTCGGTCTCTGCAGGTTGACGTGAGTTTAATGAAGCGTGAGTTTCAGCAGGGATTGAGTTAGTTCGGAATATTACAAAGGACACAGTGTATGAGGATAGCATGCTCATTTGCCTCATCAGGAAAATGCCACATAAGACGGGAGGACGGCTCTGAAGCCTCCTGCATTTGAAGGTTTCTTTAAAGCTACAGATTAAAAATAGCAGGTTGGTGGGATCCTTCTTTTCATTCTTATGGGGCCAGACATTTGGAAGGTGTTCATGCATGAAATATGGTGAGGAAGGATCTGATCAAAGGCATATGGATAGTAAAGCCCATCTATGGTGTCTTATAATGGCTCTTTGCAGTGCAAAGCCATAATCTGGTCTACAGCAAGTCTAATTCCACCACTGTCCCTCCGCCACTATTGACTGAATGTTGCCAGCTATAGCTTAAAGCAGGCATGTCCAAAGTCCGGCCCGCGGGCCATTTGCGGCCCGCGGTCCGGACTAATAAGGCCCCCAGGTATCCAGCAGCATGTACCTTGCGGCCGCCGCCGCTCTCGTCGCCACCGCCGCTCTCGTCGCCACCGCCGCTCAGTACTCCGGCGCAGGGAGAAGAGCCGAAATCTCGGACATCGCGAGATTTCGGCTTTCCTTCTCCCTGCGCCGGAGTACTGAGCGGCGGCAACCGGCCAGCCAAGATCTCGCGACGTGCGAGATCTCCAGCCCCCAGGGGTTGTAAGACGTTCAGAGGTCAGATAGGCTGAAGACCTCAGCTTAGTTGTGTAAAATTATATAAATAATATATATATTAAGTTATATATAAGTCCCTGCGCCACCTTACACCTCCAGAAAGGTTAGGCCAGCAGGGCTCTCACACAAGCTTGTGGTAGCAAGCTGTCATACCCTTCATTAACCCCTGACTGCCTGTCACTGTGCTATAATTCCATTATCTGATGTGCGACTGTTGCACAGCTTGCTATTCTCTGCCTGTGTTATAAAGCATATAGCAGTATCTTATTTTTGCTGTTCCACCCTCTGCGCCTTTTAATCTCTCCCCTTCTGGCCAATTTTTATAATGGCAACTACAAATAAGAAACGAAAAGTTGACAGTGAGGGCCGCCGCTTCCAGGACAAGTGGAAAGTAGAATATTTTTTCACTGAAATAAAGAATCACTGTGTTTGTCTGATATGCCAAGAGACCGTTGCTGTTTATAAAGAATTTAATGTCAAGCGACACTATCAGACGAGACATAGCACATACGACAAGCTAACAGGGCACGACCGAAGTGAAAAGTATAAGCAACTTGAAGCTGTTTTATTGTCACAACAGCGATTTTTTACAAGAGCCCGTGAGTCAAATGAAAATGCCACAAAGGCGAGCTATGAGGTGGCAGCGTTAATTGCTAAAAATTGCAAATCTTTTGCAGAGGGTGACTTTATCAAAGAATGTGTTATGAAAATGGTAGAGAATGTCTGTCCCGAGAAGAAGCAAGAGTTTTCCAACATTTGCCTGGCTCGTAACACTGTAGCACGGAGAATTGAAGAAATTTCATCGGATATTAAGAGACAGTTAATGTCAAAAGGAGCTGATTTTGACTTCTTTTCAATAGCCTGTGATGAAAGCACGGACCTATCTGACACGGCTCAGTTGCTGATTTTTTTAAGAGGGGTGGACGATGAAATGAATGTGACTGAAGAGCTACTTGACCTCCAGAGCCTCAAGGATCAAACAAGAGGAAAAGATTTATTTGATTCTGTTAGTTCTGCCATAGATGACATGAAACTGCCTTGGAACAAAGTTACTGGGATTATTACTGATGGGGCACCTGCCATGACTGGTGAACGAAGTGGATTATCAACCCTAATCTGTAACAAGGTGAGCGAAGAAGGAGGCAAAGCTATTAAACTTCATTGCATCATTCATCAACAAGTTCTCTGTGCTAAACATCTCCAATATGATCATGTTATGAAACCGGTACTAAAGACCATTAATTTTATCCGCTCTAAAGCCCTGTGCCACCGCCAGTTTAAACAGTTTCTACTGGATATCCAGGCTGAATATGAAGATGTTTCATATCATAACGATGTAAGATGGCTCAGTCGGGGGTCTGCACTGCAACGTTTCTACTCTCTCAGAAAGGAAATAGGAGAATTCTTGGAAACAAAGGGACAAACGATGCGAGAACTATCTGATCCAATTTGGCTGGCTGATTTGGGGTTTCTAGTCGACCTAACAAAGCATCTGAATGTACTGAACATGAATCTTCAGGGCAAAGATGCAGCGGTGAACCAACTTTATTCACACCTCAAAGCCTTTGGAACAAAGCTGCAACTTTTCCTAAGGCAGTTGTCACAAACACCGCCCAATACCATCCATTTTTCAGCGCTACAGGAAATAATTAACAGTTTTCCACAGGATGATATCCATGCGCAAATAAGCAGGTATGCAGCAGACATCACATCTCTGGCTGGGGAGTTTCAACGGCGCTTTCAAGATTTTGCAGCTATTGAAAAGGAGATCAGCATTTTCTCCTCTCCATTCTCTGTTGACCCCGACAATGCTCCTGATCAGTTGCAGCTCGAGCTCATTGAGCTACATTGTGACAGCGAGTTACGCAGTCGTCATCAACAGCTCTCTCTTGTTAACTTTTACCGCCAACTGGATAAGAGCCGGTTTCAAGAGATTCGAACATTGGCTAAGAAAACCCTGAGCTTGTTTGGCTCAACATATTTGTGTGAGAAGACATTCTCTGTTATGAACTTTAACAAGAACCGCGTGAGGACAAGACTAAGTGACTCTCACCTGCGTGACATTTTGCGCATCAAAACCACGGCCATTGAACCAGACCTAGTCTATGTGCTGCAGTCCAGATCCCAGTTTCACCCTTCACATTAGTGCAGGCTAGTTTCTTTTTTTTAATTGAGATTAATATGTTGTAAAATCTCAATTAATGTCAGTTGGATAGACAGTTATATATTTGAACACATGTATACTTGCTGTTATGTTCCTGTTCACATTTTTTGAACTTATAAGTTGACAGACAACCTTACATTACTTTGTGTAATGTACTTTAAAATGTTCCTGAGATATCTCAGTTTCCTGTTTTTATTATATTAAAGGGGTTGTCCAAGTTCAGAACCCAGACATACCCCCTTTTTCACCCAGGCAGCCCCCCTGCCATGGGCATCAAAGCATCTCATGCTCCGATGTGCTCCCTTGCCCTGTGCTATTTACAATGACACACTGCCGGTAGGAGGCTTCACCGGCTCTAATGTGCAGGCTTTAGCGCTGCTCTAGCTGGTTTACTGGTGATAAAGCCCGCCCATCAGTGCCGGTGACGTCACTGGGCTTTCTGCCAGCCCCGTGGAGAGCCGGGTATGTCACTAGAACTCCAGAAAATGCCTTTCCTCTGCGCAATTTAGTGCAGGGCAAAAGTAGGACATTGGAGCATAAACTGCTTCGATGCTCAAGTCGGGGAGGGGCTTCCTGGGTGAGAATGGGGGTATGTCTGGGTTAACCCCTTTAAGGCAGATTGATTAAACACCTGTTTAGATTTGTCATCCAAGTCACAAAATAAAAAGTATGCCGTTTTCAATAAACTTTGCAAAAAAAGTTTATTTGCATTCATTTTAATGGTCCAAAGAATGTCAAGCAAAATGATCGGCCCTCGCACATGTTCACTTCATCAAATTTGGCACTCTTAGAAAAAAGTTTGGACACCCCTGGCTTAAAGGGAACGTGTCATCACAAAATGACCTATTGTTTAAATCTAATTTTCGTGAAATGTATTTTTTTTTTTATATTTTTTACAATTATTTTTTTTTTACATATCACATATTAAAAATAAAAAATAGAAATCTTGCAATTTTCACACTGCCTACTGGAGCTTTTTTTTTTAGACTCAAACTTCCTGTCGTTTCAGGAAACAACACATGTACATAGCAAAAATGATCTATCTTTTGCATTGAAGAATCAAATGAGTGTGTGCAAAGGTCATTGTGAAGGGATGAGGAGCAGGGTCAGGTGTTGTGATTGGTGGATCCTGTGTTATCAGCTGTGTGTATAGCTGCTACCTGCCATTGTAATTCGGCCTCTGCTGATAAGGAAACTCATGAAAACTCCTCCTGAAAGGACAGGAAGTATGAGTCTAAAAAAAAACCAGTGGCCAGTGTGAGAATTACAAGATTGCTAAATTTGTTTTCTTTAAGATCGTGATATGAAGGAGAAAAAAACACTGAAAAACTATTTTTTTTTAAATACATGTAACATAAAAACCTGATTTAAACAATAGGTCATTTTCTGATCACAGATTCCCGGTGGTTCTTTTCCTATTTAGACACGACTAGAGTTGGGCGGATTAAGTTATTCCTTATCCTATGGAGGAGGGAAACTTTATTTTTTGGTTTTAATTATAGTTGCTTGAAAGAGGATGTAGCATAGCTATACAGATTATTTGGCATTTTGCTACAGTTTGCTTTCAATAAATAGTTTTACCAGTAATCGCATGTAAAATTACACTAAATAATGTTCTTCAGAAAGAGATACTCTGATCTGCTACATCTTCACACATTTCCATTATAGCTGTTGAAAAAGGAAATAAAAGATTAAGAACTAATCCAGCAATATGCTTACAGAGAAGCTATCCTGGAAAAGCATGGTAAAACAGACATCTGCCATAACCAGAAAACTGCACAACATTCATAGGACCGTCCATGTGTCCCCGCCATGCACCCTCACAGAATATTCGTTCTCTCCAACTTTGCATTCTCAGCATCTGTCTCGCTGCATTTAGTCCATAAATTCTCTTCTTCTTGCACAGTACATAAAAAATCAATCTAATTATACAGGGAACATTAATTACAGCTGAAAGACCATTGAAAAGGATTGATTTTAAGGGAAGGAGCGTTGGTGCCTAGCGCATGCAATGGAGCAACTGAATCATCAGCCTAGTAGGGGTTGGGGTGAGAGGACAATCTCATCATTGGGGTTATATGTTCTCTGTGATGTTGGGGGACACAGTATATTCCCATTTTGCACATAATACAGGCAGGGGTGTAGCTGTAGTAGATGCACCCAAAGAAACAGTACCCAGCAACCATGCCGAGTTTTTACAGGCAAAGCCACTTCGGGAAGGTGTGGACAGTCATTTTCCTAGAGCGGCTTCACCAGCGGTTCTGTCGATGTGGCGGCGTCTCTGCAGCTGGAGTCTCTTACGCTATAATTTCAAGTTGTCACAATGTTGAGCTGTCAGTGTGTTGAGTAACAGTTCAGCCGTCCAATCAGGACAGGGGCGTGTCGGGGCTTCCTCCATGTGTCTGCTATTCAAGTGATTACCTAGCTATTTAGCTGGCTCTCTGCTTCCAATTAGTGCCAGTTGTAGCTTAGCTCATATGGTGTGCACTTGCTCTGTTCTCTGTGTTCCTGTATGTGATCTTTGTTGCCCGAACTTGCCTTTGACCATCCGTTTGTCTTACCCTTTGTGTCTTAATCCGCTACCTTCCAGGAATTCTGACTGTGACCTTACTACGCCTTTGCCTTACCCCTCTGTATATGCTGAGCCCTCTTGTATCTGACCCCAGACCTCTTGACTACCCAAACCTTAAGACTTGTCCGTGAGTGGTGACTAGTTTCACACAAGTACTGAGAGTGGGCAGCTTCCGCTAGGAAGAATGAGTATGTCACTTCTTTTAACTGCTTCAGGATTTTCGAACCTTGAAGTGGTTAAAAGAAGTGACATAAGACGGAACTTGTCGCTTTGACATTGCTGTGCACCATATCCATTTTACGTGGGGCACTTCATGGTGGAATTCACCTAAAAATAAACCATATGCACATAATCCAAAACAGAATCCCAAGTTGGTCAAATGGAAATCTATGATGTCATCAATGAAGAACCCTTAATAAACTCATCGCACATTGTTTTACAGTTATATACAGGGGTGCAACGATCGCAGTCACAGAGGATGCGACTGTAACCGGGCCCGTGCGGGAGGGGAGCCCGTCGATCACCAGCGCCTAGTTCAGCTGGATGTACGTCCGAGGTCTCTGCATTGCAATACACACTGCCAGCTAATGAGAGATCGGCAGCTGACGTCATACACTGTGCTGGGCACGCTGAAGTCAGCTGCCAGCTCCTGCGCCTGCTATAGAAGAGGACGCCAAGCGTCATGGGAGTGGATGGGGGACATTATATCAGGAAGGGGCCCAGGATGGGGGCATTATTACTGGAAAGGGATCAGCATTAAGACATATTATAGGAAGAGGCTCAGGATTGGGGATATTATATGAAGAAGGACGCCAAGAATAGTGAGAGCTGAGGAAGAGAAGAAGAAAGATATATATTTTTTAATATGTTGGAATGGAATGGGAAACAATATTACTGGAAAGAGCTCAGAATGGGGACATTATACCTGGCAGGGGCCAGGATGGGGGACATTATTACTGGAAAGGGATCAGCATGGAGACATATTATAGGAAGAGGCTCAGGATGGGGGATATTATACCAGGAAGGGGTCCAGGATGGGGGACATTATTGCTGGAAAGGGATCAGCATGGAGACATATTATAGGAAGAGGCTCAGGATGGAGGATATTATACCAGGAAGGACGCCAAGCATAGTGGGAGTTGAGGACAAGAAGAAGAAAGATATATATTTTTTTAAATGTTGGAATGGAATGGGGAACAATATTACTGGAAAGAGCTCAGAATGGGGACATTATACCTGGCAGGGACCCATGATGGGGGACATTATTACTGGAAAGGGATCAGAATGGGGACATATTATAGGAAGAGGCTCTGAATGGGGGATATTATACCAGGAAGGGGTCCAGGATGGGGGACATTATTACTGGAAGGGGCCAGAATGGGGGACATTATACCAAGAAGGGGCCTGGGATAAGGGACATTATTACATGAAGGCACCAGGATGGGGGACATTATTACATGAAGGTGCCAGGAGGGGGACATCACTTTATCGGGAGCAAATACATATGTCTTTATAGGATCTAGAACACTACCAGGGCCCACACATCTGACCAACATTTAGGTGGGGGTCCAGGTCCACGCTTCTTACACCACTGGTTATATATATAGAAGAGGCAGGGGCATAGTCAAGAGGAGTCTTATTTAGTCATCAGGCTAAAGTGGGCAGTATTTCAGTTTTTTAATCATTTGGAGCCCATCAGGGATAAATTTTTACGGGTGATCATTGTATCCAGGACCTGCCACATAATAAGACACCATTACTATAAATGGCATACAGCAGGTTGTAGCCAAGCAGGAGGCTTACGTTTTACCAAGTGCATTAGTTCAATAAGTAAATTATTTTATTTGTCTTGTAAGGAAGATCGAAAAGGCAAATTGCATTTTGCAATACTCTAGAAAAAACATTTACAGCGGAGAACTTTTAATTTAAAGTAACCTTGTTTATTGGTGTTCCGCTATTAAAAAATCTATGGGCTATTGATAAGCAAAACTCCCTCTCCCTTTTTTTTTGCGTTGGAGTCAGTCCAAGATTGGCAAGAAGAATGGGCTTCGTTTGGTACAATATAAATTTTTCTTGTTTTTTTTTTAGCAACTCACTGAAAATAAATGACTTTTGTGCCAAGTGCTGGCCGGCGATTAGTTTCAAAAACCTACATTATAGATTTAGTGTGGGCTTATATACTGACGCTCGGTGCTTGCTTTTGATATAATTTACCTGCCACAAAGTATATTTAGTAAATGCACATTATCAAGGGAGTCATCTGCTAACGGCTCGAAGAGAAATTCCCTCTTATGGTTGCAAAATTGACATGAAATGCAAATTTTATGGTAGATTGGCCCAAAATAAAGGGGGGGCTAGTAACGTACATCATAGTAACATATGCCATAGCCATTCCCTATGTTGGAATACTGTGGTGGCCAAAAGTATTGGCACCTTTGCAATTCTGTCAGATAATACTCAGTTTCTTTCTGAAAATGATTGCAATCACAAATTCTTTGGTATTATTATCTTCATTTCATTTACTTGCAAGGAAAAAACACAAAAGAGAATGAAGCAAAAATCAAATCATTGATCATTTCACACAAAACTCCAAAAATGGCCCGGACAAAAGTATTGGCACCCTCAGCCTAATACTTGGTTGCACAACCTTTAGCCAAAATAACTGCGAACAACCGCTTCCGGTAACCATCAATGAGTTTCTTACAATGCTCTGCTGGAATTGTAGACCATTCTTCTTTGGCAAACTGCTCCAGGTCCCTGATATTTGAAGGGTGCCTTCTCCAAACTGCCATTTTGAGATCTCTCCACAGGTGTTCTATGGGATTCAGGTCTGGACTCATTGCTGGCCACCTTAGAAGTCTTCAGTGCTTTCTCTCAAACCATTTTATAGTGCTTTTGGAAGTGTGTTTTGGGTCATTGTCCTGCTGGAAGACCCATGACCTCTGAGGGAGACCCAGCTTTCTCACACTGGGCCCTACATTATGCTGCAGAATTTGTTGGTAGTCTTCAGACTTCATAATGCCATGCACACGGTCAAGCAGTCCAGTGCCAGAGGCAGCAAAGCAACCCCAAAACATCAGGGAACCTCCGCCATGTTTGACTGTAGGGACCGTGTTCTTTTCTTTGAATGCCTCTTTTTTTTTCCTGTACACTCTATGTTGATGCTTTTTGTCAAAAAGCTCTACTTTTGTCTCATCTGACCAGAGAACATTCTTCCAAAACGTTTTAGGCTTTCTCAGGTAAGTTTTGGCAAACTCCAGCCTGGCTTTTTTATGTCTTGGGGTAAGAAGTGGGGTCTTCCTGGGTATCTTACCATACAGTCCCTTTTCATTCAGACGCCAACGGATAGTACGGGTTGACACTGTCGTACCCTCGGACTGCAGGGCAGCTTGAACTTGTTTGGATGTTAGTCGAGGTTCTTTATCCACCATCCGCACAATCTTGCGTTGAAATCTCTCGTAAATTTTTCTTTTCCATCCACATCTAGGGAGGTTAGCCACAGTGCCATGGGCTTTAAACTTCTTGATGACACTGCGCACGGAAGACACAGGAACATTCAGGTCTTTGGAGATGGACTTGTAGCCTTGAGATTGCTCATGCTTCCTCACAATTTGGTTTCTCAAGTCCTCAGACAGTTCTTTGGTCTTCTTTCTTTTCTCCATGCTCAATGTGGTACACACAAGGACACAGGACAGAGGTTGAGTCAACTTTAATCCATGTTAACTGGCTGCAAGTGTGATTTAGTTATTGCCAACACCTGTTAGGTGCCACAGGTAAGTTACAGGTGCTGTTAATTACACGAATTAGAGAAGCATCACATGATTTTTCAAACAGTGCCAATACTTTTGTCCACCCCCTTTTTTTAGGTTTGGTGTGGAATTATATCCAATTTGGCTTTAGGACAATTCTTTTTGTGTTTTTTTCATTGAAGACAAATTAAATGAAGATAATAATATCAAAGAATTTGTGATTGCAATCATTTTCAGAAAGAAACTGAGTATCTGACAGAATTGCAGGGGTGACAATACTTTTGGCCACCACTGTATATAGTAATGATATCAAACAGTGCCTTATCCTCATGCACATTGACATATTGCCACCCTGCTTTGGGCCCATATTGTACCACTTGGCACGTCCAATTTGATACTGGGACTAAACAAAAATTCATAACAAAAAAAAGTGCAAGAAAAAGTTTTGCCATTCTCCATCCCGTGCTGACGGTCTAGAAGAATTTAACCTATAGGCGCTCTTAAGGTTGAAGGCAATCCTTCTACGGAAGAGTATGGACATTCAAGGAGTCTATGGGGGCCTTTAGGTCTTTTGGTATTAGTTGCCGTTTTTGGCGCCAAATTCGTCAAAATGGTGAATATGATTTTTAAATTTGGCTTAAAGTCAAAAAATGGTCTTTCTTCCCGTCTTCAACTGTTTTTGCGACTCTTGGAAAAGTAGCACGCCAGTGCCAAAAGTTACAAAAATTTGGCAAGAATTTGCCAAAAATTTGCCAAAAATTATGGCGTACTCAAAAATGCTCCAGGGGATAACGGTAGTGGAGTTGCGCCTAATTTTGCAACTTTTTTAAAAAGTCAGAATTGGTGAGTTAGACGAAAACATCTGGAATTGCTAGATTCTGTCCACAAAGTGGAAAAAAAGGTGAGCACATATAAAAAAGGTGAGCACATATAAATACATTCAAAATAAATAATGAATTGGGTGCAGGCAAAAAAAGGCAGAACATACACAAAACTATACAAAAAACAGGCACAAAGGCAATGATGAATCTGGGCCATAAACTTTTTGGAAAATTTCAGTCTGATGAACAGACCCTTTTATGTATTAATTTCAAAATATATGAGTAATTTCTGAATTTTGTTAATAATAGATTAATAGTAAATTGACTAATAGACTAATAATAAAATAATAAATATAAAATTGGCCATGAATGTCCTTTGTTTCTGTACTTACCAAATCCAGATTCAATAAAAATATAAGAGAATGCCTACAAAACTGATCCTGTGTGTTATTCATATTGCAATGCCTAAGCAGGTGGGGCTTGAGAATCTGGGTGTTATGCACCACCCCTGCAGATCAGGCTCCACCCCTGCAGAGCAGGCTCCACCCCTGCAGGCCCAGCTCCTCCCCTGCAGATCTAGCTGCATCCCAGCAGGCACAGCATGAGGCATTTACATAGCTTACACTTTTGTTTGACCTTTCAAAGAAATTGAAGGTAAGTAGAAACAATATGATCTCGGTGATATCATCAAATCGATGTATGGATACATTAATAAATGTCTATCAGAGCAGCTGTACTGTACATATCTCCACAAAGTTCTTCAGGTATAGTTTTGGTTCTTCTTACTGGTGGAACTTGGGAATGTCAGGAAATGCACCAGCAACTGATACATTAAAAGCCTAAAACACACCCAGACTGGAGTCAAGTCCAGGACAAGAAGAGAGCCATAATTTAAAAATGAATAAATCTTTATTAGAATCAAAAATAAAAAAACAATTAAAAAACAAGTAAAATTACAGAGGGTTTTGTGCAAGTGATGCCACTGTGTCCTGACCAAACAAGAAACTATTGTCTGAAGGTAATGTCAATCCACCAGGATGAGATGCCCCCGGAAGAAGCTTGTGGTGAAACACGCGTCAGGGTGTGGGGACACCACTCCTGTCCAGTGCATCCTTTGCCTTCCCCAGCATACAGGTACCTTTTAGGTGCCTAAGTGTTCATTCATTATAACCCATATATGGCATTACTTCTCCTTGAATCCTATGGTGATAATTTAAGCCTGAGATAATAGTTTACTGCCTAGCTAGTTACCATATTGATACACTGTTATGCTTGTATGCCCTCCTTGGGATGATTACAATTATGTTTATCTTCTTTGCCCTTTATTCTATGTGTACCTTATACTGGGTATCAGTATGCACTACTGGAATTATATTCATTTCTAAACCATAACATTATAGTAGAGAATTATTCTCATGGGTAATTGCACTGTGCTATATGAGGAGTCACTTGATTAGACCCACATAGGTCCTCATCCTGGTAGGTTGACATTACCTATAGACAATAGTTGCTTGTTTAGTCAGGACACAGTGGCGTCCCTCGCACGAAACACTCTGTAATTTTACTTGTTTTTTTTTAACTTGTTTTTTTTTTATTTCTGATTCTAAATAAAGATTTTTTCATTCTTAAATGATGGCACTCTTCTTGACTCCAGTCCGGGTATATTATGTCTTATGAGGTGCCATTAACATAATTTATTGGACATTTGAGTTCTACTAATTAAAAGCCTAAAAGTATAGTACCAGACACAACTGTATATAAAGCCCCACTTTATATACCTTTATTTTAATTAGTTTTCATGATGGAAATTCCATACATTATCACAACATGAAAGCAAAATGCCTCGGCACTCTGCAATTCACCTTGCATCGACTAGATGGCTACATATAGACATGTATAGCATCAATATCTCTCAACAGAGTATCTCAAAATTGTGTTTTTCAAAGACGGTCAGTTCGCACCATATGCCTCAGGAATAAGTCAAGACTAAAGGAAAGGTAAGGAAGGACATATTGTATCTATATATGGCTAACTGATAGTCTGCCAAATACTATAATTCAGTGTGGTGACTTAGCATGGATTTCCAGTGCACAAGTCAGGTATTGTACTCACTCACCCAGTAATAATACAACCTGAAAGCCCTCTTTAGAAAGTGACCCTTTAAAAAATAAATATGGCCCCTGAGTGCCTCTTCTAAAACTAATAATGAGACCTCTTCTCCTCCGCACACAGAGTGACATCATTGCACCGCCTTCTTGTAGATCGTAAGCCTACAGCAGTTGGTGAACTACATAATGGAGAGTGGTGGTGCAGGGAGCCTGTGGCTCCCTGCTCTACCACAGGATTCACTGTATATTGTGACAGCACTATTATTTTTTTTCTTTTGCAGTATTACATCCCCAAGAACTTTAGGTCCTGGGCAACTGTCCAAGTTCCCACCACCATCCACCAATGCAAGCCCGTTGATCCCATTCTTGAGCGTCACAGTAATTCCATGAATGACGATGAACTATTCAAATCTTAAAGTAACTTTGCAACTTTAAAACTATTTTAATTTTTTTTTTTTATTTGCCTGTTATGACCCAACATGTAAAATCCGAAGCTGAATATTCACATTTCATTAACAATGGCCGTTATCTGAATTTCCTATCTACTTTGCAAATAGTGGAAGATTTGCAGAGGAGATAAGACGAAGCGTAATTAGGTGTATTAGAGTCAGCTCAAAATTATCAAAATGGATTGGAACAAAAGACGGATGTGAAAGACAATCTCGTGGGTGATGGAAGCATTGAAATCACAACATCAATCAGATCCACCCACTTAAAAGGCCTACGGAACAGAGTCCCAGCGCTGGGCTTCCCACATAGCTTCATGCCGAGCAGGACGCAGGCACCGATAAAATCCCATTGTTGAGTAAGAAATATGCTGCGCGCTTACATTTCAGAAGGAGGTAATCATAGCAAAGGGTAAAGCTAAGTGCCAGCATGGTGCATTATTAAATGTGGATGACAGTGTACATAATATGAAGAATAACCGGCATTGAGGCAGCTAATTACCAGCAATCCTACACTTATATCCATGTAAAGTCTTATTAGTGTATGGCAGAATAACGAGCCTGTGTCGGTGGCACACGGAGTCCTTATATTACCCATAATACAGTGTGGGCACTATGGGCCATATTAATAAATTATTTTTTTGTGCCAATTTTTTTATTGTTATTTATTTAGTTTTTAAAATTGTGCCAAAAATTGTCACAAATTCTCTCATCCCCAAATTTTATTTTATTTTTTAAATTATGAAGCTTTAAAAAAATGTGGGTGTGGTCACAATGGAGTGGGTGTGGTCACAAGGGAGTGGGTGTGGCCATCCTCTTTCAGTAAAACTTTTTACGATAAAAAACTGAATTTTTTTTTTTTTGCTTGTTGATTTTTTTTTCTACAAATTTATTCGATTTTCCGATTTTTAGGCAGTCCCAAATTTACTAAGAGGTTGGTGCCTTTGAAACAATTTCATGTAAACCACTCCTACAATCTTTTTTCTTTTTTTTTTCACCAATGTTAAAGGGGGTTTCCATCCATTTTGGAAGGTGGCAAGAGGGAAGAAATGGCTGTAAAAAAAGAACTGGTACTGATCTCTCTACTACAGAATTGCTGCTCAGGGTGGTCTCTTCAGCTCTTCAGGCGTGGGAAGTGTCTATGGTGTCATCTGACCACTGAGGCCACCGATTGGCTACAGGGTGAGGTGACATCATCATTTCTGGTGGAATGACATCCTGTCCGTCAGTCACCTGATCTTGCAGCCAATCAGTGGCCTCAACAGTCAGGTTACTGTATGGACAGGGCTTCATCACTTCCAGTCCTAGCAGAGACCACCAAAGTAGTAGGGGTAAGTAAGTAATACTACTTTGTTCTTTTACAACCATCCCTTCCATCTGGAAAAAATGGGTGGAAAACCCCTTTAATAATTGTGTGCTGCATATGGTTCCTCAATATTACTCCCTCTCACCCTATTAGGGGGAATTTACGCTCACCCTCCAAAATCATACTGGTAAATTGGAATTGGTCCTAGTGTGTTGAGAAAGGGAAGTTAGATTGTAAGCTGCGCTGGGGCAGAGACTGATGTGGATGATGACATTGTCCGTTCAGCACTATATGGCGGTATCATTATTTTACATGAGCACTGCTATGGATATGAAGACTTAAGGTTCCTGGGATTTTTCTTCTTGCGCTTTCTTAAACTTACTTTGTTTTTACTCATCATTTTCAGCCACTAGAAGCTATAATCAGGCAGACCATTCATTACAATCAGTCCAGGTCCATCACTGACCGCAAAACCTCGCACTCGAGCTGGACCGCAGATTGCTACTTATTTCTGGTTTTGGGAATTAAATGTGAAAACAAGAGACCTAAATGGGCCACTGAGTTGTTCAAGGTGCTACTGTGGGTAGGGAGCTATTTATACCATATTTATATGATGATGTATTGGAGGTGAATGTGTCGGCGGCACAATTTATTATAATAGGAAAGGGGTTGGAGAATTCTTTCTTGATATGAGGGACTTTCTCCTTTCATGGGTTTTCATCATTAACCTGAAGGAAATATTACCCCTTCTTGAAGAAGCTCGTGCGAAACGCACGTTAAGGGGGACATTTTCGTGTGGTTGACCACTCTTTATTTGGTAATTATATCTTATAAGAATTTATGAGAATCTGTTTGAAGTGATGGTGCTCCCTGGACATTGGTATATTATGTCATGATGTGTTTAGACTTTGTTTAATGTCTAGTGTCCATGTAGCACCCTTGGTATGATAGGTAACGGGATGATAATGGTACTCAGTAAATTATGGTGAAGTATGGATTCTTAACCATTAAAATAAAGAGTTGTTGCTTTTTTTTTAATATAAAACATCTTTATTAGATGGGGACATTATAATACTCTCTTAGCACTATGCACTTTGAAGATTTGTATATTATGTATCCTGTTTATTATGAATAAAGATTTGATTAATGCCTGGTCATGCCACTAGATGCCCACTACTGCAATATTTCCATACCTTTTTTAGTTTTTGTTTTTAAATGGTGTATGAAATAAAGAGTTGTTAAATTTTAAAGAAACCTCTGTTTGCATTTATTGGTTTTCCTGAAGGAAATATTAGTTACAGGAGCATGTCTCACTCTGGAGGACCATAGATGGCCAAGTATAAGAAAGATAGCCCATTGCTTTGAAATAAAACTGTGCAATTCTCCATTCATCCTGTGGGGGAGCCGCAGCACAGTTTCCCTACAGATTATTGCTGAGCGATAGAGACTCCAACATATGATTATTTTATTATCAGGGGAATGTTATTACAAAATGGCATTGACCATAGTTTCAACATCAAAAGGTAGGGTGCAGGGAGAAGCAATGGCAGCTGCTTTTGCACCTCAGGGGTTGGGTCACAATACAACCAATACAATGCAGTCCAAGCAGGGGCAATGTCTGGCTGCTACAGCTGGCAAAGATAATCCTGTGGGGCAATAATCGGCTTTTTGAAGGTGTTTTCTCTATTGGACTACCATCATTCCATTCATACCATTAAGGAAAACCACAATACGTCTGGAATTGGCTGCTTACAAAGAACAATTAAATACCCTAAATGTCCACTTAAAGAAATTATATACTGTATATTTTTACCTTTGTTAATAGTTACCTTTAGTTAATAAAATTGTACTAAATTTAAGTCTGTAATTTTCATTTCTTCATTTATTTTCAGACCCCTGATATGCAGTTTGCAGCCTGATCCAAGTTTCATATTTTTCTCTTGTGGGATTGTCTCTCCCAGTAATATAGGCTGGATATGAGCTCTGTGCGTATCCACTGTGCTGCTGTCCTCACTTGCTTTTATGTATAAGAACAGCTTTTATCCTGCACTTTTTTCCTCTCAATGCTTGAGTATAGCCTATTATTCTCTGCCCTCCCTGAGACTATAGATGCTTCCTCTGCTCTCCACAACATGAAAATCTGTCAATAGTCCTTTCCTCCTCTCTATTGCTATCTTTAATACTAAGAGGAGGAAGGGAGAGAGGAGAGAGCAGTTCTAATGGGTTTTTTAACATTTTTACACAGACCTCAGCTAGATATAAAACTTAAAGACACTGCATCAGCAAAATTATAGATTTTTTTTTTATTGGAGACTATTTAGAAAGCTGCTTACCTTTCCAATTAAGAAACATATGAACAATAAAAAAAAATATGTGCAAAAGCTATATAGCCTTACCGCAGACTATTTTCTCCCCTAGCCCACTTTTTCTCCCGTTGACAGTCCTTTAATGTTGTGTTAATATTAGAAATAAAAATTAAGTCGGATTTCGGAATACAGCTCCATTCACTACAAAAGACGTAAGCTGCAATACCAGACTCAACCTAAAGACAAGAGTGGCGCTAATCCTGGGACTATCCTCGCTCTTCATTTCTGAAGGCATAAACGCTCTGATTATGATCAACAAGCTCCATCGTTTCATTAGCATTTCAGATATAAAAAATAAAGTCCGCCATAAAACTGGATTTTTACAAACAGCATCTATAAATTTGACACAACCAAACAAAGCATTTCCACTAAGCGGACATGTTTTATGTTTAATCAGCTATAGTCGGAAATGGCGTTATACCAAATTAATCTTTACAGAGAGAATCTATTATATTCCTATAAAGCCAATGTCGGCCATTAATTTAAATATCTCGGCTACTAAAATAGACAGGTAGAGAAAAAAAAAAAAGTTTCTTTTTTATAGATTCTATTTGCCGTCTCTGCAGTTCATGTTTAAAACCTTTAAAAAGTAAATTTTAGAATGTGCCAGTCCATTAAAACGCTATTTCAATCTGCCATGAATGTTTTACTGTAACCCATTTGCTAAGGTTAAAAAGACGTTCTAATTGAAATTTGTGATGAAATTTGTTCTGCCGGAGAGTTTAGAGCAGGAAAAAGAAACCCTTTAATAATGCTCTGAATATAATGTACCGTGCCTTTGTTTTGTCATAATTAGTGTTGAGCGAGCACTAAAATGCTCGGGTGCTCGAAGCTCGGGCCGAGCTCGCCGTGATACTCGGGTGCTCGACCCGAGCAACGAGCCCAATGTTAGTCTATGGGAGACTCGAGCATTTTTGCGGCAGCACCCCCGGCAGTCTGTAGAAAGCCTAAAAAGTGCCCAAAACGATAGTGACAGTGCTCAAATGACATGGGGACAGCATGGGCATCGCCCCTGGAAGCATTTCTGACCCCCAGGTCACTGCTGTCAACAACGTGGTCAGAGGTATTAAGCCACTTTTAAGGGCACACAATAAAACGTTCAAAAACTAAAGTGAAAGTGCTTTCCTGTGAAATATGTTAAGGATAGTGTTGAGCGATACCTTCCAATATCAGGAAATATCGTATCGGATTGGATCGGACCGATACCCAAAAAGTATCGGATATCACCGATTCCGATACCGGAAACCAATGCAAGTCAATGGGACACAAATATCGGAATGAAAATAAACCCTTTCTTTCCTTGTAGGTTAATTCTACATGAAGTAAAACAACTAAGAATAATGTAGAATGTATTATGCGAAAAGCCGGCAATTCATCAGCGCATACACCGGTACCCGACAATTTACAACAGAAAGAATAGAGCTTCACACATAGATTAGATAGATAGAAACATGTCAGTCACATATATATGAAGTACAGTGACAGTGTTGCTTACTGTACTTGTCATTTAGTGTAAAGGATTTATTTAAAAATATAATAGTGTTTTCATGCACCGTCTCTTTAAAAAGCTGGCCGGCAATTCAGCATCTGTACCCGACAATTTAGAATAGAAGGAATAGAGAATCATACATAGATTAGATAGATAGAAACATGTCAGTCACATATATATGAAGTACAGTGACAGTGTTGATTACTGTACTTGTCATTTAGTGTTAAAATAAAGGATTTATTTTAAAAAAATTGGCATGGGGTTCCCCTTAATTTTAGTCTCTAGCGGAGGTTAAGCAGACGGCTGGGGCAGATGTTTGAAGCCTGGGAAGGGGGTAATACCCACGGAGCTTCCCAGGCTACTAATATCAGCCCCCAGCTGAATACCTAGCCTTTACTAGCTATTAAAATGGGGGACCCCCTCAAAAAAATGACGTGGGGTCCCCCCTAATTTAATAGCTAGCAAAGGCTAGGCAGACAGCTGGGGGCTGATATTAATAGCCCAGGAAGGGTGCCATGAATATTGGCCCCCTCCCAGGCTAGAAACACCAGCCATCAGCCGCCCCAGAAATGGCGCATCCATAGGATGTGCCAATTCTGGCACTTAGCCTCGCTCTTCCCACTGCCCTGTAGCGGTGGCAGTGGGGTAATAGGGCTGGGGTTGATGTCAGCTTATAATGCCAGCTGACATCAAGCCCAGGTTAGTAATGGAGAGGCATCTATAAGACACCCCCATTACTAACCCCATAGTCAAAGTTAAAAAAAAAAACACAAACACCAAGAATAAAGTCCTTTAATGCATGCCTGCCCTTCTCAGTGTCTGCGGGATGACAGACTGGATGGCAGCGTTCTGCTGCGGTCCAGCCTGTCATCTCGATGTAGCAGAGCTGAAGCTGTCATGGGAACCATGGAAAGGTAAGGATGAGGTTGCTTTATTATTTTTCTTTTATTGCAGGAGATCGTTGGCTTCAGCTGCAATGGGTGTGATGGTAAGTAGAGTTTAATTTAGAACAATAAAGAATTGTGTGTTTATTTCAATTAAAGGACTTTTTTCTGGGTGTTGTGTTTTTTTTAAATACTTTACTAGAAATTCATGGTGGTCATGTCTAATATTGGCGTGACCCCATGAATTTCGGGCTTAGGGCCAGCTGATAATGCCAAGCTGGCCTTAACCCCTTTATTACCCAGTGAGCCACCGCACCAGGGCCCTGGATGAGTTGGGTACAGCGCCAGAAGATGGCGCTTCTATGAACGCGCCATTTTCCGGGGTGGCTGCGGACTGCAATTTGCAGCGGGTGGGGCCCAGAAAGCTTGGGCCTCCCTGCGCTGCGGATTCCAGCCCCCAGCTGCCTAGTTGTACCTGGCTGGACACAAAAATAGGGCGAAGCCCCACGTATTTTTTTTTTTACATTATTTCATGAAATTCATGAAATAATTAAGAAAAAAAGGCCTTCCCTATATTGTTGTGTCCAACCAGGTACAAATAGGCAGCTGGTGGTTGGGGGCAGCCCGTTCCTGCCTGCTGTACCTGGCTGGACACAAATATAGTGCGAAGCCCCACGTCAATTTTTTTTAATTATTTCATGAAATAATTTTTTTAAAAAAGGGCTTCCCTATATTGTTGTGTCCGGCCAGGTACAAATAGGCAGCTGGTGGTTGGGGGCAGCCCGTTCCTGCCTGCTGTACCTGGCTGGACACAAATATAGGGCGAAGCCCCACATCAATTTTTTTTTAATTATTTCATGAATTCCCTGAAATAATTAAAAAAAATTTACATGGGGCTTCGTACTATATTTGTGTCCAGCCAGGTACAGCAGGCAGGAACGGGCTGCGCCCAACCACCAGCTGCCTATTTGTACCTGGCCGGACACAACAATATAGGGAAGCCCTTTTTTTAAAAAATTATTTCATGAAATAATTAAAAAAAAATTGACGTGGGGCTTCGCCCTATATTTGTGTCCAGCCAGGTACAGCAGGCAGGAACAGGCTGCCCCCAACCACCAGCAGCCTATTTGTACCTGGCCGGACACAACAATATAGGGAAGCCCTTTTTTTCTTTATTATTTCATGAATTTCATGAAATAATTAAAAAAAAAAATACGTGGGGCTTCTCCCTATTTGTGTGTCCAGCCAGGTACAACTAGGCAGCTGGGGGATGGAATCTGCAGCGCAGGGAGGCCCAAGCTTTCTGCCCCCCCCCCGCTGCAAATTGCAGTCCGCAGCCACCCCGGAAAATGGCGCGTTCATAGAAGCTGGATGCTGTACCTGGCTGGCATACAAAAATATGGCAAAGCCCACGTCAAAATTTTTGGGAAAAATTAATTAAAAAATAAATAATAATTTAGGGACTGCATCTTTATTAACTCCTCAAATGTCATTTAGTGTTAAAATAAAGGATTTATTTAAAAAAAAATTGGTGTGGGATCCCCCATAATTTTAGGCTCTAGCGGAGGTTAAGCAGACGGCTGGGGCAGATGTTTGAAGCCTGGGAAGTGGGTAATACCCACGGAGCTTCCCAGACTACTAATATCAGCCCCCAGCTGAATACCTAGCCTTTACTAGCTATTAAAATGGGGGACCCCCCCAAAAAATGACGTGGGGTACCCCCTATTTAATAGCTAGCAAAGGCTAGGCAGACAGCTGGGGGCTGATATTAATAGCTCAGGAAGGGTGCCATGAATATTGGCCCTCTCCCAGGCTAGAAACACCAGCTGTCAGCCGCCCCAGAAATGGCGCATCCATAGGATGCGCCAACTCTGGCGCTTAGCCTCGCTCTTCCACGCTGCCCTGGTGCGGTGGCAGGGGGTAATAGGGTTGGGGTTCATGTCAGCGCCAGCTGCCATGAAGCCCAGGTTAGTAATGATGGGCGTCTATAAGACACCCCCATTACTAACCTACAAAGTGTTAAAAAGAAAAAACACACTACACCCAGAAAAAAATAATTTATTTGAAATAAAACACACAATTTTATTAAATTCTTAGTTTACTAAAAAAAAATAGTTACCTTTCCACGTTCCTGCGCTGATCTCCCATGCAGAGCTGTCACATCTGGAGATGGTGACAGCTGTGCATGGCTGCTGTAAGCTCACGCTGCCGGGAACACGTCCGCTCCCGGCAGCGGGAGCCACTGACTGAGGTCACCGGAGTGCATTCAGGCAGCGCAGCTCCGGAGACCTCCTTTACGGCACTGCTGTACCGTGGGAATTTCTCACGATACAGCAGGGCCGTAAAGGAGCTAACCGGAGCAGCGCTGGCTGAACTCCGGCGAACCCGCTTATGCAATGACGGGGCTGCTTTATGGCCCCATCATTCTAGCGGTGGCAGCGGTTCAGAGCGGTCACATTCTATGTGGCTGCTCTAAACTGGAGATCTTCGTGGGACACTCGTGGACTACTACGGAGGGGTAAGGATAAGGTTGTGGTTTATTATTTTATATTTTATTACAGGAGATCGATGGCTTCGGGGAATTAGGTGTCTAGGTGAGTATAGGTGTAGTTTTTTATTTTTTACTTTATTTTAGGTGGCGATCAGCGGGGACAGGTAATGTATAAACTAATTTAATGTAGGCAACCACTGGCCACCAATGACATGTATTTAAAATTTATTGGGGACACAGTAGGGCAATTTAAATAGCAGGATCAGGCTGATGGGAACTACTGCTCCCATCGAGCTGATCCTGCTGGCACGAGTGGACCGGGGACAGACATAGGCCGATGGGAGTAGTAGTGTCACATCGGCCTATGTCTGCCTGCACGCACACACCCGCAGACATCGCACAGACACCGCACACACTCGCAGACATCGCACAGACACCGCACACACCCGCAGACATCGCACAGACACCGCACACACTCGCAGACATCGCACAGACACCACACACACTCGCAGACATCGCACAGACACCGCAGACATCGCACAGACACCACGCACACCCGCACACATCGCACAGACACCGCACACACCCGCAGACATCGCACACACCCGCAGACATCGCACAGACACCCACACACACCAATCATGACGGGCTGATCGTCTGGGAGGTGACGCTGTGCGGCCAGCCAATCACTGTAATGCCCACAAACAACATGGCTGCGGCATTACAGTGACTGGCTGGCAATCCCTGCATGTTCATTGGCTCTGTAAAGAGCGCCAAACATGCAGGGCGGAGACCCGAGCTCCTGCCCGAGTAACCTGGAAATGCTCGGTGCTCGCCGAACATCCCGAGTAGCGTGATGCTCGGGCGAGTACCGAGCAGTGTCGAGCATGTTCGCTCAACACTAGTCATAATCTTTTCACAGAGCTCTGCATTTTACTATTCCTCTGTTATTCCTCCTGCAAATGAAGAAATAAGTGAGCAACTCAGTGTTACTATTTTCTCTGTCGATAAAGTCTATACAAAGATCAACACTATCAGCGCTAATTAAACATTGTCAGAGTGTCCAGGGACATGCCCCATTGACATGAAGGAACTTAAAGGGGTTGTCCACTACTTTTACAATGATGACCCATGCTTAGGATAGGTCATCAATGTCGGGGTTAGCTGGTCAGCTGTTATTGATGTCGGCGGCCGCTGGCCGTAAGTACTCAATTGCAGACATACCTACCCTGATAGTGGCCACCGCAGGGTATTACACATCTGTCTCCTATTGATTTGAATAGAAGGCAGATATTCAGTACCAAGCCTCGGCCACTACCAGAAGATGAAGCAGCTCGGCAAGTGAATACTTTCAGCTGGCGGTACCGATAACAGCTGATCGGCGGGGGTGCCGGGTGTCGGACCCCAACCGATCAGACATTGATGACTTATCCTAAGGATAGATCATCAATGTAAAAGTAGTGGACAACCTCTTTAACACCCAGTTGGAATTTATTAATACATTTCCAGGAGGCATAACATCACCGAGCTGTAAGAAAATAATTTTTTTTAATGGCAAATACAAGCAACTATTTACTAAAATAGAGATGTCAATTGAACACGCAGTCGATAAGGATAAACATGACACTTCTGGTCAGTCGGTGCTAAAGTAGGATCTAGTGATGAGTGAGCATGCTTGTTACTCAAGATTTATGAGCATGCTCGGATGTTTCCTGAGTATCTTCAGCGTGCTCGGGTGTTATGTTTTAGTCGGCGCTGTGTGCATGATTTGCAACTGTTTGACAGCTTTAATACATGTGAGGAATGCCTGTTTCTTAGGTATTCCTCACATGTATTAAAGCTGTCAAACGGTCGCAAATCATGAGCACGGAGTGACTAAAACATAACACCCGAGCACGCTGAAGATACTCGGTGAGCATTCGAGCATGCTTGCCAAAAGGGTTAAGAGAACATACTCGCTCATCAATAGTAGGATCCTATCCTGTCTTTGGTTTCTTTACACAGTATACCCACTTCGGAAAGTTTTCTGTAATGGTCTGAGCCCCGCCCCTTTTTCTTATGTCACTCCTTTCCCTCTTTACTTCTTGTTTCGTTTCTTACTTTCTCCCTTTTGTTCCCTTCCTCCCATCTTCTTTTGTCACTTGTTTTCTTCCTTATTCATTTTTGTTCCCTTTTCTCCTTTTGTTCTTTGTTTTTAGTCTTAAGAATTGATCCTTTGTTGATTTTCTGTTTGACATGTACATTTACCTATTTTATTTTTTATTTTTTAATATTTTTTTTCCAGTGTTCTCCTGAGGAAGGTTTTTTGTATAGAGCGAAACGTCTACAATATTGGTTTGCTGTAATTCAATACATTTCATTTTTTCATCGCATCTGAGTGCCAAGTTTTATATCTAAAATGGAGCATGCAGATCCCTTTCAATGATCAACAGAAGGTTATTTTTCTTTGGGGGCTTCCTCACAATTTTGTCCGTTTTTGTGATGATTATACTGAAAATAATTGTGTTCTATATAATAATAATTCCCTTTAACAATACCACACACTATATCACTGGAATAGGATGACTTGTTGCCCCCAATCCCTTCTCTTTTTTATGATCCTTGGGTTAAAATAATATTAAAGAAATAAAAAAAGATTTTAGCACTTTCTTCCTTAATTTCCTCTCCCTTATATTTTGGCCCATATAGCAAATATAATAAATTCTGTGTGTCTCAGAAGGTCAGTCGTGTCCCCTCTTCTCCTCCATGCTGTCCTGTGTGTGGCTGTAAGACAACTGGCTGCAGCAGGAGCCTCCCCCCACTGCTCGGTCTGCAGTAAGATAAAAATATAGTTAGTCACCCCACTTTGTCTGAGTCGCACCCCATCAGTAGTTTAATCTGACTGTTTAGGAAAAGTCAGACGGCCATAGAACTCGGACGAGGATCACAACGCAATGCTCGGACTGGCCGGCGGCTCTCCTGACCCGGACGTCACAGCTACATAGAAAGCAGAGAGCCACCAGCCAGTCCGAGAATAGTGTTGTGATCCTCGTCCGAGTTCTACAGCCGTCTGACTCTTCCGTTTCAAGAATTATTTTCTGGGAAGGAACCAACCATTTGTATATGGGAGCAAAAAAAAAGCATTGAGCATGTTGAATTTCAAGATGCCCAGTAATCTTGTCTGTGGATCTGGGCATAGGGGAATTGGAAGGAACAGTCATGTGACTGACAACTAAGGGCAATCCTCAGGCACTAAGTTTTATAGTGTTCAACTTTGCTCTGAAAACCTTAATGGATTTACACGTTAGATGAATGACTTTCATCTCTGCCAATTTCTAAGACCAACCATCCATAGCGTAAGGAGATATCGCCACTTTGCCCCATCAAGGAAAAAAAAGATCGGGCATATTGACCTTCAATATGCCCCATCCTCTTGTTCTTAGTTCCCTTCCATACATACAGTACAGACCAAAAGTTTGGACACACCTTATCATTTAAAGTTTTTTCTGTATTTTCATGACTATGAAAATTGTACATTCACACTGAAGGCATCAAAACTATGAATTAACACATGTGGAATTATATACTTAACAAAAAAGTGTGAAACAACTGAAAATATGTCTTATATTCTAGGTTCTTCAAAGTAGACACCTTTTGCTTTGATGACTCCTTTGCACACTCTTGGCATTCTCTTGATGAGCTTCAAGAGGTAGTCACTGGAAATGGTCTTCTATAATCTTGAAGGAGTTCCCAGAGATGCTTAGCACTTGTTGGCCCTTTTGCATTCACTCTGCGGTCCAGCTCACCCCAAACCATCTCGATTGGGATCAGGTCTGGTGACTATGGAGGCCAGGTCATCTGGTGTAGGACCCCATCACTCTCCTTCTTGGTCAAATAGCCCTTACACAGCCTAGAGGTGTGTTTGGGGTCATTGTCCTGTTGAAAAATAAATGATGGTCCAACTAAACACAAACCAGATGGAATAGCATGCCGCTGCAAGATGCTGTGGTAGCCATGCTGGTTCAGTATGCCTTCAATTTTGAATAAATCCCCAACAGTGTCACCAGCAAAGCACCCCCACACCATCACACCTCCTCCTCCAAGCCTCATGGTGGGAACCAGGCTTGTAGAGTCCATCGGTTCACCTTTTCTGCGTCGCACAAAGACACGGTGGTTGGAACCAAAGATCTCAAATTTGGACTCATCAGACCAAAGCACAGATTTCCACTGGTTTAATGTCCATTCCTTGTGTTCTTTAGCCCAAACAAGTCTCTTCTGTTTGTTGCCTGTCCTTAGCAGTGGTTTCCTAGCAGCTATTTTACCATGAAGGCCTGCTGCACAAAGTCTCCTCTTAACAGTTGTTGAAGAGATGTGTCTGCTGCTAGAACTCTGTGTGGCATTGACCTGGTCTCTAAACTGAGCTGCTGTTAACCTGTGATTTCTGAGGCTGGTGACTCTTGGTCTTCCTTTCCTGGGGCGGTCCTTATGTGAGCCAGTTTCTTTGTATCGCTTGATGGTTTTTGCAACTGCATTTGGGTACACTTTCAAAGTTTTCCCAATTTTTCAGACTGACTGACCTTCATTTCTTAAAGTAATGATGGCCACCAATTTTTCTTTACTTAGCTGATTTTTTCTTGCCATAATACAAATTCTAACAGTCTATTCAGTAGGACTATCAGCTGTGTATCCACCAGACTTCTGCACAACACAACTGATGGTCCCAACCCCATTTATAAGGCAAGAAATCCCACTTATTAAACCTGACAGGGCACACCTGTGAAGTGAAAACCATTTCCGGTGACTACCACTTGAAGCTCATCAAGAGAATGCCAAGAGTGTGCAAAGCAGTCATCAAAGCAAAAGGTGGCTACTTTGAAGAACCTAGAATATAAGACATATTTTCAGTTGTTTCACACTTGTTTGTTAAGTATATAATTCCACATGTGTTAATTCATAGTTTTGATGCCTTCAGTGTGAATGTACAATTTTCAAAGTCATGAAAATACAGAAAAATCTTTAAATGAGAAGGTGCGTCCAAACTTTTGGTCTGTACTGTATATCGAGCACATGTGTATTGGGAGAATGGAGCAAAACAGCTTTTGGTCTACATGAACATTCGACTAACATTTATCTAAAGTGAAAAACCACATGTAGCTGTAATTCGGGGAGGAACGTCAATTGTCAGAACCAAATTGGATGCGTTTCAGATAATCACAGCGTGAATGAAGTCTCATTTACTTCCTTCTTCTACCAATCTTCCAAAGACTATATTTAATAGGGTGACATTTGGGTATAATGTAACAAGTTGAAAAACTTTAATTACAAATAAATGATGCAAATTAGACAATTAAACCCCAACAAAATTATGCATATTTGGTAAACTGTTGGAAGAAGAAAAGTTAACTTTGATTGGAGATATTTAGTTCGGATAGCTTTTTTTTTTGCTTAAAATGACATTCAAAGTATCAATTAAGTTTCTCTGTAAATGCTGTATATCTCTAGAAAAAATATGACATTTATGAGATAGCAATTCTCTCCTAGGTATTGTCAGTGGCTTAGCGTGGGCAATGGCAGCATCTCGGGCAAAGCAAAAATGTTGTGACCCCTAATGTTACGCAAGGTGAGGGAAGGAACAAGTGTACAGTGACGGGAAGAGGGGGAAGGAAGCCCAACAACTAGGGAAAGGGAGAGTGGAGACCCTTTGGCAGATTTAATATCACCCTGACTACCTATCGCTGAGCAGGAAATCTAATCCCTGAATGTCCCTAGAGATAGGCCCTAGGTAGGGAGCGGACGGGGTGAACATTAGTCAGGCCACACTATAACTAAAGGCAACAAGGTAAACAAACAAAGGGGAAACACTTAGCTTGAGAAGACACCAGACAGATCACGCCAACTGTCCTCCAAGGGAACTCCAAGAAGAAACTAGCCGACTACTAATACTCCAAGCCTGGACAGATGAACATAGAACTGTCAGCGGAGACTCTCTGGATAAACTGAGAGTTTTAAACTACCAAGCAAAGGTGTGTCAATTAGTAGCAGAAGGTGGAGGTCACTGCTGGGTCCTAAAGGGAGAAGGATATAACTACACTACAGAGATGAGAGTATCAAGAAGGCGTCTGCAATGCCAAGCGCAGTGACCTTCTACAGCTGGATCCAGAACGACTGTCTGTCACACTTGCTGCACCCGTGACACCTCAACTGTGAACTATTTCCACTCCCCGAGCCCCTTCCATCAGTCAAGTATTGAAACCCTTATCCCCAAGCAAGCAGACGTATTGCTTTTTTAAGAAAATAATGATGCATTTCTAGTTTTGCCCTTTGATCCTCTAGTATTTTTCGTTTTGATGAATTCTAATAGGAAAATGTAAAAATAAGAAGTTGTACATGTAACGGGTCTGGGAGGCGGAACCTCTGAGCTACTATACAAGGGGGCTGTCCTTGTAAGGGAGCGGGTGGCAACCAGGGAAGACGGGCAGGGAGTCACAGCAGGTGACCGGGACAGTCTCTGAGTGAACGGGCTGGAGGTCACGGCAAGTGACCGGGGCAGTCTCTGGATGAACGGGCAGATGGTCACGGCAAGTGACCGGGGCAGTCTCTGAATGAACGGGCAGATGGTCACGGCAAGTGACCGGGGCAGTCTCTGAATGAACGGGCAGATGGTCACGGCAAGTGACCGGGGCAGTCTCTGGGTAAAGGGTTGGTACGACCTGTGGCGGCTGATGATAGACGTGAGCTCCCAGGTGAGCAGGCGAGAGTCTCTGGATGAACGGGTGGTCACAGCATGTGACGGCGGACTATGAAGTCCATAGCAATATGCTGCCAGGGGGCAGCAGGCACAGGAAGCGGAAGGAGGCGACCGGCTGGCAGGTGTCTCGGGACTTTGTTGCGGGCGCAGGACACACAGGCAGAAACAAAGTCTATTACGTCCTTGTGCAGGGTAGGCCACCAGTAGTGCCGGGCAATAAGCTGGAGGGTCTTTTTCTGACCGGCGTGGCCAGCTAGTTTAGACGAATGGCCCCAGTGTAGGATCTTCTTCCGATCAGGTACTGAAACAAACGTCTTACCGGGAGGGAGACGATTTAGACTCACGGGAGCCACCTGCATTACTCTGGCGGGATCGATGATATGTTTAGGTTCTTCCTCAAGATCGGACACCAGAAAGGATCGGGACAAGGCGTCTGCTTTGACGTTTTTGTCAGCCGGGCGAAAATGAAGAACAAAATCAAAGCGAGCAAAAAACAAGGACCACCGGGCTTGGCGCGGGTTAAGTCTCTGGGCATGCTGGAGGTAAGCCAAGTTCTTGTGGTCAGTGTAAATTATTACCGGGTGAAGAGCCCCCTCGAGTAGGTAGCGCCACTCCTCCAACGCCAGCTTGATAGCCAATAACTCTCGGTCTCCTATGGAATAGTTGCGCTCAGAAGAGGAGAAGAGTTTGGAGAAGAAGCCACAAGTTACCATTCTCCCGGAAGATGATTTTTGAGTAAGTACCGCTCCGGCTCCAGAGGAGGAGGCGTCAACTTCTAGGAAGAACTGCTTGTTGCCGTCCGGGCGATGCAGCACCGGGGTGGAAGAGAAGGCCTGTTTTAGGGAAAGAAAGGTCTCCTCTGCTTCGGGCGGCCACTCTTTGGGATTAGTACCCTTATGGGTGAGCGCGGAAATTGGGGCAGTCCGGGAAGAGAAGTGTGGTATGAAGAGGCGGTAGTAGTTAGCGAAGCCCAGGAATCGCTGAATGGCCTTCAACCCCTCCGGTTGAGGCCATTTCTCGATGGCAGACAGTTTCTCTGGATCCATTCGTAGGCCGGTCTGAGAAATAATGTAGCCCAAAAACGGAAGCGAGGTCTGCTCAAAGAGGCACTTCTCGTATTTAGCGAAGAGGTGATTCTGCCTGAGCCTGAGCAGGACCTGACGAACGTCCCTCCGGTGAGTCTGGAGATCCGGAGAGAAGACCAAGATGTCGTCCAGGTACACCACTACGCAGGAGTAGAGAAGGTCCCGGAAGATGTCATTGACCAACTCTTGAAAGACGGCAGGAGCGTTACAGAGACCAAAGGGCATTACCAGATATTCATAGTGGCCGTCCCGGGTGTTGAATGCCGTCTTCCATTCATCCCCCTGACGGATACGAACCAGGTTGTACGCCCCACGGAGGTCCAGTTTGGTGAAGATTCTAGCCCCCCTCAGACGATCAAATAACTCCGGAATGAGCGGAAGGGGGTACTTATTCTTCACCGTGATCTGGTTAAGGCCTCTATAGTCTATACAGGGACGGAGAGAGCCGTCCTTCTTTTTGACGAAAAAGAAGCCTGCCCCCGCCGGGGAGGTAGATTTCCGGATGAATCCCCTGGCCAGATTCTCCTCAATATATTCGGACATCGACCGGGTCTCAGCAGCGGATAATGGATAAATACGCCCACGGGGAGGAGTAGTACCAGGTAACAGGTCGATAGGGCAGTCGTATGGTCTATGAGGGGGTAGTGTCTCTGCTTCCTTTTTATTAAAGACATCAGCAAAAGACCAATAAGGAATCGGAAGTCCAGGTAGATTAGCTGGGGTAGGAGAAGGACGGGCGGGATGAACAGAAACCAAACAAGTCTTATGACAGTCCTGTCCCCAGCGAAAGGACTTCTCCGGTCTGCCAGTCAAGCACGGGTGCATGTCTCTGGAGCCAAGGTAGACCTAGTAAGAGGGCGTGAGAGAGTCCAGGCAGAACATGAAAAGAGATGCTCTCAGAATACAGCATTCCCACCTGCAGAGTTACGGATTCGGTGATGAGTTGGATGGGACGTGGTAAGAGGCCCCCATCCACAGCAGCGACAGATAATAGTATAGCCAGAGGTTTGGTGGGAATGCGGTATTTTTCTACCAGGGCCTGTGAAATAAGATTCCCGGCCGCTCCAGAGTCAAGTTGGGCTAGTTCGAAATAACGATTCTCCCCGCAGATAATTGAGACTGACAGCAGCAGAGATGGAGAGGATTTATTCTTGTCTAGGTCGACCTCTCTGAGCGAACCTAGACACAGGCGTTTCCCGACCTCTCCGGACAGGTACGGATCCGGTGCTCCTTACTGCCACAGTAGAAGCAGCTCCACTCGGCACAGCGTAAGTCCTGACGGGTTTTGACCATCTTGGTCTGGTCGACCTGCGTAGGCTCAGGAGAGTGTACCTGGGGAGAGACGGAGGGAGTGACGGGTTTCTGAAGAGTAGGAGCTAGATGTGGAAACCTCCTCTCACGGGTGACCTCTTTGGAACGCTCCTGGAACCGTAGGTCAATCCGGGTGGCAAGAGTTATTAGGTCATCGAGAGTGGTAGGAATGTCCCGACCGGCAAGTTCATCTTTAATACAGCCGGACAGACCCTCCCAGAAGACGGATACCAGAGCGTCGTTATCCCAGGCCAGCTCCGAGGCAAGGGTACGGAACCGTATGGCATATTGGCCCACGGTGAGATTTCCCTGACGGAGGCGTAGCAGAGATGATGCGGATGAGGTCTTCCGTCCGGGTTCGTCGAAGACTTTCCGGAAAGCCGTGAGAAAGGCAGGCAAGTCGGACACGAGGGGGTCTCCTCTCTCCCATAGAGGATTTAGCCAGGCCAGGGCCTCCCCGGTGAGATGGGACATGATGAAGGCAATTTTGGCCCGGTCGGAGTTAAATTGGTGGGACAATAGTTCAAAGTGCAGGGTGCACTGGTTTATGAAGCCCCTAGCTTGAGCGGGGTCGCCTCCGAAGCGTGGAGGTGTAGAAAGCCGGGGTCCGGGGCAGGATGCCATGGTATTGGTGGGCAGCGGCGCTGCCGGGCTGCGAGTCATGACACTAGCGGTGGTTGCTGGTGGAGCAGTCAGAGTGTCCAGGAAAGAGTTGACATTCCGCAGATGACTCAGGATGGACTCCTGTTGGGACCTCTGACGGGACAGTTCATGACATAGGTCCGAAAGCGAGGGAGCTTGGGTGCCACCGGGTTCCATGGCCCGAGCAAACTGTAACGGGTCTGGGAGGCGGAACCTCTGAGCTACTATACAAGGGGGCTGTCCTTGTAAGGGAGCGGGTGGCGACCAGGGAAGACGGGCAGGGAGTCACAGCAGGTGACCGGGACAGTCTCTGAGTGAACGGGCTGGAGGTCACGGCAAGTGACCAGGGCAGTCTCTGGATGAACGGGCAGATGGTCACGGCAAGTGACCGGGGCAGTCTCTGAATGAACGGGCAGATGGTCACGGCAAGTGACCGGGGCAGTCTCTGAATGAATGGGCAGATGGTCACGGCAAATGACCGGGGCAGTCTCTGGGTAAAGGGTTGGTACGACCTGTGGCGGCTGATGATAGACGTGAGCTCCCAGGTGAGCAGGCGAGAGTCTCTGGATGAACGGGTGGTCACAGCATGTGACTGCGGAGCCTCCAGGAAGACCAACAGACAGGCGGCAGATGAGCGCTCCCAGGTGAGCGGGCAGAAGTCTCTGGACAGGCGGGTGGTCACAGCACGTGACGGCAGAGCCTCCAGGTAGGCTAGTAGACAGGCAGCAGATGAGCGCTCCCAGGTGAGCAGGCAGGAGTCACTGGACAGGCAGGTGGTCACAGCACGTGACGGCGGAGCCTCCAGGTAGGCTAGCAGGCAGGTAGCAGATGTGTGCTCCCAGGTGAGCAGGCAAGCTGGTCCATAGACAGACTGACAGGAGTTGGAAGGCAGACCGTCGGACCTCAGGCAAGCAGGCAGGTGGCTGAAGTGCGCTCCCAGGTGAGCGGACAGGCTGGTCCTTAGACAGACTGACAGGAGTAGTAAGGCAGACCGTCGGACCTCAGACTAGCAGGCAGGTAGCAGATAGTCAGGCAGGAATAAGACAGCAAGCTGGCAGGAATCTGGCAGGTATCTGGCAGGTAACTGGCAACGGGACCTGAGGGCTGAAGCAGAGTAGTGAACAGTGCAACAACATTGCTCGGGCACCTCCATTTTGGAGGAGGTGCCTTATATATGGTGAAGTCCTCCGGCCATTGGCCGGGGACTCCTTAGGACGGCGCGCGCGGCCCCTTTAAGAGGGAGGGAGAGCGCGCGCGCGCGCCCTAAGCACAGTGGCCGGGAAGGAGCGCGCGCTGCCAGCAGAGCGGGAGGAGGACGCCGGGCACGGAGCAGAGGGGTGAGGGGAACAGCATCCCTGCCTAGCAGAGGGCAGGGACGCCGGCGCTAAAGTACCCCCCCCTTTAGGCCCCCCCTTTTTTAGGCCAGACAGAAATTTAGCTAGGATAAGAGGGGCATGGATGTTCTCCCGGGGCTCCCACGTTCTCTCCTCAGGACCAAACCCCTTCCAATCTACTAGAAAAAATGTCTTTCCTCTTACCCTTTTGGTGGCAAGAATGTTCTCTACCTCAAACTCGTCCTCAGCAGAAACCGGAGCAGGAGGCGTACCTGTAGACTTGGAAAAAGAGTTAAGTACCACAGGTTTGAGGAGAGATACATGGAAGGAGTTAGGGATCCGTAAGTTGGCCGGGAGTTTCAATTTATAGGCCACCGGGTTGATCTGACTGATGACCTCCAGAGGACCGATGAACCGAGGCCCTAACTTGTAAGAAGGTATCTTGAGTCGGACATATTTAGATGAGAGCCAGACTTTATCTCCAGGACGAAATTGTGGAGGATCCAGGCGTTTTTCGTCAGCGTGTCTTTTCATCCGTTCGGACGACTGAAGGAGTGCGGATCGGGTACTCTCCCAAATGGAGGAAAATTTGCTAACGAGAGATTCCGCAGCCGGGTTGTCCACAGAGGTGGAGACAGGAAAAGGGATCCGAGGATGCTGACCGAAGACTACAAAAAACGGGGATTTGGAGGAGGATTCGCTCTCGTGATTGTTATAAGAGAACTCGGCCCATGGTAGGAGATCCACCCAGTCTGAATGATGGGCATTAACGAAGTGCCGGAGGTAACTGGTCAGGTTCTGATTGATCCGCTCCACTTGACCATTGGACTGTGGGTGGTAAGCGGAAGAGAAGTCCAGGGTGACGTCTAGCAGTTTACAAGTGGCCCTCCAGAAACGTGAGGTGAACTGTACCCCACGATCCGACACGATGTGGAGGGGCAGGCCATGAAGACGGAAGATGTGGCGGATAAAGTCTTTAGCCAGCTCGGGTGCAGAGGGGAGGGCTGGCAGGGGAATAAAGTGAGCCATCTTGGAAAAGCGATCCGCGACCACCCAAATGACCGTACAACCGGCGGAGACGGGGAGATCAGTTATGAAGTCCATAGCAATATGCTGCCAGGGGGCAGCAGGCACAGGAAGCGGAAGGAGGCGACCGGCTGGCAGGTGTCTCGGGACTTTGTTGCGGGCGCAGGACACACAGGCAGAAACAAAGTCTATTACGTCCTTGTGCAGGGTAGGCCACCAGTAGTGCCGGGCAATAAGCTGGAGGGTCTTTTTCTGACCGGCGTGGCCAGCTAGTTTAGACGAATGGCCCCAGTGTAGGATCTTCTTCCGATCAGGTACTGAAACAAACGTCTTACCGGGAGGGAGACGATTTAGACTCACGGGAGCCACCTGCATTACTCTGGCGGGATCGATGATATGTTTAGGTTCTTCCTCGAGATCGGACACCAGAAAGGATCGGGACAAGGCGTCTGCTTTGACGTTTTTGTCAGCCGGGCGAAAATGAAGAACAAAATCAAAGCGAGGAAAAAACAAGGACCACCGGGCTTGGCGCGGGTTAAGTCTCTGGGCATGCTGGAGGTAAGCCAAGTTCTTGTGGTCAGTGTAAATTATTACCGGGTGAAGAGCCCCCTCGAGTAGGTAGCGCCACTCCTCCAACGCCAGCTTGATAGCCAATAACTCTCGGTCTCCTATGGAATAGTTGCGCTCAGAAGAGGAGAAGAGTTTGGAGAAGAAGCCACAAGTTACCATTCTCCCGGAAGATGATTTTTGAGTAAGTACCGCTCCGGCTCCAGAGGAGGAGGCGTCAACTTCTAGGAAGAACTGCTTGTTGCCGTCCGGGCGATGCAGCACCGGGGCGGAAGAGAAGGCCTGTTTTAGGGAAAGAAAGGCCTCCTCTGCTTCGGGCGGCCACTCTTTGGGATTAGTACCCTTACGGGTGAGCGCGGAAATTGGGGCAGTCCGGGAAGAGAAGTGTGGTATGAAGAGGCGGTAGTAGTTAGCGAAGCCCAGGAATCGCTGAATGGCCTTCAACCCCTCCGGTCGAGGCCATTTCTCGATGGCAGACAGTTTCTCTGGATCCATTCGTAGGCCGGTCTGAGAAATAATGTAGCCCAAAAACGGAAGCGAGGTCTGCTCAAAGAGGCACTTCTCGTATTTAGCGAAGAGGTGATTCTGCCTGAGCCTGAGCAGGACCTGACGAACGTCCCTCCGGTGAGTCTGGAGATCCGGAGAGAAGACCAAGATGTCGTCCAGGTACACCACTACGCAGGAGTAGAGAAGGTCCCGGAAGATGTCATTGACCAACTCTTGAAAGACGGCAGGAGCGTTACAGAGACCAAAGGGCATTACCAGATATTCATAGTGGCCGTCCCGGGTGTTGAATGCCGTCTTCCATTCATCCCCCGGACGGATACGAACCAGGTTGTACGCCCCACGGAGGTCCAGTTTGGTGAAGATTCTAGCCCCCCTCAGACGATCAAATAACTCCGGAATGAGCGGAAGGGGGTACTTATTCTTCACCGTGATCTGGTTAAGGCCTCTATAGTCTATACAGGGACGGAGAGAGCCGTCCTTCTTTTTGATGAAAAAGAAGCCTGCCCCCGCCGGGGAGGTAGATTTCCGGATGAATCCCCTGGCCAGATTCTCCTCAATATATTCGGACATCGACCGGGTCTCAGCAGCGGATAATGGATAAATACGCCCACGGGGAGGAGTAGTACCAGGTAACAGGTCGATAGGGCAGTCGTATGGTGTATGAGGGGGTAGTGTCTCTGCTTCCTTTTTATTAAAGACATCAGCAAAAGACCAATAAGGAATCGGAAGTCCAGGTAGATTAGCTGGGGTAGGAGAAGGACGGGCGGGATGAACAGGAACCAAACAAGTCTTATGACAGTCCTGTCCCCAGCGAAGGACTTCTCCGGTCTGCCAGTCAAGCACGGGTGCATGTCTCTGGAGCCAAGGTAGACCTAGTAAGAGGGTGTGAGAGAGTCCAGGCAGAACATGAAAAGAGATGCTCTCAGAATGCAGCATTCCCACCTGCAGAGTTACGGATTCGGTGATGAGTTGGATGGGACGTGGTAAGAGGCCCCCATCCACAGCAGCGACAGATAATGGTATAGCCAGAGGTTTGGTGGGAATGCGGTATTTTTCTACCAGGGCCTGTGAAATAAGATTCCCGGCCGCTCCAGAGTCAAGTTGGGCTAGTTCGAAATAACGATTCTCCCCGCAGATAATTGAGACTGACAGCAGCAGAGATGGAGAGGATTTATTCTTGTCTAGGTCGACCTCTCTGAGCGAACCTAGACACAGGCGTTTCCCGACCTCTCCGGACAGGTACGGATCCGGTGCTCCTTACTGCCACAGTAGAAGCAGCTCCCCTCGGCACGGCGTAAGTCCTGACGGGTTTTGACCATCTTGGTCTGGTCGACCTGCGTAGGCTCAGGAGAGTGTACCTGGGGAGAGACGGAGGGAGTGACGGGTTTCTGAAGAGTAGGAGCTAGATGTGGAAACCTCCTCTCACGGGTGACCTCTTTGGAACGCTCCTGGAACCGTAGGTCAATCCGGGTGGCAAGAGTTATTAGGTCATCGAGAGTGGTAGGAATGTCCCAACCGGCAAGTTCATCTTTAATACAGGCGGACAGACCCTCCCAGAAGACGGATACCAGAGCGTCGTTATCCCAGGCCAGCTCCGAGGCAAGGGTACGGAACCATATGGCATATTGGCCCACGGTGAGATTTCCCTGACGGAGGCGTAGCAGAGATGATGCGGATGAGGTCTTCCGTCCGGGTTCGTCGAAGACTTTCCGGAAAGCCGTGAGAAAGGCAGGCAAGTCGGACACGAGGGGGTCTCCTCTCTCCCATAGAGGATTTAGCCAGGCCAGGGCCTCCCCGGTGAGATGGGACATGATGAAGGCAATTTTGGCCCGGTCGGAGTTAAACTGGTGGGACAATAGTTCAAAGTGCAGGGTGCACTGGTTTATGAAGCCCCTAGCTTGAGCGGGGTCGCCTCCGAAGCGTGGAGGTGTAGAAAGCCGGGGTCCGGGGCAGGATGCCATGGTATTGGTGGGCAGCGGCGCTGCCGGGCTGCGAGTCATGACACTAGCGGTGGTTGCTGGTGGAGCAGTCAGAGTGTCCAGGAAAGAGTTGACATTCCGCAGATGACTCAGGATGGACTCCTGTTGGGACCTCTGACGGGACAGTTCATGACGTAGGTCCGAAAGCGAGGGAGCTTGGGTGCCACCGGGTTCCATGGCCCGAGCAAACTGTAACGGGTCTGGGAGGCGAAACCTCTGAGCTACTATACAAGGGGGCTGTCCTTGTAAGGGAGCGGGTGGCGACCAGGGAAGACGGGCAGGGAGTCACAGCAGGTGACCGGGACAGTCTCTGAGTGAACGGGCTGGAGGTCACGGCAAGTGACCGTGGCAGTCTCTGGATGAACGGGCAGATGGTCACGGCAAGTGACCGGGGCAGTCTCTGAATGAACGGGCAGATGGTCACGGCAAGTGACCGGGGCAGTCTCTGAATGAACGGGCAGATGGTCACGGCAAATGACCGGGGCAGTCTCTGGGTAAAGGGTTGGTACGACCTGTGGCGGCTGATGATAGACGTGAGCTCCCAGGTGAGCAGGCGAGAGTCTCTGGATGAACGGGTGGTCACAGCATGTGACGGCGGAGCCTCCAGGAAGACCAACAGACAGGCGGCAGATGAGCGCTCCCAGGTGAGCGGGCAGAAGTCTCTGGACAGGCGGGTGGTCACAGCACGTGACGGCAGAGCCTCCAGGTAGGCTAGTAGACAGGCAGCAGATGAGCGCTCCCAGGTGAGCAGGCAGGAGTCACTGGACAGGCAGGTGGTCACAGCACGTGACGGCGGAGCCTCCAGGTAGGCTAGCAGGCAGGTAGCAGATGTGTGCTCCCAGGTGAGCAGGCAAGCTGGTCCATAGACAGACTGACAGGAGTTGGAAGGCAGACCGTCGGACCTCAGGCAAGCAGGCAGGTGGCTGAAGTGCGCTCCCAGGTGAGCGGACAGGCTGGTCCTTAGACAGACTGACAGGAGTAGTAAGGCAGACCGTCGGACCTCAGACTAGCAGGCAGGTAGCAGATAATCAGGCAGGAATAAGACAGCAAGCTGGCAGGAATCTGGCAGGTATCTGGTAGGTAACTGGCAACGGGACCTGAGGGCTGAAGCAGAGTAGTGAACAGTGCAACAACATTGCTCGGGCACCTCCATTTTGGAGGAGGTGCCTTATATATGGTGAAGTCCTCCGGCCATTGGCCGGGGACTCCTTAGGACGGCGCGCGCGGCCCCTTTAAGAGGGAGGGAGAGCGTGCGCGCGCGCCCTAAGCACAGTGGCCGGGAAGGAGCGCGCGCTGCCAGCAGAGCGGGAGGAGGACGCCGGGCACGGAGCAGAGGGGTGAGGGGAACAGCGTCCCTGCCTAGCAGAGGGCAGGGACGCCGGCGCTACAGTACATTTTTATCCTTTTTATTTTTATTGCATTTGTTTATATAACTAAGAACTATTTTTATTGTTTATATAACTAATCACTAAACCTATCCTTATTCATTTTCCTAACTCTATAACTATTCCTAACCATATCTTTATTTCCAATCCTAGACCCAAGCCTTAAGTTTAAACCTAGCTCTAACCCTAAACCCAGCCACGGTTAGAAAAAAGATAAAAATATGTAAAAGCACCTCTTAGTAATGAATGAAGACAGTATTGAATCATGTGTACATAATCCAATACTGTCTTCATTCATTAGTTTCCCAGATTTTGTCATTTGGATTGCTGCCTATGCAGAGAGCAGCAGTTGAGATAAGTTTGTCATCGGCTGCTATGCTCTGCATAGGAAAGCTCACTTCAAGCTTTCTTATCATGCTTATGCAGAGCGTAGCAGCTGATGACAAACTCCTATCAGCTGTTGTGCTCTACAGAGACGGCTTTGGGTGGTACTCATTACACCACTCATTTGAGAGTGAGGACAGGGCAGCGAAGTTTGGCATCCAGAGCAATTACCCCCACTCTACGCCACTTGATATTGTTTTCTATAATAGTATTCCGAGCTGCAGAGAACTTTTGTTATGCCCAATGGTGGAGCAAGTGGATTTGTGGACCCACTGTGCCACAGGAGCGGGCCTGCCTAGGAAGGGGTGTAACTAAGTGGCTATGTGGCACCCCAGGGGTCTGGTTTCCACAGTAATAGCAATATTACGTCTGTGAGCAGGTGGGAGGTCTCCTGGGCAGGAATCTTAAGCATGCCACACCTCCTGCCCAGTCCTGGGAGGGGAAGAACTTCCCCTACATAAACTGGGGCTGAGGCAGGGTTAGGAGAGAGGAGTTCCAGACAGAGACGGAGTCTGGTCTGGACACGCAGAAACAGGGACAGATAGACCTCAGGAGCTCTGTAGGAGCCAAGGAGAAGCGCCAGGGGCTGGAGCTGTGCAGAGCTCGCCCTGGGAGAAGATACTAAAACCGGACACAGGAGTCCGAGGCTGTGGGGACTAAGATATACCCAGCAGCAGAATCCATCCGGCAGGGGATTCCAGGTCCTCTGGCCATAAAAGCCCGGAGGCTCAGTCACAACGAAGGGACCAGCACCGCCATCCCGGAGCGGAGGCTAACAGGAGGCCCCAGGTCACCAGCCATACGGGTGAGCACCACACGGTATACACAGGGACGTGGGCTACTTGTAACCGCCGAAAGCAGGGTAGCCAGGAAGGGTACAGACTAACGGGAAGGCCTACAACTCCACCTGGCCAGGGGAACTCCGGCTTACTCACAGACTAACCAGGCCCCAACTACTAGCCAGTACTCCCGGGGGAATTTGCCTTGTACCATCAGTAAAGACCCTGAACTGTACCCTCGCGTCTCCGTGCTTCCTTGTCGCACCATTAGTGCTGGGACATCCACACTATCACTCCCAACATCAACCTCATCCTCTGCCCTGAGGCCATACCCCTCCCGTTGGGGGTTATACCATCCACGCTGCACATCCGTACCACCGGCCTCAGCGGACTGCCCTGCAGCGGCGGCTTCATAGCCGCATTCAACGGGTGGCGTAGTCGGACACTAATACCATCATACCAATAACTGCCACTTAGTTTGACCACCCTGGGCACGGACCGGGTCACCGCCACACGAAGACTACTACCCCCATCGGATCCGGCTCCGGGTATTCCCCGCGCGCACGCGCGCCGCACTAAAGCACTGGCCCAGGGGTCGCGTCAACTTTGGCGTAGTCGGCAGGATTACGTGCCCGCAACCACCGGGTACTGTGTGCCTGAAAAAGAGACTTTTATACTTACCTGTGGTGAAGTTTCCCGCCATCCGGAGCCGATTCCCGCCATCAGACGCCATCTTGGACCGTTTCCCGCCGTCTTCTGCCTTCTTCCCGCCATCCGCAGCTGCTTCCCGCCTTCGGACGCCATCTTCGGGACGGCGCACGGGAAGAAGAGGGGCGTGGACTCCGAAAGCCCGCGAGAACTGAAGCCCCGCCTCACGTCCGGACGTTGCGTAAGGTCCTGGAAGGAGCCCAGCAGACGCCGACGTCACAGGAGCGCGACGGAAGGTCCTCAACCCTGACGATCCACTGCGGAGCCGCGGCCTACGGAAGAGGATCATCGCAAGGTAGGCCACGGTCCACTAGGGGGGAGGAGGATGTCGGATACGGAGGAGAGCTTCACCGCCACAGCCGCCGCCAGCGCCACCGCTGCTGCGGTCATGCCTTTCACCATGCCCTATATCCCGGGGGCAGCCTGGCTACCCCAGTACTCAGGGGAGTCACATACCCTAAATGACTTCAGAGAAAGGCTGGATAGCCTCTTCCAGGTGTATCCCCTCACGGAGGCGCAAAAAGTGAGCATCCTGGTGGCCCAATTAATCGGGGCAGCCCAAAGGGAGGTAAAGTCCTGGCCACCTGGGAGGAAGAGGACTGTCAGAGACATACTAACCCGGCTGAAAGACACATTTGACACCCGCACCTCAGCCGAAATAAAACTAAGATTTTATGGGTGCAAACAACGGGCACATGAGAGTATAAGAGACTATGCTCTAAACCTACAAGAGGCCCTGAGAGCCATTAAGCAGGCAGACCCTGACAGCGTGGGAAATGAAGATAAGCTGTTAACTGAACAATTCATTGAGGGTCTACTGTGCAATGCCCACCGAACCCAGTTGCGGGCAATGGCCTTACAGGACCCTGACCTGGACTTTGCACAGTTCAAGGACAGAGCCATCCGGGTGCTCCGAGAACCGGCACCAGGTGGCGCTGTGACCCACAGGCGCCCTGCTATCACTTATCACCAGGAGACGGCGCCCTTTGCAGGGCCTGTGGGAGCTGATGCGCAGGCTTTAAACAATGACCCAGCTACAGACCTGCACCATCAGGTCCAAGAGCTAACTAAAAGCGTTGCCGCGCTAACCCGAACTGTGCAGTCTTTACAGGTTTCTACTGCAGGGAAGATCGAGCTGGCATCCGGACCGGAGGACATCCCGTGGCGCCGACCAAGGAGGACCCCACCGGCCAGAGGAAGACCCAGCGATCGATACAACGAGGACGGACGACCTATTTGCCGCCGCTGCAATCAACCCGGACATGTGGCAAGGTACTGTCATTTAAACGGGCACAACCTGGGGTAGAGGGCCAACCCCCAGGCATAAGACCATCAGGCCCATCAAACTGGCGTGATAAATACGTAGGGGGACGTCCAATCTTGCCTGTGGTACTGGATGGCATTCCTATGAGTGCCCTACTAGACACTGGGTCACAGGTCACCACCATCCCGTACGTGCTCTTCAAGCAGTACTGGAATGATTCGGACATAACCCGCTACCCAGACGACGACCTGAGTATCAGCGCCAGCAATGGTCAGCCCGTGCCGCAGGTGGGATTCAAGGAGGTGACCATTAAAATCGGTAAAGTCGAACTAGCGGCACAAGGACTGATTATAGTGGACATCGACCGTCATGAGAGTCACCCTAGAATCACCCTGGGAACCAATGTAATTGAAAATTGTCTTGCAGAGGTGATTCTCATTTTACAGCAGGTTGCCAAGAACGCCAGTTCCGGCCAGCAGCGTGTGCTCCAAAAAGAGATCCGGGCACTGATGAAGCGGCAACAGGTGGAACTATCTGGTGGTGAGATAGGTAGCGTGAGAATGTGTGACCCGTTCCCTATTGCCATGCCCCCAAAAAGTGAGATGATGATTTGGTGCCGGGCAGCTATTGGTCTAAGAGGTAGAGACTACCAAGCAATGGTAGAACCCGTCTACTCAGACAGTAGGCCCACCATTTTGACAGCACGGGGGGTGGTCGATGTACGCCATGTGAGGGTGCCCGTTCGCATCATAAATATCGGTGAGAGAGAAGTACACCTGCCCCGGTATGCCACGCTAGCTAAATTGTTCACCATAAACCAGAATTCTGTACAGGCCGTGGAACCCTTGCCTCCATCTCAACCAGAGGAAGGTAACGGCTCTAAGAAACCAGTGGGGGACTGGTGTCAGCAACTACATCTGGGTACCGACTCCACTCCCTCACACCAGAAACAAGGAGTCTATCGGGTGGTTCAAGAGTACGAGAGAGTGTTTAGTAAACACCCGTTAGACTTCGGGCGAGTAAAGGGGGTAGAACACCACATCCCCACGGGAGACCATCCTCCCATAAAGGAGAGATACCGACTCGTACCCCCTGCACACTACCAACACGCCAAGGGGATGCTTAGAGACATGAAGGAGGCTGGGGTAATCAGAGACAGCTGTAGCCCCTGGGCAGCTCCACTAGTCTTAGTGAAAAAGAAGGACAACACTATGAGAATGTGTGTAGACTACAGGAAGGTCAACCGTAACACACACAAAGATGCATACCCGTTACCAAGGATAGAAGAGTCCTTAGCTGCATTAAAATCTGCTAACTTCTTCTCTACTTTGGATCTCACTAGCGGGTACTGGCAGGTTCCTGTAGCAGAGGCAGACCGGGAGAAGACCGCATTCACCACCCCGATGGGTCTCAGCGAATTTAACTGCATGCCGTTCGGGCTCTGCAACGCACCAGGAACCTTCCAACGGTTGATGGAATGCTGTCTGGGACACCGGAACTTCGAGACGGTCCTGTTATACCTGGACGATGTCATCGTCTATTCCAAGACCTACGAGGACCACCTGAAACACCTGGCAGAAGTGTTCGAAGCTCTGGCAAACTACGGCCTAAAGGTGAAACCCTCCAAGTGTCATCTCCTGAAACCAAAGGTGCAATACCTGGGACACGTGGTGAGTGCTGACGGAGTGGCTCCTGACCCTGATAAGATCACCGTGATTAAGGACTGGCCAAGACCCTCTAGCATAAAGGAAGTGCGGCAGTTCCTCGGGTTGGTAGGCTACTACCGAAGATTCATTCCCGGTTTCACCAAAATGGCAGCCCCTATGCAGGACCTCCTGATAGGTCAATCTCGAAAAGCCAAAAACCAGAAGCCGCCCTTCAGGTGGGAAAAGCTGGAAGAGGAGTCCTTTTGCCAGCTGAAGATGGCCCTCCAGGGGGATGAAATCCTGGCATATCCAGACTACAGCCAGCCCTTTATCCTCCACACGGACGCAAGTAACATCGGGCTAGGAGCCGTGCTGTCCCAGATCCAGCAAGGAAAAGAACGGGTAATCGCTTACGCTAGCCGAAAGCTACGACCCACCGAGAGGAACCCTGAGAATTATAGCTCATTCAAGCTGGAGTTCCTGGCAGTAGTGTGGGCAGTGACCGAACGTTTCAAGCATTACCTTGCCTCCTCCAAATTCATCGTGTACACGGATAACAACCCGTTGACACACCTGGACACTGCAAGGCTCGGTGCTCTGGAACAGAGATGGATGGCTCGCCTGTCCAACTTTGAATTCACCATCAAATACCGGGCAGGACGCTCAAATGCCAACGCGGATGCCCTGTCTAGAATGCCGAACTTACCGGACGTAGGGGAAGATCCAGAAGATCTGGAAGAAGTTGAGCTCCCTGCGTTCCACCGTCATGGGATTACCCTGTATTCCAGCCGTGTGAAGGACAGGCGCTCCGCGACGTTCAATCCCTTGCCCCACTACAACTGGGCGGAGACGCAAGACAGTGATCCTGCAGTCCGCCTGGTGAAGGAAATGCTGACCCAAGCCGATGCCAGTCTGGACCCAGACGCCCCAGAGGAGACTAAGCAACTGTGGAAGGAGAAAAGTAGGCTGTTCCTCTACAGGGAGAAGTTGTGCCGGAGAATGGTTAACTCTCGAACGCATGAGTTGACCTGGCAGGTAGTGGTCCCCAGACGAGACGCGGCTATGATTCTGGAGGCGTACCACAACGGAGCAGGACATTTCGGGTGGAAGAAGCTGGAGTTCTTGTTGCGTGAACGGTTCTACTGGGTAGGCATGAGAGGAGCCATCGAGAGGTGGTGCAGAGACTGTGGACCGTGCCACCTAAGAAGGAAGGACCGTGCCAGCCAGAAGACTCCCTTGCAGCCCATCATCACCCGACAGCCACTGGAACTGGTAGCCCTGGACCATGTGAAACTGGCTCCAAGCAGATCTGGGTATGTCTACGCCCTCACAATCGTAGATCATTACTCCCGGTTCCTGGTGGTGGTCCCGGTCAAGGACTTAACGGCTCAAACAGCAGCTAGAGCCTTCCAGCAGCACTTCTGTCGTCCACACGGGTACCCGGACCAAGTGCTGACAGACCAAGGGCCAGCCTTCGAAGCGGAAGTCTTCCAGGAGTTCTGCAACCTGTATGGCTGCACGAAGATAAGAACAACGCCCTATCACCCTCAAACCAATGGACTCTGCGAGAAGATGAACCAGGTGGTGATAGACCTCCTGAAAACATTGCCCCTGGAAGAACGCAGTATGTGGCCTGAGAAGCTGCCTGATCTGGTGGACCTATACAACCACATCCCTGTAGGTTCTACCAACTGTACCCCGGCTTACCTAATGAGAGCGAGACCTGGTAAGCTGCCTATCGACCTGGATATGGGAGTCCTGACGCCCGAGGACACCTCGCCAGAGGCAGACTGGGATACAGAACGGCAGCAGCAGTATCGGAAAGTGCAGGAGAGCGTGGAGCAAAGTCTGTCTCAAGCTAGAGAAAGGCAAGAGAGGGCTTATAATCAGTATGCTCCCGCTGTTCCCCTGGTACCTGGAGAGCAGGTCTTGAAGAGGAAAAGACGGCTCCACAAGTTGGACGACCAGTGGGAGAAGGACCCGTACACCGTACTGCCATCAAGCAATGAGAGCCCAAAGATTTGCGTGATCAGTAAGGATGGAGGAGAAACCACAGCCGTTGTCTCCAGAGACCACCTGAAGAAGTGTCCCGAGCAGCTGCAAAGCCCTGAAGAAGAAGATCAAGAAAACCCTCGACCCGCAGAGGAAAGGGAAGAAATGATCAGGACTGTACTCGGAGACTTCCCCCGGTCTTGGACACAAGTAAACGGTGCTGTCGTGGTACCCGTCCTCACCTTTCTCCAGCCAGCCCCGCAAGTGCCTACAGAGGAACCGGAAGAGCTGGAAGAGCAGCCGGCCCAAGAGGCAGAAGAGTCCACACCAGCAGTACAGGAGGATCAACCCTCTGCTAGTAGTGAGCCTGCCGTGCCCCTAGTGAGCCAAAGAGTGCGCAGAAAGCTGCCCAGCTTGCCCATAACACCTTCTACACCCTGTAGTGCAGGACCAGTGAGTGAGCTCCGTAGGTCCACTAGGGTTACCAGAGGCCAGATGCCCGTACGTTGGAGAATCTAAGTTGGCTAATTGCTTTAACTATTTTATGTTTACCTGTTTTGTTGTAGCCGTTGCTAATTATGTTTTTCAGTTACAGATTTCTTTATATGGACTGACAGGTTATGGACAGTGAGTAACCGGAACTCTGTTGTAAATATGTTTGGAGCGTAACCCAGGAATGGACTAAAGACTGTTAAAGACTCGGGGCAGGACAGACCCCTACCTGGTTACGGCTCCCTGTTCTTTGGTGAAATGGACACCCTTATTGCTTTCCGGTTACGGACACGCCGTGACCATCTCATGTATTTAATTGTTCCTGTTTATACCCTGTTATGTTTTTGAAAAAAAAAAAATATATATATGTTTAGTCCGGGAGTACTAAATTTCACTAGGGGGGAATGTGGCACCCCAGGGGTCTGGTTTCCACAGTAATAGCAATATTACGTCTGTGAGCAGGTGGGAGGTCTCCTGGGCAGGAATCTTAAGCATGCCACACCTCCTGCCCAGTCCTGGGAGGGGAAGAACTTCCCCTACATAAACTGGGGCTGAGGCAGGGTTAGGAGAGAGGAGTTCCAGACAGAGACGGAGTCTGGTCTGGACACGCAGAAACAGGGACAGATAGACCTCAGGAGCTCTGTAGGAGCCAAGGAGAAGCGCCAGGGGCTGGAGCTGTGCAGAGCTCGCCCTGGGAGAAGGTACTAAAACCGGACACAGGAGTCCGAGGCTGTGGGGACTAAGATATACCCAGCAGCAGAATCCATCCGGCAGGGGATTCCAGGTCCTCTGGCCATAAAAGCCCGGAGGCTCAGTCACAACGAAGGGACCAGCACCGCCATCCCGGAGCGGAGGCTAACAGGAGGCCCCAGGTCACCAGCCATACGGGTGAGCACCACACGGTATACCCAGGGACGTGGGCTACTTGTAACCGCCGAAAGCAGGGTAGCCAGGAAGGGTACAGACTAACGGGAAGGCCTACAACTCCACCTGGCGAGGGGAACTCCGGCTTACTCACAGACTAACCAGGCCCCAACTACTAGCCAGTACTCCCGGGGGAATTTGCCTTGTACCATCAGTAAAGACCCTGAACTGTACCCTCGCGTCTCCGTGCTTCCTTGTCGCACCATTAGTGCTGGGACATCCACACCATCACTCCCAACATCAACCTCATCCTCTGCCCTGAGGCCATACCCCTCCCGTTGGGGGTTATACCATCCACGCTGCACATCCGTACCACCGGCCTCAGCGGACTGCCCTGCAGCGGCGGCTTCATAGCCGCATTCAACGGGTGGCGTAGTCGGACACTAATACCATATTACCAATAACTGCCACTTAGTTTGACCACCCTGGGCACGGACCGGGTCACCGCCACACGAAGACTACTACCCCCATCGGATCCGGCTCCGGGTATTCCCCGCGCGCACGCGCGCCGCACTACAGCACTGGCCCAGGGGGCGCGTCAGCTACCAGGTGTTCACTGGAGCTCCTGATGGTGGAGATAGGCTGGGCTTCAGGTAGCCACCAGGTTCCACTCCTAGGCAGATCCCAGTACTGCAACTGCTGATCCCAAGGGTAAGGTTCGCTTACACGGACTATGGCTACGTTCAGACACACCAGTCTAGGATACTGAATGGGGGACTGGCTGCACACGGACCAGGGTACAAAACTGGCCGCACTGGGACCAGGGGACTTCATGGACAGGACTGGCCACACCGAGACCAGGGTACTTCAGATTCAGGACTGACTGTACCAGGACCAGGGGACATCATTCAGGCACTGGTCACACTGGGACCAGGGAACTTTGGATACAGGCACTGGCTGCATCGGGACCAGTGATTTGAGTTCAGGACACTGGCCTCACCGGCACCAGGAATTCAGGTTCAGGACCCTGGCCACACCAGGTCCAGGGGACCTCACATTAGCACTGGTAGAATACCACACTACCTAATGACTAAACACATTGCTTTGGCCACTCCCTAAGGGAGAGGGAGTCTTTTTAATACAGGATGACTCTATCAATTGGCTGGGAGCCATCTTGCAAGTGGAAAACATTAAACAGGCTGAGGGCATGTTACTAAATTAACGTGCTGCCCCTATAAGAGCAGGGGAGCAAGTGCACGCATTAGGCACACCACCAGGAACTGCGTACAGAACAGGAAGCAGGGAGAACCGGGGGCCATGCCGTGGGGCTGGGGAGGTGAGTAAGCCGGCGTCCCTGCATGGAGGGAGAAGGAGACACCATGCAGGTGTGCCACTCTTAGTGCTACAACTTTTAATTCCATCCCCCCATTTACACTCTAGGGCTGGTCCCATTTTCACACAGAGGAAATGGATGGAATAGATCAATCAGTCATTGGATGTAGGGTTGTCCTGCTTCAGCCAGTTATTGCCTTATCAGGCATTTTATTCCATTGCTATCTGACTAGGCAGTAGCAATCGGGGGTGGGTAACCATTGAAATGAAGGTTATGGGAAATTGGTGAAAGCGGCTATGTCTAAACCTTTTGGAAAGAAAATCTGATGGACATCCCCTTTAAGGATGAGATCACGTGTCTTTTAGAAGTTACAGTGCTGGCCCATTACAGAATATATCCCAGTATAAGAGTGTATACAGTACATATGTACACATACCATTGCTACATTCTCCTTACTGATCTATGTCACTGATAAGTGAGATACTTTGGCCCAGGAATAGATTTTGGGGTCTCCTTTAATCATTTTGATGTAGTTTAGATGTTATTTTCTCACCAGATTTGGTTAATAAAGCTGAAATATCATATAGATAAATCTCAATCTTCCTTTTTTCTATACCAGACCTGATCTCCGCCTTGAAATATATTCATATTATCTAAGATTGTCAAAGAGGTTTCTGTGGATTTATCATATCCATCCTTAGATTTATTTCCATTTTCATTACTGATATATATTTCATTTAAAACCTTCCTCCCAGATGGAAACATATTTAGTTTCTAAGGATTATAGGAATTATATTTTCCAGGTTTTCAGATTTGTAAGACATCAGCATTTTCACGTTGGCCCTAAAATCCTTATATGTGTGCAGAGGAGATGTCAAAACAGTCTATTATTCATGGACCGAGTTCACACCAGGTCACATTTATCCCTCCATCACATACAATAGGCCTGACAGGCACATCTCTTTTACTTTCATTTCTCCTTCCTCTCCAGATTGTGAGGAAATCCCCTCCCTCCAGGTAGTCTCCTGTCTCTAGCAGCTCTGTGAAACCTCATACCACAGTTGGATTGCAGAGCTTCAGGAGGACAGATATAACTGCTCTAATCTCTCAGGCTCATTGTATGTGAACACGTTACACTCAATAAGGTTGGTATTTTATGTTTTTATTCATCACAATTGTTTATTTAGCTTATTTTATGAATGTATAGCACAAAGTGTGAGGATATTTCATAGAAATAAAGCAGATTAAAAAAGAAAGTGTGCTGCTCAGGCATATACAGTAGTTCCCTAACACATATTCCTTCTCTTGCTTCAGATTATCTGCTGAAATGGAGAGGAAAATGTACACTTTATCAAAAAACCTTGATGTTGAGGAAGTAACAAACATGCTGTTAGATGATGCAGACCCCACACTGAATGATGATTTAGGAGAGGAAAGTGAGATTGATTCTCATGATGAGGTGGAAGTATGTGAAGTGGATTCTGAAACAGAGCAAGATGGTGACAGTGATGAGGATGAAGATGTAGAATCTTATTATATGGGAAAAGATAAAAAAAAACAATGGAACAAGAAGCCACTCCAGAAAAACGTAGGGAACCTCAAAACATTATTACTCACCTTCCTGCAGTTATAGGAACTGCAAGTAATGCAAAAACTGCAGTTGAATGCTGGAATAGTTTATTCACAGATGACATTCTGGACTCTATTGTCACATATACCAACCAATATATAGACATTATAAAGGACAAGTTCATCTGCAACAGAACCATCAAGGCCACAGATGAAATAGAACTGCGTGCTTTTTTTGGATTATTATACCTTGCAGGAGCTTATAGGGCAAATAGACAAAGTTTGGAGGAACTTTGGAGTAAAGATGGGGATGGAGTTGAAAAATTTGGCCATGTTATGTCCATAAACAGATTCAAGCTTCTAATTCGTTGCCTTCGGTTTGACGACAGAACTGCCCGAACCGAACGTAAAACACATGACCGACTTGCTCCAATTTGTGATATATTCCAAAAATTTGTTGAAAACTGTAAAAAAAGCTATTGCCCTGGGGAGAATCTCACTATTGACAAAATGCTCCCTGGTTTTCGTGGTAAATGTGCCTTTCGTCAATATATTCCATCAAAGCCTAACAAATATGGAATAAAAATGTATGCCCTTGTTGATGCCAGTAAGACCTACACTTACAACCTGGAAGTTTATGCAGGAAAACAACCAGAAGGTCCTTACTGTGTCAGCAACAAACCCAGTGATGTTGTAAAAAGACTGGCTGAGCCCTTATTTGGATCGGGTCGCAATATAACAGCTGACAATTGGTTTTCAAATTGTGATCTGATTGATTATCTGAAAATGCAGAAGCTTTCATATGTCGGAACTGTAAGAAAAAATAAAAAAGAATTGACTACACAGTTTGTAAGTGTGAAAGGGAGACAACAGTGCAGCAGTATGTTTGCATTCCATAATGGAAAGGTTTTGGTTTCCTATGTACCACAAGCAAAAAAAAATTGTACTTCTTCTATCAACACTTCATGATGATGATGCCATCGATCCTGAGACTGAGGCACAAAAAAACCCGGAGATAATTACATTTTATAATGCAACCAAAGGGGGTGTTGATACAGCTGATCAGATGTGCTCAACTTTCAACATCAGCAGAAACACCAAACGCTGGCCAATGGTCATATTTTTTGCTATGTTGAATTTGGGTGGTATAAATTCACAAGTCATTTACCTTGAAAACCAGCTTGAACCACTCCGTAGACGATTCTATCTGAAAAAATTGGCCCATGAACTAGTGCTTGGAGAGCTACGCAGGAGAAGTATGAAAACAATCGGTATCCCCTCTCGTCTTCAAGTTCAGCTCAAAAGATTCCGCCCAGAAGATGATAGTGAAAATTCACCACCTGCACCACCTCCCAAAAGAAGGAGATGCACCACCTGCACCACGGAAAGCGGAATCAGAAGGCTTTCTAATTCTGAATGTCACAAATGTCATAATGCAATCTGCCTGACACATGCAAAAATGACGTGTAATTCTTGCTCTTTGCTCTGCAAGTGTAATCTTTCTGGGGAAACTTCAGGATCTAATTCTGATTGAATATGTGTTTAATAGTACTTAAGGTACCTTAAAATTAAGTTTGTTTCCATAAATTTTCTTTGTAGAGTTTTTTGACAGAGTCGAATTGGGGAATATTTAGCGGGAGTTTTGAAATGTTTGTATTTCAGAGTTATTAGTTTTATGTTAAGTAAATGGTTTTTTTTTGCACCTGATTATGTGTAGTCTCTTTTATTACATCCCTATGAAGGTCACTGATCACTTTTAGAGCACTGAAATTGCAAACATTAGATATTATAGGTATTTTTCTAGCCTGCGCCTGACAGTCAGATTGTATGTGAACTCGTTAGAACCGATATTGTATGTGACGGAGGGTTATTAAAAAAATAGTCTTCTTCTTTGTGACACAGCTATTTTATTCCTGATTTCACAACTGGTTGCATCACATTGGTCTTTGTTTGACCCAGGATAATAGAGGATGTATTTTTCCTATTATAGGGTCTTCGTGGGCGGTACATGAGGCGGTACCCTGTATCATGCCCTGCCCCCGTGGGGCTAGCCCTAGACATTACAGAGTATATCGTTTGCCTGGGCTTTTCATTTAAGTACTTTAATGCCTTTTGATATAACAACCTAAAGGAAGACTAATACTAAAAAAAATTAATGTTTAACCCTTTAGTGACTGAGCCAATTTTGGTTTTCGCATCCAAGCTCCATTTTTCAATTCTGACATGTGTAAAGGATCGATATTGACTTTTAGGATTACTACATCCAATAGGTGGCACTACAGTTTGTGTCCCTCTTCTCTTTGAAGAGGCTATTTACATATTAAAATTCCCAAAGCAGCACTTCATCCATTGTCAGAGGCATCTCACCCAGCCAAATCCGATCTACTGCTTTGCACTGATGAGTGGCAAACACCCCGAAACATGTGTCTGCAAATAAAGTTTTTGGTATGGTTTCTTATTTTAAAGGGAACATTTCATCCAATGTTTCATGTTAACTGGACACATGATGTAGAGCAGAGCAGAATGATTCTTTTTTGTTTTTGGATTTTTAACCCTCCGTCACATACAATAGGCCTGACAGGCACATCTCTTTTATTTGGCGGGAGTTTTGAAATGTTTGTATTTCAGAGTTATTAGTTTTATGTTAAGTAAATGGGGTTTTTTTGCACCTGATTATGTGTAGTCTCTTTTATTACATCCCTATGAAGGTCACTGATCACTTTTAGAGCACTGAAATTGCAAACATTAGATATTATAGGTATTTTTCTAGCCTGCGCCTGACAGTCACATTGTATGTGAACTCGTTAGAACCGATATTGTATGTGACGGAGGGTTAATTTGCCCCTGTGTCGCAGAGATATTAGAAATCAAAGTATTTGGGACCTAATGAGTTTACTTAAGTCCAAGTTGCTTACAGAGAACAAGTAGGTTAATTGTTGATCATCTCCTTCCTTGGTTGATGGTTAAATGAGTGTGACTTACCAATTTTCTTCCCTGCTGCAGATTGGGTAGGGGGAGGCTCCTGCTGCAGATTGGGTAGAGGGAGGCTCCTGCTGCAGATTGGATAGGGGGAGGCTCCTGCTGCAGATTGGGTAGAGGGAGGCTCCTGCTGCAGATTGGGCAGGTGGAGGCTTCTGCTGCAGATTGGGTAGAGGGAGGCTCCTGCTGCAGATTGGGTAGGGGGAGGCTCCTGCTGCAGATTGGGTAGAGGGAGGCTCCTGCTGCAGATTGGGCAGGGGGAGGCTTCTGCTGCAGATTGGGTAGAGGGAGGCTCCTGCTGCAGATTGGATAGGGGGAGGCTCCTGCTGCAGATTGGGCAGGGGGAGGCTTCTGCTGCAGATTGGGTAGAGGGAGGCTCCTGCTGCAGATTGGGTAGGGGGAGGCTCCTGCTGCAGATTGGGTAGAGGGAGGCTCCTGCTGCAGGTTGGGTAGGGGGAGGCTCCTGCTGCAGATTGGGTAGGGGGAGGCTCCTGCTGCAGATTGGGTAGGGGGAGACTCCTTCTGCAGATTGGGTAGGGGGAGGCTCCTGCTGCAGCCAGTTGTTGAAAACAAAGGGATATGACAGCGAGGGGGGGGGGAGGAAGGAGACATCAGATCTCCTGAGACAAACAGAGAAGATTTCTTTATATATTTTTCACTTTTAACAACAAAATACAACCAAATTAAAGTAATAGATAAAAGCGGGAAGTGCTAAGATATGTTTTCATTGTCTGCTATGTCTAGTGTTCCTTTAAGTAGCCGTTGCTTTAGTATTGTAGATACAGTCTTGAGCACAATGATAGACTACAGGTTACTGTAAGCAGTAAAATATCCAAAATTTCCTATAATTCTTTGCATATCATTACGGGCACATGTCCATAAATAAAGGGAACATAATTATGTGCTGACTAATTTCTTAATAAGTTTCGCAAGTCCCAAATTTCCTGAACAGAGTTAAATTGCAAACTTCTGCCACCACTAGAGGGAGCGTAAGAATTTGCTGCTTACTACATTAAAACTGAATTTAAAGGGAATCTGTGAGCAGATTTTTGCTACCTCATCTGAGAGCGGCATGATGTAGGCAAAGAGAAGCTGAATCCAGCGATATATTAATTAGTTTACTGGGTGCCGCTGTTCTGATACAATCAGAGCTTTTAGATTCTGAATGAAGCAGAGCTGAGGAAGGTAACCCCGCCCACACCAGGCTCTTCATGTACATAGTCTATAGACAGTGAGCTGCTTATCACAGGTGGGGGCGTGGTCGGCCAACACAGCAGGAGGCAGCTAGTCACAGCAATGATAATGTCCTAGTGATAAAACCTTCATTGTAAGTAAACAGCAGCACACAGCCTGATAAGTGACACATCATTGAATTAAATGTTTTAACCCCTACCTCATGCTATCCTCAGATTACATATCAAAAACCTACTGATACATTCCCTTCAATAATAACTTAGTAAGCAGTGTGCTTCTCAGCTCCTCCTAGTGATTGCAAGTGGAGCAGGAGATGAAACTCTATATCAGAAAAACAGAACCTCCATCGCTACAAAGTTGTACGAAGCATGAATAAATGCACAATACTGGACTTAAAAACAACATAATAGGTGGACATTAACATAAGGGGGTTATTCCCTTTCTATCAAAGTTTTACCCTGCCTCCAGGTTGATAAAAGGAACAACCCCTTTAAGAAATTTCCTAGTGCAATCTTTTAAAAAAAATCCAAAAATTAGCAAATTAACAGAGACTTTATTCATTGTCAAGTATATTCCCTACAAAGGAACTGGGCTGCAATACCAGACACGACCCACTGTCAGGTGTGGCACTATTTTTGGAAGAAAGTTGCCATGTTTGCACAATGTTCTCTTATAAACAAGCATCAGATTTATAAATTGGTAACAGACGGAAATCTCATCTGCTTCTCATCTATGCCATCTTATCTTTTCACTACCCAAATATGACTGCACAGTAAGAAGTGAAGATAATCATATCCTAATTAATTTTAATGATGGCAAATGCAGATAGCAGTTTACCAAGGGACAAGATCGGAAACCAGGTATGTAAAATCAAGAGGACATCTGGCAAACTATCAATTTGTACAGAATTCCAATTATACTTTAACTGCTAAGTCGCAGGACTGAGAATATTATAATATGGGAACCGGCAACATCTAAGCGAGAAGGTGCAAAGAAGACTTTCCAAAGACCACCTCTTTGAGAAGACCACCAAACGCCAGACCAGATACTGGATCAGGATCAAAATGAATGGAGGCTTCTGTTCCAAACAAGCAAAACCGCCTCTGCATATATGATATTTCCATATAGCACATAAGTAACAATCTCCAAATAATGCCACCCTGAATAAACATAAGAAGACCTGCCCCCGAGGGAGTTCTAGAGGGAATTGCTTCAACTCATAATGATGAGACTTGTTTGGACCTTGTTATTTTGCTTAACATGAATTAGCCTGCTAAATTTCATTCTTCACATGTAGATACTAGAGATAAGCGAGTCGATTTAAGAGGAATCAGTTTCCAATTTCACAAAATATTTTGCCACATAGAGTTTTGGCCAGTTGGACTAACCAGAACGTAATTTTTATTTTCAATTTTCTCCAAGGAAAATGACTGCCTTTTGAGCACCAATTTGCTCACTTTATTTAGGGTCTGGAAAGGGTTAAACAATAAAGTAAACTTTATACTCACCTTGTCCCTCACCTGTCCTGGTGCAGAAGCTCCCCACCCGGCCCACTTACTCGCTTCCTACACTCGGCTCTGGTTCCATCTTTACGTTTCGCAACCTCCAGTTTTGACTAGTCCTCAGGTGACATTATGACGAGGCGAGGCGACGCGCGTCATGACAGCAGTGAGCGCTGGATGCTCTGTACAGTGGAAAAAGCAAGCCAACGGTGGACTGCGCGGGGAGCTGAAGGGCATGGAGAGTATAATATTTTTTATTCTTTGCCCAGTCCATTAAACGCTTTTACCAGCAGTTTGATTTTTGTTGAATCAAATTTTCTGGCTGAATTCTGTCGAATTTTTGCAGATTTGCTCATCTCTAGTATATACCTAATACATACATATTTTTTTTTGCTTTCACGTAATTTATTTTATACTGAAAAATCCTGGTTATTGTACTTAAAAATGTTTTATTTTATATTTTAATCATTTTGAAAGTATACAGATGTACGCTCCTTCTAAACCAGGGCTTGTTCTACAGCACCATAAAAATATCACCCTGTAGAACCCAGGTCCCATGAAGATCACCATGAAAAGTCCTATAGGGAGTCATTAAGGGATAGTTATGGGGAGGAGCCCCTAAATGGTCGAGACATTAGCCCTTTTGTCCAGGCTATAATCTAACATTGAAAAGACAAAAAGAAAAGTGGGAGCATCCAGATGATAAGGCATTTTGAAAAAGGAGCTGATAGCTCTGAAACGCGTCACATGTCAAGACTGATTTTTACCAATAAAGGCTGACTGAATCATCCATTCTTGGTTGAGCGTACCTCTATATGTGTCCCGCTATTTTCCTTGGAAAATTGACGCATCGCACTGTAATAAAATGAGGCAGAATCCAAATGATAAGACAATCTGAAAAAGGAGCTGATTGCTCCAAAATGCGTAATATTTTAAAATGCTTTTCACCAATAAAGGACCTTTCTTCAAAGACTGTTTGAAAGATTCATTCTTGGTTGAGCGTGCCTCTATAGGTGTACTTGAAAAATTGGTGCACCACGTTGTAAAGCATAAAATGAACTAAAAAGCAGTTAGATCCAAAATTGATGACTGAGGAATTAATGTTAACCAAGGATGGCACTTTACTTCTCAGTACTTAGTGACTGGTGACGCTTGTCCCAGGGTTCTCGGGCTCTGCTTCCTTCACCTTGGTCCACTGCCCTCTGTTGTGCTCAACGTTGAGGTTTGAAGGTTGCCCAGAATGGATCAGTGACGTCGTCTCCATGAACCTATTTAAGACTATTCAAGACTTTACTTTGGTGGTGCACACCTGTCATGCTAGGTGTGAGAAGGACGCCATGTACGGCGACAGAAAAAGGGGGGAAGCCCAGCAACTGAGGAAAAGGAGAGTGGAGACTCCTGGCAGATATAACAACCCCCTGACTCCCCTATTGTCCCTAAATAGGTTCGACAGGATACCTTAGCATTGACTGTCCCTAGAGCTAGGCCCTACATAGGGAGGGGGAGGGGTGAGCACTAGTCAGCCCCACTGTAATTAAAGACAAACAAGGGAAACAGACAAGGGGATACACTTAGCTTTGAGAAGACACCAGAGAGAAGACGACTACAATCCACAAAGGAACTCCAAGAAGAATCTAGCCAACTGCTAGAACTTTAGACCTGAACAGAGGAATTTACTCTATCACCAGCGATTCTCTGGAGAAACTGAGGGTATTTAAAGATCTAGGAAGGGTGTGATCACCGCTGGTTCCTAGAGAGGGAGGGATGATGAAAAGATCAAGAAGGTGTCTGCAAGGCCAAGCGCAGCGACCTTCTACAGCTAGATCCAGAATGACTGTCTGTCAAATCTGATACACCCTTGACAACCTAATGCTTTAACTTGCTTTATTGCCTGCTGACGTCCACTTCATCCATCCTGCTGCTCCCAAGATTTTTGAGTGTGCCACATCCTCGCTCCACACATGCCATCCTGCCAGCTGCACCAATGTCCAGGGTCCATGTACCCATCCGGACCCGGGGCTTAGTTGGTCCATTTCACGAGGTGAGCCTAAAAACTGGCAATGTGGCAGAAGATGTATTGAGTATGTTACTAGACATTTTGGAACCTTTTAGTTTTTACTAACTTTGTAATTGGGGGCATTACACCTTGGGTAGAGCTCAGCAGAACAGCAAACTAAGCTGGAATACAACTGGGTATGGTTCTAATTTTTTTTCTGGCAGCTGTTACGGGAACAACCTGTTTTGCCAATGTCCTGCTCATCTGTGGGTCTGGATCACTGTAACTTGGCAGAAAACCTGTGCGCTAGTCCCTTCATTATCTATAATAGCGCTGCCAACATGTATTTTTCTTAATTTGTTGTATCAATTTTACAACCTTTCCTATGACAATAATCTTATACTGGGCTAAGTAATTTACAATCCTCCTGCCAAGTTAGCTGCCCACGGGAGAATAGAGGGATGGGTTGTTAGTTACTTACAGAATGTAATAAAACCCAAATGAGATAAAATAGCTAACCGATTCATATTGCATTCATAGCGCAGTCCCACACACAAGCACCTTCGGAAATTGCAGGGAAAGTAAAGGCAATTTGCAATATAACATTACTATGGTTATTTCATAGACCTGCTGTCTGGGAAAATGACAAAATAGAGCATTACACTTTGTGCTTTGTGCTGACTAAAAGCATTCAGGGACTGTTTGAGTGGCAGACGCAGCAAGATTAAAATCCTAGGAGTCCCAGGTAAATGTTCCTCCGACGAGTGCCTCTCCGCAGGTGTGGCGCAGTTGCATTTGGTTTTGAAAAATGGTTTGTAAAAATGCACTGACTGACAAAGATCTATGCAGTATATTTGCTGGATTGAGCTTGGAGGTTTTTTTTTTCCTGTATTAGTTATATCACAACTTTCACCATCTATTCTTGATAGACTTCTTATAAAGGTTGGACAACCATCCAGTGGTGGTGGAACCTGGAGCATAATTGTCAGTTATCAGTCACCATTTTCAGAAGACCAGCCCTGATTTAGACCAGACATTTCTATACTGTTTTTTTCTAATATCCTAATATTCCATATTTTCAAACTTTTCCTGAAAGTCCAGAAGCCTCCCAGAAAATGGCGAAACCCCTTAAACCTCTCACAAGAGATAAGCTCCTAGGAAGCTTCCAACTATGTAAATGACCTGACTAACTGCAGAAGTCAGATCCAAACTTTTGGGTAAGGCCCATTGTACCCTTTTATAATTCCCAGACGCACACTGTGCCAGAGCCAAGCTTTGGAGCTATGAGTGAAAAAAAGTGCTTTTGATTCTAATGGGAGATTGCAATTCTTCAATTCCACTGTGGGGGTGCTACAGGGAAAGTGACTACAAGCTGTCGGGCTCCTCTTTAGACTAGAGTTGATTTCTGCAAGTTTTAGTACTTATTCAGCCTATGATCTACATGCTCAGGGGAACATTATGGGGGCTGTACATTCTAGAGAACTGGAAGCCAACAGGAATCTCTCCAGACCCCAGCATATGCATGCACACTTGGTTTTAACAAAAGTGCATTTTCCCCAGCTATCAGCAGCTTATCTCACCTGAGAATAAAAGGATCAGGCATATTGAAATCCAACAGTCTTATCTCTCTTTCTCTGACATCATTTATTTACCAGTCCCTTCATTCCACATGAAATTAACCAAACATGGTAAGATGGCTGTAGGCTGTAAAATAACTGGCTGCACGAGGAGCCTCTCCTTTCTGCAGTGGATTAATAAAATTGCTAAGCCTCACCTTCTGTGTCAACCCCTGTTTGGCTACAGGCTGTAGGACAACTGACTGCAGCAGGAGCCTCCCCCATGCAGTAGATTGATAAGATTGCTAAGCCCCATCTTCTGTGTTAACCCCAGTTTGGTTGCAGGGCAAGTGGCTGCAGCAGGAATCAATAGACTAATAAGATTGCTAAACCTCACCTTCTGTAATATCCCCAGTTGGCTGTAGGATAACTGGCTGCAGCAGGTGCCTCTCCTCTGCAGTAAATTGATAAGATTGCTAAGCCTCACCTTCTGTACTAACCCCAGTTTGGCTGTAGAACAAGTTGCTGCAGCAGGAGCCTCCCTTCCGCAGTAGATTGATGATTGCTAAGCCTGCCTTCTGTATTATCCCCAGTTTGGCTGTAGGACAACTGGCTGCAGCAGGAGCCTTCCCCTGCAGTAGATTGAAAAGATTGATAAGCCTGGCCTTTTGCACTAACTCCAGTTTGGCTGTAGGACAAGTGACTGCAGCAGGAACCTCTCCCCTGCAGTAGACTGGTAAGATTGCTAAGCCTCACCTTCTATACTAACTCCGGTTTGGCTGTAGTACAAGTGGCTGCAGCAGGAGCCTCCCCCTGTAGTAAATAGTGTTGAGCCACCCCCGTAGTGTTCGAGTTCGGTTCGTCGAACACCCGTGTGTTCGCCGAACTGTTCGTCGAACTGTTCGTCGAACACCTTCGAACACCGTTAAAACCAATGGCAGGCAAACAAAAACACATAGAAACACATAGAAAGCACCTTCAAAGGTGTCCAAAAGCTGACAAACTGCTCAGAAGACACAACTAACACATGGAAAAGTGACAAGTACATATAGTCATGCGAAAAGAAAAGAGGTGGAGGAGTAAAAGGAGGGGGAGACACAGATATAGGCATGTCATGCCCTTCTAAAATCCAAAAAGTGAGAAGCCGACACGTTCAGTCCGCTCCTGCCCGTGCCACCTCCGCGTCGCCGGCTTTGTGCCAGAGCCGCGGTGAACCCTGACGGCCAGCCCCCCTCTCCCAATACTGGTGCCTGTCCGCTGGTGGGTCGAGCGAGCCCCCCTGTGGTGGAGGCAGCACTAAGCTTTTTAATTTAAATTGTCTCTCTAATTTGAATGAATGCACTTTAAATCCATTTACAAGGATCTATTGGAGGGCAAGTCTCATGCCAGCAGCCGCGTAATTCCAGCTCCAGTAGCGTCCACTAAAGCTGCTGCAGTTAAAAAGCTTTTATAAGGATCGAGCTCGGCTGTCCACCGCAAGGCATCCTACTGCCAGTCCCAGCCCCTATGCCTTGGGGTGCCTCCTGATGCTCTTCACTGAGTATCCCGTGGTCCCGAAGCATTTCCTTTGAAAAAATTAAGTGTCCAAACTACAGGTGGTGTAGCTTGCTTAACAGCCGGGATAATCCGCTGACTAGCAGACACTGCTACTAGGCACAAAGTATTTCCTGGGCTAGATGCAGTTAAAAATTTGTAATTAGATACTCTCGTTGGATGCTGAGAAAGCATTCCATAGAGTCTCCTGGCACGCCATATATGATTCTCTTAAAAAGCTTGGGGTAGGGGTCTAGGGGACCCTTTTATAGCCAAAATCACGGCCCTGTATCGCAATACGTCACCTAGGCTGAAGATAAATGGAACTGTAGCACCCTGAGGGCTCGGTTGCTACAGAGGTATTGCACCTCACCCAGAGGTGTGATATCTCACTCTCAGGTAAGGATGTAGTGTGGATCAGGACCCGACACCTGCATGCATTACACCACATTGCCGTGGGGCAGGGCGACCAATATGCCCCTGAGATGGGCACGACAGTCCCTGTCCCTGGCTGGAGTGGGGGGAGGGAACACTGAGGAAAGGGAACCCTGTAGTGCAGGAGCAGGGAGGAAGCAGTTCCTGGGTGCATTGAGAAGGGAGTATAAAAGGTGGGCACCATCTTAGTTCAGTGCAGAGAAGTCTGAGCAGAAGTGGCAGGGAGCAGGGGCTCTGCATGAGCTCTGCTCCGGAGGCGGGCCTAGTAACAGAGGCCCAGGCCTGGAAGAGGGAGAAGGAAGGAAGAGGAGGGGAGAAGGCTCCAGGAACGAGGAACGAAGGGATCCCAGGGGTGCGGACGGGCGAGTCGCCACCGCACGCCCGAATCCACCTGCGTGGAGGGGTCAGGCCAAAGGGGGAGACCGGTCCCCGAAACTAGTGGAGGCAGGAAACGACCCTCAGCTAGAAACAGGAGGCTGTGACATTTTATGTGGCGCAGCCCCTCGCTACACCCGCTAGGAAGGCACCACATAGGGTCAGGGAAACTGGCGCCAAGTTTACCAAGAGGAGGCCCGAGGCAGCCGGACAGAAGGGTTGGTAAGAAAGGCCAGACAAAGGACACACAAAGGGGGTCCTGTGAAGCGCTCCAAAGTTATCTGGGAGTTGTCTGAGCCCCTCACCTGGTGAGCACAGTACGACGTGGGCAGCCGTTACCTGCAGACGTGGTCTGGATAATAAGAACTGTGAGTAAAGGCCCTGGACTGCATCACTGACTCCGTGTCGTTACTGCTGCTGCCCTGCACCATCACCCCCATCCTCCGCATACACTGCCCTGAGGCTATACTCCTCCCGTGGGGAGTTATGCTACGCTCTGCTGCACCCACAACACCAGCCTCAGCGGTCTGCCCTGGAGTGGCGGTTCACTCTGACCGCAATCCACGGGTGGCGTAGTCGGACATTTAAACATCAAAACCACATAAATAGTTCCGCCACTGGTTTGACCGCCCTGAGCCACGGAACCGGGTCGCCGCCACGGAGACTACAACCACCAGCATCCACCAAAAAGGGTCTGGCTCCGGGTGTCCCAAGGCCCAGGGGGTGCGTCAGAACATTTTCATCACCTTTCACAATCACCAATGGGACAAGGCAGGGATGTCCTCTGTCCCCTCTCTTATACATCCTAGTGACGGAGCACCTGCTCTCATCAATTCGCCATAACCCCAATATTAGGTGGATTGAGGTGGGAGGCACCGAGTACAAGTGCTCTCTATTTGCTGATGATGTCCTAGTATATATCACTCAATCACATATATCCATCCATGCTGTTATGGCTGAAATAGATCACTTTGTTACATGGTCAAATTTTAAAATCAATGCAGCGAAGTCTGAGGCCCTCGATGTCTCCCTCCCCAAATCCATATAGGATTCCATCCAGTCCAACTTTCCCTTTGCCTGGCCCTCACAGGGTATCAAATACTTAGGAATTCCTATTCATAGAGACCTCTCCCATCTATGTTATCTTAATTTTGGGCCCTTTATTGAACAACTCCATACAGACCACGGTTGGCAAGTTAGAACTGTAAGATTCACTACGTGAACCACTGGTGTTTTGTAGAAAAGCACATGTACACTGTGTTCCAAATTATTATGCAAAAAGTGTTTAGGAGTGATAAGGGAAGAATTTGTTTGTTTGTCAGTTAAACTCATTGATGGTGATGTGTGTCAGGGCTCTTTATATCACTGTAAGCAATTGCAGACACCTGTGCTAATTAGTTTGGCAGGTGTGTCCAATGAAAGGCAAGACTACTTAAGAAGGCTGTCTCACATTATTAAGCAGCCTACATTTTCTGCCAAAATGGGAAAGAAAAAGGATGTGTCGGCTGCTGAGAAGCAACAAATTGTGGAGTGTTTAGGTCAAGGCATGACTACAATCAACATTGTGCAATGATCAGGATGAAGTGTCTTGGCAATCAAGAAGTATGTAGCTGATTTACAGTACACACGTGTGCGTGCTGATAAGGGCAAATTGAGGACTCTTTCCTACAGGCAATTACGTCAGGTTGAAAGAGCAGCGGCAAAAAAGCCTTGTCATAGCAGCAGACAAGTTTTTGAAGCTGCTGGTGCCTCCAACGTCCCCCGAACAACAAGATGCAGGGTCCTTCAGAGGTTTGCAGCTGTGCATACGCCATCCTGTCGACCTCCTCTATCCACTTACACAAGCAGAAACGGCTCCAGTGGGCCAAACATTACATGAAGACTGATTTCAAAACTGTTTTGTTCACGGATGAGTGCCGTGCAGCGCTCGATGGTCCAGATGGATGGAGTGGAGGATGGCTGGTTGATGGACACCCCACGCAAACACGGCTACAGCGCCAACAAGGAGGAGGTGGAGTAATGTTTTGGGCTGGAATCATGGGGAGAGAGATTGTCGGCCCCTTTAGGATCCCTGAAGGCGCTAAAGATGAACTCCATAATGTATGTGGATTTTCTCAAACAGCACTTCCTGCCATGGTTCAAGAAGAAGAACCGTGTATTTCACAGCAAGATCATTTTTTTGCATAATAATGCACCATCTCATGCTGCACATAAAACATCTGCATCTCTGGCTGATATGGGCATAAAAGGGGACAAACTTATGGTGTGACCCCCATGCTCCCCTGACCTCTACCCCATTCAGAACCTTTGGAGCATCATTAAAAGGAGTGTCTATGATGGCGGGAGGCAGTTCACATCTAAGCAACAGCTCTGGGAGGGTATTCTATCCTCATGCAAAACAATTGAAGCAGAAACCATCCAAAACCTGACAAATTCAATGGACGAGAGAGTTCAGAAGCTCCTTTCGAACAAGGGGTCCTATGTGAAAATGTAACATCACCTAGAATAAAGTTTTGAGTTGAAAACTGTTTGATTTCAGTTTCTAACAACCTGCTAATGCTTATAATTTCAAAAATGACCATTTTTTTGGTCTTTATTAAAATGAAAAGGTTGATCGAAAAGTTTGGGGGATCTAAGAGTGTGGCAACCCAGTAGTCATGATTACTTCGAATTCTGACAATATGAGGGTCATGCTGCAGGTAGTGCAGCAAGAAGGCACTTATGTGTCTTGCGCATCTCGATGTCCCAAAATTATTTTCCGGGCTAGATGCAGCTAAAAATTATTATTAATTTTAAATCTGGTGAAGCTTTAGTATAGATGGCCTAATAGGATCAGTGCTGCACACTGCTACAAAGCCCAAATTATTTTCCAGTCAAGATACAGATAAACATGATTAGTAATTTTAAATCTGGTGGAGCTTATTATAGATGGCCTAATAGAATCAGTGCTGCACACTGCTACAAAGCCCAAATTATTTTCCAGCCAAGATACAGATAAACATGATTAGTAATTTGAAAGCTTAAAACGGTTGGTAGGGTGATTTTAACCAATCATCAAGCTTTTACTCTCCCCAGGATGACACAGGGGTAGAAAAGTCGTTTCGGATCCATGATTTGTTCATCTTTATGAACGTGAGTCTGTCTACATTATCAGTGGAGAGCCGCGTGCGCTTATCTGTCAGCACACCACCAGCAGCGCTGAACACACGTTCAGACAGAACGCTGGCTGTGGGGCATGACAAGATCTCCAAGGCGTAAGTGGCTAGCTCCGGCCATTTATCCAGATTGGAAGCCCAAAAAGAGCAAGGGTCCAGTGACACAGTCATGGCTTCAATGTTTACTTGGAGATACTCCTGTACCATCGTCTCTAGGCGTTGACTATGTGTCAGACTTCTTGTCTCCTGTGGCCTTGCAAAGGATGGGCTAAAAAAGTGGTGAAATGATTCCGCAAAATTGATGTTACCAGCAGATACTGTGGTTCTGTTACGGTTTGAGTGCTGAACACTTGACGGTCCCACGGTTGGCAAGTTGGAACTGTGAGATTCACTACGTGCACCACTGGTATTTTGTGGAAAAGCACATGTAAGATTCTGCAACAGTCTCTGCTGATACTCCTGCATGCGTGCATCCCTTTCTATGGCAGGAATAATTTCTGCAAATTTACTTTTGTACCGGGGATGTAACAGTGGGGCAACCCAGTAGTCAGGATTATTTCTAATTCTCACAACTCGAGGGTCATGTTGCAGGTAGTGCAGCAAGAAGGCACTCATGTGTGTTGCGCATCCAGGAGCACCAAGTCCCTGTTGTGTTGGTGGCGAGGTAACAATCATGCTTCCTTCCTCTGTCCTCTCCCCCCAACCTCGCACAACAGAAATGTGATCAAGGTCTCCCTCATCTGATGAGTCTTCCATCAGTTCGTCCTCCACTTCTTCCTGGGCTCCTGCACCTCCTTCCTCACTAGTTTGGCTGCTACCATGCGCCCTGGTAAAACCATCTCCCCCACCCTCACATGCCTGCCGCCTTGGTGCTGCCGACCGTCTGGACCTTGCAGATGTTAGCCCTTCCGCATACAACTCCTCCTCCTCTACTTCCTCCACCTCCTCTTGTGCCACCACCTGACTCCGAATTCTGTTTAACATGTGCTCCAGCATGTAAATCACCGGAATAGTCATGCTGATAATGGCATCGTCAGCACTAAACATCTTCGTCGCCATTTCAAAACTGTGCAGAAGGGTGCATAGGTCCCTGATCTGAGACCACTCCTCCAGCGTGATTTGCCCCACCTCTGGATCTCGTTGGCCCAGGCTGTTCGTCAGAACGTATTGCACCAGGGCTTGTCGGTGCTGCCACAGTCGCTGCAACATGTGCAGAGTTGAATTCCACCGGGTAGGCACATCGCATTTTAGCCGCTGAAGTGGCAGGCCCAACGACTTCTGTAGAGATGTAAGTCGCTGAGCTGCGGGATGCGAACGGCGGAAGTGAGCACACAGCGACCGTGCCCTCTGCAGAAGGCCATCTAGTCTGGGATAGTGGGCTAAAAATTGCTGGACAACCAGGTTCAACACGTGAGCCATACAAGGCACATGTGTGACATTGCCCCGGTGAAGGACGGCACCCAGGTTTGCAGCATTGTCGCACACGGCCTTCCCTGGTTTCAGGTCCAGTGGAGACAACCATTCATGAAATTGGTTCTCCAGAGCTGACCACAGCTCCTCAGCTGTGTGACTCACATTTCCCAGACATTTCAATGTAAAAACCGCCTGATGACGTTGAGCCCTACTGCCAGCATAGTAAGGAGGTGTGCAGGATCCCTTCTGCGCAGTTAGAAAGCTTGTGGCATGACCAGACAGGCTTTGGGTGCAGGTGGAAGACCGAGAGGAGGTTGAGGAGGCAGAAGCAGTGGAGGAACTTTGACATAAAGAGGATTGACGCACAACTCGTGGGGACGGCAAGACTTGGACAGCAGCCCCTTGTCCTGCTGTCACCATAGTTACCCAGTGCCCAGTCAGCGACATGTAACGCCCCTGTCCATGCCTACTCGTCCAAGTGTCTGTGGTGAAATGCACCCTGTCACACACAGAGTTTCTCAAAGAAGCGGTGATGTTGTGTGCGACATGCTGGTGGAGCGCAGGCACACCTTTCTTTGAGAAGTAGTGCCGACTGGGCATCTGGTACTGGGGCACTGCGACGGACATAAGGTCTCGAAAATCCTCTGTGTCCACCAGGCGGAAAGGCAGCATTTCTGTAGCCAAGAGCTTGCAGATGGTGAAATTCAACCTCTTAGCTTTCTCATGGCTAGGAGGAAATGGTCTTTTACTTGTCCACATCTGAGGGACCGAGGGCTGGCTATTGTGCTTAGACGGGGTTGATAAGGGTGTCCCCGGAAAACTGCCGGTCTGTGAGGAAGATGCAGGCGGACATGTTAGGTTGCCTTGATCCAAAGGTGGTGCTATCGATGTCGGACAGCGCTCAACACCAGCTGGTGTTACCACCTCCAAAGAAAATGATGACCTGCCAATCACGCTGGCTGTTGCGGGTAAAGAGGTGGCAGGTCTGCGCCCCAAAACAGGTGTGACTGCTGTACCCCAGTCACAGAGGATGAAGAGGCCGCGGATGCACAAGATATGGCAGACGGTGGTTGGCCCGGCCGGCTAGGCCGCATTGTAGCACACTGAGCTTCCCACTGCAACTTATGCTTCATGTCCATGTGCCGGTTCATGCATGAAGTACTTAAACTATGTATTTTCTGGCCTCTACTTAGCTTTTGCTGACAAATGTTACAGATAACACGAGTTGGGTCATCTTTATCGATCTGAAAAAATGCCCAGGCTATGCAAGGCTTAGCACCCATGCGACCTGAAGAGCCACCACGACTTGTGGTGAGAGGCAGAGTTGTGTTTGAGGATGCAGTTGTTGACGTGCTTCCAGTACTACGTCTCTGTCCAGGAAGGCGCAACCTGACCTCGTCGTCACTAGCATCTTCCTCCACCTCCTCTGCTGACCTCATCTCTTGGCTGACTGTGGGTTGACAGTAAGTGGGATCTCCAACCTCATCATCATCACCCTGTGAGTTATCACACCCGTCGTCCTCAGAGCCAACCTGTTCCTGCCCTGACAAAAAACTAAAGTTGTCGCTCCAATCAGGTATTTGAGTCTTATCATCGTCTTCCTCATTGTCTCCACCAACAGGAGTTACAGTTTGGGAATGAGGGTCTACATTATGGTCAGAACCTTCTGCGTCTGGTCCTGGATCCGACTCATAAAGATTCTGGGCATCAGTGCAGATCATTTCCTCGTCTGGATTCACAGAAGCGCTGGAGTCGACCTCTGATTCCCAGGCTATAGTATGAGTAAACAGCTCTGCAGACTCAACCATCTGTTCTACCTCATACTCAGACGGGCAGCTGGAGATTTGGGAGCTGTGAGGAAGCAAGTGCGATTGGGGTGACACCTTTGAGGACTGGAGTATTTGTGATGTTGAAGTTGATGTGGAGGAGAGCCCACTTAAAGGAGCACTTGATATCCGTTGAAGCACCTGCTGTTTTTGTGCCTCATCTGGAATTTGTAGCGATTGGCGTGACCGTAAGAAAGGGATCTTATCACATTGTCCGCTAAAAGAAGTAGACATTTTAGTTTGGCTGGAAGATGGTCTTTCTTCTGCAGATGTTACTGTTGCTTTAACACCTACCCCACGGACACAACCTTTTTTCCCCTTCCCAACACGCCTATTCCCCTTTCCACCAGCAGCAGGCCTTTTTCCACTCATTTTGGTGGTTAACTAATTCACAACTCTGGAGTTGTTTGCACAAAAAAACAATGGATGGGAACCGAGCAGAGCTGAGTGGCCAAACTGTGGTATTAGGCCAAAACTATTGGCTGGGTTAGATGCAGAAAAAAATTATATTCAATTTGCAACCTGATGGAGGTCAGTATAGATGGACTAATAGAACAAGTCCCACACACAGCTAGAAGCCCAAATATTTTTTCAGAGGTAGATGCAGAAATTTTTTTTATTCAGTTTGCAACCTGATGGAGGTCTGTATAGATGGATTAATAGAACAAGTCCCACACACAGCTACAAGCCCAATATTTTTTCAGAGGTAGATGCAGAAAAAAAATATATTCAGTTTGCAACCTGATGGAGGTCAGTATAGATGGACTAATAGAGAAAGTCCCACACACTGCTAGAAGGTCAAATATTTTTTCAGAGCTAGATGCAGACAAAAAATTATTTTGAATTTGCAACCTGATGGAGGTCAGTATAGGTGGACTAATAGAACAAGTCCCACACACTGCTAGAAGGCCAAATATTTTTTCAGAACTAGATGCAGAAAAAAATTATATTCAGTTTGCAACCTGATGGAGGTCTGTATAGATGGATTAATAGAACAAGTCCCACACACAGCTAGAAGCCCAAATATTTTTTCAGAGGTAGATGCAGATAAAAATTATTTTTAATTTGCAACCTGATGGAGGTCTGTATAGATGGATTAATAGAACAAGTCCCACACAAAGCTAGAAGCCCAAATATTTTTTCAGAGGTAGATGCAGATAAAAATTATTTTTAATTTGCAACCTGATGGAGGTCAGTATAGGTGGACTAATAGAACAAGTCCCACACACTGCTAGAAGGCCAAATATTTTTTCAGAGCTAGATGCAGATAAAAATTATATTCAATTTGCAACGTGATGGAGGTCAGTATAGATGGACTAATAGAACAAGTCCCACACACAGCTAGAAGCCCAAATATTTTTTCAGAGGTACTGTAGATGCAGATAAAAATTATTTTTAATTTGCAACCTGATGGAGGTCAGTATAGATGGACTAATAGAGAAAGTCCCACACACTGCTAGAAGGCCAAATATTTTTTCAGAGCTAGATGCATAAAAAAATTATATTCAGTTTGCAACCTGATGCAGGTCAGTATAGATGGACTAATAGAGAAAGTCCCACACACTGCTAGAAGGCCACATATTTTTTCAGAGGTAGATGCAGAAAAAAATATATTCAGTTTGCAACCTGATGGAGGTCTGTATAGATGGATTAATAGAACAAGTCCCACACACAGCTAGAAGCCCAATATTTTTTCAGAGGTAGATGCAGAAAAAAATATATTCAGTTTGCAACCTGATGGAGGTCAGTATAGATGGACTAATACAACAAGTCCCACACACAGCTAGAAGCCCAATATTTTTTCAGAGGTAGATGCAGAAAAAAATATATTCAGTTTGCAACCTGATGGAGGTCTGTATAGATGGATTAATAGAACAAGTCCCACACACAGCTAGAAGCCCAATATTTTTTCAGAGGTAGATGCAGATAAAAATATATTCAGTTTGCAACCTGATGGAGGTCAGTATAGATGGACTAATACAACAAGTCCTACACACAGCTAGAAGCCCAATATTTTTTTAGAGGTAGATGCAGAAAAAAATATATTCAGTTTGCAACCTGATGGAGGTCTGTATAGATGGATTAATAGAACAAGTCCCACACACAGGTAGAAGCCCAATATTTTTTCAGAGGTAGATGCAGAAAAAAATATATTCAGTTTGCAACCTGATGGAGGTCAGTATAGATGGACTAATACAACAAGTCCCACACACAGCTAGAAGCCCAATATTTTTTCAGAGCTAGATGCAGAAAAAAATTATATTCAATTTGCAACCTGATGGAGGTCAGTATAGATGGACTAATAGAATGATGCTATGCCCAAAAGATTTTACTTCACTAGGTGCAGTAAAAAAATTGGTATTCTATACACAGGTGGTATATCTTGCAACACAGATAGGCTACTCCACTGACTAACACACTCTGCAATAGGCCAAAAAGGATTAGCTTTGCTAGATTCAGCCAAATGCTGTGAAAAAAACTTGCACAGCACTGGCACAGACCTGCCTGGCAAAAACTGATAGGAACTGATGTAACCTAGTCCTGAAAAGGACTCCAATTACAATTAGTCTTTACTCCCACAACCTATCTATTTAAGAGCACAGACCTGCCTGATAAAAGTCGTAGGAAATGCTGTAACCTAGTCCTTAAAAGGACTGCAATCACAACTATTCCCTACTCCCAAGCTATCTGTATATTTGTGCGAAAATTGGCTTGAAATTAACAAGGTATAGCGCACACAGCAACAGCGGTGCCGTCTAACACGCAGCTGCAGCAGTGAGAAAATGGTGGCGACGGGGAAAATGGCTTGGTCTTATAGGGCAAGGACATGTGACATACACTGCCAATGACACATGCCCTTGCTTGTGTTAAAAAAAGCACTTCGCTCCGTGTGTGCGCTGCTGATAGGCTGACAGATTGCACCTCCCCACTGTAAATGCGGGAAAGAGAAAAAAAAAATGGAGATCTTCATTGTTCCTGCAGAGATCCATCCCCTGCCCCTCCCCCCACCCCGCTGTACACTCAAACTGCGTATTAACATTAATTTTCATCATTACTGAGAAAAAATCCAGTTATGATTTTGGTGCACGAACAGTTATCGAACATAACCTCGAACAGCCGAATTTTTCTCAAATTGTTCGTGTTCGCCGACCGGCTCGAACACCGCCCAAAACAGCTCGAATTTGAGATTGGCGAACAGTTCGAGTAGAACAACGCTCATCTCTAGTAGTAAACTGATAAGATTGCTAAGCCTCTCCTTCTGTACTAACCCTGGTTTGGCTGTAGCACAACTGGCTGCAGGAGGAGCCTCCCCCTGCAGTAGATTGGTAAGATTTCTAAGCCTCACCTTTTGTACTAACTGCAGTTTGGCTGTAGTACAGCTGGTTGCAGCAGGAGCCTCTCCCTGTAGTAAATTGGTAAGATTGCTAAGCCTCTCCTTCTGTACCAACCCTGGTTTGGCTTTAGCACAACTGACTGCAGCAGGAACCTCTCCCCTGCAGTAGACTGGTAAGATTGCTAAGCCTCACCTTCTATACTAACTCCGGTTTGGCTGTAGTACAAGTGGCTGCAGCAGGAGCCTCCCCCTGTAGTAAACTGATAAGATTGCTAAGCCTCTCCTTCTGTACTAACCCTGGTTTGGCTGTAGCACAACTGGCTGCAGGAGAAGCCTCCCCCTGTAGTAAATTGGTAAGATTGCTAAGCCTCTCCTTCTGTACCAACCCTGGTTTGGCTGTACCACTACTGGCTGCAGCAGGAACCTCTCCCCTGCAGTAGATTGGTAAGATTGCTAAGCCTCACCTTCTATACTAACTCCAGTCTGGCTGTAGTACAACTGGCTGCAGCAGGAGCCTCCCCCTGTAGTAAACTGATAAGATTGCTAAGCCTCTCCTTCTGTACTAACCCCGGTTTGGCTGTAGCACAACTGGCTGCAGCAGGAGCCTCCCCCCTGCAGTAGATTGGTAAGATTTCTAAGCCTCACCTTCTGTACTTACTGCAGTTTGGCTGTAGGATAACTGGCTGCAGCATGTGCCTCTCCCCTGCAGTAAATTGATAAGATTGCTAAGCCTCACCTTCTGTATTATCCCCAGTTTGGTTCTAAAACAAGTTACTGCAGCAGGAGCCTCCCCTCTGCAGTAAATTGATAAGATTGCTAAGCCTCGCCTTCTGTATTATCCCTGATTTGGCTGTAGCACAACTGGCCGCAGCAGGACCCTCCCCCTGCAGTAGATTGGTAAGTTTGCTAAGCCCCTCCTTCTGTACTAACCCCGGTTTGGCTGTAGCACAACTGGCTGCAGCAGGAGCCTCCCTCCCTGCAGTACATTGGTAAGATTTCTAAGCCTCACCTTCTGTACTAACCCCACTTTGGCTGTAGGATAACTGGCTGCAGAAGGAGCCTCCCCCTGCAGTAGATTAATAATATTGCTTAGCCTCGCCTTCTGTATTATCTCCAGTTTCACTGTAGAACAACTGGCTGCAGCAGTAGCCTCCCCTTGCAGTAGATTGATACGATAGCTAAGCCTCAACTTCTGTACTAACCCTAGTTTGGTTGTAGGCTGTAGCACAACTGGCTGCAGCAGGCGCCTCTCCCCTGCAGTAGACTGATAAAACTGCTAATCTTCGCCTTCTGTACTAACCCCAGTTTGGCAGTAGGACAAGTGGCTGCAGCAGGAGCCTCCCCTCTGCAGTAGATTGAAAAGATTGCTAAGCCTGGCCTTCTGTATTAATTGCAGTTTGGTTGTAGGCTGTAGCACAACTGGCTGCAGCAGGCGCCTCTCCCCTGCAGTAAACTGATAAAATTGCTAAGCCTCGCCTTCTGTACTAACTCCAGTTTGGCTGTAGGATAAGTGGCTGCAGCAGGAGCCTCCCCTCTGCAGTAGATTGAAAAGATTGCTAAGCCTGGCCTTCTGTATTAATTGCAGTTTGGTTGTAGGCTGTAGCACAACTGGCTGCAGCAGGCGCCTCTCCCCTGCAGTAAACTGATAAAATTGCTAAGCCTCGCCTTCTGTACTAACTCCAGTTTGGCTGTAGGATAAGTGGCTGCAGCAGGAGCCTCCCCTCTGCAGTAGATTGATAAGATTGCTAAGCCTGGCCTTTAGGACAAACCCTAGTTTCACAGCTGTTCCCCTTCTGAAATCTTAACTGATTAGCATATAATTAACCCCTATATTCTTTTACTAATTCTCTATAAGACTGTTTCAGGAACATGCAGAACCTGGCTGGCTCAGTGTATCGCCTGTGTACTTTTATGATATATTTGTAGGTATTTCCTTTAAAAGGCTGAGGGATAATGGACAGGAGCCAGTATACTATTGGGAACAGTGTGATTCTTCTTTTTTCATAGGAGAGGAATCTTTTTCCCACCATAAATCACACAGTGATAAGTGCAGGAAGGACAGAATGACTCGAGCGGACAATGGGGGGAATTTTCCATTACCGTTAAACAAAGCAGTGAATCTCTTTCTAAAACAATGATACTGGCTTGAAATAATACGGAGAACTTTCTATCATATCCTCCAATGGTCCATTCACTTCTAAATAAGAAAGACAAATCTCAGACTAAAGCGCGGCGGTACACTATGTGCTCATTTTTGATTTTGCTGTTTCCACGACAACCCTAAAAACTCAACGCTCCATTCCGGAGCTGAAAATGTTAAAGAAAGAGTATCACAAAATCATCAAGCCTCCGAAGGGTCACAAATGAGTAATCTTAATATCCTAAAGCACTCATTTTTTTCCCCAGGGCACCAAAGGCGGAGAACAGGGGTCATTCCAATTTAAAGGGGTTGTCTACTTTACAAAACCTATTTTCATATATGTTAACTGTAGGTTGTTGATTTTCACATAGATTTATAAAAACTAGTTTAAAAAGTCAAACTGTATTCAATCTCAGCTAAATGAGTCTGACTGACAGCTGCAGCTTGTACTGAGCAGAGTGAGATCTCAGCAGCAGGGAGGAGGGACATTGCGGATCTGTCAATCAAGCTATGTGGGCTGAGATTCAACAGCAGCAAGGAGGAGGGATACTGAGCAGCTAGGATTTCAAATAGGATTATGCAGCCATTCTGACAAGGATTATGAAAGCAGGTACACCGGCCTCATCAGGTGTAAATGATATGGTGACAGGTTCTCTGTAAAGGGGTATTCTCATCTTGGATATTTATTGGACTATAGAATTTGAGCCCACAGATATAGGTCCCATCTTTGAATCGTATACTTATCTCGACCTCAGGGCATATGTCACACCACCCAAGTGATGGATGCACATGCGAGGGTCTTTCAATTTCCTTCTATGGGATTTCCGAATATTACTGTGAAGCCCAATTTTTTTTAGATAGATGTCAGTCTTGCATATACCATAGATGTCCAAGTTAAGTTCCAAGTAGATCCTAACAGAACCTCAAAACTTTAATGAGTCTGTCTGGTTTGGGCAAATTTTGTTACTGACCCGAAAGCTTAATGGAAACGTCTATAAAACAACCCACCTCCACTTAAATTCATAGCTGTACAATAATATCATTGTCATGGACCAGTCGATGTATGTTGGAACTGAACTGTAGTCACTACCTGTGCTTTATAATAGTGGTCTATTGACATCACTTGCTAAATAGCGTTTAAAGGGGATCTGTCATCAGGTCAAAGGTGACTCTTATTCTATTCCCCCTGCTCCCCTGAGTACTCTGTTTTTAATTTTCTTACAATCGACCATACGCTTCCTGAGATATGGGCCTTTTTATGTAATGCTAATTTTTACTGTTGTACAAAGGGGGTGTGGCTCACAGAGTAATTATGCAGGGTGGCCCTTTTAGAATCCTGTGAGTCACGCCCCTTTAGTAAATACAAGAAAAATTTGTAGTAACTAAAAAGGCTCATATCTTTGGAACCGTATGGCAGACTTAAAAAAAAACAAAAATCGTAATACTCAGAGGACCGGCAGGAATATAATAAGAGCAGAAACTAGACACTTTTGATCTGGTGACCGATCCCCTTTAACTACATAAAGAGTCCAACTACGTAAATACATCGCAAATAAATAAAAGGCTCAATGACAATTATAAAGCGTGATTACAATGGTAGATTTGGGGTCCAGGCTGTAGTCGAGTACAACTACAAGCTGCCCCAAGCAGGAGAGCTTAGCAAGATTAATAAAGATCCTTTTCCAGGAACACTTGGACATCCAGGATATTATACAACCCGTGACATCGCCCGTGTTTATATTGCCTGTAAAATATTCATGCTGTAATAAAATTTGCCCAGAAGCAACAAGTCACGGTGGAGATGTTTTGGTGCATGTTTATTAAAACTATTTAGCAAAATGAGACTTTTACATACTTAACATTGCGTCCCCAAAAAATAAATATATGAATGGGCTAAATAATGGGATAAAAATGGCTACTTCATTTTAAAGGGGTGCTATGAATTTAGAAAACCAAGTCTGTTTTTTTTTTTATTTCCATTTCCATGGATGGTGTCTGGTATTGCCCCTTATCCCAATTACAGTGGAGAGGGCCAAAGTGCAAGAGAATAAACTTCAACCGAATGGGGCTGAGAAATTGAAGGACCTAGCCTTTGGAGAAAAGGGCTGCTGTTTCTTGATATGTGTCACTTACTGGGCTGCTTGCTGTAGTTTTGATAAAATCACAGTTTTATCAGCAGGAGATTATCACTAGAGGACTAGTAAACCTGCTATGTAGTGCTCCATATTCATGAGCTCTGTATAACTCCGCCCACACCACTATGTACAGTGTACACAGCCAATCAGTGTTGTGGGCGGGGTTATACAGAGCTCAGCATTCAGAGAACTAATAGTGTACACAGAAAGCAGCCTATCAGTGGTGTGGGCGGGGTTATACAGAGCTCAGCATTCAGAGAACTGATAGATCTGCAGAAGATAAACCAGGGATTTTATCAAAACTGCAGCAAGTAGCCCAGTAAGTGACACATCGTTGGAATCAGGGTCTCTGCCCCTACATAATAATGTAGACAGATAGGATAGCAAAAACATGGTGACAGATTCCCTTTAAGTCTGGTTACAGAGAGATCAGCAGTGGAGCATGAGTAGTGGATGCCACGATTCTCTATTTTCCCTTCATTTATGACTCAGTCTCAGGTCTGGGATGTCTAATGTGGCCAGAATTGGCCATAAATGTCAGGTCTCTCATACAATGTGACACCACACAGAAGCTGTCACATGGATTTCCTTTACTACCTAGTCACCTCCAAATATCCCGCCTGTCAGGTCTTCATGTCGTCCTGGACAGAATATTGCAATCCTGAAGGGCAGCTCCAATGTGATAGGAAAATGAAACAGACATGGATGTGTGGTCCGCGCAGCCTCTGGACTCTCCGAGGAACACATGCCAAGACTCACCAGTGACTCCTGACAAAGTCTCCTCCGGGATCTTCTCCACTGAATAAATATCCGTATGCATTTAACTTCTCTACCATTTTATGGTGGCCTTTAGTATATTGCAGAGAGAGTGAATTACATGACACCATTGATTTGAGCATTTCCTGACATTATTTTTAAAGGGCGAGTGAACCACGCGTTTCATATTTTCACATCTACATGAAAACCTTGCATCACCATGAGACATTACAGTCAAAGAAGGAGGCAGAGGTCATGCTCAACGGATCCTTGTGCACCGACTTTCCCAGGCATTCTGCTTCTGGTCAAGGAAAAAATTACTTGAGGGCAAGGAAATGTCTATGATGTCTTAAAGGGATTGTACACTTTATACTAACTAATGTGTTCTCCTCCTTTGTCACTCACTGCACAGTTCTCCTCTTCTCTTGATGGCTGTAGGTAGAGAAACCTGTGACCAGATCTGTCCATTAGTCACATCCAGTTGCAAAACAGTACTTTCAAAAGTTTGGACGCAACTTTTCATGCAATGGTTTTCCTTGCTCTTATTGGAATGTGCACATTGTAGATTCAGACTGGAGGCAGCAAAACGATAAAGGAACGAAAATGGAAACGGAGTAAAAAAAAACGTATGTGTGAAGCGTGAAGAGGGAAGTGTGATGGGGATTTAGTCCAAATTTAAAGCAAACTTACCAAGTATGGCGACCACAACATTCTAGAATGACATGTGGCACAAGAACAATTTTATAGGAAGCTGAATGAGTTATCAATAAGAATAAACCTAAAGGAGATGTCGAAGAATAGATAAACCTTCTTTCAAAAACAGCGCCACATCTGCTTGCAGGTTGTGTGTGGGAACGCAACGTAGTCGTAGTGACTTTCAATAGAGCTACATTTATCAATCACCCAGAACACTAAATCTATTTGCCTAATTTTGTACCATATGTGGCAACACAGCCCTATATATACAGTATATATAGCATACTGTGGAGCTGTGTGTGATACAACACTTTTCCTCTTACCTGCATTAGCTTTTTCAGCAATTTGTCCCGCAACAGTAGCTCTTCTGTGGGATCGGACCAGAGGGACTAGCCTTCACTGCCCAAATGCACACACACCGGAGAGCCTTGTATGTCCGTTTGGAGAAGCTCTGACCCAGTCATCTCGTCATCACATATTGGCTATTGTCAAAGTCGCTGAAATCCTAAGGCTTGCCCATTTTTCCTGCTTTCACATAAATTTCAAGAACTGGTTCTTCACCTAATTCCTAATATACCCGGTCCCTGGACACATGCTATTGTCACACTCAGGCTTGGACTGGCCCACGGGAGAACAGGAGAATCCTCTGGTGGGCCACTGTAGCACCCCGAGGGCTCGGCTGCTACAGGGGTATTGCACCTCGAACCAGAGGTGTGGTATTCCACTCCCGGGTAAGGATGGAGTGTGGACTAGAACTCAGTTAGCTGCATGCACCACATACATCCCATTTCCGGGGGACAGATCAACGGTACTCCCACAAGATAGATGTGCAGGTACGACAGCGTCTGTCCCTGGCTGGAGTGGGAGGGGGGGAGGAATATCCCAGTGGTGCAGGAGCAGAGAGGGGAGGGACTCTGGGCATAGGAAGGAGCCCATTGGTGGCTAGTCACCTGGGCTCGGGTGTCAGAGGGAGTATAAAAGGTGGGCACCATCTTAGGAGTTCAGTTCAGTGCAGTCAGACAGAAGAAGAGGAGAAGAGTAGTGACAGGGAGCAGCAGCCCTGTCTGGGTGCTGCTCCTGAAGGGAGCAAGAGAGAGAAAGACAAGAGGAAAGGAACAAGGAACAAGGAAGGAATGGAACCTGGAGAAAGGCCCAGAGACATGAAGGAAGAGGGAACCCGAACACGCTAGGAGTCAGCGGGTGAAGGGTTGGCAGATCAGGGTACCGGATCCCGAACTGGTGGAGGCCACTTATCCTCAGCCAGGAACCGGAGGTCGTGGCCACGTCTTGGCGCGACCACTCACTACACTCACCACGAAGGCACGCCACATAGGGTCAGGGAAACCGGAGATAGGTTTCGCCACCAGAAGGCCCGAGGAAGCTGGACATGGGTGGGTCCCTAGTGGGGACGGCCAGAGAAAGGAACGGAGAAAGGAGTTCAAGGTCACACTCTGGAACTGCCTGGGGGTTGGTCGAGCCCCGTACCTGGTGGACGCAGCACTGCTCGGGTTGTCATCACCTGCAGGACTGACACTGATAACATCTGTGAGTAAAGCATTGAAAACTGCAATCAGTCTCTGTGTTCCATCGCACTACCAGCACTAAAGGTACCGGGACGCCCTTTCTATCACTCCCTTCACCCGCACCAGCTGCCCTGAGGCCATACCTCTCCCGTTGGGGGTTATACCACCATTGCTGCACACATACCACCGGCCTCAGCGGACTGTTCTGCAGCGGCGGCCTTGCGACCGCAAATCAACGGGTGGCGTAGTCGACACTTAAACAACATCTACAAAGACTGCCACACACTTAGTTTGACCACCCTGGGCACGGACCGGGTCCCCGCCACTCGGAGACTACTACCCCCATCGGATCCGGCTCCGGGTATTCCCCCGCGCACACGTGCGCCGCACTACAGCACTGGCCCAGGGGGCGCGTCAACTTCACCCTCCTATATCAGCACAACATACTTGAATCACTATGTACAAACAATGGCGGCATGTTATTCATGTAACAATCTACCCTGTTGTTATATACATTTGTGATTGAGGATAATGTCAAATTTGCATGTAGCTGAAAAGTGGGGCCCTGGAGTTGGTTACTGGTGGGCCCTTGGCACCCCGTTCCGACACTGATCACAAATCAGTCAATTCACATACCAATAGTTTAGTTTAAAAGGGTTTTCAGTTTGTGCAATTTGTTTTTTTTAAACAAACTGTTCTTTAGGGTATGTGCACACGATGCAGAAATGAAGCAGAAAATTTCTGCATCATTTCTGCATCTCCCTGGCAGAAAAAACGCATGCAGATTGTGCATGCGTTTTTCCTGCAGAATACATGCGGATCCACATGCAGATTCACATGCGTTTCCGCATGCAGATTGACAAGCGCTTTCCAGGCGATTTTAGCATCACCTGGAAAGTGCTTGATAACTAGGTCACACTATATAAATCCATGCAAACAGCATGGATTTATACAGTGTGAACCGAGAGAGTGTATATACTTACCTCCGATGGCCCGCGCTGTCCTGCTCACTCCGTTCTCCCGGCTGCCGGCAACTTTGAATTGAAAGACCTGCCGACGTCAGCGTCACGTGACCCGTCACATGACTCTGACGTCACCGCAGGTCCTACAACTCACTGCAAGTGCCGGGAACCAAGCGGGAGCGCTGCGCGGGCCGACAGAAGGTAAGAATACATTTATTTTTTATTTTATTCTTCTTTTTACAGCTTTTTTAATGGTACCTGGGTGTGGATGAGACTCTCCTCTCCTCCACACCCGGGTACCATCCGCACATTAGAACGCACCAATTACGCAAGTACAAATGCTGTCTTGCGGAATTGGCGCGTTCTAATGCAAGTCAATGGCGGCGAAATCGCCGCGTTTCCGCAAAATTAATTGACATGCTGCGGATTTTTGACCGCAGCGTTAACGCTGCGGAAAAATCCGCATCATGGGCACAGCACATGCGGATTTCCATTGGGGAACATTGCTGCCCTTCTACCATGCGTTTTTCATGCGTTTCCGCGGCGTTTACGCAACTGCAAAAACGCCGCGGAAACGCATGAAATACGCATCGTGTGAACACAGCCTTACTCACCCTTCCCGGGTCCAGCACAGAGTCTCTGCTGCTGCCACTGGTGTCTGTAATTGTCTGCAGCGCTGACATCCCATTGACAGCGCTGCAGACAATAGCCAAACTCAGCGGCTCTGCCCGAATTGATGGCACAAGCTGCTTAGTACCGCTGAGCTCACTGATTGGTTGCAGTGCTGCTGGAGTGATGTCAGTGTGGCAAACAATAACAGACACCAGGAGCAGTGGCAAAAAACTCATTGCTGGACCCAGGGAGGGTGAGCAAGGCAGATGTTGTTTTCAACAACAACCTAGGCAGTAGTGTGCACTGTGACCAAGAACAGATGTGCCAGGAGCGGACCCAGACAGAAGAGGCTCCTGTGCAAGAACAAAATATGAGCCCTTTGCGTCTAATATCTCATCATAATGCACAATTGCACCTGTTTTGGGGGTGATAGTGGCCCCCTTACATCTTGGGCCCCTGTGTGACTGCACAGGCTGCACCAACACTGTTTGTAACTAATATATTAATATATGTATATTAACTTTAAAGGAAGTGTCTATGGAATGGCTTTCCCCCAGGTACTTAAAGTCCAAAATTAGAAAAACATGGCTGCTGTCGTCCAAAAGCAGCTCCATTCCCATCTTTGGATTATGTCTGATGTTGCAAGCCAAGCTCTCTTCGAGACTGAATGGGGCCTGGCTGCAATATCACTTACATTTTTGCAATTCTGGGCATCTTTAACCCCTTCACTACCCCAAGTTGCAAAAGATATAAGGCCCTAAATTACTCTAGGATCTACCTAGAAAGTCAGGTATAAGGAAGCAGAATGGGGGGACACTTCATCATCTCTGTCTTGGGCACCAGTAAATTTGCAACCCTCTCCTTAAAATATTCTGCAGGTGTACTGCCCCTTTAAATGACTAAATCAGACTTTTTTTTTTATTGTATCTGTATTTTGGAGCCTCAATTGTCTCATTAAGTTCCTACTTTCTTTCAATGTAACAATTTTGGACACAGAAATACTTATAAGAGGGACAGAGAAGAACTGAGCGCTGTTAATGTGCCGTGCAGACAAGACTCGACACAAGCTCAGCTTTAATTGCTTTCCAATCCCGACCATGTTGCTTTTTTTTTACTTTTCTTTCTCGTTTTTTTTTTTTCTGAAGGACCCAATTTGCCTGATGGTTTTGTTTGAAGTTTTGCAGGTCTTTCACTTATTTTATTCACAACGTGTTCTGGTAAAAAGAAACATAACTGGGATGTCATTAATTTGTTCTCTAGTGATTTTCTCAAAGAATTCTGGAATCACTGTCATAGCGCCATCTGGTCCCAATGTGCATAAACTGCTTATGCTCAAGGATTAACAAAGGGGAGAGAAATGGTATTTTTGGGTGTTTTGTTACATTTACGTCTTGTTGGCTGTGGATTTATTCAGGATTAATACGAGGTTCTGCATAATATTTCTGTAGAACAAGTCATTACGGAAAAAGGGCTTTTGAAAAACAAAAATGTTTGATTTAAAGGAACAGCAAAGCTGGAAATGAACGATTAAATAAAACGAGAAATATAGTCGCTCCGCTGTTTATTAGTCTGCAGCATTTTTTACATGATCCTGAAACAGTCAGTCTTGTAGAAATACTGCAGAAAACAAAGGGGTTAATCACTTTAGTAATGGTCAGCTGACAACATGCCCTTTATGTTAGTTATCTTTAGTCCTACTGGACACAGGGAAGAGGGGGAGGCTCCTGCTGCAGCAAATAGTCTTTCAGCTAAAGCCGCGCCTATTAGCTTTCTTTTGTACTACTGGAGATGACGCACCCCTGGGCCTGTGTCGCGCAGCGTTGCGCACGCGGGAGCTTACCCGGAGCCGGATCTGTTGAGGGTTGTAGTCTCGTGGCGGTGACCCGGTCCGTGCCCAGGGAGTCAGACTAAGTGGCGCTGTATTAGTGGTAGATGTTGTACGACTACGCCACCCGTTGAATGCAGCGAAGGAGCTGCCGCTGCAGGGCAGACCGCTGAGGCCGGTGGTAGGATTGTGCAGCGTGGATGGTATAACCCCCAACGGGAGGGGTATGGCCTCAGGGCAGCCGACGTGGATGATGGGGGTAGCAGGAACCACTCAGAGACGATGCGGTGTAGTTCAGGGTCTTTACTGGTGACAAAGATAGACCCTCCCGGAGTACTGGCTAGCGGTTGGGGCCTGGTCAGTCCTTGAGCAGATGGGATCTCCCCTGGCCAGGCGGAGTTGTAGGCCTCCCAAACTAACGATACTCTTCTGGCTACCTTGCTAGAAGCGAGTATAAGTAGCCCACGTCCCTTAGTGTACCGTGTGGTGCTCACCCGTATGGCCGGTGACTCGGGGCCTTCTAGTAGCTTCCGCTCCACGACGGCGGTGCTGGTCCCATGCGTGTGACCGTGCCTTCGGGTTTCTTGGCCAGAGGACCTGAAATCCCCTGCCTGACGGATTCTGCTGCTGGGTAGGAGTTAGTCCCCACAGCCTCGGACTCCGGGTCCGGTAAGAAATCTTCTCAGTCAGGGCGAGCTCTGCAGCTGCCAGCCCCTGACTCTTTGTAACACTGCTCCCACAGAGCTCCTGTTGTTTCTTCCTATGCTGCTTCTCTTCTCTACTTCTGGCATGGCCCAGGAGCTGGGCCCAGCCGGAGCCACAGCTCCCTGTCAGCCCTCCTGGCTGAACTCTCCCTCTCAACTCTCTAACCCTGCCTCAGCCCCAGGTTTATACAGGGGAAGTTCTTCCCCTCCCAGGACTGGGCAAGAGGTGTGGCATGCATAGGATCCCTGACCAAGAGACCTCCCACCTGCTCTCAGACATAACATTGCCGTTACTGTGGAAACCAGACCCCTGGGGTGCCACATTCCCCCCTAGTGAAATTTAGTACTCTGGGACTAAACATATTTTTAGAAAAACATAACAAGGTATAAACAATAATAATACAATAAGAAAAACACATAAAGATGGTTACGGCATGTCCGCAACCGGGTGCAGTCTTTGAAGAAAAGCAAGGTGTCCATTTCACCAAAACAGGGAGACGTAACCAGGTAGGGGTCTGTCCTGCCCCGAGTCCTTAACAGTCTTTTAGTCCATTCCTGGGTTACGCTCCAACCAATTGTACAAGGATTCCCGGTAAATCCACCTAGGACTCCTATAAATAACTAGAAACACATAATTATTTACAGGATATGGCCGCTCTCAGTCCTCGGCCAGTGGGGATAAGGAATGGCTGCTCACAGTCCTCAGCCTGGTTTAAGATAGGGGCACATGGGGAACAATTCACTAATCCCAACGGGGACCATATTTTAATTAGCAGCAGTCCTTGTACCCTTACGGGTAACTATTTACAGCTCTTTATTCACGCTACTTCCCTTCAGTAGCTATGTCCTCTTTGTGCTCCCTCCTGAGGGTAGTCCTCAGACCCGTCCGGGTCCTCTTGGCTTTCCTCGTATTGGTAGTACTGCAGCTCCTCCTCGGTTAGCTGGGTTAGTATCTCTGCGACAGTCCTCCTCCCAGGTGGCCAGGACTTTACCTCCCTTTGGGCTGCCCCGGTTAATTGGGCCACCAGGATGCTCACTTTTTGCTCCTCTGTGAGGGGGTACACCTGGAAGAGGCTATCCAGCTTTTCTCTAAAGTCATGCAGGGTATGTGACTCCCCTGAGTACTGGGGTAGCCAGGCTGCCCCCGGGATATAGGGCATGGTGAAAGGCATGACCGCAACAGCGGTGGCGCTGGCGGGGGTTGAAGCGGTGAAGCTCTCCTCCGTATCCGACATCCTTCTCCCCCCTAGTGGACCGTGGCCTACCTTGCGATGATCCTCTTCCGTAGGCCGCGGCTCCGCAGTGGATCGTCAGGGTTGAGGACCTTCCGTCGCGCTCCTGTGACGTCGGCGTCTGCTGGTCTCCTTCCAGGACCTTACGCAACGTCCGGACGTGAGGCGGGGCTTCAGTTCTCGCGCGCTTTTGGAGTCCACGCCCCTCTTCTTCCCGCGCAGCGTCCTCAAGATGGCGTCCAATGGCGGGAAAACTCCACGTATGGCGGGAAGAAGGCTGAAGATGGCGCCGGATGGCGGGAAAACTCCACCGATGGCGGGAAGGAAGCGGAAGATGGCGCCGGATGGCGGGAATCTTCACCACAGGTAAGTTTGAACAGTCTTTTTCAGGCACGCAGTACCCGGTGGTTGCGGGCACGAGATCCTGCCGACTACGCCAAAAGTTGACGCACCCCTGGGCCTGTGTCGCGCAGCGTTGCGCACGCGGGAGCTTACCCGGAGCCGGATCTGTTGAGGGTTGTAGTCTCGTGGCGGTGACCCGGTCCGTGCCCAGTGAGTCAGACTAAGTGGCGCTGTATTAGTGGTAGATGTTGTACGACTACGCCACCCGTTGAATGCAGCGAAGGAGCTGCCGCTGCAGGGCAGACCGCTGAGGCCGGTGGTAGGATTGTGCAGCGTGGATGGTATAACCCCCAACGGGAGGGGTATGGCCTCAGGGCAGCCGACGTGGATGATGGGGGTAGCAGGAACCACTCAGAGACGATGCGGTGTAGTTCAGGGTCTTTACTGGTGACAAAGATAGACCCTCCCAGAGTACTGGCTAGCGGTTGGGGCCTGGTCAGTCCTTGAGCAGATGGGATCTCCCCTGGCCAGGCGGAGTTGTAGGCCTCCCAAACTAACGATACTCTTCTGGCTACCTTGCTAGAAGCAAGTATAAGTAGCCCACGTCCCTTAGTGTACCGTGTGGTGCTCACCCGTATGGCCGGTGACTCGGGGCCTTCTAGTAGCTTCCGCTCCACGACGGCGGTGCTGGTCCCATGCGTGTGACCGTGCCTTCGGGTTTCTTGGCCAGAGGACCTGAAATCCCCTGCCTGACGGATTCTGCTGCTGGGTAGGAGTTAGTCCCCACAGCCTCGGACTCCGGGTCCGGTAAGAAATCTTCTCAGTCAGGGCGAGCTCTGCAGCTGCCAGCCCCTGACTCTTTGTAACACTGCTCCCACAGAGCTCCTGTTGTTTCTTCCTATGCTGCTTCTCTTCTCTACTTCTGGCATGGCCCAGGAGCTGGGCCCAGCCGGAGCCACAGCTCCCTGTCAGCCCTCCTGGCTGAACTCTCCCTCTCAACTCTCTAACCCTGCCTCAGCCCCAGGTTTATACAGGGGAAGTTCTTCCCCTCCCAGGACTGGGCAGGAGGTGTGGCATGCATAGGATCCCTGACCAAGAGACCTCCCACCTGCTCTCAGACATAACATTGCCGTTACTGTGGAAACCAGACCCCTGGGGTGCCACAGAGACAGCAAATAGTCTTTCAGCTAAAGCAACATTCCATAACTCACCTTTATCCTGTCCAATTGGATACAGGGAAAAGGGGGGAGGCTCCTGCTGCAGCCAATTGTCTTTCAGCTAAAGCCGCACCCCTTAGATTAACTTTATTTTGTCCTACTGGAGACAAGGAAGAGGTGGGAGGCTCCTGCTGCAGCCAGTTGTCAATCAGCTAAAGCCACTCCCCTTAGCTTAGATTCTTTTTGTCCAATTGGAGACAGAGAAGAGGGAGAGGCTCCTGCTGCAGCCAATTCTTTCAGCCCTTTCCGTCACATCCCTCAGTTTAGCTACCTTTTGTCTCCCTGGTGACAAGGAAGAGGGGGGAGGCTTCTGCTCTAGACAATAGTCTTTCAGTAAAAGCCACATCCCTTAACTTGGCTTCTTTTTGTTCAACTGGAGACAGGGAATAGGGAGAGGCTCCTGCTGCAGCCAATTGTTTCAGCTAAAGCCGCACCCATTAGCTTCCTTTTGTCCTACTGGAGACAGGGAATAAGAGGGTGTCTCCTGCTGCAGCGAATCGTCCTTCAGCTAAAGCAACATTTCTTAGCTTACCTTTATTTTGTTCTATTGGATACAGGGAAGAGGGGAGAGGCTCCTGCTGCAGCCAATTCTTTCAGCTAAAGCCGCACCCCTCAGCTTAGCTTCCCTTTGTCCTATTGGATACAGGGAAAAGGGGGAGAGGCTCCTGCTGCAGCCAATTGTCTTTCAGCTAAAGCCGCACCCCTTAGATTAACTTTATTTTGTTCTACTGGAGACAAGGAAGAGGTGGGAGGCTCCTGCTGCAGCCAGTTGTCAATCAGCTAAAGCCACTCCCCTTAGCTTAGATTCTTTTTGTCCAATTGGAGACAGAGAAGAGGGAGAGGCTCCTGCTGCAGCCAATTCTTTCAGCCCTTTCCGTCACATCCCTCAGTTTAGCTACCTTTTGTCTCCCTGGTGACAAGGAAGAGGGGGGAGGCTTCTGCTCTAGACAATAGTCTTTCAGTAAAAGCCACATCCCTTAACTTGGCTTCTTTTTGTTCAACTGGAGACAGAGAATAGGGAGAGGCTCCTGCTGCAGCCAATTATTTCAGCTAAAGCCGCACCCATTAGCTTCCTTTTGTCTTACTGGAGACAGGGAATAAGAGGGTGTCTCCTGCTGCAGCGAATCGTCCTTCAGCTAAAGCAACATTTCTTAGCTTACCTTTATTTTGTTCTATTGGATACAGGGAAGAGGGGAGAGGCTCCTGCTGCAGCCAATTCTTTCAGCTAAAGCCGCACCCCTCAGCTTAGCTTCCTTTTGTCCTATTGGATACAAGGAAAAGGGGGAGAGGCTCCTGCTGCAGCCAATTGTCTTTCATCTAAAGCCGCACCCCTTAGTTTAACTTTATTTTGTCCTACTGGAGACAAGGAAGAGGTGGGAGGCTCCTGCTGCAGCCAGTTGTCAATCAGCTAAAGCCACTCCCCTTAGCTTAGCTTCTTTTTGGTCAATTGGAGACAGAGAAGAGGGAGAGGCTCCTGCTGCAGCCAATTCTTTCAGCCCTTTCAGTCACATCCCTCAGTTTAGCTTCCTTTTGTCTCCCTGGTGACAAGGAAGAGGGGGGAGGCTTCTGCTCTAGCCAATAGTCGTTCAGTAAAAGCCACATCCCTTAACTTGGCTTCTTTTTGTTCAAGTGGAGACAGGGAATAGGGAGAGGCTCCTGCTGCAGCCAATTGTTTCAGCTAAAGCCGCACCCATTAGCTTCCTTTTGTCCTACTGGAGACAGGGAATAAGAGGGTGTCTCCTGCTGCAGCGAATCGTCCTTCAGCTAAAGCAACATTCCTTAGCTTACCTTTATTTTGTTCTATTGGATACAGGGAAGAGGGGAGAGGCTCCTGCTGCAGCCAATTCTTTCAGCAACTCCGCACCCCTCAGATTAGCTTCCTTTTGTCTCACTGGAGTCAGAGAAGAGGGGAGAGGCTCCTGCTGCAGCCAATTATCTTTCAGTCACACATAGGACAGCAAAAAGGGTGTAATGACTGATCTCACACAGAAACGATTTCTTTATAAATGTATTTGTTTAAGTCGTAACTGACTAAATAGGATCAAATAACATGGGTAAATTAATTGAAGAACTGCTTTAATGTAATGTAATTTTTTTGCACGTTTTCTTGAAATGGTCTCTATGTGTTGGGGATTTCAATTTTTGACTGAGGTAGAAAAATGGCCTTTACTAGTAGGATATTAGAAACACATCCATTTTTTTCATAGAAACACAGCCACTCTTGTCGAAGGTCTGTGTCCTGTAATTCAGTTCAGCCCCATTGGGATGAGTTGCAATTCCAGACACAGACTATAGGCAAGAATGGCGCTGCATATACCCAAACAAACTATCTCTAGTTACACTCCTGGACAATATCTTTAAAGCACATAGACCCCAAAGCAAAGACTATAGAATCTACCACTTACAATGTCATATGCTGTTTTATACTGTATGATGGAGTTTTGCCCCAACTTGTTCACATGATGATGTCAGAAAATGACATCATTGTGTTGTTACCATAATACCTATGGGACTGCTTCTATGTTATATGAGCTCCCCTCAGGAATGGCGACCAGGGTGCAATTGTAGCCCATCAGCCCATTTGTTATGACACTGCCATATTTTGGGCTTTTCTGTAGTACAACCCCTGGCAAAAATTATGGAATCACCGGGCTCGGAGGATGTTCATTCAGTTGTTTAATGTTGTTAAAAAAAAGTAGATCACAGACATGGCACAAAACTAAAGTCATTTCAAATGGCAACTTTAGGGCTTTAAGAAACACTAAAAGAAATCAAGAAATCAAGATTAAAAATGTGGTACTCAGTAAGGGTAATTTTTTTCAGAACAAGCAGAGGGAGAAAATTATGGAATCACTCAATTCTGAGGAAAAAATTATGGAATCACCCTGTAAATTTTCATTTTCAAAACTAACACCTGCATCAAATTAGATCTGCTCGTTAGTTTGCATCTAAAAAGGAGCGATCACACCTTGGAGAGCTGTTGCACCAAGTGGACTGACATGAATCATGGCTCCAACACAAGAGATGTCAATTGAAACAAAGGAGAGGATTATCAAACTCTTAAAAGAAGGTAAATCATCACGCAATGTTGCAAAAGATGTTGATTGTTCACAGTCAGCTGTGTCTGAAATCTGGACCAAATACAAACAACATGGGAAGGTTGTTAAAGGCAAACATACTGGTAGACCAAGGAAGACATCAAAGCGTCAAGACCGGAAACCTAAAGCAGTATGTCTCCAAAACAGGAAATGCACAAGAAAACAAATGAAGAACGAATGGGAGGAAACTGGAGTCAATGTCTGTAACCAAACTGTAAGAAACCGCCTAAAGGAAATGGGATTTACATACAGAAAAGCTAAACATAAGCCATCATTAACACCTAAACAGAAAAAAACAAGGTTACAATGGGCTAAGGAAAAGCAATCGTGGACTGTGGATGACTGGATAAAAGTCATATTCAGTGATGAATCACGAATCTGCATTGGGCAAGGTGACGATGCTGGAACTTTTGTTTGGTGCCTTTCCAATGAGATTTATAAAGATGACTGCATGAAGAGAACATGCACATTTCCACAATCATTGATGATATGGGGCTGCATGTCAGGTAAAGGCACTGGGGAGATGGCTGTCATTACATCTTCAATAAATGCCCAAGTTTACATTGATATTTTGGACAGTTTTCTTATCCCATCAATTGAAAGGATGTTTGGGGATGATGACATAATTTTTCAAGATGATAATGCATTCTGCCATAGAGCAAAAACTGTGAAAACATTCCACATAAGGTCTATATCATGGCCTGCAAATAGTCCGGATCTCAATCCAATTGAAAATCTTTGGTGGAAGTTGAAGAAAATGGTCCATGACAAGGCTCCAACCTGCAAAGCTGATCTGCCAAGAGCAATCAGAGAAAGTTGGAGCCAGATTGATGAAGAGTACTGTTTGTCACTCATTAAGTCCATGCCTCAGAGACTGAAAGCTGTTATTAAAGCCAGAGGTGGTGCAACAAAATACTAATGATGTATTGGAGTGTTCTTTTGTGTGTTTGTTTTTCATGATTCCATAATTTTTTCCTCAAAATTGAGTGATTCCATAATTTTTTCCCTCTGCTTGGTCTGAAAAAAATTACCCTTACTGAGTACCACATTTTTTATCTTGATTTCTTTTAGTGTTTCTTAAAGCCCTAAAGTTGCCATTTGAAATGACTTTAGTTTTGTGCCATGTCTATGATCTGATTTTTTTCAACAACATTAAACAACTGAATGAACATCCTCTGAGCCCGGTGATTCCATAATTTTTGCCAGGGGTTGTAACATACGGATGCGAAACTTGGACAATAAAGTAACAAGACAGAAAAAGAATTGACGCCTTCAAAATGTGGTGCTGGAAAAAGCTGTTATCAATACCATGGATGGCAAGAAGAACAAAAAAATCTATTTTGGAGTAAACCAAGCCAGACATGTAACTTGAAGCAAGGATCGCCAAGCTATGACTTTCCTACTTTGGACACATCATACGAAGAAAGCAATCACTGGAGGAGGACATCATGGTCGGAAGAATAGAAGGAAGACCAGCAACCCGATGGTTTGATACTATCAAGATAACAATGGAGAAGACCCTGGTGGACCTATCTAGGCTTGCACAAGATCGATCTTCCTACAAATTATTAATCCATCAAGTCGCCATGGCTCAAGATCGAACAGAAGGCCATTAAGTAAATGCAAAATAATCCCTAATGGTCAAATTTCTAGTGTTCGGGTATGTACACATTACATATTCCGCTCTGAAACCAGCCTGACAAAGCACTCAGAAAATGCTCAAAAAATGAACATATTCATGTCGACTTGCCATTTATATGTTCAGACTTTTAAGCATTTTTTAATTGTTACAGGTTTCCAAAGATGCCAAGTGGTTAAAATAAGTGAGTGGACCATTTCTACAGGCGTTTTATGTTCTAAAGACTCTCAACACTTTAACACTTTATAATAGAAGCCAATTGGACAGGTTAAAAGACGCCCGGGTGTCCCTTTGAATGTTTCGCCAGCATTTTTGGTTCAAAAAACGCTAGCAGTTTCTCAATTATTGAAAGAAGTTAAAAAAAGTCTGAAAAATGGCACAAAAAAGCTGGAAAAATGCTCCTCCAAAAAAACAAAGTTGATCAAAAATGTCGATAAATTGCTCAGGAAATTACCAAAAATAAGCTAAAAAAAGGCTTAAAAAATGACGCTTTTCCTGAAATGTCTTCTTTTTCAGAAACTTGAAAAAAATATTGTGTGCACATATCCTAAGAGGAAAGAACAGCCATATTCTAATATCTGGGGAAAAAGATGAACAGATCTATATGGGTGAAATGTATGTGATGAGCAATGCACACTCATTTCACCCATCACTGACTCTAGTTACTCTGAATTCTTGACGGCTCCTATCACCTTCCCCTAGAAACCAGTTATATACATATTACAGAGTGCGTAATATTATATTAATGCAGGACAGTTCCTAATAATGGATGGTGTATTTATAAAGGAAAATACCCCTATGGTCTCATGTAGGTGAGGATGGATAGATAGATAGATAGATAGATAGATAGATAGATAGATAGATAGATAGATAGATAGATCCATATTCCCCTTTATCCGCAAAGGGGATTTCTTAATTAAACAACCCCTTTAAATAGTCATTATAATTTCAAAGATCTTTGCATTAATCAATAGTACAAGTGAATATAAGAAACTTTATGATATGTCTTATTAGAGAAATATACTTTTTTTCTCCACTTATAAGACACTTCTTCATTCACTCTTAAAAACTGTTAAAATCTATCTTGTTCAAAACAAGATGAACTACCCGTTCACTGAGGGATCAGATTACAGCTACCAATTGACTCCCGGGTAGACAGATAGATGCTGCTTTCTAGTAAGTGTTTATTTCACCCCATAGATGTATTCACAGTTACAATGCTCTGTACTGCTATGTAATATCCTCCATGCTCCTGCTGCTTCTGTCTCTGTGCTACGTAGAGGTAGGAAAACAGAAATTTGTCCTGTCTCTGTGTGTGCTGTGTATGGGATACATCACAGCAGCCGGTCTCCACACACTAGCTCAGGGACAACTGAAAATTAGAGATGGGCCCTACAGAGTGGAAAATGGTGAAAATTGTAGTATACAAGTTCTATAATGGCCAGAAACAGTGTTATTTTGCATGTATACGCACATGATTATTCTGAAAAGTCACCAGAAAGCTACACTTTTAAGTTGAGATGCTTTTTAATAAGTCATCAGTCAATTTATGTAGAAAATATATTCATGAAATCTTGTCCTTTGCTGATCCTTTATAAATTTGGGTACACCTGGCCAGGAGTAAACTGCATTAGGGAGAATACATGTGATTACCTGAAGATGCCTCTTCTTGCAAACCTTCTAATGCTATTTTACAATAAAAGCAATCCTTTATACGTCCTGTGTTCATTGACTTTATTCCATGTTACTTGATACGGCAGTGTCAGCTGCGGCCATTCAGTCATTGTACTCATGTAATAGGAGCCTTTATTTCTCAGAGGGATGCTCCTAATATTATCACCAACCTTGGGCTGTATTCATATGTAATAAACTGGTCTATGAAAAGAATAAGAATGTGAGCTTTTAGTAGAACTTAACACCATTTAAAGGGAATCTGTCAGCGGGATTTCACCCCCCCTCGGTGTTTATATGCACATGTAGACCTTTCAAAGACAACTCCAGCAATACATCTCCATGTCCAGTCCATTCCTCTGTTTCTGAGAAATCAGCATTTTAATTGATATACAAATGAGACTAAAGAGCTATGGTAGATCTGAAACCTCTGTCACTCCAGCTCTATTCCCCGCCTCCTCCTGCTTCACTGACAGCTTCTATACCGTGTGACTTCGGGCAAAGGAGCAGTCCAGTCAAGCAGGAAGAGGGAATAGAGCTGGAGTGAAACAGGTTTCAGATCTACCATAGCACTTCAGCCTCATTTGCATATCAATTCAAGCACTGATTTCTCAGTAACTTAGGAATGGACTGACCATGTAAAGGTATTGCTGGACTTGCGTTTGAAAGCCTTAAATGTCCATATAAATAGTTTGGGGTGTTGTTGGTATTTGTATTATTGATTATACACTTTATTGTTTGCTTCTGTGAACTATTGGCACAACTCGGTCAACAGTTGTAATATCGTTCACTAAATTCTCATAAGTTCATTAAAAAGTAAAATGTATTTTCTTTTCTTATTCTTATGATATAAGGGACTTTAGGGAACTTGTTCCGTGTCTTTATTCCTTAGGTTGTGTTCATACTGAGCTATTTTTGCTCAGTTTTCAGAGCAAAACTCTCCAACTCTCCTATCAAAAGTTGAGTTTTTTGACCTCCTTGTGGTCTTTTGAGAGTTTGCATATGTGCACATGAATTTTAGACATGCGTGAACCCGCTGAGCTTCTCAGGAGGATACACCGGCAATTTTTTTGTCCTCAGTAATCTTTTCTTGCATCTTTTTGGTCATTTCCTGTGAACTTTTTGCAACATCTTTGGCCACTGGTATTTTTTTTAAACTAGTATTTTACAAATTAGGGAGCAGCTTCCAGCGGAAACCGCCTGAAGAATGGTCGGGTCACTTCTTATTACCTCTTTGCGTCTTTCGAGGCTTAAAAGACTGAACATGGACAGCAAGTTATATTTACATAGAAATGCATATAAGTTATTTATAAGTTCATTTTGAAGTAAAACATTTTTTTTCTCTTTTTATTTAGTGAATCTGTTCCATTTCTTTACTTCATATGTTCATTCTTTTTAGTTTTTATTTAATGCTTTTTCAGGCGGATTACAAAATGTACTGTCATGCTAAGTATGGGAAGGACCCAGCGTACGATGACTGGAAAAGGGGGGGAAGCCCAGCAGCTAAGAAAAGGGAGGGTGGAGACCCATAAGCAGATCCAACATCACGCTGACTCCCCTATCATCCCTAAATAAGTTCCTCACCTATTGCCGAGCAGGAAACCTTAGCCCTGGCTGACTCTAGAGATAAGCCCTAGGTAGAGAGGAGGATGGGTGAGCACTAGTTAGCCCCACTGCAACATAAGACAAACAAGGGAAACATACAAGGGGATACACTTAGCTTTGAGAAGACAACAAGAGAGATCACAACTATAATCCATAAAGGAACTCCGCGAAGAATCTAGCCGACTGCTAGAATTCCAGACCTGAACAGAGGAATTTACTCTATCACCAGCGATTCTCTGGAGGAACTGAGTGTATTTAAAGATCCAGCAAGGGTGTGTTAATTAGCAGCAGAAGGTGGAGATCACCGCTGGGTCCTATAGAGGGAGGGATGATGAAAGGATCAAGAAGGTGTCTGCAGGGCCAAGTGCTGTGACCTTCTACAGTCGGATCCAGAATGACTGTCTTTCAAATCTGATACACCCGTGACATGTACTCACCTGAAAAAGACATCATGTGTACACACCCTTTCGGCTCCAAGGTGCCATATTCCAGAGAAAACATACTTTGAAAGGCCGGCCAACTTCTCCCCCCCCCACTCCCCGTGACTGACAGGTCTCTCCTTATACATGCACGTAGGGGGAGACTGAGGGCTGTGACAAGCCCCCAGGGACCTGCCTCAGACTAATCACCCACCAAGCAATCATCCAGCCGGCACTTCAAAGTATGTTTTCTTTGAACCTCCACCACATTTCAGAGTAAAGAGCACCAATTATGTAACCTGTGCCTGATTCTGGTGCTGGAGGTTTGGGCACCATGAATCAGCTGGACGGTTGCCTTTAAAGGAGCACTCCAGGCAATATTAATACCCTCTGTAGGACCTGAGGGAACCTACTTTAGCCAGAAATTTAAAAGCATTGTCCATCCCTGGGGAAAACCTTGGCAAGCACTGCAGCTTGCCAAAACCTTACAATGTGTAGTATGCATAAAAAAGCTTAAAGTTCCCAAAAATGTATAAATAAGCTTAAAAAAGTAAGTTATTCAACCTCGTAATATTAGTTGAATTGTGTCAGGTACCCTCATCCTCGGGAACAGGATAGTGCTTGCTGTGTTGGGATTGGTGCTGTGGTATGTGAATAATGTTAATTCAATAGCTGAGCCAACCCCCTTCTCGGTCCATGCAATATTTGTGACAGATGGCTCAGCTATTGGAATAAACAATCATCCAGCCCCATTGTGCAAACACAGCACATGTTGAAGTGAAGTTGCCATGATCCGAGACTGGTGTGGCTACTGGAAAAATCAGGGAACCTCATAACTTATATTAGTAAGTTATTTATTTATTTTTGGGGGTCTGGACAACCCCTTTATCATGCTTGGTATAGGAAGAACCCAGCGTACAACAATGGGGAAAGGGGGGTAGCCCAGCAACTAGGGAAAGGGAGAGTGGAGACCCCTAAGTAGATCTAATGACATCCTGACTCCCCTACCGTCCCTAAATAGGTTCCGCGCCTATCACCGAGCAGGATACTAGACCTATGCCCTAGGTAGGGAGTGGTGAGCACTAGTCAGCCCCACTGCAACTGAAGACAAACAAGGGAAACAGACAAGGGGATACACTTAGCTTTGAGAAGACACCAGAGAGATCATGACTACAACCCACAAAGGAACTCCAAGGAGAATCTAGCCGACTGCTAGAATTCCAGACCTGAACATAGGAACTTACTCTATCACCAGCAACTCTCTGGAGAAACTGAGTGTATCTAAGAATCCAGCAAGGGTGTGTTAATTAGCAGCAGAAGGTGGAGATCACCACTGGGTGAAGGAAGAGGGATGATGAAAGGATCAAGAAGGTGTTTGCAAGGCCAAACGCAGCGACCTTCTACAGCCGGATCCTGTATGACTGTCTGTTAAACCTGACACCCCCGTGACACCCTTTGGTCTGCATGCCAAATTATTTGCATCGACATGAGGTCATAGAGCATTTGGCTATGCAACCAGGCTCAGGGGCATTACATGTTTCTTTTTTTGGTGCCCGTCAACTTGTGAGTTCATTTCCATATCATTACCCAGCAGTCTATGCGGCAACACACACTTTATGGATAATTCTGTAAATTTCAAGTAGCGGCTTATCTTATTGAGACATCTAAAAGTGCTTGCCAGCCGTTTTATTTCTTCACTTTGTAAAGAGCTCCATTTTCTCTGTTTCCTATTGAAGAACGGAGATTCTCAGTTATTTCCCATTATAATTAATGCTTCTTGTGCTGAGCTGTTGTAACTGTTGTCTCTATTATACTGCCTCTATTATTATGTGAAAGAAAAAGGTTAAACGGAAGATGTGAACTTTGATCCCCGGGAATAAGCAGCTGCACGACGTTCTCTAAAGTGTTCATCATGCCAATACAAGGAAGGGTAACACAAAGGCAACCGGCTGATCTCGAAAAGCTGTATTAGTTTTTTTGCATTATTCCTTCAGTGAGTAGGGATGCACAATTTATTAGTTCCTTATGAGCAGGTCAGACTGGTTCACTTACAATCGGACAGTATTTCGCCATTATATTTTACTTGATATACTATATGTCTAGAAGCCTCACATAGAAAGGCAAGGGCAAGTAAATGCAAATCTCAAAGTTATGGCGGTCCTGATCAAATGATGCCGAGACAGTGGCATGACTAATTGCAACACCTCTAGAGTGCACTCATTCTTATAAGGGAGATTCTGTTAGGTTAGGTCTCGTCTAAGATAGATCTCGCTCTCGCTTAGGTCTCGTCTGGTGAGGTGTATCCCCAAAGCTGTTAGTCTAGGAAAGCCGTTGTAAAGCAGCATGGATGGTGGCGTTGGTGCTGTTGAGTGGACCAGTAGAAACAACAGTGTTAGAACTGGAACAATGGCAATTTGAGAAGCAGAGCTGTGTTTGCCATGAAGTCAAATGTAATAGAGCTTGATGTGTCTCAGATTCCCATGTAAAACTGGTACAACAGTATAGCAAAGTTAACCAGTTGTATAGCAGAGCTGGTCTAATGAAGTCCTATGAAGAGCTGGTACAGCAGGCACAGTCACAGAGTCCAATACAGAGTACCCGGTGGTATAGCAGGGCTTGATTTGCCAGAAGGTTAAAAAAGATGAAGTCCATGGTACCTATTACGTGAATACTCAGTTGGCATTTTGCCTATAATGCAATATTGATGTTTCACCATCGTTTTTTGCTGCCTGCTGTGAAATATACTATATGGTTACAGAGATACTCCATAATATATTTGGGAATAATTTCCTCTGTGGCCATTAGAAGACCTATTTGCACAATGAGAATAAATGCATGAAACCTAGTGGCTCAAACGTATGGCTGACAAAAACACTCGGAGGTTGGTGAAATTTAATAGACTAAATAGGGATAATACACACCCTGAGGACTAATTACAGGGATGATGATCACAGTGATGGCACAGTACAGTGATGATGAGCACAGTCAAATGACAGCATAGGATAAGGTGCAAAGTGATGTCACACTATAGGAATAATGCACGCAGTGATGTCAGAGTACAGAAATAATGCCCAGAGTAACAGAAATAATGCACAAAGTAATTTCATATTACAGGGATATTGCACATAGTGGTGTAACAGGACTGATAATGCACACGGTGATGTCAGAGCACAGAGATAATACACAGAGTGAAGTAATAGAAGTATGATAATGTGCACAGTGATGTCACAATATAGATATAATGCAAACAGACATGTCACAGAAGTGAGACAATGCTCACAGTAAAGATACAGTATGGGATAAGGTGTACAGTAGTTTCATGGTACAGGGATAATGCATACATTTATGTTAAAGTGAAGGGATAATGCACACAGTGAAGTCACAAAAGTAAGATAAAGCACACTCTGATGTCAAAGTATGGGAATAATGCACACAATGATGTCACACGAAAGAGACAATGCATACAGTGATGTCACACGATAGAGATAATGCATACAGCGATGTCTCACTATAGAGAAAATGCACAGAGTGATGTCTAGCTATAGGAATAATGCACGGAGTGATGTCTCACTATAGGGATAATGCATAGAGTGATGTCTCACTATAGAGATAATGCACAGAGTGATGTCTCCCTATAGGGATAATGCACAGAGTGATGTCTCCATATAGGGATAATGCATACAGCGATGTCTGACTATAGAGATAATGCATACAGTGATGTCTCACAATAGGAATAATGCATAGAGTGATGTCTCACTATAGGGATAATGCACAGAGTGATGTCTCACTATAGGGGTAATGCACAGAGTGATGTCTCACTATAGGGGTAATGCACAGAGTGATGTCTCACTATAGGGGTAATGCACACAGTGATGTCTCACTATAGGGATAATGCATACAGGGATGTCTCACTCTAGAGATAATGCACAGAGTGATGTCTCACTATAGGGATAATGCATACAGTGATGTCTCACTATAGGGATAATGCATACAGTGATGTCTCACTATAGGGATAATGCATACAGTGATGTCTCACTATAGGGATAATGCATACAGTGATGTCTCACTATAGGGATAATGCATACAGTGGTGTCTCACTATAGGGGTATTGAGCAGAGTGATGTCTCCCAATAGGGGTATTGCACAGAGTGATGTTTCCCTATAGGGATAATGGACAGTGATGTCTCACTATAGGGATAATGCATACAGCGATGTCTCACTATAGGGATTATGCACTGAGTGATGTCTCCCAATAGGGGTATTGCACAGAGTGATGTTTCCCTATAGGGATAATGGACAGTGATGTCTCACTATAGGGGTAATGCATACAGCGATGTCTCACTATAGGGATTATGCACTGAGTGATGTCTCAGTGTAGAGATAATGCATACAGTGATGTCTCACTATAGGGATAATGCATACAGTGATGTCTCACTATAGTGGTATTGCACAGAGTGATGTCTCACTATAGTGGTATTGCACAGAGTGATGTCTCACTATAGAGATAATGCATACTGTGATGTCTCACTATAGGGATAATACACAGAGTGATGTCTCACTATAGGGATAATGCACAGAGTGATGTCTCACTATAGGGATAATGCATATAGTGATGCCTCACTATAGGGATAATGCACAGAGTGATGCCTCACTATAGGGATAATGCATACAGCGATGTCTCACTCTAGGGATAATGCACAGAGTGATGTCTCACTATAGAGATAATGCATACAGTGATGCCTCACCATAGGGATAATGCACAGAGTGATGTCTCACTATAGGGATAATGCATACAGTGATGTCTCACTATATGGATAATGCATACAGTGATGTCTCACTATAGGGATAATGCACTGAGTGATGTCTCACTATAGAGATAAGGCACAGAGTGATGTCTCACTATAGGGATAATGCATACAGTGATGTCTCACTATAGAGATAATGCACAGAGTGATGTCTCACTATAGAGATAATGCACAGAGTGATGTCTCACTATAGGGATAATACACAGAGTGATGTCTCACTATAGGGATAATGCACAGAGTGATGTCTCACTATAGAGATTATGCATACACGATGTCTCACTCTAGGGATAATGCACAGAGTGATGTCTCACTTTTGAGATAATGCATACAGTGATGCATCACTATAGGGATAATGCACAGAGTGATGTCTCACTATAGGGATAATGCATACAGTGATGTCTCACTATAGAGATAATGCACACAGTGATGTCTGACTATAGGGATAATGCATACAGTGATGTCTCACTATAGGGATAATGCATACAGTGATGTCTCACTATAGGGATAATGCATACAGTGATGTCTCACTATAGGGATAATGCATACAGTGATGTCTCACTATAGTGGTATTGCACAGAGTGATGTCTCACTATAGTGGTATTGCACAGAGTGATGTCTCACTATAGGGATAATGCATACAGTGATATCTCACTATAGGGATAATGCATACTGTGATGTCTCACTATAGGGATAATGCACTGAGTGATGTCTCACTATAGAGATAATGCATACAGTGATGTCTCACTATAGGGATAATGCATACAGTGATGTCTCACTATAGGGATAATGCATACAGTGATGCCTCACTATAGGGATAATACACAGAGTGATGTCTCACTATAGGGATAATGCACAGAGTGATGTCTCACTATAGAGATTATGCATACACGATGTCTCACTCTAGGGATAATGCACAGAGTGATGTCTCACTTTTGAGATAATGCATACAGTGATGCATCACTATAGGGATAATGCACAGAGTGATGTCTCACTATAGGGATAATACATACAGTGATGTCTCACTATAGAGATAATGCACACAGTGATGTCTGACTATAGGGATAATGCATACAGTGATGTCTCACTATAGGGATAATGCACAGAGTGATGTCTCACTATAGGGATAATGCATACAGTGATGTCTCACTATAGGGATAATGCATACAGTGATGTCTCACTATAGGGATAATGCATACAGTGATGTCTCACTATAGGGATAATGCATAGCGATGTCTCACTATAGTGGTATTGCACAGAGTGATGTCTCACTATAGTGGTATTGCACAGAGTGATGTCTCACTATAGGGATAATGCATACAGTGATATCTCACTATAGGGATAATGCACACAGTGATGTCTCACTATAGGGATAATGCACTGAGTGATGTCTCACTATAGAGATAATGCACAGAGTGATGTCTCACTATAGGGATAATGCATACAGTGATGTTTCACTATAGGGATAATGCACAGAGTGATGTCTCACTATAGGGATAATGCACAGAGTGATGTCTCACTATAGCGATAATGCACAGAGTGATGTCTCACTATAGCGATAATGCATGCAGTGATGTCTCACTATAGGGATAATGCACAGAGTGATGTCTCACTATAGGGGTAATGCACAGAGTGATGTCTCACTATAGGGATAATGCATACAGTGATGTTTCACTATAGGGATAATGCACTGAGTGATGTCTCACTATAGAGATAATGCACAGATTGATGTCTCACTATAGGGGTAATGCATACAGTGATGTCTCACTATAGGGATAATGCACAGAGTGATGTCTCACTATAGGGGTAATGCATACAGTGATGTCTCACTATAGGGATAATGCACAGAGTGATGTCTCACTATAGGGGTAATGCATACAGTGATGTCTCACTATAGGGGTAATGCATACAGTGATGTCTCACTATAGGGATAATGCACAGAGTGATGTCTCACTATAGGGATAATGCATACAGTGATGCCTCACTATAGTGATAATACACAGAGTGATGTCTCACTATAGGGATACTGCACAGAGTGATGTCTCACTATAGGGATAATGCATACAGTGATGCCTCACTATAGGGATAATGCACAGAGTGATGTCTCACTATAGGGATAATGCACAGAGTGATGTCTCACTATAGGGATAACGCATACAGTGATGTCTCACTATAGGGATAATGCACAGAGTGATGTCTCACTATAGCGATAATGCACAGAGTGATGTCTCACTATATGGATAATGCATACAGTGATGTTTCACTATAGGGATAATGCACTGAGTGATGTCTCACTATAGAGATAATGCACAGAGTGATGTCTCACTATAGGGATAATGCATACAGTGATGTTTCACTATAGGAATAATGCACAGATTGATGTCTCACTATAGGGGTAATGCATACAGTGATGTCTCACTATAGGGATAATGCACAGAGTGATGTCTCACTATAGGGGTAATGCATACAGTGATGTCTCACTATAGGGATAATGCACAGAGTGATGTCTCACTATAGGGGTAATGCATACAGTGATGTCTCACTATAGGGGTAATGCATACCGTGATGTCTCACTATAGGGATAATGCACAGAGTGATGTCTCACTATAGGGATAATGCATACAGTGATGTCTCACTATAGTGGTATTGCACAGAGTGATGTCTCACTATAGAGATAATGCATACTGTGATGTCTCACTATAGGGATAATGCATACAGTGATGCCTCACTATAGTGATAATACACAGAGTGATGTCTCACTATAGGGATACTGCACAGAGTGATGTCTCACTATAGGGATAATGCATACAGTGATGCTTCACTATAGGGATAATGCACAGAGTGATGTCTCACTATAGGGATAATGCACAGAGTGATGTCTCACTATAGAGATAATGCATACAGTGATGTCTCACTATAGGGATAATGCACAGAGTGATGTCTCACTATAGGGGTAATGCATACAGTGATGTCTCACTATAGGGATAATGCACAGAGTGATGTGTCACTATAGGGGTAATGCATACAGTGATGTCTCACTATAGGGATAATGCACAGAGTGATGTCTCACTATAGGGATAATGCACAGAGTGATGTCTCACTATAGGGATAATGCATACAGTGATGCCTCACTATAGGGATAATACACAGAGTGATGTCTCACTATAGTGGTTTTACACAGAGTGATGTCTCACTATAGAGATAATGCATACAGTGATGCCTCACTATAGGGATAATACACAGAGTGATGTCTCACTATAGGGATAATGCACAGAGTGATGTCTCACTATAGGGATAATGCATACAGTGATGCCTCACTATAGGGATAATGCATACTGTGATGTCTCACTATAGGGATAATGCATACAGTGATGCCTCACTATAGGGATAATACACAGAGTGATGTCTCACTATAGGGATAATGCACAGAGTGATGTCTCACTATAGGGATAATGCATACAGTGATGCCTCACTATATGGATAATGCACAGAGTGATGTCTCACTATAGGGATAATGCACAGAGTGATGTCTCGCTATAGAGATAATGCATACAGCGATGTCTCACTCTAGGGATAATGCACAGAGTGATGTCTCACTATAGGGATAATGCATACAGCGATGTCTCACTATAGGGATAATGCATACAGCGATGTCTCACTCTCGGGATAATGCACAGAGTGATGTCTCACTATAGAGATAATGCATACAGTGATGTCTCACTATAGGGATAATGCATACAGTGATGTCTCACTATAGGGATAATGCATACAGTGATGTCTCACTATAGTGGTATTGCACAGAGTGATGTCTCACTATAGTGGTATTGCACAGAGTGATGTCTTACTATAGAGATAATGCATACAGTGATGTCTCACTATAGGGATAATGCATACAGTGATGCCTCACTATAGGGATAATACACAGAGTGATGTCTCACTATAGGGATAATGCACAGAGTGATGTCTCACTATAGGGATAATGCACAGAGTGATGTCTCACTATATGGATAATGCACAGAGTGATGTCTCACTATAGAGATAATGCACAGAGTGATGTCTCACTATAGGGATAATACACAGAGTGATGTCTCACTATAGGGATAATGCACAGAGTGATGTCTCACTATAGAGATTATGCATACACGATGTCTCACTCTAGGGATAATGCACAGAGTGATGTCTCACTTTTGAGATAATGCATACAGTGATGCATCACTATAGGGATAATGCACAGAGTGATGTCTCACTATAGGGATAATACATACAGTGATGTCTCACTATAGAGATAATGCACACAGTGATGTCTGACTATAGGGATAATGCATACAGTGATGTCTCACTATAGGGATAATGCATACAGTGATGTCTCACTATAGGGATAATGCATACAGTGATGTCTCACTATAGGGATAATGCATACAGTGATGTCTCACTATAGTGGTATTGCACAGAGTGATGTCTCACTATAGTGGTATTGCACAGAGTGATGTCTCACTATAGGGATAATGCATACAGTGATATCTCACTATAGGGATAATGCATACTGTGATGTCTCACTATAGGGATAATGCATACAGTGATGTCTCACTATAGGGATAATGCATACAGTGATGCCTCACTATAGGGATAATACACAGAGTGATGTCTCACTATAGGGATAATGCACAGAGTGATGTCTCACTATAGAGATTATGCATACACGATGTCTCACTCTAGGGATAATGCACAGAGTGATGTCTCACTTTTGAGATAATGCATACAGTGATGCATCACTATAGGGATAATGCACAGAGTGATGTCTCACTATAGGGATAATACATACAGTGATGTCTCACTATAGAGATAATGCACACAGTGATGTCTGACTATAGGGATAATGCATACAGTGATGTCTCACTATAGGGATAATGCACAGAGTGATGTCTCACTATAGGGATAATGCATACAGTGATGTCTCACTATAGGGATAATGCATACAGTGATGTCTCACTATAGGGATAATGCATACAGTGATGTCTCACTATAGGGATAATGCATACAGTGATGTCTCACTATAGTGATATTGCACAGAGTGATGTCTCACTATAGTGGTATTGCACAGAGTGATGTCTCACTATAGGGATAATGCATACAGTGATATCTCACTATAGGGATAATGCACACAGTGATGTCTCACTATAGGGATAATGCACTGAGTGATGTCTCACTATAGAGATAATGCACAGAGTGATGTCTCACTATAGGGATAATGCATACAGTGATGTTTCACTATAGGGATAATGCACAGAGTGATGTCTCACTATAGGGATAATGCACAGAGTGATGTCTCACTATAGGGATAATGCACAGAGTGATGTCTCACTATAGGGATAATGCACAGAGTGATGTCTCACTATAGAGATTATGCATACACGATGTCTCACTCTAGGGATAATGCACAGAGTGATGTCTCACTTTTGAGATAATGCATACAGTGATGCATCACTATAGGGATAAAGCACAGAGTGATGTCTCACTATAGGGATAATACATACAGTGATGTCTCACTATAGAGATAATGCACACAGTGATGTCTGACTATAGGGATAATGCATACAGTGATGTCTCACTATAGGGATAATGCATACAGTGATGTCTCACTATAGGGATAATGCATACAGTGATGTCTCACTATAGGGATAATGCATACAGTGATGTCTCACTATAGTGGTATTGCACAGAGTGATGTCTCACTATAGTGGTATTGCACAGAGTGATGTCTCACTATAGGGATAATGCATACAGTGATATCTCACTATAGGGATAATGCATACTGTGATGTCTCACTATAGGGATAATGCATACAGTGATGCCTCACTATAGGGATAATACACAGAGTGATGTCTCACTATAGGGATAATGCACAGAGTGATGTCTCACTATAGAGATTATGCATACACGATGTCTCACTCTAGGGATAATGCACAGAGTGATGTCTCACTTTTGAGATAATGCATACAGTGATGCATCACTATAGGGATAATGCACAGAGTGATGTCTCACTATAGGGATAATACATACAGTGATGTCTCACTATAGAGATAATGCACACAGTGATGTCTGACTATAGGGATAATGCATACAGTGATGTCTCACTATAGGGATAATGCACAGAGTGATGTCTCACTATAGGGATAATGCATACAGTGATGTCTCACTATAGGGATAATGCATACAGTGATGTCTCACTATAGGGATAATGCATACAGTGATGTCTCACTATAGGGATAATGCATACAGTGATGTCTCACTATAGTGATATTGCACAGAGTGATGTCTCACTATAGTGGTATTGCACAGAGTGATGTCTCACTATAGGGATAATGCATACAGTGATATCTCACTATAGGGATAATGCACACAGTGATGTCTCACTATAGGGATAATGCACTGAGTGATGTCTCACTATAGAGATAATGCACAGAGTGATGTCTCACTATAGGGATAATGCATACAGTGATGTTTCACTATAGGGATAATGCACAGAGTGATGTCTCACTATAGGGATAATGCACAGAGTGATGTCTCACTATAGCGATAATGCACAGAGTGATGTCTCACTATAGCGATAATGCATGCAGTGATGTCTCACTATAGGGATAATGCACAGAGTGATGTCTCACTATAGGGGTAATGCACAGAGTGATGTCTCACTATGGGGGTAATGCACAGAGTGATGTCTCACTATAGTGATAATGCATGCAGTGATGTCTCACTATAGGGATAATGCACAGAGTGATGTCTCACTATAGGGGTAATGCACAGAGTGATGTCTCACTATAGAGATAATGCACAGAGTGATGTCTCACTATAGGGATAATGCATACAGTGATGTTTCACTATAGGGATAATGCACAGATTGATGTCTCACTTTAGGGGTAATGCACAGAGTGATATCACAAAAGTGAGCTAATGCACACTGTAAAGTCACAGTATGGGATAAGGTGCACAGTACTGTCTCGGTACAGGTATAAAGCACACAGTGATGTTACAGTAAAGGGATAATGCACAGAGTAAAGTCACAAAGGTATAAATACTTTATCCAGACAAGTCTGCATTACACATTACAACCACTGGGTGGCCACATAGAAACACATATAGAATAAACATCTCCCAGCAGAATATCGCAAAATCATCTCTGGATATACTGACTCAAAAGCAAAGGTAAGGCAGCAGATATCCAACACCACTTGTTACAGCTCTACCTTGCAATAATCCAAAAATTCCTCCTTTATCCCCCCTCCCCATACAATATATAAACCCTCTTCTTGTTGTGCTGCTCAGTGCAATTCTTGTAAAAATCTGTCCACATAGACATATAAGAATGTAAATACAGCTAAAGGGAGCCGATATTAATATAACTACATTTTTTCCCTGAAGGGATTTTGAGCAATTATGAAACATGTTAGCATTATCCGAAATAGCGCACACATTTAGTGTATATTAATCCCGCTAATGGTCAGACTATGTTATTCTGGAATAATAGCTGACTCAGCGCTGTCTATGCTTCTATTCTCCCGCTACAACATCAGCGTTCTGTCCCTCCGCCAACTGGATTTAAGTGGCTGTTCTGTAGATTTATTGTTTAACACTTTTTCTTCCAGGGACTGTTGCTGGGAATGGGGACAAGCAGTCATCTAGCGTATATATTATATATGTGCAATATCACTGCCGAGGCTTCTCTCGTGCTGCCCCCGCTCAACCACAGGAAGAGATATGATTGAAGCCTCTAACGAATCTTAGCGCTTTGATAAGCACGTCTGTCGATTGATCCTTCTCTCTGTAATCTGATCCTTCGGAGAAGAGCAGACCATCATTGTGCTTCATTTAGATCCTACGTTAGATATCGGTGTGTGTAGAAGTCTGATAAAGCATTAGGGTCAGCGTTCTGGAAGGGTTTTGTACAAATCTGAGGAAACTGTCAGAGACACTACCTATAATATTTCTGGAGATTTTATATTGATCTCTAGACCCGTTGTAGCTCATTAGATTGCCATGAAGGTTCGTAGACACTGGCTAGTAAAATTACCGCTATGGAGCCTATTCATCGAGGAGGCTTCATCCTAACTTGGTTGGTTCAGCTACTAATAAGCTTGGTTCACATTTTGGCTTGTATATTCCGTCAAACGAACGAAAAAATAAAGATAACTGCAGACGTGACGGATGACGTGATGGACACCAACCGTTGTCTATAATTGGATCTGTCAAGTTGTCGACATGGTGCTCCAGCCATATGTGAACATAGCCTTAGAAAATTTTGTCAAAATGTACACATGTACGATGGAGTACCTACTGTTTGTGAGGCAACCTTAAAGGGGTTGTCCACTACTAGGACAACCCCTTCATGATCTAAATGTTTGGCGCCGATAAAATAGAAAAACGTATATTCGCCTCCTGTGCCGGCGCCGTTCCAGCGGTGTTGGTACACGCGGTCCCGGGGCTCCCGTGCTGTTGTTATGACACGTGAGCCCGGTGCCTAATCAGCGCCAGCGTCACTGTCCCCGCCTTCTGTCGAATTGAACATGAAGAGGAAGTCCGGGCTGCGGCTGATCTCTGACTTCCTCTTCATGTTCAATTCGTACGAAGGCGGGGCCAGTGACACCAGCGCTGATTGGGCGCCAGGCTCATGTGTCACAACAACAGCATGGCAGCCCCAGGACCGCGAGTGCCGACACCGCGGGAACGGCGCCAGCACGGGAAGTGAGTATAAGCTTTTTTATTTTATCGGGGCCAAGCGTGGGGTATGAAAAGGAGTTGTCCAAGTAGTGGACAACTTATTTAGCTGCAATCCTGGAATAATGATTTCCTAAAGTAAAGACCCCCTTATGCAATAGAGAAAAGTTGTCTAAACCCACCAACCGGCCAACCATCCAATGTTTAAAGGGGTATCTCAACTCTACCTTAACAGATGATGTTGGGGGGAGATCATTTTAATTTTAATGCTGATCCTTTTGTCCTTTCAAGGAAAAAATTGCCTTTGTACATTTCTAGAGAACACTTGTATGCTCATTGATTGAATTGAGCATATATGTTACACATTTGTCTCGGGTATTTGCTTCCTTCAGCTCAGTTTGCTGCCCTCTGTTGCGCTCCACATCAGGTTTTTCAGGGTATCCGGCGTGGCTCAGTGATGTCATCTGCATGATCCTTTTTAAGGCCCATTAGGACAAACACCTATGTCTTAGAATTGAGATTCAAGACTTTAGTTTGGTGTACTCCATCTTCTGTGAGGTTCACCCAGTGAAGTGGACTTACTAAGCCCCAGATCTGGGTGGGTACATGGACCTCAGGGGTTGATGCAGCTCTCAGGATGGCATGTGGGGAGTGAAGACGTGGCACGTTCAGGAATCTTGGGAGCAGCAGGACAGATGAAGTGGACGTCAGCAGGGATTGATGCAGGTTACGCACGGTGTGCACAGAAGGTGGAGTACACCAAACTAGAGTCTTGAGTCTCAATCTTAAGACACAGGTGTGTGTCCTAGTGGGCCTTAAATAGAGATCATAGAGATGATGTCACTGATCCACACCGGGCAAACTGCAAAACCCAAAGTGGAGCACAACAGAGGGCAGCGGACCGAGGTGAAGGAAGCAGAGCCCAGGTTACCCGGGACAGGTGTGTAACAATATGAATGTATGAAGAAGTTGGGAGAAAAAGCTATCGGCAACAGTTTTCTAAAGTGAATGGACACTTTAAGGGTATGTGGACATGGTTTTCACCTGAAAAAGAGCTTAAAAGATGCAAAAAGAATGAATGCATGCACAGCAATGTCAAAACAACTTGTTTTGCACACGTTCAGTCTTTTATAGATACTTTTAACTGCTTCAGGCTATGAAAAGCTTGAAGCTAGTAAAAGACGTCACCTGACCATTTCTCAGGTGGCTTCCTGATCTATGTAATCTGTACAGTTAAAAAAAAAAAAGCCGCCATGGGCAAAACGCTGCAAAAATAACCAAATAGGCGTCAAAAAGGACAAACACCGCCGGCATTTTCCTAAAGCGACTTCTGCATTAAAAACTCCACAGACATCTAAAAGACATCAAGTCATGTGCACAATACCATAAGGCAGGCTTCTCTGTAGCATTAGTAAAAAGGAGAAAAGGCATCTGTAAAAAACAGTTATGCAGAGGGTAGTGGTGAGTCCTCTTCTCCTGGTTTATCTCGAAGTGGTTTTGCTATGTACAGATGTGTCCTTCCTTAGCTTTCCTCTTAGATATACTAAGATGTGTGGTGAGAGATAAGTGACTTTGAAAAAATATATAAAAACATGATTATGTGATACTCTGTTGGGAGATGTCTATGTTATATGTGCCTATGTGTGGTCACCCAGTGGTTGTGATGGGAACTGCAGCCTGTTGAGAGTTTTGCCAGCATGTATTGAATTTGCATTGTGAAAATTTGGAATGGACATTGGACACGTCTTGAAAGTGCCATTTTTCTACATCAACATCACTCAAACCTGACCTAGTTCAAGGGTGACAACATTTTCTGACTTAAGGAGTAAGTCTTCTATCACTAGAACAATGTCCCAATGGGAACAGCTCAAGATGTAAAAATATAAATGACATATCAGTATCTATCCAGGAGACCATGTAACAAATTTATATTTCTCATTTCTTGTCCCCCGGTGATTGTGATGAAGTTCTTTCTCTCGGCAGTTACCAATCTAAGTTCGAAGACATTTCTCCTAGACAGTCCATATAGATAAGAGAGAATAGAGAAGATGGTTCAAATATTTTTTTATGGTTTCCATTATATACAAGAAAATCATAAATGACCCAGATCATCATGTTGCTCTAGATAATAAAAACCAAATAAAAAGCATAAAATAATGAAAATCTATAAAGAGGTATGAGACGCCATGGTATAAAATCTCATAAAAATATAGCTTCCGCATGTTTGCTTGCAAAATCCCCATCTCCCTGTCAATCTAAGTGTCCTTTAATTCATGCATAAACATATATAGTCAATTACTGTAGCGGCCGGATTTCTCATTTACATTACAAATCTCGAGACGCTGACGCTAGTATAAAATGTACAAGCCCCAGCGTGTTGCAGTTAAGACATGTAAATTGTCTCTGCTGTGGAATTAGCTTCACGACGGAATTCATTAGATCCCCGTGAACAATATGTACATATGCATATCCCCTTATACATAGCAGTATTATTCTCATAGCTCTGCTGTACTTACATCTAAGATACTATATACTAGGCTATACTGAATTCCATGGTACCATCAGGTCAGTATTGTTGACTTTGGCCATGGCCCCACTATCAGTAGACCCATGGCAAAGGTCCAATCTGGGCTCTGCATGGACCTTTGGTTGTCAGACTCTCTCCCGTCTAACCCCTTAGATGCTATGGTCGCTATTCATAACAGATTCTAAGGGGTTAAACTGCAGTCAGAGCTGGTCGGTGTCTGCTGTGTAATTCCATACAACTTCTTCTGACTTCTCTACTACATCCATGTCGGAAGTCAGGAGAAGTGGATGGATGCCAAGGAGGGGTTGGGCCTCATGGCAGCTGTGTGGTCTGCTGTCATTGTTGGTACACCACTGAATAGAACCTACCATGGATGAGAATAAACCAAGCTCCATAGAAAACCTTGCATAATGCTTGTGTCCAAATAAAGCTCAATAATTCTTAAAATTTAAGTCCTCCTAGTTTCCAAAACAATAATGAAATTTTTTTTATCAAAGAGATTGTCTAAATCGGGCAATCATTATTTTTGTCAAGGATTTCCTGACCTTTATTGATTTCAGGTTCATTCATGGTTGAGATTCCTAGACATAAGTTTGGTAACTCATTTATAGTTCTCTACTTTTGTATTCGTATATGGATATGTGATAAAGTCTACTTGCCAATTCTCCTGCAATGTCCTGGAGGCTTCCAGGAAAAGAGAAGACCTCCTGGATTTTCAGAACAGTTGGCAAATCTTCTAAGCATTGCAAAACCTTCATAAATCTCCCAAAAAGCAATGTTTTTAGAAGATTTCTTGGGCATGACGTCATGATGCTATGTCTAATGCCAAAGTTCTGGCATCCAAACACACTTTGAGAGGATGCAAAAATTCAAGAGGGATTTGAAAGAGGAAAGGCAAAAATGCTGGGTATAGCCAATGGAAAAATGTCCTTCCGCAGGACCATTCCTAAATGTTACCAGTTAATACCAATATTATGACCTACATGATCAGCATAAAGTAGATCTGAAGAGCCTAAATAGAAGACAAATGCCAAAAGTGGAGCTATACAAAAATCTACCCCAAAAATTGTCAATGGTACAAGGAGTGCAGAAATTAGACTCACTCCAGGGCCCAGTTGTCTGAAGAGTCCAAAGATGTAATTACCCCATAAGATCAGTATTATGAATGGCACATGAAGGCCCTGTTACACATTTTGTACATGGCTTTGTGCTAAGAAAGTTATTCAACTGAAATGTTGGAGAACATAGAAGAGTTGGAAAACAATGTGGGTTAGAGGTAGGAGTGGCTTGGTATTAGTGATGAGCAAGCTGTTAATTTTTGGCAATTTGGTTAATCCTGTAAATTCAAACAATTTGCCATTAGTTTCACGTGAATTGCCTAAATTGGCCACTGCCATGCAACATCCAGAGAAGGATCACATAACTTCGGGCACAGTCGGAAGGGCTTCCTCCTATTGCCTTACAGTTATTACAGCACATGGTATTTAACAGTCAATCAGGAAGGGACTATGATAGCCTGTATAAAAGCAGAGGCAGGGAATGAAGCAGCCATATAGTATTGAATCTGGAAAGTTACAATAGAAATAGGGAGAGAAAGTCATAAAAGACTGAAGAAACTGTACAGATAGTGTGTGACAGCACAGTTGTGAAGATTAGTGTGTGAGGAAAAGAAAAATAGTGTTTTCATTTTTTCAGGGAACCTGGAGGCTTTGGAGTAATTTTAATTCACCGGGAAAATTCGGCAAAATTGGCGAATTTGAATTTCAAAAGATTTGTTCTTTCTACTTGGCACATAAAGGTTCTAAGGACTAATGTTAGGAAACCAACACCCACTGAGCAGATGATATACATTACAGTAGTTTATTACCATAGTGCTACCAACAATAAAAAGAAAACAGCTAGAGAATAGTGATGAGCGAGCATGCTCGTTACTCGAGATTTACGAGCATGCTCGGGTGTTCTCCGAGTATCTTCGGTGTGCTCGGGTGTTATGTTTGAGTCACTCCGTGTGCATGATTTACAACTGTTTGACACCTTTAATACATGTGAGGAATGCCTGTTTCTTAGGCATTCTTCATAAGTATTAACGCTGTCAAACAGTCGCAAATCATGGACACACAGTGACTAAAACATAACACCCGAGCATGCCGTAAATACTCAGCGAGCACCCGAGCATGCTCGCCGAAAGGTTTAACAGAGCACGCTCGCTCATCACTACTAAAGAATAATATTTTTTTTGCATTTTGACGGCTCTTTCGACACACATGGCTCCACAGCCAAACTATTCATAGATCAACTAATCAACTATAGAGTGAGGATGGTGAGGATCGCCTTCAATCCGTAAGTGATCTCCTACCAGTCATGTAACCCATTTACCAGGGTGCACCCGGCCTTCACATGCTGCTTTGCTTTCTCCCACTCCTTCCTATATTATACAGCAAACAAGCAATTGCTTGTATCATTTTCATTAACTGTAGTGTCGGAAATAATAATAGTCCCAACAAAGAAAAAAGCACTTATGGTAATAATGGCGTTATTAAAACATTTCCTACTGTTAAAAAATCGAAAATAATAGAAAGCCTCCTCTGGTATTTTATGGCAATATACAGCGCTATTAGAAGCCGCTAATATATAATTGTTTTTTATGGCGAGGGGGTGAAAAAAAATTTGCGTTCGATAACTGAAGTAATTATCATTAAAATAACAAGCGTGAGTATTTTTATAGAAGCATAGATTTGTGTTAGGAGATATGAAGATCCACTTTTGTGTGCGTATGGTCTCCTGATTGACCCGTGGATGGTTTACTCTGGATAGTTAGTCCTTTTAAGCTATGAATATTTTCATATTCATTGTATGAAATATTTATTCATAGCTGAGTGCAGGGATGTGTAGAGCTATTATTCTCCGGTAATGAAATGATGTCAGAGCGCACCCATGGTCCCACTCTCCTAACACCCAACCAGGTGCACACAATTAGCCAAACAATGCTCAACACGTTCCAACAGGAGGATGGCATGAAAAGGCTATTACAATGTGCTGAACGCTGAGATAATCAGCAAATAAATTCCTATTAGACGTGATGTGAAGCGTTTGTTATGGCACTGAAAACAGGAATGAATGAAACTGATTTCGAGTCAGGGTCAATAGTATGTATTATTAGATGCCACTGGGCAATACCAGCCAAGTATTAAAATGGTGGCTTCAATGATGGCAAAATCACCTGCTGCCCATTGGATCGAGATTACAGAAGAGTGGGCCCCATAGAGGTGTTACCAAGTTTGCACCAATCCATCACTGCGTATCCCATCAGTTTTAGTAATGGGGTCCATCTGAATAAAGCAGTGGTCAATAATACTCTTCATTCTTTGGCTATTAGACTGACTGAGTTAATTGAGGCATTGTTCAGTTCCATAGGCAATGAGCGGAGCAGTTGTGGGCATGTTTGACCCTGTTCTACTCAGATGGAGCACTGCAAAGACTCATCTGTACTCAACTATCTTTGGAAGTCCCATAGGCAATGAGCAGAGCAGTTGTGGGCATGCTTGACCCTGCTCTACTCAGCTGGAGCACTGCAAAGACTCGTCTGTACTCAACTATCTTTGGAAGTCCAATAGGCAATGAGCAGAGCAGTTGTAGGCATGCTTGACCCTGTTCTACTCAGATGGAGCACTGCAAAGACTCGTCTGTAGTGTTGAGCCACCCCCGTAGTGTTCGGGTTCGGTTCGGTTCGTCGAACACCGGGATGTTCGAGGAACTGTTCGTCGAACTGTTCGTCGAACACCTTAGAACACCGTCGAACACCGTTAAAACCAATGGCAGGCAAACAAAAACACATAGAAACACATAGAAAACACCTGCAAAGGTGTCCAAAAGCTGACAAACTGCTCAGAAGACACTCTCTTTAAAAAAGCCGGCCGGCAAATTCAGCAGCGGCATACACCGGTACCCGACAATTTAGACAAGAAGGAATAGAGCATCACACATAGATTAGATAGATAGAAACATGTCAGTCACACATATAAGAAGCACAGTGACAGTGTTGGTTACTGCACTTGTCATTTAGTGTAAAGGATTTATTAAAAAAAATATTAGTGTTTTCGTGCACCGTCTCTTTAAAAAAGCCGGCCGGCAATTCAGCATCTGTACCCGACAATTTAGAACAGAAAGAATAGAGCTTCACACATAGATTAGATAGATAGAAACATGTCAGTCACATATATAATAAGTACAGTGACAGTGTTGCTTACTATACTTGTCATTTAGTGTAAAGGATTTATTTAAAAAAATAATAGTGTTTTCATGCACTGTCTCTTTAAAAAAGCCGGCCGGCAATTCAGCAGCGGTACCCGACAATTTAGAACAGAAAGATAGAGCATCACACATAGATTAGATAGATAGAAACATGTCAGTCACATATATATGAAGTACAGTGATAGTGTTGGTTACTGTACTTGTCATTTAGTATTAAAATAAAGGATTTATTATTAAAAAAATTGGCGTGGGGTTCCCCTTAATTTTAGGCTCTAGCGGAGGTTAAGCAGACGGCTGGGGCAGATGTTTGAAGCCTGGGAATGGGGTAATACCCACGGAGCTTCCCAGGCTACTAATATCAGCCCCCAGATGAATACATAGCCTTTACTAGCTATTAAAATGGGGGACCCCCCCAAAAAAATGACGTGGGGTCCCCCCTAATTTAATAGCTAGCAAAGGCTAGGCAGACAGCTGGGGGCTGATATTAATAGCCCAGGAAGGGAGCCATGAATATTGGCCCCCTCCCAGGCTAGAAACACCAGCCGTCAGCCGCCCCAGAAATGGCGCATTCATAGGATGCGCCAATTCTGGCACTTAGCCTCGCTCTTCCACGCTGCCCTGGTGCGGTGGCAGGGGGTAATAGGGTTGGGGTTGATGTCAGCTTATAATGCCAGCTGACATCAAGCCCAGGTTAGTAATGGAGAGGCGTCTATAAGACACCCCCATTACTAACCCCATAGTCAAAGTTAAAAAAAACACAAACACCCAGAATAAAGTCCTTTAATTGAAATAAAGACACAATCCTTTATTGTTCTAAATTAAACCATACTTACCATCACGCCCATTCCAGCTGAAGCCAACGATCTCCTGCAATAAAAGAAAAATAATAAAGCAACCTCATCCTTACCTTTCCATGGTTCCCACGACAGCTTCAGCTCTGCTACATCGAGATGACAGGCTGGACCGCAGCAGAACGCTGCCATCCAGCCTGTCATCCCGCAGACACTGAGAAGCGCAGGCTTGCTTGCGCTGCTCAGCGTCTCTCTGTGACGACATCCAGATGAGCCGAGTTCATGTCCAATGAACTCGGCTCACCTCATGCACGTCACTGACAGCGTGGGAAAATTCTCACGCTGAAGCGCTGATTGCAGGAGAATTTTCCCACGCTGTCAGTGACGTGCAGGAGGTGAGCTGAGTTCATTGGACATGAGCTCACCTCATGCACATCACTGACAGCGTGGGAGAATTCTCCTGCACTCAGCACTTCAGCGTGAGAATTTTCCCACGCTGTCAGTGACGTGCATGAGGTGAGCCGAGTTCATTGGACATTAACTCGGCTCATCTGGATGCCCTCACAGAGAGACACTGTGGAGCGCAAGCAAGCCTGCGCTTCTCAGTGTCTGCGGGATGACAGACTGGATGGCAGCGTTCTGCTGCGGTCCAGCCAGTCATCTCGATGTAGCAGAGCTGAAGCTGTCGTGGGAACCATGGAAAGGTAAGGATGAGGTTGGTTTATTATTTTTCTTTTATTGCAGGAGATCGTTGGCTTCAGCTGGAATGGGTGTGATGGTAAGTATGGTTTAATTTAGAACAATAAAGAATTGTGTCTTTATTTCAATTAAAGGACTTTATGCTGGGTGTTGTGTTTTTTTTAAATACTTTACTAGAAATTCATGGCGGTCATGTCTAATACTGGCGTGACCCCATGAATTTTGGGCTTGGGGCCAGCTGATAATACCAAGCTGGCCCTAACCCCTTTATTACCCAGTGAGCCACCGCACCAGGGCCCTGGATGAGTTGGGTACAGCGCCAGAAGATGGCGCTTCTATGAACGCGCCATTTTCTGGGGCGGCTGCGGACTGCAATTTGCAGCGGGGGTGGCCCAGAAAGCTTGGGCCTCCCTGCGCTGCAGATTCCAGCCCCCAGCTGCCTAGTTGTACCTGGCTGGACAAAAAAACAGGGCGAAGCCCCACGTCAATTTTCTTTAAATTATTTCATGAAATAATTAAGAAAAAAAGGCCTTCCCTATATTGTTGTGTCCGGCCAGGTACAAATAGGCAGCTGATGGATGGGGGCAGCCCGTTCCTGCCTGCTGTACCTGGCTGGACACAAATATAGTGCGAAGCCCCACTTCAATTTTTTTAAATTATTTCAGGAAATTCATGAAATAATTTAAAAAAAATTGACGTGGGGCTTCGCACTATATTTGTGTCCAGCCAGGTACAGCAGGCAGGAACGGGCTGCCCCCAACCACCAGCTGCCTATTTGTACCTGGTCGGACACAACAATATAGGGAAGCCCTTTTTTTCTTAATTATTTCATGAAATAATTTAAAGAAAATTGACGTGGGGCTTCGCCCTGTTTTTGTGTCCAGCCAGGTACAACTAGGCAGCTGGGGGCTGGAATTCGCAGCGCAGGGAGGCCCAAGCTTTCTGGGCCACCCCCGCTGCAAATTGCAGTCCGCAGCCACCCCGGAAAATGGCGCGTTCATAGAAGCGCCATCTTCTGGCGCTGTACCCAACTCATCCAGGGCCCTGATGCGGTGGCTCACTGGGTAATAAAGGGGTTAGGGCCAGCTTGGCATTATCAGCTGGCCCTAAGCCCGAAATTCATGGGGTCACGCCAATATTAGACATGACCACCATGAATTTCTAGTAAAGTATTTAAAAAAAACACAACACCCAGAAAAAAGTCCTTTAATTGAAATAAACACACAATTCTTTATTGTTCTAAATTAAACCATATGTACCATCACGCCCATTCCAGCTGAAGCCAACGATCTCCTGAAATAAAAGAAAAATAATAAAGCAACATCATCCTTACCTTTCCATGGTTCCCATGACAGCTTCAGCTCTGCTACATCGAGATGACAGGCTGGACCGCAGCAGAACGCTGCCATCCAGCCTGTCATCCCGCAGGCACTGAGAAGCGCAGGCTTGCTTGCGCTCCACAGTGTCTCTCTGTGAGGGCATCCAGATGAGCCGAGTTAATGTCCAATGAACTCGGCTCACCTCATGCACGTCACTGACAGCGTGGGAAAATTCTCCTGCACTCAGCGCTTCAGCGTGGGAGAATTCTCACACTGAAGCGCTGAGTGCAGGAGAATTCTCCCACGCTGTCAGTGACGTGCAGGAGGTGAGCTGAGTTCATTGGACATGAGCTCACCTTATGCACGTCACTGACAGCGTGGGAAAATTCTCCTGCACTCAGCGCTTCAGCGTGGGAGAATTCTCACGCTGAAGCGCTGAGTGCAGGAGAATTCTCCCACGCTGTCAGTGACGTGCAGGAGGTGAGCTGAGTTCATTGGACATGAGCTCACCTTATGCACGTCACTGACAGCGTGGGAGAATTCTCCTGCACTCACCGCTTCAGCGTGAGAATTTTCCCACGCTGTCAGTGACGTGCATGAGGTGAGCCGAGTTCATTGGACATGAACTCGGCTCATCTGGATGTCGTCACAGAGAGACGCTGAGCAGCGCAAGCAAGCCTGCGCTTCTCAGTGTCTGCGGGATGAGAGGCTGGATGGCAGCGTTCTGCTGCGGTCCAGCCTGTCATCTCGATGTAGCAGAGCTGAAGCTGTCGTGGGAACCATGGAAAGGTAAGGATGAGGTTGCTTTATTATTTTTCTTTTATTGCAGGAGATCGTTGGCTTCAGCTGGAATGGGCGTGACGGTAAGTATGGTTTAATTTAGAACAATAAAGGATTGTGTCTTTATTTCAATTAAAGGACTTTATTCTGGGTGTTTGTGTTTTTTTTAACTTTGACTATGGGGTTAGTAATGGGGGTGTCTTATAGACGCCTCTCCATTACTAACCTGGGCTTGATGTCAGCTGGCATTATAAGCTGACATCAACCCCAACCCTATTACCCCCTGCCACCGCACCAGGGCAGCGTGGAAGAGCGAGGCTAAGTGCCAGAATTGGCGCATCCTATGAATGCGCCATTTCTGGGGCGGCTGACGGCTGGTGTTTCTAGCCTGGGAGGGGGCCAATATTCATGGCTCCCTTCCTGGGCTATTAATATCAGCCCCCAGCTGTCTGCCTAGCCTTTGCTAGCTATTAAATTAGGGGGGACCCCACGTCATTTTTTTGGGGGGGTCCCCCATTTTAATAGCTAGTAAAGGCTATGTATTCATCTGGGGGCTGATATTAGTAGCCTGGGAAGCTCCGTGGGTATTACCCCCTTCCCAGGCTTCAAACATCTGCCCCAGCCGTCTGCTTAACCTCCGCTAGAGCCTAAAATTAAGGGGAACCCCACGCCAATTTTTTTAATAATAAATCCTTTATTTTAATACTAAATGACAAGTACAGTAACCAACACTATCACTGTACTTATTATATATGTGGCTGACATGTTTCTATCTATCTAATCTATGTGTGAAGCTCTATTCTGTCTGTTATAAATTGTCGGGTACCGCTGCTGAATTGCCGGCCGGCTTTTTTAAAGAGACGGTGCATGAAAACACTATTATTTTTTTTTATAAATCCTTTACGCTAAATGACAAGTACAGTAAGCAACACTGTCACTGTACTTCGTATATATGTGGCTGACATGTTTCTATCTATCTAATCTATGTGTGAAGCTCTATTCTGTCTGTTATAAATTGTCGGGTACCGCTGCTGAATTGCCGGCCGGCTTTTTTAAAGAGACAACCACCATGGCTGTGGCATTACAGTGAGTGGCAGACAATCCCTGCATGATTGGTGCTCTAAATAGCGCCAGACATGCAGGACACGCTTTTGGTGCACGAACAGTTATCGAACATAACCTCGAACAGCCGAATTTTTTGCAAATCGTTCGGGTTCGTCGAACAACTCGAACACCGCCCAAAACAGCTCGAATTTGAGATTGGCGAACAGTTCTAGTCGAACACCGCTCATCTCTACTCGTCTGTACTCAACTGTCTTTGGAAGTCCCATAGGCAATGAGCGGAGCAGTTGTGGGGATGCTTGACCCTTTTCTACTCAGATGGAGCACTGCAAAGACTCGTCTGTACTCAACTATCTTTGGAAGTCCCATAGGCAATGAGCAGAGCAGTTGTAGGCATGCTTGATCCTGCTCTACTCAGATGGAGCACTGCAAAGACTCGTCTGTACTCAACTATCTTTGGAAGTCCCATAGGCAATGAGCAGAGCAGTTGTGGGCATGCTTGACCCTGCTCTACTCAGATGGAGCACTGCAAAGACTCGTCTGTACTTAACTATCTTTGGAAGTCCGATAGGCAATGAATGGAGCAGTTGTGGGCATGCTTGACCCTGCTCTACTCAGATGGAGCACTGCAAAGACTTGTCTGTACTCAACTATCTTTGGAAGTCCCATAGGCAATGAGCAGAGCAGTTGTAGGCATGCTTGATCCTGCTCTACTCAGATGGAGCACTGCAAAGACTCGTCTGTACTCAACTATCTTTGGAAGTCCCATAGGCAATGAGCAGAGCAGTTGTGGGCATGCTTGATCCTGCTCTATTCAGATGGAGCACTGAAAAGTCTCATCTGTACTCAGCTCTCTGTAACACCTCTGCCGGTTGCTGCTTTGGCCAGTAGGCAGCACCGCACCTTTGTTGTGGTTGATTCTTAACAGCATCAATCCTGTATCATTCCTGGGACTTGTAGCTCTGTCCAGTCCAGTTACTACTTGTGCCAATCTTGTTCGTGGTAGCTATTTTGGAGTGGCCAGGTGACTACGAACAGTGCTCATGTGACACTATCTTTGGAAGTCCCGTAGGCAATGAATGGAGCAGTGATGCACATGCTCAACAACTGCTTGATTCAGATTACGTACTGCAGAACCCAATGCTTGGTATTGGTGGGAGTCCTAGCGGAAGATTATTAGGTGATGACTTGCTACAACTCCTTTGAGGGTACCATACAAATTAGAATACCATATGTGTACTTGATGGTCTGCTAATATCACAGAGAAAAATTGAACATGACTGATCCTTTTCTCAAGGAGATAAGAGGTGTCTGCCAGTGGCTTAATTTCCTCTTCTCTTTTAGAACTCATGCATGCTCAGCTAAACCAAGTGTGCATGTGCATGAGAAAGTCAGGTGGGACATTTACCCTTGATAGTTGGTTTAGGAGCTCTGAAGGCACCACTTTACTGCAGGGTCTGTAGAACTGGGGCATGACACATCTTTGAGGGCCCCCTAAACCTTGAGAGTTTAGGGCTTGTGGGGGCAGTGCATGACACAGATTGTCTTCCCTTCAGGTCCTCACTTCCTGAAAAGTGTACACCAAGCCAAACTGATAAGTTATGAGTCTATAGGGTACCCTCTAAATGACTCTGACCCAAAATAAAATACTGCCCCACCAAGGCCAATCGGTCACATTTTTCCCAGTCTGGCTAATACAAGAAAGTTTTCATCCTTTTACAGTAGAGTTAATATCCATATTTTTTCCCCATGGATCGTTGCCTATAAATAAGTCTCAATACACTAGTTGGGTCTCTTCGAGCAGAACCAGTACTCCTACAGCTCTATGTTAAAGGCATCTCATCCAACCAATGAGTACTCTGATCAGTACCGACAAGGGGTGAAAATCCCGAAACAGCCGTCTACAGATGGATGACTGGATTGACCAATATCATTTTCTTCCTTCTGGAGGAGAGACAATTTACATGTCCCTGCTTAGACACTATGTTTTAGGTGACTACTGACTACCTTGCTCTCTTCAAGTATAGGGAAGCCATCTCTCCAATATGAGTGTACAGAAGAAGAATCTGGATCTTCTCAATTATTTGAGTGGAAAATGGAGAAGAGTTGGAAACTGTTTCATATTTTTTTTCCATTTGACCTGAAGACCATAACTTCCACTAGACTGTCATTATCTCAATTATTGTCTACAGATAATTAAGGTCATTTTGTGTCATTTATGTCATTTCAGTAAATACTAGCTTACATCCAAGGATTACATACTAAATAAATGACTTAATGGTAGTTACTGGCAGTAATGACTATAACACCCAACATTTCTGACTTTTGATGTTCTAAGTATAGAATGTAAGTAAGTGATGAGATAAACTTCTTGGCAAACCTTGATTAGGTTCCTAACGTCTTCAATTTAAGGGGTTATTACTATAGGAAAGGTAATAAACTTGCTGATCATGGGGGTCTGACTGATGAGACCCCCACTGAATAGGGCTCTGAAATATATGTATAGTGGTGGCAAAGCATGTGCACATATCATCCATTCATTGCTCTTAAATGTGGTGGCCACAAATGAGCGCCACTGCTCTTTTCATTGTCCATGGGACTGGTGGAGATAGCTGAGGACAGCACTGAACTATCTTCAGCAGTCCCATAGATAATTAATGGAGCAGTGGAGTTTTTAGGAGCCAGGATATTCACAAGGTAGGCGAGAACTTGCTGATTGTTAAGGGTCTGACAGCTGAGACCCCCCTCTGATCCCAAGAACAGGGCTTTGAAATGTGGTAGCCACAAATACATGTCACTGCTCAATTAATCGTCTATAGGACTGGTTGAGATAACCGAGAACTGTGCTCAACTATTTTTGACAGATCCATAGTCAGTTAATGGAGCGGTGGAGTTTTTCAGAGCTCAGTTATCAGGATTGGAGGGTTTCCCAGCAGTCGGACCCCCAGAGATCAACAACTTATCACCTATACAGACAATGAAGGCAATGTCCAGGTACTGTACTGTGGCGTCATTAAACATCTTCTATCTGCCATTCATTCATATATTAAATGTAGGAATATGACTGAATAATGAATGCATTTCATGATATCGCAATGAGTTTTACCAAATCAATGTTATAGTCTTAGGGCATTTCTGAAACCAATAAGGTCTATTGTAGGAAGGAAAAAAAAACATTAATTATTGATTTTCTTTGCCTGGAGATTTATTAAAAAATGTTTCCTTTACTTAAAACTTAGAGCATAATCATCAATACATATACATAAACAGTGACTAAAAGACTGCGGAAAACATAAGGATGTAATAAATCAGTATAATCGTTGTTGACTCTCATCACTGTGAAGAACAGAGGCGGTCATCTTTTAAGTCTTCCAGAACAATACAAATAAGGAATTTTAGAAGAGAAGATTCTGTAAAACCTCCTACAAGGACGAGAAGTTTCAGGTGAATGATTGGTACCTGCTATGTATTGTTAATTTTAATGCAATATTCTCATACCTTAAAATGGAAATTGTATCGTAGTCTTGTCAATTTGTAGCCAACGGGAGATGCTCCATGGATGAAATGCAGTGCCACCTGGTAAAGAAAAGCTGGCATTAATAACTGGCACCAGTCAATAGAAATATAATAAAGCTATGGAAGAAACAGGTCAAGTAATACATACAATCCAATATGCCTGATTAAGCAAACAAGCTAAAGCCAATCTGTCATCGAAAGTAACTATACAGAGTAAACAATTGTATATGAGGAATAATATTATTGCTTGTTAATTTATAATGTTTGTTCTGCATTTTTTTTCACCAGTTTTCCCTTATCTCTAAAATTTTCAGTTGTTCTTTGGACAAAGGGTGGAGAATAGCCGCTATGATGTCCCCCATTCACAGCACAGAGAGGGATTCCTGCTCTTCTGTCTTTATGTAGCAGATGTTCAAAAGCAGCAGCATCATGAAGAACATTATACAGCAGTACTGAGAGGTGCAGCTGTGAATCCAACTCTAAGATGAGACAAAACATTCTCTAAAAACCAGTAACACCATCCACGTGTATCTTTGTCTATCCCTCTGCTCCTCCACTTTTTATAGACTTTAATAAGTAACTGTAATCTGGTCCCCCAGTGAGCTGGCAGGCTGTCATTTTTTGAGCAAGACTTATTTTAGTATTTTGGAGTGAATGAGGTAGGAGAAGATGTGGCTCATAAGTTCAGAAAGAAGCACATGATATAAAGCAAACTTGCTTGTACAATTGATTCATGGAAGGATTCTTGAAATAACAGTGATGACTATATAAAACTCCTTAAAAGGGTTATCCAGGACTTCTTTTCCCTCCTATGGTACTAAGGACTTATCAGCAGGTAATTATTAGCCTGTGTTGCCTAACGATGATCTCTCTCTCCTCAGAGCAATCACGGACGATTCTCTCACTTCCTATGACATCACGTTGACAGAGCAGTTTCTTCTCTTCCATTCTGCTCTGTGGATGGGGCAGTGACGATATAAGACTCCTTAAAAGGGCTATTCAGGACTTCTTTTTCCCTTCTATGTTACTAAGCACTTATCGGCAGGTAATTATCTGCCTGTGCTGCCTAGCGATGACCTCTCTTGGTTCAGAGCAGTCACGGACGATTCTCTCGCTTCCAGTGACATCACATTGACAGAGCAGTTCCTTCTCTTCCACTCTGCTCTGTCGACGGGGCATCACGTTGATTGACAGCCAGCTCAGCCTAACACACTGGGGAGTCGGCTGTTATTCAATATGACATTGTTAGTCGACAGAGCAGAGTGGAACAGAAGGAACTGCTCTGTCAACGCCAGAATAATCGACAGCCAGTGCGATCCGTGACCGCTCTGAGCCGGGAGAGATTGTCACAGGGCAGCACAGGAAGGTAGTTTATAACTGTTTAGTCATATAGGGAAAAAAAGTTAAGGATAACCTCTTTACGCAAATTAAACCACTCCCACTTATTATTATATCGCATGCTTTTTCACTACAAGAACCTAAAAAACAGAGATAATTGGGTTCTGTATTTGTTTCTGATTGGCCTAGGCATATGGTCATCTTCAGTCAATAACTTGAGACTTCTTTATTAAAACTTGGGTGGATTCGCAATGTGCGGGGAAAGGTGGGGGGTACAAACAAGTCAAGCCTAATTATGGTTATAGATTATGTTTATTCATTATTCAGATTTCCATTCAGTGGAACAAAAAGAACTTATGATTTACAATATCTAAGAGAGGACATTTATTCTGGAATATTCTATAAATGTATGTAGCCATAATAAAATATGAAGACATTTGAGATAATAACAAAATCCAACAATTTTTCACAAATAAATATGTTCCTTTGATTATTTGAATATTATATATATATAAAAAAAACCTTGACGAAGCAATGTACGAAACGCGCGTCGGGTGCGGTTCTTCCTATGCCTGGTGAGACTTACTTATGCCACTGTGCTTGTTTACATCCTTTATCTATTAGACTTATGCTTACTCCATGATACCTTATCTTAACTCACTGAACTCCTTTCTCATATATATCTTATGATACTTTTGTACATTGGTCTGTAACATTGAGCTTAGACTTTGCATACTTTCTTATACTATTGCATGTACACTGCTCAAAAAAATAAAGGGAACACTTAAACAACAGAATATAACTCCAAGTAAATTAAACTTCTATGAAATCAACCTGTCCACTTAGGAAGCAACACTGATTGACAATCAATTTCACATGCTGTTGTGCAAATGGAAAAGACAATAGATGAAAATTATTGGCATCCCCTTTGTTGAGCTGACTGGTATATATGTAGCATACCACGGGCCTGGGTGGTCTGGAGTTGGGACCTGGTCCTATTTGTCTACCCTTTTATATGCATTACTTCAACTTTGATATACAGTAAGGTTTTTAATATAGGCAGTATAGGTACCGTCCCAATTTAGGGTCACCTTGCCGCTGGTGGGACGGCTTGTATACTTTTTTTGATCAAAAATAGTTCACTAAGTACCCTATATTTATTATGCAACTTTGCTTTACATTTATATATAATGATGGTAGGGTATGAGATATATTTTTGTCTTTTGTCTTTTGTAGGTTTTGTTTCTTTTTTGCTAGTGTGAACATGCTCCTATTTCTTGCATGTCTACCATCTTAGACCTCAGTTCACATTGCCTGGTTTTTTGTCTTGTTTGCATTCTGTGCAATTTAAGGGTGTGGCATCCCCTTTGTTGAGCTGACTGGTATATACAGTACAGACCAAAAGTTTGGACACACCTTCTCATTTAAAGATTTTTCTGTATTTTCAAGACTATGAAAATTGTACATACACACTGAAGGCATCAAAACTATGAATTAACACATGTGGAATTATATACTTAACAAAAAAGTGTGAAACAACTGAAAATATGTCTTATATTCTAGGTTCTTCAAAGTAGCCACCTTTTGCTTTGATGACTGCTTTGCACACTCTTGGCATTCTCTTGATGAGCTTCAAGAGGTAGTCACCGGAAATGGTTTTCCAACAATCTTGAAGGAGTTCCCAGAGATGCTTAGCACTTGTTGGCCCTTTTGCCTTCACTCTGCAGTCCAGCTCACCCCAAGCCATCTCGATTGGGTTCAGGTCTGGTGACTGTGGAGGCCAGGTCATCTGGCGTAGCACCCCATCACTCTCCCTCTTGGTCAAATAGCCCTTACACAGCCTGGAGGTGTGTTTGGGGTCATTGTCCTGTTGAAAAATAAATGATGGTCGAACTAAACGCAAACTGGATGGAATAGCATGCCGCTGCAAGATGCTGTGGTAGCCATGCTGGTTCAGTATGCCTTCAATTTTGAATAAATCCCCAACAGTGTCACCAGCAAAGCACCCCCACACCATCACACCTCCTCCTCCATGCTTCACGGTGGGAACCAGGCATGTAGAGTCCATCCGTTCACCTTTTCTGCATTGCACAAAGACCCGGTGGTTGGAACCAAAGATCTCAAATTTGGACTCATCAGACCAAAGCACAGATTTCCACTGGTCTAATGTCCATTCCTTGTGTTCTTTAGCCCAAACAAGTCTCTTCTGCTTGTTGCCTGTCCTTAGCAGTGGTTTCCTAGCAGCTATTTTACCATGAAGACTTGCTGCACAAAGTCTCCTCTTAACAGTTGTTGAAGAGATGTGTCTGCTGCTAGAACTCTGTGTGGCATTGACCTGGTCTCTTATCTGAGCTGCTGTTAACCTGCGATTTCTGAGGCTGGTGACTCGGATAAACTTATCCTCAGAAGCAGAGGTGACTCTTGGTCTTCCTTTCCTGGGGCGGTCCTCATATGAGCCAGTTTCTTTGCAGCGCTTGATGGTTTTTGCAACTGCACTTGGGGACACTTTCAAAGTTTTCCCAATTTTTTGCACTGACTGACCTTCATTTCTTAAAGTAATGATGGCCACTCGTTTTTCTTTACTTAGCTGCTTTTTTCTTGCCATAATACAAATTCTAACAGTCTATTCAGTAGGACTATCAGCTGTGTATCCACCTGACTTCTGCACAACACAACTGATGGTCCCAACCCCATTTATAAGGCAAGAAATCCCACTTATTGAACCTGACAGGGCACACCTGTGAAGTGAAAACCATTTCCGGTGACTACCTCTTGAAGCTCATCAAGAAAATGCCAAGAGTGTGCAAAGCAGTCATCAAAGCAAATGGTGGCTACTTTGAATAACCTAGAATATAAGACATATTTTCAGTTGTTTCACACTTTTTTGTTAAGTATATAATTCCACATGTGTTAATTCATAGTTTTGATGCATTCAGTGTGAATTTACAATTTTCATAGTCATGAAAATACAGAAAAATCTTTAAATGGGAAGGTGTGTCCAAACTTTTGGTCTGTACTGTATGTAGCTTACCACGGGCCTGGGTGGTCTGGAGTTGGGACCCGGTCCTATTTGTCTACCCTTTTATATGCATTACTTCAACTTTGATATACAGTAAGGTTTTTAATATAGGCAGTATAGGTACCGTCCCAATTTAGGGTCACCTTGCCGCTGGTGGGACGGCTTGTATACTTTTTTTGATCAAAAATAGTTCACTAAGTACCCTATATTTATTATGCAACTTTGCTTTACATTTATATATAATGATGGTAGGGTATGAGATATATTTTTGTCTTTTGTAGGTTTTGTTTCTTTTTTGCTAGTGTGAACATGCTCCTATTTCTTGCATGTCTACCATCTTAGACCTCAGTTCACATTGCCTGGTTTTTTGTCTTGTTTGCATTCTGTGCAATTTAAGGGTGTGGCATCCCCTTTGTTGAGCTGACTAGTATATATGTAGCTTACCACGGGCCTGGGTGGTCTGGAGTTGGGACCCGGTCCTATTTGTCTACCCTTTTATATGCATTACTTCAACTTTGATATACAGTAAGGTTTTTAATATAGGCAGTATAGGTACCGTCCCAATTTAGGGTCACCTTGCCGCTGGTGGGACGGCTTGTATACTTTTTTTGATCAAAAATAGTTCACTAAGTACCCTATATTTATTATGCAACTTTGCTTTACATTTATATATAATGATGGTAGGGTATGAGATATATTTTTGTCTTTTGTCTTTTGTAGGTTTTGTTTCTTTTTTGCTAGTGTGAACATGCTCCTATTTCTTGCATGTCTACCATCTTAGACCTCAGTTCACATTGCCTGGTTTTATAAATGTATGTAGCCATAATAAAATATGAAGACATTTGAGATAATAAAAAAATCCAACAATTTTTCACAAATAAATATGTTCCTTTGATTATTTGAATATTATATATATATAAAAAAAACCTTGACGAAGCAATGTACGAAACGCGCGTCGGGTGCGGTTCTTCCTATGCCTGGTGAGACTTACTTATGCCACTGTGCTTGTTTACATCCTTTATCTATTAGACTTATGCTTACTCCATGATACCTTATCTTAACTCACTGAACTCCTTTCTCATATATATCTTATGATACTTTTGTACATTGGTCTGTAACATTGAGCTTAGACTTTGCATACTTTCTTATACTATTGCATGTACACTGCTCAAAAAAATAAAGGGAACACTTAAACAACAGAATATAACTCCAAGTAAATCAAACTTCTATGAAATCAACCTGTCCACTTAGGAAGCAACACTGATTGACAATCAATTTCACATGCTGTTGTGCAAATGGAATAGACAATAGATGAAAATTATTGGCAATTATCAAGACACCCTCAATAAAGGAGTGATTCTGCAGGTGGGGACCACAGACCACATCTCAGTGCCAATGCTTTCTGGCTGATGTTTTGTTCACTTTTGAATGTTGGTTGTGCTTTCACACTCATGGTAGCATGTGAGACGGACTCTACAACCCACAGAAGTTGCTCAGGTAGTGCAGCTCATCCAGGATGGCACATAAATGAGAGCTGTGGCAAGAAGGTTTGCTGTGTGTGTCAGCGTAGTGTCCAGAGGCTGGAGGTGCTACCAGGAGACAGGCCAGTACACCAGGAGACGTGGAGGGGGCCGTAGGAGGGCAACAACCCAGCAACAGGACCGCTACCTCGCCTTTGTCCAAGGAGGAACAGGAGGAGCACTGCCAGAGCCCTGCAAAATGACCTCCAGCAGGCCACAAATGTGCATGTGTCTGCACAAAAGGTTAGAAACCGACTCCATAAGGGTGGTATGAGGGCCCGATGTCCACAGATGGGAGTTGTGCTCACAGCCCAACACAGTGCAGGATGCTTGGCATTTGCCACAGAACATCAGGATTGGCAAAGTCACCACTGGCGCCCTGTGCTCTTCACAGATGAAAGCAGGTTCACACTGAGCACATGTGACAGACGTGACAGAGCCTAGAGACGCCGTGGAGAGTGATCTGCTGCCTGCAAAATCCTTCAGCATGACCAGTTTGGCAGTGGGTCAGTAATGGTGTGGGGTGGCATTTCTTTGGAGGGCCGCACAGCCCTCCATGTGCTCGCCAGTGGTAGCCTGACTGCCATTAGGTACCGAGATGAGATCCTCAGACCCCTTGTGAGACCATATGCTGGTGCGGTTGGCCCTGGGTTCCTCCTAATGCAGGACAATGCCAGACCTCATGTGGCTGGAGTGTGTCAGCAGTTCCTGCAAGATGAAGGCATTGAAGCTATGGATTGGCCCGCCCGTTCCCCAGACTTGAATCTGATTGAGCACATCTGGGACATCATGTCTCGCTCCATCCACCAACGTCACGCTGCACCACAGACTGTCCAGGAGTTGGCGGATGCTTTAGTCCAGCTCTGGGAGGAGATCCCACAGGAGACCATCCGCAACCTCATCAGGAGCATGCCCAGGCGTTGTAGGGAGGTCATACAGGCACGTGGAGGCCACACACAATACTGAGACTCATTTTGACTTGTTTTAAGGACATTACATCAAAGTTGGATCAGCCTGTAGTGTGTTTTTCCACTTTAATTTTGGAGGGGACTCCAAATCCAGGCCTCCATTGGTTAATAAATTTTATTTCCATTGATGATTTTTGTGTGATTTTGTTGTCAGCACATTCAACTTTGTACAGAACAAAGTGTTCAATGAGAATATTTCATTCATTCAGATCTAGGATGTGTTATTTGAGTGTTCCCTTTATTTTTTTGAGCAGTGTATCTTACTACAACCACTGGCAAAAATTATGGAATCACCGGGCTCGGAGAATGTTCATTCAGTTGTTTAATGTTGTTGAAAAAAAGGAGATCACAGACATGGCACAAAACTAAAGTCATTTCAAATGGCAACTTTAGGGCTTTAAGAAACACTAAAAGAAATCAAGATTAAAAATGTGGTACTCAGTACGGGTAATTTTTTTCAGACTAAGCAGAGGGAAAAAATTATGGAATAACTCAATTCTGAGGAAAAAATTAAGGAATCATGAAAAACAAACACACAAAAGAACACTCCAATACATCACTAGCATTTTATTGCACCACCTCTGGCTTTAGTTTAGCCTGCAGTCTCTGAGGCATGGACTTAATGAGTGATAAATAGTACTCTTCATCAGTCTGGCTCCAACTTTCTCTGATTGCTGTTGCCAGATCAGTTTTGCAGGTTGGAGCCTTGTCATGGACCATTTTCTTCAACTTCCACCAAAGATTTTCAATTGGATTGAGATCTGGACTATTTGCAGACCATGACATTGATCTTATGTGTCTTCTTTGAAGGAATGTTTTCACAGTTTTTGCTCTATGGCAGGATGCATTATCATCTTGAAAAATGATGTCATCATCCCAAACATCCTATCAATTGAAGGGATAAGAAAACTGTCCAAAATATCAATGTAAACTTGGGCATTTATTGAAGATGTAATGACAGCCATCTCCCCAGTGCCTTTACCTGACATGCAGCCCCATATCATCAATGATTGTGGAAATTTGCATGTTCTCTTCATGCAGTCATCTTTATAAATCTCATTGGAACAGCACGAAACAAAAGTTCCAGCATCATCACCTTGCCCAATGTAGATTTGTGATTCATCACTGAATATGACTTTCATCCAGTCATCAAAAGTCCACGATTGCTTTTCCTTAGCCCATTGTAACCTTGTTTTTTTCTGTTTAGGTGTTAATGATGGCTTATGTTTAGCTTTTCTGTATGTAAATCCCATTTCCTTTAGGCGGTTTCTTACAGTTCGGTCACAGACATTGACTCCAGTTTCCTCCCATTCGTTCCTCATTTGTTTTGTTGTGCATTTCCTGCTTTGGAGACATATTGCTTTAAGTTTCCGGTCTTGACGCTTTGATGTCTTCCTTGGTCTACCAGTATGTTTGCCTTTAACAACCTTCCCATGTTGTTTGTATTTGGTCCAGATTTTAGACACAGCTGACTGTGAACTACCAACATCTTTTGCAACATTGCGTGATGATTTACCTTCTTTTAAGAGTTTGATAATCCTCTCCTTTGTTTCAATTGACATCTCTCGTGTTGGAGCCATGATTCATGTCAGTCCATTTGGTGCAACAGCTCTCCAAGATGTGATCACTCCTTTTTAGATGCAGACTAATGAGCAGATCTAATTTGATGCAGGTGTTAGTTTTGGAAATGAAAATTTACAGGGTGATTCCATAATTTTTTCCTCAGAAATGAATGATTCCATCATTTTTTCCCTCTGCTTGGTCAGAAAAAAATTACTCTTACTGAGTACCACATTTTTAATCTTGATTTATTTTAGTGTTTCTTAAAGCCCTAAAATTGCCATTTGAAATGACTTTAGTTTTTCTGTGATCTCCTTTTTTTCAACAACATTAAACAACTGAATGAACATCTTCCGAGCCCGGTGATTCCATAATTTTTGCCAGGGGTTGTATATATTACATAGTAACATAGTAATATAGTAACATAGTTTTTAAGGTTGAATGAAGACTAAGTCCATCTAGTTCAACCCATAGCCTAACATGTTGATCCAGAGGAAGGCAAAAAAAAAAACATGTGGCAAACACTAAGCTCCACATTGGGGAAAAAAATTCCTTCCTGACTCCATATGACAATCAGACTAGTTCCCTGGATCAACGCCCTATCAAGGAATCTAGTATATATAACCTGTAATATTATACTTTTCAAGAAAGGCATCCATGCCCTTCTTAAATTTTAGTAGTGAATTACTCATTACAACATCATGCGGCAGAGAGTTCCATAGTCTCACTGCTCTTACAGTAAAGAATCCGCGTCTGTGATTATGATTAAACCTTCTTTCCTCCAGACGTAGAAGATGCCCCCTTGTTCCCGTCTCTGGCCTCAGAGTAAAAAGATCAGTAGAAAGGTCTTTGTACTGTCCCCTCATATACTTGGACATAGTAATAAGATCACCCCTAAGCCTTCGTTTTTCCAAACTAAATAACCCCAAGTGTAATTGTGGCGCCCCTGAGGGTTCAGTCGCCACAGAGGTACTGCACCTCATCCAGAGGTGCGGTGTCTCCTTCTCTCAGGTAAGGAGGGAGTGCTGCCCGGAACCCCAACACCCGCATCCAACACTACACTGCTCCAGGCCGGCTGGAGGGGCAACATGTGTGCGTAGAGCTGAGCCCTGACCCTGACTGGAGTGGGGGAAACCCAGAGGTAGGGGGAACCAGTAGTGGGTGTGGGTGGAGGAAGCAGTTTAGGGGAGCACCCTTGAAGGAGGTATATAAAGGGAAACCATCTTAGGGTGGCGGGGAGGACAGAAGGAGAGTTCAGTGAGAGAAGTCAGTCTGGGAGCAAAGTCTCTTAGGAGCTCTGCTCCACAAGTTGGGGCCTAGTGCTAGAGGCCCAGGAGGGGAGCAGAGGAGTAGGCTCTGTTCTAGTAAAGGGATCCCAGGGGGTACGGCGAGTGCGGGATGGCACCCGTACGCCCAGAATCTGTCAGAAGACAGAGGGATCGCAGGCCGCAAGAAGGGGACCGGCCCCTGGATCAGTCGTGTAACTCCAAGTCTCGGCTGGAAAAACTGGAGGCTTCTGGCTTATATAGTCAGTTGCCAAAAGCCTCATTCTAATCTCCGTGATGGTCAAGCAGGTCTGGGAACTCCAGTAAGACAGGAGGGACTTCAGAGCACCCGAGCGGGATTGAGAGTGGGGAAGCGCAGGGCAGGAGGGAGAAGACCCAGCGTGAAGACGGTCTAGCAAGGAACACAAGAAAGCGGGGTTCCGTCAGGTGCTCCTAATTTGCCTGAGGAAGAGCTGAACTCCTGCCTGGTGAACGCAGCGCGACGTGGGAAGGCTGGCACCCGTACAGTGCACCAGTGGAACTGTCATAAGAACTGTGAGTAAAGACTCGGATGACTGCACCGTACTGCCTCCGTCCATTATTTAAGCTGCGCTATCTTTTCCCCTGCACTACAACGTCCAGCACAATCAACCATTACCTACACTGCCCTGGAGCTAGCTCTTCCTGTGGAGAGCAACACCATCCCTGCTGCAGTAACATCAGCTTCAGAGGACTGCTCCGCAGCGGCGGCTCCCTTTAGCTGCATTCCACAGGTGGCGTCACGAACTTTACAAATCCCCTATAAATAAAACCCCCTTTTTGTTGACCGCCCTGGGCCACGGACCGGGCCAGCCACCGTGATATCCCCCCCCACCAGCATCCATAGGCCCGGCTGCCAAGTATCCCACGGCTCTGGGGGCGCGTCATAATAACCTGTCTTGGTATTGCAGACCCCCCAGTCCTCTAATAACCTTGGTCGCTCTTCTCTGCACCCACTCTAGTTCAGCTATGTCTTTCTTTTACACCGGAGACCAGAACTATACACAGTATTCTAAGTGTGGTCGCACTAATGACTTGTATAGAGGTAAAATTATGTTCTCCTCATGAGCATCTATGCCTCTTTTAATGCATCCCATTATTTTATTTGCCTTTGCAGCAGCTGCCTGACACTGGCCACTAAACGTGAGCTTGTCATCCACCAATACACCCAGGTCTTTTTCAGTGACAGTTTTGCCCAGTGTTTTACAATTAAGCATATAATTATACATTTTATTTCCTCTGCCCAAGTGCATTACCTTACATTTATCCCCATTAAAGCTCATTTGCCATTTATCAGCCCAAGCTTCTAGTTGACATAGATCTTCCTGTAATATAAAATTGTCCTCCTCTGTATTGATTACCCTGCAGAGTTTAGTGTCATCTGCAAATATTGCAGCACTACTCTGTATGCCCCCTACAAGGTCATTAATAAATATGTTAAAAAGAAGCGGGCCCAAAACTGACCCCTGTGGTACCCCACTGTTAACTGAGACCCAGTCTGAGTGTGTTCCATTAATAACCACCCTTTGTTTCCTATCACTGAGCAGTTCTTAACCCACTTATATATATTTTCCCCTATCCCCATTGTTCTCATTTTATGTATCAACCTTTTGTGTGGAACCGTATCAAAAGGTTTTGAAAAGTCCATATACACAACATCCACTGCATTTCCTTGGTCCAGTCCAGAACTTGCCTCCTCATAAAAACTGATCAGATTAGTCTGACAGGAACGGTCCCTCGTAAACCCATGTTGATATTGGGTCATGAGGTTATTCTTCTTCAGATACTCTAGTATAGCATCTCTTAGGAAACCCTCCAGGATTTTACCCACAGTAGAGGTTAAGCTTCCTGGCCTATAATTTCCAATATCAGTTTTTGTCCCCTTTTTGAATATTGGCCCCACATTTGCTATACGCCAGTCCTGTGGTACAGACCCTGTTATTATGGAATCTTTAAAGATTAAAAATAATGGTCTATCTATGACGTTACTTAATTCCTGCTGTACTCGCGGTTGTATCCCATCTGGGCCCGGGGATTTGTCAACTTTAGTGATTTTTAGACGCCGCCGTACTTCCTGCTGGGTTAAGCAAGTGACATTTAATGGAGAATTTTTGTTATCACTAATCATGTTTTCTGTCATGCGATTTTCTTGTGTAAATACTGTTGAAAAAAAATCATTTAGCATATTGGCTTTTTCCTCATCCTCCTCCACCATTTCACCCAGACTATTTTTAAGGGGGCCAACACTATCATTTTTTAGTTTTTTACTATTTATGTAGTTAAAGAATATTTTGGGGTTATTTTTACTTTCTCTGGCAATGAGTCTCTCTGTCTCAATCTTTGCTGCCTTGATTTGGTTTTTACAGAATTTATTTAATTTTCTGTATTTATTTAATGCCTCATCACTACCTACTTGCTTTAGTTCTCTAAATGCTTTCTTTTTGTCACGTATTGCGCCCCTTACATCTCTATTTAGCCATAGTGGTTTCCTCCTATTTGTAGCATGTTTATTCCCATAGGGTATATATTGTGCACAGGTCCTATTCAGGATGTTAATAAATGTCTCCCATTTGCTTTGTGTAGCTTCATGTCTCAGGATATCGTCCCAGTTTATTGCACTAAGATCATCTCTCAACCATTGGAAATTTGCCTTCCTGAAGTTTAGTGTCCTTGTAACCCCTCTACTACACATCTTATTAAAGGATACATGAAAACTTATTATTTTGTGATCACTATTACCCAAGTGACCCCCAACTCGTATATTTGATATGCAGTCTGGCCTGTTAGTTAATATTAGGTCTAGCAGTGCCCCCTTTCTTGTTGGGTTCTGAACCAGTTGTGAAAGGTAATTGTCTCTCATAGTTGTCAAAAACCTATTACCTTTGCTGGAACTACATGTTTCTGTCCCCCAATGTATTTCAGGGCAGTTGAAGTCTCCCATAATAATGACTTCTCCTTGAGTCGCTGCTTCATCTATTTGCTTTACGAGGATATTCTCCGCTACTTCCATTATTTTTGGAGACTTATAACAAACCCCTATCAGTAATTTATTATTTTTTTCCCCTCCCCTTATTTCCACCCACAGGGACTCTACATTTTCATTAGATTCACATATATCCTCCCGCAAGACAGGTTTTAAGGATGATTTTACATATAAACACACCCCCCCTGTTTGTACGGTCATTTCTGAACAGACTATAGCCCTGTAAATTAACTGCCCAGTCATGGCTCTCGTCCAGCCACGTCTCAGATATCCTTACCATGTCATAATTATTTTCCAACAAAATTAATTCTAATTCCCCCATTTTATTGGTGAGGCTTCTGGAATTGGTGTACATGCATTTTATGTATCTCTCTGTACCTCCATTCCTTCTTACTTTATTGACTGTTCTAACCCCACCCCCAATTTCTTTATTTGTGCCCAGGTCACTATCTGCACTATCTTCCCCACCTATAAAATGAATACCCTCCCCCCCCAATCCCTAGTTTAAACACTCCTCCAACCTTCTAGCCATTTTCTCTGTTATCTTAGTATTATTACTATCATGCTCATAAATTTGTATCATGTTGTGTAAATAATTTGCATGCTCATCAGCTTTGATTATTTTGTGTCTTACATTATATTTTAATTAAATTTTCAATAAAATGTACCTATTATTCTTACTCTACTGTGCCTTGCACTCATCTTTTATATATTTTTTTTATTTTTATGGGCTTATTGGCCTATTACCTTATGCTCATCATACATATGTAGGTTTAGTGAATATTATATTAGTATAAATAATTGTAAAAACTGTTTGCGCCATTCCGTCATTCAGGTACATGCAGGCTAGTCCCATGTAAATAGTGGCGTAACTTGAGGCTCATGGGCCCAATGTAATTATTGCAAGTCTTTAATAGCGTTAGTCTTTTTATATGGGTCAAAGGCACCTTTTTGGGCTTCCTAGGCTCCAGGGTCAGGGTGCGATTGCAACCCTTTGTCACGCAAGGTGTGGGAAAGACTAAGTGCAACACGAAGGGAAGAGGGGGAAGAAGTCCAAACACTAGGGAAAGGTGGAGTGGAGACCCATAGGCAGATCTAATATCATCCTGCCTTCCCTATATAGGTTCCACACCTATCGCTGAGCAAGATCCTAATCCCTGAATGTCCCTAGAGCTTGGCCCTAGATAGGGGGTGGATGGGGTGAGCACTGGTCAGACCCCACTGCAAACTAAAGACAACAAGGTAGACAAACAAAGGGGATACACTTAGCTTGAGAAGGCACTAGAGAGATAATGCCAACTGTCCTCAAAGGGCACCAGAGAAGAAGCTAGCCGACTGCTAGTGCTCCAAGCCTACACAAAGGTACATAGAACTATCACCGGCGATTCCCTGGAGCAAACTGAGAGTTTTTAACTACCAAGCAAGGGTGTGTCAATAAACAGCAGGAAGTGGAGGTCGCCGCTGGGTCCTAAAGGAAGAAGGATTAAGAAGGCGTCTGCAATGCCAAGCGCAGTGACATTCTACAGCCAGATCCAGAGCGACTGTCTGTTACACCTAACACACCTGTGACACCCTTGTATCTATTGTAGTTACTGAGTGTCTCTGTAGAATATTTCCCCCAACCGGTTCACATTTCCAAAAATAAGTAGACTGATTTTTTATTTTTTTTTAACTTTCTCTCCAAATTCCATATATTGCAAACATCAATTATCATATTTGGAAACATCAGTTAAAATGGGTAATTTAGCTACAATGTTACTCTTTCCTAAAACAAAGGAATGAATTTCACGGAAGCCTGAATCCATCTATTTTAATTTGTGTTATTATTGCCAGCTAGAAATGTTTTCTGTTTCTCGGTAGACTCCACAGCCCCAGGTGCTCTCCACTCCAGAGTTATTGGCCAAAAAACATCAGTACTCCACTGAATGTATCCTCGAAGTTCATCCGAAAAACCTGGGAGCCGACCAGCCGGGTAAAAGCATATTACTGCAGCAGGTGAGGATATCACACCTGATGTTATACAGAGCAAGAAAATGTGATTTCAGCCAAGTCTCGTAGATCGGAGTGTATAGCGGGAACATTAATTATTTTCCTAAAACGCACTTTCAAAAGAATCCTATTGCTTAGTACCATCACTCCGCATTAGTCTGGGCGCTTAAAAAAAAAAGCTGCTGATAGTTCAGACTACAGAGAGGTACAGTGAGATCCTGTATTGAAGGGCTTTAATGTCTGTGCCCTGCAGGCTCTGATAAGCCTACTGTATTTCATCTATCCATAATTCTAAATTGTGCTCTTATAATTACTGACACAGTCAGTGAACAGAGAAGGAGCGACGATTGTATTCATCCCTTTCACTTTTCAGAACAGGAGTAATTAAAGCTGAGATCAGCAGTTGGAGCCATTGGCTAGACGGACCCTTGATTATCATATGAGCTCATGTCAATCTCTAGGCAATATTAAAAATATATATGTGAAGTGTGGGCAATCTTCCAGATTTGGTTTCTTGGCTTAGGGGCTATCACAAATCTGATGTCCGCATTATGACTATGGCAAGCACTTTTCTCAGGACTCATGCCTTATTACAGATCATATTATAGTACTTGCTTCCCCAGCTATTTTGTGGTTAAGGCTGGTCTGGCATGTGGTCTGTACAGTGCCTACAAGTAGTATTCAACCCCCTGCAGATTTAGCTGGTTGACACATGCGGAATTAGCTTGGCATTGTGACATTTGTACTGTAGATCAGCCTGGAAGTGGGAAATGCACTGCAGCAAATTTTTTTTTTTTTTAAAACGTTAAAAGTTAATTCAGAGTGTCATTTATTATTCAACCCCTCAAACCACAAGAATTCTGTTTGGTCCCCCTAAAGTATTAAGAAGTAGTTCAGGCACCAAGAATAATGAGCTTCACATGTGTGGATTAAAGATCTCTTTTGCCAGCCTTTTCTGACTATTTAAGACTCTCCCCAAACTTGTGAACAGCACTCAGACATGGTCAACATGGGAAAGACAAAGGAGCATTCCAAGGCCATCAGAGACAAGATCGTGGAGGGTCACAAGGCTGGCAAGGGGTACAAAACCCTTTCCAAGGAGTTGGGCCTACCTGTCTCCACTGTTGGGAGCATCATCCGTAAGTGGAAGGCTTATGGAACTACTGTTAGCCTTCCACGGCCAGGACAGCCTTTGAAAGTGTCCTCCCGTGCCGAGGCCAGGCTTGTCCGAAGAGTCAAGGCTAACCCAAGGACAACAAGGAAGGAGCTCCAGGAAGATCTCATGGCAGTGGGGACATTGGTTTCAGTCAATACCATAAGTAACGTACTCCACCGCAATGGTCTCCGTTCCAGACTAGCCCGTAAGGTACCTTTACTTTCAAAGCGTCATGTCAAGACTCGTCTACAGTTTGCTCATGATCACTTGGAGGACTCTGAGTCAGACTGGTTCAAGGTTCTATGGTCTGATGAGACCAAGATCGAGATCTTTGGTGCCAACCACACACGTGACGTTTGGAGACTGGATGGCACTGCATACGACCCCAAGAATACCATCCCTACAGTCAAGCATGGTGGTGGCAGCATCATGCTGTGGGGCTGTTTCTCTGCCAAGGGGCCTGGCCATCTGGTCCGCATCCATGGGAGATGGATAGCACGGCCTACCTGGAGATTTTGGCCAAGAACCTCCGCTCCTCCATCAAGGATCTTAAGATGGGTCGTAATTTCATCTTCCAACAAGACAACGACCCAAAGCACACAGCCAAGAAAACCAAGGCCTGGTTCAAGAGGGAAAAAGTCAAGGTGTTGGAGTGGCCTAGTCAGTCTCCTGACCTTAACCCAATTGAAAACTTGTGGAAGGAGCTCAAGAATAAAGTCCACATGAGACACCCAAAGAACCTAGATAACTTGGAGAAGATCTGCATGGAGGAGTGGGCCAAGATAACTCCACAGACCTGTGCCGGCCTGATCAGGTCTTATAAAAGACGATTATTAGCTGTAATTGCAAACAAGGGTTATTCCACAAAATATTAAACATAGGGGTTGTATAATAATTGACCCACACTTTTATGTTTAAAATTTAATAAAATTCAACTGAGCAACATAACTTTTTGGTTTGTAAGATTTATGCTTCTGTTCATAAAACCTACTCTCATTTGCAGTTTGAAGGCTCTAACTTATTTGCATCTTATCAAACCAGCTAAATCTGCAGGGGGTTGAATACTACTTGTAGGCACTGTACATGCCAGACCTCTACTATTCGAGCTACTCACTTCTCTTATGTCAGGGACCAATCTTCTTTCAGATAACTACACCTCCAGCTCTATTACGTATCAGACCACTTGTTCCTAAATTCTCTTATGGCTATGACGCACCCCTGGGCCTGTGTCGCGCTGCGTTGCGCACGCGGGAGCTTACCCGGAGCCGGATCTCTTGAGGGTTGTAGTCTCGTGGCGGTGACCCGGTCCGTGCCCAGGGAGTCAAACTGAGCGGCGATGTAACAGCGGTAGATGTAGGACGACTACGCCACCCGTTGAATGCAGCTATGGAGCTGCCGCTGCAGGACAGTCCGCTGAGGCCGGTGGATGGATGGTGCAGCGTAGATGGTATAACCCCCAACGGGAGGGGTATGGCCTCAGGGCAGCAGATGTGGATGATGGGGGTAGCAGGAACCACTCAGAGACGGTGCGGTGTAATTCAGGGTCTTTACTGGTAACAACGATAGACCCTCCCGGAGTACTTGCTAGTGAACGGGGCCTGGTCAGTCCTTGAGCAGATGGGATCTCCCCTGGCCAGGCGGAGTTGTAGGCCTCCCAAACTGACTGTACTCTTCTGGCTACCTTGCTAGAAGCGGATATAAGTAGCCCACGTCCCTGAGTGTACCGTGTGGTGCTCACCCGTATGGCCGGTGACTCGGGGCCTTCTAATGGCTTCCGCTCCACGATGGCGGTGCTGGTCCCACGCGTGTGACCGTGCCTTCGGGTTTCTGGGCCTGAGGACCTGAAATCCCCTGCCGGTCGGCTTCTGCTGCTGGGTAAGAGTTAGTCCCCACAGCCTCGGACGCCGGGTCCGGTAAGAAAGCTTCTCAGTCAGGGCGAGCTCTGCAGCTGCCAGCCCCTGACTCGTAGTAGTATTGCTTCTGCTGTTTCTTGTCTCTACTCTCCTTGACTGCTAACCCTGCTTCAGCCCCGGGTTTATATAGGGGAAGTTCTTCCCCTCCCAAGACTGGGCAGGAGGTGTGGCATGCACAGGATCCCTGACCAAAGGACCTCCCACCTGCTCTCAGACATAACATCTCTATCACTGTGGCAACCAGACCCCTGGGGTGTTACATTCCCCCCTAGTGAAATTTAGTACTCCGGGACTAAACATATTTTAGAAAAACATAACAAGATAAAAACAATAATAATACAATAAGAAAAACATATAAAGTTGGTTACGGCATGTCCGTAACCGGGTGCAGTCTTTGAAGAAAAGCAAGGTGTCCATTTCACCAAAACAGGGAGACGTAACCAGGTAGGGGTTTGTCCTACCCCGAGTCCTTAACAGTCTTTAGTCCGTCCTGGGTTACGCTCCAACTATGTACAAGGATTCCCGGTAAATCCACCAAGGATTCCTAAAAATAACTGGAAACACAAAATTATACACAAGCAACAATACACAGATAAACATAAATAAAACAATTTATACACTTCAAATCCTCCAGCGTGCGGGTAACTGGCCTCTAGTGGCCCTAGTGGACCTACGGAGCTGACTGTCTGGCCCTGAACTACAGGGTGTAGGAGCTGTCAAGGGTAAACTGGGCAGCTGTCTACCGGCTCTTTGTCTCACTAGGGGTACGGCAGGCTCACTATAAGCAGAGGGTTGATCCTCCTGTTCTGCTTGTGTGGAGTCTTCTGCCTCCTGGACCGGCTGTTCTTCCAGCTCTACCTGTTGCTCCGTAGGTGCTTGGGATGCTGGTTGGAGGAAGGTGAGTACGGGTACCACAACTGCACCATTGACTTGAGTCCAAGACCGAGGGAAGTCCCCGAGCACAGTACTAACCATATCTTCCCTTTCCTCTACGGGTCGATGGTCTTCTTGTTCCTCTTCAGGGTTCCTCAGTTGTTCGGGACACTTCTTCAGGTGGTCCCGGGATACAATGGCTGTGGTTTCCCCTCCGTCTTTACTGATGGTACAAACCTTCGGGTTCTCGTGGCTTGAGGGCAGTACGGTGTACGGGTCCTTCTCCCACTGGTCGTCCAACTTGTGGAGCCGTCTCTTCCTCTTCAAGACCTGCTCTCCGGGTACCAGGGGAACAGCGGGAGCATACTGGTTGTAAGTTTTCTCTTGTCTTTCCCTAGCCTGACAGAGACTTCGCTCCACGCTCTCCTGTACTCTCCGGTACTGCTGCTGCCTCTCTGTGTCCCAGTCTGTTTCTGGTGAAGTGTCCTCGGGTGTCAGGACTCCCATTTCCAGGTCAACAGGTAACTTACCAGGTCTTGCCCTCATTAGGTAAGCCGGGGTACAGTTGGTGGAACCTACCGGGATGTGGTTGTATAGGTCCACCAGATCGGGCAACTTCTCAGGCCACAGACTGCGTTCTTCCAGGGGCAACGTTTTTAGAAGATCCATTACCACCTGGTTCATTTTCTCACAAAGTCCATTAGTTTGCGGATGGTAGGGTGTCGTCCTTATCTTCCGGCAGCCATACAGATTGCAGAATTCCTGGAAGACCTCCGCTTCAAAGGCAGGTCCCTGGTCCGTCAGCACTTGGTCCGGGTACCCGTGTGGACGGCAAAAGTGCTGCTGGAAGGCTCTAGCTGCTGTTTGAGCCGTTAAGTCCTTGACGGGGACGACAACCAGAAACCGGGAGTAATGATCCACGATGGTTAACGCGTAGACGTAGCCACTTCTGCTTGGGGTCAGTTTTACATGATCCAAGGCTACCAGTTCCAACGGTTGCCGGGTGACGATGGACTGCAGGGGAGTCTTCTGGCTGGCACGGTCCTTCCTTCTCAGGTTGCACGGGCCACAGTCTCTGCACCACTTCTCGATGGTTCCCCTCATGCCTACCCAGTGGAACCGCTCGCGCAGCAGGAACTCCAGCTTCTTCCACCCGAAGTGTCCAGCTCCGTCGTGGTATGCCTCCATCACCATGGCTGCGTCTCTTCGTGGCACCACTACTTGCCAGAGTAATTCATGCGTCCGGGAGTTAACCATTCTGCGGCACAACTTCCCTTTGTAAAGGAACAGTCGACTCTTCTCTGCCCATAGTTGTTTGGCTTCCTCCGGAGCGTCTGGTTCAAGGCGAGCCTCCGGCCGAGTCAGCATCTCCTTCACCAGTCGGACGGCAGGGTCGCTGTCTTGCGTTTCCGGCCAGTTGTAGTGGGGTAAGGGGTTCAACGTAGCAGCCTGCTTACTCCTTACCCGGTGGGAATACTGGATAGTCCCATGACGGTGGAACGCAGGGAGTTCAACTTCTTCCAGTCCCTCCGGATCTTCTCCTCCGTCCGGCAGGTTGGGCATCCTGGACAGGGCGTCCGCGTTGGTATTGGAGCGTCCTGCCCGGTATTTGATTGTGAACTCGTAGTTGGACAGACGGGCCATCCACCTCTGCTCCAGGGCACCGAGTCTTGCCGTGTCCAGGTGTGTCAACGGGTTGTTATCCGTGTACACGGTGAACCGGGAAGAAGCGAGGTAATGCTTAAAGCGCTCGGTGACTGCCCATACTACGGCCAGGAACTCTAGCTTAAATGAGCTGTAATTCTCGGGGTTCCTTTCGGTGGGTCGCAGTTTTCGGCTGGCGTAGGCGATTACTCGTTCCTTCCCCTGCTGGATCTGGGACAGTACGGCTCCTAGCCCGATGTTACTGGCGTCGGTGTAGAGGATAAAGGGCTGGCTATAATCCGGGTACGCCAGGATTTCGTCCCCCGTGAGGGCCATCTTCAGCTGGCGGAAGGACTCTTCTTCCAGCTCCTCCCATTTGAAGGGCGGCTTCTGGTTCTTGGCCTTCCGGGACTGGCCTATCAGGAGGTCCTGCATAGGTGCTGCCTTTTTGGTGAAACCGGGAATAAACCTTCGGTAGTAGCCTACCAACCCGAGGAACTGCCGCACTTCTTTTACGCTGGAGGGGCTTGGCCATTCCTTAATTGCGGTGATCTTATCAGGGTCGGGAGCCACTCCGTCAGCGCTCACCACGTGGCCCAGGTACTGCACCTTTGGTTTCAGGAGGTGACACTTGGAGGGTTTCACCTTTAGGCCGTAACTTGCCAGAGCTTCGAACACTTCCGCCAGGTGTTTCAGGTGGTCCTCATACGTCTTGGAATATACGATGACATCGTCCAGGTACAACAGGACCGTCTCGAAGTTTCTGTGGCCCAGACAACACTCCATTAGTTGTTGGAAAGTTCCCGGTGCGTTGCAGAGTCCGAACGGCATGCAGGTGAACTCGCTAAGTCCCATCGGGGTGGTGAATGCGGTCTTCTCCCGGTCCGCCTCTGCTACAGGAACCTGCCAGTACCCGCTAGTGAGATCCAAGGTAGAGAAGAAGTTAGCAGATCTTAAAGCAGCCAATGACTCCTCTATCCTTGGTAAGGGGTACGCATCCTTGTGTGTGATACGGTGGATTTTCCAGTAATCTACACACATTCTCATAGTGTTGTCTTTCTTTTTAACCAAGACTAGTGGAGCTGCCCAGGGGCTACAGCTATCCTTGTTTACCCCAGCCTCCTTCATGTCTCTAAGCATCCCCTTGGCGTGTTGGTAGTGGGCAGGGGATACGGGTCGATACCTCTCTTTTATAGGAGGATGGTCTCCCGTGGGGATGTGGTGTTCTACCCCCTTGACTCGCCCGAAGTCTAACGGGTGTTTACTGAACACTCTCTCGTACTCCTGAACCACCCGATAGACTCCTTGTTTCTGGTGGGCGGGAGTGGAGTCAGTACCCAGATGTAGTTGCTGACACCAGTCCTCCATGTTTTTCTTAGAGCCGTTACCTTCCTCCGGGTGAGATGGAGGCAAGGGTTCCACAGATTGTATAGAATTTTGGTTAATGGTATATAATTTGGCTAGCGTGGCATACCGGGGCAGGTACACTTCCCTCTCCCCGATATTTATTATGCGAACGGGCACCCTCCCATGGCGTACATCAACCACCCCCCGTGCTGTCAAAATGGTGGGCCTACTGTCCGAGTAAACTGGTTCTACCATTGCCTGGTAATCTCTACCTCTCAGACCAATAGCTGCCCGGCACCAAATCATCATTTCACTTTTTGGGGGCATGGCAATAGGAAAAGGGTCACACATTCTTACGCTACCAATCTCACCGCCGGAGAGTTCCACCTGTTGCCGTCGCATCAGTGCCCGGATCTCTTTCTGGAGCACCCGCTGCTCGCCGGAGCTGGCGTTCTTGGCAACCTGCTGTAAAAGGAAAATCACCTCTGCAACACAATTTTCAATTACATTAGTTCCTAAAGTTATTTTTGGGTGACTCTCATGTTTGTCAATATCTACAATGATCAGTCCCTGTGCTGCCAGTTCGACTCTACCGATTTTGATGGTCACCTCTTTAAATCCGATCTGTGGCACGGGCTGGCCATTGCTGGCGATGATACTCAAGTCGTCGTCAGGGTAGCGGGTAATATCCGAGTCATTCCAGTACTGCTTAAAGAGCACGTACGGGATGGTGGTGACCTGTGACCCGGTGTCCAGTAGGGCACTCATGGGAATGCCATCCAGTACCACAGGCAAGACTGGACGTCCTCCCACATATCTGTCGCGCCAGTTCGATGGGCCTGATGATCTTTTTCCTGGGGGTTGGCCCTCTACCCCAGGTTGTGCCCGTTTAAAGAACAGTACCTTGCCATATGTCCGGGTTGATTGCAGCGGCGGCAGATGGGTCGTCCGTCCTCGCTGTATCGGTCACTGGGTCTTCCTCTGGCCGGTGGGGTCCTCCTTGGTCGACGCCACGGGATGTCCTCCGGTCCGGATGCCAGCTGGATCTTCCCTGGGGTGGAAACCTGTAAAGACTGCACAGTTCGGGTTAGCGCAGCAACGCTCTTAGCTAGCTCTTGGACCTGATGGTGTAGGTCTGGAGCCGGGTCATTGTCCAAAGCCTGCGCATCAGCTCCCACAGGCCCTGCCGACAAGGGCGTCGCCTCCTGGTGGTAAGTAATAGCTGGGCGCCTGTGGGTCATAACGCCACCCGGTGCCGGTTCTCGGAGCACCCGGATGGCTCTGTCCTTGAACTGTGCAAAGCCCAGATGGGGATCCTGTAAGGCCATCGCCCGCAACTGGGTTCGGTGGGCATTACAATACAGTCCCTCTATAAACTGTTCGGTCAACAGCCTGTCCTCGTTTCCCACTCCATCAGGGTCGGTCTGCTTAATGGCCCTCAGGGCCTCTTGTAGGTTTAGTGCATAGTCCCTTATACTCTCATGCGCTCGCTGCTTGCACCCGTAGAATCTAAGCTTAATCTCGGCTGAGGTGCGGGTATCAAAGGTGTCCTTCAGCCGGGTTAGTATCCCTGCGACAGTCTTCCTCCCAGGTGGCCAGGATTTTACTTCCCTTTTGGCTGCCCCGGTTAGTTGGGCCACCAGGATGCTCACTTTTTGCTCTTCTGTGAGGGGGTACACCTGGAAGAGGCTATCCAGCTTTTCTCTAAAGTCATGCAGGGTATGTGACTCCCCTGAGTACTGGGGTAGCCAAGCTGCTCCCGGGATATAGGGCATGGTGAAGGGCATAACTGCAGCAGCGGTAGCGCTGGCGGGGGTTGAGGCAGTGAAGCTCTCCTCCGTATCCGACATCTTCCTCCCCCCTAGTGGACCGTGGCCTACCTTGCGATGATCCTCTTCCGTAGGCCGCGGCTCCGCAGTGGATCGTCAGGGTTGAGGACCTTCCGTCGCGCTCCTGTGACGTCGGCGTCTGCTGGGCTCCTTCCAGGACCTTACGCAACGTCCGGACGTGAGGCGGGGCTTCAGTTCTCGCGCGCTTTCGGAGTCCACGCCCCTCTTCTTCCCGCGCGGCGTCCTCAAGATGGCATCCAATGGCGGGAAAACTCCACGGATGGCGGGAAGAAGGCAGAAGATGGCGCCGGATGGCGGGAAACTTCACCGATGGCGGGAAGAAGGCTGAAGATGGCGCCGGATGGCGGGAATCTTCACCACAGGTAAGTTTGAAAAGTCTCTTTTTCAGGCACGCAGTACCCGGTGGTTGCGGGCACGAAATCCTGCCGACTACGCCAAAGTTGACGCACCCCTGGGCCTGTGTCGCGCTGCGTTGCGCACGCGGGAGCTTACCCGGAGCCGGATCTCTTGAGGGTTGTAGTCTCGTGGCGGTGACCCGGTCCGTGCCCAGGGAGTCAAACTGAGCGGCGATGTAACAGCGGTAGATGTAGGACGACTACGCCACCCGTTGAATGCAGCTATGGAGCTGCCGCTGCAGGACAGTCCGCTGAGGCCGGTGGATGGATGGTGCAGCGTAGATGGTATAACCCCCAACGGGAGGGGTATGGCCTCAGGGCAGCAGATGTGGATGATGGGGGTAGCAGGAACCACTCAGAGACGGTGCGGTGTAATTCAGGGTCTTTACTGGTAACAACGATAGACCCTCCCGGAGTACTTGCTAGTGAACGGGGCCTGGTCAGTCCTTGAGCAGATGGGATCTCCCCTGGCCAGGCGGAGTTGTAGGCCTCCCAAACTGACTGTACTCTTCTGGCTACCTTGCTAGAAGCGGATATAAGTAGCCCACGTCCCTGAGTGTACCGTGTGGTGCTCACCCGTATGGCCGGTGACTCGGGGCCTTCTAATGGCTTCCGCTCCACGATGGCGGTGCTGGTCCCACGCGTGTGACCGTGCCTTCGGGTTTCTGGGCCTGAGGACCTGAAATCCCCTGCCGGTCGGCTTCTGCTGCTGGGTAAGAGTTAGTCCCCACAGCCTCGGACGCCGGGTCCGGTAAGAAAGCTTCTCAGTCAGGGCGAGCTCTGCAGCTGCCAGCCCCTGACTCGTAGTAGTATTGCTTCTGCTGTTTCTTGTCTCTACTCTCCTTGACTGCTAACCCTGCTTCAGCCCCGGGTTTATATAGGGGAAGTTCTTCCCCTCCCAAGACTGGGCAGGAGGTGTGGCATGCACAGGATCCCTGACCAAAGGACCTCCCACCTGCTCTCAGACATAACATCTCTATCACTGTGGCAACCAGACCCCTGGGGTGTCACAGCTACACCACTGTTCACCCAGTTCTCCTATATACCAGACTGCCGTTTATTCAGCTCTCCTATGAAAAGGATCACTGACAGCTCTCCTTTGTGTCAAACAACTGTCTACCCAGCTCTCCTATGTGTCAACCTACTGATTATGCATCTTTCCATTGTGCCTGATAACTCCCTACACATCCCTCCTATGGGCCAGACCACTGCTTACTCTCCTATGCATTATACAATTGCTTACCCAGGTCTCCTATATACCATACTGCTCTTTATTCAGCTTTCCTATGTGAAAGACCACTGATAACTCTTTTTTTGTGTCAGACCACTGTCTACCCAACTCTCCTATTTGCCAAGCCACTGCTTATCCCTCTTTTTATATGCAAGACCACCTATGGGCCAGACCACTACTTACTCATTTCTCCTTTGTCCCAGACCACTGCTTTCTTATCTCTTCTATGTGCCAGACCACTACTTACGCATCTCTCCTTTGTGCTAGACTACTGCTTACTCACCTATGCTATGTGCCAGACCACTGCTTACTCATCTCTCCTTTGTGTCAGACCTCTGCTTACTCATTTCTCCTATGTGCCAGACCACTGCTTACTCATTTCTCCTATGTGCCAGACCACTACTTACACATCTCTCCTATGTGCCAGACCACTACTTACTCATCTCTCCTATGTGCCAGACCACTGCTTACTCATTTCTCCTATGTGCCAGACCACTGCTTACACATCTCTCCTATGTGCCAGACCACTACTTACTCATCTCTCCTATGTGCCAGACCACTGCTTACTCGTATCTCCCATGTGCCAAACCACTGCTTACTCATCTCTCCTATGTGCCAGACCACTGCTTACTCATCTCTCCTTTGTGCCAGACCACTGCTTACTCATATCTCCTATGTGCCAGACCACTGCTTACTCATCTCTCCTATGTGCCAGACCACTGCTTACTCATATCTCCTGTGTGCCAAACCACTGCTTACTCATCTATCTTATGTGCCAGACCACTGCTTACTCATCTCTACTCTGTGCAAGCCCGCTGCTTACTCATCTCTCTGATGTGCCAGACCATTGCTTACTCATCTCTACTCTGTGCCAGCCCGCTGCTTACTCATCTCTCTGATGTGCTAGACCACTGCTTACTCATCTCTCCTTTGTGTTAGACTACTGCTTACTCATCTCTCCTATGTGCCAGACTACTGCTTACTCGTATCTCCTATGTGCCAGACCACTGCTTACTCATTTCTCCTATGTGCCAGACCACTGCTTACTTATCTCTCCTATGTGCCAGACCACTATTTACTCATCTCTCCTCTGTGCCAAACCACTGCTTACTCATCTCTCCTATGTGCCAGACCACTGCTTACTCATCTCTCCTTTGTGCCAGACCACTGCTTACTCATATCTCCCATGTGCCAGACCACTGCTTACTCATCTCTCTTATCTGCCAGACCACTGCTTACTCATCTCTCCTGTGTGCCAGACCACTTCTTACTCATATCTCCTGTGTGCCAGACCACTGCTTACTCATCTCTCTTATGTGCCAGACCACTGCTTACTCATCTCTACTCTGTGCCAGCCCGCTGCTTACTCATCTCTCTGATGTGCCAGACCATTGCTTACTCATCTCTACTCTGTGCCAGCCTGCTGCTTACTCATCTCTCTGATGTGCCAGACCACTGCTTACTCATCTCTCCTTTGTGCTAGACTACTGCTTACTCATCTCTCCTATGTGCCAGACCACTGCTTACTCATTTCTCCTATGTGCCAGACCACTACTTACTCATTTCTCCTATGTGCCAGACCACTGCTTACTCATTTCTCCTTTGTGCCAGACCACTGCTTACTCATATCTCCTATGTGCCAGACCACTGCTTACTCATCTCTCCTATGTGCCAGACCACTGCTTACTCATCTCTCCTGTGTGCCAGACCACTGCTTACAGTCATATCTCCTGTGTGCCAGACCACTGCTTACTCATCTCTCTTATGTGCCAGACCACTGCTTACTCATCTCTACTCTGTGCGAGCCTGCTGCTTACTCATCTCTCTGATGTGCCAGACCACTGCTTACTCATCTCTCCTATGTGCCAGACCACTACTTACTCTTTTCTCCTATGTGCCAGACCACTGCTTACTCATCTTTCCTTTGTGCCAGACCACTGCTTACTCATATCTCCTATGTGCCAGACCACTGCTTACTCATCTCTCCTCTGTGCCAGACCACTACTTACTCATTTCTCCTCTGTGCCAGACCACTGCTTACTCATCTCTCCTTTGTGCCAGACCACTGCTTACTCATATCTCCTATGTGCCAGACCACTGCTTACTCATCTCTCCTATGTGCCAGACCACTGCTTACTCATATCTCCTGTGTGCCAGACCACTGCTTACAGTCATATCTCCTGTGTGCCAGACCACTCCTTACTCATCTCTCTTATGTGCCAGACCACTGCTTTCTCATCTCTACTCTGTGCCAGCCTGCTGCTTACTCATCTCTCTGATGTGCCAGACCACTGTTTACTCACCTCTCCTATGTGCCAGACCACTGCTTACTCATCTCTACTCTGTGCCAGCCCGCTGCTTACTCATCTCTCTGATGTGCCAGACCACTGCTTACTCATCTCTCCTATGTGCCAGACCACTGCTTATTCATCTCTCTTATGTGTCAGACCACTGCTTACTCATCTCTCCTGTGTGCCAGACCACTGCTTACTCATCTCTCTTATGTGCCAGACCACTGCTTACTCATCTCTACTCTGTGCCAGCCCGCTGCTTACTCATCTCTCTGATGTGCCAGACCACTGCTTACTCATCTTTCCTTTGTGCCAGACCACTGCTTACTCATATCTCCTATGTGCCAGACCACTACTTACTCATTTCTCCTATGTGCCAGACAACTGCTTACTCATCTCTCCTTTGTGCCAGACCACTGCTTACTCATATCTCCTATGTGCCAGATGACTGCTTACTCATCTCTCCTATGTGCCAGACCACTGCTTACTCCTCATCTCTCCTGTGTGCCAGACCACTGCTTACAGTCATATCTCCTGTGTGCCAGACCACTGCTTACTCATCTCTATTATGTGCCAGACCACTGCTTACTCATCTCTACTCTGTGCCAGCCCGCTGCTTACTCATCTCTCTGATGTGCCAGACCACTGCTTACTCATCTCTCCTATGTGCCAGACCACTGCTTACTCATCTCTACTCTGTGCCAGCCTGCTGCTTACTCATCTCTCTGATGTGCCAGACCACTGCTTACTCATTTCTCCTATGTGCCAGACCACTGCTTATTCATCTCTCTTATGTGTCAGAGCACTGCTTACTAATCTCTCCTATGTGCCAAATTTTTGCTTAACCGGCTCTCCTATGTGCCAGACCATTGCTTACCGAGTTCTCTATGTGCCAGACAAACTGCTTACGAATCTTTCATATGTGCCAAAACCACTGCTTACCCATATGTGCCAGATCATCACTTACCGAGCTCTCCAATGTGTCAGACTACTGCTTACCCTGTTCTCCTATATGTCATACCACTGCAAAACTTTGTATGTCTGCATGTGTGTGTGTAAACATATGTATATGTACATGTAAAATAATCTAAAAATGGAAAAAAGTGTCTCTGTATGTATAGTATGTGTAAAACTGTGCCTATGTGTGTAGGTAAAAGTTTACATGCATTTAAAAAACATATCCAGCTGCTTTAGCATATTTACTGTAAATTAGGCTGGAAGTGCATTGAGGGTGTGTCGATGCATGAAGACTTCTTGCACTTCCAGCTTAATTTTCATATGAATTTGCATATGCACTAATTTACATATTAAGTCAAATTTAGATTTCTCAGAACTGTTGACATTGGATCTGTACAAAAAAGGAATAATTTTTATTGTCTGACAAGGACGTATACAGTAAAAATGTTAGATTCATGAGCGAAATCCACTTGACAGGTTCCCTTTAAGTCTGTTACCACTGCTCTCTTTATAACGCAGATGGATGTTAACAAGTTAAGGATGGTCCACTATTTATGCGCCTGTGCTGTGTTCTTGACCTCCCAGGTCAAAATTTGCCAGTCAGATCCTAATATCAATAGATACTGTTTGTGGAAACCAGTGATAGTCCCGCATCACATACTCTGTATATTACTTGTTAAAAGACACAGATTGGTTTCTTCTTTAAAGGCTATTGATACCTCTCTCTACTCTCCTCCTTAGAGAGGGTTAAGGTTGAAAACGGCAGATCAGAGTGTGGAGATGGGGGAAAGCGTCTAAGTTATCAGGGAGGGCAGATCACACAAGCTGGAGATAGGGAGAAGAGCACACACAAGGCAGTTTACAGGAGAAGGAAGGTGAATTACACATGCTGTCTTCAAGTGTAGATAGAAGGCAAGTCAAAGATGTCTTTAGTAGAGATGAAGGAATGAAATTGAATTTGTGTCAAATTTTAAGGATTTTACTTCGGATAAAGTACCAAAATTGGCAACCACCATTTTACATGTAAAAATAGCATCCGTCATGGACAGGTCACTGTTGAGATGTCAAACAGAGGAGATAGACAGAGGGGCTGGGGAATCACAGACAGGGCGGAGAAGACCCCCGTGTACAGTCCGGTCCCTCTGCACTGAAATCTAACTAACAGAACACTTCAGATGGTGATTAAAGACGAACCACAAAGCGGATTTCTTCACAAAAGGTATCAATTTAATCTGTATCTATCGTGTTGATAGGTTCTCTTTTAAAAGTAGCATTCCAAAAAACATAATTATCATACGGATTACATCTCCATTAGATCACCTCTGATTTCCTATGAACAATGGCCATGCTCTTAGAGGTGATCATCCTCCTAGCGGACTATTTGGAAGGTCCTCAGAGGTTCTTTCATAGAGGCTTAGCGATTATGAAGTGTTTTCATTTACAAGCACGAAAGTTGAGTATTTGTTCATAGCCAAATCTGCAAAAATAGTTTACAACCTCATAAATGGGCATTTTTCATCCTCTTAATTCAAGATGGCCCACAGAAACAGCACAGAGCAATTCACTATGCCGGGAGATGCTGTCATGTAAGCTTTACTTAACCACATCCTTGTCATTCACGGGTCCTTTCAAGTAGATTTTAAGTGCTAGGTCCATGTTTCAGCTCTATGTTACATGTAATGTTTAGATTTCTGTCTACAAAGTACACAATAGAAAATAATTATGCGTTGAAAACATCATAGAAGCCAGGTTTTCTCTACTCGCAGAGATGGTAGATGCAATGTTTTATTTGCATTGTTTTTTTATTACTTTGGTAGCTCAATGCATACACATATGATCTGTCAGGATCTATCAAGATCCACATGAAAACAGGACCATAATTCCTAACTTCCGTCATGAATCCTGTAAAAGTCATGGTGGCAGGATAATAAGAACCATGTAACGTAGATGTACAGAATCCAGTTTAAGATCTGTAATTTATTTTCCATTGTGATTACATAGTTTCACGATTTAAAGGGGAACTCTAGTTTACCCCAGTGGGTGGGGTGTTAAAGGATGAGGGATAACCTGTTGATTGCTGGTTGTCACGCCAGTGAGACCCCAACCGATCTCGAGAACTGGTGTTCCCAGTTTGAATGAAGTAGAAGAACACATGCTCAATTATCACTCGGTTTAGACAAGGGATTTCAGACCTTCTTTCTTGGACTCGAGGGAATCCCATTGGTGGGAACACCAGCGATCAACCAATTATAAACTTGGTAAAACAAGGTTCTACTGGTGAGCAGAAGACTTATGACCTAAACCACTGTACATTTTGAACTGGTATTCCCAGTTTGAATGAAGTGGAAGAACACATGCTCAATTGCCACTCCGTTCAAACAAGGTATTTAAGACCCTTTTTCTTGGGACTGGAGGGAATCCCATTGGTGGGACCAGCAGTGATCAATAAGTTATGAATTTGTTAAAACCAGGTTCTAATGGTGAGTCGAAAACTTATGACACAGATCAGTATAAATTTAGAACTGGTGTTGCCAGTTTGAATGAAATGGAAAAACACATGCTCAATGGCCACTCCATTCAAACGAGGGATTTCAAATCTTTTTTGGGACTGGAGGGAATCCCATTGGTGGGGCCACCAGTGATCAACAAGTTATGAACTTGGTAAAACAAAGTTTACTGGTGAGCAGAAGACTTATGACCTAAACCACTGTACATTTAGAACTGGTGTTCCCAGTTTGAATGATGTGGAAGAGCACATGCGCAATTGCCACTCCATGCAAACAAGGATTTAAGACCCTCTTTCTTGGGACTCGATGAAATCCCATTGGTGGAACCACCAGAGATCAATAAGTTATGAATATGGTAAACAAAGTTGTAGTAGTGAGCAGAAGACTTAAGACCCAGATAAGTGTAAATTTAGAACTGGTATTCCCAGTTTGAATGAAGTGGAAGAACACATGCTCAATTGCCACTCCATGCAAACAAGGGATTTAAAATCTTCTTTTTTGGGACTGGAGGAAATCCCATTGGTGGGACCACCAGCAGTCAACAAATTATGAACTTGGTAAAACAAGGTTCTACTGGTGGTGAGCAGAAGACTTATGACCTAGACCACTGTAAATTTAGAACTGGTATTCCCAGTTTGAATGAAGTGGAAGAATACATGTTCAATTGCCACTCCATGCAAACAAGGTATTTAAGACCCTTTTTCTGGGGAATGGAGAAAATCCCATTGGTGGGACCACCAGCGATCAACAAGTTATGAACTTGGTAAAACAAGGTTCTACTTGTGAGCAGAAGACTTATGACCCAGACCACTGTAAATTTTCCCTGGCTACAAAATTACTTTTAGCACAGTTTTTTCTATTATTATAGAGGAAATGATCCTGAGAACCTCCATTTATATAGAGATAACCGTCAATCACTAAACAGGACCACCCACTGGATTCCTAGGACATAATATTAATAAGGTTTAAAGGGAATCTGTCAGCGGGTTTTTGCTATGTAATCTGGTAGCAGCATGATGTAGGGGAAGAAACACTGATTACAGCAATGTGTCACTTTCTAATCTGTGTTTTGTGGTTTCAATAAAATCAGTGTTTTATAAGTAGGAGATTATCACTACGGGACTAGGTGTCTCTTGCCTCCTGGTACAACCCCACCCCTATCAGCTTTCTCTCAATTGTACACAGAAAGCAGCCAATCAGTGGTGTGGGTGGACTTATATATGGCTCAGCATGCCGAGCTCTGCAAGATCTGCAGCAGAGACAACTGTGATTCTATCACGACTGCTGCACTCAGTAAACTAAGTGATACATCGTTGGAATCAGGGTCCCTATACCATGCTGCTCTCAGATTACATATCAAAAACCCGCTGACAGATTCCATTTAAGGATCATCCGATAAAGAAATAAACCCAACTTGCACATGATTGGCTCCAAAGTCAGCACTATTGGGCTTGACTTTTACAGGCTCATTGGTGCCCATTATTGTGCCAGAGCCTGGTACCCAGTTGTGCCAAAACATTCATCATCTCACTGGATTGAGAAATACCTGGTCAGGAATAAGAGCTTGTACAGCTCGAAACGCGTTGACTTTAGCTGTAATGTTTTTTTTTTAACTCTCCCCTTTTTATTTTAATATATACAATAAACGTGATGTTTTTAGCATTTTTGCGCAGTTGCTGGATTTTTCTATTTTTTTTCCTCCAAGCCAGAATGAGCTTATTGCTATTATTGTAAAGTCAGACCTATTAGAATAGAACATGTTGTGCCAGTGTGATAGCTCCTACAACATATTGACATTGTTCATTATATGGTGATATATATCCTATAAATCTACTTTATTGGCTTTGCAAGGGTTAAGAATGGAGAAGCAACGTTGATATAGTGCACTGACAGGAAGGTAGGCATCTGGAACAGCGATAGAAGCCGCTGAGAGATTCCCACTTGCCAACCAGAAGGGCACCGCTGCACAGAATCTTACTTTATTGGAAAATTACCTGGGGCTATCCCCATATTGTGCCGCTGTGAAGCTGTTTTCACTTCTCCTTAGCAGCAATTGATGGCATCCCTAAACTGGAAGGGTGAACAGCTGAATTATAAACTGGCATTGACTAGAAGCAGCTGAGGGGAAGCTACGACTGCGGAAATTTCACAAAACACCAACTGTGCCCTGTTGTGGGAAAGCTGCAGCTCCTGGCGCCTTTCAATCATGTCCATACAACCAATAAAAACTGGATTATTTACCAGCGCAAGGCAGCATATAAAGCAAAAACTGGCACTACCAGGATCTCAGCTGAAAGCTGGCAACATTAGCGTCAACAAAGAGTGCGACAGGCCAGATCTCAGCAAGCAGGAAGAATCAAAGTAACAGGACATATTTACGGAATTTTTTTTTATTTTTTTTTTACATTATATAAGGAAACACCTTTCTATGCAATGTAGATATACCATATGTGCAACCAGTTCAGCTGCCTAGGGGCCCAGTAGGTATAGGGGCTCAGTAGGTAGAGGGGCTCAGTAGGTAGAGGGGCATGCTGCCACCTAAAAGCAGCTTCCTCCTAAAAATTTCAAATAGAGCCATTGATTTCAATGCCAGTTTTTCAGCATGCCGCAGAGATAAATAATACAGTGTTTATTTTCCTATATCGGGAACATGTGTGACTGTACCATTCCAACAGTCAGCAGTGTCTCCCCACATCAGAAATAAACTTCTTGCTGCAGAGGGTAAAACTTGCAAAAAAGGACACTGTGATTCTAGCAAAGCATCTAAATAAAGAAGAAACAACTTTGCACATAAATAAAAATGTCTTTCTATTTTGTGTATACAGCTCCTATTTAGACCTATGTGTCTCTAAGGTAACAGACTACAAACAAACCCAGCATGTAGTCAGATTCTGCTGATCATGTGTTACTACCCCCTCTCCTCTTCTTTCTAAGCTACAGATAACAATCGAAGAGAGAGTGGCTATACAATATGACTACCCACAAGCTTTAAAGGGAAGATGTCAGCAGTGTTTGCTATGTAATCCGAGAGCAGTGCAATATAGGGACAGAGACCCCGATTCCAGCAATGTGTCACTTATTAGGCTATGTTTTGCTGATTCAATAAAATCAGTGTTTTATTAACAGGAGATTATCACTACAGGACTAGGTGTCTCGTGCCTTCTGGTCCAACCCCGCCCTCAACACTGATTAGCAGTTTTCTGCCACTATACATTGTACACAGAAAGCTGCCAATGTGGGCGGGGTTATACACAACTCAGCATTCAGAGCTCTGCTAGATCTGCAGCAAAGAAAACTGTGATTATTTTACAATTGCTGCATCCAGTAAACTAAGTGACACATCACTGGAATCGGGGTTTCTGTCCCAATATCATGCTTCTGTCAGATTTCATAGCAAAACCTGCTGACAGATTCCCTTTAACCATGAAGACAGTTTGGTTTCCATATCAACACAAAATGATAGGAGATTTTTAATCAAGAAAAGTTATTTTTCAGGCTCATTGGTGCATTAAAGGTGTTGTCCAGGTTTGGAAAGAAAATCTGTAGTCATTCTTTGTGACTGCACACTTGTGGATCCTCGCATCGTGCTAAAGTGCGCGCTGTAAGGATTCTCTGCTGGCGACATCAAGACTGGGTGGTCATGTGACCACAAGTATGCGATATGCATACTTCCAGTTACATTCCGTCTAGACGTGCGTGGCCTTGAGAGATGCTGCACACGTCTAGTCGGAATGTGTCCGGAAGTGTGCATATTGCATACCGGTGGTCACATGACCAGCTGCTCCTGGCGCCAGCACCGGAGAATCCCGGCAGCACACACTGTGCGCGATGTGAGGATTCAAAAGTCTGCAGTCATATAGACATACTGCAGACTTTCGCGACAAACAATACCTACAATTTTGGAGATGCTCCTTCCCAGTCATCTAGCCACGTCAATTTGACTGTTGTCGAAGTCAATTAGATCCTAACTCTTGCTGATTTTTCCTGCTTCCAACAAATCATCTTTAACAACTCACAATTCTCTTGACACCTAATACATTCTACCCATGGTCACAAAATAATTAATATTATTCACTTTACCTCTCTGTAGTTTTATGGCCGATTGGTGTATAGTAATATAAAAGAATAATAAAATAAATGATAAAAAAAAATAAGACGGTATTTAAATATCGGCTATTACTTAGTTAAAATCTTTTTTTCATATTCCATTTATGCAAAAAAAATAAAAATAAAAAAAAAGGAAATCTCTAGGCACATCATCTTCAAATACAGTAGTTGATTCTCTTCTCCCTTTTTTCGCTAAATCCTTTATTTTTCAGAGTAAAATCATTTTTCTCGGTGTAAAAAAAAAAAAGAAAAGATTTTAGAACAACTGTAATGTAAAGTAATAGCCCCATCGAAAGTAATGTTTTATGTCTGTTCTCCGGAGACATATTTATTTCTTTTAATGGAAGCCTCTCACTTTTATAAATATGTTTTTATATATATATTTGCTATTCTGCTTTGATGTATTTTCTTCCGCAAAGAAAAGAAAGCATAAAACAAAATCAGCACCGCGCCGTTCCAAGGTATTATAAAAGGAAAAGATGGTTAATATTATTCCAGTAAAGAATGGAAAAAAAGGCATCAAAATATTTTGATTTCTATTCATTATTGATATGCGAGTTATATCGCAACTTTTCAAAGAAAATATCTCCTAATCTATGAGTTTAGTAAGAAGACTTTGACAACTTTTTTGCTTTTTTATGCAGTCCAATTTTTTATTTTTTTTTTGCAGAGAGAAGAGAATTTAAAATCAATTTGACCTAATGGAACTTAAAGGGTATATTTATAAAAGTTTTTGGGCAAGTGGGACTGGAATAAAGTTTTCTCTCTGTAAAAATTGCAAGAAATCTTTTAACCTTTAGTTGAAACTCTGTAATCTTACATCCTGCAATGACTAAGCGTGCACTAGTGAAGAAGCTGGGAAACGCCAAGTCTGTCCATCATTACTGCATTCCAAGGTGTGGCAAATATTGGCACAGCAAATATGGTTGTGGATATTATAGAAATGGTAGGCTGCTGTAAAAAAAATAAAAGTTTGGACGTTCTCTCAAAAATATATAAAAGAATAAATACAAAAAAATATCAGGTAATACTTCAGGAACCTCAGGAACAATGGAACTTTGCTTTAGGCAAGGGTCACATGATCGTAATTTCTGTCATCCGAGATAATCGGGTCAATTATGCTAATCACACTCTCAGAGTTTTATCAGAGTGTGATCCCATTTTCTCAGTTGAGGAGAAAATGGAAAAAAAAATTCTCCATCTTCTCCATTCACCAGATAGTGTAAATCAGACTGCACTCAGATTTCATCCAAGTGCAGTCCAATGTTTTCCACGGACTCATTGACTTGCATGGCCGAGTTCGATAGGAATCAGACCAAGGAAAAAAAAATCAGACATGTGCACGGCCTCATAGAATAACATTGTGATCCAATGTTTTGTTGGATCACACTCGAACCAAAATTGCCTGCATGAGCCCTTAAGATGTACATATTTGTCCTCCTAATTTTTCCTCTTGGCTCGACTTATGCCAAGGTGAGTGTCATGATATTGCAATAAGATTTCCAGGGACAATTGGCACCTACTCTGCCCCTCAAGCTAGGGGAACTCTAGCCTATCCCTGTCCCCCAGATCACCACTGATGGTGGGGATGCCAGGGTCTCGTACCATGCTATGCTTCTATATGAACGCTAATCTGTTTCCTTTCCCACCCAGGGAGGTATGGGACAGAAGCGTATGCAATATATAACACAAACCTGACAGATAGGGGGAAAGCAGACAGGGATAAAAGAAAACTACAATCATACAAATACACTCACAAAATGACTGTGTGGGAAACAAGGGAAGGCATAGGAAAGAAGAAACCAAATGGGAAGAGGATTAGGAGAAACGCACACAAACCAACTTCATGCAGAAATCTCCTGAAAACAACTCAAACCGTCTACCCCTAGCTCTGAACTTCATCTCCAAACCAGGAAGTGGTAAACTATCACTGCAAAAGAAAGAAGCAAGAAGGAGGGTTCTTAAACCTGCAGGGAGTAACCAACTCAGAACAGCTGATACAAAAGTCAGAGAACTCCAGGAGACCCACTAAGCAGTTTAACCCTTGAAGAAACAGAGCAAAGAAAGCCAGACCTGATAATAGGATGGTGAAGCTGTTCTAACAACCGCATGTCTATGTGTGACCAGACGCTGCAATCGTCTGACTCCACTCTGTCGCGGTATCCCCGTGACAGAGAGAAAGAGATAACCAGTTTAGTCTGATTTTGGGATAGATAATTTGTTAGGAGATGTTTATGATATAAGGGGCTATATATGGTTACAGAATAAAGAAAAAAAATGAGGTTCATCGAATATTTTTTTTTTACAAAAATAATACTAAAGGGATAGAATAAAAAAAATAAGCCTAACCTACATGGTGATGTATCTTTGATGCCCTATTTCAGAGCCTAGTTTGCCTATAATTAAGCATGGGTTTTACACGTGTTTAAAGGCTATGTAAGCACAATTTTCTTTTATTGTGTTAATGCATCCAAAATAAAAAAAAAAAGTGAAACAACTATGGAAATAAAGCAGGTAGAAGCGAGCTCACCAAGACTGCTTGTATTGTGGGAAGTGCTGGGAACCGGTGGGTGTAAAATCCTGCTGGTGGAGCCCAGCAAAAGATTAAGAGAACAAGGGGGTGTGGCACAACTATCCGGTGAGATAAAAACTTCTGTAAGGGTGCTTTGCGCCAGGCTTTAGCATTGTAATCTGTATGGATCAAATTGTTTTAAAGGATGCAAAATTAAGAAAATTGTTTATCTCACCGGATGGTTGTGACGCAACACGTCCTTGTTCTCCTCAACTTTGGAAATAGTTTTGATATTGACATTGACATTGAAAAATATATGGTTTGGGTATACAGTTTCCATGCAGACTTGTGTGTCTACAAAATTACTGACTACAAGCAAACCCTGTGTGTAGTATAGTATTACAGTTATGTGTTACCCAATTTTTCGAAAGCAAAAATGGTATGTTCGCCCCTGGGATGGACCCTAAAATCTAAAAGCCACCCAACCAGCCCTCAAATAAAATGGAGAAAGAGGTAATTCACGGCTTAGCTGTAATTAAAACCTGTTTGGAAAAGAAAGATGGATAAAGGTGAATGGCCATGGGGTCCGCCACCATCCCTCAATGCACAATGCAAAAAAATATACTCTCTTACAGTACACTATGATGTGTTACTTTATTCTTTCTACCCCCTCTTCTTCCTTCCCTACAGAAAGCAGGATGACTGTAGGATTTCACTACAAAGGGTTTGATTGTAGTCTGTCACTTTGACGGCACATAGGACTACATGGGGTCCCATAAACACAAAACAGTAGGATATTTTTCATCAAGACTATTGGCAAGGTTGTTTCAATTTCTATTTTAGATTTATTTGGAGCAAAAAAGCAGCATTTATTTTACTCCCTTATACAGCGCTTTACTGACAATATCGGCACTGTCCCCATTGGGGCTCACAATCTACATTCCCTATCAGTATGTCTTTGGAGTGTGGGAGGAAACCCACAAAAACACGGGGAGAACATACAAGCTCCTTGCAGATTTTGTCCTTGGTAGGATTTGAACCCTGGACCCCAGCCCTGCAAAGCAACAATACTAACTAGACATGGGTGGATCGTTTTGCAGGACTCTAGTCCATTTGCCAAGTCAGTAGTCTGTGACCACTGGATGAGAGGCTTGTAAATCTCTTACCTTTGTGGCTTTTGGCTGATGTCATGATGCAATGATGATGTCACTCCAGTCCAGCTAATCAAAAGCCTTGCCAGATATATTGGAAAGTAAGAGATCTGCAAGCCTCCCGTCCAGTTGTCAGAGATTACTGACGTGACCAATGGACCAGAGTCCCGCAAATCGATCCACCTGTCTTTAATACCAACCTCTGAGCCCCCGTGCTGCCCCTTTATTTAATATTAAAGGGGTATTCCCATCTCCAAGACCCTATCCCAATATGTAGTAGGTGTAATAATAATAATATTAACAAATACCTCCAATTAGAAATGTAGTATAGTTCTTCTGATTAGCTATGTCCCTTTCCTCATGTGTAGGGCATTGCAGGACCTTAGGTATCCATGGTTATGACCACTAGCTAACTGTCCCTATATCAGTGGTCATAACCATGGATACCTAAGGTCCTGCAATGCCTGCACATGAGGAAAGAGACATTGCGAATTAGAAGAACTATTCTACATTTGATAATATTATTATTATTACACCTACTACATATTGGGATAAGATCTTGGAGATGGGAATACCCCTTCAAGTCACAAAACATTACTTTAACACCTGCTAATAAAAAAAGAATAAAAAGTATTCCAAAAAGATCTTACCTTCTGTTACACTATGAAAGTCTATCTAAGGTATAATCCAATAGATTTTTAAGGTCTTTTGGGCAGCAGTGCTGTGTACATAGTCAGCATGGTGCAAAGTCAATGACTCTCAATGATTCCCATAGCTGTTAGCAGCAGAAAAAGAGAGAAATACAATGTAATAATGAATATATTTTGCAGCCTTGTCATGCCTCTCGCCCACTGGCACGCATCCACCGCCATACATCAAAAAGCAATGAAAAGTTTGACTCCTACAGACGGAGGGCGAAGCTGACGAAACTGCCGAGAGAGCATTAATGGGCAGAGAGACATTTAGGATCTGCTCCAGGTGCATTGGCTGCGGCCGCGGGATATCTGAAGCAGCGACTGTCGAGTCTGAACTGTGCGCTACAGAGAGGAAATGTGACGATGTATCCTAAAGACCAGGGGCTCATATAGAGAATCATTATAGAAAAAAACAGGGGTTCCGGGACCCCTGGGCCCTTTCATCGCAATTTCTGCTTTTTCGCATTAGAGAAAGCGTATGGCGTTCTCTGTGATATTATAAAGCTTATGTAAGTCCCCTAGAAATAAATAGCAAAGCGTCACATGACACATAAAAGAAGCTTTAAGAAATGGACCCCTATGAGTTTTTCAATCACGGGCTCAGTGGATTGCAGCGAGGAACACTGAACAGATTTAAAAGAATGATCCACGAAAACAAAATCACCCGGCTATGCTAAAATAACGAGTTTAGAGAGCAATGAGACAGTTATCTGGAGCGGCCGCGCCCCGCAGAATTCACCCTCCACATGCCAGCCGTGCCACCACCGTCCATCAGGAGAAGGGATCAATACCAATATTCTCATGGACCGTGCACAGACGCACATCCATCCGGGGCGCGGAACATTATTGTATTTACAGCAGCAAGTGACGCCATCATTTACCTCATTCATTACGATACGGGCTCAATGAGATGGAAGGTCGAACGTGGCATTCTGGAAACCAGCAAAGCCTAATCTATCCTAGTCTAATAATGACAACCCTCTAATAACTGGCAGAAGATAAAAAAGGATGAAATAAAAAAAATAGCTATATAGATAGATAGATAGATAGATAGATAGATAGATAGATAGATAGATAGATAGTAGATTGATATATAGATAATAGATAGATAATAGATTGATATATAGATAATAGATAGATAATAGATTGATAGATAGATAGATAATATACACTGCTCAAAAAAATAAAGGAAACACTTAAACAACAGACTATAACTCCAAGTAAATCAAACTTCTGTGAAATCAAACTGTCCACTTAGGAAGCAACACTGATTGACAATCAATTTCACATGCTGTTGTGCAGATGGAATAGACAATAGATGGAAATTATTGGCAATTATTAAGACACCCTCAATAAAGGAGTGGTTCAACAGGTGGGGACCACAGACCACATCTCAGTACCAATGCTTTCTGGCTGATGTTTTGGTCACTTTTGAATGTTGGTTGTGCTTTCACACTCGTGGTAGCATGAGATGGACTCTACAACCCACAGAAGTTGCTCAGGTAGTGCAGCTCATCCAAGATGGCACATCAATGCGAGCTGTGGCAAGAAGGTTTGCTGTGTCTGTCAGCGTAGTGTCCAGAGGCTGGAGGCGCTACCAAGAGACAGGGCAGTACACCAGGAGACGTGGAGGGGGCCGTAGGAGGGCAACAACCCAGAGGCAGTACCGCTACCTCCGCCTTTGTGCAAAGAGGAACAGGAGGAGCACTTCCAGAGCCCTGCAAAATTACCTCCAGTAGGCCACAAATGTGCATGTGTCTGCACAAACGGTTAGAAACTGACTCCATGAGGGTGGTATGAGCAGGGGTGGATTAAGAGTAGCCAGGGCCCTGGGGCACTTTAGAAGGTGTAGGCCCCCCCCCAGGTACCCAATGGATCACGTGACATGTCACTTGATTCCTTTTTGATAGATCATGTGATAGGTCATGTGAGTAACACACAGGTGCTCTGGTGCAGATTTGTAGATGGGAAGAGACAGATAGTGGCATGCATAACGCACCGCGCAAATGTTTCCCTTGTATACAGCACTATACATAGCATAGCACTATATAAAATAGAGCAGAGGGGGAGATACATTTTCCCGAGGGGCCATATGAGAGACCGTGACTGTTGTGGAGGCCGAAGCAATAGGCTGAAATTAATTCTGCTCAATATTAATATTAACTTATTAATTATAATAATTTGAATTTAATTGCATGACTTAATATTGAGCACAATTAAGTGTGCAGACATCCCCCTACAAACCTTATGAGTCCCCACATAGCTCCCTATATCCAGTATAAACCCCCACATAGCTCCCTATATCCAGTATGGGCCTCCATACAGCTCCCTATATACACTATGAGGCCGCACGCAGCTCCCTATATACAGTGTAAGGCCGCACGCAGCTTCAAATATATACAGTGTGAGGTCACACGCAGCTCTCTATATACAGTGTGAGGCTGCACGCAGCTCCCTATATAGAGTGTGAGGCCGCACGCAGCTCCCTATATACAGTGTGAGGCTGCACGCAGCTCCCTATATACACTGTGAGGCCGCACGCAGCTCCCTAAATACAGTGTGACGCCGCACGCAGCTCCCTATATACACTGTGTTGCTTCACGCAGCTCCCTATATACACTATGAGGCCGCACACAGCTCCCTACATACACTATGAGGCCGCACGCAGCTCCCTACATACACTATGAGGCCGCACGCAGCTCCCTATATACACTATGAGGCTGCACGCAGCTCCCTACATACACTATGAGGCCGCACGCAGCTCCCTACATACACTGTGAGGCCGCACCCAGCTCCCTATATACACTATGAGGCCGCACGCAGCTCCCTATATATACAGTATGAGGCCGCACACAGCTCCTTATATACACTATGAGGCCGAACGCAGCTCCCTATATACAGTGTGAGGCCGCACGCAGCTCCCTATATACACTGTGTTGCTTCACGCAGCTCCCTATATACACTGTGAGGCCGCACGCTGCTCCCTATATACACTATGAGGCCGCACGCAGCTTCCTACATACACTATGAGGCCGCACGCAGCTCCCTACATACACTGTGAGGCCGCACCCAGCTCCCTATATACACTATGAGGCCGCACGCAGCTCCCTATATATACAGTGTGAGGCCGCACGCAGCTCCCTAGATACAGTGTGAAGCCGCACGCAGCTCCCTAGATAAAGTGTGAGGCTGCACGCAGCTCCTTATATACACTATGAGGCCGAACGCAGCTCCCTATATACAGTGTGAGGCCGCACGCAGCTCCCTATATACACTATGAGGCAGAACGCAACTCCCTATATACAGTGTGAGGCTACACGCAGCTCCCTATATAGAGTGTGAGGCCGCACGCAACTCCCTATATACAGTGTGAGGCCGCACACAGCTCCCTATATACAGTGTGAGGCCGTACACAGCTCCCGATATACAGTGTGAGGCCGTACGCAGCTCCCTATATACACTATGAGGCAGAACGCAACTCCCTATATACAGTGTGAGGCCGCACGCAGCTCCCTATATAGAGTGTGAGGCCGTACACAGCTCCCTATATACAGTGAGGCCGCACGCAGCTCCCTATATACACTGTGAGGCAGCACGCAGCTCCCTATATACACTATGAGGCCGCACGCAACTCCCTATATACAGTGTGAGGCCACACGCAGCTCCCTATATACACTATGAGGCCGAACGCAACTCCCTATATACAGTGTGAGGCCACACGCAGCTCTCTATATACACTGTGAGGCCAAACGCAGATCCCTATATACACGGTGAGGCCGCACACAGCTCCCTATATACACTATGAGGCCGCAAGCAGCTCCCTATATACACTATGAGGCCGTACGCAGCTCCCTATATACAGTGTGAGGCCACATGCAACTCCCTATATACACTGTGAGGCCAAACGCAGATCCCTATATACACTGTGAGGCCGCACGTACCTCCCTATATACACTATGAGGCCGCACGCAGCTCCCTATAAACACTATGAGGCCGCACGCATAATTCTCTTGAAACGAGTTACAGTTCTTCATAGAACTTTATGAGCACCAACTGTCATCTCCTATCTCAGTAATGGGACAGTCTGTGTTCACTGAAGACAGATGTGTCCCGGTGAACTGAGAATTTCGAGAATGAATGATCAGTCCAGGATGAGAAAGAAGCGGATTTCCTTAAAAAGATATAGAACAAAGTTTTTTATTTTCGCATGTATTAATGATTTATGGAAAAAAAAAAAAAAATGAAAACGATGGTTACTCTTTAAATGGAGGTTCTAAAAATTGGCAGGACATGAATATACAGAGCCTCAATACAGAAAGTCCTGCAATAGCGTTTTATTGGCTTTCGACAGAAACTGGGTCATGATTTAGACGACGGCTTTGGATAGCGGCTAAAGGAACAAGGCTTATATAATCCAACATGTATTAGTTCAGCGCAGATAAAGTGGTATGGACAGATCTAATTTGTGGCTCAGGAATGATGTAAGCTAGTTACGGCTAAGCCCGTTCATCATGTGACGCGGCTCCAAACAAACAGTCACGATTATTTGCTTTCCCTCTCTCGGATGTGTCTATCCTCTTTAGGCTGATTTTTTTCTTTCCTAATGTTAATGGTTAATGCTTTAAGGTTACGATCTCTCATCTGTCATAAATTTTAATTAAATTAAAAGGCAAATGAGGAGCAAAAGACAGATTAAAATGATGAGCCTCCGGCAGGAGGGAACTGAGGTGAAATCAGTGAGAGGGAAGTCAGGAGGAGAAAATTAAAAGACAATAGCCGAGGATTGAGACACATGGGGTAATGCGGCCTAGTATGGCTCTTTAATAACTACGAGTACAAACAGGCCGTAAACTACAGCAGACAATGAGCTCCTCGGAGAGCCGCTCTTCATGGATTGATCAAAGCTAATTTCTTATATTGGTTATGGCAGGTTAGATTAGAATCTCCTCAGAAGTGACACGTCTTAATTCAGTCTGATGTTTATTGCTCCTTTATAAACTGATTTTGAAGAGTCGCTCATAGTTAGGTGATGGCTCCCTAGATGTTACACACCTAAAGGTAATCAAACAATCGGGGTTATCTTAAGGTAAAGGTATGTCCCTTCTTAAGGGCTTGCAGAGACGACCGTATTTTTGGTCCCAGTGCGATCCAACAAAACATTGAGTCGCACTCGGACTGTCATGTCCCACAACATGGGAATCATACAGTATGGTATTGTTAAGTTTTGCTTTTTAGAAGTTTGTCCTCCCTCTCTCCCTGTCTGCCTCCCTGGCTCTGATGTCAGTAACCCCTCCCTTCTTCCTCATTCTGAGTATGTCAGCCATGTTATCAGGCTCATGTCTTTGCATCTCTGGACCAAAATAGTCTTTTTTACCAAATGTAATTGTGCATAACTACAAGTATTCAGCTTGAAAATAAACCTTCTTCTGGAATCTATATATGTGACTCTGCAGTCGAGTCAAGCTATCTGATGAAATCTCTTTGTGTGAGTACTGGTACATACAGACAACCAAGAAATGGAGTCTCAAGAGCCCCACCCTCGCCGCCTAGTTATGGAATCAGAACACGGACCAATGTTATTATATGGTGCTGTGAACATGTCTGAATTTTTTCCTCGGATAATATAAGTTCTATATGATTTTATCAGCTTGCACTCAGCCATGCAAGTCAATGAGCCCACGGAAAACAATGGACCACATCGGTTGTCTTCTGAGTGCAGCCCGATTTTAACAGACTGACCTAATGGAGAAGATGAAGACATTTTTTTTTCCATCTTCTCCTCACCCGAGAAAATCGAATCACGCTTTGATCACACTCTGATCATCCTCTGATCAGAGTGTGATTAGCATAATCAACCCGATTCTCCAGGCTGAGAGAATATACGTTGGTGTGACCATAGCCTTATGCCCATTAAGATGTCTGTTTTTTGCATATAAGTGCATATAAGTGCCATCCCTGTACCTAAATAGTAAAGGTGGCCATGCGCATCTTCATGATTTTTTTGTGGTCACATTTGAGCCGACAAAATTGGAAAAATCACGGAGATTTGTCTGATTTTGATCTGATTTAATGGATTCGTGAAAAAAATCGGACAGCACTTGGATGCCATGGATTATACAGATTAGCTGCTGTGACGCCTAGTCTGCAGTGATAATCTCCTGCTGACAAAACACTGATTGTACTGAAACTACAACACACAGCCTAATAAATAATACATCTCTGCAATCAGGCTCTCTACCCTATTTTATGATGTTCTCAGATTACATAGCAAGAACCTGCTGATAGTTTCCATTTAAGAATGGCTACATCTGTATGACAGGTGACGTAAGGTGTGAAACTTACATTCATGCTTCAGAGCATTATCATAGGATGAGACATGTTGATTATTATGGAGGTTTTGCACATATATGTGCATACGCATGCTCTGATTGGTCATTTGACCCTTAAATACCACATTGGTGAGCTTTATATTGCATTTAAGAAAGGCCCCTGTGTGGGCTAATAAGCAGTAACATGCTGCAACTCCACTAAAAGTCTTTTTTGCACTTTGTCATGGTTGTGACGTGAGTGACACATCTCCACCTGGACCTGCTCCTGTGAAGTCTGCTTCAGGAACCAGGCACTGACGCATGACGTCAGCTTCTGCCATAAGGCGCTGTTCTATTTATTCTGTGGGCAGTGCTGATGATGGAAGAGACATGGGCGATGCAGGCTTTGTCTAGCCAGAGATACTAGTGTGGCTGGGACTTCTAGGTGTATATGCTATCCAGCAGGAGTATTTGGCTCTCTGCTGTGGCCAATCCTACTATCCTAGTTGGATTTACAGCATACTGATGGGATTTGCCAGTTACAGTTTTCACTTTCCCTGGTTCAGAATTGTTTTTTCAGTTCTTCTCAGTCCGATTCCTATTTTTGACCTAAGCCTGTGTTTTGACTATCCTTCAACCTGACTATTCTGTTTGTGTCCTGGACCTCCTGATATTGACAAAGCTTCCTAACCATCCTCTGCCAGCCCACTCCACCAGGCAACAGCTACACTGTCATCCCAACCCAGGGGCCCCCTGTGTAAATCTAGATCCCTGTGCAGAGGTGAAATCTAGGGCAAACCCTGGGATCTAATAGAGATAGTAGTTAGTGCTTTGCCTGTCTATAGAAGCCATTTTAAAAGCTACCAGCCTTCCACTGACATTGATCCACTATGACACTAAAATGCTCTTACTTGGCAACTTTTTTAAACAGTTTTGCAAAAAGGCCCGAAATGTTTTTGTCTATACCCACAGCCCATTTTTACAAGCATTGCCCCTTCCACAATCTGTTTCCCATCCCCTAAATGTCTATCTGGATTTAAAGACATAGTTTGATCACAAAGTATCCAATATCATGCACAGGAAACCTTCCAGGAGCACTGATTTCCAGGAGGTTCCCGGAGGTTACTGAAGAGTGGAGATAATTCTGGAGCCTCCTGGACATTGCAGGAAAGATGACAAGAATGCACGGAAATTGCTGATAGCATGGCCAAGAAAATGTCAAGGATAATGGAAAACAGGAGTAAAGGTGGCCATACATATTAGAGGAAAGTCAGAGGAACCTGCTCTTTTTCATGGGAATAGCCATCTATATTATCTAAATGAGGGCCTCCCAAATCTCTCTCGACAGATGATGTCAAAGGAGAGAAAAATCGGGCATATTGAATTTAAAGGATTATTCCCATCTCAGCCTTTTAAAGTAGAGACTGGAATTACTTAATCCAGTTCCAACTACTTGAGAGCTGAGAGCGTCTGAGATATGCTGGTTCCATAAATCCCATAGAAATGAATGATAGTTACGGAAACAACATGGCACAGCAAGCTTTTTTCTCCGGAGATAAAAAGGGATGTCTATCCGCAGCTTACTTTCCTTTCCTCGCAGAAAACACATGCACTCTCAGTCAAACTGAGCATACATGTGTATATGGGAGAAATAGCTGTCAACATAATGTATGTTCATGTTACAACTATTGATCAACTTTAAGGGGTCTCACGTATACACTTCTCAGTATGTGACGTGGAGTGCGCCTGCATGGATTAATTTATCTCCTCTCACTCAATCTAGCACTCAACCTCTGTTTTAGGCAGTAAAGTGAGCATAAATCACACCCCGACACATTCAGCACACCCCGATGTCTTCCGCTGCCACCACATCCAGCACACGTGGTGATGAGTCCCCAAAATCTATGTTACCGTCAGACAATCAAAAAGATCACACACTCTCTTAACGGCTATAGGTTTGTTAGAGCGAACAAGGGGCAACTTATTAAAGGTTTTAAGCTTTAATATAAAAAGATACCGTGCTAACAATAAATATATAAAAAGGTAAAAGTAAAATTACACACAAATATGCAAAACAGTTCTAAAATAAAAAGGGAGAAATTACAGAAATACCTAAACATTTCCATCTACAGTTATCCTGTTTTTTCTGAGGGAAGGAGAGTAAATCATGGCACATCAGCCTTTAAGCTGCCCCCACATGTGAACACTTCTCTTTGTGTCACCCAGCTTTTTATAGTCTTGACCACAGACTCATATTTCCAGGATGACCTGGATTGGTCTATTTAAAAGATGCTGTCTGTAAATGGCCAACGAGCCAAGTTGTGGCATTTCAAATATCCTGTGTCTTCCTATACAGACAATAGGAAACATTCTGCCTAGTACAGATCATTTACTAACCCCTTTGAAGCTCATGGTCTAGGAGCTAAGGTGCCAGATTTGACAACCCCAGCAAAAGCCCCTCTGTATTTACTATACTGGTATATCCAGTTTCACCCTTTTGTCAACTATATGTAACTCTATTGCTTTTATGCTTTTTCTCTTATTGATTATGTATTTCCTTCACAAGGGGGTTGGTCACAATATATTTATTTTAACAAATGTGTCAGGGACCTGATTTTGTATTACAGGTTCTCCTCCTTACTCAGAGACCACACAGCTCACCTGTTGTCAAAATGGCTACCAAACGATGAGCATGTGATCAAACCTATCCAATCGAAAAACAGGGGACATGGGAAAGTTGTCTCTTAACTGGAGGAGCTGAAGGACAGGTCTGGTCACATGCTTCTCCATCAGGAGAACAGAAGAGCAGTGCAGTCTGTGAAGAAGGCTCTGTTAAGTAGTACAGGAGCAAAATCTGTAATACTCATATATTAGTAAGTGACACAAAATCATGCCCCCCAAAACATTTGTAAAATAAAGATAAAATGGACAACCCCTTTAAGGAAGAAGTCATTTAGTTAAAGTAAAGGGATCTCTACTCATTAAACAGATGTTCCTGTACAAATATAGCATGAACTGTAGACCTAATGCCTAATCCTCTCTAATCTCATTAAGTCCCTTCAGTTTAGTTGAGGTGACTGGGGCTTCTGTTATTTAACACTAAGTTCATGTAATAGTATTGTCTACACCCATGGCGGTTCACCCAATCACTGGCCGTACGGAGCGGTCTCGTGCCACACATGCCAAGTATTACCTCTGGGGCCAGTAATTGGTGGTAGCAATGCAGTAAATATAGACTGGTGGGGACCAAAGAGCGGAGGCACTAAAAGCGGAAGGGGATCTAACAGGTTATTTGATCATATAGCCGGTTGTTAGAATATACCGGTAGATACATTATTTTTTTAACTAGGACAATCCCTTTAACCTGACCATACACTACAGATTCACCCTATAAAAGCTGAGCTGCAATACCCAGCACAGCCTATTGACAAATGTGGTGCTATTTTTTGGAAGAAAGAAGCCATGTTTTTCACTTGACATAATTAATATAAAATATTATTTTATGAATATATAATATATTTTTTTTCTATTTGCCATATCAATTTATTATCATCTATGATTGAATAAAATACATTAATTAATAAAAGAAAAGGAGATATCTGTTAATTTTTATTCTGATTACTAAGCCTAATACTAGACTCCTACTTTTTGTTCTTTTCGGCAGCCTATTGGACATATGTAGCAATAGATTGGCTCTAGCTCATTGATTTCTATTGGAGAATAGTATACTTCAATCTGGTCAAAGGTACTTGTAAAAGGAGGAGGAGGTGAGCTGTGACATCACATTTTGTGAATGGTGGATCGTGTGTTATCTCCTGTATATAGAGGTGTTATCAGTCATTGTACAAGAGGTGGAGGAGGTGAGCTGTGATATCACCTATTGTGAATGGTGGATCCTGTGTTATCTACTGTATATAGAGGTATTATCAGTCATTGTACAAGAGGTGGAGGAGGTGAGCTGTGATATCACCTATTGTGAATGGTGGATCCTGTGTTAGCTACTGTATATAGAGGTGTTATCAGTCATTGTACAGGAGGAGGAGGTGAGCTATGATATCACCTATTGTGACTGGTGGATCCTGTGTTAACTCCTGTATATAGAGGTGTTATCAGTCATTGTACTGGAGGAGGAGGAGGTGAGCTGTGATATCACCTATTGTGAATGGTGGATCTTGTTTAATCTACTTTGTGTAAACGTGTTATCTGCCATTGTAATACTGTCTGTGATGATATTGACACTGCTGAAAAGTCTTTTGTAAAGAACACTAAGGCTACATTCACACATCCATGTGACTGTTACCATTCAAGAGAATGGGACTGATATCTTCCCAGGTGTCGCCATCCCAGTTGCAGTTTGTTATTTTTCTCATAGTGTTTTTTTCGCTGATGCAGGTCGTCTCTGGACTTTTTCTATTCTTTGAGTCTTAACAATTTATCATTTAAAAATGGATGAAACTCAGAAATCTGTCTTCCGTGTTTCATTGAGTTTAAATGGATCCCCATAAACTTTAATGTCCAAGTCTGATCCATAAAACGGATGAGAGTACGACCTGCTCTGAAACCGACGTGCTCATAGACCGAAGACACGGATCCTTTCTTAAAACTGATATGGATCAATGAAACGGTATGGGTCAGTGCGCTGTCCGAGAAAACCCCCGACAGCACGAGGACGTGTCACATGGAGGTGTGAATGTAGCCTAAGTACAAGTCTAGTATTAAGCTTAGTGACCAGTGTAAAAATTGCAACATTTTTGTTTTTTTAGAGATAGTAATATAGAAAATTGAAGGAATACATTGTAAAAAATATTTTTAATATAACAAATAAATTCATTTTCTAAAGACATTTACTTCTCAGGCTGTTTTTTCCAAGTACACCTATTCCTACATTAGTAAATACGTTTCTTTATTCCATTTTGTTAAATCTTTTGCATTATTAGGACGGAATTGATTTTGCCACAAACCTTTACACAAAGTTCCCAAATCGCATGTCAATAATTGTAGACGTCGAAAAAACTCCCAAACGCGACTCTCTAAATACAATGATGGAAAACGTGAAGGCCTTCTGTAAATGGGGAGCTAGGTGTAAATCAATTATATATGTACAGTATTAGAAAATATGACTAAATACAGTCTGATGTTTTAATGCCCACTGGGAAATTGGATAAGCCTAGAAAATGTTCTACTCTTTTGAAATTGAATGTTTCGACATCACAACGAGGGCGCCAGGAACATTGCAATCCTGGCCTTGCATGAAATGAGTGATGGATGAAAAATGAGAAATACCTCTTAGTGCGTGCCACACTCATACATATATACAACACTTACTCCTTTGGGGAAAACAGGCGACAAATGTTGAATAAGCTACAGAAAAGAAAAAAAAAAAGCAAACAAGCCGGGATCTATGTAATACAAAAGTTAAGCAGAATGAAAGACAAATAATTGAACAGCTATAAGCCCTGACATTGAATATACAAGTCTCATCCTCTGGCAGAACGGAGGAGGATATGGCTCAGTCTGTCATATTTGGTACCCAAGCCAACACATATAAAACCCAGAGCGCGTTGGTTCATGTCAGGCGAGCTTATGTCCTAGCGGATCTCCCCGAATGTGTCGTTACAGTCAGTAAATACAACACGGTCAAACGCGGCTCGGTTGGATTGGAGCCATATGGTTCTTATATAAGTCTTCAAATGTTAATTATGCCATCATGAGATCCATGGCTGTGAAACGGAACCACGTATCAAACACCCTCTGATCCAAAGTGGGTCATCAGCGTTTTCATGAAAGAAGAGCTTTTGTTACTTAAAGGGTTTTCCAGGACTATATTATTTTTTTACTGTGAGCCAAAAAACTGACAGGCTGGTCTACAGAGCAGCTATTTCTTTTCGGACTACTCTTAGTGATGGGTTGGTGATTCGTGACCTATCTGAGAATGTGAAAAAGACTTGGGTATACTAATGGATCACAGACTCAACATGAGTCAACAGTGACATGCAGCAGCAAAAAAGGCAAACACAATTCTGGATTGCATTTACAGAAGCATAGAGTCTAGATCACGTGAATTACTTATCCTCTTCTACTCCTCTTTGGTCAGACCTCATCTGGAATACTGTGTCCAGTTCTGGGCACCGCATCTTAAAAAAGACATGAAGAAACTGGAGCAAGTTCAGAGAAGAGTGACCAAAATGGTGACCGGTCTGCAAACAATGTTCTATGAGGAACGGTTAGAGGGTCTGGGAATGTTTAGCTTGCAAAAGAAAAGACTGAGAGGAGACTTAATAGCTGTCTACAAATATCTGAAGGGATGTCACATTGTAGAAGGATCAGCTTTATTCTCATTTGCACAAAGAAAGACTAGAAGCAATGGGATGAAACTGAATGGGAGAAGATGCAGATTAGATATTGGAAAAACTTTTTGACAGTGAGGGTGATCAATGAGTGGAACAGGCGGCCACGAGAGGTGGTGAGTTCTCCTTCAATGGAAGTCTTCAAACAGAGGCAGGACAGACATCTGTCTGAGATGGTTTAGTGAATCCTGTATTGAGCAGGGGGTTGGATCAGATGACCCTGGAGGTCCCTTCCAACTCTACCTTTATATGTTTTTATGTTTCGATGAGACACAGAGTCGACTCTCTGCAGGGAACGTTGGCAGCCAGCACCCCATTGAGAGCCATTAAAGTCTCTGAATGGCTCTCACTGGTAGTAAAATGACAATATTCAGTAGTGGAACCATGATTAAGGGTAGATAACACCTGAAACGTGTAGATCGCCTGACCATCTAGTCATGGAGTTTCCACCAACCTCATAGCTTTGCTACTAACGTGATATTTTAACTCTCACTATTGGAATTGAATTAATTCACTAATAAACAAAGTTTTATTTCGTGAAGCTGGATCTTTATCTTCATACCACCCAACCAAACCCCAGTGTTTCATCTTAATGCATCTTAATTTAATTTTAAATATGTGTTTAGTGGTAAACACATATTTAATGGGGATCCATTTAAGATCTAAAAGAAACGGCTCTTTTTGGTTAGTGTAGACAAGTTATCCAGGTCATCAAAAAGAGTCGGACTGCCCATCACTAGCTACTCTGTTGATGGGGCGTGACTGCCGGCGCCATGCTGATCGACAGGTAGCCTCTGGCAGTTCGGCAGCGGGGAGCTGGCGGTCAATCAGCATGACATCTGCTCTGTCACCAGAGCAGAGCGGAAGAGAAGCTGCTGCTCTGTCGACGTGAAGCCGCTGAAATGCCGGCAGTAGTGGTCAGTGACCGCTCTTTGCCGGCGGAGATCTGTAGCAACTGGTGATGGGATGGTGGTGCTGTATTCACTGTGTGAAAAGAGTAATAGTGCGCATGCTCTACCACTTCATTCACTAACTGTCGGAAGGGTGGTCAAGCATGCCCACTAGTGCTCCACTGACCCGAAGGACTCTCATGATTGCTGTGCGACCCCACCAATCATCCTGTGTGTTAAATGTTGTTTGTAGGATGACCACTTTAAAGGAAATGCTCTTTTTGGATCACTGGGAGTTCAACTTTTGGATTGCTACATTGATGTGTGTTCAATTAGAATTGGCCATAAATATTTGATCGGAAGGGGTCCAACTTCTGGCAGCCCTATGAAGAGACAATGCTGTTGGTCCCCTGTATTGTTTTTCACTTATTGTTCACTGAATGGGACTGACCTGCACCCCCAGATAGAGCCACTATCAAATGTATGGTGCAGTGCCTGGTAAAAAATGAAGGGGAAGTGGAGTTGCGGTTAGCGGATCAGTAAGAGTGCCCCCCGATGATCTGATATGTATGGCTTATCCTACAGGGGGGCCATCAATAAGAAAGTCCAAGAAAAACCCTCAATTAGTAAATGGTTCCTGGTAACATTTGGGTTAATCTTATATTTAATTGAAACCTTATGAAGATCAAAAGTAGAATGAAAGCTATAGGGAAGCCAATTACAGATCGAGTACAAGGGCGGACATATCATTGGTGCAACCTGTGCAGCCGCACAGGGGCCCGAGAGCTAAGTGGGCCCATTTACACCTGTAAAGCAAGTGCAATTGTGCATTATGATGAGCTATTGGACTGCAAAGGGCCCATATATTGTTCTTGCACAGGGGTCCAAAAAAATAAAAAAATGTGGAATACAAATGAATCCAACCGTTGCTTATGCTGGAGTATCGGGCTCCCCTTAAGTCGGGTGACTAGATACTGTTCACACCTATGATGTTAATGGCATAAGAAATTGTACAATTGCAAGACATTGAAGCACGACTAAAAACAAATTAAGTGCACAGCTCCATATCAATGTGTAATAGTTTTAATAAAATCCTGTTTACAAATCTGAAAAACTCATTACATTTTATGTAATTTAATGATAAATGAAATTAAGGCAGATGGGTTATATGGGATCCAGGGGCACAGGGGCACAGGGACACAGCTGATACCAATAGGTACTTAAAAAGGCCCCGGTATCGATATCCCCCATATTGTGAGCTCAGTTGGGTAACTCTATTTCCGGTCCATCTGAAAATTGTATTGTAAACATTATATTGGGACACGTGTCCAGCCGGCTAGTGAACCACGGTTTGTTTGTCTATCTGACTGTTTTCAATTAAATGAATGCTTTTCGCTCGCTTTGCTGTAATTGAAAAAAAACCTTAGTAACTGCAAAACTGCCACAATCACTTTCAGGACTTTATCCATCAAACTATGTTTTTTATGCATAATTCATTGTCTAGATAGAAGGAGCCATCTTTTTTGTATAAACGACGTGTCACTCACATCGGACCTTTAATTCTGCAGGATGTCTAATGGTAGTGTAACTGCTTGAAGTAGTTATTCCACCGCCAACTACAGGATAGATGGTGAATGTATGATAGGAGAGGGTCTGATTGCTGGTCCTGAGAGTCATAGTATGCATGTATGACCACCAGTCCATTCACCGCCTATGGCAGCAGCAGTGATGCAAGCGCTCTACCACTTCCATGATACCACAGAAGTGTAAGAAATGGTGGTGATGCATACGCATGGGCACTACCACTTGATTCACATGGATTGATGGTGAAGCATACGCATGGGCACTACCGCTTGATTCACATGGAACGTTGGTGACGCATACGCGTGGGCACTACCGCTTGTTTCACAAGGAACGGTGGTGACGCATATGCAAAGAAATATATATATAGTACAAGGCCAAAGATTTCACTTCTTACATTACATGAGCGATATCTATTGTAAATTTCACAATAGCTCAGAAACCGGCGAATCCTCGCAGCGCACAGTGCAGACCGGACAATATAGTCCTCCATACAGTATTATGGGCCACATATAACGCTCCATACAGAATACTGGTCCCCATATAACGCTCCATACTGGATACTGGTCCCCATATAATGCTCCATACAGGCTACTGGCCCTCATATAATGCTCGATAGAGGATACTGGCACCTTTATAATGCTCCATGCCCCCCCCCCATATAATGCCCCATGCAGGATGTAACTTGTCCCCTCCCATATAATGTCCCATGCAGGATGTCACTTGCCCCCCCCCCCCCACCATATAATGCCCCATGCCTCCATACATATAAAAAAAAAATCAAATACTCACCTCACTTCTCACCTGCTGCCGCTGCTCCGGACCCCTCACCCACGCCGGTGTCTTCCCGCTCTGCGCTGCTTGTGACGGCTCAGGAGAGAGCGCGGTGTAAAGACATCCTGCATGGGGCATTATATGGGGGGGGAGAGGTGACATCGTGCATGGGGCATTATATGGGGGAGAGAGGTGACATCCTGCATGGGGCATTATATGGGGGGAGAGGTGACATCTTGCATGGGGCATTACATGGGGGAGAGAGGTGACATCCTGCATGGGGCATTATATGGGGGGTGACATCCTGCATGGGGCATTATAATGGGGGGTGACATCTTGCATTGGGCATTATGTGGGGGCCAGTATTCTGTATGGAGCATTATATGGGAACCAGTATCCTGTATGGAGCATTATATGGGGACCAGTATCCTGTATGGAGCGTTATATGGGGACCAGTGTCCTGTATGGAGCGTTATATGGGGACCAGTATCCTGTATGGAGCGTTATATGGGGACCAGTGTCCTGTATGGAGCGTTATATGGGGACCAGTATCCTGTATGGAGCGTTATATCGGGACCAGTATCCTGTATGGAGCGTTATATGGGGACCAGTATCCTGTATGGAGCATTATATGGGGACCAGTATCCTGTATGGAGCGTTATATGGGGACCAGTGTCCTGTATGGAGCGTTATATGGGGACCAGTATCCTGTATGGAGCGTTATATAGGGACCAGTATCCAGTATGGAGCATTATATGGGGACCAGTATTCTGCATGGAGCAATATATGGGGCTCATAATATTTTATGGCGGACTATACTGTCCGGTCTGCACTGCGCGTTGAGAGAATTCGCCGGTTTCTGAACTTTTGTAGAATTTACAATACATATTGCTCATGTAATGTAAGAAGTGAAATCTTTGGCATTGTACTATATATATACAGCATTTCTCTGTGGTATATGTGCATCATGAATCGTGGTATGTGTTAAAGGGGCCCACTGAGACTCTTTCGCCCAGGGTCCAGAAAAACCTGGAGCCGGCCCTGATGGGCACTATAGTTTAATTCACATGGAACGGTGGTAATGCATACACATGGGCACTACTGCTTGATTCACATGGAACGGTGGTAATGCATATGACGCGCCCCTTGGGCCTGTGCTGTGCAGGGGGATACCCGGAGCCGGATCGCTGGGGGTTGTAGTTCTCCGTGGCGGTGACCCGGTCCGTGCCAAGGGCGGTCAAACCAGTGGCAGTCTATTGGTATTGTAATTGTCCGACTACGCCACGCGTGGATTGCGGTCAGTGGGGACCGCCGCTGCGCTGCAGACCGCTGAGGCTGATGTTATATGCGCAGCCAGGAATGAGATTACTCCGCACGGGAGAAGTATTGCCTCAGGGCAGCTACAGTGAATGATGGGAGTAATGGTGTGAGCGTCCCAGTATTGATGGTGCTGGTGCGGCGATGAAACACAGAGACTTGTAATTGCAGTTTCCAATGCTTTACTCACAGTTGTTATTCTGGTCACTTGTGCACATGAGGGACCGCCGGAGCCGTGCTGCGTTCACCAGGCAAGGGACTCTACCAACTCCCAGGCAATTCCAGAGCGTGGCACAGGGCTCCCTTCCTTTCCTTTCCCTTTCTGCTGTTTCTGGCCTCTACTCCAGGCCTGCCTCTGGAGCTGGGCCCAGACTGAGCCACAGCTCCCTGTCAGCCCTCTCTGGCTGAACTCCTCTCTGATCTGGCTCAACTGACTGACTACTGTCCTAAGATGGTGCCCACCTTATATACCTCCTTCTAACACCCGAGCCCAGGTGACTAGCAACCAATGGGCTCCTACCTATGCCCAGAGACCCACCCCTATCTGCTCCTACACCACTGGGTGTACTTTCCCCTCCCCACTCCAGCCAGGGACAGATGCTGTCGTGCCTGCACTTCTGTCTAGTGGGAGCACCGTTGAGCTGTCCCTTGGAAATGGGGTGTGTGTGGTGCATGCAGGCTACCGAGCCCTAGTCCACACTCCATCCTTACCCGGGAGTGGAATATCACACCTCTGGTTCGAGGTGCAATACCCCTGTAGCAGCCGAGCCCTCGGGGTGCTACATTCCCCCCTTGTAAATCACAGCACGTCCTCGGGCTGAAAAAGAGCAAAACAATTTAAAACATACAAATTTTTAGAATGCATTCGCATATAAGACATTTAACCAACACTCATCCCTTTATGGCAGGTACTCTTTTCTTTCCAACGTTACTGGTATAAAACATTTTACTAATGTCACCGGAACTCTTTTATAAAATATTATATAAAACTTTGGCATTACTATTTTAGCAGCATATTAAACTTTTCCATTTAAGACATTTTCAAGTAAAACATTTTCAAACAGATTCTTGAACTCTGGCCGCTGTGCAACTTGCGACCAGGAAAAGGTGCAACAGTCCATTTAATCCGCCTTGAGGTAGACATTGCGGTTTTTGTATAAAACCAGTAGGGGGCGCTTTAAGAAGCGCAACTATTTACAAGGGGTTGGCCGCTCTCAGTCCTCGACCAGTGGGGATAGGAGAATGGCTGCTCACAGTCCTCAGCCTGGTTAGGGATTAGGGGCAATTTTTAAACAGTCAACAGTTCACTATTTGTCCCAACGGGGACCACACTTTCACAAACGGGAACAGTTCCATTTTGCCGTTTACTGGTAACGGTGTCCTCCTGATGCTTCCTACTTGCACTCTTCAGACCCGTCCGGGCCCTCTTGGTACTCGGGGTCCGAGTGGTACCGCTCCTCCTCTTATCCTCTGGACATGAAGGGCATACCATCCCTTTAGGCCTCGGTGTCGGGTGTAGGACACCAAGTCTCCTGGAAACAGATCCCGTTCCGGATGGCCCTCTGGCAGGTGACTCTCCACATCCCTCCCGTCAACATGGATGTCTGTGGCGGTGGCGGAGTCCCAAATGAACCCCCACCCTTTCTTCAGGTGGAACTTCACCACGGTCCCAGGTGTTTTAGGACCGCGTGCTGCATGGGGGTTCCGGCGGGTGCGCGTCTTCTCCTCCGCGCTTCGGGCCTGCAGCTGCTCCCTCTTCCGACGCCGTGCCCGCTCCTCCTCCGGACCTGTCAATTGAGCATACAGGTCCGCGCCCAGGGGTGGTGATTTCGAGACCGGGGGCGCACGCGGTTGGGAGGCGCCTGGGGAGATCAGGCCTTGCGACCAGGCCGGTGGTCGTCTGTTGGTCGCGCCCGGGGGTGGCACCACTAAGGCAGGGGGCGCTGGTGAGGCTGCGGCGCCCGGGTGTGTTAGGCCTTGCGTCCCGGCCTGTGACGTCTCCCGCTTTACGGCGCCCGGGTTCAGAGGGCACAGCGCGGGGCGGGGCGTGACGGTGACGTTTGCAGCCTGAGGCCTAGCTGGCTGCGGTGGAGGCATGATGTCAGGTACGGTCCCCGGGGCTTAGGGTCCCGCAGTGGAGGGTGAGGGCAGGCTGGTGTTCCCAGGGCTTGGGGTGGTGGCGTCCCCATTACCTGCCTCGGTCTCCGTGGCCTCCTCCGCGGTGTCGTCTGCAGCTGCCGGTCCCTCTTCTCCGCGCCCAGCGGTAAGCGCGCTGCCCGGTCCCGGCGTGGTCCTCCGCTGGCTGCCTTCGTGCTGCCGGGCCATCTCCTCCCTCCACCCGGCAAACACATCCCGCTGCGCCCGGACCATCCTCCTGTTCAGGTCTTCCAGTGCTGCGCGCGCACTGTCCGGGTCCCTGGGCAGCTGGGCTAGCAACTCGGTCAGGCTGCTGGGTGGCTCAGCTTGCAGCAGGCTGTGGGCCAGGGTGCTGGTGGAGTTCTCTGCTCCCTCCATCTCCGGGTGCAGCAGGTCCAGACTGATCCAGGCCGCGCCCGGCCCCACAGTTTTCTTTCCTATCCGCCCCCATGGGGGGTGGTCTTGGGGGCATCTGCTGACAATCACCTTTAGGGGCAGCCCCCCCACGTTGATGGACATCTCCATTGCTGCACTCATTGTTTCTGGGGGCGGGCCCCTCCTTTGGCGCCACTCTGGGACCTGGCCCACGATGGGAGGCGGCTTCCTGCTGTCCTTTGGTGCGCACATAATGGCGTCCGCTCTGCCAGGGCGGGAAAAACAGATGAAGATGGCGGGAAATGGTCCAAAATGGCGTCTGATGGCAGGAATCGGCTCCGGATGGCGGGAAACGACTCTGGACGGCGGGAAACTTCTGGAAATGGCGGGAGATTCTTTTCAAGGTACATGTACGATCTTCTTCAGGCACGCAATACCCGCTTGTGGCGGGTTGGTAAAGATCCTGCCGACTACGCCAAAAGTTGACGCGCCCCCTGGGCCTGTGCTGTGCAGGGGGATACCCGGAGCCGGATCGCTCAGGGTTGTAGTTCTCCGTGGCGGTGACCCGGTCCGTGACCAGGGCGGTCAAACCAGTGGCAGTCTATTGGTATTGTAATTGTCCGACTACGCCACGCGTGGATTGCGGTCAGTGGGGACCGCCGCTGCGCTGCAGACCGCTGAGGCTGATGTTATATGCGCAGCCAGGAATGGGATTACTCCCCACGGGAGAAGTATTGCCTCAGGGCAGCTACAGTGAATGTTGGGAGTGATGGTGTGAGCGTCCCAGTATTGATGGTGCTGGTGCGGCGATGAAACACAGAGACTTGTAATTGCAGTTTCCAATGCTTTACTCACAGTTGTTATTCTGGTCACTTGTGCACATGAGGGACCGCCGGAGCCGTGCTGCGTTCACCAGGCAAGGGACTCGACCAACTCCCAGGCAATTCCAGAGCGTGGCACAGGGCTCCCTTCCTTTCCTTTCTCTTTCTGCTGTTTCTGGCCTCCACTCCAGGCCTGCCTCGTGGAGCTGGGCCCAGACTGAGCCACAGCTCCCTGTCAGCCCTCTCTGGCTGAACTCCTCTCTGAACTGGCTCAACTGACTGACTACTGTCCTAAGATGGTGCCCACCTTATATACCTCCTTCTAACACCCGAGCCCAGGTGACTAGCAACCAATGGGCTCCTACCTATGCCCAGAGACCCACCCCTATCTGCTCCTACACCACTGGGTGTACTTTCCCCTCCCCACTCCAGCCAGGAACAGAAGCTGTCGTGCCTGCACTTCTGTCTAGTGGGAGCACTGTTGAGCTGTCCCTCGGAAATGGGGTGTGTGTGGTGTATGCAGCCTACCGAGCCCTAGTCAACACTCCATCCTTACCCGGGAGTGGAATATCACACCTCTGGTTCGAGGTGCAATACCCCTGTAGCAGCCGAGCCCTCGGGGTGCTACACATACGCCTGGGCACTATAGCTTGGTTCACATGGAACGGTGGTAATGCATACGCCTGGACACTATAGCTTGATTCACATGGAACGGTGGGATGCCTACTCATGAGCACTACCATTTATTTACATGGAACTGTGATGACGCATATGCATGGGCACTACCGCTTGATTCACATGTGGACACAGAACCCCCATTTTTTGAGAACGGTAGTGGTTCCACTGAATGGTTGTGATCGCAAGCACATGAAATCCACTTGGGTTATGTGCACATGTTAAGCATTTGGTGCAGAAATTTCTGCATCTCTTGGCGTTTTTGGTGCAGATTTTTCCACCTCATTAGTATGGGTGAAATCTGCAGCAAAAATTCTGAAAGAATTGACATACTGCACATTTAAGTCTGCACCAAATCTGCAAGTCACAAATAAGAAACGTGTGCATGAGATTTCAGGATTCTGATTCACTTTGCTGGCATCAGGAAACCCTTCAGGTTTTGTGACACATCTGTCCTGAAAAAAATGAAACAAAATCGCAACGTGTGCGCACAGCCTGCTGGATTTTTGAAAGACTACATTTATTATTAAAACTAGTGATCTTAAGCCCCTATACACCTTAGATATCTGTCGGCCAAATGCTGGTTCAGCTGATCGTTTGGCTGTGATGATATTGTCTGTAAAGTGCTACGGAATATGATGGCGCTATATAAGTGCGCAAAACAATATATAATTGTCTGTGGCCCCCATACACATTAGACTATTGACCAAACCTGTCAATAGTGATGACTGACGTTAGTCTAATGTCTATCGGAGGCTTTATAGCCTGCTTCTTGCTGTGAAGCCCTAGCCTAAATTTTGATAAGAGTAAACCTGATATCTTTTCTTGGCCATAGATATAAGATCTTAATCTGAAGTCAATTGGCAGATCCACATTATTTTTTTGTGTGACATCCTCTGTTACGGCCCTATTAATTGGGTCGTTGGTCAGCAAAACGGGCATTCATAGTTGCTGATCATTGGCACACATTGAGCTCATTCTTCAGCTGATCAGATCTTTTATGCGCCTTAAACAATAATTATCGACAGCTCATCCACTGGTGTAAACGGTGGATGTGCTGCTGACAATATACATGAATGTATGGAGGCAAACAGTCGTCCTAACAATTGTTCATCTCCATAGCCACATGCATCAATCAATCATTGATCATTAGTCGTTACGGCAGATATCCGCCTGGGTTGAGGTGTCTTCAATCCTATGTGTAAGACCGACATAGATATCAGATTCTCAACAGACCTCAATAAATTTTATGGGATCTACCAACAATTTGCAGAAAACATCTCATGTCAATGAACTTCTTTGGACTCTTGTAGTTCTATACCATCTGAAGGGCCACGGGTGTCAATAGATCGAACCTCTGTTACAAGGAGAACCCACCCAAGTATATAAGTCTAGGCAAGGACTCCAAATTTCACCTTGTATGACACACATTTTTGCTGGGCTCTATTTTCTCCCTTTGCATTTTTTATTTTCTGAACCATTTATTTTATGCCCATGTTAAAATTTCATTGGCGCTGAACCACAAACCATATAAAATGCACTATTACCTCTCTACTTTCCTGTCAGCACCCACTGATTTACAGCAGCCCCAGATGATTGTTTCACAGAAAAAATACAGTTTAATCCTGTGTTCTGAGCAGCACTAAAGAGCTTTTGGTAATGACAAAGTTTATTTATTTCTTTATTTCGCAGTAGTAAAGCTGAAGGTTATCATGTTTACGTGCGGAGTCTAAGCATATCATGTAGGACCAGCCAACGTGGAGGTGATTTGTGTAACGTACAAAGGGGGCATCACACCTGACACTGAAATGAAGAATGTGGAGTGTAAAACCACCTACAGTCTATAGACAAGTACTTGACTTTGTGAAAGGTTAGCCAAGTTCTTCCAATCCTTTAAACTCTGCAGAAACATTAAACAGAGCCCCCCGAAAATACGGCAGAATAGTAACAATCCTCTTACACCTCACTCTCGATCCTCTCACATCACTCTCTCAGTTCTCACCACTTTTCAAGTGTCCATCTCTCTCACAGTCAACTTGTTGGGTGTTGCCTCCTCAAATACAGACCCTTCCCTTGTGGGCTGATTCATTGCCTCTGACAATGTCTTTGCGCCTCAAGGTTTAAGTCTATAAGGCTTACTCTGTATGTCAGGATTACCAGAATCTCAAAGGTCCACACATTTTTTGGGGTCACCCGGCCTTGTTTATTGACTCTGAAGGGTTAGGTCTTCCAAATCTTTCTTTTCCAATCACGTCTCACAGGCACTCCAGTCATGAGAAAACCAGACCAATAATCAGGTCTTTCCTTCACTCCCCCCCAAATAACTAGGCATGCATTTTTTGACTCGGTATTCCCAAAAAGGGCTCTAAATAGGTCATTCCTGTTATTGTCCACACTGCAAGGCGCAAAAAGTTCCAGGACTCTGCTATCTGGCCACGTCTCAGGCCAACAGGGCAACCGGACTCCCAGAATAGTCTCTACCAGCTGAGATGAATTCTCTTGATCCTGACTATGACCCGACTACATCCTTCCCTGGGTTAAAGCCCCCTACTCTCACTCATGCTTGTTCCTTACCAAGCTCATAATTTCCACAGCACTCATCAGATTCACAGAGCCATCACCGACCGGTTAGACAGCAGCCCACACAAAACTTTTCCAAGTCCAAAACACTTCATAAAATCAACATTATGATGGCTTCTGGTCCTGACTCCCTACCAACTTAGTCAAATAGAGATTGACTTCAAAGTCACCTTTACATAGAATGTCTTCTACTAGACCTTTCGTGCCCTATAAGTGTGTCAACGCCTGTGCCAACTGACTCTTTAAAGCCCAAAAAGATCTAACACTTCATAAAATGTATATTATGATGGCATCTGGTCCCTATAAACTTAGTCAATAAGGGACTTCAAAAGTCATCTCTAAATGAGGACGTCTTCTAGATGGCTTCTACTGGACCTTTGATACTGTGCTGAATTGGAATACTCAACTATGCTAAATATGTATGTGTTTGGCCAAGTCAGATAATATTTTGTCTCCTTATTTCCCGCATACTCCTTGGATCATCTCATCTATGGCAAGCTTGGACAGATAATCAGCAGTGATTTGAGTTCGAAAATGGAAACAAGAAGAAGCTCACCAAGCCAATATTGTTCGGGGTACACAGGAAAGTTAATGAATGGGTGACAGTTTCTGCAGGTGAAGCTCAGCTATTGTAGAATCAACAAAGAAAAAAGGATTTATTTTTTCTAATAAAAAGATTAATTTTATGTATGGAAGTGTCCAAAAATCCTTTTTTCTTTGTTGGTTCTTAGAGTTAGAAAATGGAAGTCAGAGATACAGTATTAATGTAAACTGATTCATAAAAATTTGGGGTGTTCTTCTTGTCATCCAAGATTAAGGCCAGAAAAATAAAGCTGGGATCTGATAAGGTATAAAGGAAATCTCACTAACTTTCTCATTGGCTAGCTTGTCAATAAGGGTCATCCGAGGTCTTGCAAATCATAGCATCAGAGTGTTCAGCATGGAGCCACATTATTAATTCCTGGCACAACACATTTATGAACTAAGGCTGGAACACCATTAGTTTGGGACAGCATAAAATCAAAACTCGACCCTGCAGATGTACAGTGGGAAGCGAGAGAAAATGAACTTGTAAGTCAACTTTCTAATATAAGTCTTGTTGCGGAAGTCATTTTCAATGATGAAATGACTTTAGCACCTTAGGGAGAATTCGACGACTCTCCTTTTTTCTATTTTGCAACTAATAAAAGCTTTTATTCAGCAAGACTGAGGGTTAGAGAAAACTGCTCTGGTAATGGAATAATTCCGATTTTAGGAGGCAAGACGTCTCAGAAGTTGAAGAGGGAATTGATTAGGGGAAAGAGCAGGACTTGTTAGTGAGTGGAGCTACTCAGACTTGTGGTATTGACGTTCTCGCTCGGTAGCTCGGAGCCCCTACTGCTTCACAAGGAAAACTGACGTTCTAGAGAAATATGCAAAAAAAAAGAAGAGGAAAAAGTATTAGAAACTGTTAGCTGAGCTTGCTCGATATCTGCTCCCGAGTGATATATTGCAGTGAGGCTACATAGCCCAGAAGCACCTTCAACAGTTCATTGCAAAAAGTGGACCGCAGGCATGACAATGCAGCACCCCCATACCCTGATCAATATGATTTTATGTGGGTTATCTGTGAAGTAGCGCAGACACACGACAGGAGACTGATAAATGAGATGCTCTCACATCCTTTGAAGCAGGCATGACTTTCTATACATCAGTTTTAAAGACTGCCTTGGGTGTTACCCAGAATGAGCCGCATCAATTAAAATGAGAATTTTTGCTTTATTTTGTACTGCGGTGGAAGAGTCCAATCCAGACATTAAAAAACAGAAAAAGTTAATCAGTATAGCTCAGCGTACTTAACCTTTCATAGCCAAACAAATGTCCTTTACTTGTGCATTCAGTCCAGGACCTTAGAGTATATCGTGTGACATGACATATGGCTTCTGATCTTCATCAGGGGGTGTGTGGTAATGACAAGGATAAAGCACCCATATATATATATGCACCCTGCTAATCAGATTAAATTGAGGGCATGTATCAAATAAATACATTGTCAAACATACCATTAAAGCATTTGGGATTGGGCTTTGTCTCTCTAGAAATAGTGGGGCTGGGCTTTTTCTCTCTAGAAGAAATGGGGCTGGGCTTTGTCTGTCTCTCTAGAAGAAGTGGGGCTGGGTTTTGTCTCTCTAGAAGAAGTGAGACTGGGCTTAATCTCTCTAGATGAAGTGAGACTGGGCTTTGTCTCTCTAGATGAAGTGAAGCTGGGCTTTGTCTCTCTAGAAGACATGAGACTGGACTTTGTCTCTCTAGAAGAAGTGGGGCTGGGCTTTGTCTCTCTTGAAGAAGTGGGGCTGGGCTTTGTCTCTCTTGAAGAAGTGGTGCTGGGCTTTTTCTCTCTAGAACAAGTGGGGCTGGGCTTTGATATTCTTTAGAAGAAGTGGGGCTGGGCTTTTTCTCTCTAGAAGAAATGGGGCTGGGTTTTGTCTCTCTAGAAGACGTGGGGCTGGGCTTTGTCTCTCTAGAAGAAGTGCGGCTGGGTTTTGTCTCTCTAGAAGAAGTGAGACTGGGCTTAGTCTCTCTAGATGAAGTGAGGCTGGGCTTTGTCTCACTAGAAGACATGAGACTGGGCTTTGTCTCTCTAGAAGACATGAGACTGGACTTTGTCTCTCTAGAAGAAGTGGGGCTGGGCTTTGTCTCTCTTGAAGAAGTGGGGCTGGGCCTTTTCTCTCTAGAAGAAATGGGGCTGGGTTTTGTCTCTTTAGAAGAAGTGGGGCTGGGTTTTGTCTCTCTAGAAGAAGTGGGGCTGGGCTTTGTCTCTCTTGAAGAAGTGGGGCTGGGCTTTGTCTCTCTAGAAGAAGTGGGGCTGGGCTTTGTCTCTCTAGAAGAAGTGGGGCTGGGCTTTGTCTCTCTAGAAGAAGTGGGGCTGGGCTTTGTCTCTCTAGAAGAAGTGAGGCTGCGCTTTGTCTCTCTTGAAGAAGTGGGGCTGGGCTTTTTCTCTCTTGAACAAGTGGGGCTGGGCTTTGATTATTTAGCAGAAGTGGGGCTGGGCTTTGTCTCTCTAGAAGAAGTGGGGCTGGGTTTTGTCTCTCTAGAAGAAGTGAGACTGGGCTTAGTCTCTCTAGATGAAGTGAGGCTGGGCTTTGTCTCTCTAGAAGACATAAGACTGGGCTTTGTCTCTCTAGAATAAGTGGGCTGGGCTTTGTCTCTCTTGAAGAAGTGGGGCTGGGCTTTTTCCCTCTAGAACAAGTGGGGATGGGCTTTGACTCTTTAGAAGAAGTGGGGCTGGGATTTTTCTCTCTAGAAGAAATGGGACTGTTCTTTGTCTCTCTAGAAGAAGTGGGGCTGGGTTTTGTCTCTCTAGAAAAAGTGGGCTGGGCTTTGTCTCTCTAGAAGAAGTGATACTGGGCTTTGTCTCTCTAGAACAAGTGGGGCTGGGCTTTGCTTCTCTTAAAGAAGTGAGACTGGGCTTTTTCTCTCTAGAAGAAATGGGGCTGGGCTTTGTCTCTCGAAGAAGTGAGGCTGGGCTTTGTCTCTCTAGAAGACATGAGACTAGGCTTTGTCTCTCTACAAGAAGTGGGGCTGAGCTTTGCTGCTCTATAAGAAGTGGGGCTGGGCTTTGTCTATCTAAAAGAAGTGGGGCTGGGCTTTATTGCTCTAGAAGAAGTGGACTGGGCTTTGTCTCTCTATATTAAGTGGGACTGAGCTTTGTCTTTCTATTGGAAGTGGGACTGTGTCTGCTTAACAAAGAGGAGGGTTTTCAGTTTAGAGCAGGCAAGACATTGGACAATGGCAAGTGCAATGAATGTTTTTAAGTGAGAGAAGAGGAGGTCCAGATCACACAGTGCTGATAGAATGATGTTAAAGAGAAAGCACCCTTTTTAAAAGAGTGGATGGCAAATCACAAAGCTTGAGAAGCAGATCATTACCGAGAACATATTAGCCAGGTCTGTGCACCAAAGCAGTTTTAACTTGGGAGTGATAAAGGCAGCAATCCCATTATTTTATACTGGTTTTGTGTCAAAACACAGGTACGCTTTTGTGAATATACTGTAAATATATTAGGGTTATTGACACAGATTAGTTTTGGGAATGAAATCTTTTCTTTCTTTGAACTGCTCTTCTTATATGTTACGGTTTCATTTTTTGTCTTTAATACCAGAAAAAAAATCCAGCTCATGCGGTCAGGAAGTTATTCGGTAAATCCAGAAACTGTAACATAATACTTCCACGAATTTCCCTGTGGAGTCTGTCATAGTCAAAGCTACAAAGTGTGACCTTTTCTGACAGCTCTTCTACCGCTTTGATAAATGTTTTCCTCTGGCACTTTGCAGGATGCTTAAATGTGTCCAAAAATTAAAATGTGTACTGTATTCTTTTCATGGACATTACACTGTAACTTTCTTTGATATACATTCATTTGTGAGCTGCAAAAGAACTTGAGGCTTTAGTAGGACCTACTTCAATGAGATGATAGTGTTGGCTTCAAGCATGCCTTATAACCTCAAGACAGAAGGGACAAGTTTGGTTACAGTCTGGGAGGTCATAGGGCACTGATATATACTAAGACACAGGCAAGTTTAATTTCCATATAGCCCTTTTACTGCTCAGAAAAGTCCCAATAGGCTATTAAAGTCTTCAAGGATTGGGCTGCAGTAGGTGGGCAGCAGACAGTGCCCTGAGTACAGTTTTGTTACTCTGTCTTATTGAGGCTTCCAGTGTAGCTATCATCTGTGATTAAACACTATCATCTAATAATAATGAGATCACTCACTGATTCAGTCCCAGTCTACACGGCAAAGCTTAAAATTAAGATGCAAAAAGAAACCCAGTAAATTTTAGCCTCTGTCTTCTTGTGTCTTATGTTAAATGTAACATTGGAATATTTCAGATATTTATACATGGATATTGAAAGTTGTAAACTGGAGAAAAAAGGAGTATACAATATGTAAAAAAAAGCATACACAATTTTATTGAGAAATTGACATGGCATACAATTGTAAATTTAAAAACAGGACAATAGTAGGGAAATTGCATATCCTGCACAATTAGTAAAGTGTCAAAAAGTGCATGCAAATAAAGGATAACCCATAGATTTCTATTTGAATTGTATGGGACCTCCGACGCGCGTTTCGCACTTTTGGCATATTTATTAAATATGCAGGAAATGCAATTTCCCTACTCTTGTCCTGTTATAAAATTTACATTTGTATGTCATGTCAATTTCTCAATAAAACTGTATGTTTTTTCTATATATACCGTATACTAATTTTTTCTCCAGTTTACAACATATAGTGGAGTGATTTTCAAGTGGACCTTGGTGCCTAATTGTGGTGCTATAGGTCCATTAGTATGATATGAGTTCTGTGTATATCATGGATATTGAAAGTGTAAGGGGAAGCACCGCCAATTACATCGAGATCAACCTAATTCATATAAAAAGACCAATGCAAAAAAAAAGAAAAAAGAAGAATATGTAATACACAGGAATCTCTTTTAAAAATAACATTTTTTATTGGTACAAAACTACAGGCAAAATATAAAATAAAAACATTTAAAAAAGCCCATGGACTAAAAGTACAGACCACAAAAAAACTCATAATAGAGTTGTGACCACCCTATTCCACCAAATGGCAAAAATATGAACACACATATAATAGTTACGACAAAAGCTCAAATACAGTGGAATAAATACACATTACAATGTGTCGCTGCATATAGGAGAATGAAGGAGAGAAACATGCATAACAATGATACTATTCATATTGAAACAAATAAAAGATGCATGAACAAACTCCTATATAGTAAAGCGTGGGAAAAATGTCACACATAAAAAAGCAATGGTTTGTCTATTAGTACAAAGGCAAGGATGCAATTCAAAGATAGATTTATGTGGGTATGAAAACCCAACATGGAAATAGAGTGGGCAGGACTCAATAGCCCAAAATTGATAATATGATAACATTAAACCTGTGCCTGACATCAGGAAGGACAAGGGACCAGACCCCACGCGTTTCGCCACACCATGTGTGGCTTCCTTAGGGGCAACTGTGCCAAATTTGGTGAATTACGGTGGCAACAACTCTATTATGAGTTTTTCTGTGGTTTGCACTTTTAGGACATCGGCTTTTTTAAATGTTGTTATTGTTTCTTTTGCCTGTAGTTTTGTATCAATAAAAAATTGTTGCTATTTTTAAAAGATATTCCTGTATATTGCATATTCTTCTTTTTACATTATATATGGATATTAACACCAAAAATGTGAAGTTAATGAATATAATCCTGAAATGAATTGAGACCATTGCACTACAGCAAAATTAAAAAGCATAAAAATACTTTGGAAAAAGAAGAAAACCTGTGCCACAAAAGTTTAGGGGACTTCTGTCCTGTGCTTTTAAGGTGACTTTCAGAGTAAGCTGTCATGTGTGTGGACAGGAGGAATAACACTATTTCTGGTCGCTATATTACATGTATGCTACATTTCTCAGCAGGCGACAAATATTTTTCAGTAATTTTTCTCAGCTAGTGAAGACAAGATGTTAAGATCTCCCATACACAGCACACAGACATAAGGGATTCCTACTCTCCTCTTTCTGTGCAGCACATGTTCAGAAGCAGCAGCTTGTAGGATATTATACAGCAGTACTGAGCAGTGTAGCTGTGAATCCATCACTGTGGTGATAGCATATATTTATTAGGAAGCAGTAGCCCAATCTCTGAGTATCTCCACCCATCTTCTGACTATTACTAAGCTGCGAGTCTGGGGTTCTTGTGACAATGTTTCAATGGATGTCTGTATTGAACCAGTACTCGCACAAAGTGATTTTATCAGATATTTTCAACTCGACAGCAGAAGCATGTATGAAGATTCCAGAAGTTTTATTGACAAACTTGCTCTTGTATTATGCAGTTGCAGTAGGTAAAAATACAATTCTGAAGCAGAGATGTATAGAGATGATCCTCAGCCAAAGACGGATGACAAACACTGGCACAATAGGTAGAAGGGAGGGGTTAACTAACATCAGAGATGGGCTACAGGGAGGACAAACTACCAAAAGGCAAACCTGATTGCATAGCAGTGTAACAGCAACAATACAATGACAATACAATACTGTATGATTTCCAAGTCGTGGGACATGAAAAACCCTCACTATGGACGTTAATATTCAGCTGTAATGTGATCAATCAGTTATCTAGTATCCTGTCTTGATGAGATCAGTTGATGGGAGAAGGGGAGAAGTGTTTCATAAGTGGAGAAAGAAGCATATTTCTCTGATTAGATACAATGCAAAGTTTTTAATATTTTAAAGTAATATTGATTTATTGTCAAGCAAGGTGTGTGAAACACTAAGTACAACACAAAGGGAAGGGGGAAATGAGCCTAGACTCTAGGGAAAGGGGGAGTGGAGACCTCCTAGGCTGATCTGATATCACCCTGTCTCCACTAACGTCCCCTATATTGGTTCCTCACTAATCGCCGCACGCGAACCTAAACCCTGTATTTCTCTAGCGCTTGGCCCTGGATAGGGAAGGGGGGACAAGCACTAGTCGATCCCCACTAACAACTAAAGACAGGAAGGGAAACAAACACTGGGAAAGTAGCTTAGCTTTAGCTGACTTCAGAGAGATAGCGTCCTCCTAGCACCACAGAGGAAGATAGCAGTCTGAGAGCTCCAAGCATTCACAAGGAAACGTGTGAGTATCACCGACACCTTCCTGCTGCAAAGTGAAGCTATTTAAACACCCAGGCCAAGGTGTCAATTAGCAGGAAGGAGGTAGCTGCTGGGTCCTAGAGTGAAACAGCTAAGAAGGTGGTTGTAATACTAAACGAAGAGATCTTCTGCAACCAACTGCAGGGCGACTGTCTGTCACATCTGACACCCCCGTGACATTTATGAAGATCAATTTTGCAGGACTTTGCAGGTTTCTAAGCTTCTAATCTTCATCATAAAAATCTCTTTGAAATGTAAAAACCATGTCGAGTGTTCATTTAAATGAACCTGTTAAATTAAACAAGTTAAGATATGGAGAAAGAAGAGCTGAGAAAATGGATTTAAAGTTTGTAGACAAATGTTCATATATTTTCTTATGTATTAATAGAAATCTCTATGAGATTTTGAGTCCAGTAGGTGGAGTCATTCAATGATTTACAGTTGTTGATCCCTGAGTAGCTCCACCCACTGGACTCCTTAGGATTTAAATCAATAAATTAGAAGATCAGCTAAGTGCTTTCCTACAACAATATATATCAATCTGTTCAGCTTGTCCTGCTCTATTGAATACAGCATATAGATAGGATGTCATGTTTAATGTAAATGAATTGATTTAGCTTCTGGCACTCATGCTATGTTATACATGTCTGTGCTGCTGAGGCTGTGTACACAATCTTAGGACAAGGATTTAAAAGAAGAACCTTTAGAGAATGAGACATTTTGATTTCTTCTCTGATTAAAATTCTGCAGCGTAGGCTGAGATTGAACGCTCTACTGCCCCCCACAGGCTTACTCCATCCAAAGATCAATGGAAACTGTCGTTGGATATATCTGGATGCTCTAATGATATAGATGTGCGAGAAAAGTGCTTCTAGCTAATTAAGAGTCCCATTCTTACTCACATTGATTTCATCGATGCAATAGCTGGACAGCTGTTTATTCAACAAACTGATAAACGTGCCCTGGTATGGGTCGGAAGTCATGAGTCTTAGAAAAAAAAATCTCTAAATTATTCTAAAACTTTTTCCACGATGCAAACCCTCCCATAAATCAAGGGAAACAAACAGTAACAATGTAAAAATGGTATTCTTTCTAATGTTACTACAAATCTAAAATCACCATCCCGGTCTCTTGCTGTGCCTTGTATGCCCTGAAACATAAAGCAATTGAGTCATCCGAATCAATCAGCGAGATCATGTAATTGTGATCAATACGTCTCAGGGCTCCTGAGGCTGTTTAAGTTTAAGCATCCAAGAAAGTTGCACAGATTGTATGTTTCAGCAGATCTCAATTAACTCCTTACTATGCAATGAAAATTGATGGGAAATGGGAATTTTATGTGAAATATTTCAATGTCATGATAAAAGAGAGAAAAAAAGAGAATGCATGGGTCCGTATGGAATTACTTGCCTACTGAAAACAGTAAAGTGAGTCCATTAATTTTATTTTATATAGGGTGTAGCACAGCCAGGTAGTCTAGGGTTAAATCCTCGCATTGCAGGTCTTGATTAGATGCACCTGACTTGCTTTTGACGCGCCCCTGGGCCTGTGTCGCGCTGCGTTGCGCACGCGGGAGCTTACCCGGAGCCGGATCTGTTTAGGGTTGTAGTCTCGTGGCGGTGACCCGGTCCGTGCCCAGGGAGTCAAACTGGACGGCAGTCTGTTAGCGGTAGAAAATGGTTGATGACTACGCCACCCGTTGAATGCAGCCAGGGGGCTGCTGCTGCAGGGCAGACCGCTGAGGCCGGTGGAAGGATGGTGCAGCGTGATAGTATAACCCCCAACGGGAGGGGTATGGCCTCAGGGCAGCCGACGTGGATGATGGGGGTAGCAGGAACCACTCAGAGACGGTATGGTAGCGTTCAGGGTCTTTACTGGTAACAACGATAGACCCTCCCGGAGTACTTGCTAGCGAACGGGGCCTGGTCAGTCCTTGAGCAGATGGGATCTCCCCTGGCCAGGCGTAGTTGTAGGCCTCCCAAGCTGACTGTACTCTTCTGGCTACCTTGCTAGAAGCTGATGTAAGTAGCCCACGTCCCTGAGTGTACCGTGTGGTGCTCACCCGTATGGCCGGTGACTCGGGGCCTGCTAATGGCTTCCGCTCCACGATGGCGGTGCTGGTCCCACGCGTGTGACCGGGCCTTCGGGCTTCTGGGCCAGGGGACCTGAAATCCCCTGCCTGACGGATTCTGCTGCTGGGTAGAAGTTAGTCCCCACAGCCTCGGACTCCGGGTCCGGTAAAGAATCTTCTTAGTCAGGGCGAGCTCTTTAGCTGCCAGCCCCTGACTCCTTGTGACTCTGCTGCTTCCTATGCTGCTCTTGTCTCTACTCTTCCTGGACTCCAGGCTCAGGCCCCAGGACAGGGCCTGCCTGTGGAGCAGAGCCCATAGAGCAGCTCTGCTCCCTGTCTTCTCCTCTCAGAACTCCCTACCCTGCCTCAGCCCCAGGTTTATATAGGGGAAGTCCTTCCCCTCCCAAGACTGGGCAGGAGGTGTGGCATGCACAGGATCCCTGACCAAAGGACCTCCCACCTGCTCTCAGACGTAATATCTCTATCACTGTGACAACCAGACCCCTGGGGTGTCACACTCCCCCCTAGTGAAATTTAGTACTCCGGGACTAAACACTTTTTAGAAAAATATAACAAGGTATATCAAAGAACAATAAAATACAATAAGGAAACACAATAAGATGGTCACGGATGTCCGCAACCGGGTGCAGTCTTTGAAGAAAAGCAAAGGTGTCCATTTCACCAACACAGGGAGACGTAACCAGGTAGGGGTCTGTCCTACCCCGAGTCCTTAACAGTCTCTAGTCCATCCTGGGTTACGCTCCAACTATATACAAAGGATTCCCGGTAAATCCACCAAGGATTCCTAAAAATAACTGGAAACACATATTTACAAGATATGGCCGCTCTCAGTCCTCGGCCAGTGGGGATAAGGATTGGCTGCTCACAGTCCTCAGCCTGTGGGGAGATGGGATGGCTGCTCACAGTCCTCAGCCTGGTTAAGGATAGGGGACACACGGGAACAGTTCACACTTGTCCCAACGGGGACCATATTTTAATTAGCAACACAAGTACCCCTACGGGTAACTATGTACAGTTCCACTTTACCGTACTTCAGTAACGGCATCCTCCTGCTCCTTCTTGTGTGTAGGCTTCAGACCCGTCCGGGTCCTCTTGGCTTTCCTCGTATTGGTAGTACTGCAGCTCCTCCTTGGTTAACGTGGAGGGCTTGGCCGCAGGGCTTGTTGCGGGGGCTGGAGCAGGTCGGTGTCTGCAGCGCCCGGAATCGGCGGCTCCACCAGGGGGCCCGGGAGCAGGCTGACGCTGGCAGCGTCCGGGACAGGGAGACTCCTCTTACCTGCTCCCGCGACCGCTCCTGCGTCACGCGTCTTCTCCCGGCGCTGGTCGGGGCCGGCGACGACTGGGGCACTGCCGATGCTGGGCAGGTTAGTCTGCTGCCGGTCCGCCATCTTGCTGTCCGTTCCTGGTGTCCTCCTCCCCCCTAGTGGACCGTGGCCTACCTTCCGGAGATCCTCTTCCGTAGGCCGCGGCTCCGCAGTCAATCGTCGGGGTAGAGGACCTGGCGTCGCGCTCCTGTGACGTCGGCGTCTGCTGGGCTCCTTCCAGGACCTTACGCAACGTCCGGACGTGAGGCGGGGCTTCAGTTCTCGCGCGCTTTCGGAGTCCACGCCCCTCTTCTTCCCGCGCGGCGTCTCCAAGATGGCGCCGGATGGCGGGAAAACTCCTCGGATGGCGGGAAGAAGGCAGAAGATGGCGCCGGATGGCGGGAAAACTCCTCGGATGGCGGGAAGAAGGCAGAAGATGGCGCCGGATGGCGGGAATCTTCACCACAGGTAAGTTTGAAAAGTCTCTTTTTCAGGCACGCAGTACCCGGTGGTTGCGGGCACGAAATCCTGCCGACTACGCCAAAGTTGACGCGCCCCTGGGCCTGTGTCGCGCTGCGTTGCGCACGCGGGAGCTTACCCGGAGCCGGATCTGTTTAGGGTTGTAGTCTCGTGGCGGTGACCCGGTCCGTGCCCAGGGAGTCAAACTGGACGGCAGTCTGTTAGCGGTAGAAAATGGTTGATGACTACGCCACCCGTTGAATGCAGCCAGGGGGCTGCTGCTGCAGGGCAGACCGCTGAGGCCGGTGGAAGGATGGTGCAGCGTGATAGTATAACCCCCAACGGGAGGGGTATGGCCTCAGGGCAGCCGACGTGGATGATGGGGGTAGCAGGAACCACTCAGAGACGGTATGGTAGCGTTCAGGGTCTTTACTGGTAACAACGATAGACCCTCCCGGAGTACTTGCTAGCGAACGGGGCCTGGTCAGTCCTTGAGCAGATGGGATCTCCCCTGGCCAGGCGTAGTTGTAGGCCTCCCAAGCTGACTGTACTCTTCTGGCTACCTTGCTAGAAGCTGATGTAAGTAGCCCACGTCCCTGAGTGTACCGTGTGGTGCTCACCCGTATGGCCGGTGACTCGGGGCCTGCTAATGGCTTCCGCTCCACGATGGCGGTGCTGGTCCCACGCGTGTGACCGGGCCTTCGGGCTTCTGGGCCAGGGGACCTGAAATCCCCTGCCTGACGGATTCTGCTGCTGGGTAGAAGTTAGTCCCCACAGCCTCGGACTCCGGGTCCGGTAAAGAATCTTCTTAGTCAGGGCGAGCTCTTTAGCTGCCAGCCCCTGACTCCTTGTGACTCTGCTGCTTCCTATGCTGCTCTTGTCTCTACTCTTCCTGGACTCCAGGCTCAGGCCCCAGGACAGGGCCTGCCTGTGGAGCAGAGCCCATAGAGCAGCTCTGCTCCCTGTCTTCTCCTCTCAGAACTCCCTACCCTGCCTCAGCCCCAGGTTTATATAGGGGAAGTCCTTCCCCTCCCAAGACTGGGCAGGAGGTGTGGCATGCACAGGATCCCTGACCAAAGGACCTCCCACCTGCTCTCAGACGTAATATCTCTATCACTGTGACAACCAGACCCCTGGGGTGTCACACTTTGACTAAGAACCAGGGTCTGTGTTTACTAGGTGTGTCAGTCTACTCAATGAATGCAGAATCGAGTGTGCTGCTTGTGAGTGACCAGCCAAAATGTGAGCTATAGCTGGGAGAAAGATATGCCAGGCTCTCTCTCTGAATGGAGACTGCATGGGTCAGCAAGGAAGGCTGAGCAGTCTGTGTGTTGGAGCTGCAGGGAACCGTGTGGAAGCTGCAGACTGTTCAGTGTGAACGGTGTCCGGAGATGAACACTTCTGTTTGGCACAGGAAGCTGCTGGAGCTTGGGCTGAAGGTGATACTGAGAATGGTGGGATCGTGCCTCTTCTGTGTATGAAATTTGATCTGAAAGAAAGGACTGTAATCTGTTCGGGTGACCCTGCACTGACATGTGTGTCCTGCTAAATTAACTGTTTATTTGCTGTGATACCTTTGTGCTCAGAAAAGGCCGTTTTTGGTTCTGAATCTCTTGGGGTTTTATGAAAGCAATAAAACTGCACATGTTTGGACCAAACTGCATCACCTGTGTGAATGCTACCTAATGCCTCCCACCTGAGAGAGTGAATCCCTACAATGGGAATGTATCCTATAATATTTTATAATGAAGGCTCCCTATGTTGGGGTTCACAAACTTATTATTGTGCCATGAGCATTAATAAAAGATGTGCATGGAGTCAAGGTTATATAAGGCACCAATGAGCCAATGACTTGTACACGAATATTAATATTATGATGGTCAGAGCTGTTCTGTTGACATTTTTTGCTCCCTTTTTTTAGAAATTATTGTTCAATTCAGACCAAAATTCAGATTCAGAGTACTCTGGGTCTACTACTTTAAAGGGGTTGTCTGCTACTTTACATTAGTGTAAAAATTTGGTCATAGAAGTCCAAGAATGAAAAATATTAATTTTACCAGACCACAGATGTTTCTCTACCTCTCCTATGGTCTTCTTTTTCTGACTAGGGGGCATCAGGTGACCACTGCAATCAATCAGTGGCCCCTGCTTGGCAGCAGCTGTCACGTTTCATTTTCAGGAAGAAACAGTCTGGTACAACTAACTCTTTTCTGACTTGGATAAATTGTAACCACTACAGCCAATCACTTGCATTGAGCGGCTTCAGCAGTCAACTGATGCCACTCACTGGCAAATGAAGCCAGGAGACTGACGAGGGACACCAGGAGCAGCACAGATGAGCAGCAAGAGTTCAATATGTGAATATGTGGTTTCTTTTTATTATTATACCACCGTGAGTGTTGAGTGTATTTCTATACTTACAAACCACTAAAGCCTTTGGTTGAGTTAACTAATCACATTATAAAGGATGATCGGATAAAGGAGTGTGTCATACGCATGTCCGACCAACTCCAAACGCTGGTTATTTTTGCAGCTGGGTTCTGACAAGCACTATTGAGGAGATTCTGTCTCAAATTTAGCAAAAAATGCAGCTCACATATGTGGTGCAACACATTGACTATAATTTTCTAAACTTTTTATGTCTCAGAAACTTTTCAAAAGTGTCACAAAGAAGAGCTATGGCTCTCAACTGCACTAAATTTATAATTAACTGTGCCATAATTTTGGACATAAAATTAAAGTCTAAAATGAGCCAATTAAGAGTTGGCATAAGTAAGAAAACTGTCTAACTTCTTGCAAGGAGTGCCAAAATGTATCATGTAGTGCGTGCTACTGTTATGGGCTGCTTAGTTAGAGTCCACCAGGGTACCAACTCCATATTCCAGATAAGATAGCCTTTGGATTTGGGTGTTCTACTTCCACCATGGATGTCATGGCATTAGAATGAGTTACTGGTTGACATAAGGTGAAGAATGATATTACTGGCAACTGGTGTTTGGATAAGGCGCATATAACATGCACTTATATTATCACAACACTCTTTGTTCCAGCTCCCATATCACTTATTGTTTGGTTGTTTTGCCCTTTGACCAAGCATCGTTCTTGAGCTTGTGGACCCCAGTGGAAAATTTCTAGTAGAGTTCCCATTTATCATGGGTAACTAATAGTACTGATCTTCTCAAGGGGACCTTTTCAACCCCCTTAGACTCTAAGGGCCATTTCACACTGTTTCCTTTTCCACATTCGATTGCCCCGTTGGGGTTTACATCCAAATCCCAAATTGGCAGTATGCGCGGACGGGGCCATTGACCATAATGGTGGAGACTGAGTCACCGTGTGCTCTGCCGTGAATCATTTTTGGCCATATAAGTATATTGGAGACAGACAGCTAGACGTAGTAGATTATAGGTGTATATACTAAAAAATGATGCACACCAGAGCACACGAAGACTCCGTCTGCACTATTGTAGTCAATGGCCTTGTCGGTGCATATGCCCATATCCTGTTTTACAGGAGGTTTGGACTTAAGCTACGATGTGGCCACCGAACTTTGGAAAAAGAGCAGTATGAGGTGTGATTTCAACCCCTGCCCCCCACGATACTTACGCCCTATTGCTTGTCTCTCATACATTTTTTCTTGGCTCACTGTTCTTTTTTCTTTAGAATGTGATAACTTGACAGCCATTTTGCCTAGCTGAATGGAAGTCGTGGACCCCTTTATAGGTCCTACATTCCTATAAATCCTTATTTCATCCCATAAGTATCGAAAATAGAAAAAACCTCTTGGAAATGCAAATCTCTGTATGCTAAAAATGGTTGCAGATCCATTGGACGTTGTGGGTTGACTTGTAGGAACCACCCTGGCTCCATCTTTCTAGATCCTATGAAGAATGCATTACAACAGAAGTATACTGAATAAAAGAAAAACATTCTCCGGGCTTAATAAATGTACTGTGGGATTTTCTGTCTGTGCGCTTAGCGCTGACATTTCCTGATTCACATGCCTGAGTGCATAGCTCATTCTTAATCTGCTTGAAACTAAGGAAAGTCTCATGTTGGACACTTAGAGGATGTTGCATTTAAATGATGTGAAATTGCCCCTGTGTATCTAGGGGAGCCGGCAGTATTGGATGTGACAGCGATGACACTGTTCTATGGGAAACAGAGAAAGGGTCTCTGGGTAAATGTCAGGTCTGTGAATCTCCATCACACTCTATTTCCTTGCGGGCCCTCTCCGTGTCACTCCTATTGCTCTCTTTTCCACTCTCCTTCATCCTTTCTGAGCTTATGACTTTTACCAGCGGTTTCTGCCATGTTGGTTCCCATGGATACACAAATAATGCCAAGGATGTTGACAGGGATAATTCAGGAATGGGAAAATGGTATTGGTAAATATGATGAAAGCATTTGACCAATAACCGTAGGGTAGACTCTTTCCAAAAATAAATCAAAAATTAAATTTCTACCAAAATCACATCTTTCCCCAGTGGTGGTCAACTCACCACACAGCAGAGGTCTCGGAGGTGACCCTAGGCTTCATCCAATTCAGTGTCCCATGTCTCTGTTTATAGCAGGCTCATATAGGTCTAATCACCCCATTGTAGACTGCATATGTTACGCGGGCAATATTGACTATAGGGCTCATTCAGATGTCCGATTTTCACACGTTCGATTCACACATCCAATTTTTCCACATTTGAGAAAAACGAACCGATTATTCTGATCAGACTCTGATCAGAGTTTGGTTGGAGGGTCATCTGTTTTTCTCGTACGTGGAGATATAATAATAAAAAAAGTTTTCCCCCTTCTCCATTCTGGCAGTCCATGAAAATTGTCCTGAACTTGGACATCATTTGAGTGCAGTCCATTTTTTTTAATGGATCCAAGCCGATTTTGATAACACCCTCAGAACAAAATTGGAGATGCCACCACAATTTTCTGAGGACCTGTCGGATCGCGAAAAGTCACGGACATGTGAATGGCCACACAGACTATCACAGGTACGAGTGCTATCCGTGAAAACCATGGATAGCACTTGTATGAGAAAATCGGACGTGTGAATGAGCCCCAAGGGAGATACATAATCAAGATTTGCCACATGACGTTTGGAGGCACCAAATGAACCATAGAAACTGTGTGTGCCTTTCTACGCTGTACTGGCTCCGTACTTACAGGCTCTATGCACAAAGCCCTGCCTGGCCCATAGAGTCTAAGGAATAATTGTTAGAACCATCCTGTTTGTTTTTTCCATCTTGTGTTTTGCGGTCACGTGACCATCTGCCTTTATATTCCAGCTCCGCCCTTTTGGCTGTGCTGGACTTCAGTGTTTGACTGTTTCTCTAGCCAGGTGCTTCTGTGCCTTTCTCTGTTAGTTCGTTTTGTCCTTCTGGGACCTCTAGTACTTTTTTGTCTGTTTGTCTTTTTGTGTTCGGCAACAACTTCTGTTTAGGAGGTGTCCCTTTTTTGTCCCAGTCCTTAGTTCTTTTAGGAACCCCTCCCCTTATGCTATAGGTCTTCGTTCAGACTAGCCGAGAACTAAGGCGGGTCTGTTCGCTAGGAACAGGCAGCCCGCTACATCGTACGGATTCAGCTTAGTTTTACTGTAGGGACAGTTTTCCCTTATCTTTCCTTAGTACATGTTGCAGATCATAACAGTAATGTGAAAACACACAACAATATCCTGCAAATTTATATTAGATTCTGACTATCAGAAGCACCGAACTACGAGACACAAGCAGGTTTAGACAATACAAAATAAGAAAAAAAATATTTGATACCAAGAAAAATTTCCCTAGTGGTCTAAAGTAGTGAAAGGGTTGATGGCACCTGCTTTGGAAGTCTGGGGTAGAAAATGGGGTTCATATTTTATTTCTCGGTGGTCTATGGTTAAAAAGGTTTTAAAGGGGACTATTTCTTTACTTTAACAAAAGTGTCATGGACATGATTAAATGGCACTTGCTAATTCAGTATATAAGTAATACAGGTTCTCACGGTTCTGCACAGCTCTCCAATTGTCAAAATGGCTTCTGAGGAAGGTGCATGTAACTAGACCTATGATCAGCCACCTCCATCTAGCGCTCCAATTTTCAAAATGACTTCTGATGAGCCACCTCCAATTGAAATACAGTGAAGTGAAGCATTTTTCAACTGGTGGAGCTGATACGTCTGATAGCTCCTCCATCCAATGCCATTTTGAAAACATTAGTCAGATACTGGCAGTGAAGGACCCTTGTGTAGGACATCTTGCCAACCCCATTGTGATCCACCAACTTATACAAAAATATGCACATGTTCATACATTATACAAAAATTTAACACACATGCATATACATAGTACACACATTAGTAATACCTACAAACACCCACCAACTTATACAAAAATATGCACATGTTCATACATTATACAAAAATTTAACACACATGCATATACATAGTACACACATTAGTAATACCTACAGACACCCACCAACTTATGCAAAATAATGCACGTGTTCATACATTATACAAAAATTTAACACACATGCATATACATAGTACACACATTAGTAATACCTACAAACACCCACCAACTTATACAAAATAATGCACGTGTTCATACATTATACAAAAATTTAACACACATGCATATACATAGTACACACATTAGTAATACCTACAAACACACATGGAAATTTTTGTAAAAACAACCGGAATATCTTTGTATATTCCCACATTCGAAACCATAGCAGTCATCACAATTTTTTTTTTACTTAAACCTCATGATATGATTTGTAGTTTTTATTTTAGGTATCATTTTGCCTCACACATATGTAAACCTCACATCTAGATTACGGTAATTTTTGTTATGAATTAAATTGAAAAAAAAAGGACTTTTTTACACCATTTACCAAATCACCATAAATAATGTGTTCACTGTACGTGTTGTCACATTTAGAAATATCCCAATTATAGGAAGACAAAATATCTCTGTGTTATTTATTATGGCTTGTAACTTTTATTTAAAAAGAAAGTAGTTTGCGCTAATGTGACTATTAATTGTTTTTCCACCATCATTTTTTTGTAGCTTGATAGAAAAAAAAAATCTCTGGGTTTTACTTTTCAGCTGTTCTTTTTTTTCCCATAATGTACAGATATGTAAGGATGTAGTGGTGTACACATATAGAAATGTATCTCTATGTAGTTTTACAATATTCCTGCAAAGAAGATGAATACAATTTAGATCTTTAGGTAGAGAAAATTCAAGCAATGAGAGATGACACCTTATAATGATCACTAAAGAAGTGAACGGGTTTCTGGTCCTACTTCCCACCGTGGACTATAAACTGCAGAATTTTTTTAGCAAGATTTTTTATTTCATAGTAACATAGTTTTTAAGGTTGAAGGAAGACTAAGTCCATCTAGTTCAACCCATAGCCTAACATGTTGATCCAGAGGAAGGCAAAAAACCCCATGTGGCAAACACTAAGCTCCACATTGGGGAAAAAAATTCCTTCCCGACTCCATACGACAATCAGACTAGTTCCCTGGATCAACGCCCTATCAAGGAATCTAGTATATATAACCTATAATATTATACTTTTCAAGAAAGGCATCCATGCCCTTTCTTAAATTTTAGTAGTGAATCACTCATTACAACATCATGCGGCAGAGAGTTCCATAGTCTCACTGCTCTTACAGTAAAGAATCCGCGTCTGTGATTATGATTAAACCTTCTTTCCTCCGGACGTAGAAGATGCCCCCTTGTCCCCGTCTCAGGCCTCAGAGTAAAAAGGTCTTTGTACTGTCCCCTCATTTACTTGTACATAGTAATAAGATCACTCCTAAGCCTTCTTTTCTCCACAGTAAATAACCCCAAGTGTAATAACCTGTCTTGGTATTGCAGACCCCCCCCAGTCCTCTAAGGATGATTTTACATATAAACACCCCCCCCCCTCGCTTGTTTGTACGGACATTTCTGAACAGACTATAGCCCTGTAAATTAACTGCCCAGTCATGGATCTCGTCCAGCCATGTCTCAGATATCCCCACCATGTCATAATTATTTTCCACCAAAATTAATTCTAATTCCCCCATTTTATTGGTGAGGCTTCTGGAATTGGTGTACATGCATTTTATGTATCTCTCTGTACCTCTATTCCTTCTTACTATATTGACTTTTCTAACCCCACCCCCAATTTCTTTATTTGTGCCCAGGTCACTATCTGCACTATCTTCCCCACCTATAAAATGAATACCCTCCCTCCCAATCCTTAGTTTAAACACTCCTCCAACCTTCTAGCCATTTTCTCCACCAGCACAGCTGCACTCTCCCCATTGAGGTGCAGCCCATCCCTAGCGTAGATCCTTTAGCCAACTGAGAATTCGGCCCAGTTCTCCAGGAACCCAAACCCTTCCTTCCTACACCAATTGCTGAGCCACTTATTTATCTCCCTAATCTCCCATTGCTTCGCTGACATGGCACGTGGTACAGGCAGTATTTCAGAGAATACCATGTAGCAGTATAGGAACTTAAAAGAATAATTTAGACCCTGATTCATCCAGATTTTCTTACCGGTCTTGATGAGGGGTAGTTAGACTCTCAAGATTCATAAAGAGATGCACACCCCTTTATTAATCTAGACCGTCTGTTAAGTGGCGTGCACTTCTGTGCGCCACACTAGAAATATTACTCCTGTCAGGGACTGGAGTAAGATTTTTGGCTTAGAGAACCCAACAGCTTGTCATGAATTAGACGAGCTGTGGTGCCACACTCCCCCGGTATCCACGTTCCGCCCTAGGTCTGCCAAAACTGGCATGAAAAGTTTAGATGTAACTAAGTTTTTCTAAACTTTCCTAAACTTTTATGCGACTTTTTGGGCTTAAAGCTTTGATGAATCGGGTCCTAAGTGTATCCTTGTTTAATAATATAAAGTCATTGGAATAATAGCACTGAATAAAGACAAAACATAAAAATTCTATAAAGTCGTAGTTATTAAAACGAAGGCAGGAAAATAACGTAGGACAGAAGAGAAGCTAAAAAAGCCTCATCAATATATTTCATGTTTGCTTTAATTAATTATGTTTACCGCACAGAAAAGTCATTAATACGATATCTGGAAAAAGGTGAGCGGAAGCAATGCTCCCTCCATTGAGCCCAAAGACCTCTTTCTTCTCACATGGGAGCGCGGTACTTTCCTTTTGATGGAAAATTGCTGCTTTCTGAAGTTTCAAAAATCTTTGCTGGTAACAGTCATGTTCTACTTAAGGAAATAAATGTTAAATAATCTACCTATTATGTAATTATTATACAATACGCTATGTAAAGTTAAGAAAGGCAGCGCATTTCTAGAGCCTCGGGCTCATTCTTCTGCCGAATACACTCAGAAGCGGAAGAAAATTAAAATGATATGAAAAGGGCTTTTAAAATATAAATACGTTCAAGACGCAACAATATATCTTATGCCAATATGCGGCCCACAGTCATTGCATACATAATTCCCGCCAAATACCGTATCCAGCAGCTGAGACTGTTCTATAAATCTAGAATCTATTAATAATTCTGAGTATCTAGTCACTTAAAGGGAATCTCTCACCAGACTTTTGCTACCCCATCTGAGAGCAGCATGATGTAGGGGCAGAAACCTCGATTCCAGCGATGTGTCACTTACTGGGCTTCTTCCTGCATTTTTTTTTACAAAATCACAGTTTTAGCTAGTACAGATCTACCAGTCCCCTGAATGCTGAGCTCTGTATAACTCCGCCCACACGGTGAATAAGCAGAAGGCTACCAATCAGTGGTGGGGGCGTGGTTCGACTACATGGCAGCAGGGTTACTAGTCCTCTACCGATAAACCTATGATTTTACCAAAACTACAGCAAGCAGCCCAGGAAGTAACACATCACTAGAATCAGGGTCCCTATCTCTATATTATGTGGCTCTCAGATTAGGTGACGAAAGCCTGGTGACAGATCTTTAAAAGGAAGTGACTCATCAGAAAATGATCTTTTGTTTAAATAAGGTTTTTGTGTCATATGTACTTTTTTTTAACAAGAAAAATTGCATTTTTTTTTTCATGTAACAATCTCTATTAAAAAAAAACAAAAAAAACCCCACTAGCCTCTAGTGCTTTTTTTACACTCATACTTTGTCTTTTCAGGAGTTTTCAACAGGCTCCTTATCATCAGAGGCATGATTACAATGACAGGTAACATCTCTATACACAGCTAATAACATAGGATCCGCCAATCACAATAGGCGATGTCACAGTTCCCCTGCTCCTCCTCCCTTCACAATGACCTTTTCACACACTCATTAGCTGCTTCAATGCAAAAGATAGAGGGCCTGGATCTGATCATTGTGGCTAATGTACATGTGCTGTTAACTGAAAAGAGTCTAAAAAAGGTCCAATGGCCAGTGTGAAAATTGCAAGTGTTCTATTTTTTATTTTTAACACATATTGTGATATGTAAATTAAAACAATACAAAAAAAAACAATTTAACACAAAAACCTAGGTCGTTTTCTAACGATAGCTTCCCTTTAAAGGGGACTTACAAGGGTTTTCCACTTTGGACTTTCCAATAGTTGCCAACTGTTCCAGATTTCCTGAGACTTTTGTACCAAAAAGGGGCAGGTTTTATGTAAATTCTGGCCAAAATCTAGCATTCTAGGGTGTGTCTAAGGTGTTTTTAGGAAGGGTGAGGGATGGGTGCATCATTCCATGGCAGCCCTGCAGTGGTGGTCAGTATCAATCCACCCTATTCTTGGAATTGGTGCCTGTCTCAGTAGTCGGACCACAATCAGCCATTCTTTTATTAACTATGGATAGGTTATAAATGGCCTTTGTAGAATAACCAATATGGCCTGCTATTCCAAGTTACTTTGATAATGGAATAAAAATGGGAAAAAAATTGTTTAAATAATGAGAAAAAATAAAGATATATCCATCGAATCCCCATGTACCTAAAAAAAAAATACCAACTGTGTCTGGTTATTACCAAGGAAAAATACCCAGGTAATTAAGCAAAATAATGGTAATATTTTTTAACTGTCGGTGTCGAGATTTCCTGTTTCACACTTCACCGCACAATGGAAAATATATATGCTATAAAGGTCTAAAACCAAACAACTTTGCACACCGGTACTTTCATTCAACAGGCGCTGTGAACAGTAATGAATGTCCAGCCGGTGTGAGCCGCAGGAGGCTTCCCTAATACAGTACTTTGTCTCTCTGAAACTGAATCCCGCAATACTTTCCACAAGGTTCCATGTCGACAATAATTGAATTCTATTTCTGCTGATGGGCAGGCGAGACAAATAATCAACTCGCTGACTTTTATCCAGCAACGGTTGGGACTTGTTCTATATTTTAGAGGTAATTTAAAACACAAAGAGAGCATTCAAGTTTTGACGAATATGTCACTTAAAGGGGTCGTCCACTTTTTAAATCCCTTTGTGTTAGAACTGCTGAGCTGCGCAAAAATATTGCGACTTATTAAGGTGTTTACATCACATTTCTGGTATAAGTATCTTAATGAATCACCCCCTTTGTTCTCACTCAATGTCCCCATTGGGGCTCACAATCTAATTTCCCTAGCAGTATGACTTGGGAGTATGGGAGGAAACCGGAGAACCCATAAAAACTGGGCTGGTATTTATCCAATCTGTTTATTCACATTTTCCTTATTATTGCTCATGTGTTATTTTTTCCATTATATATATATTTTCTTGTCCAGGTGAGAGGATAAGGGAGTTAACTGATAAGAAAAATCTCCTGTAAAGAACAAAGAAGTCCCCATGCGTATCGCCAAAATTCGGCTTCCTCAGGGGAATATTTTCTTGGATTTTTTACATTTATTGGTCACATATTTACCTAACAGATCCAGGGGATTTTCCTTGGAAATGTACTAACATTTCCTATGAGGGAGTCTCTTGTCTCATTATTTGAGCTTTGACTATTATTCTCATTATGGCACATTGGTTTTGTGCACGTTTTTAACCCCTTTACCACCTTGGGTTTTTCTGTTTTTGCGTTTTCTTTTTTTGCTCCCCTTCTTCCCAGCGCCATAACTTTTTATTTTTCCGTCAATATGGCCATGCGAGGGCTTGTTTCTTCGCGGGATGAGTTGCACTTCTGAACCACACCATTGATTTTACCATATCATGTACTGGAAAACAGGAAAAAAAAATTCCAAGTGCAGTGAAATTGCAAAAAAAGTGCAATTCCACAACTGATTTTTGGGTTTATTTTTACCATGTTCACTAAATGCTAAAACTGACCTGCCATTATGATTCTCCAGGTCATTACGAGTATGTGGATACCAAAAATGTATAGGTTTTTTTTTTATTTAAGTGGTAAAAAAATCCAAAATTTGTAAAAAAACAAACAAAAAAAGCGCCATTTTCCGAACCCCAGATCCCCACGTTGTCTCCATTTCTCGGGATCTGGGGCCGGGTGAGGGCTTATCTTTTGCGCGCAAAGCTGATGGTTTTATTGATATCATTTTGGGATGCATTTGATGTTTTGATCGCCCGTTATTACATTTTATTGCCATGTTGTGGCGACCAAAAAAACGTAATTCTGGTGTCTTGATTTCCAATTCGTTTCTATGGGAAGCCAAGATTTCTTTTCACTGTGGGGATTATTTTCTATAGTCTCAGGTTGTCTATAGTCAAATGCGTACCTCTGCACCCCACGTTGTCACATCCCATCTTTGATTTACCACTTTATGCCATAATTCGGAATAAGATTAGTTTCCACCATTACTGCTCTGTTCCATCGATTGTTGTGAATCTTAAGTAATTACTTTTTCATACCTAACTTTGGCAAAGTATCTTTACACAAGCGTAAAGTAATGGAATATTGAGTCACAGCTGTCTTACAATGATATCATAAAGGTAAATTATCATTTTAGATGTGTTTTATACAGTTTACACACTCTGGAGTTTCTGCAACAGATTATTCATTTTACAATCCTACGCGAAATACATTGCTACATTTATTAAGATGATAAACACATTATTGAACGATATAATGGCCGCTTATGAAACAGCTTTCAAGCTGACAGCTGATATATCAAATAAACAAAAAAAAAGCCACAACAGCTCACACTGCTACAGTTCTACGCAAAAACAGCATAAAAAGTGAAGTTAATTATGAAAGTTTGTCTTCTGTAATCACATCAGGTCACTGCCACTCACAAGATCAGCACACTCCTCACCCTCTGCAGTCACCATTTCCATGATCTGAATGGACACAGTGTTTTTTGTACCAGTCTCTCCAAGATACCTATGCTTTTTAATTTTGCTTTTGTTAAACTTGTGTTACCATTAACATCATCACTTGCTTGAACAGGTCACTGCCTGCTGCAAGTTCATCACATTCTTCATCTGCTGCTGTCATCATTACAGTTAACATATAACTGTCTATAATCATGACACTTCAAGACTTCATTACTTCATGATCCTGCTGCTGTCACGTGAAGCCATATTATCAGGGGTGGACATATCATTAGTGCAACCTGTGCAGCCACACAGGGGCCCAAGGAGTAAAGGGCCACCTCTACCTGCAAAACAGGTGAAATTTCTCCTTCGTATATCTCCAAATTAATCTCCCGATATCTTCCAACACTTAACCTCCGATTCTCGAAAGACCTTTTTCTCTCCTCCACACTTATACGCTCCTCACCCAATCGCCTCCAAGACTTCTCGCGAGTATTTCCCATCCTCGGGAATTCTGTGCCTCAACACGTCCGATTATCCGCCACATTCGGAACTTTCAGACGGAACTTGGGAACCCATCTCTTCAAGACAGCATTCAATTCGCAATGACCCCACTGCCACCACCACCGGAACTGCTGCAAATCCCCCAACCTACTGTCTCCTTCCCCACCAACCTGTAGAATGTAATGCCACAAGAGCATGGCCCTCTCCCCTCTGTACCAGCCAGGTGGTTTTTCTCTGTAATTCATATTTGTATTTTGTATGTAACTCATTCTCATGTACAGCACCAAGGAATCAATGAAAAATAAATAATAATGATAATAATGTAGTAACTCTAACGATTTCAATATGTCACAAACATTAAGATCCAGGTGTAGCCACTAAATACCAAAAAGTCGTAGCCAAGTATGAAGTCTCATACAAACTTATCTCTATCATAGGATCGGATTAGCTTCATACACAGTTGACTTCAACATCAAAAAGGCAAAAAACAAACAAAACTGACGATCATTACCTCTTTGACTTTGGCTCTGTTAGAAGATACTACAAACGTGAACTTCAGTTATTAAATCTGAATCCTTGTGCCAGTTACAAAAGTCTTCAATTAAGGGCCTGTCGTTGTGTGGAGAAGTCTACAGTCTAAGAACCTTCTCAGATCAGACTCCAAATCCAGAATGCAAACTACAAAATAAAACAAGACAAAAAAAAAAAGGCATCATCACATCGGGGTATTAGTTAATGAAAAGTCTTCTTTAGTCTTAGGGATGTCGTAATCATTATTCTCCACTGAGGGCTGGTAACAGAAAAAGATCAGGGCAATGGGGATTAAGAAGCTGTATAAAGGGCAGTCAGATAGTAATTGAGAACACAATATCAGCATTAATAATATCAGACATGAAAACAGCTAATCAGACACCAAGCAGATGGATCTGACAAAGGGAAAAACATCAGAAGGCTAAGACAGTAGGTGGACTGCCAAGACATAAGGGATAAATCAAAGGGCTGGAAAAGATTTGAGATAAGTATTAGTAGGGAATCACTTCAAAACACTGAATTATACATCTGAGAATTATGTTTCTGATCCCGGACAGGTGTCAGAAGTGAGCCGTATTTCAGTCCTAAGTCAACAATACCTTTACAGAGCAGCTCAGATGCCTTCATCAAAAGAAAAAGTCAAGGGTGATATAGGAGATTGTGACATCTGCCAGGAGGCAGCCAAAAAAAACCCTGTTGATTGCTCCATAGATCTCAAGACAAGCACATCTGGAAACCTTAAGATACTCGCTAAAGAACCATCCATCGGGAACTCAAAGTAAGATATTTCTGTTTGTGGTGTAGCTTTAGGGGGGGTTACTGAGGTTGCGGTTACACAAGAGACCTGATGAAAATGGAGGCTCATGGTATATGTGGGGCCTTCTTATAGATTTAGCACTGGATCTCTTGAGCTTTGTATTATGCCTCTAAGATTTCTACATTAAAGAGGTTTTATTGACAAGACATCTTCTCTGTATAGTGAAGCCTGCCCAATGATCAGCAGTTCAATCTTCCGAACCCTCTGAAGCCTTTAGAGTCATTGTTATTGTCGGTATATTACCCTGCATAGCATTGCCAGCTCTGGACTTTTGCTAATTGACTAATTACTCAGTATGACCAACTTGTGCTGGACTTTAGTAGACATTTCAGTTCATATAAATTGAGCTCTGACTCGGGATATCACGCGTGCTGGGTCACGCGTGCAATAGATTTTAAGTGCAATAGTTAAAAGTGCAGTTATACAATGGCAGTTGGACAGGGCAGGAGAAAGGTAAGGTGCATAAGATATTCATACAAACATGCTTCTCGGTCAGTCATACTGCATTATGCATTAGTCTTATAAATCTGCTTTTTATTTGTTTTCACTTCTGCTTCCTCACAACTCGCCCGCCCTTTAACACATTCTGTGCACTCTCTCTATATCAACCCCTCCTTTCTCCCCTCTACCATGTATAACTCTGAGGCTCTACTGACATTCCTCACCCACTGCAAACCATCCTCTACCTCCATACAGCACTCAAAACGTTCATACAAATCATTGCACCGCCTGCTCTTTCTCTTCTTTCTCCTTTTACTAGTCGCAGGCGACATCTCCCCCAACCCTGGGCCCCCCTCCACTAGCATACATTACTCTCCTCCAGCTGCATATAGAAACCCTGATAATTTTATTAACGTTCAGTGCATGCCCTCTCCTATCGATTTCCATTGTGCTCTCTGTAACGCACAGTCTGTGTGTAACAAACTAACTTACAGTACATCCATGATTTTTTCCTCTCTAATTCCCTTAACCTTCTGGCTATCACAGAAACCTGGATTCAGCAGCCAGACACCACCGCTGCTGCTGCTCTCTCGTTTGGTGGGCTGAAATTTTCACATACCGCCAGACCTGGCAACAGACAGGGTGGAGGTGTTGGTCTGCTCCTTTCCTCACAATGTGCTTTCCAGGTCATCCCCCCCGGTTCCCTCACTTATGCTTCCTTCCTTTGAAGTCCACACCATCAGACTCTTCAAACCCTTCTCCCTGTGAGTGGCGGTTGTGTATCGCCCTCCAGGCTCCTCCCACCAGTTCTTGGATCACTTTGCCACCTGGCTTCCTCACTTTCTATCCTGTGACATCCCCACCCTCATCATGGGTGACTTTAAGATCCCCATCGATGATCCCCTCTCCCAATCTGCCTCTCATCTACTTTCTTTAACCTCTTCATTCCGTCTCTCACAGTTTACTAATTCTCCTACCCATGAAGATGGGAATACTCTGGACCTGGTTTTTTCCAGTCTCAGCTCGCTGGATGAGTTTACCAACTCTACTCTCCCGCTCTCAGACCACAACCTTCTTTCCTTCTCTGTTAAGAATTGTTTCCTCACCCGGGACACCCCCACTTACCACACTTATAGGAATACACGTACCATTAATACCCAGCAGCTTATGGACAATCTCCACACATCTTTAGCGCCCATCTCCTCCTTCTCCTGTCCAGACATTGTATTGTCACACTACAATAATACACTGAAGAGTGCCCTAGATGAAGCAGCACCTTCTACACGCAGAAAGACCTGACACAGACAACGGCAGCCCTGGAACACAATGCAAACACGCTTTCTTCAACGTTGCTCAAGGTGTGCTGAGCGTCAGTGGAGAAAATCTCTTTTAGCAGAGGACTTCATCCACTATAAATTCATGCTCAAAACCTATAACTCTGCCCTTCATCTGGCCAAACAATCCTACTTCACCACCCTCATAACTTCAATGTCCAACAATCCAAAACGACTTTTCGAAACCTTAAACTCCCTCCTGAAACCTAAAGCACAGGCCCCCACCACCAACCTCAGAGGGGAGGCTATGGCCACTTATTTCTTTGAAAAAATCAACCACATCCATCAGGACATCTCAGCCCAATCTCCTCAGTGCCTGGATCCCCTTCCCTGCCGCACTTCAAGTGTTTGCCATCTTTGAGCCCGTTACAGAAGAAGTTACCCAGCTCCTCGCATCTTCTCGGCCTACAACCTGCGACAGTGACCTAATTCCTTCACATCTCCTGCAGTCTATCTCACCGGTGGTCACCACTCACCTGACTAAAATATTTAACCTCTCTCTTTCTTCAGGTATCTTTCCCTCCTCATTTAAACATGCCATCATAACCCCTTTACTTAAAAAGCCATCCCTGGACCAGAACTGCACTGCTAACTACAGACCTGTCTCTAATCTTCCTTTCATCTCTAAACTCCTGGAACGCTTGGTCCACTCCCGTCTAATCCGCTGTCTCTCAGATAACTCTCTCCTCGACCCTCTACAATCTGGTTTCCGCTCCTTACACTCCACCGAAACTGCCCTCACTAAAGTCTCTAATGATCTACTAACAGCCAAATCCAAAGGTCACTGCTCCCTGCTGATTCTCCTGGATCTCTCTGCAACATTTGACACTGTGGATCACCAGCTCCTCCTCACTATGCTCCGCTCTATAGGCCTCAAGGAAACCGTTCTCTCCTGGTTCTCCTCCTACCTCTCTGACCGCTCCTTCACTGTATCTTTTGTCGGCTCCTCTTCCTCTCCTCGTCCCCTTACTATCCGGGTTCCGCAGGGCTCAGTCCTAGGCCCCCTCCTCTTCTCTCTATACACTGCCCCTATTGGACAAACAATCAGCAGATTTGGGTTCCAGTATCATCTCTATGCTGACGACACCCAATTATACACTTCTTCCCCTGACATCACTCCTACCCTAATTTAAAATACCAAGGATTGTTTGTCTGCTGTGTCTAACATCATGTCCTCCCTCTATCTTAAACTGAATCTCTCCAAAACTGAACTTCTTGTGTTTCCCCCCTCTACTAACCTAACTCTACCTAACATCGAAATTACCTTGGAGGGTTCAACCATAACTCCCAAGCAGCACGCCCGCTGCCTCGGGGTCATATTCGACACTAACCTTTCCTTTACTCCCTATATCCGATCACTCACTCGCTCTTGTCACCTGCATCTTAAAAACATCTCCAGAATCCGATCTTTTCTCACTTTTGAAACTGCTAAAACTCTTACTGTCGCTCTTATTCACTCTCGTCTGGACTACTGCAACTCTCTTCTGATCGGTCTCCCTCTTACCAAAATTTCCCCTCTCCAATCTGTCCTGAATGCGGCAGCCAGGGTCGTATTTCTGTCCAGCCGCTTCACCGATGCCTCCACCTTGTGCCAGTCATTACACTGGCTGCCCATTCGCTACAGAGTCCAATATAAACTCATTGCTCTCACCCACAAAGCTCTCCACAGTTCTGCACCACCTTATATCTCCTCTCTCATGTCAGTCTATCGTCCTACACGTGCCCTCCGTTCCACAAATGACCTAAGACTAACATCCCCCATAATCCGAACCTCGCACCTCCGTGTTCAAGACTTCTCTCATGCTGCGCCAGTTCTCTGGAATGTGCTACCCCAGACGATCCGATTGATGTCTAGCCCCTATGTCTTCAAGCGCGCTTTAAAAACCCATCTCTTTAAACAAGCCTACCACCTCATATACCCAGTAAACTAAGTTTCCCCTGTTCCCTCCTAAATACTATTCAGAATCTGCTCCCTACTGTTCATCTGTCTCTACACCCTCCATGCACACGATAACAGCACTCGGTAATTGAGTATTGCACTTGAACATACAGGCTGATGACCGGATCATACAGCTTTATATGATAATCCCGACTTATTATAATTGCCAGACCTGAAATAACAAGCACTTTCCACCTATTGTGTCCCCCCATTTCCTTGTAGAATGTAAGCTTGCGAGCAGGGACCTCACTCCTAAAGTAACTGTTAAACTGTCTCACCTTGTATTGAATTTATTGTTTGTACTTGTCCCCGCTTAATTGTAAAGTGCTGCGGAATATGTTGGCGCTATATAAATAAAAATTATTATATTATTATTATTAGATGACCAGCCTTTGGCCACTAAAACAGGTCTTCAGTCTGGCTAATACTGAGGATAGCTCTTCACTCTCTTGGGTCCATATGATCTACATGGCATATTGAAAGAGTTTATCTTGCTGAAACAATAGTCATGAACATTAGACAAAGTTTGGTCAATTTCGGGTGACCATCTATAGTGTAAGGTGGTGTCCCAATTTCGACAAAATTCAACATGCCCAATCCTTATGTTAAAGGGGTTGTCCACTATTAGGATAATCCCTTCTTGAACTAATTGTTTGGCCTCAATTAAATAAAAAAACTATACTCACCTCCAGTGCTGGCGTTGTTCCTAGTAGTGGACAACCTCTTTAAGCTGTTGGAAGTTTCGGCGGTGGCTTACTCCCCTTTCTCGGTGCATGCATATGTATTGGGGAAATTTGGAGAAATGACCAGTTTCAGAGGCACATTTAGGACCCTGAAAAGGCTGACTGTAGTGGTCTTTAGTAGGCTAGTCGGCAGATATAAACATTACATTTTGAGCAACTATCGTCAGCCTTGAGCATTACGACGAAGAAGAGCCTTCAAGAACATAGACATTTATCTTATCCAGAGACAAGGACAAAGGTAAATTAGTCAAATATACAAATTTTAGAACATTGTTCATTTTCTAGCCTTGATAATAAAGATTTTATATTGGAAATTATAAAGGACGTGCCCTATGGTAGCCATTTCAATGCTGGATACTGAAGACCATGTCTTTCGACTTATGCTGTCTGGAAGAGTTCAGAGTCAATATCAATTCACCAACTTGTTTCATGGGGTAGAAGAAAACACAGAGTCTCAGAGATCAGAAGTAGCAGAATCTGTTGGGAGCTTAAACTCAACAAGACTTTGACTTTAACCAAAACTTATAATATTGGTGCTTTATCCAAATAGTGTTACTCTCTGGAACAATATTCCCTCTATGGGTTTAATTCTGTATCAAAAACCGAAAGTTCCATTATATAAAAATCAACTATACAAACTAGTTACAAAATATTTCTTTGTACTTTGTCTAATCTTCCATTAAGATCTATTTGTCTGAAGACCTGGAGCGTGTTCCCTATGGCTGTTGCGTCAAGAGAATTTATTGCTCCTTGGCTTTAAGTATATTAAAAGCTGAATAATAATTACTGTCATTACTAGTCCATATCCACAAAACACTAACAAAACCTTAAAGGTAATTTTCTAAATGATGTAGAATACCGCTGTAAATGTGTTGGCTTTTCTATATAACGCATAACACAATAACAGCACTCAGCACCACGATTATAGGGATGGGAAAGTTCTATAATGCACATTTTAGCTTGGAGAGAAACTGACAAATGGCTGCAAAAGCAAAGTTAATCTTAGGAAAAACAAACAAATAACTTTAGCCTTTGTCTCACTTCCTTGCCTGGCGCACGTGGTCACACAGACAGCAAACTATCAATCAAGCTAAAGAAGCCGGAAGACTTGGCAAGTGCTCTGTCATGCCCAGAGCACTTAACGCCTCATTTGCATATGGGTAAAATTGATGATTTCTCAGAAACGCAGCAACAGATAGAAGATATAAAGGCGTTGATGGATTGAGTCTTCAAAAATGTACATGCCCATATTTGTGGTTTGGGGGTTGATCTAATCAACAAATGCCCTTTAAGGTTGAAAGAAGACAAGTGCACCAAATTCAACCTACACATTAGCAGTTGCTGTAAATGATAAACCACATACAAAACAGGAAGTGGGTACACCCAGATAGAGTTAGTATGCATATATGTTAAATATTTAAATATTTGGGGAACATAATAATCCTAATACTCCATGAGCAAACATCCCCATATAAAACCTGCAGTAAAGCTATACACCTCACCCGACGCGCGTTTCGCACTTACCCCTGGACGAAGCATTTCAGCGCAAAACACGCATTGGGTGTGGTGGGTCCCCAAAGATTACACTAAGGTAATGCACAGCATGCTTCTTCTATTTACACAGTAGTGTCATATTTTGTATACTAATTATCTGTCCTAGTCTTTGATTTACTGATATATATACCTTGATTATGCTAGTTTGCAATTTTGCAGCTACAATGAATGAACTATATTGACTACCTAGGTAAAGGGCTATTTTTTTTTGTGAATAGTAGCATTTTGGGGTCGCCATTTTTTTCTGATTTCATTTTATTACTTTTTTTGGGAGGCGATTATGCTATTTCAATTTATTTTTAGTTTTGTCATTTTCTGTATGGAATAAACATTGTAATATTGTATTAGTTTGGCCACTTATGCAATATCAGATATGTAACTTTTTTTTTTACATTTTAGATTTTATTTCCATTCTGTGAAAATGGAGGTGAGATAAACGTTTATACATACAGTTCGGTATCTGAGGGAAAAGACTGTAACCTGTTGTGCCCTATCCCACAGGCTCCACTGTAATGACTCTGAACTATTCAGTAAAAGTTTAAAAGCACTTGGTTCCTGAGGATGGAAGCCTGGAGTCAGCAGAGGCCTGTGGCCCACAAGTGAGTGTGATGCACCCCACACCTAACAGCACACCAGGAATGGGACACGATTTTCCTGTAGGCTTCCAGGGCATGCAGGAGCTACAGCAGCTCGGCCATGACTACCTCACTTGGGCACCTTACAGATACAAGACTAGGTCATTAAACTAAACATTTGCACCTGGACCATGCACAGGCATCTACAGTTAGGTCCATATACATTTGGACAGAGACAACATTTTTCTAATTTTGGTTCTAGACATTACCACAATGAATTTTAAACAAAACAATTCAGATGCAGTTAAAGTTCAGACTTTCAGCTTTCATTTGAGGGTATCCACATTAAAATTGGATGAAGGGTTTAGGAGTTTCAGCTCCTTAACATGTGCCACCCTGTTTTTATAGGGACCAAAAGTAATTGGACAATTGACTCCAAGGCTAGTTCATGGACAGGTGTGGGCAATCCCTTCGTTATGTCATTCTCAATTAAGCAGATAAAAGGCTTGGAGTTGATTTGAGCTGTGGTGCTTGCATTTGGAAGGTTTTGCTGTGAAGTAAACATGCAGTCAAAGGAGCTCTCCATGCAGGTGAAACAAGCCATCCTTAAGCTGCAAAAGCAGAAAAAACCCATCCAAGAAATTGCTACAATATTAGGAGTGGCAAAATCTACAGTTTGGTACATCCTGAGAAAGAAAGAAAGCACTGGTGAACTCATCAATGCAAAAAGACCTGGGCGCCCACGGAAGACAACAGTGGTGGATGATCACAACAGCCAACCAAGTGAACAACACTCCCCAGGAGGTAGGCGTATCAATATCCAAATCTACCATAAAGAGAAGACTGCATGAAAATAAATACAGAGGGTTCACTGCACGGTGCAAGCCACTCATAAGCATCAAGAATAAAAAGGCTAGACTGGACTTTGCTAAAAAACATCTAAAAAAGCCAGCACAGTCCTGGAAGAACATTCTTTGGACAGGTGAAACCAGGATCAACCTCTAGCAGAATGATGGAAATGAGAAAAGTATGGCGAAGGCGTGGTACAGCTCATGATCCAAATCATACAACATCGTCTGTAAAACACAGCGGAGGCAGTGTGGTGGCTTCGGCATGCATGGCTGCCAGTGGCACTGGGTCACTAGTGTTTATTGATGATGTGACACAGGACAGAAGCAGCCGAATGAATTCTGATGTCTTCAGAGCCATACTGTGTGCTCAGATCCAGCCAAATGCATCCAAACTGATTGGTCGTCGTTTCATAGTACAGATGGACAATGACCCAAAACATAAAGCCAAAGCAACCCAGGAGTTTATTAAAACAAAGAAGTGGAATATTCTTGAATGGCCAAGTCAGTCACCTGATCTCAACCCAATTGAGCATGCATTTCACTTGTTAAAGACTAAACTTCAGACAGAAAGGCCCACAAACAAACAGCAACTGAAAACCACCGCAGTGAAGGCCTGGCAGAGCATCAATAAGGAGGAAACACAGCGTCTGGTGATGTCCATGAGTTCAAGACTTCAGGCAGTCATTGCCAACAAAGGGTTTTCAACCAAGTCCTAGAAATGAACATTTTATTTACAATTATTTAATCTGTCCAATTACTTTTGGTCCCTTTAAAAACAGGGTGGCACATGTTAAGGAGCTGAAACTCCTAAACCCTTCATCCAATTTTAATGTGGATACCCTCAAATGAAAGCTGAAAGTCTGAACTTCAACTGCCTCTGAATTGTTTTGTTTAAAATTCATTGTGGTAATGTCTAGAACCAAAATTAGAAAAATGTTGTCTCTGTCCAAATATATATGGACCTAACTGTATCTGCTGAACTTTTTATGGCATGGTCAACGTTGTTCTTCATTTGGAATGCCACTACTAACCATACTTTCGTGACATGACCAGTTGGCATGACAGATGAAAATAATTATTAGAAAATCCCCTCGGAAAACTTTTCCAATTTTCTACTCGATCTCATAGGTAAATACTGTCTGGAAACTTTTATAAAAGGGTGCAGGATTATTTTCCGACTGTTCCGTTGCCTTCACTGAAACATAACGGTGGCAGGTTTAAAGCATTTTCTCTACTCAACCATTAATTCCACCTTAAACAGAAATCTGTTCTGCTGGAAGTGTATAAATGATTCCAGAGTGTCCATTTATTCAAAAATGTACGGCAAAAATATTTTAATTCCTTAAAAATAAAGGACAAAGAATAACTTTCCACAACAAAGACTTTTAATAGAATCTGGGGGAGAATTGAATGGTTGTTCCAGCGCAGACACTTTATGAATATTTTCTCCGTTCCTATGAATGTGCTTATAAAAGGTATATTCTCCTTAGTTTACATCTGGTTACTAGCTATATCCTTCCAACAATATAAGCTTTATCTTCACATGAGGACAAATACAGAATAAATCTATGGATGTTCAATAAAAGTGCGTTTCAAGAGTTGCTACAAGTCCTTGATTTGTCCTTGCTTCAAGTGCTTACAAACTACCGTAAATTCAGTCGTTTCTTTATACTTCTTTTTGAAAGTGGAAATCAGTAATGTGCACTATTACGGCAATACAGAGGTGGTCTATCGGTCACATGCAAATGGCGGTATTATGGATCTGAGGATCTGTGTTGTAGAGACATAAGGTGATATGATATGGGGACCATAGATTGTGGTATGCTTTTTTTTATAGATTCTTACAGAAAAATGTTATCATATACGGGTGAAAAATGGTGCCAGAAAATGGTACAAATGGTCCTTAATCAGATAAGTGGTTTCTGATTATTTCAGTGCTTATTTCCAGCATCAATGGTTGTTTCTCGTATTGAAATGAATAGGGACGAGTTACAGTACCACACTCAACCTGTGGACCGGTGTGGTGCTGTTTTTTTGTAAGAAAGCAGTCATGTTATTTCTAATTCCCCACAATCTCTACAAGGGTTTTTGTTTAGTATACAATGTAATATTCACATTTCTCCTTAGCTCGCCGTATTAAATATTGCTCATTTCATTGGCTAACCTTTGGCTCCGGTAAAGGACATTAACATAGTATCTTATGCAAATCCAATTCATTGCAGCATCCACTTAGTTACGGCTCAGATTTCCATGCAGAATCCAAGCGCACTGAATTACTACTACACATTCAATGATGCAAATGTTTTCATTGGCAGGAGCATTTATTGATAAGTGCATTTAGATGGCTCACGCGTTTCGGTCTTTTCCTGTATTTTATCTCACAGGGGTATTATCAGAAGGTGGAATTATGAACATCGATACATCTGTTTTCAGCAGCAGGTTCCTGTGTTCATATCTTGTTCAGTTTCCAACAGAAAGTGAATTTTCCAGCAACTTACTCTGGACATAAATTTATGTGGTGTGTCAGATTGTAATTCTATGGCAGACGGAGTCGACTTCTGATGTGGTTTTATTTTTCAAAGCACTTGACTAAATATATAGAGTCGATTGAGGGCTACTGCTTCAAATACCAAGCGACTGCAAATAAGGACTGTTTCACCTGACTGTAAAATGACAGAATTATAGTGTCGGTACTAAGACCACAGCACCCAGACCTTCTCATTCTACCGAAGCAAAGGGAGATCACCATAGGTTCTATAGTGATCTTAGCAGATCTGAACAGATCCTCAGGGAGGGGACCAGTCTTATGGTCGACACACGGACTGTGTCCCTCCATCACCTTTCTGTACATTTCTAGAAATGAGCAAAATTGCTGAGTTTCAAATTCGGAAGACCGCTCAAATTTGTATTTTTATACCAAAATTATAAATGCAGCCACTATTCAAGTAAGTGTTTTGCCTACATAGTGTGCCGTAGACCCTTATTAAAAAATAATATTATGTAGAGGTTCTTGTCTTGTGCAGTATTTTCAGTGTAATTTATGGATTATATGCCATGTTGATTTTTTTCTGCCTCTCTGCTATTATTTCCCTAATGCAGACTACATTTGCCATAACGCCTTATGGCTTTGAAGAAGAGATGGGGTCTTCTTACATGGCAATTCCTCTCCACTGAATCCTATCTAAGCGCATCAGTGATAGATCAGTGATCTAGAACTGCTGACTCTTCAGAGTCTCAGTGTATCCTATGTGATGTTGTTTCAATCTGCCTTTCCTGGCTTCTGCTTGTGATAGGTTTCTCCTACTCATCTCTTTCAATTGCTAACGTTGTATCCTACAGACACAGGAAACTGTGCACCCCTAAAGCATAAACAGTATGAGTTTCGGAAGCATAACAATTCTGCAATTAATCACTGAAACTCTCATCACTGCCCTCTTATACAGTACAGAATTGATATCCTCAGCTGCAATGGGGATATATGGAGGAGAAGGTGGGAGGAACTTTGTGGGGAATTGAGGGATCTGTGCCCTGCTAATAAGGAATTGTTAGGTGGTGACATCATTCTCTAGTTTCTTGGAAGTCAGAGATTGATCTTGTACCTACAGTGGGGAGCAAGTATAGGATTGGTGGTAATACTGTAGATCACATGACACAGTTGCCCATAATAAAATGGATCACATTGTATGGACATAACTGAGCGTGTATGAAACAAATAACACAGAGTGTTACCCTATGAGCTTCCAGCATACTCACCATCAAAATCTTCAGCTCCCCCTAGTGGTGGCTGCGGCAGTGATAGATCAGTTACATTGAACTGCTGACACTTCAGGGTTTCAGTGTATACTATGAGATGTAGTTTCAGCCTGTTTTCCCTGCCTCCTGCTTGTGATAGGTTTTTCCTTATCATCTCTTCCAAGCTCTGAAACTGTATCTTATGGGCATGGGTGACTGCACACAGTACACACCTAGAGTTGCTAATCATGGTATGGACTATTATTTCACTCAATTCTTACACAGTGCAAAATTATATCTTTGGCTGAATGATGTTTAGTTGCTCATTAATTAAAGGGTTCACAGCGTATGGATACAACTATGCTTGTATAAAGAAAATTACAGAAAATATTACTTTAGGAGCTTCCTGCATACTGTTTATACATGAATAATATAGCAGTATAAAGTAAGATCCTCAGCTCCATCTAGTGGTGTCTGCAGAAAGTCAAATTGTCCTTAGCTCCCACTAGTGGTGTCTGCAGGATGTCAGATTGTTATTATTTATTGCTATGTCTGTGCAGCGGATTTGAAGACGTAGTCACAGAATTTGGGGTCTAATACGGATATTATGATTAAAGGTGGAAGTAATGTAATTTTCCCAAAACAAAAAATCCAAATAATGTGCCCACAAGCAAATTTAGGACAGCAGGAGTCAGGAACCACATGACTATTAATAATCAACAGGTACAGTATCTTTGGGAACTGTCACTTCACGGAAGGCTTAGTCCTTGGGGACTCCTCACATTCCTGTTGTTTGACAGTATTTTCTTTCTATCTGCCATATGTTCCACAATTGTCCCACTACATGAATAAATTGGACTGCGTTGAGTTAATGCATTGTGTGCACAGAGCTCCGGTCTCATGAATACAGATCATTCGTAAGAGTATGTAGAATGACAGGAAGAGTACTTACGAGGCAACGCATGGCAAGAGAAATCATGGTCTTAAAGAGAATGGGGTGAAGGCTGATGACAGACAGAAATGACAATTTTTCTGCACCACTTCCTCAACGCACATACGTCAATTTAAGAAAAAAAAAAGCCTAACCTTTAAACAACAAACAAGAAAGAGAGTGATGTCTTTCTCTAAGGTGGAAAAAATATGATAGTGAACTCCAAAAGTATGAATTTAATATTTATCAACTGTGAAAGTTTTTCACATCTACATATCGGTGACTATCTGAGGATGTGGGTTGTAATAATCGGCAAGGCAGGTTAACAATGCAACTATTTTATATTCCTTACGTCCATGATCTTACAGCAACTCTGGGCAGATAACCAAAATACAATGTCCCCAGTCCACTAGATCCTAACCTGCCGGTAATTCCACTACCCCCATACCAGGCAATACCCACTGTGTCCCAACTTTTGGCTCACCCACAGCTTTTGCCCTCCCGCCATTATAGTCTGTAGTGACAATCCATGCTCCTCCAGATAACGGATACCACAGATACCACGACCGTAGCGCATGCATCCAGCTCCAGCCGTCAACAACATATAGTATAGTGAGTTATGTGACCAGGTGACCTGAGTGTCCCAACTTGTGTTCAGTGATGGGCAGTGGAGCAGATCTGTATTCCACCAGTTGGAGCCATGGTTCCTTGGGCTGTTCCTGTAGAGTCTCTCGGGAGATGGAGCCAGATACTTTTTACCCACAACTCCCATTCTGGACATTCTCCCACAGGATTTGGGGTAGGTGGGGGAAGGTAATCACTCATAGTTTGATTATTTAATTAACCAGCACTTTCTCACTTTTTTTAGTTGTGTAAACTAGTGCACCGCAGGAAATCAGCAGACATTCCACAAATTAACATACAACAAGAGTCAACATACAGGCTCATATGAAACAATTGCTCATGTCCAATGATCTACAGAATGTAGGAACAATACATCTGGCATAATTAAGAATATACACTGTGTCATCACACTATCAATCACTGGGGGACAGCAAAGTCCCTTTTAGGCTATGTGCCCACAATGCAGAAATGCTCCGGATTTTTCCTGAGAGTTTCCGCATCTCCCTGGCAGAAAAAACGCATGCGGATTGTACATGCGGATTGTACATGCGGATTGTACATGCATTTTTCCTGCCAGGGACAAGCAGATGTGAAGCGTTCTTCACATGCATTTCTGAATGCGGGTTGTCAAGCGCTTTCCAAGCGATTTTAGCATCACTTGGAAAGTGCTTGACAACTTGGTCACATTATATAAATCCATGCAAACGGCATGGATTTATATACTGTGACCGAAAGAATGGCAAAAAAATAAAAAATAAATATTATACTTACCTTCTGATGGCCCCCCGGTGTCCTTGTCTCGGCTTGCCGGCAGCTCGCCGTAGATTAAAGGACCTGCCATGACGTCATTTAGTCATGTGACAGGTCACGCGACCGGCGACGTCAGCAGTCGCGTAACCCGTCACATGACTAAATTACGTCACCGCAGGTCCTTTTAGTCTACCGCGAGCTGCCGGCAAGCCGAGACAAGGACACCGGGGGGCCATCAGAAGGTAAGTATAATATTTATTTTTTATTTTATTCTTATTTTTACAGGTTCTATGGTACCCAGGTCTGGAGGAGAGTCTCCTCTTCTCCAAACCCGGGTAACATCCGCACATTGAACCGCATGGTATCCGCATGTACAGATCCAGTGATGCGGATGACATGCAAGTCAATGGCTTCCGCAAAATAATTGGTAGTGCTGCGGATTTTTCCGCAATGATAATCCGCAGCAGAAATTTCCGCAGCATGTGCACAGCACATGCGGATTATCATTGGGAAACATGGCAGACCTTCTACCAAGCGTTTTTTAAGCGTTTCTGCAGCGGAATTGCCGAACGCATAGTGGGCACACAGCCTTACTTTTGAAAAGACATAAAGAAGTTCTGCAGCATCTGATGTATCCCTGATATCAATTATAAAGAATATTATAAGTCACCTCGGAGTTCCAATAATCTACTTGGTCCATGTCCGCTTTTGTAGGATCACAGTTTCTTAGCAACTTTACAGTAGTGGGGGGACTACCTTGGATCTAAGAAACTTCTTAGGAAAACTGACTTTTACTTTCTGGTAATTCTCTTATGAACACCTAAGAAAGAATCAATTTATTTTTCTATAACTGCCTCAATTCTAGACGGACAAAATAAAAAATCCTTCACTTTTGAAGCTACACAGTGCAAAACATTAAGGTTCTGCATCGATGCCCCCTTGATAGGCTGCCTAGCCCAGCAACCAAGTAGTATAACAACAGTCATCTCCCAAGTGACCCATCTGCAAAGGAGAAGCTTGTCTGGAAATACGGGAAGAGGGTAACATATCAGTATTGTAGACATGTTGGGTCATGCCAACGAGTGCAAATTTCATCACTTTAAAACATTGTTGCTTAATTTTGCCATTATGTTACCTGATTACAATTGCAGTTTCTTGCAGCAGTTTTCCAAAACTGGCAGTAACTTATGAGCCCACCCTAAAGGAGTTGCATAAAATGAGAGAGGTTTTCCACTTTAAAAAAAGTCACAAATGATTGGTTACTTGTAAAAAAACAAACTCAGCAAGTACTCACCTTCCCCTGATTCAGCACTGGCTCTGTGTAAATCCTCACCTTCCTCCAATCCAGCACCGGCTCCCTGCAAATCCTCACCTTCCTCCAATCCAGCACCGGCTCCCTGCAAATCCTCACCTTCCTCCAATCCAGCACCGGCTCCCTGCAAATCCTCACCTTCCTCCAATCCAGCACCGGCTCCCTGCAAATCCTCACCTTCCTCACCTTCCTCCAATCCAGCACCGGCTCCCTGCAAATCCTCACCTTCCTCCAATCCAGCACCGGCTCCCTGCAAATCCTCACCTTCCTCCAATCCAGCACCGGCTCCCTGCAAATCCTCACCTTCCTCCAATCCAGCACCGGCTCCCTGCAAATCCTCACCTTCCTCCAATCCAGCACCGGCTCCCTGCAAATCCTCACCTTCCTCCAATCCAGCATCGGTTTCCTGCACGTCCTCACCTTCTCCCCAATCCAGCTTCGACTTTCTGCACGTCCTCACCTTCCACCGATCCAGCACCAGCTCTCTGCAAGTCCTCACCTTCTTTCGATTCAGCACCAATTCACTGAAATTACTCACCTTTCCCCGATTCAGAAGCGGCTTCCTGCATGTCTTTACCTTCCCCTGAACCAGCACTAGCTCCCTGCAAGTACTTACCTTCCTTTGATCCAGCACCAACTCCCCGCAAGTCTTCACCTTACCCCGATCCAGCAATGGCTTTCTGCAAATACTCATCTTCCCCTGATCCAGCACTGCCTCCCTGCAAGTACTCACCTTTCCCAAATCCAGCATCGGCTCCCTGCCGCTACTCCAATGAATACAGCTCACATTACCACTGCAGTCAATCACTTGGCAACTCATACTTTCCTGATCAGCAGATCTGCTTTGTTCAGTGATTGGCTGTGATTTTTTTCATTGTATTTACATCGCACGTGCATTTACTTTTAAAAAACTGATTCCTATATAATTGAATACTTGTAAAAAAAAAATGCAAAGACAGAAAGTTCTCACCATCCCCCGGTCTAGCGCCAACTCTCAGCCTCTGGTTTTTGGTTACAGCACACATGACCACTGCAATCAAAAAACCAAGACCAAGGTTAAATGCACACAAGATGTAAATACTATGAAAAAAAAATCTGTGTTCAATCTATGGCAGAAGTAGATTTTTCATACATTTCGTTGCATTGTAAATGATAAATCCTCTGAAAATCCGAGGCATAAATCCACGATTTAGACTCCACATAATATGTCATTTTCCGCCTGATTTCCCTGCAGAATTTTTGGCACGGCTGGTGAAAAAAGTTTGGTAAACTCTCATCCAGTTTGATCTTACAGTAATAAATCCAGAGAGTTTCTTCCCCCCTGAGTGAACATACCCTACAAGTAAGGGTCTGCTTTCTTCCTTCTAGACACAGTGAAACTTTTGCTGGGACTATTGCTCAGTCCTATTCGACTTGAATTGGGTTTAACTGCAATACCAGACAAAGCCATTTGTCAAGAGTGGCGCTGTTCCTAAGAAAATAAAAAAAATCTAGAGCCTTAAAAAATAGACCCCTGTGCCGATCAGTCCCATAATCCTCTTTATAGGAGCCATCTCCATGCAGACGTATAGAACTTCACAGACTGCTGGATACAATTACATCTGGATGGAACATTGCGGTGGAGGAATGTGAGAGTAAATACTTTACTTGCACATTTTTTGCTTCTGGCCTATATAATTTTGAAATTGCCAGTTGTCTGCAGACTGAAAGTAGTTCAGTACCATTTGGCTTCGCAGATAAATACACAGTTTTCGGTGTGATTCTGTGGGATGGAGTGTGAAGAACACATGATGATTAAATCTCACTTTCTTCCATTCTGAACTTCGGTGCTCTTCTATTATCTCCAAATGTCCTTACTCAAATTCTTCCTTTTTCTTCCCGACTGCAGATAGCCATCATGAGAGAGTCATAGCGAGCTGGGAAACCGCTCACTGCTTTATGAGAAACTGCTGTTTCCAGAAACAGCGCCACTCTAGTCTATGGGCTTTGTCTGGTATTGCAGCTTGAATACTGCAATGCCAGATATTCAGTATCCCATGGGCAAAAGTTGCGCCTTTTTGCAAAACCAATTGTCCCTAATTTATAAGGAATGAAAAAATATGACATCCCTCTTCCAAAACAGCACCACACCTTTCAACAGGTTGTGAGTGGTATTGCAACTCAGGCTCATATACATTAATAAGTCTAAGCTGCCGTAGTATGCATGCTGTATGTGGCCCTGTGATGAAGTCAGGGGCTCAATTTGAGGCCTCCATAGAATGATGAGTTGGTTGTCGATGGCCCAAAATGTCCATCAACGTCCAATTTTTACATTAATTATGTTGTGGTATTGCCATATAAGGCGACAATTGTTTTTTTTTCTTTAAATTCCTGTTCATTGGGAGCCCAGTGGGTGGTCTTACCCAGTGGTATGGATGCTTGATCAGGGGCGGCACCAACATCTGGTGACAACATAGGTAGAAGAGCTCACTCGGCCCTGTGCACACTGCATGCATGGTGCAGGCTTACTGCATGTATGGAGAACAGGAGCTAGCACAGATGGAAGCAGTATAACTCCTTAGATGCCATAGTCAACTACGACGGCGGCATTTAGGAAGTTGGAAATGAGGTGACCGTGGTGCTGTGATGGCAGACAGGGACCGATTGAAGACATGCTTCTGCCATGTTAGTACATTTTTCTACATAGGAAAACAATAGTTTTACTATACACTGCAATATTATAGTATTACAGTGTACTGTACAAGTGATGACAGGTTCAAGACAGACGGAACAATAAATAATCTAAAAAATTATGAGAATCAGGACAAATAATAATATACATATATATAGTGGTAGATCGACTCACTCGGCTGCTCAAATAGGTAGTCACAGGAACGCTTTCCGTTTAAGTTTTCAACTGGTTTATTAAAAACGTACTGCATAAGCCAGTGCAAACTTAGGTAAAGCTACACAGACCTTTTTGCATAACGGGAAAAACAAAATAGCATACAGTACAAGTACAGTCTATGTGGCTGCGGGGATCGGCGCGCTTTGGGAAAAAAAAAACAAGGTTCAGTTCTCTTTAACATGAGCACAGCTCTGGAGCTCTCATTTTCAGAGACACCGAACACTGAACACCGAACAAAGGCTCCACATTTACCTTCTGGTCCACACCCTAAGGTGGAGATATGGCGAACAACCTTCCACCCACTCTTCAGATGTTCACAAAAACCCAGCCCTTATTATGGCTGATTAACACCTCTCAGCACATAACATGCCGGAGCCTACTTCCGGGTTCATATCACTGAGGCTAACATCCTCAGTGACTCATATCACCCCTCCAGAATTTTACCAGTGACCTTCTCACAATATATATATATATATATATACCGTATTTTTCGGACTATAAGACGCACTTTTTTCCTCCAAAATTTTGGAGGAAAGTGGGGGGTGCATCTTATAGTCTGAAAACTATTTCCCTGTATATACTGTGGCTCTGTGTGGTAGCAGGTCTGGGGGAGCAGCAGGGGGGAGCACCGGGGCACAGGAGACTGCAGCCGACTGCTGCAGCCTGCGCTGTGCTCACTACTAAAGAAAATGAATATTCCCTGCTCCCCACGCCCATGGGCGTGGGGAGCAGGGAATATTCATTTTCCTCAATAGCCGGCACACTGTACCACAGCGTGGCTCCTGCTGCTCTCTGCAGTCTGTGTGCCCGCTATTAAAGCTCATGAATATTCACTACAACCCACTCCCTTGGGTTGTAGTGAATATCCATGGTCTTTAATAGCAGGCACACTGACCGCAGAGCGGCAGCAGGATCTGCGCTGCGGTACAGTGTGCGCTCTCTCACACTGTGTGAGGGCGCATGGCAGGGATGCCATGCGCGCCCTGCCATGCGCGGCTCACACAGTGAGAGTGTCAGCAGCAGAGCGGGACAGCACTGGAGGAGAGAGGAGGTGAGTATGATTGTTTATTTTTTTTGTGGGCAGCAGGATGGGGGCTCAAGGAGTGCCAACCATACCAGGATGGGGGCTCAAGGGATGCCAAGCATACCAGGATGAGGGCTCAAGTGGTGCCATGCATACCAGGATGGGTGATCAAGGGGTGCCATGCATACCAGGATGGGAGAATCAAGGGGTGCCATGCATACCAGGATGGGGATGAGGGGGGCCATACATACCAGGATGTGTGATCAAGGGGTGCCATGCATACCTGGATGGGGGCTCAAGGGGTGCCATACATACCAGAATGGGGGATCAAGGGGTGCCATGCATACTAGGATGGGTGATCAAGGGGTGCCATGAATACCAGGAGGGGGATCAAGGGGTGCCATGCATACCAGGATGGGGGATCAAGGGGTGCCGTGCATTCTAGGATGGGGATGAGGGCCACGTATACCAAGATGGGGTGGGGTCCACGTATACCCGGAAGGAGGGACCATACATACCAGGATGGAGGATATTAACAGAATTGGGGTACATTACCCCAATACCAGTGTCAGCAGCAGACTCCCTCCCCTATAACAGGGCATGACCACATTTTTTGCTTAAATATTTTATTTCCTATTTTCCTCCTCTAAAACCTAGGTGCGTCTTATAGTCCTAAAAATACAGTATATATAAAGGGTGGTCCAAAAGTAGGTGGACAGAAAGTGTAATAAGGTTATGAAGGGGGAGATTTATCAAACATGGTGTAAAGTGAAGCTGGCTCAGTTGCCCTTAGCAACCAATCAGATTCCACTTTTCATTCCTCACAAAGTTTATAGTCGAAAACCAAAAAGTGTCAGTGATTTGAAAAATTACATAAGAGATGCATTTCAAGAAATGAATACCCAAAGAGACTTGTGCAAAAAAGTTTGTTGAAGCGTAAGAGGCGACTTCAAAGCTGTGCAAATTGTAATGGAAAACAGTTTGAGCGCCTGCGTTGATAAAATTTAAGGGCTTTTGTATTATTGTTCAGAATAAAATGTAATTGGCAATGTTATGCTTGTGTTAGTAAATATAATTTTATATAGAAATCAAAATAAATGTTATTATTTTCTGGCCACCTACTTTTGGACCACCCTGTATATATACCTTATATATATATATATATATATATATATATATATATATATATATATATATGGTGGGACGGTCACTGGTAAAATACTATACACAATATAATATATATATATAATATATATATATATATATTTATATACAGTATATATATATATATATATATATATATATATATACTTTTTTTTTTTTTTTTTTTTCTTTAAGGGAAATAAAATCTTAAAAAAAATTATTTTTTCCATACCAGAACTGCCAAAACAAGAAAAGAAATGGCAAAATTGCTGTTTTTTTAGTCTCATCTCCTGTCTCAAAAATGGAATAAAAAAAAACATAAAGTCATATAGACGCCGAAAAAGTACCAATAAAAACTACAGCTCATTTCAGCCAAAAAAAATTAAATAAAAAAGTTATATCTCATGGAAGATGAGGAGGAGAGATCGAAAGCAAAGAGGAACCTTTTTCACCCACCTAAACCTTGAGCCAATCCCATGTAGGGATTTCTGTAAATCGAGAAGGACCGCCCACTGGACTCCTAATCTCAGCATGAGTAGGAATTTAAATGAATAAATTGCAAATTATACTAAGTCTTTTGCCACAAAACTATATATCAATCTACTCAGTTCCTCTTGCTCAAGAACATTATTCCCTTTGATTAGACAAAATTTTCGAGGTGACTGGTTCCCTTTAATGGATGATGAAAACCTGCTCAGGAACGTAGTTTCTATATGAAAGTGAATATTAGGCTTTGTTCACATTGTCAGGAGTTTTGATCAGATCTTAATGTGTATTGACTCCATCAAAAGTGCAAATCTGGGGCTTTTCAACCTGAGTTTTGGGTAAATTATGAGCGCATTATGGATGATAAAATCGGGGGCAAGGTGATTATCCCATTTTTATTCCTTGGTAGGAAAGGCTTTTGGATTTTTCAGGAATGTAGCCTTAAAATTCAGGCCTAAATCTGGACAGACTCTGCATTAGGCTTAGAAAATATGTGTAAAATATACTCAGAATTCATGAAAATAGAATAGGATTTTCTGATTGTGTCAATCTGCACCTGAAAGGGCCCCAATTTTTGTCGTTGCTTCGGAGCTTTGATGTATGAATCACCTGCTTATCGCTGAAGACGTGGAGTTTTACACATTCATCTGTTGCAGATTTTATCTTATTAAGTGAGCAGTTTATGTATAAAACCGATTACACCCAAATAAAACCAACCGCTATCCAATTTATTTGACACTCTCTCTTTAAATCAGAGCGTTAAATCTAAAAAATAAAACCATCAGACCTTTTAATATACATAAAAGAAGACCTTTCAACAAGCCAAAGCTGCCGCAGAACGCTGCCATAAATCACAATAATTCTTCTCCGTGCATTGCCGTGGAGGCGATTACGGAGAAAAGAGAGCAATGCATAAATATATATGGTAAAGTCAGAGACGAATGAGGGAAGAAGAGAGGATAAAAATCAACCATCGCTGAGACAAAGCTGATATCATAACAGATATCAGCATGAGGGGGCGGATGTCAAAGGAATTGAATAAACACCAATCATTCCGCAAAAGATGGGTGCACTAACTCTGCTTGGTATCAAATTGCTACTTTCGATGTCATATTGAGTTATACACTGATTTATGGATGGTGGCGGAGGCTTGTTGCTTCCTTTTTCTTCCCCGTTCTTACCTTTTTGTATTTCTTAAACCCTATCAGGATTTATGAAACCGGCAATAGAAGAAAGTGAGCAATCGTTTTATCATGGATGCGAATCAAGGCAGAATACAGGGAAATATATTTATTAAGGGATATTGCATTAAAGTAGAGGTTTGGGAGTAGAAAAAACAGCTTGCATTGCATCACAGACAAACTTCAAAGAATAATCCAGTTAAAGGGGATCTGTCATCAAGTTTAAAGTGGCTAATTTTTGCCTTTATTTTGCTCATGTTCCTCCCGTGAGTATTCCACTTTTTGAATTTTGTAAATCCGCCTTACGGATCCAGAGATATGAGCCTTTTTAGTTAGAGCTCATTTTTATGGTCTTAACAAAGGGGCGTGGCTCACAGGGTAGTTATGCAGAACAACCTAAAGACACGCCCCCAGAGTGTGCTAGTAGCCACACCCCCTTAGTAAAGACCATAAAAATTAGCAACAAATAAATAGACTCTTATCTTTTTAACCGTGTGATGGATTTTTACAAAACAAAAAACAGAATACTCAGTGGAGCAGCAGGAATAAGATAGAAGCAAAAACTGTACATTTTTGACTAGGTGACAGGTCCCCTTTAACAAGCTATATCCTATCTATAAGATAGATGATAATTGCTAGATCAGTGGGGGTTCGACAGCTGGGACCTCTATGATCACTAGAGTGGTGGTTCACAAATATTAGATTAGTAAGTGGTTGATGACTGGGACCCCTAGGATCTTTAGATTGTACGTTCCCATTTAAAGTAATCTTCCATTTATTCAAAGCTACAACCTGTGGACAGGATAGATGAAAACTGGTAAATCGGCGGGGGGGGGGGGGTTGACTGATGGGACCCCTGTGATTGCCAGAATAGTGGCTCTCATTTCAAGGAATATCCCTGCCTTAAGAGCTATATTCTACCTATAGGTTAGATGATAATTGGCAGTTTGATGGTTAGGAGTCAGACCCCCTACAAAATGGAGGTTGCCCTGTAGAAATGGAGCAGCAGTCACTTGTGTGTGCTGCTGCTTGAGTCAAAGTCTATGGGACTGAGGGAGATAGCCGAGTACAGGGCTTGGTTATTTTAGTCATAAATTTGAGTAACACTTTACATTTCATCTTTAAAAGGAATCTATCAGCAGCTTTTTGCTATGTAATCTTAGAGCAGCCTGATGTAGGGACAGAGACCCTGATTCCAGCAATGTGTCACTTACTAATCTGTGCTTTTCTGGTTCAATATAATAGGTATTTTATCAGAAGGAGATTATCACTAGAGGACTAGTTGTCTCGTGCTTCCTAGTCCAACCACGCCCCCACCACTGACTGGCAGTATACATTGTACACAGAAATCAGCCAATCAGTGATGTGGGTGGGGTTATACAGATCTCAGCATTCCAAGCTCTGCTAGATGTACAGCTGAGGAAACTATGATTGTATCACAACTGCTGCTTCCAGTAAACTAAGTGATACATCACTGGAATCAGGGTATCTGTCCCTACATCATGCTGCTGCTGACAGCAAAAGCTCCCAACACCTACTGTGGCCATCTGATGTTAAGTGGAAGCCATTATGCTAGTACTCATTTTTCCTGCAATAGGCTGCAGTAGAGCATGAAGCATAGGACCATGGCCACTGAAGCCAATGATCGGCCACTGCTTGTAAGTGATGGAGCATCTCCAGGGACTAAACAGTAACTATTACACCTCTGGATTTCAACTCTTTCAAAGAAAAAATTCTGAATTCTCAAATTCCTCATCTTAAAAATACTTTGAACTCTATACTCCAGCATGGTAAAATATCTTCCTCCCTTAGTACCGTGAGCCCTTCTGCCATATAAGAATAATTTGTTCCAAATTTGGAAATACACGATTTGAACTTTCTTCCAGGTATACAGTAAGGTTAAGCATATATGATTGACAGGCAGTGGATACGGCTCAGCGAGCAAAGATTACTTGGCAGAAACTATTTGCAGGAGGTGAAGCAGAATTTTAAGCACTAGGGAAGTATCACAAACTGAATTCTTGGCCATAGACTAAATCCTGCACCAACGATACTACGTCTATCGGCTTATTCATACAACTTCAGCAAATACTTGTCTGGGCATCGTTAACTTATCTTAATAAAACAAATGTTAGGAGATATGTCATGTTTCCTTTACATAATAATCTACAGTATTGCCATATGTTTGTGATACTCTGTGGGGAGATGTTTATGCTATAAGTGACTATATCCAGTGATTCTGATTAACTCAATGGTTTTGTGATACTCTGTGGGGAGATGTTTATGCTATAAGTATGATATCCAGTGATTCCGATGAACTCAATGGTTTTGTGATACTCTGTGGGGAGATGTTTATGCTATAAGTGACTATATCTAGTGATTCTGATGAACTGAATGGTTTTGTAATACTCTGTGGGAGATGGTTATGCTATAAGTATATATACCCAGTAGTTGGGATGACCTTAATAGTTTTGTGATACTCTGTGGGGAGATGTTTATGCTATAAGTAAATATACCCAGTGGTTGTGATGAGCTTAATAGTTTTGGGAAACTGTGATGTTTATGCTATAAATGACTATACCCAGCGGTTATGATGAACTCAATGGTTTTGTGATACTCTGTGGGGTGATGTTTATGCTATAAGTACTATATCCAGTGATTCCGATGAACTCAATGGTTTTGTGATACTCTGTGGGGAGATGTTTATGCTATAAGTGACTATATCCAGTGATTCTGATGAACTGAATGGTTTTGTAATACTCTGTGGGAGATGGTTATGCTATAAGTATATATACCCAGTAGTTGGGATGACCTTAATAGTTTTGTGATACTCTGTGGGGAGATGTTTATGCTATAAGTAAATATACCCAGTGGTTGTGATGAGCTTAATAGTTTTGTGAAACTGTGATGTTTATGCTATAAATGACTATACCCAGCGGTTATGATGAACTCAATGGTTTTGTGATACTCTGTGAGGTGATGTTTATGCTATAAGTACTATATCCAGTGATTCCGATGAACTCAATGGTTTTGTGATACTCTGTGGGGAGATGTTTATGCTATAAGTGACTATATCCAGTGATTCTGATGAACTGAATGGTTTTGTAATACTCTGTGGGAGATGGTTATGCTATAAGTATATATACCCAGTAGATGGGATGACCTTAATAGTTTTGTGATACTCTGTGGGGAGATGTTTATGCTATAAGTAAATATACCCAGTGGTTGTGATGAGCTTAATAGTTTTGGGAAACTGTGATGTTTATGCTATAAATGACTATACCCAGCGGTTATGATGAACTCAATGGTTTTGTGATACTCTATGGGGAGATGTTTATGCTATAAGTGACTATATCCAATGATTCTGATTAACTCAATGGTTTTGTGATATTCTGTGGGGTGATGTTTATGCTATAAGTGACTATATCCAGTGATTCTGATGAACTCAATGGTTTTGTGATACTCTTTGGGGAGATGTTTATGCTATAAGCAAATATATCCAGGAATTCCGATGAACTCAATGGTTTTGTGATACTCTGTGGGGAGATGTTTATGCTATAAGTGACTATATCCAATGATTCTGGATTCTGATTAACTCAATGGTTTTGTGATATTCTGTGGGGAGATGTTTATGCTATAAGTGACTATATCCAGTGATTCTGATGAACTGAATGGTTTTGTGATACTCTGCGGGGAGATGTTTATGCTATAAGTATATATACCCAGTGGTTGTGATGAGCTTAATGGTTTTGTGAAACTCTGCGGGAAGATGTTTATGCTATAAGTGACTATACCCAGTGGTTGTGATGAACTCAATAGTTTTGTGATACTCTGTGGGCAGATGTTTATGCTATAAGTAAATATAACCAGTGGCTGTGATGAGCTTAATGGTTTTGTGAAATTCTGTGGCGAGATGTTTATGCTATAAATGACTATACCCAGTGGTTGCGATGAACTGAATGGTTTTGTGATACTCTGTGGGGAGATGTTTATGCATTAAGTGACTATACCCAGTAATTGTGATGCGGGTTGCAGCCTGTTGAAGGTTTTGCTAGCATGTAATAGTATTGTATTGTGAAAATCCATAATTAAATTTGTAGAAGCCCATGGGTGCACACATTTGCATAAAACATGTACTTGACTCAAGGATATCTATGAACGTTTTGGTGAACGTGATGCATTCTAATAATCTATCTTATCCCAACACAAATATGAGGTTAAAAATAGAGTATTAATAAATGCTCATGTTGTCTTCCAGCTTGCAGCCTTCCATGTTACCAATCCATGTTGTACAGATCTGTAATATAGCCCCCATTGTCTATCATGGGCCGGTATCACCTTCTGGCTCCAATTTTTTACTCAGGGCGTTATTTCTCCCAGGATTCTGTATGCTCTTCCATTGAGCGCCATAATTCTTCAGTTTTGGAAGTTGTAGAAGCAATAAATACAGCGTAATATGTAAGCACAATATGAACTACAAGCATGTATCGGCCTATACCAGTATCTTGGTCTACACTGATAAGGACGCACATTCAGCTGTAATGTATTGTGGCGCAGAGTCATTTGCCCGGCTTCTGCACCAGCTATAGAAGAGGATACCACACGTCGTGGGAGCAGAGGAAGGTAAGAAGAATCATTTATTTTTTCTATATTCGTTGCAGAAGAGCCGCAAAACAGGGACATTATTACTAAAAGGGGCCTAGGATGGAGGACATTATACCAGGAAAGGGAGACATTAAGACATTATACTTGGAAAGGGCACACCATGAAGGATATTATACCAGGAAAGGGAGACATTATAAGAGTTAGGGGTCTAGGATGGAAGAAATTATACCAAGATAGGGGACATTATACCAGGAAAGGGAAACATTAAGACATTATACCAGAGAGAGGCTCAGGATGGAAGTCATTATACCAGGAAAGGGAGACAATATAAGAGTAAGGGTCCTAGGATTGAGGAAATTATACCGGAATAGGGGACATTATATCAGGAAAGGGAGACATTAAGACATTATACCAGGAAGGGGCACAGGATGGAGGATATTATACCAGGATAGGGGATATTATACCAGGAAAGGGAGACATTAAGACATTATACCAGGGAAAGAGAGGCCCAGGATGGAAGTCATTATACCAGGAAAGGGAGACTTTATAAGAGTAAGGGGCCTAGGATGGAGGAAATGATACCATAATAGGGGACATTACCCCAGGAAAGGGAGACATTCAGACATTATACCAGGAAAAGGCACAGGATGGAGGATATTATACCAGGAAATGGAGATATTATACCAAGAAGCGGCCCAGGATGGAGGAAATTATACCAGGAAGAAGGACATTATACCAGGAAAGGGAACATTATTACTGGAAGGGGCCCAGAATGGGGGACATTATACCTGGAAGGGGCCAAGGATGGGTGACATTATATCAAGAAGGGGACTAGGATTTGGGACATTATACCTGGAAGGACCCAGGATAGAAGACATTATAGACATTATACCAGGAAGAGGCCCAGGATGGGAGACATTATAACAGGAAGAGGCCCAGGATGGGAGACATTATTCCAGGAAGGAGTCAGGTTGGGGACATTATTACAGGAAGAGGCCAGTGTGGAAGACATTATTACAGCAAGGGTTCAGGATGGGAGACATTATTACAGGAAGGGGCCAGGATGGGGGACATTATTACAGGAAGGGGCCAGTATTGGGGACATTATTACAGGATGGAGAACATTAATACATGGGAAGGGAAACATGTATATCTTTACAGGATCTGGAACGCTACAAGGTACTATACATCTGATAAATATGCAGGTGGGGGCCCAGGTCCAAATTTTGCACTGGGGCCCATCGGACTCTAGTTACACCACAGGTCGTTACCTATAGGGGGCAACAAAGAGACTATTTTCTTCCTTCTGGGCAGCTAATCTCCATACTTTTTCCCATGGAGCATTACCTGTAAAACTCAGTATGCCAGTAGGATCTCCACATGGAGTACCAGTAGCTTATTAGAGCTAAGTCTGCATTGTACTATTGTTCAAAAACCATTTTAAACAGCAATTACTATGAATAGGGCACAATTCATTAGTGCATTTGTGCCTGTTATTTTTTTTTTAGTAGTTTTGTCACCGTTTTTTTCTTTTGTTGGAGTGATTTTATGTATGCCAGGCATTTTGGCACAATTTTTGCCCCGTTTTCCTTAATGTGCAATTTTTTGCACTAAAAAGTGGAGGAGGAATTTGAAAAATTTGACACAAAAATGGGAACAAATATCACAAGACAAAAAAAGGAAAATTACTTAAAAAAACACTCAAATGATGAATCGGGACGTTGTGTTGCGGTTGATTATTGTGTGGTCAGTTATTTACATTATTAAGCGGATTAAGTCTTTGCGTGCCAATGTGTGCGTACGTATTAATGCTCCCTACACAGCCAGATTGTTACACAGCTATGGTATTTATAGACCATCTCCAACCCAGGGAACATATACAAGCAGATTACCCCGCATTAACCCACGAGGGGCCTGAGATTAGCACTCTCCTTGGCAATAGGATGATGTTTATGAGTCACAGCTGTGAAGCTGAAAATGAAATTAAATGTTTCTCGGTAAAAATAGTGCAAACAGTCTGTTACCTTACAACCTACATATGGAAAATAATGAAAGCGTCTGGATTTAATGATGTTTTCACTGTCTAATGAGGGAGGCAGAACGTGGTGTGTGGAATTCTATCAAGACCGTCCTCCAGACAGGGAGATAAAACATAATAAATGACATGTGAGCATTAAATCCATTTATGAGCTTGAGAAATATGAATTATGGCCAGTTACTTGTTGAAATTGATGGTATTCCTCATATTACCTACCCTTTTGTAATATCTTTGGTTGGTTTATAAAAGATGGGTGAGACTTAGCAGCTGGAAAATATTTTCATGGGTTATTTGAGAGATTTATGGCCATATGTCAGCATAGGCTGGAAGAAAAATGATCAAATATAGCATATAGCATCATCATCATTGTTGTCCAGGCAGTTGGGTAATCGGACATCTTTCACATTTGGAAAAATGATTGTTACATATGTAAAAATCATATGAATGATTAGGTGCTTTCCTCCTATCCATGGTAGGAGTGAGTTGCATTCCCTAATAACTTGAATGCTTTCCCCCCTCTTCACATTCTGATAATGTACAATGCTGCAATTATTTTTCTTTCATTCATCTTCAGAAACCCTGATATACAGTTCGCAGCCTACTTCTAACTTTCTCATGTGGTCATTGCAGCACAGCTCTCCTCCTCTCCCAATGCCGTCATGTTAATACAGGGGAAACTCTCCTCTCCCAGCACTGTCATGTCAATACAATTACTTTCTCCTTCTCTTTGGTGTTGTCAAGTCATTACAGCACAGCTCTGCTCCTCTCTCGGCACTGTCATGTCATTACAGCACAGTTCTCCTCTCCCAGCACTGCCATGTCATTTCAATCCAGCTCTCCTCCTTTCCTAGAGCTGTAATTTCATTACAACACAGCTCTCCTCCTCTCCTGGCACTGTCATTTCATTACAGCACAGCTCTCCTCCTTTCCCGGCACTGTCAAGTCATTACAGCACAGCTCTCCTCTCCTGGCATTGTCATATAATTAAAGCATAGTTCTTCTCATCTCCCAGCACTGTCATGTCCTTACAGCACAGCTATCCTCCTCGTCCGGCGCTGTTATGTGACTACAGCAATATTCTCCTCTTCTCCCATCATTCTCACTTTATTACAGCGCAGCTCTTCTCCTCTCCTGGCACTGTCATGTCATTACAGCACAGCTATCCTATCCCGCCATTGTCATGTCATTACTACAAAGCTCTCCTCCTCTCCCAGCACTGTCATGTCAATACAGCACAGCTCTCCTCTCCCGGCACTGTCAAGCATTACAGCTCAGCTCTCCTCTCCCAGTATTGTCATTTTATTATAGCACAGTTCTCCTCCTCTCTCAGCACTGTCACATCATTACAGCATAATTCTCTTCCTCTCATACCACTGTCATTTTATTACAGCGCAGTTCTCCTCCTATCCCGGCAATGTCTTCTCATTACAGCACATCTATCCTATACCGGCATTGTCATGTCTTTATAGCAGCAGCTTTCCTCCTCTCCAGGGGCTATCACATCCTTACAACACTGCTCTCCTCCTCTCCTGGCACTGTCACATCCTTACAGCACAGCTCTCTTCCTCTCCCGGCACTGTCATGTCATTACAGCACATCTCTCTTCTCTCGGCACTGTCATGTCATTACAGAGCAGCTCTCGTCTCCTGGCTGCGGGAGATGAGAGCTGCATCAGGAAGCAGTGATGAATATGATTGTTCAAGAAGCATTCAATTACAATACTCTGGATTTATCACCTGTACCAGGGCATAATTCCTCGATACCTTGAATTTATCCAGATCATTGTATGTAATGACATTACTGTTCAGCTCTCCTCCTCTCCGGCTCTTATAATGACTATAAGCGGCCGGAGTGAGCAAATCTCAGTGTAATAAGGTTATACACGTCAAGTCTCACAACATCATAGTGAAAATGCCATTTCTGACCATCATTTGCTATTTTTTCCCTGTATGACACCTCCTTCTTATGATTGGGTAATGTCATACAGGAGAAAAAGTAAGCACCCCCCAGAGAAGAAGCTCAGCGCACAACCCCTTGGATGAAGGGGATATTAGCATATTAAGAGCCCTAAACTTTAGCAGCCAATATCTCTGCAACGGAAAGGATAAAAAGGAAAACTATGTTTTATTCAGCTCTTCAGCTCCTTTATCATGCAAGAAGTGGTAAACGGTCTTCCTAAACGGTTTTCTTTTGATCAAAAATGCTGTGGCCAGGTCTTACTTTAAAGTCTATAATTAAATTTTGAAAAGTTTCCTTATACCATTTTTTTTTGCCATTTTTGTGCTATTTTAGGGTTTTTCCATAGGACTTGAAATTGCCGGAAAAACTGCATGTTTGAAAAGATACAAGATTAAAAAAAAAAAAAACGGAAAAAAGATTTGTAAAAATGCTGTGAAAAATGCTCAAAACTCACTGGAAGAGGGGGGTTATGATGTTTGATAGAACTGTGGTGGGAAAAGTCTCAAATTTTGTTGCATTTCTTACTTTTTTAGACTTTGTTTAGATGTTGCCCCCCACTTGTCTCCTCATGGGTGAGGCTTAATTAAAGGGGTGTGGTCTCCGCGACTCAATAAATGCATTTTAATTTATGTTGAGACATAGCTGGTGTACATATGACTTTCTGTCGCACAGATGACCAATTTTTTTAGAGGAATGGCCATAGCATTGCTATAGGGAGTGTAGAGGTAGTAGTCACACCGTCAGGGGGTAGTAACGACACTGAAGCTTCGGGGCTCCTCGGCCGCATAAGAAGACACCAGTATTATAAATGGGAGATGATAGGTGAAGGGTCCAGGGGCTTTGAGTTATTCCTCTACCATGGACGTACATTACAGTACATTGCCCTATGAATCACTATCATTACTGGAATTATACAGCAGGGATGTTATAACGTGCCATAGCCATAAACACCTCCCGCTAGGTCTCTCCAGCCTCCCATACTTTATGTAATAACATGTTACTCTGCGTAGCTGAAATCTTTTCTCACCTGCAAAGAACATTGGTTCATAATCCAATCAGTTTAACACGTGCACTGATCTATTTTACTATGCGGGGACGTGACAAGAGGGCAACCCTCTAAACGTATCATGTAACCGTATTAAGCTCTAATCCTCTCTAATGTTTGTTGTGATTTATACGAGAGTACCCCGACGTGTTTTATGACAGGCTAAATGGTAGTGACTGCTGGGAGGATTTATTTTGCTAAATTAGACAGGTATGCAGGGCAATCATGACATTTTCCTAACCTTCTCATCAAATTGTGCAATTGTTGATTCACCGGTGAAGCACAGAGAGAATATTAGGAATGCCTAATCCCTTCTGCTCCCTCCTCCTTCCCATTGTACTAAATTTTCCATCTCATTGATTCTGAACTATGTTTGCCACTGGCACAGCCTGGGCATTTTCTTTTTTTTTAGATTTTACAATTTCTGCATTTCCTCTTCAAGGGTTCACCAACATTTGCAACAATTACTCCAAATAATCTGACCCGGGTACCATAGTACCTGTAAAAAAAAGAATTAAAATAAAAAATATACATTATACTCACCTTCCGATGGCCCCCGGTCTCCATAGTGATGCTTCCAGTCTTCCCGGCAGTTCGCGATGGTCTAAAAGGACCTTCCATGATGTCATTTAGTCATGTGACGGGTCACGCGACCGCTGACGTCGGCGGTCGCGTGACCTGTCACATGACTAAATGACGTCATGGAAGGTCCTTTTACACAACCGTGAGACACCGGGAAGACCGGACGCATCGGATAAGGAGACCAGGGGCCATCGGAAGGTGAGTATATGTTTTTTTTTTTTTTTTTACCATTTTTATTCCTTTTTTTAACCAACTTGGTCACACTATATAAAATCCATGCCGGTTGTATGGATTTATATAGTGCGACCAAGTTGTCAAGCACTTACCAAGTGATGCCAAAATCGCTTGGAAAAGCGCTTGACAACCCACATGTGAAATCGCATGATCAAAACGCTTCACTTACGCTTGTCCCTGGCAGGAAAAACGCATGTAAAATCCGCATGTGTTTTTTATGCCAGGGAGATGCAGAAACGCTCAGGAAAAATGCGGAGCATTTCTGCATTGTGGGCACTTAGCGTAAGGGCTCACTTACACATCCTATTTTTCCACGTACGAGAAAAAAGGACCGATCATTCTGATCAGAGTTTGATTGGCGCTTGCACGTGGTGAAATGAAAAAAAAATTCTCCACGTTCTCCATTCTGACAATGCGTGATGTCATCTGAGTGAGTCCAATTCTTTTTTATAGACCAATTAACATACATTGCCGATTTTGATCTGACCCTTGGATCAAAGTTGGACATGTCTCCAAAATTTTTTGTGAACCTCTCAGTCCAAAGAAAAAAATTGAACATGTGCACAGCCCCATAGAATATCTTAGGTACGAGTTCTCTCTGTGAAAACCACAGAGAGCTGCCGTACGAGAAAACCAGACATGTGAATGAGCCAAAAAGTGGAAAATAAAGCAGTTTTGCACATGGTCTTGTTTGAAAATGGTCTACCGTTTTGGGTATACAGCTCTTAAAGGGAATCTGTCAGTAGGTTTTTGCTACCTCATCTGAGAGCTGACTGATGTAGGTAAAGAGCAGCTGAATCCAATGATGTATCACTTAGATTACTGGGTGCAGCCATTCTCATACAATCAGAGCTTTTACATTTAGAATGAAGCAGAGCTGAGGAAGCTAACCCCGCCCACACCAGGCTCTCTGTGTACAAAGTCCATAGACAGTGAGGTGCCTATCACAGGAGGGGGCGGAGCCAGATTAGAGTAGTCCAGCAACGTTAAACTCTCAGTGATAAATCCTTCACAGTTAGAAAACAACAGCACAGACTTTGACAAGTGACACATCCCTGAATTCTGTGTTTCAGCGTCTATCTCCTGCTGCCTTCAGATTACATAGCAAAAACCTGTGACAGATTCCCTTTAAGAAGGTCTATGTGTTTCCACAGTTACAGACTAGAAAGCCCCACTGTGGACTATTCAGTAGACCTTTTCACCAGGGATAAAATGTCAGCTTCTCTTCTTGTCCTGTATTTAAAGGGTTTGTCCAATTTTTTAAATTCAATATTCCCCCTTGTAAAATAAAAGCACCCTATACTCAGCTAGTAAACCGGCACCAGAACAGGATCAAGGCTTGGGTGACAATTGTTATGCTACATGAGCCCTGCAGCCAATCAATAGCCACTAATGGGCAGCAGTGCTCACACCTCCACCAGACGTTCAAGGTTCATCCAAAGGAAGTGAGAGCCCAGCAGCTCAATAGAGGCTTGGCTGCAGGGTTCAAGTGGCATAATAATGTCAGCATGAGCCGCCTTGGGAGACATCACTCAAATGGCATCGGCACGGAAGGTGAGCATAGAGTATTTTTATTTTACAAGGGGAAATTTAGTATTCAAGAAGGTATTGTCCCGGAAGTGGACAACCCCTTTAATTACCCCGGTCTATGCAGAGTGGTTTCTTGATGCTCCTCCTGGTACCCAGCATTTCATTTACATTTTATAATTTTTGCTTTTTTTATTATTTTTGATCATTTTTGATTATATTGTTATCAAGATTATTTGCAAAATTGCTTTAGAGAGGCAGATGGAAAGGGATAAGGGAGTAGAGAAATACATGAAAATAGTGTTTATTTTTTGTTAGATATATAGTTCTACTTAAGAGCTTTATACACAAGCGGAATGTATTTTATAATCAATTGCCACTTGCTAACAAAAGCTAGACAGGCTGTAATTAAAATCACAACCACTGGGTGGACATCTAGAACATAATCATCTCCCGACAGAGTATCACAAAATCATGTTTTTGTTTTTTTTTTTAAATTGGTCTTATCGCACCACTCATCTTGGGATATAATGTGCTAAGAGGAAAGGTAAGGAAGGACTTTTCATGTCATGCATAACATCAGTAGAAGACAGAGTAAATGTCATAGGCAGCCAATATAATAAATAATAATTCATGATGAAATAACTATATTTTCTTTTCTGTACAGTTTTAAAAGTCAGAGTATAATGACATTAAATAAATTGTAATGACATAGATGCCTCGGAGGACGTGATCCCAGCAGTATGTTATCCATCCCCACATATGAACCATGAATGACACTGATTTAATTGTACTCCGGCAAGTTCATATCACAGATAATACAATGTCTGCAGTTAATGAACGATCCGTCACCATGTGCCGAAAGGGGATCTCCGGATTCAGCAACCTGTTGCTGTGCTTTGTATACAAAAAAAAGTACCCAATTTTCCAATGTACCAGTTCCTTATGGTTCTCAAGATCCCTTAATTGTTTACCCACAGATCATCACACAGGTACAGGACCGATATAGTTAGGGCATGTTCACACATTGCTTTTGCAGTGTTTATTGTTTTTGCATGAAAAAAAACTCATAGTGTACATTATGCTCATTTTTGATGTATTTTATTCGTTTTTTATGAGTCATTCAATCGAATGAGTACAAAAAAAACGAAAAAGCACTGAAAGAATTCACATATTGTGTTTTTTCTTTTTCTTATAAATATTCCGGAACTAAAGAAAAAAACTCACCGTGTATGAGATTTTAGAGATCTCATTTATTTCGCTGCTACTGTAAAATGCTACACAAAAAAAATGGCACGGGAAAAAAGGCATGTAAAGAAAAATGGTGGCCAACCGGCCGCTATTGTGCCAGATTCTTTTGGGGGAGAGGAAAGAGTTACAAGACCCATTAGGAGGACAGGTGAGAATAATATATACAGTGGTGGCCAAAAGTATTGTCACCCCTGCAATTCTGTCAGATAATACTCAGTTTCTTCCTGAAAATGATTGCAATCACAAATTCTTTGGTATTATCTTCATTTAATTTGTCTTCAATGAAAAAACACAAAAAGAATTGTCCTAAAGCCAAATTGGATACAATTCCACACCAAATCTAAAAAGGGGGTGGACAAAAGTATTGGCACTGTTTGAAAAATCATGTGATGCTTCTCTAATTCGTGTAATTAACAGCACCTGTAACTTACTTGTGGCACCTAACAGGTGTTGGCAATAACTAAATCACACTTGCAGCCAGTTAACATGGATTAAAGTTGACTCAACCTCTGTCCTGTGTCCTTGTGTGTACCACATTGAGCATGGAGAAAAGAAAGAAGACCAAAGAACTGTCTGAGGACTTGAGAAACCAAATTGTGAGGAAGCATGAGCAATCTCAAGGCCACAAGTCCATCTCCAAAGACCTGAATGTTCCTGTGTCTTCCGTGCACAGTGTCATCAAGAAGTTTAAAGCCCATGGCACTGTGGCTAACCTCCCTAGATGTGGACGGAAAACAAAAATTGACGAGAGATTTCAACGCAAAATTGTGCGGTTGGTGGATAAAGAACCTCGACTAACATCCAAACAAGTTCAAGCTGCCCTGCAGTCTGAGGGTACAACAGTGTCAACCCGTACTATCCGTCGGCGTCTGAATGAAAAGGGACTGTATGGTAGGATACCCAGGAAGACCCCACTTCTTACCCCGAGACATAAAAAAAACAGGCTGGAGTTTGCCAAAACTTACCTGAGAAAGCCTAAAACGTTTTGGAAGAATGTTCTCTGGTCAGATGAGACAAAAGTAGAGCTTTTTGGGAAAAAGCATCAACATAGAGTGTACAGGAAAAAAAAAGAGGCATTCAAAGAAAAGAACACGGTCCCTACAGTCAAACATGGCGGAGGTTCCCTGATGTTTTGGGGTTGCTTTGCTGCCTCTGGCACTGGACTGCTTGACCATGTGCATGGCATTATGAAGTCTGAAGACTACCAACAAATTTTGCAGCATAATGTAGGGCCCAGTGTGAGAAAGCTGGGTCTCCCTCAGGGGTCATGGGTCTTCCAGCAGGACAATGACCCAAAACACACTTCCAAAAGCACTATAAAATGGTTTGAGAGAAAGCACTGGAGACTTCTAAGGTGACCAGCAATGAGTCCACACCTGAATCCCATAGAACACCTGTGGAGAGATCTCAAAATGGCAGTTTGGAGAAGGCACCCTTCAAATATCAGGGACCTGGAGCAGTTTGCCAAAGAAGAATGGTCTACAATTCCAGCAGAGCATTGTAAGAAACTCATTGATGGTTACCGGAAGCGGTTGTTCGCAGTTATTTTGGCTAAAGGTTGTGCAACCAAGTATTAGGCTGAGGGTGCCAATACTTTTGTCCGGCCCATTTTTGGAGTTTTGTGTGAAATGATCAATGATTTGATTTTTGCTTCATTCTCTTTTGTGTTTTTTCCTTGCAAGCAAATTAAATGAAGATAATAATACCAAAGAATTTGTGATTGCAATCATTTTCAGGAAGAAACTGAATATTATCTGACAGAATTGCAGGGGTGCCAATATTTTGGCCACCACTGTATATTTTTTTACCTCCTCTCTTTCCTCCATTTCTTATGCTTTGAGTTCTGGAGAGACCTCAGAGCATAAGAGATGACTTTTTGGGAATTGGTAAACTTTCCATTAGAACCAAACTTTTTTACACCGAATTGAGCCTGCCAGCCGATTTAAGCAAATCTGCACCAAGAATAATTTTATACATCGTGCTAACTATATGGTGGAATGGTGGAAAATGTAAAATTTCTTAAGGTATCTACTGGACCATATCTGGTCATAAGTCCTAAAGCTTCTCTTTCCAGTAGGTAAAGCGAAAAGATTAGCCCCTCAGGGATCTCACCATTAACTAGGTTGAGTTAATGGTTGTCACAACTAGGGCAGGTGCAGACGACCGTATGTTCTCCATTCGAGAAAATCAGTCCGATTGTGTTAATCACACTTTGATCAGACTCTGATCAGAGCTTGATCAGAGTCTGGTCGGATTTTCTTGAAGGTAGAGAAAAAAATAAGTTTCTCCATCTTCTCCATTCAGTCTTTCCGTGAAAATCGAACCAAACGTGGATGTCACCCGAGTGCGGTCCGATATTTTCTATGGACTCATAGACATGAATGGGTGAGTGCCATCCAATTACTGGAGGCAAATCGTGCATATTGTAAGTGGTCTGAGAAAAAAATCCGACGTGCACTGCAGTATAGAATAACATTGGTCCGAGAGCGATCTGATGTTGTGACACTCGGAACTAAACTACCGTCGTCTGCATGAGGCCTTAAAGAGATCTTGTCCTGCCGATTAGCTGTTTAACCCTTAGTTATCAGTTGTAATTTTTGGAGAATGCCATGTCTGATATGGCACCAAAGTCCTCTGTGTGCATGGAGAGGTAGCGAGCAGGGATGTAACTGGAAGAACTAGAGACCCATAACAAACATTTGTATAGGGCCCCCGCTGCTCTTTACTGCCTGGCTCTCCTCCAGTGCTGCTATCAGGCTCACTGGATGAGGTTTATCCTCAAAGCCCAAGGTCCGGTTGGCGCATGGGACATGGGCAACAGTGTAGCAGGCAGATGAAGCACACAGGAAATAGGTAGCAGAGGTACTGGAAGATGCAGGCAGACAGGAGACGTCCCGGAGACCACAAACAGGTAGCAGAGCTACTGGAAACTGTAATCAGGTAGCAGAGGCACTTTAGCAGAGGTCCTGGAAGACCGGGAACAGGTCATGGTGCACTGACGAAGCAAGACACAGGTGACACGCCAGGTATGAGTGCAACACAGAGGGGAAAGGAAGCCCAGACACTAGGGAAAGGGGGAAGAGGTGACCTCCTAATCTGGACTAGCGTCACCCTGTCTCCCCATAACGTCCCTGTACAGCCTCCGCAGCTGTCGCCGATCACGTGCCTCGCCCTACTATCCCTGGCGTAAGGCTAAAGCTGGGGGTGGAAGGAGATGAGCACTAGTCAACCTCCGCTAGCACTCTAAAGACAAAAGGGGAAGCCAATACAGGGAAATAATAACTTAGCTTTAGAAGAATTCCAACAGGGCACATGGCCTCAAGTCTCCAAAGAGGATGTGATGCTGCTACAGCCAAGTTCCAAGTAGAAATGAGTATAACCGGCGACGCCCACCTGGAGAGATCAGGTATATATACACCCAGGCCAGAGGGAGGTAGTCGCTGGGTCCTAAAGACAGCCTATCTAGGCAGCTGTCTGCATTGGCAAACGTGGAGATCTCCGGCAAACCACTGCAGGGCAACTGTCTGTCACCTCTGACACACCCGTGACAACAGGTGTGTTCTTGGTAAGGCTTATATAGGCCTAGGTAGATGACCACATGGGAGCATGCCAGGCCACTTGCAAAGCCCAACATGGAGCACAGGAAAGTTTAGAGGGATAAAGTGAGCATAATCCACACCCGGAACAGGTGTGTAACAGCTGCCCATCATGACTGCACCTAGACTTGCACACTTGCATAGCAGGTGGCATTGAAGAAGGGCTCAGCAGTGATGAGCAGAGTAGACGACACTTAAAGAGCCTAGTAGTGACTTGCAGCCATTGGTTCTTATTACCTTCCTGGCTCTGCTCCCATTATGGGCCTTGTAGCAGCCGCTACATGCTGATATTGGTGGCACTTGCCACCACTGCTCTATTCACAATCTATAGGAGCTCCATAATGCTCCATTCATCAAGGGCATTTTATTGTCGGGATCAGTGGAGGACTCAGTGACCGGACCCTTATCAATCATACATTTATAATCTCTCCGGGTGATGCTGTTTGTGGAAAGAAAATAGCATCAGATCAGGATAATCTCCAGGGATTCGATTCGACTATAAAGATCCCTAGCATGAGAAGATTGATCCAAGCAGAAAGAATTTGCCAGATAGGCAAAAATGGCCACTAACAGAGAACCTGACAGCTGATACATGCTGCCTGATCCACGGGCAGCATATGTCAGACCATGGCTTCCTGATTTCAGCCATATATGTTTTACTCCGAAACACTCCCGAGTTCCAGAGTAAAAGATAGTTTTATAGCCACCGGGGACCGAGCTGTGCTTGAGACTAGTCGGACAGACGGGTTCATGGCAGCTTCTTCCCGCTTGCTACCCTGGAGTGACAGGTTTCTCCCTGTATGTGCTTATTGGTAGAGACTAGTGATGCGCGAGCGTGTTCTGTTAGCCATTTTAGTGAGCATTGCTCTGGTGCTCGCTTAGTTTTTGTGGGGTGCTCGAATGTTATGTTTTAGCCACTGTTTGTGCATGATTTCCGACTGTTTGACAGCTTTAATACATGTGAGGAATGCCTAACAAAGAGGCATTCCTCACATGTATTAAAGCTGTCATACAGTCACAAATCATGCACACGGAGTGATTCAAACATAACATTCGAGCACGCTGAAGATACTCGGAAAACACCTGAGCATGCTCGTAAATCTTGAGTATCGAGCATGCTCGCTCATCACTAGTAGAGACCTGTCAGTCACTGGCAGCAGGCGGGAGAAGCCATCCAGGACCCACCTGTCTGACTTTTCTCCTGTGCAGCTTGTTTCCCAACAAGCCATGGATTGGGCACCATGTATCATCTGTCAGGTTCTCTTTAAAGGTTGCAATTAGTGATGCACGAACATGCTCGGATAAGGTGTTATCCGAGCGCGCTCGAGTCCTAATAGAGTATCTTCGGCGTGCTTGTAAAATATGTTTGAGACGCCGCGGCTGCATGTCTCACGGCTGTTTGACAGTCACAACTCATACAGGGATTACCTAACAAACAGACAATCCCTTCATGTGTCATGACTGTCGAACAGCCGCGAGACATGCAGCCATGGCGTCTCGAACATATTGTACAAGCACACCGAAGATACTCTCTGCTAGGACTCGAGAGTGCTCGGATAACACCTTATCCAAGCACGATCGCGAAATCACTAGTTGTAACATCCCGGAATGTAATAACCAAATCAATGAACAGTCTGTATATTTATTGCTTTAACCATATGTCTAACATGACCCCAGAGATTTATCCCAAGCTATTGCTCGGACTTCAAAAGCCAATAACTTATTTTCTTATTATTTAAGAAATCCTTCAAAGAATAAACTTTCTGGAAGGCAAGTTTCCATTCCTCAAAGAAATATTTTGCAAGAACCTTTTGCCATTCCAGTTATAAAGCTCTAAACTTTCGTCAGAAGAAAAAGACATAAAGGTAAAAAACGAGACAGGGTATATAAATAAATAAAAAGGAACAAAATTACTCCACGAGAACAAATAACAAATCTGATCAGTGGAAACATTCTTCAGCTCTCCGCGGTTCCTACACCGTTCACAGGGAAAAGGACAATTATACAAAGGAATGCAAAGGGCTCTTTGAAATAATAAAAGAATATGTCTTATTTCCGGAGAATGTGCAAATTCTAGCAATGACTGGCACGAAATCACAAAACAGCGCCATTACTTAGCAGATAATGCTGGCTCCGCTAAACGAGAGAGTGAAAAAAGAAAATGAATAAAAGCTCTTTAATTAAGTTCTAATTAAATTAAGAATGGGTCACATTTAAATATCTCTTACTAATAATGCTAAATATGCCTCCAAAAAGCAAGACTAAACAATAAATTAACCTGGCTAATATCAGACGGCTGTTACGGTGGTAAATTAAATGCCTTATGTTTTTCATATTCAGCCATACCACTCAAATCATGACTGGAGGTAAAGTGCTTGACTTGTGTTCGTAAATGGTTAAAATTGCAAAAGTGCTTTTAAAGACACCAAATCTGCAATTTACTTCTTTTTAAAAATCCTTTCTGTTCTCAAAAAAAAAAGGAAGGTTTCTTATTTTTTTTTATAGTTTACAACTTGTTGGCTATGTTACCAGTCACTTCTGCAGCAGCTGGTTTCCCAGGCAAAGGCGTGCGCTTGCTTTTTACTATACAGATTGCAAGTGCTGCCCTTAAGTCCTATTGTTGCTTAAGAGTAACAACTAGTGTTGAGCATTCCGATACCGAAATATCGGGTATCGACCGATATTCGCTGTATCGGAGTTCCGATACTGAGTTCCGATACTTTTACAATATCGAATACCGGAATCGGAAGTTCACACAATTAAATGGAATAGCAGGAATTAATATTTTTTTAAAACGTTAATGCCACAGCCATGGTGGCTGTGGCATTACAGTGGTTGCCCAAATCGATGGGAACAGTGCTCACAGTGAAACATGAAAAGCCGGCAATTCATCAGCGGCATACACCGGTACCCGACAATTTAGAACAGAAAGAATAGAGTTTCACACATAGATTAGATAGATAGAAACATGTCAGTCACATATATAAGAAGTACAGTGACAGTGTTGGTTACTGTACTTATCATTTAGTGTTAAAATAAAGGATTTATTAAAAAAAAATTGGCGTGGGGTTCCCCGTAATTTTAGTCTCTAGCGGAGGTTAAGCAGATGGCTGGGGCAGATGTTTGAAGCCTGGGAAGGGGGTAATACCCACGGGGCTTCCCAGGCTACTAATATCAGCCCCCAGCTGAATACCTAGCCTTTACTAGCTATTAAAATGGGGGACCCCCAAAAAAATGACGTGGGGTCCCCCCTATTTAAATAGCTAGCAAAGGCTAGGCAGACAGCTGGGGGCTAATATTAATAGCCCAGGAAGGGTGCCATGAATATTGGCCCCCTCCCAGGCTAGAAACACCAGCCGTCAGCCGCCCCAGAAATGGTGCAATCATAGGATGCGCCAATTCTGGCACTTAGCCTCGCTCTTCCCACTGCCCTGTAGCGGTGGCAGTGGGGTAATAGGGCTGCGGTTGATGTCAGCTTATAATGCCAGCTGACATCAAGCCCAGGTTAGTAATGGAGAGGCGTCTATAAGACACCCCCATTACTAACCCCATAGTCAAAGTTAAAAAAAAACACAAACACCCAGAATAAAGTCCTTTAATTGAAATAAACACACCTGTACCGGGTATCTAGGGGTTCAGCAGGCCCTCTGTTGTGCTTTACGTCAGGTTGCCCAGTGTTGACATCATCTCCCTAGGCCTATTTAAGGCCCATGGACACACCTGTGTCTTAGGATTGAGACTCTAGTGTTCCTTGTTTGGTATCCACCATTATCTGTACTACACTGTGTTCCAAATTATTATGCAAATAATATTTTCTCAGATTTTCCCAAATTACTTATATGAATTGCAGTCATTGTAATTTTCCAGTCAAATAACTATTAGAGTACAATTGAAAGGTTTTTGTACAAACTGCCTATGATAACAGTATATTTTTAAAAAAATAAAAAACTCAAACTGCACTCAAAATGCATGTTCCAAATTATTATGCACAGCAGAGTTTTCAACCTTTTCATTTGAATAAAGAACAAAAAAATGGTCATTTTTGAAATTATAAGCATTAGCAGGTTATTACAAACTGAAATCAAACAGTTTTCAACTCAAAACTTTATTCTAGGTGATGTTACATTTGCACATAGGACCCCTTGTTCGAAAGGAGCTTCTGAACTCTCTCATCCATTAAATTTGTCTGGTTTAGGATGGTTTCTGCTTTAATTGTTTTGCATGAGGATGTGCTTAGATGTGAACTGCCTCCCGCGATCATAGACACTCCTTTTGATGATGCTCCAGAGGTTCTCAATGGGGTTGAGGTCACGGGAGCATGGGGGTCACACCATAAGTTTGTCCCCTTTTATGCCCATAGCAGCCAGAGATGCAGATGTGTTATGTGCAGCATGAGATGGGGCATTAATAATTTTGACATAATAATATGGAATTTAATACATTAATATAATTGTTGCAAAACGTTTTTCGACTTAATTTCCTCAAAACTGTAGCAAAAACCCAACAGTCTGGCAAAACTTCTACATTTTTGAGAATTAAAGCCAGAAAGCCGTAGTATTTGAGCACAGCTTAAATGTTACTATCACCCAGTAAGGAATTAAGAAATAAAAGTCTATATATAGCTTATAGGTATACTGTAGCTTAGTAAAATGTTTACAGATGTTTGGGAACAAAGAAATTATAGGGGAATTGGATAGTGTTGATGACAGCGTTGTTAGTAAAGGAGTATCAATGAAGAACCTGATTGCAGACAAGTGATTGATCCTGTTCTCTGATGTTAGACATGTGATTGATTTGGGCCCTATTGATTGTCTTTTTTAACTAAATGAATACATTTATTGAAGGATCGATAGTCGACTAAGGCTACATTAACACATCTGTTGTACACCTCTGTGTGCTGTCCATTGTTTCTCTCGGACAGCTCAAGGATCCATAGAGTTCTATGATCCATACACACATCTGTTTTAAATACTAATCCATGTCTCCACTCCATGAGACTCAGAACATGTCCTACTCATCCATTCGGGGATCAGACTAACCCATTAAACTCTATAAACTATAAGCATGAAGGAAAAACGGAAGACATACAGTTGGTACGGAAAGTATTCAGACCCCTTTAAATTTTTCACTCTTTGTTTCATTGCAGCCATTTGGTAAATTGTAAAAAGTTCATTTTTTTTCTCATTAAAGTACACTCTGTACCCCATCTTGACTGAAAAAAACAGAAATGTAGAAATTTTTGCAAATTTATTAAAAAATAAAACTGAAATATCACATGGTCATACAGTGGTGGCCAAAAGTATTGGCACCCCTGCAATTCTGTCAGATAGAACTCCGCTTCTTCCTGAAAATGATTGTAATCACAAATTCTTTGGTATTATTATCTTCATTTAATTTGTCTTCAATGAAAAACACAAAAAGAATTGTCCTAAAGCCAAATTGGATACAATTCCACACCAAACCTAAAAAAGGGGGTGGACAAAAATATTGGCACTGTTTGAAAAATCATGTGATGCTTCTCTAATTCGTGTAACTAACAGTGTTATGATCTGCTGCAAGCACTAAGGAAAGAAAGGAGATCTGTCCCTACAATAGAACTAAGCTAGATCCCTACGATGTAACGGGGAACCTGATCCTGCGATCAGACCCGCTAAAGTCCTCGGCTAGTCTGTACGAAGACCTATAGATGCAAGGGAGGGATCCCTACAAGAACTAGGGACTGGGATAACGTTGGGCACCTCCTAGCAGAAATTGTAGCAGTAAAAGACAAACACACAACATAGAACATAAAGGTCCGAAGACCAAGCTAAACAGACTGAGAAAGGTAACTAAGCACCAGGCTAACTAAAGAGTAGAAATTACAATGAAGTCCAGCAAGGCCAGGAGGGCAGAGCAGGATTAAATAGGCAAACAAGGTCACGTGACCAGCAAGATAGAAAAAATCTAACAGGAGAGTTCTAACAGTACCCCCTCTTTTATGAGGATCCTCCGGATCCCCTAGGCCCAGGCTTATCAGGAAACCTCTTGTGAAACGCTCTGACAAGTCTGGAAGCAGAAACATCATCCGCCCTCACCCATGAGTTATCCTCGGGTCCGAAACCTTTCCAAGCGACGAGATACTGCAAACTCCCTCTATACCGTCTAGAATTTAGGATGCGGGAAATTTTGTATTCCCCGTCCTCAACCACCGGAGGAACAGTGGCAGAGACGTCTCCATCCGACACACAAGCTCTTTTCAACAGAGAAACATGAAACACCGGATTAATCTTCCAGGAGGTAGGAACCTCCAACCTAACAGCAGATTGGTTAACTACCTGAAGCACCTTAAAGGGCCCTACAAACTTGGGACCCAATTTTTTAGAAGGAATCCTCAACCGCAGATTCTTAGAGGACAACCAAACCATGTCACCAATAGCAAACAAAACCTCTTGCCGTTTCCTATCAAAGTACCTCTTAGATTTTTTGTTAGCCTCCTGAAGATTACCACGCACATCCGTCCAAACTCTCTCCAAGTCACCGGAAAAACTCTCCTCCTCAGGCACAGCCGATACCAATTTGGAGAATGACCCAAAAGACGGATGTCTCCCAGAACAACAAAAAAAAGGCAAACAACCAGCAGAAGAGGATGTATGGTTGTTAAGAGCAAACTCAGCAAGTGGGAGAAACTCAGACCACCCCTCCTGATTGTCTGCCACAAAACAACGCAAGAACTGCTCAACATCCTGATCCTTCCTTTCTGTCTGGCCATTAGACTCAGGATGATATCCGGATGAAAATGACAAATGAACTCCCAACCTGTCACAAAAAGCTCGCCAAAAACAAGCCACGAACTGAGGTCCCCTATCAGAAACAATGTCAGTAGGAACGCCATGTAGTCTGACAATTTCCTTGACAAAGGCCTTAGCGAGTGTCTTAGCGCAGGGCAGTTTGATGAAAGGAACCAAGTGACACATCTTGCTAAAACGGTCCACGACCAGCCAGATGACTGTGAAACCCTCAGAGGGGGGAAGGTCAGTAATAAAGTCCATAGCCAGATGTGTCCAAGGTGCACTAGGAACCTCCAGAGGGCAAAGCAACCCCGCTGCAGGAGTATGTGAAGACTTAGATCTAGCACACACCGTACATTGACGCACCCACTTAATGACTTCCTTCTGCCATCCAGGCCACCAAAAACTGCGACCCACAAGTCTCTTGGTCTCAGAAATTCCTGGATGACCTGCCAACCGAGACTCATGACACTCAACAAACAAATCTCTCCTAAAGGTCCTAGGCACAAACAAACTCCCATGGGGAGTGTTAGATGGGGCATTCTCCTGTGCTTTAAGAATCTCATCTTCCAAAACGGAGTCCAATGCAGCAACCACAACACCTTCTTGTAAAATGCTCCCCTCCTCCTCTGCACCGACCATGGGAGAAAAGCTGCGAGGCAAAGCATCCGCTTTAACATTCTTGGTACCCGGGATGTAAGTAACGGAAAAATTAAACCGCGAGAAAAAAAGCGCCCACCTAGCCTGACGGGCATTCAAGCGCTTGGCAGCATCAAGATAGATCAGATTTTTATGATCAGTGAAAACCTGAATGGGAAATTCAGCACCTTCCAAGAAATGACGCCAGTGTTCAAATACGAGTTTAATAGCCAGCAATTCCCGATTACCAATATCGTAATTAAGTTCAGTCTCAGAAAACTTTTTGTGAAAAAAAAGCACAGTGATGTACTCCATCCTTGTTTTTCTGAGACAACACCGCACCGCCCCCCACCGAAGAAGCATCAAACTCAACCAAAAGCGGCTTAGTCACATCAGGCTGCATAAGGATGGGAGCAGAGCTGAACCTCTCCTTTAGAAACACAAAAGCTTCAATGGCCTCAGTAGTCCACTGAACCGCATTAGCACCTTTCCTGGTGAGATCGGTCAGTGGTTTGACAATAATAGAAAATTTTTTAATGAATTTTCTGTAATAATTGGCGAAACCCAAAAACAACTGTATCGATTTCAAACCAATAGGCCTAGGCTATTCCTGGAACCGCCTGAACCTTCACAGAGTCCATCTCAAAGCCTTCGCTGGAGATAATGTAGCCCAAAAAACTAATTCTCTGTACAGCAAACTCACATTTCTCCAGCTTAGCAAAAAGCGAATTGTCAATTAATAACTGTAATACCTCACGTACGCTCCGCCAATGAGACTCCAGATCAGGCGAATAAATCAAAATGTCATCCAAATACACAACCACATTTTTGCCGATCAAAGGTCTAAGGATGTCATTAATAAGATTCTGAAAAAATGCTGGAGCATTGGTAAGACCAAAAGGCATCACCAGATTCTCAAAATGACCCACAGGAGTGTTAAAAGCAGTCTTCCATTCATCACCCTCCTTCATGCGCAACAAATTGTATGCCCCCTGGAGATCAATTTTAGAGAACCACTTGGCCCCCACTAACTGGTTAAACAAATCAGGAATCAATGGCAGTGGGTAAGGATTGCGTACAGTAATTTTATTAATCTCACGAAAATCCAGACATGGACGTAAACCGCCGTCCTTTTTTTTAACAAAAAAAAATCCAACAGCCACAGGAGACTTGGAAGGCCTAATGTGACCGGCGGCCAAGCTTGTATGTATGTATTCCTCCAAAGCCTTTCTCTCAGGAGTAGTAAGATTAAATAAACGACTTTTAGGAAGAGTCGCTCCAGGGACAAATTCAATGGTACAATCATAGTCTCTATGGGGAGGCAATATTTGTGACTCCTCCTCAGAAAAAACTCTCCAAAAATCCTGAATAGGTACAGGTAATTCCCCTTTTTCCACCGCAGCAATACGTCCATTACAACACTTGTCATAACACTTAGGACTCCAGGACTTAATTTCATTGGTAGACCAATCCAGTACAGGATTGTGCAATTTTAACCAGGGTAACCCCAAAATTACTGCAGAAGGAAAATTATTTAATACCACCCAATCCAAATTTTCTTGGTGAACACCATTAATAGTGTGGGGAAATTCACAGACCTTGTGAGTAACACTCTTCAAGGGGGAGCCATTGATAGAAACCACAGCAATAGGGGATGACAAAGGTTTGGGTTTTAATTTAAGTTTTTCCAAGAATCCCCCATCAATCACATTCAGAGTAGAACCACAATCCACAAATATCCGAAATTCAATTAATTCTTCCTGAGCAGCAGTAGTAGCAGAAAGAAATACCCCCTTAGAATTTAAACAGGAAATATGGGCGTAACTGACCTTTTATTTTTCTTTGTTCATACGAAGTACACAGTTCTTAATAAAATGGTCAGATTTCCCGCAATAAAAGCACAAACCTTCAGAAGATCTGCGGTCTTTTTCCTGAGAGCGGGGTGCCATTGCCCCGATCTCCATTGGCTCTCCAATGTCAGTACAGACCCTCTCAAGACTCGGAGCTGACATGGCAGAGGATTTACTTTCATTAACCCTTGCACGCAGTCTCCTGTCCACCCGTATAGCTAATTGCATAGCCTCCTGCAAGTTTCCAGGTGTGGGATAAGCAATCAGCAAATCCTTAACCCTTTCACCTAGCCCCGCAAGAAACAAACTTTTCAAAGCTGAATCGTTCCACCCCACCTGGGCAGACCACCGACGGAAGTGAGAACAATATTTTTCCACATTACCCGATCCCTGCCTCAAATGTCTTAATTGAGTCTCAGCTGATGAAACACGATCAGGATCATCGTACAACAAACCCAAAGCAGAAAAAAAACTATCCACTGATCTAAAGCATGGATCACTAGGTTGGAGAGAAAAGGTCCATCCCCAAGGTTCTTTGCGCAAAAGTGACATTATGAACGCTATGCGCTGTGATTCATCACCAGAGGATCTGGGTCTCAAACGAAAATACAATAAACAAGCATTTTTAAAGGAAAAAAATTCCCTTTGATCACCAAAGAATAAATCAGGCAAACGTACCTTTGGCTCCACAAAATGTGCTCCAGAACAGCTACTCACGTGTTGTTGGAGCTCGGCCACCTCCAGAGAGAGTCCCTGCAGGCGTTGAGCCAAATCCTGAACCGACACCATGATGGAAACTGGAAGTCTTTCCTTAGAGATATTTTTTGGCTGGACTTACTGTTATGATCTGCTACAAGCACTAAGGAAAGAAAGGAGATCTGTCCCTACAATAGAACTAAGCTAGATCCCTACGATGTAATGGGGAACCTGATCCTGCGATCAGACCCGCTAAAGTCCTCGGCTAGTCTGTATGAAGACCTATAGATGCAAGGGAGGGATCCCTACAAGAACTAGGGACTGGGATAACGTTGGGCACCTCCTAGCAGAAATTGTAGCAGTAAAAGACAAACACACAACAAAGAACATAAAGGTCCGAAGACCAAGCTAAACAGACTGAGAAAGGTAACTAAGCACCAGGCTAACTAAAGAGTAGAAAATACAATGAAGTCCAGCAAGGCCAGGAGGGCGGAGCAGGATTAAATAGGCAAACAAGGTCACGTGACCAGCAAGATAGAAAAAACCTAACAGGAGAGTTCTAACAAACAGCACCTGTAACTTACCTGTGGCACCTAACAGGTGTTGGCAATAACTAAATCACACTTGCAGCCAGTTAACATGGATTAACGTTGACTCAACCTCTGTCCTGTGTCCTTGTGTGTACCACATTGAGCATGGAGAAAAGAAAGAAGACCAAAGAACTGTCTGAGGACTTGAGAAACCAAATTGTGAGGAAGCATGAGCAATCTCAAGGCTACAAGTCCATCTCCAAAGACCTGAATGTTCCTGTGTCTTCCGTGCGCTGTGTCATCAAGAAGTTTAAAGCCCATGGCACTGTGGCTAACCTCCCTAGATGTGGACGGAAAAGAAAAATTGACGAGAGATTTCAACGCAAGATTGTGCGGATGGTGGATAAAGAACCTCGACTAACATCCAAACAAGTTCAAGCTGCCCTGCAGTCAGAGGGTCCAACAGTGTCAACCCGTACTATCCGTCGGCGTCTGAATGAAAAGGGACTGTATAGTAGGATACCCAGGAAGACCCCACTTCTTACCCCGAGACATAAAAAAGCCAGGCTGGAGTTTGCCAAAATTTACCTGAGAAAGCCTAAAACGTTTTGGAAGAATGTTCTCTGGTCAGATGAGACAAAAGTAGAGCTTTTTGGCAAAAAGCATCAACATAAAGTGTACAGGAAAAAAAAGAGGCATTCAAAGAAAAGAACACGGTCCCTACAGTCAAACATGGCGGAGGTTCCCTGATGTTTTGGGGTTGCTCTGCTGCCTCTGGCACTGGACTGCTTGACCGTGTGCATGGCATTATGAAGTCTGAAGACTACCAACAAATTTTGCAGCATAATGTAGGGCCCAGTGTGAGAAAGCTGGGTCTCCCTCAGAGGTCATGGGTCTTCCAGCAGAGCATTGTAAGAAACTCATTGATGGTTACCGGAAGTGGTTGTTCGCAGTTATTTTGGCTAAAGGTTGTGCAACCAAGTATTAGGCTGAGGGTGCCAATACTTTTGTCTGGCCCATTTTTGGAGTTTTGTGTGAAATGATCAATGATTTGATTTTTGCTTCATTCTCTTTTGTGTTTTTTCCTTGCAAGCAAATTAAATGAAGATAATAATACCAAAGAATTTGTGATTGCAATCATTTTCAGGAAGAAACTGAGTATTATCTGACAGAATTGCAGGGGTGCCAATAATTTTGGCCACCACTGTAAGTATTTAGACCATTTGATCAGTATTGAGTAGAAGCACCCTTTTTGAGCTAGTACAGCCATGAGTCTTCTTGGGAATGATGCAACAAGTTTATCACACCTGGATTTGGGGATCCTCTGCCATTCTTCCTTGCAGATCCTCTCCAGTTCCATCAGGTTGGATGGTGAATGTTGGTGGACAGCCATTTTCAGGTCTCTCCAGAGATGCTCAATTGGGTTTAGGTCAGGGCTCTGGCTGGGCCAGTCAAGAATGGTCACAGAGTTGTTCTGAAGCCACTCCTTTATTATTTTAGCTGTGTGCTTAGGGTCATTGTCTTGTTGGAAGGTGAACCTTCGGCCAAGTCTGAGGTCCAGAGCACAATGGAAGAGGTTTTCATCCAGGATATCTCTGTACATGGCCGCATTCATTTTTCCTTCAATTGCAACCAGTTGACCTGTCCCTGCAGCTGAAAAACACCCCCATAGCATGATGCTGCCACCACCATGTTTCACTGTTGGGATTGTATTGGGCAGGTGATGAGCAATGCCTGGTTTTCTCCACACATACCGCTTAGAATTAGGACCAAAAAGTTCTATCTTCATCTCATCAGACTAGAGAATCTTATTTCTCATAGTCTGGGAGTCCTTCATGTGCGGGCTTTCATATGTCTTGCACTGAGGAGAGGCTTCCGTCGGGCCACTCTACCATAAAGGCCCAATTGGTGGAGGGCTGCAGTGATAGTTGACTTTGTGGAACTTTCTCCCATCTCCCTACTGCATCTCTGAAGCTCAGCCACAGTGATCTTGGGGTTCTTCTTTACCGCTCTCACCAAGGCTCTTCTCCCACAATTGCTCAGTGTGGCTGGACGGCCCGGTCTAGGAAGACATCTGGTGGCCCCAAACTTCTTCCATGTAAGGATTATGGAGGCCACTGTGCTCTTAGGAACCTTGAATACTGCAGAAATTCTTTTGTAACCTTGGCCAGATCTGTGCCTTGTAAAAAACTAAAAAACACATTGGCACTTCATACAGGATATAAAAGCTGCTGGTAGTAAGCAGGCTCTGTGTGTATCTGCCTGCACAATGTAATAATAATAATAAAACAACCACAAATACTACCCCGCTAAGTACATTCAGAGCTGGTGGCTCTGACTAGATGGGTGTAGATAAATAGAAAAAGAAAAAATGAAAGTGCTACCCAAATGGATATCCTACTTCTAACTGCCCCCTCAGTGAGGATACACACATTGATCCTAGCTGGTACAAACGCACTACAGAGCGGGTAGGAGGCACGTTTAGGGAGGAGGCTCCCGCTTTACCCCACCGGCTCATCAGTACAGACCCAGCTGGACATATGGTAACAGCGCGCATCAACTGCTGAACTATTGTGCTCGGTCTGTCTGGCTGAGGACTTCCATGCCACAACCAACAGCTGATGGCTGTGATTCTGCAAAGCCTGCCTAATCAACACACCTTTCTCCGGAAATAGCCCATAATTCTCAGAGTAAGTGCTGCCACTTTTCTCTCTCTGTTTCTTTCTCATAGAGCTATTGTTGATTGTAGCTAGGATCAATGTGTGTATCCTCACTGAGGGGGCAGTTTGAAGAAGGATATCCATTTGGGTAGCACTTTCATTTTCTCTTTTTCTATTTATCTACACCCATCTAGTCCGAGCCACCAGATCTGTGCCTTGCCACAATTCTGTCTCTGAGCTCCTTGGGCAGTTCCTTTGAGCTCATGATTCTCATTTGGTCTGACATGCACTATGAGCTGTGAGGTCTTATATTGACAGGTGTGTGCCTTTCCAAATCAAGTCCTATCAGTTTAATTAAACACAGCAGGACTCCAATGAAGCAGTAGAACCATCTCAAGGAGGATCACAAGGAAATGGACAGCATGTGACTTAAATATGAGTGTCTGAACAAAGGGTCTGAATACTTATGACCATGTGATATTTCAGTTTTTCTTTTTTAATAAATTTGCAAACATTTCTACATTTCTGTTTTTTCAGTCAAGATGGGGTGCAGAGTGTACATTAATGAGAAAAAAAATGAATTTACTTTTTAGAATTTACCAAATGGCTGAAATGAAACAAAGAGTGAAAAAATTAAAGGCGTCTGAATACTTTCCGTACCCACTGTACATTGTACTGTACTTCAGATTTCCATCCGCTTTTCATTGGTTTTGCATTGATCCAATGGATAAATAAAAGTTCGGTCAACCTGCTTCAGCTCTTAGGAATGGATGAGAAAAAAATGGATGCAACAGAGATGCAAAAGTCAATACGGATAACGCATAAAAGAAAAAACAGACTGTTTTACATGGATGTAGAAATAGACTCAGATGTGTGATCGTATCCTAAAGGTGCTCTCACATGTTTTAGCCACTTTGCATTTTTTTTGCCTTTATGAAGAAACACATCATCAATGTATTGGATAAATGCTGGAAAAAAAAAACAACATCACAATAAGAGGAAAAATCCTAAATGTTGTACATCAGTTCATCATGTACAACTTCAACTATGAATATGAGATGGCGCCATGACGAGATTCCGATTATCAGAAGTCTGCAAAGTAAGATCACATTTTTAATAGAAAAACAAAGAACCAAGATCTAGGCGCTTCCACTTGATATTTCCAAGGTTTCAAAATGGTACAGGATATTTTTTATTTTTGGAATTTGGAGTATGGCACTCCAACATTCAAGAAATTGTAAAAATACAATAATGTATTTTTACTGTTTCTTCACAATTTCTTTTACGTTGGAGTGCCATAATTCAAATTCCAAAAATATATTTTTTTTACAACCACATCCTGTATCATTTTGGAACCTTGGAAATATCGAGTGGAATTGTCTAGATCTTGGTTCTTTGTTTTTCTATTACCTAATGTTGGAAACGTTGGAAAGGACTCATCTACGATTACCACATTGGCAGCAAACCACCACCAAGGATCAGCATGGGATACTCGCTCTTCCACAATGTTACAAGGTGAGCAACATTCCCTTCTCACCTTTTCTGGTCACAACTATTTCTAATACTACGCTTAGATAGTACTCCAGCCATCATATTTTTAATAGGCAAGCTGTTTCCACTCTTAGGATATGTTCACACATTGCGTTTTTTTCAGTGTTTTTTTTTTTATGTTTTTTATGCAACTTTTCAGCTGCATTTTACAGTACCAGCAATGTCTATGAGATTTCAGAAATCTCATGCACATACCTTGGTTTTTGTTTGATTAGTATTTTGTGCTTTGCATGTTTTTTTTGCAGAATAGAGCATGTCACTTCTTTTTTTTCCAGTGTTTTTCACCCATTGAAAGTAATGGGTAGTGAAAAAACGCTGAAAAAATGCCTAGCGTGAACATAGCTATTAGGTTTTGCTGAATTTTTAGTGAAAAAAAGCAAGCAGTATGTGAAACACATTTATTTTTGTGATTTTACCATCTTGTCTTGGTCACCTGAGATGGCAGCTTGGATTAGAACAGTTTAATTAAATTAGTGATGTGTACACATTAAACATTGACTGAGCTAGGTGTGAGATTGAACAATACCTGTGGCCCAGGGAGGTGTGAAGTTGAACAATGCCCATAGCAGCTGAATGGCAGACCAGAGGGTGAAAATAAATAGTGTCTTACAAAATCAAAGCTCTGCCGGTGTCTTAGGTAAACTATTCCTGAACAATTCACCTCCCCCACTGTTATATTTGAAATTCTGGTTTATATGGTTTCATATATGTCTTGCATTGGTGACCTGTGTTCATGCTGCTGTGGTGGAAGCAAAGCTGAACTTTGGAATCCTGAAAAACGCACCAAAAAACGCACCAAAACCTGCGTTGTGACGCAGCTTCTTTGCTACCAAGAGATCAGGTTTTGCAGCAGAAAAAAACGCTGAAAAAACGCAATGTGTGAACATAGCCTTAGAAGCTGTCCACATGTCTAAGATTTGACATGGCTTAAATGCAGAATGAAGTTTGGAATCAGTCTGGAATTCGAGAACCATCTAAAGACAATGTGTGTAAATGTGATATCTGAAACTTCTTAACATGCAGTGTAAAAAATGTGCATACTTTTTGTGCCACTTAGGGAAAAAAAAGCCACCACCTCTGAGTGTACTTAGCGCGGTAGTATGTGCAGTGCATGTCTATACTGTACATGTGTATGTTCATTGTGTGTGCATTGTGTGTATATACATGTGTATGTGCAGTGCATGCCTATACAGTACATTTGTATGTGTAGTGTGTGTGCATTGTGTGTATATACATGTGTATGTGCAGTATGTGTCTATACAGTACATGTGTATGTGTAGTGTGTGAGCATTGTGTGTATATACATGTGTATGTGCAGTGTGTGTTTATACAGTACATGTGTATGTGCAGTGTGTGTGCATTGTGTGTATATACATGTGTATGTGCAGTGCATGTCTATACAGTACATGTGTACGTGCAGTGTGTGTGCATTGTGTGTATATACATGTGTATGTGCAGTGCATGTCTATACAGTACATGTGTATGTGCAGTGTGTGTATATACAGTACATATGTATGTGCAGTGTGTGTATATACAGTACATGTGTATGTGCAGTGTGTGTGCATTGTGTGTATATACATGTGTATGTACAGTGTGTGTATAAAGTACATATGTATGTGCAGTGTGTGTATATACAGTACATGTGTATGTGCAGTGTGTGTATAAACAGTACATGTGTATGTGCAGTACATGTCTATACAGTACATGTGTATGCGCAGTGTGTGTGCATTGTGTGTATATACATGTGTATGTGCAGTGCATGTCTGTACAGTACATGTGTATGTGCAGTGCATGTCTATATAGTACATGTGTATGTGCAGTGTGTGTGCATTGTGTGTATATACATGTGTATGTGCAGTGCATGTCTATAGAGTACATGTGTATGTGCAGTGTGTGTGCATTGTGTGTATACAGTACGTGTGTATGTGCAGTGTGTGTATATACAGTACATGTGTATGTGCAGTGTGTGTATATACAGTACATGTGTATGTACAGTGTCTGTATACAGTACATGTGTATGTGCAGTGTGTGTATATACAGTACATGTGTATGTGCAGTGTGTATATACAGTACATGTGTATGTCTATACAGTACATGTGTATGTGCAGTGTGTGTATATACAGTACATGTGTATGTGCAGTGTATGTCTATACAGTACATGTGTATGTGCAGTGTGTGTATATACAGTACATGTGTATGTGCAGTGTGTGTATATACAGTACATGTGTATGTGCAGTGTGTGTATATACAGTACATGTGTATGTGCAGTGTATGTCTATACAGTACATGTGTATGTGCAGTGTGTGTATATACAGTACATGTGTATGTGCAGTGTATGTTTATACAGTACATGTGTATGTGCAGTGTGTGTATATACAGCACATGTGTATGTGCAGTGTGTGTATATACAGTACACGTGTATGTGCAGTGTGTGTATATACAGTGCATGTGTATATGCAGTGTGTGTATATACAGTACATGTGTATGTGCAGTGTATGTCTATACAGTACATGTGTATGTGCAGTGTGTGTATATACAGTACATGTGTATGTGCAGTGTGTGTATATACAGTACATGTGTATGTGCAGTGCATGTCTATGCAGTACATGTGTATGTTCATTGTGTGTGCATTGTGTGTATATACATGTCTATGTGCAGTGTGTGTATATACATGTGTATGTGCAGTGTGTGTATATACATGTGTATGTGCAGTGTGTATATACATGTGTATGTGCAGTGTGTGTATATACATGTGTATGTGCAGTGTGTGTGCAGTGTGTGTATATATATGTGTATGTGCGGTGTGTGTATATACATGTGTATGTGCAGTGTGTGTATATACATGTGTATGTAAAGTGAGTGTATATACATGTGTTTGTGCAGTGTGTGTATATACATGTGTATGTGCAGTGTGTATATATACATGTGTATGTGCAGTGTGTGTATATACATGTGTATGTGCAGTGTGTGTATATACATGTGTATGAACAGTGTGTGTATATACATGTGTATGTGCAGTGTGTGTGCGGTGTGTGTATATACATTTGTATGTGCAGTGTGTGTATATACATGTGTATGTGCAGTGTGTGTATATACATGTGTATGTGCAGTGCGTGTATATACAGTACATGTGTATGTGCAGTGTGTGTGCATTGTGTGTATATACATGTGTATGTGCAGTGCATGTCTATACAATACATGTGTTTGTGCAGTGTGTGTATATACAGTACATGTGTATGTGCAGTGTGTGTATATACGTGTTTATGTGCAGTGTGTGCGCAGTGTGTGTATATACATGTGTATGTGCAGTGTGTGTATATACATGTGTATGTACAGTGTGTGTATACAGTACATGTGTATGTGCAGTGTGTGTATATACAGTACATGTGTATGTGCAGTGTGTGTATATACAGTACATGTGTATGTGCAGTGCATGTCTATACAGTACATGTGTATGTTCATTATGTGTGTATTATGTGTATATACATGTGTATGTGCAGTGTGTGTTTATACATGTGTATGTTCAGTGTGTGTATATACATGTGTATGTGCAGTGTGTGTATATACATGTGTATGTGCAGTGTGTGCAGTGTGTGTATATACATGTGTATGTGCAGTGTGTGTATATACATGTGTATGTGCAGTGTGTGTATATACCGTACATGTATGTGCAGTGTGTGCGCAGTGTGTGTATATACATGTGTATGTGCAGTGTGTGTATATACATGTGTATGTGCAGTGTGTGTATATACATGTGTATGTTCTGTGTGTGTATATACATGTGTATGTGCAGTGTGAGTATATACCGTACACGTATGTGCAGTGTGTGTATATATACATGTGTATGTGCAGTGTGTGCGCAGTGTGTGTATATACATGTGTATGTGCAGTGTGTGTATATACATGTGTATGTGCAGTGTGTGTATATATATGTGTGTGTATATACAGTACATGTGTATGCGCAGTGTGTGTATATACAGTACATGTGCAGTGCAGTGTATGTGTATATACAGTACATGTGTATGTGCAGTGTGTGTATATACATGTCTATGTGCACTGTGTGTATATACATGTGTATGTGCAGTGTGTGTATATACAGTACATGTGTATGTGCAGGGCATGTCTATACAGTACATGTGCATGTGCAGTGTGTGTATATACAGTACAGACAAAAGTTTGGACACACCTTCTCATTTAAAGATTTTTCTGTGTTTTCATGACTATGAAAATTGTACATTCACACTGAAGGCATCAAAACTATGAATTAACACATGTGGAATTATAAACTTAACAAAAAAGTGTGAAACAACTGAAAATATGTCTTATATTCTAGGTTCTTCAAAGTAGCCACCTTTTGCTTTGATGACTGCTTTGCACACTCTTGGCATTCTCTTGATGAGCTTCAAGAGGTAGTCACCGGAAATGGTCTTCTAACAATCTTGAAGTAGTTCCCAGAGATGCTTAGCACTTGTTGGCCCTTTTGCCTTCACTCTGCGGTCCAGCTCACCCCAAACCATCTCGATTGGGTTCAGGTCTGGTGACTGTGGAGGCCAGGTCATCTGGCATAGCACCCCATCACTCTCCTTATTGGCCAAATAGCCCTTACACAGCCTGGAGGTGTGTTTGGGGTCATTGTCCTGTTGGAAAATAAATCCAACTAAACACAAACCGGATGGAATAGCATGCCGCTGCAAGATGCTGTGGTAGCCATGCTGGTTCAGTATGCCTTCAATTTTGAATAAATCCCCAACAGTGTCACCAGCAAAGCACCCCCACACCATCACACCTCCTCCTCCATGCTTCACGGTGGGAACCAGGCATGTAGAGTCCATCCGTTCATCTTTTCTGCTTCGCACAAAGTCTCGGTGGTTGGAACCAAAGATCTCAAATTTGGACTCATCAGACCAAAGCACAGATTTCCACTGGTCTAATGTCCATTCCTTGTGTTCTTTAGCCCAAACAAGTCTCTTCTGCTTGTTGCCTGTCCTTAGCAGTGGTTTCCTAGCAGCTATTTTGCCATGAAGGCCTGCTGCACAAAGTCTCCTCTAAACAGTTGTGGAAGAGATGTGTCATGAAAACACAGAAAAATCTTTAAATGAGAAGGTGTGTCCAAACATTTGTCTGTACTGTATATACACACACTGCACATGCACATGTACTGTATAGACATGCCCTGCACATACACATGTACTGTATATACACACACTGCACATACACATGTATATACACACAGTGCACATAGACATGTATATACACACACGGCACATACACATGTACTGTATATACACACACACTGCACTGCACATGTACTGTATATACACACACTGCGCATACACATATATATACACACACTGCACATACACATGTATATACACACACTGCACATACACATGTATATACACACACTGCGCACACACTGCACATACACATGTATATATACACACACTGCGCACGGATGGACTCTACATGCCTGGTTCCCACCGTGAAGCATGGAGGAGGAGGTGTGATGGTGTGGGGGTGCTTTGCTGGTGACACTGTTGGGGATTTATTCAAAATTGAAGGCATACTGAACCAGCATGGCTACCACAGCATCTTGCAGCGGCATGCTATTCCATCCGGTTTGTGTTTAGTTGGATTTATTTTCCAACAGGACAATGACCCCAAACACACCTCCAGGCTGTGTAAGGGCTATTTGGCCAATAAGGAGAGTGATGGGGTGCTATGCCAGATGACCTGGCCTCCACAGTCACCAGACCTGAACCCAATCGAGATGGTTTGGGGTGAGCTGGACCGCAGAGTGAAGGCAAAAGGGCCAACAAGTGCTAAGCATCTTTGGGAACTACTTCAAGATTGTTAGAAGACCATTTCCGGTGACTACCTCTTGAAGCTCATCAAGAGAATGCCAAGAGTGTGCAAAGCAGTCATCAAAGCAAAAGGTGGCTACTTTGAAGAACCTAGAATATAAGACATATTTTCAGTTGTTTCACACTTTTTTGCTAAGTATATAATTCCACATGTGTTAATTCATAGTTTTGATGCCTTCAGTGTGAATGTACAATTTTCAAAGTCATGAAAATACTGAAAAATCTTTAAATGAGAAGGTGTGTCCAAACTTTTGGTCTGTACTGTACATGTGTATGTGCAGTGTGTGTATATATATGTGTATGTGCATTGTGTGTATATACATGTGTATATGCAGTGTGTGTACATGCAGTACATGTGTATTTGCAGTGTGTGTGTATGCAGTACATGTGTATTGCAGTGTGTGTATATACAGTACATGTGTATGTGCAGTGTGTGTATATGCAGTACATGTGTATTTGCAGTGTGTGTATATACAGTACATGTGTATGTGCAGTGTATGTCTATACAGTACATGTGAATGTGCAGTGTGTGCATATACAGTACATGTGTATGTGCAGTGTGTGTGCATTGTGTGTATATACATGTGTATGTGCAGTGTGTGTATATACAGTACATGTGTATGTGCAGTGCATGTCTATACAGTACATGTGTGCAGTGTGTGTATATACATGTGTATGTGCAGTGTGTGTATATATATGTGTATGTGCAGTGTGTGCATATATATGTGTATGTGCATTGTGTGTATATACAGTACATGTGTATGTGCATTGTGTGTATATACAGTACATGTGTATGTGCAGTGTGTGTATATACAGTACATGTGTATGTGCAGTGTGTGTATATACAGTACATGTGTATGTGCAGTGTGTGTGCAGTGTGTGTATATACATGTGTATGTGCATTGTGTGTATATACATGTGTATGTGCAGTGTGTGTATATGCAGTACATGTGTATGTGCAGTGTGTGTATATGCAGTACATGTGTATTTGCAGTGTGTGTATATACAGTACATGTGTATGTGCAGTGTATGTCTATACAGTACATGTGCATGTGCAGTGTGTGTATATACAGTACATGTGTATGAGCAGTGTATGTGCATTGTGTGTATATACATGTTTATGTGCAGTGTGTGTATATACAGTACATATGTATGTGCAGTGTGTGTATATACATGTGTATGTGCATTGTGTGTATATACATGTTTATGTGCAGTGTGTGTATATACAGTACATGTGTATGTGCAGTGTGTGTATATACAGTACATGTGTATGTGCAGTGTGTGTATATATACATGTGTATGTGCAGTGTGTGTGTATATACAGTACATGTGTATGTGCAGTGTGTGTGCAGTGTGTGTATATACATGTGTATGTGCGGTGTGTGTATATACATTTGTATGTGCAGTGTGTGTATATATATGTGTATGTGCAGTGTGTGTATATATATGTGTATGTGCAGTGTGTGTATATGTATGTGCATGTGCAGTGTGTGTATATACATGTGTATGTGCAGTGTATGTATATATATGTGTATGTGCAGTGTGTGTATATATATATGTGTATGTGCTGTGTGTGTATATGTATGTGTATGTGCATTGTGTGTATATATATGTGTATGTGCAGTGTATGTATATATATGTGTATGTGCAGTGTGTGTATATATATATGTGTATGTGCTGTGTGTGTATATGTATGTGTATGTGCATTGTGTGTATATACAGTACATGTGTATGTGCAGTGTGTGTGTATATACATGTCTATGTGCACTGTGTGTGTATATACAGTACATGTGTATGTGCAGTGTGTGTATATGTATGTGTATGTGCAGTGTGTGTATATGTATGTGTATGTGCAGTGTGTGTATATACATGTGTATGTGCAGTGTGTGTATATATATGTGTATGTGCAGTGTGTGTATATATATATGTGTATGTGCTGTGTGTGCATATGCATGTGTATGTGCATTGTGTGTATATACATGTGTATGTGCAGTGTGTGTATATACAGTACATGTGTATGTGCTGTGCGTGTGTATATACATGTCTATGTGCACTGTGTGTATATACATGTGTATGTGCAGTGTGTGTATATATATGTGTATGTGCAGTGTGTGTATATATATGTGCATGTGCAGTGTGTGTATATATATGTGTATGTGCAGTGTGTGTATATATATGTGTATGTGCAGTGTGTGTATATGTATGTGTATGTGCAGTGTGTGTATATACATGTGTATGTGCAGTGTATGTATATATATGTGTATGTGCAGTGTTTGTATATACATGTGTATTTGCAGTGTGTGTATATACAGTACATGAGTATGTGCTGTGCATGTGTATATACATGTCTATGTGCACTGTGTGTATATACATGTGTATGTGCAGTGTGTGTATATACAGTACATGTGTATGTGCAGTGTGTGTATATAATGTGTATGTACAGTGTGTGTATATACAGTACATGTGTATGTGCAGTGTGTGTATATACAGTACATGTGTATGTGCAGTGTGTGTATATACATGTGTATGTGCAGTGTATGTATATATATGTGTATGTGCAGTGTTTGTATATACATGTGTATTTGCAGTGTGTGTATATACAGTACATGAGTATGTGCTGTGCGTGTGTATATACATGTCTATGTGCATTGTGTGTATATACATGTGTATGTGCAGTGTGTGTATATACAGTACATGTGTATGTGCAGTGTGTGTATATAATGTGTATGTGCAGTGTGTGTATATACAGTACATGTGTATGTGCAGTGTGTGTATATACAGTACATGTGTATGAGCAGTGTGTGTGTGATGACAAGATTGTGTTCAAATAAGTGTTGCTTTTTTGTTCAAGAATAAATGTGGATTGTTGTTTAATGAAAAAAATAAGACATCCCTTGAAAATAAACCCCAACCCATCTTTTGGAGCATAAAATAAGATAAGACCCTCTCTTATTTTCGTGGAAACACAGTATATACAGCAGAGGAGTGGTAGTACTCATAGACTTTTGTTACGGTTGTCTGCTTGAGCCCTACTGTTTTTTCCTTTTTTTAAGGTAAGACAATAAAAATGTTGCTCCCATTAATTTAAAGATTTGTCGAAATATTTTTTTCATAAAGTGTAAAAAAATAATTTAAACATTCAGGTAAAATATATTAGTACTCTAGGGCAGTAAAAATTATAAATTATGTGCGTATATGGATATATACATAAATATACATATTTTTATAGTTGCGTGTCCTGGGCACCGCTCAGCAGTTCTGTAGATATATCCCGTGCTAACCAGGTATGATATTCTCCACCACCATTAGGTTACACAACATAAGACAAACGTTCCTGTCCACCTCTCGTTTGCGGTGTTTATACCTCCTGTTAGTAAAGATTTATTGACGACCTTTTCATATTAAGCATACGTTCTTCTATGATATTCGCTCAATTTACGTAATTTATCAGCAACATAAATAATTGGTTGAATATTGTTCGGTCACCAGGCACGGCCACGAAGCATCCACCATAACTCTTTTATGAAAGAATATATCATATTATCAAATTGTGGTAGAGCGGTTGTAAATATCACGGAATGTTCCTCGTAAAGTATACGGTCACTGGGAAATATTATTTATAGGCTTTTAATATGGAGGTGATTGCAATACAACGTTTACTTTGACCCTTTTTCGAGACTCAGGCTTTGTGTGTCCAAAATGTATAGAGCCGGCACAGCCATATTTCGAAGGCGCAATGAGAATACTTATAAAACTGTTAGAAGTATTCATTGTGGCTTCCAGGAATGTAACCCTGACCCTTATTGCTAATCCTAATCATAAACCTTAAACTCCTCTAGACCTTGGAGATCTTATTTAGGGTAGGACAATAATTTCATTCTAGTAGGAAAGTCTGATAAAAAAGTGGGGTCTTACAATACAGACCATGGATCAGCAATAAAGAGTCTCCCTCCCTGGAGGACCCAGCATCTTAATGCATTACTGGAAAATTCCCTACATTTTAATGGGGGTGATGTAATACTTTAATTCACCTGCGGTAGTGCTGTAGGGAAATAGAACAGGCAACTGATTAATAGGGGACCAATCAGTAGACAATGTATTATCAGCTTATTATCAGTGGAGCCTTCCAACAAAAAGGTATTTTCCAACGTAGGCAATCTAGTTAAAGGGAATGTGTGATCGGAAAATCATCTATTGTTTAAATGAAATTTTTATGTTAAATGTATTTTTTTTTAAATGTTGCAATGTTTTTTTTCCCAAATCACAATCTATATTAAAATTCGAAATCTTAAATTTTCACACTGGCCACTGGGAATATTTTTAGACTCCGACTTTCTTGTTTCAGCAAATTCACATTAGCAGCAATGAACACAGTCATGCCCTATTATTTATATTGAGGCATCTAATAAGCGTGTGCACAGGCCATTGTGTTGATCAGCTGTGATATCACCTATTGTGATTGGTGGATCCTGTGTTATCAGCTGTATAGAGGTGTTACCTGTCATTGTAATCCTGCCTCTGCTGATAAGGAGCCTGCTGAAAACTCTTCCTGAAAAGACAGGAAGTATGAGTCTAAAATAAGACCCAGTGGCCAGTGTGAAAATTGCAAGATTGCTCATTTTGTATTTTAATACAGATTATGAGATTAAGAAAAAAAAATTGTCAAAACCTTTTTAAAAAACAATTGTAATACAAAAACCTGATTGAAACAATAGATCGGTTTCTGATGATAGCTTCCCTATTAAGCCATGAATAAGCAGGGATTTCAACAAATAAAATGCAAGTTGTCCTGAACATTTTCTCCTGTTTCTGCTGATGAGGAAACTGCTGTAAACTCTTTGTGAGATGGGATAGTCAAGGAGTCTGAGGTCAAAAACCAGGAGGGTACATCATAAACAGAAGGAAAGGCACAGGCGTAGTCAGGTAATGGTCCGAGGTCAGAATACCAGGAGGATAGCGGATCAGAGCAGAAGGGATAAACAGATGGATGGTCAGAACGAGATGCAAGGTTAGGCAACGAAATATCAATTCACAGAACACGAGGCACAGAGAGAAAGACCTCACACAAGCTGAATGTATGTCTGGTAGAGGTCTGGGAGTAACAGCCCAGTTAAGTAGCCAGGTAATCACCTGAGACAATGAACACCTGGAGATAGTCAGCACCTCCCAGTCTCAGATTTGTTATGGTAAATATTTTATACTTTGCTTTGATTATTATTTTAGACAATTAAATCTACCTATATATCTTTGATAATTTTGTAGTTTAATATTAGCTTTATAAGTGTTATTCATAAAAGCAATAACACAGGGCGTTGTATCTTATATAGAAGTATCTTTGTGATAAAGCTTTTCCTTCTTTCTAGCTTTCAAGGACTTCTGGAGAATCCATAATTTACAACTCTGTTATTTCCAATTAAAATACTTTCTGTGTTAGGTAATGTACATAGCCATACCCTGCGGGTGTAATAAAATACTTGTTGCTTGGGAGCTGAGGGCAGAAAAGAATTGTACACTCAGACACTGGCTATGTGCTGTTTTCTTTTCTCCGATGCATCGTATTCATTTTAATTATTTAATTTGAACAAATAATGGCAGATTTGGAGATAATTTGTATCTCAGCCCAAATTAGCTCTTCTTGGAAAGGGTTACCATGACAGATTGGACGGCCCAGCTGTCAATCAACACACTGACAGCTCAGCATGCCCCTGCACCAGACTGGACGACTGAGCTATCAATCAAAGTACTGACAGCTTCAGCACGCTACTGCACCAGATTGGACGGCTGAGCTGTCAGTAACTGCATCCCAGACACACTGAGAGGTGGAACCGTGACAATAACTCTAGACAAAGAGTGAAAATTCATCTAATTCTCTACTATTTCTAGCAAACTGCAGCTGAAGCCTGACTTGATTATGGTAACAGAGTGGCACTGTCATGGGTGCTGAACAGTTTTTATGTGAAATACTACAATTGCCAACCTTCAAATTTTTTACACGTTGAGTCTTAGGTGGCTTATGACAATGTTACCTCATTGTCACAGCGCCATAGCCAGCATAGGCTTCAGTGCCATAGACTACTAAAGTATCAGGGCATCATCTCTGAAACAGTATCATTCAGATACATTATATTTTGGAGCCATGAAAATTCATCCAAAGCGGAATTTCCATTTTTTGACTGGAATTAATCTTCAGCGTTGTCTATGACTGTTGATAAGCCCCCTATGCACAGAGGAAAACAAAATGTAACCGTCTAACATGGTTCAGATTCTAGTTCTGGTGCATGTACAGTCCCATAAAGTTAAGAATTTGATTTAAGGATTGGTCGGAGATTATTGCTATAGAAGATTTTCTTATCATTCGCTCTACTTCAAATCTTGTGTTATCCTCTGAAGAAAGGACTTGGACTATCAAAGTCATAGAGCGACCCACTGATGGTCTAGAAGACAACTCCAATGAAGCTGAGTTTAAAGGGTTATTGGTTACCAACTTGGAAAGTTACATGTAGTTCAGTTTTGAGAAATGGTTCGGTCTGAACCTGAAGCGCGTTAATAAAAGCTACTTGAAGTATTACCACACGTGGAACGACTCCCTTTTCACAGTAGCGTGGTCTTCAAGAACGTCTATCTCCTACTTCTCCTCAACTTAGTAAATTGTCACCTCTCCATTGGATAGGTGATAACTTACTGATTGCTGGGCCTCCCAGCAATTCTGAGAATTGAGCTCTAAAGGGCCACATTACAATGGAGCAATGGCAGAACATGTAATCGATGGAGCTGGAGCTATGGCACATAGTTGGCTATTGCTCCATTCAAATGGACCAAGTTATCAGCTATCTTCAGAGCCCTGTTCTTGGGATTTGTCATGGTGTCAATAGTGGAATCCCCAGTAATTAGTAAGTTATCACTTATGTTATAGATAGGTGATAATTTGCTATGTTGAGACAACCCTTTTAAAGCTCAATCACTGGGGAATAGGGTCTACTTCCAATGGGGAAAATCACAAATATGGCTAGGTTCACACTAGCAATTAGAGGTCCTTTTTTTTCATTTCTGTCGTAGGTACAGCACACCTGCAAGTCATGGATCAACAAACAGCACCAGTAGGAACTCATTGACTATAATGGGGTTGGTCTGGTTTCTATTGGGGTGACTCATTTTAATGGAAAAATGTCGAAACTTACGACAGTGTGAACCCAACCTAAACTATCAGATCTTATCCATGATGTGTCCTGTGTACAATGAGACAATAAAGATTATGATGCACATATTCTATACAGATGGAGGGTTGATGACTACCTCTGGTGGTATCAAGGAAGCCCCCTCAATTCTGTCCCAGCCAATGAACTTTTTGAAAACCTACTGTTTAAATTATCCCTATCATTTAAGGACCCAACACATCATTTACGTCTCAGATTCTTTTGGAAAGCCCGTTTGCTTTAGTCCCATGGTACAGAATTGCTGAAGCTGTCACTTTTTAAAAATAAATTGCAATAATAACGCTAAATTAATTGTCTGATTTACTGTCTTCACAGGATAAAATTTAAATTGACACCAAAGGGACAAACACTCTCCAAAATGAGAAGAACAGATTTGAAGAGCCAGATTGCTAAACGCGGCGATCAGCATTTTACTCACCCGAAGAGAACAAATGGCCTAATGATTTTATCCCCCCACATACCTAGACTTGTGCATCTCCCTGATTGACCCACCGCTGCTACATCCACTTAATATGTAAAATGCCATTACCTATCCCGGGCAGCTAGCGACTTTCATGCATACGGAGTCATGTTTTCAAACTAGATCAATCTTAAATCTTCATCCATTTCACTCCTGAATCCTCAATGATTCATTTTGATTTGATATTTGCTGCTCGTAGGACTGTGACAATTTTTGGAGCCTCTTCAGAGTGAAATTGTCTGATGCTATCCTCGTGTTGTGCTTATGGCAATGCTAATGCTCCGCAGCTGAGCTGTGTCCTTTTGGCATCATCAATGGATGCACTAGAAAGAATGTTAGCTTTTTATATAACAATAAGAGGAATGTTCATTATGATGCCAACTCTGACCTTGGAGGTGGGTTAGGTGTAAAAAAAATATAAAATAATGAAGCCGTGACATCATTTCCAGTGATAAAGGTCTTTATTCTGTTTGTGAGTCAGAAACCGAATAGAAAAAGTGACGAACTGTCTAGGAAATATGTAGCAAAAATTAACCAAGCAGGTATTTAGACAATTTCTTAAGAAAAAATGCAAGTTGGATCTACTATTGGTGCTTTTTCGAATAAATTATATCCGAAATCCAAACTCAGAGAAAGCAACTGTGTCAACATGTGTGGATGGAAAAGGTTTTGTGTAGCCAGAATTGGACTGACCACCTGGAAGACTCTTTGTTGTACCCAAACTTTGACATCTGGAAGACTCTATATTAGACCGAAATTTGGACAACTGGAAGACTCTTTGTTGCACTCAAACTTTGACTACTGGAAGACTCTTTTCTGTGCCCAAACTTTGACAACTGGAAGACTCTATTTTATATCGAAACTTGAACAACTGGAAGACTCTTTGTTGTACAGAAACTTTGACAACTGGAAGACTCTCTTCTGTGCCCAAACTTTGACAATTGGAAGGCTATGTTGTACCGAAACTTTGACAACTGGAGGACTATGTTGTACCAAACACTGACAACTGGAAGACTATGTTGTACCGAACCGTTGACAACTGGAAGACTATGTTGTATCGAAACTTTGACAACTGGAAGACTCTATGTTACACCCAAACTTTGACAGCTGGAAGACTATATGCTGTACCCAAACATTGACAACTGGAAGACTATGCTCTACCGAACATTGACAACTGGAAGACTATGTTGTACCCAAACTTTGACAACTGGAAGACTCTTTGTTGTACCAAAACTTTGATTCCAGAAGACAACCCAATTTGGAGATTAACCAACCCAGATTGGAGATTTGAAGCCAAAAACTTGTTACGCGGGGCCTTTTCTTTGGGGTGATTGGCAAAGATTGGCCACATTTTACCTATTTGATGAAATATCATGTATGTAGAATAATGGCAAGAAATTTGCACTGAAACTAAATTTAGATGTGAACATGTTCTATATACAGTAGTTAAAGGCTGGGCCCTCTTAACCATTTCTTGGGCCCATTGAGCCCCAGTCCAATGCTGGATGTTGCTGGGCCCTATCTAGGTTTACACCCTATGTAGGGAAGAGGGATGGCATCAACTCTTCAATAACATATCAATGAGAATTAAGGAAAATAGTATGAGTTTATGTCCATGAAATCTGGAATCTGCAGCGAAATCGGCACCTAAAATCCATTTTCCCCCATGTCCCATAAAAAAATTACAGCACCTACATTATTCACATGGATCCTACACTCAGCCCATCAGATTGCTGCTTAAAGTACTCAGCTCTGTTAAAGGGATTCTGTCACCAGGTTTCAGCCACCTAATCTGAGAGCAGTATAATATAGAGAAAGAGTCCCCGATTCCAGCGATGTGTCACTTACTAGGCTGCCTGCTGTAGTTTTGATAAAATAAGTGTTTTTTTCAGCAGGGGATTTTTACTAAAGGAGTAGTAAACATGCTGCCATGTAATCCTCCATATTCATTAGCTCTGTATAAACCCACCCCTTTCACTAATTGGCAACTTTCTGCCTATGCACAGTGTGCACAGAAAGCTGCCAATCAGTGATGGAGGTGGGGTTATACAGAGACCAGCATGCAGAAAATTGGTAAAACTGCAGCAGATAAAACTTTGGTTATATCAAAACTGCAGGAAGCAGCCCAGTAAGTGATACATTGCTGAAATCAGGGTTTCTGCCCCTACATCATGATGCTCTCAGACAGTATAGCCAAAACCTGATCACAGATTCCCTTTATGTCTGAACTAGAGATGAGTTAATCAATCTGTAACATATTGATTTTGTTACAAATTTGCCCCAAAAATTTATCGTAATTTAAGTTTTTTGCACTTTGGTTCACATGGATTTCAGCAAAATAGAAAATGGCTGCTATTTTGTTGGATCTTGGGGGCCGGGAAGGGCTAAATCTTATACTCACCTCTGCTCGGCCATCCCCATACCTCTCCACCCAGTTCTCCGAAAGGCTCCTCTTTCTTTTATATCCTATTTTCCTTTTTGTGGGACTCCTAATCAAAATTTTTCACTAGGCCCCCATGGTGTCTCATGTGGCACCATGCATGGTTTTGAAGAAAAATTGACCCGTGTGTCAATCTTCACAAGACTGACGCTCATCATCAATGTCACTGAAGTCTGTAGTGACCCACAAGACGGTGTGAGGCGGAGTGAAAAATGGCAGTGTCAGTAGCCTGGAAAAAAGATAGAAGATAGAAGACAGAGGAGTCGTTCGGATGACTGGTGGTGATCAAAGAGTTACGGTAAGGGCCGAGGAGAGGTGAGTAAAAGATTTTTTTTAGCAACTTCTAGGAAGATTCAATTTGCTCAGAATGTGACTACTTGAGAGCATCGGGTGTCCTAGTTGCTGACATTTCTTATTAACATGTTATGAAACAGTATTCGTGGGTGAGATTTTTTTTTTTAAAAGCTTGCCCTAATTTTGGGGACTGGAAACATTTGCACCAATCTTTTTCCTAGTTCTGAAAACCAATTTACTTACTATTAATGAATAGTAAGTGGATCTCGAACAATAAAGTGCGGCGGATCTACAAAGAGCCTATCTCTCTGTGGAGGATCCAGCCACCCATTGATTACACAGGCAGCCCAATGTTTTCAATGTAATGCTTCATTTTTCCTTCGGGGGCACTGCAGGCAAACTGCACACTTACTGCCAATTCACCATCACATCGGATCGATAGGATCTTCAATGTTATCACATAGAGCAAAAATTCAATCAAAAAGTGATTGTGCAAAGGGAAGACCCCTTAAGCAATATTTTTTATCTTCAGTAAATGGTGGTGGTCGGGGAAAGTGTCACGTCATACTGCATGACTATAAAATTACTTTTCATAAAATGAAAACCTATTAATATTATTAACGTCTACAAAACACTGATTTTATTTCAGAGTATTATGACCATGACATGAAAACAGCCAGCAGAACACATTGAAAACTCTCAACTTGGCTTCTGAGTCTCTAAGGCCTATTATAAAAAACAAATAGGACGGCGATGGCGGCTTCTTTACACTTTAATTTTTAACAACAGAACAGAAGATGGGAAGTCAGAGCGCTCCTCTTGGTGATTTCGTTGGCTATGTGGAGCAGTAACAGGCCAGCAGAGACTATAAAAGCTATATCAAGTATAATTTCATTAGGTTTGAGGTTTCTCATGTTAGATCATAAAAACTCTTAACCTGCGGAGAATCACTTCTTCCCGGAACACAACTTCTATTGATTTTAACCCATTTTTTTATTGAGGATATACTGTCACTAAAACTATGGGCCTTCATTTATCATTTGCATTTTTTATGTCACTTTTCTTCTTTTTTTTTGGTCTTTTTGGTATTCATTGACTTTTTGTGCTAAGTTCTTTTTTATTTTTATTTTCCTTTATCACGGCTTTAGTACAATCCAAAAACTTGTTTCCGAGCCAAAAACTTTAAGTTCTTAAATACATGCTTTTCCCCCTTACAATCATCTATTAGGCCATTGCTTTGCACATACCAGTAGTTTTTGCCAATTTTTTATTATTTTTTTTGCCCAATTTTTTGCTTCTTTGTTTCTTCTCTCCTCCTTTCAATTTCCGTCTACTTGAGCTCAATTGTGCACATCCCTCTCTTCATTCTTATCTCCCTCATATTTCACGTTCTCGCATTTCTCTTTCCTCTTTTTCCTACCCTTTCTTCCCTTCAATCTCTAGCCATCTCCAACCACTAGTTCTTTACTTCTCTCCTAACTTTTACCACTTCTTTCCTGGTTCTAACCCACGTTTTCCGCACATTTTTTCCACGCCTTATTTTTATTTGATAATTTTTTTACCCATATATTTCTCTCTACACCTCCCTACTTTTCACACTCTTTGTTTTTCCTTTCCTTTCTTTTTACCTTTCAGTCGGTCATCTCCTCGTTTATTCCCACCCCGTTTCCTCCCCATTTTTACATCTTTTTCAACCCTTTAGTGGGCAGATCCTAGTGAGCTTGGCACCCATTTTAGACTTTAAATATCACAGTTCTTCACTATGTTATGTATCTTGACTTTTTCACTCAAAAAAGATGTCGGTTCAGCATCAAAACGCGTTGTGCTAATAAAACTTTCAATTCTATATATCAAGAGAATTTCATTCCAGCAGCGCAGCCTATTTAAAACGTGTTTCGTTCACCTTGATCAAGCTCTGAAAATGGCGCACATGGTTTATGAATTTTGCACAAAATAAAAAATGCTCTTTTTTTCTGTTTAACCTTTTTTTTTGCAACTTCTTGCCCCCCCCCAAATCACATTCTGTTAAAATGAGGCAAAATGTGCGCAACATTTGTACATAAAATCACTTTTAAAGGGACTAAAGTACATTTGCACAAATTTTTGAGACTTTGAGACGGTTGATGAGTCAGAAAAAACATCTGTAGACCCTAAAACCTTCCCACAATTTAAAACATAAAAAAACAAAAAAAACAAGCGAATACATATAACATAGACTTTAAAAAAGGGGTACATAAAAATAAAAAAAACATGAAAGTGAAAAGCAGGTGAAAAATAACAAAAACAAGACAATAAAGTGCACAAAGTGCACAAAAGCAATGATGAATCAGTCCCTGTATGTATTTTACTGAAATCTTCCTATGGTTTACCTTTAACAGTTTTAAGGAGGATCCGTCACCACTCCTGACATGTCTGTTTTATGAAATACTTGTATTCCTCATTGAATATTGATTCTTCTAGATCATCTCTTCTTAGATCTCTGTGTTGTGCCGTTCCTCTGTTATTCCTCTCATAAAGTTGTGAAAAAGTGTCAACAGGGTGTTACCAGACTACTTGTCAAAGGGGTGTATCTCTGCATAGTCAGCAGTGATTTGACTGGGTTAGACTGTTGTGTGAACACCCTCATATAGTAACACCCAGTTGTCAATTTAACTGAGAAACACAACTTTCTATAGAAAGTTCGACCCAGAAACAAATAAAATCACAAGTAGAGATGAGAGAATTGATTCAATTTGTTTTCGCAATTCTATAAAATTCTAATTTTAATGAATCAGAATTTTTTTTTTTGCTGGATGTGTATGAGTCTAGCATTTTATAGCATTATGGCGCCACTTGTCCTTAAGTATAGGGTGTTGTGGCTTTAGGACACCATAGTTAAAGTAAAGTCGTTGGAATCTATCAATTTCGGTGGGACCTTCTAATGTGCATGGGGTCCTTTGGACTCTCCCTTGATGGAGAGAAAATTAAGGTATTTCTGAACACAAGATCCTTTTGATCTTCCTGGAGATAATCTGCCACCAGAAGGTTTGGCAGCTGCTTATTTCCTGTAGACATAGCTGTTGATGGATCTTCCTGATACCTGTGGCCAGATTCACCTTTGCAATTAAAAATTTGCATATATTCTTGATAAATTATCTACTTCCTATTTGAGTATCCAGCTCCTATGCAAAGCTATGTATCTTCATGACTTGTGTGTAGCTCGATCCTCCCGTCACGTTACATCCTTCCATCGGCCTCCTCTTCTCCTGTTTGCAGTTAGAGGTAGCAGAGGGAATGGAGAAATACATGGCTGCAGGATCAAACTACAAAAGGGGTTGTTCATAGCCTTGAGATATATTCTGTAGGTCTGCATGGAAGCTGTATATGACGCACCCCTGGGCCTTCGTCGCGCGGCATCGCGCGCACGGGAGCTTACCCGGAGCCGGATCTGTTGAGGGTTGTAGTCTCGTGGCGGTGACCCGGTCCGTGCCCAGGGAGTCAAACTGAGCGGCGATGTATTAGCGGTAGATGTTGGACGACTACGCCACCCGTTGAATGCAGCGAAGGAGCTGCCGCTGCAGGGCAGACCGCTGAGGCCGGTGGTAGGATTGTGCAGCGTGATAGTATCACCCCCAACGGGAGGGGTATGGCCTCAGGGCAGCCGACGTGGATGATGGGGGTAGCAGGAATCACTCAGAGATGATGCGGTGTAATTCAGGGTCTTTACTGGTGATAAAGATAGACCCTCCCGGAGTACTGGCTAGCGATCGGGGCCTGGTCAGTCCTTGAGCAGATGGGATCTCCCCTGGCCAGGCGGAGTTGTAGGCCTCCCAAACTGACTGTACTCTTCTGGCTACCTTGCTAGAGGCGGGTATAAGTAGCCCACGTCCCTGAGTGTACCGTGTGGTGCTCACCCGTATGGCCGGTGACTCGGGGCCTTCTAGTGGCGTCCGCTCCACGACGGCGGTGCTGGTCCCACGCGTGTGACCGTGCCTTCGGGTTTCTTGGCCAGAGGACCTGAAATCCCCTGCCGGGCGGTTTCTGCTGCTGGGTAAAGATTAGTCCCCACAGCCTCGGACTCCGGGTCCGGTGATAGCTTCTCAGTCAGGGCGAGCTCTGCAGCTGCCAGCCCCTGACTCCTTATAGCACTGCTCCCACAGAGCTCCTGATGTTCTTTTCCTAGATCTGCTTCTCTTCTCTGTCTCTACTTCTTCTCTACTCTCTAACCCTGCCTCAGCCCTAGGTTTATATAGGGGAAGTTCTTCCCCTCCCAGGACTGGGCAGGAGGTGTGGCATGCACAGGATCCCTGACCAAGAGACCTCCCACCTGCTCTCAGACATAACATTGCTGTTACTGTGGAAACCAGACCCCTGGGGTGCCACATATACATAGAACGGTACATTATTTTAGTCAATACTAATTTTAGAGAAATTACACCAATACTATGAAACTGGCTATAAAAGTGGTCACACCTTTTGTCTCCTGTCTTTTATCATCTCTACATGGACACTAGCTTTCCTGCCATGTCTATTTTAGTAAATAGAGTTTAGCATATCTTAAGAAAATTTTGAAAGGGGACAATTTGGAAAATTTGGGTAAGAAAATTTTAATTTGCATTGAATAAGTTCTATGGAATCAAATCTGCCAGGAAGGGGATACAAAAAGGAAACTCTTATATTCACCTCTACTTGACCCTTCCTAAACCTGACCTACTGCCTCCCAGTCTTCTGATCAGCTCCTCTTTAATCTTCTTCATCTGTCCACGTCTGGATCTTCTTTCTCATGGCACTGCTGCTGACTAGGCCTGACGTGGTCACATGGGGAGCTAAACGTCATTGATATTAATGATGTGCCTGCCTAGGGCCTAGTAACTGGTAGCACCCTCCGGAAGAACAAGAATGAGAAGAAGGCTGAAGAAGAGATCTCAGAGGACCAAGCAGCAGTGAGATAGGTCTGGGTAAGGCCGATCTGCGGTGAGTAGAATAGTTTATTCTTTTTTTTTACCCCCTTCCTAGCCATCACATCGCACATATGACATCACGCCAGCCCTGACAAATCACATATCTACCTGCCAGGCGACACTGTTCTGGTCGCTGGAGCGGAGTCTCGTGAATCGATTCACTCATCTCTAGCCCAATCCCTTAACCTTTTCCTACCCCTAACACTAGTCCTATCACTAACACTAGCCCTAACCTTAGTCCTAGCCCTAACACTAGTCCTATCTCTAAACCTAATTGTATCTCTAGTCCTAGAAAACTGTGTAAAAAGTTAAAATTTATTATAATGCTAGTACGCTGGCTGCCCGGAGGGCATTTACTTCAGCACCGCGCTGCTCCAAGAAGAAAAGGGTAGCAGGGTGGAGTACAAAATTTTTTGCCCCCATACAATTTGACACTTCAGGCAACTTCCCCTGTTGCCCCATTTTCCCATCTTACACTACTAATTCTGTGATCAGCTTATCTCAAGTCCTATCTCTAAACCTGGTCTTAAATTTAACACTAGACCTATCCATAACCCTAACACAAACCTTATCCCTAGCCCTAACCCTAGTCTTAGCCTTAGCCCTAGTCCTACCCTTAGTACTATACCAAGTCCTAGAAAGCTATGTAAACATTTAAAGTTTATTACAACGCTAGTTTGCTGGCTGCCTGGTGGGCATTTACTGCAGCCGTGCGCTGCTCCAAAAATAAAAAGATAGTTGGGATAGAGTAGAAAATTTGGTGCCCCCGTACAACTTTGTGCTTCTGGCAACTGCCCCAGTGGCCCCGTTTCCCCCACGCTAAGCCACTAATTATGTGATTAGCTTATCACTAGTCCTATCCCTAAACCTGGTCCTAACAATAACACTAGTCCTATCCCTAACCCTAGCCCTACCCTTAGTCTTAGCCCTATTCCTTGCCTTAACCCTAGTTTTATCCCTAACCCTAGTCCTAGAAAACTATGTAAAAACTTAAAGTTTTTTAAAACGAGTTTGCCGGCTGCCGGGTGGGCATTTACTGCAGCCCCGTGCTGCTCCAAGAAGAAAAAGGTTGGTGGACACAATTTTTTGCCTGAATACAATTTGGCGCTTTGAGCAACCGGCCCCATGGCCCTTTTCGCCCATGCTACGCCACTGATTTACCCCACTGATTCTGTGATTAGCTTATCACTAAAAGATCTTTCTAAAAAAGATTATTTAAAGAAGAATGCCTTTAATTGCTTTTTCTACAAATAAAGGGGTTTATGAGACAATAAAGTCATAAGGCCGAGCTTTTTCGAGTCCTGTTAAGCTACCAATCCCAATATGCAACAGATCTCTTTCAAGCACAAGTTCTATTTCAGTCCATTCTCCTGTGAGCCGTGATCGGTAGATGCGATATTCTGAAATTAAAGTATATATCTAAGAGCTTGAAAGATTCTATTACCAGAACTTAATTCCAGATACCTGCAAATATATATGTGGCATTTTGCCCAACAGGAAACTCATTGGCCTTATCAGCGAATGTGAAGATGTCTTGTATAAATCTTCCATGATGCATACCCAGTTGCCTCGATGCCTTTCAGGACTATTTATCGGATGATTATATGCTTTAAGATTTAAGGAGTGGTGTTATCTTGAGGAAACTGAGTTTTCCGATGCATTTTTATGATTTTCCTTATAAATGCGATTGAGGCAGCAGAGGAAGGAACACAATCGGACATATATTTTATAATATGTATCTCGACCAAGCAGGATGTGGAATACAAAATAACTTTTATTAGCGGCCATGCTGACTGTAAAGATAGGGGACTTGGCAAAATAGTTGGACTGACCCCAAAAGAGGTTATGCCCTTGTATAACATGAATATTAGGAAACATTCTTTTACTCAGGGAAGGGATAAGACGGGTAACTCTAGATGATACTAAAAATATGTTCAAGGGTTATATATATCTTGGCACATGATATATCAGAGATGACCAGGCCGAGTTCAGACGACATAGATGATATCTGAATTTCCTTTCTTCTGGGTTTTTCGAAAGACAATATAATCTATTGTATGCAAGGTTTCAGATAGAGTTTGATCTTATGTCTACGGAGTTGAGGGAGTATGTAGGCATATATGATATGGGATCATAAGGGTTGGCTGTCACGGGTGTGTCAGATGTGACAGACAGTCGCCCTGCAGTTGGTTGCAGGAGATCTCTTAGTTTGGCATTACAGATACCTTCTTAGATCTGTCTCACTCTAGGACCCAGCGGCTACCTCCCTCTGGCTAATTGACACCCAGGCCTGTATGTTTAAATACTAGCTGTTTGCTATAGGGAGGTGCCGGTGATATTCACATGACCCCTTGTGAAGGTTTGGAGCTGTTGCAGTCTGCTTACTTCCTCTCTGGTGCTAAGATGCTATGGGTGTAATCTCTCTGAAGTCGGCTCAAGCTAAGTTACTTCCCCCGTGTCTGTCTCCCCTTCCTGTCTTTAGTTGTTAGTGGGGACTGACTAGCGCTCATCCCCTTTTCCCTAGCCAGGGCCTAGCTCTAGGGAGATACAGGGTTTTAGGTTCCTGATCAGCGATTGGTGAGAAACCAATATAGGGACGGTAGGGAAGACGTTGATATCAGATCAGCCTAGGAGGATTCCATCCCTCTTTCCTTAGTGTCTGGGCTCCCTTCCCCTCATCCCTTCGTGTTGCACTTTGTCTTTCTTACACTGTGGCGTCGTTGTGGCATCTCAGGCAGATGTCTGCTGCCTTAAAAGGGTTTTCAATGACCATTAGGATAGGTCAATATCAGAACGTTGGGAGCTAAGCTGCAGTACCCGAGAACGGCCACTACACAGCTGTTGTGTACCACCTCCGTACACTGTATACTTTTGAGACCCCTCTAGCAACTGATTGTGGGGGTTGCTAGGTGTTGGACCACCATTAATGTCATACTGATGATCTATCCTTAGGCTAGGATCACACCACAGTATTTTCTCTCATCCGAGAGAGTCAGGCCGCTTATGCTAATCACACTCTGATCAGCATGTGATCCGATTTGTCTTGAATGAGAAGAAGATGGAGAAAAAAATGTATCCATCTTCTCCATTGTGTCAGTCTGAGGAAATCGGACTGCACTCAGATGCCATCCGAGTATAGTCCGATGGTTTCTACTGACTCACTGACTTACATCGGTGAGTGCGATCGGATATTGGATTAAACTCGGGCATGCAGTGATTTTTTTTCTCAGAAAGACTCCACCCAAGGAAAAACTATGACGTGCACGATCCTATAGAATAACATTGGTCCGCGTGCGATCCGATGTTTTGTCGGATCGCTCTTGGACCGAAAATACAGTTGTCTGTACAAGCCCTTAGGATGAGTTATTAATGTCATATCCTTGTAGATGCCTTAAAACTAGATGTGTATGGAAATATCAGTTGACTGCAGCATGCTTACGTTGGACATTTACGCCCTGTCACATGAAGGTCTCCAATCTTCCAATTTTGGCTGTGGTTTTCCTAAACCCAGCCCCTTTCTGTGGGCCGGTTTTCTGGATTATCCTAGCAAAAATGGAATTGTTGCTCCAGACAGTTATTCACCATTTTGTTTAAGCTCATTCTCTTGCTTTTCTTTTCTTTTTACCAAACTCTGGCATGTCGATGATAGGATCGTTCATGCGGATGTGTTAAAGATCCATTGATCAGTGGCCAATCAAAATCTAAAGTGCATGTCCAGCCTATATCCGCCTTATAAACCAATTTTTTATCCTAATTCATCTAAAATGAAAAGCAATAAATAAAGAAGCAACCTAATGTATCTTAATGAGAATTGATATACGGTATGTATACAGCTTCTTTGCAGAACCTATGTGTCTCCATAGTAACAGACACATAGTAGTCTGTCTCTGTGGTTTCAGCAGCATGAATGGGCAGACAAGTTATTTTTAAGAAAACAGGATGAAAAATCAGTTCTGATCTATCTATAAGAAAAATAATAATAATAATAATAATAATAATAATAATAATAATAATAATAAAAAAACTGAAAAAAAACAACTGAAAAAAAATAAAGCAGCACCAGCTATGTATATATATATAAAAAAAGCAAATAGGGGTGCAAAGCTTCCCAGGCATTAGCCAAAACTGAATGCTAAGTACAAAAAAATGTTAGCAGCACTCCAAAATTTGTGCAAATTATAGAACTTTATTGGCCCATGTGGCAACGTCTCTTTTCATACCATGAACCTTTCTCAAGTGAGAAACGGCTTCAGAAAGGGTCACACTATGAACCAAAACTTCGCCACATGGGCCAATAAAGTCCTATAATTTGCACTCATCCCAGAGGTGTATCTAGGGGGGGGGGGCAGCCAGGGCATGTGCCCTGGGCGCAGCCAGCGGGGGGCGCAGTTGGGCCACCTAATGCACCGGTCCAATGTGTGTCCGTCGGCGGCTGCGTTCTGCCGCCCCCCCGGACTGGGTGTCGGCAGTTCTCTGAGCAGAGTATCAAGCTGACACCCAGCTCAGAGAAGCTGCAGGAAAGTGCTCTGTGCTTCAGAGATGAAGACACAGAAGATGGAATGGAGGTGAATATTCATTGTGGGGGGTGATTTATTGTATGGCTGGGGGGTGATTTACTATGGGGGGTGATTTATGCTATTGTTGGAGGGTGATTTACTATGGGGGGTGATTTATGGTATGGTTGGGGGGTGATTTACTATGGGGGGTGATTTATGCTATGGCTGGGGGGTTATTTACTATGAGGGGTGATTTACTATGGGGGGGTGATTTATTGTATGGTTGGGGGGTGATTTACTATGGGGGTGATTTACTATGGGGGGTGATTTATAGTATGGCTGGGGGGTGATTTACTATGGGGGGCTGATTTATGGTATGGCTGGGGGGGTGATTTACTATGGGGTGATTTATGGTATGGCTGGGGGTGATTTACTATGGGGGGGGGTGATTTATGCTATGGCTTGGGGGGTGATTTACTATGGGGGGTGATTTATGCTATTGTTGGAGGGTGATTTACTATGGGGGTGATTTATAGTATGGCTGGGGGGAGATTTATGGTATGGCTGGGGGTGATTTACTATGGGGGGTGATTTATTGTATGGTTGGGGGGTGATTTACTATGGGGGTGATTTATAGTATGGCTGGGGGGTGATTTACTATGGGGGGTGATTTATGTTATGGTTGGGGGTGATTTATGGTATGCCTGGGGGTGATTTACTATGGGGGAGGATTTATGGTATGGTTGGGGGGTGATTTATGGTATGGCTGGGGGTGATTTACTATGGGGGATGATTTATGGTATGGTTGGGGGTGATTTATGGTATGGCTAGGGGTGATTTACTATGGGGGATGATTTATTGTATGGTTGGGGAGTGATTTACTATGGGGGTGATTTATGGTATGGCTAGAGGGTGATTTATGGTATGGCTGGGGGGTGATTTATGCTATGGGGGGAGATTTATGGTATGGCTAGGGGGTGATTTATGCTATGGTAGGAGTGATTGACTATGGAGGGTGATTTATGGTATGGCTGGGGGGAGATTTACTATGGGGGGTGATTTATGGTATGGCTGGGGAAGATTTATTATATTGCTGGGGGGGCTTTATTGATTAGGGGAAGATTTAGTGTGGGGGAAGATTTATTGTATGGCTGGGGGGAGATTTATTGTATGGCTGGGGAAGATTTATTATATTACTGGTGGAGATTTAGTGTGGGGAGAGGGATGGGAGGGATTTTGTGTGTGGGTGATTGGTGCCGACACAGAATGGGGAGAATGGGTGAGTACACAATATGGGGAGCGAAGGAGGGGAATGTACACGGACACAGTATGGGGAGCGAGGGTGATGTGATGTGTGCAGACACAGTATGGGGAATTGGGGGGAATGTGTCACGGGGTAAATATATGAGGAGACAGTATTGTTAGCAGGGGGGATATGAGAAAAGACAGTATGAGGAGGAGGAGGTAATAATGGGGGGAGAAAAGTGTGAGTGGGCACAGAATAGAGACTGAGTAGTGTGGGGGATAGTATGGGGTGACAGTGTAAGGTCACAGCCAGAAATGGACAGTATGCCAAGGAGGCGGGCGGAGTGTTATGAAGGGGCACAGTATAGAGAATGGGCGGACAAAGTGTGAGAGGACAGTGTGAAGAGGGGGTCTAGTAAGGTAAGGAGAGGGCCTTGTGGAGAGCATGTACCATAAGAGGTACAGTGTGGAGGTCATATATTGTGCAGGGAATATAGTGAGGGCAATTATTTATTCAGGGGCTCAGCGTAGGGCAGATATATTTATTCAGGAGCATTATAATAACTCTGCTATCTTTCAGGGCATCGTGTGGGGATGTGCTGCAGAAGACCGGAGAAGATGGAAGTCAGCAGAGATGAGGTGTAGATGAGAAAAGTCAACATGGAGTCTGGACAAGAGGAAGAAAAGAAAGAGAGCTACTCCAGAGACAATGTCACCTATAAGGTACCTGGATGTAAATGTTTTTTGTGATACTGACTAATTCTCATATTTTTATTTATGTTAGAATCATTAAAGGGGTTGTTTAAGCTTTTGATGAGTCTGCAGTCATACTATGTGACTGCAGACTTCTGACTTCTCACAGTGCGCACTGCACGCTGTCAGGATACTCTCGTGCCGGCGATTTGTATACTTGCAGTCACGTGCTGACCAGACTCGCGTGGCCTCACTCAATGACAATGAATTTGAGCGAGGCCAGACACGTCTAGTCGGAATGTGGCCAGAAGTATAAAGATCGCATACTTGTACAAGGCAGAATCCTAAAAGTGTGCAGTGCATGCGGTGTGAGAATTCAGAAGCATGCAGTCACACAGAGTGACTGCAGACTTTAATCTCAAACCTGGACAAGCACTTTAATTATAAAATGAAGCCTTTAGCCAAAATATTCACTGTCAGGATTCAGCTCTGCCTGCAGGTTCCAGTAGTCATCACATGGATCTCTCACTCATATGCGATTTTCATACTTTCGGTCAGGGGACAAAGAGCTTCTCTTCCTGTCTCTCTCAGTTTTTCACTGAACATTGAGAGAATTAGGCAGAGCAGCTCGTCGGCACGTGACTAAGTGTGCACATTGCATTTTTAGCCAACTGGGTGTGGTTCTTAAGTAGATGCCTACAGAAAAGTGTTGCAGATTACACCCATTTGGCTAACAATACTTAACTTACATAAAGGGAAAAAGGGGCCATATCTAAGGAACGGAGAGGAGCAGGAGCAAAAGAAAAAACACTCCGGATTAAAGATAACAGCGGGATTAAGAGCAGGTAAAAAATAATCTATACATGACAAGTAATCCTCTTTAAGTGAACCTTTGATAAATTACTTATTTCCATATAAAAAAAAAAAATAATAATAATTTAGCAGTCTGTTATATCTGTATAACCTGTAGTCCAATATCATAATCTGGAGGTTAGACAGAGACAAGCAGTGCTCTATACACAACGCATATCTCTACTATGTGTTACTGATTGCTTCTGCTATGTTACCAATGATTGACAGCTAGCACTTCTAGTACAGTGATTTAGCTGATGCAGAACATCATAATACAAGTATCAAAATGCGGTATAACTTTTGCATGAAAATGATAAGGGCTCTTCATATCAATGGTAGACAGGAGTTTCTTGTATCAGAGGTTCAGCAGCAGCTGAGGAATAATATATTAATGTATCCCTGCTATAAATTCTTCATTATTTTGACCCATTTCTTTAAGAGTAGGTGAAAATGCAGCATACAAGTCTCCTTCGAATCTGCTAGCAGATCAGCTTTGCATCCTTTGTATGTCGTTATAAGTTACATTGGAGTGCATATATATGGCTGCTCACCCTATCTCCACCCATGGGTGTGGTTCACTTTGAGACCTGTTTGTCTCATACGTGTCTGTGTGTATGGAGGTGCGCAGATCTCCTAGATTGAGTGTCTTTGCTATAGGAATAAGAAGCTGAGCTCTAAACCAGGCGTGCTAACCAGAACTATTGTATGGACTTATTACACATAAAGTCACTTTGTGCAGGAAAAGGTTGTATTTAAGTTTTCCTCCAATGTGGTTTATGACGACTGAAATAAACCAACTGGACTTTAAATAGAAACAGTTCCTGTGATACCTCAGATCGCTCCCAAGTGAGTAGCATTGTTACAATATATATATCTATATATATGTATATGTGTATATATATATATGTATATATATATATATATATATATATATATGTATATATATATATATATATATATATACACACGTGGTTAAAATTGTTGGTACCCCTCATTTAATGAAAGAAAAACCCACAATGGTCACAGATATAACTTGAATCTGACAAAAGCAATAATAAATTAAAAATCTATGAAAATGAACAAATGAAAGTCAGACATTGCTTTTCAAACTTGCTTCCACAGAATTTAAAAAAAAATTAAACTCCTGAAATATGCCTGGACAGAAATGATGGTTCTTCTTAACTTAATATTTTGTTGAACAATCTTTTGAGGCAATCACTGCAATCAAACGATTCCTGTAACTGACTATGAAAATTGTACATTCACACAGAAGGCGTCAAAACTATGAATTAACACATGTGGAATTATATACTTAACAAAAAAGTGTGAAACAACTGAAAATATGTCTTATATTCTAGGTTCTTCAAAGTAGCCACCTTTTGCTTTGATGACTGCTTTGCACACTCTTGGCATTCTCTTGATGAGCTTCAAGAGGTAGTCAACGGAAATGGTTTTCACTTCACAGGTGTGCCCTGTCAGGTTTAATAAGTGGGATTTCTTGCCTTATAAATGGGGTTGGGACCATCCGTTGTGTTGTGCAGAAGTCTGGTGGATACACAGCTGATAGTCCTACTGAATAGACTGTTAGAATTTGTATTATGGCAAGAAAAAAGCAGCTAAGTAAAGAAAAATGAGTGGCCATCATTACTTTAAGAAATGAAGGTCAGTCAGTCCGAAAAATTGGGTAAACTTTGAAAGTGTCCCCAAGTGCAGTTGCAAAAACCATCAAGCGCTACAAAGAAACTGGCTCACATGAGGACCGCCCCAGGAAAGGAAGACCAAGAGTCACCTCTGCTTCTGAGGATAAGTTTATCCGAGTCACCAGCCTCAGAAATCGCAAGTTAACAGCAGCTCAGATTAGAGACCAGGTCAATGCCACACAGAGTTCTAGCAGCAGACACATCTCTTCGACAACTGTTAAGAGGAGATTTTGTGCAGCAGGCCTTAATGGTAAAATAGCTGCTAGGAAACCACTGCTAAGGACAGGAAACAAGCAGAAGAGACTTGTTTGGGCTAAAGAACACAAGGAATGGACATTAGACCAGTTGAAATCTGTGCTTTGGTCTGATGAGTCCAAATATGAGATCTTTGGTTCTTTGTGCGATGCAGAAAAGGTGAACGGATGGACTCTACATGCCTGGTTCCCACCGTTAAGCATGGAGGAGGAGGTATGATGGTGTGGGGGTGCTTTGCTGGTGACACTGTTGGGGATTTATTCAAAATTGAAGGCATACTGTTCCATCCGGTTTGCTTTTAGTTGGACCATCATTTATTTTTCAACAGGACAATGACCCCAAACACACTTTCAGGCTGTGTAAGGGGTATTTGACCAAGAAGGAGAGTGATGGGGTGCTACGCCAGATGACCTGGCCTCCACAGTCACCAGACCTGAACCCAATCGAGATGGTTTGGGGTGAGCTGGACCGCAGAGTGAAGGCAAAAGGGCCAACAAGTGCTAAGCATCTCTGGGAACTCCTTCAAGATTGTTGGAAGACCATTTCCAGTGACTACCTCTTGAAGCTCATCAAGAGAATGCCATAAGTGTGCAAAGCAGTCATCAAAGCAAAAGGTGGCTACTTTGAAGAACCTAGAATTTAAGACATATTTTCAGTTGTTTCACACTTTTTTGTTTAGTATATAATTCCACATGTGTTAATTCATAGTTTTGAAGCCTTCAGTGTGAATGTACAATTTTCATAGTCATGAAAATACAGAAAAATCTTTAAATGAGAAGGTGTGTCCAAACTTTTGGTCTGTACTGTATATCGGGGTTTCCATCTAAATCTCAGAGTGACGTCATTCAGATAAAACCCGCGAGGAATCCATTCACTATAATGAGGCAGCAAAGTTACTCTGGACTCCGTCTGTCTCTGTTCAGCATCGTCCTTCTTTTCAGAAGTGTACAAAACTGTGGCCGATGGCACTTTTATGCACACTTAATAAAAAGAAGGACACTGACAGATCATAGGCCAGACGGCGTCCACAGTGCCTCCATGTGCCTCATTATAGGGAATCTTTTGAAGGTGTTTCCGTTTGAATCATTTGTTTCAGATATTTACACGGAAACCCGGTGTAAGCGCTCAGCGCAGAGCGCAGGATACATGCGAGCCAAGCCTTACTGCTATCTTTGGGAGGCAGAATGAACAAATCAACAGACGGTGAAGAATTGGCTTCATTTATTTTTCACGCCGTTCCTCATGTGGTATAAGTGATTAGACAACTTTATTCTTTGGGTCGGAGCGATTACAGCGATACCATATTTATATCGGGTTTTTATGACTGGCAGCTGTCACACACTAAAAGATGCTTTTTATTGTAAAAACAGGTTTTTGCATCACCATATTTTGCAGGATGAGTTGACATTTTTATTGGTATGATTTTTGGGCAAATGACATCTTTCATCGATTTCTATTCTGTTTTTTGGGAGGCAGAATGAACAAAAACCAGGAATTCAGGAATTCTTTTTTGGGGATTTTTTTTATGCCATCCCGTGTGTGGTAAAATTGATAAGGTAGCTTTATTCTTCGGGTCAGTATGATTACAGCGATAGCACATTTATATGGTAAATGTTTTTTTACATAAAAAAATAATAAAAACTCTTTTATAGAAAAAATAATTATTTTTGCATCGCTTTATTCAGCGAACTGTAACTTTTTTATTTTTCTGCTGATGGAGCTGTATGGTAGCTTGTTTTTTGCGGGACAAGATAACATTTTTAGCAATACCATTTTGATTCACATTTGTTTTTTCGATTGCGTTTTATTCCACTTTTCGTTCGGTGGTATGATGATAAAGCATAGTGTTTTGTCTTGTTTTTCATTTATTTTTTTACGGTGTTCACTGAAGGGGTTAACTAATGGGACAGTTTTATAGGTCGGGTTGTTCCGGATGCGGTGATACCAAATATGTGTACTTTTTTTGTTTATTTATTTTTTTACCTGTCAGGTTAGGAACCCACTGAGAAGTTCGTTGTGACATAGTCATGAGCTTATTACAGCCTGATCACAATGTTAAAAGAAGCCTGTCAGCAGGTTTTTGCTATGTAACCTGAGAGCAGCATGATGTAGGTGCAAAGAGCCTGATTCCAGTGATGTATCACTTACTGGACTACTTGGTGTAATTTTGATAAAATCCCAGTTTTCTCTGTTCTAATTGTAGCAGTGCTCAGAATTAGTGTTGAGCCACCCCCATAGTGTTCGAGTTCGGTTCGGTTCGTCGAACACCCGTATGTTCGCTGAACTGTTCGTCGAACTGTTCGTCGAACACCTTCGAACACCGTTAAAACCAACGGCAGGCAAACAAAAACACATAGAAACACATAGAAAACACCTTCAAAGGTGTCCAAAAGCTGACAAACTGCTTAGAAGACATAACTAACAAATGGAAAAGTGACAAGTACATATAGTCATGCGAAAAGAAAAGAGGTGGAGGAGTAAAAGGAGGGGGAGACACAGATATAGGCATGTCATGCCCTTCTAAAACCAAAAAAGTGCGAAGACGACACGGCCAGTCCGTTCCTGCCCGTGCGACCTGTGTGTGGCCGGGTTTGTGCCAGAGCCGCGGTGAACCCTGACGGCCAGCCCCCCTCTCCCAATACTGGTGCCTGTCCACTGGTGGGTCGAGCGAGCCCCCCTGCGGTGGAGGCAGGTATAATCTTTTTAATTTAAATTGTCTCTCTAATTTGAATGAGTACACTTTAAATCCTTTTACAAGGATCTATTGGAGGGCAAGTCTCATGCCAGCAGCCGCGGGAATTACAGCTCCAGTAGCGTCCACTAAAGCTGCTGCAGTTAAAAAGCTTTTATAAGGATCGAGCTTGGCGGTCCACCGCAAGGCGTCCTACCGCCAGTCCCAGCCCCTGTGCCTTGGGGTGCCTCCCCGATGCTCTTCACTGAGAGTCCCGGGGGCCCGAACCATTTCCTTTGAAAAAATTAAGTGTCCAAACTACAGGTGGTGTAGCTTGCTTAACAGCTGGGATAATCCGCTGACTAGCAGACACTGCTACTAGGCACAAAGTATTTCCTGGGCTAGATGCAGTTAAAAATTTGTAATTAGATACTCTCGTTGGATGCTGAGAAAGCATTCCATAGAGTCTCCTGGCACGCCATATATTATTCTCTTAAAAAGCTTGGGGTAGGGGTCTAGGGGACCCTTTTATAGGCAAAATCACAGCCCTGTATCGCAATACGTCACCTAGGCTGAAGATAAATGGAACATTTTCATCACCTTTCATAATCACCAATGGGACAAGGCAGGGATGTCCTCTGTCCCCTCTCTTATACATCCTAGTGATGGAGCACCTGCTCTCATCAATTCGCCATAACCCCAATATTAGGTGGCTTGAGGTGGGAGGCACCGAGTACAAGTGCTCTGCATTTGCTGATGATGTCCTAGTATATATCACTCAATCACATATATCCATCCCTGCTGTTATGGCTGAAATAGATCACTTTCTTACATGGTCAAATTTTAAAATCAATGCAGCGAAGTCTGAGGCCCTCGATGTCTCCCTCCCCAAATCCATACAGGATTCCATCCAGTCCAACTTTCCCTTTGCCTGGCCCTCACAGGGTATCAAATACTTAGGAATTTGTATTCATAGAGACCTCTCCCGTCTATGTTATCTTAATTTTGGGCCCTTTATTGAACAACTCCATACAGACCACGGTTGGCAAGTTAGAACTGTAAGATTCACTACATGAACCACTGGTGTTTTGTGGAAAAGCACATGTACACTGTGTTCCAAATTATTATGCAAAAAGTGTTTAGGAGTGATAAGGTAAGAATTTTTTTGTTTGTCAGTTAAACTCATTGATGGTGATGTGTGTCAGGGCTCTTTATATCACTGTAAGAAATTGCAGACACCTGTGCTAATTAGTTTGACAGGTGTGTCCAATGAAAGTCAAGGCTACTTAAGAAGGCTGTCCCACATTATTAAGCAGCCTACATTTTCTGCCAAAATGGGAAAGAAAAAGGATGTGTCGGCTGCTGAGAAGCAACAAATTGTGGAGTGTTTAGGTCAAGGCATGACTACAATTAACATTGCCAAGACACTTCATCCTGATCATCGCACAATCAAGAAGTATGTAGCTGATTCACAGTACACACTTGTGCGTGCTGATAAGGGAAAATTGAGGACTCTTTTCTACAGGCAATTACGTCAGGTTAAAAGAGAAGCGGCAAAAAAGCCTTGTCATAGCAGCAGACAAGTTTTTGAAGCTACTGGTGCCTCCAACATCCCCCGAACAACAAGATGCAGGGTCCTTCAGAGATTTGCAGCTGTGCGTAAGCCATCCTGTCGACCTCCTCTATCCACTGTACACAAGCAGAAACGGCTCCAGTGGGCCCCAAACAACACATGAAGACTGACTTCAAAACTGGTTTGTTCACCGATGAGTGCCGTGCAACGCTCGATGGTCCAGATGGATGGAGTGAAGGATGGCTGGTTGATGGACACCCCATGCAAACACGGCTACGGCGCCAACAAGGAGGAGGTGGAGTAATATTTTTTGCTGGAATCAAGGGGAGAGAGATTGTCGGCCCCTTTAGGATCCCTGAAGGGGTAAAGATGAACTCCATAATTTATGTGGAGTTTCTCAAACAGCACTTCCTGCCATAGTTCAAGAAGAAGAACCGTGCATTCCGCAGCAAGATCATTTTCATGCATGATAATGCCCCATCTCATGCTGCACATAACACATCTGCATCTCTGGCTGATATGGGCATAAAAGGGGACAAACTTATGGTGTGGCCCCCATGCTCCCCTGACCTCAACCCCATTGAGAACCTCTGGAGCATCATTAAAAGGAGTGTCTATGATGGCGGGAGGCAGTTCACATCTAAGCAACAGCTCTGGGAGGGTATTCTGTCCTCATGCAAAACAATTAAAGCAGAAACCATCCAAAACCTGACAAATTCAATGGACGAGAGAGTTCAGAAACTCCTTTCGAACAAGGGGTCCTATGTGCAAATGTAACATCACCTAGAATAAAGTTTTGAGTTGAAAACTGTTTGATTTCAGTTTCTAATAACATGCTAATGCTTATAATTTCAAAAATGACCATTTTTTTGTTCTTTATTAAAATGAAAATGTTGATCGAACAGTGTGGGGGATCTAAGAGTGTGGCAACCCAGTAGTCAGGATTATTTCGAATTCTGACAATCTGAGGGTCATGTTGCAGGTAGTGCAGCAAGAAGGCACTCATGTGTCTTGCGCATCTAGGAGCCCCAAAATTATTTTCCGGGCTAGATGCAGCTAAAAATTATTATTAATTTGAAAGCTGGTGGAGCTTAGTATAGATGACCTAATAGAATCAGTACTGCAAACTGCTACAAGGCCCAAATTATTTTCCAGCCAAGATACAGATAAACATGATTAGTAATTTTAAATCTGGTGGAGTTTAGTATAGATGGCCTAATAGAATCAGTACTGCACACTGCTGCAAGGCCCAAATTATTTTCCAACCAAGATACAGATAAACATGATTAGTAATTTTAAATCTAGTGGAGTTTAGTATAGATGGCCTAATAGAATAAGTACTGCACACTGCTACAAGGCCCAAATTATTTTCCAGCCAAGATACAGATAAACATGATTAGTAATTTTAAATCTGGTGGAGTTTAGTATAGATAGCCTAATAGAATCAGTACTGCACACTGCTACAAGGCCCAAATTATTTTCCAGCCAAGATACAGATAAACATGATTAGTAGTTTGAAAGCTTAAAACGGTTGGTGAGGTGATTTTAACAAATCATCAAGCTTTTACTCTCCCCAGGATGACACAGGGGTAGAAAAGTCGTTTCGGATCCATGATTTGTTCATCTTTATGAATGTGAGTCTGTCTACATTATCAGTGGAGAGCCGCGTGCGCTTATCTGTCAGCACACCACCAGCAGCGCTGAACACACGTTCAGACAGAACGCTGGCTGCGGGGCATGACAAGATCTCCAAGGCGTAAGTGGGGAGCTCTGGCCATTTATCCAGATTGGAAGCCCAAAAAGAGCAAGGGTCCAGTGACACAGTCATGGCTTCAATGTTTACTTGGAGATACTCCTGTACGATCGTCTCTAGGCGTTGACTATGTGTCAGACTTCTTGTCTCCTGTGGCCTTGCAAAGGATGGGCTAAAAAAGTGGTGAAATGATTCCGCAAAATTGATGTTACCAGCAGATACTGTGTTTCTGTTACGTTTTGAGTGCTGAACACTCGACGGTCCCACGGTTGGCAAGTTGGAACTGTGAGATTCACTACGTGCACCACTAGTGTTTTGTGGAAAAGCACATGTAAGATTCTGCAACAGTCTCTGCTGATACTCCTGCATGCGTGCATCTCTTTCTATGGCAGGAATAATTTCTGCAAATTTACTTTTGTACTGGGGATCTAAGAGTGTGGCAACCCAGTAGTCAGGATTATTTCTAATTCTCACAATTCGAGGGTCATGTTTCAGGTAGTGCAGCAAGAAGGCACTTATGTGTCTTGCGCATCCAGGAGCACCAAGTCCCTGTTGTGTTGGTGGCGAGGTAACAATCATGCTTCCTTCCTTTGCCCTCTCCCCCCAACCTCGCACAACAGAAATGTGATCAAGGTCTCCCTCATCTGATGAGTCTTCCATCAGTTCGTCCTCCACTTCTTCCTGGGCTCCTGCACCTTCCTCACTAGTTTGGCTGCTACCATGCACCCTGGTAAAACCATCTCCCCCACCCTCACATGCCTGCCGCCTTGGTGCTACCGACCGTCGGGACCTTGCAGATGTTCGGCCTTCCGCATACAACTCCTCCTCCTCTACTTCCTCCACCTCCTCTTGTGCCACCACCTGAATCCTAATTCTGTTTAACATGTGTTCCAGCATGTAAATCACCGGAATAGTCATGCTGATAATGGCATCGTCAGCACTAAACATCTTCGTCGCCATTTCAAAACTGTGCAGAAGGGTGCATAGGTCCCTGATCTGAGACCACTCCTCCAGCGTGGTTTGCCCCACCTCTGGATCTCGTTGGCCCAGGCTATACGTCAGAACTTATTGCACCAGGGCTTGTCGGTGCTGCCACAGTCGCTGCAACATGTGCAGAGTTGAATTCCACCGGGTAGGCACATCGCATTTTAGCCGGTGAAGTGGCAGGCCCAACGACTTCTGTAGAGATGTAAGTCGCAGAGCTGCGGGATGCGAACGGCGGAAGTGAGCACACAGCGACCGTGCCCTCTGCAGAAGGCCATCTAGTCCGGGATAGTGGGCTAAAAACTGCTGGACAACCAGGTTCAACACGTGAGCCATACAAGGCATGTGTGTGACATTGCCCCGGCGAAGGGCCGCACCCAGGTTTGCAGCATTGTCGCACACGGCCTTCCCTGGTTTCAGGTCCAGTGGAGACAACCATTCATGAAACTGGTTCTCCAGAGCTGACCACAACTCCTCAGCTATGTGACTCACATTTCCCAGACATTTCAAAGTAAAAACCGCCTGATGACTTTGAGCCCTGCTGCCAGCATAGTAAGGAGGTGTGCAGGATCCCTTCTGCGCAGTTAGAAAGCTTGTGGCATGACCAGACAGGCTTTGGGTGCAGGTGGAGGACCGAGAGGAGGTTGAGGAGGCAGAAGCAGTGGAGGAACTTTGAGATAAAGAGGATTGACGCACAACTTGTGGGGACGGCAAGACTTGGACAGCAGCCCCTTGTCCTGCTGTCACCATAGTTACCCAGTGCCCAGTCAGTGACATGTAACGCCCCTGTCCATGCCTACTCGTCCAAGTGTCTGTGGTGAAATGCACCCTGTCACACACAGAGTTTCTCAAAGAAGCGGTGATGTTGTGTGCGACATGCTGGTGGAGCGCAGGCACACCTTTCTTTGAGAAGTAGTGCCGACTAGGCATCTGGGACTGGAGCACTGCGACGGACATAAGGTCTCGAAAATCCTCTGTGTCCACCAGGCGGAAAGGCAGCATTTCTGTAGCCAAGAGCTTGCAGATGGTGAAATTCAACCTCTTAGCTTTCTCATGGCTAGGAGGAAATGGTCTTTTACTTGTCCACATCTGAGGGACCGAGGGCTGGCTGTTGTGCTTAGACGGGGTTGAGAAGGGTGTCCCCGGCAAACTGCCAGTCTGTGAGGAAGATGCAGGTGGACATGTTAGGTTGCCTTGATCCAAAGGTGGTGCTATCGATGTCGGACAGCGCTGAACACCAGCTGGTGTTTCCACCTCCAAAGAAAATGATGACCTGCCAATCATTCTGGCTGTTGCGGGTAAAGAGGTGGCAGGTCTGCGTCCCAAAACAGGTGTGACTGCTGTCCCCCCAGTCACAGAGGATGAAGAGGCCACAGATGCACAAGATGTGGCAGACGGTGGTTGGCCTGGCCGGCTAGGCCACATTGTAGCACAGTGAGCTTCCCACTGCAACTTATGCTTCATATCCATGTGCCGGTTCATGCATGAAGAACCCAAACTATGTATTTTTTGGCCTCTACTTAGCTTTTGCTGACAAATGTTACAGATAACACGAGTTGGGTCATCCTTATCGATCTGAAAAAATGCCCAGGCTATGCAAGGCTTAGCACCCATGCGACTTGAAGAGCCACCACGACTTGTGGTCAGAGGCAGAGTTGTGTTTGAGGATGCAATTGTTGACATGCTTCCAGTACTGCGTCTCTGTCCAGGAAGGCGCAACCTGACCTCGTCGTCACTAGCATCCTCCTCCACCTCCTCTGCTGACCTCATCGACTGGCTGACTGTGGGTTGACAGTAAGTGGGATCTCCAACCTCGTCACCATCACCCTGTGTGTTATCACACCCGTCGTCCTCAGAGCCAACCTGTTCCTGCCCTGACAAAAAACTAAAGTTGTAGCTCCAATCAGGTATTTGAGTCTCATCATCGTCTTCCTCATTGTCTCCACCAACCGGAGTTACAGTTTGGGAACGAGGGTCTACATTATGGTCAGAACCTTCTGCGTCTGGTCCTGGATCCGACTCATAAAGATTCTGGGCATCAGTGCAGATCATGTCCTCGTCTGGAATCACAGAAGCTCTGGAGCCGACCTCTGATTCCCAGGCTATAGTATGCGTAAACAGCTCTGCAGACTCAACCATCTGTTCTACCCCATACTCAGACGGGCAGCTGGAGACTTGGGAGCTGTGAGGAAGCAAGTGCGATTGGGGTGACACCTCTGAGGACTGGAGTATTTGTGATGTTGAAGTTGAGGTGGAGGAGAGCCCACTTAAAGGAGCATTTGATATCCGTTGAAGCACCTGCTGTTTTTGTGCCTCATCTGGAATTTGTACCGATTGGCGTGGCCGTAAGAAAGGGATCTTATCACATTGCCCGCTAAAAGAAGTAGACATCTTAGTTTGGCTGGAAGATGGTCTTTCTTCTGCAGATGTTACTGTTGCTTTAACACCTACCCCACGGACGCAACCTTTTTTTCCCTTCCCAACACGCCTATTCCCCTTTCCACCAGCAGCAGGCCCTTTTCCACTCATTTTGGTGGTTAACTAATTCACAACTCTGGAGTTGTTAGCACAAAAAACAATGGATGGGAACCGAGCAGAGCTGAGTGGCCAAACTGTGGTATTAGCCCAAAAGTATTGGCTGGGTTAGATGCAGATAAAAATTATTTTGAATTTGCAACCTGGTGGAGGTTAGTATAGATGGACTAATAGAACAAGTCCCACACACTGCTACAAGCCGAAGCCTAAATATTTTTTCATAGCTAGATGCAGAAAAAAAATATTTTCAATTTGCAACCTGGTGGAGGTTAGTATAGATGGACTAATAGAAGAAGTCCCACACACTGCTACAAGCCGAAGCCTACATATTTTTTCATAGCTAGATGCAGATAAAAATTATTTTGAATTTGCAACCTGGTAGAGGTTAGTATAGATGGACTAATAGAACAAGTCCCACACACTGCTACAAGCCCAAGCCCAAATATTTTTTCAGAGCTAGATGCAGATAAAAATTATTTTGAATTTGCAACCTGGTGGAGGTTAGTATAGATGGACTAATAGAACAAGTCCCACACACTGCTACAAGCCCAAGCCCAAATATTTTTTCAGAGCTAGATGCAGATAAAAATTATTTTGAATTTGCAACCTGGTGGAGGTTAGTATAGATGGACTAATAGAACAAGTCCCACACACTGCTACAAGCCCAAGCCCAAATATTTTTGCAGAGCTAGATGCAGATAAAAATTATTTTGAATTTGCAACCTGGTGGAGATTAGTATAGATGGACTAATAGAACAAGTTCTACACACTGCTACAAGCCCAAGCCCAAATATTTTTTCAGAGCTAGATGCAGATAAAAATTATTTTGAATTTGCAACCTGGTGGAGGTTAGTATAGATGGACTAATAGAACAAGTCCCACACACTGCTACAAGCCCAAGCCCAAATATTTTTTCAGAGCTAGATGCAGATAAAAATTATTTTGAATTTGCAACCTGGTGGAGGTTAGTATAGATGGACTAATACAACAAGTCCCATACACTGCTACAAGCCGAAGCCCAAATATTTTTCCAGAGCTAGATGCAGATAAAAATTATTTTGAATTTGCAACCTGGTGGAGGTTAGTATAGATTGACTAATATAACAAGTCCCACACACTGCTACAAGCCCAAGCCCAAATATTTTTGCAGAGCTAGATGCAGATAAAAGTTATTTTGAATTTGCAACCTGGTGGAGGTTAGTATAGATGGACTAATAGAACAAGTCCCACACACTGCTACAAGCCCAAGCCCAAATATTTTTTCAGACCTAGATGCAGATAAAAATTATTTTGAATTTGCAACCTGGTGGAGGTTAGTATAGATGGACTAATAGAACAAGTCCCACACACCGCTACAAGCCCAAGCCCAAATATTTTTTCAGAGCTAGATGCAGATAAAAATTATTTTGAATTTGCAACTTGGTGGAGGTTAGTATAGATGGACTAATAGAACAAGTCCCACACACAGCTACAAGCCCAAGACCAAATATTTTTTCAGAGCTAAATGCAGATAAAAATTATTTTGAATTTGCAACCTGGTGGAGGTTAGTATAGATGGACTAATAGAACAAGTCCCACACACTGCTACAAGCCCAAGCCCAAATATTTTTTCAGAGATAGATGCAGATAAAAATTATTTTGAATTTGCAACCTGGTGGAGGTTGGTATAGATGGACTAATAGAACAAGTCCCACACACTGCTACAAGCCCAAGCCCAAATATTTTTGCAGAGCTAGATGCAGAAAAAAATTATTTTGAATTTGCAACCTGGTGGAGGTTAGTATAGATGGACTAATAGAACAAGTCCCACACACTGCTACAAGCCCAAGCCCAAATATTTTTTCAGAGCTAGATGCAGATAAAAATTATTTTGAATTTGCAACCTGGTGGAGGTTAGTATAGATGGACTTATAGAACAAGTCCCACACACTGCTACAAGCCCAAGCGCAAATATTTTTTCAGAGCTAGATGCAGATAAAAATTATTTTGAATTTGCAACCTGGTGGAGGTTAGTATAGATGGACTAATAGAACAAGTCCCACACACTGCTACAAGCCCAAGCCCAAATATTTTTCCAGAGCTGGATGCAGATAAAAATTATTTTGAATTTGCAACCTGGTGGAGGTTAGTATAGATGGACTAATATAACAAGTCCCACACACTGCTACAAGCCCAAGCCCAAATATTTTTGCAGAGCTAGATGCAGATAAAAATTATTTTGAATTTGCAACCTGGTGGAGGTTAGTATAGATGGACTAATAGAACAAGTCCCACACACTGCTACAAGCCCAAGCCCAAATATTTTTTCAGAGCTAGATGCAGATAAAAATTATTTTGAATTTGCAACCTGGTGGAGGTTAGTATAGATGGACTAATAGAACAAGTCCCACACACTGCTACAAGCCCAAGCCCAAATATTTTTCCAGAGCTAGATGCAGATAAAAATTATTTTGAATTTGCAACCTGGTGGAGGTTAGTATAGATGGACTAATAGAACAAGTCCCACACACTGCTACAAGCCCAAGCCCAAATATTTTTTCAGAGCTAGATGCAGATAAAAATTATTTTGAATTTGCAACCTGGTGGAGATTAGTATAGATGGACTAATAGAACAAGTCCTACACACTGCTACAAGCCCAAGCCCAAATATTTTTTCAGAGCTAGATGCAGATTAAAATTATTTTGAATTTGCAACCTGGTGGAGGTTAGTATAGATGGACTAATAGAACAAGTCCCACACACTGCTACAAGCCCAAGCCCAAATATTTTTTCAGAGCTAGATGCAGATAAAAATTATTTTGAATTTGCAACCTGGTGGAGGTTAGTATAGATGGACTAATACAACAAGTCCCATACACTGCTACAAGCCGAAGCCCAAATATTTTTCCAGAGCTAGATGCAGATAAAAATTATTTTGAATTTGCAACCTGGTGGAGGTTAGTATAGATTGACTAATATAACAAGTCCCACACACTGCTACAAGCCCAAGCCCAAATATTTTTGCAGAGCTAGATGCAGATAAAAATTATTTTGAATTTGCAACCTGGTGGAGGTTAGTATAGATGGACTAATAGAACAAGTCCCACACACCGCTACAAGCCCAAGCCCAAATATTTTTTCAGAGCTAGATGCAGATAAAAATTATTTTGAATTTGCAACTTGGTGGAGGTTAGTATAGATGGACTAATAGAACAAGTCCCACACACAGCTACAAGCCCAAGACCAAATATTTTTTCAGAGCTAAATGCAGATAAAAATTATTTTGAATTTGCAACCTGGTGGAGGTTGGTATAGATGGACTAATAGAACAAGTCCCACACACTGCTACAAGCCCAAGCCCAAATATTTTTTCAGAGCTAGATGCAGATAAAAATTATTTTGAATTTGCAACCTGGTGGAGGTTAGTATAGATGGACTAATACAACAAGTCCCATACACTGCTACAAGCCGAAGCCCAAATATTTTTCCAGAGCTAGATGCAGATAAAAATTATTTTGAATTTGCAACCTGGTGGAGGTTAGTATAGATTGACTAATATAACAAGTCCCACACACTGCTACAAGCCCAAGCCCAAATATTTTTGCAGAGCTAGATGCAGATAAAAATTATTTTGAATTTGCAACCTGGTGGAGGTTAGTATAGATGGACTAATAGAACAAGTCCCACACACCGCTACAAGCCCAAGCCCAAATATTTTTTCAGAGCTAGATGCAGATAAAAATTATTTTGAATTTGCAACTTGGTGGAGGTTAGTATAGATGGACTAATAGAACAAGTCCCACACACAGCTACAAGCCCAAGACCAAATATTTTTTCAGAGCTAAATGCAGATAAAAATTATTTTGAATTTGCAACCTGGTGGAGGTTAGTATAGATGGACTAATAGAACAAGTCCCACACACTGCTACAAGCCCAAGCCCAAATATTTTTTCAGAGATAGATGCAGATAAAAATTATTTTGAATTTGCAACCTGGTGGAGGTTGGTATAGATGGACTAATAGAACAAGTCCCACACACTGCTACAAGCCCAAGCCCAAATATTTTTGCAGAGCTAGATGCAGATAAAAATTATTTTGAATTTGCAACCTGGTGGAGGTTAGTATAGATGGACTAATAGAACAAGTCCCACACACTGCTACAAGCCCAAGCCCAAATATTTTTTCAGAGCTAGATGCAGATAAAAATTATTTTGAATTTGCAACCAGGTGGAGGTTAGTATAGATGGACTAATAGAACAAGTCCCACACACAGCTACAAGCCCAAGCCCAAATATTTTTCCACAGCTAGATGCAGATAAAAATTATTTTGAATTTGCAACCTGGTGGAGGTTAGTATAGATGGACTAATAGAACAAGTCCCACACACTGCTACAAGCCCAAGCCCAAATATTTTTGCAGAGCTAGATGCAGATAAAAATTATTTTGAATTTGCAACCTGGTGGAGGTTAGTATAGATGGACTAATAGAACAAGTCCCACACACTGCTACAAGCCCAAGCCCAAATATTTTTTCAGACCTAGATGCAGATAAAAATTATTTTGAATTTGCAACCTGGTGGAGGTTAGTATAGATGGACTAATAGAACAAGTCCCACACACCGCTAAAAGCCCAAGCCCAAATATTTTTTCAGAGCTAGATGCAGATAAAAATTATTTTGAATTTGCAACTTGGTGGAGGTTAGTATAGATGGACTAATAGAACAAGTCCCACACACTGCTACAAGCCCAAGACCAAATATTTTTCCAGAGCTAAATGTAGTTAAAAATTATTTTGAATTTGCAACCTGGTGGAGGTTAGTATAGATGGACTAATAGAACAAGTCCCACACACTGCTACAAGCCCAAGCCCAAATATTTTTTCAGAGCTAGATGCAGATAAAAATTATTTTGAATTTGCAACCTGGTGGAGGTTAGTATAGATGGACTAATAGAACAAGTCCCACACACTGCTACAAGCCCAAGCCCAAATATTTTTTCAGAGCTAGATGCAGATAAAAATTATTTTGAATTTGCAACCTGGTGGAGGTTAGTATAGATGGACTAATAGAACAAGTCCCACACACTGCTACAAGCCCAAGCCCAAATATTTTTTCAGAGCTGGATGCAGATAAAAATTATTTTGAATTTGCAACCTGGTGGAGGTTAGTATAGATGGACTAATATAACAAGTCCCACACACTGCTACAAGCCCAAGCCCAAATATTTTTGCAGAGCTAGATGCAGATAAAAATTATTTTGAAGTTGCAACCTGGTGGAGGTTAGTATAGATGGACTAATAGAACAAGTCCCACACACTGCTACAAGCCCAAGCCCAAATATTTTTTCAGACCTAGATGCAGATAAAAATTATTTTGAATTTGCAACCTGGTGGAGGTTAGTATAGATCGCCTAATAGAACAAGTCCCACACCCTGCTACAAGCCCAAGCCCAAATATTTTTTCAGAGCTAGATGCAGATAAAAATTATTTTGAATTTGCAACCTGGTGGAGGTTAGTATAGATGGACTAATAGAACAAGTCCCACACACAGCTACAAGCCCAAGCCCAAATATTTTTCCAGAGCTAGATGCAGATAAAAATTATTTTGAATTTGCAACCTGGTGGAGGTTAGTATAGATGGACTAAAAGAACAAGTCCCACACACTGCTACAAGCCCAAGCCCAAATATTTTTTCAGAGCTAGATGCAGATAAAAATTATTTTGAATTTGCAACCTGGTGGATGTTAGTATAGATGGACTAATAGAACAAGTCCCACACACTGCTACAAGCCGAAACCCAAATATTTTTTCAGAGCTAGATGCAGATAAAAATTATTTTGAATTTGCAACCTGGTGGAGGTTAGTATAGATGGACTAATAGAACAAGTCCCACACATTGCTACAAGCCCAAGCCCAAATATTTTTTCAGAGCTAGATGCAGATAAAAATTATTTTGAATTTGCAACCTGGTGGAGGTTAGTATAGATGGACTAATAGAACAAGTCCCACACACTGCTACAAGCCCAAGCCTAAATATTTTTTCAGAGCTAGATGCAGATAAAAATTATTTTGAATTTGCAACCTGGTGGAGGTTAGTATAGATGGACTAATAGAACAAGTCCCACACACTGCTACAAGCCCAAGCCCAAAAATTTTTTCAGAGCTACATGCAGATAAAAATTATTTTGAATTTGCAACCTGGTGGAGATTAGTATAGATGGACTAATAGAACAAGTCCTACACACTGCTACAAGCCCAAGCCCAAATATTTTTTCAGAGCTAGATGCAGATAAAAATTATTTTGAATTTGCAACCTGGTGGAGGTTGGTATAGATGGACTAATAGAACAAGTCCCACACACTGCTACAAGCCCAAGCCCAAATATTTTTTCAGAGCTAGATGCAGATAAAAATTATTTTGAATTTGCAACCTGGTGGAGGTTAGTATAGATGGACTAATAGAACAAGTCCCACACACTGCTACAAGCCCAAGCCCAAATATTTTTTCAGAGCTAGATGCAGATAAAAATTATTTTGAATTTGCAACCTGGTGGAGGTTAGTATAGATGGACTAATAGAACAAGTCCCACACATTGCTACAAGCCCAAGCCCAAATATTTTTTCAGAGCTAGATGCAGATAAAAATTATTTTGAATTTGCAACCTGGTGGAGGTTAGTATAGATGGACTAATAGAACAAGTCCCACACACTGCTACAAGCCCAAGCCTAAATATTTTTTCAGAGCTAGATGCAGATAAAAATTATTTTGAATTTGCAACCTGGTGGAGGTTAGTATAGATGGACTAATAGAACAAGTCCCACACACTGCTACAAGCCCAAGCCCAAATATTTTTTCAGAGCTACATGCAGATAAAAATTATTTTGAATTTGCAACCTGGTGGAGATTAGTATAGATGGACTAATAGAACAAGTCCTACACACTGCTACAAGCCCAAGCCCAAATATTTTTTCAGAGCTAGATGCAGATAAAAATTATTTTGAATTTGCAACCTGGTGGAGGTTGGTATAGATGGACTAATAGAACAAGTCCCACACACTGCTACAAGCCCAAGCCCAAATATTTTTTCAGAGCTAGATGCAGATAAAAATTATTTTGAATTTGCAACCTGGTGGAGGTTAGTATAGATGGACTAATAGAACAAGTCCCACACACTGCTACAAGCCCAAGCCCAAATATTTTTTCAGAGCTAGATGCAGATAAAAATTATTTTGAATTTGCAACCTGGTGGAGGTTAGTATAGATGGACTAATACAACAAGTCCCATACACTGCTACAAGCCGAAGCCCAAATATTTTTCCAGAGCTAGATGCAGATAAAAATTATTTTGAATTTGCAACCTGGTGGAGGTTAGTATAGATTGACTAATATAACAAGTCCCACACACTGCTACAAGCCCAAGCCCAAATATTTTTGCAGAGCTAGATGCAGATAAAAATTATTTTGAATTTGCAACCTGGTAGAGGTTAGTATAGATGGACTAATAGAACAAGTCCCACACACTGCTACAAGCCCAAGCCCAAATATTTTTTCAGACCTAGATGCAGATGAAAATTATTTTGAATTTGCAACCTGGTGGAGGTTAGTATAGATGGACTAATAGAACAAGTCCCACACACCGCTACAAGCCCAAGCCCAAATATTTTTTCAGAGCTAGATGCAGATAAAAATTATTTTGAATTTGCAACCTGGTGGAGGTTAGTATAGATGGACTAATAGAACAAGTCCCATACACAGCTACAAGCCCAAGCCCAAATATTTTTCCAGAACTAGATGCAGATAAAAATTATTTTGAATTTGCAACCTGGTGGAGGTTAGTATAGATGGACTAATAGAAAAAGTCCCACAAACTGCTACAAGCCCAAGCCCAAATATTTTTTCAGAGCTAGATGCAGATAAAAATTATTTTGAATTTGCAACCTGGTGGAGGTTGGTATAGATGGACTAATAGAACAAGTCTCACACAGTGCTACAAGCCCAAGTCCAAATATTTTTTCAGAGCTAGATGCAGATAAAAATTATTTTGAATTTGCAACCTGGTGGAGGTTAGTATAGATGGACTAATAGAACATGTCCCACACACTGCTACAAGCCGAAACCCAAATATTTTTTCAGAGCTAGATGCAGATAAAAATTATTTTGAATTTGCAACCTGGTGGAGGTTAGTATAGATGGACCAATAGAACAAGTCCCACACATTGCTACAAGCCCAAGCCCAAATATTTTTTCAGAGCTAGATGCAGATAAAAATTATTTTGAATTTGCAACCTGGTGGAGGTTAGTATAGATGTACTAATAGAACAAGTCCCACACACTGCTACAAGCCCAAGGCTAAATATTTTTTCAGAGCTAGATGCAGATAAAAATTATTTTGAATTTGCAACCTGGTGGAGGTTAGTATAGATGGACTAATCGAACAAGTTCCACACACTGCTACAAGCCCAAGCCCAAATATTTTTTCAGAGCTAGATGCAGATAAAAATTATTTTGAATTTGCAACCTGGTGGAGGTTAGTATAGATGGACTAATACAACAAGTCCCATACACTGCTACAAGCCCAAGTCCAAATATTTTTTCAGAGCTAGATGCAGATAAAAATTATTTTGCATTTGCAACCTGGTGGAGGTTAGTATAGATGGACTAATAGCACAAGTCCCACATACTGCTACAAGCCCAAGGCCAAATATTTTTTCAGAGCTAGATGCAGATAAAAATTATTTTGAATTTGCAACCTGGTGGAGGTTAGTATAGATGGACTAATAGAACAAGTCCCACACACTGCTACAAGCCCAAGCCTAAATATTTTTTCAGAGCTAGATGCAGATAAAAATTATTTTGCATTTGCAACCTGGTGGAGGTTAGTATAGATGGACTAATAGCACAAGTCCCACACACTGCTACAAGCCCAAGCCCAAATATTTTTCCAGAGCTAGATGCAGATAAAAATTATTTTGAATTTGCAACCTGGTGGAGGTTAGTATAGATGGACTAATAGAACAAGTCCCACACACTGCTACAAGCCCAAGCCCAAATATTTTTTCAGAGCTAGATGCAGATAAAAATTATTTTGAATTTGCAACCTGGTAGAGATTAGTATAGATGGACTAATAGAACAAGTCCTACACACTGCTACAAGCCCAAGCCCAAATATTTTTTCAGAGCTAGATGCAGATAAAAATTATTTTGAATTTGCAACCTGGTGGAGGTTGGTATAGATGGACTAATAGAACAAGTCCCACACACTGCTACAAGCCCAAGCCCAAATATTTTTTCAGAGCTAGATGCAGATAAAAATTATTTTGAATTTGCAACCTGGTGGAGGTTAGTATAGATGGACTAATAGAACAAGTCCCACATACTGCTACAAGCCGAAGCCCAAATATTTTTCAGAGCTAGATGAAGATAAAAATGATTTTGAATTTGCAACCTGGTGGAGGTTAGTATAGATGGACTAATAGAACAAGTCCCACACACTGCTACAAGCCCAAGCCCAAATATTTTTTCAGAGCTAGATGCAGATAACAATTATTTTGAATTTGCAACCTGGTGGAGGTTAGTATAGATGGACTAATAGAACAAGTCCCACACACTGCTACAAGCCCAAGCCCAAATATTTTTTCACTGCTAGATGCAGATAAAAATTATTTTGAATTTGCAACCTGGTGGAGGTTAGTATAGATAGACTAATAGAACAAGTCCCACACACTGCTACAAGCCCAAGCCCAAATATTTTTTCAGAGCTAGATGCAGATAAAAATTATTTTGAATTTGCAACCTGGTGGAGGTTAGTATAGATGGACTAATAGAACCAGTCCCACACACTGCTAAAAGCCGAAAACCAAATATTTTTTCAAAGCTAGATGCAGATAAAAATTATTTTGAATTTGCAACCTGGTGGAGATTAGTATAGATGGACTAATAGAACAAGTCCCACACACTGCTACAAGCCCAAGCCCAAATATTTTTTCAGAGCTAGATGCAGATAAAAATTATTTTGAATTTGCAACCTGGTGGAGATTAGTATAGATGGACTAATAGAACAAGTCCCACACACTGCTTCAAGCCCAAGCCCAAATATTTTTTCAGACCTAGATGCAGATAAAAATTATTTTGACTTTGCAACCTGGTGGAGGTTAGTATAGATGGACTAATAGAACAAGTCCCACACACCGCTACAAGCCCAAGCCCAAATATTTTTTCAGAGCTAGATGCAGATAAAAATTATTTTGAATTTGCAACCTGGTGGAGGTTAGTATAGATGGACTAATAGAACAAGTCCCACACACCGCTACAAGCCCAAGCCCAAATATTTTTTCAGAGCTAGATGCAGATAAAAATTATTTTGAATTTGCAACCTGGTGGAGGTTAGTATAGATGGACTAATAGAACAAGTCCCACACACTGCTACAAGCCCAAGCCCAAATATTTTTTCAGAGCTTGATGCAGATAACAATTATTTTGAATTTGCAACCTGGTGGAGGTTAGTATAGATGGACTAATAGAACAAGTCCCACACACTGCTACAAGCCCAAGCCCAAATATTTTTTCAGAGCTAGATGCAGATAAAAATTATTTTGAATTTGCAACCTGGTGGAGGTTAGTATAGATAGACTAATAGAACAAGTCCCACACACTGCTAAAAGACCAAGCCCAAATATTTTTTCAGAGCTAGATGCAGATAAAAATTATTTTGAATTTGGAACCTGGTGGAGGTTAGTATAGATGGACTAATAGAACAAGTCCCACACACTGCTACAAGCCGAAACCCAAATATTTTTTCAGAGCTAGATGCAGATAAAAATTATTTTGAATTTGCAACCTGGTGGAGGTTAGTATAGATGGACTAATAGAACAAGTCCCACACACTGCTACAAGCCCAAGCCCAAATATTTTTTCATAGCTAGATGCAGATAAAAATTATTTTGAATTTGCAACCTGGTGGAGGTTAGTATAGATGGACTAATAGAACAAGTCCCACACACTGCTACAAGCCCAAGCCCAAATATTTTTCCAGAGCTAGATGCAGATAAAAATTATTTTGAATTTGCAACCTGGTGGAGGTTAGTATAGATGGACTAATAGAACAAGTCCCACACACTGCTACAAGCCCAAGCCCAAATATTTTTTCAGAGCTAGATGCAGATAAAAATTATTTTGAATTTGCAACCTGGAAGAGATTAGTATAGATGGACTAATAGAACAAGTCCTACACACTGCTACAAGCCCAAGCCCAAATATTTTTTCAGAGCTAGATGCAGATAAAAATTATTTTGAATTTGCAACCTGGTGGAGGTTGGTATAGATGGACTAATAGAACAAGTCCCACACACTGCTACAAGCCCAAGCCCAAATATTTTTTCAGAGCTAGATGCAGATAAAAATTATTTTGAATTTGCAACCTGGTGGAGGTTAGTATAGATGGACTAATAGAACAAGTCCCACATACTGCTACAAGCCGAAGCCCAAATATTTTTCAGAGCTAGATGAAGATAAAAATTATTTTGAATTTGCAACCTGGTGGAGGTTAGTATAGATGGACTAATAGAACAAGTCCCACACACTGCTACAAGCCCAAGCCCAAATATTTTTTCAGAGCTAGATGCAGATAACAATTATTTTGAATTTGCAACCTGGTGGAGGTTAGTATAGATGGACTAATAGAACAAGTCCCACACACTGCTACAAGCCCAAGCCCAAATATTTTTTCAGAGCTAGATGCAGATAAAAATTATTTTGAATTTGCAACCTGGTGGAGGTTAGTATAGATAGACTAATATAACAAGTCCCACACACTGCTACAATCCCAAGCCCAAATATTTTTTCAGAGCTAGATGCAGATAAAAATTATTTTGAATTTGCAACCTGGTGGAGGTTAGTATAGATGGACTAATAGAACCAGTCCCACACACTGCTAAAAGCCGAAACCCAAATATTTTTTCAGAGCTAGATGCAGATAAAAATTATTTTGAATTTGCAACCTGGTGGAGGTTAGTATAGATGGACTAATAGAACCAGTCCCACACACTGCTAAAAGCCGAAAACCAAATATTTTTTCAAAGCTAGATGCAGATAAAAATTATTTTGAATTTGCAACCTGGTGGAGATTAGTATAGATGGACTAATAGAACAAGTCCCACACACTGCTACAAGCCCAAGCCCAAATATTTTTTCAGAGCTAGATGCAGATAAAAATTATTTTGAATTTGCAACCTGGTGGAGATTAGTATAGATGGACTAATAGAACAAGTCCCACACACTGCTTCAAGCCCAAGCCCAAATATTTTTTCAGACCTAGATGCAGATAAAAATTATTTTGACTTTGCAACCTGGTGGAGGTTAGTATAGATGGACTAATAGAACAAGTCCCACACACCGCTACAAGCCCAAGCCCAAATATTTTTTCAGAGCTAGATGCAGATAAAAATTATTTTGAATTTGCAACCTGGTGGAGGTTAGTATAGATGGACTAATAGAACAAGTCCCACACACCGCTACAAGCCCAAGCCCAAATATTTTTTCAGAGCTAGATGCAGATAAAAATTATTTTGAATTTGCAACCTGGTGGAGGTTAGTATAGATGGACTAATAGAACAAGTCCCACACACTGCTACAAGCCCAAGCCCAAATATTTTTTCAGAGCTTGATGCAGATAACAATTATTTTGAATTTGCAACCTGGTGGAGGTTAGTATAGATGGACTAATAGAACAAGTCCCACACACTGCTACAAGCCCAAGCCCAAATATTTTTTCAGAGCTAGATGCAGATAAAAATTATTTTGAATTTGCAACCTGGTGGAGGTTAGTATAGATAGACTAATAGAACAAGTCCCACACACTGCTAAAAGACCAAGCCCAAATATTTTTTCAGAGCTAGATGCAGATAAAAATTATTTTGAATTTGGAACCTGGTGGAGGTTAGTATAGATGGACTAATAGAACAAGTCCCACACACTGCTACAAGCCGAAACCCAAATATTTTTTCAGAGCTAGATGCAGATAAAAATTATTTTGAATTTGCAACCTGGTGGAGGTTAGTATAGATGGACTAATAGAACAAGTCCCACACACTGCTACAAGCCCAAGCCCAAATATTTTTTCATAGCTAGATGCAGATAAAAATTATTTTGAATTTGCAACCTGGTGGAGGTTAGTATAGATGGACTAATAGAACAAGTCCCACACACTGCTACAAGCCCAAGCCCAAATATTTTTCCAGAGCTAGATGCAGATAAAAATTATTTTGAATTTGCAACCTGGTGGAGGTTAGTATAGATGGACTAATAGAACAAGTCCCACACACTGCTACAAGCCCAAGCCCAAATATTTTTTCAGAGCTAGATGCAGATAAAAATTATTTTGAATTTGCAACCTGGAAGAGATTAGTATAGATGGACTAATAGAACAAGTCCTACACACTGCTACAAGCCCAAGCCCAAATATTTTTTCAGAGCTAGATGCAGATAAAAATTATTTTGAATTTGCAACCTGGTGGAGGTTGGTATAGATGGACTAATAGAACAAGTCCCACACACTGCTACAAGCCCAAGCCCAAATATTTTTTCAGAGCTAGATGCAGATAAAAATTATTTTGAATTTGCAACCTGGTGGAGGTTAGTATAGATGGACTAATAGAACAAGTCCCACATACTGCTACAAGCCGAAGCCCAAATATTTTTCAGAGCTAGATGAAGATAAAAATTATTTTGAATTTGCAACCTGGTGGAGGTTAGTATAGATGGACTAATAGAACAAGTCCCACACACTGCTACAAGCCCAAGCCCAAATATTTTTTCAGAGCTAGATGCAGATAACAATTATTTTGAATTTGCAACCTGGTGGAGGTTAGTATAGATGGACTAATAGAACAAGTCCCACACACTGCTACAAGCCCAAGCCCAAATATTTTTTCAGAGCTAGATGCAGATAAAAATTATTTTGAATTTGCAACCTGGTGGAGGTTAGTATAGATAGACTAATATAACAAGTCCCACACACTGCTACAAGCCCAAGCCCAAATATTTTTTCAGAGCTAGATGCAGATAAAAATTATTTTGAATTTGCAACCTGGTGGAGGTTAGTATAGATGGACTAATAGAACCAGTCCCACACACTGCTAAAAGCCGAAACCCAAATATTTTTTCAGAGCTAGATGCAGATAAAAATTATTTTGAATTTGCAACCTGGTGGAGGTTAGTATAGATGGACTAATAGAACAAGTCCCACACACCGCTACAAGCCCAAGCCCAAATATTTTTTCAGAGCTAGATGCAGATAAAAATTATTTTGAATTTGCAACCTGGTGGAGGTTAGTATAGATGGACTAATAGAACAAGTCCCACACACTGCTACAAGCCCAAGCCCAAATATTTTTTCAGAGCTAGATGCAGATAAAAATTATTTTGAATTTGCAACCTGGTGGAGGTTAGTATAGATGGACTAATACAACAAGTCCCATACACTGCTACAAGCCGAAGCCCAAATATTTTTCCAGAGCTAGATGCAGATAAAAATTATTTTGAATTTGCAACCTGGTGGAGGTTAGTATAGATTGACTAATAGAACAAGTCCCACACACTGCTACAAGCCCAAGCCCAAATATTTTTGCAGAGCTAGATGTAGATAAAAATTATTTTGAATTTGCAACCTGGTGGAGGTTAGTATAGATGGACTAATAGAACAAGTCCCACACACTGCTACAAGCCCAAGCCCAAATATTTTTGCAGAGCTAGATGCAGATAAAAATTATTTTGAATTTGCAACCTGGTGGAGGTTAGTATAGATGGACTAATAGAACAAGTCCCACACACTGCTACAAGCCCAAGCCCAAATATTTTTTCAGAGCTAGATGCAGATAAAAATTATTTTGAATTTGCAACCTGGTGGAGGTTAGTATAGATGGACTAATAGAACAAGTCCCACACACTGCTACAAGCCGAAACCCAAATATTTTTTCAGAGCTAGATGCAGATAAAAATTATTTTGAATTTGCAACCTGGTGGAGGTTAGTATAGATGGACTAATAGAACAAGTCCCACACATTGCTACACAGCCCAAGCCCAAATATTTTTTCAGAGCTAGATGCAGATAAAAATTATTTTGAATTTGCAACCTGGTGGAGGTTCGTATAGATGGACTAATAGAACAAGTCCCACACACTGCTACAAGCCCAAGCCTAAATATTTTTTCAGAGCTAGATGCAGATAAAAATTATTTTGAATTTGCAACCTGGTGGAGGTTAGTATAGATGGACTAATACAACAAGTCCCATACACTGCTACAAGCCGAAGCCCAAATATTTTTTCAGAGCTGGATGCAGATAAAAATTATTTTGAATTTGCAACCTGGTGAAGGTTAGTATAGATGGACTAATAGAACAAGTCTCACACAGTGCTACAAGCCGAAACCCAAATATTTTTTCAGAGCTAGATGCAGTTAAAAATTATTTTGAATTTGCAACCTCGTGGAGGTTAGTATAGATGGACTAATAGAACAAGTCCCACACATTGCTACAGGCCCAAGCCCAAGTATTTTTTCAGAGCTAGATGCAGATAAAAATTATTTTGAATTTGCAACCTGGTGGAGGTTAGTATAGATGGACTAATAGAACAAGTCCAACACACTGCTACAAGCCCAAGCCTAAATATTTTTTCAGAGCTAGATGCAGATAAAAATTATTTTGAATTTGCAACCTGGTGGAGGTTAGTATAGATGGACTAATAGAACAAGTCCCACATACTGCTACAAGCCCAAGCCCAAATATTTTTTCAGAGCTAGATGCAGATAAAAATTATTTTGAATTTGCAACCTGGTGGAGGTTAGTATAGATGGACTAATACAACAAGTCCCATACACTGCTACAAGCCGAAGCCCAAATATTTTTTCAGAGCTAGATGCAGATAAAAATTATTTTGAATTTGCAACCTGGTGGAGGTTAGTATAGATGGACTAATACAACAAGTCCCATACACTGCTACAAGCCGAAGCCCAAATATTTTTTCAGAGCTGGATGCAGATAAAAATTATTTTGAATTTGCAACCTGGTGAAGGTTAGTATAGATGGACTAATAGAACAAGTCTCACACACTGCTACAGGCCGAAACCCAAATATTTTTTCAGAGCTAGATGCAGTTAAAAATTATTTTGAATTTGCAACCTCGTGGAGGTTAGTATAGATGGACTAATAGAACAAGTCCCACACATTGCTACAAGCCCAAGCCCAAATATTTTTTCAGAGCTAGATGCAGATAAAAATTATTTTGAATTTGCAACCTGGTGGAGGTTAGTATAGATGGACTAATAGAACAAGTCCAACACACTGCTACAAGCCCAAGCCTAAATATTTTTTCAGAGCTAGATGCAGATAAAAATTATTTTGAATTTGCAACCTGGTGGAGGTTAGTATAGATGGACTAATAGAACAAGTCCCACATACTGCTACAAGCCCAAGCCCAAATATTTTTTCAGAGCTAGATGCAGATAAAAATTATTTTGAATTTGCAACCTGGTGGAGGTTAGTATAGATGGACTAATACAACAAGTCCCATACACTGCTACAAGTCGAAAACCAAATATTTTTTCACAGCTAGATGCAGATAAAAATTATTTTGAATTTGCAACCTGGTGGAGGTTAGTATAGATGGACTAATAGAACAAGTCCCACACATTGCTACACAGCCCAAGCCCAAATATTTTTTCAGAGCTAGATGCAGATAAAAATTATTTTGAATTTGCAACCTGGTGGAGGTTAGTATAGATGGACTAATACAACAAGTCCCATACACTGCTACAAGCCGAAGCCCAAATATTTTTTCAGAGCTAGATGCAGATAAAAATTATTTTGAATTTGCAACCTGGTGGAGGTTAGTATATATGGACTAATAGAACAAGTCCCACACACTGCTACAAGCCCAAGCCCAAATATTTTTTCAGAGCTAGATGCAGATAAAAATTATTTTGAATTTGCAACCTGGTGGAGGTTAGTATAGATGGACTAATAGAACAAGTCCCACACACTGCTACAAGCCCAAGCCCAAATATTTTTTCAGAGCTAGATGCAGATAAAAATTCTTTTGAATTTGCAACCTGGTGGAGGTTAGTATAGATGGACTAATAGAACAAGTCCCACACACTGCTACAAGCCCAAGCCCAAATATTTTTGCAGAGCTAGATGCAGATAAAAATTATTTTGAATTTGCAACCTGGTGGAGGTTAGTATAGATGGACTAATACAACAAGTCCCATACACTGCTACAAGCCGAAGCCCAAATATTTTTCCAGAGCTAGATGCAGATAAAAATTATTTTGAATTTGCAACCTGGTGGAGGTTAGTATAGATTGACTAATATAACAAGTCCCACACACTGCTACAAGCCCAAGCCCAAATATTTTTGCAGAGCTAGATGCAGATAAAAATTATTTTGAATTTGCAACCTGGTGGAGGTTAGTATAGATGGACTAATAGAACAAGTCCCACACACTGCTACAAGCCCAAGCCCAAATATTTTTTCAGAGCTAGATGCAGATAAAAATTATTTTGAATTTGCAACCTGGTGGAGGTTAGTATAGATGGACTAATAGAACAAGTCCCACACACTGCTACAAGCCGAAGCCCAAATATTCTTGCAGAGCTAGATGCAGATAAAAATTATTTTGAATTTGCAACCTGGTGGATGTTAGTATAGATGGACTAATAGAACAAGTCCCACACACTGCTACAAGCCCAAGCCCAAATATTTTTTCAGAGCTAGATGCAGATAAAAATTATTTTGAATTTGCAACCTGGTGGAGGTTAGTATAGATGGACTAATACAACAAGTCCCATACACTGCTACAAGCCCAAGCCCAAATATTTTTCCAGAGCTAGATGCAGATAAAAATTATTTTGAATTTGCAACCTGGTGGAGGTTAGTATAGATGGACTAATAGAACAAGTCCCACACACTGCTACAAGCCCAAGCCCAAATATTCTTGCAGAGCTTGATGCAGATAAAAATTATTTTGAATTTGCAACCTGGTGGAGGTTAGTATAGATGGACTAATAGAACAAGTCCCACACACTGCTACAAGCCCAAGCCGAAATATTTTTTCAGAGCTAGATGCAGATAAAAATTATTTTGAATTTGCAACCTGGTGGAGGTTAGTATAGATGGACTAATACAACAAGTCCCATACACTGCTACAAGCCCAAGCCCAAATATTTTTCCAGAGCTAGATGCAGATAAAAATTATTTTGAATTTGCAACCTGGTGGAGGTTAGTATAGATTGACTAATATAACAAGTCCCACACACTGCTACAAGCCCAAGCCCAAATATTTTTGCAGAGCTAGATGCAGATAAAAATTATTTTGAATTTGCAACCTGGTGGAGGTTAGTATAGATGGACTAATAGAACAAGTCCCACACACTGCTACAAGCCCAAGCCCAAATATTTTTTCAGAGCTAGATGCAGATAAAAATTATTTTGAATTTGCAACCTGGTGGAGGTTAGTATAGATGGACTAATAGAACAAGTCCCACACACTGCTACAAGCCCAAGCCCAAATATTTTTTCAGAGCTAGATGCAGATAAAAATTATTTTGAATTTGCAACCTGGTGGAGGTTAGTATAGATGGACTAATAGAACAAGTCCCACACACTGCTACAAGCCGAAACCCAAATATTTGAAATCTAGAAGAGAGGTTAACTACCTTGAAAATCATTAAGGAAGGTGAAGAGTTCTTAGACAGAGCAGAATTATCTCTTCATGATTCAGAAAGAGAAGAAATTCGAACTGCACCTGATGAAACAGAGGAATGGAAGCATGTGACCCAGAGAAGCAGGAGGATCGAGAGGCAGTCAGCACCCATACTGCTCAGGAACCAGTACCAGGCTCTCACACAGGAGAACCAGGAAGAAATACAGCAAAATAAGACTTTGCCAGCAATGAATAACCTTGTAAGCCCTCAGAATCCTCCTGGATGGAGAAAGAAGAATGTTGTGAAGAAAAAACGGAGAGTGGTGGTCATGGGGGATTCCCTGTTAAGAGGAACAGAGGCCGCTATCTGCAGACCAGACATAACCTCAAGAGAAATGTGCTGTCTTCCAGGAGCAAAAATTAAAGATGTGTCTGACAGGATATTAAGACTCTTCAGACCTACAGATCACTACCCATTCCTGCTAATACATGTGGGGACAAATGACACCGCAAGAAAGGACCTGGAAACCATCTGCAGTGACTTTGAAGACTTAGGCAAGAAAGTGAAAGAATTGGGAGCGCAGGTGGTCTTCTCATCCATCCTCCCAGTGGATGGCCATGGAACAATGAGGTGGAATAAGATTCTACAGGTGAACAACTGGCTACGTCGATGGTGCCGTCAACAAGGATTTGGATTTCTGGATCACGGAATGAATTACCTATACGATGGACTACTTGCTAGAGATGGGGTGCACCTTACGAAGACTGGAAAACATGTATTTGGAAGTCGCCTTGCTACACTCATCAGGAGAGCTTTAAACTAGAACAATGTGGGAAGGGAAACAAAAGGCCAGAAAAAGCCATGCAGCTGACAAATACTATTGAGATATCTGCTACTGGAAGTGGAAAGGAAGAACAAAGACAAAACAATTTAAATAATAAAAATATGGGAGGAAGAGAAACCAATCACAAACTAAAATGTTTTTATACAAATGCACAAAGCATGGGCAACAAACAAGGAGAATTGGAACTACTAATGCAGGAAAAGGAATATGATGTCATTGGAATCACTGAAACTTGGTGGGACGATAAACATGATTGGAATAAAAGGCTAAAAGGATACAACTTATTTGCAAGAAACAGACTTGATAAACGAGGAGGAGGTGTTGCATTGTATGTTAGAAAAGCGTATATCTGCACAGAGATTGAAGCTTCAGAGACTGGGAGTTCTGTGGAAACTGTTTGGGTAAGAATACAAGGAGAGAACAACGGAAAGGACACCATTGTAGGCATTTACTACAGGCCACCTGGGCAAGCTGAAGATATGGATGAACTCTTTATGTATCAAATGACCAAGTTCTCCAAAAAATATGACGTAGTGGTCATGGGAGATTTCAACTATCCAGACATTTGTTGGGAATCTCTCTCAAGTAAAACTAACAGGTCAAGCAAATTCTTATCCTCTCTTGCTGACAACTTTATCTTCCAAAAGGTAGGGGAGAAAACAAGGGGATCTGCTACTTTGGATCTAATCCTTATAAACAGGGAGGAAATGGTTGAGGAGGTAAAAGTGGCTGGGACCCTAGGAGGCAGCGACCATGCTATTATAGAATTTTGGATAACTAGAGGAGGAAGACATGTGAAGACTCAAACTTCAAGGTTAGATTTTAGAAAGGCAGATTTTAAGAGACTCAGAAAGAGAATAGGAGGGATCCAATGGCTGGATGTCCTTAAGGACAAAAATGTCCAGGAAGGATGGGAAATTTTTAAAAATGAGATTCTCAAAGCACAATCGTTAACAATCCCGAAAAGTAGAAAGAATGGGAAGCATTTAAGGAAACCAGGATGGATGAACACAGAACTTAAACACATGCTAAAAAGAAAGAAAGAAATGTTTATTAAATGGAAAGAGGGAGGCATATCTAAAGAAGATTATAATGCAGTCTGCAGATCCTGTAGGGCACGTATCAGGTTAGCTAAAGCTGACAATGAATTAAGGCTTGCAAGAGATGTCAAAAGCAATAGAAAAGGATTTTGGGGGTATGTCAAAAGTAAAAGAAAAGTCAAAGATGCTATAGGATTTTTACAGGATGAAAATGGAGAAATGGTAAGAGAGGATGTTGAGAAGGCCGAACTTTTTAATTCCTATTTTGCTTCTGTTTTCTCTCAGAAAGAAAATGTAACATCAACTGATCTTCACTGTCCTTTTAAAGGAATAGAGGAATCCACGTTATCTGTAAACAGAAAGATTGTGAGGGAATATTTAGCTAACATAAATGAGTTCAAGTCTCCAGGTCCAGATGAATTACACCCCAGAGTACTGAAGGAGATCGTAGAAGAAATTTTAGAACCACTCTCCATAATCTTTGAAAATTCTTGGAGAACAGGAGAGGTCCCAGAAGACTGGAGAAGAGCAAATGTTGTTCCTATCTTCAAAAAGGGGAAGAAGGTGGACCCAGGGAACTATAGGCCGGTGAGTCTGACTTCTATACCAGGAAAGATCTTTGAACAAATTATTAAACAACATGTATGTAAGTACATGGATAAGAATGAAGTGATTAACCAGAGTCAGCATGGGTTTGTAACTAACAAGTCATGTCAGACTAACTTAATTTCCTTCTATGACAGAATCACTGACTGGGTGGATCAGGGAAATGCTGTAGATATAGTATATCTTGACTTCAGCAAAGCATTTGACAAAGTATCTCACACCATCCTTATTGAAAAAATGACCAAGTATGCAATGGACCAGGCAACTGTTAGGTGGATTCATAACTGGCTTAGTGATCGGACTCAAAGGGTGGTTGTAAATGGCTTCACATCCAGCTGGATGAATGTCTCAAGTGGGGTACCACAGGGCTCCGTCCTGGGACCTGTATTGTTCAACATCTTTATCAATGATTTAGATGAAGGAATTGAGGGTAAACTGATTAAATTTGCTGATGACACAAAGCTAGGAGGGATAGCTAATACTAGAGAAGAGAGAGAGAGGATTCAAAAAGACCTAAATAAACTGGAGCAGTGGGCAGCAACCAACAGAATGGTTTTTAACAGGGAAAAATGCAAAGTACTACATCTGGGCAATAAAAATGAAAAAAGCATATACAGAATGGGAGGAATAGAGCTAAGCAACAGTACATGTGAAAAAGACTTAGGTATACTAATAGATCATAGACTGAACATGAGTCAACAGTGTGATGCAGCAGCAAAAAAGGCAAATACAATTCTGGGATGTATTAACAGAAGCATACAGTCTAGATCACGTGAAGTCATTATTGGTCTTTACTCCTCTTTGGTCAGACCTCATCTGGAATACTGTGTACAGTTTTGGGCACCACATTTTAAAAAAGACATAGACAAACTGGAGCAAGTTCAGAGAAGAGCGACCAGAATGGTGACTGGTCTGCAAACCATGTCCTATGAGGAACGGTTGCAGGATTTGGGAATGTTTAGCTTGCAAAAAAGAAGACTGAGAGGAGACTTAATAGCTGTCTACAAATATGTCAAGGGCTGTCACATTGTAGAAGGATCATCTTTATTCTCATTTGCACAAGGAAAGACTAGAAGCAATGGGATGAAACTAAATGGGAGGAGACACAGATTAGATATTAGAAAAAACTTTTTGACAGTTAGGGTGATTAATGAGTGGAACAGGCTGCCACAACAGGTGGTGAGTTCCCCTTCAATGGACGTCTTCAAACAGAGGCTGGACAGACATCTGTCTAAGATGATCTAGTGAATCCTGCTTTGAGCAGGGGGTTGGACCAGATGACCCAGGAGGTCCCTTCCAACTCTACCATTCTATGATTCTATGATTCTATTTTTTCAGAGCTAGATGCAGTTAAAAATTATTTTGAATTTGCAACCTGGTGAAGGTTAGTATAGATGGACTAATATAACAAGTCCCACACATTGCTACAAACCCAAGCCCAAATATTTTTTCAGAGCTAGATGCAGATAAAAATTATTTTGAATTTGCAACCTGGTGGAGGTTAGTATAGATGGACTAATAGAAAAAGTCCCACACACTGCTACAAGCCCAAGCCTAAATATTTTTTCAGAGCTAGATGCAGATAAAAATTATTTTGAATTTGCAACCTGGTGGAGGTTAGTATAGATGGACTAATAGAACAAGTCCCACATACTGCTACAAGCCCAAGCCCAAATATTTTTTCAGAGCTAGATGCAGATAAAAATTATTTTGAATTTGCAACCTGGTGGAGGTTAGTATAGAGCGACTAATACAACAAGTCCCATACACTGCTACAAGCCGAAGCCCAAATATTTTTTCAGAGCTAGATGCAGATAAAAATTATTTTGAATTTGCAACCTGGTGGAGGTTAGTATAGATGGACTAATAGAACAAGTCCCACACACTGCTACAAGCCCAAGCCCAAATATTTTTGCAGAGCTAGATGCAGATAAAAATTCTTTTGAATTTGCAACCTGGTGGAGGTTAGTATAGATAGACTAATACAACAAGTCCCATACACTGCTACAAGCCGAATCCCAAATATTTTTCCAGAGCTAGATGCAGATAAAAATTATTTTGAATTTGCAACCTGGTGGAGGTTAGTATAGATTGACTAATATAACAAGTCCCACACACTGCTACAAGCCCAAGCCCAAATATTTTTGCAGAGCTAGATGCAGATAAAAATTATTTTGAATTTGCAACCTGGTGGAGGTTAGTATAGATGGACTAATAGAACAAGTCCCACACACTGCTGCAAGCCCAAGCCCAAATATTTTTTCAGAGCTAGATGCAGATAAAAATTATTTTGAATTTGCAACCTGGTGGAGGTTAGTATAGATGGACTAATAGAACAAGTCCCACACACTGCTACAAGCCCAAGCCCAAATATTTTTGCAGAGCTAGATGCAGATAAAAATTATTTTGAATTTGCAACCTGGTGGAGGTTAGTATAGATGGACTAATACAACAAGTCCCATACACTGCTACAAGCCCAAGCCCAAATATTTTTCCAGCGCTAGATGCAGATAAAAATTATTTTGAATTTGCAACCTGGTGGAGGTTAGTATAGATTGACTAATATAACAAGTCCCACACACTGCTACAAGCCCAAGCCCAAATATTTTTTCAGAGCTAGATGCAGATAAAAATTATTTTGAATTTGCAACCTGGTGGAGGTTCGTATAGATGGACTAATAGAACAAGTCCCACACACTGCTACAAGCCCAAGCCTAAATATTTTTTCAGAGCTAGATGCAGATAAAAATTATTTTGAATTTGCAACCTGGTGGAGGTTAGTATAGATGGACTAATACAACATGTCCCATACACTGCTACAAGCCGAAGCCCAAATATTTTTTCAGAGCTGGATGCAGATAAAAATTATTTTGAATTTGCAACCTGGTGGAGGTTAGTATAGATGGACTAATAGAACAAGTCCCACACACTGCTACAAGCCGAAACCCAAATATTTTTTCAGAGCTAGATGCAGTTAAAAATTATTTTGAATTTGCAACCTGGTGGAGGTTAGTATAGATGGACTAATAGAACAAGTCCCACACATTGCTACACAGCCCAAGCCCAAATATTTTTTCAGAGCTAGATGCAGATAAAAATTATTTTGAATTTGCAACCTGGTGGAGGTTAGTATAGATGGAATAATACAACAAGTCCCATACACTGCTACAAGCCGAAGCCCAAATATTTTTATAGAGCTAGATGCAGATAAAAATTATTTTGAATTTGCAACCTGGTGGAGGTTAGTATAGATGGACTAATTGAACAAGTCCCACACACTGCTACAAGCCCAAGCCCAAATATTTTTTCAGAGCTAGATGCAGATAAAAATTATTTTGAATTTGCAACCTGGTGGAGGTTAGTATAGATGGACTAATAGAACAAGTCCCACACACTGCTACAAGCCCAAGCCCAAATATTTTTTCAGAGCTGGATGCAGATAAAAATTATTTTGAATTTGCAACCTGGTGGAGGTTAGTATAGATGGACTAATAGAACAAGTCCCACACACTGCTACAAGCCCAAGCCCAAATATTTTTGCAGAGCTAGATGCAGATAAAAATTCTTTTGAATTTGCAACCTGGTGGAGGTTAGTATAGATGGACTAATACAACAAGTCCCATACACTGCTACAAGCCGAAGCCCAAATATTTTTCCAGAGCTAGATGCAGATAAAAATTATTTTGAATTTGCAACCTGGTGGAGGTTAGTATAGATTGACTAATATAAAAAGTCCCACACACTGCTACAAGCCCAAGCCCAAATATTTTTGCAGAGCTAGATGCAGATAAAAATTATTTTGAATTTGCAACCTGGTGGAGGTTAGTATAGATGGACTAATAGAACAAGTCCCACACACTGCTACAAGCCCAAGCCCAAATATTTTTTCAGAGCTAGATGCAGATAAAAATTATTTTGAATTTGCAACCTGGTGGAGGTTAGTATAGATGGACTAATAGAACAAGTCCCACACACTGCTACAAGCCCAAGCCCAAATATTTTTGCAGAGCTAGATGCAGATAAAAATTATTTTGAATTTGCAACCTGGTGGAGGTTAGTATAGATGGACTAATAGAACAAGTCCCAGACACTGCTACAAGCCCAAGCCCAAATATTTTTTCAGAGCTAGATGCAGATAAAAATTATTTTGAATTTGCAACCTGGTGGAGGTTCGTATAGATGGACTAATAGAACAAGTCCCACACACTGCTACAAGCCCAAGCCTAAATATTTTTTCAGAGCTAGATGCAGATAAAAATTATTTTGAATTTGCAACCAGGTGGAGGTTCGTATAGATGGACTAATACAACAAGTCCCATACACTGCTACAAGCCGAAGCCCAAATATTTTTTCAGAGCTGGATGCAGATAAAAATTATTTTGAATTTGCAACCTGGTGGAGGTTAGTATAGATGGACTAATAGAACAAGTCCCACACACTGCTACAAGCCGAAACCCAAATATTTTTTCAGAGCTAGATGCAGTTAAAAATTATTTTGAATTTGCAACCTGGTGGAGGTTAGTATAGATGGACTAATAGAACAAGTCCCACACATTGCTACAAGCCCAAGCCCAAATATTTTTTCAGAGCTAGATGCAGATAAAAATTATTTTGAATTTGCAACCTGGTGGAGGTTAGTATAGATGGACTAATAGAACAAGTCCCACATACTGCTACAAGCCCAAGCCCAAATATTTTTTCAGAGCTAGATGCAGATAAAAATTATTTTGAATTTGCAACCTGGTGGAGCTTAGTATAGATGGACTAATACGACAAGTCCCATACACTGCTACAAGCCGAAGCCCAAATATTTTTTCAGAGCTAGATGCAGATAAAAATTATTTTGAATTTGCAACCTGGTGGAGGTTAGTATAGATGGACTAATAGAACAAGTTCCACACACTGCTACAAGCCCAAGCCCAAATATTTTTTCAGAGCTAGATGCAGATAAAAATTATTTTGAATTTGCAACCTGGTGGAGGTTAGTATAGATGGACTAATAGAACAAGTCCCACACACTGCTACAAGCCCAAGCCCAAATATTTTTTCAAATCTAGATGCAGATAAAAATTATTTTGAATTTGCAACCTGGTGGAGGTTAGTATAGATGGACTAATAGAACAAGTCCCACAAATTGCTACAAGCCTAAGCCCAAATATTTTTTCAGAGCTAGATGCAGATAAAAAATATTTTGAATTTGCAACCTGGTGGAGGTTAGTATAGATGGACTAATAGAACAAGTCCCACACACTGCTACAAGCCCAAGCCTAAATATTTTTTCAGAGCTAGATGCAGATAAAAATTATTTTGAATTTGCAACCTGGTGGAGGTTAGCATAGATGGACTAATAGAACAAGTCCCACACACTGCTACAAGCCCAAGCCCAAATATTTTTTCAGAGCTAGATGCAGATAAAAATTATTTTGAATTTGCAACCTGGTGGACGTTAGTATAGATGGATTAATACAACAAGTCCCATACACTGCTACAAGCCCAAGCCCAAATATTTTTTCAGAGCTAGATGCAGATAAAAATTATTTTGAATTTGCAACCTGGTGGAGGTTAGTATAGATGGACTAATAGAACAAGTCCCACACACTGCTACAAGTCCAAGCCCAAATATTTTTTCCGAGCTAGATGCAGATAAAAAATTATTTTGAATTTGCAACCTGGTGGAGGTTAGTATAGATGGACTAATAGAACAAGTCCCACACACTGCTAAAAGCCCAAGCCCAAATATTTTTTCAAAGCTAGATGCAGATAAAAATTGTTTTGAATTTGCAACCTGGTGGAGGTTAGTATAGATGGACTAATAGAACAAGTCCCACACACTGCTACAAGCCCAAGCCCAAATATTTTTTCAGAGCTAGATGCAGATAAAAATTATTTTGAATTTGCAACCTGGTGGAGGTTAGTATAGATGGACTAATACAACAAGTCCCATACACTGCTACAAGCCCAAGCCCAAATATTTTTCCAGAGCTAGATGCAGATAAAAATTATTTTGAATTTGCAACCTGGTGGAGGTTAATATAGATTGACTAATGTAACAAGTCCCACACACTGCTACAAGCCCAAGCCCAAATATTTTTGCAGAGCTAGATGCAGATAAAAATTATTTTGAATTTGCAACCTGGTGGAGGTTAGTATAGATGGACTAATAGAACAAGTCCCACACACTGCTACAAGCCCAAGCCCAAATATTTTTTCAGAGCTAGATGCAGATAAAAATTATTTTGAATTTGCAACCTGGTGGAGGTTCGTATAGATGGACTAATAGAACAAGTCCCACATACTGCTACAAGCCCAAGCCCAAATATTTTTTCAGAGCTAGATGCAGATAAAAATTATTTTGAATTTGCAACCTGGTGGAGGTTAGTATAGATGGACTAATACAACAAGTCCCATACACTGCTACAAGCCGAAGCCCAAATATTTTTTCAGAGCTAGATACAGATAAAAATTATTTTGAATTTGCAACCTGGTGGAGGTTAGTATAGATGGACTAATAGAACAAGTTCCACACGCTGCTACAAGCCCAAGGCCAAATATTTTTTCAGAGCTAGATGCAGATAAAAAATTATTTTGAATTTGCAACCTGGTGGAGGTTAGTATAGATGGACTAATAGAACAAGTCCCACACACTGCTACAAGCCCAAGCCCAAATATTTTTTCAAATCGAGATGCAGATAAAAATTATTTTGAATTTGCAACCTGGTGGAGGTTAGTATAGATGGACTAATAGAACAAGTCCCACAAATTGCTACAAGCCTAAGCCCAAATATTTTTTCAGAGCTAGATGCAGATAAAAAATATTTTGAATTTGCAACCTGGTGGAGGTTAGTATAGATGGACTAATAGAACAAGTCCCACACACTGCTACAAGGCCAAGCCTAAATATTTTTTCAGAGCTAGATGCAGATAAAAATTATTTTGAATTTCCAACCTGGTGGAGGTTAGTATAGATGGACTAATAGAACAAGTCCCACACACTGCTACAAGCCCAAGCCCAAATATTTTTTCAGAGCTAGATGCAGATAAAAATTATTTTGAATTTGCAACCTGGTGGACGTTAGTATAGATGGATTAATACAACAAGTCCCATACACTGCTACAAGCCCAAGCCCAAATATTTTTTCAGAGCTAGATGCAGATAAAAATTATTTTGAATTTGCAACCTGGTGGAGGTTAGTATAGATGGACTAATAGAACAAGTCCCACACACTGCTACAAGTCCAAGCCCAAATATTTTTTCAGAGCTAGATGCAGATAAAAAATTATTTTGAATTTGCAACCTGGTGGAGGTTAGTATAGATGGACTAATAGAACAAGTCCCACACACTGCTACAAGCCCAAGCCCAAATATTTTTTCAAAGCTAGATGCAGATAAAAATTGTTTTGAATTTGCAACCTGGTGGAGGTTAGTATAGATGGACTAATAGAATAAGTCCCACACACTGCTACAAGCCCAAGCCCAAATATTTTTTCAGAGCTAGATGCAGATAAAAATTATTTTGAATTTGCAACCTGGTGGAGGTTAGTATAGATGGACTAATAGAACAAGTCCCACACACTGCTACAAGCCCAAGCCCAAATATTTTTTCAGAGCTAGATGCAGATAAAAATTATTTTGAATTTGCAACCTGGTGGAGGTTAGTATAGATGGACTAATACAACAAGTCCCATACACTGCTGCAAGCCGAAGCCCAAATATTTTTTCAGAGCTAGATGCAGATAAAAATTATTTTGAATTTGCAACCTGGTGGAGGTTAGTATAGATGGACTAATAGAACAAGTCCCACACACTGCTACAAGCCCAAGCCCAAATATTTTTTCAGAGCTAGATGCAGATAAAAATTATTTTGAATTTGCAACCTGGTGGAGGTTAGTATAGATGGACTAATAGAACAAGTCCCACACACTGCTACAAGCCCAAGCCCAAATATTTTTTCAGAGCTAGATGCAGATAAAAATTATTTTGAATTTGCAACCTGGTGGAGGTTAGTATAGATGGACTAATAGAACAAGTCCCACACACTGCTACAAGTCCAAGCCCAAATATTTTTTCAGAGCTAGATGCAGATAAAAAATTATTTTGAATTTGCAACCTGGTGGAGGTTAGTATAGATGGACTAATAGAACAAGTCCCACACACTGCTACAAGCCCAAGCCCAAATATTTTTTCAGAGCTAGATGCAGATAAAAATTATTTTGAATTTGCAACCTGGTGGAGGTTAGTATAGATGGACTAATACAACAAGTCCCATACACTGCTACAAGCCGAAGCCCAAATATTTTTTCAGAGCTAGATGCAGATAAAAATTATTTTGAATTTGCAACCTGGTGGAGGTTAGTATAGATGGACTAATAGAACAAGTCCCACACACTGCTACAAGCCCAAGCCCAAATATTTTTTCAGAGCTAGATGCAGATAAAAATTATTTTGAATTTCCAACCTGGTGGAGGTTAGTATAGATGGACTAATAGAATGATGCTATGCCCAAAAGGTTTTACTTCACTAGGTGCAGTAAAAAAATTGGTATTCTATACACAGGTGGTGTAGCTTACAACACAGATAGGCTACTCCACTGACTAACACACTCTGCAATAGGCCAAAAAGGATTAGCTTTGCTAGATTTAGCCAAATGCTGTGAAAAAAACTTGCACAGCACTGGCACAGACCTGCCTGGCAAAAACTGATAGGAACTGATGTAACCTAGCCCTCAAAAGGACTGCAATTACAATTAGTCTTTACTCCCAACCTATCTATTTAAGAGCACAGACCTGCCTGATAAAAGTCGTAGGAAATGCTGTAACCTAGTCCTCCAAAGGACTGCAATCACAACTATTCCCTACTCCCAAGCTATCTGTAGATTTGTGCGAAAATTGGCTTGAAATTAACACTGAAAGTATAGCGCACACAGCAACAGCGGTGCCGTCTAACACGCAGCTGCAGCAGTGAGAAAATGGTGGCGACGAGGAAAATGGCTGGGTCTTATAGGGTAAGGACATGTGACTTACACTGCCAATGACACATGCCCTTGCTTGTGTGAAAAAAAGCAGTTCACTCCGTGTGTGCGCTACTGATAAGCTGACAGATTGCACCTCCCCACTGTAAATGCGGGAAAGAGAAAAAAATGGAGATCTTCATTATTCCTGCAGAGATCCATCCCCTGCCCCTCCCCCCGCCCCGCTGTACACTCAAACTGCGTATTAACATTAATTTTCAGCATTACTGAGAAAAAATCCAGTTATGATTTTGGTGCACGAACAGTTATCGAACATAACCTCGAACAGCCAAATTTTTTTCAAATTGTTCATGTTCGCCGAACGGCTCGAACACCGCCCAAAGCAGCTCGAATTTGAGATTGGCGAACAGTTTGAGTCGAACACCGCTCATCTCTACTCAGAATGCTGTGCTCTGTATAACTCCGCCCACATGCCTGATTGGCAGCTTCCTGTGTACATTGTCAGCAAGCTGCTAATCAGTGGTGGGGGGTGGAGTTGAAACAGGAGGCACAGGAGATCTAGTCCTCTAGTGAATCTCCTGCTGATAAAACTCTGATTGTATTGAAACTACAGCACACAGTCTAATAAGTGAAACATCCCTGGAATCAAGGTCTTGGCCCTTACATTATGCTGCTCTCAGATTAAATGACAAAAACCTTTCATCTTTTTTTTTTTGTTAATTATTGTAGCTTTTGCTTAGCTACAATAGATCAAGGTTTCCTATGAGATTTCCCTTTTGCTACCAGTTGTTAAAGCTCCCCAGCTAGGGGCGCACAGTTAAACATATGTTCATTGCACATCAGAGTTGCAGACTATAATTGGCCATCAGCATGTTCCATGTCTTAATGTGCCATTCACACACGCCTGGTGACAATTCCGGCAGGAGAACATTCCATCACACAGTAATTGTCCACAGACAAAGTTTAATGAACTTATTATAAGCCAAACTTATTGACTCCAGAATCCCAATTCCACCAATTACACCCGTCTGCGTGGGCATGACATTTGCTATAAGTCATTTTTTTTTAACTGTGCAATTAAGATAGCATCTCTGTTTCCATTACAGAGAGCTTGATCATTCTGAACACAATCATACATCCAAAAAGGGCCAATAGCGACGACGCTGATGGATGAACTCTTTATGCATCAAATGACCAAGTTCTCCAAAAAATATGACGTAGTGGTCATGGGAGATTTCAACTATCCAGACATTTGTTGGGAATCTCTCTCAAGTAAAACTAACAGGTCAAGCAAATTCTTATCCTCTCTTGCTGACAACTTTATCTTCCAAAAGGTAGGGGAGAAAACAAGGGGATCTGCTACTTTGGATCTAATCCTTATAAACAGGGAGGAAATGGTTGAGGAGGTAAAGGTGGCTGGGACCCTAGGAGGCAGCGATCATGCTATTATAGAATTTTGGATAACTAGAGGAGGAAGACATGTGAAGACTCAAACTTCAAGGTTAGATTTTAGAAAGGCAGATTTTAAGAGACTCAGAAAGAGAATAGGAGGGATCCAATGGCTGGATGTCCTTAAGGACAAAAATGTCCAGGAAGGATGGGAAATTTTTAAAAATGAGATTCTCAAAGCACAATCGTTAATAATCCCGAAAAGTAGGAAGAATGGGAAGCATTTAAGGAAACCAGGATGGATGAACACAGAACTTAAACACATGCTAAAAAGAAAGAAAGAAATGTTTATTAAACGGAAAGAGGGAGGCATATCTAAAGAAGATTATAATGCAGTCTGCAGATCCTGCAGGGCATGTATCAGGTTAGCTAAAGCTGACAATGAATTAAGGCTTGCAAGAGATGTCAAAAGCAATAAAAAAGGATTTTGGGGGTATGTCAAAAGTAAAAGAAAAGTCAAAGATGCTATAGGATTTTTACAGGATGAAAATGGAGAAATGGTAAGAGAGGATGTTGAGAAGGCCAAACTTTTTAATTCCTATTTTGCATCTGTTTTCTCTCAGAAAGAAAATGTAACATCAACTGATCTTCACTGTCCTTTTAAAGGAATAGAAGAATCCAAGTTATCTGTAAACAGAAAGATTGTGAGGGAATATTTAGCTAACATAAATGAGTTCAAGTCTCCAGGTCCAGATGAATTACACCCCAGAGTACTGAAGGAGATCATAGAAGAAATTTTAGAACCACTCTCCATAATCTTTGAAAATTCTTGGAGAACAGGAGAAGTCCCAGAAGACTGGAGAAGAGCAAATGTTGTTCCTATCTTCACAAAGGGGAAGAAGGTGGACCCAGGGAACTATAGGCCGGTGAGTCTGACTTCTATACCAGGAAAGATCTTTGAGCAAATTATTAAACAACATGTATGTAAGTACCTGGATAAGAATGAAGTGATTAACCAGAGTCAGCATGGGTTTGTAACTAACAAGTCATGTCAGACTAACTTAATTTCCTTCTATGACAGAATCACTGACTGGGTGGATCAGGGAAATGCTGTAGATATAGTATATCTTGACTTCAGCAAAGCATTTGACAAAGTATCTCACACCATCCTTATTGAAAAAATGACCAAGTATGCAATGGACCAGGCAACTGTTAGGTGGATTCATAACTGGCTTAGTGATCGGACTCAAAGGGTGGTTGTAAATGGCTTCACATCCAGCTGGATGAATGTCTCAAGTGGGGTACCACAGGGCTCCGTCCTGGGACCTGTATTGTTCAACATCTTTATCAATGATTTAGATGAAGGAATTGAGGGTAAACTGATTAAATTTGCTGATGACACAAAGCTAGGAGGGATAGCTAATACTAGAGAAGAGAGAGAGAGGATTCAAAAAGACCTAAATAAACTGGAGCAGTGGGCAGCAACCAACAGAATGATTTTTAACAGGGAAAAATGCAAAGTACTACATCTGGGCAATAAAAATGAAAAAAGCATATACAGAATGGGAGGAATAGAGCTAAGCAACAGTACATGTGAAAAAGACTTAGGTATACTAATAGATCATAGACTGAACATGAGTCAACAGTGTGATGCAGCAGCAAAAAAGGCAAATACAATTCTGGGATGTATTAACAGAAGCATACAGTCTAGATCACGTGAAGTCATTATCGGTCTTTACTCCTCTTTGGTCAGACCTCATCTGGAATACTGTGTACAGTTTTGGGCACCACATTTTAAAAAAGACATAGACAAACTGGAGCAAGTTCAGAGAAGAGCGACCAGAATGGTGACTGGTCTGCAAACCCTGTCCTATGAGGAACGGTTGCAGGATTTGGGAATGTTTAGCTTGCAAAAAAGAAGACTGAGAGGAGATTTAATAGCTGTCTACAAATATGTCAAGGGCTGTCACATTGTAGAAGGATCATCTTTATTCTCATTTGCACAAGGAAAGACTAGAAGCAATGGGATGAAACTAAATGGGAGGAGACACAGATTAGATATTAGAAAAAACTTTTTGACAGTTAGGGTGATTAATGAGTGGAACAGGCTGCCACGAGAGGTGGTGAGTTCCCCTTCAATGGACGTCTTCAAACAGAGGCTGGACAGACATCTGTCTGAGATGATTTAGTGAATCCTGCTTTGAGCAGGGGGTTGGACCAGATGACCCAGGAGGTCCCCTCCAACTCTACCATTCTATGATTCTATGATTCTATGAAAACGAAATGTTTATCCAAGAATGCAAATGTAGAAAGTATTATTGGATGTCAATGCCAGGGGGTAATTGAGTCCCCAGTGTACCAATGGATTATTTTAGCATTTAAGCATAAATATAGGTTATTTTTGGAGGAGAGGAGGAGATTGTGAAGGGATTATTATGTACACCGTGTAAGGATTGGTATATGAGACAATGAAACTCCATTTTGATCAGATATATTTTTAGTGAATTTCCACCTTATAACACTATGAAATTTATAAATCCAATAGTCAAAACTAATCTATTTTCTTATATAACTTCATAGCGATTGTTGCTCCACTTTTATAATACAGAACTTCAAATCCTTTGCGTAAACATGGAGTTGAAAGAATTCTTGCCGCCTGTAGTCACCACTAGGGGGAGCTTTTGAACTTTTTGCATACTACTTAAATGTATACACATAGAGCAGTAAGCTCTTCAGCTCCCTCTAATGGTGAATATTTTATCATTTAAAGCTCCACTTCAGCATTTTTTTTTCTATTTCTGTAGAGTGGTGGTACTAATCCATGTTCCCTGCCCCTAGTAATATACTTACCACCCGCAGTCTTCGGCTGTTCCCAGAAAAACTTTTTTTTTTCTCATCAGTGAAAAACTGATGAAACTCTGACCAAACTCTGATGAAAATCACTGATGAAACTCGGACTGATTTTCTCGTACGAGAAAATCACTGACATGTGAATGAGGCCTTAAGCTTATAGAGTTATGGAAACATTTGCAACATTTTTTTCATTAGCTTAACCTGTGTAAATGTGTGTCTAATGTAGTGTGATTGAGTTAATAGGTTTATCAATCTTCCTCGGTTTCTAGAGCCGCTCTGGTCCTCCTCTCACTCACTTGACTTTTATTCCGACTTGCCGGTTCACACTGGGGTCTACGTGTCAGGCGGAAGTAGCTTTACAAGTCACTTCAGAACGAGGCACCATTGGCGTGGACCCCAGTGTGATCCGCCAAGTTAGAATAGTCATCACGTGACCCAGAAGAGAACCGGAGCGGCTCTGGAAAGCGGAGAAGACTGCGATCGGTGAGTAATTATATTACCGGACTTACACTACATCAGATGCACGGTTACACCGAATTTAGCTAATAAAAGAAATATTGAGAGAGCTTCTTTAATTCATGAACAATGAATACACTGAATAGTGCGTATACAGTGAACTCATGTGAAAGAAATATGCGTATCCACATCTGCTTTGCACCCAGAATGAATCTACATGGTCAATTGCTGACCTTCCTGTTTGAATTTCTTGTACTTTCATAAATCTGATCACGGACATACTGATCAAAGAACATTTTGATAAAGTATGTGCTTAATGGATTTATGGTGGTTCTCTTTTGCAACTGATTCTGAATTTCTTTCCAACTAATTGTGTTGTAAAGATTTATCTTTGCACGCAGGTGCAGTGTGCAGTTACGAGGTATATTGTGAACTATGACAAATTTTGCTACTTCATCTAGTCCTTGACCCTGGTAACATTTTTAATAAGACCGAACAAACCATTAGAAGGGATTGACACAATTGAAAGATTATTAACGCATTGGCTCAGTGATGTATAATATAGCAAACTGAGCTTGTACTCATCCTCCTGGGGTCAAGCTCTGCTTCTCACAATTGCTCAATGAGCCACTGAGCTCAGTGATTAGCTGCAGTGCTGACGCCCTGACGGCAAGACACTGCGGTGGACCTGGAATAGTGAGTAAAAGCTCTGTTTGTTAGTTCATATATCACTGAGCTTATGGGCTAAGAATTTTTTAAACAAGACAACCAATTTAAGGATCTGTTATTACTCATGGACTAGTGCTGAAAGCTTATACCCCTCAGGCTAAAATTTTCCAGGCAACCTGTCCTTGAAGATATCAAGTGCAGTCATGAAAACTATGAATTGCTATCATGAAACTGTGTCTCATCAGGACCGCCGTTTGAATTGAAGACCAATAATTACCTCTGCTGCAGATGATAAGTTCATTAGAGTTATCAGCCTCAAAAAATGGAAATTGACAGCCTCTCAGATAACAGCCCTCAAAAATGATGCACAGGGGGCAGACACGTCTTAACTAGTAATGAACAAATGTGCTCAGAGAAGCGGTTATCTGAGCATGCTCGGGTGCAAACCAAGTATCTTCGGTGTGCACCGAAAAATAGGTTTGAGTCGCTGCAGCTGCACGTCTCATGGCTGTAAGACAGCCGCAACACGCAACACATGCATAGATTGACCAACAAACAGGCAAACCATACATGTCTTGCGGTTGTTGAGGAACCGCGAGACATGCAGCTGTGGCGATTTTAACTTATTTTTCGAGCACGCTGAAGATACTCGGTTAGCACCAGAGCATGCTCGGATAACTCCTTATCCAAGCACGTTCGCTCATCACTAGTCTTAACATCAACTGTGCAAAGGAGACTGTGAAAAGGAGGATTCTATGGCCAAATTGCTCCAAACAAACCATTAGTTAGGACCACAAACAAGGAGAGACCATGGTGGAGTCTCTGGCAGTGGTAGTGGTACTCTGAGTGAGGGCAAATCTAGAGATGCAAATCAAGCTTTGGCAAGGAGCTCAGCTTATTTCTCACACTAAGGTAACTGTCAGCCAAGTCAGGGTTGATGATGACAATGATGATGATAATGATTGTGTGGTGGAGAGGACCTGGGAACTAGATCGGAGTACAGAAGAGGTGATAACATCAAAGACGCTAGATCAGCCACACTATACTACCACTGCCAAGGCTGCTTGTGCTTGCCTCAAACTGCCAGCCATCACCTTGCATGCCCCGTCATATTTTACACCATGCGGCTTCGGCTACTGCATAGCTACACATTTACTGACTGTCCACTGTCTTTTATACCTCTATTCTAGGTTGCCTGTTGCCTGTGCTGGCCCTACATCTCCTTGCTGTCTCATAATATTCTCTACTGTACAGTTACAGCCACTGCCAATAGACACCCACACACCATCTGTTGGTTGTCCATTGTAGTGTACTGCTGCTGGGACCAAAAGAGATAATTTTTTGTTGAAAAACATTGCTTCTTCACTTCCATAACTGCACCCTAAATTAAGGGATAATTTTTAGATTGCTTGATAAAAAGCCATTGTATCTTAATTTAGCAAACAGCAAACCTGTGGCTGATCCCAAAACAGGGATAATTTTTGTACAACCCGGTTGTAAAAAAAAATCAGTTTCTTCTGTGTACACCATCTATGTATAAACACCAGCAATGCAGGCATCTGTTCCCAAAAAGGGATAATATTTGTTATATTTTTACAAATTAAGAAGTCTAAAAAGTTTGTTAGTGCTGTGTATTGTTAAACTGCCAGTTGTTTACCACTGGTTACCATCCGTTTTCCCATAATCACATATGTTAAGGTCCCTAGGACATTTCTAAGGCTGTATTTAATTAAAGAGCTCAAAAAGGGTTCAATACGCCCTAGGAGATTTTGGGGAACATTTAGGATTTTAGGGTTAAGGTTAGGAGGACTAAGGTTAGGATTAGGGTTAAGGTTCAGACTAGGGTTAAGACTAGAGTGAACATTAAGGCTAGGGTTTGGGATCGTGCTAAAATTAGAGATATTACTAGGGTTAGGACTAAGACTAGGTGAGCAATCGGGCTAAGGACACTGCTAGCAGCTAGGGATAGGGTTAGGTTTAGGGTAAATAAAAAAGCTAAATGGTAAAAAAAAATATGACAATGTGTAACTTTATTTTTTTCAATTTCATGTCTAACAGTCCACAGATTAGGGAGCCCAAAATACCTGCCTTACCTTGGGTGCTGACAACCCACACAATGCCCCTGCCTAGATTTATACACGGTTGTCCCTGTCTGACCACGGAGACTGGCATCACAAATAACATGAATGGCGGCCCTGCTCCTTGTCGGCTCGCTCTCTATTACTCTATTACCCTGGTAACAAATAGGGTCAGAGGATACAAGCACACCAAAATTTTAGAAATGGTTACAAAGCAATAGAAGGTGAGCCATTGATGAGCTGGGGCACCATACTGGCCAGTTAGGTTGTTAACTCAATGGTAAGGCAGGGATTAAATTCATCTAAGGATTACTAGGTTTATTTGAAGATTTTTTGTCTTTCTCTAAAAAAAAAAATAAAAAATTAGCTCAGTGAGCACCCGTCAAGATGAGCTTTAAGTTAATGTATACTGCAGCCAACAATGTGAAAGGAAGCAAAGAGCCTGTAGACGCCTTACGGTGCTATATTTTTAATGAAACCCTATTGCGAAAATTATTTTTAGCCCAAAATACATGAATTTAAATAAACAAAACCAAGTTCCCAAAGGCATCCATCCATATTAGGCTACTTACAAGGTAGTGGCATGTATCTGGAAATGGGAGGCATTGGATAATCCTCTTTAATAGGGGATATATGCAATTCTATTGCCATACTGTTGGATACAGAATATTGGATACAATGTTTAGGGGCCTCCAGTAATCGATCAAGGAAAACTTATTGCTTCTTATTTATTAAGGCAGTATTTCTTGGCCAATGTCACATGCACACTGACTGATATGAGAGGGTCTACCTGGGAGCTCTCCAAATTATATGGAGAATGGAGTCTAAATGGAGAAGTAGTCAAGTTTATAGGAGTTCACGAAACATAATTCTTTGCAGAAATTAATGCTCATGTCTGGCCAAAAACTAGAATGGTGGCAAGGATGAACCCTACGCTTCCAATTTGTGGGCGTCCCATAGGTGAAACCTTTACCTACCAGAAATGGAGGACATATCATATTAATATGGGGACCATTGCCCAGGAGATTGTTTTATAATCACACCCCTTTCCATATACCTCCTTTCTACACCATTTACACCCTATTTCATGCCCCCTGAATGTGCATTTGGGTGCCAGGGCTCCATCTAATGCCTGCTTCATACCCAAGAAACCTTCTGGAATTTCTGCTTTCTTGAAAGTTTTGATGATTCTTGAGAAATGATAGGAGTCTTTGAGGTCTCCCTTTTTTTTGAGGAACTTCCTGGGCATTCTCCGAGAGTTAACAAGTATGCAACAAATGTCTATGGTGGGAAATTCCTTGTAATCTCCTTTTTGTGGGACTCCGTCCCCAACAGAATATTTTGCCCAGGGGCTTTCAGAGTTGTTCGGTCGTCCTGTTTCTAGACTAGACTCAGTCTCTCCTTTTGCGACTCTTCTTACCGTCCTGGATACATCTTCTCACACAAGTGATGCATCTTATAGATGGCCTATTAATATGATCGCTAAGATGATCTAGGCCCCATCTTCTTTCTTTTTCCTACAGTACATTTTGCGCAGCACATACATCAATATGCCATCATTTTCTTGCTGGCCAAGGATTTACTAAACATCAAAGGAAGTTATTAAATCTGAAAACCTTGTATATAAATATTTCCTGAATGTTTTCTGGTATGTCATGACAAGTTAGGTAATGTATTGAAACAATTGCTGAATTTCCTGCGATTGTAAAGTAAAACTTACAATACACATTTATAATTGACACCAGGGAGGCGCAGTAAGGAGGGGGCACTGCTTTATACATCTTCATTCACCCATTCATTTTTTTACTATATTGGATTCCAGAAATTTACTATATGTACAACAGGATGGGTTCAAAATATCTCTCATTGGCAATTATTCATTTGCACTAATGGCTATTCTTTATTTTAGAAACTAAGGCTATTAATGATAGCTCCATAGCCGCCTATACACAGTATGAAGGCCCCACACAGCACCCTTATATACAGTATGATGGCCCTAGTGCCCCTATGCATAGTATTTTGATCTTACAGTTCCCTATACAGAGTATGTTACCCCATAGCTCTCTATATACAGTATGATGGCCCCATAGTACCCCTATACACTGTATGATGTCCCCAGTGCCCATTATTTATAGTATAATAGCCCCATAACCACCTTATGCCCAGTATAATGGACTCATAGTCATCTATACATAGTATGTTACACCCACAGCTCCCTTATACACAGTGTGATGGCCCCAGTGCCCATTATTTATAGTATGATGGCCCCATAACAACCTTATGCCCAGTATGATGGACTCATAGTCCCCCTATACACAGTATGTAACCCCCACAGCTCCCCTATACACAGTGTGATGGCCCCCAAATCTCCCTATAAAAATAATCTCCCTATAAAAATAATGATGGCCCCACAGCCCCCCTTATAAAAATCATGATGGCTCCATGGCCTTCTATATACAGTATGATGTCCCCATAACCCCTATATACAGTATGAATTCCCAATAACCCCCTATACAAAGCATGTTACCCCCATAACACACTATACATAGTATGATAGCTCCATAGCGTCGCTAAAGACTGAATGATGTTCTTATGGCTCCCTATACAATGTATAATAGCCCCATACACACAGTATGATGGCCCTACAGACTCCCTTTACACTATATGATGGCCTCGTATCTCCCTCATACATTATGATGACCTCACAGCCACTCTAAACACAGAATGATGGTCCTGTAGCCTCCATAAAAACATTATGAGGCCCCCAACGTCTCCACAAGTACTTATTGACAAAATAATAACAAAAAAAACACTTAGCCTTCCCCCAATGTGTTGCGCTGCTGTGTGCAGTGTATGGACTGAGGCTCCATGCAGCAGGCACGATCTAGTGTTGTTATCATCCCTGCTGCACTGAGACTCAGATGCACAAGCTGAATGATTGAGGAGGGAGCCAACAACTCTCTCCTCCACCATTGTATTCAACTGTATCTGTATTTTGAGGATGCAGAAACTATTTAAATTCAGACACTGAGCAGATGAGTCAGTACTGTGAACACTGAGATCCCCCCCCTACTCGTTGGGCCCATAGCGGCCACATGATCTGCCACTATGAACGGTACACCCCTGACCCCCTCCCATGCTAAATAACTTGTTGGCATTCCCCAACCAACACCCAGCACCTGAAAGAAATTCCACCCACCCACCTATGAAAAAAGTCTAAATGAAAAACTGTCTTTGTTGCCCATAGCATCCAAGATTTCACTTCCATGTAGAACATAGAGCAGGGAAGCTACATGGTAATGCCGATGCCCTGTCTGGTAGTAGAAGGTGCCCAGCCCCATGGCTTTAGGCAGGGGGGGGAGGTATGTAAGGTGGCTAACGGTCGCATAGTCGATGGGAGGTATGTATCACACAGATGGTTGTCCTCTGTGATGTAACCCGGAGTGTTGCTCTAGTGCACGTAAGCACTAAGAGGACTGATTGGTGCACCTGGGACCGGGTAGTTTGGAGAGTTGGGTGGATCCAGCTACCCACATACCTCACCTCTGGGTGTGCTTAACAACCTATAAAATGGAGGCCGTTTGTTTGGCACATGGTCTGTGTGTTTGGACGGAGAAGGCCTCCAGTGTGCTGTTGTCTCCAGACCAAGCCAGGACACTGGACGCTACCCAGCCTGTGTGCCCACAGGACTGGCTAAGCAGAGACTTGCTTAAAGGACACTTTACTTTGTTTGCCTTAACTAAAGGCTGTTTGTATTCCTTATGTTTTTTTTTGGTTTATGAAGTAATAAACCGACATAGACTTTTAAAGGAAGATGCTTTCTGTTTGCCTCCCATTGCACCCAAGTGAGTAAAAACCCTACAATATATTATAGCTTTATAGCTATTATCTACTCAACAGTTTATATTTTATTTCATGGACCAAAGTGGATGAAGGTTAAGATTCCCTTCTAAAAAGTCATCATACAGGGTGCTGCTCTCAATTTGGCGTGCTTCTTTGGCGTGCTGTTTTATCGAAAGTCCTAATAAAAAATACAGCTTTCTAAAATAAACTCTAAAGTTCAAATCTTAAATAACACATTTTATGAACCGCACAGCCCAGGAATAGGATGATTTGTAAACTTTTCAATTTCACTAAGTGTCTCAAAAAAAAAGATGGGAATATTAAATATGTTTGCAGAAGATGTTTCATCAGAGCTGTCCGACACATGAATTAATTATGAATGGCAAAATGATTATTTAGCTTTAGCAAATAATCATCTGAACACATTTTTGGACCAAGAACACCCTTAATTCTACTCCGTTTATCTATGAGAAGGTAGAATTTTCTATCCTATTGTTGTCAATCATCTAAAGCAGAATTTTGTCAAACTCATGGCCCGCGGGCCAAATTCGGCCCACCATGTCATTTTATGTGGCACAGGTCACAGAAGGACTGGTTCAATACTTTCCCCATATGGAGCAGAGTAAAAGTGTGTGCCAGAGCTCAAAATCTAAGATGGCTCCCGCCTCCTGTGCTGGCACCACCCCCTCTACTAAGTTCTGGCTGCATTCTATGTTGACACAGACAGTGCTTAGAAGAGGGGGCAGAGCCAGCACAAGGAATGGGTGCCATCATTGAAACCAAACGCAATCAGCCATCACAAAAAGTGAACGCAGTCAGACAGCACAAACAGTGAATGCAGTGAACGCAGTCAGCCAGCAAAAAAAGTGAATACTGTCCGCCAGCACAAAAAGTGAACGCAGTCAGCCAGCACAAAAAGAGAACGCAGTCGGCAAGCACAAACAGTGAATGCAGCGAATGCAGTCAGCCAGCACAAAAAGTAAACAAAATCCGCCAGCACAAAAGATGAACACAGTCCGCCAGCACAAAAAGTGAACGCAGTCCGCCAGCGCAAAATGTGAATGCAGTCCGCCAGCACTTTTCTGTGGTTCCATTTTTGAATCAAAGCAGAAGCAGCCAGCACTTAGGATAGGGAGCAGTCCATCTTGGACTCTGAGGTCAAGCACAGTTCTCTTAGCCCTGCTACCCAGGAACAACTCTTTTAACCCTACAACACAGGGACAGCGGCTCTTAGCCCAACTATCCAGGGACAGCGCTCTTAGCCCTACTAACTAGTGACAGAGCTCTGAGTCCTTCTAAGTAGGGACAGCTCTTTTAGCCCTACTACCTAGAGACAGCTCTCTTAGTCCTACTACCTAGAGACAGCTCTCTTAGTCCTACTACTCAGGAACAGCTCTCTTGGCCCTACTACCCAGGAACAGCTCTTTTAGCCCTAATACCCAGGGACAGCTCTTTTAGCCCTACTACCCAGGGACAGCTCTTTTAGCCCTACTACCCAGGGACAGCACTCTTAGCCCTACTACTTAGGAACAGCACTCTTAAGCCTAGTATCCAGAGACAGCCCTCTTAGCCCTACTATCCAGAGACAGCCCTCTTAGCCCTACTATCCAGAGACTGCCCTCTTAGCCCTACTATCCAGAGACAGCTCTCTTAGCCCTACTATCCAGAGACAGCTCTCTTAGCCCTACTATCCAGAGACAGCTCTCTTAGCCCTACTACCCAGGCACAGCGCTCTTATAGCCCTTGGCCAGTCCGTGCATTACAGTCTGTGTTCGTACCATGTTGCATGAATGTCTGCATGAGCCCTTAAAATTATAAACAACCCTTTGAATGCAACTATAATGTGGATGTGGCCCTCGTTGAAAATTAGTTTGACACCCCTGATTTAAAGGAACATTGAGTCCACGTTCACAAGTTCAGTATTTGGTCAGTATTTCACATCAGTATTTGTAAGCCAAAACCAGGAGTGGGTGATAAATACAGAAGAAATGACGTGTTTCTATTATACTTTTCCTCTGATTGTTCCTCTCCTGATTTTGGCTTACACATACTGATGTAAAATACTGACCAAATACTGAACGTGTGAACGTGGCCTTACAAGATTAATGGTTGTACCCAGTTTTTAATTTATTAATACATTTACTAATTGACTAAAAAGGGACATAAATTTCAGCGTTTTAAAGAAAAAATGTTCAAGAATTGTTAAGCTAGATGCTATTTTAGAATATGTTGAGCCCATTATATGCTCATCCATGGTGTGAACATAGTTATTTATTAAGAGAAAAACCCTCCACCTCTCTTACAGCTCTCCGATCTAATTCTCTCATTTAATTGCTCCATATGATGGCTCGGGGTCATTGATTAATGTGATTGCATCGGTATTTGTCAATCAAAGAGAGTGACAGTCACCAGGAATGTATAGTGGCCTTGGGTCATGGTGATCACCACTCAAACCATTACATAAATGACAGTAATTCACTCTGACCGTGTATGACACCGAATCCTGAACAGCAATGATAGAAATTAAGAATGAGGTAACAAGATTGTATATATTCCATGAGAATGTAATCTCCCAGTTATAGGATTCATTTTTGTGTAGATCAAATGCAAATGATAGATAGATAGATAGATATACAGACATAGTATAGATAGACAGACATAGTATAGATAGATAGATCTAGTATAGATAGATAGATAGATAGATAGATAGATAGATAGATATAGTATAGATAGATAGATAGACAGATATAGTATAGATAGATAGATAGATAGATAGATCTAGTATAGATAGATAGATAGATAGATAGATATACAGACATAGTATAGCTAGATAGATAGATAGATCTAGTATAGATAGATAGATAGATAGATATAGTATAGATAGATAGATAGATAGATATAGTATAGATAGATAGATAGACAGATATAGTATAGATAGATAGATAGATATAGGATAGATAGATAATAGATAGATAGATAGATAGAGAGACAGATATAATATAGATAGATAGATGATAGATATAGGAAAGAAAGAAAGAAAGAAAGCAAGAAAGAAGGAAAGAAAGAAAGACAGACTCATTTATGGGTGCTAGGCCTCTTGGACAAAAATGTCTCACATCAATGTGAGATGTCAGTGGTCAAAATAGACAAAGACTACTATGCCCAGTAATTAATAAAGATGAAAGTAATGGCCCGCCTAGTTGGTACCTTTGACAACAGGGCAAGTGAGGTGTCGACAATTGTACGGAAATACTGGGGGATTCTTGAAATGGACCCTTGATCTCAAGGGATTTATCTCTGAACGTCCAAGTATTACCTACAGGAAGGGACGGTCTCTACGGGACCGCCTGGTCCATAGTTTTTACAGACGGCCCATTAGACAAGGTTCGTGGCTTGAACGCAAAACATGTGGTACCTTCAGTAAAACCAAAAGGAAACTGCGGAGAAGAATTGGGGAACATCTCGGGGATATGCGACACAGGAGGATACGCCTCTTGCCCGTCACATGAGGGAGTATCACTCCAACAGCCCAAACGCAGTTTCCTTTTGTGTATTAGAGGTGATCCGGAAAAATGAAAGGGGGGGGATTTTAAATAGGTTGTTACTCCAGAAGGAATGCCAGTGGATTTTTAGATTAGGTGCTTTGACTCCGAATGGCCTCAATGAACAATAGAATTATTGTTGTTTCATTTAATTAATAGGGACTACTACTATCAGCCAGCATGGTTATTTTTGTAATTTTTTTTAACTATCATGTATAGGTTTGCTTTATATCATTATTTCTACCAGAAGCATCGCTGACACCCAAGTACTCTATGTATGCTCCTCTTAACCCCCCCTTCCCACTCTGTACCCTGTACCAATATATCAGTACTCGGTATATAAGTAATATGATGACATAAAAAGTACCCCCTCTGTGGGACTTGATCGTGTTCATGTGTGCAGTTTGTGTCTTCTGGAGTGTGTTCTGCACGTGTCTTTGGCAGTGGCATCCATTTGCGGTGTGTTGTTGGTCCGACTCTGGTCCTTGCGGTACACACACACACACTGTAGACCTCTTTGATGTGACAGGAATGTGGGACTCATATTGGAGTGTTGATTGTCGGGGCCTACGTGAGTATCCCACGTGGTTTGTAGATATAGCGCTTGTGGTCTAATTACGCTAGAATACTTGCGGCATGACCGCGTCCATTCAACAGGTTCTGGACAAGTGCGCATGCGCCGGTTTCGCGTTGGACGCAACACACTTGATATGTATCCGGAGTGGAGGCGTGGCCAAGGCCTGGTCTCTGACGTCAGCGCGGGACCCGCGCCTGCGCAGTTCACCCGCAGGACCTCTAGTGGATGTCGGCCCAACAGACATGCGCACTGCACTAGGAGGGGACAACTTTTCTACCAAGGGTACCAAGGAATGTTTTACCTCTTGATTAGGGAAGTAAACCAGGATCAATCACACTTGAAGGGGTATATAAAGAGGGCGAGCGGCAACATAGAATAGACTGCAAATCATCAGCAGGATACCTTACCAATTTCTTTCCCATTTTTTTCTCCTGATGAACCTTGAACCATACGGGGAAACGCATCAAGGAATATGGAACCCTGTAGTGTGATGGGGAGGTAGGATCCCTGCACATTGAGATGAGTAACCGGTTATGCACTTTAACTCTTTATGAACTTGTATAGGTAGGAGGTATTGTGTTATCTGTACGTACTTCTTATTTCACTATGTTTGTTGTGCGATGGTACCTGCCACTGTGCCCCAGTCTGGGGAAGTGTCTATCATACTATTAATTTGGAGTACGAGGAATATGGAACCCCTGTAGTGTACTGGGTAGACCGGATCCCTGCACATTGAGATGAGTAACCGGTTATGCACTTTAACTCTTTATGAATTTATATAGGTAGGAGGTATTGTGTTATCTGTACATGCTTCTTATTTTCATCATGTATTTTGTGCGATCGTACCTGCCACTGTGCCCCAGTCCGGGGAAGCATCTATCATACTGTTAGTTTGGAGTATGGTTCCCGCCTGGTAACTGTTTTGTGAAATGCAGTAAATGATTAGGCATGTCTATATGATAATAATAGGTGGTCCGTTGAGATAATTGAGGTGACTTGAACCATTGTGTGTATTTCTTACGCCATCTTTACCGGGTCTATTTCTGGAACCACAGCAGACGAGTAATATTTATCGGCTGTACTCCTAGTGGTGTTTCTTGTTATTGTGATCCATTACTGTTATATTTGGATAGGCTTCACTGAAAGACATCTAATCTATGGGTCTCTCTCTAATTTATATGTCGTCATACTGGACGCTATAGCCTATTGCCTAATATTTTGAATAATTACCTATTGACAGTATTGGATCACGTGTCCATCATTTGTGTCTATTTCTGTGTTATTTAGTATTTGTCGTGAGCCTCAAGGCAAGATTTTAATGATATCTATTAAAGGTTATCTTTTAAACAGGTTTTTCTTGATGTGAGATGTGGCGCCCCTGAGGGTTCAGTCGCCACAGAGGTACTGCACCTCACCCAGAGGTGTGGTGTCTCCTTCTCTCAGGTAAGGAGGGAGTGCTGCCCGGAACCCCAACACGCGCATTCAACACTACACTACTCCAGGCCGGCTGGAAGGGCAAGATGCGCTGTGTTTCTGCTGAGCCCTGTCCCTGGCTGGAGTGGGGGGAACCAAAGAGAGGGGGAACCAGTAGTGGGTGTGGGTGGAGGATGTAGAATAGGGAAGCACCATAATAGGAGGTATATAAAGGGAAGCCATCTTAGGGTGGCAGAGTAGTGCAGAGGACGAGGACATGCCCCTGCAGCCTGAGGCTGATGACCCGGCCGAGTCAGTCGGTGACCACCAGGAACATCCCCAGTGGGGATACCACTACTAGTGTAAAAGTAGATGGGACTAAGAACTGTAAATAGTCACCCGTAAGGGTACAAACAGAAAAGTTGTTTTTGTGTGCACTTGGTTACCCGTGAGGGTATACAGACTTCAGGCTGAGGACTGTGAGCAGCCAAGAACTGATCTTGTATATAGTTTGCACTTATTAAAGTGCCCTCTATTGGTTTTATATTTACAACCACAGACCTCAGAACAAAAATCTGTTTGGCGTGGCCGAAGACGAGGTCCAGGACCTGGATCGTCTATGCCCTGCAGCCACGCCCAGGGCCTGCGTTGAGGGTTTTCGGACGGGTCCCTCATGCTGCTCGATTTGCACCTTTACCATTGAGAAGGACACCCTGTTTGGGATCTCACTACAATTTGCTTGAAAAATGTTGAAAATGTTTTACATGACAAAATGTGTATATGCAAATGAAAAGTTTTATATTGTTCTTGATAATGTTAACCTGTAACGTTCAAGAAATGTGCCTCCCATAAAGGGAAGAAAAAGATTTATAATCTTCTAAGTGATGCATCTGAAAATTTTGTATGTCTAAAATACCGTGTTTTTGCTCAGTTCCAGCCCGCGAACGTGCTGTGTTTTACCAGGGGAGAGTGTGGTGCCCCTGAGGGTTCAGTCGCCACAGAGGTACTGCACCTCACCCAGAGGTGTGGTGCTTCCTACTCTCAGGTAAGGAGGGAGTGCTGCCTGGAACTCCAACACCCACATTCAACACTACACTTGCTCCAGGCCGGCTGGAAGGGCAAAATGCGCTGTGTTTCTGCTGAGCCCTGTCCCTGGCTGGAGTGGGGGGAACCAAAGAGAGGGGGAACCAGTAGTGGGTGTGGGTGGAGGATGTAGAATAGGGGAGCACCATAATAGGAGGTATATAAAGGGAAGCCATCTTAGGGTGGCAGAGTAGTGCAGAGGACAGAGAGTGAGTAGTAAGGAGAGGAGGGGAGCAGAGTCTCTTTAGGAGCTCTGCTCCAATGTTGGGCCTAGTGAGAGAGGCCCAGGAGGGGAGCAGAGGAGGAAGGCTCCGTCGACAGAAGGGATCCCAGGGAGTACGGTGAGTGCAGGACGGCACCCGTATGCCCGAATCTGCCAGGTGTCAGAGGGATCAGGCCGCCAGAAGGGAACCAGTCACTGGACCAGCCGTGTTACTCCAGGTCTCGGCTGGAAAACCGGAGGCTTCTGCACTTCCATGGTGCAGTTGCTACAGTCTCACTATAGTCACCGTGAAGGGCATCAAGTAGGTCCGGGAACTCCAGGTTGCCTAGAGGGACTTCAGAGCACCTGATCGGGACTGTGTGTTGGGAAGCGCAGGGCAGGAGGGAGAAGACCCAGCGCGAGAAGTCGGTCTAGTAAGGGACATAAAGAAAGTGGGGTTCCGTCAAGCGCTCCTGATATACTTGAGAAAGTGCTGGACCCCTTATCTGGTAGACGCAGTGCGACGCGGGAGGCTGACACCTGTACAGTATACCTGAGGAACTTGAACAGAACTGTGAGTAAATTCGGATGACTGCACTCCACTGCCTCCGTCAGTTATTTTCGCTGCGCCATCTCTCCTGCACCACAAGCCCCAGCATCACCATCATCTATACTACACTGCCCTGGGGCCCGTTCCACCTGTGGGGAGCCGTTCCAACTCAGCTGCCCTACCAACCGCCCCAGAGGTCTGAAGCAGCGCTGGTATCTATTACCAGAAGCCACAGGTGGCATCACGAAACAAACTATACACTAAAAAACCCTTTTTCAAGAGAGACCCCAGAGTACGGGCCCGGGAGCCGACTGCCGTGAATCCGAAGCAAGGTACAAGGCCCGGGTACCGAGTCCCCTATATCCCCCTGGGTCACACATGAGACATATTTATATACCCATGAATTTATTCTATTTCTGTGATCTCTTGGACAAAAACCCAAATCTTTCAACCATGTAAAACTAGAAAACGAGCCAACACTCCAATAAGTTGTGCCACAAGGTTAGGGTCCCATCACAGAGGGACGCCTTGCCATGGCTAATGTGCTCTTATGAATTAGCCAATTTATGCGCTAAGCACCCTATTTTTTGGACCATAAGATGCACTTTTTTCCTCCAAAATTTTGGAGGAAAATGGGGGGGGTCCGTCTTATGGTCCGAATGTTGGGGGGGGGGTGTATATTTATGTGTGGTGTGGGGGGAGCGGTATCGGTGGAGGAGCGGGGCACAGAAGGCAGCAGCCGCCCGCTGCAGCCTACACTGTCCCCGCTGCTAAAGAAAATGAATATTCACTGCTCCCCACGCCCATGGGGCATGGGGAGCACTGAATATTCATGCTCCTTAATAGCGGTGTACAGTGTAGCCGCGCTGCGGCTGCTGCTGCTGCCGGCTATCTCCTGTGCCCGCTGTTAAAGGCATGAATATTCAACCTCTCTTTATGCCCATGGGCATGGGGAGGGGGTGTATATTCATGCCCTTTAATGAGCAGGCACAGGAGATAGCCAGCAGCAGCAGCCGCAGCACGGCTCCGCTGTGTGCCGGCTATGAAGGAGAGTGAAGTCACTGCTCCCCGCGCACACAGACCCGGCGTGGGGAGCAGTGACTTCCGGCAGCTGATCTCTCCTTGTGAGCCACGCATGGCAGTTACGTCATGTGCTGCTCACATGGAGAGATCAGTGCAGGCAGACCGGACGCAGCGCTGGAGGAGAGAAGAAAGGTGAGTAGCAGTGTTTATTTTTTTTTAATGTGCAGCCTGATGGAGATTAGGGGTGGCATGCATACCAGGACGGGGATTAGGGGTGGCATGCATACCAGGACAGGGATTAGGGGTGGCATGCATACCAGGACAGGGATGAGGGGTGCCATGCATACCAGGACAGGGATTAGGGGTGCCATGCTAACCAGGACAGGGATTAGGGGTGCCAAGCATACCAGGACAGGGATGATGGGTGCCATGCATACCAGGATAGGGATGAGGGGTGCCTGCATACCAGGACAGGGATGAGGGGTGCCATGCATACCAGGACAGGGATGAGGGGTGCCATGCATACCAGGATAGGGATTAGGGGTGCCATGCATACCAGGATAGGGATTAGGGGTGCCATGCATACCAGGACAGGGATGAGGGGTGCCATGCATACCAGGACAGGGATTAGGGGTGCCATGCATACCAGGACAGGGATTAGGGGTGCCAAGCATACCAGGACAGGGATGAGGGGTGCCATGCATACCAGGACAGGGATGAGGGGTGCCATGCATACCAGGACAGGGATGAGGGGTGCCATGCATACCAGGACAGGGATGATGGGTGCCATGCATATCGGGATAGGTATGAGGGGTGCCATGCATACTAGGATAAGGATGAGGAGTGCCATGCATACCAGGACAGGGATGAGGGGTGCCATGCATACCAGGACAGGGATGAGGGGTGCCATGCATATCAGGATAGGTATGAGGGGTGCCATGCATACCAGGATATGGATGAGGGGTGCCATGCATACCAGGATGGGGATGGGGACCACATATAAAAGGAAGGGGGGCGGCATATATACCAGGATGGGGGATATTGTCAGAATTGGGGGACATTACCCTATACCAGTGTCAGCAGAAGACCCCCCCCCCTTAAAAGTGCATCATGACCACATTTTTTGCTTAAATTTTTATTTTTTTATTTTCCTCCTCTAAAACCTAGGTGCGTCTTATGGTCCGGTGCGTCTTATAGTCCGAAAAATACGGTACTTCATTTTTATAAGTATATTTTATATAGCAGTAATGCAGTTCAAATGTCATATATTCAATGTTCAACAGAAATGGAATAATAGGGTTAGGTCTGAGCTGGCGGATGGAAAAGAAGAACGGTGTCCAAGAATGCGGTTTATTAATCAACATGTTTCGAAATGCCTTCATCAGGACAAGGCACAGTGGGTCTGCATCACCCTTGGGCCCTTAGTGTTTGTGGTCCCACATCCACACCAGGTGAGTACCTTTGCATTTGATCTCTCCATTATCACTCGGATAAGACCCTATTGCTATTATTGTTATTAGTTTGACATAGATAGATAGATAATAGATTATAGATATGGATAGATGATAGATAGATATGGATAGACAGAGATAGATATGGATAGATAGATATGGATAGAGAGACAGATAGATAGATAGATATGGATAGATAGATAGATAGATAGATATGGATAGATAGATAGATATGGATAGATGATAGATATAGATAGATAGATAGATAGATAATAGATAGATAGATAGATATAGATAGATATAGATAGATATATAGATATGGATAGATAATTAGATAGATAGAAGATACACAGATGATAGATAGATAATAGATGATAGATATGGATAGATGATAGATATGGATAGATAGATATGTATAGATAGATAGATAGATAATAGATAGATAGATAGATATGGATAGATGATAGATAGATATAGATAGATATGGGATAGATATATATGGGATAGATATAGATAGATAGATAGATAGATAGATAGATAGATAGATAATAAATGATAGATATGGATAGATAGATAATTAGATAGATATAGATAGATATGGATAGATAGATAATAGATTATAGATATGGATAGATGATAGATAGATAGATAGATAGATAGATATGGATAGATAGATAGATAGATAGATAGATAGATAGATAGATAGATAGATATGGATAGATGATAGATAGATAGATGGATAGATAGATATGATAGATAGATAGATATGGATAGATATAGATAGATAGAAGATAGATAGATAGATAATAAATTATAGATATGGATAGATGATAGATAGATACTGTAGATAGATAGATGATACAGGGGCGGACACAGACTGTAGTGGGCCCCTGTGCAAGAAATTTTTGGGGGCCCACCCCCTGCGCTTCATAAGGCAACAAAGTTATGTAAACATAACCCCCCCATGTGCATCTCTCGCCCCCCCATGTGCAGCTCTCATCCCCCCCATGTGCAGCTCACCCCCCCGATGCATCTCTCATCCCCCCCATGTGCATCTCTCACCCCCCCATGTGCATCTCTCACCCCCCCATGTGCATCTCTCACCCCCCCATGTGCATCTCTCACCCCCCCATGTGCATCTCTCACCCCCCCATGTGCATCTCTCACCCCCCCCATGTGCATCTCTCATCCCCCCCACTCCTAGTTAATTAATTGTATTTAAGAAAAATAAAACTTGTTATACTTACCCCCATGCGATCCCTGCAGAATCCTGGCGCTCGTCCACGTCGCTGCCACCAGACTCCTGACGTTCGGCCATGTGACGGTGCCACATACATAGCCAACAGCTTTTGTTTTGGCCAAAAGATTTTTAAAGCCGCCACCACGATAAGGTAGACTCTTCTGGCCGGGCCCTACTCTAACCTATTAAAATTTTCTTACAATATCCAATACTCTTTTTAGATATATTTTTATTTAGTTTTCTTTAAGGGAATGTGTCATATACATTTTTTTTTAAAATGACCAATAATACCACATACAGGGAATACCGCCACACCATCACCAGACCACATATTACCACAACATAGTGACCGAATAATACCACACAGAAGGGAGAAAAACTGCCACACCATGACCAGACCACATATAACTAATATTACCACCACATTACTAATATTACCATAAGTGTCATTATACACGGGAGCTCTATACATGGTATGTATAATGTAAGTGTCCAGGTAATCTAGTGATCACCAGTGACATTATACACAGGAGCTCTGTATATAGTGTCAGTGTACAGGTAATACAGTGATCACCAGTGACATTATACACAGGAGCTCTGTATATAGTGTACAGGTAATACAGGGATCACCAGTGACATTATACACAGGAGCTCTGTATATATTGTCAGTGTACAGGTAATACAGTGATCACCAGTGACATTATACACAGGAGCTCTGTATATAGTGTCAGTGTACAGGTAATACAGTGATCACCAGTGACATTATACACAGGAGCTCTGTATATAGTGTACAGGTAATACAGTGATCACCAGTGACATTATACACAGGAGCTCTGTATATAGTGTACAGGTAATACAGTGATCACCAGTGACATTATACACAGGAGCCCGGTACATAGTATATAGTGTAAGTGTACATGTAATACACTGACTCACTGGTGACGTCTCTAGGTGAAGTCCTTCAGCTACGCTTTTCTCCTTCATCCAGCACAGACCGCCATCACGTCTTCCAGCCAGGACTCGTCTCTGCATAAAATAACACAGTTATCTAGAGCACATTCCCCAACTTCTACATTACGCAGCTGAATACAGACGTGCATCCACCATCAATATATGGTTAGTTATTATGCAACCTACCATTCCAAATATAAATTGTAATCCACCACGGTGCCCCCATTAACTGTAAATAGGCACTTAATATATAATTTAATTAGAACCTCTACTCTATACTTCCTGCTCCCCGCATTCATTATTTACATGCACCCCCTGCCCCAATTCATTATATCATGTCCGTGCTCTCCCCACATTCATTATGTGCAGCTCATTATCCCCCTACTCCTAATTCCCCCATGTGCAGCTCATTTTCTCCCAATTCCCCCATGTGCAGCTCTCACCCCCCCATGAGCAGCTCTCACCACCCCCCCATGTGCACATCTCTCATCCCCCTCTCCCACATGTGCCCCTCTCTCATCCCCCCCACATGTGCCCCTCTCTCACCCCCCCATGTGCCCCTCTCTCACCCCCCTCCCCCACATGTGCCCCTCTCTCATCCCCCTCCCCCACATGTGCCCCTCTCTCATCCCCCCATGTGCACCTCTCTCACCCCCCCATGTGCACTTCTCTCACCCCCCACATGTGCACATCTCTCACCCCCCTCCCCCACATGTGCCCCTCTCTCATCCCCCTCCCCCAATGTGCATCTCTCATCCCCCTCCCCCCATGTGCATCTCTCATCCCCCCACATGTGCAGCTCTCACCACCCCCTCCATGTGCACCTCTCTCATCCCCCCCACATGTGCACATCTCTCATCCCCCTCCCCCACATGGGCACCTCTCTCATCCCCCCCATGTGCATCTCTTATCTCCCCCCATGTGCATCTCTTATCCCCCTCCCCCATGTGCATCTCTTATCCCCCTCCCCATGTGCATCTCTTATCCCCCTCCCCCATGTGCATCTCTTATCCCCCTCCCCCATGTGCATCTCTTATCTCCCTCCCCATGTGCATCTCTTATCTCCCCCCCCATGTGCATCTCTTATCTCCCCCCCATGTGCATCTCTTATCTCCCCCCACATGTGCACCTCTCACCCCCCTCCCCCCACATGTGCACCTCTCTCATCCCCCTCCCCCCACATGTGCACCTCTCTCATCCCCCCCACCCCATGTGCACCTCTCTCACCCCCCCCCACCCCATGTGCATCTTTTATCATCTCCCCCCCCATGTGCATCTCTTATCTCCCCCCCCCATGTGCATCTCTTATCCCCCCCCCACACACACACACACATGTGCATCTCCCATTCCCCCCACTCCTAGTAAATTGCATTTTGAAAAAAACAAAACTTGTTATACTTACCCCCATGCGATCCCTGCAGAATCCTGGCGCTCGTCCAAATCGCTGACACCAGGTTCTCCTGACTTCCGGCCATGTGACGGCGCCGTCACATGACCGGAAGTCAGGGGAATCATGAAGGCGCTGCCGCAGCAGCGCAGCGCTGAGATGTCCCGGACCCGGCGCTTAGCATGGGGCCGGGGGCCCCATGAGGAGAGAGACTCACAAGAGGAGGGCCCCTACCGGCTGGGCCCCATACTGGAGTCAGGGCAGACATGCCATGATGGCGGCCCTGCTTGAGGCTGGAGGGGCCCCCTCTCCCTCGGGGCCCCCGTTCAATGAACCGGCTGCACGGGCGATAGTTCCGCCCCTGAGATGATATATAGATGTATAGATAATAAATGATAGATATGGATAAATGATAGATAGATATGGATTGATAAATTGATAGATAGATAGATAGATATAGATATGAATAGATGATAGATATAAATAGATAGATGGATAGATATATAGATATGGTTAGATAGATATGGATAGATAATTAGATAGATATAGATAGATATGGGCTAGATACTGTAGATAGATATGGATAGATATAGTTAGATAGATAGATGGATATAGATAGATAGATAGATAGATAGATAGATATGGGATAGATAGATATAGATAGATAGATAGATATGGATAGATAATAGATAGATAATAGATATAGATAGATGATAGATAGATAGATAGATAGATAGATAGATAGATGATAGATATAGATAGATAGATATGGATAGATGATAGATAGATGATAGATATGGATAGATGATAGATAGATATGGGATAAATAGATAGATAGATAGATAGATAGATATGGGATAGATAGATAGATAGAGAGATAGATAGATAGATAGATAGATAGATAGATAGATAGGCAAAAAATAGTGGTGCAGCACTAGCAATATGAGAGAGTAAAAAAGGTGCAGAGCCTCTCAGGTACAACCAAAACCTGAAGTAATACAAAGAGGAATATAGAGGCAGCACTCCAAAAAAATTCAAATATATGATGCTTTTATTTGAAAAAGTCCCTCACTAGGGATGAAACGTTGCCATGTTGACATGATGGGTCAATAAAAGCATAATATATTTGAATTTTTTTGGAGTGCTGCCTCTATATTCCTCTTAGATAGATATGGATCGATAGATAGATAGATAGAGGATAGATAGATAGATATGGGATAGATAGATAGATAGATAGATAGATAGATAGATAGATAGATAGATAGACAGATATAATATAGATAGATAATAGATAGATAGATAGATAGACAATAGATAGATAGATAGATAGATAGATAGATAGATAGACAATAGATAGATAAAGAGTTAGACATAGATGTAGAAGTAGCAATTCTAAAACTAACACATAAGGAACATATTACAATGTAGAAAGTTAATTCTAAACACTTAAAATATTCAATGGCTTTTGTTGTGTTAGGTTCCATTTTCTGGATGTCTTTCTGCATTGTGACATCTTTGTCATGGTAAGAAAGGCTACATCTGTAGGTCCCAGACTCCTGCATTATCCGTCTATAATACTGCAGTCCTTCCTTTTATGACTTTGAGGGTCCTTTGAGACCCTGTAGGCACCAGAACTTAAATGTCATTAGACTGCGGTTTAGCTGGTGTCGGACCCTAAAAGGGTTAAAAATCACAAAAAAAACACTTAAAAAAAGTTTAATATATTTTAAATTCCTTCAGTAATGGATCTCGGAATATGATGGGCCAAAATTGTGGGAAAATATGCTGTTCCATGAAGGTTAAACTTAATTACTTCCTTAAAGGGAATCTGGCAGTGACCACATATACTGGCATGCAGGTCATTGAAATGGAAATCCATCAACACCTTTACATTTTCTACCTGTTGCTGTATCGGCGTTTTCATTCATATGCTCTAGCTATTATATGCTCTGGGCGTGACAGAGCACTTCCCCAGACTCTGCCTCCAGAGGTTGCTTCCCCATCCAGCACCAGCCTCTTTATCTTGATTGATAGCTCACTGTCGGATTATCTTGTCTGATGTCAAGCTGACAGTGAGTTATGAATCAAGCTTAAGAGGTTGGTGCTGGGCGGGGAAACAAGCTTTTGAAGCATAGGCTTGGGAAGTGCTCTGTCACACCCAGAGCACATAATGCTTCATTTGCATATGATTGAAAATGCTGATTTCTCAAAAATACAGCAAAAGATAGAAGATGTAAAGGTGTTGATGCATTTACATTTCAAAGAACTTCATGCCCGTATATGCGGTTTGGGAGTTTACTGACAGATTCCCTTTAAAGGAGTCTAACATCCCCAAAAACACATTTAAACTACCTAAACATTTATATAGTGGACCTAGCCCCCATTTAAGTCATACTAGGCAAGTATAGATTAACTTCAAAGTAAATTAAAAATCAACTTTTATCTGATATGCAAATGAGGGCGCACCAGTGCACTGTTGGTGTGGCCTATGCCTTGGTGCACCATCTCTCCCTGCTATTTGCATATTAAAGCCTCACGTTGATTGACTTTTCTCTAAGGCCCCAGTGAAGGTAGGCTCTCCTGTCTGCGCCTGCACATTAACACTGGATTATCGTGGATTACCTGACTCAGACTAGTTATCCACATTAGCCCCGATTCATTATTGGCATATTTATTTTATTCACTTTTCTTTTTTATCTTTTGGTATTTTTTTGCCATTTATTGCACCACATTCTTCAAAATTTTGCACACAGTTCATGAATCTAGCACAAATTAAAAATGGAGCCTAATTCGTTATTGCCTTTGTGCCTTTGTCTACTATTGGTGTTTTTTCGCTGTCTTTTATTTGTACCTAGTTCTGTTTGCGTCTATTTTATGTGTTCATCTGTTTTTTTTTTATATGTTTGCCATTGCAAGTGGAGTTTCCAGATGTTTCCAGCCAATTCATCAATTGCAACTTTTTAAAAAGTCACAAAACTTCCCCTGTAGTGGTTTTCTAATACTCCAGCTATTTTGATGCACATTTTGTGAATTGTATGACTTTTTTGCTCTAAAAAGTCGCAAAACAGGTCAAGGACACAAATAAAGACCATTTTTTTACTTTGTGCAAAAAGACAAAAAAGAAAAGTGACTTAAAAAAGACATAAATGATGAATCAGGGCCAATGTGTTATGAACGTAACACACACTAATGTGTAGCGGAAAAAAGGGAAGACCTACTACAGGGAGACGGCACACCCACACCCAACTGGTCGCTGTACAGACTAGATAGACCCTAGCCGCACAACTCAAAAATACCACCTCGGACCTAGCTCCCTTAAAGGCAATTGAGGGATCTCTCGAGCTCCTGAGGAACCAGAGGGGAGGTTGCAATACACTGCCAACAAGAGGCGAGGAAAGTATGCAGGAAGATACAAGACCCAGGATGAGAAAATGAAAACACATTCATATAGGGTAGAGAGGAAAAGTTAAGGAGAGCAAAAAGAAAATGGAACAAGTTTAACCTCCCAGAAACCTAAAGCGGTGAAAGGAAGAGGAACTGGGTAGGAAAATAAACAGACTGGTGTCTACCATGCAAAGTAAACCAAACCCTTTAGCAGAAGGGTTGGAACTCCTAAACCGAAGTCCACCTAAAGTTATAGCCAGCAAGGAAGTTCAGTGAAGGGTGATAATATAAAACCCAACCCAGAATGTGATAGGGCAGACCAAAATGGGAAAATGGAAAACATCTGAAGAGGAGCAAACCAAGAAGAGGGATCAAAGACAATTGGAACCATCAGCATTTGAACAGGGAAGAAAAGGCAATAGCTCAGCAGACAGGGGAGCTGACTACACAGCAAAAGATCAGTGGATCGAATCCCCAAACCGAGCCATAACACATGGTCTTTACTTTTAACCATTTTTTTATTGTCAAAATTTCTGGGATAAATAGAATGACTCCAGAGGGGACTGGAGTGCATTTGTGACAAAACTAGGCGAAAACATCAGGACAACCTAGACCTTGCCTGCAGCAATGAGCTAAAAAAGCCAATGAGGAATATATATAAAACAGACTTTAAGGAAGGCGCATAAGTAAAGACAAATATGGTGCCAGCAAAAAAAAAACACAAAACAACAAAACCTCAGCATAAATCAGGTGCAAATGCAATAATGAATCAGTCCCATAGTCCCTGGCAGCTTTTTAACCGCTTCCCGACCACCCCACTGTAGATAAACGTCCGCGCTGCCTGGGCTCTGTGCAGCGCGGACGTTTAAAAACGGTGGGTGGTCCCGCAGCGCTCAGGACCCCCAGGGTCCTGCCAGCGCTGCGGGTGCGGTGCAGAGCGATAGCTCTGACAGGGAACATCATCGGGACCTGATTGGATCAGGTCCCAGTGATGTTAACCCTTTGCTGTCTTCTATATGCCGCGATCTATAGTGATCGCGGCATATAGAAGACAGCAGGAGGAGAAGGGGTCGTCCACTTTCCTCTCCGACGGCCCCCTTATACCTTCCAGGACCTGACGTTGCTATGGCAGCTGGAGGTCACATGACCGCCTCCAGATCTGCCATATATGGTGTCCTGCCTGGCTCAGCCTGCAGCTGAAGCCAGGCAGGAGACTGACTGTGAAACAATCAGCGAAGATCTCATGTAATGTAATATATGTCTATTACATTACATGAGATCAGTGATCAGAAAAATAAAAATTAATGTCCCATACAGGGATTAAGTAAAAATGTAAAAAAAAGTAAAAAAAATGTTTTGAAACTGTTAAAAAAAAAAAATTACAAAATAAATAAAAATAAATAAATAAAATATTAAACCGATAAATCCGTATATTTATGCAAAAATAAAAACAGTACACATATTTGGTATCGCCGCGTCCGAAAAAACCCGAGCTATAAAACTGTCACACTAATTAACTCCTTCTGTGCACACCGTAATAAAAATAAATAAAAAACGGAGCAAAAAACTATGCTTTTTCCTCATATCGCCAAACAAAAAGTGGAAAAAAATGCGATCAAAAAGCAAAATGGAGATAAAAATGGTACCGCTAAAAACATCATCTTGTTCCGCAAAAAACAAGCCACCATACAGCTCCATCAGCCGAAAAATCAAAAAGTTATAGTGCTCAGAATAAAGCGATGCAAAAAAAATATTTTTAGTATAAAATTGTTTTATTGTGTAAAAGCGCCAAAACATAAAAAAAAATACAGTAAGTGTAGTATCGCTGTAAATGTACTGAGCCGAAGAATAACGCTGCCTGATCACTTTTACCACACGCAGAACGGCATAAAAAAACCCTCAAAAAACAATTCCTGAATTGTTTGTTTTTGTTAATTTTACCTCCCAAAAAACGGAATAGAAAGCGATCAAAAAATGTCACGTACCCAAAAATGGTACCAATAAAAATGTCCACTCGTCCTGCAAAAAACAAGCCATCACATGACTCTGTCGGCCGAAATATGGAAAAATTATAGCTCTCAAAATATGGCGATGCAAAAACTAGATTTTGCAAAAAAAAGCGTCTTTTAGAGTGTGACAGCTGTCAATCATAAAAACCCGATATAAATCTGGTATCTCTGTAATCGCACCGACCCGAAGAATAAGGTCGTCTAATCACTTATACCGCACGAGGAACGGCGTAAAAAATAAATAAAACCAATTCTTCACCTGCTACTGATTTGTTTATTATGTCTCCCAAAGTGCTCACCACACATCTAGATAAGTTCCCTAAGGGGTCTAGTTTACAAAATGGTGGCACTTGTGGGGGGTTTGCACTGTTTAGGCACATCAGGGGCTCCCCAAATGCAACATGGCGTCTGCTAATTATTCAAACAAATTTTACATTCAAAAAGTCAAATGGCGCTCCTTCCCTTCCGAATACTGCAGTGTACCCAAATAGTGGTTTTCCCCCACATATGGGGTATCGGCAAACTCAGGAGAAATTGCACAGCAAACTTAATGGTGCAATTTCTCCTGTTACTGTTATGATAATGCAAAATTAGGGGATGAAAAACATTTTTTGTGGGAAAAATGTGAAAATTTTATTTTTACGGCTCAATATTATAAACTTCTGTGAAGCACCTGGGGGTGCAAGGTGCTCACCACACATCTAGATAAGTTCCCTAAGCGGTCTAGTTTCCAAAATGGTGTCACTTGTGGGGGGTTTCCACTGTTTAGGCACACCAGGGGCTCCCCAAATGCAACATGGCGTCCGCTAATTATTCAAGCAAATTTTACATTCAAAAAGTCAAATGGCGCTCCTTCCCTTCCGAACCCTGCAGTGCGCCCAAACAGTGGTCTTCCCTCACATATGGGGTATCAGCGCGCTCAAGAGAAATTGCACAAACAATTTTGGGGTCCATTTTTTTCCTGTTACCCCTGCGAAAATAAAAAAAAATGGGTCTAAAGTAACATTTTTGTGAAAAAAGTTAAATGTTAATTTTTTTCTTCCACATTCCAAAAATTCCTGTGAAGCACCTGAAAGGTTAATAAAGTTCTTGAATGTGGTTTTGAGAACCTTGAGGGGTGCAGTTTTTAGAATGGTGTCACTTTTGGGTATTTTCTGTCATAAAGACCCCTCAAAGTGACTTCAAATATGATGTGGTCCCTAATAAAATGTTTTTGTAAATATTGTTGTAAAAATGTGAAATCGCTGGTCAACTTTTAACCCTTATAGCTCCCTAACAAAAGAAAATTTTGGTTTCAAAATTGTGCTGATGTAAAGTAGACATGTGGGAAATGTTATTTATTAACTATTTTGTGTGAAATATCTCTCTGATTTAAGGGCATGAAAATTCAAAGTTTGAAAATTGCAAAATTTTCTAAATTTTCACCAAATTTCCGATTTTTTCACAAATAAACGCAAGTGATATCGAAGAAATTTTACCACTATCATGAAGTACAATATGTTACGAAAAACAATCTCAGAATCAGCGGGATTCGTTGAAGCGTTCCAGAGTAATTACTTCATAAAGTGACAGTGGTCAGAATTGAAAAATTTGGCCCGGTCACGAAGGCAAAAACAGGCTCTGGCGCGAAGTGGTTAAAGTATATTTCATTAGAAACACAGCAGCGTTACAGAATAAAACATATACTCATACAAAAACTCAGCAGACTCTGATTCATGCAGTTCAGGGTAATGCAGTTTAGTTTAATGTGTAAGAAAAATCAAAATCAAATTTATAGAATAATCATAAATGATATATGATTGCATATTGATATATAAAGCTGTGAGAATCAAATCACAGCTTTAAAGGGGTTATCGAGAATTATTTAATTGTTTTTACCTAAGAACTAACAGGTAGGTAGTTTTTTACTACCTGTATGTTATTGTGACATGCAGAAGTAGTGCTGTTGCTTCAAAAGCATCCAGCAACTATTAGAAGTAACACAAGCACAGGAGACAGGAAGTGTTGTTGCTTTAAAAGCATTCAAGCAACTATTAGAAGTAACACAGTCACAGGAGAAGGGGAGTGTTTAAGCAGAGCCCCAGGGGGATTGTAGGGAAGTTGTTTACTGTCTGGCCGGAGCGGAAGAGAAAGGTGGCTTATGATGTGTATCTCACAGAAGTCAAGGGAACAGAATTCACGTCAGGAGGGAAGCTAAACACAGGTCAGTTAGACTCCCTGAGCTAACAGTGTGGAGTATTATTAGCCAGGAAGATAAGGACTGGGAGGAAGCCTGTCATAGAGATCATCTCCCTCATCACACCCTTCCCCCCTCCATCTCCATGCAGGATAAAGAATGCTGTGTACTATTGAGTCCTTGTGAAGGAAAAGCCTGTGGTTGTGTATGCATTAAAACTGTGCTGTAGTGTACTACTGGATAGACTGTGTACTACTGTGCTGCGAAGGAGATTGTACTATTGCTACTGGAGCCTGTTGCTCATAGAGACACTTAAATTGCACTGGCCGTGCCTCATTAAATGTTACTGTTCTACCATTTCTGAGGACTCTTGTCAAATGTGTCTGGTCAGCAATTGAATCTATCCTGTGCCTGAGAGAAGCTGCAGCCTATGGTCGCCCTGAGTAACGGATACCCCAGGATTCCAGCGGAATTCATGTAACCGGTCTCGCCCCTATCTGAACTTAGGCAGCGTCCGTGTAACATTATGCCTGCCACCGATTTCGGCTGGCACAGATCGCTCCTACCATTGATTCAGCAGCTTCCACTGACGTCACGTCTTTTTCATTTTGTTCTGTTGATGTAGCGTGATTGCTGACGTCATGATAATTGACAGCCGGTTCCCTGTAGTCTAACTGTGGGGAATCGGTTGTCAGTTAGCATGATGTCTGCAGTGATGTTCCATCGACAAAGTAGCCTGGAAGAAGAAGAGCTGCTCTGTTGACAAGGAGCAGCTGAATGGCTGACAGGAGTGGTCGTAACAGCTCTGAGTTGGCGCCGGTTAGAACAGGCAAGTAGTTGCCTCTGCTAGTAAGTACCTGCCTGTTAGTTTTTAGGCCCTTAGTGAAAAAAAATAAAATAGTCCTGGACAATTTTAAAGGAAACCTGTCAGAAGGAAAATCTGTGTCTCCATTGTCTTGTAATCCAATTACAAATTCTTATTAATTTGAGCTCACAGGTGCAAGGGCTTGGTCTGCACTTACAGCTCTCTGACTTCTCTAGCTTTCCAGCCTCTTTCTCCTCCCGTCGCTGGCCTCCTACCAATGATTTACAGCTCACTCTTCTCTGTGACCTGCTCACTCCGGCCGACATCTTGCGTAGGCTTTTTTGTTCCATTTGCGGCGCATGTGAATTATTGTCCTGGTGACATTGTGAGAGGCGGAAAATCCATCCATCCGCCACCAGGAGTGAATGTACCAGAGTGAGATGTTGGCAGGAAGATAAGGTCACAAAGACTGACATGTTGCCTAGGGTCTGTCCTTCCAGGGCGGTGGCACATGTGCAAATGGATATTCTTGCTCTTGCTACATCACCAGGAAATTATTATGCATATGTCGCCCATGGAATTATGTCGGACAGGTGAAGCAGGTCACAGAGAAGAGTGACCTGTCAATCACTGGCAGGATGCCTGGGTCTGGAGGAGAAAGAGGCTGGAGAATCTGGAGAGCTGTAATTACAGACCAAGCCTCCTACCCTTGAAAGCTCATTTGCATAAGAATTCACCAATGGATTACAAGACACAGATTTCTAAAATAACAGGGAGTCAATATCATCTGAGACATAATCAAAATATATACACATATGAAAGACCAACCTTATGCCAAGATAATAGGCTGGAGGGGCAAATCCCCAGGAACACTCTAAGATAAATATTTCATACAAGAAACACAGAGTCGGAGTCCCAAAATGTATCAAAACAAATATTTATACCTTTAGTTAAACACTGAAAATACAAATAGGCAAAGACTGTACAAAGATAAAATCAGTCATCAATAGCAACGGCATGGGTACTAATAGTGAATGATCCACAAATCAGTAACATATGATGTATACACCCCTGTTTATCATACCAGATAACAGCTCACAAATGCAGAAAACAGTAAAGCATAGTGAAGCATGACAGTGTGAACCATATGTGAATGATGATGTGAACCTTACCCATGATATGCCCGTGTGAACCTGCACTGACAGCAGCCCCAACGCGTGTTTCGCGTGGGCTTCCTCGAGGGGTCTGTGCAGCTAGGGTCTTTCTAGGGAGGTGGCAAGCTGAAGTGTATAAGAATACACTAACCAGGCAACAAGGGTGGACGGACAGGGATACATGAAAATAACAAACATACAAAATACACTCACCAAACAACAGAGTTGGACACAGGGGAGTTTAAGGTAGGAGAAACCAAATTGGAGAAGGAGGGGATGTGCACTCAAACAAAACTCCAAGCAACAATCTTCTGAACAAAACTCCAAATTCCAACTACAGCCAGAAACTACACCTTCAACTCCACACTAGGCAGTAAGAACTAACACTGGCAACTCATAAGTGCCAGAGGCGAGCATATATAGCAAAGGGGAGTGGCCAACACTGAACAGCTGAGACAATCCAGGTTGCTTCAACTGAACAGATTAACCCTTGCACTGCTTGCAAGAAAAAAAAACTGCACTGTTTAATAAGATGGTGAAGTATTTCTAACAAGTGCAGGAGTTTGTGAAACCAGACGGCGCAATGGTCTGGCCCCTCTCTGTCACGGTATCCACGTGACATTTGGGGTCTAAAAACCTGCCGACAGGTTCCCTTTAAAGGCAAATTTCCCAAATTTGCCACTTCAGTTTTCCATGCGAATATGTTAGTGTGTATGCGTGCCTGTATTATCGTGTTGAAATATATATTGATATACACAGAAAACAGGTTAAAGAATAGTTCATAAGGACATATCATAGGTGCAAGAAATCTCACTTTAATGTTAAACGCAATGTAACACAATTTCTTTTCCGCATGTACCAGTGTGAAAGTTCTGAAGGATTAGAGAGCACTAAGGTGAAAGCTGGTTGTAAGAAACACCAACATTAAAAATAACTTATCACCTTGAGATAAATACTAATGTGCTATGTAAGTATATATAGATAGAAATACTGTATATATATATATATATATATATATATATGTATATATACACAAGAAACTATTTTAATAGATCCGAGGACTGGAAGCTTGAGTGCTGTTGGGTTTTTAGTACAAGGGTGTTAGAAAATAGCTTGCCACTAACACATCAGAGAAATAGGTCAAATAAAGATAAGATTGCATTTCACAAATCGGAGTAAAGATCACAGAGTGGGAAAAGATAGGACTCGTGAATGTGCTAAATATGAAAGCCGAACTGAAAGCCGAGCCGTCTTGTGCTCAGAACAGTGGTCAGACTCATCACATCTCTTCCTATGCCATAGTGAGGCATATTGAATGGGGTTGTCCAGGCTTAAGATATTTGTTACTTATTATTAGGAGGTCACCCATATCAGATTGGTATCAGATTAATATTGGATCGGAGCTGCAGCTCAGTCCCTGTTGAAGTGAATCTGAGCTGATCTGTTTCGGCTACTACTCAATAAATGGAGCCATGCTGTTTCGGCAACTAAGAATGCATACATCCAGCCAGGGTTGGACTGGCCCACCAGAGAACCGGAGAATCCTCCAGTGGGCCCTGGCTTCTCCTTCAGGAGAGTTCATAGTGCAAACCTTGCTGCTGCTATGGGACTCTTGATTGGGGGAGAAAGGTGGATCCTCAGAATCAAATCCTCTGGTGGGCCCAATGTTCTTCAGTCTGATACTGAATCCAGCCTTGGGAATAGCAAAAAATGGATCGGAGGAGGGGGTGCCGTGGTGTTAGACTTCTACTGATCTGATATTGATGACTTATCCTTATCCTAAGGCTAGGGTCACACTAGTATATATTCTCTCATCTGAGAGAATCCGGTCAATTATGCAAATCACACTCTGATGAAACTCTGATCAGAGTTTGATCATAGTGTGATCCGATTCTCTCGGATAAGGAGGAGATAGGTGAAAAAAATTCTCCAGCTTCTCCACTCTATGAGGCCACAGAAATCGGAATGTACTTAGAGATCATCCTAGTGCAGTCAGATGTTTTCCACTGACTCGTTGACTTGCATGGTTGAGTGCGATCCGAATATTGGATCAAACTCAGGCATGCTGCAATTTTTTCCTGGCCCTAGTCAAGAAAAAAATTGGACATGTGCACGGCCCCATAGGCTAACTTTGATCAGAGTTTGATCTGATGTTTTGTTGGATCTCACTTGAACTGGAAATACACTTGCCTGCATCTGCCCTAAGGATATGTCATTATTATTATATTGTAAACCTGGAAAATTCCTTTAAGATTCTCTAGTCCGGATGTTAGACCTACCTCATCCAGGACAACTATGAGTTTGGCAACTTTCCATAAATAGTTTTACTCCCCAGTTTTGGGACATCATGAATAGTAGTTGAGTAATCTAAAAGGGTCTTTCCAGGAATAAACATTTGACGACACATCTCTATGATATATCATCAATATGAGATTGTTGGGGGTCTGACACCCAGCAATCCCACAGACCAGCTGAAATCTGGATCAGATAGGTCATCAATTGAATCAATCTTTGATGTGGATCTAAATATGAACCAAAAGGATATAGAAGAAGATGAGAACTTACAAACACAAGATGAATGGAAGTGGAAGCTAGCACGGAAATCATATAAATAGATTCTGGTATTCACCAGGGACCCAAACCTGCTTCAATTATTTGACATAATACAGTATTGTCCACAAATAATGGAACATGACACCCAATTAAAGGGAACTTGACTAAAAAATCCTCAGTATGTTGTAGAACAGAAATCTCATTCTTGGTTTAGAAGTCCAGTGGGTGGTCCTACTTAGTGACTGACAACCTTTCCTGAATAAATGTTTATATAGCAATAACTTTCAATCACCGAGTAGGACCACCCACTGGTCCGTCATGCCTATAAAAAACAGATGTTTAAAATAAGAAAGAACAAGCAATACTGGGTCATTTTTCCAAAATATATATATCAAACTACTCAACTCCCTTTGTAGATTGGAGTCTACAAAGTGACGGTTTCCCTTTAACCAGACACCTTTTATTCCACTTACAGTATATCAAAACATTATGGGTTCCAGGAAGCTAAAAATTATTTGATATATATGAAATCCAACAATTTCTGTCTTGTCGTTTTCTTTGGTTTCACCATTAGAGATGAGCGAACCTGCAGTTCGAGGTTCATACCGGACACCTAGTGTCCCTTGCTGAAATCTGAACACGGACTTCTCCCAGAACTTTCTTTTAGTGTTCGGAGTTCCAAGAGGAGAGAGAGGGAGACTGTGATTCCTTTGGCAGGCCTCTAACCCTTACTATGACCATTTTATAGCACCAAAGATTGGGTCTACATTGACTTATATGGGGTTCGGGTTCTTGTTCAAGTTCGGGTAGAGTTCTGGTACCCGAACCAAACTTTGGACTAAAGTTTGGTCGAACCCGACAAATCCAAACAATGGGTCCGTTCATCCCTACTCACCTCCTATCATCTTTACAACTTCAATAGTAGGACACAGTTCTAGTGAAAAATTAACACAATGGTATAAAATCCAGGAATCACTTATGTAATGAATATGGAAGGAAGTCATATTTTTTTTTACATCGTTTCTTTAGTTTCAAAAACTTTGGAATCAAGTTTTTGATTCTTACCAATGCTTTCAGTGGAAAGAAAATAGAGGCCATCAGAAAACAGGTTATACCCTCTTTCTCTCTAATTGATTCCAACTATGTTAAGTGGTGCTTTTTTGACTTGACTAAGCTTTAAAGGGGATTGCTCATTAGATGAACCCCTGACAATATGCCCTATTAGGACATATGAACTAAATACTAAATAGAAAGTGGTCCCTCACTTTGGAACCCTCCTATATGCCTGGACAAGCTCCATCTCTTTCTGTGGTGCCCCCATTACATCCATGCCTAACCCTAAAGGTTTCCCAGTCAATTAGAGCAGATCACCAGGAAAGACCCATAGTTGCTTCTTTTTTGAAAAAAGGGGTTGTCTTCTCAAAAAAAAATCCCTCAATTAACATTTTAACAGATTCCTAGACTGGGCCACCACAGTTTACGATTGTCCTTTCTCTACATGGTAGAGAATCGGCATATAGATCTTCTAGGTTACGATGAATTTGGCTTTATGCCCCAAAGTCTTGGGTCACAAAATTTTGGAAAACTTTTACAATTATTGTTTGTATAGGAATATTAATTACTTCCAGGGACACATAATTCATGCTCTTGAAGGCACCGACTTAGCTCCTCCGTAAAGAAGTGGTTAACCAAAAACTCAACTAAAGGATGAAACTAATAAAAGACAGCTAAGAAGAGAGCAGATGTTTGTGTTCTCCCCAGGTCCTTGCTGTTACACAAAATGGTGATGAGATTAAACTAATTCCTTGCCATGTAGAGACATCTGAACATTTGGCTGGGGGCTGGGAGCAGGTTGCTCCTGGTTTCGGAATTTTACCTTAGGGTCTTCAAGAAAACTTTAAGAACATTCATTGGCTGGGTACAAAACACAGGTGATCACTTATATCAAGCATGGCTAAGTGAAAGGTGCTTAGTGAGACATTAATATCTTCATAAAAGCTCTACTGCATTATGTCATTGGCAAAAATGTCCTGTCCCTGGTCATATGGGGGCAGCAGCTGCCGGAACAGGTTTGGAAGGATAATTAGGGGAAAGACAGAAGCTACTCTGCATTGAAAGTCTGGTATTAATTGAAAAATGATGGTATTTCAAAGGAAAATAGTATAGTACAAAAAAGTGTTGGACAAGTAAGACCTCAAATGTAGCTGTCCATTGTTTAGTACTTTTTACAAATGTCGACAAGATGAGTTCACTGCAACAGTCAAGTCATTATTATCAGAAATCAGGAAAATGAAAGCACAATATCACACTTATGATAGCAGAATATCACTCTTATTATAGCGCAATATTAGACAACACAACATCACACATAAGTTATGGGAACATTTCAGCTTCATCTCCCTCCTCCCTCTCCATACAGTTTCCATTGAAAATGTCAAACTCGCTCACCAGACCCTACTAGCTTTTTAACCGATTATTTTGATGCCTGGCTGTTTCCAAATCTCTCTAACTTGTGTTTCAATAGCTCAGGCAAAGTGAAAAAAATAAAATAAAAAGAAATAAAAAATGCAATTTAGAAGAAAACTATTTTTAGTATAGGTTATTTTAGTTAGGAAAAATATAAGGTGATACAGTAGCTTTAATAGTTGTAATTTTACAATCTGTAATCCTAATAATTAAAAAAAAATCAATTAATATTGAAAAAAAAGAAAAACTGGAAAAAGTAAATCAGTTAATTTGATTTACCTCTTGTTCCAACCCTTGAAGAAGCAGAGGCGAAACGTAAGTCGGGCGTAGAGAGCAAAAGGGTAGTGGTCTGGTAAATAGCAACTAAAATACCATATTTTCTAAGAACTAATCCCACTATGTCTCAGGAAATAAGGAATTAAGTACTTATGGAATAAGGGCTCTTTATATTTAATAAAGGTACATCATACCTTATGTATGTATCAAATATTCTGTGTATAAATTCACTTGCTATTTTCAGTATAAATTTCACATTTTTTACTTACCTTGCGCTATGCATCTTATGTAAATGAGAATTAACTGAATCAATGAACCTAAGAAACTACTTATATTGTGTGATTGTTTTGTGTATATCGAAGCATAAAATTGTATATATGGACCACTTACCCTTTAAGATATCTTGTTTGGAGTGTTCCTTTTCCACTTTTTTTTACTTTTTTTAATTGTTTATACTGATGTTTCCAAGTATCATGGTTGTGGGTGTGGATGTTTTTTACTGGATGTATAATTGTCAATGACAACCACACCAAATAGAATTTTACGTTCTTACGGAAACTCTGTGACTTTGGCCATCTTTGTAGGTTCTATATCAGACAACACATCACACATAAGTGATGACAGCATTTCAGCTCCATCTCCCTCCTCCCTCTCCATACAGTTTGGGAGGAAAATATCAAGCATGTTCTCGACACCCTACAGGTTTTCTAATTAACCCATTATTCTGATGGTTGGGTGTTTGTAAATCTCTCAAATTGTGGTTTCAACAGCTCAAGCAAAATGAAGAAATAACCTTTAATAATTGCAATTTCACAATCTGTATTCCTAATAATTTCAAAAATATCACAAGGGCGAGAATCAATTAATGTTGAAAAGAAGATAAACTGAAAAAAAGTAAATCAATCAATCTGATTTACCTCTTGGCAACTCAAGAACTTATCCATGATCCTCTTGCAAATAGACAAATTAATTTGCCAAGTTTGTAATTTTGTATTCTGCAAATCAAAGCAAAACTTTTACGAGTCAATTTCCTCAACATTGGCTAGAAAAAGGGAGACATTAGAAATTCAGAGAAGTTGATTAATTTCTTTTTTCAGCCAAGATGCTTTACAAGAAGTTTTTTCTTAATTTTTTTTTAAGCCCTTATAATGGTGGGTTACTTACACTTCTTGGATTTTATATTTCATATCCTCAAAATAATAAGTTGCATTTACAGATCATATCATGGGGCCATAGGCACTCTGTGCACTGCCATGTTGTCTTACTTTATTCACTCTTAGGGCTTGTGCAGACGACCGAATTATCGGTTCGAGAGCGATCCGACAAAACATTGGATCGCACCTGAACCAATATTAGTTTATGGGGCCAAGCACAAGTTCGTGCTACATGTCTGAGTTTGATCAGATATTTGGATCGCACTCGGCCATTCAAGTCAATGAGTCCATGGAAACCATTGGACTGCACTCAGATGATATCTCAGTGCAGTTTGATTTCCGCACACCGACACAATGTAGAAGATGGAGACATTTTGATCTCCATCTTTTCCTCAGTGTGCTATGATTTTCTCATGCGAGAGAATAGGATCACACTATGCTGACACTCTGATCAAAGTCTGATCAGAGTTTAATCAGAGTGTTATTTGAATAATCTGCCCAATTCTCTCAAGTGAAAGTGTCAGGGTAAGAAAGAATATTTATTTTTCCACTTTTATACTTTAATACGCTTTGCTTATGTACTAACCACCATTTTGTGTCTTATAACAATAAGCTTTCCTTGCTACGTGTTACTTAGATCGAAATTTATGCTAAGATGGCGCCAGTATCAGCCAGCACCTGTTTCAGAGAAACGAAACTGAATCATCAACTGACGGTTGTCTGCCCAGAGACTGAGTTAAGGAGACGTGGACCAATCAGGAGTGGCCGGATACTAGACATTTATGGCTTACCCCGCCCCGAACAATCCATTTATGGCTTACCCCGCCCCGAACACTCCCATTCCCCTCCCCATTACGTAGTGTATTTAAGTTTGTGCATGTGGAAATAAAGGCAGAACATTGCTGAGATCGTGGCTTGCCAGTAGCCTCTGAGCATGCTCTGAGTTTGAACCAGCTTGTTGTCTGACTCATTCTTTGAATGGTTGACCCATGCTCATAGCCTTAATTTGGAGTGACTGGAGGACGAGTGGAATGTCGTTACGACCCCGACAAATAGCGCCCAACGTGGGGCGTGGCTAGCGGTACGCCGCCCTCCCGGACCCATATTGCTGACTTCCCTGGTGGTGACCGCGGCGGCTGAATTTGAGGCCTAATCAACCTCCATCGAACACGGTAAGTCGAGATGTATTTTATATGTCTCACTTGCCTGTGTGTCAGCCGCAGCGGTTCCTGTGGGATTATCAGTTTGGATCTGGGTGGGTGACCGGTCGAGTGGTGAGACCTCAAGCGTCCCGCGCCACGTCCCGTAACAGCAACTGTGAGACCGAGTGACGTCGCATGCCTGCGCGTGCTCGTGTGAACACCACCTCCTCCTCCCCCGGTCACTGTTCTTTTCTTAGATAGCTGCCTCCCGTGACTGATAGTCGATTCCAAGCCATCCCTGAATTGTAGTGTAAGGGAGAAAGAATCTGTGACGAATTGAGGAGTGCTCTTCGTCTACCACAGAGACTGCTGTAAAGTCAAGGTTAGGGAAGGGGATAGATTGAGGTGTCTCTCTATCTCACCAGTGTATTGAGGTGTGCTCTACACTGACGGGTGGTGACCTGTAATCAGGGTGCCGTGGTGAGTCGCACTGTAAAGTCGCCATTCAAGGTTAGGGAAGGGGATAGATTGAGGTGTCTCTCTATCTCATCAGTGTATTGAGGTGTGCTCTACACTGACCGGTGGCGACCTGTGGACTGCATCAGTGATCTGAGTCGCGACAGATCATTGCATTCTATAAGAAAATGTTGCGTATGTTCAAATCTGAAAGACCTGGCAAGTTGCCGGATGGTGCAGTGGGAGTTATCCAGCTACTAGAGTCACGGGAAAGCAAGGAGGCTGTTAAGAATGTTAGGAATCTGTATTAAATGATAAGACTACCCAGTACGGGCAGACTTAAGCCTCCAGTGTAGAAGGAATGCGTTACAAAAAAAAAAAAAAAAGGGAAGTTGAGTGATGAAGGACACCTGCACCAGGCTCAGACACATCTTAGAGTAGATGGTGCAGGGGGGAACAGAGAATGCCGAGCCTTTGTTCGGATACATGAAAGCTGCAGAATGTGATTTGTTATGTGACCCTAAATTGGCCGTAACCCCGTTGATGCCTGTCACTACACCGAGCCCTCAGCCACCAACCTATAATGGCGCCGACGCCAAATCATCGGAAGGATGGACGTGTCATATGTGCTGAGAGCAGAACTCGCCCTGGGTGAAGTTCTGCTGTGTCTGGGGCGGGCCGCCCATGGCACGATGCCCAGCCTGCCCCCAAGAACAATCCCACTCCCACTCCAACTCCTCCCTCCAACGGCCATCTTACTACACCTTTTACTTGTTGTGGGAGGCCCGGGAAATCTTGCCTATATCCACTACTAGATCCGTCCGGTGCTTATTACCAGCCGCCAGCACGGGTGGAAAAGCCCGCAGTCCCAGAGCACCCATCTGAAACTAATGTGATACCCTCTGCTCCAGTCCACGATGCTGAGGCGCTCCCTCTGTTCCCCATGGGGGTCGCCCATAACTCTGGGGATATCCTCCTCAACTCCCCAGAATTTCAGGCCAGACTGCTCTCCCTCTGCCAACATACTGTTACTCAAGACGATACGGAGCCAGATGAGGGATGGGCTCAAGATACTCCAGCGCCCCCCCCCTTTACCCCATACGTCTCCTATGGCATCCTCCACCCCACATTCATTACCCATACTCCGGCCCTTGCTCCAAGCAACTGCTGAAAGAGCACCACCCCCCAGCCCCTCAGAAGTCTGGGACCCCTGCCGCTCCCGGAACCTAGTAGACCCATCAGGACGCCCTGTCACTCTGTCAATAGGCTATGGTGACATCCTTACACATCGGGTGGGGGCCATAGTCAACCCTGCAAACACCCGTATGAGCCATGCTGGAGGATTGGCTCGTAAAATTGCCATTGCTGCTGGTTCTACTCTGGCTGCAGAATGCCAGGCTCACTTAGCCGAAAACGGAGAGCTTTCAAAAGGCCATGGATTCCACAAAAGCAGGATCCCTTAGTACGTATGAATCCGGCCTAGAATACATGAAACAGTTAAAAGCCTGGGCTCAGAATCGCTTGTCAGATCAAGCTGGGTCTGTACAAGATGTTCAACAAGACCCTGATGAATCTGTGGAAAGATATGCTGCAAGACTCAGCATGCATTTTGAGGATCTCGGATACAGTCCTCACGTCAAGACGCAGGCCGCCCTGTTGGTTCAGGCCCTAGTAGATGGCCTACAAGACGCTCTCAGAGATGACGTTCTGAGGGTACGCCCCGAGATTCGTTCTTCTTCTTTTAACGACGCGGTGGACATTGTCAAAGCTTTCCAAAAAGCCATGCTAAAAATGGAAAAGGATACTAAGCCAAAGAAGAAAGCCACTCCTGCCATGGTATATCAAGCTCAAGAAAGCTACTCACCCCCCGGCAACCAACATGGAATCAAGTCGGTAATGGTTAAAGTCACAGGTGATGATACTCCTCCCACATATAGAAAACAAGACAGAAGAAATGACAGGGGGCCACCTAGATACAAGAGACAATCTCGTGATTCTGAAGGACGCATGCTGTGTTGAGAATCACCTTCCCAACCACCTACTCCGCTATGCAGACTTTCCTTGGTCTCATCACTTACTGCAGGCAATGGATCCCGGATGCCTCAAAGCTTATGCAACCCCTGTATGACTGTCTTAAGGACGAAGGCTCCGTCTGCCTTCATACTGAAGATCCACGTGTCTCTCACCAACGCAGACTATGTTTTCACCGCCTTAAACAGGCTGTTGTCTCTGCTCCGGCCTTGGGCTTACCAGACTATACTCAGCCATTTCACCTCTTTGTCTCTGAATCGGAAGGTCATGCCTCTGGAGTTCTAGCATAACGCTATGATCATATGTATCGGCCTTTAGGCTACTACTCAGCCCGCCTGGACCCTGTCGCCCGAACTGCCCCCACGTGCCTTAAGGCGGTCCACGCTGCTCACATCCTCCTTGACAAGTCAGCTGATATCGTCCTTGGACATGATCTAGTTATACAGGCCGGCCATGATCTCTCGGCTGTTCTGCAACAAACATCTCCGAAACATCTAACCAACCAAAGACACCTGCGGCTGCAGTGTTCCCTATTGTTGCCCTCCAATATAACATTTACCAGATGTCTGACTATCAACCCTGCCACTTTGCTTCCACTTTCTAGGGGGGAAGACGAACAGGGTGAAGGTCCATTGGTGGAACCTCATGATTGTATAAAAATTTTGCAGGAAGAGACTTCTGCTCCAGAGAATATGGTGGCACATCCGCTCGCACACCCTGCCTTTCACCTATGGACTGATGGATCCCGTTTCGCAGACCCTCAAGGGAAGTTCCACATGGGATATGCTGTCACAACAGACCTAACAGTCCTCAAGGCTGAAGCTCTACCACCATACATGTCTGCACAAGAAGCTGAACTTGTAGCTCTCACAGAAGCCTGCCACCTGGCAGCTGGAACAACGGCAAACATATATACCGATTCTAGGTATGGACATGGAATTTGCAATGATTTTGGACTCTTGTGGAAGTCTAGAGGATTCATCACAGCTGCAGGTACACCAGTGAAACATGCCTCATGGATTAAGGCCCTAATGAAGGCCCTGGAACTACCCATTCAGGTTGCTGTTATCAAGGTCAAGGCTCATGGAAGACTAGATTCCAGGGAAGCCAGGGGCAACCACCTAGCTGACCAAGCAGCCAAGACTGCAGCAGTGGAGAATGTGTCATCAAAGTGGCAGGAAAAGAAAGAAGAGATGGGGGAGACCCTGCAAACCGTAGCTGTGGCGCTCACTAGAGCAAGAGCCAAAGAACAGCCGGCGGAAGACCATACAAGTCCAGCGGAGACACGAGTGGAATCCAGGGGGGTCAGGATGCCTGAAGAAAAATTGTGTGAAGAACAAAGGAAGACCCCCATTGAAGAAGTCAAGCAATGGAAAGCGGCGGGAGCCGCGCTGGCAGGTCGCGAAGATTTAAAGGTTGACTCAACTCTTTATCAAGTGGACGGAAAACCTTGCTTGCCCAAGCGCATGTACTCAGCCGTGGCAGCATGAGCTCACGGGCCTACACACAGAGGAAAGAATCAAGCCTTGGCATGTATCAAGAAACTGTACTTTGCACCCGGAATCTCTTCCACTGTGACTGCATACTCAAAATCCTGCTCTGTCTGCGCTACCTGCAACCCAACGTGTACGGCACGGGTCCCTCTCCAACACCTGGCTAAACCAGACTACCCTTGGCAGAGAATACAAGTCGACCATATCCAAATGCCTAAAGCAGGAAAATATGAATACGTTTTGGTAGCCGTGGATATGTTCTCAGCCTGGCCCGAGGCCTACCCGGTTGTCAACATGACTGCTAAAGTCACAGCCAAGAAACTGATCACTGAAATTGCCTGCAGATTTGGAGTTCCCCAAGTCATAGAATCGGATCAAGGACCAGCTTTCACAGCAAATATCTACAAAGAACTTTGGAACATGTTGGGAACAGATTTGGACCTCCACACTCCATACCATCCTGCCAGCTCAGGCAAAGTGGAAAGGATGAATTCCACACTCAAGACCCAGCTCTTGAAAATGACCCAAGATCATCCCCTCCCCTGGCCCGACCTACTCCCTATAGTATTGTATCATATCAGACACACCCCACAACCTAAACATTGGCTAACTCCCTATGAAATTTTGTTTGGGACCCCACCTAAAATAGGAGAAATTAGGCCCCAAGAGTTGTCTGAAACACATGATAGAGTAGTAAAATTTGTGATTGCTCTGTCTAAAGAATTGACTAACACCTGCTCTACAGTATCTGCTTCTCTCCCAGAATCCACAGGTGATGCGGTACATGATTTCACCCCAGGCGACCTGGTGTACGTAAAGAAGTTTGTCCGGAAAGACTGTCTCCAACCCAGATTTGAGGGCCCCTACACTGTGATCCTGACTACTCCTACAGCTCTGAAGCTTGAGGGCAAGAGCACCTGGATTCATGCCTCCCACTGCAAGAGAGACAAAACGAGCCTATAAAAGATGATTACCTTCTTCTATATCCTTTCCATATGCTTACTGTCTGTCCCAGGGTGGACAGCTACCACATTTTGGGTAGATACTCACGCAAAAATCCAGACGTATCGATTTGATTACTGTGACATAGTGAATTGCGCAGGAATGACATGGTATGCTGCATAGTCCCCTTATACAGGAAAGCTATAAACAATGCTGTTCCAACCTCCGGGACCTTTTTGAATCAAGAAACCACATCTCTGTTACATGATGATACCAGTAAGGAAGATATGGAGAAATACACTCCTTTGAACAAGCCTGACCAGACCCCCCATGACAGAGTCCAATTGAGAGATCTAGTTTAGGGTCAGTTGGGAGAACTCCATGTGTCATTTAGGGTAGGACTCAATTGTTTGGGGGCGTCCCATAAGGGGGCAGCTTCTACGATAATTGGGTGAAGAAATCCACCTCCCCTCTCCCCACACATGGACAGTCTCAAAGGCCCCGAAGCAAGGGAAAGCTTAGTGTTTAGGGGGGAATGTCAGGGTAAGAAAGAATATTTATTTTTCCACTTTTATACTTTTATACGCTTTGCTTATGTACTAACCACCATTTTGTGTCTTATAACAATAAGCTTTCCTTGCTACGTGTTACTTAGATCGAAATTTATGCTAAGATGGCGCCAGTATCAGCCAGCACCTGTTTCAGAGAAACGAAACTGAATCATCAACTGACGGTTGTCTGCCCAGAGACTGAGTTAAGGAGACGTGGACCAATCAGGAGTGGCCGGATACTAGACATTTATGGCTTACCCCGCCCCGAACAATCCATTTATGGCTTACCCCGCCCCGAACACTCCCTTTCCCCTCCCCATTACGTAGTGTATTTAAGTTTGTGCATGTGAAAATAAAGGCAGAAAATTGCTGAGATCGTGGCTTGCCAGTAGCCTCTGAGCATGCTCTGAGTTTGAACCAGCTTGTTGTCTGACTCATTCTTTGAATGGTTGACCCATGCTCATAGCCTTAATTTGGAGTGACTGGAGGACGAGTGGAATGTCGCTACGACCCCGAAAAAAGAACCTATGGCCGTCTGCACAAGCCCAAAGAGCAAATCACTACTCCCAAAGTTTATTCTAAGGGCTCATGCAGGTGACCTTAGATTCTCTCATCCGAGAGCATTGGAACGATTATACAAATGTTAGCATAGTGTGATCAGATCTTCACGGATGAGAGAATGGGGGCACACTGAGGAGAAGATGGAGAACAAAAGTTCTCCATCTTCTCCATTGTGTTAGTGTGCGGAAATCTGAGTGCATGTCATCCGAGTGCAGTCTGATGATTTCCACACACCAATTGATTTACACGGCCAAGTGCGATCCGAATATCGAATCAAACTCGGATATGTAGCGATTTTTCCCTTCGACAGACGCTGTCTGAGAAAAAGATCTGCCATGTTCACAGCCCCATAGACTAACAGTGGTCCGGGTACGATCTGATGTTTTGTCTGATCGCACTCGGACCGATAATATGGAAATATACATGAGCCTTAACAGTAGACTGCACCACATGTAAAAAAAAATACGAAAAAATTTAGTAACCTTTTTAGTACGGAATCAGGACATGGTAAATTAGGGTCACTGTTATTACAGTCCAGTGTCGACTTTTAATATTTTATGAGAATGCAAAGAATTAATTAAAGCCTTTTTCATTCGCTATCTCCTTGTAGCAGAGAAAATTCCCATTAGGCTTGTACATCAGCCCGTGAGATGAATATCCTGAGCCATGCAGCTCTGACAGTATTTTTGAACTTACTCCTAGATGACTTCTGAAGTTTCATATCACCCCCTGCAGTAACTCACACTTTTATCCTTGCAGTGGGAGCCAGGAATACAAGACCAAGCCTATGCTATAGCATTGAAACTAACGTCAGAAAAACACAATGAATGTCTTGTTAAATATACTCGGCCATGGTGAATTAAGTACCTATTGATAGGATTATGCATATCTGTAAGCCTCGTGTTCTTACATGGACCAGTCTGACTTTTCTCGGCTTGATGAAATGTAAATTAAGCACCACTCTTTTACTAATGTGTCATGTCATTTCATCAGATTTTGATTTTTTTTCTAAAAGCCTCAAGGCAGAGACTATGACTTAGAACACGGAGCCTTGAAATGTTTTGCAACCAGCTATGGGATTGTTTCAAAAGAAAACCTTAACCGTACTTGCTACGTTCTCCTTTCTACTATCAGGAAAAAAATAATTGAGAGCAAAATGTTTTACCAGTCTTATACATGGAGTCAGAATAAGGGACCATAAATTCCTTACAGATCCATATGGTAGACCTGTAGGCACTGCTGGTGTTGCCATATGGTGCCTTCGTGAGACATCCTCTTCTCTTTTAGAAGAAATGGTACAATATGAGTGTATGGGTTCGTACAAGATGGACCCAAAATACAGCCATGTAGATTAAGAATTGAATATTTAGTGTACAGGTTCTTCTTACTCTCCTCTTCCTATTACTGTTAGGCTTTCTTAGCTTTTGGCCCCAAGACCCCTTCTCTTTTTCCCTATGTTGGACAAATTATCATCAAATTTGGCTTTTAGTACCATCTCTAAGTTGATAACACCTAATTATACACATCTTTTCTTGACATTACTCCTGCACTAGTGAACAAGTGATTGCTGTCTCTAAAAGCATGACTTCTCTCTATCTGGAACTCAATTTTTTTATTCTCTACTAACCTACATAAATCTGATATTTCAATTTCTACCATAACATCCAAGCAGCACACCTTCTTTCCTGGGGTTATATTTGACTCTGCTCTTTTCTTTACTTCCTATATCCAATCATCCACATGTTCATGTTTCCCAGAATTTGCTCTTTTCTTACCATTAAGGAAGCAAAAAAAATCTTACCCCCACTCTGATTCATTCTCGTCTTGGCTACTGTAATGCATTCCTAATCATTCTTCCTCTCACTAAACTCTCCCTTTTCCATTTTTTTTTAAAGCAGCAGCCAGGCCCATGTTTCTGCCGATTCCTCCACGCTGTGCCAGCCATTGCACTGGTTGCCTTTCTGTCTACTGAGTACAAAATAAGCTTATTACAGATACTCTCTGCATAGTGCTGCACCATTCTATATCTCCTTCCTCTTCTTTGTCTACCACCCTACCCATTCTTTCCATAGTGCTGCACCTCTCTACATCTCCTCCCTCATCTCTGTCTACTGCCTACCCCTGCTATCCATTCTGCTAATAATCCAACTATGAATGATACAGTTGATTTTTACACTTGAGAAAGATGCCAGTCCAGCATGGAAATGTGCTGTGGAATAAAAAACGCTTCTTTATATATTGGATCAAGGATCTTCATTTTGGTTAGCGCAGGTTAAACTTGTGAATTGTATTTTCCTTCAAGCACCCTGGTGGATTTTATCCCCAGGCATGGGACAGCAGCAACCATTATTGAGCTTTCACAGGAGTTGTGCCTACACAACTCACTCAGGTGTGTACATTAACTGGATCTAATATATATTTTTTTATAAATATTTCATCCTATGGTCTGGTCTGCTCTGTTTCCTTACAATGTTTAATAATCTAATAAAATAGTGTCCTCCTTAATCTGAACCTCCCACTTCAATCTCCAAATTTTTTTCTCATGCTTCACCAGCTTCCTAGAATGCTCTACCTCGGTCCAATTCATTTCCAGCATCTACAGATTCAAGCTTGTCGTAAAAGCGCATCTTATCAGGCACCCCTATCACATTTATCTAACTTTTCTGAGTTTCCCACTTTCTAGAAATTTGAGGAATATATTTTTAAATATTAGTCATTGTGATCGGCAAAAGATTGGAACGAGGTGGATAGCAACATTAGTTCTCAAAACTCTGACTTTAGAATAATAGTTTGTCGGTAAAAAGTAACAAACATGGACGTTAATAGTAGTATGGGGGTGCTTAGAGTACAAACTGCCATGTTTATGCCGGCCACTGCCAGGGCTACTTCAATTGTAGAAAAACAAATAAAAAGCCTCTTTTGCGGCATGCTGTCTGTCATGCTATTTCCTCATTGATGTAGCGTTTGGCTTCATATCTTGGCACATGTTAAAAAGAGCATAATTGTTGTTCAGCTTAATCCCAATAATTGTGTGCATTATGCAAATGGGGTGATCAGTGGGAGGAATGTGACTGGGAAAAATACATTGGTGCCGTGTTGTTGAGGTTTTGTCGGCAACAATTTCTAGACCTTCTGTCATCTCCAACTAACGGAGAACAATACAAAGAGACAAAGATGTCCAATTAGGATCCATCACAAGACAATGGCCATAACGTGAGCTGTCTCCAAGATATGCAGGAGGACACGGCACAGTGGAGAAGTCATTTTGTATAAATTAGCCTCTATGCAAAGAGACCATAATATCCACTCATATAGATGTCTTAGGCTACGGGCACGGAGAAAAGTTCTAGCGTAAAAATCAATTTTGCTCTGAGTCCCCATTTGCCAGGTGAAGACGAAAAGCGTGTTGTGTTGCCCTCTTTTTGGCCAGTAAGCATTTACTGTACATGTCCTTTTGGTTTCTTCTATAAGAAAGAGTTTGCTTATACAAGGACACTCTAAAAAACATATACCGCACAGTATATTCTGCCTCTTTTTCCTTGGATTATAATTTTTTGGACACGTGGGTTATTGCCTTGGGGCTTGCATCTACATTTTTTTTCAATATTCTAGTGGTGATTTAATTCTATTGTGGATACTGTTCACTATAAGATTTTTTTGCAATGGATAACTATAGTATAGTGGACAGATGCCAAGGCCTCCTTCCAGTAAGTTGCCCTCGTACATTTTCAACCGAGAAATTCGATTCACAGTTAAAGGAATTTCTTAGGCTCTGAAGTCTTTCCACACCCAGAGAACAGTAAATGTAGAGTTTAAAAAAACAATATTATAGTAATATACAGTATAAATACTATTCAACTCTCCCCAGCTCTCACCTGTCCCACAATGCAGCTTCCTCTTGTTCTGGTTACTATTCACGGCTCCTTGGTGACTCTGGCGCTGACAAGGTCTTATGATGTCATGACTTCGCAAAGCCTAGTCAACGTCATGAGGCCTACTCGGAACCATGAAGAGTGACCGAAGACAAAGGGAGCGCTACGATGGGACTGGTGATGGCATTTTTTATTACTCTTACTTGGCCCTAAAATGAATTCAGCAAAATAGTGGTTGGACACCATTTTGTGGGATTCAAGCAAAGTGTATCTCAAAAAAATCAGATTCTGGTGAATTTGATTTTTTGGGGAAATTCAAAGAGGTCCTTTCAAATTGATTTGTCCATTGCACTTAGCCTAAATTGGGTATTTTGATCTTAGATATTTATAGCATGTCCACAGAATATGCTATACATTACTGACAAAGCCATATCTGTACCTGTCTGTGACCTTTACCTATCTCCGATGCCTTCTGACTGGACCTGTGAGACAACCACCGACTGCCACATCCAAGTGGATAATGAATGGAATCAGTGGTGTAACTTTAAACTCATGGGCCCCAATGCAGATTCTCCAACGTGGCCCCAACTATCACTGGTTTTTAATAATACTGGCCTTCTCAAATGAGCCAAAGTGATGTTTTGGCCCACCTTGCATCCAGGGCCTGGTTATGACAGCAACATCTGCATCAACTATAGTTACACTCCTAAACATAGTGGTATTCATGCATGTGACCGTCTTAATTCACTTACCTTTATGTGAGTGAGTGAGTTGTGCAAGCATTCTCACTTGAAGTGAATGAAAGGAACCATGTACACGCATGACCACCTTTACCTGGATATGGTAGTCAATAAACCCCTCAATCAGCAATGCAGAGTTCAGGATACTTGAAGAGAGGTGCTGGTCCCAGAAGAGGGATTCTAATTTATTATTAATATCAAAATGATGTAAAAGCCCAGAATACCAATTTAAAAATTAAGCCAATGGCCACTTCACACATAAGGTACATCCATGGCATCATTTTAGGTCCATACATAACATCTCAATCCTAAGTGTGGACCTTTGAAAGCTGCAACCCCCATTGGAATAAAGGATGCATGCAAACACTGCTCAAAATGTCCCCTTTGAAGTAAATCTACCTACATCACACCCATTTTGTACATTTTGTAAGTTTTTGTCAAGTATGTTTTTCAGTTTGGCTCGTTAAAGAGTCGATATTGACTTTTAGGATCGTTGCTTCCAATAGGTCGCACTAGAGTTCAAGTCCTCCTCCTCTCTGAAGAGACAATTGGCGTATTTAATTTCCCAGAGGAACATGCATGACTTATAAGTCTCCTCACTCTGACATGCCAGGCTTGGCTTGTCACTCTCCACAAAGAGAAACTTTATCCCTTAGATCCCAGTCCAAAGCCTCTCCCCTAGCCAAATCAGATCTCATACATTGCACTGATCATGAGCCACACTCTGAAACACCTTGTCTGCAAATTGAGATCCTGGATTGGCTTTTATCCTAAGTCGTATTGACTTTTAGGATTGCTGCTTCCAATAGGTGGCACTAGAGTTCTAGTCCTCTTCCTCTCTTAAGAGACAATTTGCATATTTAATTTCCCAGAGGAGCATGCATGGCATAAAAGTCTCCTCACTCTGACATGCCAGGCCTGGCTTGTCACTCTCCACAAGGAAAAATATTACCCCTTAGACCTCTGTTTAGTCCTGCAATAATATATCGGTGGCATGGCGGCTCATTGGTCATCACGGTTGCCTCTGAGCATTTTTCTATGTATTTGTGTTGTTTAATTGATGCTGTTTGTAATTTTCTGTATTTTTCTGGTTCCTGCCATATTCCAAAAACTAATTGACAAAGATACGTGAGCGCATCCCTGAAAGAAGGAAATTAAATTGTACAATCCCACTTGGCATAGGGAAAAGTAATATAAACAAATTTGCAGAGATTTATCAAAATTAGAACAAAGAAGCTAATCCAAGCAGCTAATTAGATTCCAACGCTCATTTTTCAGAGATCTTTTGGAAAGTAAAGCTTTAGGATGAGCAATTACTCCAATCTTTCTGTGCACTAGTTTTAACGGGGTCTTTTGATACTAAAAACAATGAATAATTGATAACTTTAATAACTGTAGGGGGTCCTGTTTGATGAAGTGGTCTTCATGGAGTGGCTGCCAATCCACTTCATGGAAGTAGAAAAGAACTCAACTATCTTCATCAGTCCCATAGACTCGACATGGGACCCTAATTCTGGTGACTGGTAGGGGCCCCAGAGGATTGAGGCCTATTGATCTAGCAGTTATCATCTATACAGTGGATAGATGTTAATGTATTTTTTTTTTATCAGAATAACCCTTTGTTGAAAGCCTTCCTTTTGAGTTGCAAAATTGGTTGATGCATGAAGTGGCTCAGTGGCTAAGACAACGGTTCCCTTACATACCTAGAGTCTTGAGTTCAAAACCATCCAAATCAATAGCCAACATATCTCCACCAGTACGTGAGGTTTTCTCTCACTCTCCAAAAATATATTAATGGGTTAGATCATAATTATAGAAAAAAAGATTCAAGGATAAGGAAGTTCCAGCTGTTTTCCAAATAAAATGGTAAAACTTTTTTCCAACATCTTTAAAATTCCGACATTCTCCTGTATGTCCAAATAAATTGCATTTTTTTTCTATGCGTATCAGACCATAACTAGGTCATTATTCATAAATAAGGACCTAGTTGATAGTCTGAAATGTGTGCGAAAAATTGCAATTTATTTGGACATACTGGAGAATGTCGTAATTTTAAAGATGTTGGAAAAAAGTTTTACCATTTTATTTGGAAAATGGCTGCAGCTTCCTTATCCTTGAATCTTCGTTGAGCCACACCGGGAAGAAATGGCTCTCCCTGTGCTTACAATTTTACAATAGCCTTCACAGGGGTGAGCTGGTTACCATCCTTTACCACGTACAATATTATACATTGTGCTGTGGCAAAGCAAAATAAAAAAAAAATGAACAGGAGTTTTTAGTTTTGATCAAAGTGTATAAGCCCACAGTCACATACAGTGATGGAAATAAGTATTTGATCCCTTGCTGTTTTTGTAAGTTTGCCCACTGACAAAGACATGAACAGTCTATAATTTTAAGGGTAGGTCAATTTTAATATTGAGAGATAGAATATCCCCCCAAAAAAACAAGAAAATCACATTGTATAGATTAGATACATTTATTTGCATTTTGCAGTGAGAAATAAGTATTTGATCCCCTACAAACCATTATGAGTTCTGGCTCCTACAGACCAGTTAGACGCTCCTAATCAACTCGTTACCTGCATTAAAGACGGCTGTCTTACATAGTCACCTGTATAAAAGACTCCTCAATTAATCAGTCAGACTCTAACCTCTACAACATGGGCAAGACCAAAGAGCTTTCTAAGGATGTTAGAGACAAGATCATAGACCTGCACATAGCTGGAATGGGCTACAGAACCATAAGTAAGATGCTGGGTGAGAAGGAGACAACTGTAGGTGCAATAGTAAGAAAATGACTGTCAATCGACATCGATCTGGGGCACCATGTAAAATCTCACCTCGTGGGGTATCCTTGATCATGAGGAAGGTGAGAGATCAGCCTAAAACTACACGGGGGGAACTTGTTAATGATCTCCAGGCAGCTGGGACCACAGTCACCAAGAGAACCATTGGTAACACATTACGCCTTAAAGGTTTAAAATCCTGCTGTGCCCGCAAGGTCCTCCTGCTCAAGAAGGCACATGTGCAGGCCCGTCTGAAGTTTACCAATGAACACCTGGATGATTCTGTGAGTTATTGGGAGAAGGTGCTGTGGTCAGATGAGACAAAAATTGAGCTCTTTGGAAGTAACTCAACTCGCCGTGTTTGGAGGAAGAGAAATGCTGCCTATGACCCAAAGAACACAGTCCCCACTGTCAAGCATGGAGGTGGAAACATTATGTTTTGGGGGTGTTTCTCTGCTAAGGGCACAGGACAACTTCACCACATCAATGGGAGAATGGATGGAGCCATGTACCGTAAAATCCTGAGTGACAACCTCCTTCCCTCCGCCAGGACATTAAAAATGGGTCGTGGCTGGGTCTTCTAGTAAGACAATGACCCAAAACATACAGCAAAGGCAACAAAGGAGTGGCTCAAAAAGAAGCACAGTAAGGTCATGGAGTGGCCTAGCCAGTCTCTAGACCTTAATCCCATACAAAAATTAAGGAGGGAGTTGAAGCTCCGAGTTGCAAAGTGACAGCCTCAAAATCTGAATGATTTAGAGATGATCTACAAAGAGGAGTGGACCAAAACTCCTTCTGACATGTGCAAAACCCTCATCATCAACTACAAACAACGTGTGACTGCTGTGCTTGCCAAAAAGGGTTTTGCCACCAAGTATTAAGTGTTGTTTGCCAGAGGGATCAAATACTTATTTCTCACTGCAAAATGCAAAAAAAATTATCTAATTTATACAATGTGATTTTCTTGATTTTTTTTGGATATTCTATCTCTCATTGTTAAAATTAACCTAACCTTAAGATTATAGACTGTTCATGTCTTTGTCAGTGGTCAAACTTACAAAAACAGCAAGGAATCAACTTATTTCCTTCACTGTAATTGCAACTTATGCTATTAAACAAAACTGTTATCGAGCACCTGGGTGTCTCTCCCTGAAAATGCAGGCATTGCACAACTGTTCACAGCAATAACATAGCTGAAAGGGAATGTGCCGTGATTTTAATTTTTGTGGTAATAATTATTGATTATATAATCAATTATTTTCAAAACTAAATTAAATGAACTATTTTCATATTTTTTTATTTATTCATTCTTACTTTAGCTACTAGGGGCTCCCATTTTCATTTGAGGGTGTGTAAGTGTCTGAGCAGGACACTTACACACCTCACATATGGCAGCCCTGGGCATATGAGACTGCGGTCGGATGGCGAACACATGTTTTGTATTGAGGCCGCTTCTCCTTTTTCTTAGCTATGACTTGGGCACACCTCGTGGGCTTAGAAAGTTGCTTCTTATAGTCCCACCATACACTTAATAACATGGGGACCCACTTAGGAAGAGTTTGCCATGACATGACAGTGGGCTTATACACTTTGATCAAAATGGTAAGAAAGAATCTCATGTTTAGCTTTGAAAAAAAAAAATAGTTTAGCCGCAGTAGATCAATTTAGATGTGTTGTACCTGCCTTTTTTAAAAAGTTATAATATACTAATGGGTTAGGATTTGTAATGTGCAAGATGGGGAATACTTATGACTTCTATCAGTGTCACATATTGATCACAATTTGGGAACCTCTTAGTAGAATATGTTAGTGCTCTGTAGTGAGTGTAAGTTAATTATGAGAGGTATTGGAACAATAAATGGTCAAGTAGATATTTCCAATTACTACCTTAATAACATGGGGACCCACTTAGAAAGAGTTCCCCGTGACGTGACAGTGGGCTTATACACTTTGATCAAAATGGTAAGAAAGAATCTCATGTTTAATTTTGAAAAAAATAAAATTGTTTAGCCGCCGTAGATCAATGTATAACATTTAGATGTCATGTACCAGCCTATATTTTTTCTAAAGTTATAATATACTAATGGATTAGGATTTGTAATGTGCGAGATGGGGAAGAATTGTGACTCCTATTAGTGTCACATACTGATCACAATTTGGGAACTTCTTTGTAGAATATGTTAGTGCTCTGTAGTGAGTGGAGGTTCATTATAGGAGGTAATGGATCAATAAATGGTCACGTAGATATTTCCAATTACCACCTTGCTTTTAGTTAATAAATAGGTAGCACCACCTGTTATGATGTAGACCTCTTCTACTCTATAACGCACAAAGGTCATTGCCAGGAGGTTGAGGCTACCGGTGAGAGGGATCCATAAAATATCAGTTACTTGCATGAATTTTCCCCGTCACATGAACAGACATCGCCCGCTCCAGGAAATCCCTGTTGAGCATCCTTTTAAGTGAAATGTTTGCACATTCAACCCAAGGCTGTAGGACGGTGCGAGAGAGGGGAGAGAAGAAATGTGACACTAGCATTAAATAGACACATACCTGAACAGTACAAGTCGCCAATTACCCATGATTGCAGGGAATTCTCGGAGACTTGCTTCCTGAACACATTTATTGGATGACCGAGACACATTTTTATAATGCAGGTATCAATCCTCCATCTAATGATAGTCTATGACTTGCTGATGTCATCGGAATGAAGGCTTTCACAATTTCACATTTTATGGAGTGCTGAGTCTGAGGATACATACAACACCCACAATTTTTCACACGTACACAGTCCACATTTTTCTACCATCACTTATCTTCCTAGTCTGCAAATTGACCATTATGGCAAAGACTGATTCTTCTATGTCTCCCGGGATGTTACAGTATGATGAATGCCTGAATTAAAGTGCTTTGACAGTTCTCTTTTGCTCGATCAAGCTAATTGCACTCTCATGAGCAACGTAAGATGGGACCTATTTGAACTTGTCTTAGGTAATATGAACTCCTGCAACTGTTGCAGATCACATATTCGATATTTAACATATTTAATTATCGCAGAGCACATGATGGACGGCGTGGAATATCTCCAGTTCACTCATCTTCTTTGACTTTCTTCTTAAAGGCTTTACTTAATGAAGTAATTAATTAAATGGTCCCTGTACTTTCAGACGTTTGATAGATATTGTGATAAATAGACAGTCAGCAAATCTATATATTTTTTTTAATGATTTTGTCTTATCCTCAAAAAAATCACTGGAAAATACTCAACACCAAGGGCTTCTATTCATTAAGGTTTATGCCACAATTCTGGAGTAAAACGCTTTAATAAGTTGCAATATTTCTGCACAACTCGGAAGTTGAGCAAAAATATTATGACATTTAGTGGGTGTAGTATCAGCTATGCCCTCCCGTCAAACTGATAAAAAGTTTTGACACTTTGGTGGCGCAACTTATTCTAGAGATGTACTTCAGTTTTTGACTCGAGTACATTTTTGGTGGAGGCGCATGCCAGTTAACATGCACCTAATTTATTAAGTAGCATGTTAAATAGTTCAAAGACAGAAATTTGACCACACTTACCATGACGTAATAGAAATGAGTTTATTCCATGAGTGGTACAGGAATGTAGTCAAACAAGTTACAGCCGTTTTGCATACTAAAATGCCTCATCAGGGGTTTTCCAGTACTCCAGCAAGCCCCTAAGTGTCTCTGATTGGACAATGTTAGGCCATTGGATACTGGCAAGAGTAATAATTGGTGAGAGGTGAGGGAAAGGAAGTTCCAGCACCTGTAATGCTGGTACACCTGAAGAATAGCCCAATCACTAAAGTGGAATGTAAGTTATAGTTAAGTTATAGAATAGAGCATGAGAATCAGGACAGGTCATGGACATAGTAGTTTATTTTTTGCATATTTTCTTTATTTATGTCATTTTAAAATATTTTTAAAATAACCATAAAGATGCCAAGCTATGAAAGAAGGGGGTTCGAATGAAGCATGCATCGCTCATACGTCCTTGCCCATCGTTACTGGTCAGAATTTGAACGGTCAACATCCAACTGACAAGACAATAAGTCGTAATTTCGAGCTGAACAATTCTTGAAAAAAAAATAATTTGCCAAAAGATGAGCGAAGAGGAAGGGTGGTTATTCCATGAGTCAGAAGATTTCGAAAGTTCTCGTTACCTCAGATGTTGCTTTAAAGATACTCTATTCCCATGAAAGTGCATGCAGAGACAGCTGTCAGTCATGGTTTAGGACCACCCACTGGACTTCTAAGCACAAAATGTGCAATGATTTCAATCCGTAAGTTACATTTGTACTTAATCTTTCCCTAAAAATAAAAATATATCAGCCCCACCTGATCTATACAATGCTGCCTACAGATCAGATGATTACACTTCTCAGGGCTGGTGTCATTCCAGCAGGAAAAGACATTCATTGGTAAATGTGTGCTAATAATTTTTACTACTGTTGGTTTTATTTTCTTCTGTTATTTATTCGCTGCCTTCTTATTACAAAGTTGCTTATTTTCATGTGTACTATTGATTTATGAAATTAAAATTAAAAAAACAGCGTTTACTATTTAACTTAAAGTAAAACTTGCATCTGACTCATGCTGCCCAAATCATGGGCAGCATGAATGAGACATTGGTTCTACCATTTCAACATGGGGTATTTTGCTCTGAAATGCTGCGACTTTTCAGAGAAAGCATACATTGACTAGTCTGAGGCAAGGCGCTGATGGCTTCTAGCCACCCTGATCCCCTCGACTGTCACTGAAGGAGAGAAGGGCGGGAAGAAGACACCAGAGACCTGTCTCTTGAACTAGTCACCTGAGCCACATGTCCTCGGCTGGCTTTTAAATGTATGTTTTCTCTGAAACGCCATAGCATTTCAGAGTAAAACATACTTGACTGAAATGATGGAGCTGGACTCTGATTCATGCTGCCTTTACCTTGGGGGGCATGAATCGGCTGTCAGGTTCCCTTTAAATAACCAAAACAAATCTGTAAAGCATGCAAAGGAATTCCCTTGTGCAGCATGTAAAACAGTAGCTTCATGTACTCAAAATGGTGGTCACCAAGACTAAAAGCCAAAAAGGTAGAATGCTAGAAGCCAAGAATGTAGAAGGCTAGAAAAAAACAAGAATTTAGAAGACTAAAAGCCAAGAAGGAAGAAGACTAAAAGCCAAGAAGGTAGAAGGCTAGAAAAAGACAAGTAGTTAGAAGGCTAAAAGCCAAGAAGGTAGAAGACTAAAAAGCCAAAAAGGTAGAAGTCTAGAAGCCTAGAAGGTAGAAGGCTAGAAAAAGACAAATAGGTAGAAGACTAAAAGCCAAGAAGGTAAAAGAATAGGAGCCAAGAAGGTAGAAGACTAAAAGCCAAGAAGGTAGAAGACTAAAAGCCAAGAAGGTAGAAGCCTAGAAAAAGCCAAGAAGGTAGAAGGCTAAAAGTCAAGAAGTTAGAAGACTAAAAGCCCAGAAGGTAGAAGGCTAGAAAAAGCCAAGAAGGTAGAAGACTAAAAGCCAAGAAGGTAGAAGACTAAAAAGCCACAAAAGTAGAAGGCTAATTGAACTACAACCAGAATAAAAAGGAAAAGGTAATTGAGCATAAATCATTGGAACTTAAAACCAAAAATAATAGCTGTACAGGATCTGTTAAATGAAGCCATCAGAGCCCATTAGATCCCATTGACTATAATGACATATTTTTTTTATTAATGAATGTACAGGAAATGCAAAAATGTAAAACAACACCCTAATGTGAACAAAGATTAAGCTTTAAAATGGATTCCCATGGAGGAAATAATGAACATGTGATTAATAACGTGATGTTAATGATTAATTCCGTGATGTCAATGGGCAATGGAGGAGAAATGAAATTATTATTAACATCAAGTGAGAAGCATCAACATGAAGATGCCACCTATGACATGCAGGTAGCCAACCAGTGATCCTCACGACTTACCATCAACCATTGCTTTGTATTAATTACAATACTTAGACAAAACATTGAAAAGAATGTAATTACTTTTATAAGGTCTTGTATCCCATATCTTGAAGTTAATTATTACATTGGCATAGAGTACCGGGACTTTACATTGTCCAATGACATATTTCATCATAAGTAGATTCCAGCATGAAATTAGCTGCTCGTTTTCTGACTGGAGGAACTCGGGGTGTCTCCGTTTCATTCAAGAGTCAGCTAGTATCCGCCTGATGTTCACTAACTTGTTACATGATGACTTCCTCCGCCATTGTGAGAGAAATGATTCACTCTTGTCATCTCGGAGTGGACGGAGGCCTGTGCCTGAAATAATTGGGTACTTTGTCATAGGTCTAAATAAAAGTCCTTCACCCATCGCAGCATTAACTCTCTTCTTATTGTCCTACAGGGTGTGAGAGAATTTCCTGGTGAGTGATTGCAGACACATAAAATAACTCCCGCTTGTACAGAGAATGATGAGAGCTAGAGGCGGCCAGAGTTAATAGAACAGGGATCTCCATGGACAGGTCAGGAATAGGAAGAAAAAAACAAAAGTATAGGAAAACAGATTAATAAAAAAAACAAAAAAAAAAACATGGAAGCAAAACCCGTCAATTCCTCAGAAATTGGTGATCAGGGTAGTTTAACCCATTCAGTGCTGGAGAGGCCTACAACGCCTTACAAAATAATGCATTGATGTCCACTCCAGCAGTGAAGGAGTTAATGGTTGGCTTCGGAGAAGGCTTCCATCCGTGCTGCCTTGCTGCTAAACCTCTCTGAATTTTTATATAGGAAATGCGTTGGTATGAGCTGTCGCTGGTATGATGGTGCTCCGTACCTGTTGGTATAAAGGTATTGTGTAGCCACTGATATGAAGGTGCTTCGCACATGCTGGTATAAGAGTATTCCGTACCCGTAAAAAGGAGGCTGTTCCGAACTTGCTGGTAAGATGGTGTTCGGTGTCCTGTGGTAACAGGATGTAACCTCTAATATGATGGTGCTCTGTACCAGGTGATATAAAGGTATTCCACAAGAATTGTTTTTAAAGATACATTCATAGTCGGATGAAGAAGATCTTGGTTTTAAAGGAGTCCTTGAGTTGCAGGTGATTGTTGGAGACGTTCAAACTAGCAGCAGAGAGTGAGCTGACGGAGGAGGGAAGATGCAGGTCACTACAGTGGAAGAGCAGCTGCGGGTTACTTCTCAAGCCTTGTTATTTGTTGAGCAGAGAAATTGAGAGATCCGCCTTCTGTTGATGCCTTATACGAAATAAAAGGTATTTCTCATATCACACATACAATCCCCATTTCCCACCCAATGTTGGATAATTTTTTATTGCATGCATACAATTATCAATCTTGAGGTTGCAAATATGATTGCCATGTTTATGAAACTCTGGATGATATGAAGAAAATTAAACACAACAAAAAAAATATGAAATCGAATGAAAGCCAATGGGACATTAAACCCAAAGTCTACCTTCCTTGGCTTGTCTCCTGAAGATGCCTTGATTTGATAGAGAGGACCCCAGCTCTGTAGAAGCTACAGTGTCCTTATATTACAAAATTGGGGATTATGCTAAATAGATGTAAATGTAATAGTACATTTTCAATGGAATGACCTGAGCAAAATCCACTATTTGCTGGACTCGGCTGATCACCCTGAGGAGCACATTCCGAAAGGGGTTTTCTCAGATAAGACGGCCTTTTCAATTAAAGACGATTTGCTCAGCAGTTCAATGAATTCTGTTGCTCCATATTATCAGCCACTTCAAGCTAGAGAAATGCTGATTTTATCTGTTTCAGGAAATAAGGAAATTCTCTGCCCCTATGATCTCCTTGCCCTTAACTAAAATAGCTACAGTTCTAAGAAACACCAAAAACATTTCCATATACAGTTTATTTCAGGATGATGTTAACAGTTCATGGATGTTGGGTTAGTGCCACTTTAAAGCTTTGCATTAGATAAGAACATTAAACATAAAAATACACCAATATTTAAAAAAAAATAAAAAAAATCTCCTTTTTTCCTTTTATGTCTTGTTGTCACGCAAGGTGTGAGAAAGACTTAGTGCAACACAAAGAGAAGAGGGAAAGGGAGCCCAGACTCTAGGGAAAGGGGGGAGTGGAGACCTCACCCTGTCTTTCCCTGGCATTGAGCCCTGGCTAGGGAAGGGAGGGGGATGAGCGCTAGTCGATCCTCACTGACCACTAAAGACAATAAGAGGGAACAAACAAGGGAAAATAGCTTAGCTTTTAGTCGACTTCAGAGAGATGAATACCCATCCTCATAGCTCCAGAGAGGATGAAGTAATGCACTTGCTCCGAGCCTTCACAAAGGGTAATGTGAGTATCACCGGCACCTCCCTCTAGCAGACAGCAGGTATTTATACACCGACGGCAAGGTATTAATTAGCCAGAGGGAGGTAGCTGCTGAGTCCTAGAGAGACAGCCTCTAAGAAGGTGTCTGCAATGCCAAACATAGAGATCTACTGCAACCAACTGCAGGGCGACTGTCTGTCACTTCTGACACACCCGTGACACTTGTTTTACAATCAAACTAATCAATATTTGAAGAATTTTTCTACACATGTCCATTATTGTTCCACTCTTCCTTCTCTCAAAGCTGGAGTCACACCCAATGCTATGTCATAGGAGAAAAAGAAATTTAAGCACTGTACTATAGGCTTAGCCCCATCCACAGCCAAGTGCTAGCCAAAAAGGGAAGTGATCAGGAGGAAGTTTTCCATAAGATATCACCAAGACTGTCAGTATCAGGATCATGCAGGTAATCAGCATCAGACTGGGGTGCTAATGGCCCAGCAGTAACATCAACTCCAGGGTCATGCTTTTCAGCTACATGGAAATATGAATTTATCCTCATTCACAAATTTCTATAGCAATTAATTAGGTTGATTGGTAATTATATGCTGCCTTTTGTCCGTACATAGTGATTCAAGAATAGAGTGCCAAGTACTGCTCATATAAGAGGGTAATGGCCATTCCTGCACAGGGGCCCACCGGAGGATCCCCCTGTTCTCTTGCGGGCCAGTCCAAGCCTGCAGGTAATGCTGTAGACTGACCAAAAGTTAGGAAATGTATATCTCCTGCTTACTTTTAATTTTCATTTTGGGTTTAATATTCTTTTAACCCCTTTACGACCTATGACATATACAGAGTGGTCCAAAAGTAGGTGGACAGAAAGTGTAATAAGGTTATGAAGGGGGAGATTTATCAAACATGGTGTAAAGTGAAACTGGCTCAGTTGCCCTTAGCAACCAATCAGATTCCACTTTTCATTCCTCACAGACTCTTTGGAAAATGAAAGGTGGAATCTGATTGGTTGCTAAGGGCAACTGAGCCAGTTTCACAGATCTAGTTTTCACAGATAGATCTCCCCCAAATCTGTTTTCTTTTCAGATAATTCAGATAACACATAATGGCAAATAATTTAAATACAGATCAAAGAAAATGGATTTTAACAGAGTATTGGAAATCTCAAAAAGCTGAAACCGTTAGAGCAAATTGGGTTGAAACATTTGGTACTCAAGCTCCAAAGAGAAAAACCATTTACTGCATTCGTGACAAATTCAATGCCACTGGCTCAATCCTTAATGCTCCAAAAACTGGTCGACCCAAAACAGTCTGTACAGAGGATAATAAACAACTTGTTGCTGAAACATTTGTTCAGAGTCCAAAAAAGTCCATCAGAAGAGCCTCTTTGGAATTGGGAATTTCACGAGCTTCTATCATGCGAATCTTGAAATCTATTGGGTGGAAAGCTTATCGTCCACGTCTAATTCATGGTTTATTGGGGGATGATCCAGACAGGCGGCCGCAATTTAGTGAGATTATGCTTAACGAAATTGAAGAAAATCCAGTAATTTTAGATAACATTATGTGGAGTGATGAAGCTTCTTTCAAATTATCCGGCCATATTAACAGACATAATTGTATTTACTGGTATAATGAGAACATGCATTTAACATTAGAGCAACAACCAAATGAGCCCGGTGTCAATGTTTGGGGTGGTATTTCAAGTTTTGGTGTTTTAGGACCAATATTGTTTAATGGAACAGTCACAGGAGATAAATATCTCGAAATTCTAATGAATCAAGTTGTTCCCCAGTTACAGCAACAGCCTAATTCAAATGACCTTTATTTCCAACAAGATGGGGCCCCTCCACATTATTCAAGAGTAGTCCGCGAGTATCTTGATGAAACATTTCCTAATAAATGTATTGGCCGAAGAGGCCCACTTGATTGGCCGACATGTTCACCAGACTTGACCCCAATGGATTTTTTCTTTTGGGGAGTACTCAAGGACAAAGTTTATAGTCGAAAACCAAAAAGTGTCAGTGATTTGAAAAATGACATAAGAGATGCATTTCAAGAAATGAATACCCAAAGAGACTTGTGCAAAAAAGTTTGTCGAAGCGAAAGAGGCGACTTCAAAGCTGTGCAACTTGTAATGGAAAACAGTTTGAGCACCGGCGTAGATAAAATTTAAGGGCTTTTGTATTATTGTTCAGAATAAAACTTAATTGTCAATGTTATGATTGTGTTAGTAAATATCATTTTATATATAAATCAAACTAAATGTTATTATTTTCAGGCCAACTACTTTTGGACCACCCTGTATATACGTCATAGGTCGCCTCCTCCTCTTTGATGCAGGCTCCGGCGTAGAGCCCACATCGTTTCATCTTTTTGCCCCATTCAAAATAAAATAATAAAAAAAAACACATACACATATTTGGTATCGCCACGTTCAGAATCACCTGATCTATCAATATATGAAAATTAATCCGATCGGTAAACGGCGTAACGAGAAAAGAATCAAAACGGCAGAATTATTTTTTTTTTGTCGCCACAACATTGCAATAAAATGCAATAACGGGCAATCAAAGCATCTCATTTACCCCAACATGGTATCAATAAAAATGTCAGCTCGGCGTGCAAAAAATAAGCCCTCACCCGGCTACAGATCCTGAAAAATGGAGACGTTACAAACTATGAATTTTTTTTTCACCACTTAAATAAAAAAGAACCTTTACATGTTTGGTATCTACGAACTCATTATGACCCGGAGAATAATAATGGCAGGTCAGTTTTAACATTTAGTAAACATAGCAAAAAATAAAAAAACAATTGTGGAATTGCACTTTTTTTGCAATTTCACCGCACTTGGAATTTTTCTCCCATTTTCCAGTACACTATATAGTAAAACCAATGGTGTCGTTCAAAAGTACAACTTGTGTCACAAAAAACAAGCCCTCATATGGCCACATTGACCGAAAAATAATCAGCTGGCATAACGATGGTTCAACCGATGGTTTGGCAGGCAGAAATCTCAGCCATCTCTCCCATACATAGGAGCACTCACTCTGCCGAATGCTCCTTTGTTCTCTATGAGAAAGCTGCCAACAGACATCTCTGGGGGTGGCTTATCGCTTGGAGAACAAAAGGAGTGGCAGTCCAAAATTGGACATGCCGGATACATATTTCCCCATACACATTATTCTATCGGCCAAGTCCATCAATATTGGCGGGTTCAGCCAATGTTTGTGTAATGCGTATGGGTGGCTTTAGGGATGTGTCTATTGAGGTTGCACAGTAACACTCACATCTAGGTCTTGGTTCTTGTGAGGTTTCAAAGTCCACCTGAGACGTTGTGCTAGATGAGGACCATGTTACAGATTTTTCATTGGAGTCCAGGAGCTTCATGTTACACTGAGCCATAGCATATACTATAGGAAAGCAAACCAACCAATATTCTAATGAGCAAAACTAGAACATTTACAAAATTCGGGACTGGGCCATTATCACCCAGTTCATGAACAAGCATATTTTCAGGTTTTATCGTAAATGCGCATTTAATGACCCTAAAAAATGTTCTTGTTCAGATATTCAAGTAGTTTTTGCTTATTTTATTCTCAATATATGGCGCTTAACTTTTATCTCAGTTTTACAATTCTTTACTTTTTGCTGAGAAAAATTTAAAATAAAAGGAAATATTTAAAAAAAAAAATTTAACATTTTTTTTACGACCACAAAGTACCAAAAAAAAACAAAAAACATTTTAAATTATGTTACGCTTTCCGTAGATATTATTTTTATATATTGGATATTTTTTATTTTTACGGGGAGAGACTATAAACAGCAATTCAGACTGGCGGTGTTTTTTTCTGTTGGGAGTGTGGGTATTTTGTTTCTTTTTCTTGCTTTTTTATTTATTTTTTTCACTTATTCTATTCACTGTGCCCCTAATAAGGTCTTAAAAGACCTTTAGAAGTATTTGAACATATTAATAAATTATTTCTATTGTTGATTTCCCCTGTAACTGGGGCTAGTATATTAGCCACGGTTACAGGGAAAATTCAGCCTCTTGCCTGCATATCAGCACTGCCTGTATCTCCTAAGATCCAATAACTCCTGCTTCCTTCCTACACCCAGCGACCACATAATCACTGGGTCTGGAAAAGGAAGCACTATTGCTTTTTCAGCATTGTGTACACAGCGATTAGGAAAGCAAATATGATAATAAATCATGTTTGTTTTTTTTCTGTGAGAAGTCTGGTTGTGTCTAACAGCCGACTTCCCACCCCCGCAGCTGCACAATCACCTGCAGACTGCTTACTCTGCATTGACGTTTCAGAATGTCAGTGCAGAGTAAAGTGTGGACCGCCCAGGACATTTTAAGTCTATGGCGGATAAAGAAGTAGTTTACCTACACACTTTGAACTTCCCCCAAATTGCCACTTTTGGGTTGGATTTGCCTAAGCCATGCCCCTTTACATTTCTGTTAATGAGAAAATATGGATGCTTGGTAACTATAGCAGAAGATATTACATTTTGTTACTTCTACAATATAATAACCCACTACATAATCATTAATGAGCATTCTGAGAAACAACAGTTTGCTTGACAGTGGTTCAGACAAAACTCGTTGTTCTGTATAGCTATCAGGAGAAGGAATGCCACTAGGATGCCCCTGGCACCTCCAAGAAGGGTCGGATCAGGCCAGAGTTAAACAGTGAAGAAGCCATCACGGGATTGCAGACCTATGCACAGTCGTTGCCTAGGAAGAGGGTCAGACCCTTGACTTAGATAGATCTTCTCTCCTCTTGCTTCAGAGAAGCTGAGCTCATTTCTCGTATGAGGAATATATAGATAAATATAGATCCGCTTGTTACACATCGCGATCTGGCAGATTGTGCCAGCGCCCGGTACAAGTGAGAAAATAAAATAAGCAGCACATGATTAGGTGATTAGAGCTCGCACCCATCTGTAATGTTTGCAGATAGAGCATGATCTCATTACAAGGAATACTTCATCACAGTGCAGTAATATAGTACAGCAAAAGGCATTTTACTACATGATTGTGCCGCCAACAAAAGTGATTTACAGGAATCACTGGTATTCGTAATGCCATACCTAGAAAGTCACATTTTCCACAAATTTTAATATTTAAATTAACCATTAATATGCAAATATGAGAAAGGAGAATGATAGCGCTCAGAACCAGAAGGTAAGAATGCCGCCAGAAGTCTTCATCTTCAACCTGTGCCACAACAGCCCCTTATGCACCACACCCATTTCTCGCCCCCTCTATCCCTTATTCCCCCCTTCCCTTATACATCGAAGCACAAAAAAACTTCTACAATCACTGAGTGCAAGATGATTTTGGCTAGACCTGGTAGATATGCCAACTATTCGTGGAGTCCAGGAGGTCTCCCCTTTTTCCAAGAACTTCCCAAAAGGTTCTTGGGGAAGTTGTCAAGTAGGATATTACAGGATAATCTAAAAATACTAGAATTCCCAGAGGGGTCTGTGATTTAATGCTATTGTTATCATTTATAGAACACAACTTAGCTCCTGCAGAACCTCTTTTAAAGCATAATCACCATTGGCTGCTAAAAAAATTTGGGAGAAAATTTACTAATGGCCGCCATACACATTAGACTAAAGTTGTTCAAACTTGTGCATGTCGGTTGGATCATCTTGCAATCTAATGAATTTGGGGGTCCCCCAAATCTCCCTGACCGATGATGTTGGGGGAGAGAAAGATCTGGTTGGTTGAATTTCCTATGGCCGATCTTTTTGTTAGCCAAGACATTAGCTGCCGCCGGTGGAGTCTAGCAGCGGATCTCTCATAGAGAATGCAGAAGAGCTTGGCGTTTGGGGAAGATAGCTGTTGGATGATCACCCGATCGGCTGACATCTATCTGATGTGTATGGGGACTTAAAACATTTGCTGTAAAAATGATCGAATAGTGGTCAAAATTTCCAAGGACCCTATTATAGGTCATTGAGATCCCTTAGACTTATCGTATGAAGAATCCTGCACAAGGTCATTATGCAAGTGTGAACATAGCTTTATGAACTTTTACACGATGTAGTGTCTATGTTAGGCAGCAGCTGAAGTGCGGAAGAGCAAAGTACACACCTAGTACACACATAGTAGTACACACATAGTACACACATAGTAGTACACACATAGTACACACATAGTAGTACACACATAGTAGTACACACATAATACACACATAGTAGTACACACATAATACGCACATAGTAGTACACACATAGTAGTACACACATAGTGCACACATAGTACACACATAGTACACACATAGTAGTACACACATAATACACACATAGTAGTACACACATAATACACACATAGCAGTATACACATAATACACACATAGTAGTACACACAAAGTACACACATAGTAGTACACATATAGTAGTACACACATAGTACACACATAGTAGTACACACATAGTACACACATAGTACACACATAGTAGTACACACATAGTACACACATAGTAGTACACACATAGTAGTACACACATAATACACACATAGTAGTACACACATAGTACACACATAGTAGTACACACATAATACACACATAGTAGTACACACATAGTACACACATAGTAGTACACACATAATACATACATAGTAGTACACACATAGTAGTACACACATAGTACACACATAGTACACACATAGTAGTACACACATAATACACACATAGTAGTGCACATATAGTTCACACATAGTACACACATAGTAGTACACACATAGTACACACATTGTAGTACACACATAGTACACACATAGTAGTACACACATAGTAGTACACACATAGTACACACATAGTAGTACACACATATTACATACATAGAAGTACACACATAGTACACACATAGTAGTACACACATAATACACACATAGTACACACATAGTACACACATAGTACAGACATAGTAGTACACACATAATACACACATAGTAGTACACACATAGTACACACATAGTAGTACACATATAGTACACACATAGTAGTACACACATAGTACACACATAGTACACACATAATACACACATAGTAGTACACACATAGTACACACATAGTAGTACACACATAATACACACATAGTAGTACACACAGAGTACACACATAGTACGCACATAGTAGTACACACATAGTACACACTTAGTAGTACACACATAGTACACACATAGTAGTACACACATAGTAGTACACACATAATACACACATAGTAGTACACACCTAGTACACACCTAGTACACACATAGTAGTACACACATAATACACACATAGTAGTACACACCTAGTACACACATAGTACACACCTAGTACACACATAGTACACACATAGTAGTACACACATAATACACACATAGTACACACATAGTAGTACACACCTAGTACACACCTAGTACACACATAGTACACACATAGTAGTACACACATAGTACACACATAGTAGTACACACATAATACACAGATAGTAGTACACACATAATACACACATAGTAGTACACACATAGTACACACCTAGTACACACCTTGTACACACATAGTAGTACACACATAGTACACACATAGTACGCACATAGTAGTATACACATAGTACACACATAGTAGTACACACATAGTAGTACACACCTAGTACACACCTAGTACACACATAGTACACACATAGTAGTACACACATAATACACACATAGTAGTACACACCTAGTACACACCTAGTACACACATAGTAGTACACACATAATACACACATAGTAGTACACACCTAGTACACATGTAGTACACATAGTAGTACACACATAATACACACATAGTAGTACACACCTAGTACACACATAGTAGTACACACATAATACACACATAGTAGTACACACCTAGTACACACATAGTACACACCTAGTACACATGTAGTACACATAGTAGTACACACATAATACACACATAGTACACACATAGTAGTACACACCTAGTACACATCTAGTACACACATAGTACACACATAGTACACACATAGTAGTACACACATAGTACACACATAGTAGTACACATAATACACAGATAGTAGTACACACATAATACACACATAGTAGTACACACATAGTACACACCTAGTACACACATAGTACACACCTTGTACACACATAGTAGTACACACATAATACACACATAATAGTACACACATAATACACACATAGTACACACCTAGTACACACCTAGTACACACCTAGTACACACATAGTAGTACATACATAATACACACATAGTAGTACACACATAGTAGTACACACATAGTACACACATAGTAGTACACACATAGTAGTACACACATAGTAGTACACACATAATACACACATAGTAGTACACACCTAGTACACACCTAGTACACACCTAGTACACACATAGTAGTACACACATAATACACGCATAGTAGTATACACATAGTACATGTGACGCCCAGCTGTGCTTGGCATCACAGACCCAGAAGGGTGTATTGAAGGATTCCTCCACAAGAGGCCCCCATAACCATTCACACATCTCCACCTTCCACCTCAGACCACCAGATGGAGCTCCTTAGGGAGATATATAAGGGAAGGTGGAGTCAGGCAGCAGTTAGTCTAAGTCTGTGGATGAGTTCCTGCAGAGCGAGACATAGAAACAGGTCAGTCTGCAGTGGAGCTCAGTGACTCAGCAATTCCTCTGAGAGTTCAGTTGGTGCAAGCCTGAATACAGAGTGGAGTCCAGACTCGGTTGTAGCTCAGAATAGTGAGCTTTAGGTGTGCCGGCGCCATAAGATCGGTGAACCGCGGCACGCTGCCGTTAGTGTGAGTAGCCTATTGAGGGTCCGAGTAGGCCGAAGGCGAAGGAGTAGAGAGTTAGTACAAAGGGGGCAGAGGAGCTTAACTAGCTCACCCCAGAAGGAGAATCAGTTACCGGACACCGGGTCCGAAGCTTGCCGGGATCTCCACGACCCAGTAAGATAAACCGGAATCCCTGGAGAACTACAGGTCCTAGGATCGCTAAAGTGCTGATACGTACCTGAGCCAGGAGACACATAGGCCCCATAGGTCGGGAGCGTGCACTCCAAGAGAAGGCCCTACCAAAGGGTCAGCCAGCGCAGGACAGAGACAAAGTTAGGCCTAGCTTCAGGCTGGTCAGAAACTTACTACGCAGCAGCCAGAACCAGGAGGCCCAAAACCTGCTCAACGTCCCTGAAGCCAAGCCAGGGCCTGATAATGGGCAGGCCGAAGCCGCCGCTCCACCAGCAGCGCCTGTAACACCTGTAATTCCTATGACTTTACCGTACATTCCTGGAGCAAAGTGGCTCCCCCAGTACAACGGCAAACCAGATACCCTGTCTGGATTTAAGCGGAAGATATGTGGTATCTTAGACATGTACTCTATGACCGGCAAACAAAGAGCTGCCGTTGTATTAGGACCACTGACCGGTGCTGCGGAGCGGGAAGTGGAAACATGGTCGGCTGCAGACCGGGAGACAGTGTCCGCGATATTCCAAAAATTACAGACTGTCTTTGAGGACCATACTGAGGCGGACCTCCGGATGAGGTTCTACAGCTGCTCCCAGCAACCAGAGGACAATGTTCGGGACTACGCCTGGCGTCTCCAAGGGGCCCTGCGGGCTCTGAACCAGGTTAGTCCGACCAGCTTTGAGAATGAGAACCGAATGCTGAAGGAACAGTTTGTCCGGGGACTGAGGTCTCCAGAGGAGAGCAGGACTGTGCGTTGGTGGTCCCTGGATCATCCAGATGCCACCTTTGACAATCTTAAGGACATGGCTATAAAAGGATTGCAGCCCCAGGAAGCAAATGCCATCCAGCGTTACCAGGGTGGGGCTACCCCAGAGCCTGCAACACCCACCTTTTCTCCAGTGGCAGCTGAAGCTAAAGTTCCAGCAACGTCCCCTAAAGAACTGGACAGTCTGCGCTCTGAGGTGCGTCAGTTGAGCAAAACCCTGACCACTGTGCTGAGTGCTCTGCAGCTGTGGACGGAACCCGAGGAAGGAGGGAAGATCCTGCTAGCCGATGGCCCTGAGGATGTCCCCTGGATGCGGAGGAGGAGGAGGCCAACACCACCCTCGCTGAGGACCAGTGAACAACGCCGTCCACCAAGGGAACCAATCTGCTACCGATGCCGTAAGACCGGACACATCGCTCAGAATTGTCCTTTAAACGGGAAAACCCTGGGTCCGAGGGCCGCCACCCAGGAGTAGACTCACCAGGCCCATCAGACTGGTACAACAGGTTCGTCGGAGTAAGACCTTTCCTGTCCATTGTGTTGGACGGGATCCCGACGCATGCCCTGCTGGACACAGGATCTCAGGTAACCATCATGCCTGAAGTCCTCTACAAGAGGTACTGGTCCATGGACGATCTACATCCGCCAGCTCCAAATTTGTCTGTATATGCCTCAAATGGACTCCCCCTTAACCTACTCGGGGTTAAGAACGTGACTGTAAAGGTGGGGAGAGTGGAGCTGAAGGACCAGGGACTAATTGTAGTGGAGACTAACACTGATGACAGCAACCCATATATGGTACTAGGCACTAATGTTGTTGGTAACTGTTTGGGAGAGGTTGTGTTCTTGCTCCAACAGATCGCTGACACTGCCAGACCGAGACAGAGGAGGGCGCTGCAGAGAGAGATCCGAGTCCTGATGTATCAACAGCAAGTAAAGTTAACAGATGGTGAAATCGGTAACGTGAGGGTAACAGACCCAATACCCATTGTCGTCCCCCCAATGAGTGAAATGCTCATCTGGTGTAGAGCTGCCATAGGTCTTAGAGGACAGAGCTACCAGGCGGTAGTAGAACCCCTTTGCTCAGAGCACAGACTCACGCTCTTAATTGCCAGGGGAGTGGTGGATGTACGTAATGGGAGGGTGCCTGTCCGTCTTCTTAACTTAGGGGAAGATGAGGTTGAACTGCCACGTTATGCCACTGTTGCCAAGTTACATGCTGTCAACAACAACTGTATCCATGAGGGGGAGTCCTTAACTTCACCAGAAGAAGTGGAGGATAATGACCCTGCAACCCAGGTGGAGGATTGGTGTCAGCAGCTCCATGTTGGGACAGACACCACTCCTGCCAATCAAAAACAGGGTGTACACCGGGTGGTTCAAGAATACTCGCAGGTGTTCAGTAAACATCCACTTGACTTCGGGAGGGTTAAGGGGGTTCAACATCATATCCCCACAGGCAACCATTCCCCAATTAAAGAACGTTATCGGCCTATACCCCCAGCTCACTACCAGAAGGCAAAAGAAATGCTGCATGACATGAGGAAAGCAGGAGTGATAAGGGATAGTTGTAGTCCCTGGGCGGCTCCCCTAGTGCTGGTTAGGAAAAAGGACGGGAGCATGAGAATGTGTGTAGATTACCGTCAAGTAAATCGCATTACACATAAGGATGCATACCCTTTGCCACGCATAGAGGAGTCCCTAGCTGCCTTAAAGTCTGCAAATTACTTTTCTACCCTTGACCTCACTAGTGGTTACTGGCAAGTCGCTGTGGCTGAGGAGGATCGGGAGAAGACGGCCTTCACCACCCCGATGGGACTCTGCGAGTTCAACAGTATGCCGTTTGGACTCTGCAATGCCCCCGGAACGTTCCAGAGATTGATGGAGTGCTGCCTGGGACACCGCAACTTTGAGACTGTGTTACTTTACCTGGATGATGTAATTGTGTACTCCAGAACATACGAGGACCACTTGAAACACCTGGCAGAGGTATTTCAGTCACTGTCACAGTACGGGATGAAGTTGAAACCCTCAAAGTGCCACCTACTCAAGAAAAATGTACAGTACCTGGGACACATTGTCAGTCCGGAAGGGGTAGCACCAGACCCGGAGAAAGTCACAGCCATCCAGAAGTGGCCGGAGCCGAAGAACCTCAAGGAGGTGCGTCAGTTCTTGGGACTAGTCGGATACTACCGGAGGTTCGTAAAGGACTACACTAAGAAGGCAGCTTCTCTGCAAGACCTCCTGGTAGGGCAGTCCCCCAAAGGCAAAAAAACCCTATTCCACTGGGGTAAAGAACAGGCTGAATCATTTCAAGAAATGAAGGAGATCCTGACAGGTGATGAGATCCTAGCCTACCCTGACTACAGCCAACCATTCCTGCTGTATACAGATGCCAGCAATGAAGGTTTGGGCGCTGTCTTGAGTCAGAAGCAGAATGAGCAAGAGAAAGTCATCGCATACGCAAGCAGGAAGCTCCGTCCGACTGAGAGGAACCCAGAGAACTATAGCAGCTTCAAGTTGGAGTTCCTGGCCTTGGTCTGGGCCATCACTGAAAGATTCAAGCACTATCTGGCTTCCAGCAAGTTCACTGCCTTTACTGATAACAACCCCTTGACCCATCTTGAAACAGCTAAGTTGGGGGCTCTGGAACAGCGATGGATGGCTCGGCTGTCAAACTACCAATTTACAATCAAATACCGGGCGGGCCGCAAGAACGCCAACGCCGATGCCCTGTCTAGGATGCCTCACCAGTCAGACACGGAGGAAGAAGTGGATGACTTGGAAGAGATTGAGCTACCTGCCTTTCACCGGAATGGGATGATCCATGAGCAGAGAGTCTCCAACAAGCAGCGTGGAAAGACGTTAAACCCCCTTCCTCACCACAACTGGAAAGAGACCCAGGACAGCGACCCGGTTGTCAGCCGCATTAAACAGCTGATAACCCAGGAAGGTGACTCCCTGGAGAAGGATGCGTCTCTCCAAGCAAAGCAGCTGTGGAACGAGAGGAGCCGGCTGTTTATCTACCGTGAGAAGCTGTGCCGGAGGTACGTCAATCCAAAAACTCATGAGATGGTATGGCAGATAGTGGTCCCGAAGACAGACATCCAGATGGTATTAGAAGCTTACTACGATCAGGCGGGGCACTTTGGCTGGAAAAAGCTAGAGACCCTGCTGAAGTGTCGATTCTACTGGGTAGGAATGCGCAGCTCCATTGAAAGGTGGTGCCGGGACTGTGGACCCTGCGGCCTAGGAAGGAAAGACTTCAGCAGCCAGAAGGCACCCCTGCAACCGATCAAGATAACTCGACCTCTGGAGATCGTGGCCCTGGATCATGTCAAGCTGTCCCCCAGCAGGTCAGGGTACTCCTATGCTCTGACTATGGTGGATCATTACTCACGCTTCCTGGTGGTCGCCCCTGTCAAAGACCTGACAGCAGAGACAGCAGCAAAGACGTTCCAAGCGTATTTCTGCAGACCCCATGGCTACCCTGAGCAGGTACTGACTGACCAAGGCCCGGCCTTTGAGGCTGAATTGTTCAAAGAGTTCTGCCATCTTTACGGGTGTAAAAAGATCAGAACTACACCATATCACCCACAAACAAACGGTCTCTGTGAAAAGATGAACAACATCATCATCGACCTACTGAAGACCATACCACTTGAGGAGAGAAACCAGTGGCCAGACCTATTACCTGACCTAGTGGATCTGTATAATCATATACCAGTCAGTTCCACCAACTGCACTCCGGCATATCTCATGCGGGCAAGGCCAGGAAAGCTGCCCATGGACTTGGAGCTTGGTGTTGTGGAGCCTGAAGCTGATATGACCACTGAGGACTGGGACACCACCAGACAAGAGCAGTACAGAAAAGTACAAGCTTGTGTCAAGGACAGTCTTACTCGGGTGAGAGAAAAACAGGAAATGCACTACAACAAAAACGCACCCGCAGAACCTTTCACACCTGGTGAAATAGTACTAAAAAGGAAAGGACGTAACCACAAACTCGACGACCAGTGGGAAAAAGACCCCTACACTGTGTTACCATCAAAATTTGACAACAAAAAGACATGCATAATTAGTCGTGATGGAGGAAAAACATCTGCTACAGTGTCCAGGGACCACTTAAAGTTGTGTCCAGATGTACTGAAACCACAAGATGAAGTGTCTTTCACAACCCAGGAAGAACCTAAAGAAACAGTGATCCACACTGACCTAGGAGACTTCCCAGCAGATTGGCCTCAGATCGGAGGTGCAGTAATCATTCCAGTACTCCAATTCTATGAACATCCAGAAAACCCTCCACAGCAAGTTGTACCTGTAAGTGCTGTAGAAGACCCAGCTCAAGAAGTATTCCCGGATGAAGGATCCCCGGCAGGAGCAGAGCAAGTGGGCCCAGCCAATGGTAGACTTGCCAGTCCCAGAGAGAGGTTAAGGCAGTTTTACAACATGGTTACACGTAGAACTGGTAGAGTAACTGAGGATACAGATACTGACACTCCACCAACCACAGTACTACGCAGATCAGTACGCAGCACAAAAGGTAAACCTCCTGCTAGGTACACTGACTAAAATAATACAATTTCTGGGAGTGTAGATAGTTACCCCTGGGGTATTATATATTAAATTGTGATGTATTGCATAGTTGTATGATTTCATGCATGCTTATTAATTTGTGCTTTTTCCTACTAATTCTTTATTTGCATAATGAACTGCGTGGCTGAGGACTGTGTGCAGCCCAAAAACTGCTTTTGTATATAATTGTGCTCCCTGGAGTGCCCTTTAGGTGACCTCAGAAGTAAAACCTGTCTGGAGTGGCACGTGTGGAGGTCCAACTCGGATCTTCATGCCCTGCAGCCACCCCAGGGCCTACGTAGAGGGTTTAGGACAGGTCCCTCAAAACCACCAAAGTACTCTACCTTGTGAGATGGACATCCTGTATGGGAACCTCACCACAGGAGACTTGGGTTCTGAAGACACTCTGTATTTGTTTTGGTGATGTAACATTTAAGATTTGTGCCTCCCCTAAAGGGAAGAATGTTCTAGTATTGCTTATGTTTCCTATTGTTACTGTTTTTATAAAATGTACTTCAGCCCGGGAGTGCTGAGCTTAACTAGGGGGGAATGTGACGCCCAGCTGTGCTTGGCATCACAGACCCAGAAGGGTGTATTGAAGGATTCCTCCACAAGAGGCCCCCATAACCATTCACACATCTCCACCTTCCACCTCAGACCACCAGAGGGAGCTCCTTAGGGAGATATATAAGGGAAGGTGGAGCCAGGCAGCAGTTAGTCTAAGTCTGTTGATGAGTTCCTGCAGAGCGAGACATAGAAACAGGTCAGTCTGCAGTGGAGCTCAGTGACTCAGCAATTCCTCTGGGAGTTCAGTTGGTGCAAGCCTGAATACAGAGTGGAGTCCAGACTCGGTTGTAGCTCAGAATAGTGAGCTTTAGGTGTGCCAGCGCCATAAGATTGGTGAACCGCGGCACGCTGGCGTTAGTGTGAGTAGCCTATTGAGGGTCCGAGTAGGCCGAAGGCGAAGGAGTAGAGAGTTAGTACATAGGGGGCAGAGGAGCTTAACTAGCTCACCCCAGAAGGAGAATCAGTTACTGGACACCGGGTCCGAAGCTTGCCGGGATCTCCACGACCCAGTAAGATAAACCGGAATCCCTGGAGAACTACAGGTCCCAGGATCGTTAAATTGCTGATACGTACCAGAGCCAGGAGACACATAGGCCCCGTAGGTCGGGAGTGTGTACTCCAAGAGAAGGCCCTACCACAAGGTCAGCCAGCGCAGGACAGAGACAAAGTTAGGCCTAGCTTCAGGCTGGTCAGAAACTTACTACGCAGCAGCCAGAACCAGGAGGCCCAAAACCTGCTCATTGGGGAGGATCCGGACATACACCCTTCGCCCTACAGTACTCCGGGGAGTGCCTGAAATTCCACCAGTAAAAGGTACTGAAGTGACTATCGTGTCCATCCCTGTTCTTGCTCTGGCCTGGCGTAGTCTCTTTGTCCTGCATCCCCGTCCCAGCTCTACCTGTGGAGAGCAATACCATCAAGCTGCCCTATCATCAGCCTCAGTGGACTGCGCAGCGCTGGTGATCCTCACCAGAAACCACAGGTGGCGTCACGAACTCTTTCTTTTATAAACTTTACAAACATCAACCCCTTTTTAAAGAGAGGCCCAGGGTACGGGCCCAGGAGCCGACCACCGCAACACCCCTAAAGGCCAGGCTAAAGGCCCGGGTACCGAGTTATCCCCATCTTCCTCTGGGCTAGTCATACACACATAGTAGTACACACATAATACACACATAGTAGTACACACATAGTACACACATAGTAGTACACACATAGTACACACATAGTAGTACACACATAGTACACACATAGTAGTACACACATAGTAGTACACACATAATACACACATAGTAGTACACACATAGTACACACATAGTACACACGTAGTAGTACACAAATAGTAGTACACACATAGTAGTACACACATAATACACACATAGCAGTGCACACATAGTACACACATAGTACACACATAGTAGTACACACATAGTAGTACACAAATAGTAGTACACACATAGTAGTACACACATAGTAGTACACAGATAGTACACACATAGTGCACACATAGTAGTACACACATAGTACACACATAATACACACATAGTAGTACACACATAGTACACATATAGTAGTACACAAATAGTAGTACACACATAGTAGTACACACATAGTAGACACATAGTACACACATAGTAGTACACACATAGTAGTACACAAATAGTAGTACACACATAGTAGTACACACATAGTAGTACACAGATAGTACACACATAGTACACACATAGTAGTACACACATAGTACACACATAATACACACATAGTAGTACACACATAGTAGTACACACATAGTAGAACACACATAGTAGTACACACATAGTACACACATAGTAGTACACAAATAGTAGTACACACATAGTAGTACACAGATAGTACACACATAGTACACACATAGTAGTACACACATAGTACACACATAATACACACATAGTAGTACACACATAGTAGTACACACATAGTAGTACACACATAGTAGAACACACATAGTAGTACACACATAGTAGTACACACATAGTACACACATAGTGGTGTACACAAAAGCAGGAACTTCCTGCAGAAGACTTTATGTCTATGTAATGCGGCTCCTTTCCATATAATATTCAGGTTCTGAGATCAGAATGTAATATTTATACTAATATTATTTACCAGCTCACTTGGGTGTGACTGTTCCTACTCGTTCCACCCTTATTACGGCATTGACTACACCACCATTTGTCTCCACTCTGCCGATTACTGTCCGTCTTGAGAACTGGGAGGCCCTTTGATCTTTCTCTTCCCATTTCTTATGATTTAAAAGGTGGAACTGAGACAGTGCCATGGAATATTTTCACACCTGGCTGAAACCAGGTCAGGCAGCTAATATGTTTTCTAAGCTGAGCGGCTGCTTGTTGGAGACACAGAAACACTGCTCAGCTATTGAAACGCTGCAGGCACAAGGCAAAAATCCCAACAAGAGCCATGTATGTACAGTGTGATACACTGCAAATAAGTCAAGTGCCGGAGTGGAGGGAGCAAAATGTCATCTGTGTAGGATGAATCGTCTTCACATCATCTAAAATCAAATATTCCTGTATATTCCTGGTTCACAAGGTGTCCTATAGGGCATAGCTTCATGCTTGTGAGCCACGTGTAAATCTTTAGCCGGGGCTTAATATGATAAAAAATTATGTATGGCACTACTGTACTGTTCTTTGGCGTCTTGAGGCACCAGGGCCCGTTGCAATATTTGCACAAGCTTTGGCCACAATGGTTCATGGTTCTCAACATGGAAAAACTAGTCACATCATAGTAACAAAATAAAATCCCAGGCCGTCTGGTCCCTAACTAAACATAATACTATCCCTTCTATCAGGCTCTTTGCCTTCTGCTCAGCACCTCATGAGAATGACTCCTGTTAATAACTGTCTGTCCTGTGCTGGGAGAATTGGGGTAATTAATTACACCCTATTTAAAGGGAACCTGTCTGATGGTTCATGTTGCCCGAACCAGGGGAAGCATGAATCGTAGACAAGCTGTGTTGTGCAGACATGTATATTTCACTGTGAAACGATCTAGTGTTTTAGAGTCCCACTCAGCTAAGTTGACAGGTCTCTAGTTCTACCCATACCCACATGAGGAAAGACCTGTTAATCATACTGCGTTGAGCAGGGAGAAGTCTGTGGGTTCCCACCGCAGAGACTACTCAACTTAGTCCCCACATCACCAGCTGCCACTTTATAGTATGTTTTTTCTGAAACGATGTAGTGTTTCAGAGTCCCACTCAGCTAAGTTGACAGTTCTCTACCCACACCAACATAAGGAGAGACCTATCAATTATGTTGAGTTGGGCAGGGAGAAGCCTGCAGGGACCAACCCCAGGATCTACTCAAATCAGTCCACACGTCACCGATTGCTGCTTTATAGTTTGTTTTCTCTGAAACATTGTAGTGTTTCACAATTCTGCTTAACTAGATTGACAGGTCGGCAGTGAGAAGCCTGTGGGGACCCACCCCAGGGACTACTCAACTCAGTCACTACATCACCGGCTGCTGCTTTATAGTTTGTTTTCGCGGAAACAATGTAGTGTTTCAGAGTACCGCTCATCTTATTGACAGGTCTCTACCCATACTCACATAATGAGACACCTGTCAATCATGCTGAGTTGGGCAGGGATAAGTCTACGAAGACCCACCCCAGGATCTACTCAAATCAGTCCCGACATCACCGGCTGCTTAACAGGTCTCTACCCATACCCACATATTAAAGGCTCTTGCCGAAACGCGCGTCGAGGGACATGCCCAGGTCTGAGTCCCTGCAGTTGCTGGCACTCGCCTCAGGTATGCCCTCCATTAAATTCATTGAATAGTTTTATCTATGTGATATATGATGGGTGTTTCTACATCCCTGACCACATGGGTATGATAAGTCTAGGACCCTGTTATCCACTTGATATATGCTTTGTGTTTGACATTTGTCATCTGATATAATTGCTATATATTGGTACTCTTCCCTGCGTGCGTGTTTTTTACATGTAAACGTATGCATTTGTTCCTCATATCGCCCCATCTACCTTCATGTATTTTAATAATAAAGTTTTCTATTTTTGCACCATAATGGACTCAGTTGATCATCTAGCTAGGCTTACAGCCTGCCTTTCTCCATACCCACATAAGAAGAGCCAGTGAGAAGCCTACGGGGACACTCCCCAAGGATTACTCAACTCAGGCACTACATCACTGGATGACGCTTTATAATATGTTTTCTCTGAAATGTTTCAATGAATAGAAAAAACTTTGGCACTCTAATAGCAACTAAGAAGAATAATTTACTTACATCGACCATGTGGAAAACAGATAGCAGCAACGGCGCAACAAGATCCAATACAGCAGGACATCTGGACCCTTTTCACTGACAGATATACCTTGAAAAAGACCTCATATGGCCAAAAAGTTGGATGCTCTCTGTTTTCCACAAGGGTCGATGTACTAAAATTATTTTCCTCAATTGCTATTAGAGTTCCGAAGCCTTTTCTATTGATTGAAGACTACTTCCTACTTCTGAGCACCTCTATGATCATACAGTAGAGCGTCTCTATTTTTCAGATTTCTTTGAAAAGCTGTAGTGTTTCAGAGTTTCACTCAGCTAGATTAACAGGTCTCTATCCATACCCACATAAGCAGAGAGACCAGTCAACCATGCAGAGTTGGGCAGGTAGAAGCTTGCGAGGACCCAACCCAAGGACTAATCAACTCAGTCAACCCATCTCTGGTGGCCACTTTATAGTATATTTTCTGAAACGCTTTGACATTTGAGATTGAAACATAATATATTTGAAATAACAGAGCCTTTATTTGTCCGTGATCCAGGTAGCATAACTCATCTGACAGATTTTCTTTAAGGAGTCCTCCAGTTGGCTTCTAAGAAGCCTAGTTAGACAGCCAAATGCAGGCAGGATATAGTGGGACCCACCCTTCTGTCCCCACTACAGGAACCACGCCCTCTTCCTATCCTCTAATAGAATATATTTTTGGACTATGGATCACCAGTAGTAAGTGTCGAGATAGTGAATCGGGGAAGAAATATGTTTTTTCCTTATTAGTCTCAAAGTTTTGGGGAATAGTCTAGGGCAAATTTTCAGAAAATCTACGCATGGAAAACTGGAGAACTGGCAGAAAAATGATTCCCAAACATCATGGAGAAGACAATTACTCTAAAGCTGTTCCTTTGGGGTTACAACAAAATACTATAAAATATATAAGACCCTCACTAGTATCTATTCGGCTGCAGTCTTCAGCACTTCAATTCCCAATTCGGAATTGACCTACTATGGAAAATATGGTTTTCTCTGGTTGACTTTTAAAGTATAAAACATTCAGCACGCAAGTTGATTTAAATATTAAAAAGACTTTTTTAAGTCACTTAAAGAAATATATTTGAAAAAAAAGTAGAATGTCAGAATTTGAATTTTGCATGAATCATAGACCTCCATTTTATTCAGATTTTTACCTAAAAAATTTAAAAACATTCTTTCAACATAATTACCGTATATTCATTTTTTATGTGACCTTGCAGTGGGAACTACCAATTTCTGGCAGTAATTTTTAAGTGACTCAAAAATAACATAAAAAATGTACACATATAATTCATATTTTACTCAACTCTGAGAGACTATATGGTGAAAGGGTTCTGGATGAGGGAAGTTTTTTTTTATATATATATATATATATATATATATATATATATATATATATATATATATTTGTCAGGCAAAATGTATTTTTGTCCTAGTTTTAAAAAATGTTGAAAGGACAGCCAGAGATGTCTTAAATCTCCACCCCCTGTTCACTTGGAAGGGACCTCCATAGAAATCTATTCTTGCTTCCCCCAAACAAGGAATTTTTATAGCCCCATAAACCTCAGCCAAAAGCAAGCATACTGGTCTACACTGGATTTCCCCTCCAAAGCCCTATTGTGTAACTGTACAAACTTTTAATGTCGAGTTTAATAAGGCACATGACTGTCACAAACACGTGGACCACATTTTTGGGATGCTCACCTTTTTCCAGTTATGATGGTGTATCTTTCATAACTGGGAAACCATCAGAAACCTAGGAAATGGGGTCTGAGCTTCTGAACGTCATAGAAATATCATATTTGATATCAATCTCTGTGAATATTGGTGACGGCAAACATGATGTATCCATCTTGGATGTGGGGCCCCCCCATACCAAGATATGGAAGATGAAGGATTTTTATATCTTGTGCAGCTGGGTGGATTCACAAAACCGAGCCCCATGTGAGGTAAACAACATGGGTGTGTCCTAGTGTTTTGCCTCCTTACTAAAAACCAGAACGGCCATGTTGGTTCATTCCAACCCAGAGACGTCAGACGCAAGCACTCCTCGCTGCATGGAGGAATCACACCTAATTTCTGGGAAGCCATCCCCCCACAGAATCTGAGACCATCACCTCGTGGTGCAGGTTTTGCTATCATTTACCCCTTTTATTTTAATAACTGTTTTATGCATATATGTAAATTGTCTCCTTTATAATATCTTGTATATCTTTTGTAAACACTGCCAACTTTTGGGAGTAAATTAGTATTATTTACCAGCTTCGATCTTCTTGTCCTATGTCGAGCAAACACGTTCCTCACCCACTAATTTCACGTTACCTAACGGGTACCCGATCCACCTGTTAAGAGATCGGTGGTGGCAGCATACTGTGTATTTATGTGATATTGTGGTTTGAGGGTGGCTGGATTGAGGTATATATACGTTCCTGGAAGGAACTGGTGGTATATATACGTCCTGTCACATCACGTGCCACAATAGTCGACATAAATGAGAGCAGCTGCGCCCTGTTGCTTATCCTCGGTCAATACCGTGTTTGACCAGCAGGATACGGGGGGTGCCAGAGGGCTGCAAGGTCTGACCAAGTTTTCCTGACAATATTTTTTGCAATATTTACAAGATACAGTTTCACAACTCTGTCTATGTATGGATGCACTTTAAAACCTTTTTGGGAAAGAAAAATTACTTGGAATATAAAGTTGTATAAAGTTTGTATTTTACGTAGCATCTTATGTTTATAAAGGGTAAGTCTACCCCAAAAAATTACCAAAGTTTTACGGAGCCGAGTGGTGGAACCACTGTGCCGTGGTACAAGGAGGGACCTGAGGGTCGTAACTAGGGCCTCACCTAGACCGACCCTGGCTCTACGGCGGCAAAGTCGACTCCGAGAACCAAGGAAGGACTGGGAAGGTGGACTAGGTGCTACTCCGGGACCTAACTCATGTGAGAGCAGACGACTCCCAAGGGACATATAGCAAGCGCCGACTGGCATGGCAGATAGGTGAGCAGAGGAGCATGGCTAGTAGACAGTCAGACAGGCTCAGCTGATAGGCAGGCAGGCTCGGCTGGTAGGCAGGCAGGTGGGCTTGGCTGGTAGACCGGCAGGCGGACACGGCTGGTAGACAGGCAGGCGGGCATGGCTGGTAGACCGGCAGGTGGGCACGGCTCATAGACAGGCTGGTGGCAACGGCTGATAGACAAGCTGGCGGGCACGGCTGATAGACAAGTTGGCGGGCAGCACTGGAACATGAGAACTGACAGGAAGGTTAGGAACCAAACTAACACGTTGCACAGGCACCTCCATGTTGGGGGAGGTGCCTTAAATATTATCTGTCCACCAGCCATTGGCCAGGGACATCTTACGACAGCGCGCGCAGCTCCTTTAAGAGACAGGAAGCACGCGTGTGCCCTAAGCACAGTGTCTGGGGATATGCGCACGGTGTGCGCACCCCGAGCGTACACAGCGTGAGAGGCAACCGGCGACACAGGAGAACCCGGCTGGGGGCCGCGGCGGTAAGGGGATCGGCGCCTCTGCCGGACAGGAAGCAGAGATGCCGATGCTACAGTAAGTCAAGATGTCCATGACCTGAACTTATTTCCAAAACAAATTGGTTGTATAGCTCAATACAGAGCTGGAACCCCTTGGAGCTCTACATCGATTTGAATGCATGGATCAGAGATTTCCTTGATGGAAATGTTTAAACCCAATTGAATATTATGCATTAACCCAAAATGTATGAGATCTGTGAAGGACTGATCTTACCAACTCCACCCACTGACATTTCAGAAGATCACTTCCAGATCAAGTTAGAAATATTGTCTTTCAATTAAAGTTCATGAGTTTTTTCCCAACCAAAATCTATTGACGCGTAAAGAATTTTTCAGATTTGATAGCAGGAAATGTTTTCTCTTTTTTCCCTACTAAAGCAAACCCATGGACAACTCCAAACCTTTAAGGGTATGTGCACAATGTCTGTTTCTGGGGGATTCAAGCTGAAATCTGTCTGAAAAAGCACTTAAAAAAGCTAAAAAAAGAATTACCATATGCACTGCAATGTCAAAACGACTTGCTGTGAACATGTTCAGCCTCCTTGAGCTTCTTTAAACCGCTTCAGGATTTAAAAGCCATGAACTAGCTAAAAGAAGGGACTGGTTCATTCTTCAGACGGCTTCCACTTGGAAGACGCTCACTTGTTTATATACGTAGTTTAAAAAAAAGACGCCCAAAAAGATGACAACAAAAAGACACCAGGCACTTCATGTACAACACTGCCGGTGTTTTCCTGAAACGTCTTCTGCTTCATAAACTCATTGAATATGCCAGTGTCTAAAAGACGTTGTGTGCACATACCTTAAAGGAGTTTCATTCCCCAATCTGCTTCTACCTGTCAGTTGACAATGGCGGCATTGTTACTTCCATGGACCATTCTATGGATCAGTCTTTTTGAGTGGATTTTGACTGTGTACTTCAATTTCTACCAATGTCGTACAGTAGAACATCCATAGATTTTTTTTTTATAAAGTTAGTTCTTTCTTAGTCCTAAATACATACATTTTCTTATTTTTCAACGTGAACAATCTTAGTTGGAAACCATTGCAATGTAAGTTAGTTGCTCAGAATCCTTCACTATCTTATTTACCAGTTGGGGGGAAACTGATCCACCTCTACAGTTTAATAAACTCATTTGGAGCAAATTGACTGGGAGAGAATGAGGACATGATTGGGTAATTCCCGTCAGAGTACTCTACCAGCCCAGATATCCTGCCTCATTTGATGGATGGGCACCAGATATGGTCTGATATTCCCATCCGGGACCATACACTTTGCGTAAACCGATGTTACATTCCATGTGGACAAGTCCTTAAGGCTCGATACAGCAAAGCTTTTACATAAAAAAACTTTGAAAGTTGCATAATTTTGGAGCAACTGGAGGCTCTGCCAAAATTATACGACTTTTGGCTTTCTCATGCCATTTTTTCCCAGCTCCAACAAAGTGGTAGAGCTGGGGTGAGATCATGTTTACCGCCGCTCATAAAATTCATGATGAACGGCAGCGGTCACTACACTACAAATCTTACTCCAGCAAGGACTGGAGTAGGATTTGTAGTGAGGTGCACACACACGTGGACACCACTCGTCTGCCGCTTCTGATTTATGAAGGAACATATGCATCTTCATGAATCAGGAGCATCTGACTCCAAATCATCTCCTCATAAAGACCGATGTGAATAACGGCGGTCTTGATTAATCGGGCCCTTAGTTTATAAATTGCATGTACAATAAAAAGACCTTTCATCAAAACTTTCTCATAGAAAAAAAATGTGCATCTATTATTTTCGTGTAAAAGTCATTTCAAGATACAACTGCTCATCTTTTGACTGCAAAAAACTACTTTTCTTTATTCCCAGAATTCTTTTAAATTTGAGTCAAGTCCGATATTTTTGAGTGGTTGTATACTTTTGGATTAAATAGGGCTCTTTATTAAAAACCAAAGTATAAATTACAATGTACTATAGCTCTCTTGGGTTCTCTTGAGACTGATCTTGCATTTCTCTAGTAGTTTTTTTGAAGTGGATGCAGCACAGGAGACTATTTAGAAGGATTTCTTTAGGAGGAGAATAACAGAAAAACCAAGTGTTTTTGGTAAGTGTTTCTGTTATCAAGGATCAGAGAAGAGGAACTTGTAAATCCCACTAAACTGTCTGCAAGTTTCAGCAGCCAGAAAGATCTTTCAAGAAGGAAGTCAGCTAAAGCTTCTTGGCAGTGTAGGAAAGTCTGGGGAATGCTTAAAAAACCCTCGGGCCATCTACTTTTATATATTTCCCTTTGCAACACTTTAAATGTTATATTTGCATAAACTTCCAACCAAGATTCCGAACAAAATAAAACTATAATCCTTTCTATAAATGGTTTCACGACACAACAACTGGACCCTTGAAATATACCAATAACTGTAATAAAAGTTTACTGCCACCAGAAATCAGGAAGTTAAAAAAAAGAGCTGCTCTTTCTGCCCCTCTCACAGCATGAAGTCTCAGCATAAATTAGTTATTGGATGAAAGCCAGCCACGACCAAGCTTTGTAGTGATCATCTTCCACCCTGAACAAGATCCGTCCATGAGCTAAAGGGTTTCATTTTTGGTTGACAGGGCTTCCAATATCTATCGAAATGTTTTATAGTACGGAGAAAGTTAATGTTTCCTGCATCCCAGCAGTAAATGTTATCAATCTTCCATTTCTAGGAAAAGCTAATATGAGATATTGACTGGGATCTCAGCTGTAATTTGACTTTTGACACAAATGCATATATTTTCCCATCTTCAGACAATTGCATTATTCCTCTTTCATTTCCATTAGACTTAGATTGCAGTACAACAGTTTTGAAAAAGTGGCCGTCAAATAGAACTTCTATGTGACATAATTGTACAATTGTTTAGAGCTTGTAGAATACCTATCTCACAGTAATAATATGTTTAAAAATCTTATAAAAAAAATGGGGAAAGAGAAGAAATTGGGACTGAAAAATCTAAGTGTGTGTTTTTTCATGCTGTTTTTAAATATAAAGCTTTTTTTTTGTTTCAACTGATTAAGTGATGTAGATGGAAGTGATTTTTTTTAAAAGCAAAAACACATCAAGAGTTAGCACCAGTTGAATAGGAAAATTATTCGAAGCATATTCGAAGCAGTTTTTTCATGTGAATTTTAGAGCAACAAACCCCATGTGTTGGATTTATCTACATTGAGTTTTTGTACGTGGATTTTACAGTGGATTCCATTGTTGAATCCACATTAAAAAAAAATACAACAAAGCCTCATGGTGATTTTTTAAAGCAATTTTTTATGAGCATTTTTCAGCCAGAAAAATCCACTTTAAAGATCCTTTGTGTTAATGTGACACCCCAGGGGTCTGGTTGCCACAGTGATAGAGATATTACGTCTGAGAGCAGGTGGGAGGTCTCTTGGTCAGGGATCCTATGCATGCGACACCTCCTGCCCAGTCCTGGGAGGGGAAGAACTTCCCCTATATAAACCTAGGGCTGAGGCAGGGTTAGTGAGTAGAGAAGAAGTAGAGACAGAGAAGCAGATATAGGAAAAGAACATCAGGAGCTCTGTGGGAACAGTGCTACAAGGAGTCAGGGGCTGGCAGCTGCAGAGCTCGCCCTGACTGAGAAGTATCACCGGACCCGGAGTCCGAGGCTGTGGGGACTAATCTCTACCCAGCAGCAGAAACCGACCGGCAGGGGATTGCAGCTCCTCTGGCCCAGAAACCTGAAGGCATGGTCACACGCGTGGGACCAGCACCGCCATCGTGGAGCGGAAGTCATTAGAAGGCCCCGAGTCACCGGCCATACGGGTGAGCACCACACGGTACACTCAGGGACGTGGGCTACTTTTACCCGCCTCTAGCAAGGTAGCCAGAAGAGTACAGTTAGTTGGGAAGGCCTACAACTCCGCCTGGCCAGGGGAGATCCCATCTGCTCAAGGACTGACCAGGCCCCGATTGCTAGCAAGTACTCCGGGAGGGTCTATCTTTGTCACCAGTAAAGACCCTGAACTACACCGCATCGTCTCTGAGTGGTTCCTGCTGCCCCCATCATCCACGTCGGCTGCCCTGAGGCCATACCCCTCCCGTTGGGGGTTATACCATCCACGCTGCACCATCCTTCCACCGGCCTCAGCGGTCTGCCCTGCAGCGGCAGCTCCATAGCTGCATTCAACGGGTGGCGTAGTCATCCACCATCCACTGCTAATAGACTGCCACTTAGTCTGACTCCCTGGGCACGGACCGGGTCACCGCCACGAGACTACTACCCCCCATCTGATCCGGCTCCGGGTAGGCTCCCGCGTGCGCAACGCTGCGCGACTCAGGCCCAGGGGCGCGTCAACTTTTGGCGTAGTCAGCAGGATTTCGTACCCGCAACCACCGGGTACTGCGTGCCTGAAAAAGAGACTTTTAAAACTTACAATCCGTGAAGTTTTCCCGCCATCCGGCGCCATCTTCAGCCTTCTTCCCGCCATCCGTGAAGATTCCCGCCATCCGGCGCCATCTTCAGCCTTCTTCCCGCCATCCGTGAGGTTTTCCCGCCATCCGGCGCCATCTTCAGCCTTCTTCCCGCCATCCGTGGAGTTTTCCCGCCGTTGGCCGCCATCTTGAAGACGCCGTGCGGGAAGAAGAGGGGCGTGGACTCCGAAAGCGCGCGAGAACTGAAGCCCCGCCTCACGTCCGGACGTTGCGTAAGGTCCTGGAAGGAGCCCAGCAGACGCTGACGTCACAGGAGCGCGACGGAAGGTCCTCAACCCTGACGATCCACTGCGGAGCCGCGGCCTACGGAAGAGGATCATCGCAAGGTAGGCCACGGTCCACTAGGGGGGAGAAGGATGTCGGATACGGAGGAGAGCTTTACCGCTTCAACCCCCGCCAGCGCCACCACTGTTGCGGTCATGCCTTTCACCATGCCCTATATCCCGGGGGTAGCCTGGCTACCCCAGTACTCAGGGGAGTCCCATACCCTGCATGACTTTAGAGAAAAGCTGGATAGCCTCTTCCAGGTGTACCCCCTCACAGAGGAGCAAAAAGTGAGCATCCTGGTGGCCCAACTAACCGGGGCAGCCCAAAGGGAGGTAAAGTCCTGGCCACACGGGGGGAGGACTGTCGCAGGGATACTAACCCGGCTGAGGGACACCTTTGATACCCGCACCTCAGCCGAGATTAAGCTTAGATTCTACGGGTGCAAACAGCGGGCACATGAGAGTATAAGGGACTATGCCCTAAACCTACAAGAGGCCCTGAGAGCCATTAAGCAGACCGACCCTGACGGCGTGGGAGACGAGGACAGGCTGTTGACTGAACAATTTATAGAGGGTTTATATTGCAATGCCCACCGAACCCAGTTGCGGGCAATGGCCTTACAGGACCCTCATCTGGGATTTGCACAGTTCAAGGACAGAGCCATCCGGGTGCTTCGAGAACCGGCACCAGGTGGCGTTGTGACCCACAGACGCCCCACTACCACTTACCACCAGGAGGCGGCGCCCTTGTCGGCAGGGCCTGTGGGAGCTGATGCGCAGGCTTTGAACAATGACCCGGCTCCAGACCTGCACCATCAGGTCCAAGAGCTAGCTAAAAGCGTTGCTGCGCTAACCCGAACTGTGCAGTCTTTACAGGTTTCCACTCCAGGGAAGATCCAGCTGGCATCCGGACCGGAGGACATCCCGTGGCGTCGAACAAGGAGGACCCCACCGGCCAGAGGAAGACCCAGCGACCGATACAACGAGGACGGACGACCCATCTGCCGCCGCTGCAATCAACCCGGACATATGGCAAGGTACTGTCCTTTAAACTGGCACAACCTGGGGTAGAGGGCCAACCCCCAGGAAAAAGATCACCAGGCCCATCGAACTGGCGCGACAAATATGTGGGAGGACGTCCAGTCTTACCCGTGGTACTGGATGGCATTCCTATGAGTGCCCTGCTGGACACCGGGTCACAGGTCACCACCATCCCGTACGTGCTCTTCAAGCAGTACTGGAATGACTCGGATATCACCCGCTACCCTGATGACGACTTGAGTATCATCGCCAGCAATGGTCAGCCCGTGCCACAGATTGGATTTAAAGAGGTGACCATTAAAATCGGTAGAGTCGAATTGGCAGCACAGGGACTGATCATTGTAGACATTGACAAACACGAGAGTCACCCAAAGATAACTCTAGGAACTAATGTAATTGAAAATTGTCTTGCAGAGGTGATTTTCCTTTTACAGCAGGTTGCCAAGAACGCCAGCTCCAGCCAGCAGCGAGTGCTCCAGAAAGAGATCCGGGCACTGATGCGACGGCAACAGCTAGAACTCTCCGGTGGTGAGATTGGTAGCGTGCGAATGTGTGACCCTTTCCCTATTGCCATGCCCCCAAAAAGTGAAATGATGATTTGGTGCCGGGCAGCTATTGGTCTGAGAGGTAGAGATTACCAGGCAATGGTAGAACCAGTTTACTCAGACAGTAGGCCCACCATTTTGACAGCACGGGGGGTGGTCAATGTACGCCATGGGAGGGTGCCCGTTCGCATAATAAATATCGGGAAGAGGGAAGTGTACCTGCCCCGGTATGCCACGCTAGCCAAATTGTATACCATCAATCAAGATTCCATACAGTCCGTAGAACCCTTGCCTCCATCTTCCCCGGAGGAAGGTAACGGCTCTAAGAAAACGATGGAGGACTGGTGTCAGCAACTACATTTGGGTACTGACTCCACTCCCTCACACCAGAAACAGGGAGTCTATCGGGTGGTTCAAGAGTACGAGAGAGTGTTTAGTAAACACCCGTTAGACTTCGGGCGAGTCAAGGGGGTAGAACACCACATCCCCATGGGAGACCATCCTCCCATAAAAGAGAGGTATCGACCCGTACCCCCTGCACACTACCAACACGCCAAGGGGATGCTTAGAGACATTAAGGAGGCTGGGGTGATCAGGGATAGCTGTAGCCCCTGGGCAGCTCCACTAGTCTTAGTCAAAAAGAAAGACAACACCATGAGGATGTGTGTAGATTACCGGAAAATCAACCGTATCACACACAAGGATGCGTACCCCTTACCAAGGATAGAGGAGTCTTTGGCTGCTTTAAGATCTGCTAACTTCTTCTCTACCTTGGATCTCACTAGTGGGTACTGGCAGGTTCCTGTAGCAGAGGCGGACCGGGAGAAGACCGCATTCACCACCCCGATGGGACTTAGCGAGTTTACCTGCATGCCGTTCGGACTCTGCAACGCACCAGGAACCTTCCAACGATTAATGGAGTGCTGTCTGGGCCACAGAAACTTCGAGACGGTCTTGTTGTACCTGGACGATGTCATCGTATATTCCAAGACGTATGAGGACCACCTGAAACACCTGGCGGAAGTGTTCGAAGCTCTGGCAAGCTACGGCCTAAAGGTGAAACCCTCCAAGTGTCACCTCCTGAAACCAAAGGTGCAGTACCTGGGACACGTGGTGAGCGCTGACGGAGTGGCTCCCGACCCTGATAAGATCACCGCAATTAAGGAATGGCCAAGTCCCTCCAGTGTAAAAGAAGTGCGGCAGTTCCTCGGGTTGGTAGGCTATTACCGCAGATTCATCCCCGGTTTCACCAAAAAGGCAGCTCCTATGCAGGACCTCCTGATAGGCCAGTCCCGGAAGGCCAAGAACCAGAAGCCACCCTTCAGATGGGAGAAGTTAGAAGAAGAGTCCTTCCGCCAGCTGAAGATGGCCCTCACGGGGGATGAAATCCTGGCGTACCCTGATTACAGCCAGCCCTTTATCCTCTACACCGACGCAAGTAACATCGGGCTAGGAGCCGTGCTGTCCCAGATCCAGCAGGGGAAAGAACGAGTAATCGCTTACGCCAGCCGAAAACTGCGACCCACTGAGAGAAACCCTGAGAATTACAGCTCATTTAAGCTAGAGTTCCTGGCAGTGGTGTGGGCAGTCACCGAACGCTTTAAGCACTACCTCGCTTCTTCCCGGTTCATCGTGTACACGGATAACAACCCGTTGACACACCTGGACACGGCAAGACTCGGTGCCCTAGAGCAGAGATGGATGGCCCGTCTGTCCAACTACGAGTTCACAATCAAATACCGGGCAGGACGCTCCAATACCAACGCGGACGCCCTGTCCAGGATGCCAAACCTACCGGACGTAGGAGAAGATCCAGAGGGACTGGAAGAAGTTGAACTCCCCGCGTTCCACCGTCATGGGACTATCCAGTATTCCCATCGGGTAAAGAGTAAGCAAGCCGCTACGTTTAACCCCTTGCCTCACTACAACTGGGAGGAAACGCAAGACAGTGACCCTGCCGTCCGACTGGTGAAGGAGATGCTGACTCGGCCAGAGGCTCGCCTTGACCCAAACGCTCCGGAGGAAGCCAAGCAACTATGGGCTGAGAAGAGTCGACTGTTCCTTTACAAGGGGAAGTTGTGCCGCAGAATGGTTAACTCCCGGACGCATGAACTAATCTGGCAAGTAGTGGTGCCACGAAGAGACGCAGCCATGGTGATGGAGGCATACCACGACGGGGCTGGACACTTCGGATGGAAGAAGCTGGAGTTCCTGCTGCGCGAGCGGTTCCACTGGGTAGGCATGAGGGGAACCATCGAGAGGTGGTGCAGAGACTGTGGCCCGTGCAACCTAAGAAGGAAGGACCGTGCCAGCCAGAAGACTCCCCTGCAGTCCATCGTCACCCGGCAGCCGTTGGAACTGGTAGCCTTGGATCATGTAAAACTGACCCCAAGCAGAAGTGGCTACGTCTACGCACTAACCATCGTGGATCACTACTCCCGGTTCTTGGTTGTCGTCCCCGTCAAGGACTTAACAGCTCGAACAGCAGCTAGAGCCTTCCAGCAGCATTTCTGCCGTCCACACGGGTACCCGGACCAAGTGTTGACAGACCAGGGACCTGCCTTTGAAGCGGAGGTCTTCCAAGAATTCTGCACTCTGTATGGCTGCCGGAAGATAAGGACAACACCCTATCATCCGCAAACTAATGGACTTTGTGAGAAAATGAACCAGGTGGTAATGGATCTTCTGAAAACGTTGCCCCTGGAAGAACGCAGTCTGTGGCCTGAGAAGCTGCCCGATCTGGTGGACCTATACAACCACATCCCGGTAGGTTCCACCAACTGTACCCCGGCTTACCTAATGAGGGCGAGACCTGGTAAGTTACCTGTTGACCTGGAAATGGGAGTCCTGACACCCGAGGACACTTCACCAGAAGCAGACTGGGACACAGAGAGGCAGCAGCAGTACCGGAGAGTACAGGAGAGTGTGGAGCGAAGTCTCTGTCAGGCTAGGGAAAGACAAGAGAAAACTTACAACCAGTATGCTCCCGCTGTTCCCCTGGTACCCGGAGAGCAGGTCTTGAAGAGAAAAAGACGGCTCCACAAGTTGGACGACCAGTGGGAGAAGGACCCGTACACCGTACTGCCCTCAAGCCACGACAACCCAAAGGTCTCTACCATCAGTAAAGACGGAGGGGAAACCACGACCATTGTATCCCGGGATCACCTGAAGAAGTGTCCCGAACAGCTACGGAACCCTGAAGAGGAACAAGAAGACCCTCGACCCGTAGAGGAAAGGGAAGACATGGTTAGTACTGTGCTCGGAGACTTCCCTCGGTCTTGGACTCAAGTCAATGGCGCAGTTGTGGTACCCGTACTCACCTTCCTCCAACCAGCATCCCAAGCACCTACGGAGCGACAGGTAGAGCTGGAAGAGCAGCCGGTCCAGGAGGCAGAAGACTCCACACAAGCAGAACAGGAGGATCAACCCTCTGCTTATAGTGAGCCTGCCGTACCCCTAGTGAGCCAAGAAGCCGGTAGACAGCTGCCCAGTTTACCCTTGACAGCTCCTACACCCTGTAGTTCAGGGCTAGACAGTCAGCTCCGTAGGTCCACTAGGGCCACTAGAGGCCAGTTACCCGCACGTTGGAGGATTTGAAGTGTATAAATTGTTTTATTTGTGGTTACCTGTTTTTCTTGTTGCTTGTGTATAATTATGTGTTTCTAGTTGTTTATAGGAGTCTTTGGTGGATTTACCGGGAATCCTGTGTACATAGTTGGAGCGTAACCCAGGACGGACTAAAGACTGTTAAGGACTCGGGGTAGGACAGACCCCTACCTGGTTACGTCTCCCTGTTTAGGTGAAATGGACACCTTGCTTTTCTTCAAAAACTGCACCCGGTTGCGGACACGCCGTGACCATCTTTATATGTTTTTCTTATTGTACTATTATTGTTTATACCTTGTTATGTTTTTCCAAAAATATGTTTAGTCCCGGAGTACTAAATTTCACTAGAGGGGAATGTGACACCCCAGGGGTCTGGTTGCCACAGTGATAGAGATATTACGTCTGAGAGCAGGTGGGAGGTCTCTTGGTCAGGGATCCTATGCATGCCACACCTCCTGCCCAGTCCTGGGAGGGGAAGAACTTCCCCTATATAAACCTAGGGCTGAGGCAGGGTTGGGGAGTAGAGAAGAAGTAGAGACAGAGAAGCAGATATAGGAAAAGAACATCAGGAGCTCTGTGGGAACAGTGCTACAAGGAGTCAGGGGCTGGCAGCTGCAGAGCTCGCCCTGACTGAGAAGTATCACCGGACCCAGAGTCCGAGGCTGTGGGGACTAATCTCTACCCAGCAGTAGAAACCGACCGGCAGGGGATTGCAGCTCCTCTGGCCCAGAAACCCGAAGGCACGGTCACACGCGTGGGACCAGCACCGCCATCGTGGAGCGGAAGCCATTAGAAGGCCCCGAGTCACCGGCCATACGGGTGAGCACCACACGGTACACTCAGGGACGTGGGCTACTTTTACCCGCCTCTAGCAAGGTAGCCAGAAGAGTACAGTTAGTTGGGAAGGCCTACAACTCCGCCTGGCCAGGGGAGATCCCATCTGCTCAAGGACTGACCAGGCCCCGATTGCTAGCAAGTACTCCGGGAGGGTCTATCTTTGTCACCAGTAAAGACCCTGAACTACACCGCATCGTCTCTGAGTGGTTCCTGCTGCCCCCATCATCCACGTCGGCTGCCCTGAGGCCATACCCCTCCCGTTGGGGGTTATACCATCCACGCTGCACCATCCTTCCACCGGCCTCAGCGGTCTGCCCTGCAGCGGCAGCTCCATAGCTGCATTCAACGGGTGGCGTAGTCATCCACCATCCACTGCTAATAGACTGCCACTTAGTCTGACTCCCTGGGCACGGACCGGGTCACCGCCACGAGACTACTACCCCCCATCTGATCCGGCTCCGGGTAGGCTCCCGCGTGCGCAACGCTGCGCGACTCAGGCCCAGGGGCGCGTCATTAACATACCCCTAAGTTTTTTCTTGTGGATTTTACAGCAGATCTGCTTTAAAATCCACCTCAAAAAGTCTTCAAATATTCTTTTAACACTCTTCTTATTGATTTCAATTGGAAATCCACATTTTTTTGGGTGTCTTTTTTTTCTGCCTAGATTTTATGATTCACTCTTATGGCGCAGTCAGACAACCATATAAACCAGATTGAGATGGGAAAGCAGTGCACGGACTGGCCGGCGGCTCTCCCGACCCGACTGGAACAGATAGTAACCGTACGAAAAATTCGAGAATATCCTACGACTTAGAGTATAACCTAACTATGGAAAATACTAAAAATTGAAAAGTAAAAGTTATTGATTTCAAGTTTTAAGAATAATATTCTTCGCACTATATCAAGCTCTATATATGATAACTGTAGAGGTACCAGGCAGTAAAATACTAATACATACCAGCTAATGAGTCGTACCAAATTTCTCCATACCTGTCAGTCACAGATGACCTCAGGGATAGCAGATAGTCGTATTTTGAAGACAAAACCTTACTGTCTATAACTCAGGCAATGAAATTGTGTTAGAAAAAAAACGTTAATTCCCTGTTGTCTCTTAGCTGTCATATCCACGGAAGGGAAATGGTTTGATAAGATCTAATACAGCATCTTTAGAAATAATTCAGGAAGTCATATCTCACTCATCTCCTTCAATGAATAATTAAGACTATGATTGGCTTTCTTTCATTCACTTTAATGTCTTACTTACTTGCCAACTTCAAAAATGGAACTAATTTAGATTGGTAGTCAATCAATGGCAACATTTGGGATTGCCAGTCTGGCTACTAGAGTATCACATGGTGGTCGGTGCGTCCCGTGGGGGGCAATGAAGTCTCATTACGTCATTAGTATCGGTTTAGTCAACAATACTGATTCGTCAAGGTATGACAAATTTATTAAGAGGTGTCTTAGTACATTTTGCGCCACTTTGCCTGTCTTGGTGGCACAGTATTAAATCTGTGTCAGCTCACCACCAAATTCTAGCTATCAAGCTCCCGCCTCCTAAATGTCACTGAGGTTTCTGCTCACTTTTAAAAATTTATGGGAGAAGTATAAAATTGAGAAAAACAAAAAATTGTTGACATTTTATTGCTAGAGAAGTGGAGTTCAGCCCTCGACGTCCCTCTCAACATTCCTTTAAAGAAGAGGATTCATCTATTACAGCTAGGGGCAAGTAAGAGGGAGTTTGGGGGGTGCCCTTGGATTCAACAACTAAGAAGGTAAAAAGTTACTCATTCTGTTACCATGAGGAAGAAGAAGGAAGAAAGATGGTAGAAATGGGGTAAGGCTGGAAAGGATGAAAGGAGAAAGGTAAGGAGGAAGGAAAGAAGGAAGGTAGGAGGAAAGAAAAGAAAGTTACAAAATAAGGCAGGAAGTGATGAAAGGAGAAAGGTAAGGAGGAAGGAGAGAAGCAAGGTAGCCGGAAAGAAAAGAAGGTTACAAAATAAGGCAGGAAGTGATGAAAGGAGAAAGGTAAGGAGGAAGGAGAGAAGGAAGGTAGGAGGAAAGAAAAGAAAGTTACAAAATAAGGCAGGAAGTGATGAAAGAAGGAAAGAAGGAAAGCTATAAGGAGGAATTACTAATGAAGTGAGGGAAGGAGGACATAAAGAAGAAAGGATGGAATAAGGGAAGGTGTAGGGAAAAGAACACAATACAAAAGGAAGGGAGATGAAAGAAAGGAAGAGAAAGAAAGACAGAAAGAAAGAAGGAAAGAAAGAAAGAAGAAAGTAGTAAAGTAGGGAGAAAGAAAAGAAGTGAATAAAGGAGGGTGGGAGAGAGGAAGGAATGAAGTAAGGTAGGAAGTGAAGGAAGGAAAGAAAGAAGAAAATAGGAAAGGAGAAAAGGAAGAATAAAACATGGGATTGAGGTAGGTTGAAAGGGACAAGGAAATAAAAGGGGAAGGAAAAATGAAGGTAAGTAAGTAAGCAAAGAAGGAGGGATTGGGAGGAGAAAGGAAAGAAGCAAATATGGGCAGAAGGAAAGAAGGAAGTAAAGAAAGAAAGAATCCAGTAGTAAAGTAGGGAGAATGAAAGGAAGTGAATAAAGTTCAAGGACTGTGGAAGGGAGGAAGGAAATAAGAAAGAAAGAAAGAAAGAAAGAGGAAAAAGAAAGCAAACTAAAGGAAGAAAGAAATGGATAGAGATGGGAAAGAAGCAAGACAGGAATGATTAAGGAAGTAAGCATGGAGGGAAGGGAAGGAGGAAAGAAAGATGGAATGCAGTAGGTGAGGAGGAATGAGGAAAGGAAGTGAAGGAGGAAGTGAGGGAGGAAAGAAGTAATGAAGTTATGAAGAGAGGAAAAGAGGAAGGAAGAAAAGAGGGAAGCAGAAAAGGAAGAAAAAAGTATGATAAGGAAGGAAAAAGGAAAGAAAGAAAGAAAGTTGGAAGTTATGTGTGGGTACAATTGTGCAGATAGTCTTCAAGAACCTGCACTTCTATGAGAAACCTCTGGAGTTTTCTGTAATATAGACAAGTCCTGCAGTACCGCTATATAAGAAAATTCCTACATTGTAAACTGCAATTATAATCATCCTCCAGCATTTGTGCTTCTCCCTACATGATGGCTCTTGTTTATTTGCCAATTAAATAGTGATTTTGGATAGTGCAGTTAGTAGCTATTGTCAGTTCCCTGGCACTGGGAATACGCTTTTCAGAGTCTGTTGTTGCTGTCTGGCCATATTTCTTTATCAGAATTGACATCTAATGCATACTGCTCTTTTCAGCCTTTCTATAATAAAGAGGCTTTTTATCCTTTTGCATTTTTCTCTAATTGTACTCTTAAGTTTAATGGAAATCAAAGTCTAATTACTCACAATCCAGTAGAGACGAGCCATCTGCTCATGAAATAAATGTGGATGTGTTAAGTTGTGTTGTGTTACACACGGTTATATACAGGAGACCGGGGTCTCTCCATGATCTCGGGGTCTACGCTCCGGTACCTATTCCAGAGTAAATACAGAGATGTTATCGCCAGCAGATATCACTTTTATGGGACTGTAATCTGTTTATTGGATTGAAATACCTCTTGTTCCTTGTTTCCTATTGAAAAAAAGCAAAGCTTTCATGAGATGCATTAGCCACTTTATAATACCAAAGTAAAAGATCGTTACCTGGAAATACAGAGTATTTTTCGGTTTTAGATGCAATTATCTAACTTTTCATCTTCCATTATAACAAAATCCTGCCATTCTGTACCAATATATTAAAGTAAAATATACTCTACACGTGTCCTTCTTCTTTAGTCTTAAGGTGAGCATTCACATAAAATACCTGTCATTAAGCCGACAGATCTTTCTCCGAACACTACTACAAATATGATGTTGGGCTCAGTTGACTGTTAACTTGAATTGGAATCTGTTTCCAAACATCTCCAGATGCTGTGAGTATAAAGGATCAGGCATGCTGATATTCAGCATGCTCAATCCTTTTTTTCCCTTACATCTGCCATCAGGGGAAATTGGGAGACAAATTAGTATGTCTGCCGATTCCTCTGAAATTTGTGAGTTCTGCAGAGCTTTTTCTAGTATGTATGGATCTTTTTGATAACTGTCTCTAACTCTTGGCTAGGGTCGATTTTAGGGGTCTTGTATAATGTTGTTATGTGGTGGTATTATTTGGCACTACATGCTACTATTATTTGTACAATCATACAATCATATTAAAGAAGTTATCTGGGACTTTGATTATTTTTCCAATGGGGCTACGAACTTACAGGCAGGTAGTAACTAAACATCTCTTCTGCTGGCTTCCGGTGATGCAACATCAACAGAGCAGATTCTTCCCTTCCGCGCTGCTCTGTCGATGAGGTGCCACTGCCGATGTCATACTGATTGACAGCTGGCTCCCTGCTGCCTAACTGCGGGGAGGCAGCAGACCAAAGGAGAAGGCACAGCTCTGCTGCCATCAGGTGAAATGAAGCAGGAGTGTCATCCCCTGAGCCGGCAGAGATTGGCACCAGGGAGAACAGGCAGGTAGTTCGCAACTATCTGCTGGTATGTTCTTAGCTTAGCCCCATAAGAATAAACTTAAGTCCTGGATAACCCTTTAGTCTATATTCTGATCTATAAACTATACTATACACTATCCATATATTTTTTGAGAAATGTTGGCTGAACCATTTTCCATACAGACGGGGCTTCTCAATTTGCAAAAGAATCAGGCATGTACCATTTCATCCCCAATCCTTTCATTCTCAGGATGAGGAGTCCGACAACAGCTTATGCCTCGAAAATATATGCCAGATCAATCCGAGCATGCATGTGTGCGGGGGTTAGAAGGAATAGCTCTGGACGCCATGCTCATTCGGCCAACAGCTGTTGAGGGAGTATGGGCTCCATTATGTACTCCTATTTAGCACAGATGAAATTGCCTTAATATATTCAAATTACTCTTTGCCTTATAGTAGTTGAATTTTGCTCTTGGTAACGGTGTATGACATGGCCAAACTACACCACAATCTTTCCAATTTCACATTAGAAATTATATAATTTTGCACATAAAAAATTTACTTGAATCTCCCACAGGAAGGAATCCACTGAGGTGAACGAGAAAGTATCCGAAGTGTCAACGCGACCTATCCTCAGTTCTATCAAGCAGAAAGAGTAAGTGATGAATTTTAGTCTTTGCTCGTCGTGACATCTATTTTGTCAAGTTTATCAGACATACAGAATATCCTGGGACAAAATTTGGGCTGTTGTGTTAAAGCAGGAAAACATGACTTGTCTCTCACCAAGTCATTGCTTTCCTCTCCTCTTTTGGAAAGTCAATGATAGCAGCTCAACAGATCAAGTGAAAAGTGTGAAAGTATCAACCAAATAGTGTCGGCTTTCCTCTTGTTTTTTTGAGTAGGAAATTAGCTCAGCAAAGTTATTTCTCCCAACACTAATATAAATATGCAAGTATTTACTTGCACCAGTGTGGCCAAAGCTTAAAGGGGTTATCTGGGACTTTGTTTATTTTTTCGCACAGATTTAAGCACTTACAAGCAGGTAGTTTCCAACTACCTGCCTGTTCTGACCTGAGAAGATCACTGCTGGCACAAAGCAATCACCAACCCCTCATGCTGGCGATTCTCCGGCTTCCGATGATGTCACGTCAACAGAGCAGCTCCTTCTCTTCAGCTCCGCTCTGTCGACAGGGTGTCACTGCCGATATCAGATTGACAGCTGGTTCCCCACTGCCTAATTGCGGGGAGCCAGCAGTCAATCAGCATGATATCTTCAGTGGCGGCCTGTGGACAGAGCAGATCGAAAGAGAAAAAGCTATTCTGTTGACTTAAGGTCAAAGGAAGCAGGAGAGTCACCACCAGAATCAGCAGAGATCATAGTTGGGCAGACCAGTCAGATAGTTAGCAACTACCTGCCGATAAGTTCTTAGCCCCATACGAAAAAATAAACAAACTACCAGATAACCCCTTTAACAAGTCTCCAGATCTGGCAATTGGATGGAGTCTTAGCAGTTTGACGTCTACCAATCTAGCATTTATCATTTATCTTATGGATAGGGGACAGGGGTGGACATATCACTGGGTCAACCTGTGTGGCCCAAGAGGTAAGGAAGCCCATTTATACCTCCAAAGCAGGTGCAATTTTGCATTTTTAGGAGCTCTTGGGCTGCAAAGGGCCCATATATTGGGGCCCTTTTCTGTCTGTGTCCACCAGTGGTAGAGGATAACTGGAATGGCCCTTTAATATAGTGTAATAACCTTTTAGAGACCATCCTCCACCCCATTAAAGAGTGAGAACCTGTTCTGCAGCTTTAGCCATTTAGACTGTAGACAATGAGAAGTGCATTGTTACACTCTATTACTGTATAATAGGTTTCTGATCTCACTCATTTTTCCTTATTACTCTTTTGAAACATTCAACAAACCGCAGAAAAAAAACAAAACAAAAAGAGACGAGGGACGCTAATGAACTTCCATCTCTCGCGCGTTTCATCACGGCTTTCAGTGTCCCTCATTTCTCCAAAGTCGACAAAATGAGTATGGATCCTATTTAGGCAGCAATAATGATGTGCAATTGTCTGTGAAACCATTTGAAACCTCTGGATACAAAGAGGCGGGTGCAAAGTGCCTGAAATACAAACACAAAGTCGGAGACAATGGAACGCATCTGCTGTTCATCTTTACATAGCAAAATGCCAACAACTTAACAACAGGTGTGAACCAACCTACAGAACAGCTCTATTCATAGGATGGACGTACAATACGCCGAATCTCTGTATGAACTTCACTCTTTGCCACAGCTTATTGTTCCGTTGTGTTGCCTTTTAAAAGGCTTGCGTTCTAGAAAAATAGCAATTTTTCATTTCATTCTCGCCCTTGTTTACCATAAAGATAGGCATATATCCAACCTTTTCTGCTTACAATTGAAATGTAGGTCTACATATATGATATTTATTTATCATATTTCTTATGCTAAGCTTGATCTTTGATCAATAGGTTTTCTTTTTGTTTGTTTTTTTCAACTGTTTCGTCATCATTTTAGAGATTAACTAAATTTTTTTTTCAAAAAGGGTTATCCAGTTTAGAAAACCCTTTCCCCTACACCCGGAATTTGGAGATAGTAAATGGGTTCTCTTTTGTGGATCTTTATGTCTTGACCAAGGTGGAGAGCATTTACTAAAAGTATCTCTGACTTTGGAGGATCAGTTCTGTCCTGTCGACACACCTTACATACCATTACAGACATATGGTGGTGCTCAGCCATAGGAAGGAACAGTTCAAATGGCATAGGGGAAAAAAAAATAAAAATAAAATATACTTATTGTTAGGAATCATGGTTCTGTACTCCCATATGACTACTCTGGTTGCAGGCGCCGCCATTGTCCTGACCCCTGAGGTGGAGCTTCTACACATACAGGGAAACTGTCCCAATCTGATGGAGTATCGCGTTCTGGTGTTGTAAAATGTGTGAGGACACGGGACACCGTTCCTCTCACTGATTTCTCTGCCCGGGGAAGATAGGACACTGTCCTGTCTTCCCCAGTTGCCAGACAACGCAGGACACTGCTGTGTCTGGCATTAGGCAGTGGTGGAATTGTTTACCTTCTGCTGTGCAAACTAGCAGGGAGTGGCTGACTGGGGATGATTGGGAGGTATGCATCACCTGATCATTAGGTGGGCTATATAAACCTGCTCCCTGCACAGTCCTTTGCTGTTTATTGCAGTTCCCATGTGCTGTAGTGGTGAGTGGTGCTAGCAGTAAGCTTGCTATTTTTTTAGTGGTTTTCTCTTTTTCTCTTCTTGCTACACTCCCTGGGGTTCTTGCAGAGGTACTCACCTGGTCCTGGACTAGGCACCAGAGGCGTCAGCAGACGCCAGCTGTCCAGCGACAGTGGGACCGGGAAGGGCTCTGCCAAAGTCCCCCTTTCATTTACTGGGAGCTGGTGAAGATTATTCCCGGCCCTCAAGGGCTCACCTAGCTGAGCAGCTTGGGCCAAGTACGTCTGTGGCTGCGCCTTTGCTGGTTTGGTGCCAGTCTTGCTGGGTCCCTCTGCACAGCACATAACACTTATCAGCTCTCCCAAAGTCTGGTGTAACTTGTGGATCCACCAATTTGCACAGGGATGCACAGAAGAAAAATTCCCAGCTGGTTACCAGGTAGAGTACTGAAAATAAAAAAGATCCAGCAATCCCAGGAAAATATACATGTGTATAAATCTACATATTTAATAGAAAAATATTAAAAACATGGTGAGAAGGAAAAAGAAAGGAAAAAGAGTAAAATATCAAGGGAATGACGCATTTCATGTCTGAGATTGTTCGCGGACTAATCAGTCCTCGGAAAATCGTGGTGACATGTCCAATTTTGAGCTTAGCGTTGGATCAAAATCAGCAATGTAAGTCTATGGGTCCATGAAAAAACCAGACTGCACTTGGAATACATTTGAGTACGGTCTGATTTTCACAGACTGTCAGAAAGGAGAAGGTGGAGAAACCTTTTTTCCTCCGCATAGGACAAAAACTGATGACACTTGGACCACACTCTGATCAAAGTCTGATCAAAATATAAAAGGTTTGTTTCTCTCGAATGTGAGAAAATCAGACGTCTGAATGAGGCCTTAGGCTATGTGCCCACGATGCAGAAATGCTCCAGATTTTTTCCTGAGCGTTTCTGCATCTCCCTGGCAGAAAAAAGGCATGCGGATTGTACATGGGTTTTCCTGCCAGGGACAAGCGGATGTGAAGCGTTCTTCACTTGCATTTCCGCATGCGGGTGTCAAGCGCTTTCCAAGCGATTTTAGTATCACTTGGAAAGTGCTTGACAACTCGGTCACACTATATAATTCCATGCAACCGGCATGGATTTATATACTGTGACCCGAGAGAGTGTCAAAAAAAAACAAAAAACCTATACTTACCTTCCGATGGACCCCGAGACTTGCTGCGCTCCTGTGCTGGCTGCCGGTAGATCGCGGTGCGCTGTACTGAAAGACCTGCCGTCACATGACTGTGATGTCACCGCAGGTCCTTCAGTCCTGCGCGATCTGTCGGCAGCCAGCACAGGGAAGGAGTCCGGGGGCCGTCGGAAGGTAAATATAATCTTTATTTTTTATTTTATTCTTTTCTTTACAGCTTTTAGGGTACCTGGGTGTGGAGGAGAGTCTCCTCTCCTCCACACCCGGGTACCATCCGCACATTAGAACGCGCCAATTACGCAAGTACAGATGCAGTCTTGCAGAATTGGCATGTTCTAATGCAAGTCAATGGCGGCGAAAACGCAGTACTTCCGCAAAATAATTGGTAGTGCTGCGTTTTTTTCCGCAATGGTAATCCGCAGCGGAAATTTCCGCAGCATGTGCACAGCACATGCGGATTATCATTGGGGGACATGGCAGGCCTTCTACCATGCGCTTTTTAAGCATTTCTGCAGCGTTTTTGCCGCTGTGGAAACGCTTAAAAAACGCATAGTGGGCACACAGCCTAAGCGAAATAAATATACGGTGTAATAAATGATGGTCCTAAAGGAAATTTCTTTGAACTACGGCTGCACGGCAACTTTGATGGCTGGTGTTTAAGATTCCAACCTCGCAATCATATCTAACGATTGTCATTGTAACAACGTAGCTACATGTAACATAATGTCACGCAAGGTGAGGGAAGGAATAAGTGTACAATGACGGGAAGAGGGGGAAGGGAGCCCAACAACTAGGGAAAGGGGGAGTGGAGACACCTAGGCAGATCTAATATCACCCTGCCTACCCTATCGTCCCTACATAGGTTCTGCACCTATCGCCGAGCAGGAAACCTAATCCCTGAATGTCCCTAGAGCAAGGCCCTATATAGGGAAGGGATGGGGTGAGCACTAGTCAGGCCCCACTACAAACTAAAGACAACAAGGTAAACAAACAAAGGGGATACACTTAGCTTGAGCAGACACTAGAGAGATAACGCCAACTGTCTTCCAAGGGAACCAACAAGACTAGCCGACTGCTAGTACTCCAAGCCTGCACAGAGGTATATAGATTTATCACTGCCGACTATCTGGAGAAACAGAGAGTTTTTAACTACCAAGCAAGGGTGTGTCAATCAGCAGCAGAAGGTGGAGGTCGCTGCTGGGTCCTAAAGGGAGAAGGGTATAACTATACTACAGAAATGAGAGGATCAAGAAGGTGTCTGCAATGCCAAGCGCAGTGACCTTCTACAGCCAGATCCAGAGCGACTGTCTGTCACACCTGAAACACCCATGACACATAATACGACTGCGACAAAATCCAAAAATTCAAACCTGCTCAATTTTTGATCGAAGGTCACAAGTTAGTTGGCTGTCATTGAATATAGTATAATTTGACCAATATTTTGGTCTTGTCCTACTCAGCTCTGTCGTCTCTATACCTCTTTCACATACAAGCCATTTAATATGCTTTACTATATTTTACCTAAACACCACACATCTTCATTTTCGCCAAGCCGAATACTCTACTTTAATAATTTTTATTGCCGGCTCTCTTCACGTCCATTCCCAGCAATCTCCGCAGCTCTGTATTTGATCCCTCTATGCGAAAGAGCTGTGTGAAACCACTGGAACACTTGGGAAGAGGTTTAAAATATTAGGAAGCACGTCTCTAACTCTAAGCCGATCTATAGAATCCATTATAAAACCAGCGCTGGCTGTTACTCTCATAGCATTTTGCAGATGAAAAAAAAAATATCTGTGTGTGAACTGATTATATGGACTTTAAAGCAGACTCCATTTTACGAGAGTTCTACAGAAGTTCAGTTCAAGAGATTGCAATTTGGTTAGTGCTTAGGTTCCTGTCTGTGTACCCAACAGATCAATGGACACGGCTCAATTATAATTGTGGACAGCGGTTCCTTTGGGTTGTAATGGCCCCAGGCTTCAATATTTTTTGACCGATATGTCCTTCGTAATGTGCACTTGCGGCTTACATCATTGATTGGCGGCACGTATCACTGGCAACGTCTGTGCTATTGAGCACAATGATTGGATCTTCAAACCAACATGTTGGGGTCAATAAAAGCCAACCAGAGGGTCATAAATTAAGAGCCATCTCAAAAAGAAGTCTGGCCTTTGGCAATACACAATAGGGTGGACTGTATTTCCCAGCGGACATGCTCTCTGTTCTACATAGGGTGCCTACAGATCCAGGGGCAAAGTATCAAAAATGTCCTTCAATGCCACCATGGAACTAGAGTCAATACTACGAATTGGTCCATGGTTACGGTAGACAACAACCTACTTCAAGGGATTATATGGGATTTTTTTTTCAAATAGCGCCACTCCTGTCCATAGGGTGTGTCTGGTATTGCTAGTCATTCCTTCTGAGAAAATGGAGAAGTGATACAATACCAGACAAATCCCATGCGATTCTTTTTCTAATACTGTCATGTAATCACCTAATATGTCTCCATTTAGCCAAGGTGTAAATCATAAAGGAATTATATGACATTTAGATAGAAGATTTTGTTTTTTTTACCCAAAAATAGAAACTCTCATATTTTTGGGCCATGGCTGATACTTCAACTTAGCGCCAATCACTTGAATGGGTTTAACCTGCCACACCCTATACAAGCAATGGTTGAGTAGGGCTGTTTCTCAAAGATAATGGTTGGCTGAACATTCATTGAGCAGAATCTCTCGCGACTTTCCCATACAGATTAACCCTCGGCTCGGCTGAGCTTGCATGTATTTTAAATGGGGGAAAAGGAAAAAGCCACTGCCAGTCACCTGTGGCAGATGCTTTTGTCCCCTAATAGAAAAAAGAGCTGCGGTTGACATTTTATTTCCCTGATCCTCCTCTTCCTTGACAATGTCTGATTGGGAAAGCTATCCTTAAATGAGGGATCAGAAGAGAATATCAGAATATGACTTAAGTAGAAAACGTTTTTTTTTAAATAACTGTTTGTTACAAAAGTTGTATAAAAACAGTTTTCTACAAATGTTGTGTTGGAATAGTCCCCCTTGGATGTCCTTTCTGTTCCCTCCTTTAAAGGAACATTTTGCTATTACATTATCCGATGCAGCATCATAGCTGAATAGTCTGGAAGACATTGGACCTCTGGTGGCACTCTATACACAGGAATCTACACGGACAACAGCATGGTGCCTAATCTTGCCCAACTATGTAAGGTGAGCCTTATAAATTTGTTTATTCGTGATCTTTGTACTTGAAAAGATTCACCTTATGAGCGACTTTTGTGTCCCATTTTTTTTTTGGCAAATAGTCATCTGATGGCGCAAAGCCAAAATCTGTGGGTTCATCCGACTTATATTTAATATATATGGGGCTCTTGAGAAAAAAGATCCAGTTCAACCCCTGAAAAAGGACCCTGTGACAAAATTTATTTCCCTTAAGCCACAACCATGAAATTATATACTTGATCCTAATAAGTTTAAAGGGGTTGGACGACCCTTTGTCAGTGTCCATGATCTAGGAAAATAAAAATAAGCATCCTTATCTCCTGGACTGGTGCCACTCCGGGTGCTGCGTCCCCCAGCGATCCCGCGACACTGTTTGTCTGAGTCTAGGGTCTTTATGGTGCAGTACAAGTCTGCTGATAGGCTGCGGAACTCAGCACTCACACGAGCACCAGGGGACACAACAGTCAGAGTCAAAGCAAAGGATTGGCTCCGGCCTGGGGAAATAAGGCTGCTTTTTATTTTTTATTTACAAGGCACATTAAAAATGAATCCTCACAGAGCGAAGTACACGCTGTCAGGATTCTCTGGTGCCAGTGCCGGGAGCAGGTAGGCGTGTGGCCGATGAGCATACTTTTGGCCACATTCCGACTAGACGTAACACTCCAATGTCTAGTTGCCATGTGACCGCATGTATTCAAATCACATACTTGCAGTCACTTGTCCGCCTGCTCTTGGTGCCGGCACAGAAGAATCCTGACAGCGGACACTGTGCGGATTCACAAGTTTGGAGTCACATAGACTGTGGACAAACCATTTAAGGACATTGAAAAGGGGATGTCCACTAGTGGACAACCTCTTAAAATGCCCCTGCCTAGACTACTCCTTACAGCATCAAGTATGATGTGAAGTTATTAGGTGATGCATTTTGTGAGCAATTACCATTGAAAAGTCATGTGGGCGGTCCTATCTCCTGAGAAGTCATGCGGTCCTGGATATCAGCTATAGTTGCATCTGATGTAACACTCTTGGCTTCATCTGTACTAGCACTAGATGCCACCAGAACTGGCTTGTGAAGGTGTACGTTGGTCTGTGAGATCAAGTCAAGACCATGTGAGCACTCTCGAGCCTTGGACCGCCCACATGACTCATCACAGGTAATTATTATATGGTATGGGCTACTTTATAATTTTATTTTATACTATATTCTGCAAGGGATTAGGAGATTAGAGGCAGGACATGTCCTTTTATTGCAATTATTTTCGTATGTTACTTATCTATGTACCCAAGGAAATACTGACAATGACTAGCTTCATACACAGGTTACATTTTGTCGTCTTCAATAATATGGTTATGAGTATTCTTGAAATTCAAGGTGTTTCACTACTAAGAGCCTTAATAAGTGGTTTCCTGTGATGTCTGATGATGCACTGGAAGTAATGGCAGATTGAGGCTCGAGAGCTACGGCTGGGTCTCCCGGGACCCGTCTACGAGGGGAGATGTATGAAATATTAAACACTGGCTTTTCATTACATCACAGGAATCATTTCTCAGAAAAAATATATATATATACACACACAGGAACAGTGAAAATAACAGAATTGTAGCACAGACTTGTGTGAAGTCTCGGGAATACTTGAAGGGTGATGCAATCTCCCTCTGCCGCCTTAAAACCTGTTTCTTCATAAGTGGGAATAATAGTTGGGTGCAAGAGTCACAGGGAGATAGAAAGGAAAATGTCAATTGTAATACTGTGTGAACTCCATCCAAAAGAATCCATTTCCATACCTACTGATTGTGGCCAGAGGTTGTAGTCAGCGACTACTGTAAAAGCTGTGATCTTGAATTGTTTCTAACATCAAAAACATGACACGAGCAATTTTCAAGAGAGATATGTGCAGTATTAGAAACACATGATTGAAACTGTTTGGAAAAACCTAGCAGATTTTTTTTTTTTTAGAAATAGCGCCACCCTGGTCTGCTGGTTGTATTTGGTACTGCAGTTCAGGGTGCATTTTCTAGAAAAAAAGGTGTCATGTTTTTCTTTTCATTTGCAACCCCTTTAAAGCTTTAAACTTTTATTACACAACCGGTGCCTACAGATCTGCTCCATACAGTCAATTGAGTCCACCATATACATATGAGGCTGTCGGTAAAGGAACCGCCGCATCGCCATGTGTGCTAATCCTATCCACGTACACTGACCACTAATACACTTTGTAATAAAATGGCGGCACTATGCAAGTAATGTAGAACCAAGTCCCCTGCTGACGAAGCCAGTAGGTTAAACGCGCGTCGAGACCACCGCATGGTTCCCTAGCGCATCTTTTACCACGGACAGCATGTCGCAAGGTAATTTTAGCTCTCTACATTGTTTTGAGCATTAGACTTTGATGCATCGCGATATGTGGTTATTTCATTAGACTTCATTGTCATGAAATATTCGATGTATATATATATATTTTTTCTAGTATTTGCTAGTAATGTACAAACTTATACTATCTATTGAAGATTGAACTGTGGTCCTCATTTCTTCTATGTATGTAACTGTCACATGCTGTGATAGGACCTAAACCTTGCTATATCTGAGACCTATAGACGAGTGCTGTACTTTTTGGTTTCAGGATTTTTCCCCCCATCGCTAGGGACCTTGTGTCTCTCTTTTAACTATAGTGATTGTCTTCCATCTTCTCCCATAGTTCTTTTAGTAGTCCCTCTCACCTCTTCTCCAATGATTTTTGTTTTTGTATATGTATATTGTGCAATAAAATTGATTACATTATTCTTAAACTGATCCCTCAGTTCTTTGGTTTCCTGTTTTTCCTAATTAGTAGTGATGAGTGAGCATGTTCTGTTAACCCTTTCGGCGAGCATGCTCGGGTGCGCACCGAGTATCTTCAGCATGCTCGGGTGTTATGTTTCAGTCACTCCGTGCTCATGATTTGCGACTGTTTGACAGCTTTAATACATGTGAGGAATGCCTAACAAACAGGCATTCCTCACATGTCTTAAAGCTGTCAAACAGTCGCAAATCATGAGCACGGAGTGACTCAAAAATAACACCTGAGCTCGCTGAAGATACTTGGAAAACAACCGAGCATGCTCATAAATCACTACCAATTAGCCATAATATTACAATACCCCACTATATTAAGTTATTATGTTACATCTGTAAGCTAGGGTGTGTTAAAACAGTGAGCCTCCCTTTTTCGGTTTCACAAGTCCCCTGCTATGTTTATGGCCTAGCGCACTGGAGATGGCTTTGGCAATTGTTATATCTGAGTATTCAATCAAAGATAAAGTACACTTTATACAATATGCCAAAAAAAACCTCCATACAGTACATACATTATACTGCTATACAATGCCTAGATAATATCCCCCAAAGTGTGCACATCCTGATGCTATATGCAGCCTTATAATACCTCCATATAACATGTAAATGATTGTACTATACGGCGCCAACATAATATTATCAGGTACTCCTATGGTAAGTACACATAATACCGCCATCATGTAAAATCTAAATTATAGCATACAGTACCAACATATTATCACCAGGTTCTTCTATAATGAGTCTACATAATACTGCCACATGTAGCCCTTATAATACCACCATACAGTATAACACCCAAATTATAGTACTATACAGTGGCCAATAATATCGCCAGATCCTTGTATAATAAGTACATATAATACATATAGTATAATACCGCTATGTAATTTGTAAATTATAGTACTATACACTAGCAATATAATATTGTCAGATCCTTATATAATAAGTACTGTACATATAATAATTATTATATATAGTATAATACCGCCATGTAACATCTAAATTATAGTACTATACAGTGGCAATATAATATTGTCAGATCCTTATATAATAAGTACATATAATAATTAATATATACAGTATAATACCGCCATGTAACATCTAAATTATAGTACTATACAGTGGCAATATAATATTGCCAGATTCTTGTATAATAAGTACATATAATACATTTAGTATAATACCGCTATGTAATATGTAAATTATAGTACTATACAGTAGCAATATAATATTGCCAGATCCTTGTATAATAAGTACATATAATAATATATATAGTATAATATCACCATGTAACATCTAAATTATAGTACTATACAGTGGCAATATAATATTGCCAAATCCTTGTATAATAAGTACATATAATAATATATATAGTATAATATCACCATGTAACATCTAAATTATAGTACTATACAGTGGCAATATAATATTGCCAAATCCTTGTATAATAAGTACATATAATACATATAGTATAATACCGCCATGTAACATCTATATTATAATACTATACAGTGACAATATAATATCGCCAGATGCTTATATAATAAGTACATATAATAATTATTATTTATACCAGGTCCTTCTATAATGAGCCTACATAATACTGAGACATGTAGCCCTTATAATACCACCATACAGTATAACATCCAAATTATAGTACTATACAGTGGCAATATAATATTGCCAGATCCTTGTATAATAAGTACATATAATAATATATATAGTATAATACCACTATGTAACATCTAAATTATGGTACTATACGTGGCAATATAATATTGCCAAATCCTTATATAATAAGTACATATAATACATATAATATAATACTGCTATGTAACATCTAAATGATAGTACTATACAGTGTCAATATTATATTGCCAGATCCTTATATAAGTACATATAACAAATAATAATTAATATATGTAGTATAATACCGCCATGTAACGTCTAAATTATAGTACCATAAAGTGGCAATATAATATCGCCAGATCCTTGTATAATAAGTACATACAATAATATATATAGTATTAGTATAATACCGCTATGTAACATTTAAATTATAGTACTATACATTGGCAATATAATATTGCCAGATCCTTAAATAATAAGCACATATAATACATATAGTATAATACTGCCATGTAACATCTAAATAATAGTACTATATACTGCCAATATAATATTACTGTATACTTTTATAGTAACTCCACATAATATTGCAATATTCAACCTTTATAATACTGCCACGTAACATCTAAACTATGGTGTCAAACAGTGCCATTTTTTTTAACTTAAATGCATGTATTTGGGGCTAAAGAAAGCCTTTTTGCAACTTTGTTTCAATAAAGATTTTACACTGTTAACTTTTTCTAGCATCCGTGTGACACGCTGCAGATTGAGTTATCTGAGAACCTGTCAGTGAACTCATTCTGACAGAGCGTTTGTTACTCTTTCATCTGTCTTTTTCTGAGCTCCTCTCAGTTGATTTGAGACCACAGACCACATTAAAGTTGAATGAGTCGGGAAACAAGGAGCCTGTAAAAGCCAAAACAGTACAAAATTTTTAATGAAACCCAATAGCAAAAAAGTTATATTAAGCTCTAAATAAATGCATTTAAGTGAAAAAAAAAGTCCCCTAATGTGGACTATCCCTTTAAGGACACATAGCTAAAAAATAACACAGATGCAATACCAAACATGTCCAATACACGAGGGTGGCGCTGTTTTTGAATGAACGCAGCAATGTTTTTCTAATCTCATAGCACTATTTTTTAACATCGAGAAATGCTCAGCAAAATAACACAGGGAGATCTTAGCACCAATGACTCCAACCTGGTAAATATTTTATTAAATACAAACCTGTACACTAGTGCATGTTTCCAAATGCTCGAGCTAAACATTGAGAGCATTAAAAATTTATTCTGGAAGCCATGTGCAGCAACATTGTATCGAAAGGCTGGTCTGCGGCATAAAAGGTGTAGATTTCATGACCACACCACGGGAGAACAGAGTTTATATGCAAAAAATCCTCTGTAACCTAAAAATATAAGCCAGAATTCTATTTCATATCGACCAAATATCTTCGCCACTTTCAAAAATTTTGCTTAATTTTTTTCTTTTTTACCTTTTTAGAGGTCTTCTTTTTCTTTACTGGTTGACTCTCCAAATCCCATGACATTCTCTGTAAAAATAATATATATATTTAAATTAATTAAAAATTTCTACACTGTAATACAGAAAAACCTTCCACAGTATTCAGTCAATATAAAGATAATATTGGGGTTATAGTAAGTTGCAATCAGACTTAATCAACTTAAATTTGATTTAAACAAATAAAACAGGAAAAGTGTAACTATCTAAATACAATTAATTTAACAAGTGGTTTCTAAAATTCAGCAAAAAATGACACTTTTAGTGCAGATTTGAAATTATTCACCCTTTTCATGACATACGTCTTTACTACTTACTTAGTAGAGCCCCTCTGGCTGTTATAACCTGCTACTAACCAGATGCATAGCTAAACACCAGTTTCTGGTTTTGCGTGCTAGAACTGCCTTCTTCAAAACCCATCAAAGATCTTTTTTTATGGGATTCAAGCCAAGCAACTGTGATGGCCGCTCCAGAATCTTCCAGGACTTCTTCTGATACCAAGCCTTTGTGGACTTTGAGATATGCTTGGGATCATTGTCCTGTTGGAAGGTCCAATGACGCCAAAGCTCTCAGAAGGCATGACATTTTCACCTAGGATTTCCAGAAACGTGATTAAACCATCTTGCCCTCTATATAATGTAGGCTTCCAGTTCCAAAGGAAGCAAAGCAGCTCCAGAGAAGGAGCAGACATAACATGGGTGCAACCTGTGCCACCGTACAGGGTCCCAAGAGGTAAGGAGGCCCACTTCCACCTATAAAGCAGATGGAATTGTGCATGAGTAATTGGACTGCAAACGGCCTATATAGTGTTCTTGCATCCTCTCCTGTATGTGCCCTCTCCTGCCCTATAGCATCATTGAGCCACCACCATGCTTCACTGCAGGTGTAACCAAGCCACCACATTGCTTCTTTCTAGGCATTAACCAGCCACCATCATGCTTCACTGTGGGTATCACTGAGCCACTGTCATGCTTCACTGTAGGCATCATTGAGCCACTGCAATGCTTTTCTGTAAGCATCACCTAGCCAATGCTATGTTTCACTTTAGGTATCACCGGGCCACTGCCAAGCTTCACTACACATCACCAAGCCATCACCATGCTTCACTGTAGGCATTACCCAGCCACTATCATGCTTCACTGTATGTATCCCTGAGCCACCGCTATGCTTCACTCTAAGTATCATTGAGCCACCACCATGCTTCTCTGTAGGTAGGGTGTTCTTTTCAGCATATGCATCATTATTCCTTCTTCTTATGTCCTGCTAATACAAAGGCCTGAAAAGCCCCTTTCACTTACATTAAGCTCTGGAGGCAGATTCCCAGATCTGTGTCCAGTCCATAGATAGATCCTACTGACAGATTCCCTTTCATAAGGCTCGGTAATAGGTTTGACATTGACTTGCAGGGTAGGTACTTATATGTGGCACTAGAGTCAATTTGTTTCCTTCTGGAAGAGAACTAATTAGCTGACCTCCTGCCTGCATGATTTTTACAAAATGTTGCCTTTTAGAAGCTTTGCGTTATATACAGTATAATACAATATTTAGTAATGTAGTTATATGAGGCCAATCCCAATCCTAGTCCATAGTCACCATCTGTCCACCTTCCTAATCAAGGAGATCAATGTCTAAATCTACTGTCACTATCTATATTGTACCAGAGGGCCTTGGTTCAGCCATCAACTGACGGCCATATCTTACAGACCTAAGACCATTTCTTGATGACTTTCTTGATACATGACAGACCATGGCCAAAGGCAGATTTATGCATGTGACACTGTGACAGGCTTTCAATATCTGATTGTGAAGGTCCTACACCCTCTCCGATCAGCTCAATGTAGGGGCTTGAGCTCTTTGGCGGGTGCTGCTCATCCTTTATATTTTCCAAGGCACAGCGCCATACAGTTGGCAGTGGCTGTGTGTGGTATTGCAGTTCAGTTCACTTGAATGATGCTGAATTGCCATAAACTGTAACCTCTTATGAACCTGTAATGACCAGAGTTGACCCCCACAGATTAGATATTGATGGTCTATATAAAAGATGGACAATCAATAAAGGAAGAACCCTTTAATAACTAAATGCTGGTCTGTTCTCTTTACACTCTTCTTGCTCCTCTAATGCCAAGTTGCCAACCAATGAATGTGTTTTTGGAAATATTATTTTATTTTTTTATATGTGAAGAAAGTATGATTTATGTTGAATCACATACAGTATGGATTTCCTACTGGCTCATGTATAGAATAGCAAAAAAATACAGTACAGACCGACGCCGAGTCAAAGAAGAGGGTGAAAAGGTAGCTGTGAATGCTTAGAGGGCTATTATATTTCAGAAAAAACGGAATATAATATTTATAGACTTCACACAAGAGAACGACTCAGAAAGCAGAGACATAAAAAAAAGTCATATTTGCTTCGGCCCCTCGGCCCCTGTATACAATGTGCTATGTAAACAACAGACGACAACCGCAGCTTCCAACCACGGCCGAGAATGAAGCTGTTCATCATCGGGTCAGGGTTCAGTTCCAGGTATGGAAGAAAAGCCACATGAATTATTAATCACTTCCAACTGCACTTTTAATATCAGTAAAGGAGGTAAAGTTTCAGGCCGGGTAACTTTCGCCTTTCTGAGCCACTTTTGACCTGGTTCCTTCGCCTTTAGATCATATTGTTCAATGAACTCGCGTACGGTGCCAGATGATCGAGGCACACTGGTCAAAGGGCAACGCAATGACAGCTGGCATCGGTCTCACGCCTTTTAAGTTAATTACGCCATCAATGATACAGTTGCATGATGGGCAGCAAAAAAATAAATTATTTATGTGTTCATAGCGAGGTCTAGTGCAACATGAACATATAACACTAGAAATAGTGGGCATGGTATTATTATTATTTTAATTATTATTATTATTATTTTAGCATAATATTAAGTAATATTATCATTATTTTAGCATTTTTTGTATTTTAAATAATAATGATTATTACTATTACTACTACTACCAATTATTATTATTTAAATATATAACTAATAATAATAATTATTATTATATTAAGTATTATTATTTTAGTATTATTATAATAGTAACTAATATTATCATTATTTTAGCATTTTTAGTATTTTTAATAGTAATGATAATAATAAAATAATAATAATAACAAATATTATTATTAGCATTTTTATTATTATAATGACTATTTAAATATAATTAATACATGCCTAATAATATTAATAATAACTATTATAGCAGTTATTTTTATAATTATTACTAACATTATAAACACATACTTAAATAATTAAAATACTATAATTCATCAAACAATTATTATCATTAATATTTTAGTATTACTTTACACTATATCATATACAAAAATACTTAAAGAGTAACCGTTGTTATCATTTTTATCTCTTAAATCAATAGTGAACATGAAAATAAGAAACTTTATAGTATATCTTATCATAGACATATGCTTCTTTCTCAGCCAGGACTGATGTTTCACTCCCCAAATTCTCAATTCATGAGTATAATCTGCATTCAGTGAATACAGATTGTTGTTACATTACTGAGATAGGAGATGACAGCTGTTCCCGAATGAGATTCTATAGAGAGGAGGGGGAGGAGCTAGAGGCCGATCTCCTCCCTCCTCTGTCTGCATAGAATCTTATCAGCACTTATTGCCATCTTCTATCTCAGTAAGGCCTCTTTCGCACGTCCGATACTGTAAAAAACAGTACCGGCAATATCTGGGTCCATGTGTTCGCGTGTGATACATGTGGCATACGTGTGGCAACCGTGTACTGCCCGTGTGCCGGATCAGGATCACACGTACCGGTGCCTGGGAATCAGCAGTACAGTTAGCGCTGTTCCCAAGTGCCAGGTGCAGAACGCTTCCGTCATCATTGTCCCCTGCTTGTGCTGCAATCAGAGCCAGCAGGGGACAATGTTTAAAATAGCATTCTGCTCCCGCTGTTTCTAAAACCTGTAAAAATAAGAATAAAGTAAAAAAAATCCTTATACTCACCTGTCCTAAGTGTATGCTTTAATCCATGCGATCAATCAGCAGAGGAGCCGGGGAGAATGACTCGCTCCAGCAAGCGAGCCCCGGAGCTGCGCTGAGCTCAGTGAGTGACAGGACACTCCTCTGCATGAGAAGTCAGGTGGATTACAGCGGGGGACACTTAGAACAGGTGAGTATAAGGATTTTTTTATTTTATTCTAATTTTTACACCAGAACACAGCAGGGGCAGAATACTACTCTCAATATAGTCTCCCGCTGGTGCTGATCGCTGCGCAAGCAGGGGACAATGATGAGAGCAGTGTTCAGCACCCGGAGCTTGGGAACAGCGCTAACTGTACCGCTGATTCCCAGACGCCGCTACGTGTCATCTGTGTGTCATCAGTATGGGACGTTTTGCGGCCCATGCTGCGAGAATAAAAAATGGTCATGTCAACGAGTTTTGCCTGCAGACACACGATATATGAAAACACACTGACGTGTCTGTAGGCAAATTTGAATGGGTCTACGTGTGTCAGTGTCTCCTAATGTAGCAATCTGTCTTCACTGAATACAGATTATACCCATGAATTGAAAATTTTTAGAATGGTTGATCGATCCTGGCAGAGAAACAAGCAAATTTCTCTGGTAAGATATATTACAAAGTTTCTTACTTTCATGTGTACTGTTGATTTATGAAATAAAAATTAAAATGATGGTTACACATTAACCCTTTTACAACCCAAGGTGGTTTGCACGTTAATGACTAGACCAATTTTTACAATTCTGACCACTGTCACTTTATGAGGTAATTACTCTGGAACGCTTCAACGGATCCCCCTGATTCTGAGATTGTTTTTTCGTGACATATTGTACTTCACGATTGTGGTAAAATTTCTTCAATATCACTTGCGTTTATTTGTGAAAAAAACGGATATTTGGAAAAAAATTTGAAAATCAGAGAGATATGTCACACAAAATAGTTAATAAATAACATTTCCCACATGTCTACTTTACATCAGCACAATTTTGGAACCAAATTTTTTTTTATTAGGGAGCTATAAGGGTTAAAAGTTGACCAGCGATTTCTCATTTTTCCCACAAAATTTACAAAACCATTTTTTTAGAGACCACATCACATTTGAAGTCACTTTGAGGGGTCTTTATGACAGAAAATACCCAAAAGTGACACCATTCTAAAAGCTGCACCCCTCAAGGTGCTCAAAAACACATTCAAGAACTTTATTAACCCTTCAGGCACGCCACAGGAATTTTTGGAATGTGGAAGAAAAAAATTAACATTTAACTTTTTTCACAAAAATGTTACTTTAGACCCTTTTTTTTTTCGTAGGGGTAACAGGTAAAATTGGACCCCAAAATTTGTTGTGCAATTTCCCCTGAGCACGCAGATACCCCTTATGTGGGGAAAACCACTGTTTGGGCGCATGGCAAGGTTTGGAAGGGAAGGAGCGCCATTTGACTTTTTGATTGTAAAATTTGCTTGAAAAATTAGCGGATGCCATGTTGCGTTTGGAGAGCCCCTGATGTGCCTAAACAGTGGAAACCTCCCAAAAGTGACACCATTTTGGAAACTAGACCCCTCAGGAAACTTATCTAGATGTGTGGTGGGCACCTTGAACCCCAAGGTGCTTCACAGAAGTTTTGAACATTGAGCCGTAAAAATAAAATTTTCACATTTTTGCAACAAAAATGTTTTTCAGCCTCCAATTTTGCAATTTTGTGAGGGTAACAGGAGAAATTGCACCATGAAATTTGTTGTGCAATTTCTCCTGAGTAAGCCGATACCCCATATGTGGGGGAAAACCACTGCTTCGGCATACAGCAGAGTTCGGAAGGGAAGGAGCACCATTTGACTTTTTGAATGTAAAATTGCTTGAATAATTAGCGGATGTGCCCCTGATGTGCCTAAACAGTGAAGAAACCCCACAAGTGACACCATTTTGGAAACTAGACCCCTCAGGGAACTTATCTAGATGTGTAGTGAGCACCCCCAAGTGCTTTACAGAAGTTTATAATATAGAGCCGTGAAAATAAAAAAAATCTAACTTTTTCCACAAAAATGATGTTTTAGCCCCAATTTTTTTATTTTCACAATGGTAAGAAGAGAAAATGGACCCCAAAAACTTTTGTGCAATTTCTCCTGAGTACGCCAATACACCACATGTGGGGAAAATACAGTGTTTGGGCGCAAGACAGAGTTCAGAAGGGAAGGAGCGCTGTGTAACTTTTTGAACGCAAAATTGGCTGGAATTGAGAGCGGGTGCCATGTCGCGTTTGGAGAGTTCCTGATGTGCCTAAATAGTGGAAACACCCCACAAGTGACCCCATTTTGGAAACTACACCCCTCAAGGATTTTATCAAGGGATATAGTGAACATTTTGAATCCAGATGTACGACACAGAATTTGATAACATTAGGTCATCATATTGAATACGTTGTCATTAGTCTTGAGTGCAAGTGCTTCCTACTTCAGTTTGCATCGGGTACTCGGGTATGCACCATGTATAACGCGTGCTCGAGTGACATGCTCGAGTCCCCGCCAGCATGTTTCACGGTTATTAGATACCAAAGAAAAACCATACGGGGATGGTAGGTAATCCCCGTGAGGTTTTTTGGCCGCAAAGTATATGAGGTGGAGATACGAACATGTCACTCGAGCACCCGCGATACTCAGTGCATACCCGAGCACCCGATGCAAACTCAAGTAGCGAGCACTTGCACTCAACACTAGTCGCCATATCGTCATCTTTTTTTTGTTTACTTTTGAAAAAAATCCCAACCCTAACCCCAACCCTAACCCCAACCCTAACCCTAGCCCAACCCTAACCCCAACCCCAACCCTAACCCTAGCCCAACCCTAGCCCAACCTTAACCCCAACCCTAACCCTAGCCCAACCCTAACCCCAACCCCAACCCTAACCTTAGTTCAAACCTAACCCTAGCCCAACCCTAACCCCAACCCTAACTCTAGCCCAACCCTAACTCTAGCCCAACCCTAACCCTAACCCCAACCCCAACCCTAAGCCTAGTCCAAACCCAAATCCAAGCCAAACCCTAACCCCAACCTTAACCCTAGCCCAACCCTAACCCTAGCCCAACCCTAACCCCAACCCTAACCCTAGCCCAACCCTAACCCCAACCCTAACCCCAACCCTAACGCTAGCACAACCCTAACCTTAACTCTAGCATTTATTTTTTACGTCGTTCCTCGTGCAGTATAAGTGATTAGACGACTTTATTTTTCTGGTCGGTGCGGTTACAGCGATACCAGAATCATATTGGGTTTTTATGATTGACAGCTGTCACACACTAAAAGATGCATTTTTTTGTAAAATCTAGTTTTTCCATCGCCATATTTTGAGAGCTATCATTTTTCCATATTTTGGCCGACAGAGTCATGTGATGGCTTGATTTTTTGTGGGATGAGTTGACATTTTTATTGGTACCATTTTCAGGCACGTGATTTTTTTTTATCGCTTTCTATTCTGATTTTTGGGAGGCAGAATAAACAAAAACCAACAATTCAGGAATAGGTTTTTTTTACATTTTTTTATGCTGTTCCGCGTGCGGTAAAATTGATAAGGCAGCTTTATTCTTCGGGTCAGTACGTTTACAGCGGTACCACATTTACACTGTGTTCCAAATTATTATGCAAATAATATTTTCTCAGATTTTCCCAAATTACCTATATGAATTGCAGTCATTGTAATTTTCCAGTCAAATAACTATTAGAGTACAATTGAAAGGTTTTTGTACAAACTGCCTATAACAGGGTATTTTTAAAAAAATAAAAAACTCAAACTGCACTCAAAATGCTTGTTCCAAATTATTATGCACAGCAGAGTTTTCAACCTTTTCATTTTAATAAAGAACAAAAAAATGGTCATTTTTGAAATTATAAGCATTAGCAGGTTATTACAAACTGAAAGCAAACAGTTTTCAACTCAAAACTTTATTCTAGGTGATGTAACATTTGCACATAGGACCCCTTGTTCGAAAGGAGCTTCTGAACTCTCTCATTCATTGAATTTGTCAGGTTTTGGATGGTTTCTGCTTCAATTGTTTTGCATGAGGACAGAATACCCTCCCAGAGCTGTTGCTTAGATGTGATCTGCCTCCCACCATCATAGACACTTCTCCAGAGGTTCTCAATGGGGTTGAGGTCAGGGGAGCATGGGTGCCACACCATAAGTTTGTCCCCTTTTATGCCCATAGCAGCCAGAGATGCAGATGTGTTATGTGCAGCATGAGACGGGGCATTATCATGCATCATAATAATTAGGAGTAGTAATGTAATAGCATAGGGAAAACCTATTATTATTATTATTATTATTATAAATATATAAATAATAATAATAATTAGGAGTAGTAATATAATAGTATTGGAAAAAAGTATTATTATTATTATAATTATTAATAATAATATTAATCATAATTAGCAATGTAATATATGAAAAAGTATTATTATAATAAATAATAATAATAATTAGAAGTAGTAATGTAATAGCATAGGGAAAAAATTATTATTATAATTAATAATAATAATAATAATAATAATTAGGAGTAGTAATGTAATAGCATATGATACAGTAATAATAATAATAATAATAATAGTAATTAGGAGTAGTAATATAATAGCATAGGGAAAAATGTATTATTATTTTTATTAATAATAATGATAATTATTATTATAATAATTATTATCATTATTACTATAATAAACTACTAATACTATTATCACTAATAATGAAGATAAATAAGAAATCTAAAAGCTAATATATAACACTAAATATTACTAGATTAAAAATAACACTTCAAAATGCAAATAAATAAAAAATCATAAAAAATATTAAGCAAAAGTCTAACTCTACAGTATAAATTCCCACACGCATATTACAAAACTAAATCAAATAAACTGAGCTACAAAAGCACAAAGCGCAAAAAATAAAAATCAGATTTGAAATAAATAAATAAATCACATCTGAAAATAAAATCCCTGAGTGTTCGTGATCGCGTGAAATATGTATTGATTTGTCCGTACTGACATATTTTTCCATCAGGGATCATTGAATTTTTACCAGCAACCTCAGTCCTCCCTGGTATACGCATTCATTAGATCTGGTCATCGATCTGGTGGCCGGCGGAGGACCTGCCTATATCGTACTCCATACACGGGTTGGCATTGATGAGATCATCAGGATGGATTGAGGAGCGTTACGTTGGTTTATGCTGGAGACTGAGTAAAGTAGCTGACTCACAGAAATGAATTCATTAACTTCCCGCTAGCAATTAAGTATTATGTGCTTGGCCCGCGCTACTAGTTTTAACCCCTTAGAATCGAGTTCTTCATTGTTCCGTATCCACCTATGTGTTACATATCGCGTTGGCACATGCAAGTATTGTATTAGCCATAAAATGTCATGTCGGTTCCGAATCCATATTATTTATCGATGACTGTGATCGGCCAGGAGTAATATGTTAGTTTGTATTTATGAGATTCATCTGGTGGAATAATTACAATCTGGGTTATAATTAGGATTGTAACTTTACTCGTTCAGTTTGTAAATTAGGATTTCTATGCGCCGGGAATAATACATGATGGCAGCTAATGCTTCCTTTAATATGGGGTATTCCAACTTTTTTTTTTCAATTTGTACATGAAAGTGAATATGTCAGTAGGTTTTTGCTCTGTAATCTGAAGGCTGCATGATGTAGGGGATGTGACACTGATTTCAGGAATGTGTCACTTATTGGACTGTGTGCTGTAGTTTTAATACAATCAGTGTTTTATCAGCAGGAGATTATCATTACAGGACAAGGTGTCTCGTGCCTCATGGTCCAGCCACACCCCCAGCACTGATTATCAGCTTACTGTCAATATACAGTGTACATATAAAGCTGTGGTGTGGGCAGGGATAGATTTCTGAGCACTGATACGTCTACAACAGACAAAAATCTGATTGTATCACAACAGCTGCACCCAGTAAAATAAGTGCTACATTGTTGAAATCAGGGTCTCTTTCCCTACATTATGCTGCTCTCAGATGAAGTAGGAAAAACCTGCTTTAAAGGGAATCTGTCAATATGTTTTGCAATGTAATCTACTGTAAGAGCAGTATAGTGTAGGGCAAGAAAGCCTGATTCCAGCGATGTATCATTTACTAGACTTTTAGATGTAGTTTTGATAGAATCCCTGTTTTATTTGCTTTAGATGCAGCAGTGCTCAAATGCTGAGCAGCATATAACCCCGCCCACACACCTAATTGGTAACTTTCTGTTTACATTGTCAGCAAGCTGCCAATCAGTGGTGGGGCGGGGTTTCACAGATTACCCTGACTGCAGTGCACATGAGACCTAGTCCTGCAGTGATAATATAAAACACTGATTTATTGAAATTACAACACACAGTCTAGTAAATGACACATCCCTGGAATCAGGGTCTCTTGCTCTATATCATGCTACTCTCAGATTAAATAGCAAAATCCTAGACCTTTTAATACATAATTAAATTAAACGAGAAATACCGCCCTCACTGTTTGTTATTCTGCAGCATTTATTTTTTGCATGATCCTTAAACAGTCAAACCTGTAGAAATCCTGCAGGGAACATAAGAATTAACCATCTGCTGATCAGTTTCATCTTCAGCTGATGGAGAACAGAAGCCACACCCCAGAGGGGAGAGGCTCCTGCTGCAGTCAGTTGTCTATAAAGTCACAGTACACAAGATAGTGAGAAGAAGGAGAGGGAAGGGAGACATGGATGAGCTCCTGTGATGAACAATGATGTTTTATTTACACATTTCTCAGTTTTAACAGTAAAATTAGACAAAATAGTATCCAAGAAAAGAAAGAGATAAAGGGGGGGAATTGCGGGGATATCTTTAACATTGTTGTGCATGTTAAATATTTAGTGTACCTTTAGATAAAAACAATTATGTACGTGTTATACAGGGATGCTACGTGGCTTCTATTGAGTCACTGGAGAAAGGAAGTCCAGCAATATTTAGCAAACTTTTCTGTTGGGTATCAAACAACAGTGCAGGACCCCCTATATTGTGTAGAACATGATGTCATGGCTCGACTCCAGGGTTTGATCTGATGACCTCTGGCTGTGGGTCGGTTTCCCTCTCTGTTGGACCACAGCCTGTGTGGTCTCTGTCCAACTGCTGATAATGCTCTTGTCTTTCCTTTGCTTTGCTGTTTTGCTTCTGTGCAGGTGTATTCACTTCCTTTCCTGGCACATGCAGTCTTTGCAGGCTATATTTCAAAACAGATGGTGTTTGGAGATCCAGCTCCTCAGGTAGGGATTATCTTATCTGTTTAATCTTTGTTGCTTTTCCTCCAGTTTGTTTGTGTATCTTCCTCCCCAGTACCCTTTCCTTTTTTTTAACATTTGGGGTCTGGGAGCTTTTCCACGTATTCCATTTGCAGTGTGGTTCTTCTTATTTTCTTCCATCTTTCCTGGGTGTCAGTATGAACACGTTCATAGCCTGTGCCTTTTCCTCAGATTTTTCTGTATGTCACTTTATAGTTATTATTGTTTTGGTGTTGCACCTTGTTTATAGAGAGGGTGCAGTTATGGACATTCAGGGCAAGTCAACTGCAACATCCCTGGCGGCGTGCTGGAAAGGCTTACCATCTCCCACCATGCAAGATCGCCAACTTACCTATCAGTCCAGGCTGTGCACTATACTCCTTTACTTGCTGTGTGCATGTCTCTAGTCTGCTGGCTTAGGGCAGCGGTGCTGTTACTTCCTGATTCTTAAAGCTACAGTTTGCGCAGTCCTAATGCGTCCCTGGATACTTAAACCTCCCTCACCCTGTGGGAGGTGCCTGAGCAACACTTTCTTTCAGTGTGTTCTGTGCAACTGAGTTGCCAGGTCATGTCCTGTATCTTGTCTGTTTCTGCCACCCTAGGGGCTGAGTACTCAGGCCCGTTACCTGTATCTGTGACTTCTAGTCTATTCCTGCCACCCTGGAGGGCTGAGTACCCAGGCTCATTCCTGTATCTCGTTCCAGTGTCAGTTCCTGTCTGAACTGTGTTTTTGTCCATTACCTGTTTGTCTCTATGTCCGATCCTTCCCTTTTCCTCCTGTGTTTGAACCAGTACCTAACTCTAACTCGTTGTACTTCTGTTTGTGAGTTTTTTGTCCACTCGCTACTTCATTGCAAGTACCTTGTGTGTATCTGGTTCTGCTGGTCCCGTTTCCCTGCCTAAGTATCTACCTCCTGTGTTCTAGCTATCTTCCTGTGTCTCCCAGTCTGTTCCATATGAACAGAGCCCTGTTCTATCCGCCTGCACCTGCGGTTCCGCTCTGCTCCGCTTGTCCTCCGCACCTGCGGTTCTGCTTGTCTGCATACCAGCCGTGCCTGCCAGTACCCACCTGTCTGCATACCTGCCCGTTCCTGCATTCCCCTGTGTGGGTCAACAACTGTGACCGGAGTCTGACCTGGGGAAGCACCTGGGCCACCTCCCATGTCCCTCTTTGGACCACGGAGTCGATTAAGCCACCGTGTGTTGGTGGTCGGATCTGGCGAGGCCCCTAGTCACGCCCCTCCGGGCACTCCTCGGCTCGTGGCCCTGTGGGACCACTAACCACGCTCACGCGAGTCAGTCCGGTCGTGAGTGAAACATCAACGTTAAATGAGGGTGTCATAGCATATATTTAGGGCGCCAACCTCTGTGGTCAGGCAGGAACAAATCAGGGTCAGATTAGAGACTTTCCTAGTCTGAACAGGGACCTGTTGGGTTCAGGTGTTTGTCTCTCCTGGTTTGCACATTACTCGTGTGAGTGTGCTTATACAGTCATAACACATAGCTAGCAAACAAGAAGATAAGGATTTGGCTAATTGGTAATTATTAAGGATGAGTAAATCGATTCTAAAATTAATCAAACTAGTTTAGAACTTCTCAAAATTTGCAGATTCTACCGAATCAGAATTTTTGGTAATTTGATCAGCACAAAACCAGAAAAATTCGAGCCAGACGGCCACCATTTTGCTGGTTCAGATGGACCAGGATGGGCCAAAAATTCAATAAAACAAAAAGTCATTCTCACCTGACCCTGCTCCTGCAGCTCTGCACTGATGCTTCTCTGACTTCTTAGGCCCCCACTCTGCTCCATCATCGGTATACTCTTCACTCCGCTTCCGGTGTTGACAGGCCTCGACATAAACTTGGCCAAAACTATTACACATAAGCGCTGACAATTATTACTATGATCTATAGCACCTTACAACTGTATATATTCCAGTCTAAAGAGATATATGTAGAGTTCTGCCCCAGTACAGGGGGCTAGCCAGTTGGCAACCACCAAAGAGAGATAAGCGGCACTTTGGAATTATTATATGAGGATCAGATGTGATCGTTGGCAGCCAAACCAATATTTAATTGTGGAGATTATTTCAAGCAAATCGCCAACCATACACCAATAAATGGAGCTGTAATGGAAAGGACGTAGATGGGGGGAAGTGGGGATATTTTATAGATTTTTTTAAATAATCTTGCCCATTGTATGTTGAAATTTTGTAATATTTTGCACATCAGTTATTTTTCAAGGTCCCTACAGCCAGTCATTGAATTAATTTTTAGGCTAAAAAATTAGTCCTGGTAATGTGATGGTCACGCATAGGCACGGCTCGTTACTAGACAGAGCTCTTTTTATAGTATGTTCACAGTGTCCACTTGTTCTGTATAAAAAGCAGTTTATTATAATATAACATCTCACGATCCCAAAGTATAATAAACGGATCGAAAAGGAATTGGATTAAAAAAAAACTATAACTTATTATACTTATCTAGCCCCCATCTATCCGTCACCACATGCCTCCACCGGTCCTCTGCTGGTTTTCTAGGACCCCGTTCTACTCTCCTCTTGACTTTTCATCAGTTTTTTTGAAGCTGGTTAGGCCTCAACACACGTTCTGACATAGCGATATCATGACATCCACCGCGTGGGCCGATACATGTTCTGACATCATGATCAGGGGCGTAACTACAATAGGTGCAGGGGTTTCAATCACACCCGGGCCCTAAAGCCTAGGGGGGCCCAAAAGGTGCCTTTGGACCATATGAAAATACTATTACTATTAAAGACTTGCAGCAGTTGGAGGCCCCGTTGAAGCTTTTGCATTGGGACCCATGAGCTTCAAGTTACGCCACTGATTATGAGGTCAGAACGCGCGTCGAGATGTAACCAACGCTTGAGGTACTGGCAAAGAGTGAAAAGGAGACTAATGCCGGAGCAGAGTGAGGGGTTTAGGAAGTCAGCGAAGGATTGCCTGGGAGCGGCGGCTACAGGGATGGTTAAGGAGCTAGGTGAGTCTTATTTTTTATTTTGTTTTAACCCCTTCCCAGATTATATGAATCCATCAAAATGGTGGACATCTGACTGCCATTTTGCTGGATTTGTGCCAAATGGAATTTCAAAATATTAATATTCACTAGAATCCACAAATTTGGGAAAATAAAAACAAAATGATGATCCCTCATCTATAGTAAAAAATAAGGCTGTGTGCCCACTATGCATTTTTCAAGCGTTTTTGATGCAGAATTTCCATAGCAGAAACGCTTTAAAAACACTTGGCAATCCGTGCCCCATGATCCCCAATGAAAATCTGCATGTTCTGTGCCCATGCTGCGGATTTTTTCGCAGTGGATTTTCCTTGCGGAAAAATCCTCAGCATGTCCATTATTTGTGCGTTTCTGCATGAGGATTTGAGGTCACAATACATTTGAAAAACGCAAGTCAAATCCGCATGTAAAAACGCTGCAAAAACGCGTGTAAAATCCGCAAGCGTTTTTGACTGCCAAGAACATGCAGAAACGCTGCAGAAATTTTCTGCTTCATTTCTGCATGTGGGCACATAGCCTAAAGGTTCACATTCAATGGATACAAGAAGTGATCATGAAGAATGACATCTGTCAACAATCTTTCCTGGTAGAAAATCTCAGAGCACAGTATGAATTCCAATTAAGAGCCACTTGATTGAGAAGACACATGAACAGAGGAAACTTAAATTCTCAGGTCATTCATTGATTTTAAACAGAGATCTTGAAAAATTGAAGAAATTCATGCATAAAGTATATATGCAAATTGTTTCTTCCGAGAGGAAGAGTACTAGAACTCTAGTGCCACCTATTGGAAGTAGCAATCCTAAAAGTCAATATCAACTCTGTAACGAGCATTGCAATATGACTTAGGTTAAAAGCCAAATCAGAATCTCAATTTAGTGATTCGGGGTGTTGTTCCTCATCAATGCAAAGTATGAGATCAGACTTGGCTAGATGAGAGGCTCTGGACTCGGGTCTCAGCAATGTTTCTCCTTGTGGAGAGTAACAAGCCAAGCCTGGCATGTCAGAGTGAGGAGACTTATAAGCCATGAATGCTCCTCTGAGAAGTTAAATATGCAAATTGTCTCTTTATAGTGGAAGAGGACTAGAACTCTAGCACCACCTATTGGAAGCAGCAATCCTAAAAGTCAATATCAACTCTTTAAGAAGCCTTGTGTCACGCCAGGTGTGAGTGTAATACAGGGAGAAAGGTAAAGGGAGCCCAGACACTAGGGAAAGGGGAAGTGGTGACCTCCTAAACTGGACTAGCGTCACCCTGACTTCCCCTACCGTCCCTATACAGCCTCCCCAGCTGTCGCCGATCACGTCCCTCACCCTACTATCCCTGGCGTAAGGCTACAACTGGGGGTGGAAGGAGATGAGCACTAGTCAACCTCCGCTAGCACTCTAAAGACAAAAGGGGAAGACAACACAGGGGAATTACAACTTAGATTTAGAAGAAACTTACACAGGGCACATGGCCTCAAGACTCCAAAGAAGACGTGATGCTACTTCAGCCAAGTTCCAAGTAGGAATGAGTATAACCGGCGAGATGCCCACCTAGACACACCAGGTATATACACACCCAGACTAAAGGGAGGTAGTCGCTGGGTCCAAAACACAACCTTCTATCTAGGCAGCTGCCTGCATTGCCAAACGTGGAGATCTCCTGCAAACCATTGCAGGGCAACTGTCTGTCACCTCTGACACACCCGTGACACCTTGCCATGGAATAAAAGCCAAACCAAAATCTCAATTTGCAGACACAGTGTTTCGGGGAGATTGCCCTTCATCAGTGCAAAGTATGAGATCTGATTTGGCTAGGATATAAACTCTGGACTAGGGTTTAAGGGGTAGTAATTAAATCTTAGACCTATAGCTAAATTGTTAGACTATTCTCATTTCATCATATATGTCTTGTTCTAATAGCAGCATTTAAGCCGTTCTTTGCCCTTGGTGCGGAGTTGCATGCACATGGTCCTCCTATGTGATTGAATATTCTGAAACGCTCCTGTCTATTTAGAGAAGCCCACACTGAAGAGGGAATGGCATATTTATTCTCAGTATGACAATGTCGACCTGACTTCTCAGTACTGAAGACGTGGAGAGAACATATGACTTATACTATACATCTTTTCACCAGCAAACCTCTGACCTTCATTAACAGTTGCCATTTATTGGCTTCTGAAAAAAGGTCAAATAGTAGCAACTGGGGGCTGAGGGTCAACTGTTGTAATTATCTCTGAAAACAGAGATAACACGATTTCAGCATATGTCTCTGTAAAGAAGAAGCTCAATGCAAGAGCCAATACCAATTATTGCATCATTAATGTACAAAAAAAGAAAATTGCAAAAAAAATACAAAAATGTACTCGTAGTTTCACTTGACTTTTTAGAATACACTATTATGTGAGTGCACATTAGTAGTATTTCTAATTCTTGACATAAAACTATTTTAATCCTCCATTTTTCAACAGTTTCTGCAGCCTCTATTTCTAATTTTCAGCTGTCTCTTATCTAGCAGGTAGGGACTAGCAGCTATGAAGTCTCCTATATATCTATTCCTGCTCTCTTGTTTCTATGTAGCACAAGTTCAGAAGCAACAGAAACATCAAATACATCATAAGCAGTGAAGCTGTGAATCCAGCACAGTAGTAAGAGCAGCAGCATTATCTGTCTGTGTCTCCCTCTTCTCTTATTGAACACTTTCCTACCCTCTTAATATTATTAATATATTTTTAGAATTTGAATTTTCCTGTCTATTTAACCTTGTAATCTTTCCAGAGGATCATACATTTATAAAAAAAAGTAAATAATATTGAGATATCACCAAAATGTCCAATGTCCAACCTTCAACATGATTCTTCATGCCAATAAACGTCGGTACGAACATATACAGTCCGTGATACATCCACAGTACACAATGACAGTCTGGAGAATGGAGGATCCTATTTTCCTTTAATTGAACCTTTTTTTCCATAGACATCTTCCTGACACCAAGCCCGGCAGATGACAGAGTATTCTCCATGCAAACAGGCGCGTTATCATTGACTGCTGTCATGCGCAGGCATTGATCAAACATCTCCCTTCTTACAGAAGCACAAAGGGTATCACCATGGCTGAAACTTTCATTAAGAGTTGAGAATAACTGCTCTTTACACAAGCTCCATACACATGGGATTAAGAATGTCAAATTTAGTCAATAAATATCCAAGTGAATGTTGAAAACTGACAATGGTGCAGTCGTCATTTTGAAGAAAGTGCAATATTTGTTACATGATGTTTCTCAAAGATGTAAAACAAAGAAACATTTATAATGTACACAGGGTTGGACTGGCCCACCAGATAATCGGAGAATCCTCAGGTGGGCCCCGGCTTCTCCTTCAGGAGAGTTCATAGTGCAAAGCTTGCAGCTGCTATGGGGCTCTTGAGTGGGGGAGAAATGTGGGCCCTCAGATTTAAATCCTCTGGTGGGCCCAATGTTCTTCAGACTGATACTGAATATCAATATTATATGTAAAATAAATACATAGAGGCCGATATGTTGTTCAAGCCAGTTTTAATGAAGGGTTCACTGGAGTACAATGCCAAAGTCATTAAGAGGCGCACGCCACTTAATTAATGTGATGAATCTTCTCAGTGGCATTCTTCTATGTGCGCTTTGCCAGAAATGCTACTCTAGTCAGGTATAGCTGTGAATCCAGCACTGTGGTGAAAGCAGCAGCATTATCCAACTGTATCTCCCCGTTCTGTTATTGAACTCTTCCTTACCCTATTAATAGACTTGAATAGGCAGATGTAATGTGATCCCTCAGTGAGTTGTCAGTCTGGAGCAGCATTTCTGCCAAAAATAACACTGACACTTTTGGTGAATTTGATGAGGGCTGTAGCCATGACATGTCCTCCTATCCCATCCTAATCTGGCTCTTTTACAGCTCTGCCCATTTTGGCAGTACTGCTTCAAGCTTTGGTGAAAATGCCAAAAGTTGCAAAAATTTTATGCAACTCCATGTTACACAAAAATTTGGCAACTTCTTCAAAGCGTTTTACACCAACATTCTGGTGTAAAAGCTTTGATGAATCACGCCCGTAGACTGTTGAGATTTTAGAATTTTTGAACCTGACGGTACAGATTTGTAGTACCCTTCCCACAAAGCTCTAGTATCACACCCATAGAACGCTATGGGGCCAGATGCTACTGCCATATGCCTCTAATGTCTTGCATCAATTTGGGCCAATGTAAGGCCCCCTTCACACATGTGCATAAAAACACGTCCATCTTGGAAGTTCCGTTTTGACCATCTGTGCGTTTTTTACCAGCATCTGTGTGTACGTATTTTTCAGTCCGCGTGACACGTACCGCAATGTAATGTCTTCAAGAAATTACTGATTTTTAAGTGCTAAAGATGTGCAAAGATAATAAATCGATAGATACTAGATAGCTTGTAGATCTTTCTATGAAGCTAAATAAATAATGAAATGAAAACAATGACATAGAGTCCCCCTTAATTTCTTAAACCAGCAAAGATAAAGCAGACAGCTGTGAGCTGATATTATCAGGCTTTGAAGTTCGCTGGTTATCGGGTCCTTCCCAACCTAAAAATCCTAGTCCATGGCCGCCCCAGAAGTGGTGCATCACATTAGATGCTCCAATCCTTGACTCTTCCCAATTGCCCTGGTGCATTGGGGTAATGGTTTTAGGGTTGATGTCAGCTGTGTAGCTGCGATGTCAATCTATCTATCTGTCTATCTACCTATTATCTTTGTGCATCTTTAACACTTAAAAATCAGTAATTTGTTGAATACATTGCGGTACCGGTCACGCGGATGGCACATGGATGATCCGTGTGATACGAGCTGCCGGTAAAAAACGGACATGTCTCTGAGTGGGTCACACGGACACATGGTCTGTGTGAAAACACGGACATGTAAGCAGCACTATAGATTATAATGGGTGTGCATGTGTACGTGTTTCCGGTACATGTGAAAACGGACGCCACACGTACAGGAAACACGGACGTGTGAAATGGGCATAACACAAATTAATAGGCATGCTTTCAAAGGTAAAAGACTTTTACGTGCTTTCTTAACACCTTCCATGTCAGGTGTGAGTGTATAAAAAGAGCTCTAAAGCTGAGAGCACTCCATACAGGCCAGGTGCCCGCTGTATTATACAGCCAGCACCTGCCTCCAACAGCAGCGACCAGAGCTAGCTCTGATCACCCCTGTTTAACCACATAAATGCCACTGTCAAGCTTTGATGATGATATTTAAGTGGCACAATTCAAGTTGGACATCAATTCTGATGCCACCCCACCACAACCTAAAACATTCTTGCTGACTGCTGATGGGATGTAATGGCAGCCAGGGACCTACTTAAGACCCCTGTCACAACTGTCTTGATACTCCTGTGACTGGACTTTATAAGAGATCGTAACTTTCACTATATACTGCAATACTAAGGGTACAAGTCCCCTGTGGAAACTAGCAATAAAAATAAAAAGTAATGAAAAAAAAAGTTTTTAAATCTTAAAAATACCATAAGATTGAATCACCGCCTCTCCCTTTTACCAAAACAAAAGAAAGTTTTTGAGGTGCTCAGAAACCAGTTTTTCAAGCAGGAGCTATGTCTTTTGAGGAGTTTTTGGAGTAGAAACTGAGTGGAAACTACCGAAATCCTCCTCGAAAATGCACACCTCCTCAAAAACTTGGAGTTTTTGCTCAATGGCTATGCACACATGGCATCTTTTTCAGGGCTCTCTCACATGGGCGTATAACACGGCCAAGTGCTATGTGATGTTTTATCGAATAGCACTTGGACCAGTGTTATTTTATGGGGCAGCTCAGATCTGCGATTTTTTTCTCATGCCAATGGAGACTGCGAGACCGGACTCACACGCACTCATAAAAGTCTATGGGTGCATGTGAAACACTGAACTGTACTCGGATGTTCGATGCATAATCGGCCCCCTGAATCTCTCGTATGAGAGAATCTACAGCCGTGTGACCCCGGCCTCAGGCAGACTTAGGCAAAACAGCCGGCGGCTTTTTCCTGAAACGGCTTTATGAAAGAAAACTCCGGCGGCTCCACTGTCGGATTAAAGACACCATGTGCACATACCCTATTTCTGCTCTAAAAGCTCAGTAACTGCTTTATGAAAGACTCCTTTTTGGGGGAGTTTTGAAGACTTGAAGGAGTCTTTTAATTTTATAAAGCATTTCATGAACTAGTTTTGAAGAGTTTTGGAAAAAAACAAAATTTTTCCTGAAGCTTCTTTTCCAGCTTTTTGATTGTGCAGTGACTAGTTTGGAGAAGTTTCCTTTGGGAACCACTTCAAAGAAAAGATAAGTACTTTCATTTTTTCCCACCAGACATTTTTCAAAACCTCTTCAGGAGAAAAACAAAAAAGCTGTTGTGGAAACCTGTATGGAAAGTTTTAGGAGAAACTCAAAAGGTTTCACATGTTTGCCAGTCAATCGATCGGAGACAAGGGCACACAACCAGTGTCTGTCTGTGTACTAGGCTTGTCTGACTCTCAGATGCCCAGTCAAAAGTCTTTATTAAAACCACAAAGATAAGGAAAGTGGGAATGGTTTAATGCATTGCATTACCTAAGAAGGAAGATATTTAAGTTGGGAAAAACAAAGTCGTAAATTATGAATTCTGCAGACATTCTTGACACTAGCTATGTCCAATTAACTATACTTTTAAAAACAAAGGAAAGCTTAACACAAAGACACCTCTATAAAAGATATAATGCCCTGTGTTATTACTTTTATGAATAACACATATATAGCTAAAACTAAAATACAAAATTATCAAGATATATAGGTAGATTTAATTGTCTAAAACAATAATCAAAGCAAAGTATAAAATATTTACCATAATAAAGCTATAATAAAACCTCCTCATGTGAACCGCAAAGTGGATTTCCCCTAAGAATGAAGAGTTTTCCAAGCATTTTTAAGTGGTTTTTGATCAGGATTTTGGAGAGGATCTGCTCCAAAAAACTCCATGTGCACATAGCCTTTAAGGGTTTTTGTAAACTGCATGAAAGACTCATGCTGTTGTGTAATGATGGACTACTATTCCTTGCCCTGCAGTTTTTTGGAGAATCCTCGTAAGCCCTATGTCATTTTTTTTTTACTAGATTTGTCCTTTAAAGTGTAGCAGACGCAACGGTACGAGGCATCTCCTTCCATAGCCCATCAATTCTTGCCATCAGCTGTCATTTGCTGACGGAAAACAAAACAGGGTGTTATTAAACTCATCACACAGCCGGATATTTGCATTAAGGGTCGGAAGATTTCTGGTTAAGGCACAGAAAGCCGCACACGTTGTTATTATTTCAATCAGATGGAGTGAGAATTGCATACGAGACGAGATGCTGAAGCCTTATCTAATCACCAGCGCCTTGGTGGCCGGTGGATTGCGGTGCGGGAGTCTACCCTCGAAGCCGTACAGCTGGGAATTGTCTTTGCCGGCCCTGATCTCCTGACAGATAAAAGTCAATGTGTAAATAGTTTTCTTTTTTTTTAATAAAGACTTGGTGGAATTGAACATTTTCGAGTCTAATGGTATTTATTAGGTAACAGAAAATAACATTTTACCATCTGCCTCGACAAATAAAAAACCTCATTAGGCTTCTCCGACGTGCAGCTGCCGAGCAAAGTTGCAGCTGATATTCCGGTTCATTTAAGCCGCGATATGACATGTGAAACCTTTGTGTTCTAATGTGAGCGTTTGCAAACAAATGGCACCTTTTAATTGTGGAGGATCAGTGATATGACAGCTCGCAATCTATAAATTCACAGTTAAAAGGAATTAGGCGCAGAAGCCTGTTTCTCATTAGAGATCGTCTATATTGAGACGAAACGTGAAAAATCATTAGGCGGAGTGCAGATGGTTGTAATGGAGGGAGCAATGGGGATTGTAATACGCACAATGGCCAATAGACTCAATGGGGAGCATGTAATGTGCCAGGATTGGGGGACTGTCACTGTCTACTGTCCATGTTACATGGTTGTACATCATCTTTGCTGTTTGTTTATTCTCTCTAAACTATAACATCACTGTGTGCATTATCCCTGCACTTCACTGCATGCTTTATAGATGCACAGTAGCATCACTGTAGGCATTACCTTTGCAGTGTGATATTAATCTGCACATAATCTCTGCTATGACATCACTTTCTTTATTATCTCTCAACTGTGACATGACTGTGTGCATCACAGAATGCATTATCCCTTTTATGTGACATTATGTGTTTATTATACTGCACTATGACATCACTGTGTGCATTATCTCTATGCTATGATATCACTGTGTACAGTTGGTACAGAAAGTATTCAGACCCCTTTAAATGTTTCACTCTTTGTTTCATTGCAGCCATTTGGTAAATTCTAAAAAGTTCATTTCTTTTCTCATTAAAGTACACTCTGCACCCCATCTTGACTGAAAAAAAACAGAAATAATAGGAATTTTTGCAAATTTATAAAAAATAAATAAATAAAACATCACATGGTCATAAGTATTCAGACCCTTTGCTCAGATACTCATATTTTAGTCACATGCTGTCCATTTCCTTGTGATACTCCTTGAGATGGTTCTACTCCTTCATTGGAGTCCAACTATGTTTAATTAAACTGATAGGACTTGATTTGGAAAGGCACACAACTGTCTATATAGACCTCACAGCTCACAGTGCATGTCAGACCAAATGAGAATCATTAGCTCAAAGGAACTGCCCAAGGAGCTCAGAGACAGAATTGTGGCAAGGCACAGATCTGGCAAAGGTTGCAAAAGAATTTCTGCATTACTCAAGGTTCCTAAGAGCACAGTGGTCTCAATAATCCTTATAAGGAAGAAGTTTGGGACCACCAGAAGTCTTCCTTGACCTGGCCGCCCAGCCAAACTGAGCAATCGTGGGAGAAGAGCCTTGGTGAGAGAGGTAAAGAAGAACCCCAATATCATTGTGGCTGAGCTCCAGAGATGCAGTAGAGACATGGGAAAAAGTTCCACAAAGTCAACTATCACTGCAGCCCTCTACCAGTCGGGGTTTTATGGCAGAGTGGCCCGACGGAAGCCTCTCCTCAGTGCAAGACATATGATAGCCTGCATAGAGTTTCCTCAAAAACACATGAAGGACTCCCAGACTATGAGAAATAAGATTCTCTGGTCTGATGAGACGAAGATAGAACTTTATGGTGATAATTCTAAGCGGTATGTGTGGAGAAAACCAGGCACTGTTCATCACCTGCCCAATACAATCCCAACAGTGAAACATGGTGGTGGCGGCAGCATCATGCTATAAGGGTGTTTTTCAGCTGCAGGGACAGGATGACTGATTGCAATTGAAGAAAACATGAATGCGGCCAAGTACAGAGATATCCTGGATGAAAACCTCTTTCAGAGTGCTCTGGACCTCAGACTTGGCCGAAGGTTCACCTTCCAACAAGACAATGACCCTAAGCACACAGCTAAAATAACAAAGGAGTGGCTTCAGAACAACTCTGTGACCATTCTTGACTGGCCCAGCCAGAGCCCTGACCTAAGCCCAATTGAGCATCTCTGGAGAGACCTGAAAATGGCTGTCCACCAACGTTCACCATCCAACCTGATGGAACGGGAGAGGATCTGCAAGGAAGAATGGCAGAGGATCCCCAAATCCAGGTGTGATAAACTTGTTGCATCATTCCCAAGAAGACTCGTGACTGTACTAGCTCAAAAGGGGGCTTCTACTCAATACTGAGCAAAGGGTCTGAATACTTATGACCATGTGATTTTTTGTTTTTTGTATTTTAATAAATTAGCAAAAATTTCTACATTTCTGTTTTTTTCAGTCAAGATGGGGTGCAGAGTGTACTTTAATGAGAAAAAAATGAACTTTTTAGAATTTACCAAATGGCTGCAATGAAACAAAGAGTGAAAAATTTAAAGGGATCTGAATACTTTCCGTACCCACTGTATGTTATCATTGCAGTGATATCAGTTTATTTATTGGATCTGAACTGCAACATCACTGTGTGAAATATCCCTGTACTGTGACATCACTGTGTGCAATACCCCTGTACTGTGACATCACTGTGCACACTACCCTGTGCTGTGACATCACCGTGTGCACTATCCCTGTACTGTGACATCACTGTGTGCATTATCCTTGTGCCGTGACATCACTGTGTGCATTATCCTTGTACTGTGACATCTGTGTGTGCATTATCCATGTACTGTGACATCCCTGTGTGCATTATCCCTGTACTGTGACATCACTGTGTCCATTATCCCTGTACTGGAACATCACTGTGTGAATAATACTTGCACAGTGAAATCACTGTGTGCGTCATCTGTCTACTATGATATTAATGTGAACATAACCTCTGTTATGACATCACTTTGTTTATTATCTCTTAACTGTGACATGACTGTAAGAATTATCATTTTTTATTATTATGTGTTTATTATACCTGCAGTACGACATCACTGTGTGCATTACTCCTGTATGGTAACATTGCTATACACACTATTTCTGGTGCAAAATAGTACTAAATGCAAAGATAACCAGAGAGATAGTAACCATAGAGTGAAACGTGACATGAGAAAACAGAGAAGAGTTACGAATAATATATAAATGAGATGCAGTCACTTATTTGAGATGTGTAAATTAGTTGCAATGCTAATTTTATCCTACAGAATATTTGAGGAGAGGCTTCAGCTATTTCAGTGTTTTATCCTTGCTGTTATACTGCTGTGTGCATTATCCCTGTACAGTTACTTTACTGTTAAAAATCTCTGTCCTGTGGCGTTACTGTGTGCCTTATCACTGTACAGTGACATCACATCACAATTAGCATTATCCTCTGTATCGTGCTTATTCCTTTATCAATGTGTGCATTGTATATGTGGTGTGGCATCACTTTTTTTTATTATCCCTGTACTAGGACATCACAATGTGCATTATCCCTGTCCTGTGACATCACTGTGCCCATTATCTCTGTACTGTGACATCACAATTAGCATTATCCTCTGTATCGTGCTTATTCCTTTATCAATGTGTGCATTGTATATGTGGTGTGGCATCACTTTTTTTTATTATCCCTGTACTAGGACATCACAATGTGCATTATCCCTGTCCTGTGACATCACTGTGCCCATTATCTCTGTACTGTGACATCACAATTAGCATTATCCTCTGTATCGTGCTTATTCCTTTATCAATGTGTGCATTGTACATGTGGTGTGGCATCACTGTGTTTATTATCCCTGTACTGTGACATCACTTGTTTTATTATCCCTGTACTATAACATCACAATGTGCATTATCCCTGTACTGTGACGTCACAATGTCATCATCTCTGTCCTGTGACATCGCTGTGCCCATTATCTCTGTACTGTGACATCACAATTAGCATTATCCTCTGTACTGTGCCTTATTCCTTTATCAGTGTGCACATTTTACATGTGATGTGGCATCACTTTTTTTATTATCCCTGTACTATGACATCACAATGTGCATTATCCCTGTACTGTGACATCACTTTTTTTATTATCCCTGTACTATGACATCACAATGTGCATTATCCCTGTACTGTGACATCACAATGTGCATTATCCCTGTTCTGTGACATCGCTGTGCCCATTATCTCTGTACTGTGACATCACAATTAACATTATCCTCTGTATTGTGCCTTATTCCTTTATCAATGTGTACATTGTACCTGTGGTGTGGCATTACTTTATTTTTCATCATACCTGTACTATGACATCACAATGTGTATTATCCCTGTACTGTGACATCACTGTGTTTACATTATGACTGGGCTCAGTGGGCTGTGACACCACTGTGTGCATTATCTGTGCATATTACCCAGACTAGAGTACAAATTTACCATAAGATGTTATGCTAGATGTGGTCACGTCGAGGTGGGCAAAGATTCCAAATTTTGACTGCCTAAGGAATTCTCCGTGGTCATAGTCTGGTGGTTCCTATCTCTCCGGAGAACAAGGCATTACACAGTGTGTCAGTTTTTCTTGCACTCTTCCTTTAGGAATGTAACATTAAATATTCCATACTATTACAATTTCCCGGTCTTGTACATTAATGGCCCGGCCATGTCTTGAGATCAGTGAACTCATCTATAGTCTTCCGTTCCTAAAAGCCTAATCATGTTTTAACACACTCGAAAAACAGGTTACCCAGATCTCCCCATTAAATCCTTTTACGCCGCTTCTCCACAATTACAATCTGCTTTAACGTCTTATGTAAACATTTCCCCGGCTCTTATTTTATAATTAACCAGCGAGCCTTGGTCTTCGCCTGCCGACGGCTCTTCATACAATATTTGTATGGCCTGACTCTATTTACTGTGACACAGCCATGAATTAGATACATGTTACCTTGACAGAGCGCCGTTATATATAGACAATGTATAATTGCATCCAATGTAAATTAGAATCTCAAATTGCCATTTGCTCTCCGCGCAGATTTTATACATCTCAGGCAATGATATCTCTGATTAGACAAACAGGAATATAATTAACATGAACTCTTGTAGGGATTTTTTTTAAGAAAGGTTTTGCAAGGTTGTGTTCTGTTTTCCGACTTAAAAATGAAATCTTAGTTATATTTAATTATCCCATTAAGGAAAGTCAAGTGATTTATGCCGGAGAAGTGGTACGGCGTACTATGATTTTGGATATTGTCTTACAGATGCTGCGAGAAACAGATCATAGAAGAAAATTGATTTCCGAGACTTGTTTTGCTAGATACACCCATCATATCAGGTACCAGTCACTTGCTCAAAAAAATTCAGATAGAACCTTGTAAAAATCCCTGAGTTTTCCTGAATCTGATGCTTTTTTCTGTTTTGTGCTGTGTCGCTCCATTGCAGAGATATTCACATTTGTAACTTTTGGAGCGCAGTATGTGAAATCTCTGCTTGGAGACCAACTGGGGATTTCTTCAGTGTCTTCTTCTTTCACCAATCCAATCACAGCTCGGCAGCTGATCTAGCATTCTCAAGATGTGATTGGCAATGTCTGGGAAGTAAAAGCGCACCCCCCCAAAGAAGTCTGTCAAGAAATGCCTAGTTAAACTGCAAGCAGAGATTTCACATACGACGCTCCAAAAGCATTAAATGTGAACATCTCTGCAATGGACGATCGCAGTCTACATGCTTTGTGACTTCAGGTAAAGGAATCATCAGTCAAGCAGGAGGAAGTGGAGCTGGGTGGGGAATAGGGCTGGAGTGACAGAGGCTTCAGATCTACCATACCATAGTCCTTTAGCCTCATTTGCATATCAATACAAACAATGATTTCTCAGTAACGGAGGAGTGGACTAGCCATGTACAGGTATTGCTGGAATTGTCTTTAAAAGAGCTATAAATTGTTTGGGGTATGAAATCCTGCCAACAAGTTCCCTTGAAGCTCCCCCTAATGGTAGCTTCAACTGACTAGAATATGAATTATTAACTCTATGTTTTGCAAAGAATTGGAACCTCTGTCTCAGAAAAGAAGACATAAAGATATGTGTTGATATATTAAGAAGTAAATCAATACAGAATGTTTGACATAAAAATAGGACAATAGACTCTAAAGAGATTAGAAGGACAGGAACTTTAGTACCACCTATTGAAGGTAATGTGTCAAGACTCTTTAATGGGTCGATGTTGACTTTTAGGATTTCTGCTTTGAATAGATGGTATTAAAGTTCCTATCCTCTTTCTCGATTAAGAGGGTATTTGCATGCTTAAATTCTCAGAGGAACATAGCACGGCCTTTAAGTCTCCTTACACTAACATGGCACTCTCCTTAGCATGGCCTTTAAGTCTCCTTACACTGACATGGCACTCTCCTTAGCACGGCCTTTAAGTCTCCTTACACTAATATGGCACTCTCTTTAGCAGGGCCTTTAAGTCTCCTTACACTGACATGGCACTCTCCTTAGCACGGCCTTTAAGTCTCCTTACATTGACATGGCACTCTCCTTAGCACGGCCTTTAAGTCTCCTTACATTGACATGGCACTCTCCTTAGCATGGTCTTTAAGTCTCCTTACACTGACCATGGACTCTCCACAAGGAGAAACTTTACCACCCTGATGAAATACAGAGATCCACTTTAAATAGTTCCAGCACTTTCAGACTTTGTCTCTTTTGATAGATCATGTGATAAATAGATCATTTAGAAGTGATTTTACTTAAACATTAGTTTGTCTTATTCCTGAAGGATCACTCAAAAGTGGCAGTCGCTAAGGGTCTCTTTTCACTCTCATTCGCTGCTTGTCAAATGTAATCCGCTTCTAGAAGCAGAGACACTGAGACAAATTACAGGAGGTTGGGAGCCGGCCTCTATTTCTCTATAGGAAGGCTGTATGTCTCTCTAGTGAAAGTATTTTTGTCTCTCTGCTCCTGCTCTCCTGTCTGTCTGTATATAGACATAACAGAGAGGCGGGTTTTCAGCTCAGGGCAAGCAAACCATTGGACAATAGCTGGAGCAATGTATGATGGGAAGTATGAGACAGGAAGTTCCAACAACTATGGTGCTGGCAGAAAGCCAGTGAAGAGGAACTACTAACGGAAAAAGAGTGCACGTCAGGTTACAGAGCATGAGAATCACGACAGTTCCTGGACATATTAGACTGGCACTGCCCTTGCCCCCCTACCTAAAAAAGACCTGTTGTGGGGGATGACAGCAGCAAGTTTATGTTTTTCTACAGGTTTTGCGTGAAAGGACAGGTACGCATAAAGGGTGAGCAAATTCCTTAAAGGGGTATTCCCATCTCCAAGATCCTATACCAATATGTAGTAGCTGTAATAATAATAATATTAGCAAATACCTCCAATTAGAAATGTAGTATAGTTCTTCTGATTCGCTATGTCTCTTTCCTGATTTGCAAGCATTGCAGTAGCTAAGGTATCCATGTTACGGCCACTGGTAATTAGCTAACTGTCACTCTAAGGGTGATCATAACCATGGATATCTAATCTACTGCAATGCCCTGCACATGAGGAAAGAGAAATAGTGACTCAGAAGAACTATACTACATTTTTAACTGTCAATATTTAGTAATATTATTATTATTATTACACCTACTACATATTGGGATAGGATATTGGAGATGGGAATACCCCTTTAAACTGTTAAGTTTGACATGTAGTTCTCAGACATTCATATTCTTAGGTACAGAACAAACTGTCTTAGAAATTTTTGTCTTTACATCTTCTTTCTTAAAGGGTTTTTTGGATAAAAACAAACAAACAAGTTCCCTGGATGCACTTTTTGATTTAAAAAACAACCAAACTTTCTTTACTCACCCTCCCCTGGTCCACCGATGTGTGTTATTGTGAGCTCAGCAGCTCTGCTCTAATTGACAACACCAGCCACTCATCTCACTGATTAGCTGCAGCGCTGTCAATGTGATCTCAGCAGTGCAGACAATAATAAAGCACAAGCGGAAACTCAGAATAGAGGGTGAGTAAAGAACAGTTTTGTTTGTTTTTTTTAAAACATACTTCAGCCGGGTGACAGGGGTCTCCAAAACTGGAAAATCTCTTTAAATCGAGTTCGTTGCTTCTTTAATGTAAGAAAAATACATTGACTAAACATTTCCATAAAAAAAAAATTCCATCTAAAATGAACCATAAACGAACAAACACATTTCCCGAGAAAGTAGCGATCCTCTGATCTTCCTCTGCCATTGCAAATGTAGTCAAATAAATATAGAAAGAAATGCAAGTTCCATATTTGTTTTGCCTTGAGCACAAAATGCAATTTTATGAAAAGTACATTACCGGAAAAACAGTTTTTCACTTCAGGACTTATCCAATTTTTAAATATGGCTGGTGGGATTGTATGCTCTGTTATTAAGTTAATCACGGTTATCTATGACTATGGGCACATACGATTATTCTGCTCAGTTTCCAAGTAATTTGTTATCTCCATTTAACAATGAAATTAAAAAAATATATATAAGATTGCCTAAGTAATGTGTGGAGGATGGTAGTTACGTACAAGATGAAAGATGAAGCACTGAAGGGCGTGAGAAAAAAACGTGATTGCTCTTTTCTCCTGAAACACTGCCACGCTAGTCTATAGGCTGTGCCTGGTACTGCAGCTCAGCAGCATATGGGGATGAACTACAACACCAATTGCAGCCCATGGACAAGAGTGGTACTGTTCTGGGGGAACTATATGACATACAAGGTGTTTCGGTTTACATGGTGAGATGGATCCTCCAAGCCCGTGGTCCGGGTGGGCACATGGGCCACGTGGGGTACAAGGACTGGACACTAGAAAGCAGGTATGGATATGGAGCAGGTAGTGGAAGCACAGGAGGCCACAAGCAGACACAGATGAAGAAACAGGTGTGTGTCTTGGTGGGCCTCGTATAGGCCTAAGCAGACGATCGCATAGGAGCACAATGGGACACTGGCAAAGTCCGACGCAAAGCAAATCAGAGTTGAATGGACCGTGGAGCAGGGAGCAGAGCCCCAAGCCAGGACAGGTGTGTAACACCAGGCTTCAACAGTCAGGCTTGGTGCTAGCCATTCTGGCATACCCTAATAATCACACTTTAATTCATCAGCTGGGATCATGTCTTCGCGCAGGGGCTCCCAAGTTGGATCTGTAGAGTAGCTGCTAACCAATGGACTGGCCACCAGGTTAGTAAGGAAATGTGTGGAAAGTTCAATTGACACTAAAGACCCAAACTGGCCACAAAACCTGCAGAAGGACCCCATGATTGGTGATAAGCAGCGTTAATAATCCTGGGTAGGCGGCCAGACACATTTCACATGCGCTACTCCGGTGTCTCCGCCAAAAACACCACCTGACAGAGGTGATCAGCATTGGCTCAGGTTTAGGGGAGTTTATGACACAGACCCTTATTGCAAATCTTATACAACCTCTTGGGTGGGAACTATGGATGAAGGGCAGAAACTTATCATTTTATGGTGCCTTTTGTGTCCATGGACTTAAAGAGAACGTATCATCAAACATGACCTATTTTTAAATCAGGTATCTTTTTTATTAAATGTATTTTAAAAAATTCTTTAGCAATTTTTTTTTGGTTTGTTTTTAACACAATCTACAACAAAAATTATAAATTTTGCAAATTTTCATGCTGGCAACTGGGGCTTTTTTAGACTTATACTTCCTGTCATTTCATGAAGAATTTACAGCTGGCTCATTATCATCAGAGGCAGGATTACATTGATAGGTAACACCACTGATTACTAAGGAACCACAACAGACAATGTCACAGCTCCCCTGCTCCTCCTCCATTCATAGTGACCTCTGCACACGCTCATTAGATGCTTCAATGCAAAAGGTAGGGTCGGAGTCAATCTATTGCTGCTAATGTACATGAGAATTTCCTGAAACAGGAATTATGAGTCCAGAATATCACCAGAGGCTGTTGTGAAAATTGCAAGATTTCTATTTTTTTTAAGTTTTTAATACAGATCATAGTTACATAGGCTGAAAAAAAGACATAGGTCCATCAAGTTCAACCAGATATACAAAAAAAAACCTTGCCCCAAAAAATACATGTAACACAAAAACCTAATTTAAAGAATAGGTTACTTTAAGACAACACATTGCATATAAGTAGTCATATGTAAAACTACTAAAACACAGTGGAAAATGTAGTTATGTTCTTAAATTGGGATAAAGGTACAAAGACCTTAGGTTAGGACTCAGAGTGTAGTGGTGCCAAGCAGCTGTTAAAAGGGGCCTCATTTTTATCGTTGCTCTATGTAAGCCCCTAATACTCTGATGTTTTTTTGGGGTCAGTGAGACGGTCAGTCAGTTATAAAACACACATTTTTGTGCATAGTCTTTTTGTTAGACTATAAAGGAGAATGTGTATATTTTCAAATCGAAAACTGCAGAGTTGTGTTTTTTTCCATGTTGCGGATGGTCCCACCGGATAATGAAGGAGCTTTGCTAACTGAATTATTAACAAGCTTTTAAATAAAGACTAGAAACTGAATATTAATGAAGCATCTTCCATATATACGTTATGCCGGTCTTGCCTGTAAATATTTCAATTTCTCTTAAGATAATTGATAAATTTGATCTATTTTATCCCTTACAAAAATAATCCTATAATAGTTTCCGCCATGTCAAATTGAAAATAGAGCAAAGCACTTTTCATTGCACTCTCTACAGCCTCTAAAAGCTGCCGGTCAGAATTCTTGGTTATATCACAGGAAGTGACATCACAACTGATAAGACTTCCTGGTTCTATCACAGGAAGTGAAATCACAACAGGTCAAACTTCCTGGTTATATTACAGGAAGTGACAATATAGCCGGTCAGACATCCTGGTTAAATTACAGGAAGTGACATCACAGCAGATCAGACTTCTTGCGTGATATCACAGGAAGTGACATTACAACTGCTCAGATTTCCTGGTTGTATCACAGGAAGTGACATCATAGCCGGTCAGACTTCCTGGTTAAATTACAGGAAGTGATATCACAGCCGGTCAGACTTCCTGGTTATATCGCAGGAAGTGAAATCACAACAGGTCAGATTTTCTGGTTGTATCTCAGGAAGTGACATCACAACTGGTCAGAGTTCCTGGTTCTATCACAGGAAGTGATATCATAGCTGGTCAGACTTCCTGGTTCTATCACAGGAAGTGATATCATAGCTGGTCAGACTTCCTGGTTCTATCATAGGAAGTGATATCATAGCTAGTCAGACTTCCTGGTTCTATCACAGGAAGTGATATCATAGCTGGTCAGACTTTGTGGTTATTGTTAGAACTCTCCTGTTAGTTTTTTTTTTAGTTTGCTGGTCACATGACCATTTTTGCCTATTTAATTCTGCTCCGCCCTCCTGGTCTTGCTGGACTTCATTGTATTTACTACTCTTGAGCTAGCTTGGTGCTCTGCTGCCGTTCTCTGTTAGTTTTGCTAGGTCTTCTGACCTCTATGCTTTTTGTTGTGTGTTTGTCTTTGACTGCTACTATTTCTGCTAGGAGGTGTCCAACTTATCCCAGTCCCTAGTTCTTAGGGATCCCTCCCTCACATCTATAGGTCTTCGTTCAGACTAGCCGAGGACTTTAGCGGGTCTGATCGCAGGATCAGGTTCCCCGTTACATCGTAGGGATCTAGTTTAGTTCTATTGTAGGGACAGTTCTCCTGTCTTTCCTTAGTCCCTGTAGCAGATCATAACAGTAAGTCCAGCCCTAAAAGAACAAAAAAATTTTCTCTAAGGAAAGACCTCCAGTTTTCCATCATGGTCTCGGTTCAAGATTTGGCTCAACGCTTGCAGGGACTCTCTCTGGAGGTGGCCAAGCTCCAACAACACGTGAGTAGCTGTTCTGGAGCACATTTTGTGGAACCAAAGGTACGTCTGCCTGATTTATTTTTTGGTGAACAACAAGATTTTTTTTCTTTTAAAAATGCTTGTTTATTGTATTTTCGTTTGAGACCCGGATCCTCTGGTGATGAATCACAGTGCATAGGGTTCATAATGTCACTTTTGCGCAAAGATCCTCAGGGATGGGCCTTCTCTCTCCAACCTAGTGATCCATGCTTTAGATCAGTGGATAGTTTTTTTTCTGCTTTGGGTTTGTTGTATGATGATCCTGATCGTGTCTCATCTGCTGAGTCTGAATTGAAACGTTTGAGGCAGGGATCAGGTAATGTGGAAAAATATTGTTCTGACTTCCGTCGGTGGTCTGCCCAGGTGGGGTGGAACGATTCAGCTTTGAAAAGCTTGTTTCTTGCAGGGCTAGGTGAAAGGGTTAAGGATTTACTGATTGCTTATCCCACACCTGGAAACTTGCAGGAGGCTATGCAATTAGCTATATGGGTGGACAGGAGACTGCGTGCAAGGGTTAATGAGAGCAAATCCTCTGCTATGTCAGCTCCGAGTCTTGAGAGGGTCTGTGCTGACAATGGAGAGCCGATGGAGATTGGGGCGATGCCACCCCGCTCTCAGGAAAAAGATCGCAGGCTTTCTGAAGGCTTGTGCTTCTATTGCGGAAATTCTGGTCATTTTATTAAGAACTGTGTGCTTCGTTTGAAGAAAGAAAAAAAAATGGTCAATTATGCCCGTATTGCCTGTTTAAATTCTAAGGGAGTATTCCTATCTGCCACTACTGCTGCTCATGATGAATTTATTGAATTTCGGGTATTTGTGGATTGTGGTTCTACTCTGAATGTGATTGATGGGGGATTCTTGGAAAAACTTAGATTAGAACCTAAAACTTTGTCATCCCCTATAGCTGTGGTTTCTGTTGATGGCTCTCCCTTGAAGAGTGTTACTCATAAGGTCTGTGAATTTCCCCTCACTATTAATGGTATTCACCAAGAAAATTTGGATTTGGTGGTATTGGATAATTTGCCTTCTCCAGTAATATTGGGGTTACCCTGGTTAAAATTGCACAATCCTGTACTGGATTGGTCTACCAATGAAATTAAGTCCTGGAGCCCTAAGTGTTATGACAAGTGTTGTAACGGACGTATTGCTGCTGTGGATAAAGGGGAATTGCCTGTACCTATTCAGGATTTTTGGAGAGTTTTTTCTGAGGAGGAGTCACAAATTTTGCCTCCCCATAGAGACTATGATTGTACCATTGAATTTGTCCCTGGAGCAACTCTTCCTAAAAGTCGTTTATTTAATCTTACTATTCCTGAGAGAAAGGCTTTGGAGGAATACATACAGACAAGCTTGGCCGCCGGTCACATTAGGCCTTCCAAGTCTCCTGTGGCTGTTGGATTTTTTTTTGCAAAAAAAAAAGATGGCGGTTTACGTCCTTGTCTGGACTTTCGTGAGATTAATAAAATTACTGTACGCAATCCTTACCCACTGCCATTGATTCCTGATTTATTTAACCAGTTAGTGGGGGCCAAGTGGTTCTCTAAAATTGATCTCCGGGGGGCATACAATTTGTTGCGCATGAAGGAGGGTGATGAATGGAAGACTGCTTTTAACACTCCTGTGGGTCATTTTGAGAATCTGGTTATGCCTTTTGGTCTTACCAATGCTCCAGCATTTTTTCAGAATCTTATTAATGACATCCTTAGACTTTTAATCGGCAAAAATGTGGTTGTGTAGTTGGATGACATTCTGATTTATTCGCCTGATCTGGAGTCTCATTGGCGGAGCGTACGTGAGGTATTACAGTTATTAATTGACAATTCGCTTTTTGCTAAGCTGGAGAAATGTGAGTTCGCTGTACAGAGAATTAGTTTTTTGGGCTACATTATCTCCAGTGAAGGTTTTGAGATGGACCCGGTTAAAGTTCAAGCTGTGCAGGAATGGCCTAGGCCTATTGGTTTGAAATCGATACAGAGGTTTTTGGGTTTCGCCAATTATTACAGAAAATTCATAAAAAATGTTTCTATTATTGTCAAACCGCTGACCGATCTCACCAGGAAAGGTGCTAATGCGGTTCAGTGGACTTCTGAGGCCATTGAAGCTTTTGTGTTTCTAAAGGAGAGGTTCACCTCTGCTCCCATCCTTATGCAGCCTGATGTGACTAAGCCGTTTTTGGTTGAGGTTGATGCTTCTTCGGTGGGGGTCGGTGCGGTGTTGTCTCAGGAAAACAAGGATGGAGTACATCCCTGTGCCTTTTTTTCAAAAAAATTTTCTGAGACTGAACTTAATTACGATATTGGTAATCGGGAATTGCTGGCTATTAAACTCGTATTTGAACACTGGCGTCATTTCTTGGAAGGTGCTGAATTTCCCATTCAGGTTTTCACTGATCATAAAAATCTGATCTATCTTGATGCTGCCAAGCGCTTGAATGCCCGTCAGGCTAGGTGGGCACTTTTTTTCTCGCGGTTTAATTTTTCCGTTACTTACATCCCGGGTACCAAGAATGTTAAAGCGGATGCTTTGTCTCGCAGCTTTTCTCCCATGGTCGGTGTTGAGGAGGAAGAGGAGAGCATTTTACAAGAAGGTGTTGTGATTGCTGCTTTGGACTCCGTTTTGGAGGATGAGATTCTTAAAGCTCAGGAGAATGCCCCATCTAACACTCCCCATGGGAGGTTGTTTGTGCCTAGGACCTTTAGGAGAAATTTGTTTGTTGAGTGTCATGAGTCTCGGTTGGCAGGTCATCCAGGAATTTCTGAGACCAAGAGACTTGTGGGTCGCAGTTTTTGGTGGCCTGGAAGGCAGAAGGAAGTCATTAAGTGGGTGCACCAATGTACTGTGTGTGCTAGATCCAAGTCTTCGCATGCTCCTGCTGCGGGGTTGCTTTGCCCTCTGGAGGTTCCTAGTGCACCTTGGACACATCTGGCTATGGACTTTATTACTGACCTTCCCCCCTCTGAAGGTTTCACGGTCATCTGGGTGGTCGTGGACCGTTTTAGCAAGATGTGTCACTTGGTTCCCTTCATCAAACTGCCTTGCGCTAAGACACTCGCTAAGGCCTTTGTCAAGGAAATTGTCAGACTACATGGTGTTCCTACTGACATTGTTTCTGACAGGGGACCTCAGTTCGTGGCTCGTTTTTGGCGTGCCTTTTGTGACAGGTTGGGAGTTCATTTGTCGTTTTCATCTGGATATCATCCTGAGTCTAATGGCCAGACAGAAAGGAAGAACCAGGATGTTGAGCAGTTCTTGCGTTGTTTTGTGGCAGACAATCAAGAGGGGTGGTCTGAGTTTCTGCCACTTTGCTGAATTTGCTCTTAACAACCATACATCCTCTTCTGCTGGGTGTTCGCCTTTTATTGTTGTTCTGGGAGACATCCGTCTTTTGGGTCATTCTCCAAATTGGTTTCGGCTGTGCCTGAGGAGGAGAGTTTTTCCGGTGATTTGGAGAGAGTTTGGATGGATGTGCGTAGTAATCTTCAAGAGGCTAACAAAAAATCTAAGAGGTACTTTGATAGGAAGCGGCAAGAGGTTTTGTTTGCTATTGGTGACATGGTTTGGTTGTCCTCTAAGAATCTGCGATTGAGGATTCCTTCTAAAAAATTGGGTCCCAAGTTCGTAGGGCCCTTTAAGGTGCTTCAGATAGTTAACCAATCTGCTGTTAGGTTGGAGGTTCCTACGTCCTGGAAGATTAACCCGGTGTTTCATGTTTCTCTGTTGAAAAAAGCTGATGTGTCTGATGGTGACGCCTCTGCCACTGTTCCTCCGGTGGTGGAGGACGGGGAATATGAAATTTCCCGCATCCTAAATTCTAGACGGTATAGAGGGAGTTTGCAGTATCTCGTCGCTTGGAAGGGTTTCGGACCTGAGGATAACTCATGGGTGAGGGCGGATGATGTTTCTGCTTCTAGACTTGTCAGAGCGTTTCACAGGAGGTTTCCTGGTAAGCCTGGGCCTAGGGGATCCGGAGGATCCTCTTAGAAGAGGGGGTACTGTTAGAACTCTCCTGTTAGTTTTTTTTTTAGTTTGCTGGTCACATGACCATTTTTGCCTATTTAATTCGGCTCCGCCCTCCTGGTCTTGCTGGACTTCATTGTATTTACTACTCTTGAGCTAGCTTGGTGCTCTGTTGCCGTTCTCTGTTAGTTTTGCTAGGTCTTCTGACCTCTATGCTTTTTGTTGTGTGTTTGTCTTTGACTGCTACTATTTCTGCTAGGAGGTGTCCAACTTATCCCAGTCCCTAGTTCTTAGGGATCCCTCCCTCACATCTATAGGTCTTCGTTCAGACTAGCCGAGGACTTTAGCGGGTCTGATCGCAGGATCAGGTTCCCCGTTACATCGTAGGGATCTAGTTTAGTTCTATTGTAGGGACAGTTCTCCTGTCTTTCCTTAGTCCCTGTAGCAGATCATAACAGTTATATCACAGGAAGTAACATCACAGCTCTCAGTGCAGTGATGTCAAGAGTTCCAAGAAGATAACTTGATACCACTCTCCACTCATGCTAGGTACAGCAAGTGTGCACATGTTTTCTTGATGGAATGTGTGGAATAATATTAGCAAGTTTTGGGGGTCACAATCCTCAGATGACTCTTCAGCAGAGGAGGCAGAGTCACCTTTTGAAACCAGAATGAGGTAGACCATTGCAACCTATCATTGTGTGAGAATCTAGGTAAACCAGAGGATGTTAATCTACTTTGGTGTGCCATTTCGACCTGGTCTGTTTCCCACAACAGAAATGGCAGGAAATGCCCACTCATTCTATAATCATGTTCAAAGGCCACCTCAACATTTTCTGTTATATTCAGTGTGTCAAGCCAAGACAAAGAAGTATAGGCTAATTGTGACTGGATACGTGTCAGACTGAGAGCCTTTGGGATAAATTAGGGTGATAAATAATTGATTTTTTTCGTACTTATCCCAGTTCTTTAAAAACATTTTTAATCACTTGGATAAACGTTTTAATGTGTTCATTCAACTAAATTACTCGTTCAACAAATTCACTCGAAATTGGTCTGGAAATTCAATTTACATCAGAATTATAAATTAATTAATTAATTATTTTTCATAGGTAAAAAAGTAACCAAAAAAAAGAAATAAATTATACTCACCCGACCCTCGCCTGTCCTGTCTCACTACCTCACTCCGGTCTAGTCTTCATTAGCATCTTCAGTACCTCCAGTGCCAGTAGTGTTGACTAAGCTCCCGGATATGATGACATCTAGTGGCTACGCACATCATGACATCCTGTGAGGACTAGTGACTTGCATCGCAACGTTATGATGTGCAACAGCTGAATAAAATTTTGTTGCTTACTATTCTAACCCCTTTCAGCCCCTATAATATACAGCAAAATGGCAGCTGCCATTTTTCTATATTTGCCCAAAAGAGTATTGCAAAAAATTAGAATTCTGGCAGATTAAATTTTTTTTGTAAAATTTGAAGAGAATTCAGTTCGCTCATCTCTTAGCTGAGACTTATATCCTGCAAGTGCAAAAGAATCATGCATCAAATTCAATATCATCTGTCGGGGTGGAAAGTCGGAGGCCCCATAGACAACAGACAGATTCACAGGCTTGTCAATCCTCATAGCACGCAGTGTGCGCACTGTCAGGATTTTCAGATGCTGCTTCCGAGTGCAGGCGGTCATTTGACTGCAAGTAAGTGATATGCATACACCCGGCTAGACGTGTTCAGATTCACTCAATACACTTGTATTGAGAGAGGCTGTGCAAATCTAGTTGGCATGTGACTGTATGTATGCAAATCACATACTTGCAGCCACGTGCCTGCCCATATGTCATGTGACTGCAATTAATTGATATGCATACTCCTGGCCACATTCTGACTAGACGTGTCCAGACTAACTCAATACACTTGTATTGAGAGAGGCCGTGCAAGTCTAGTTGGCATGTGACTGTATGTATGCAAATCACATACATGCAGTCACGCACCTGCCCATTCCTGGTGCTGGCAGCAGGGATTCATGACAGCGTGCACACTGTGTGCTGTGAGGATTCACAAGTCTACAATCACACAGTGACTGCAGACTTGTACCCTAAAGCCGGACAACCCCTTTAAGGAACATATCAGCCGTCATTTGAAGACGTGACAGTATCTAATCCCAGTGATCAAAGCATAATTCACTCGTTTGTGTGCATTATGTCTGTTTCTTCTATCTGGTCATCTCGGATTTATCCTGGCAAACGCTTGGGGAACTGAAGTGTCTATGGATGATTAAAGGCAGGTTTTTTTTTTTTTAAATGCTTTGATTGGGGTTGATGACTTGGTGAAGTTGGACACTCGTATCTAATGATCTGTGAAAGTCTGCCTGCTGTGACCGCTCGCATTTTTTGGTTTCAGAAGGAAAAGCTTCATAAAGATCAGAGAGGGATGCAGATCATTTGGAATGATTGCGCCGGAGCTCGCAGCCTTTCTAAGGAGGAACGCGGAGAAGTTTGTAATTCAAATGGGGGAAATCTCATTTTCCTGTGGCTCTCGACTCTCGTAGCTACGGATGAAAGAAATATGACATGGGCCTCCAGAGCATGGCATTCATTATTTGAAGAATCAAAAATAGTTTGAGACATCTACTTGTACGTCAAGGTAGAACAAAGCCCATAGACTTATAAACCCTTCAACATTCTACGTTATCCCATCAGGGATTTTTCTTTTCCACCTAAGATGTCGAAATTTTGGAGAAAATCAATCAATGCTTGTAGCATATGGAAAGTAGATTGTCTACTCCCTGGATCAATTAATCAAGATTTACATCACTGTCAAGTTGACAATATTGAAAATTCATTGAAGTGCAGAAACACTAGGGCGCTAGATGTGTATATCGAATATTAATGCAATGTTTAGAAAATCTCCAGATCAATCAATCAGATTTAAAGGGTTATTCCCATCTTGAAAGATGTTTAATTGTTTTTCTGTTAATTTGGACAAAAAATAGGAAATATTCTAAAATTATAAAAATTAAGCATTATTTACCCCATAGCTCCAGAAAGTGCTGCTTCAGTGGTTCCCTGCACCAGAAGTGATGACGTTTCATAGTCACATGATTGCCGGAGCCAATCGCTGGTCTCAGCGATGGCGGGATGTACTTGCACCTGTCATCATCACTGGCTGCATGTGATTGACAGATCAGATGACATCACTTTCGTTACCAGCAATGACCGTCAGATAAGCAACACTTGAGCAATGTTCTCTATGGGTAAGAAATGACTTTTTTAATTTTTAACATTTTGTACTTTTATTTTTTTTGTTAGCACAGTTTAAAAAAATCCTGAAACAAAATAAAAAGAAATTTGTGTGGGCAGAATCTCTGTAAATGAATGGAGAGAGCATGGAATTGAAGGACTTCCATTTCTAAATTCCTTTATGCAACAGACTATCCACAACTTTGCGGTATTTAAGATCTATCTACAGTCAGATTTTTTTTCTCAAATTGCATGTGAAAAATAGAGTGCGCAAGAGGATCAGCAATGTCCCACTTCTCTCTCACACAAACCTCTGCCTTTCTGTAAGGCATCTGGCTTCAGCACAAGCCCTCCCCCATGCTCCAATATTAGATACTTAAAGGGAACCTGTCACTAGGTATTTCCCATATAAAGTAGGGACAGCACCTGTACGCCCTTATATACAGAATTCTAGAATGCTGCATATATGTCCCCAATCTGCTCTGCATAACACAAAAAATAGCTTTTATTATACTGACCTACGAGGTGGTCCGGTCCGATGGGTGTCTCTGGTCTTGATCCGGCCGGCACCTCCTCTCTTCCAGCAATCAGCATCCTCCTTCTTGCTTCATGTGGATGACCCATCCTACGTAATCCTCCATCACGCTCCTGAGCAGGCGTACTTCTCTGCCCTGCCAAGGGCAGAGCAAAGTGTTGTTGTGCGCATGCACCGGCACTCTTTGGCCTTTCCCCAAGCATGCGCATTTCAGTACTTTGCTCTGTGCTCGGTAGGACAGAGAGAAGTGCGTCTGCGCAGGAGCGCGATGGGGGACACTGTGTGGATGACATAGGACACGTCATCCATATGAAACATGAAGGAGGACAGCATCACAGAAGAGATGAGGTGCTGGATCAAGACCAGAGAAGCCCATCGGACCGGACCTTGCCATAGGTGAGTATAATAAAAGCTATATTTTGTGTTATGCAGCGTACATTGGGGACTTATTATATACAGCATTCTAGAATCTACTATATAATTGTCTTATCCCGTCTGTCTGTCTGTCTGTTTGTCTATCTGTCTGTCTGTCTATCTGTCTGTCTGTCTGTCTGTCCAGGAAATCCCGCATCGCTCATTGGTCCGGCAGCGGCCAATCAGCGCCGCGGGATTTCAGAAAAAAGATGGCAGCCGTTAGCGGCTCATCTGCGGGACGGAGGTCAGCGGCGTTGAAGCCGGGAGATGAGCGCCGCGAGGCGCTCATCTCCCAGCCGGTAACAGCAGAAAGACCCCAACCGCCGGACCCATCTGCGGGACGGAGATGCAGCCGGGAGATGAGCGGCGCGAGGCGCTCATGTCCCGGCCGGTAGCAGCGGAAGGACCGCCGGCGTCGCTGACATCCTTGCGGAAGGGAGGACCGGGGAGCGGCGCTACGGGTCGGGATACTTCTGCTGCGAGCGCCCGCTCATGTCCCGGGTTCTCGCAGCGGAAGTAGCCGCACAGGCAGCGCCGCTCCCCGGTCCTCACCAAGACGATTCGATGATTGGTCGCGGTCTTCGGACCCGACCAATCACTGATCTTAGCGCAAAAGTTAAATACCGCTGTGCTGATTGGTCGCGGACGCTGCCCGCGACCAATCACCGATTTGGGCGCCAAATTTAAATATCGGCCGCGACCAATCAGCACAGTAGTGGTTAACTTTAGCCGCAAGATCAGTGATTGGTCGCGGTCTGGGGAATTGCAATCAAGTGGAATATCCAACCTACTAAACTGCCAACTTAGGTATATGGATTGTATACAAAGGGCTAACAATCAACTTATCAAAGGGTATTCACCATCAAAACCAATTCACAAGGGAACATTCTGTACATTAATGTCGTCTGATAAATCGTCCAGTCTGAGCGCAACTTAAAGGGAAACAGTCAGCAAGTTCTCCCAATATAAACTAAAGCCACCACCTTTAACTCCTCTTGTACCGCAGTCCAGGAATTGGTATATAAGCCCCCAACTCTCCTTACACATCTAAAAAAATACTCTTGCCCCGTATGCTCATTGGCCCTGTTCGTTCTTTTGGGCATTGCTGGTCCTTGCCCGGTGCCTCCTCTATCCTCACAATCCCGTCCTCCTGTCTTGATTGATGTGGATGACCCATCCTCTGTCATCCACACAGTGCTGTAACTCTCGCGCCTGCGCAGTCGAATCACGGACAGGCGCAGTCGAAGCACAGACAGCCGCAGTCGAAGCACGGACAGGCGCAGTCGAAGCATGGACCGGCACAGTCACACTTTTTCCTGATACAGCAAACAAAGGTATCTAGGTAAATATCATGATTAAGGGCTACTCTATATCCGAAACGCGTCAGTTTTTGCCTTTATCCAATATTTTTAATGTACCTGGAACCTTTTCTGCTGTTCTAATAAGTGGTGTTGTTTTAAACCCAAATGGCTGCATATCTTTTTTCACTTGTTCTGTATCTCAAGCCAAGCAGGGGCTTTTACTTTCCTTGCCGAGGATCTTCACAATCCAGCCAATCTACGGGAGCTGGTTGAATTTGTACTGTGTGCAGCACTTTTATTTGCTGAGCAAAGTGCTATAATGCGCATGTGTAGCGTCCCGAGGGTTCGGCCGCTACAGAGGTATTGCATCTCAACCAGATGTGCGATATCTTACTTCCAGGTAAGGATGGAGTGTGGATCAGGACCCTGACACCTGCATGCATTACACCACATTTCCGGGGGGCAGGGCGACCGATATGATCCAAGTAGAGCCACGACAGTCCCTGGCTGGAGTGGGGGGAGGGAACACCGAGGAAGGGGGGACGCTGTAGTGCATAGGAGGGAGAGGACAGTTCCTGGGTGCATTGAGTAGGAGGTATAAAAGGTGGGCACCATCTTAAAGTTCAGGTCAGACAGAGAAGAAGAGAGAGCAGGAGGCTGGGAGCAGAGGCTCTGCATGGGCTCTGCTCCGCAGGCAGGCCTGAGAGAGCGGCCGGAGCCTGGAGGAAGGAGAAGGAAGGAAGAGGAGCGGAGGAGGCTCCAGGAACAAGGAACGAAGGGACCCCAGGGCTGTGGACCGGCGAGTCGCCACCACATGCCCGAATCTACCTGCGTAGGGGGGGTCAGGCCAAAGGGGGAGACCGGTCCCCGAAACTAGTGGAGGCGGGGAACTACCCTCAGCTAGAAACCGGAGGCTGTGACATTTTATGTGGCGCAGCCCCTCGCTACACCCGCTAGGAAGACACCACATAGGGTCAGGGAAACGGCACCTACGTTTACTGGAGAAAGCCCGAGGCAGCCGGACAGAAGCCAGGTCACTGGCGGGGTATGACAGGCCAGAGAAAGGACACACAAAGGGGGTCCTGTGAAACGCTCCAAAGTTATCTGGGAGTAGGCCGAGCCCCTCACCTGGTGAGCACAGTGCGACGTGGGACGTTATGACCAGCTGGAGTAACGTGGATAAAGAACTGTGAGTAAATACCCTGGACTGCATTACAGGACTCTGTGTCGTTACTGCTGCTCCCACGCACCATCACCCCCAACATCTGCACTCGCTGCCCTGAGGCTATACTCCTCCCGTGGGGAGTTATACTACCCTCTGCTGCACCCACAACACCAGCCTCAGCGGTCTGCCCTGCAGCAGTGGTTCACTCTGGCCGCAATCCACGGGTGGCGTAGTCGGACATTTAATCATAAAAACTACATAAATAGACTGCCATTTGGGTTGACCACCCTGAGCCATGGGTCCGGGTCCCCGTGACGCAAGGACTACAACCCCCAGCATCCACATCGGGTCCGGTTCCGGGTATCCCCACACACACGCGGCCCAGGGGATGTGTCAACTTTTGGCGTAGTCGGCAGGATTTCGTGCCCGCAACCACCGGGTACTGCATGCCTGAAAAGAGACTGTTTTACTGTATTGAGTGTGGCGCCCGCCCCAGCAGAACGGACGCCATTATGTGCGCGCCAAAAGACAACAAGAAGCCAACTCCCATCGTGGGCCAGGTCCCAGAATGGCGCCAAAGAAGGAGCCCATCCCCAACAGCCTTGAGTGTGGCTGTAGAGATGTCCATCAACGTGGGGGGGGGGCTGCCCCTGAGAGTGATTGTCAGCAGGTTGCCCAAGGATCCCCCCAACAGGGGCGGAAGGAGAATAAAACCAGGGGACAGGGTGTGGTTTGGATCAGTCTCGGCAGACCACACCCGGAGATGGCGAGCAGCACCAACTCCAGCACCCTGACGGGTGGCCTGCTGCAGGCCGAGGCGGTCCCGTACAGCCTCACGGAGCTGATGGCTCAGCTCCCTGGAGAAGACCCGGAGTTCCTTCGGACTGCGCTGGAGGATCTGGACCGGAGAATGGTCCAGGCGCAGCGGGAGGCCATAGAGGGATGGAGAGAGGAGATGACCCGGTGGGTCGCGACCCAGCTGCAAGTGACGCCCCCAGCACTGGCCAGCGAGCCAGCCCCCGAGGACGAGGAGCGGAGGCCGGAAGCCGAGAGCAGCGCAGCCCTGGAAGCAGGTAAGGGGGACACCCCTGCAACCAGTCCTGATGCTACAGACCTGCCTCTGGACCTCGTCGCGGAGCCAGACGTCCCGGGAGTCACTGCATTCCCTCCTCTCCCGCCGCCTGCACCTAGGCCCGAAGCCCCAAGCGCAGCCGTTGGACCACGTTCCACGCCGTGCCCCGTGATCCAGGGTGCGGCCGGAAGCGGCCCGCTCCAGGCCCGGTCGCAAGGCCTGACCTCCCCAGGCACCTTCCAACAGCGAGCGCCCCCGGTCCCAACACTACCACCCCTAGGGACCGACTTGTACAGTCAGCTCGCCGGGCCCGATGGAGAGCCGGTCCCCCTGCCACGCGGATGGGTTCACCCCTGCCACCGGAGGGACCTGTCCATAGGGGCCGAAGCCCCGCTTACTCCGCTCCTGCCCACTCCACAGCCAATTGCCATCCCCCAGCTCCCTGAGGAACAGGTCCAGATAGAGTGAGACCAGACCGGGGAGGACCTGATGGGGTTCTCGCAGGAGACACGGGCAGCCGAAGCCCGCATGTGAGAATTCTGTCGCCGGGAGGTGGCGCAGCTGGAGAAGGAGGAGCAGACGCGGCGACAGAAGAGGGAGCAGCTGCAGGCCCGGAGTGTGGAGGAGAAGATGCGGACCCGCCGAAACCCCCAAGCTGCACGCGGTCCCAAAATTACCGGGACCATGGTTAAATTCCACAAGGAGAAGGGGTGGGGTTTTATCCGGGACCCAATGACCGACACAGACCTCTATGTTGACAGGAGGGACGCGGAGGGTCACCTGCCCGCGGGTAACCCGAAACGGGATCTGTTCCCGGGAGATCGGGTAACATACACCCGACATCGAGGACTGCAAGAGTGGTACGCCCTCAATGTCCGGCGGGTAGAGGAAGAACACTACCCTGAACCCTACTACCCAGAGGACCCAGACGGGTCTGAAGCGTACGGCGAGGAGGAGGAGCGTCCACAAGAAGGACATCGCTACTAATGAGAGACAGCCTGACTGTACATAGTTACCCGTCAGGGTAAAAGAAAAAAAAAAAAAGAAAAAAGAAAAAGTTTGATAAAAGTTCACTCCGGCTGAGGACTGGGAGCAGCCAACCCTCTGTGAACTATCCAGCTGAGGACTGGGAGCAGCCAATGCATGTAAATAGTTGCACTTCCTAAAGTGCCCTCTATTGGTTTTATAAACGTTGGCGGAAGACGTGGTCCAACGGCCGGATCACCTATGCCCTGCAGCCATGCCCAGGGCCTACATTGAGGGTTTATGAACGGGTCCCTCATGTTCAAAAGTTTTCCCTAATTTGCACCTTAAGAAGAATGGACACCAGGTCGCGGAAAGAACTGTGACCTGTTGAAAAGAAACTTCGCCGTTGATATGCTGCTGATGATGTTTTATATGATTTCTACTAAAAAGAATGTTTTATATGTTGTGAAAAGAGAAAATGTTTCCCATAAAGGGAAGTTGTATGCAGTTGGCAGTTTTATGGTGTGAAAAGTTAAAAAAAAAATAATAATTTTTGCATGTCCTAATATGCATTGTCTTTTGCTCTGTTCCAGCCCGCGGACGTGCTGTGATTTACCAGGGGGGAAGGTAGCGCCCCAAGGGTTCTGCCGCTACAGAGGTATTGCATCTCAACCAGATGTGCGATATCTCACTTCCAGGTAAGGATGGAGTGTGGATCAGGACCCTGACACCTGCATGCATTACACCACATTTCCGGGGGGCAGGGCGACCGATATGCTCCAAGTAGAGCACGACAGTCCCTGTCCCTGGCTGGAGTGGGGGGAGGGAACACCGAGGAAGGGGGGACCCTGTAGTGCATAGGAGGGAGAGGGCAGTTCCTGGGTGCATTGAGTAGGAGGTATAAAAGGTGGGCACCATCTTAAAGTTCAGGTCAGACAGAGAAGAAGAGAGAGCAGGAGGCTGGGAGCAGAGGCTCTGCATGGGCTCTGCTCCGCAGGCAGGCCTGAGAGAGCGGCCGGAGCCTGGAGGAAGGAGAAGGAAGGAAGAGGAGCGGAGGAGGCTCCAGGAACAAGGAACGAAGGGACCCCAGGGGTGTGGACCGGCGAGTCGCCACCACACGCCCGACTGCGTAGGGGGGGTCAGGCCAAAGGGGGATACCGGTCCCCGAAACTAGTGGAGGCGGGGAACTACCCTCAGCTAGAAACCGGACGTTGTGACATTTTATGTGGCGCAGCCCCTTGCTACACCCGCTAGGAAGGCACCACATAGGGTCAGAGAAACGGCACCAATGTTTACCGGGGAAGGCCCGAGTCAGACAGACAGAAGAGAGGTCACTGGCGGGGTATGACAGGCCAGAGAAAGGACACACAAAGGGGGTCCTGTGAAACGCTCCAAAGTTATCTGGGAGTAGGCCGAGCCCCTCACCTGGTGAGCACAGTGTGACGTGGGACGTTATGACCAGCTGGAGTAACGTGGATAAAGAACTGTGAGTAAATACCCTGGACTGCATTACAGGACTCTGTGTCGTTACTGCTGCTCCCGCGCACCATCACCCCCAACATCTGCACTCGCTGCCCTGAGGCTATACTCCTCCCGTGGGGAGTTATACTACCCGCTGCTGCACCCACAACACCAGCCTCAGCGGTCTGCCCTGCAGCAGCGGTTCACTCTGACCGCAATCTAAGGGTGGTGTAGTCGGACATTTAATTATAAAAACCACATAAATAGACTTCCATTTGGGTTGACCACCCTGAGCCACGGGACCGGGTCCCCGCCACGCAAGGACTACAACCACCAGCATCCACAACGGGTCCGGTTCCGGGTATCCCCATACACACGCGGCCCAGGGGGCGCGTCACATGCGCCGGTACTAGCAGAGCAAAGTGCGCCTACGCACGTCTGTGCTTAAAGTGCGAGATTTACAGCTCCTGTGTGGATGACGTAGGATGCGCCATTCATATCAATCAAGGCAGGAGGACACAATTGGGATACAGGAGGTGTTGGGCAAAGACCGGCAATGTCCATTAGATCTCCTGCACAGTTATAGAGTTAAAAATAAATTTAGGACTTTCTACTGCCACCACAAGGGGGGAGTATGTGAGCTTACGGAATACTGAGTTATCATTGAGATCAATGCATAAAGGGAATGTCCTGAGTCAAAAAATAATGCCCATGGTGGCTTAAGAATATGTGTATTCTTTACTCCATCTTCATTTTAAATCTTCACATCATATCAAGAATATACATGTTGTTGATGCATTTCGACCTCCTGTCGGTCTTAGTCGTAACATATGGTATACATAGAAACTCACTATTAGCCACTCCCCGTTTGATGACATCATACATTTTAACAAAATAAGAAATCACTCGATATATACTAGAGGCACAGACATTCTAGGGAGGAGCTAGAGGAAGATACAGACATTCTAGGGAGGAGCTAGAGGCAGAAACAGACATTCTAGGGAGGAGCTAAAGGAAGACACAGACATTCTAGGGAGCAGCTAGAGGAAGACACAGACATTCTAGGGAGGAGCTACAGGAAGACACAGACATTCTAGGGAGGAGCTAGAGGAAGATGCAGACATTCTAGGGAGGAGCTACAGGAAGACACAGACATTCTAGGGAGGAGCTAGAGGAAGGCACAGACATTCTAGAGAGAAGCTAGAGGAAGACGCAGACATTCTAGGGAGGAGCTAGAGGCAGACACAGACATTCTAGGGAAGATCTAGAGGCAGACACACACATTCTAGGGAGGAGCTAGAGGCAGACACAGACATTCTAGGGAGGAGCTAGAGGCAGACACAGACATTCTAGGGAAGAGCTAAAGGCAGACACAGACATTCTAGGGAGGAGCTAGAGGCAGATACAGACATTCTAGGGAGGAGCTAGAGGAAGATGCAGACATTCTAGGGAGGAGCTAGAGGCAGACACAGACATTCTAGGGAGGAGCTAGAGGCAGACACAGACATTCTAGGGAGGAGCTAGAGGAAGACACAGACATTCTAGGGAGGCGTTAGAGGCAGACACAGACATTCTAGAGAGGAGCTAGAGGAAGACACAGACATTCTAGGCAGGAGCTAGAGGGAGACACAGACATTCTAGGGAGGAGCTAGAGGAAGACAAAGACATTCTAGGGAGGAGCTAGAGGCAGACACAGACATTTTAGGGAGGAGCTAGAGGAAGACACAGACATTCTAGAGAGGAGATAGATGCAGACACAGACATTCTAGAGAGGAGATAGAGGCAGACACAGACATTCTAGGCAGGAGCTAGAGGAAGACACAGACATTCTCCTGCAAGTTCTCCTGGAAAAAAACAGGTAGAGTTCTCCATAGAACCTTATAAACACCAATTGTCATCTCCTATCTAAGTAATGGGAAAGTTTGTATTCACTGAAGACAGATTTTACTCTTGAATTGAGAGAGAAAGGCAAAAGAAACAGATTTCCCTTTTAAGATATATTGCAAAGTTCATTATTTTCATGAACCCTATTGATTAATTTAGAAAAAATAAAATAAAATAAAACAATGGTTACTTTTTAAGTACTCTTTAAGTTACTCTTTAAACAGGTTTTAAGACCCCCCACCGGTTACAGGGTGGAAGCACTTAGCAAATGCATCAGGGCGGTGTACTGGCTCAATACAAAGTCTATCGGTCGGTGTGCTCTGCGTACACTCATGCATAAGATGAGGTATGACGGACAAGTAGGGGTCTCAGGACCCCACGATCAACATCCACTTAAAAGATATCATAAAATAGGTATGCAATTTCTACGCTCTGTAATCAGAATTGAATGCTTGCCAATCTCTGGTTTATCTGATTGTGTTTTCCTGAAATGCAAAGACTTATGCACATACCATTACCATGCTCTGCACATTAGTTCCTGCGAAGAGATTTCCATAAACAAACATTACATTAACCGGTGATGAGCAAGGAGGCCCAGCTTTGGTGCAAGGAATGACCCTGCTGCTGACATTGGTCGTTCTTAGTTGTTAATCCTGCTTTAGTCGGATTTTAGCAGATCCCATTTAATCACTGCGTTTACCTCATTTCCTCGGCCATGCCACATGGAGTCGGATGAGTAATTCACAATCTTGTAACAGGTATCAAATTAGGCTATTACTCTAAGAGCTGGCACAGTCATTTGAACCTTGTCTATTAGTCAAGTTAATTAATATAATAAAGCCGCAGACACAAGGCCTTGCACATCCCAGTCACTCGGAACGTCAAAATAGTTCTCTTAAATACATTTACTGCTATTCTTTAACCGAGTAGAGTAGACAGGATAAATGTCAAATTAGAAAAATAGTAAAAAAATATATTGCAGTCTATGGGAACCAAAATCATGTGAGCCTTGTGCCCAAAAATCTAGCAAGATTGGAAAAGGAGGTCTTACAGTGCCTACAAGTAGTATTCAACCCCCTGCAGATTTAGCTGGTTTGATAAGATGCAAATAAGTTAGAGCCTTCAAACTGCAAACGAGAGTAGGTTTTATGAACAGAAGCATAAATCTTACAAACCAAAAAGTTATGTTGCCCAGTTGAATTTTATTAAATTTTAAACATAAAAGTGTGGGTCAATTATTATACAACCCCTATGTTTAATATTTTGTGGAATAACCCTTGTTTGCAATTACAGCTAATAATCGTCTTTTATAAGACCTGATCAGGCCGGCACAGGTCTGTGGAGTTATCTTGGCCCACTCCTCCATGCAGATCTTCTCCAAGTTATCTAGGTTCTTTGGGTGTCTCATGTGGACTTTATTCTTGAGCTCCTTCCACAAGTTTTCAATTGGGTTAAGGTCAGGAGACTGACTAGGCCACTCCAACACCTTGACTTTTTCCCTCTTGAACCAGGCCTTGGTTTTCTTGGCTGTGTGCTTTGGGTCGTTGTCTTGTTGGAAGATGAAATTACGACCCATCTTAAGATCCTTGATGGAGGAGCGGAGGTTCTTGGCCAAAATCTCCAGGTAGGCCATGCTATCCATCTTCCCATGGATGCGGACCAGATGGCCAGGCCCCTTGGCAGAGAAACAGCCCCACAGCACGATGCTGCCACCACCATGCTTGACTGTAGGGATGGTATTCTTGGGGTCGTATGCAGTGCCATCCAGTCTCCAAACGTCACGTGTGTGGTTGGCACCAAATATCTTGATCTTGGTCTCATCAGACCATAGAACCTTGAACCAGTCTGTCTCAGAGTCCTCCAAGTGATCATGAGCAAACTGTAGACGAGCCTTGACATGACGCTTTGAAAGTAAAGGTACCTTACGGGCTCGTCTGGAACGGAGACCATTGCGGTGGAGTACGTTACTTATGGTATTGACTGAAACCAATGTCCCCACTGCCATGAGATCTTCCTGGAGCTCCTTCCTTGTTGTCCTTGGGCTAGCCTTGACTCTTCAGACAAGCCTGGCCTCGGCACGGGAGGACACTTTCAAAGGCTGTCCTGGCCGTGGAAGGCTAACAGTAGTTCCATAAGCCTTCCACTTACGGATGATGCTCCCAACAGTGGAGACAGGTAGGCCCAACTCCTTGGAAAGGGTTTTGTACCCCTTGCCAGCCTTGTGACCCTCCACGATCTTGTCTCTGATGGCCTTGGAATGCTCCTTTGTCTTTCCCATGTTGACCATGTCTGAGTGCTGTTCACAAGTTTGGGGAGGGTCTTAAATAGTCAGAAAAGGCTGGCAAAAGAGATCTTTAATCCACACATGTGAAGCTCATTATTCTTGGTGCCTGAACTACTTCTTAATACTTTAGGGGGACCAAACAGAATTCTTGTGGTTTGAGGGGTTGAATAATAAATGACACTCTGAATTAACTTTTTACGTTTAAAAAAAAAAACAAAATTTACTGCAGTGCATTTCCCGCTTCCAGGCTGATCTACAGTACAAATGTCACAATGCCAAGTTAATTCCGCATGTGTCAACCAGCTAAATCTGCAGGGGGTTGAATACTACTTGTAGGCACTGTATATGGCTCCTGAGTCTCCAGTTCCATTTCACCAATTCTGGGGATGACAAGTCTTTCCAGAGATGTAAGAGGTAACATCTCTCCTTGTGGAGTCTGACATGCCAGTGTAAGGAGACTTATAGGCTATGAAATGCTCCTCTGGAAACCAGAGGAGCATTCAATGGCCAAAAGTCTCCTTACACTGGCATGTCAGGCATGTCACTCTCCACAAGCAAATCAGTTACCCCTTATAACCCAGTCAGAAGCCTCTCATACAGCCAAATCAGATCTCATGCTTTCCACTGAGGGGCAATACCCTGAAACACGTGTCTGCAAATTGAGATTCTGGTTTGGTTTAATATTAATTGTGATTGGGAAAGGAGGTCTTATATGGCTCCCTTCCTCTCAGTATGTAATATCTGAGTGTCCAGTTCCATTTTGCCAATTCTGGAGATGACAAGTCTATCAAATCAGATCTCATGCTTTGCACTGAGGAGGAGCAATACCCCGAAACACGTGTCTACAAACTGAGATTTTGGTCTGACTTTTATCCCAAGTCATGTGGCAAGGCTCTTTAAAAGGTCAATATTGACTTTTAGGATTGCTACTTCCAATAGGTGGCACTAGAGTTCAAGTCCTCTTACTCTCTGAAGAAACAATTTGCATGTCTAAAAGTGGACACAGACAGGAGATGGCCCATCTGGCATGTCTTGCACGTTATATAGGCCCTTTTCAGTCCAATAATGTGTCTGTGGCAGAAAATAATTGGAAATAAAAGTGGACCTCCTTACCGCTTGGGCCCATGTGCAACTGCACACTGCACCAATGATATATCCTCCCCTGAGTCTGTCCTTGATTCATTTTAGTAGCTCTCTCTCCAGGACATTGGTTGTATCACTTAATCGAAGAAGAGGGATCATAATTCTGATTGACGCCAAGCCTCTGTGCAGGCTGCTGTGAGAGATGATTGGCAGATCAAGCCCTCACGCGACCATGAATTTTATTCTACCAGCAGCTAGACAATCTGTTTGCAGGCCTCATCTTTAGTCAGGGATGATTCATCCCATCAATAAAGAATCCTAACCTGACTCTTCCTCCTGTTCAACCTATCCTCTTCCTCAATAATTATACTTTCCTTAGCTGACTTTGGCGTCCAAACTTGGTTGGGCTGGAATGAAACTGTCCTCATATTGACCCACCCCGAAATGCATTTTAAAAGAGCTACCCTAGGCTAAAAGGGACTTAGCCTCTATAAAAATCATAATGTTAGGCTCACCTGGTGAGGTGGATCCTCTAAGCCCCAGGTCTGGGGAGCACTGTTTTGGACCCAGGGTGTTGATGCAGGGAGCTACAAGGCATGTGGGCAGCGAGGACTTGCCACACTACAGAATCTCAGGTGCAGAAGGAGGGATGAAGTGGAACCCAGTAGGGATAGAAGCAAGTAAAGCAAATTATGAACAGAAGGTTGACTACACCAAACATAGAGGTCTAGAGACTCAATCCCAAGGTACAGGTGTGTGTCTTAAAGGACCTTAAATAGGTTTAGGGAAATGATGCCAATGATCCACTCTTGCAAAATTGAAAAACCCGATGTGAAGCACCACAAATGGGAGCGGACCCAGGTGAAGGAAGCAGAGCGGGGGATACTGGCACAGGTGTGTAACACATACTAGCACATATTAGCAATGTACCTCTTAGTGGTTCAGAGCCTGAGAAAATTACTTTTAGTTTATATACAAATGAGGGAGCTTTGGTGCACACTAGACATGGCCAAGAGCTTGGTGCATCATTACACCCCATTCATTGTCCATGTTTGGGGCTTTCCCCGCTTCTGATTGACAGTGTTCACTTCTTAGAGAAATTACTGTCTTGCGAACATGTAGTAAGTTGCATCAGTAGAGAGGAGCAAGAGAGGAGAAAGCACCCAGCCTGCAGACTTTATGAAACGCTTGCTCTAAAAAGCAAACGCTGTCAATAAGAAGTCTGGAAAGCCACCAACAAGCAAAATGAGTGGATATAATGGTACGCCAAGCTCTTGGCCATGACAAGGGTACAGTAAAGCCTCCTAATTTGCATAAGAATTAAAAGTTATTTTCTCAGGCACTGTATCACTAACGGATAGCATGCTAGTACGACTTTAATAGGAGCTAAGTCCTCTATATAATTTCATATACAAAGTTTAAAATCCATTTTGAGGTGACAGACTCATTTTAGCATGATCTATTTAATCTCCTGAGCCTCCCACCTAGTACGTACCAAATTAAATCTCCTGAGCCTTCCACCTAGCACGTACCAAATTAATACTGGTGTCTGCACCTTCCATAAGTGCATCCTTGAGGTGGTGACTATCTTTCTACACGTTACATTTTACCTACCATAATTTAGGTGTATAAGTGAAGACAGCCCTGAAAATTAATAATGATTTTATTAATAATATCACTTCACCATTCCCTCTCTATGTGTATATAATATGAATAATGACCAGAAATGGAATATTCATTAATAAAATTCACCAAAACAAGTAGTCGCCACCCACTCTTTTTTCTTGATCTATTAACAGACAGTAATTGCGTACTTCTGCAATCTATTTCCATTTTGTGTGAGCCAATATACAGCAACGAGGCATCAAAGGGCAACAATAACATGACAGTATGGGAGTAGAGTGAAATTTACAGGCTTATTGAGCCGACCAGGAGGAAAATCAGAGTGGTGGACGATGCGGAGGTCATCCAGTAAGTAGGTCGGGGTCAGATCGTTCAAGCTTCTACCTTATATTGCAGCTAGCTCAGGCATTCTATAAACCAAGCTCGGGTCACAGAGGTTAAAATGTCTCCTCTCTCGAAGGGACTTTAAAAATGAGTTGCCATCACAAGTTCTCAAATCCGATCTGTGCTTCTCATTCTTCTGACGCCAGAAACAGATTTTTAATTTCCCCCATAAAAACCCAAGACATTTGTCATGTTGTACGCTCAAAACCAAGGCTGTTGTTACACAGGATATCTATTCGAGTTTGTGCAATCGAAGCGCGTGTGTTCTATTAAGGGTTCCTCACAAGATGGTTTGAATGTATCTGTAGGACATTTTTTTAGGGTTTAGACAGTGAAAATCTTCAATTTTTCACAAGAATACACATGTAAATATATTCTTCTGTTTCCTTTTATTCTATCATTTTAAGGTCTCTACAGGACAAGCTATAAAGAGTGAACAAAAAAATTATAAAGTCCAAAAAATCTATGCAAAAAAAATATTTTGGGCTCAAACAATTATTGAAAACATTTTCCAAAATGGCTAAAAAAGTTTCATGAACTTAAAAGATTACAATTTAATAGATCTAATTATTTTATGCCATAACCAAAACTAGAATCATAACAATTGCTCATCAGGGGTCTACGAAATGAAGGTTTTTCTTGTTTTTTAACAATGACTGTGCACTGCCAAACTATCTCAACTATGTGGAAGATAGGCTTTCGATAAGCTTAGGCAAGAGGAAGCCACCTTATCCCTAACAATTGATGTGGTCTTGTGAACCAGATACTTGGGTTTTAGAAATTTCCTTTTCCAAAAAATTGACATTCAAATATTGGAATTTAGTGTGCAATGGTGGATCCTAAATGAAAAGAGAGATCACAATCTTCTATGCTCCAAGCCCAAACGCCTTCACCAAATATTATATTCAATAATATGCCACCAGCTTAAAGTTGAGAAATGGCCCACACACTCACAAGTTAGTAAAGGAGTGAAGGATCATCGGCAATCCTGAAGAATGTGCTGAATTGCACAAATACCAGATTTTTTTCTGCCTTATATACATGCTGTGATACTGCTGTCTGATATAAGTGTTTTACTGCACAGTGTTTTAATCCCTTTGAATGTGATGGTATTGGAGAGAGCAACACTTCAGACACAGGGTCAGGGAAGACTTGATAGTCATGCCAGGCCCTGCTGCAGAGAGCAGTTTTAGGTAAGAAAAGAAGTTGCAAGAAAGTTTTAGTGGTTAATGCTTAGAGGTGAAGTGGAGTGGAGCTGTTAGGCCACAGTGAGTGTGTGTGGATCAAGGAGGAGAATAGTGGTAGCAAACAAGAAACTAAAGTGTAAAAGTGGCAGTTTAGATCCCAGAAATGGCTAGAATGTCCTGGGCTCCGAAGAAAGTGTTGCAACTAGGAAAGAGAGCTCAGCTGCAGCAGGTATGAAGCTGAGAGTCCAGGAAGGTACAATTGTGAGTTTGTGGGGACCCTGAGAAAGCAAAGGAGATAGGGACGAAAACAAAGTGAGAGCTGGTCCTAGAAGTGCTTATGAGCAAGATGGGGCTTGCCAGGTTTAAGCATGGGTATTGCGCTGAAGAGGGCAGAAGGTAAGATGAAGAATATATAATTTGAAGTATAGATAGCCTAAGCCAGCTATGCCATGTAACTGAAGTATTTCTTACAAGTATTGTGCTATCAATACATAACTACATTTCCTGAACTTTAGTTTAAGACAGAAGCTTTAACCGCTAAAGCTATGTACCTGCTACCAAGTGTACCCGTAGGGTACCACGATGGGTCGCAATGCAACCCCAATCACCTGTATGATGCTGGGATGTAGCAGCAACAAATAGCAATCTTTTGCTGTGTGACCTGTGTCAAAATCACCATGAAGCCTCAGTCTTATTCTCTCATGAGACAAACGGCTGCCAAAGCAATCTGGCAGTGCCTCTCTCATAGAGAACACAAGCACATTTGGCTCAGCCAAGTTCCTGTGTATGGAGGAGTCAAGAGAGATAGTTGTCAACCAAACAATTACTCATCAGACAGCTACATTATGTGAATGGGGGCTTTACTTTGCAAAAATTTTTATTAAGGGCTCCTATTTCTCCGAATACAAATTCAATACATTATTGACATTCGAGAATAATCTTCAAAAAGATTTATTTTACATCACAACTACTAGATCACATATAGACATAGAATAAACACCTCCCAAAAGAGTATAATGTAATCATATTTATTTCAAAGCTGGTCATCTTGCAGTACTCATCTCTGGATAAGTCAGACCAAGAAACTCTACATGTGCTTGAGAGTCAAGGGGTTCAATACTTGACTGGTGGAAGAAGCTCCGGGAGAATCATCAGTCCATGATTTAGCGGGGCAAAATAATTGGCTTGCCGTGCTCTGGTGCTGGCAACCCACGCTACACCACTGGGATGTATGGACACCCATAGACTTTTCCATTGCTTTGTATGTCTTTCATGTACATATAGAACTTGACTAAATGCTTTAGATAATGGATGGCTAAAGCAATTATTGCTTCCAAAATAATTTGATGACTTTTAAAGTAAACATATAAAAAGAGTTTTAAAAAAAAGTCTAATTAATTCCCTGTTCAGAGCATGACTTGTTCCTCTTTAAGTATAGCTGACATTTTCGGCAGGTGAGCTTTTCATTCACCACCATTGCTTCCGCTGTACAAAACATTAAATATTTAAGCCCTTGTCAAAATGTTGTAATGATTCCTTCCCCTTGCTCAATCTATTAACTATTTTTTTAAAGGTCGATATTGCTTTAGGTATTTCACCCGGAGCCAAAATTCAGCGGCTTGTGTTATGTTGTTTCCTTTTTTAGTTTTACACAAACATATCTGCTTTTAGGAGAAAGATAAAGCCTAGGAAATGACAGCAGATAAGAACGCCCGGGCTCACCTGATCTGCTTGTCACACAGTCACTTATCTGCTTGGTTACTACTTTGTAAGGTCAAAGTTTTGATTGAAATACAGTGAGATATGTCAGGTGTCTTCTTCATAAGATGTGTAGGTGCTCTTTGTGTACCTTATTTGTTCTTTATCTATTCGTTCCATTTTTTTCGCCTCTACTAATGCACATGAAGACAATTGTTTTCGAAAAATGTATTTCCCACTAGCTACTGAGTTCAGATTTACTGACAGATGGACCAAACTTTCAAGTGTCCCCTTCACTGTTGGAACCAAATTGAGATAACATGTCTACCTAGTATGAGTGGCTCATGAGACCATCACTGTTGTCTGTATTAGCCTCAAAAAAGGTTGATTTTGGTTACAAATGCCATTTCCATACTCTGTTAGAGTTAAAGATAGGTCTATTATTCAAGATCCTCATCCCTTGGAGTGCAGAGCAATTCTAAAGAGTTTTTCTCCTTGTATATACTGTAAGTAGACATTGCCCAAAGTGGACAACTCATTTAGCCAAATCTAATGTTCAGTAGTCTAAACTGATATTGCCATATCATCAGGTAGATGGAACCCAATATCTGGAGTACCCATACATTTTTTTTTATCAAAAAAAAAGGATAAAAAAGTGAAATTCACTCTTTTTTAGAGTCTTCCAAACAAGTCAGAAATGCTGATGGACGTTTTGCATTCTCCATGTATTCATACATGACCTTTACTTCTTTACAACTCGGTAAAGCTGGGATGGGAACGTTATTTCATATTTAGTGAAATGTAAGTGACCAAAAGTAATAACTAGTTATAACTTACTAAACTAATATAACTTCACAAAGAAATTTCTAATAAACCTATTAGTCATTATCAAAGCTGTCTTACATAGTCAACCCCATCGAGGCTTGGGAGAATGGGTACGTAGAATAAGCAGAAGTCTCTGGGAATTATAGATGGAAAAGGCAGTTGCCAAATTTATTGATTTAAAAAAGGGATCTGCTTTACATTTGTACAACTAAGTTATCTTAACCACGGAAGAAGCTTGTGGTTGCTGGACCAACTGCTATTCATTCAGCCCCTTCATCCGCATACACACTCTCTTTGACGAAGCAGGCATGTTTCCTCAATCGAGAAGGAAACGCTCACCAGTTCTAGTGGTGGCCAGTCGTTTAACTTGAAGCTCATGAGCCCAATCCAAAATATCCAACAGATCCCCCAACTATTGTGAGTCTTTAATAGTAATAGTCTTTTCATATGGGCCGACAGGACCTTTTGGTCCACCTATGCTCCAGGGCCCATGTGCGATTGAGACCACTGCACCTACTATAATTAGGCCATTGGTGGTAGCTCTTCAACCTTATCCTCTCTTCTCTCTCCAACATCTACCAAAAGAACATTGTCCAAACAGCTAATACATTTTAGATGGGGGACTGATCTCCTAAAAATAAGATGGTTCAGACCCATTTATTCGAAATTAAGTGATGAGAATTTCTTTGTATTGCATTGGTGAGGAAATGGTACTTATCTCAAACGTATGGTCTTTCAATGTAAAAACCCAAAATACACAAAGCTTGGGTTGAAGTGTATTTATGAACCATTGTAAAAAGGATGGAGCCTGGAGAGGTATGGTGGCCACCATGTGTAAAGAAGATGGGGGTGAAGAGATGAAGAGTGGAGGTGGAGAATTTTGATATCTCTGCCTTGCTTCTCCACTCCTGCTCTAACTTTTTTAACTTTTTGATACACAACCAATGTATCTACCAGAAAATGGATATTCGAACAATGCTTTTTGCCTATTATTCTGCTGCCTGTTGACAAATGTACAGTAATAAGTTGGGTGAGTCAATTAGTTATCGGATCAAGTTAGCTCCCAAATAACTGTTTCCTGAGAACCCTCCTGACCGACATCATTATTTTATGTCTTGCTGTTTAATAAGCCCTGTTGTCTTACCGTTCATTTATATGTCTTCCCTTTGAGCCACAGCCAATGTCGGTCTCTTCCGTATTCTGTTTGTTCCGTGGCATCATTATATAATTTGATAGGTATTTCTAACTCATTCCGTTCTTGCTTTTTCTGAAATTGCTCTTGTTACTGCACAGAGAACTTGACATAGTTTTGGAAAATCACAGTAAATACCGTCTCCTGTTTGCTTATTTGGAGCGATTTGACATGTTGCATTTTCTAAGCTGAATAATCAAGACTCTAGGATTCCCTGAGACTGTAACCAAGGCAATATCCAAAACATGAACACTATTTCGAGGAAGTATTGACTAAATGTTGACATTCATACTTTTTATATTAAATTGGTGCAGTACATATCATAGAAGAACAGATAAAAAGTGTCAAGCTGTCGTAGACTGTATGTCATAGCTCAAGGGTCAAATGCAATTTGCTTGGTTGCAAAATTACAATTTCAGGTAGGACTTGACCACCAGAAGCTGAGAGTTAAATTAGCTGTGGGGACATGTCAAGCGCCATAGGGTTTTACTCGATATACAATGTAAAAGGTATAGTGAAATTAATCACCTAGTATGGCTGTGTGAGACACACTAGTAAGGTTTTGACAAATGCTTTTTCCAGCTGCTGCAGCTCCACAGTTTAGCAGATCCAACATGGTAATGAAGTAGTAGGAGATGTGGATAAATTGCGCTGCTGGTTGTGTGTCCACGAAAAAAATCCAGTAGGCAGTAAGAAGTATCAGTGCGGTTTATTCTTGATGTGTTTCGAAGTTCTCAAACTTCTTCAGGAGAACAGCAAACATCTTTTTGGTTCTCCTGAAGAAGTTGAGAACTTCGAAACACATTGCTGGATTTTTTCGTGGACACAAAACCAGCAGCACAGATTATCCACATCTCCTACTATTTAACATGCTGGGAGTTGTAGTTTTCCATCAGCGGGGGAAATCAGATTTGAGACCACTAGTCTAATGATCAGAACACAAGCTATGCTTTCAGGGGTAACAATTTCCACTGCAGTATATGAACAGTTCTACTGTATAAGTGCATAGTACAAGGTGATAATGACAATTTACAGACAAATATTCATCCCAGATGGAAATAGCATCCAGGTAGCTACCCTGAACGTCATTGTAAAACTCATAAAAAGGCTTTCAAACATGAATAATGATTTTGGTCAAAAAGTACTTGTGCTCTGTACTGATGAGGGGCAAGTATCCTGAAACAGAGGGGAGCTTCTTCCTTTAGCAGGAGACTCTGGTTGACTTTGTCAATCACCAGTCATGTTTCAGAACTCTTCTATGGGTATATTGTCTAGAGTACTATAGAAACAGTTTAATTCCTTCTGGAGAAGAGCTAATCTACATACTTTTCCCATGGTGCATTGCCTTTAAGATTTCTGATGCCAGCTAGAGTTATGCAGGGAAAAACAATACCAGAACATATCCTTGCAGTGGATATAGCTCTTGTAAAAATTGCACCTTTAGTGTTGTAGTCGTTTCCGAAGCTGAAATATCCTAATTTGGGAAACTTGGTGCACACATGGCGTGGGCAAAAGACTCAGTTCATCTTTCTGCCCACTGGTTATACACGCCCTCCTCCCTCGCTGTTTTTTCCAAAGACAGTGCTCCCTCCAGGCAAGCCAGTTTTGTCAATCACCAGAGAGAAAGGTGGAGCATGCAAAACCAATGGGCAAAGTGGTGCACTGAGCCTCTTGTCTACACCAAGGGCACTCCATGCACCTTAATTAGCATATTTGATTAAACTTTAGTTTATGCAGAACCCAGGTAGTGAATACAATTCTAAAACTTCAATTCTATAGGGGCTATATCCCTTACAAGGCTATGCGCTTAGTTTATATTGTAAGTTTGGACTGACAGACTCCCTTTAATAGCCTCTCATTTACTGAGAAGGAAAAAGAACTCTACAAATTGGTGTCTCTTACTTTGGAAGAAACTCTAATTGGCCAATATAAATAGTAATGTTTCAATGCTCTGAAAAACGGTTCTTAAATTTACTTACAGTGTTGCTACCTATAGATGGCACTATAGAGATAGCAAAGGCCTTTTTGGAGAAGAGTTGATTTGCATATTTTATCCCAGGGAGCAATGCTTTGTCAGCTAGATCTCCACAATGAGAAAATGAACCCACAGAGAGCTATCACATTAACATTTGATTTTTATTTTAATGTAACTGAACGGGAAAAATTAGCAAAATTTCGAATTGGGCAAAAATCCAAGAACCACTTTGTATAATAGTAATATAGCTCTGGCTCAACAGCGGATATTTAGAAAAAAATTATAGCCATGGACATCTCTTTTGACTGCCAGTAAAAGGTGACTATCATGCTTTGATGCGACGCATTGAGTTTGATTCCTATTTCAGAATTGCGATTCAATGGTAAATGGACTAATATCCTTCCATGTAGATGAATTCTTTTGCTCTAATTTACTAATTTGAAGCCGAAACCCTGGAATGACATCACATTGCTCACTTATGGGTTTATCTTCTCTTTTTATCCCTATTTTAATTAAAGGACGGTCTCTAGTGGGTTATGCTATTAACTATAAATTGCTATTGTGCTTAAGTAAGCCAGATCTGCTGCCGTAAGAAATTGTCTTGTCTAACCGAGTCAGACTCTGGTACTTTGCTCTTGGAAATTCCTTCTCTGAGAGAAACGCTCTTAGATTTGTCTCCTATGCTTATCATCTCCGTATAATCTTATGCAGACCTTAATGAGGTTTCTCATCTCATAAAGTGATGGCATATTGCTATGAAATGCCATCACTCTTTGATCAACGAGCATCCGACCTCTGGGACCCAACAATCCTGAGAATGGAAAGGACATGACACCAGTGTAGACCTGTCACACACAGTGTAGGAAAGACAAAGTGCAACACTAAGGGAAGGGAGGAAGGGAGCCCAGACACTAGGGATAGGGGAAGTGGAGACTTCCTAGGCTGATCTAATATCACCCTGTCTCCCCTACTGTCCCTATATTGGTTCCTTACCAATCGCCAAACAGGAAACCTAAGCCCTGTATCTTCCTAGAGCTTGGCCCTGGATAGGGAAGGGGGGATGAGCACTGGTCAGTCCCCACTAACAACTAAAGACAACAAGATAGACAAACACAGGGGGAAGCAACTTAGCTTGAGCCGGCTTCGAGATTACACCAAACATCCTCCAAGTACCACAGAGGAAGTAAGCAGACTGCAACAGCTCCAAGTCTTCACAAGGGAACATGTGAATATCACCAGTGCTTCCCTGTAGAAAACTGAAAGTATTTAAACACCCAGACCAGGGTGTCAATCAGAGCAGGAGGGAGGTAGCAGCTGGGTCCTAGAGTGAGACAGATTTAAGAAGGTGTCTGTAATGTCAAACGACGTGACCTTCTGCAACCAGCTGCAGAACGACTGTTTGATACATCTGACACACCCGTGACAATACCCATGTAACCTTCTAACTTTCCTTTCCATAGCCAGCCATCAAGCTATGTAGATCTGCAGCCAGACCTCATACAATTGCGTATGGTCATGCCTTCCTTGACAGACAGATGTCTTCATTCCACTGTGCAAAGGAAAATCAGTAGAGGGACACAATACTACGCTACTACGACCCTTATTTTTCAGGATCAATGGGGATCCAACCTCAGATTCCCAATGATCCTAAAGTGATGGTATTTCCTGCCAATCTGCCATTATTTTATATTATCAGAAAACCTTTTTAAATGGGCAGACATCCTACCAACTCCAATTGATAGACTATGTTGACATGTTGCCTTTTTCCTGTGTTTTTTTTTCTGCAGCCAAAAGTTGCTCTCTTGACAGTGATAAAGCTGCTTACAAAAAGCAGGTTTTGCTGAGTTTTTTGCTGCTTTTTGGTGTGGATTATATGTGTCATTTGTCTGCAGAACATATTTAATAAAGTTAGTTTCATTCACCAAAAAAGCAGCAAAAACACAGGGTTGCATGTTTTGCAGCATTTTTGTACTTTCTCATTGCTTTTTATGGGTAAAAAAGCTGCAAAAATGCTGTAAAATGCCAAAAGAATTGACAATCAGCAGTTTTCAAAAAAGCAGCAGGTTTCCAATTCAGCCAGGAAAATAAAAAGCAATTGTGTGGATGAGATTTCTGAAATCTCATAGCTTTTGCTGGTCCTGTAAAAAGCAACTTTTAATTAGCATAAAAAATACATAAAAAACGCTACAATGCGTGAACATACCCATAGTCTAATTTGCCCATAATTGACAACATCATAATCTTCAATGGTCCCAATAGTCATCTACTTTTTAACCATCAGTGACTTTATTATAAAAACACTGCTCAAAAAAAATAAAGGGAACACTTAAACAACAGAATATAACTCCAAGTAAATCAAACTTCTGTGAAATCAAACTGTCCACTTAGGAAGCAACACTGATTGACAATCAATTTCACATGCTGTTGTGCAAATGGAATAGACAATAGATGGAAATTATTGGCAATTATCAAGACACCCTCAATAAAGGAGTGGTTCTGCAGGTGGGGACCACAGACCGCATCTCAGTACCATTGCTTTCTGGCTGATGTTTTGGTCACTTTTGAATGTTGGTTGTGCTTTCACACTCGTGGTAGCATGAGACGGACTCTACAACCCACAGAAGTTGCTCAGGTAGTGCAGCTTATCCCGGAAGGCACATCAATGCGAGCTGTGGCAAGAAGGTTTGCTGTGTCTGTCAGCGTAGTGTCCAGAGGCTGGAGGCGCTACCAGGAGACAGGCCAGTACACCAGGAGACGTGGAGGGGGCCGTAGGAGGGCAACAACCCAGCAGCAGGACCGCTACCTCCGCCTTTGTGCAAGGAGGAACAGGAAGATCACTGCCAGAGCCCTGCAAAATGACCTCCAGCAGGCCACAAATGTGCATGTGTCTGCACAAACGGTTAGAAACCGACTCCATGAGGGTGGTATGAGGGCCCGATGTCCACAGATGGGGGTTGTGCTCACAGCCCAACACCGTGCAGGACACTTGGCATTTGCCCCAGAACACCAGGATTGGCAAAGTCACCACTGGCGCCCTGTGCTCTTCACAGATGAAAGCAGGTTCACACTGAGCACATGTGACAGACGTGACAGAGTCTGGAGACGCCGTGGAGAGCGATCTACTGCCTGCAACATCCTTCAGCATGACCAGTTTGGCAGTGGGTCAGTAATGGTGTGGGGTGGCATTTCTTTGGAGGGCCGCACAGCCCTCCATGTGCTTGCCAGAGGTAGCCTGACTGCCATTAGGTTCCGAGATGAGATTCTCAGACCCCTTGTGAGACCATATGCTGGTGCGGTTGGCCCTGGGTTCCTCCTAATGCAGGACAATGCCAGACCTCATGTGGCTTGGGTGTTTGTCAGCAGTTCCTGCCAGATGAAGGCGTTGAAGCTATGGATTGGCCCGCCAGTTCCCCAGACCTGAATCCGATTGAGCACATCTGGGACATCATGTCTCGCTCCATCCACCAATGTCACATTACACCACAGACTGTCCAGGAGTTGGCAGATGCTTTAGTCCAGGTCTGGGAGGAGATCCCTCAGGAGACCATTCGCAACCTCATCAGGAGCATGCCCAGGCATTGTAGGGAGGTCATACAGGCACGTGGAGGCCACACACAATACTGAGCCTCATTTTGACTTGTTTTAAGGACATTATATCAAAGTTGGATCAGCGTGTAGTGTGTTTTTCCACTTTAATTTTGGGGGTGACTCCAAATCCAGGCCTCCATTGGTTAATAAATTGGATTTCCATTGATGATTTTTGTGTGATTTTGTTGTCAGCACATTCAACTTTGTACAGAACAAAGTATTCAATGAAAATATTTCATTCATTCAGATCTAGGATGTATTATGTGATTGTTCCCTTTATTTTTTTGAGCAGTGTATATTGGCATTAAGAGGCACAACCACAAAAATGATGAACACACCGAAGAGAAGACAAAAACCAGAACTCAAAAATAATTTATCAGACTTGATAATTTGTATCTTACAATGAAGAATCTTGTTGAAGGCTGATGGTGAATTTTTCTTTGCAGTGTAGGTTCTATTCTTATAGACAAGAGGTTGAGATGTAACTTGGTGTAGGTTAGCCCTAAGCTTACTTTAAAAAAAAAAATTAAACATTTGTGAGACTTCCAGAAGTCTGAGGTCACCCTCTTTTGGTAAATCTTAAAAAAAAACAATTTGTGAAATACATGACCTGCAAAAATATCACAGAGGTAACTGAAACAACTCAAAGAAAAAACACAAATCCGCAGTGAGCTATTGTACAGAACAATAATAACATTGCAAGTCTCAAAGTCAAATTCAGAAGCTTTACAGTAATGTTGACTAAGATAAACTTTTTTGCTATGTTACCAATTGTTGAAGATTGCATCAGCCAGGAAAAGCTCATGTGACCTCAGGTACAGCTGGCAGGTTTCCCCCAAAGTGCTTTGAAGCTTTCACATCATATAGAATAGCAAAGTCAATCAGAAGGGGCTGTATAAAAGTCAAGGCAGGGAATGCAGCTTATATAGAATTCAAAGTACCATTTGCCTATAAAAAGCAGTATTATAGTAGCATATTTTATGCCAATTTTACTATTTTACTTTGAGCTGCTTCTGTAAGCTCTATACACTAGGGCTGGTATGAGGGATAGACAGTTTAGGCAGATGCATGCCTAGGGCATCATTGGAGCACAAGGACCCCATAGATTGAAGGAAAATATGTTTTATCTATTATAGATATGTAGTAGATTGGTCTTGTAATTACTATATAATTAGATAAAATAACACTATTAATATGACCCTATTAAAGTTACGTTTGAGCATCCGGGTAAAAGTATTATCGCCAAACCATGCCAACTCATAGAAAGCATTAATAAATAGGAGAATAAAGAGTTTTAAGGCATTAAAAAAGTTTTTCATTTATTATATCAAGCTAAAAAACATACACAATATACAAAAGTTTAGGACAAAATGACTTTGTGAGGGTAGCATAAGGCACTGGTAACAAAGGCCTAAATAACAAACAAATTGGCATATCCAACTTGGTAAGGGCATAAATATATTGAATTATAATAAATATCGATGATATGGATAGTTCAGAGTGTACACAGTGAGTATATAGTAAGCATATTAATAAACATTTTGTAAATAATTGAAATCACGGTGTAGATTCAAAAAGCTATCAAATTGACATCCCTGCCCTTCAATAGTACCATATACAAAAAGTAAAAGGGAGGGAATAGGGAGTCAATAGCTTACCAAGTAAAGAGCCAAAGACCAGAGCCTAATAGAGCGCAGTAACAGACCCCAGACCCCGACGCGCGTTTTGAAGCCACCAGGGGCCGCTTCCCCCAACATTGTGGTTTCAGTTTACAACATATCGCATGATCTGTCAAATCCTAATGACACCCATTGGACCCAATGAGTTCCAACGGTATTTGTCAGATTCTGCCATGGTTTCTATCAGTTTAATGGAATCTTTGATGAAAGCTTCTGATGGGAATCTTTGGCAGCGTCGTGAATAGAGCCCTACTTCACCATATTTCTCAGTATTTGGTATGCAAAAAAGTGAACACATAATGGTTATAAAGTAAAAGAGAAAAGTGTAGAATAGGAAATAGTGAAAGGGTTAAATTTTATTGGATATTTTAAGAGACAGATTAGGAAATTATTGCAGCATAATGCTTTGCAAATTACAATTTTATTACCATCAGGATAAAGGGTCCAATAATTTCTTATATTCTTGTGCAGGTGAATGATAGAAGATGAAATATTGGGAAGAGAGAGCTTTTAAATTAATCATTTGCAGATATTAAAAGCAGTCCATAACTCAAGTGCAATGTATTACAAGTTTTACATTATCCAGTCGGGGAGAGCGGAGTTTCTATCAGCAGCGCTATTATACTATTCTCTATTTGTCATTATGTATTGTACAGGAAAATAGACCGAGTGGTTAATCAACCTGAGTAGTAAAAAGGGAGAGCAGAAGAAAGGAATATTAAATGGATAATGAGACTTTTTTTGCAGATGGACTCCTATTTAAAGGGCACTTGTCAGAAGGTTTCTGCCCCGAAAGCACCCCCATTGTCTGATAGTTCTGGTTCTGAAGTCTCCAATGAAGTCTTTAGTAGCCTCAGTCAGTTTGCTAAAAATGAGGTTTGAAGGGGTTGTCCAAAGTCTAAAGTAATTTTCATCCTAAATGCCATAATCTAAACTATTTTCTAATTTACTTGTATTAAAATTCCCTATCCTTCCCTAACTACACTCTCTAACTGCTTTTCTATTTTTTTTTCCACTTCCTTTTTGATGACGCTTCGTTTGCAAATCCCAGTGCATGCTGAGAGACTCAAACTAAGCGTCATTAGATGTCAGAGGCCGCAGTCACTGCCACTGCCTCTACCCCCTCCCTGAAATGAAATGTCATCAGTGATGATCATTTCAGGGGCTGGGCTAGTCCCTGCACAATGTGCACAATGACAGCGCGCTTTCTCGCCAACTCAGATCAACAGTAACAAGCTAGCAGGAGTGTGTGTTATCAGAATACTCGGCGTGCACAGTTCTGCGCCGCCCCTGCAAGTAACGTCACAGTATTCTCACAATGCACTCTCCTGCTGGCTCGTTACTGCTGATCTGAGCCGGCAACAGAGAGCACACTGTCATTGTGCACATCACACAGTGCTCATTGTGCATTGACTAGCCCAGCCCCTGAAACAATCATCACTGATGATGCTTTGTTTCAGGTAGGAGGCAGAGGCTGAGCCAGTGACCGAAGCCTCTGCCCCCTGTTGACACTTAATTTGAGTATCCCAGCATGCACTGATCAAAAAGAAAATGGAAAAAAAAGAAAAGCAGTTAAATAATGTAGTTAGGGAAGGATAGGGATTTTTTTGTTCAAGTTTATTAGAAAATCGTTTAGATTATGGCATTAAATAGATTGGGATTTTGGATGAAAATTACTTTGGACCACCTCTTTAACGCCCACTCTCCATATGCTCAGTTTGTCTACCAAGTCAATGAGGTGGAGACACTGCAGAGAAAAGATGCAAAGTTTTGCATGTTCCTTTAAGAAAGTAATTATTAATTCAAAACTTATGGTCGGAAAGGATGTTATAGTTCCATTATTGTGTCAGTTGTTTCCAAAAGAATGATACCTGGTATTAGGAAACCAATGGAAATAGAGCCATTGTATGGGAAGGTTATAAGAGGTTTCCGTGAACACATTGATTAAACTAAAGAGCAAATCAGTTTAACCAGCTACTGTTGAATTAGATACAAACGTGTCTTGTCTTCTTTTCTAAAAAGTGGAGTTCAATGATCAGGCTTTATGATGACCGTGGGCCGCTATTTCTCACTAAGTGAACCTAATCAAGTACATGAAAATAAGCCCAGTGGTCAATCAACTTCATTAGAAAAAGGTAGAGCTGAAGATTAGAACATATATGGTGGTCAGTGCTCATTTCCACGTATTATGTCTAGAATTATCACAGTTGTCTTAGTCAACGGTTTGGAGCGATAAAAGGAACCATAACTGATTTAAAGGGCCATTTGAAGTTGCACTGTAACGTCCAGGTGTCCTTAGATGTGTATTGCTCAATTTCTGAGACAACTATATGCTACTGGCCGGATTTACTAGGGAGCCCCAATAACAGACAGTTTCAAGGTCAGGAAAGAGACAGAGCACTCTGGGAGAAAAATGGCTGGAGTTCAGTTGGACTAGCCCATGGTCTACTATTTTGTAATTAGATTAATCGAATAAAGTTTCTTGTGTAATGATGTACAGATATAGCAAAATACGAAAGAAGATATTTCTAGCTCCTGGTAACATTTCTTGTAACTTTATTCCATGAAAAAATAAATGAAGGATAGACAAGTACAAAGCAACGCGTTTCGAACATTTGCAAATGTTCTTTGTCAAAGCCGAAACGTGCGTTGGGGCGGACGCAAGTCCATCCTGCCTGCAGCACCTCCTAAAAAAGATCCCATTATACAAAGTAATTATGGACGCTGTGCCTTACATACATATTAGTCTGTGCCCATGGGTACAATATTTACAGATGGCACCTTACAGTAGTTCGGTCTTGGGAGTATCTGTGGCACCCCAGGGGTCTGGTTTCCACAGTAATAGCAGTATTACGTCTGTGAGCAGGTGGGAGGTCTCCTGGGCAGGAATCCTAAGCATGCCACACCTCCTGCCCAGTCCTGGGAGGGGAAGAACTTCCCCTATATAAACTGGGGCTGAAGCAGGGTTAGAGAGAGGAGTTCCAGACAGAGACGGAGTCTGGTCTGGACACGCAGAAACAGGGACAGATAGACCTCAGGAGCTCTGTAGGAGCCAAGGAGAAGCGCCAGGGGCTGGAGCTGTGCAGAGCTCGCCCTGGGAGAAGGTACTAAAACCGGACACAGGAGTCCGAGGCTGTGGGGACTAAGATATACCCAGCAGCAGAATCCATCCGGCAGGGGATTCCAGGTCCTCTGGCCATAAAAGCCCGGAGGCTCAGTCACAACGAAGGGACCAGCACCGCCATCCCGGAGCGGAGGCTAACAGGAGGCCCCAGGTCACCAGCCATACGGGTGAGCACCACACGGTATACCCAGGGACGTGGGCTACTTGTAACCGCCGAAAGCAGGGTAGCCAGGAAGGGTACAGACTAACGGGAAGGCCTACAACTCCACCTGGCCAGGGGAACTCCGGCTTACTCGCAGACTAACCAGGCCCCAACTACTAGCCAGTACTCCCGGGGGAATTTGCCTTGTACCATCAGTAAAGACCCTGAACTGTACCCTCGCGTCTCCGTGCTTCCTTGTCGCACCATTAGTGCTGGGACATCCACACCATCACTCCCAACATCAACCTCATCCTCTGCCCTGAGGCCATACCCCTCCCGTTGGGGGTTATACCATCCACGCTGCACATCCGTACCACCGGCCTCAGCGGACTGCCCTGCAGCGGCGGCTTCATAGCCGCATTCAACGGGTGGCGTAGTCGGACACTAATACCATCATACCAATAACTGCCACTTAGTTTGACCACCCTGGGCATGGACCGGGTCACCGCCACACGAAGACTACTACCCCCCATCGGATCCGGCTCCGGGTATTCCCCGCGCGCACGCGCGCCGCACTACAGCACTGGCCCAGGGGGTGAGTCATATCCACACCATAAATTTATGTGTGTGTGAGCATTTCATCTTGTGGCTGCAATCTAGGTAGACTGTGTGTCCTGTTCACAGTTGCACATGGCGTTTGCACCATTTGTTCTTATAATGCCATACCATATTGGGATTGTTTTGTATGATTAATAAAGGTTACATTTTATACACAATCTATCTAAGGACTTTTTTGATTGTTTGTTTTTTCTTTGCTGGTGTATACCATGAAAGAGCAAACTAACTTCACATTTGAAAAATCACACGCCAATGAAAAAATGTCAAGTTTACGTTTGCTACATCTGTATCGCCAATATTACCAGGGTAGACATGGTATAGTTGGAAAACCTCTAAGATACATATTCATGTAAATGGCCACTTGTCGTTTCAGCAAACGCTGCATAAATCAGTGTAACAAGCGAAGATAAGATACTTCGTAATATCATCATCAAATAAATCATCACTAAAATTTGTTGTGCATTGAGGGATCCAGTTACAGATGCCTATTAAAGTATTTGGGGAGGAGCAAAGTGCAAAAAATGCAAAGACACACATAGAAACGTACTGCTGCTTTTCGGTAAGTGTTTATCCCACATCAAAGCTGGATTCACAGTTACACTACTCAGTATAGCTATATCATTTCCTTCATGCTGCTGTTTCTGAACCTATGCAGCATAAAGACAGGAGCAAAGAATCCCCCTTATTGGCATGTCCTGTTCCATGTCCCCACCCACTAGCTCAGAAACAGCTAAAAAATTAAACACTCCATTGACAAAGCCTTTTTCTATCTGATTGCATACTGACGAATTGTGACAGTGTGCGATGTGCACAACGTCACGATGCCCCTGAACTCCCCATGCGGGAGGACAATCACATAAACGGCATGTATGCAATTGTCTTACTTGCGGTCACATGCCGACTAGACTCCTGCTCTTCCCTCAATTCTCAAATCACACACTTGCACAATTCACCAGTCACATTTGGAATAGAGCCATTGTATTGGGAAGGATGTGTTCATAAAAGATTTCCGTGTAGATATTGATTAAAATAAAGAACAAATCAGTTCAACCGATTGCTATTGATCTGGATACAAACGTGCCTTGTTTTCTTTTCTAAAAAGTGGAGTTCAACATGTTGCGTTCATGCTGCCCGTAGCCTAGTTATCTTACTAAGAGAATCTAATACAGTTTCTTCATAATGCAGATATAGCAAATTTTAATTAAAGCTTTACATACATAAGAGCAAACCAACTTCATATTTGAAAAATAACTTGAAAATGTTGTGTTACATCTGCAGCGCCTCTATTAAAGGGAATGTCAGCAGGTTTTTGAGAGCACCATGACGTAGGGGCAAATACCCTAATTCCAGCAATGTGTCACTTACTAGTCTGTGTTTTGCTGTTTTAATAGAATCAGTGTTTTATCAGCAGGAGATTATCACTACAGGACTAGTTGTCTCATGCCTCCTGGTCCAACCATGCCCCCACCACTGATTAGCAGCTTTCTGTCAATATACAGTGTACACAGAAAGCTGCCAATCAGTGGTGTGGGCGGGGTTATACCGAGCTCAGCATTCTGAGCTCTGCTAGATCTGCAGCAGAAAAACTGTGATTACATCACAACTGCTGCACCCAGTAAGTGACACATTGCTAGAATCAGAGTCTCTATCCCTAGATCATGCTGCTTTCAGATTACATAGCAAAACCCGCTGACAGATTCACTTTAAGGGTAAACAAAGTATAGTTGAATAACTTCAATGATTCTTATGAACATAAATGACCACTGTTGCATCAACAAACTTTGCATAAATCAATATCAGTAAATAAAAGAAGCTTTGTAATATATCATCACAAAAATATGCTTCTTTTTTTCATTTATGATTGATTTCCTATCACCCAACCTCAAAATTCACTCTGAAAACTGCTAAAATTCATTGTGATCAAGGCAAGACAGACTGCAAGCTCACTGAAGGATCAAATTACAGATGCCTATTGAATTATTTTGGGGAGGAGCAGAGTGATCTAGAAATACACAAACGCACACAGAGCAGTGGTGTTGCTTTCTAGTAAGTGTTTATCTCACCTCAAAGCTGGATTCACAGCTACATTACTTATTTTTGCTTCCTCCATGCTGACACTTCTGAACACGTGCTACATAAAGACAGCAGAGCAGGAATCCCTCATGGCTGTGTGTGCTGTGCATGGGATCCTTCATAGCAGCTTGTCTCTACCCACTTACTCAGGGACAACTACAAATCGCAGTTAATAGCCCTGCTTTATATTTTGCACTAGGGTCCAGGAACTTCAAGATTTCCTTTTGTAGTGTAAGTATGTTATGAAGTAATATTATTTATAGGGGGCATCTCTCATGTTATTAAATGGGCAAAATTGCAGGGTGCTTGTAAAAGCAAGCAACTTTGAAATTTACTGTATGTCTTATTAAAAATCCTCTACGTTCCTAAGAATAGAGGATTTTTTAACTTTATAGATTACTGCTTATACCCAAAGTTACAAGCTACGTATGGTACCCTAGGTAGATAGCGCAAGCTTGCAAACTCTTTGCTGTGAAGCTTGCAAGCTCTGCTCTGAAGCTTGCCAGATCGCTGGATCTGGCCAGCTTTAGTGCCCTTTCACTCCTCCGATGCAGCAGAGACAGATCTATCTCTGCTTGCAGCATCAAAAAGTAGGCGAGGGGCTGTGCTAAGGGGTTCCTAAAGATTGGTAGTTCAGCTGCTGGCCTGAACGGCCAATCTTCAAGAGCACACCGTCCCCACTAAGCAGGAAGCCGAGACGCCGAGGGGCTGTGAGCTCTTGAAGATAAGTACTTGAGACAACCCCTTTAATCAAAAAGCTCTTCCTAGCTCGGAAAAAAATGTCTGCTATCCTGCAAAAACAGTGCCACCCCTGTCCACAGGTTGTGTGTGGTATTGCAACTCAGTTCTATTCTCTTTAATTGAACTGAGATGCAATTTTAGACCCAAACCATGAACAAGTATTTTTTTTTTATTATTTTATTTCTAATTCTGGACAATTTTAAGCTTCCTTTTAATTTCCCAACGAGGACATAGAATATTAATTAGAGGCCAAGATTAAAAAGAGACGAAAGTTTTTATATTAAAATTTAGCGTCTAGAGAAAGTCCTCTCCCTTATGACAACTTGTAGGAGCTCCTTCTAAACAATTTGCTTTGGCAGGATGCTGTGCATAAAACATAGGACATTAAATTCAGGAATTATGACATTTTGACTGGTGACAACGTCCCCATTACTATTATTATTAGTAGACATAAAGTTTCCCCGATGAAGAAATATCACATTTCCTTTGTTGTAAAATAATAGTTTTTACTTTCCTCTGCTCCAAACCATCAGCAGATTTCACTCATTAGCTCCTGCAAAAATCCTTTGGATCTCGCCAATTCGTGAATGCTGTGCACATCAATATGATTAAAGTCTAGTGTCCACTTGGATCTTTCCCCATCTTTGATATTAGATAAAAAGCGGACGACACAGGCACTGCTTCCCACTGTAGTGGAAATATTAACTTTTGCAAGGCTTGTAAGAATATCAAATGCTTCGGCGTCTTCACGTGCTTATGGAGATCAAAAGCTAAGAACCTCGTCCCAACTTTGGCTCTGTAGAATTTACTTGCTCTAAGCGTATTTTTGTGGGTTTCTTTTTATCGTGGCACGAGTGTCATAATTTTCTTTTTTCTTGCTCCTTTTCTAAGGATTCAGATTATTTTCAAATGAGTTTTACCTTTGTTATCTTCATTAGTCGTGCATTATCAAGACATTACAGGAAGGAACAGAATTGAAAAACATCAAAAACTTTCTTTGCTTTATTATTAATTGAAATGTTTCCTAGGGAAAATATGAGATGAGAGTAATAACATAATGATTTCAATCACTGCAGTTGTTGATTCAACTATGAGTGGGACTATAGTGAGAGGTAAACACTGTCCTCATAACTGGACTGGATTCATGGACACTGGGAGGGCCATCTCCAGGCTTTTGTGATCCATTACGTCATAGTAGTGAGCCTTTTATTTCCTCAATCTCTTAAAAATTACTAAACCATAGGAAAGCCTGTCAGAAATTAATTAAAAAAAAACAACCTTCAAATTTACTTGCTGTCAACATTTTTCTCTCTTCCGAAGCTGTCACGTTAGGTGACCTCCAACTCCATTCAAAGCACAGAGTACAAAGATTTCCTGTCTGTGCTTTGAATGCCTCAGCAAGCTGTTATAGGAGGCATGGCCTGTGATCCTCTGCAAGTTTAAAGTGACTGGGGATGTGAACATTGCAGGCTCCACACAGGACACAGTAATCTTATCAACTTGAGACTTTAAAGAATGGCCATTTATTGTGTTGAGAAGTGTTTGATTACTCTTATGCTGTGTCATTTAACGTCATACCTTTGTGTTATTGACCTTAGTTTATATTGCGCCATGGTTTATTTCCATCTTTCTTTTGCTTATTTTTGTATCCTTTTCTCTTAATAAAAATATACTAAATAAAAAAATGTGACTTTGGCAAGAGGGGATGGTGTTGGGCTTTCCATAGTGCTAGATTGTATTGTAATAAATTAATACATTATACAACTCATTGCTTCCCTACAGTACACTACGCCTGCATGGAGTCAGCACCTGCAACATTATTGTCTGCAACATCACTGACTGCAAGAGAAGTGTCAGAATCTCAATACTAAGTGAAGTGAGAGGAATGTTAAGAAGGAGATTCTGTGTGTGCAGAAATTTATCTATCTTGAGACTTTTTAGGAGTCTCAGGAAGGTGCTTTGTAGGTGTAGTTGGCTGGCACTGAGGATAGGAGTGTGTGAGCTGTGGGGCTAGAATTTTAGTGAAGAGGCACAGAGGGAGATCTGGCAGGAAATTCAGGATGAAAAAATAACAAACCACATGGGTGGAGGCCTGGGGCTGAAGGAGGACAAAAAAAAATGAAAATAAAGGTAACAAGGAGGTTTGGGGATTCATTACAGGGACAGCTAGATCTTTTTTTCTGTGCTCGGAAAACTCTTTTAAGCACAGTCATTGATAGTTCCCTTTTTCTTTTAGGCACCCTCTCAACATTGCCAGCCAAGCCAGAAAGCATCCAACTTTACCATCAGCTACAGATGATGGTCCATCTTTTGATTAGGAAAGAAGAGCACAATCTATACTGCCACCCTTGCCAGAAAGTAGTCTACTTAACCATCAGCTAAATATGGCATGCATCTTCAGATTAGTAAGGTAACACACAATCTACAATGAGAGCTATGTCAGAAAACAGCCCTCATTATTATCAGCTAAATGAGATGGCGGTCCATCATCTGATTAGTAAATTACCACACAATCTGCAATATCAGCTATGTCAGGAACTATCCCACTTCACAATCAACTAGAGATGGTGGTCCATCATCGGTAATGTGCCACCACACCTAAAATGCCAGCCATGCCAAAAAGCAGTCTATTATCAGCCATCTACAGGGTTCCATCTCCTTCACAGTAGAATGCCTATGGAGGCTGGTAGGGAGCCAACCACTGGCATCTGACCAGTTTTGTTCAGTGATTATGTGAACCTTGAGTACTGACTCAAATACATAAATGGGGGCAGACTACTGGGTGCTCGGTGCTAGGGTGAGGCTGCCAATGGCTACGTTGCCTTGGCCATGGTATTTAGTTACAGGAATAGAGTATCCTATAGGCAAGGAGAAAGCAGGAATGTTACCCCTTGAATCCCGGTCAGACGCCTTTCACCCAGCCAGACCAAATCTCAAACTTTGCCCTGATGAGGGGCAGTACCCCGAAACACAGTGTCTGCAAATTAAGATTCTGGTTTTGGCTTCTATCCTAAGTCATGTGATAAGGCTCGTTAGAGATATTGACGTTTAGGATTGCTACTTCCTATAGGTGGCATTAGAGTTCTAGTCTTCTTCCTCTCTGAAGAGGCAATTTGCATATTTCACAAAGGAGCATTGCAGCGTAAAATTCTTCTCACCTTGACATGCTTAACATGTCACTCTCCGCAAGGAGAAACATTACCCATTGGATCCATGAATAGATTAGACAACCGAATCTTTGCCGCCAATGAAGAAAAGCTTGGCTGTGGCGTTGGCTGACATATTATACCATGTTGTTATCTCTACTTAAACCACATCTGAAGAATCTGTGCTGCATCGTCTTGTCATGACATGACAAAAACAGATTCTCAGCTACTTGAACTTCGAGTGGGCTTTACAGGAATTCTTGGCATTTTAGTGTCTGATTCAAATAAATGTTAAAAAGTTATTTATTGGTTTATTTCCTTTCCGAGAGCAATGATAAATGCCATGCTCTTTAAATATAATAGTAATGGCCACTTGTAAGCGGAAAATGAGAAATGATTAAGCAGTAAAAAAAAAATAACAACACAAAAAGGCATTTTTTTCTATAAGTAGTTCAATTTAGGACCAAGAACCCAATGATTTTTATGCTATTCCATTAAGCTCCTGGCACCATTCAGTAAACAATAGGACTGTCTCACAAAAGCTTTATCCCAGCTTAACCTACAATACCAGCCACATCCTGTGGTTCCAGAACATGATTTCAAGCCAGATATTAAAAGCTCCATTGACAACAAGCCTTTCTGTACTCTCACCCACAAAGACCTAGACATCTCCTACCTCAAATATGTCAGACACCATACATATACTCCAAGTTTCTCCAAAAGCTCAACTTCCACCTTATACCTCCGAGACTTCTCTCGTGCTGCAACAGTTGTTTGGAATGCAATACCTAGACAAATCGGATTAATTCCCCACATCCACAGATTTAAGCCTGCCCTTAAAACACATTTTTGAAGGCAGGCACATGACGTTACATAACTGCTTAAAGGAGACAAGATATTTATGACCTATCTGTCAGATAGTTAGAAAAAGAATCGCCGCACTACTGTGAAGTGTAACATACCTGGCGGCGTCCTTGCATAGTGGTCCATCTCCCACTGTGCAAGAGCGCGCACTTGATCTCCAGTCCAGTCTGCTAGCCTGGCTTCCCTCCATGCTGTCTGCTTGCCTCTGTTTCTGCTGCTTAAGGGCGGTGCCCGATCACTTCCTGTTTCTTGTACCTGCTGCGGGCACACCCCTTGTGCGTCCTCAGCCTATTGCTGTCTGTCACCTGGTATTTAACCCAGCTGCTCCAATGAACCCCTGCCTGAGCATTGTGCTCCATTCAGTGTGCTCTTTCACTCTGAACGTGCCAGGTCCCTTTCTGTGTTTGCTTTCCTGCCTTTCCTGGAGGCTGTATTTCCAGGCCTGTCTGAACACGCTCCTAGCCTGTTCCTCCCGCCTTCTAGGGGCTGCATACCTAGACCCGCTCCTGTATCTTGCTACTGTGTCTGTTCTTGTCTGAATACTCTTTTAGCCTGTTTCCTGTTTTTCTTTATGTCCGTACCTTTCCTTTTTCTGTAGAGTCTGAACTCGTACCTAACTCCTGTTCGTTGTCACTGTACTTCCGTTTGTGAGTTTGTGGCCCACTCGCTACTTCACTGCAAGTACCCTGTGGGTATCTGGTTCTGCCTTTCCCTTTCAGTCTGTTCCGTGTGAACAGAGCCCTGTTCGCTCTGCTCAGCCTTGTCTACCGCACCTGCGGTTTCGCTTTGCTCAGCCCTGTCTACCGCGTCTGCGGTTTCGCTTTGCTCAGCCCTGTCCAACGCGTCTGTGGTTTCGCTTTGCTCAGCCCTATCCACCGCGTCTGCGGTTTCGCTTTGCTCAGCTCTGTCCACCGCGTCTGCGGTTTCGCTTTGCTCAGCCCTGTCCACCGCATCTGCGGTTTCGCTTTGCTCAGCCCTGTCAACCGCGTCTGCGGTTTCGCTTTGCTCAGCCCTGTCCACCGTGTCTGCGGTTTCGCTTTGCTCCGCCCTGTCCACCGCGTCTGCGGTTTCGCTTTGCTCAGCCCTGTCCACCGCGTCTGCGGTTTCGCTTTGCTCAGCCCTGTCCACCGCGTCTGCGGTTTCGCTTTGCTCAGCCCTGTCCACCGCGTCTGTGGTTTCGCTTTGCTCAGCCCTGTCCACCGCGTCTGCGGTTTCGCTTTGCTCAGCCCTGTCCACCGCGTCTGCGGTTTCACTTTGCTCAGCCTTGTCTACCGCGTCTGCGGTTTCACTTTGCTCTGCCTTGTCTACCGCACCTGCGGTTCTGCTCTGCTCAGCCTTGTCTACCGCACCTGTGGTTTCGCTTTACTCTGTTTGTTGACCGCATCTGCGGCTCTGAATTTTGCCTCCCAGTCTGTACAGGACCTTACCCAGCTTGCCTGTTCCTGTATTCCCCGGTGTGGGTCAACAGCCGTGTCAGGAGTCTGACCTGGAGTAGACCCTGGTCCCTCTGCTCGGTTCCTCCCTGGTGCACTGGCGTCGTATGCCGTCGTGCGACCTTGGTCGGATCGGGCAGATACTTAGTTACGCCCCTCCAGGCACTCTCCGGTTCATGGCACAGTGGAACCACTAAACACGCACACGCCAGTCAGTCCGGGCGTGTGCATTACATGAAGGTGCACGAGTAGGGTCCAAAACCAATCATTAGAAAAATAACCTCAGCACTCAACGTTTTTTTATCGGTAAGTGTAGATTTTAATGCAGTCCAAACAAATTACAGACATTTCGGCCTTGACAAGCGGCCTTCATCAGTGTGGTCTAAAACCAAGAACAAAATCATAATCAAAATATAGAAAATAAAGTATATTACATTTAGCATCAGTGTCACATATAGAAATTCTTTCATTCATATGGGAGAAATGACTTCCATAAGGAGGAGACCTACCAGACTGTTTGGAGTCAGGTGTATAGGGAGAGAGTGGGCGAAGTGCCTCTGGAGATGTGTGTCAACACCTGTAAAAGTACGTGGATAACGTAATTTAATAGGATGAGGTGCTAGTCAGAGAGAGCAACTGTCAGAGGGTAGTAGAGCATACCTGTATGTCACTTGCAGGGGTCTAGGCGTTAGAACGCGGTATCCACCGCTGGTTCAGTGTGGTGCCATAGTGTGGCGTCCTCCCTGTACCATTTATATGTCTGTGGGGGGGGTCCGATTAATATGTGGACCAATATTCTGGGAAGGGTGTGATCCCAGCGGTCACGCAGCTGTGCGGTGTGGGAGCGCTGTGCCATTTTTCTAATGATTGGTTTTGGACCCTACTCGTGCACCTTCACAGCAGTGCGGCGATTCTTTTTCTAAGTATATACGCCTATACGCCTGCACACTGTAGTGTCATGTCTACACCAATCACATTTTCATATAACGTGGAGGAGACTTCTAGTATTTTGGCACAATCAAGTTTTTCTAGTGAATTTTTGAAAGTTGCACCTAAGGAGACCCGTGGGAGAGACCTAGAGAGAGAACAGCAGCATCTTGTTAACAACGAACTGCACTGTGCTACCCTCATTGAGTACCTAAGAACCCAAGGTATCCCGAGGGGACTGAGGGTACAACTCTGACCAACTCTGTTCTCTAACAATACTGAATACACTACAAGATTTGAACATATTTTGAATAAATGTTCTTTTGATTTGATGACATTAACTGTTGATTTTCTGAATAAGGCCATCACCATGACTAAGGAGGAGATCAAGAACATTGAGACCCAACTTCAGACGACCACTACCCCTGAGGAATACGTCAACTTACAAGGCAAGGTTAAAACCAACATCGAGAACCACCGACGAGACACCGAAGCAAGGAAAAAATCCAAATTTATACGTGATACTGAAGACTACGAGTCCAATAGAGTTTACCGATGGCGCGACAATTACTCCACCGGGAGAAGTTCCTATCATTACAACAAATCTCCCTCAGACGATTCTACTTCAGGTTCAGAAGTAGACAGACGGGATCATCACTCTCCTTCTATTCCTTTTTTAGGCCTACCTCGGAGACAACCAAGAAGAAAACGAGTGCGGGGCAGGCAACACAAGGAATATAGACTACAACCGAATAACCAGATCGCAAGCAACCCCCTGGTGGTAAATATATCATCATATACCCTTAGTGTTCCTCAACTGTCAGTATTACAACGGGGTCTGTCTTTTTGTCCATTGGGTAGATACAATACATTTCAGTTGGACATGGAGTTACAGCGATTTTATCGCTCACTACACTTAAAAACACATTTCTCTAAAACTGTGTCCACTAAATGTGAAGGCCAGGTTGACAATACGGCACTCATCACAGCCGAAGAATTCGGCTTACGAAACAAGAGCACTTACAGACCACCACAAGGCACTCACGCACTAGAGACATTCATCAGTTTCATTGACAATGCGTTCCATAAACTATGGTCAGACAGCGAAAGGGGTGGACTACACTACCAACAGAATTTGTCACCGCTTGATCAGTAAGCCTTGAGGGAACTGAGGGAGAACAAGTCACTCATAATTAAACCAGCTGCCAAGGGGGGTGCCATTGTAGTAATGAACAAAATTGATTACATTAAGGAGATAGAACGTCAATTGGAGGACACTACCACCTATCGGCCATTACCCAATGACCCCACCCCACATCTGAGCAAATTGATCCAAACCACTGTCCAGAGATATCTCACAGCGGGTGTCATAGATACCAAAACAAGTGAGTTCTTAATTAAGAAATTTCCCATCACCCCTGTCTTTTATGTATTACCTAAAATACATAAGAACCTTGAACATCCTCCCGGCAGACCCATAGTAGCTTCCACCGACTCGTCACTTTCCCCACTCTCAATCTTCTTGGAAAAGATCCTTACACCGTTGACCCAACGTAGTCCATCCTACCTCCTAGATACGGGGGCCTTCTTGACAGCCTTAAAAGACATCGGACAAGTCCCTTCCAGTTCCATTTTGGTCACCTTCGACGTAAAAAATCTATATACCTCTATACCCCATGAACAAGGCATTGCCATGGTCCAACGGCTACTGATATACTCTGAGATAGATCCCATGGTTTCAAACCTCTGTATAGACCTCCTATCATTAGTCCTCACGAAGAACTTTTTTCTTTTCCAGGACACATATTACCTCCAAGTGAAAGGGACCGCCATGGGATCCAATGTGGCCCCCCCATATGCAAATTGCTATATGGCAGCCTTCGAGAGCGATGTCATCTATTCCCACCCATTGTTTCAGAGATACTCCATCATGTGGAAAAGATTCATTGATGACATCTTTTGCATATGGGGCGGTCCAAAGGATTCTTTAGTAGAATTTTTCTCAAGTTTAAATACAGCATGGCCTGGTTTTACCATGACCGATGATATCCACCAAGTAAGCTTCCTTGACACCTTGGTGATGAAAGATCCACACGGGATCCTTTCTACAGACCTATTTTCCAAATCCACAGACCGGAACAGCCTGTTACACTTCACCAGTAATCATACTAGAGCTATGAAAAGTTCCATCCCAAAATCACAATTTAAAAGGGTAGACAGAATAGTAACCGACGAACAACTAAAGCAAATCAGGTTTCACGAAATGAGGGAGAAACTTTTGGAAAGGGGCTACCCCCTTCCATACTTAACCAGCCACAAACAGAGTCCCGATGTACACAGATACCCACTAAAGATCGTATTCCGTTCGTACACACATTCCACCCTTACGCGTACATACTCCATAAAACAATACAGAAACACTGGAACATACTGGGAACAGGTTATCCTGATATCCCATCTTTTCAGATACCATTTCTACCCTGCTTCAACCGATCCCCCAATCTTAGAGATTCCCTAATACGGGCAGACATAGGCGGTACCAAAACAGGTCCCCAACAGAGATTTCTACAGAACCCCAAAAAAGGCACATTTCCCTGCCTACAATGCAGGCAATGCAACAATGTCCTGCGGGGTGATCTAGTCCACCATCCACAATCTGGCAAGAGATACCAAATAAAAAACTTTTTCACCTGTGATACATGTTTTGTAGTCTACTTGATCAAATGCCCGTGTGGCTTGATCTATGTAGGTGAGACCACCCAACCCATCAGGGATAGAATCTCTAAGCACAAATCTACCATACGATGCAAAAATTTGTTGTTGCCCATTCCCTTCCATTTCAATACAGCAGGACACCATATCTCACAGTTAAAATTCCAAGTCTTGGAACAGGTACCCGTGCCACGGAGGGGTGGCGACCGTGTACGCCTCCTGAAACGCAGAGAGGCATACTGGATACGTGAACTCCAGTCCCTGGCCCCCAAGGGTCTCAATAGGGACTATGATTTGCTTTCCTTCATCTAAATTATGTTTTATTTACAGAATGCCTTGCAATTTGAGAATATGTTAATTTATGATCTGACAAGGTGGCACTATGTCGTCATCCTACAGAAATAACTGGTCCTAATTTATTGATCTTGTATTACAGATGACATGTCTGGTTGTATCTTGGAATGTGTGACATTTATCACTCTGCCACCGCACAGGAAATCTACCCAATAGTCCTGAAAATACTTAACCCTATTCACAACTATTCACCATACAATGTATGCTGACCATGACAACTTAACGACCTGTGGAACGCACTTCTTCATCTGAATCAGAGCACTTCCAGAACAATGGAAGGCACAGGACTTCCTGGTTCGCACATACCGTGCGTCATATCTGGTGACGTCACATCCGGCACAGTGGAACGCACGCTAACCCCATGGAGCGCAGTGCCACACGTCACATCCGGTGACGTCACGTCCGGCACAGCTCTCCCACACCGCACAGCTGCGTGACCGCTGGGATCACACCCTTCCAAGATTATTGGTCCACATATTAATCAGACCCACTCCCCCACACATATAAATGGTACAGGGAGGACGCCACACTGTGGCACCACACTGAACCAGCGGTGGATACCGCGTTCTGACGCCTAGAACCCTGCAAGTGACATACAGGTATGCTCTACTACCCTCTGACGGTTGCTCTCTCTGACTAGCACCTCAACCTATTAAATTACGTTATCCACGTACTTTTACAGGTGTTGACACACATCTCCAGAGGCACTTCGCCCACTCTCTCCCTATACACCTGACTCCAGTCTGGTAGGTCTCCTCCTTATGGATGTCATTTCTCCCATATGAATGAAAGAATTTCTATATGTGACACTGATGCTAAATGTAATATACTTTATTTTCTATATTTTGATTATGATTTTGTTCTTGGTTTTAGACCACACTGATGAAGGTCGCTTGTCAAGGCCGAAACGTCTGTAATTTGTTTGGACTGCATTACACTTACTGATAAAAAAATGTTGAGTGCCGAGGTTATTTTTCTATCTGTCAGATAGGTCATCAATATCAGATCGTTGGGGTTCACTGGATGTAAATACTTTGAGCGGAGCAGCAAAGCTCAGCTCCATTTAATGTGTAGCAGCCGCTGCCATGTACTGGAGAACAGCTCCTAGTGAACAGAAGCAAAGAGCAGTTGATTAGTAGGGTGCCTGGTATCTGACCCCAACTGATCTGATACTGATGTCCTATCCACGGATAAGTCATCAATATATTGTGACTGACAACCACTCTACCTCATTTCCTTTAACCTTTTCTTACAGTTTATTAAAATAAAATGGCAACTGGACCATTGTGCAAAATAGGCTTTGGAATCTAAAGTTTACACATCGTGGAAACACAACTGTACAGACAATGTCCAAAGCCAATTTCACAGCAATTTTACCTGATTTTATGAATATTTCTTTTACAAGACAGGCATTTCCTTTCATTCTTTTAATGGACAGAGTATTACTTTGATGAAGAGTCTGAGTTTAGGAAGGTTTCCTTTCATGAAATCGGATCTTAAAGTGGTAGTATTTATGTGAAGCAATTATTTCTAGTGCCTGTTATGATCTGGAAGAAGTAGGCAAGAATAATTCCTGGGATCTCTGCATTAAAAGACAAGATTCTAAGAGGAGAAGAAAAATCAAGTCTAATTTATATAGTTATGTTTCACCCTAATAACAATAAAGCTCCCATAGACCCATATTAAAGCAACCTGTTAAGTCCGTGCAGTAAGATCTGTGGGAAGCAAGGTATAGAGCAGGTAAAGCTGAGAATATACATCCTGCAAAAAGATTCATACTTTTTGTAATTCATTCCTTTAACTTCCTGTTCATTCCGAGATTCAGAGTCCAGTGGGCGGAGATATCTTTCAGTCAGAAAGTAGAACCTCCCACTGGACCTTTGAAGATAGAATAAGCAAGAAATAAAATATAAAACATCCCAAATTATGAATATTTTCTACAAATATATACCTCAATTTGTTCAGCTCATCATGTTCTATAACATGCCGCCATATTTTGGTCTGCGTGTACATGACATGTTCCTGCTAACATAGCAACACCACGGGGCCCTCAAACACAGAACCTAATAAGCTTTAATAATGTGTCAGATATCCTGTGGATGGGTGATGAATGTTGTTATAAGACAACACCTTTAGAGTGTTATGGAAAATATATTTGCACATAACTCTACTTTAGTATTCAAGAATTTCTCTTTCTTTCTTTTTCTTTCTTTCTTTCTTACTTTCTTTCTTTCTTTCCTTCCCCATAAGGGCGCATCCAATTTTTGTTTTCGCAATCTCATTTTTCCCTATTTCAACTTTTATGTTATTTATACATATTTTTTGCTGCTTTATTTACATTTTATTTTTTGAACCTGCACTAGCATTGTGCCTCTTAAATGCCTCTGTCAGAGAAAATGACTATTAAGCAGCTAAAGGGTATGTGCACACGCCACTTTTGTTAGGCAGGTATGCCGAGGTGATATGGGGAAGATTGGCGGGGGTGTGATGGTACAGCTCATCTAATTCATGTCCAGCTGTGGCGTTCCTTACGCCACAAATCTTATCCCAGTCCCTAACTGGAGTAAGATTTGCGGCAAGACACTTCTTATTGAACTCCAGTAGGTGCCCTATTCAAGGCCGGCGTAAAAAGTGACCTCCGTGCCACTCCATGAAACACTGGAGCAGCCAGTAGGTCACAAATTGCAGGAGACAAACCGGAGTGGAGGCAAAAACAGATGAAAACGCCAGAAGGTAAGTATCAGACAGGGGGACAGGGGACTTGGAATTTAAGCACAACTCCATATGTGAAATAAAAAAATGCTGGAGTGGTGCTTTAAAGGAAGTGACAGAAACATTTTTCAGGCTCATTTTGATGACGCTCACTAGTTTATATTGATGAAAACAAAGCAGGTGGCCACAGACTCTGCAAGAAAGGCTCCAGAAAGGACAAAAAGATGCAATAAAAGATGCCAGCGTGTCCTGAAACATCTTCTTCCTGAAAAACTCAGACGTCGTGTGCACATACCCAAACAGCAGCAATTGGTCTAACTCATCCTGCCCCTCCTGTGTGGGCAGGCCCGGCTCCAGAGCCCACACCCGCTTCTTATAATAGTTCATCATGGAGCGGGAAGGTGTTAAATTCATCAGGGGTAAGGTTTCTCCTTGTGGAGAGTGACATGCCAGGTCTGGCATGCCAGTATGAGGAGACTTAAGCGCCTAATAAGTGCATAAGTCTTTTCTCAAAATGTTCTATTTTTATTATTTCTTTGAAGCTTCCATCTTGCTCTCTGGCCTTTTGGGTTTTTATGCCGTAAACTTATAGAGCATAATGCATGAAAAGGAATCATACTGCCCGAATGTTACATTCAACTCAATGGTGGTCTCAACTGAATTCAGAATCGAATCCCTAGATTTAACATTTCTTAATAAGACCCTCGATGCTCATGATTGGATTGGCACACTAGACTATCTAAGGATCATCTGGTGGCCCAGGTCATGACATAACGTTGGTCCATAAAGGTTGAGCAGAAGACAGTTGATTCCAAGACCCCTTATTCGGAGCTAGACCCCTAAATAAGGAATCGCAATTTTCCGGCATCTGAGATTTCAGTAAAAACCTCTCCTGCGTATACAGTCAACCATTATATAGCATCAGTAATTGAATTCCATATTACCCATACATTTGCTTTGCTAATGATGGTAACCGCTTTGCAGTGATTTATGAGGAAGCATGTAAATTCTTAATTGATCTTTGAAATCATTCCGAGCTAATATACTAATGTACTGTATACAGCAGCCCATTGCTGGCAAGCAAGAGAGTATTTCTACTGTGGGCTGCAAGAATCTTCCATCCATTAAGCTTCGGGGTGAGAAGAGAATCCAATCTGATGCAGGTATTATATAACACTGTGGACAGATATAATAAAGAAATAAGTTTTCCAAAACAAAATGCTTTAAAGCGTAATTTTTTTTTCGTTGACAGCGAGGTAAATTAACCTTAACCTTTATCTTATGACGTGTAATTTAATGCATCCACAATGCACAATGTTTTATTACTAACGCTCTTCAACATTCATCTTCTACCGCACATCTCTATATGGCTGCAGCCTTGACTAATATTATATACATTGCACCAGTCATGTATATACAGTGCATGCATATGAACCAGCATTATCCCATCTACTAGATGGTGGCCCGATTCTAACGCATCGGGTATTCTAGAATATGTATGCGGCAGACCGGGCGCAATCAGCAGAGCGGTGTTTAAATTTGGCGCCAAAATCGCTGATTGGTCGCGGCCGGCAACCGCGACCAATCAGCAAAGCGATCTTGAAATTTGGCGACTATATCGCTGATTGGTCACGGCCGGCGGTCGCGACTAATCAGCAGAGCGGGGTTTAAATTTTGCGCCAATAATGCTGATTGGTCGCGGCCAGTGAACGTGACCAATCAGCAAAGCGGTGTTTAAATTTGGCGCCAATAATGGTGATTGGTCACGGCCGCGACCATTCAGCAGAGCGGTGTTTAAATTTGGCGGCAATAATGCTGATTAGTCGCGGCCGGCAATTTGGCGCCAACAATGCTGAGTAGTCGCGGCCGGCAACCGCGACCAATCAGCAGAGCGGTGTTTAAATTTGGCGCCAAAATCGCTGATTGGTCGCGGCTGGCAACCGCGACCAATCAGCAGAGCGGGGTTTAAATTTGGCGACAATACTGCTGATTGGTCGCGGACGGCGACCGCGACTAATCAGCAGAGCGGTGTTTAAATTTGGCGCCAATACTGCTGATTGATCTCGGCCAGTGATGGCGATCAATCAGCAGAGCGTTGTTTAAATTTGGCGCCAAGCTCGCTGATTGGTTGCGTCTGGCGTCCGCGACCAATCAGCACAGCGGTGTTTAATTGTGGCGGCAAGATCGGTGATTGGTCGCGGCCGCTATTTAAATGTGGCGCCCAAATCGGTGATTGGTCGCGGGCAGCGGCCGCGACCAATCAGCAGAGCGGTGTTTAACTTTAGCGCCAAGATCACTGATTGGTCGCGTATTGGTGAGGACCGGGGAGCGCCGCTGCCTGTGCGGCTACTTCCGCTGCGAGAAGCCGGGACATGCTAGCAGCAAAAGTATCCCGACCCGCAGCGCCGCTCCCCGGTCCTCTCTTGACACCCTAGCCGCTGATGTCCCCACAGTATCCGCATGGTGTTACAAAGGTCCGGACATTTGTGTTAAAAATCGCTGATTGGTCGCTGGCGCTGCCCGCGACCAATCACCGATTTGGGCGCCAAATTTAAATATCGGCCACGACCAATCACCGATCTTGGCTCCGCATTTAAACACCGCTGTGCTGATTGGTCGCCGACATTTAAATAGCGTCCGCGACCAATCAGCACAGCGGTGTTTAAATGTGGAGCCAAGATCGGTGATTGGTCGCATCCGATATTTAAATTTGGTGCCCAAATCGGTGATTGGTCGCGGGCAGCGTCCGCGACCAATCAGCACAGTAGTTAGTGTTTAACTTTTTAACACAAATGTCCGGACCTTTGTAACACCATGCGGATACTGTGGGGACATCAGCGGCTAGGGTGTGAAGGGAGGACCGGGGAGCGGCGCTGACATCCAATTGGTAGCGGCCGCTATTTAAATGTGCCGCACAAATCGGTGATTGGTCGCGGTCTTGCCAACCAGTCAGCGATTTTTAACACAAATGTCCGGACCTTTGTAACACCATGCGGATACTGTGGGGACATCAGCGGTTAGGGTGTGAAGGGAGGACCTGGGAGCTGCGCTGCGGGTCGGGATACTTCTGCTGCGAGCGCCCGCTCATGTCCCGGGTTCTCGCAGCGGAAGTAGCCGCACAGGCAGCGCCGCTGACATCAATGCGGCTAGGGTGTGAAGGGAGGACCGGGGAGCGGCGCTGACATCCAATTGGTCGCGGCCGCTATTTAAATGTGCCGCACAAATCGGTGATTGGTCGCGGTCTTGGCCCGCGACCAATCACTGATCTTGCCGCAAAAGTTAAACACTACTGTGCTGATTGGTCGCAGACGCTGCCCGCGACCAATGACTGATTTGGGCGCCAAATTTAAATATCGGCCGCGACCAATCACCGATCTTGGCTCCACATTTAAACACCGCTGTGCTGATTGGTCGCGGACGCTATTTAAATGTGGCGACAAAATCGGTGATTGGTCGCGCCCAGCGTCGGCAACCAATCAGCACAGCGGTGTATAAATGTGGAGTCAAGATCGGTGATTGGTCGCGGTCGATATTTAAATTTGGCGCCCAAATCGGTGATTGGTCGCGGGCAGGGTCCGCGACCAATCAGCACAGTAGTGTTTAACTTTTGCGGTAAGATTAGTGATTGGTCGGGTCCGAAGACCGCGACCAATCATCGAATCGTCTTGGTGAGGACCGGGGAGCGGCGCTGCCTGTGCGGGTACTTCCGCAGCGAGAACCCGGGACATGAGCGGGCGCTCGCAGCAGAAGTATCCCGACTGGCAGCTCCGCTCCCCGGTCCTCCCTTCCGCATGGAGGTCAGCGGCGCCGGCGGTCCTTCTGCTGCTACCGGCCGGGAGATGAGCGCCTCGCTTCGGTCATCTCCCGGCTGCATCTCCGTCCTGCAGATGGGTCCGGCGGTTGGGGTCCTTCTGCTGTTACCGGCCGGGAGATGAGCGCCTCGCGGCGCTCATCTCCCGGCTGCATCGCCGCTGAGCTCCGTCCCGCAGATGAGCCGCTAACGGCCGCCATCTTTTTTCAGAAATCCCGCGGCGCTGATTGGCCGCTGCCAGACCAATGAGCGACGCGGGATTTCCAGTACAGACAGACAGACGGGATAAGACAATTATATAGTAGATAATCACCTCCCAAATATAAATTTGGGCATCCTACAATCATTACTTTACATGACACCCAACATAAAAGATTGAGATGAGCAAATTTATTCGAGTGGAATTGAATTCTACTCAAATATTACAAAAATCCACAATTCTGTAGAATGCAGATTTTTTTAATTCCCTCCACGCGAATTCAGTAATATGACGGCCGGCTGAACCGTAGAGGAGAAAACATAAAAAAAAACTACCTCCACCACTTGCTCTCCTCTGTATGGTCATCGACACCATTACTTACCAACACCTTGGGCTAAAACCCTGGGTCTCTTTACACTTGGCCTCCGGCCACAACCAGGCCTGGGATGTCTCTCCACGTGTGCATCTTAAGCTCACAGCTACGTCATGATGTTATGATGTGATGTCTATGTTACACGCACGCCGCTAGGTTCAGATAGGGGCGAGACAGGTTACATGAATTCTTTGGAATCTCGGGGGAGCCGTTACTCAGGGCGACCATAGACCATGTGCTGCAGCTTCTTTCAGGCACACAGGGGTATTGACCCTCAGGCACAGACACGTAGGTTGTTTCACTTGCTGACCAGACACACTTGACAAGAGTCCTCATAAACGGTAGAACAGTAGCATTTAATAAGAAGCCGCACAGCCAGAGCAAATTAAGGCTCCAGTGACATATAGTACAGTTTCCTTAGCAGCACAGCAGTTCACAGTCTTCCCAGTAGTACAGGACAGCACAGGTCTAATGTAAAGGCACATTAATGAGCACAGCATTCTTTACAGCACAGTGAGATGGAGGTGGGGGGAGGGTTTGCTGAGGGAGATGATCCCTGTTACAACATTTATTCCAGTCCTTATCTTTATCCCTGACTCTGCACTGCTAGTTCAGGAACTCTACCTGATCTGTGCTTAGCTTCACTCCTGACTTAAATCCTTTTCACTTGTAGGGACGCTTCTGTGAGATACAGAACACACACACACCACCTTTCTCTTTGGCTCCAGCCAGACAGTAGACAACTTCCCCACAATCCCCCTGGGGCTCTGCTAAAATACTCCCCTTCTCTGTGACTGTGTCAACCCCTCTAGTTGCTGGATGCTTTTAAAGCACCAGCACTATTTCTGCTTGTAACACTCTGCAAAAGCACTACTTCTGCATGTCACATCTAGCTCCGAATAAGGGGTCTTGGAATCAACTGTCTTCTGCTCAACCTTTATGGACCAATTTTATGTCAATTTTATTTTATGTCATGACCTGGGACATTCAATTTACTGGAGAATAAAAGCTCATCAGATCCACTTGTCTCCGCCCTTGCACAAAGTCTGGGCTGCAGCTGATCTCTCACTTCCTCTTCATGTTCAATTCATACAAAGGCGGGGAAATCCGTGCTGATTGGGCGCCGGGATCACGTGTCAAAATCGCATGAGAGTCCTGGGGAGAGCGAGTGCTGACACTGCTGGAACGGTGCCAGCACGGGAGATGAGTATAGGCTTTTTTATTTTATGGGGGCCAAACATTTATATCAAGAAAGGGTTGTCCTAGTAGTGGACAACCCCTTTAAAGGTGGGTAGGTGTATTTTTATGCTAAGCATTTTGAGGTTTTAAAGCAGAAACTGACCAGAAACTCTGCAGATCCTCCTCAAAAACTCAAAAATCCTAAAAAAACTTGCAGTCTCTGACACGCCCCCTGGGCCGTGGGGTACCCGGTGCCGGGCCGGTAGATGCTGAGGGAATGTCACAGTGGCGGTGACGCGGTCCGTGACCCAGGGCGGTCAATAAAAGGGGTTATGTATAGGGGATTTATAGAGTTTTTATAGAGTTCGTGACGCCACCTGTGGAATGCGGCTAAAGGGAGCCGCCGATGGCGGAGCAGTCCTCTGAAGCTGATGTTACTGCAGCAGGGATGGTGTGGCTCTCCACAGGAAGAGCTAGCTCCAGGGCAGTGTAGATGATGTTGCAGGTTGTGCTGGGCGTTGTAGTGCAGGGGTTGATGGCGCAGCAAGAAACAAAGAGACAAGGAAGTGCAGTCCCAGTGTCTTTACTGGTGCTGATTAAACAAGCCGGGACTAGGGTACTGGCTAGAAGTGGAAGTCCGGGCAGCCTGGAAGCAAGTAACGAATCTTCGTTGCCAGGTAAAGTTGGAGGCCTTCCCTTTTCACTAAACTCTCTGGCCCTGCTACTTGCAGCGGTGCGGTGGCCCTCGTCCCTGAGTGCGGCGTTTGTGTGCTCACCCGTATGGCAGGCAGCTCGGGCCTTGCTGGCGCATCGCTCCTTTGCGGCGGTGCTGGACCCTGCGGTGCTGCTGAGCCTCCAGGCATCTGATGGGGCCAGGAGACCTGCAATCTCCTGCCCTCCGGTTTCTGCAGCTGGGCCTTCGGTGCCCCACAGCCTCGGACTCCGGTGTCCGGTTGTTCTGTGCGGTACATCTGGGGTGAGCTGCCGCGCAGCTCCAGTCCCAAGCTCCTCTCTCCTCAACGTCCTCTCTTCAACTCCTCACACTAAGATTAACTAACCCAGCCCCCAGATCCCAGTTGCCAAGGGGAGGGGACTCCCCTTGCTGGTCTGGAGCCAGGAAAGTGTTGCATGTTTAGTATCCCTGACTAGGGGATCCCTGCTTGCTTCCAGGCATGGCATTACCTCTTTTTAGGGAGGCAAAGCCACAGTGGCAACCGGACCCCTGGGGTGCCACTTCTCCACTTAGATTCTGCACCGAAAGACTGAGGTGACCCAAACATATTGTAACATATGAAATTGCCATAATAAAGAAACGTACACAATTAACCTTAAACATTTTACTTCTTGAATGGATGGAGATCGGTCACAGCATGTGGGTATTTTAAAATGTAAGGCCTGGTAAAACATTTTGTGCAAAGCATTTGAGAGCGGCCGGACTCCTGGAGGGCATCGGGGAACAATGTAATCACCCAACTGACCGCTGCTGTGACTTAACCAAACAACTGAGTTCAGAAATAACCAAACAGACAAGGGTGGGAGGGTGATCCCTGCGATGCCATGGTGCTGGTGCTCAGGCGGTTTGGCAGGTGGGCATGCCGGGCGGTCCGCCAGACACCAAGGGAAACATTAGGAGGGAAGGCACCCGGTGGTGAGCCAGGCGCTACCATCCCTTCTAACACTCTCTGGCACAGCATCTGCTAAGATGTCACTCATTTTACGATCTCTCACCAGCAGACAACAAGTCTCCGGGTCCCCCGCTGTGAGGAGAGACTGGAAGATGACAGCATAGGGGATGTATAGAGGAATAGGATGAGAGGGGAACAGGAAACAGAGCACCATTGGACCTAAAACAAATTGGGAGGGGACATGGGAAAGAGGCACTTTTAACCCCTCGTAGCAAGGACACTTCAGTCAGGGGCACTCAGCTGAGGATCGGGATGCCCTATAACGTACAGTAGCAAAATGATTCAGGCACCAATTCATCAAGACTGGTGTTGCTCACGAGGGGGCGTGCTGGCGTCAGAGGTGCTTGATTCATTAAAAAGCGTGCTTCTGAAAAGTGGTGTGCACCTCGCACCAATATTACTCCAATCAGAAGACTTCTGGAGTAAGGTACATCAAAGCTCATCCTGAGTTAGACGAACTGTGACGTCATGCCCCTATCCCACCCCAGCTTTACTCGTTTTATCGTAAAAATGCCAAAAGTTGCAACATTTTTGCGCAACTCCGCGTTGCGCAAAAATGTTGTTACTTTTCATAGCGATTAACGCCATAATTCTTGAGTAAGACTTTTGATGAATTGGGGCCTCATTGTGTACACAGCCTTAGTGGCTCTTCGCTTTGGTTTACAGGGTACAGACTAAATTGGGGGCTTTCTCTACATCCAAAAGATGAAGAGTATGTCTAAAGGGTATAGAGTAGTTTTAGATATCTTTGCGAGTCAACCTCTTCAATCTGTAAGACCCCCAACTCCCGATATTTTACACATATAGCTAATAGGATTGGCCAGGTTAAGTTAATGAGTTCCATAGACCGTGACGAGCCTCGTTATACCTTACTTCATTGTCTACCACCCGAAAATAGGGTTCCTTTATTTATCTTGAATAAATTCTATCCTCCATTCTATAGACATGAATGTATCATTCTCTCATTGTATAACCCAAATACCCTGCATATTGTCTCTGTTTTTCCTTATCTCCAAAGTGGTCCATAAAGAGACTAAATGAAAATTGTGATCTCTGCATAATTGAGTCTTTATTTGAATTATTCCTTTAAACCTTCTTTATATTTTCAATTACCGTAGTCATAACTGCTATTAATTAAAATTCTTTCTGGGAAATTAGATGTAACCTATGCAATGGCTTGTAAATGTCTTTATATCAAAGGTTACACAAAAGAACGACGCAGGTGAAAGGTTCTACTCGTGGTATTATCGGCAATGTTTTCATTATAATGTATGAATGAAGCGCCCATTGTTATGGTGATCAATAGGCATTTTGTGCCTGGTTTAATTATTCTCATTGAGGCTTCACGGAATTATTTTCGGCAGACGTTTTCCTATTCTTTCTGGCAGTCGTGATATTTAATGCCTCCTTTTATAAAGCTAAAACACCCTATTAGGGAATTCTGAGCTAAAAGAAAGGCAGTCCCTGTTCAATAACCTTATGTTATCTTGAGAGCTGTTACGAAAAACATCTGGAGGACCGAAAACAGTACAATGCTTAAAGGGGGTTATTCCCATCTTCATAAATGGGGATTGTCGGATAGTCCTCATAAATACAAGTAATTATGCAATTTACTGCTAATTAAAATATTCAGCCATTCTTGAGATATGAACACTTTTTCTTTTGCTTACAGTTTGTTGCCTTGGAGACTGACCACCACTGCTAGACAGTAGAACATGTACAGTGCTTACTAGCTCTTTTCTATTGAGCTTGTAGGCAAAGTTTTGAAGCTGGTCAGGAAAGTTCATTGTTACCTCCTAATCCTGGTCAGCTTTAGTGCACTGCTTACAAGTAGAGGTGAGCAAACCCAAACTTAAAAGTTCAGGGTTCGTACCGGTCAGTTAGTGTCCCGATACTAATCACCGAACATGGACTTTTCCCGGAAGTCTGTTGCAATGTTCGGAGTTCCGGGGGAAGTCCGTTGCGGAGAGAAAGAGAGATTATTTTTCCAGTTAAAAGTTTGGGTCCCCATAGTTTTCAGTAAGGTTCGGGTTCTGGTTCACGTTCGGGTACAGTTCTGGTCCCCGAACCGAACTTTGGAGTAAAGTTTTGGGTCAGGTACCAGAATCCAAATCTCTAAGGGTCCACTAATCCCTACTTACAAGTAGAGATGAGCGAACCCGAACTTAAAAGTTCGGGATTCGTACCGGACAGCTAGTGTCCTGTGCTAAATGCCAAACATGGACTTCTCCCGGAATTCCGTTGCAATGTTCAGAATTCCGAGGGAAGTTGAGAGAGAGAAAAAGTTTTCTAGCTCAAAAGTTTGGGTCCCCATTCTTTTCAATGGGGTCGAGTTCTGGTTCAAGTGCGGGTACGGTTATGGTACCCGAACCAACTTTGGAATAAAGTTCAGGTCGGGTACCAGAACCCAAACTTCCACATCCGCACATCCCTACTTACAAGCTAGACAACAGTGGTGGTCGGTCTCTTAGGCAATGAGCCGTAAACAAAAGAAAACAAAAGTGTTAATATCTCAAGAATAGCTGCAAATTTTAAGAAACAGTAAATTACAAAATCTCTTGTTTTTACAAGCACTATCCGACAATATCCATATATGAATGGGAATAACCCTTTTAATTTCCCCGTGTGGGACAAGAGACACTTGCTACAAAATTCCTCCATGGCTTACAATTGAGCTCAGTCTAATACCCAAAAAGAAGCCTATATAAGATCCCCAAGAAAACAATTGCCCTAAGTGGACTCTATATACCAAGAGAAGTTTGGATTGAGGTTACATTATGGCATAAAATTGACATATTTGATAATTGGGCAGTAATGTATTATAAAGACACAATATATCATTCTCTAATTATCGTACAAGGAAGACGTAGACTGCCAACAAGGAGAAATCAGTGTGTTCAGATGAACCATTCATGTGTAATGTGGAGTATAATTTCCAAAACGGGGAGTCCAAACGCAATGTAGCAATTAGTTCTGAAGGTCAAGTCAAGCATTACAAGTATGGATCTCAGGAGAATACGACTATAGATGTGGAAATATGAGAGGTATTACTGAGAATGCCACATTCGTTTAAATACTTTGTGTTCCAATAATTTTTAAAGCTATGTGCACATGGAGCATTTTGAGCGGAAACTCTCCAAAACCTCCTCTAAATCTCGAAATACCTCAAAAGCTTTGAGTTTCCGATCAGTGATTATTTTGCACATTGAGTCTTTTTGCAGTGTTTTTAGAGCAGGAACTGAGCAGAACCTCAAAGTTTTTGATGAATTTTGCATTTTTGAGTAGGAGTCTGAGAGTTTTTTCACAGTTTCTGCTCAGTTTCCACTCCAAAAAAGACTCCATGTGCACATAGTCCAAGATCTCGCATGCAGTCTGGATATTGTAAGCATTCATTATTTGAATACAGAGGTTGAAAACCTGAACAGATCTAAAACACTCACAGCTGAGGGTTTGCCACAACTGTGTATGGTCTGGACAATCCTATTTTGGCTAAATGTAAGCAGCAAATCAGTCTTTCAGATGGTTTTCTGCAACGTATCAGTGCAGGAAACATCGACGGAAAGGGATAATTCCATCTCAGTAAGTGATGGCATATCACTAAGAAATGCCAACACTTAAAGGAACCTGTCAGGTGAAAAAACGCTATTAACCTGCAGATATAGGGTTAATCTGCAGGTTAATAGTGTTCTGAACCTGCCCGGCACCTGCACTTATAGCCCTAGGGGAGGAAATTAACTTTATTCCTCCAGGCAGCATTCGGGTTTCAGTCATGGTTGCGGCACCGGGACACGTTCAGTCAACGCTCAGTGTATAGGGAGCGATGGGTGTAAACGCGTCCCCGGCACTGACTGACAGCCAGCCTTAATGCTGAGCTGCTGTCAGTCAGTGCCTGGTGCATTGTTATAGGTGCCACTCTTGATACACTAATTGGCAACTGAACCCGCGCCGGTGCCACACCCATGACTGAAACCCAAACACTGCCGAGAGGAAAAAAGTTAATTTCCTCCTGCCAGTGGGGCTCTAAGTGCAGGTTCAGAACGCTCATATCTGCAGGTTAATAGTGTTTTTTCACATGATAGGTTCCCTTTAATGAGAGCTGGTAGTTTAACATCTCGGACCTCCAGTGATCCTGAGTATGCAGTGGCTGCAGTGCCAATGCGGGGAGAGGTTCCTGCTGCAGAATGGCTCCATGGAAAAGAATGAGGGTTTCTGCAGTTACCTTCACAGCCAGGTGGCCAGGAATGCATCTCTGTGCAGGAAAAATCAGTAAAGCAGCTCTGTAGCCCCTTTGTTTTCAGGATCATTGGGGGTCCTGGATATTACACCACCAAAAAGAATTGAGTGATGACATAACTTAGCGATATGCTAACACTTACTGAGACCTTAAGGTCTTTAGCTCACAGAGGATTGTGTACCCTAGATACGACTGTAACAAACCCCCAACCATTATGTGACGACAAAGCTTTTCTTCTTAATTATGCCAGACATACATTCCATAGGTCAGGAACCATACACCTTTATTGTTAAGTTGACTTTTGAACTTGTGTTCTTCTTTGGTTGCTCAACACAGACTATTGTTCGTATAAACCTGAATGTTGATCACTTGAGTAGATATTTGGTAATTGATGAATGGCTGCTATTCACATCTTATATTAGCTCCTAAAAGGTATCATCTGCCAGTTTTGCAATACAGGCACTCTGAACAATGGATGTTTGTTAGCTATGTTAAATACCATTGTAGGGTATTTGCTAGTCAATATTAGGGGATGAGTTATGGATATTCTAGCATTGCGAATTAATATCATGATCCCTGACCCTTGACCTGTGAATAAAGGCTTGAAAGGACAAATGTGAACTATAAAAAGGGGGTCTCTCCATCAGCCTAAGGGACCACAGCCCTGGCTGGAAAAATACAGAACTGCCCCATTGACCATTGCTGAACTCTCAGAGATGGTTTGAAGAATCCTTGTTGGGACAATCAGGTCACTGGGCCACATATCTCACTGCCCTAGTCCCGATGGGCCAGCAGAAGGGTGAGACTCTGTAATTTGCTCCATCTTGTGCATTTGCTGGGACTGTTTTATACGTTATTGATTGCTGGTGGTTCAATAAATTATTGCCACACGGTTTACCATCACCCTGTGTTGTCTAAGTAGTGTTCTACCCACAGTAAAAGAGAGCGGGCGTTCAGTGGGATGAGCCATGGTCCATGCAGTCTTTCTAAAGATAGCCGGGCCAGCGGACAAGAGCATCCACTGACCCCCGTGTCTTCACACATGAGAAGTATTAGGTCTGCAATATCAGCATTTTAGTTTCTCAATTTGATTTGTGTAATGAATGTTTTCATGTTCAGCCAACTGAGATCTTGAAAATGGTAAGGAATAGAAATGTAACAGTATATGAAGAGACTTTGGCTTTAAGAGAAAACTTTTTTAACAATTGTATAGAACTAAATATAAAAAAAAAAAAGACAAACCATGTCTGAGACGTTTTCATGTCTAATAACAAGGTAAGCTCTCACATCAAGATCAATGCATATTTCTCATCCACATTATTTGTCTTCAGTAGTTCAGAACTGTCTCCTCTCGGTATGGTTTGTGATGGAAAATCAATATTATTTGTGGATGTCGTTATCCATGATAAAGTCTGTAATTAAATTAATGGAGACATAATGAAGAACGCATATAACTTAATCCCGCGGACACAATGGTCTTTTGCAGGAATAGGAGCTATGGATGTCATTCAGAGCACACAGTACGGTCCCTCTTCGATTGCTGATGACATTGCCCTGGTCTTATCAGCTATGTCGTTGTCTAGACGGAAATGTACTATGGGGCCAAAAAATAGTTACGGAAATGTAGGGTTTTCTCACACATTGCCGTCTTGTCATGGTTTATGCCAGGGTCTTGGAAAAGTTATATTAAAAACTGTGCCAAGATGGATGAGTGTGAATAAATCCATACTCATACAGAGGAGTTAGCAGGGTATTTTTAGGGATATCTTCTGGATAGTTGTGTCAGATCTTCTGCTATTAGCTTCTTCACTTCCCTGCAACACCCTTTTAGGGGTAGAACCCCAGCTATGGTGGAAACTAGGCTGTTAAACAAGGTAAAAGCCAGGAGTAGTAGCTTCAACAAAGGAAGGCCATCAATCCTTGACCCTTACAGGACCTTTTGGAATAGTGATGGGAGAAGGCTTGAGGGGCTCCTCTGTTCAACTGTAATCCATGAATTAGTAAACATGTATTTTTATGGGTGTCATCCGAGTTTACATACTGTATAAGATTTTTTGCCATCAGGTTCCTCAACCCTGGCTTGCCCTTCTGGGGGACTCAAACGCCTTCTACCACTCCAAAGGTAGGAGCGCAGATAGAAGAACAAGTTGGGTGTCTTTAACCAAAAGGAGGCCATGAATCCCTGACCCTTGTGAGGACTTGTGGCTCAGATGGTTGAAGAAGGCTTTTGAAAGCCCTTCTCTTTCTTGGAGAAAAAGCTTTCAATAAATAAAAAAAAGAAAGCTACCATTCACAAAGGAAAAGTTTCTAACGTTGCTTGAGCCTCTTAAAGAGAACATGATAGCTCATTTATGCTGCCCGAACCATGGGTAACATGAATCAAAGTCATGCTCCATGTTTCATTTCAGAGTAAACATACTTTTAATAGCTGACCGGGGACGACACGACTACGATGACTGGTTCAAGAGGCAGGTCCCAGCCAGGGACGATGAGACTGAGTTGACTAGTCCGAGAGGCAGATCCTAGCCGGGGATGATGTGACTCTCTTGACTGCTCCAAAAGCCTGGTCTCGGCCAGGGACTATGTGACCTAGTTGACTAGTGTAAAAGGCATGATCTTGCCATGGACAATGTGACTTGGCTGACTAGTTCAAGTGGTAGTCCTCTGGTGGTTTCTCCCAGCCCTACCCCTCTAGATTGACATTAATTGTCAGTCAAGGTGAGTGGGGCAGGTAGAAGCCACCAAGGACCTACTTCTTGGACTGATCATTCTGGTCACACTTTCCATGGTCGGCTTTTAAAAGTAATTTTTCTCGGAAACGCCAAAGCATTTCAGAATGAAACATACACAGTTGTAAGATGAGCCAGACTCTTGAGTCCTATTGCCCGTGCTTTCGACAACATAAATCACATTCCCTTTAAAGCTTTGTGCTAGACCCCTAATATTTGCTATGTCTGCGATGGTGGTAATAAGGATCATGTTGCTGTAAAAGTTTTTACGTAAACCAAGCAAAAAAATATGTTTTTCCTTAGAATTTTTGTCTTGTTATATTTAATACCTATTTATTGGCTGAGCTTGTTTCCAACGACATAATAAACAGAAATTGAGCACTGGGGTGCGAAATCGTTATACATAGTATCGCAATGTTCACATCATAACACTAACATAAAATTCACCGCTATGTATTCTGTTTGCTTCTCTGAACAAACAACATAAAATAAATCGAAAAGAATTTGCCCTCCGTATAATTGCAGAGCCGCAATGAGTAACTGTGAATTATATCCAACCTGCGCTACTGTACATCTGCTCACAGCGCTAATTCATTCTAATTCAGATCACAATATGAAACGATAAGTCAAAATGCTTTCCAAATGTCAATGAGCATCTGGCCCAGTAATAGGCGCTATACTTCTGCTTTTTCTTCTTACATTAGTTTTAACTTTTTGATTATTTTACGCTATTTTACAAATGACTGGAAAAAAACCAAAATATTTTAATTATACAGTAAAAGCTTTGTGCGTGGTATGCTTTATTACTATGTTATGTGCATGATTAATTTGTCTTTTATACCTTTGATTGCTATATTTTTGGACTTTTGCTGCTATATTTTTGGACTTTTGCTTTACAGTTGCTTTAGATTTTCAGGCGTAAGAAGTTGACATATGTAAAGAACATTACAGTATTGAAGGGTTCTCAGCTGTAGAAAGTCTCTTTATATTAGAATGGTCCCTTGTGCTCAATTACTTCTAATCCTGTGGCTGGGACCCTCAGTGATCAACTGTAATCTACAGTAAAATTTGACAGTAAGCGATCAACACCACCAAAAGTAAAACTAAAAATTTTTCAGCAGGTTTTTGCAGCATAACGTAGAGACAGGGACCCTGATTCCAGTGATATGTCACTTACAGGGCTGCTTGCTGCAGTTTTGATAACAGTTTTCTCTTCTGCAGATCTATCAGTTCTCTGAATGCAGAGCTCTGTATAGCTCTGCCCACACCCCTGATTGGCAGCTTTCTGTGTACACTGTGCAAAGGCAGAAATCTACCAATCAGTAGAGGGGGCGGGGTTACACAGAGCAGGAGGACTACATGCCACAAGGCATCTAATCCTCTAGTGATAATCTCCTGCTAATAAAACACTGATTATATAGAAACTACAGCAAGCAGCCCAGTAAGTGATACATCGCTGGAATTAGGGTCACTGTTTCTACATTATGCTGCTCTTAGAATAGGTGGCAAAAAACCTGGTGACAGATTCTCTTTAACCATTACATAGTGACTATTGAAATCAATAGAATGTAGAAATAAGGGAATCTCCCGAATATTTGTTTCAGGAAGATTTGATCGAAAAGGCAAAATTCAGTCCAAATTGAATCTGCCCCAAAAATAAATTTATTATGCTTTGAAGCCTCTCTAGACCACACAGCATGAAAAACAGAGGGCTGGGAAGAGGCTAAAAAATACTATAAGATTATTTTAACCTGTCCTAGGTGTCCTAGGTGGACCCCTCACCCGGACTTCCAGTGCACCCTCCGCCATTCTTCAGTCTGTAGTTCGGTCACGTGGGAGACAATATATAAATTATTGATGTCAAAGACCACGTTGGGCTCGGTATAGTATGTCACTAATGTGCATTGCTCCTCATGTGGCCATGTGAGGCCTAATCAACACCAGACCAAAGACCTAACTGAAGACTGGTCCAATGCGGACAGAAGAACACACAGAAAGTTGCGGCAGTAGCACAGATGAGGGCGGACGAGGACAGGTGAGTATAATATTTTATTATTTTTTAACAAAGTGGCACCCGGCTGCAAGTGGAAGAATCTAGTCCACAAGTTTTTGGATTCTGGTAAAGCTGAAATCTTGGAAAAATTGCATTTGTTATGATGAATCTATGAGCTCATCTCTAAAAGGATGGACTTATTTTGTACTTAAAGGGATTTTCCACTTTAACAAATGTGTTGGGGACACGACTTTGAGACACTTGCTAATATGCAAGTGTTACAGGTTTTGGTCATTTGTGTAGCGTTGCCATCTCATTATTACAGCCATCCTCACGGACTGGAGCGGAGGAGCTTGTGACCAGACCTGTCCATCCCAATCCTCCAAACTGAAAAACACTGCACAAAAGAAAGCTGTTTCGTAATTGGTGGAAGCTGTGGGACAGGTCTGGTCACATGCTCCTCTATAAGCGGCCATTTTGAAAACAGAAGTCTTGTGCAGTTTGTGAAGGAGGTTCTCCACAAAGGAACAGAGGAACCTGTAATACTTATGTATTGGTAAGGGCCACAAAATCATGCCCCCAACTTATTTGTTAAAATAAAAATATCGACCCATTTCAGAAGCATTCTTTATGTCTAAACTTGACTCCACCTAATAGATTGTAGTTCAGATTTTGGGACACCCCTCTATAGACTAAAAATGTCCTAAAAGCTGACAAGGTGCTTACTAGACCAACTACACAAGATACTTTCTCTCTGGAGGACCTTGAATGTCCATGTATTACATAGTCAAGCTACTAATAGAGCTCATTAGATAACCTGACATTTCTCTTCTGCTACACTGATGTCAATCGACACAGTGTTATACCCTATTACACCTGCGGGGGCACTGTAGGGAAAATGCTCATTGGCTAGAAGTTTTTCTCAACTATTTCAGCTTACAGTCTCAACGGTAGGACAGAAAAAGTGGAGAAGCCCTTTAATAAAATGTATATCCTATTGATTACATTTAGATATTTACTGTCAAACCTTACCATCGTAAATTATTGTTGCATTGTTCTAAGCGGTAAATTATTACAAGTCACATCTGACATGTTGGAAAGCCTCCGTCTTTGTTTTTTCTCTAATATACATAATCATCCACCAAAACACTAATGTGCGATAGCTTCTACGGTTTTGACAGGTAAACCATTAAACACATCAATGGCATTAATGTACTCTGGTCGTACATCAGTCTGATCCTTCAAGCAGCTTTCACAAGCGAGTGAATCATTCTGTAGTCAGCTTGGAGCAGGTGCATTTTGCAGATTAAATAGTGGATTTCTCAAAAATAGAAAAAAAAAAAGCCCTCCTCTTGAAGTTGAATTAAGTGCAACCTCATCGTAAAAAAGCATCTTAAAGTAGAAAATTGACCATTATATGCAGTGACTGATCTGTTACCTATAATTGCTCCTATAACCACTAGTTCCTGGCCGAATAGCTTTAGCTTGTATTATAACCCTAAACCTGCTAACCACTATTTAGGCTTCATTCAGACTTTACGTAAAAAAAAAGGTCCGATTTTCATCAGTCATCAGTTTTTGATCCATCAGTTTTGGATCCATGTCAGTTTTTACCATCAGTGTTTCATTGCTGATTTTCTTGTATGGAAAAAAAATATGCTAGGCTCCTCAGACCAAGTAGAATGTTAAAGGGGTTGTCCACTACTCGGACAACCCCTTTCCCTATGTTTCCTCCCAATAGGATGACAACACCTATTCTCACTTCTAGTGCCGCTCGAGGAATCTCGTCACTGACTCTCCTGGGGCTCGGGTGACATTGTTATGTTATGCAATCCCAGGGGCCAATCAGTGCTGGCTTCACTCTCCCCTCCTATGGACAAAACTGATATCAGGAGGAAGTGAGAGCTGCTTTTGATGCGCCCCCTGGGCCATGTTTGAGGAATACCCGGAGCCGGATCTGTTGGGGGTAGTAGTCCTCGTGGCGGTGACCCGGTCCGTGCCCAGGGTGTCAAACTAAGTGGCGATGTTTTTAGTGGCAGATGTGATATTGTTCGACTACGCCACCCGTTGAATGCGGTTACGAAACCGCCGCTGCAGGGCAGACCGCTGAGGCCGGTGGTACAGTTGTGCAGCGTGGGTAGTATAACCCCCAACGGGAGGGGTATGGCCTCAGGGCAGCGGACGTGGATGATGGGGATGGTAGAATTGCACGCAGGCACCAGGAACCACTCAGAGACGGTGCGGTGTAGTTCAGGGTCTTTACTGGTGACAAAGATAGACCCTCCCGGGAGTACTGGCTAGCGGTCGGGGTCTGGTCAGTCCGTGAGCAGACAGGATCTCCCCTGGCCAGGCGGAGTTGTAGGCCTCCCCAACTAACTGTACTCTTCTTGGCTACCTTGCTAGAAGCGGGTAAAAGTAGCCCACGTCCCTGAGTGTACCGTGTGGTGCTCACCCGTATGGCCGGTGACTCGGGGCCTTCTGGTAGCCTCCGCTCCACGACGGCGGTGCTGGTCCCTTGCGTGTGACCGTGCCTTCGGGTTTCTTGGCCAGAGGACCTGAAATCCCCTGCCGGTCGGTTTCTGCTGCTGGGTATGGAACAGTCCCCACAGCCTCGGACTCCGTGTCCGGTGAGATCTCTTCAGCCAAGGCGAGCTATCTAGCTTCCAGCCTCTGGCACTCACTCCTGCTCCTACAGAGCTCCTGTTCTTATTTTCCCTGTAACTGATCCACACCAGACCAGACTGTGTCTCTGTCTCTGTCTGTGTTCTTTGTTACTAACCCCACCTCAGCCCCAGTTTATATAGGGGAAGTTCTTCCCCTCCCAGGACTGGGCAGGAGGTGTGGCATGCTTAGGATTCCTGACCAGGAGACCTCCCACCTGCTCACAGACGTAATATTGCTATTACTGTGGTAACCAGACCCCTGGGGTTCCACATTCCCCCCTAGTAAAATTTAGTACTCCGGGACTAAACATATTTTTTTGAAAACATAACAGGGTATAAACAGGAACAATACAATAAGGAAAAACACGTTAAGGTGGTCACGGCGTGTCCGCAACCGGGTGCAATTTTTGAAGCAAAAGGGTGTCCATTTGACCAAAGAACAGGGAGCCGTAACCAGGTAGGGGTCTGTTCTGCCCCGAGTCTTTAACAGTCTTTAGTCCGTTCCTGGGTTACGCTCCAAACATATATACAATAGAGTTCTAGTAAATCCACAAAAGATACCTATAAAATAACTGGAAAAACATAATTATTTACAAGCAACAGTAAACAGGTAAATATTAATAAAACAGTCTAAACACTTTAGATCCTCCAACGTACGGGCAACTGGCCTCTAGTGGCCCTAGTAGACCTACGGAGCTAACTGACTGGTCCTGCACTACAGGGTGTAGGAGCTGTCAAAGGTAAGCTGGGCAGCTGTCTACGGACTCTTTGGCTCACTAGGGGCACGGCAGGCTCACTATAAGCAGAGGGTCGATTCTCCTGGTCTGCTTGTGTGGGGTCTTCTGCCTCCTGGACCGGCTGCTCTTCCAGCTCTACCTGTTTTTCCGTAGGCACTTGGGATGCTGGCTGGAGGAAGGTGAGGATGGGTACCACAACAGCGCCATTTACCTGTGTCCAAGACTGAGGGAAGTCTCCGAGTACAGTACTGACCATCTCTTCCCTTTTCTCTGCGGGTCGAGGGTTTTCTTGATCTTCTTCAGGGTTTCGTAGCTGCTCGGGACACTTCTTCAGGTGATCTCGGGAGACAATGGCTGTGGTTTCTCCTCCATCCTTACTGATTGTGCAGACTTTCGGGTTTTCATGGCTTGATGGCAGTACGGTGTACGGGTCCTTCTCCCATTGGTCGTCCAACTTGTGGAGCCGTCTTTTCCTCTTCAAGACCTGCTCTCCAGGTACCAGGGGAACAGCGGGAGCATACTGGTTGTAAGTCTTCTCCTGTCTTTCTCTTGCTTGACGGAGACTTCGCTCAACGCTCTCCTGTACTTTCCGGTACTGCTGCTGCCTCTCTGTGTCCCAGTCTGCTTCTGGTGAAGTGTCCTCGGGTGTCAGGACTCCCATATCCAGATCAACAGGCAGCTTACCAGGTCTTGCTCTCATTAGGTAAGCCGGGGTACAGTTGGTAGAACCTACAGGGATGTGGTTGTATAGGTCCACCAGATCAGGCAGTTTCTCAGGCCACAGACTGCGTTCTTCCAGGGGGAAATTTTTTCAGAAGGTCTATCACCACCTGGTTCATCTTCTCGCAGAGTCCATTGGTTTGCGGATGATAGGGTGTTGTTCTTATCTTCCGGCAGCCATACAGGGTGCAGAACTCCTGGAAGACTTCCGCTTCAAAGGCAGGTCCTTGGTCCGTCAGCACCTGCTCTGGGTATCCGTGTGGACGGCAGAAGTGCTGCTGGAAGGCTCTAGCTGCTGTTTGAGCCGTTAAGTCCTTGACGGGGACTACAACCAAGAACCGGGAATAGTGATCCACGATGGTCAACGCATAGACGTAGCCACTTCTGCTGGGGGTCAGTTTTACATGGTCCAAGGCTACCAGTTCCAACGGCTGCCTGGTGACGATGGACTGCAGGGGAGTCTTCTGGCTGGCACGGTCCTTCCTTCTTAGGTTGCATGGGCCACAGTCTCTGCACCACCTCTCGATGGTCCCTCTCATGCCTACCCAGTGGAACCGCCCGCGCAGCAGGAACTCCAGCTTCTTCCATCCGAAGTGCCCAGCTCCGTCGTGGTATGCCTCCAGTACCATAGCCGCGTCTCTTCTTGGCACCACTACTTGCCAGATCAGTTCATGCGTCCGGGAGTTAACCATTCTGCGGCACAACTTCCCCTTGTAAAGGAACAGTCGACTCTTCTCAGCCCACAGTTGCTTGGTCTCCTCCGGAGCGTCTGGGTCAAGGCGGGCATCTGGCTGAGTCAGCATCTCCTTCACCCGTCGGACGGCGGGGTCACTGTCTTGCGTTTCCGCCCAGTTGTAATGAGGTAAGGGGTTGAACGTAGTGGATTAATTACCCCTTACACGGTGGGAATACTGGGTAGTCCCATGACGGTGAAACGCGGGGAGTTCAACCTCTTCCAGTTCCTCTGGATCTTCCCCTACGTCCGGTAGGTTTGGCATTCTGGACAAGGCATCCGCGTTGGTATTGGAGCGTCCTGCCCGGTATTTAATCGTGAACTCATAGTTGGACAGGCGGGCCATCCATCTCTGCTCCAGGGCACCGAGTCTTGCAGTGTCCAGGTGTGTCAACGGGTTGTTATCCGTGTACACGGTGAACCGGGAAGAGGCGAGGTAGTGCTTAAAGCGTTCGGTGACTGCCCACACCACTGCCAGGAACTCTAGCTTGAATGAGCTGTAATTCTCAGGGTTTCTTTCGGTGGGTCGCAGTTTTCGGCTGGCGTAAGCAATTACCCGTTCTCTCCCCTGCTGGATCTGGGACAGTATGGCTCCTAGCCCGATGTTACTTGCGTCGGTGTAGAGGATAAAGGGCTGGCTGTAATCCGGGTACGCCAGGATTTCATCCCCCGTGAGGGCCATCTTCAGCTGGCGGAAGGACTCTTCTTCCAGCTTCTCCCATCTGAAGGGCGGCTTCTGGTTCTTAGCCTTCCTGGACTGGCCTATCAGGAGGTCCTGCATAGGAGCTGCCTTTTTGGTGAAACCGGGAACGAATCTTCGGTAGTAGCCTACCAACCCGAGGAACTGCCGCACTTCCTTTACGCTGGAGGGTCTTGGCCATTCCTTAATCGCGGTGATCTTATCAGGGTCGGGAGCCACTCCGTCAGCACTCACCACGTGTCCCAGGTACTGCACTTTTGGTTTTAGCAGGTGACACTTCGACGGTTTCACCTTCAGACCGTAGTTTGCCAGGGCTTCAAACACTTCCGCCAGGTGTTTCAGGTGGTCCTCGTAGGTTTTGGAATAAACTATAACATCGTCCCGGTACAGCAGGACCGTCTCAAAGTTCCGGTGTCCCAGACAGCATTCCATCAATCGTTGGAAGGTTCCTGGTGCGCTGCAGAGTCCGAACGGCATGCAGGTAAACTCGCTAAGTCCCATCGGGGTGGTGAATGCGGTCTTCTCCCGGTCCGCCTCTGCTACAGGAACCTGCCAGTACCCGCTAGTGAGATCCAAAGTGGAGAAGAAGTTAGCAGATTTTAAAGCAGCCAAAGACTCCTCTATCCTTGGTAAGGGGTACGCATCTTTGTGTGTGATACGGTTGATTTTCCGGTAATCTACACACATTCTCATGGTGTTGTCTTTCTTTTTAACCAAGACTAGTGGAGCTGCCCAGGGGCTACAGCTATCCCTGATTACCCCAGCCTCCTTCATGTCTCTAAGCATCCCCTTGGCGTGTTGGTAGTGTGCAGGGGGTACGGGACGATACCTCTCCTTTATGGGAGGATGGTCTCCCGTGGGGATGTGATGTTCCACTCCCTTCACTCGCCCGAAGTCTAGCGGGTGTTTACTGAACACTCTCTCGTATTCCTGGAGCACCCGGTAGACTCCCTGCTTATGGTGAGCGGGTGTGGAGTCAGTACCCAAATGCAGTTGCTGACACCAGTCCTCAATTTGTTGCTTAGAGCCGTTACCTTCCTCTGGATGAGATGGAGGCAAGGGTTCCACGGACTGTACAGAATTTTGGTTGATGGTATACAATTTGGCTAGCGTAGCATACCGGGGCAGGTATACTTCCCTCTTCCCGATATTTATTATGCGAACGGGCACCCTCCCATGGCGTACATCAACCACCCCCCGTGCTGTCAAAATGGTGAGCCTACTATCTGAGTAGACTGGTTCTACCATTGCCTGGTAATCTCTACCTCTCAGACCAATAGCTGCCCGGCACCAAATCATCATTTCACTTTTCGGGGGCATGGCAATAGGGAAAGGGTCACACATTCTCACGCTACCAATATCACCACCGGAGAGTTACACCTGTTGCCGTCGCATCAGTGCCCGGATCTCTTTTTGGAGCACTCGCTGCTGGCCGGAGCTGGCGTTCTTGGCAACCTGCTGTAAAATAAGAATCACCTCTGCAAGACAATTTTCAATCACATTAGTTCCTAGAGTTATCTTTGGGTGACTCTAGCGCTTGTCAATGTCCACAATGATCAGTCCCTGTGCTGCCAGTTCGACTTTACCGATTTTAATGGTCATCTCTTTAAATCCGATCTGTGGCACGGGCTGACCATTGCTGGTGATGATACTCAAGTCGTCGTCTGGGTAGCGGGTTATATCCGAGTCATTCCAGTACTGCTTGAAGAGCACGTACGGGATGGTGGTGACCTGTGACCCGGTGTCAAGTAGGGCACTCATAGGAATGCCATCCAGTACTACAGGCAAGACTGGACGTCCTCCCACGTATTTGTCACGCCAGTTCGATGGGCCTGGTGATTAGAGATGAGCGTTGTTCTACTCGAACTGTTCGCCAATCTCAAATTCGAGCTGTTTTGGGCGGTGTTCGAGCCGTTCGGCGAACACGAACAATTTGATAAAAATTCGGCTGTTCGAGGTTATGTTCGATAACTGTTCGTGCACCAAAATCATAACTGGATTTTTTCTCAGTAATGATGAAAATTAATGTTAATACGCAGTTTGAGTGTACAGCGGGGTGGGGGGAGGGGCAGGGGATGGATCTCTGCAGGAACAATGAAGATCTCCATTTTTTTTTCTCTTTCCCGCATTTGCAGTGGGGAGGTGCAATCTGTCAGCCTATCAGCAGCGCACACACGGAGCGAAGTGCTTTTTTTCACACAAGCAAGGGCATGTGTCATTGGCAGTGTATGTCACATGTCCTTGCCCTATAAGACCAAGCCATTTTCCCCGTCGCCACCATTTTCTCACTGCTGCAGCTGCGTGTTAGACGGCACCGCTGTTGCTGTGTGCGCTATACCTTGTTAATTTCAAGCCAATTTTCGCACAAATATACAGATAGCTTGGGAGTAGGGAATAGTTGTGATTGCAGTCCTTTTAAGGACTAGGTTACAGCATTTCCTACGACTTTTATCAGGGAGGTCTGTGCTCTTAAATAGATAGGTTGTGGGAGTAAAGACTAATTGTAATTGGAGTCCTTTTCAGGACTAGGTTACATCAGTTCCTATCAGTTTTTGCCAGGCAGGTCTGTGCCAGTGCTGTGCAAGTTTTTTTCACAGCATTTGGCTGAATCTAGCAAAGCTAATCCTTTTTGGCCTATTGCAGAGTGTGTTAGTCAGTGGAGTAGCCTATCTGTGCTGCAACATATACCACCTGTGTATAGAATACCAATTTTTTTACTGCACCTAGTGAAGTAAAATCTTTTGGGCATAGCATCATTCTATTAGTCCATCTATACTGACCTCCATCAGGTTGCAAATTAAAAATAATTTTTATCTGCATCTACAGTACCTCTGAAAAAATATTTGGGCTTCTAGCTGTGTGTGGGACTTGTTGTATTAGTCCATCTATACTGACCTCCATCAGATTGCAAACTGAATATATTTTTTTCTGCATCTACCTCTGAAAAAATATTTGGGCTTCTAGCTGTGTGTGGGTCTTGTTCTATTAATCCATCTATACTGACCTCCATCAGGTTGCAAACTGAATATAATTTTTTTCTGCATCTAGCTCTGAAAAAATATTTGGCCTTCTAGCAGTGTGTCGGACTTTCTCTATTAGTCCATCTATACTGACCTCCATCAGGTTGCAAATTAAAAATAATTTGTATCTGCATCTACAGTACCTCTGAAAAAATATTTGGGCTTCTAGCTGTGTGTCGGACTTGTTGTATTAGTCCATCTATACTGACCTCCATCAGGTTGCAAACTGAATATATTTTTTTCTGCATCTACCTCTGAAAAAATATTTGGGCTTCTAGCTGTGTGTGGGTCTTGTTCTATTAATCCATCTATACTGACCTCCATCAGGTTGCAAACTGAATATAATTTTTTTCTGCATCTAGCTCTGAAAAAATATTTGGCCTTCTAGCAGTGTGTCGGACTTTCTCTATTAGTCCATCTATACTGACCTCCATCAGGTTGCAAATTAAAAATAATTTTTATCTGCATCTACCTCTGAAAAAATATTTGGGCTTCTAGCTGTGTGTGGGACTTGTTGTATTAGTCCATCTATACTGACCTCCATCAGGTTGCAAACTGAATATATTTTTTTCTGCATCTACCTCTGAAAAAATATTTGGGCTTCTAGCTGTGTGTGGGTCTTGTTCTATTAATCCATCTATACTGACCTCCATCAGGTTGCAAACTGAATATAATTTTTTTCTGCATCTAGCTCTGAAAAAATATTTGGCCTTCTAGCAGTGTGTCGGACTTTCTCTATTAGTCCATCTATACTGACCTCCATCAGGTTGCAAATTAAAAATAATTTTTATCTGCATCTACAGTACCTCTGAAAAAATATTTGGGCTTCTAGCTGTGTGTGGGACTTGTTGTATTAGTCCATCTATACTGACCTCCATCAGGTTGCAAATTAAAAATAATTTTTATCTGCATCTACAGTACCTCTGAAAAAATATTTGGGCTTCTAGCTGTGTGTGGGACTTGTTGTATTAGTCCATCTATACTGACCTCCATCAGGTTGCAAACTGAATATATTTTTTTCTGCATCTACCTCTGAAAAAATATTGGGCTTCTAGCTGTGTGTGGGTCTTGTTCTATTAATCCATCTATACAGACCTCCATCAGGTTGCAAACTGAATATAATTTTTTTCTGCATCTACCTCTGAAAAAATATTTGGCCTTGTAGCAGTGTGTCGGACTTTCTCTATTAGTCCATCTATACTGACCTCCATCAGGTTGCAAACTGAATATATTTTTTTCTGCATCTAACCCAGCCAATAGTTTTGGCCTAATAACACAGTTTGGCCACTCAGCTCTGCTCGGTTACCATCCATTGTTTTTTTGTGCAAACAACTCCAGAGTTGTGAATTAGTTAACCACCAAAATGAGTGGAAAAAGGCCTGCTGCTGGTGGAAAGGGGAATAGGCGTGTTGGGAAGGGGAAAAAAGGTTGTGTCCGTGGGGTAGGTGTTAAAGCAACAGTAACATCTGCAGAAGAAAGACCATCTTCCAGCCAAACTAAAATGTCTACTTCTTTTAGCGGACAATGTGATAAGATCCCTTTCTTACGGCCACGCCAATCGCTACAAATTCCAGATGAGGCACAAAAACAGCAGGTGCTTCAACGGATATCAAGTGCTCCTTTAAGTGGGCTCTCCTCCACATCAACTTCAACATCACAAATACTCCAGTCCTCAAAGGTGTCACCCAAATCGCACTTGCTTCCTCACAGCTCCCAAATCTCCAGCTGCCCGTCTGAGTATGAGGTAGAACAGATGGTTGAGTCTGCAGAGCTGTTTACTCATACTATAGCCTGGGAATCAGAGGTCGACTCCAGCGCTTCTGTGAATCCAGACGAGGAAATGATCTGCACTGATGCCCAGAATCTTTATGAGTCGGATCCAGGACCAGACGCAGAAGGTTCTGACCATAATGTAGACCCTCATTCCCAAACTGTAACTCCTGTTGGTGGAGACAATGAGGAAGACGATGATAAGACTCAAATACCTGATTGGAGCAACAACTTTAGTTTTTTGTCAGGGCAGGAACAGGTTGGCTCTGAGGACGACGGGTGTGATAACACACAGGGTGATGATGATGAGGTTGGAGATCCCACTTACTGTCAACCCACAGTCAGCCAAGAGATGAGGTCAGCAGAGGAGGTGGAGGAAGATGCTAGTGACGACGAGGTCAGGTTGCGCCTTCCTGGACAGAGACGTAGTACTGGAAGCACGTCAACAACTGCATCCTCAAACACAACTCTGCCTCTCACCACAAGTCGTGGTGGCTCTTCAGGTCGCATGGGTGCTAAGCCTTGCATAGCCTGGGCATTTTTTCAGATCGATAAAGATGACCCAACTCGTGTTATCTGTAACATTTGTCAGCAAAAGCTAAGTAGAGGCCAAAAAATACATAGTTTGAGTACTTCATGCATGAACCGGCACATGGACATGAAGCATAAGTTGCAGTGGGAAGCTCAGTGTGCTACAATGCGGCCTAGTCGGCCGGGCCAACCACCGTCTGCCATATCTTGTGCATCCGCGGCCTCTTCATCCTCTGTGACTGGGGGGACAGCAGTCACACCTGTTTTGGGGCGCAGACCTGCCACCTCTTTACCCGCAACAGCCAGCGTGATTGGCAGGTCATCATTTTCTTTGGAGGTGGTAACAGCAGCTGGTGTTGAGCGCTGTCCGACATCGATAGCACCACCTTTGGATCAAGGCAACCTAACATGTCCGCCTGCATCTTCCTCACAGACCGGCAGTTTGCCGGGGACACCCTTATCAACCCCGTCTAAGCACAATAGCCAGCCCTCGGTCCCTCAGATGTGGACAAGTAAAAGACCATTTCCTCCTAGCCATGAGAAAGGTAAGAGGTTGAATTTCACCATCTGCAAGCTCTTGGCTACAGAAATGCTGCCTTTCCGCCTGGTGGACACAGAGGATTTTCGAGACCTTATGTTCGTCACAGTGCCCCAGTACCAGATGCCCAGTCGGCACTACTTCTCAAAGAAAGGTGTGCCTGCGCTCCACCAGCATGTCGCACACAACATCACCGCTTCTTTGAGAAACTCTGTGTGTGACAGGGTGCATTTCACCACAGACACTTGGACGAGTAGGCATGGACAGGGGCGTTACATGTCGCTGACTGGGCACTGGGTAACTATGGTGACAGCAGGACAAGGGGCTGCTGTCCAAGTCTTGCCGTCCCCACGAGTTGTGCGTCAATCCTCTTTATGTCAAAGTTCCTCCACTGCTTCTGCCTCCTCAACCTCCTCTCGGTCTTCCACCTGCACCCAAAGCCTGTCTGGTCATGCCACAAGCTTTCTAACTGCGCAGAAGGGATCCTGCACACCTCCTTACTATGCTGGCAGTAGGGCTCAACGTCATCAGGCGGTTTTTACATTGAAATGTCTGGGAAATGTGAGTCACACAGCTGAGGAGTTGTGGTCAGCTCTGGAGAACCAATTTCATGAATGGTTGTCTCCACTGGACCTGAAACCAGGGAAGGCCGTGTGCGACAATGCTGCAAACCTGGGTGCGGCCCTTCGCCGGGGCAATGTCACACACGTGCCTTGTATGGCTCACGTGTTGAACCTGGTTGTTCAGCAATTTTTAGCCCACTATCCCAGACTAGATGGCCTTCTGCAGAGGGCACGGTCACTGTGTGCTCACTTCCGCCGTTCGCATCCCGCAGCTCAGCGACTTACATCTCTACAGAAGTCGTTGGGCCTGCCACTTCACCGGCTAAAATGCGATGTGCCTACTCGGTGGAATTCAACTCTGCACATGTTGCAGCGACTGTGGCAGCACCGACAAGCCCTGGTGCAATACGTTCTGACGTATAGCCTGGGCCAACGAGATTCAGAGGTGGGGCAAATCACGCTGGAGGAGTGGTCTCAGATCAGGGACCTATGCACCCTTCTGCACAGTTTTGAAATGGCGACGAAGATGTTTAGTGCTGACGATGCCATTATCAGCATGACTATTCCGGTGATTTACATGCTGGAGCACATGTTAAACAGAATTCGGAGTCAGGTGGTGGCACAAGAGGAGGTGGAGGAAGTAGAGGAGGAGGAGTTGTATGCGGAAGGGCTAACATCTGCAAGGTCCAGACGGTCGGCAGCACCAAGGCGGCAGGCATGTGAGGGTGGGGGAGATGGTTTTACCAGGGCGCATGGTAGCAGCCAAACTAGTGAGGAAGGTGCAGGAGCCCAGGAAGAAGTGGAGGATGAACTGGCGATGGGCATGGAAGACTCATCAGATGAGGGAGACCTTGATCACATTTCTGTTGTGCGAGGTTGGGGGGAGAGGACAGAGGAAGGAAGCATGATTGTTACCTCGCCACCAACACAACAGGGACTTGGTGCTCCTGGATGCGCAACACACATGAGTGCCTTCTTGCTGCACTACCTGCAACATGACCCTCGAATTGTGAGAATTAGAAATAATCCTGACTACTGGGTTGCCACACTGTTAGATCCCCGGTACAAAAGTAAATTTGCAGAAATTATTCCTGCCATAGAAAGGGATGCACGCATGCAGGAGTATCAGCAGAGACTGTTGCAGAATCTTACATGTGCTTTTCCACAAAATACCAGTGGTGCACGTAGTGAATCTCACAGTTCCAACTTGCCAACCGTGGGACCGTCAAGTGTTCAGCACTCAAACCGTAACAGAACCACAGTATCTGGTGGTAACATCAATTTTGAGGAATTATTTCACCACTTTTTTAGCCCATCCTTTGCAAGGCCACAGGAGACAAGAAGTCTGACACATAGTCAACGCCTAGAGACGATGGTACAGGAGTATCTCCAAGTAAACATTGAAGCCACGACTGTGTCACTGGACCCTTGCTCTTTTTGGGCTTCCAATCTGGATAAATGGCCGGAGCTAGCCACTTACGCCTTGGAGATTTTGTCATGCCCCGCAGCCAGCGTTCTGTCTGAACGTGTGTTCAGCGCTGCTGGTGGTGTGCTGACAGATAAGCGCACGCGGCTCTCCACTGATAATGTAGACAGACTCACGTTCATAAAGATGAACAAATCATGGATCCGAAACGACTTTTCTACCCCTGTGTCATCCTGGGGAGAGTAAAAGCTTGATGATTGTTTAAAATCACCCTACCAACCGTTTTAAGCTTTCAAATTACTAATCATGTTTATCTGTATCTTGACTGGAAAATAATTTGGGCTTTGTAGCAGTGTGCAGCACTGATCCTATTAGGCCATCTATAATAAGCTCCACCAGATTTAAAATTAAAAATAATTTTTAGCTGCATCTAGCCCGGAAAATAATTTTGGGGCTCCGAGATGCGCAAGACACATAAGTGCCTTCTTGCTGCACTGCCTGCAGCATGACCCTCATATTGTCAGAATTCGAAGTAATCATGACTACTGGGTTGCCACACTCTTAGATCCCCCAAACTTTTCGATCAACCTTTTCATTTTAATAAAGACCAAAAAAATGGTCATTTTTGAAATTATAAGCATTAGCAGGTTGTTAGAAACTGAAATCAAACAGTTTTCAACTCAAAACTTTATTCTAGGTGATGTTACATTTTCACATAGGACCCCTTATTCGAAAGGAGCTTCTGAACTCTCTCGTCCATTGAATTTGTCAGGTTTTGGATGGTTTCTGCTTCAATTGTTTTGCATGAGGACAGAATACCCTCCCAGAGCTGTTGCTTAGATGTGAACTGCCTCCCGCCATCATAGACACTCCTTTTAATGATGCTCCAAAGGTTCTGAATGGGGTAGAGGTCAGGGGAGCATGGGGGTCACACCATAAGTTTGTCCCCTTTTATGCCCATATCAGCCAGAGATGCAGATGTTTTATGTGCAGCATGAGATGGTGCATTATCATGCAGAAAAATGATCTTGCTGTGAAATACACGGTTCTTCTTCTTGAACCATGGCAGGAAGTGCTGTTTGAGAAAATCCACATACATTATGTAGTTCATCTTTAGCGCCTTCAGGGATCCTAAAGGGGCCGACAATCTCTCTCCCCATGATTCCAGCCCAAAACATTACTCCACCTCCTCCTTGTTGGCGCTGTAGCCGTGTTTGCGTGGGGTGTCCATCAACCAGCCATCCTCCACTCCATCCATCTGGACCATCGAGCGCTGCACGGCACTCATCCGTGAACAAAACAGTTTTGAAATCAGTCTTCATGTAATGTTTGGCCCACTGGAGCCGTTTCTGCTTGTGTGAAGTGGATAGAGGAGGTCGACAGGATGGCGTATGCACAGCTGCAAACCTCTGAAGGACCCTGCATCTTGTTGTTCGGGGGACGTTGGAGGCACCAGCAGCTTCAAAAACTTGTCTGCTGCTATGACAAGGCTTTTTTGCCGCTGCTCTTTCAACCTGACGTAATTGCCTGTAGGAAAGAGTCCTCAATTTGCCCTTATCAGCACGCACACGTGTGTACTGTGAATCAGCTACATACTTCTTGATTGCCAAGACACTTCATCCTGATCATCGCACAATGTTGATTGTAGTCATGCCTTGACCTAAACACTCCACAATTTGTTGCTTCTCAGCAGCCGACACATCCTTTTTCTTTCCCATTTTGGCAGAAAATGTAGGCTGCTGAATAATGTGAGAGAGCCTTCTTAAGTAGTCTTGCCTTTCATTGGACACACCTGCCAAACTAATTAGCACTGGTGTCTGCAATTGCTTACAGTGATATAAAGAGCCCTGACACACATCACCATCAATGAGTTTAACTGACAAACAAACAAATTCTTCCCTTATCACTCCTAAACACTTTTTGCATAATAATTTGGAACGCGGTGTACATGTGCTTTTCCACAAAACACCAGTGGTTCACGTAGTGAATCTTACAGTTCTAACTTGCCAACCGTGGTCTGTATGGAGTTGTTCAATAAAGGGCCCAAAATTAAGATAACATAGATGGGAGAGGTCTCTATGAATAGGAATTCCTAAGTATTTGATACCCTGTGAGGGCCAGGCAAAGGGAAAGTTGGACTGGATGGAATCCTATATGGATTTGGGGAGGGAGACATCGAGGGCCTCAGACTTCGCTGCATTGATTTTAAAATTTGACCATGTAACAAAGTGATCTATTTCAGCCATAACAGCATGGATGGATATATGTGATTGAGTGATATATACTAGGACATCATCAGCAAATAGAGAGCACTTGTACTCGGTGCCTCCCACCTCAATCCACCTAATATTGGGGTTATGGCGAATTGATGAGAGCAGGTGCTCCGTCACTAGAATGTATAAGAGAGGGGACAGAGAACATCCCTGCCTTGTCCCATTGGTGATTGTGAAAGGTGATGAAAATGTTCTGACGCGCCCCCTGGGCCTTGGGACACCCGGAGCCGGACCCTTTTTGGTGGATGCTGGTGGTTGTAGTCTCCGTGGCGGCAACCCGGTTCCGTGGCTCAGGGCGGTCAAACCAGTGGCGGAACTATTTATGTGGTTTTGATGTTTAAATGTCCGACTACGCCACCCGTGGATTGCGGTCAGAGTGAACCGCCGCTCCAGGGCAGACCGCTGAGGCTGGTGTTGTGGGTGCAGCAGAGCGTAGCATAACTCCCCACGGGAGGAGTATAGCCTCAGGGCAGTGTATGCGGAGGATGGGGGTGATGGTGCAGGGCAGCAGCAGTAATGACACGGAGTCAGTGATGCAGTCCAGGGCCTTTACTCACAGTTCTTATTATCCAGTTTTTCTTATTAAGTTTAACAGTTCTTTTTCAGGCACGCAGTACCCGGTGGTTGCGGGCACGAGATCCTGCCGACTACGCCAAAAGTTTACGCGCCCCCTGGGCCATGTTTGAGGAATACCCGGAGCCGGATCTGTTGGGGGTAGTAGTCCTCGTGGCGGTGACCCGGTCCGTGCCCAGGGTGTCAAACTAAGTGGCGATGCTTTTAGTGGCAGATGTGATATTGTTCGACTACGCCACCCGTTGAATGCGGTTACGAAACCGCCGCTGCAGGGCAGACCGCTGAGGCCGGTGGTACAGTTGTGCAGCGTGGGTAGTATAACCCCAACGAGAGGGGTATGGCCTCAGGGCAGCAGACGTGGATGATGGGGATGGTAGAATTGCACGCAGGCACCAGGAACCACTCAGAGACGGTGCGGTGTAGTTCAGGGTCTTTACTGGTGACAAAGATAGACCCTCCCGGGAGTACTGGCTAGCGGTCGGGGTCTGGTCAGTCCGTGAGCAGACAGGATCTCCCCTGGCCAGGCGGAGTTGTAGGCCTCCCCAACTAACTGTACTCTTCTTGGCTACCTTGCTAGAAGCGGGTAAAAGTAGCCCACGTCCCTGAGTGTACCGTGTGGTGCTCACCCGTATGGCCGGTGACTCGGGGCCTTCTGGTAGCCTCCGCTCCACGACGGCGGTGCTGGTCCCTTGCGTGTAACCGTGCCTTCGGGTTTCTTGGCCAGAGGACCTGAAATCCCCTGCCGGTCGGTTTCTGCTGCTGGGTATGGAACAGTCCCCACAGCCTCGGACTCCGTGTCCGGTGAGATCTCTTCAGCCAAGGCGAGCTGTCTAGCTTCCAGCCTCTGGCACTCACTCCTGCTCCTACAGAGCTCCTGTTCTTATTTTCCCTGTAACTGATCCACACCAGACCAGACTGTGTCTCTGTCTCTGTCTGTGTTCTTTGTTACTAACCCCACCTCAGCCCCAGTTTATATAGGGGAAGTTCTTCCCCTCCCAGGACTGGGCAGGAGGTGTGGCATGCTTAGGATTCCTGACCAGGAGACCTCCCACCTGCTCACAGACGTAATATTGCTATTACTGTGGTAACCAGACCCCTGGGGTTCCACACTTTCACACTTCCTCCAGATGTCAGATTTGTCCGAAGAATGGGAGAGTGAAGCCAGTGTTGATTGGCCCCAGGGATTGCATGACATAACAATGTTACCCGAGCCCTGGGAGAGCCAGTGCTGACACCACTGGAGTGGCACAGCAATTGAGATGAGTGTGTTATTATTTTACTAGGAAACATAGAGATTCAGAAGATGTTGTCCGAGAAATTAACATCCCCTTTAAAAGCAGACAGCACACAAATTGGACACTGATGCCATCCATGCACTGTCCAAAATTTTCAAGGACCAATAGACTTGTATGGGTAATTTTGACGCATGCAAAAAATAGGAGAAATGCAGCTCCACGAACAGAGAATATTTTATTCATAAAAATTCTTCAGGGACAAACAAAGTCAGCAGTACAGCTTACAAAGCACGCATCAACGCGTTTCAGGCGTCTGTGCACCCTTAATCATGACACATGCCTTGAATCATAATCAGACATCTAAAGAGGTTAGCAACTACCTGCCTGTGTTAGTCCTTCGGCCCATAGTGAAAAAAATTAATAGTCTTGGATAACCACTTTAACCCTGCTGTTAGAAAGCAGCTATAACAGCTATGCTGCAAGAATTTTTGAATAGATACTAATAAGGCCGATCAGGGTTCTGGTATTTTTGCACTTAAATATAGATGGGGTGAAAGCCTTTGTGATTTCAGAGCAAAATCCACTTTGTCGATTTTGTTGCAGATTCCCCTCCCATTTTTCGCAAAAATTCTTTGTGGACAATGTCCATTCCATGTGGACCTGACTTAACACTGTTGTTAGAAGAAGAGGCCATGATAGCTATGCCGGATGAGCTTTTAAATATATCTAATCTACGTATCCTGATGGACAACATTGGGGTCCATCATTCCGGTATTATTTCATAAAAAAACACTGAAAATCCCTGGGGACACCCTGATGCTATATTAAAAGCACAAGACTGAACAGAGCTATAGGATACATAGTGAATATACATAAAAAATAAGACATACAGCCACCCTATACGATCATTTGCTCTCGAAAAGATTTCCACAAATGCCAACTGTCTCGAATTTGTCAGGACTGTCATGCTTTTTCAGAAATAATCCTGGCAAATTTGTGATGTACCGGGCTAGGAGGAACGGGGTATGTTCAAGCACCACCTCCTAATAGGCATTTAAACTGGGAAATGGGGCAGGACCAGAGGGTGGGAGCAAAGCATCGCTAAACCTTGGTGACTAGGCTCACTATAAAGCATAAGTTCTCAGCCATCAAATTCATTATCCGTTACATGCAATCTAATAGGCAGAATGAAGCTTCTTTTCTGGTTTAAGTGGGCACCATAATCTTGTAGGCCCCTATACAACTGCACAAATTACACACATGATGTATCCGCCTCTAATTCCGTAATCTATTTGTATAGACTAGAAGTGAAATTGAATATATAGGCGCTTGTAAGTGAAGAAGGCTGACTTTTTTCTTTCTAGAAAGGAAACAGAATTATCTATTTATGTTCTGCCGGCTCCTCTGTTCACTTTGGGTTGAGTTTGAGTAATGCTGCCTGCAATTTCCATTTGCTTCAGGCGTCTATTTTCTCGGAGTGCCTGTAGCATGCACCACTGCCTCCTGTATGATGCATCAGTCTCTCCCAGCAATCTCCATTCATTTCAAGCCGCTTGTGGCATGAGTGACAAATATACTTTACAATTACTCTCTCCGAAAGTGATCCAGGACAGAGAAAAAGATGATTAAAAAAAGATTTTTATGGGTCACGATGTTAGGATCGTGGAGAAAATTGGAAAAAAATGGGTTTCTGCAGGAAATGTTGTTCTGTTGCTACTCGTCTTGTGATATTTTAGGACAATTTCTTAGCTCTGATCCTAGTTAAAGGGGTTTCCACATTGAATATAAGGACAGACATTTATTATAACGATGTAATATGGAATACAAATGAGATGAACTATGCAAAAAATTGCCCCACGAGATAACATCCTGAGGTCTGTAGGACAACTTCATCTCAGAGAAGATCCAAAGAGGATCCCAGTGCTGATACCATACCTGGAGTCATCAAAACTTTGTGAAAACTCTGGAGCTCACAAGGTCAGAGTATACTCCATAAGTATGGTGGCGCAGAAATTATTATCTTCTATTTAGACGTATGACTCAAATGCCCAGGAGTCAGCAAACCGAAGGTCAGAATGACTACTATCAAGTCAAGATGGTCTGAAAAATCACTGACTAATGAGGAAACATCAAGATTAAAGATTCCCATACACCTCCAATAGCTCTCATATGACTGCTCGTATGCTCTTCCTCCTGACCTCCGCATACACATGCATGTTCGGCTAGTGTTTTCAATCGCGAGAGATTTGTAAGCCCCTATCAGACACTGAAGTAAATTTCTTAAAGGGAATCTTTCATTAAATTTTTGCTCCCTAATCTGAGAGCAACATAATGTAGAGACGGAGACCCTGATTCCAGTTATGTATAACTTACTGGGCTGCTTGCTGTAGTTTTGATAAAATCACAGCTTAATAAGCAGGAGATTATCTTTAAAGAGTCCTCCATATTCATGAGCTCTGTATAACCACGCCCCCACCACTGATTGGCAGATTTCTGCTTATGCACAGTGTGCACATAAAGTTGCCAATCAGTGGTGAGGGCGGGGTTATACAGAGCTCAGCATTCAGAGAACTGCTAGATCTGCAGTAGATAAAACTGTGACAAGCAGCCCAGTAAGTGATACATCACTAGAATCAGGGTTTCTACCCCTCCATCATGTTGCTCTCAGATGTGATAGCAAAAACCTAGTGATAGATTCCCTTTAAGTTTGACTCTCAATATAGACTCTGTTATGTTAACTTTGGGAAAATAAGTAAGGTTCATCCAAAAAAAATTAGAATACAAAACTGCAAGTTAATCCAGAAAAAAATCAAAGATCTGCCCATTTCAAAAGGTCTATACAAAATATTGAAAACATGGGGCAAGAAACCTCAAGAGGAACATTAAGACGAGGGAGATACAGATGTAATTTGGTAAATGACATTCTACAGTAGGGTCTTCAACCTGTGGTTTTCCAGCTTTTCCAAAACTCTCAGTATGAGTAATTTGTAGTTTTACAATGGCTGTAGCGTTAAAGGTTGAAGACCACTTCAGCAGAATGGCATAGACCAAGTGATATCTGTATCTCCACTGAGGTGGTCTTTAGCCATTGACGCTATTGCTGTTGTAACTATTCGCGGGTGTTCCTATCCAATGTGCAGGAACTTTTCCATGGATTTTTAGGAATTTAATCTAAACACTGTGTGTCATAACTACTCAGTGAGAAATATTCAGGATTTCTGGATGGAAAACAGACTTAACATATCCTTTTGGAATCCCAGGGCTCTCCTCACCATGAGTATCACCATTTACATGTAACAAGGTGTGAAGGATGGGGGGATGTAATGGCAGCTTACAATCCTCCTGTAAGCATGTGTAGCTGTAACAAGACACCTGGCTCCGCAGGTGGTTCTGCCTTTTAGCTGCAAAGTCAGAATTCGCATTCCCACCAGCTAGCTAGAATCCAAGCTCCTACAGGAAGACCCGCTGTGGATCCAAATGATGTGGTCTACTTTGTTCAGACAGTTAGGATTTTATAAGGAGAATATGGACTTATTGTATGCCATAGCCACACACTGGTTACATTTTCAAGATCTCTGAAACGGGCCGAACATCTTCCAGGGTCTCGACCCGTTCTAACACTCAGGGGGTAGGGAGATACATAGAACAGCTGGTAGGAACCAGGTAGCAAAGCTGTGTTTGAGCTCAATGCGTAGCAGGGGTCCAGCCAGATCCGATGGCAGCAGAACCGCTGCCGTAGGACCTTCCATTAAGGTGTTATGACCCATCTTAGGTTTTGGAGTCTTTAGCTGCTAGATGCAGTGGGAGGTGATTTAGGTCCAGCCCAGGGGGCTGGAGAGTGTGACCAACCAAGGGGTTAAATTCCCCTGCAAATCATGGCCTAGTACTTTTTTTCCAGGGAGGTCATGACAACATATTGTGTGGGGAGAAGTCCAGGAACAGAGGGTCCGCAAGCCTCCCATGTGGCAGCCCCTCCCCCGCTAGCCAGGCCTTCCATCTGACATGTAACTGTCTTATATTCTGCATACTTTTGTACTACCACTATTTGTATTTGCACATATGACCATTGTATATGTATAACCATTGTGTATATAGTGTATTGTCTAGTGTGCCCTTAAGGTGATTAAATATATAATTTAACATTGGGCTGCTCTTTTATCTCGATCCACATGTTCGTTTCTCTTCTTAACTTTCCATGCTACTGGGACTGGTTTCTGGCCCGATATAATCCCGTTAACAGCCTGGGATTATCTTTAATGAGGAACTGGTGGCAGTCTTACCGGGCTGATAAGGTTCTGTTTCACTGGTGCTAGTGAAAGAGGTCTCTCAGCCTGTCAGGAGTGTGAGCGAGTGTGGTGCCACGTCAGTGACTGTGTGGGTCACATTCTCTCACTCCCCGTGCTTCCCTGGGCCTGTGTGGACAGAGGGTATCTGTGTAAAACTGTGCCAAGCTGATCTTACGTGTCCCCAGTGGGTGCCAAGTGGGGAGACCATATTACATGATCCTTCTGATGTAATAGTGATGTCAGGTGGGGTGTCGAGGTGCAGGTTCATCACACAAGGGTTTCACCAACCTACACGTGTCTGTCCACCCTTACCTCTCTGCAAGTTTGATAAGGCCTCCATTTTCAAACAATAGAATTTTAATACATTATCACAAGAAGACCATAGAAACACTACAACACTGGGTAGCCATATATACAGTAGACACATATAGCATGAATATTTCCTGACAGATTATCACAAAATCAAGGGGTTTTCTCCAAAGAAGATTTTACTTACCTAAGGATGTCGAGCCAAGAAGAAAGATAAGGAAGGATAAATCAATAATTTTGGGTTTTAATTAGCTTGTAATATACTCTGATGGGAACATAAGAAATTTGGAGACAAACAGAGCTCCTGAGCCTTCGAAAAGCATTCATTTTACCGATACTCTCCATAAAATATAATGCTGATTGCTCTTTAAACACGATATTAGTCACTCAGACGGTGGTACCATAACCAGAGGCACTTATTCTCTAAAAACTACCTAAGGCGTCTCTTTGTCAAAGTGTCTCTGTATTATTCTCCACTGAGTGCTGTTATAAAACAGAGAAAAACCTATTACTCATGTTAACTGGGTCACTTACAAGCACATCGCTTCCTCGGGCTACTACTATGATTTCTCTGCCAATTGCTTCTCCTTCAGTCTGTGCCTACTAATATATTGACTACAGTGGACTAAGATAATTCTGGTACATATAACCCAAACACCTTGTACGTCTTCCTTTAGTTTCAGAGCATTTTAAATCTGGAAATCAGAAGATACAAATGATATATGTGTAATATACTGAGGAGCGTATTTCCAAACTTGATAGCAAAGATAGGGACAAGGAACCATTACCAAAATATGATGGGCATGTCTTTTCTCATCACTGACTGGCTCTTTACTGGGCCATCTCAGCGGCATTGGCAGGTTGATATAGACTTTAATTCATCTACCTTATTGTCATACTTGCCAACTATTCTGAAATGTCCGGGATGTTCTAAGTGAAAAATAAAACCTCCAGACTCCTTGAAGAGTTGACAAATGTCCCGCTGAAACCTCCTGGAAAACAGAACTTCCATGATGTTTCTAGTTCTCATGCCCCAGGATGCTCGCTCAAGAGTATTCAAGCACACCTTTAAGGGGGTGAGCAATGGGTGTGAAGTGGATGGACATTGGGGTGTGAATGACTGTGGCCTTAATGGGGTAAATATGGGATTGCGGGTTATCATAGTGCTGATGATGATTCCAGTAAGAGATCCACCGGAAAGAAGGTAATTTAAAGTGGTTTAATGTCAACACGTTTCAAAGTCATCCAACTGCTTCTTCAGGACAACCGCATGTACGTTTTTCTCTCCAGCATGTGGCCTTAATGGGGCATAGTCATCGGAAACATTTTTAGCCTCACTCTTCCTAATCAGTGATCTCTCTAAACCAGGCCTGTCAAACTCAAACACACAGAGGGCCAAAATTAAAAACTTGGACAAAGTTGCGGGCCAACCAGTATACAGAATAATGGGCACTACATAGTCCCTCATACAGAATAATGGACCCCACATAGTCCTCCATACAGAATAATGGGCTCCACATAGTCCTCCATACAGAATAATGCACCCCACATAGTCCTCAATACAGAATAATGGCCCCACATAGTCCTCCATACAGAATAATGGGCCCCACATAGTCCTCTATACAGAATAATGGGCCCAACATAGTCCTCCATACAGAATAATGGGCCCCACATAGTCCTCCATACAAAATAATGGGCCCCACATAGTCCTCCATACAGAATAATGGGCCTCACATAGTCCTCCATACAGAATAATGGGTCCCACATAGTCCTCTATACAGAATAATGGGCCCCACATAGTCCTCAATACAGAATAATGGCCCCACATAGTCCTCCATACAGAATAACGGGCCCCACATTGTCCCCCATACAAAGTAATGGCCCCACATAGTCCTCCATACAGAATAATGGGCCCCACATTGTCCCCCATACAAAGTAATGGCCCCACATAGGGGTGGTGATTCTGGTGTCACGGGCCAAATAAAACCACTCTGGGGGCCAGATTTGGCCCACGGACCAGAGTTTGACATGTATGCTCTAAACGTTGAAACTGGAATTTGTTCAAGTGATAAGGTTCCCTGTAATTAATTAGACATCTAATTTTGAAAACTCATTTTCAATTACCCTAATTTTGAAATCTTTGTAAATGGTTCTCCTTCATTCAAGACTCTCATCCATTAGACAGAGCTGAGAATGTCTCCAAAGACTTCCTCTACCATTGGAAGACCTGGCACATCTGTGCATTACACAGAAAGCCTATTAATTTCAATAAGTACCCTGCAATTCTTCACTTCCCCTGTGGAGGAGCTGTAGAGAAAATGAAAACTTGCTGCCAGAGATCACAGCCAATCAGTTGATGATCCAGCAAAAGTATAAACCAATATGACCAAGAGACCATTCTAACAAAAAGATATATTGTCTAAAGACAAAAGCCACTCATGTGGACAAGGTCTAACCCTTTATGTCTAATAAAAGCAACATTTAGTCAATAGAGAGTTTTTCTAACCTTTTAATTCTTTGTTTTCCACACTTGAACCGCAAATTATTAAAACCAGTAGCATTCACTAATCTCGAAACATCCTACACCTAAAATTCTTACAACCAAGGACAATACATAGATTTGCTCGTCTCGGTTGCATGTAGGTTTTCTTTTTCCCCATCAGTGACTGATAAATGTGATCCTGCTTGAGTAAACCAATGTGCAGAGAGAATGGATGGTATGTAGAAGCAGACTCTGCATTTTCTGTAGGTTTTTTTAACGTAGTCCAATGCCCCCGTTCTGATTTACCCATGGTCGTTCCCCTTGTTAAAATAGCCCTACTTTCCCTATTCAGGAGGTCATTCCTTTGCACATTGCTGTATACGGATAGGCTGGAGCTGCTTAATTAATTTCATTTAATGCTTTATTTAATTAGTCTTGAATAATTTCCCTTTATGAGATAAGGTGGCTTCCTGTTACTATGCACGAAGCGCTCCTTCCACTCATAACCGCAATACTTCACATAAGCCGCCGTAAAACTTTGTGAAAGTTTTAATTAGGCCATAAATACATTGGATAATCTGACAATTTACTGAAACGCTATATTTTACTATCAAGAGGCATCCAGGTAGAAGCCGGATAAGCCAGTGTTTATAGGTGTGCTTTGCTCTAATACAATCCAATTACAAAGATGTCTTTATACTGTAGTTTATGATATTTAAGGGCTGTATATTCAATTTCAACTCTGGGGGATCAGACAGAGAGTTTTCCTTACCAGCTTTTACTAAACTATCAAAACTCCCAACATTTTTTGACTGCCCAATCTGGCTTGATTAATGGCAAGTATCCATTGTATTATAGGTCCCACACTTGCTCAGTACGCCCCTAGAATACCCAGAATCACTGCACATGCTCCAGAATGAAGCCTTCAGTCATGCCAGATAGGGGAGGGATATGGTCATGGTTATCCATGACTCTTCTTGCTAATGTCTCCACCTCCTTGACTACAGCAAAGTAATTTAAATATGGTGCGTATGGGAATTAAATGGCTATTTATACAAAATTCTGCTTCTATTTTGGAAAATTGAGACACTTTTTGTCACGGGTGTGTCAGGTGTAACAGTCACTCTGGATCTGGCTGCAAAAGGTCACTGCATTTGGCATTGCAGACGCCTTCTTAACCCTTTTTACTTTTGGACCCAGCTGCAACCTCCCTCCTGCTCTGATTGACACACCCTGGTCTGGGTGTTTATAAACTCTCAGTCTGCTTCAGGGAGTTGCCGGTGATATTCACATTTTCCCTTGTGAAGGCTTGGAGCTATAGCTGTTGGCTAGCTTCCTATCAGGTGCCCTAGGAAGACGTTTGGTGTTATCTCTCTGGTGTCTGCTCAAGCTAAGTTTTCCCCATTTGTTTGTCTACCTTGCTGTCTTTAGTTTATAGTGGCGACTGATCAGTGCTCACCCCTTCTCCCTATCTAGGGTCTAGCTCTAGGGATATACAGGGATTAGGTTTCCTGTTCGTCGATAGGTGCGGAACCTATATAGGGATGGTAGGATAGGTAGGGTGATATTAGATCTGCCTAGGGGTCTCTACTCTCCCTTTCCCTAGTGCTTTGGCTACCTTCCCCTCATCCCTTCGTGTTGCACTTAGTCTTTCCCACAGAGTGCGTGATACTTTTTGAAAGCCCAGGACCTAGTGAAGCCCACCTGCCAATCCACCTGAGAAATGTTAGCGAGATATAGGGCAGAAAACTAATTTTTGCCCCCAGGTGAAGAGAAGTCTAGCTATGATTCTAATCAAGTATAAATTATTTTAAAAGCAGCAACCATAAGAAAAGTTTGTACACCCTAGTATTGTTTCTTCCTTTAAAAGAAATAACATTTTTAACATCCAGATATAGGGCTACTCTGCACGTTAATAGCACTATGAAGGTGCCGCTGTACTGAAAGTGAGGCTCTCGGGATAAAAATTTACTTTATTTCTCCTAGGAGCCGCCGGCTTTCAGTCATACAGGTGGCTTCAGTTACTATTCCAAGCACTGTGAGTAGTGGATGTCAGCACACTCCGGCACTTTGACTGACAGCTGGGTCTGCACTGATGCACTGCAAAGCCAACTGTCAGCCAGTGCTAGGGTGTGCTGACAGCTGCAGCTCTCTGTGCTGTGAACGGTGACTGTATTTGCTCCAGGCACGCCTATATGACTGAAAGCCGGCGGCTCCTGGGAAGAATAAAGTTAATTTTCTCCCAAGTGTCTCTCTTTCAGTACAGAATCCGTATGACATCCATATGACATCCGTATGCAATGCGTTTTTTTGCTCTGCATCTATTATTCTGCAATCATTAACAGGACCATTTACAGTGTTACAGTATATGCTACAAAATGGTAATGTATCCGTGTAAAATTCGGATGGCATATGTTGTCCGTTTTTTTCTCGCACCCATTGACTTGCATTGGCGAGGCTCGTCCGATATACGCCCCCATACGCAGCATGCTACGATTTTTTTCTCAGTCTGATTTCAGCTGAGAAAAAAATCACAGATGAGCTGTAACTCATAGATTAACATTGGTCAGAGTGCAATACGATTTTTTATCGGATTGCACTTGTCCGTTTTTCTCTCAAATGAGTATGAGCCCTAATGCTGTTGACCTGCAGATTAACTCTATATCTGCAGGTTAATAGCATTATCCGACCTGGCTGGTTCCCTTTCAAGACCTAGTGATTTTTTTCATCTTCTGCACTTTTGGGTTTTCTTCGTCTTCTTCAAAGAACTTTTTATTTTTCCATCGACAAAGCTGTACAAGGGCTTGTTTTCTTCAGGGTGAGTTCAAATTTTGACCGAAATCATTTAGTTTACCATATAATGTACGGAAAAATGGGGAAAAAAAATTTCAAGTGGAAAGAAAAAAGAACACAATTTCGCTATTATTCTTTGGGTTTGATGCGGTAAAAATGACCTGACAATATGATTACAATGATAGCAAACTTATAAGGTTATTCTTTTATATTTTAATGGTTTCAAATAAATTATGATCTTTGTGAAAAAAACACCACAATTTGGGAGCCAGTTTCTGAGTCCTGAAAGTTTTATATTTATTTTTTTATATAGTTTTACAACTTTTTACATTTTTTACTTTTGCTCACTAATACTCATATTGTGAAACTGAGAACTCAGATGGTGGCCATGGGTGTCTTCAGTAGTCCTCCAGATGACATGGTAACCCATCAACTCCCCGCAATTGCTGTGATTGACAGCGACATTTAAATGGTTAAATAGCAATGATCAGAGTTAGCTCCAGTTGCGGCTGGTAAAAGCGCGTGCTGGCTGTGGAACACAGCCGGCGTCTTCCCGGTATGGACTGGGAATAGATTCTGAGACTGGGCCATACACCTCAACCTCATTCACTACCTGCTGTGAAAATATATTTCAGAGGTCGTTAAGGGGTTAAACAGGATCTTTATTCACCCTGAAATAAATATTATGGATCATATTTTCTCATAACTTAGTATTGTGCCTTTCCTCTGGTGTTTCTCCGAGAAATTTAAGGAATAAAATGACTGCAAGGTGTCGCTATTAGTGATGAGCGAGCATGCTCGTTACTCGAGATTTACGAGCATGCTCGGGTGTTTTCCAAGTATCTTCAGCGTGCTCGGGTGTTATGTTTTAGTCACTCCGTGCTCATGATTTGCGACTGTTTGACAGCTTTAATACATGTGAGGAATACCTGTTTCTTAGGCATTCCTCCCATGTATTAATGCTGTCAAACGGTCACACGGAGTGACTCAAGTGAGCATGGAGTGACTCAAACATAACACTCGAGCACGCTGAAGATACTTGGAAAGCACCCGAGGGTGAAGGGTTAACAGAACATACTCGCTCATCACTAGTCCCTCTTCCACCAAGGGGGTGTGTCCCTGTACGCCAGCAGTGATTGGACAGTATGAGAGTGTATCAGGACACACCCCCAGCTGGGAACACCGAGATGTCGATTTATTCATAGGGGGGAATAACAAGGGAACGGCGCAGCGCAGAGTTTTAAGAGAAGATGCTTTAGAATTGTTATTTCATGTAAAATGCAAGACGTTACGAAAACAGACATATCGCGAGAGGTGATAGGTCCTCTTAAAAGTACATCATTGAAGTTTCTGCTGAACCATAGTGCATTATTCATCATGAGCAAAGGGCCGTGAACTCGCATCACTCCATAACACATCCGCTATTTATTCTGGAGATGGGCACAATGTAGATGAGCTATTATACAATATGCTGACTTTTAACAGCCGCAGAAAGAGTCATATCTCCATGTTTGCAGCCGTGTCCTGTAATAACATAATTCAATAGACAACCGTTAGTGGAGTGGCATTATTTAATGTTTCCGTACATGTCAGCGGTTCTCTTCGGCGCGCGGCAACGCGGGGTTAAACACAATATCTGATAAAGAGTTCTCTTCATTCTAGAAATGTGATTTAGCTAAACATTACTCAGAAAAGGCCTAGAGAAAGTCTACCGAGTGCCCTCAGTCCCGATCCTGCATTATAGCTCTTGAACTTTACAGAATCCAATTTTAGAAACATCACAAGACATTTCTCAAAACAGAATCAGAAAATGTAGTTGCGTTCTGAAGAAGCAAGGAAGGGTGGAAAAAAAAAAACAGAAGCAGAATGTAATACGTTTGATGGTAAAGGAACAAGTCGTTCGTCTCCTTTGAGATTGTCATATAGAGTATTAAGCAATGACACATTGCATTAGTTTCATACATCCGTTTCTTTAAGTTAAAGGGTACAATACGTATATGACGCGCCCCTGGGCCTGTGTCGCGCTGCGTTGCGCACGCGGGAGCTTACCCGGAGCCGGATCTCTTGAGGGTTGTAGTCTCGTGGCGGTGATCCGGTCCGTGCCCAGGGAGTCAGACTAAGTGGTGCTGTATTAGCGGTAGATGTTGGACGACTACGCCACCCGTTGAGTACAGCTAAGGAGCTGCCGCTGCAGGGCAGACCGCTGAGGCCGGTGGTAGGATTGTGCAGCGTGATAGTATAACCCCCAACGGGAGGGGTATGGCCTCAGGGCAGCCGACGTGGATGATGGGGGTAGCAGGAATCACTCAGAGACGGTACGGTGTAGTTCAGGGTCTTTACTGGTGACAACGATAGACCCTCCCGGAGTACTGGCTAGCGATTGGGGCCTGGTCAGTCCTTGAGCAGATGGGATCTCCCCTGGCCAGGCGGAGTTGTAGGCCTCCCAAACTAACGATACTCTTCTGGCTACCTTGCTAGAGGCGAGTATAAGTAGCCCACGTCCCTGAGTGTACCGTGTGGTGCTCACCCGTATGGCCGGTGACTCGGGGCCTTCTAGTAGCTTCCGCTCCACGACGGCGGTGCTGGTCCCATGCGTGTGACCGTGCCTTCGGGTTTCTTGGCCAGAGGACCTGAAATCCCCTGCCTGACGGATTCTGCTGCTGGGTAGGAGTTAGTCCCCACAGCCTCGGACTCCGGGTCCGGTAAGAAATCTTCTCAGTCAGGGCGAGCTCTGCAGCTGCCAGCCCCTGACTCCTTGTAACACTGCTCCCACAGAGCTCCTGTTGTTCTTCCCATAGCTGCCTCTCTTCTCTGTCTCTACTTCTGGAATGGCCCAGGAGCTGGGCCCAGCCGGAGCCACAGCTCCCTGTCAGCCCTCCTGGCTGAACTCTCCCTCTGAACTCTCTAACCCTGCCTCAGCCCCAGGTTTATATCGGGGAAGTCCTTCCCCTCCCAGGACTGGGCAGGAGGTATGGCATGCATAGGATTCCTGACCAAGAGACCTCCCACCTGCTCTCAGACATAACATTGCCGTTACTGTGGAAACCAGACCCCTGGGGTGCCACATTCCCCCCTAGTGAAATTTAGTACTCCGGGACTAAACATATTTTTAAACATAACAAGGTATAAACAATAATAGTACAATAAGAAAAACATATAAAGATGGTCACGGCGTGTCCGCAACCGGGTGCAGTTTTTGAAGAAAAGCAAGGTGTCCATTTCACCAAAACAGGGAGACGTAACCAGGTAGGGGTCTGTCCTGCCCCGAGTCCTTAACAGTCTTTAGTCCGTCCTGGGTTACGCTCCAACTATGTACAAAGGATTCCCGGTAAATCCACCAAAGACTCCCATAAATTACTAGAAACACATAATTATTTACAGGATATGGCCGCTCTCAGTCCTCGGCCAGTGGGGATAAGGATTGGCTGCTCACAGTCCTCAGCCTGGTAAGGGATAGGGACACACGGGGAACAATTCACTAATCCCAACGGGGACCATATTTTAATTAGCAGCAGTCCTTGTACCCTAACGGGTAACTATGTACAGCTCTTTATTCACGCTACTTCCCTTCAGTAGCTATGTCCTCTTTGTGCTCCCTCCTGAGGGTAGTCCTCAGACCCGTCCGGGTCCTCTTGGCTTTCCTCGTATTGGTAGTACTGCAGCTCCTCCTCGGTTAGCTGGGTTAGTATCTCTGCGACAGTCCTCCTCCCAGGTGGCCAGGACTTTACCTCCCTTTGGGCTTTCCCCCGGTTAATTGGGCCACCAGGATGCTCACTTTTTGCTCCTCTGTGAGGGGGTACACCTGGAAGAGGCTATCCAGCTTTTCTCTAAAGTCATGCAGGGTATGTGACTCCCCTGAGTACTGGGGTAGCCAGGCTGCCCCTGGGATATAGGGCATGGTGAAAGGCATGACCGCAACAGCGGTGGCGCTGGCGGGGGTTGAAGCGGTGAAGCTCTCCTCCGTATCCGACATCCTTCTCCCCCCTAGTGGACCGTGGCCTACCTTGCGATGATCCTCTTCCGTAGGCCGCGGCTCCGCAGTGGATCGTCAGGGTTGAGGACCTTCCGTCGCGCTCCTGTGACGTCGGCGTCTGCTGGGCTCCTTCCAGGACCTTACGCAACGTCCGGACGTGAGGCGGGGCTTCAGTTCTCGCGCGTTTTCGGAGTCCACGCCCCTCTTCTTCCCGCGCGGCGTCCTCAAGATGGCGTCCAATGGCGGGAAAACTCCACGGATGGCGGGAAGAAGGCCGAAGATGGCGCCGGATGGCGGGAAAACTCCACCGATGGCGGGAAGAAAGCGGAAGATGGCGCCGGATGGCGGGAATCTTCACCACGGGTAAGTTTTCACAGTCTTTTTCAGGCACGCAGTACCCGGTGGTTGCGGGCACGAGATCCTGCCGACTACGCCAAAAGTTGACGCGCCCCTGGGCCTGTGTCGCGCTGCGTTGCGCACGCGGGAGCTTACCCGGAGCCGGATCTCTTGAGGGTTGTAGTCTCGTGGCGGTGATCCGGTCCGTGCCCAGGGAGTCAGACTAAGTGGTGCTGTATTAGCGGTAGATGTTGGACGACTACGCCACCCGTTGAGTACAGCTAAGGAGCTGCTGCTGCAGGGCAGACCGCTGAGGCCGGTGGTAGGATTGTGCAGCGTGATAGTATAACCCCCAACGGGAGGGGTATGGCCTCAGGGCAGCCGACGTGGATGATGGGGGTAGCAGGAATCACTCAGAGACGGTACGGTGTAGTTCAGGGTCTTTACTGGTGACAACGATAGACCCTCCCGGAGTACTGGCTAGCGATTGGGGCCTGGTCAGTCCTTGAGCAGATGGGATCTCCCCTGGCCAGGCGGAGTTGTAGGCCTCCCAAACTAACGATACTCTTCTGGCTACCTTACTAGAGGCGAGTATAAGTAGCCCACGTCCCTGAGTGTACCGTGTGGTGCTCACCCGTATGGCCGGTGACTCGGGGCCTTCTAGTAGCTTCCGCTCCACGACGGCGGTGCTGGTCCCATGCGTGTGACCGTGCCTTCAGGTTTCTTGGCCAGAGGACCTGAAATCCCCTGCCTGACGGATTCTGCTGCTGGGTAGGAGTTAGTCCCCACAGCCTCGGACTCCGGGTCCGGTAAGAAATCTTCTCAGTCAGGGCGAGCTCTGCAGCTGCCAGCCCCTGACTCCTTGTAACACTGCTCCCACAGAGCTCCTGTTGTTCTTCCCATAGCTGCCTCTCTTCTCTGTCTCTACTTCTGGAATGGCCCAGGAGCTGGGCCCAGCCGGAGCCACAGCTCCCTGTCAGCCCTCCTGGCTGAACTCTCCCTCTGAACTCTCTAACCCTGCCTCAGCCCCAGGTTTATATCGGGGAAGTCCTTCCCCTCCCAGGACTGGGCAGGAGGTATGGCATGCATAGGATTCCTGACCAAGAGACCTCCCACCTGCTCTCAGACATAACATTGCCGTTACTGTGGAAACCAGACCCCTGGGGTGCCACATATACTTTTGCAATGATTGTTTATGCCTCCAATGCATCTATAATAGGATATTTTTAATCAAAACTATTGGTTGTTTTATCTTCTACCGTTTTGTGTATACAGCTCCTATGCAGACCAATAGGTTTCTTTTGCAATGGTCTACAAGAAAAACGCTGTGTGTAGACTAATCCCAGGAGTGCGCTTGGTGGTTGGGTGACTGGGTGCATTGTGCCTTTGTGACTTGCAGAAGTAGTGCTGTTGCTTCCAAAGCATCCAGCAACTGTTACAAATAACACAAGCACAGGAGACAGGAAGCGTTGTGCTTCAGAAGCATCCAGCAACTAGAGGGGTTAACACAGTCACAGGAGACAGGGAGTGTTTTAGCAGAGCCCCAGGGATATTGTGGGGAACTTGTTATTGTAGTCTGGCTGAAGCCGAAGAGAAAGGTAGTGTGTTATCTGTATCTGACAGAAGGCAACTGAACAGGATTCAGATCAGGAGAGAAACTAAACACAGGTCAGATAAACTCCCGGAACTAACAGTGCAGAGTATTATCGGGCAGGAAGATAAGGACTGCAAGGAATTGTGTCACAGGGATCATCTCCCTCATCAAACCCTGCCCCCATCCATCTCCATGCAGGATAAAGAATGCTGTATACTATTGAGTCCTTGTAAAGGAAAAGCCTGTGGTTGTGTATGCATAGAAGTGTGCTGCTAAGAGATCTAATCTATACTAAATTATGCTACTGAAGAGACTGTAATACTGTGCCTTGTGAAGAAACTACTGTATTGTTACTGGAGCCGGTTGCTCAAGAAACTCAGACTATACTGTAATGAAGATTGTTGCTGTAATATCCCTGAATTGCACTGGCCATGCTTCAGATTAAATTCCACTGTTAAACTGTTGAAAAAGACTCTTGTCAGATGTGTCTGGTCAGCAATTGAATATATCGTGAGCCTGAGAGAAGCTGCAGCCTATGGTCGCCCTGAGTAACGGTTCCCCCAGGATTCCAAAGAATTCATGAAACCCGTCTCGCCCCTATCTGAACCTAGTGGCGTGCGTGTAACACCTTTGTTAGGGCTTTTGCTTGCAACTGTAAAAATCGGACGAATGCTATATCCATAAAACATGCCCATTTTTTGCATACATTTTTGTTGCGGATTTTTCGCCACTCATTAAAATGGGTGAAATTGGCTGCAACAATTGTCATCCTATAGATTTGAATCTGCTGCAAATCTGCCAGGAAAAAAAATAACTTCCAGAATCTCATTCACTTTTCCGGTACTAGGGAATCCTTCAGGTTTTATGACAAAACTGTGCAAAAGAAAAAAAAAAAAGAAGCAAAGTGGATGCATACCCTAAAAGGGGAAGAGTAAAAAAAAAAGATGGCAGAATCAGAGTACATAGAGTTTGTTTGTAGTCTGTAACCATGGAAACACATTGATCAGTATAGAAGCTGCATACATAAAGCAGTAACAGATCTTATTCATGACTATTTGCAGCATTTCAGCCATAAAAGCAGTTGCTAAATTATAATCAATTTTCAAAGAGTATTAAAATCTACATAATAATTATAGAAATGCCAAACATAAAAGATAGGAGATAAAGGGGTGAGATAAAGGGGTGATGCGGAATTGGGAGATTTACACTCATTTATTATGCATCCGTAATAAATAGGACAATTGCTTTATCTAAAAGGGGATTTAAGGCCGTCATATACGAGCCGAGTGTGGGGTAGTTGGGGGACATGGCTCTCATGGACCACTTGGCCAATAACTATAACAGAACAAGCTCTCAATTTAGGTAAAAATTTTACAACTGTATGAACCAGTTCACTGCAAGATATGTGTAGCCTTCTTCTATGGTTGAGAGATAGCAGCCAGTACACCGGGTCGGGATTGAAAGGCAAAGGGGCACATGTTTCAGGATTTCAAAATGATTGGGGTCTTTTTTGAATTGACCCTCTCCATTTTTAAGGTCCATGCTCCTTCAGCACCTTTTGTATGGGGTCATAGCAAAAAAAACTTGGAGGAGCACCGCTTTAAAAGAGGTTTTCGGTGGCTTATTTGTCCTCCAGGAAATTTGGCAAATCTTCAGTGGTTCTGGATGTCTCACTTTTTACCGGGAGCTTCACAGATTCTGGGAGGGTTGGCAAGTAATTTTTAAATTACATCCTAATCTTTGTACACACAGCCCATATTATTAATAAGATCTAATATGTAGTTGGTACACATAAGATTTAGACCATAGTGGATCTAAAGTCAACACCAAGTGGGGCTGTCTTCTCCTGGACCTTTGGGGGGACATAAATGAGTCAAAGCTTGGACTCACTTGTACTTTTAGGCAAAAGTGTGAACTAGAAACGAGACCCCAGTCAGAGACCTGTCGCCTAGCCAAATCAGATTCCATGCTTTGCACTGAGGAGGGAGCAACACCCCGAAAGACATCTGCAAATTGAGATTCTGGTTTGGCTTTTATCCTAAATCATGTGGCAAGGATCATTAAAGGGTCGACATTGACATTCAGGATTGCTACTTCCAATAGATGGCACAAGAGTTCAAGTCCTTTTCTTCTCTGAAGAGACAATTTGCATATTTAATTTCCCAGAGGATGACTTATAAGTAGTGTTGAGCCACCCCCGTAGTGTTCGAGTTCGGTTCGGTTCATCGAACACCCGTGTGTTCGCCGAACTGTTCGTCGAACTGTTCGTCGAACACCTTCGAACACCGTTAAAACCAATGGCAGGCAAACAAAAACACATAGAAACACATAGAAAACACCTTCAAAGGTGTCCAAAAGCTGACAAATTGCTCAGAAGACATAACTAACACATGGAAAAGTGACAAGTACATATAGTCATGCGAAAAGAAAAGAGGTGGAGGAGTAAAAGGAGGGGGAGACACAAATATAGGCATGTCATGCCCTTCTAAAATCCAAAAAGTGAGAAGCCGACACGTTCAGTCCGCTCCTGCCCGTGCCACCTCCGTGTCGCCGGGTTTGTGCCAGAGCCGCGGTGAACCCTGATGGCCAGCCCCCCTCTCCCAATACTGGTGCCTGTCCGCTGGTGGGTCGAGCGAGCCCCCCTGTGGTGGAGGCAGCTCTAAGCTTTTTAATTTAAATTGTCTCTCTAATTTGAATGAATACACTTTAAATCCATTTACAAGGATCTATTGGAGGGCAAGTCTCATGACAGCAGCCGCGTAATTCCAGCTCCAGTAGCGTCCACTAAAGCTGCTGCAGTTAAAAAGCTTTTATAAGGATCGAGCTCGGCTGTCCACCGCAAGGCATCCTACTGCCAGTCCCAGCCCCTATGCCTTGGGGTGCCTCCTGATGCTCTTCACTGAGTATCCCGTGGTCCCGAAGCATTTCCTTTGAAAAAATTAAGTGTCCAAACTACAGGTGGTGTAGCTTGCTTAACAGCCGGGATAATCCGCTGACTAGCAGACACTGCTACTAGGCACAAAGTATTTCCTGGGCTAGATGCAGTTAAAAATTTGTAATTAGATACTCTCTTTGGATGCTGAGAAAGCATTCCATAGAGTCTCCTGGCACGCCATACATGATTCTCTTAAAAAGCTTGGGGTAGGGGTCTAGGGGACCCTTTTATAGCCAAAATCACGGCCCTGTATCACAATACGTCACCTAGGCTGAAGATAAATGGAACTGTAGCACCCTGAGGGCTCGGTTGCTACAGAGGTATTGCACCTCACCCAGAGGTGTGATATCTCACTCTCAGGTAAGGATGGAGTGTGGATCAGGACCCGACACCTGCATGCATTACACCACATTGCCGTGGGGCAGGGCGACCAATATGTCTCTGAGATGGGCACGACAGTCCCTGTCCCTGGCTGGAGTGGGGGGAGGGAACACTGAGGAAGGGGAACCCTGTAGTGCAGGAGCAGGGAGGAAGCAGTTCCTGGGTGCATTGAGAAGGGAGTATAGAAGGTGGGCACCATCGTAGTTCAGTGCAGAGAAGTCTGAGCAGAAGTGGCAGGGAGCAGGGGCTCTGCATGAGCTCTGCTCCAGAGGCGGGCCTAGTAACAGAGGCCCAGGCCTGGAAGAGGGAGAAGGAAGGAAGAGGAGCGGAGAAGGCTCCAGGAACGAGGAATGAAGGGATCCCAGGGGTGCGGACGGGCGAGTCGCCACCGCACGCCCGAATCCACCTGCGTGGAGGGGTCAGGCCAAAGGGGGAGACCGGTCCCCGAAACTAGTGGAGGCAGGAAACGACCCTCAGCTAGAAACCGGAGGCTCTGACATTTTATGTGGCGCAGCCCCTCGCTACACCCGCTAGGAAGGCACCACATAGGGTCAGGGAAACTGGCACCAAGTTTACCAAGAGGAGGCCCGAGGCAGCCGGACAGAAGGGTTGGTAAGAAAGGCCAGACAAAGGACACACAAAGGGGGTCCTGTGAAGCGCTCCAAAGTTATCTGGGAGTTGTCTGAGCCCCTCAACTGGTGAGCACAGTACGACGTGGGCAGCCGTTACCTGCAAACGTGGTCTGGATAATAAGAACTGTGAGTAAAGGCCCTGGACTGCATCACTGACTCCGTGTCGTTACTGCTGCTGCCCTGCACCATCACCCCCATCCTCCGCATACACTGCCCTGAGGCTATACTCCTCCCGTGGGGAGTTATGCTACGCTCTGCTGCACCCACAACACCAGCCTCAGCGGTCTACCCTGCAGCGGCGGTTCACTCTGACCGCAATCCACGGGTGGCGTAGTCGGACATTTAAACATCAAAACCACATAAATAGTTCCGCCACTGGTTTGACCACCCTGAGCCACGGAACCGGGTTGCCGCCACGAAGACTACAACCACCAGCATCCACCAAAAAGGGTCCGGCTCCGGGTGTCCCAAGGCCCAGGGGGTGCATCAGAACATTTTCATCACCTTTCACAATCACCAATGGGACAAGGCAGGGATGTCCTCTGTCCCCTCTCTTATACATCCTAGTGACGGAGCACCTGCTCTCATCAATTCGCCATAACCCCAATATTAGGTGGATTGAGGTGGGAGGCACCGAGTACAAGTGCTCTCTATTTGCTGATGATGTGCTAGTATATATCACTCAATCACATATATCCATCCTTGCTGTTATGGCTGAAATAGATCACTTTGTTACATGGTCAAATTTTAAAATCAATGCAGCGAAGTCTGAGGCCCTCGATGTCTCCCTCCCCAAATCCATATAGGATTCCATCCAGTCCAACTTTCCCTTTGCCTGGCCCTCACAGGGTATCAAATACTTAGGAATTCCTATTCATAGAGACCTCTCCCATCTATGTTATCTTAATTTTGGGCCCTTTATTGAACAACTCCATACAGACCACGGTTGGCAAGTTAGAACTGTAAGATTCACTACGTGAACCACTGGTGTTTTGTGGAAAAGCACATGTACACTGTGTTCCAAATTATTATGCAAAAAGTGTTTAGGAGTGATAAGGGAAGAATTTGTTTGTTTGTCAGTTAAACTCATTGATGGTGATGTGTGTCAGGGCTCTTTATATCACTGTAAGCAATTGCAGACACCTGTGCTAATTAGTTTGGCAGGTGTGTCCAATGAAAGGCAAGACTACTTAAGAAGGCTGTCTCACATTATTAAGCAGCCTACATTTTCTGCCAAAATGGGAAAGAAAAAGGATGTGTCGGCTGCTGAGAAGCAACAAATTGTGGAGTGTTTAGGTCAAGGCATGACTACAATCAACATTGTGCGATGATCAGGATGAAGTGTCTTGGCAATCAAGAAGTATGTAGCTGATTCACAGTACACACGTGTGCGTGCTGATAAGGGCAAATTGAGGACTCTTTCCTACAGGCAATTACGTCAGGTTAAAAGAGCAGCAGCAAAAAAGCCTTGACATAGCAGCAGACAAGTTTTTGAAGCTGCTGGTGCCTCCAACGTCCCCCGAACAACAAGATGCAGGGTCCTTCAGAGGTTTGCAGCTGTGCATACGCCATCCTGTCGACCTCCTCTGTCCACTTCACACAAGCATAAACGGCTCCAGTGGGCTAAACATTACATGAAGACTGATTTCAAAACTGTTTTGTTCACGGATGAGTGCCATGCAGCGCTCGATGGTCCAGATGGATGGAGTGGAGGATGGCTGGTTGATGGACACCCCACGCAAACACGGCTACAGCGCCAACAAGGAGGAGGTGGAGTAATGTTTTGGGCTGGAATCATGGGGAGAGAGATTGTCGGCCCCTTTAGGATCCCTGAAGGCGCTAAAGATGAACTCCATAATGTATGTGGATTTTCTCAAACAGCACTTCCTGCCATGGTTCAAGAAGAAGAACCGTGTATTTCACAGCAAGATCATTTTTTTGCATGATAATGCACCATCTCATGCTGCACATAAAACATCTGCATCTCTGGCTGATATGGGCATAAAAGGGGACAAACTTATGGTGTGACCCCCATGCTCCCCTGACCTCTACCCCATTCAGAACCTCTGGAGCATCATCAAAAGGAGTGTCTATGATGGCGGGAGGCAGTTCACATCTAAGCAACACCTCTGGGAGGGTATTCTGTCCTCATGCAAAACAATTGAAGCAGAAACCATCCAAAACCTGACAAATTCAATGGACGAGAGAGTTCAGAAGCTCCTTTCGAACAAGGGGTCCTATGTGAAAATGTAACATCACCTAGAATAAAGTTTTGAGTTGAAAACTGTTTGATTTCAGTTTCTAATAACCTGCTAATGCTTATAATTTCAAAAATGACCATTTTTTTGGTCTTTATTAAAATGAAAAGGTTGATCGAAAAGTTTGGGGGATCTAAGAGTGTGGCAACCCAGTAGTCATGATTACTTCGAATTCTGACAATATGAGGGTCATGTTGCAGGTAGTGCAGCAAGAATGCACTTATGTGTCTTGCGCATCTCGGAGCCCCAAAATTATTTTACGGGCTAGATGCAGCTAAAAATTATTGTTAATTTTAAATCTGGTGGAGCTTAGAATAGATGGCCTAATAGGATCAGTGCTGCACACTGCTACAAAGCCCAAATTATTTTCCAGCCAAGATACAGATAAACATGATTAGTAATTTTAAATCTGGTGGAGCTTATTATAGATGGCCTAATAGAATCAGTGCTACACACTGCTACAAAGCCCAAATTATTTTCCAGCCAAGATACAGATAAACATGATTAGTAATTTGAAAGCTTAAAACAGTTGGTAGGGTGATTTTAACCAATCATCAAGCTTTTACTCTCCCCAGGATGACACAGGGGTAGAAAAGTCGTTTCGGATCCATGATTTGTTCATCTTTATGAACGTGAGTCTGTCTACATTATCAGTGGAGAGCCGCGTGCGCTTATCTGTCAGCACACCACCAGCAGCGCTGAACACACGTTCAGACAGAACGCTGGCTGCGGGGCATGACAAGATCTCCAAGGCGTAAGTGGCTAGCTCTGGCCATTTATCCAGATTGGAAGCCCAAAAAGAGCAAGGGTCCAGTGACACAGTCATGGCTTCAATGTTTACTTGGAGATACTCCTGTACCATCGTCTCTAGGCGTTGACTATGTGTCAGACTTCTTGTCTCCTGTGGCCTTGCAAAGGATGGGCTAAAAAAGTGGTGAAATGATTCCGCAAAATTGATGTTACCAGCAGATACTGTGGTTCTGTTACAGTTTGAGTGCTGAACACTTGACGGTCCCACGGTTGGCAAGTTGGAACTGTGAGATTCACTACGTGCACCACTGGTGTTTTGTGGAAAAGCACATGTAAGATTCTGCAACAGTCTCTGCTGATACTCCTGCATGCGTGCATCCCTTTCTATGGCAGGAATAATTTCGGCAAATTTACTTTTGTACCGGGGATCTAACAGTGTGGCAACCCAGTAGTCAGGATTATTTCTAATTCTCACAATTCGAGGGTCATGTTGCAGGTAGTGCAGCAAGAAGGCACTCATGTGTGTTGCGCATCCAGGAGCACCAAGTCCCTGTTGTGTTGGTGGCGAGGTAACAATCATGCTTCCTTCCTCTGTCCTCTCCCCCCAACCTCGCACAACAGAAATGTGATCAAGGTCTCCCTCATCTGATGAGTCTTCCATCAGTTCGTCCTCCACTTCTTCCTGGGCTCCTGCACCTTCCTCACTAGTTTGGCTGCTACCATGCGCCCTGGTAAAACCATCTCCCCCACCCTCACATGCCTGCCGCCTTGGTGCTGCCGACCGTCTGGACCTTGCAGATGTTAGCCCTTCCGCATACAACTCCTCCTCCTCTACTTCCTCCACCTCCTCTTGTGCCACCACCTGACTCCGAATTCTGTTTAACATGTGCTCCAGCATGTAAATCACCGGAATAGTCATGCTGATAATGGCATCGTCAGCACTAAACATCTTCGTCGCCATTTCAAAACTGTGCAGAAGGGTGCATAGGTCCCTGATCTGAGACCACTCCTCCAGCGTGATTTGCCCCACCTCTGGATCTCGTTGGCCCAGGCTATACGTCAGAACGTATTGCACCAGGGCTTGTCGGTGCTGCCACAGTCGCTGCAACATGTGCAGAGTTGAATTCCACCGGGTAGGCACATCGCATTTTAGCCGGTGAAGTGGCAGGCCCAACGACTTCTGTAGAGATGTAAGTCGCTGAGCTGCGGGATGCGAACGGCAGAAGTGAGCACACAGCGACCGTGCCCTCTGCAGAAGGCCATCTAGTCTGGGATAGTGGGCTAAAAATTGCTGGACAACCAGGTTCAACACGTGAGCCATACAAGGCACGTGTGTGACATTGCCCCGGCGAAGGGCCGCACCCAGGTTTGCAGCATTGTCGCACACGGCCTTCCCTGGTTTCAGGTCCAGTGGAGACAACCATTCATGAAATTGGTTCTCCAGAGCTGACCACAACTCCTCAGCTGTGTGACTCACATTTCCCAGACATTTCAAAGTAAAAACCGCCTGATGATGTTGAGCCCTACTGTCAGCATAGTAAGGAGGTGTGCAGGATCCCTTCTGCGCAGTTAGAAAGCTTGTGGCATGACCAGACAGGCTTTGGGTGCAGGTGGAAGACCGAGAGGAGGTTGAGGAGGCAGAAGCAGTGGAGGAACTTTGACATAAAGAGGATTGACGCACAACTCGTGGGGACGGCAAGACTTGGACAGCAGCCCCTTGTCCTGCTGTCACCATAGTTACCCTGTGCCCAGTCAGCGACATGTAACGCCCCTGTCCATGCCTACTCGTCCAAGTGTCTGTGGTGAAATGCACCCTGTCACACACAGAGTTTCTCAAAGAAGCGGTGATGTTGTGTGCGACATGCTGGTGGAGCGCAGGCACACCTTTCTTTGAGAAGTAGTGCCGACTGGGCATCTGGTACTGGGGCACTGCGACGGACATAAGGTCTCGAAAATCCTCTGTGTCCACCAGGCGGAAAGGCAGCATTTCTGTAGCCAAGAGCTTGCAGATGGTGAAATTCAACCTCTTAGCTTTCTCATGGCTAGGAGGAAATGGTCTTTTACTTGTCCACATCTGAGGGACCGAGGGCTGGCTATTGTGCTTAGACGGGGTTGATAAGGGTGTCCCCGGCAAACTGCCGGTCTGTGAGGAAGATGCAGGCGGACATGTTAGGTTGCCTTGATCCAAAGGTGGTGCTATCGATGTCGGACAGCGCTCAACACCAGCTGGTGTTACCACCTCCAAAGAAAATGATGACCTGCCAATCACGCTGGCTGTTGCGGGTAAAGAGGTGGCAGGTCTGCGCCCCAAAACAGGTGTGACTGCTGTCCCCCCAGTCACAGAGGATGAAGAGGCCGCGGATGCACAAGATATGGCAGACGGTGGTTGGCCCGGCCGGCTAGGCCGCATTGTAGCACACTGAGCTTCCCACTGCAACTTATGCTTCATGTCCATGTGCCGGTTCATGCATGAAGTACTCAAACTATGTATTTTTTGGCCTCTACTTAGCTTTTGCTGACAAATGTTACAGATAACACAAGTTGGGTCATCTTTATCGATCTGAAAAAATGGCCAGGCTATGCAAGGCTTAGCACCCATGCGACCTGAAGAGCCACCACGACTTGTGGTGAGAGGCAGAGTTGTGTTTGAGGATGCAGTTGTTGACGTGCTTCCAGTACTACGTCTCTGTCCAGGAAGGCGCAACCTGACCTCGTCGTCACTAGCATCTTCCTCCACCTCCTCTGCTGACCTCATCTCTTGGCTGACTGTGGGTTGACAGTAAGTGGGATCTCCAACCTCATCATCATCACCCTGTGCGTTATCACACCCGTCGTCCTCAGAGCCAACCTGTTCCTGCCCTGACAAAAAACTAAAGTTGTCGCTCCAATCAGGTATTTGAGTCTCATCATCGTCTTCCTCATTGTCTCCACCAGCAGGAGTTACAGTTTGGGAATGAGGGTCTACATTATGGTCAGAACCTTCTGCGTCTGGTCCTGGATCCGACTCATAAAGATTCTGGGCATCAGTGCAGATCATTTCCTCGTCTGGATTCACAGAAGCGCTGGAGTCGACCTCTGATTCCCAGGCTATAGTATGAGTAAACAGCTCTGCAGACTCAACCATCTGTTCTACCTCATACTCAGACGGGCAGCTGGAGATTTGGGAGCTGTGAGGAAGCAAGTGCGATTGGGGTGACACTTTTGAGGACTGGAGTATTTGCGATGTTGAAGTTGATGTGGAGGAGAGCCCACTTAAAGGAGCACTTGATATCCGTTGAAGCACCTGCTGTTTTTGTGCCTCATCTGGAATTTGTAGCAATTGGCGTGGCCGTAAGAAAGGGATCTTATCACATTGTCCGCTAAAAGAAGTAGACATTTTAGTTTGGCTGGAAGATGGTCTTTCTTCTGCAGATGTTACTGTTGCTTTAACACCTACCCCACGGACACAACCTTTTTTCCCCTTCCCAACACTCATATTCCCCTTTCCACCAGCAGCAGGCCTTTTTCCACTCATTTTGGTGGTTAACTAATTCACAACTCTGGAGTTGTTTGCACAAAAAAACAATGGATGGGAACCGAGCAGAGCTGAGTGGCCAAACTGTGGTATTAGGCCAAAACTATTGGCTGGGATAGATGGAGAAAAAAATTATATTCGATTTGCAACCTGATGGAGGTCAGTATAGATGGACTAATAGAACAAGTCCCACACACAGCTAGAAGCCTAAATATTTTTTCAGAGGTAGATGCAGAAAAAAAATATATTCAGTTTGCAACCTGATGGAGGTCAGTATAGATGGACTAATAGAGAAAGTTCCACACACTGCTAGAAGGCCAAATATTTTTTCAGAGCTAGATGCAGACAAAAAATTATTTTGAATTTGCAACCTGATGGAGGTCAGTATAGGTGGACTAATAGAACAAGTCTCACACACTGCTAGAAAGCCAAATATTTTTTCAGAGCTAGATGCAGAAAAAAATTATATTCAGTTTGCAACCTGATGGAGGTCAGTATAGATGGACTAATAGAGAAAGTCCCACACACTGCTAGAAGGCCAAATATTTTTTCAGAGCTAGATGTAGATAAAAATTATTTTTAATTTGCAACCTGATGGAGGTCAGTATAGATGGACTAATAGAGAAAGTCCCACACACTGCTAGAAGGCCAAATATTTTTTCAGAGCTAGATGCAGATAAAAATTATTTTTAATTTGCAACCTGATGGAGGTCAGTATAGATGGACTAATAGAGAAAGTCCCACACACTGCTAGAAGGCCAAATATTTTTTCAGAGCTAGATGCAGAAAAAAATTATATTCAGTTTTCAACCTGATGGAGGTCAGTATAGATGGACTAATAGAACAAGTCCCACACACAGCTAGAAGCCCAAATATTTTTTCAGAGGTAGATGCAGATAAAAATTATTTTTAATTTGCAACCTGATGGAGGTCAGTATAGATGGACTAATAGAGAAAGTCCCACACACTGCTAGAAGGCCAAATATTTTTTCAGAGCTAGATGCAGATAAAAATTATTTTTAATTTGCAACCTGATGGAGGTCAGTATAGATGGACTAATAGAGAAAGTCCCACACACTACTAGAAGGCCAAATATTTTTTCAGAGCTAGATGCAGAAAAAAATTATATTCAGTTTGCAACCTGATGGAGGTCAGTATAGATGGACTAATAGAACAAGTCCCACACACAGCTAGAAGCCCAAATATTTTTTCAGAGGTAGATGCAGATAAAAATTATTTTTAATTTGCAACCTGATGGAGGTCAGTATAGATGGACTAATAGAGAAAGTCCCACACACTGCTAGAAGGCCAAATATTTTTTCAGAGCTAGATGCAGATAAAAATTATTTTTAATTTGCAACCTGATGGAGGTCAGTATAGATGGACTAATAGAGAAAGTCCCACACACTGCTAGAAGGCCAACTATTTTTTCAGAGCTAGATGCAGAAAAAAATTATATTCAGTTTGCAACCTGATGGAGGTCTGTATAGATGGATTAATATAACAAGTGCCACACACAGCTAGAAGCCCAATATTTTTTCAAAGGTAGATGCAGAAAAAAAATATATTCAGTTTGCAACCTGATGGAGGTCAGTATAGATGGACTAATAGAGAAAGTCCCACACACTGCTAGAAGGCCAAATATTTTTTCAGAGCTAGATGCAGAAAAAAATTATATTCAGTTTGCAACCTGATGGAGGTCAGTATAGATGGACTAATAGAACAAGTCCCACACACAGCTAGAAGCCCAAATATTTTTTCAGAGGTAGATGCAGATCAAAATTATTTTTAATTAGCAACCTGATGGAGGTCAGTATAGATGGACTAATAGAGAAAGTCCCACACACTGCTAGAAGGCCAAATATTTTTTTCAGAGCTAGATGCAGAAAAAAATTATATTCAGTTTGCAACCTGATGGAGGTCAGTATAGATGGACTAATAGAAGAAGTCCCACACACTGCTAGAAGCCCAAATATTTTTTCAGAGCTAGATGCAGAAAAAAATTATATTCAATTTGCAACCTGATGGAGGTCAGTATAGATGAACTAATAGAATGATGCTATGCCCAAAAGATTTTACTTCACTAGGTGCAGTAAAAAAATTGGTATTCTATACACAGGTGGTATATCTTGCAACACAGATAGGCTACTCCACTGACTAACACACTCTGCAATAGGCCAAAAAGGATTAGCTTTGCTAGATTCAGCCAAATGCTATGAAAAAAACTTGCACAGCACTGGCACAGACCTGCCTGGCAAAAACTGATAGGAACTGATGTAACCTAGTCCTGAAAAGGACTGCAATTACAATTAGTCTTTACTCCCACAATCTATCTATTTAAGAGCACAGACCTGCCTGATAAAAGTCGTAGGAAATGCTGTAACCTAGTCCTTAAAAGGACTGCAATCACAACTATTCCCTACTCCCAAGCTATCTGTAGATTTGTGCGAAAATTGGCTTGAAATTAACAAGGTATGGCGCACACAGCAACAGCGGTGCCGTCTAACACGCAGCTGCAGCAGTGAGAAAATGGTGGCGACGGGGAAAATGGCTTGGTCTTATAGGGCAAGGACATGTCACATACACTGCCAATGACACATGCCCTTGCTTGTGTGAAAAACAGCAGTTCGCTCCGTGTGTGCGCTGCTGATAGGCTGACAGACTGCACCTCCCCACTGTAAATGCGGGAAAGAGAAAAAAAAATGGAGATCTTCATTATTCCTGCAGAGATCCATCCCCTGCCCCTCCCCCCGCCCCGCTGTACACTCAAACTGCGTATTAACATTAATTTTCATCATTACTGAGAAAAAATCCAGTTATGATTTTGGTGCACGAACAGTTATCGAACATAACCTCGAACAGCCGAATTTTTCTCAAATCGTTCGTGTTCGCCGAACGGCTCGAACACCGCCCAAAACAGCTCGAATTTGAGATTGGCGAACAGTTCGAGTAGAACAGCGCTCATCTCTACTTATAAGCCTCCTTACACTGACATGTCAGGCATGTCACTCTCCATGAGGAGAAACGTTACCCCTTAGACCCTAGTTAGAGGCCTCTCATACAGCCAATTCAGATGTCATGCATTGTACTGAGGAGGGGCAACACCCAGAAACACCATGTCTGCAAACTGAGAATAGTTCTCCTTGAACATCAGAAACCTCCCGGACTCCTGAAAAAGTTGGACCAAATTCTCCCTAATGCCGTACAAACCTCCAGCAATGCAAAATCGTCCAGAGTTTTTGGATGATGTGTCTGGCATGCCACGCACCATAATAAGAAATATTACCCTTTAGGTCCTAGTCAGAGGCCTCTCACACAGCTAAATCAGATCTCATGCTTTGTACTGAGGAGGGGCAACACTCCGAAACACGTGTCTCCATATTGAGAATAGTTCTCCCTGAACATCAGAAACCTCCCGGACTCCTGAAAAAGTTGGACCAAATTCTCCCTGATGCCAAACAAACCTTCGGCAATGCATAGATGATGTGTCAACAGACTCAGCCTCTGTGCCTAAAAATATATTTGGGGTGCGGGAAAGGGACATGGAGATGGTGTAATTTTAGACAAGGGTCTTTTGTATGCACAAAAATTTCAAATCAAAACAAAAGGAAATGTGTAAAAGACAAAAATGGCAGTATAATACATTAGACTGGTTACAATGGCGGGTTCACATTTTGGTGAAAGAAAGAAGGTAATTAGCTCTTCTATAGAGAAACCCCAGCCATGGGATGTAAAACACATATCAACGCTGCACAAATGAACAGTTTACTTAGTCACTCCAGCCCTCCTTCTCTTATTTGTAATTACATCCAATTACTTAAAACCGGAAAACAAAAGCTATATAAAAGTGAGACTCCTTTCGCTTTTGTAATAAATTGTTGGTAATTGTACTCAGCATTTCATTTTTACTATGGTCGAATAAATATGAATTACAGAGCGGTATATGCTGCCATATTCTCTCGTTACTGCAGTAAGTTGTCCTAATTACCATGTAGCCAATTCACATTAGGAGCGTGAATGCTGAGACAGCAGTGTAATTGTTAGGATGGATCCTGTTTGATGTCCCTTGGATTTAGAACTCCGCTGCTACTACATCCCTCCGTCCTTGTGCTCGCTGTATGAGCGGATGTAATCAGAGCAAATGTATTCAGAGCAATCGTAATGCTATGGGAGACTACATGCAATCAGCCGCCGAACGTGACCATAGCACCATATGCAGCCCACATGGGGGTAGAGGAAGGTTATACTTGGGTGACACTCACAGCACAGGAGAGGACACCTTGTATTATGCACCCCCGGTCAAGTATCAAATCTAAATGTAGCACATCGGAAATGTAAGTATTAAAGGCTAAACCCAGGATTGACACTTGGGTTCCGCTGTCTTTCACCCAGAGCAATAAATTTGGTTTGTCGCCATAGTCATCTATCTAATTTAAAAAAGCAGAGTGGTTTGTTGTCTGTCCTCCGACATCCAGCACCCAGTGCACAGACACCATCCGCTCCTGTCCCAGCTATGCCCCAGAACTTACCAACCCGTAGAGTAGAGAATCCCATCAAAACTGATCTATTGGACATAATGGTAAATTCATACTGGTCTCAAAGATTGCAATAAAGGGCCCAGAAAAATTAAACCCAACCCCCGCTGGATGACTTCAAGAACCGTTTGCCATGTAATTTCGACTCTGATGAAAAGCTGAGATGGCTTGCATAGATGAGCAACAGAGGTGGCCAACATTTTTAGCCTCTCCGCACCCTATGAGGATCTTGGGACACTGTACAATTTGTAAAATCAATATTGTCTTAAAAATACTTTTTTAATAGATTTTTGTAGAGATTTTAGCGCTAACCCATGGTTTCTTCACAATTGGTCTATCTAATACAATAATGGATGCATGTGTATATTTATTTTATTCCTTCTCATTTTTTCTTCTCTTTCTTTTCTTCTATCCTTACACCCTCCCTTCCTTCCTTTCTTCCTCCCTTCCTTCCTTCTTTTCTCCCTTCCTACATTCATTGCTCATTTCCTTCCTCCTTCCCCTTTCATCCCTGTATTCTTCCTTCCATCCTTTTGATCTTCATTTCTTTCTTTAGTCCATTCTTCCTTCCTTTCTACCTTCCTTCGCTCCTTCCATCTTTTCTCTTTCCCTTTATTGCTTTCCTTCTTTCATCCTTCTATCCTTCCTTCTATCCTCCCTCCCTTTCATCCTTCATTCCTTTCTTCCTGCTTCTGTCCCTTCCTTTTTCTCTCGATTCCTTTCATCAATCTTCCCTTCCTAATCTTCTCCCTCCCATCTATTTCCTTTCTTACTTCCTCTCTTTCTTCCTTCATCCTTACCTTCCTTTCTGCCTTTCTTTTATCCTTTCTTCCTTCTATCTTCCCATCCTCCCTCCTTTTCTTCCTTCATTCCTTTTTCCACCTTCTGTCCCTTCCTTCATCTCTCCCTACCTTTCATGAATCTTCCCTTCCTATTTTTCTCCCTTCCTTCTCCCTCCTTTCTTACTTCCTCTCTTCCTTCCTTCATTCTTACCTTCCTTTCTGCCTTCCTTTTATCCTTTCTTCCTTCTATCTTCCCGTCCTCCCTCCTTTTATTCCTACATTCCTTCCTTCCACCTTCTGTCCCTTCCTTCATCTCTCCCTTCCTTTCATGAATCTTCCATTCCTATTTTTCTCCCTTCCATCTCCTTCCTTTCTTACTTCCTTCATCCTTACCTTCCTTTCTGCCTTCCTTTTATCTTTTCTTCATTCTATCTTCCCTTCCTCCCTCCCTTTCTTCCTACATTCCTTCCTTCCTTCCTCCTTCTGTCCCTTCCTTCATCTCTCACTTTCTTTCATTAATCTTCCCTTCCAATTTTCCCCCTTCCATCTCCTTCCTTTCTTACTTCCTATTTTCCTTCCTTCATCCTTACCTTCCTTTCTGCCTCCCTTTTATCCTTTCTTAATTTTATCTTCCTTTCCTCCCTCCCTTACTTTCTTCATTCTTTCCTTCATTGTTTCCTTTGTTCCTTTCCTCCCTCCATGCCTATTAAAAATGGTGACAAAGTAACAAAGAATATTGAAAAGTTGTATCATCTTCCATTATACAATGACACGGCTCAACTCTCACACAACTGGACAGTCCCTTTAAGAAAGTGGCAATAAAATCTTTACTTATGACCCCATTGGGGCCCCGTTGAGGCCTGGAGACCTCTGGTATCTTTTACTACTGTGCCAATAGAAGTCAGTTATAGCAGATCTAAACATCACAAAATATATCCTTTGCCATTTTTACCCCGGCTATCATCACACTAAAATCAATGATCCGAGCATAAATAGTTAATATGTTTATTTGACATGTGCGAACCATTCTGTTCTACTGACTTACATTAAATGGCCCCTATATGTGGGTAAATATGGTCGATTTTATTCTTACATGAATGATTCTGGAGAAAGCTATCCCGTTGTGTTTCACAACTATATTCTATTATAAAAGCAGCGGGGAGGAGTGTAAGAGTTCATTTCGCTATAATTGAACAGGTAACGTGCTACCACTCGCAAGGATCTTCAAAAATTGCAGCGTAATGGAAATATTCACCTGTATGTAAAATGTTAGATATGATTATATATTATTTATTACTGTTATTATATAGCCGTACTATTTTATGTGGTGTTAAACAACGTCTCACTTCGATATCAGTATTAGAAGCTCGGGCCCTGGGTGACAAGCAGAGTCTCTACATAACACCAAACTGGGTCAAGATATTACAGTACTATCATATACACCATAAATAGTACCGCTACATAGTGCTATAAATAGTACTGCTACATAGTGCTGATATATTATGTATTTCACACAATACTCCCATACAGTGTCAAGATATTACTGCCAGTTACATCCCAATTAGTACACTGTACAGTGCTGACATAATATGTATTTCACGTAATACTGCCACATACAGTGTAAAGATATTACTGTCATATACATCCCAAATGGTACCACCACATAGTGCTGATATAATATGTATTTCACATAATACTGCCAGTCTCAAGATTATACTGCTATATACACCCCAATTAGTACACCGTACAGCGCTGAAAATATATGTATTATAACACCAAATAGGGTCCATATTTTACCATCATATACACCCCAAATAGTACCACCACATAGTACTGATATAATATGTATTTCACGTAATACTGCCAATCTCAAGATAATACTGCTATATACACCCCAATTAGTATACTGTACAGCGCTGAAATAAAATGTATTCCACATAATACTGCCAGACAGTGTCAAGATATTACTGCCATATAGAACCCAATTAGTTAAATGCACAATGCTGAAATAATATGCATTTTACATACTACCACATAGAGCGAAGATAATACTGTCATATACACCCTAATAATACAATTTTAGAGTGCCAAATTGATATTTAGTTAACATAACACTACTACATAAAACCAAAATAATATTGTCATATGCACCCCAAATAAGACAACCATATAGTGCGGAATTAATACATATATTTCACTAAAAGTACCATCAAGTGCCAAGATAGTAATGTAATATACAGTACAGACCAAAAGTTTGGACATACCTTTTCATTTAAAGATTTTTCTGTATTTTCTTGACTATGAACATTGTATATTCACACTGAAGGCATCAAAACTATGAATTAACACATGTGGAATTATATACTTAACAAAAAAGTGTGAAACAACTGAAAATATGTCTTATATTCTAGGTTCTTCAAAGTAGCCACCTTTTGCTTTGATGACTGCTTTGCACACTCTTGGCATTCTCTTGATGAGCTTCAAGAGGTAGTCACCAGAAATGGTCTTCCAACAATCTTGAAGGAGTTCCCAGAGATGCTTAGCACTTGTTGGCCCTTTTGCCTTCACTCTGTGGTCCAGCTCACCCCAAACCATCTTGATTGGGTTCAGGTCTGGTGACTGTGGAGGCCAGGTCATCTGGCGTAGCACCCCATCACTCTCCTTCTTGGTCAAATAGCCCTTACACAGCCTGGAGGTGTGTTTGGGGTCATTGTCCTGTTGAAAAATAAATGATGGTCCAACTAAACGCAAACGGGATGGAATAGCATGCCACTGCAAGATGCTGTGGTAGCCATGCTGGTTAAATATGCCTTCAATTTTGAATAAATCCCCAACAGTGTCACCAGCAAAGCACCCCCACAATATCACACCTCCTCCTCCATGCTTCACGGTGGGAACCAGGCATGTAGAGTCCATCCGTTCACTTTTTCTGCATTGCACAAAGACACGGTGGTTGGAACCAAAGATCTCAAATTTGGACTCATCAGACCAAAGCACAGATTTCCACTGGTCTAATGTCCATTCCTTGTGTTCTTTAGTCCAAACAAGTCTCTTTTGCTTGTTGTCTGTCCTTAGCAGTGGTTTCCTAGCAGCTATTTTACCATGAAGGCCTGCTGCACAAAGTCTCCTCTTAACAGTTGTTGAAGAGATGTGTCTGCTGCTAGAACTCTGTGTGGCATTGACATGGTCTCTAATCTGAGCTGCTGTTAACCTGCGATTTCTGACGCTGGTGACTCGGATAAACTTATCCTCAGAAGCAGAGGTGACTCTTGGTCTTCCTTTCCTGGGGCGGTCCTCATGTGAACCAGTTTCTTTGTAGCGTTTGATGGTTTTTGCAACTGCACTTGGGGACACTTTCAAAGTTTTCCCAATTTTTCGGACTGACTCTCCTTCATTTCTTAAAGTAATGATGGCCACTCATTTTTCTTTACCTAGTTGCTTTTTTCTTGCCATAATACCAGTTCTAACAGTCTATTCAGTAGGACTATCAGCTGTGTATCCACCAGACTTCTGCACAACACAACTGATGGTCCCAACCCCATTTATAAGGCAAGAAATCCCACTTATTAAACCTGACAGGGCACACCTGTGAAGTGAAAACCATTTCCGGTGACTACCAAGAATGCCAAGAGTGTGCAAAGCAGTCATCAAAGCAAAAAGTGGCTACTTTGAAGAACCTAGAATATAAGACATATTTTCAGTTGTTTCACACTTTTTTGTTAAGTATATAATTCCACATGTGTTAATTCATAGTTTTGATGCCTTCAGTGTGAATGTACAATTTTCATAGTCATGAAAATACAGAAAAATCTTTAAATGAGAAGGTGTGTCCAAACTTGTGGTCTGTACTGTATATCGTAAGAGTTATAGTACTATAAAGTGCTAAAATAATATTACTGCCATATAGTTACAGGATAGTACCGCCATAAACACCCCAAATAAAATCACCACATAGTGCTGAAATAAATATGTATTTTACATAACACTACCACTTAGTGCAAATATAATATTTCCATATACACACCAAGTAATACCACCCTATAGCGTCAAAATTAGATTTATTTCACATAATATAACCACATAGCGTCAAGATAATACTGCCATATACACCCCAAATAAAATTGCCATATAGTACTGAAATTATATTTATTTTACATAACACTACCCTATTTTACCAAGATAATACTGTCATAAACACACGAAATAAAACTGCTATAAGGTGTCAAAATAATATGCAGTTCACATAACACTGCCACATAGTTCCAAGATAATATTGCCATATACACCCCAAATGACATCACCATATACTGCCTAAATAAGGCTGACGTATAGTTTCCAGATATTGCTACAATTCAAATCTAAAATAATACTGCCATACACTTATAAATTAAATTGGGTGGCTTTCGCAAACTCCTGAAGTTACTAGACCATGGGGAGCATGTCGTATTACCCTATTTTTGACTTCCCTTAAAGGGGTACTTTTGAGAAACAAATTAATCTTTAAGTATTCGCTGGTCATGAAGAAGAGGGCGTTGACTCGGGTTCGACCCATTCTGGTACTTATTGGAAAGGGTCAGGCTTCGTAGGCTTCAGATACAGGGTGCCAGGGTGTCTGATGTAGCAGAGCTGAATCTGTCAACTCCATCCCTCATGCAACGTATAACTCCCTGAGTTAAGGTACTGAAGCAGTCTCATCAGTAGCGTAGTTAGTGGGGGAGGGCAGAGGGTGTGGTCGCCCCGGGCTCTGAGGGGCCCACTCGGAGCTACGCTGCTTTTAACTGTATCTGGGACACGATCTCCCTGCACTGCCACGCGGCTGCTATGAGGCCCGTGAGTCGGGGGGGCCCGATGCCAGCACCGGGCCCCCCAACTGTCATTGCAAGTTCAGCTGTATCGGTATCCCGTATCGGCATACAGTTAAAAGCAGCGTCGCTCCAGGTGGGACCCTCAGAGCGTGGGGCTCGGGACAACTGCACCCTCTGCTCCCCACCCACCGCTAGCTATGCTACTGATAAAACTGCTTCAGTACCTTAACTCAGGGAATTATACGTTGCATAAGGGAAAGCTACAGAACCAAGTATAGTCACAGTTGTACTGCAGCAAACAGGCCAAGCATTTCAATCCTAACCTTCTCCTTCTGCAGATTGGCAGGATGGGGTCCTGGAAGTGGGACCTCAACCTATCACAGAGGATCTAAGTTCCACGTCCATCAGAGGAAAATGAGACAAGAGCAAAATGATATCCATATGAGTGTGACTGTGCTTGGTACTGTAGCTTAGTCCTTACAAGTGAATGAAGCTAAGAATTGTAAAGCTACAGCACTAGGCACAGTTAGCAAATAGGCTGAGCATGCCAGTGCTGACCTTTCCACTTGCAGATTGAAGGGGTGGGAGTCCTGAAAGTGGAACCTCAACCTATTACAGATGATTGGTAGGTGTCCTATTTCTAAGCTGCCTATCCATCTATGGAACAAAAAGGAAAGAGGTAACTGACATATATATGAGTGTGACTGTGCCTGGTACTGTAGCTTATCATTTTCATGTGAATGAACCTAAGCATAGTAAAGTCACAGTGCCAAACAAAGGTCAGCAAAGAGGGTGAGCACGCCAGTTCTGCCATTTCATTCTGTTGATTGGTGGGGAGGGTGTCCTGAAAGTGAGACCCCAACCTATGATTCATGATTAGTATGGGTCTTGTTTCTAAGATCCCTACCTATCATCGGCATAACCTGCTATAGCAACATCTATATGAGTGTCTGAGTCTGGTACTAAAGCTAAGCATGGTAAAGCTGCAGTACCTGGCACAGACACAGAAGTGAAGCTGAGCACATCAATTCCGTCCTTCCATTCTGCAGAATGAATGCTGAAAGTGAGACCCCAACCTATGATTCATGATTAGTATGAGTCTTGTTTCTAAGATCCCTACTGATCATCGGTATAACCTGCTGCAGCAACATCTATAAAGATACAGAACCAGGCACAGACACAGAAGTGAAGCTGAGCACATCAATTCCGTCCTTCCATTCTGCAGAATGAATGCTGAAAGTGAGACCCCAACCTATGATTCATGATTAGTATGAGTCTTGTTTCTAAGATCCCTACTGATCATCGGTATAACCTGCTGCAGCAACATCTATAAAGATACAGAACCAGGCACAGACACAGAAGTGAAGCTGAGCACATCAATTCCGTCCTTCCATTCTGCAGAATGAATGCTGAAAGTGAGACCCCAACCTATGATTCATGATTAGTATGAGTCTTGTTTCTAAGATCCCTACTGATCATCGGCATAACCTGCCGTAGCAACATCTATATTGGTGGCTGTGTCTAGTACTGAAGCACAGCATGGTAAAGCTGCAGTACCAGGCACAGACACAGAAGTGAAGCTGATCACTTCAGTTCTGCCTTTCATTCAGCTGACTGGTGGAGAGGGGGTTCCTGAAAGTGAATTCATGATTAGTATGGGTCTTGTTTCTAAGATCCCTACTGATCATCGGTATAACCTGCTGTAGCAACATCTATAAAGATACAGAACCAGGCACAGACACAGAAGTGAAGCTGAGCACTCCAGTTCTGCCTTTCATTCTGTTGATTGGTGGGGGGTTCCTGAAAATGGGACCCCTACCTAACATACCCCGATAGCCTATACTGAGGATAAGCGCTTAGGGCCATCATCATTCATGAAGGGTCTCGGAACTGGAGATATTTGGATTAAAATTATGACTTTTGGGGGCAAGATATACTATCAGTCATCCGGATAGTACCGCCTGAAATGGGTGATAACAGGGAACAATAGATTGCCTTGGACTAGACACGAGATATACTTGAGGTTTAGTGTGCCTTTAAAAAAATAGATGTCCAGAAAATTAACTTTCCTGTTCCCAATTGACTCAGCAGTGACAGAGCAGAGCGGGCATTAGCAGATTAGTCAGTATAATGCGCTCGTTCTCCTTCTCCCCCCATAATGGGCTTCTTTTCCCTTCTGCACAATACATTATTTTCTGACTTTTGTATCATCTAAAATTACACATTTAACTTTCATGTTGGGGTTTCTGCCAAGCGGATATTAAAAAGTCTCCTATCAGAGCCGACTGTGGAGGGAATAACTGACAGGACATTATGAAATTCTGATCTAGAATTTCCTGCCAATTGTTGGATTTCCTTCGCTGGTGTTTTTCCATTTAATGGCGTATTAATACGCAGAATATGAAGCTTTCTAATCTTCCGCATGCTTTATTACAAAGTCCATTTTGCTCGGTGCGGTTTTGGACTTGTTTTGTCACTAAATGAAGCTTTATTTTATTGCTTGGTTGTTTGATCGATCATTTATTTTTATAGTCAAATTGCAACTATAAAATATTAGCATTTTTAGTCATGTGACAAATGTCAGCTTGTACTTCTATCCTTAAAGGGGTATTTAAAACAAAAGAAAGAGTGCCCCTTTTATCCATAGACTGTTTATGGTATTACAGATAAAGGCCATTTTCTTGAATGGGACTGAGCTGCAATACCAGACACAACCTTTACATAAGTCTGTGTTTTTTAAAGATATTCTTTCAGTTAGCTCATCCCCAAAAACTGGAATTATGGGCATGCAGGTCTTTGAAAGCTAAATTCATCAACACCTTTATATCTTCAATCTGTTGCTGCATTCCGGAGAAATTAGCATTTGAATTCAGTTGAAAATGAAATATTAAGTACTCTGGGTGTGACAGAGCACTTCCTGAGCCCCTGCCTCCTATGGATGGCCTCTTTATCTTGATTGATAGCTCACTGTCAGTGTAACATCAGGTGCCAGGCTTGGAAATCACACATTGAACTATCAATCAAGCTAAAGAGGCTGATGCTGGGCAGGGAAACAACCTCAAGATGCATAGGTTCGGGAAGTGCTCTCTCACGGCAAGAGCACTTAAGGTCTTATTTGCATTTTAATTAAAATGCTGATTTCTTGAGAATGCAGCAACAGATAGAAGATATAAAAGTATATTTTACTTTCAAAGACCTACTTGGCCACTATCTATTTAACTACAGTATTTTTATTTAGCTACCTATCTGATTATCTATTTACCTAGAATCTATCTATCTATCTATCTAACTATCTATCTATCTATCTATCTTTATTCTCACATATTTCTCCAAACTGATCCTTAGAGCAAACACAATAGATTAAGAGGACGATTCATCAAGACCGGTCACTCTCTTTTTGGTCTTGACGAGAGGGAATTTTGGAGAAGACGCTTCCGATTCATTAAGAGGTTCAAGCATCTTAATGAACCAGGTGAAGCGTGTAGCGACGTATGCCACTATGTGCTTCTTGCCACAAATCTTACTCCAGCTACTGATGGGATAAGATTTGTGGCATAGCGAATGCCGCCGATAGTCATGAATTTGATGAGTGGAGGTCGTCATGCCCCTGTCCCGCCACAGTCCCACCTACTTTGTTACAGCTGGGGTGAGAATACCTGAACACAGCAAAAGTCGCATTTTCTTGTACAAACTTACAGTTCCGCAAAAAGCAGACATCTGGACAAAAATCTTTGATGAATCGTCCCCATAGACTTTCAGTTTTGTAAATTATTAACTGGTCACTATTATCATTAACTGGTGGGCTTACAGTGACTTATCAACAGATCTACTCTACTGCTGGAGACTAGATAGACAAGATTACACCATGTACTATAGCATATGAGAAAGTGTATACAAGTATCTTGCTTTGTTTCACTGCACAAGAAGAGGACACTAATAGAGATGAGCAATAATGCAATTTACTGCTAATTAAAATATTCAGCCATTCTTGAGATATGAACACTTTTTCTTTTGCTTACAGTTTGTTGCCTTGGAGACTGACCACCACTGCTAGACAGCAGAACATGTACAGTGCTTACTAGCTCTTTTCTATTGAGCTTGTAGGCAAAGTTTTGAAGCTGGTCAGGAAAGTTCATTGTTACCTCCTAATCCTGGTCAGCTTTAGTGCACTGCTTACAAGTAGAGATGAGCAAACCCGAACTTCAAAGTTCAGGGTTCATACCGGACATTTAGCTAAACACAGAGCACGGACTTCTACCGGAAGTCCGTTGCAATGTTTGGAGTTCCGGGGGAAGTCCGTTACAGAGAGAGAGAGATTTTTATCCAGCAAAGTTCGCGTCCCATTCTTTTCAGTGGGGTTCAGGTTCAAATTCGGGTACAGTTCTGGTACCCGAACCGAACTTTGGAATAAAGCTCGGGTCTGGTAACAGAACCCAAAATTCCAGGGGTCCGCTCATTCCTAGACAATGACATTAATTCATGTAGCCATGATGTCATCACGCAAGGTGAGGAAAGGAATAAGTGTACAATGACGGGAAGAGGGTAAAGGGAGCCTAACAAATAGGGAAAGGGGGAGTGGAGACCCTTAGGCAGATCTAATATCACCGGACTACCCTATCGTTCCTAAATAGGTACCGCACCTATCGCCGAGCGGGAAACCTAATCCCTAAATGTCCCTAGAGCTAGGCCCTAGATAGGTAGGGGACAGAGTGAGCCAGGCCCCACTTAAACTAAAGACAACAAGGTAAACAAGCAAAGGGGATACACTTAGCTTGAGAAGACACCAGAGAGATCACGCCAACTGTTCTCCAAGAGTACCCAAGATGAAACTAGCCGACTACTAGTACTCCAAGCCTGGACAGAGGAACATAGAACTATCACCGGCGACTCTCTAGAGACACTGAGAGTTTTTAACTACCAAGCAAGGGTGTGTCAATTAGCAGCAGAAGGTGGAGGTCACTGCTGGGTCCTAAAGGGAAAAAGATATCACTACACTACAGAGATGAGAGGATCAAGAAGGTGTCTGCAATGCCAAGTGCAGAGACCTTCTACAGCTGGATGCAGAACGACTGTCTGTCACACTTGATACACCCATGACAGATGTCTTCCTAGTTTTGATACCATACTGCTCCAATTTCTAGAGATTGTATGGGTCTATTGGTCAATTTTTAATTAATTGCAGCTGCCATAAAGTACACCTGTACTGGTGCACTATTCATAAATAAATATATTTGCAACAGCGCCACCACTGGGGATATTAAGCATTACAAAATACCCATTGTTGAATACAAGACAGGAAAGGTCCTCCAGGGTGGGAGACATTCTTTATAAATGCTCTTTTCTTTGGACAACAGCCGAGGATCCTGAACAATAGTATATATGAGTAAAGGAAAATGGGTTTACTAGACTGGACAACCCCCCTAAGAATGTAAATATAGAATTATAGAATAGATACATGGACGCTTATTTCTCTCCCCCAGTTACTAGCGTATAGTAACCTTGCTCATTGTAGCGTACATAATGCATGCTCAGAGTACAGATGAAACGACTGATGAAAAATTCAGTAGAAAAACTCGTATTCAATAAAACAGTCTAACACGTGCACATACACATATAAAATATGTATTTTATATACTGACTGCTGAACTTTGCAGCATGAGATACAAAAGGCCAGTGTCAGAGCCCACGTTAACTGCAATATTACATCTTTTTATATGCTCTTCCTATGTACAAAAGGATTAGTAAAGTTACTGGCAGCATTCCAGACCTGTCAAAATCTATTTCCCTGCAATGCTTCTAAGTAGCGTACACAGTAACAAGGGATGGAGCAGGCAGCTGGTTATTACTAGCAAGATGAAAATATCTCTCCGGATGTTATCGCAAACATGCTTTTAACATCTGCAGCCATCATCAGTGGCCCAGAGTCAGCTTCAGACATTGTGGCCACGTCGAAATGGGGGTTATGTCACTTGCGTCATGCTGCCTGTGACACACGCATGACCTATGATACTCCCCCCGTCACTGCAAATATAAAGGGCAAGCTGAAGGTAGACCAAAGGTAGGTCACATGGAGACTGAAAATCAGCCATGTGGAAGAAGACATCAGATGTACTATGAATTACTCTTATAATGTACTGGCAAGACGGAATATACTGTATATAGTGCCGGACAAGGGTTCTTTAGATCCACCTGGGTGAAGGTTTCTGAAGACCACCTTGCATCTATACAAAACATGTACATGCCCATTTTTGTTATCACTGTACGCACAACACAAATCAAGATTAAGAATAAGATTCAATAAGATATTTGTGAATCATCCAATTTGAAATAGACTCCAGTGGTGCTTGGTTAACTTTAGTCAGCTCCAAACTGGGTTGTCTTCTGCTGGACCTTCGGGATCTATTATTCTGCCAAAGCCTGGTTGGCTCCAATTACCTCCAAATTGGATTGTCTTCTGCTGGACCTTCGGGATCTATTATTCTGCCAAAGCCTGGTTGGCTCTAATTACCTCCAAATTGGATTGTCTTCTGCTGGACCTTTGGGGGCCCCATGCCATCAGTGGCTACTTCAGCTGGATGTGCGTCTGAGGACACACATTCAACTGAAATGTATTGTGGCGCAAGGAACCCGCCGGCTCCCCGCACTGCACTACACGCTGCAGGCAGCTGAAGTTGGCATGCCCATGACTGGGGGTGCATGGCAGTGAGGTCATGATCCATGGCGGGGATGCCGAAGTCAGCCGCCAGCTCCTGTACCGACTATAGAAGACCGCGCATGGCGTGGAAGCATGGGGGAATGTGAGTAGTATTGTTTGTTTTTAATGTATTACAAAACAGGGCACATTATAGCAGGATTTGGGACATATATACAAGGATGGGGCACCTTATAGGAGGATGCGGCACATTATACCAGGATGGGGGACATATATACCTGGATGGGGCACATTATACCAGGATGGGAGACATATACACGAAGATGGGGCACATTATACCAGGATGGGGTACATATATATGGGGATGGGGCACATTATACCAGGATGGGAGACATATATACGAGTATGGGGCACATTATACCAGGATGGGGGACATATATACCTGGGTGGAGCACATTATACCTGGATGGGGACATATATACGAGGATGGGGCACATTATACCAGGATGGGGGACATATATATGAGGATGGGGCACATTTTACCAGGATGGGGGACATATATACCTGGATGGAGCACATTATACCAGGATGGGGACATATATAGGAGGATGGGGTACATTATGCCAGGATGGGGGACATACAGTACAGACCAAAAGTTTGGACACACCTTCTCATTTAAAGATTTTTCTGTATTTTCATGACTATGAAAATTGTACATTCACACTAAAGGCATCAAAACTATGAATTAACACATGTGGAATTATATACTTAACAAAAAAGTGTGAAACAACTGAAAATATGTCTTATAATCTTAGTTCTTCAAAGTAGCCACCTTTTGCTTTGATGACTGCTTTGCACACTCTTGGCATTCTCTTGATGAGCTTCAAGAGGTAATCACCAGAAATGGTCTTCCAACAATCTTGTAGGAGTTCCCAGAGATTCTTAGCACTTGTTGGCTCTCTTGCCTTCACTCTGCGGTCCAGCTCACCCCAAACCATCTCGATTGGGTTCAGGTCAGGTGACTGTGAAGGCCAGGTCATCTGGCGTAGCACCGTATCAGTCTGCTTCTTGGTCAAATAGCCCTTACTCAGCCTGGAGGTGTGTTTGGGGTCATTGTCCTGTTGAAAAATAAATGATGGTCCAACTAAACGCAAACCGGATGGAATAGCATGCCGCTGCAAGATGCTGTGGTAGCCATGCTGGTTCAGTATGCCTTCAATTTTGAATAAATCCCCAACAGTGTCACCAGAAAAGCACCCCCACAACATCACACCTCCTTCTCCATGCTTCGCGGTGGGAACCGGGCATGTAGAGTCCATCCGTTCACCTTTTTGCGTCGCACAAACACACGGTGGTTGGAACCAAAGATCTCAAATTTGGACTCATCAGACCAAAGCACAGATTTCCACTGGTCTAATGTCCATTCCTTGTGTTCTTTAGCCCAAACAAGTCTCTTCTGCTTGTTGCCTGTCCTTAGCAGTGGTTTCCTAGCAGCTATTTTACCATGAAGGCCTGCTGCACAAAGTCTCCTCTTAACAGTTGTTGTAGAGATGTGTCTGCTGCTAGAACTCTGTGTGGCATTGACCTGGTCTCTAATCTGAGCTGCTGTTAACCTGCGATTTCTGAGGCTGGTGACTCGGATAAACTTATCCTCAGAAGCAGAGGTGACTCTTGGTCTTCCTTTCCTGGGGCGGTCCTCATGTGAGCCAGTTTCTTTGTAGCGCTTGATGGTTTTTGCAACTGCACTTGGGGACACTTTCAAAGTTTGCCCAATTTTTTGGACTGACTGACCTTCATCTCTTAAAGTAATGATAGCCACTCATTTTTCTTTACTTTACTTTCTTTACAAATTCTAACAGTCTATTCAGTAGGACTATCAGTGTGTATCCACCAGACTTCTGCACAACACAACTGATGGTCCTAACCTCATTTATAAGGCAAGAAATCCCACTTATTAAACCTGACAGGGCACACCTGTGAAGTGAAAACCATTTCCGGTGACGACCTCTTGAAGCTCATCAAGAGAATGCCAAGAGTGTGCAAAGCAGTCATCAAAGCAAAAGGTGGCTACTTTGAAGAACCAAGAATATAAGACATATTTTCAGTTTTTTCACACTTTTTTGTTAAGTATATAACTCCACATGTGTTAATTCATAGTTTTGATGCCTTCAGTGTGAATGTACAGTTTTCAAAGTCATGAAAATACAGAAAAATCTTTAAATGAGAAGGTGTGTCCAAACTTTTGGTCTGTACTGTATATACGAGGATGGGGCACATTATACCAGGATGGGGGACATATATACCTGGATGGGGCACATTAAACCAGGATGGGGGAAATATATACCTGGATGGGGCACTTTATACCAGGATGAGGGACATATATTCGAGGATGGGGCACATTATACCATGATGGGGGACATATATAGCTAGATTGGGCACATTATATCAGGATAAGGGACATATATACCTGGATGGGGGGCACATTATACCAGAATGGGGGACATGTAGATGAGAATGGGGCACATACATACCAGGATGGGGCACATTATTCCAGAATGGGGGGCATACAGTATATACGAGAATGGGGGACATGTATACAAGGATGGGGGACATATATACCTGGATGTGACACATTATGCCAGGATAATGCACATAATGAGGAGTCCATGATATATATATATATAATACATGATATAGATATATATATATATATATATATATATATATATATATATACACACACATATAAAAGAGGGGGGCCCAAACACATTTCTTGCACAGGGGCCCCAAGCTGTCAGTGTCTACCCCTGACAGCAACAGAACATCCTGTCTTCTTGTTAATGTCAAAAGACATTTCTAATAAAATTGTATTTTCCAAGGTGGATAATCTCTTTAACCCAATTGCCCCAAATCATTTTCTTTTATACCATGTCACCAAAGGGTTCTTAAAATCTGCAGCTAACACTCTCCAGTAACAACCGAGATTAGATATAACTCTGTTCCTGACGGTGTAACCCCCTTAGATGCTATGGTCAATAGCAACTGCAGCATCTTAGTGGTGAGACAGAGGGAGAGGCAGTTTGTGCTGTGTTAATTAGGTGCTGTAACAACAGGGGACATGGAGAGACTTAGTATGATGCAAACCAGCAGGGAGCAGTGTTAAATATACACTGCTCAAAAAAATAAAGGGAACACTCAAATAACACATCCTAGATCTGAATGAATGAAATATTCTCATTGAATACTTTGTTCTGTGCAAAGTTGAATGTGCTGACAACAAAATCACACAAAAATCATCAATGGAAATCAAATTTATTAACCAATGGAGGCTTGGATTTGGAGTCACCCCCAAAATTCAAGTGGAAAAACACACTACAGGCTGATCCAACTTTGATGTAATGTCCTTAAAACAAGTCAAAATGAGTCTCAGTATTGTGTGTGGCCTCCACGTGCCTGTATGACCTCCCTACAACGCCTGGGCATGCTCCTGATGAGGTTGCCGATGGTCTCCTGTGGGATCTCCTCCCAGACCTGGACTAAAGCATCCGCCATCTCCTGGACAGTCTGTGGTGCAACGTGATGTTGGTGGATGGAGCGAGACATGATGCCCCAGATGTGCTCAATCGGATTCAGGTCTGGGGAACGGGCGGGCCAGTCCATGGCTTCAATGCCTTCATCTTGCAGGAACTGCTGACACACTCCAGCCACATGAGGTCTGGCATTGTCCTGCATTAGGAGGAACCCAGGGCCAACCGCACCAGCATATGGTCTCACAAGGGGTCTGAGGATCTCATCTCGGTACCTAATGGCAGTCAGGCTACATCTGGCGAGCACATGGAGGGCTGTGCGGCCCTCCAAAGAAATGCCACCCCACACCATTACTGACCCACTGCCAAACCGGTCATGCTGAAGGATGTTGCAGGCAGCAGATCGCTCTCCACGTTGTCTCCAGACTGTCACGTCTGTCACATGTGCTCAGTGTGAACCTGCTTTCATCTGTGAAGAGCACAGGGCGCCAATCCTGGTGTTCTGTGGAAAATGCCAAGCGTCCTGCACGGTGTTGGGCTGTGAGCACAACCCCCATCTGTGCACGTCGGGCCCTCATACCACCCTCATGGAGTCGGTTTCTAACCGTTTGTGCAGACACAGAGGTCATTTTGCAGGGCTCTGGCAGTGCTCCTCCTGTTCCTCCTTGCACAAAGGAGGAGGTAACGGTCCTGCTGCTGGGTTGTTGCCCTCTATGGCTCCCTCCATGTCTCCTGGTATCTGCTCCATGCTCTGGACACTGTGCTGACAGACACAGCTACCCTTCTTGCCACAGCTCGCACTGATGTGCCATCCTGGATGAACTGCACCACCTGAGCAACTTCTGTGGGTTGTACTGTAGACACCGCCTCATGCTACTGTACCCCTAGGGGTGAGAGCAATGGCAAAGTGAAAAAGTGACCAAAATAACAGCCAAAAAGGATGAGAACAGAGAAATGGTCTGTGGTCACCACCTGCAGAACCGCTCCTTTATAGGGGGTATCTTGCTAATTGAATATCATTTCTACCAGTTGTCTGTTCCATTTGCACAACAGCAGGAGAAATTGATTCACAATCAGTGTTGCTACATAACTGAACAGGTAGATTTCACAGAAGTGTTATTGACTTGGAGTTACATTGTGTTGTTTAAGTGTTCCCTTTATTTTTTTAAGCAGTGTATGTGACGCGCCCCCTGGGCCATGTTGTTAGGGATACCCGGAGCCGGATCAGATGGGGGTTGTAGTCTCCGAGTGGCTGTGACCCGGTCCGTGCCCAGGGTGTCAAACTCAGTGTGTGGCAGTCCTACAGATGTTATTAGAGTTCTTTGTGTCGACTACGCCACCCGTTGATTTGCGGTCAAAAGGCGCCGCTGCAGCAGGGTCCGCTGAGGCTGTTGGTATGTGTGCAGCTTTGGTAGTATAACCCCCAACGGGAGGGATATAGCCTCAGGGGGTCAGATGTAGAGGATGGTGGTTGTGAAGGTGCAGGATGAATCAGCAAGAAGACTCAGAGTCGGGCTGTGCAGTTCAGGGGTTTTTACTTACGGGTGTTCTTATGGTCACTCTGGCCTGAAGCGACCACCCGAGCCGTGCTGCGTCCACCAGGTCCTGGACTCGGCTAACCCCCAGGCAGTTCTGGAGCATGGTCCTGAGCTCCTGTCTGACTTTCCCTCTCTTCTGACCGTTCTCACCAGGGATCCACCTATGTCCGGCTCCCTCGGGTCTCTTGGTGGGTACACCTCCTCTGGGTTCCCTGACCCTATGCTTGGTCTGCCTTCCTGGTGGATTTGGTGAGGGTCGTGGCAGATCCTGCCCACGACCTCCGGTCTCTGGCTAAGGTGTGCTTTTCTCTCTGCCAGCTTGGGATCCGGTACCCTGTTGCCAACTCTTCACCCTCTGATCTAATTTTGGGTTCTTGGAGTTCCTGCTTGTTTTCTCTGGGTCCTTCTGACTCCTCTCTCTCTCTTGGCCTTGGAGCTGCTCTTCTCCTCTGCTCTCTTCCTCTGACTCTGCACAAAGACTTCTCTACAAAAGACCCTGTCCTAAGATGGTGCCCACCTTATATACTCCCTCTATGTGTGAGCTCAGGTGACCAGCACCCAATGAGCTCCTAGCATTACCCAGACTGCTCCCCCTATCTGCCCCTACACTACTGGGATGTTCCACCCCCCTCCCACTCCAGCCAGGAACAGACACTGTCGTACCTGCACATTTCTCTAGTGGGAGTACCATCGGTCTGTTCCCCGGAAATGGGATGTGTGTAGTGCATGCAGCTAACTGAGCTCAGTTCCACACTCCATCCTTAGCCGGGAGTGGAATATCACACCTCTGGGTTGAGGTGCAATACCCCTGTAGCAGCCGAATCCTCAGGGTGCTACATTCCCCCCTGGTAAATCACAGCACGTCCTCGGGCTGTAAGATATAAAAACATCCAAAACATACAATTTTTTTTTATAAACATAAACATCATAACTATATAAAACAATATATATATATCATAAAACTTTTCATATAAAACTCCTCATTAGAAACATTCTTGTTCCTCCGGCCACGGTGCAACTTGTGACCGGGTAAAGTGCGACAGTCTCTCTTGGAAGAAAACAGTTTCCTATAAAACCGGTAGGGGGCGCTTTAGGAAGCGCAACTATATACAAAGGGGATATGGCCGCTCTCAGTCCTCGGCCAGGTATTAGGGAGGAATGACCGCTCTCAGTCCTCGGTCAGTGGGAATAGGGACACACGGGTTTCAGTTCAATTGGCTGGTCCCAACGGGGACTATATTTTAACTAAAACAGTTCTTATACCCTGACGGGTAACTATGTACAGTCTCTCTCTACCGTACTTCAACGACGGCGTCCTCCTGCTCCTTCTTTAGATTCTTCAGACCCGTCCGGGTCCTCTTGCTCCTCCTCACACCGCAGCTCCTCCTCCGTCAGGCGATGCACATGGAGGGCGTAGGGTCCTTTGGCACACTTGTGCCGGGTGAAGGTGACCTCGTCCCCTACGTACAGGTCACGACCTCTGTGTCCCTCCGGCAGATGGCTTTCTACGTCTCTGCGAGTGACAAAGACGTCGCCGGGGGTATGATGGTCTCTAATAAAGCCCCATCCGTGCTGCATATTGAATTTTATCACAGTCCCGGTGGCACGGGGACCATGAGCTGCACGGGGTTTCCTCCTGGTCCGGCTCTTCTGCTCCGCGCTCCTTATCTGCTTTTGCTGTTCCCGGACCCGCCTCTCTCTCCGCTCCCTCTCGAAGACCTCGAGCTGCTGCCGGCAGCATTCTGCACGCTCCGCTGCGGCCGCCCGAGTCTCCTGAGTGAACCCCATGAGGTCTTCTCCGGTGGGGTCCCACTCAAACTGTGCCTCCTCCAGCGGGGGTGAGGTCCTCTTTACGGGCTTCGGAGCCGGAATCAGGGGTTCGCACATGGGCCTTGCTCTCTGGAGTTCCAGCTGAATATACTCCTGGGGCCATACAAAGGGCTGCCCATCCGGGCACGTATGCTGGGCGAACAGGTCTTCACCCAGGTGCGGCACTCTAGATGTTGAGGGCGCGTTGATGGTAGCGGCGCCCGGATCGACCAGGCCTTGCGACCAGGCTTGGGGCACCCTAAAGGCAAAGGGCACCGTAAGAACGGCGGCGCCCTGGGTTACTCGGCCCTGCGACCAGGCCGGTGGTATTTCCTGCTTGGCCACGCTCGAGGTCGAGGCGTGTGACGTCACAGGGGTCGCGGCCGCGGTTTCCGGTTGAGGCCTAGTCTGCGGCGGTGACGATGCAGCGACGGGCACGGCAGGGGGAATTTCGGGCTCTGCGACGGGGAGCTGGGGCAGGCACGCGGTTTCCCGGCTCGGGGTAGAGACGTCCCCTTTACCTGCCTCCGTCCGTTCAGCTCCCTTCTCGGCGCCGTCTCCTGCCTTCATTCCTCCTGCGCCATCCTCAGAGGCGGTCTGTCTCCTCGTCTCGGGCGGCGTGCTCCGCTGACGGGTTCCGGTCTGCTGGGCCATCTCTCGGCTCCACTCCGCCAACGTCTCCCGCTGCACCCGGGCCATCCTCCGTGTGAGGCCCTCCAGCACGGTCTGTGCACACTCCCGGTCTCGGGGGAGCTGTGCTAGGATCTCCAGCAGGCCTTCTGGAGTGGCGACCTGCAACAGGCTCCTGACCACTGGGTCGGTGCTGCCTGACTCTCCCTCCATCTCCGGGTACGCTCTCTCTGGACTCTCCTCCAGACGTCTTGTCTCCGGGTGCGCTCTCTCCAGACTGCTCCAGGCGACACCCATCTTTGCTCTCTTGTTCTGTCTCCGCCCACATTGAGGGTGGTCCCGGGGCAACTTAGTGATTGTCAGTTCCAGGGGCAGTTCTCTCACGCTGATGGACACTTCCAGCATCACAGTCTCTGTTGGTGGGCGCGGTTTCCGCTTTTGGCGCCATTCTCGGTCCTGGCCCACGATGGGAGGTGGCCTTTTGCCACCCTCTGGCACGCCCATAATGGCGTCCGCTCCCCCAAGGCGGGAAATCTTCGGAAATGGCGGGAATCGTCTCCCAGTGGCGGGAAACTCCATGGATGGCGGGAAAAAGCTGCAAATGGCGGACAACCGGCGGGAAACGACCTGTGATGGGGTCCGTTGGCGGGGACCCTCCGGAACCGGCGGGAGACTTCTTTTTGAGGTAACGGTGAACTTTTCTTCAGGCACGCAGTACCCGGTTGTTGCGGGCACGTGATCCTGCCGACTACGCCAAAGTTGACGCGCCCCCTGGGCCATGTTGTTAGGGATACCCGGAGCCGGATCAGATGGGGGTTGTAGTCTCCGAGTGGCTGTGACCCGGTCCGTGCCCAGGGTGTCAAACTCAGTGTGTGGCAGTCCTACAGATGTTATTAGAGTTCTTTGTGTCGACTACGCCACCCGTTGATTTGCGGTCAAAAGGCCGCCGCTGCAGCAGGGTCCGCTGAGGCTGTTGGTATGTGTGCAGCTTTGGTAGTATAACCCCCAACGGGAGGGATATAGCCTCAGGGGGTCAGATGTAGAGGATGGTGGTTGTGAAGGTGCAGGATGAATCAGCAAGAAGACTCAGAGTCGGGCTGTGCAGTTCAGGGGTTTTTACTTACGGGTGTTCTTATGGTCACTCTGGCCTGAAGCGACCACCCGAGCCGTGCTGCGTCCACCAGGTCCTGGACTCGGCTAACCCCCAGGCAGTTCTGGAGCGTGGTCCTGAGCTCCTGTCTGACTTTCCCTCTCTTCTGGCCGTTCTCACCAGGGATCCACCTATGTCCGGCTCCCTCGGGTCTCTTGGTGGGTACACCTCCTCTGGGTTCCCTGACCCTATGCTTGGTCTGCCTTTCTGGTGGATTTGGTGAGGGTCGTGGCAGATCCTGCCCACGACCTCCGGTCTCTGGCTAAGGTGTGCTTTTCTCTCTGCCAGCTTGGGATCCGGTACCCTGTTGCCAACTCTTCACCCTCTGATCTAATTTTGGGTTCTTGGAGTTCCTGCTTGTTTTCTCTGGGTCCTTCTGACTCCTCTCTCTCTCTTGGCCTTGAAGCTGCTCTTCTCCTCTGCTCTCTTCCTCTGACTCTGCACAAAGACTTCTCTACAAAAGACCCTGTCCTAAGATGGTGCCCACCTTATATACTCCCTCTATGTGTGAGCTCAGGTGACCAGCACCCAATGAGCTCCTAGCATTACCCAGACTGCTCCCCCTATCTGCCCCTACACTACTGGGATGTTCCACCCCCCTCCCACTCCAGCCAGGAACAGACACTGTCGTACCTGCACATTTCTCTAGTGGGAGTACCATCGGTCTGTTCCCCGGAAATGGGATGTGTGTAGTGCATGCAGCTAACTGAGCTCAGTTCCACACTCCATCCTTACCCGGGAGTGGAATATCACACCTCTGGGTTGAGGTGCAATACCCCTGTAGCAGCCGAATCCTCAGGGTGCTACATATGTTCAATCAATATTAAGATTGTCTAAAAGAAAGACTGCCTTGTTTGCCCATAGCAACCAATCACAGCGCAGCATTCATTTTTACAAAGCAATTTAACAAATGAAAGCTGACCTGTGATTGATTGCTATGGGATACAACTTTTCTTTGAGGCAGATTTCATAAGTGAGGCCTACTGCGGTTAAATTGGATAGGGAGAATTGGATATTAGACATTTCTCAGTCGTAGTTAGCAACATAAAACCAGGCAAAAATAAAAAAAATCAAAAGTGGCGAAAATTGCCAAACTTTGTACATATTATTATTTTCCAATTATTTGGGCCCATTAGGCTTCCAACAACTGTAACTTGCATTAAATATTAATCCCGATGATGGGCATCATTTAATCCCTTTCACAAAAGAATGTATTAACAGGCCCGCTTTCTTCCTTGACATTTCACAAATGAATGAGGTAAGACTGTGAACAGTCCATTACCATGTCCACGCTGCAATGCCGCAATGCCGGCAAGCGATACTTCGTGTCTATCTGATCTTTAATGACAGTTGACACCGCGCTCTTTTCGCTGTGCACAATGGCACATTAGGTCAGATTCCCCATCTTTACAGATCAGTTACAAAGACCTGCTTAATTTACTGATCAGTGACAATTGCCTCTGTCAATAGGTAAAGTTACCTGGCATGGAGACGTTAACCGAGGAACATAGTCATTAGAATCATTACTTTGGATTTGGTCCACCATTACACAGGATGAGGTCATACCTTTCAGCATTTTGACTTGAAGGACAATTGTGCTTTAGTGTCTAATGTATTGGTCCTGTTGAGTTTCCTTACATGGCTTTTAATTTATTGGGCACAAAAGGTTAACGTCATGCCAGATGAGGTGACTTTCTCCGCTACGGGAGTAGCTACTATGGTTGAATTACATTCGATGCTTGACTGGCTGACCTATATAAAAGATGTACAACAGTATCTTCTTAAGAAGACCTATTTTCGACCACCCTATTAAGGAAATTCTGAGTTACTATGGGTGTAAGGGTTCCTATATTATTGTACGTTAGTAGTGATGAGCGCAAGTGCTTGATATTCGAGTTTGCCTAGGGTGCTCGGATATGCACCAAGAATCGCAGGTTCTCGAGTGACATGTTCGAGTCCCCGTGGTCATGTGTTTCGTGGCTGTTAGCCACAAAACATGCGGTGATTGCCTGACAAACAAGGGCATACCTAACAGCGCAGGGACTCAAACATGTTACTCGAGCCCCCTTGACACTCGATGCATACCCAAGCACCCTAGGCAAACTCGAGTAACTTTGTGGAGTCATTATTAGAGATGAGGGACTTTATTAATTTTGCAGAAGTTCGTATTCTCTGCACAAATTCAGCAAAATGGCAACCATCATGTTGCGGAACCGTAGAAGGTCAGGCAAATGCTTAAAAAAAATAATTAATTATACCTCAATACTCAACCCTTCCGCCATTTCCACAGCCTACTGTCTGATTCTCAGGGCCTATTCTTTTCTTCCTTCTCTGTCGCACACATTCTCTTTGGCCTCTTCACTCGAGGCCGTCCATGGAGCACCGTGCCATCGTGGCGCATCATTCAAGTGACAGTAGAAGCCTAGTCGAGCCGAAAACCAAAGCACGGAGTGAAGAGGCTGAAAAGAATGCGAGTGACAGGAGAAGGAAAAAAAGAAGAGGCCCTGAAAACCGGATAGTGTTCTGTAGAGAGACCTAAGAGTATAACAGGGAACATACAAGTCACAGTCAATAATTTTGCTGTGAATCGATTTTACCTGTAAAATCCCAAAAATTTGGTGAATTCCAATCTGCGCAGATTCGGTCATTTCTAGACATTATGGATGCCAATAAGCCGATTGTGTTAGTTACTGTACTTCTTTCTGTTGGACACAGACAGAAAAAGGCTCCTGTGCAAGAACAATATATGGGCCCTTTGCAGCTCACAAGCTCATCATAATGCAAAATTACACCTGATTTGGAGGTAGAAATGAACCCCCTTATCTCGTGAACCCCTGTGCGACAGCACAGGTTGCAACAATAATATGTCCGCCCCTGTGTTGGAGTATATAGCAGCTACAGGCTTATGCTGTGCAAGGACTGTGCTGAGCAGACAGCATATGGCATTGTGTTAATTGTTCTAGTTTGTTTATACTGTCAGTTTATTTTGTCAGTTCTTTCCTGTAAGCCTCCATGTTGTGATGATGATGATGATGATGATGATGATGAAGATAATAGTGCTGTACGTCCCAAGTAAAACAGTTTATGCTCTCACAGTTTCTAAGTGCTTAATAATTCTGCTGAATGCTGAAATCTGCAACACTTTCCACATCAGCATAATATGGCTCCGTAGAGCTTCTGAATAAGGTTGGGTTCAGGCGGCCATATTGAAAGTTGAACAGTCACGACCGCAAATTGAAGATGTTTGCTCATCGCCATGGCGGACAGGTGCAAGAATTGCCTTTTATTGCATTATTCTGGTCTGTAAAACATACAAAAGTACTATGGGCTCTCATTTTTACCAGGTCTGCATGGACAATCGACCATCTGCAGAGACACACTGGCTATGATGTGTCCGTGTGCTTTCCATGTGCAATCTGTCTGATTGAGCTCTTATATGGAAAATCAAACAAGGTCCAGGCACTGGACGTTCTACTCCAAGGAAGCTCTTTATTACCAACGTTTTGGCTGCACAGGGACTTTTTCAAGCCCAATGTTGTAAGAGGAGTTCAAGGTGTGCATCCTCCAAACTAGCCATAATATGGAGCTGAAATACAGCACCGCTAGACTATGGAGCCATAACGTATTTCTGTATGCCTCTAATTTTATACAGAGTGAAATGAAGGTTGTTTTATGGTCACAGTGGTACTCTCCCATAGATACAGCACCATATGGACCATCATGGGGCACCATATGTAGCGTTTCATGGTGCAAGGCACAAGTTCTCCATGGCATGGAGCAATTGCATCATTTGTGCATTGAAGTCTCGGGGTAAGGGCAAGTTTACAATGGCGACCGATCAATGACATGACCAGTCATTTGGCCGCTACTTCAGGCCCTTTTACACTTAACGATGCAAACAGAATGATCGTCAGTGCATTTATTTGGTCCAAACACAGTTTGCATAGTGTCTGCAGCATTTTCTCTGTTTTCTACGCAGAGATGTGCTGCTGACAAAAAATGATCTCTAATAGTAATTTCCCATCCTAAATACAATGTAGTCACAAGTGTTTCAAAATGAAAGGGATGCAAATGTTGCAGTTACAAATGAAACCTGAAAGAGCCTTAAAGAACTTCCCAGCCCCCTTATACAGAGGCCGCTACGAGAGAAAAAAAAACATATATTGATTTGTAATCTGCTCCCATAATAATATATTTCCCCATTATTGTACATTGCATTTTATATTATTGATATTCGTTCTCTCTGAATATTTCATTCAGAGTGCAGGTTTTACGATCTTGGATTCACCATCATCCGAGTTTCAGTGTTTCCAATAATGTATTGCATTTCCAGAAGTATGCACCTCCCCGTCTATAAGGCCTGGAATATAACTGTTTATTGCACTGTGTCTTTACTACCTGTCCCTGGTGCTGAACTGTTTGCCTCCAGTTTGCACGATGCACATATTACATGAGCAGAAATACTGCATACAGTTCACTGCCGGAAGCTGAGGACTCTTACTGGAATGAGCCATGTCCCGACTGAGCTCCTTTAAAAGGCAAAGATCATATATTGTTTGCTATAAAACCCAGCTTCTATATATTCATATTCTTCTCCTGGCCTAAGGATTTCTTTATTCACCTGAGATTTCGCCAATGCAGAGAAAAGTCCATCCAACAAATATACACTATACACTATCATTTGTATCCTCTGTGCTATAGGAGCCATTCCATAAATCAGTCACTGACGAGAAAATGCAAAATTAGCATTTGCACTGCAGTATCTAGTTTTCTTTCATGCATTAAAGGGAATAATCAAATGATCATATCAATTACATCAAGTTTTAATACTAAAACGGTCTTTTTTATTTTTTTTTATTAACTATTTATATAAAGAAATCCTGAAATATTTTCACTTTGAACACTGGAAAACATGCACAATAAAAAAATTTTATTTTTTTTATTTTACTGTCTAGCCTGAGACAGAGTAAGCAGAGTAATCTCATTATCATTGTAGTAATCCTAATATCATTGCAGTGGGTGATCAGAAGAAACATGAAAGGGTCAGATCAGCAGAGTCATTTTGTTATTGCTAGAGGGTGGGATCAGCAGAGTCATCTCATTATCATTAGTGGGTGGAATCGGCAGAGTCATCTCATGATCAATAGCATGTGGGCTTAGTAGAGTTATATCATTATCATTAAAGGATGAGAACAGCAGAGTAATTTCATTGACGTTGGAGGATGAGATCAGTAGAGTCATCTTGTAATAATTTAATAATTAGCAGGTGGGATCATAGTCATTAAAGGATGGAATCAACAGAGTGATCTCATTGTCATTAACAGGTGAAATCAGCATAATAATTTTGTTATCATTAGAGGATGGGATCAGCAGCGTCATCTTGTTATCATGAGAATGTGGAATCAGCAGAGATATCTCATTATCATGAGCAGGTGGAATCAGTAGAGTCATCTCATTATTTTTAAAGGATGGGATCAGCAGAGTCATCTCATTGTCATCAGAGGGTGGAATCAGCAAAGATATTTCATTATCAATACATGGTGGGTTCAGTTAAGTCATCTTATCATTGGAGAGTGATATAAGCAGAGTCATCTGAGTTTTGTTTAAAGTATGGGATCAGCAGTCATCTCATTATCATTAGCAGGTGTGATCAACACAGTCATTAGGGGGTGGGATCAGCAGACTCATCACATTATTATAAGTGGGTGTGATCAACACAGTCATCAGAGGGTGGGATAAGCAGAGTCATCTCATTGTTATTAGTGGGTGGGATCATCGAATCATCAGAGGGTGGGATTAGCAGAGTCATCTCATAATTATAGTGTGTGATCAACAGAGTCATCAGAGGGTGGGATCAGCAGAGTCATCTCATCATTAGGGCGTGTGATCAACAGAGTCATCAGAGGGTGGGATCAGAAGAGTCCTCTCATCATTAGGGGGTGTTATCAATAGAGTCATCAGAGGGTGGGATCAGCAGAGTTGTGGCGCCCCTGAGGGTTCAGTCGCCACAGGGGTACTGCACCTCAGACCGAAGTGTGGCATCTCCTCTCCGAGGTAAGGATGGAGCACCTCTCAGGACTCAGCCATCCATCCAACACTACACCTCTCCCACCTGAGGGGGGCTTATATGCACCAGGGTGCTGCCCCAGCTGGGATAAGAGGAGATGGGGGGAACCAAAGATAGGGGAAACTGAACGTGGCTTTCTGTGTGAACCTGCAGCTGATTGAAGATATACGGTCCTTGTGCTCTGGCCTTGAGGCGAGGAGCGGGCTAGAGTTAACGGCTGTCTCTACCCGGTCAAGGTCCGTACCTAAGAAGGCCTGGAGGGGAGCAGAGGAGACAAGCTCCACAGGCAAAAGGATCCCAGGGGGATGCAGACGGAGCAGCATACGCCACCTGTCCTCACTATTCTGGCCTAGTCAGAGGGATTCCTGCTGCAAAAGGGGTACCGGCCCCCGATATCTGGCTTTGCTACTCCATGTCCTAGTCAGAAAAGCACGGAGGCTTGGAGGATCCCACCGGGTAACGGATGGAGCGGAGTTGCAACCCCTACCCTTTTTCTGTGTATAGCCAGGGGGAGACCCAGCCTTGTAACACGCACCACATACGGACAGGAGAGGACCTAGTGGGAAAGTCTAGGAACACTCTGGTGCGGGGGTCCTGATTGATGCACCCGAACTACCCGGAGTGTGCTGAACCCCTTCCTGGTGGCCGCAGCGCGCCGTGAGGAGCAAGGAGAAGCCTTGCAGCTGACACCTAACAACGTGAGTGAAGCTTGGAAGACTGCATCCATTGCCTCCGGTCCCTTATTTCAGCGCGACACCACACCGCACCACCCACTACGACTCCCCTGATCCGTCTTCTCTGCCATGAGGCCCTGCTCCGCCTGTGGGGAGTAGTACCATCTTCTGCTGTCACGACATCCCGCCTCAGAGGACTGCCTCAGCGCTGGTGGCGAATCACCAGGCACCACAGGTGGCGTAGTCATTGAATCCACTCGATTACCACCGTCCCTCCTAGCCCTTATTTTGATGTGATGACCCTGGGAATGGACCGGGCCTAGGCCACGACTGCAACCCCCAACATCTGACCCGGTTCCGAGTACCCCCCATCTCTCAGGGTGGGCTAGCGAGTAGCAAAGTAGGCGTCACAGAGTCATTTCTTCATTAAGGGGTGGGATCAACAGAGTCATCAGTGGGTGGGATTAGCAGAGTCATCTCTTCATTAGGGGGTGGGATCAACAGAGTCATCAGAGGGTGGGATCAGCAGAGTCATCTCTTCATTAGGGGGTGGGATCAACAGAGTCATCAGCGGGTGGGATCAGAAGAGTCATCTCATTGTTATTAGTGGGTGGGATCAACAGAGTCATCAGAGGGTGGGATCAGAAGAGTCATCTCATTGTTATTAGCAGGTGAGATCAACACAGTCATCAGCGGGTGGGATTAGCAGTTATATCATATCTTTAACATTAGATTCATCCCGTTAATTGAACATTAGCTTTGGTGTAGTGTTGGAGGACTCGATTAGACAGGATGGCGACATTTTACTGTATACACACAGATCTGTATACTTCTCCCCCTTCCTTCCATAATCTGTAAAGGAGGAGCAGTACTATGTCTCTTCCCTGAGACTATATTAGTTTACGGACGCTTTTTTGCCCGTTAACACCCATTTACAGGTGTTGTCATCAAACATAGCACCTTGCCACTTTGCCTGTACAGACAATAGACAGCAGTGTGTATCTTTAATGTGGCCACCCAAAATGTTTTTTTCCATAATTCTTTTCTACATGATTCCCTTTAATGAAGTAAAGTAAACATTGGACAGATCCTCTTTGAACAATGGTTGCTGTGGTTCCTCACTGCTCAGTATATGTGCTGCCTGCTCTACACTGGGAAGCTGTTTATTCCAGAAGCTGGAGGGATGGGTTTTAGCTGTCTGATGTCCACAGGATCGAGTCCTATTCATCCATGCAGCCCTAATTTTTTGCAGAAACTGCACTCTAATGTTTAATGAAGACGCAGCCAGCAACAAGACAAAATCAATCCCTCCCGGAAACTCTTTGAGGCTCTGTGCTGCTTCCTTTAGTTCAACGTTGTAATGAGATCTCAGGAAACACAGTGATCAAGAAGAAGTCGTGTGCATTTCCCCATGTTAATTTTCCAAGTAGCATATAATTTATTCTTAAAATAAAAAAAAATTGCTAACCAAGGAATATGACCCTTGTTAACTAGAAGGAATGAGTGATTACCAAGCCTTCCAGAATGTACTGCTGTACAGAAGCCCCTCCTTATATATAGCTAATCAATGGTGATGTTGGGTGATGGACCCCCACCGATCCTCTCTTGACGAACTATCCTACGGATAGGTAGACATATTAAGCCTGGAAAACCCCTTTAAGAATGGCAGTGTCATGAAGTTTAGCAGTTATAAATACTATTTTTAAGGCATTGAAGTTGCCATTTCTCACTCATTTGACTAATTAGATTTTTGGCTCTGGTTTATGCCAAGTGAAGCCATATGTAGAGCAATAGCTTTGTTTTACTATTGCTTACTTTTCTGTTACTTTTTTTCATTACTATATTAAATCTATGTAGGTAATTCATAAATATATTCTTTTATTCATAAATTACATAGGAGATCACGTAAGGTTGAAGGCTACCTCTGATTGTTCTGCAGCTCACATGGTAATTTGTAATAAAGATAGAACAATAACTATCAAGGGACTTGATGTTCAATAGCAGGCATGTACTCGGGAATATTCCTTTTTTCAGTACACAGTATGTTACCAGTTTATTTATTTTTTATCAATTATGCTCACTTATTAATTGCACATTACTTTACAGACATCATCGCTGTCCCCATTGGGGCTCACAATCTAAATTCCCTATCGGGATGTCTTTGGAGTATGGGAGGAAACCGGAGTATCTTGAGGAACCCCACCTAAACACGGGGAGAACATACAAACTCCCTGTAGATGTTGTCCTTGGTTATCCTAGTAGATGTTGTCCTTGGTTAGAGCTTCAGTTTTTTCTCCAGAGGAGCTCTTCCTTCTCTAACTGAAGATAGGATTATTGGCGGGGTGTCGGTGCACTTCCCGAATGAGAAAGTAGAATACACAGCGAATAATTAGTTACCTCTATATGAAGTCATCAGTTCACAAACCGGTTTTCGGCTCAAGACAGGAGCCTTCGTCGGGTGATTGTCAATTGACAAATACCCGATGAAGGCTCCTGTCCGGAGCCAAAAACCTGTTTATGAACTGGTGACTTCTAATAAAGGTGACTAGACTAATTATACGCTGTCAACAACATTATACTCATTGGTCCCCCATATATATACCATAACATAACTCTAAATCAGAAATAAAAAGGGCCTAAAAAGAAAAGCCCAAGTGACCAGAGTTTTATGCAAACAACATTGAATCTTTATTTAAACAAAATTTTAAAATTACAACAACATGGTGCTGCACATCGAGGACACAATCCTCCACCAATCTATGTTTAAATATATTATATATTATATAACAATATTTAAATATCCCTTATCCTACAGTACAGAACAAAAGTTTGGACACACCTTCTCATTTAAAGATTTTTCTGTATTTTCATGACTTTGAAAATTGTACATTCACACTGAAGGCATCAAAACTATGAATTAACACATGTGGAATTATATACTTAACAAAAAAGTGTGAAACAACTGAAAATATGTCTTATATTCTAGGTTCTTCAAAGTAGCCACCTTTTGCTTTGATGACGGCTTTGCACACTCTTGGCATTCTCTTGATGAGCTTCAAGAGGTAGTCACTGGAAATGGTTTTCACTTCACAGGTGTGCCCTGTCAGGTTTAATAAGTGGGATTTCTTGCCTTATAAATGGGGTTGGGACCATCAGTTGTGTTGTGCAGAAGTCAGGTGGATACACAGCTGATAGTCCTACTGAATAGACTGTTAGAATTTGTATTATGGCAAGAAAAAAGCAGCTAAGTAAAGAAAAACGAGTGGCCATCATTACTTTAAGAAATGAAGGTCAGTCAGTCCGAAAAATTGGGCAAACTTTGAAAGTGTCCCCAAGTGCAGTTGCAAAAACCATCAAGCGCTACAAAGAAACTGGCTCACATGAGGACCGCCCCAGGAAAGGAAGACCAAGAGTCACCTCTGCTTCTGAGGATAAGTTTATCCGAGTCACCAGCCTCAGAAATCGCAGGTTAACAGCAGCTCAGATTAGAGACTAGGTCAATGCCACACAGAGTTCTAGCAGCAGACACATCTCTACAACAACTGTTAAGTTGAGACTTTGTGCAGCAGGCCTTCATGGTAAAATAGCTGCTAGGAAACCACTGCTAAGGACAGGCAACAAGCAGAATAGACAAGTTTGGGCTAAAGAACACAAGGAATGGACATTAGACCAGTGGAAATCTGTGCTTTGGTCTGATGAGTCCAAATTTGAGATTTTTGGTTCCAACCACCAAGTCTTTGTGCGACGCAGAAAAGGTGAACGGATGGACTCTACATGCCTGGTTTCCACCGTGAAGCATGGAGGAGGAGGTGTGATGGTGTGGGGGTGCTTTGCTGGTGACACTGTTGGGGATTTATTCAAAATTGAAGGCATACTGAACCAGCATGGTTACCACAGCATCTTGCAGCTGCATGCTATTCCATCAGGTTTGCGTTTAGTTGGACCATCATTTATTTTTCAACAGGACAATGACCCCAAACACACCTCCAGGCTGTGTAAGGGCTATTTGACCAAGAGGGAGAGTGATGGGGTGCTACACCAGATGACCTGGCCTCCACAGTCACCAGACCTGAACCCAATCGAGATGGTTTGGTGTGAGCTGGACCGCAGAGTGAAGGCAAAAGGGCCAACAAGTGCTAAGCATCTCTGGGAACTCCTTCAAGATTGTTGGAAGACCATTTCCGGTGACGACCTCTTGAAGCTCATCAAGAGAATGCCAAGAGTGTGCAAAGCAGTCATCAAAGCAAAAGGTGGCTACTTTGAAGAAGCTAGAATATAAGACATATTTTCAGTTGTTTCACACTTTTTTGTTAAGTATATAATTCCACATGTGTTAATTCATAGTTTTGATGCCTTCAGTGTGAATGTACAATTTTCATAGTCATGAAAATACATAAAAATCTTGAAATGAGAAGGTGTGTCCAAACTTTTGGTCTCTACTGTATTTCTGACCCTTTGATAAAGTGACTAGTGCATCTGGAGATACTAGGTAATTAGTTCCCAATCAGTAACACCTCATGAAACTGCATAGTTAAAATCTATAGCCCCAATGGGACATCCATACAAGTAAGCCCAGAACGCAAATACCTAGTTCATATCAACATATGGGTCCATGCGATCTACCATTAGACTTTCTCATACTTGACTAAAGGATTGTACTTACACTAGTTAGTGGTGGCAGGCATGTGTCCTCACGCCCCTATGCGCGTTTTGCCCTCGCTTCGTCGGGGGGGGGGGGTGCTCTAAGGTAATTAAGTGTCATAATATATAGGGCACCCCGTACAATGGTGATAAACCTTGCACGTGTGAGGTATTATGTATTTTAAAATGTTGTTTAAATAAAGATTCAATGTTATTTGCATAAAACTCTGAAAACTCTGGTCACTTGGGCTTTTCTTTTTAGGCCCTTTTTGTTTGTGATTTAATTATACAATGTGTATTCTACTTTCTTCATCGGGCAGCGCACAGACAGATTGTCGCTAATCTGATCTATCGTTAACCCGCTCAGTCCCTGAGCGGGTTTCTCCTGGTGCTGCCTCTCGCTCTTGAGGTGAAATGGGTTCATCACCCAATTCTACTACTAGAGAGCCACCATAACCCGATTTCTTAGATTCCCTAACTGAAGACAGAAATTAATGGCAAAGGCAAGAAAGGCACTGGTTGTCACCCAGTCCCGGAAGCTTTGGACAATACCTGCTCTACCCTCAAACCCTCCTGTCTCCATCTTGTATATGTTAAGTGTGTTATACAATTGAGAAAAATATCTGACAACCCCACTACTGACTATGTATGATGAATAGGGTCAGTCCAACTGTCCTATGAAAGGATTAGGATTATTAGATTTCAATATGCCTGAAATTATGTTATTGAAGATAAGCTGCTGGCAAAGGACTCTGGCATCTTACTTATCCCCCTCTACTTAATGGAATCGGCTGTCTAAGAAGATAGGTATTAGTTAAAGCATATTCTATGATTATGATCAGCTTTGGCCATACTTCTTAGATGAATGTTGGCTGAACATTGGGGTTTCCTAACTATGTTTCGGCAGCAGATGTTGGAGCAAAGAAGAGTTGAGCATGTTGGAGTTGAACATGTCCAATTGTTTTGTTCTCATGGGAGATAGGCTACCGCTAGTTGTGTCTGGAAGCCACTTAATTCCTATTGAGAACAGCCAAGGCCAAGCCAAGAAGGCATCATATATGAGAAGTCATGAAGAATAGCTGTCAGAGGAACATTAGTTCTCTATTCTTTCCCACCCCACCCCTCATATCAATCTGGGGCGTATGTTCAACTTTACTCGGTAGTCACTAGAGATGAGCGTTGTTCTACTCGAACTGTTCGCCAATCTCAAATTCGAGCTGTTTTGGGCGGTGTTCGAGCCGTTCGGCGAACACGAACAATTTGAGAAAAATTCGGCTGTTCGAGGTTATGTTCGATAACTGTTCGTGCACCAAAATCATAACTGGATTTTTTCTCAGTAATGATGAAAATTAATGTTAATACGCAGTTTGAGTGTACAGCGGGGCGGGGGGAGGGGCAGGGGATGGATCTCTGCAGGAATAATGAAGATCTCCATTTTTTTTTCTCTTTCCCGCATTTACAGTGGGGAGGTGCAGTCTGTCAGCCTATCAGCAGCGCACACACGGAGCGAACTGCTGTTTTTCACACAAGCAAGGGCATGTGTGATTGGCAGTGTATGTCACATGTCCTTGCCCTATAAGACCAAGCCATTTTCCCCGTCGCCACCATTTTCTCACTGCTGCAGCTGCGTGTTAGGCGGCACCGCTGTTGCTGTGTGCGCTATACCTTGTTAATTTCAAGCCAATTTTCGCACAAATATACAGATAGCTTGGGAGTAGGGAATAGTTGTGATTGCAGTCCTTTTAAGGACTAGGTTACAGCATTTCCTACGACTTTTATCAGGCAGGTCTGTGCTCTTAAATAGATAGATTGTGGGAGTAAAGACTAATTGTAATTGGAGTCCTTTTCAGGACTAGGTTACATCAGTTCCTATCAGTTTTTGCCAGGCAGGTCTGTGCCAGTGCTGTGCAAGTTTTTTTCACAGCATTTGGCTGAATCTAGCAAAGCTAATCCTTTTTGGCCTATTGCAGAGTGTGTTAGTCAGTGGAGTAGCCTATCTGTGTTGCAAGATATACCACCTGTGTATAGAATACCAATTTTTTTACTGCACCTAGTGAAGTAAAATCTTTTGGGCATAGCATCATTCTATTAGTCCATCTATACTGACCTCCATCAGGTTGCAAACTGAATATAATTTTTTTCTGCATCTAGCTCTGAAAAAATATTGGGCTTCTAGCTGTGTGTGGGTCTTGTTCTATTAATCCATCTATACTGACCTCCATCAGGTTGCAAACTGAATATAATTTTTTCTGCATCTAGCTCTGAAAAAATATTGGGCTTCTAGCTGTGTGTGGGTCTTGTTCTATTAATCCATCTATACTGACCTCCATCAGGTTGCAAACTGAATAAAAAATTTTTCTGCATCTAGCTCTGAAAAAATATTGGGCTTCTAGCTGTGTGTGGGTCTTGTTCTATTAATCCATCTATACTGACCTCCATCAGGTTGCAAACTGAATATAATTTTTTTCTGCATCTAGCTCTGAAAAAATATTTGGCCTTCTAGCAGTGTGTGGGACTTGTTCTATTAGTCCACCTATACAGACCTCCATCAGGTTGCAAACTGAATATATTTTTTTCTGCATCTACCTCTGAAAAAATATTGGGCTTCTAGCTGTGTGTGGGACTTGTTGTATTAGTCCATCTATACTGACCTCCATCAGGTTGCAAATTGAATATAATTTTTTTTCTGCATCTAACCCAGCCAATAATTTTGGCCTAATACCACAGTTTGGCCACTCAGCTCTGCTCGGTTACCATCCATTGTTTTTTTGTGCAAACAACTCCAGAGTTGTGAATTAGTTAACCACCAAAATGAGTGGAAAAAGGCCTGCTGCTGGTGGAAAGGGGAATAGGCGTGTTGGGAAGGGGAAAAAAGGTTGTGTCCGTGGGGTAGGTGTTAAAGCAACAGTAACATCTGCAGAAGAAAGACCATCTTCCAGCCAAACTAAAATGTCTACTTCTTTTAGCGGACAATGTGATAAGATCCCTTTCTTACGGCCACGCCAATCGCTACAAATTCCAGATGAGGCACAAAAACAGCAGGTGCTTCAACGGATATCAAGTGCTCCTTTAAGTGGGCTCTCCTCCACATCAACTTCAACATCACAAATACTCCAGTCCTCAAAGGTGTCACCCAAATCGCACTTGCTTCCTCACAGCTCCCAAATCTCCAGCTGCCCGTCTGAGTATGAGGTAGAAACAGATGGTTGAGTCTGCAGAGCTGTTTACTCATACTATAGCCTGGGAATCAGAGGTCGACTCCAGCGCTTCTGTGAATCCAGACGAGGAAATGATCTGCACTGATGCCCAGAATCTTTATGAGTCGGATCCAGGACCAGACGCAGAAGGTTCTGACCATAATGTAGACCCTCATTCCCAAACTGTAACTCCTGTTGGTGGAGACAATGAGGAAGACGATGATAAGACTCAAATACCTGATTGGAGCGACAACTTTAGTTTTTTGTCAGGGCAGGAACAGGTTGGCTCTGAGGACGACGGGTGTGATAACACACAGGGTGATGATGATGAGGTTGGAGATCCCACTTACTGTCAACCCACAGTCAGCCAAGAGATGAGGTCAGCAGAGGAGGTGGAGGAAGATGCTAGTGACGACGAGGTCAGGTTGCGCCTTCCTGGACAGAGACGTAGTACTGGAAGCACGTCAACAACTGCATCCTCAAACACAACTCTGCCTCTCACCACAAGTCGTGGTGGCTCTTCAGGTCGCATGGGTGCTAAGCCTTGCATAGCCTGGGCATTTTTTCAGATCGATAAAGATGACCCAACTCGTGTTATCTGTAACATTTGTCAGCAAAAGCTAAGTAGAGGCCAAAAAATACATAGTTTGAGTACTTCATGCATGAACCGGCACATGGACATGAAGCATAAGTTGCAGTGGGAAGCTCAGTGTGCTACAATGCGGCCTAGCCGGCCGGGCCAACCACCGTCTGCCATATCTTGTGCATCCGCGGCCTCTTCATCCTCTGTGACTGGGGGGACAGCAGTCACACCTGTTTTGGGGCGCAGACCTGCCACCTCTTTACCCGCAACAGCCAGCGTGATTGGCAGGTCATCATTTTCTTTGGAGGTGGGAACACCAGCTGGTGTTGAGCGCTGTCCGACATCGATAGCACCACCTTTGGATCAAGGCAACCTAACATGTCCGCCTGCATCTTCCTCACAGACCGGCAGTTTGCCGGGGACACCCTTATCAACCCCGTCTAAGCACAATAGCCAGCCCTCGGTCCCTCAGATGTGGACAAGTAAAAGACCATTTCCTCCTAGCCATGAGAAAGCTAAGAGGTTGAATTTCACCATCTGCAAGCTCTTGGCTACAGAAATGCTGCCTTTCCGCCTGGTGGACACAGAGGATTTTCGAGACCTTATGTCCGTCGCAGTGCCCCAGTACCAGATGCCCAGTCGGCACTACTTCTCAAAGAAAGGTGTGCCTGCGCTCCACCAGCATGTCGCACACAACATCACCGCTTCTTTGAGAAACTCTGTGTGTGACAGGGTGCATTTCACCACAGACACTTGGACGAGTAGGCATGGACAGGGGCGTTACATGTCGCTGACTGGGCACTGGGTAACTATGGTGACAGCAGGACAAGGGGCTGCTGTCCAAGTCTTGCCGTCCCCACGAGTTGTGCGTCAATCCTCTTTATGTCAAAGTTCCTCCACTGCTTCTGCCTCCTCAACCTCCTCTCGGTCTTCCACCTGCACCCAAAGCCTGTCTGGTCATGCCACAAGCTTTCTAACTGCGCAGAAGGGATCCTGCACACCTCCTTACTATGCTGGCAGTAGGGCTCAACGTCATCAGGCGGTTTTTACATTGAAATGTCTGGGAAATGTGAGTCACACAGCTGAGGAGTTGTGGTCAGCTCTGGAGAACCAATTTCATGAATGGTTGTCTCCACTGGACCTGAAACCAGGGAAGGCCGTGTGCGACAATGCTGCAAACCTGGGTGCGGCCCTTCGCCGGGGCAATGTCACACACGTGCCTTGTATGGCTCACGTGTTGAACCTGGTTGTCCAGCAATTTTTAGCCCACTATCCCAGACTAGATGGCCTTCTGCAGAGGGCACGGTCGCTGTGTGCTCACTTCCGCCGTTCGCATCCCGCAGCTCAGCGACTTACATCTCTACAGAAGTCGTTGGGCCTGCCACTTCACCGGCTAAAATGCGATGTGCCTACCCGGTGGAATTCAACTCTGCACATGTTGCAGCGACTGTGGCAGCACCGACAAGCCCTGGTGCAATACGTTCTGACGTATAGCCTGGGCCAACGAGGTTCAGAGGTGGGGCAAATCACGCTGGAGGAGTGGTCTCAGATCAGGGACCTATGCACCCTTCTGCACAGTTTTGAAATGGCGACGAAGATGTTTAGTGCTGATGATGCCATTATCAGCATGACTATTCCGGTGATTTACATGCTGGAGCACATGTTAAACAGAATTCGGAGTCAGGTGGTGGCACAAGAGGAGGTGGAGGAAGTAGAGGAGGAGGAGTTGTATGCGGAAGGGCTAACATCTGCAAGGTCCAGACGGTTGGCAGCACCAAGGCGGCAGGCATGTGAGGGTGGGGGAGATGGTTTTACCAGGGCGCATGGTAGCAGCCAAACTAGTGAGGAAGGTGCAGGAGCCCAGGAAGAAGTGGAGGACGAACTGATGGAAGACTCATCAGATGAGGGAGACCTTGATCACATTTCTGTTGTGCGAGGTTGGGGGGAGAGGACAGAGGAAGGAAGCATGATTGTTACCTCGCCACCAACACAACAGGGACTTGGTGCTCCTGGATGCGCAACACACATGAGTGCCTTCTTGCTGCACTACCTGCAACATGACCCTCGAATTGTGAGAATTAGAAATAATCCTGACTACTGGGTTGCCACACTGTTAGATCCTCGGTACAAAAGTAAATTTGCAGAAATTATTCCTGCCATAGAAAGGGATGCACGCATGCAGGAGTATCAGCAAAGACTGTTGCAGAATCTTACATGTGCTTTTCCACAAAATACCAGTGGTGCACGTAGTGAATCTCACAGTTCCAACTTGCCAACCGTGGGACCGTCAAGTGTTCAGCACTCAAACCGTAACAGAACCACAGTATCTGCTGGTAACATCAATTTTGCGGAATCATTTCACCACTTTTTTAGCCCATCCTTTGCAAGGCCACAGGAGACAAGAAGTCTGACACATAGTCAACGCCTAGAGACGATGGTACAGGAGTATCTCCAAGTAAACATTGAAGCCACGACTGTGTCACTGGACCCTTGCTCTTTTTGGGCTTCCAATCTGGATAAATGGCCGGAGCTAGCCACTTACGCCTTGGAGATCTTGTCATGCCCCGCAGCCAGCGTTCTGTCTGAACGTGTGTTCAGCGCTGCTGGTGGTGTGCTGACAGATAAGCGCACGCGGCTCTCCACTGATAATGTAGACAGACTCACGTTCATAAAGATGAACAAATCATGGATCCGAAACGACTTTTCTACCCCTGTGTCATCCTGGGGAGAGTAAAAGCTTGATGATTGGTTAAAATCACCCTACCAACCGTTTTAAGCTTTCAAATTACTAATCATGTTTATCTGTATCTTGACTGGAAAATAATTTGGGCTTTGTAGCAGTGTGCAGCACTGATCCTATTAGGCCATCTATACTAAAGCTTCACCAGATTTAAAATTAAAAATAATTTTTAGCTGCATCTAGCCCGGAAAATAATTTTGGGGCTCCGAGATGCGCAAGACACATAAGTGCCTTCTTGCTGCACTACCTGCAGCATGACCCTCATATTGTCAGAATTCGAAGTAATCATGACTACTGGGTTGCCACATTCTTAGATCCCCCAAACTTTTCGATCAACCTTTTCATTTTAATAAAGACCAAAAAAATGGTCATTTTTGAAATTCTAAGCATTAGCAGGTTGTTAGAAACTGAAATCAAACAGTTTTCAACTCAAAACTTTATTCTAGGTGATGTTACATTTTCACATAGGACCCCTTGTTCGAAAGGAGCTTCTGAACTCTCTCGTCCATTGAATTTTGTCAGGTTTTGGATGGTTTCTGCTTCAATTGTTTTGCATGAGGACAGAATACCCTCCCAGAGCTGTTGCTTAGATGTGAACTGCCTCCCGCCATCATAGACACTCCTTTTAATGATGCTCCAAAGGTTCTGAATGGGGTAGAGGTCAGGGGAGCATGGGGGTCACACCATAAGTTTGTCCCCTTTTATGCCCATATCAGCCAGAGATGCAGATGTTTTATGTGCAGCATGAGATGGTGCATTATCATGCAGAAAAATGATCTTGCTGTGAAATACACGGTTCTTCTTCTTGAACCATGGCAGGAAGTGCTGTTTGAGAAAATCCACATACATTATGGAGTTCATCTTTAGCGCCTTCGGGGATCCTAAAGGGGCCGACAATCTCTCTCCCCATGATTCCAGCCCAAAACATTACTCCACCTCCTCCTTGTTGGCGCTGTAGCCGTGTTTGCGTGGGGTGTCCATCAACCAGCCATCCTCCACTCCATCCATCTGGACCATCGAGCGCTGCACGGCACTCATCCGTGAAAAAAACTGTTTTGAAATCAGTCTTCATGTAATGTTTGGCCCACTGGAGCCGTTTCTGCTTGTGTGAAGTGGATAGAGGAGGTCGACAGGATGACGTATGCACAGCTGCAAACCTCTGAAGGACCCTGCATCTTGTTGTTCGGGGGACGTTGGAGGCACAAGCAGCTTCAAAAACTTGTCTGCTGCTATGACAAGGCTTTTTGGCCGCTGCTCTTTCAACCTGACGTAATTGCCTGTAGGAAAGAGTCCTCAATTTGCCCTTATCAGCACGCACACGTGTGTACTGTGAATCAGCTACATACTTCTTGATTGCCAAGACACTTCATCCTGATCATCGCACAATGTTGATTGTAGTCATGCCTTGACCTAAACACTCCACAATTTGTTGCTTCTCAGCAGCCGACACATCCTTTTTCTTTCCCATTTTGGCAGAAAATGTAGGCTGCTTAATAATGTGAGAGAGCCTTCTTAAGTAGTCTTGCCTTTCATTGGACACACCTGCCAAACTAATTAGCACAGGTGTCTGCAATTGCTTACAGTGATATAAAGAGCCCTGACACACATCACCATCAATGAGTTTAACTGACAAACAAACAAATTCTTCCCTTATCACTCCTAAACACTTTTTGCATAATAATTTGGAACGCAGTGTACATGTGCTTTTCCACAAAACACCAGCGGTTCACGTAGTGAATCTTACAGTTCTAACTTGCCAACCGTGGTCTGTATGGAGTTGTTCAATAAAGGGCCCAAAATTAAGATAACATAGATGGGAGAGGTCTCTATGAATAGGAATTCCTAAGTATTTGATACCCTGTGAGGGACAGGCAAAGGGAAAGTTGGGTTGGATGGAATCCTATATGGATTTGGGGAGGGAGACATCGAGGGCCTCAGACTTTGCTGCATTGATTTTAAAATTTGACCATGTAACAAAGTGATCTATTTCAGCCATAACAGCAGGGATGGATATATGTGATTGAGTGATATATACTAGGACATCATCAGCAAATAGAGAGCACTTGTACTCGGTGCCTCCCACCTCAATCCACCTAATATTGGGGTTATGGCGAATTGATGAGAGCAGGTGCTCCGTCACTAGGATGTATAAGAGAGGGGACAGAGAACATCCCTGCCTTGTCCCATCGGTGATTGTGAAAGGTGATGAAAATGTTCTGACGCGCCCCCTGGGCCTTGGGACACCCGGAGCCGGACCCTTTTTGGTGGATGCTGGTGGTTGTAGTCTCCGTGGCGGCAACCCGGTTCCGTGGCTCAGGGCGGTCAAACCAGTGGCGGAACTATTTATGTGGTTTTGATGTTTAAATGTCCGACTACGCCACCCGTGGATTGCGGTCAGAGTGAACCGCCGCTCCAGGGCAGACCGCTGAGGCTGGTGTTGTGGGTGCAGCAGAGCGTAGCATAACTCCCCACGGGAGGAGTATAGCCTCAGGGCAGTGTATGCGGAGGATGGGGGTGATGGTGCAGGGCAGCAGCAGTAACGACACGGAGTCAGTGATGCAGTCCAGGGCCTTTACTCACAGTTCTTATTATCCAGACCACGTCTGCAGGTAACGGCTGCCCACGTCGTACTGTGCTCACCAGGTGAGGGGCTCAGACAACTCCCAGATAACTTTGGAGCACTTCACAGGACCCCCTTTGTGTGTCCTTTGTCTGGCCTTTCTTACCAACACTTCTGTCCGGCTGCCTCGGGCCTCCTCTTGGTAAACTTGGCGCCAGTTTCCCTGACCCTATGTGGTGCCTTCCTAGTGGGTGTAGCGAGGGGCTGCGCCACATAAAATGTCAGAGCCTCCGGTTTCTAGCTGAGGGTCGTTTCCTGCCTCCACTAGTTCGGGGACCGGTCTCCCCCTTTGGCCTGACCCCTCCACGCAGGTGGATTCGGGCGTGCAGTGGCGACTCGCCCGTCCGCACCCCTGGGATCCCTTCATTCCTCGTTCCTGGAGCCTTCTCCGCTCCTCTTCCTTCCTTCTCCCTCTTCCAGGCCTGGGCCTCTGTTACTAGGCCCGCCTCCGGAGCAGAGCTCATGCAGAGCCCCTGCTCCCTGCCACTTCTGCTCAGACTTCTCTGCACTGAACTAAGATGGTGCCCACCTTTTATACTCCCTTCTCAATGCACCCAGGAACTGCTTCCTCCCTGCTCCTGCACTACAGGGTTCCCCTTCCTCAGTGTTCCCTCCCCCCACTCCAGCCGGGGACAGGGACTGTCGTGCCCATCTCAGGGGCATATTGGTCGCCCTGCCCCACGGCAATGTGGTGTAATGCATGCAGGTGTCGGGTCCTGATCCACACTCCATCCTTACCTGAGAGTGAGATATCACACCTCTGGGTGAGGTGCAATACGTCTGTAGCAACCGAACCCTCAGGGTGCTACAGTTCCATTTATCTTCAGCCTAGGTGACGTATTGCGATACAGGGCCGTGATTTTTGCTATAAAAGGGTCCCCTAGACCCCTACCCCAAGCTTTTTAAGAGAATCATATATGGCGTGCCAGGAGACTCTATGGAATGCTTTCTCAGCATCCAACGAGAGTATCTAATTACAAATTTTTAACTGCATCTAGCCCAGGAAATACTTTGTGCCTAGTAGCAGTGTCTGCTAGTCAGCGGATTATCCCGGCTGTTAAGCAAGCTACACCACCTGTAGTTTAGACACTTAATTTTTTCAAAGGAAATGATTCGGGACCATGGGATACTTAGTGAAGAGCATCAGGAGGCACCCCAAGGCATAGGGGCTGGGACTGGCAGTAGGATGCCTTGCAGTGGACAGCCGAGCTCGATCCTTATAAAAGCTTTTTAACGGACGCTACTGGAGCTGGAATTACGCGGCTGCTGGCATGAGACTTGCCCTCCAATAGATCCTTGTAAATGGATTTAAAGTGTATTCATTCAAATTAGAGAGACAATTTAAATTAAAAAGCTTAGAGCTGCCTCCACCACAGGGGGGCTCGCTCGACCCACCAGCGGACAGGCACCAGTATTGGGAGAGGGGGGCTGGCCGTCAGGGTTCACCGCGGCTCTGGCACAAACCCGGCGACACGGAGGTGGCACGGGCAGGAGCGGACTGGCCATGTCGGCTTCTCACTTTTTGGATTTTAGAAGGGCATGACATGCCTATATCTGTGTCTCCCCCTCCTTTTACTCCTCCACCTCTTTTATTTTCGCATGACTATATGTACTTGTCACTTTTCCATGTGTTAGTTATGTCTTCTGAGCAGTTTGTCAGCTTTTGGACACCTTTGAAGGTGTTTTCTATGTGTTTCTATGTGTTTTTGTTTGCCTGCCATTGTTTTTAACGGTGTTCGAAGGTGTTCGACGAACAGTTCGACGAACAGTTCGGCGAACACACGGGTGTTCGACGAACCGAACCGAACTCGAACACTACGGGGGTGCCTCAACACTAGTAGTCACATCCTTTAATCTTATGTACCTGGTTAGTTTGGTTTACATAATTTAGGTTCAGTACTGAAGTAAGGATGCCCATTATAGCTGAAAATTTGGGCTGGTTGACCCGCCAATACCCATCAATACCACCTGAATATGTTGACCCATCCATACTTTCTTCTATGACCCAATTTCCTTCCTTTTAACAATGGATGTCCCCTGGAGAAGAAATCTCTAAATAGGTTCTCACTGCCCATTAGGAGATGGGAATGGGGTAAGAGCCAACCAGTCAACTCTGTCCAAAGGCCTTATAGCACCAGCATGTTTTTTTCCATATTGTATAGCGTGTCATCTTATGTGTTCTCATTAGGTGTCCTTTCCTAGATATCCTCCTGTACAAGTAGTGCTATCCAATTTTAATCTCTACAATATTACAATACATTAAAACAAAAATTCAGCCCATCATGCTGAGAGCATCATTTAATAACCCCATGATACTGCAGATTTAATCCTCAGCTTCTGCTATCAAAGTAATACCATCTTAGCTTTTCAGTAGATCTGCTAGAACATTTCCAATCTTTGCAGATTTTTTTTTTTATTATTTGAAACTTTAACTTTTGACTCCTATTGAGATGCAGAGTTTGTCTACCATCGATCCTTGCACATAGTAACGGCTTCTGTGCACAGCGAATTACGCCTCTCACATTGACATCTATTTTCTCATTAAATATGAAGGGAATTCTTGAAGCTCATCATCATATAGAGTCACAATTCCAAACATTAAAGTACAATACAAAAATATCACCCTATGCCTACATGAGGAGAAAGTGAGATGGAGATTGCCAGACCATTTGACAAATGTATATTAATTAACCCAAATGAACCTTCTTAGTTTATCGAAGCAGGAGTTCTTTTTTTCTTCCTGAACATTGAAATAAGCTGCATTTCTTCTCTTATAGTCAGCGACGGAGTGAATAAATTATCCCTCCAAGGAGATTAGAAACCAGATTTCAGTGGCAAAGGTCTTGGTTCGTTATATCAATGAAACAATAGTAGGTAAATACTGATTCAGACTGTACTTTGGATCCTATGATGTATTTAGAAATCATGTTTGGAACTGGTTTGGAAATTCAACAATTCAGGAAAGCTAGATTTAAGAAACCCCTCCAAAACTGAACTAGTCTTGACTATTGGCCGTGCCATGTGCTATCATCACCATTTTGGTGAGATTCAAGGATACGCTTAGGCACCCTCTCTTTTTGGTGAGATTCAATGATACCTTGGACACCCTCTCTTTTTGGAGATTCAAGGATGCCTTGGACATCCTCTCTTTTTGGTGAGATTCAAGGATACCCTTGGGCACCCTCTATTTTTGGAGATTCAAGGATACCTTGGAAACCCTCTCTTTTTGGAGATTCAATGATACCTTGGGCACCCTCTCTTTTTGGATATTCAAGGATACCCTTGGGCACCCTCTCTTTTTGGAGATTCAAGGATATACTTGGGCACCCTCTCTTTTTGGTGAGATTCAAGGATACCCTTGGGTATCCTCTCTTTTGGAGATTCAATGATACCCTTGGGCACCCTCTCTTTTTGGAGATTCAAGGATACCCTTGGGCATCCTCTCTTTTTGGAGATTCAAGGATACCCTTGGGCACCCTCTCTTTTTGGAGATTCAAGGATACCCTTGGGCATCCTCTCTTTTTGGAGATTCAAGGATACCCTTGGGCACCCTCTCTTTTTGGAGATTCAATGATACCTTGGGCACCCTCTCTTTTTGGTTTGATTCAAGGACACCCTTGGGCATCATCTGTTTGTAAATCAGTCATATTTGATTACTATCAATCTTATTCATTATCCATCAGTCTCTTTCATAGAAATTAAAGACTTCCTACCATGACAACCACCATCCAGATAGATGGCATAGTCATAATCTATTATCTATTGTGAAGAGAGATCAACTTCTGGGCTTGGTCTATGACTATACATAGATGCAGATCTTTGTTTGTTGATTGTAAAATATGAAGGGACATTAAAGGGGTTGTCTAGGACTAAACAATTGATGTCAAGCCTCCAGAGAAGATTTCAATTAATTGGTGAGAGTGCCAAATATATATCGGACCTTACCTGATGTCATATTGATGACCTAGAGATTGGTCATTCATTTTTTATCTCTGGACAGCCCTTAGAATCATATAATGTTAGAGTTGGAAGGGACCTCCAGGGTCATCATGTCCAACCACCTGCTCAATGCAGGATTCACTAATAAGTCATAAGCTCGAATGCTATCCATGCCAGCACTTCCACATATAAGCATGATGGGATTCACCATGCATTCAAGTTCTTTAATGGGGTCAGCCACTGTCATCCACCTTTAGCATCTCCCAACACCTGCCAAGAGAAACAGTTGGGAGGCCTTACACCTGAACAATCAGTGAGTTTGGTCAACTTTTATCTAGCACTGTATATTTGGCCAGCGTAAAGAAAAACTACAGGAGAAAAAGCTGCTGTCAGGCACCTTTGGCATCTCTCATGGGAACAAAGGTTGGGACATGTAAAAATCTCACATGCTCAAGTCTCATTTTCTCCAAAAATTGCCATCAGTAAGTTTTGGTAGACCCTTTACTAGTATTAGGCTCACTTTGTGAAGTGGACCCACTAAGCTTCAAATCTGGGTGGATACATAGACCCCAGGTGTTGGTGCAGTTGTTAGGAGGGCACGTGGGGAGCGAGGACGTGGCACTCTGGAATCTTGGGACGGATGAGGTGAATTCAGCAGGAATATAGAAGCAGGTTAAGCACGGTGTGCACAGTAGGTGGAGTACACAAAACTAGAGTCTAGAATAACAATCCGAAGACACAGTTTTGTGTCCGAATGGGCCTTAAATAGGTTCATAGAGATGACGTCACAGAGCCAAGTTGGACAACCTGCAAAACCTGACATGGAGCACAACAGAGGGCAGCATACCAAGGTGAGGGAAGCCGAGCCTGAGATACCTTGAATCGGAGGATTGGTTAAATTTTACCTAATGTCTTTAACTTAATGAAAAACAAACCAAAGATCTTTTCAAAATACTAGCAGCTTTTTGTTATATTTAAGCCTAAAAATGTCCTATGGCAATGAGGACTTTTAGGAGACATAAGACTATAATAAATCAGGGAAAATAATCTGTATTTTGTGTTGCTTTCTTGACCATTCTTAATAAACAGGTCTTTAAGATAGCTGTAAGATAATTCTTAGATTTTCCGTGGAATATAGGGACACACTGATGTGCTCTCTAGCCGATATCCACTAATGTCTAAAGTGATTGCGTCTCTGGTGACCTCCACACTAGTAGCACCCTTAGTCTCAGTTGATGTGCCTGCTTGGATAATTAGCTGGAAGATGAAAGAGACTCAGTGACTCAGACTACTGAATACAGCACACAAAGAAGTAAAGTGTGGTTTCAGCTTGATGTAACCACTAATATATCAGATAATTCAACTTTCTTGGTTTCAGCTCAGAAGAAGATGAAGATGGAGGCATCGAAGAAATGGGCGTCAACAAACACGTAAATTAATGGAAGTATAAAAAAGGAAAATAAAGTATCCATTCGTCAATTTACCTAAAATTTTGATGCCATCAAGTAAATATTTAAAGTCACACAAATAACTGTTTTCACTTGCACGGTATGAATACCAGTCAATAATAATGGATAGGTGAGGGGTATCACACAGCTCACAAAAGCTCATATACCAGTGGTTGTTAACCCTATAAAGAGATGAAGTAAGCACCAAAGGGAACAATTGGCATTCTATGCTATTTGCTTATCACATGTTAAAAGGTTATTCCCATCTTTATTGTAGAAGCTATTACCCCCATTGATCCTGAGATCAGGGCTCTGAAATGTCCCTCGTGAATCGAGCGGTGGCCAGACATGTGCACCACTGCTCCATTCATTCTCCAGGAGACTGACGAAGATAGGCCTCATCTTTTTCCGATAATATTTTGCATGACCAGCCATTTCTCCATTCAGACAAGGCATTTCAGCGTCTTGTTCTTGGAAAATATAGTGGTCCTAGAAGTCATATATCCGCTGATCACCAATTGATCCAATGGATAGGTGATAACTTCTAAAGATGGAGAATAATCCTTTAAATTTAAGGAAGGTTACCTATGCAAAAAAGTATAGGATTGCTATTTTATCACCACAAATATTCATGCTAGATACAACTACAAATCAGCACCTCCAATGTAACTCTCCACCCAATTAATCAGGCGTATGTCACATTCAACCAGGATTAAAGGGAATCTGTCAGCAGGATTTCACACCCCTAACTATTTATATGTGCATGTAGCTCAGTGAAAGACAAGTCCAGCAATACCTTTACATGGTCAGTCCATTCCTCCATTACTGAGAAATCAGCGTTTGAATTGATATGAAAATGAGGTGTAGATCTGAAGCCTCTGTCAGTCCAGCTCTATTCCCCAGCACCGCCTCCTCCTTCTTGATTGACAGCCTCTATGCTGTGTATGGGAGAATGATTGGCGGTGGTGTCCAGGCGGTGCAAACGAGGTCACAGATATCGCAGTGACTGGATAAATTGGTTTATTAAAAGCAATGCGTTTTAGTGTTGGTACAATTCCTTCCTCAGGCAAAAAGAGATTATGCCTGAGGGAGTGGTTGTACCAACTCTAAAACATGTTGCTTTTAATAAACCAATTTTCCCAGTACGATATCTGTGACCTCGTTGGCAGCGCCCGGACACCACCGCCGATCCATCTCCCATACTCTGTAATCTCCTCTCCACCCTGGCGGTTATGAGTGCAGCGGCCGGAGCAGCAGCCGTCCAACGTGTGCTTTCAAACCTACAATGGAGTTGTGCTGCACACAACTCACCTAGGGGATCAGTTCTCATCCGATCTCTTTCACAATCATCCTGAGGTTTTACACAGGGAGTGCATCTTTTCTGTTTTTTTAGCCTCTATGCTGTGTGACTTTGGTCAAAGGAGTCATCAGAAAAACAGGAGGCGGCGGCGCTGGGCGGGGAATAGAGCTGGAGTGACAGAGGCTTCAGAGCTACAAATAGCTCTTCAGCCTTATTTGCATTTCAATTAAAAATGCTGATTTCTCACTAATGGTGGAGCACACTGGCCATATAAAGTATTGCTGGACTTGTCTTTGAAAGATCTACATGCGAATATAAATAGTTTGAGATGCGAAATCCTGCTGACAGATTCGCTTTATGTAAAAAATATATCTGGAAATATATGCAAAATTACTTTCTTCCAGATAGAAGAAAGGTATCTATGTATAGTGCAACCTATTGGAGATGGATACCCTGCAAGTCAATGTCGAATATTTTAACAAGCCTGGCAACCATGACTATGGATATCAGCCAACCGGAAGCCCATCAGTAGAGAGCTGTTTTGGGTTCTTGCCCCTCATCAGTACAAAGTATGGTGCTGGTTGGTTGGTGAAATACTTTCTTCACCCTTGTCACTAAAAAGTAGTAACTGATAATCAATAGAGATAAATTATGGCTAGAGACGAGCAAACCCAAACTGTAAAGTTTGAGGTTTGTGGTGGACACCCAGTGAACTTCAAACACGGACTTCTCCAGGAAGTCCGTTCTACAGTTCGGGAGTCCGGGGATGTGAGAGAGAGACCATTGATCTCTATGGGGTTCTGGTTGAAGTTCAGATACAGTTCTGGTACCCTACCTGAACCGAACTTTGGGCTAAAGTTCTGTCGAACCTCATGAACCTGAATTTCATCCCTAATTTTGGCACCATGGTCCTTAGGTTGGTCCTCCTTTCTACTAGCCTTGTGCATTGAGGTGTTAATGGAAAAGTGAAGCCATGCAAATATTCACACATATAAAAGAGACCCAACCTGGGTTACCCCAATCTTTGATCCCCATAACAAAGGTCATGGAGACTTCCTCTATGGTCCATACACCATTGATGGAATTCATTCCCATTGACAATAAATCATAGATTCGGTGACTGCTCTCAGTTTGTAACTTGATGCTGATAGTTAAGAGCCGGCATCTGATCAATTGTTTTGGGTAACATCTCAATTTTTTTTATATAACCTTCTTTTCAATGAGTAAAATTAAATAAATCCTAATAGGCTTATGTATGCTGCATAAAAGTAAATGACTGTTACAGTGTGAATAGATCCAGACTGTGATCTGCAACCTGCCTCTCTTTCACAATTATTCCGAGCATTATTTGACTCAATGACATTATGCAGTCTCAGTGAATGACATTCACATCACAGATAAAGCATGTTTATCTAATGATAAAGGACTATTATATCTGCATAGCCTTGCATACTGAAACGGAGGAGCGCTAATACTCAGTCGGAATGATATTATGCAAGCGCACAGTGTTATTACACAAGCTCTACTCTTTCCTTGCTATTTTCTTCGCTCTGTATTATTATGCACAAACCATGTTTGGAAACCTGCTATTGTCAGAAACGTTCCGTAGCAGATTTGTGAGCGCAAGTTATTGTCATTGACATCCTAGGTGGAGAAAATTACCAGCTCACAGCAGCGAAAGGGCCAACAGCCCATTGTATAAAAAGGTTTTTTAGGGCAGCAGCCAACAGTGGAGGAAACCGCCAAACCCCTCGGTAGTCTATTGTAACACACAGATATTGCTATGAAAGGTGGCAGGTCAGTGTTGGTGAAAATGCTTCCATACAGAGAGAATGGAAATGAACACCAGACTGAAACCTTCAAGGGCACTGACAAGTATCACTAACACAGGAACTTGGGAAACTATTATAGGCAGAGAAATGGAGAATTATTTGGCACAAGGAGCTAGTTTAAGCTAATATTCTTGGTATAGACTGTGACTGTTATTTTTATGGGTGACATGTTAGGAAAAAAAAGGTCCTGCTCAGCCCTTATTCACATTACAAAATAGCGATGAGAGAGTATGTTCTGTTAACCCTTTCGGCGAGCATGCTCAGGTGCTCACCGAGTATCTTCAGCGTGCTCGGGTGTTATGTTTCTGTCACTCCGTGCGTATTATTTGCAACTGTTTGACAGCTTTAATACATGTGAGGAATGTATAAGAAACAAGCATTCCTCACGTATTAAAGCTGTCAAACAGTCGCAAATCATGGGCACAAAGTGACTGAAACATAACACCCGAGCACGCTGAAGATACTCGGAAAACACCCGAGCACGCTCGTAAATCTCGAGTAACGAGCATGCTCGCTCATCACTAATTACCATCATTAGACACATGGTGAGGTTTTAATACTAGAGGTTAGGACCATCTTGAATAGGGTCACCGTGACGTGGTGGCATGGCTTTTACGTTTTTTTTAATCAAAATTATGTTAACTAAGTACCCTATATTAACTTTATGCTTTATTGAGATTTATTTATTTACTGCAGGGTATTTGCTCACTTTGTTTTTATCTTAGGCTTCGACATGTTAGGAAAGTAGATGAAGTTCCAAAAAATATAAGTCCTTTAAACACTAAGTTCTGTAATTTATGAGTAAGTTCCGTAACTTCCTAACTGAAACAGACTTACCTCTAATTTTGTTTTAGCAGGAAAATTCCTCTAACAAATATGTGAATGTTAACTACTTGACAGAAGAGGATGACTTAAAGTGTAACCATCATTTTAAATTTTAATTCATAAATCAATAGTACACGTGAAAATAAGAAACTTTATGATATATCTTATCCGAAAAATCTGCTTCTTTCTCCGACTGGACTGATCATTTATTCTCAAAAGTCTCAATTCACAGTTAAAATCTGTCTTCAGTGAATACAGTCTAGAAGGAGAAAGAAGCAGATTTCTCTGATAACATATATTATAAAGTTGCTTACTTTCATGCGTACTATTGATTTATGAAATAAAATTTCAAATGACGGTTACTCTTTAAGTCATCCCGTTAACATTCAGTCATTTGTAAGATGAATTTAGAGGAATACTCCTGCTAAAACAAAATTGTGGATAAGTCTGTTTCAATTAGGAAGTTACAGAGCTTACTCATATAGTTCACGTCTAAAAGACACCCCAATAGTCAACTACAAGCCATGTTTCCAGCAGGTCACGTTCAGGTTTCCTCTGTTGTGAAAAGGGCTGGCTTTACTAAAACAATCCAAACTCATTTATGCCACTGCGTGCATACAAGTTCTTACTACTTGCAATAAATCTTGGCTCCGACTCCTCAATTTCCCTGGCTTCTAACTCCGACTCCAACTCCTCAGCACTGGTAGGAGGAGCTTCACTACTGAGCATGTACATAAAGTGCCGCACAGATTCATCTCAACGAAAAGCTTAAATCCTTAGATCAGGAACAGAACAGACATTTATAGGACATTTTACAACTTTCCTAAGTTCTTATGAAAAATTTACAGCACATTTTGCATTGAACTACTGTACCAGTTTATTATATATTTTAGGAGTCGGAATCGGTCCATTTTATACCGACTCCAACTCCACCAAAATGGACACCGACACCGACTCCATGACTCCAACTCCACAGCGCTGCTGTGGACTGTGAAGGGGGCTGGCTGACTGCTAATTATCAAAGCTAAGCCAATTCTCTTTTTAGTCTTCACAGCTAGAGATGGCCAGTGTAGGTCACAATATGGAAGAAGACAAGCAAGGACCCCAAACAGAAGATTAACGCACCTTTCTGACATGAACTAAATTAGTAATCGGCATAATTTACTTATTGTTCTACTCATTTAAATAATTAATTTTTAGCTGGTCTGCTCTTTAAATTATATCAGTGCCTAGAAGAGATGTATGACAACTAGAGTGAGCAAATATGATGGCAGGAGCCTGATCCCAAATCCATGCTGGTACCAGAGTTGCCAACTTGACTTTTATTTTTTCTGGACGACTTATCTAAAAATCACGGCCAGACAATATTTTTTGCTGACATATTGGCAAACCATAATACATTTTTATAATTATCAGTGATACATATCTACAGCTCATAATTCTGATATGAAGACATCAGCTGCATTTACTGCAAACTATAAAATGATAATTACAATCTAATCTTCATAAGTTTCTTCAGCTTCAAAAAAAGATCATGGACGCCTTAAATTTTTTTTTATGGACAGGGCAAAAAAGTGCTCTATTTTTATGGACTGTCTTGGAATTTTTGGATGGTTGGCAACCCTGGTTGGTACTTTAAGGTAGCTAAACCAGGCAGTGTAAACTTCCTTGGCCGGCACTCAAATTCGGGATTCTGTTTGCTTCCTGTGATTACTAGACCCCTGTGATGTCATGATGTCATGGCTTGATGCACGTCATGATGATGCATGATGCGGTGACTGAGTCTAGTGATCACAAGTGGCACTAAGGATGTTGGTACTTGAATGTCTAGACCCCTTTGTGCATCATGATGTCGTGGCTTGATGCACGTCATGATGATGCAGTCACTGAGTCTAGTGATCACCTGAGTGCCTCTTATGACCACTGACATGGATGCAATACCAGGGTCTCGCAAAGGTTGTTACCCAACTCTATTGACAACCAATTTTGCCACCATTGTTGCTCCCAAAGAGGTTGTTGTCCAGTTTTTTCCAAGTTTTGAAAGGGCAAGTCTAGACTATGATTAGGCCACCAAAGGATTCTTCAGTAGATCCATGGTAGCATCTGGCCAGGCTTCCATCAGTCTTCCATCCAATAATGAATTAGTATTATGGATGTGATAACCTGTATGTACAATAATAATACAGTTAAGATTGGATGTGTATAGGTGCTGCCAAAATTATTTCCCATATTGGGCACCATGTACACAAATGTATTCTCGGAATAGAGATGGGGGTGGGACAGTATGGACATCCATGGCTGCCCCTCTCATCTTACTATTGATAGGATAGACCACACATAGTATTTATATACTCTATGTTGATGAGACTTGCATTAATTTTTCTTTCAAAGGTATACAGATTAGACAGCTATTGATGATGATTATTTTCGAAGGAATCTCAGTTATTTAAGAGAACTTCATTGAAGAATGATCTGAAAATTAAGCTAAAAACCAAACTACTTATATTACACAAGCTTGCATTGTCCAATTCTAGTAAGACTGTTCATTCCATAGCCAATTACTGACCATAAAAGGTAAATAAATCATTTGTTAATTTGCATCCTTGGCTACACAATTAGCATTGTAATCGCTGATGAATAATCTTCCTATGCAGGCACCATTACATCCTGAAAATGTGTTAAAGACATGAAGACTCTGGTAAATACAATGAGCTTACCATGACAACCATACTCAATGTATATGAGTGTTTATCGCAAGCTATAGTTGCCAAGTCGCATGTTAATTCTGCATTGAGAGGCTGTATAGAGTAAAACAATAGCACTGATTGCTTTGCTGCAATGAAGTCAGTTTCATTCTCAGTCATCAGAGATTTTTTCTTTGGATCCCTTAACCCACTAGTTGGATAAATCTTTGTAGGCACTAGGACTCATACTATGGTCGTTTAAATACTAGGACTCCGATTTCTCATGTATGATTCCTACAGATTTTACCACCATGTTTTATCAGATGCATGTTAGTCTTGTATTCTCTCACAGAAGTAGTTCATATTCTGGAAGTACAGAGTACAAGGCAACATATGGTGGCACATGGCTTCTTTACCACTCCTAGAGTCTCAGAGACTCTGTATGTTGTGCCATGTGTATCAGATTTTGGGAGTTAGCAACCTATATTGAATAAAACCAATGAATTACTCAAGAGTGATTCATGGGTCATGTGAGTTCAATTCAGTTTTGATGACACTGATCTATGTTCCAAAATATCCAGCGTGGAGCATCAGTTCTCCACAGTGTTCTACACACAGTGTTCTAGATATTTCTGCAATTGCTTCTGAAGCTTGTGTATTTTTCAATAATGCATTAGAAGCTGCTCAATGCTGTTGGTGTCTGTCTCATTAGCTGGGTTCCCTATCAGCTCAGGCTTCAGTGTCGACCTGAACACAAATCTAAACTCAGTTCTGATGACTGAAGATTGTGATGATTTTCAGGAAATTTTAGAAGGCACTGGACACTGAATCGATAGAGACTGACACTGAACAGCGTTCAGCAGCTTGCCGGGCATGGTAATACATGCAAACTTCAGAAGCGAAAAGTTACACTTATTTAAATAAGAGCAATTACAGATTTTTTCCAATAATATGAGGAATAACTAATTGTATTTTTATATCCTGTGTTTTTCAGCAATTTTTTCCTTCTGCAGGCTCTATTTCTATTTTTTGCTTGTCTGAGCTAGTGAAAGGAGACTTGCTGCTATTATGTGATAAAAGCTGTGGAGTGCACAAAATAGGGTGACCCTATTTAGAGGAGGATAGAAAGTAAAACAATATGATAAGGCTCATCTAGGAGATAGTATGGTAACTCCTGGTTGGAAAGGTCCACCTGCTGCTGCCTTATGGCAGGCAGAATTCACCAGAAGAAAAAATAAACACTTTAGGATAAGCTGCATGGCTTGAAGATTATCTCTTACTGCAAAAATACTAGATGAAGGTTATTTTATTGGATGATGCATTTCTATGCCACAATGACATCTTTTTTCAAGAAAAAAACAACAACAGACTTTAAAAAGACACCGGTACAGCCTAGCTGCTATGATGTGTCCTACACACAGAAAAATGAAGGATTCCTGATTTTCTTTTTATATTCAACATAGTTAAGAATCATCAGCAGCAGCATGTAAAACATACAGTAGCACTCAGCAGTGTAGCTGTCATTCCAGTTCCTAGGTGACTTAATGGACTAGAATGCAGCAGCCTGGTCTGTGCATTTGTCTGCTTCCCCCTTCTCTCACCATAGATTTCCATATGCAGCTGTCAACTGACTCCTCATTAATCTGGCAGCCTATCTTGCTTTTACCAAGAAATACTTCAGCAGTTTTTCAATATAAATTAGAAATTCAAGAGTAGGGAGAGAAAAAGGGGCTCATAAGTGGAGAAAAAAATTGTATTTCCCTGATAAGATAAATGACAATTTTCTTTATATTTCCTTATACTATTGATTTATGTAAACATTTAACATTTTTTTAATTCTCCCGACAAGCAAATAGTTCATCATAACAGAAGGTAAGTGGAGTGAAAAAGAGTTCAAATAGACTTTTATGGGGTTTTTTTGTACTTGAAAAAGACGTCAGTACAGCCTAGCTGCTATGATGTGTCCTATACACAGAAACGTGAAGGATTCCTGCTCTTCTTTTTCTATTCAGCATGTTAAGAATCAGCAGCAGCATGTAGAACATACAGTAGCACTAGCAGTGTAGCTGTCTTTCCAGTTCCTAGGTGACATAATGCACTAGAAAGCAGCAGCCTGGTCTGTGCATATGTCTGCTTCCCCCTTCTCTCACCATAGACTTCAATATGTATCTGTAATCTGACTCTTCATTAAGCTGGCAGCCTATCTTGCTTTTACCAAGAAATATTAGCAGTTTTTTTAATATAAATAAGAAATTCAAGAGTAGGGGAAGAGAAAGTGGCTCATAAGTGGAGAACACATATATTTCCCTGATACGATAAATTACACATTTCCTTATACTATTGATTTATGTAAACGTTTAAACAATTTTAATTCTCCCGACAAGCAAATAGTTCATCATAACGGAAGGTTAGCGGTGTGAAAAAGAGTTCAAATAGACTTTTATAGGAGAATTTCCTTACCTGACTTATAACGATACTACTGAACGCAATCAGTCATAACCATAAAACTCATCCTTCCACATTAATATGATCCTACATATGTCATAGGCATCGTTCCTCAAGCTACATCACTATATCCCGTGCCAACAAGATATAACAAATCCTTTCAGATTCTTCAGGCAGGGATATACTTTAATATGATATTTTTTTTTTCTGCACTTATTATGTCAAGATTTATTGTCAGCCCCTCAATTGAACAAGAGCCAAGTGAATGCTGGATTTTCATCATGGTTATGCTTCTCTCCGCACGAGAGCGCAGAAACAATAGGACTGATTGGTCTGGCGAAATGACATTGTCTCTTTTTGTGAAGTGCTGTATTTATTTCCTCTATAAATAAATAGATACATAAAAGAGAATTGAGGAGAAAGAAAAAGGGGGTTCCAGATATAATGACTCCTATTGATGTCATCGTGCCGCTGGATTTCCAAACTGTCAACAGCAGGCTCAATTGTCCCAACAAGATATCATGATTTTTTATTAAAACCTTTGCAATACGCAACCTTCGCTTGGCTTTCCCGTCAACGATCTACCCAAACAGAAACAGCGAGTGAGTGTCAGCGGAGCTGACATTTATTATGTGCTCAGGGATATTCTGCAGGACGGAAAATGAAATTGCATTTAAAGTGGTCATTTTATTTCATAACAAGTCTACACGTGAAGAAAGAAACCAAAATATCTGGAGAAAAAAAAATATAAAAAAATGTTGTCATTGGTGATGGCTGGCATAACAGTGGCTAAGTTGCTTCAAGGGAGCTGTCAGCTCTCTCCTGACATGTTTGTTTTAGTAAATATTTCTATTCCCCTTTAAATTCTGCAACATCTTTCATTCAATTCCTCTGCTATTCCTCCTGGAATATATATATATATATATATATATATATATATATATATATATATATATATATATATATACAGTGCTGGCCAAAAGTATTGGCACCCCTGCAATTCTGTCAGATAATACTCAGTTTCTTCCTGAAAATGATTGCAATCACAAATTCTTTGGTATTATTATCTTCATTTAATTTGCTTGCAAGGAAAAAACACAAAAGAGAATGAAGCAAAAATCAAATCATTGATCATTTCACACAAAACTCCAAAAAAGGGCCAGACAAAAGTATTGGCACCCTCAGCCTAATACTTGATTGCACAACCTTTAGCCAAAATAACTGCGAACAACCGCTTCCGGTAACCATCAATGAGTTTCTTACAATGCTCTGCTGGAATTGTAGACCATTGTTCTTTGGCAAACTGCTCCAAGTCCCTGATATTTGAAGGGTGCCTTCTCCAAACCGCCATTTTGAGATCTCTCCACTGGTGTTCTATGGGATTCAGGTCTGGACTCATTGCTGGCCACCTTAGAAGTCTCCAGTGCTTTCTCTCAAACCATTTTATAGTGCTTTTGGAAGTGTGTTTTGGGTCATTGTCCTGCTGGAAGACCCATGACCTCTGAGGGAGACCCAGCTTTCTCACACTGGGCCCTACATTATGCTGCAAAATTTGTTGGTAGTCTTCAGACTTCATAATGCCATGCAAACGGTCAAGCAGTCCAGTGCCAGAGGCAGCAAAGCAGCCCAAAACATCAGGGAACCTCCGCCATGTTTGACTGTGGGGACCGTGTTCTTTTCTTTCAATGCCTCTTTTTTTTCCTGTACACTCTATGTTGATGCTTTTTCCCAAAAAGCTCTACTTTTGTCTCATCTGACCAGAGAACATTCTTCCAAAACGTTTTAGGCTTTCTCAGGTAAGTTTTGGCAAACTCCAGCCTGGCTTTTTTATGTCTCGGGGTAAGAAGGGGGGTCTTCCTGGGTATCCTACCATACAGTCCCTTTTCATTCAGACGCCGACGGATAGTACGGGTTGACACTGTTGTACCCTCGGACTGCAGGGCAGCTTGAACTTGTTTGGATGTTAGTTGAGGTTCTTTATCCACCATCCGCACAATCTTGCGTTGAAATCTCTCGTCAATTTTTCTTTTCCGTCCACATCTAGGGAGGTTAGCCACAGTGCCATGGGCTTTACACTTCTTGATGACACTGCGCATGGAAGACACAGGAACATTCAGGTCTTTAGAGATGGACTTGTAGCCTTGAGATTGCTCATGCTTCCTCACAATTTGGTTTCTCAAGTCCTCAGACAGTTCTTTGGTCTTCTTTCTTTTCTCCATGCTCAATGTGGTACACACAAGGACACAGGACAGAGGTTGAGTCAACTTTAATCCATTTTAACTGGTTGCAAGTATGATTTAGTTATTGCCAACACCTGTTAGGTGCCACAGGTAAGTTACAGGTGCTGTTAATTACACGAATTAGAGAAGCATCACATGATTTTTCAAAGGGTGCCAATACTTTTGTCCACTCCCTTTTTTTAGGTTTGGTGTGGAATTATATCCAATTTGGCTTTAGGACAATTCTTTTTGTGTTTTTTTCATTGAAGACAAATTAAATGAAGAGAATAATACCAAAGAATTTGTGATAGTAATCATTTTCAGGAAGAAACTGAGTATTATCTGACAGAATTGCAGGGGTGCCAATACTTTTGGCCAGCACTGTGTATATATATATATATATATATATATATATATATGTTACCTTTTACATTTTTAATAGGGGGTATTTTAATATATCATGACATTGTCCAATCATCAGTGTTGACAGTGTAGGACTAGGTAGAGACCTATCGCTTAAAGTAGGGATGTCAAACTCAAACTCACAGAGGATCAAAATGAAAAACAAAGTCGTGGGCCAATCAATATACAGTATAATGGGCCCCACATAGTCCTCCATACAGAATAATGGCCCCCCCCATAGTCCTCCATACAGTATAAAGAGCCCCACATAGTCCTCCATACAGAATAATGGGCCCCACATAGTCCTCCACACAGAATAATGGGCCCCACATAGTCCTCCATACAGAATAATGGGCCCCACATAGTCCTCCATACAGTATAAAGAGCCCCACATAGTCCTCCATACAGAATAATGGGCACCACATAGTTCGTCATACACAATAGTGTACACCACATAGTCCTCCATACAGTATAATGGGCCCCACATAGTCCTCCATACAGAATAATGGGCCCCACATAGTCCTCCATACAGTATAATGGGCCCCACATAGTCCTCCATACAGAATAATATGCCTCACATAGTCCTCCACACAGAATAAAGGCCTCACATGGTCCGCTATACAGAATAATGGGTCTCACATAGTCCTCCATACAAAATAATGGGCCCCACATAGTCCTCCATACAGAATAATGGGTCTCACATAGTCCTCCATACAGAATAATTGGCCCCACATAGTCCTCCATACAGAATAATGGGCCCCACGTAGTCCTCCATACAGTATAATAGGCCCCACATAGTCCTCCATACAGAATAATGGGCCCACATAGTCCTCCATACAGTATAATGGGCTCACATAGTCCTCCATACAGAATAATGGCCCCACATAGTCCTCCATACAGTATAATGGACCCCACAAAGTCCTCCATACAATATAATGGGCTCACATAGTCCTCCATGCAGAATAATGAGCCCCACTTAATCCTCCATACAGTATAATGGGCCTCACATAGTCCTCCATACATAATAATGGGCCCTACATAGTCCTCTATACAGAATAATGGGCCCCACATAGTCCTCCATACTGAATAATGGGCCCCACATAGTCCTCCATACAGAATAATGGGCCCCACATAGACCTCCATACAGAATAAAGGGCCCCACATAGTCCTCCATACAGAATAATGGGCCCCACATAGTCCTCCATACAGAATAATGGGCCTCACATAGTTTACATACAGAATTATGGGCCTCACATAGTCCTCCATACAGAATAATGGGCCTCACATAGTTTACATACAGAATAATGGGCCCGACATAGTCCTCCACACAGTATAATTGGCCCCACATAGTCCTCCACACAGTATAATGGGCCCCACATAGTCCTCCATACAGAATAGTGGGCCCGACATAGTCCTCCACACAGTATAATGGGCCTTCACATTTTCCTCTAGCCCCATATTCTTCACAGCTCTGAATACAGGCCCATCTAGACACTCTGTCTCATATCTATAGTTGCTGCTCAGCTCGTCTCCTGCCTCCAGTGCCCTAGGCAGCTGCCTACTCTGCCTTCCCCTTATTCCACCCTTGCTGCCCTTGATAAGATGGGAACCCATCACCCCTATGTTACATCTCATGTTATGTGTTTTTTCAGAAAAATAACTAATCCCCTATAAAATACTGAAATAAAAATTCACATGGGTATAAGTGACGTAGATGGAGAACATTGACTACAGTGTAGACCATAAGGAAATAAAGTGGCGGCCATCTCTGGCACATTAGCTTGTTCTTTTCTGCCTATTGAATGCATACATTGCTATGAAATATGATTTAGATTAGCATACGCGCCCGCATATGAGGATGTATCTGATGTTTGCTCTGCCCTTGGCGATCACGAGTAAACTAATGAATAAATAATTGTGTACAGCCACATGCTCGTGATGGCCCCGCCAACATCAACATCCCTCCTCCTCGGATGCTCAATACTCTTACGGCTACTTCAAAAACTCTTTTTCTAGATTAATGCAGCTCTTGATCTGAGATTATCCAGATACACAATTGATGCATAAAGAATTCCACAGCTCATATTCCTCCTGAATATTAGGCTTTGTTCACACTTGCATGCAAATTCAATTGCTTTTTTTCAATTACTTGCAGCATTCTTCTGTCCAGAAGATAAAAAAAGTAAAAATCTGACCCTTTTAAGCCACTGGTTGATGGTCGATGATGGATCATGGCAGTTCTGGTAAATTGTTTAAAGAGGATCACAACAGATCTATTATGTCAGTCATGGATCCTTTAAAAACAGAAGGTATAATACTAATATGAACTTAGTCTTCAGATAGTCAGAATATGGCCATTGGTAAAATTGTATCTTTGGTAAGAGAAAATGACCTATTGTTAAAATCAGGTTTTTGAGTATAACGTATTTGTTTTTTTAATTTAACAATGTTTTTTTTTCATATCAGAGTCTTTATTCATATTTATCCATATCGTTCAACTTCCTGTTCTTTAGAAAAGACTTTTCATTAGTTTCATTATCATTAAAGGAAGGATTACAATGACAGGTAACATCTCTAGATACAGTCGATAACACAGGATTCACCACTCACAATAAGTGATGTCACAGCTAACCTCCTCCTCCTCCTGTACAATGAATAATAATATCTCTATATACTGCAGATAACACAGGATTCACCACTCACAATAAGTGATGTCACAGCTAACCTCCTCCTCCTCATGTACAATGAGTAATAACATCTCTATATACTGCAGATAACACAGGATCCACCATTAATAACAGGTGATATCACAGCTCACCTCCTCCTCCTGTACAATGAGTGATGACACCTCTATATACAGTAGATATTGCAGGATTCACTATTCACAATAGGTGATATCACAGCTCACCTCTTCCTCCTCCTGCGCCATGACTGATAACACCTCTATACACAGTAGATAACACAGGATCCACTATTCACAATATATCACAGGTCACCTCCTCCTCCTGTACAATGACTGATGACACCTCTATATACAGTAGATAACACAGGATCCACCACTCACAATAGGTGATGTCACAGCTCACCTCCTCCTCCTGTACAATGAGTAATAACATCTCTATATACCGCAGATAACACAGGATCCACCATTAATAATAGGTGATATCACAGCTCACCTCCTCCTCCTGTACAATGAGTGATGACACCTCTATATACAGTAGATATTGCAGGATTCACCATTCACAATAGGTGATATCACAGCTGACCTCCTCCTCTTCCTGTACAATGACTGATAACACCTCTATATACAGTAGATAACACAGGATCCACCATTCACAATGGGTGATATCACAGCTCACCTCCTCCTGTACAATGACTGATAACACTTCTATATACCGTAGATAACACAGAATCCACCATTCACAATAGGTGATATCACAGCTCACCTCTTCCTCCTCCTGCGCCATGACTGATAACACCTCTATATACAGCGGATAACACAGGATCCACTATTCACAATATGTCACAGCTCACCTCCTCCTTCTGTACAATGACTGATGACACCTCTATATACAGTAGATAACACTGGATCCACCATTCACAATAGATGATATCACAGCTCACCTACTCCTCCCTTCACAGTGACCTTTGCACATGCTCATTAGATGTTTCAATATAAAAGATAGGGTATGAGCCAGTCTATTGCTGCTAACGTACATGTGAATTTCCTAAAATAACATGAAGTAGGAGTCTAGAATAACCCTAGTGGTCAGTGTGAAAATTGCAAAATTTCTATTTTTTTTTAATACAAATTGTGATATAAAATAAGCAAAAATAAATATTAAAAATGTTTAAAAAATACATCTAAAAAAACTATGGCATGATCATCCAAATGTGTCTGATTGTTTGCCACTCCCTGATCTACAAGTTTAGCCTGACATGCTGATGGTTTGTTCGTTCATACGATCATTGATCCAACATGTAATTGATTGATGGCATTACAGACAATACCTAGCAAGTGTATGACCCGCTTTAGGGTCTGCGTCACAGCCTTAACCCCTCACAGGCCTACTAAGCCGAATATTGATTACCATAGGGGAGATCCAAGCTCAGTAGAATGAGATTGTTATGATAGTGTAGCAACTCACTCGGGAAAATAGTTAACACACTAAAAACGGCAACTGACTCTACCAGTTCCTGTACATATTAGAGATCCTGATCCCGCAGTCTCTAGCGGTTCCTGCGTGAGCTGAGACGGCGCTAACCACAAACTAGAAGATGGCAACTCGGACCTATGCTGCCTGAAAGACCTTCAAGTGCTTCTTGTCCCTCTTAAAGAATCAGAGGGCAGAGCAGAGTGCAAATTACCTACAGAAGGGAAAGTGTGCTGGAATAGAAAGAGACCCCAGAGTGAGTAAAACAAACCACAAAATACAAAATAAAAGATTAAGTATGTACTGTTAGAGAATATGCCGTCTACTTCCTAAAAAGAAATAGAAGATAGGTGCGGGGAAAAGAACATAAACAGCAGAGAGATAAACCCTAGCTGGTCTTTCACTGACTGGCTTAAACTGCAGCAGAAGGGCTGGACATCCAAATGAGACTATCACCAGCAGGAAATATCAGCAGGGGGAAAGTATATAAAGCCGCACCCAAAAGGTGATAGGGAAGATAAATGAGTAAATGAAAACACCTGTTACCCTAAAAGACTAAAGCAAGGATAACCTAAACTAATCACACAGAGAAAAGGTGTATCTGTTGTGGCTTGGTGGACAGAGAAGCCGACCACAAAGCACAGGCTCAAGGGTTCCAACCCAAACGCATGACAGAGATAAGGGTCAGATGTTGCAGCTGTAGCATGGATGGTAAAATGGAATATTTAGCAATGGGAATCTGGAGTTGTAGAAATGGTTCCCAATCACAATATTAACCACAAGCAGTGTGTTCAGTCCACTCAGTAAAAGACATGACATTTCCAATAAACCATCTATTTGTGTCCTCTCCACTTACATTTGTAAACTGCTTCCTGCGCATCGCCCCTCGTAGAGACCATTGCAACAGAAACCCATCTGGAACACTGGAAACAATTTATATTAATGATCTCTTTATTCACCACTGGAAACTCCTAAATATTTCATACAGTGCAAACAGACAACGTAGAGCATCAAAACCAACAGAGGGAGGTGAGTCCCCGTGCCGAATTATACATCCCAAAGTGGATCTTAAGAGCGTAATTACAGGGAACACAAGTAAACTCCACTTTAAAGGAGACTGAAAGAAAAGGTCATTTTGACTTTTTCTTTTTTTGTATCGGCCCGTTTGGGAAATCCTGTTGATGTTAGAAATTGAAAATCTGATTTATGACCCCTTCCGATTGGGGAAGAGGAGAAGTGACACAGAGTGGGGTTTGGAGCTGGAAAGGCAGGACCCCTCATGAGCACTTCATGCTGATAGTCACTGTATGTTCTAGTGAGCAAACGTGATCGTGCATAACTTGGATTCTCTAAGATGCATCTTATTTGAAGATGGGGAGGAAATAAGGACAACTTATTGTAGATGAATGCAATATTCATGGTATGGGACCTTGACAGATGGATTTACCCAGACATATGGATTATAGAACATGTTGGACGGAATTTTTATCGACGTGTTATCTGGATTAGACACAATCATTCGCACACACTTATATCTGCAGATAAAGATCTAACATTGACACCTGGATATTGATCTATCAAGTGCAGAGGTATCCCGAGGAAGTCCAAACCCCTCTCCGCTACATAAGTGGACACCAGAATTATAAATCGCATACAGTAGGGTCAGAACTTTACAGATTTAATATTTTTTTTGCATCAAGTTTCACTTCTGTATAAAAAAGTGATTACTTCCATACTATAGATTTTTATTGTGGTTCACCTGAGGAAGAGGTCCATTCGACCTAGAAACGCATTGGGCATAAATTACAATCTACTTCTATTCATCTGAATCCTTCAAACTGTTCTCCAGCAGCGCAGCACACCCGTAGTTCTCCCTTTTGGCATACTTCTGTAAAGGTGCCATCGTGTTCCTACCCCTGAAGACACCAGTCGCCTTATGTGTTGTATGTTCTGAATAGTGTCTTGCGTCTTTGTAAATATTATGATGTAATATGTTCATGTGTAATGTATAGTTTAGGATGTATAGTGTAAGGTATAGTGCTGTAGGACAGGTAGTATAGGGATGTAGATAGTTCACTGTAGCATAGGTAGTGATGATCGGGAAAGCTAGGATGGAGTTAATGTTTGGAACTAGCCCACAGTGGGAGGGATTAGGAAAAGCGACTGTGTTCATGTGAGTTGGTTAAATAGGGTCTGAAGTGTAAAGTGAGCAGAGCTGCATGAATGGGTGACCTTAAGTGAGAGGAGACTAAGGACGAGGGATAGTGTGATCCTGAGGAAAGGTAACTGAGGAGACAGAGTGGCCTTCCGGAGAAGGGTCCTTGGATAGGGCGTCGAGTCACAGACCCCAGAGCTTTTTACGCAGAAGGCAACAGACCTAAGAAAGACTGAGTATGACCGATTAGTGGGGGTCCCGAGTGCAAGGGATCAAGGGTGCCAGTAGTGGAAGAAATAGGACGCATAACCGAAGAGAAAGTGCGGAGACTGTAGCCTTGAAATTAGGTGGTGGCGGAGTAGAGAGAAACAGTGTGCCTCATAAGCCCTGGAGTAAACTACAGAGGAAGGAGATTGAAAGTGGAAAATGCTGTAAAGGAAACGTTCATAAGGCTTTGTACCCACCATCCCTTGTATAGAGCCTTTACCAGGTTGCCATAGAGTTCGTTTTGGAATGGAAGTCTCCCTCATTGAACTGTGAAACACATGGTCCTGGCCAGCGCACAACACCGACTACATGCGGCCTGCACGGGCTTATGGCCCTCACAGCACAAGTATACACACCTAGGCAAGACCCACACTTTCATGTAGCATGCCGTAAAAGGAGACTAGCGCCTCGTCTGTGGCTACTGCCCCATGCCACGATATACTTCCATACTATAGACACATAGCCAACATAACCAATCATAAATTCATTAACGGGAACCAGTCAGTTGATTTCAAAACCACGGGCAGCATAAATCACAGCTTGGTTGCATCATTGGTGGTCCAGGGAAAACAAAGTTGGAGGATTCAAACAGGGACCATAGGAATAGATGAGATTAGTCCAACCATACTCCCAGCCGGGTTCTCCATGCACCACTCTAGGTGATTGACAGGCCTCTCTGTGTACACATAAGGAGAGCAGTCATCTAGGGGAGGCACTGGACTAGTGTAACCCAGTGTCGGACTGGGGTGCCAAGGTCCCACCAGTAACCAACTCTAGGACCACACTTTTCAGCTACATGCAAATGAGACATTATCCTCAATCACAAATTTATATAACAATGAACTTAGTATATTGATAAATGAATAAGTTGCTGCCTTTGTCTGTAGTGGGCCAAGCACTGCTCATATAAGAGGGTGGTGGCCCACCTGAGGATTCTCCTGTTTTCCTGTTGGCCAGTCCAAGCCTGGTGTCACCTATGCGTATTGTCCTTGTCCGGATCTTTTAGCTACTTTTTCTTTGAAACGCTGGAAGAATCGACTGACAGGTTCCCTTTAATACATATCCAGCAGGTATAATAGAGTTTTGATTTCAGGAGGAACATAAGTATTTACTAAAACGGACAGAAGAGCTAAGAGATCTTCTTTAAGTGTTAAACAACAAACTTAGCTCTGCTACGTCTATTTAACTATTCCATCTATCTTCTGTATATCTGCATGTGTAGCAAGCAAGTACTAAGAGTCTAGACTGTACTGTTCCAATAATAGATCCTAATAGATGTCGCTTGTATTTTGTTTTTATTACTAATTCATTCTCATTCTTGGAACGTACAGTTTCTACTTGTCTCATCTATATTCTCATACAGACTGAATATTAACTGATAAGATGTCAAAGAATATAATACTCCAAAATGTACTGTAGCTAAGGTCAATAAAATTGCCATTATTGGGGCTCTGCTGGATTATTATATAAGGGCTACATAGGATAGATATAGAGTTGCTCATACAGTATATACTTTTCTATGATTTGATTCAGCATTTTCATGTAAAAAGCAGGATTAATATAAATTGGCAAATGAATTTGGCTACTAAAAAATAACTTAATCTAATCTGTCAGATCTCTTATCCGAGCTCAGCATAGGATAGAGGGCGAGACGCTGAGCTCGGCAATATATAGTTTGCTGTGATTTGATTCAGTATTTTCATGGGAAAAAAGCTTTGTAAATTCTGAACTGTTTCCTAGAACAAGCCTGCGAGTCCTACTTTCTCCGCCCACAAATTGATTGATTGGGGTGTACACAAAGAGAGCAGCCAATCACTGTGTGTGGGCGGAGAAGGCAGGACTCACAGGCTTTCTGGAGCAGAATTTACAAAGCTTTTTTACATGAAAATACTAAATCAAAGCATAGAAAACTATATATTGCCCAACTCAGGGTCTCTTTCTCTGTCCTATGCTGCCAACTGATAGGAGATTTGATAGATTAGCTTTGATGTTAACACGATCATTAAGTAGCTAAACTTCATGTGGCAATTACAATAAAGCTACTGAGTCTGCCCATGAGTCCAAAGATTACTGGGATCATATAACATATTACATTTCAATATGTCCTTAGGAAGATCACTCAGTGTAACTGCTTTCAATTGTCACTGGAAGGCTCATCATGATGTCTCTCTATTGCTGCCATTGCTGACCAAGTGTAGTAATGAAAAAAAATATAGGTGAAGCTACAAAATAATTAGACCATTATTAAAAGGCTGAAAGAAGTCCAGTTTAATAATGGTTACAGATCTTGGGCTGGCCTATATCTTACACACATCTGACCTTGGGCTCATTGAAAAATTGTCCAGATTGGTGTTGAAGGTCTGCATGTATTTGATGGAGTGAAGGATAGTATAATGGAGGTATAGTCCACCTTATTAGAAAGGCTGATCACACCTCTGGGATCGGCGATCGCTCAGTGAGTCTAGCAGCAAGTTTTCACTTTCTCTGCAGCACCACCACAGGAGAAGTGAAGAACTACATATTCATCATCCAAATCACTAGGCTGTTGGGTCCTCCACAAGGAGAGACGGTTTTCAGAAGGCTGCCCTGCTCTAGATAATAGATGAAGGTCTTAAAGACACCGACTGAATAAATGTGAGACAATAGCCTTATATCTGGTGACTTCATTCCCTAGCACTTAATGTAAAGTGGAGTAACATTCAAGTTAGTATAAGTAGGAGCAGTGGGGTGGATGAGTATTAAGGGAAAGTCTAAGTTTGGTTGAAAAACTGTGTACATAATACTGGACTGGGTTTTTAGTAAATATTCAAATGTAGCAGATTAATTTTGGTCAGTTAAAGGAGTTTTCCTGAACTAAGCTATTGATGACCTATCTTCAAGACAGGTCATCAGAATCAGATCGGGGAGGATCTGACACCCCGCATCCCTACTTAGTAGCCAGAAGTGGAGCTGGAACACCACAGCGCCATACACTGTGAAGTGGTCATCCTCGGGTACTGCAGTCCAAATCACATTGACTTTAGATAGTGTACAGAGCAGTGGAGTCCCTGAGTATGGGACCCCAACCAATCTGATATTGATGACCTATACAGAGGTCATCTTAGCTCTGGACAAGCCCTTTAAATAAACCATATACATGATAGATTACAATCTCATCTTTGCCCTATACATTAACCGTCCATACATTGACTATAGACATGGGTGGAATGAGGCAGGAGCAATGTGCCCTCCTCAGATAGTGAAGTATCTCCCCCTATATGCATGTGAATACCTGCGACCGATAGAAAGCAACCCTGCCGAAAGAATTTAAAAAAATAAGAAATCCACTCAGGAGTAAAACGTTTACCACTCAAGTCCCTCTTGTGCTGTTCTACTGATGGATTACTCTCCCAACCCCCGCCTCATTGTACAAATACTATTAAGAATTTTCCCACTTGTTAGCACGACGATTAGGTAAGAAGGGAGACGAGGTAATTATAGCGATCGAGATTCAAGAATAGTAAGAAAAAAAAATCTGAAATGATTGGAAGGACGATAAGGCAATAAAGGGTTAAAACAGGAAAGACACTAACGATGAAAGTATTCATTGTGGGTACGGCTATACTGTGGGTGGGCTGGTGCTTCCTTTACCATGTGCTGAGGTTGATCTGCAGATGTAGCAGTGCTGAATTTGTCATTTACTGTTGCTTTTATGGACCTGCGGATCAAGGTCGGTGTACGCCATGAGCTATAACAATTAAAGCCGGATGTAAATGTAGTGAACAGTATCCATGTGTGCAAGAGCAGCCAAATTGCCCCATTGATGTCTGCTGTTAGGGGAACAAGGTCCAAGTTAAAAAAAAAGTAGCTATTTAAAAATAAATAATAATAATTTTGTTTATCACGGAAAGTTACAAAACTTTGCAAATCACTTTATTAGGGAATTTTTTTTCATTTGGAGTACAGCTGATGGCAGTGAAATCGTCAGCTCAGCTCCTGAGTCTCATGAATTCAGGGGATAAGCTGCTGCTGGAGGTTGAGCTGATAAACACAACACTCAGAGGAGGAGACAGAGGACAGAGAAGGCAGTGCTGACCCATCACTGCCATCAACTGTACTCCAAATGAGTGCGTTCTGATATCATTACAACTAAAGGCAGGCAAATAGAATGGGGGAAAGCAGGGGTTTGGAAGCCACTTATATGTTTTTTTATATAGAAATGAAGACAAATCCCCTAATTTAGTGATTTGCAAAGTTTCATAACTTTTCATCTTGGACAGTTATATAAAAAAATGAATGTTTATTATCTAAAAAATGATTGTTTATAATATTAAAAAAATAATGTTTATTATATATATAAAAAAAGGAATTTGTATTATATACAAAATGAATGTTTATTATAGAAAAAATGAATGTTTATTATAGAAAAAAGGAATATTTATTATAGAAAAAATTGAATGTTTATTTAAAAATATGAATATATATTATAAAAAAAATAAATGTTTATTATAAAAAAATTAATGTGTATTATATAAAAATGTATGTTTATTACCGTATATAAAAAGTGAATGTTTATTATATAAAAAAATAATGTTTATTATAAAAAAAAGTTTATTATGTATAAAAAGAATGCTTATTATATGAAAAAAGTTTATTATAAAAAAATGTTTATTCTATAAAAAAGATGAATGTTTACGCTATAAAAAATGAATGTTTAGTTACTCTTTAAGTCTAGTTATTGAGTTTAGGCTGGTTTCACACCCATATTTTACAGTCCACATATGGACCACAATGTATGGGACTGCCCATGGGTCTCCCGACTTGAACTAAGCAATCCCATACATGTCTATGGTCCGGAGACAAACTGCTGGTCCTTACATGGCGGCCCATACTCAGACTGCTAGCCTTACCTTTGGCCTCTTATAAAACCACAGATATAGTGATATTATAATGTGTCGTGCCAAATGACAAACTCAGCTCTGCTTTGCGGATAAATTGCATTATAGGATTTCATGTATTATGTGATAAATGAGAATTGGGCGATATACAACGTAGCAAACGTTGAGCCATCAAGGGAAGGTTCTGTGAATCTTTGAATAATTATCACATCCCTATTTCAGATGGCGAAGGTGGCAAGCTGTTAGATGTGACAATTTCTGAAGAAAGAGAAACAGAAGCACGGATATCAGTACCCGGGTTATTCCTCCAAACCAAAAATCATCAGTAATGAGGAACCTTCAAGACACGAAAACGAACAAAGACACCAATAGTGCGCCCAGTCTTAACAGATTGTCCATATCATTCCGGACAATGGCCACCTACTGAGCTTCATTAGAGAATTCAACCTAGGAGATAACAAGGACAAGTGGTCAAGGAAGACTAGGTCGTTAATCTTTGGCCACATGTTCGGCTGCCTCCTGTAGAGACAACATAATCATATGCTGCTTGCTTCCCTGTATTAACCTGTCCTCCATGTTGGGATAAGTCCTGCTGCCCCTGGACATGTGGGATATTATTTTCGCTTCATTAAAATGCAATCAAGATGCTTTTGGCAACTGAATTTGCCACTAAACAATGGTCTTTCTGATTGGCAAGCGATTTCGTTCCCCGCGCCTATCATTAATTCCGTTACTGGAATGGAAGTTCCAGCAGCATCTGTCATTATAATCGTGGCCGCAATGCATCAAGTGGATGATACAGACGTCGCCTGCCCAAAACTAAACTGCAAAAATATTAAAAAAAGTCAATGAAACTAAAAAAGTCTTCACACCAGAGAGTAAAGTCCATCTGTACAGGAGGCTATTTTGGGTTCGTACGTAGTCACTTGAATTTTAATTCCTGCAAGCTAAGCATCAACAGGAAAGGAAGTGAATGGGGCTAATGGGCTATGGTGAGAATGATAAGAAGGGGTGGATGATTTTGCAGGGGGAAGTTTCCGTCAACTGCAGCGGCCACTACTGGAGAGATGGAATATTACATGTGGTCATTCAAATGGTAAGACATGGACGGTACTTTTAGTTCATAGAGCAATGTCCTGAAAGAGGTTGTTGAGATGAGATATCCACTTAATGTGTTTGCAATTAAAAAAAAAGCCCAAGCTCAATGAGGCTGTTAGTCTAAAAGTAGAGGAAGAACTTTTCCTATGCTGTACAATATACTGCCATGTTCTCCACCTTCATGTAGTCGGGGATTCCCTATAGTTCAGAGGGAATTCCACGGTGATCTTACATCTGACATCACAGATGATTCCATGTCATCGGCCTTCAGAGCTGTAAGCACAATGCACTACATATATATATTTATATATATATATATATATATATATATGTATATATATATATATATATATATATATACACTGCATAGTACCTTACACTATATCCTTGATGATCCAAATCAGAACATCCAAGCAATACCCTGACTTCTATGCACAACATAGCAACAGTCTGGGACTGATTTACATATGTAGCAGAGTTGATGTGGTCATTTTAATCGCATTTTTGTACCCTTTCTTGTGTCTCTTGGAAGGTTTGCATGAAGTCCTATATAAAACCACACATAAGCACATTGTAACTTCATGACGCCAAAGGACATAACTCAAATCTGCAATGCTATTAAACATTATTACAAAATGATATTCACCATATAATGATATCGAATTGCACAATAGTGGTTCCGAACATGTGGCTGTTGCAGATTTACAACTCCCAACATTGCTCTGTCCGCCAGCATTTATCAGGGTGTGTTGGGAGTTTTGATTTGGCAGCAGCTGATGAGCCACAGGTTGGAGAACACTAGATCATCAAAAAATAGCATTTCTCAATTTCACAAATGGCTGGTGGCAGTATTACGCCTATGCTGGTACTTATGACTTCTAGTACTGTGACACTACCGTGACCCCACTACTCATCTAACCGTTAATGAGTAAATACAATGCACCTTGTCCATAAAATCTGTTAAAGTGACACTGCCTTCAATTTGCAGAAGTATGGTCCCTTCGTTACTATGCTTTATTGGCCATATTTGTAAAAGCAAAAATGCCATGCTCCATTTAATTTATTAAAGTGACACGCTGGGGTCCACAGGGTATACTTATTAAAGTGACAGAACAGGCTGCTGTATGTACGCAGAATAACATCCATAAACCAATCCCAATGTGATATCCATAGCGGACTTATCACCACTAGTAAAAACAGATACATTGTAACTGAGACATAAACCAAAGGGAAACATTGACTATAAATCAAATGCAATAGATACTTGTATAAGAAACATTATGTATATAGAGAGTAATAGCTTCATCTTTACTTCATCTTCATCTCCTGATCATTATACGTTCCCAGCACAATAATATGTATAAAAGGCAATAAACAATAAACGGAATGTACATAAAACAAGCCCAATGTTCATCACTGGGAAATTCTATGTAAATATTTACACTTACAACTTCTTGTATCATCTGTAGTGTTGTACAAAGTAGTGCAACCTGTAACAGCGACCATATAGCACTCCTTTGCCATATGTTGGTCAGCAGTGATATTTACCAAAAGTATACGTCCAAATGTAGCAGAGCTGGATGTCATTTAACCCCTGCAGTCTTGTGGAAAGGCAAGAAAAAGCATTGGGATTTCACATCCAGTTGTGCTCGTGACGAAAGCTCCGCTACATATGCACATAATACATTGGCATACACTATCAGATAATACTAATATTTTGCAGATGCAATAGTAATGGCACAGGTTATGTAACTGCAAATTCTCCAAAGTTACCCAAAACCATATACTCCATATCCCAACTTCCATACCCATGACCATATACTCCATATCCCTACTTCCATACCCATAACCATATACTCCATATCCCTACTTCCATACCCATAACCATATACTCCATATTTCTACTTCCACACCCATAACCATATACTCCATATCTCTACCTCCATACCAATGGCTATATACTCCATATCTCTACTTCCATACCAATGGCCATATACTCCATATCTCTACTTCCATACCAATGGCCATATACCCCATATCTCTACTTCCATACCAATGGCCATATACTCCATATCTCTACTTCCATACCAATGGCCATATACTCCATATCTCTACTTCCATACCAATGGCCATATACCCCATATCCCTACTTCCATACCCATGACCATATACTCCATATTCCTACCTCCATACCCATAACCATATACTCCATATCCCTACTTCCATACCTATAACCATATACTCCATATCTCTACTTCCATACCAATGGCCATATACTCCATATCTCTACTTCCATACCAATGGCCATATACTCCATATCTCTACTTCCATACCAATGGCCATATACTCCATATCTCTACTTCCATACCAATGGCCATATACTCCATATCTCTACTTCCATACCCATGACCATATACTCCATATCCCTACTTCCATACCCATGACCATATACTCCATATCTCTACTTCCATACCAATGGCCATATACTCCATATCTCTACTTCCATACCAATGGCCATATACTCCATATCTCTACTTCCATACCCATAGCCATATACTCCATATCCCTACTTCCATACCTATAACCATATACTCCATATCTCTACTTCCATACCAATGGCCATATACTCCATATCTCTACTTCCATACCAATGGCCATATACTCCATATCTCTACTTCCATACCAATGGCCATATACTCCATATCTCTACTTCCATACCAATGGCCATATACTCCATATCTCTACTTCCACACCCATGACCTTATACTCCATATCCCTACTTCCATACCCATGACCATATACTCCATATCCCTATTTCCATACCCATGAACATATACTCCATATCCCTACTTCCATACTCCATATCCCTACTTCCACACCCATGACCTTATACTCCATATCCCTACTTCCATACCCATGACCATATACTCCATATCCCTATTTCCATACCCATGAACATATACTCCATATCCCTACTTCCATACTCCATATCCCTACTTCCACACCCATGACCTTATACTCCATATCCCTACTTCCATACCCATGACCATATACTCCATATCCCTATTTCCATACCCATGACCATATACTCAATATCCCTATTTCCATACCCATGACCATATACTCCATATCCTTACTTCCATACCCATGACCATATACTCCATATCCCTACTTCCATACCCATGACCATATACTCCATATCCCTATTTCCATACCCATGAACATATACTCCATATCCCTACTTCCATACTCCATATCCCTACTTCCACACCCATGACCTTATACTCCATATCCCTACTTCCATACCCATGACCATATACTCCATATCCCTATTTCCATACCCATGACCATATACTCAATATCCCTATTTCCATACCCATGACCATATACTCCATATCCCTATTTCCATACCCATGACCATATACTCCATATCCTTACTTCCATACCCATGACCATATGCGCATGCAACACGTCCCGTTAATACATTAACCTAACGGGATGCAGTACATTTCTAGAAGAAGTTAATCCAAATTGGTTATCTTTATTTCCAAAGTCAGTTGAATAAAGATGAGGCACAAAAAAAAAAGCTTAGTATTCAAGATCAGCAGGCGGCGGATTTCCATTCTCCAGAGGATCCTTTGCAATCAAGGCCATTACTCATTTTCGACAAGTTTTAAACTGATCAGCAAACAGCTTAATCTGTGCAAAAAAACAAAAAAAAAACTAAAGATTGGCTAGACCAGTTCACTGGCAAAGTGTACAAATCCAGCTCTGCAGAACAATGTATATATATGCTACAGCCTAAAGGCATCTAAGATCTCTCTGTCTCACATCAGACAATGAAAATGCGTAGATTCTAAATTGCAACAGTTGTATTAACCCTCCTAGTGGCTAAATATCAGAAAGCTGCTGCTATATATAGAAAACTAGCAAAAATGCACTAAGACAGATCACAGACAGTGCATTTAAAAGCATTACAGACAATGCATTGCATTAAATATCCAGGCTGGCTTTGCTTCCTGGTATCTGAATGGGGATCTATACATCATACATACATAGAAGGGAATAAGTACCTGGTTGGGATCCAGAGGGCTCTGCTGGATGAGGAAGCTCCTGGCTGCATTTCAGGGGAGAAGTGCTGGACAGCTCCAGTGATGCTCTGATGCAGGACTCCTATGGGTGCAGGGAGCTGTCCGCCTCTGCTGGTGCTGAATCCTCCACCTCTGCCACCATTCAGGACATCACCACCTCCAGAAAGTCAGGAGGAACCACCAAAATCACACAACTGGCCATGGATCCCACTTGGAAATAAAAGAACAAAAAACAGGAGATACACTAAGTATATAAGTCTCACTCGACAATACAAGCAATGTGCTTCTCTCTGCTTGCTGTCAGTCTGCAAAGATAGATGGACATGGGGAAGGGGGGTAAATTATGGAGATCTGTAAAGTTTTACAAGGCTGCCTATCAATCTATTTTATTAGACTAGACCCCGGCCATTTATTAATAAAGGAGAGTAAGGAAAAAGGTCCTAGCTGCTAGGCAGTGAGAAAAAAAAACCTTATATTAACCCCTTGCAATGTAAGATACAAGGAGAGAGAAGAGCTGCACAGTCCAACCTTGTGGTCAAAAACAAATCTAGTATTATATTAACCCATTGCAATGTGAAAGTTGGGACAAGTGCTACATAGTCCTAGTTTTTGGCTAGAAGTAAATCCTATATTAACCCCTTGCAATGTGAGAGGGTGAAGAACAAGGGGGGAGAAGTGCTGCACAGTCCTAGCTGCTGGCCAGAGAGAAAAACTTATATTAACCCCTTGCAATATAAGATAAAAGGAGGGAGAAGTGCTGCACAATCAAACCTTCTGGTCAGAAGCAAATCAGGTATTAACCCCTTTCAATATGAGAGGGGAAGGAATAAGGTAGGAGAAGTGCTGCATATAACATAAAGGAAGGACAAGGCATATGTTCTGGCCAGAAGCAAATCCTGTATTAACCCCTTGCAATGTGAGAGGGCGAGGAACAAGGTGGGTGAAGTGCTGCACACTCCTGGTTTCTGGCCAGAAAAAAAAAACTATATTAACCCCTTGCCTTGCAATGTAAGATATGAGGAAGAAGTGACGCCCTGTCCTAGTATTTGGCCAGAAACAAATCTTATATTAACCTCTTGCAATGTGAGAAGGGAAGGAATAAGGTAGAAGTGCTGCACTGTCCTGGCTTTCTGGCCAGAAGCAAATCCTATATTAACCCCTGGAGAGGAGAAAGGATAAGCAATAAGGATGGAGAAGTTTTGCACAGTCCTAGCTTGAAGCCAGATTATTTTTTACATATATTAACCCATTGCAATGTGAGAGGGGAAGGAAGAAGGTTGGAGAAGTGCTGCACAGTCCTAGGTTCTGGTCAGAAGCAAATCTTATATTAACCCCTTGCAATGTGAGAGGGGAAGGAACAAGGTGGGAGAAGTGCTGCACAGTCCTAGTTTTTGGCCAGATGCAAATCTTGCATTAACCTCTTGCAGTGTGAATTCCACCACTGCACATTCCCCTGCCTGCCCTGGAGCAGGAGCTGACACAGTTCCCCCCTCATCTGTGATTATGGCATTACACAACTCACCAATCCTTGGGCAAACGATCCAGGAGTTGGGGCAGGATTCAGAATGGAAGTCTACAGATCTGTCATGTCCCCCCATCTCCCCAGCTTCCCCTCTCAGCCTGCCTGTCTCCTATCACATCTGGAGACACAAATGTGGCTGGAAATTAACCTCCTCGTCGCCACTCTCCATGCAGAGCTGTCACTGGATGTGTCCTGATCACATCTGTTCTTGCATTTAGCAAGGCAATGGCAGGAGAAGAGTGATCCATTCCATGATCTGACTGCCTGGATCTGTTGCAGACTGCGGCAGGGAAGCCGGGAGCAGGGTCGGGGCTCACTGCCTGCAGGAGCTGGAGATGCCACTTACCTGCTTGAGACATGCAAGCATCTCCTAGGAGCTTCTCTGGAAGGTGCTCAGGTCTCCTTAGGACACCGGTTCCCTGTGAATTCCACAACAGCCTCCTGATGCTTCCTCCTAGACAGATCCAAGGGCTGGACTCGGCCTGAGAACAGAGCTGCAGCTCCTCACTGCGTCAAGTGAAAGACCTCAAAGATTCATTGAATGCCAGGTGATTAATTCACAGCAAGTCCTGACTGAGAGCTGCCGGCTCCTCTGCTCCATGGGCTCCAGCAGGATGCGTGCAGCTCTGGAGGATCGTGTGCAGCTCTGGAGGATCGTGTGCACTGGCAGTTCTGGGGTAGTAGCACATTCTTTGTGAGAGTGGATGCTATGCTTTATTGTAGGGAGTCCTGGAGGAAGAGGGGAGGGATGTGCAAGTTAAACACAAACAGCATGTTGATCCAATGGTGTGGAATGGGAAGTTAAAGCAGAAGGCTGCTAATCAGAGACAGAACAAATAGATCTGCAGTGAGAGGACTGTCCCCCACCCCTGTCCTGTCCTCTCTGCTGCTACTGAATGAGCCTCTGCCTCCTCATGTCTGTGATCAGCTGCAGACCATCCCCACCGCTGCTGCCCCTCTGTCATGTATGTGAGGGATGTCTGCCTTAGTTCTGCACATTAACTTTCACCTTCTTATTGCTTGCTGGAAACTGTCACAATGTCACTCAGACTCCTCCGCATTTATCCTTCTAGACTTTAACTATTCCCTGCCAAGGTCTGCTCTTTTTCACTCTTCATATTTACTATCCACTGACCATCCAGACCCAGCACTCCTATCCTGCTTCTCTTCCCATCCTCTATAGAGCAGTGTTCTCCATTGATTCCCCAATGTCTAGTGATTTCCTGCTCTTTTCGTCTTTCTTTCCCCTTCTCTGTCCTCTTTTCTCTCTTCTTTTGACACTCTTTCCACTCCTCCTTACCACCTCTCTCCAATGTTCCATACCTCCTTTATCTCCTCTTTTTTCTTCCCTTCCTTACCACCTTCCATCTTTCTTTTTTATTTCCATTTCTTCCATCCCATCTTTGTTATTTCTACCTTTCGCCTGTCTTTCTCATTCTTTCACAGACTATGTCTTCTTTTCTGTCTCTGGTTCCTATTCTCCATCTTTCCTCTTTTCTTTCTCCTCTTTCTCTGTTTCCTGATTCTTGCACTTTGTCTCCATCTTTTTCAGTTCTCCATGATCTTTTCACTTCTTCATGCTTCCAGCTTTGCTTCCTAATAGCCCCATACATTTCTATGCAGTTTTTCCCTCTTTCTTTTTCTTTTCTTGTCATCACATTCTGTTTTCAATCCCCACTATTATTACTCTGAATTTACACAGCCTGATTTGCTTTATTTCACACTTACACTCTCTTCATCTCTTCTTTAGTCTGTCTCTCTGTTCCTGTCTATTAAGTTCTCTTTCTTCATTCTCTCTGTTCTTCCTTTTCTTTCTCACAATCTTTATACTTCTGAATTTCCATTTCTATTTTTTTTGCATACTCTTCTGCTTTTTATATTCCCTGCACCTTCTTATTCTACCTTATCTTACTACATTCTTCTACACTCTTGCTTCACCCTCTTTCAGCAGACACTCTTCTTTTCATCCTCGTTATTGCAGTATACACTCTATATTCTCTATATCAATACATTTTCTCCAGTCTTTTTCTCCAGACCTTTCCACTAATTACTTCACACTTATGATGGTCTCTTACCTCATTTATACTTGCTCAGTGTTTCATTCCATAGCAGTTGGTTGCCAACATGTTGTATATATATATATATATATATATATATGTATTAATTTATAAAAATAATATTTTTTAATACAACATTTGCCACAATGGGCTTATAAACAATCAACTTTTGTACACTATTGCTGTACTGCCTACAGATCTTCATATATATATATATATATATATATATATATATACATACACATGCAAAAACAAACATGTTCCACCAGTTTCACTGGGGAGATGAAGACGTATGAAAGATATAGTTATGCCATCCCCTTGCTTGCTCTTTATTTTGAGCATTTATCCCCAAACCCCATATAGTCACCATTGCCTTACTTTTTTTCTCTTAATCTCCCCATTATTTCTCTTTCATCATCTTCACTTGTTCTATGGTGCCCCTATAATGGCACTACTCCCCCCACTATCCTCCTTGTCCACACCTCCCCACCCTCTGCTCCACCTGTCTCCATCATTCTCATTTTTTTGCCCAGCCTCTTTCTATTACTAAATAATTCTATCTGAGAAATAACACTTCCAAGGTTTTTACTTTCAGCGGTTGTAAAGTTTATATCAAATCTATATCGTAATAAAGTTCACATATAAAGCAGCACTTTAGATATAAAAATAAGATTTTTCATTCCATCATAAATTGGTGGCATAAATGGACCATTAACTTATTTTACCTGAAACATCTAGATATATAGAATTATATTATCAGATGTATTTCCCAGTAATAAAAACCCAGTTTCCCGCCAATCATATAATAACTGTATTCTGATGTTTTAAAATCAGTCTTCTCCAATATGAGGCTGTTGCAAGACTACAACTCCCAGCATGCTGCATCCTGAAACTTGCAGCAATTTCTACAAAGATAACAGCCCAGCTCATTAATACTCAATAATACCAAAAAAAAATAATTATTTGCAGATTTATAAATGTCAGGGTTTGATTTTTCTGATACAGAGCTCCAAATCCACTGCATAAACTTAAAGTTTAAAGGGGTTGTCTAGTACTTTAATATTGATGGTCTATCCTTAGGATACCAAATCGGTGGGGGTGCAACACTCAGCACCCCCACCGATCAGCTGTTCCTGGCTGGATATGCTTAGTTACAGAGTGGAAAAGCACAGCGCCATCAACTGCATTGTGGCCAAAGCAGGAAACTACAGGTCCACCCAATATTTATTCTAATAGGGGTGGATGTAAAGTACAGGATGCAGCCACTTAGAAGTTGATGGAACTGTGCTGTGCAGCTCTTCAACATCTGGTCGCCATCACGGCCATCATGGGGAACAGCTGATGGGCAGGGGTGCTGTACCCATCAATATGGTATTGTTGACCTATCCTATGGATAGGTCATCAATATTAAAGTACCGGTCAACCACTTTAATGACAAACTTCTGGCTACTTAGTAGTCACCACTAGAGGGAGCTCTTTGCATACACATATTACTGGTGAGCTCCTTCTAGTGGTGACTGCAGGTAGAGCGTATTTTATCTTATAGCTATGTCTTTGCAGGGGATTTGGAGCTCTGTATCCGAAAAATGGAGTTCTAATTGATATTAAAATAACACTGTACGACGGACTTAAGACAACATAATGGTATAAGGTGGAGATGAAGCTGCTTGCTAATACAACAATACGTTACTCAGGCTAAGGATGAAACATAATTAAAGCTGGTCACGTGTACAGGACCCAGCTTAAGAGGATGCTAATTAATTTTAGTGGGAAATGGAATTAGTTCAAGCGAGATGAAACGGTTAATCAATGAACTCATCTGAAAAACAGTAGGAGCATTCATGTGGAGGCAACAGTAGGGAACAGAGAGAGCGGGGTCCTCCCCAACCCAGAGCCACAAAGGGTCCCTGTCTGCCGGGATCTTCCTCACACTGCAGGACTGTTCTTCTGGGGCCGCAGCAGATTTGCAGTCAAGGTAAATGGGGCCAATAAAGTTCCCAGGGCCGATATAGCCATGAATCAGTTAGTGCTTAAGAGCCATTCAGCCCTTCTCTTCATTAATGACCATACAGTCATGTTAACCCATTATCAGCCAGGTAGACTCCATGCCCCAGAACAGTACTGCTAGCCCTATGGAAGAAATCACAAGCTGCGCCCATGTTTAGCAGCGGCCTATTGATTTGGGTTTATTTTTAAATGAACATGTCCGTGTATCAGAGCTGAGCTTGTCATTTAGCACGATGTGATATGTCCCATGTTTGGTTGGTATTGCTTCATCATTTCGTAGTTAATTCCGTTTTGCTTTTTCATTTAGTGAAATAGTAAAATAGTGAATCATTAATGATAAGTGCAGATATAGCAGAGTCAGTGGAGGTTTACTGGAGATGAGGGAATATTTTGGAAGAGCTGATTTTGATATCGCAATGTATCATCTATCTATCTATCTATCTATCTATCTTTTCAAAGAAGCTTTATTGACATGTGTGGCTATGGCATACACTCATCTATCTACCATCTATCTAACATATATCTCTATATCTATATATATCTCTATCTATCTATCTATCTATCTATCTATCATCTATCTATCTATCATCTATTATCTATCTATCATCTATCTATCTATCTATTATCTATCATCTATTATCTATCTATCTATCTATCTATTATCTATCATTATCTATCTACCTATCTATCATCTATCTATCATCTATTATCTATCTACCTATCTATTATCTATCTATATCTATCTATCTATCTATCTATCTACCTATCATCTACCTATCATCGATTATCTATCTATCTATCTATCATCTATCTATCTATCTATTATCTATCTATCTATCCATATCTATCTATCTATCTATCTATCTATCTATCTATCTATCTATCATCTATTATCTATCTATCATCTATCTATCTATCATCTATCTATCTATCTATCCATATCTATCTATCTATCATCTATTATCTATCTATCATCTATCTATCTATCATCTATCTATCTATCTATCTATCTATCTATCTATCTATCATCTATCTATCTATCATCTATTATCTATCTATCATCTATCTATCTATTATCTATCATCTATTATCTATCTATCTATCTATCTATCTATCTATCTATCTATTATCTATCATTATCTATCTACCTATCTATCATCTATCTATCATCTATTATCTATCTACCTATCTATTATCTATCTATATCTATCTATCTATCTATCTATCTATCTACCTATCATCTACCTATCATCGATTATCTATCTATCTATCTATCTATCATCTATCTATCTATCTATTATCTATCTATCTATCCATATCTATCTATCTATCTATCTATCTATCATCTATTATCTATCTATCATCTATCTATCTATCATCTATCTATCTATCTATCCATATCTATCTATCTATCATCTATTATCTATCTATCATCTATCTATCTATCTATCTATCCATATCTATCTATCTATCTATCATCTATTATCTATCTATCATCTATCTATATTATCTATCATCTATCTGTCTATCATCTATCTATTATCTATCTATCTATCTATCTATTATCTATCTATCATCTATATATTATCTATCTATCATCTATATATTATCTATCTATCATCTATCTATTATCTATGTGCAGTGTTCGTCCTCTCTAGGAAAAAGCCAGCATTACATTTCCCAATCATTTTTTACGAATGGAAATATCAATGATATACAATCCACTGTACCCTGCTTTAATAGTGTGTGCTTTAAAACAGTATCATAAAGGCATGGATATAGTGTATTTCTAATAAAATGTGGAATTTCTTCCCTTGTATTAATTGCTGGTCCCCGTCCTGTGATGATTTCCCTTCGCTTTCTCGCTCGTGAGGTTCCAGCATATTAATAACAGCCTATTATTTACACAAGAGCTCCAAAGACAGAAGTAATAAAAGAAGACATTGTAACACCGTCTTATTATACACTGAGCAAACATTTAATATGGTGTGCAATGTCCAGCACATTAAACTGTAACAGCTGCAACTATGGTCTAAGGCAACATGGCCAAAGCAAAGTGGCATTAAAGGTGATTTATTGAAAGCCTCGGACTCGTTGACACATCTGTCACCGAATGAAAGGAGAGGAGGCGGATTATATTACCTTCTGCTCTTCTTGTATTTGTGGAAAGAGGCAATCCAGTTTAAGCTAAAAGAAGGAAAGCACACAGAGAAATGTAAGATCGGACAGGTAAGTGTTAAAAATGAAGAAATAAAGAAGGCAGTGGTTTACTATTGAAGCTTATCATTCAGGAGGTCTTCAAGGGAAAGTCCATAGATAACAGTGACATCGTACTAATCACTTTCCTCCCATAGTCCTATACTTTAGAGAGCTTGCCTTTATTGGAATGACATAAAACAGTGTTCATCCTGTGACTCCTGGTTCACCAGTATAAAGCCAAAATCACACGTGCAGTTTTTGGTACAGTTTTTTTAGCCAGGAGTAGATCTGAAAGAAGGGAGAGTCTAAAGAAAGAACCCACACTCATCTCTTTATTACCCATGCAAATATTTGATGTGGCACACAATACACATACACCCAACGTTTAACTAAATCCCTCCCTATAAAATGTATCATTCATTACATATATACCTCTGTATTGCACACATATATAAGACTTACACCATGCACATCCTTAGTCCCGTTATACTACACATATACATAGTACTGCTATTCGATATACATTTACATATATTACTTACACATATATACATCCAATAGATGGCACTGGAGTTCCTTTTCTCTTCCTCTTTTATGAGGATATTTGCATATTTAAATTCCCAGAGGAGGATTGCATGGCCTATAAGTCTCCTTACGCTGGCTTGGGACTCTCCACAAGTAGAAACTTTACCCTTTACACTACCTGTCAGAGGCCTTCCACCCAGCTAAATCTGACCTCCTGCTTTGCACTGATGAGGGGCAAATACCTTGAAACAACTAACTGCAAAAAGATTGTCTGATCTGGCTTCTTATCCTACATGCAGTGGCATGTAAAAGTTTGGGCACCCCTGGTAAAAATTACTGTTAGGCTTTGTGCCCACGATGCGTTTTTTAAGCGTTTCCGCAACGGCAATTCCGCTGCAGAAACGCTTAAAAAACGCATGGTAGAAGGTCTGCCATGTTCCCCAATGATAATCCGCATGTGCTGTGCACATGCTGCGGAAATTTCCGCTGCGGGTTATCATTGCGGAAAAAAAACGCAGCACTACCAATTATTTTGCGGAAGAGCTGTGTTTTCGCCGCCATTGACTTGCATTGAAGCGCAGGGAATCCGCATCACTGCATCTGCACATGCAGAATCCAAGCATTTCAATGTGCGGATGGTACCCGGGTGTGGAGGACCGGAGACTCTCCTCCGTACCTGGGTACCATAGAACCTGTAAAAAAAAGAATAAAATAAAAAATAAATATTATACTCACCTTCTGATGGCCCGCGGTGCGCTTGTCTTGGCTTGCCGGGAGATTGCGGTGGACTGAAGGACATGCGCTGACGTCAGTTAGTCATGTGACGGGTCACGCGACCGCTGATGTCGGCAGGTCCTTCAGTGTACCGCGAGCTGCCGGCAAGCCAGGACAAGGACACCGGGGGCCATCAGAAGGTAAGTATATATTTATTTTTTTATTTTTTAACATTCTTTACGGTCACACTATATAAATCCATGCCGTTTGCATGGATTTATATAGTGTGACCAAGTTGTCAAGCACTTTCCAAGTGATGCTAAAATCGCTTGTCAACCCGCATGCGGAAATGTATGGGACGAACGCTTCACATCCGCATGTCCCTGGCAGGAAAACGCATGTACAATCCGCATGTGCAATCCGCATGTACAATCCGCATGCGTTTTTTTTGCCAGGGAGATGCAGAAACGCTCAGGAAAAATCTGGAGCATTTCTGCATCGTGGGCACATAGCCTTATTGTGAACAGTGAAGCAAGTTGAAGATGAAATGATCTCTAAAAGGTCTAAATTTAAAGATGACATATTTACTGTGTTGAGACAGGCTCATTCAAATAGAAATTTGGAGGAGGGTGAAATATGCAGGTGTCTGGAGATTTTTCTTTCATACTCCCTCTCCAGTCAGTGTTTGCTTAATTTACATCAACTGGAACTACTCACCTGTTGTTGTAACATGATACAGGCAGGGCGCTCTATCAGGATGAAGGACTTTTCGTACTTATATACATATTACACACTTTTGTACATACATACACATTACACACATTACACACTTTCGTACATACAGTTTATACATATTACACACTTTTGTACATATATACACATTACACTTTCATACATCACACATTACACACTTTCGTATATACATACATATTACACACTTTCATACATGCACATTACACACTTTCGTACATACACATTACATACTTTCATACATACATACACATTACACACTTTCGCACATACATATGTGGCACCCCAGGTCTGGTCGCCACAGTGTCAGCAATGTCATGTCTGAGAGCAGGTGGGAGGTTCCCTGGTTGGGGACAATTAGCATGCAGCACCTCCTGCCCCAGTCCAGGGAGGGGAGAAATCTGCCCTTTATAAACTGGATCTGGGGCGGGGTTAGGGAGACAAGTTCCAGACAAGTTCCAGACAAGTTCCAGACAAGTTCCAGAGAGGTTCCAGTGAAGTTGCAGATAGGGACAGGTCAGCAGCAGGCTGAGGAGTCCCTGTAGGCAGAGGAGGAACACAAGGCCAGGAGGGGAGCCAGCAGAGCTCATCCTGGTTAGAGACTTACAAAGCCGGACACTGGAGTCCGAGGGTCTGAGGGTTATAAGCCCAGCAGCAGAAAATCACCATGCAGGGGACTTCAAGTCCTCTGGCCCAAGGAAGCCCGGAGGCTCAGCCACACGAGAGGGACCACTACTGCCCAGGAGGAGTGAGAAGTACGGAAGGCCCGAGTCGCCAGTCATACGGGCGAGAACAACACGGTACACTCAGAGACGTGGGCTACCACCACACTACAGTAGGATAGCCAAGAAAGAGTGAAGTCAGCACGGTAGGCCTACAAACTCCCCCTGACCAGCGGGATTTCCCAGTTGCTCTCAGACTGACCAGGCCTCCATTGTTAACCTTTATTCCGGACGGGTCCCTTAATACCACCAACAGTAAAGACCCTGAATTGCATGACAGACTCCGTGTGGTTACTGCTGCTCCCGCGCACCATCACCATCAACATCCCTATTTACTGCCCTGAGGCTATACTACTCCCGTGGGGAGTTATACTACCCTCAGCTGCACCCACAACACCAGCCTCAGCGGTCTGCCGTGCAGCAGCCGTTTCCCGCCATCCGCAGCCGTTTCCCGCCTTACGCACGGACGCTGCGCAAGGTCCTGAAAGGAGCCGAGCGGACGCTGACGTCACCAGGACGCGACGCAAGGTCCTCAACCCCGATGGTCACCTGCGGAGCCGCGGCCTACAGAAGAAAAGCAACGGAAGGTAGGCCACGGTTGACTAGGGGGGAAGAAGATGTTGGAAGCGGAGGGAACTGCCACCGCCAGCGCGGCCGCTGCCGCAGTAATGCCGTTCACGATGCCTTATATCCCCGGAGCGGCATGGTTACCCCAGTACTCAGGGGAGTCACATACCCTGAGCGACTTTAAAGAGAGACTGTATAGCCTATTCAAAGTATACCCCCTGACGGAGGAACAAAAAGTGAGCATCCTGATAGGCCAGTTAACCGGCGCGGCCTAACGAGAAGTAAAGTCCTGGTCAGTCAGGGACAAGGGGACCGTGAAGGAGGTTTTAGCCCGTCTAAAGGACACTTTTGATACCCACACCTCAGCAGAGATCAAAATGAGATTTTATGGGTGCAAGCAGCGGGCCCAAGACAGTATAAGAGACTATGCTTTGAATTTGCAGGAGGCCCTGAGAGCTATTAAGCAGGCAGACCCTGACAGTGTGCGGAATGCAGATAAACTGCTGACTGAACAATTCATTGAGGGTCTGCTGTCCAGCGCCCACCGAACCCAGTTACACCTAATGGCCCTGCAGAACCCTGAGTTAGACTTTGCACAGTTTAAGGACAGAGCCATCCAGGTACTCCGAGAACCCTCACCCGGTGGCGTTGCGGCCTCCAGGTGCCCTTCTATCACTTATTACCAGGAGGCGGCGCCCCAGTCTATAGAACCTGCAGGAGCCAATGCACAGACTACGAATAGTACCCTGTCTACAGACCTGCACCATCAGGTCCAAGAACTGACCAAAAGCGTTGCCGCACTAACCAGGACTGTGCAGTCGTTACAGGTATCCTCTCCTGGAAAGATCCAGCTGGCTACCAGTCCGGAGGATGTCCCATGGCGCCGACAGAAGAGGATCCCACCATCCAGAGGGAAGCCAACGGACCGCTACGACCAGGATGGACAACCCATCTGCCGCCGCTGCAGCCAGCCAGGACATATTGCGAGGTACTGTAATTTAAACGAGCCCAACCTGGGGCAGAGGGCCAACCCCCAGGCGTAAGATCATCAGGCCCGTCAAACTGGCATGACAAGTATGTGGGGGGACGACCGGTCTTGCCTGTGGAACTGGATGGCATTCCCATGAGTGCACTGTTGGACATCAGGTCACAGGTAACCACCATCCCCTATGTACTTTTCAAGCGGTACTGGAATGACACGGATATTACCCGCTACCCAGATAATGACTTGAGCATCATCGCCAGCAATGGTCAGCCCATGCCGCAGGTGGGGTTCAAGGAGGTGACCATCAAAATTGGTAAAGTTGAACTGCTGGCACAAGGACTGATCATTGTGGACATTGACCGTCGTGAAAGTCACCCTAAAATAACCTTGGGTACTAACGTTATGGAAAATTGTCTTTCAGAGATAATTGTTATATTACAGCAGGTTGCAATGACTGCCAGCTCCAGCCAGCAGCGTGTCTTACAAAAGGAGATCAGAGCCCTGATGAAGCGGCAACAGGTAGAACTGTCTGGTGGTGAGATTGGTAGCGTTAGGATGAGTGACCCGTTCCCTATCGCCATGCCCCCAAAAAGTGAAATGATGATCTGGTGCCGGACTGCAATCGGGTTAAGAGGTAGAGACTACCAAGCTATGGTGGAACCCGTTTACTCAGAAAGTAGGCCCACCATTTTGACAGCACGGGGGGTGGTTGATGTCCGCCATGGGAGGGTACCCGTCCGCACCGCATCCTAAATATTGGGGAAAGAGAAGTACACTTGCCCCGGTATGCCACTCTAGCCAAATTGTTCACCATTAACCAAAACTCTGTAAAAGCCGTGGAACCCTTGCCTCCATCTTCCCCAGAGGAAGGTACCAGCTCCAAAAAACAAATGGAGGACTGGTGCCAGAAGCTGCACGTGGGCACTGACTCCACTCCCCCACACCAGAAACAGGGAGTTTACCGGGTGGTTCAGGAGTACGAAAGAGTCTTTAGCAAACACCCTCTAGACTTTGGGCAAGTAAAGGGGGTAGAACACCAAATCCCCACAGGAGACCATCCACCTATAAAAGAGAGATACCGGCCTGTACCCCCTGCACACTATCAGAATGCCAAGGGTATGTTACGAGAAATGAAGGAGGCTGGGGTGATCAGAGATAGCTGAAGCCCCTGGGCAGCTCCTCTAGTTCTTGTAAAAAAGAAGGATGGCACGATGAGGATGTGTGTAGATTATAGAAAGGTCAACAGAATAACACACAAAGATGCGTACCCGTTACCTAGGATAGAGGAGTCTTTGGCTGCATTAAAATCTGCTAACTTCTTCTCTACTTTGGATCTCACTAGCGGGTACTGGCAGGTTCCTGTAGCAGAGTCAGACAAGGAGAAGACCGCCTTCACCACCCCGATGGGTCTCAGTGAATTCAACTGTATGCCGTTCGGACTCTGCAACGCACCAGGGACCTTCCAGAGGCTGATGGAGTGCTGTCTGGGGCACAGGAATTTCGAGACGGTCCTACTCTACCTGGACGATGTCATCGTGTATTCCAAGACCTATGAGGACCATCTAAAGCACCTGGCAGAGGTGTTCGATGCCCTGGCAGGCTTCGGCCTAAAGGTGAAACCCTCAAAGTGTCATCTACTGAAGCCTAAAGTACAGTACCTGGGACACGTGGTGAGTGCTGACGGAGTAGCCCCAGACCCTGACAAGATCACGGTGATTAAGGACTGGCCAAGACCCTCCAGAGGAGGAACACAAGGCCAGGAGGGGAGCCAGCAGAGCTCATCCTGGTTAGAGACTTACAAAGCCGGACACTGGAGTCCGAGGCTGTGAGGGTTATAAGCCCAGCAGCAGAAAACCACCATGCAGGGGACTTCAAGTCCTCTGGCTCAAGGAAGCCCGGAGGCTCAGCCACACGAGAGGGACCACTACTGCCCCAGAGGGGTGAGAAGTACGGAAGGCCCGAGTCACCAGTCATACGGGCGAGAACAACACGGTACACTCAGAGACGTGGGCTACCACCACACTACAGTGGGATAGCCAAGAAAGAGTGAAGTCAGCACGGTAGGCCTACAAACTCCCCCTGACCAGCGGGATTTCCCAGTTGCTCTCAGACTGACCAGGCCTCCATTGTTAACCTTTATTCCGGACGGGTCCCTTAATACCACCAACAGTAAAGACCCTGAATTGCATGACAGACTCCGTGTGGTTACTGTTGCTCCCGCGCACCATCACCACCAACATCCCTATTTACTGCCTTGAGGCTATACTCTTCCCGTGGGGAGTTATACTACTCTCAGCTGCACCCACAACACCAGCCTCAGCGGTCTGCCCTGCAGCGGCGGTTCACCCTGACCGCAATCCACGGGTGGCGTAGTCGGACATTTAATCACAAAACCTTATAAATAGACCACCATTTGGGTTGACCACCCTGAGCCACAGGACCGGGTCCCCGCCACGCAAGGACTACAACCCCCAGCATCCACAAAAGGTCCGGTTCCCGGTATCCACGCACACACACGGCCCAGGGGGCGCGTCTGATACACATTACACACTTTTGTATATACACATTACACACTTTTGTACATACATACACAATACACACTTTTGTATATACATACACATTACACACTTTCGTACATACACATTACACACTTTCGTACATACATACACAATACACACTTTCATATATATACACATTATACACTTTCGTACATACATACACATTACACACTTTTGTACATACATACACATTACACGTTTTAGTACATACATACACATTACACACACTTAAACATTACATGTGTAGTAGCAGTAGTACACAAAGTACAGGTACTTACCTGTTCTGTAGATCTGTCACAAACCAAAAAAGGAGACCCATGGTGCCTTTTGACAGACTATATTCCCACCACTCTTCCTTCATCCTGATAGAGTCCCTGCCTATTATGTTATAACAGCAGACGAGGAGCTCCAACTGGTGTAAATTAAGGAAACACTGACTGGAGAGGGAGTAGGAAGTCAAAATCTCCAGACTCCTGTATATTTCACCCTCCAAATTTCTACCTGAATGAGCCTGCCCCACCACATGATATGTGAAAAGGGTCTGATTGTAGTGGCTATATCACTCGGACCCCCAGCGATCACAAGCATGGGGGGTCTGTGTCCCCTAGCATGTGCATGGCCACTCTTTTAATGACTATGAGACTAATGTCATTCCAGACCAGGCCACCATTCAAACTCCACTTTCATTCTGCCACTTCTTGTGATAGTGAGAGTCCTAACGGTAGACTCTTTACTAATCAGACAACGATCATTCATCCTGTGGATTGGTGACAAGTTGTAATTGTTCCTCTTAACTTATTTATGTTCTCAGGATCTGGTTTGTGATTGGTTAAGTCTTTCTTGAAAAAAAAACCTCTTGAGTTGTAACGATTATAAACTCTCACCACTGTCCTCGGGAGGTCTGTGGAACATACTGCTTGTTAATGTAGGATGACACTAAGTGATACTGTATACATAATTTCTTTACTATGAGACAATTTATTTTTTTAGGAGATTTTAAGAAGAGTTGATTGCCTGACAGTAATGAGCTGTGATTATTCTGCATGATGGACCAGGAGTTACTATTTAGCGAAACTTAGAATAACTATAGATTCAGTTTGCTACACTACTACTGTAGTCCTAGTGGTGAACATTATCCCTCCAAGATTGAATTACACCACAAAATGTAGGATCTCCTATCTCCTCAACATGCCAGCAAACCCCTCAATCAGCATTCATCCACATCATAACCACGGAGTGGCCACATAGAGACGCACATAGTGTAAAGATGTCACATAATTATGTGGTTTGTATAAGGATATTTCGTGCTAAAAGAAAAGGGTAAGGAAGGACACATCTGCAAGTCTGGATGCATCTGATCAGCTGTTGATCATTTTTGCAGCATCTTCAGAAATGCGCAAGTTAAATATACACTGAATTGTTTAGATTCTGGTGCTAATTCGGGTCTGGAATTTTCTCTGTGAAGGCAGGAAATAAAGCATTGGATTTTGCTGTGGATCCATAGGTAATTCGCTAATAGAGATGAGTGGATCGACCCGCAGAGGATCGACTTCACGTCGGAATTCTTGAAACTCGCAGTTTCTATAAAATTCTAACATTTTGAGATTCAATTCGCTGTTTGCAAAAAAATATTCTTGCCCGTCAACATTTCCCACACTGCTAAAGCATCAGAAAGTGGTCTATTGTCATCTTGTGTTGCAGCCCGGACCTCCCCATAATGCCCTGCAGCTATGTCGTAATGTATGACATCTAGCGGATTATCACACCTTGTATAGTGGGGGTCGGTACCTGGGTCATCACAGATCAGCAGCTCCCAGAGGAGTACAGTTTGTACCACAGAGTTGTTTTCCAGAGTCACTGGATAAGTCTCTCTCTCCTGTAGAGTGTAAGCTCTTAAGGTCAGTGGCGTCCTCTTTCTCTCCTGTAGAGTGTAAGTTCTTATAATCAGCGGGGTCTTCTCTCTCTCTTCTCTCCTCCATGTGTATTTTCCAAGCAATTACAAGCTTTCCAGTATTGAAATTCATGCAAAATTATTCACCACAATTCGAATTTTGGGGGAAAATTCAACGGAGTCGGCAAATTCAAATTTCAAAAGATTCACTCATCTCTATTCGCTACATTATTTTAATTTCATACTTGATGATTTTTTTCTTCTTAAAGTCTATGTAGAAAAATGTCCAATTGCTGTTCATGCTTATGTCACTATTTATTACACATACACACCTAAACACCATGTTACACCTTATATCTAGATACAAATCTACATGGAACGTTGAGTATATTTGCAAATACATTACTTAATATATCTTCTTCATTCTGTTTATTATTATTATTTTTGGTCATTATATGACTTGCATCCTGCATTTTTCACCAGTTCTTCCTTCCACAGACTCTATCTAATTTTCAGTTGTCTCTGAGCTAGTGGATATAAACTAGCTTCTATGATGCCTCCCATGTACAGCACACACAGACATGAGGAAATCTCTCCTCTCCTGTCTCCTTGTAGCAAAAGTTCAGAAGCAGCAGCACTGAGCAGTATTGAGGTGAGATGAACACTTACTGTGTGTCTATGCTTCTGTCTGACTTTGCTCATCCTCCCCTCTCTGTGGACTTCAACAGGCAGCTGTAATCTGATCACTCAGTAAACTGGCAGTTTGCTCCTCTCCTCTCCATGGACTTCATCTGGCAGCTGTAATCTCATCACTCAGGAAACTGGCAGTCTGCTCCACCCCTCTCCATGGACTTCATCAGGCAGCTGTAATCTGATCACTCAGGAAACTGGCAGTCTGCCTTATTTTGACCAAGATGGAGTTTTGCTTTTTTTTATGGTAGATGTTAATTGCAGGGGGATAAAGGGGAAGTAGAAGAGACTCATAAGTGGAGAAAGAAATAGTTTTCTCTAATAAGACATATTACAAAGCTTCTTATTTTCACTTGAACTATTGATTTTTTTCAAAGTTTGTTGATCCTTTAAGATCATTATTATTTTAGCTCATGTAAAATTATAAAGACAGCTCTGTACTATGGCATCAGATGTAGCCGAGGACCATCATAGCATAAATTGTAATATGAAGTCTAGCACACGGCATCCTCCACTTAATCTCTGTTGCCACTAGATGAAGCAAATCTAAATTTACCTACGTTTTGCATATAACTTCATGAAAAGCTGAAATAAACTTGTACTGAATAATGACAGATCATATGAATAGCGGTATTATATTGTATTACACCGTAGCTACAATTACACATGTTTACACTTACAGGGATCAACCTGTGCCAACAATTTATAGCAGGAATGTCAAACTCAAACACACAGAGGGCCAAAATGAAAAACTTAGACAAAGTCGCGGGTCAGCCAGTATACAGGATAATGGGCACCACACAGTCCTCCATACAAAATAATGGGCCCCACATAGACCTCCATACAGAATAATGGGCCCCACATAGTCCTCCATACAGAATAATGGGCCCTCATAGTCCTCCATACAGAATAATGGGCCCACATAGTCCTCCATACAGAATAATGGGCCCACATAGTCCTCCATACAGAATAATAGGCCCCACATAGTCCTCCATACAGTATAATGGCCCCACATAGTCCACCATACAGGATAATGGCCCACATAGTCCTCCATACAGTATAATGGCCCCACATAGTCCTCCATACAGGATAATGGCCCACATAGTCCTCCATACAGTATAATGGGCCCCACATAGTCCTCCATACAGTATAATGGCCCCACATAGTCCTCCATACAGGGTAATGGCCCACTTAGTCCTCCATACAGTATAATGAGCCCCACATAGTCCTTTATACAGTATAATGGCCCCACATAGCCCCCCATACAGGATAATGGGCCCCACATTATCCTCCATACAGAATAATGGCCCCACATAGTCCTCCATACAGTATAATGGCCTCACATAGTCCTCCATACAGTATAATGGGCCCCACATAGTCCTCCATACAGAATAATGGGCCCCACATAGTCCTCCATACAGAATAATGGGCCTCACATAGTCCTCCATACAGAATAATGGGCCCCACATAGTCCTCCATATAGAATAATGGGCCCCACATAGTCCTCCATACAGTATAATGGGCCCCACATAATCCTCCATACAGAATAATGGGCCCATCATAATCCTCCATACAGAATAATGGGCCCCACATAGTCCTCCATACAGAACAATGGGCCCCACATAGTCCTCCATACTGCTTATTAGATTTAGCCCATAAGCCAGAGTTTGACCCGTATAATATATAATAAACAGTCAATGAAATGTTACTGGACAGAAGCCACTTTCCATATATGATATCTAGAGATGAGCGTTGTTCTACTCGAACTGTTCGCCAATCTCAAATTCGAGCTGTTTTGGGCGGTGTTCGAGCCGTTCGGCGAACACGAACAATTTGAGAAAAATTCGGCTGTTCGAGGTTATGTTCGATAACTGTTCGTGCACCAAAATCATAACTGGATTTTTTCTCAGTAATGATGAAAATTAATGTTAATACGCAGTTTGAGTGTACAGCGGGGTGGGGGGAGGGGCAGGGGATGGATCTCTGCAGGAACAATGAAGATCTCCATTTTTTTTCTCTTTCCCGCATTTACAGTGGGGAGGTGCAATCTGTCAGCCTATCAGCAGCGCACACACGGAGCGAAGTGCTTTTTTTCACACAAGCAAGGGCATGTGTCATTGGCAGTGTATGTCACATGTCCTTGCCCTATAAGACCAAGCCATTTTCCCCGTCACCACCATTTTCTCACTGCTGCAGCTGCGTGTTAGACGGCACCGCTGTTGCTGTGTGCGCCATACCTTGTTAATTTCAAGCCAATTTTCGCACAAATATACAGATAGCTTGGGAGTAGGGAATAGTTGTGATTGCAGTCCTTTTAAGGACTAGGTTACAGCATTTCCTACGACTTTTATCAGGCAGGTCTGTGCTCTTAAATAGATAGGTTGTGGGAGTAAAGACTAATTGTAATTGGAGTCCTTTTCAGGACTAGGTTACATCAGTTCCTATCAGTTTTTGCCAGGCAGGTCTGTGCCAGTGCTGTGCAAGTTTTTTTCACAGCATTTGGCTGAATCTAGCAAAGCTAATCCTTTTTGGCCTATTGCAGAGTGTGTTAGTCAGTGGAGTAGCCTATCTGTGTTGCAAGATATACCACCTGTGTATAGAATACCAATTTTTTTACTGCACCTAGTGAAGTAAAATCTTTTGGGCATAGCATCATTCTATTAGTCCATCTATACTGACCTCCATCAGGTTGCAAACTGAATCTAATTTTTTTCTGCATCTAGCTCTGAAAAAATATTGGGCTTCTAGCTGTGTGTGGGTCTTGTTCTATTAATCCATCTATACTGACCTCCATCAGGTTGCAAACTGAATATAATTTTTTTCTGCATCTAGCTCTGAAAAAATATTGGGCTTCTAGCTGTGTGTGGGTCTTGTTCTATTAATCCATCTATACTGACCTCCATCAGGTTGCAAACTCAATATAATTTTTTTCTGCATCTAGCTCTGAAAAAATATTGGGCTTCTAGCTGTGTGTGGGTCTTGTTCTATTAATCCATCTATACTGACCTCCATCAGGTTGCAAACTGAATAAAAATTTTTTCTGCATCTAGCTCTGAAAAAATATTTGGCCTTCTAGCAGTGTGTGGGACTTGTTCTATTAGTCCACCTATACTGACCTCCATCAGGTTGCAAACTGAATATATTTTTTTCTGCATCTACCTCTGAAAAAATATTGGGCTTCTAGCTGTGTGTGGGACTTGTTGTATTAGTCCATCTATACTGACCTCCATCAGGTTGCAAACTGAATATATTTTTTTCTGCATCTACCTCTGAAAAAATATTGGGCTTCTAGCTGTGTGTGGGTCTTGTTCTATTAATCGATCTATACTGACCTCCATCAGGTTGCAAACTGAATATAATTTTTTTCTGCATCTAGCTCTGAAAAAATATTGGGCTTCTAGCTGTGTGTGGGTCTTGTTCTATTAATCCATCTATACTGACCTCCATCAGGTTGCAAACTGAATATAATTTTTTTCTGCATCTAGCTCTGAAAAAATATTGGGCTTCTAGCTGTGTGTGGGTCTTGTTCTATTAATCCATCTATACTGACCTCCATCAGGTTGCAAACTGAATATATTTTTTTCTGCATCTATCTCTGAAAAAATATTGGGCTTCTAGCTGTGTGTGGGTCTTGTTCTATTAATCCATCTATACTGACCTCCATCAGGTTGCAAACTGAATATAATTTTTTTCTGCATCTAGCTCTGAAAAAATATTGGGCTTCTAGCTGTGTGTGGGTCTTGTTCTATTAATCCATCTATACTGACCTCCATCAGGTTGCAAACTGAATATATTTTTTTCTGCATCTATCTCTGAAAAAATATTGGGCTTCTAGCTGTGTGTGGGTCTTGTTCTATTAATCCATCTATACTGACCTCCATCAGGTTGCAAACTGAATAAAAAAATTTTCTGCATCTAGCTCTGAAAAAATATTTGGCCTTCTAGCAGTGTGTGGGACTTGTTCTATTAGTCCACCTATACTGACCTCCATCAGGTTGCAAACTGAATATATTTTTTTCTGCATCTACCTCTGAAAAAATATTGGGCTTCTAGCTGTGTGTGGGACTTGTTGTATTAGTCCATCTATACTGACCTCCATCAGGTTGCAAACTGAATATATTTTTTTCTGCATCTACCTCTGAAAAAATATTGGGCTTCTAGCTGTGTGTGGGTCTTGTTCTCTTAATCCATCTATACTGACCTCCATCAGGTTGCAAACTGAATATAATTTTTTTCTGCATCTAGCTCTGAAAAAATATTGGGCTTCTAGCTGTGTGTGGGTCTTGTTCTATTAATCCATCTATACTGACCTCCATCAGGTTGCAAACTGAATATAATTTTTTTCTGCATCTAGCTCTGAAAAAATATTGGGCTTCTAGCTGTGTGTGGGTCTTGTTCTATTAATCCATCTATACTGACCTCCATCAGGTTGCAAGCTGAATATAATTTTTTTCTGCATCTAGCTCTGAAAAAATATTGGGCTTCTAGCTGTGTGTGGGACTTGTTGTATTAGTCCATCTATACTGACCTCCATCAGGTTGTAATCTGAATATATTTTTTTCTGCATCTACCTCTGAAAAAATATTGGGCTTCTAGCTGTGTGTGGGTCTTGTTCTATTAATCCATCTATACTGACCTCCATCAGGTTGCAAACTGAATATAATTTTTTTCTGCATCTAGCTCTGAAAAAATATTTGGCCTTCTAGCAGTGTGTGGGACTTGTTCTATTAGTCCACCTATACTGACCTCCATCAGGTTGCAAACTGAATATATTTTTTTCTGCATCTACCTCTGAAAAAATATTGGGCTTCTAGCTGTGTGTGGGACTTGTTGTATTAGTCCATCTATACTGACCTCCATCAGGTTGCAAACTGAATATATTTTTTTCTGCATCTACCTCTGAAAAAATATTGGGCTTCTAGCTGTGTGTGGGACTTGTTGTATTAGTCCATCTATACTGACCTCCATCAGGTTGCAAATTGAATATAATTTTTTTCTGCATCTAACCCAGCCAATAGTTTTGGCCTAATACCACAGTTTGGCCACTCAGCTCTGCTCGGTTACCATCCATTGTTTTTTTGTGCAAACAACTCCAGAGTTGTTAATTAGTTAACCACCAAAATGAGTGGAAAAAGGCCTGCTGCTGGTGGAAAGGGGAATAGGCGTGTTGGGAAGGGGAAAAAAGGTTGTGTCCGTGGGGTAGGTGTTAAAGCAACAGTAACATCTGCAGAAGAAAGACCATCTTCCAGCCAAACTAAAATGTCTACTTCTTTTAGCGGACAATGTGATAAGATCCCTTTCTTACGGCCACGCCAATCGCTACAAATTCCAGATGAGGCACAAAAACAGCAGGTGCTTCAACGGATATCAAGTGCTCCTTTAAGTGGGCTCTCCTCCACATCAACTTCAACATCACAAATACTCCAGTCCTCAAAGGTGTCACCCAAATCGCACTTGCTTCCTCACAGCTCCCAAATCTCCAGCTGCCCGTCTGAGTATGAGGTAGAACAGATGGTTGAGTCTGCAGAGCTGTTTACTCATACTATAGCCTGGGAATCAGAGGTCGACTCCAGCGCTTCTGTGAATCCAGACGAGGAAATGATCTGCACTGATGCCCAGAATCTTTATGAGTCGGATCCAGGACCAGACGCAGAAGGTTCTGACCATAATGTAGACCCTCATTCCCAAACTGTAACTCCTGTTGGTGGAGACAATGAGGAAGACGATGATAAGACTCAAATACCTGATTGGAGCGACAACTTTAGTTTTTTGTCAGGGCAGGAACAGGTTGGCTCTGAGGACGACGGGTGTGATAACACACAGGGTGATGATGATGAGGTTGGAGATCCCACTTACTGTCAACCCACAGTCAGCCAAGAGATGAGGTCAGCAGAGGAGGTGGAGGAAGATGCTAGTGACGACGAGGTCAGGTTGCGCCTTCCTGGACAGAGACGTAGTACTGGAAGCACGTCAACAACTGCATCCTCAAACACAACTCTGCCTCTCACCACAAGTCGTGGTGGCTCTTCAGGTCGCATGGGTGCTAAGCCTTGCATAGCCTGGGCATTTTTTCAGATCGATAAAGATGACCCAACTCGTGTTATCTGTAACATTTGTCAGCAAAAGCTAAGTAGAGGCCAAAAAATACATAGTTTGAGTACTTCATGCATGAACCGGCACATGGACATGAAGCATAAGTTGCAGTGGGAAGCTCAGTGTGCTACAATGCGGCCTAGCCGGCCGGGCCAACCACCGTCTGCCATATCTTGTGCATCCGCGGCCTCTTCATCCTCTGTGACTGGAGGGACAGCAGTCACACCTGTTTTGGGGCGCAGACCTGCCACCTCTTTACCCGCAACAACCAGCGTGATTGGCAGGTCATCATTTTCTTTGGAGGTGGGAACACCAGCTGGTGTTGAGCGCTGTCCGACATCGATAGCACCACCTTTGGATCAAGGCAACCTAACATGTCCGCCTGCATCTTCCTCACAGACCGGCAGTTTGCCGGGGACACCCTTATCAACCCCGTCTAAGCACAATAGCCAGCCCTCGGTCCCTCAGATGTGGACAAGTAAAAGACCATTTCCTCCTAGCCATGAGAAAGCTAAGAGGTTGAATTTCACCATCTGCAAGCTCTTGGCTACAGAAATGCTGCCTTTCCGCCTGGTGGACACAGAGGATTTTCGAGACCTTATGTCCGTCGCAGTGCCCCAGTACCAGATGCCCAGTCGGCACTACTTCTCAAAGAAAGGTGTGCCTGCGCTCCACCAGCATGTCGCACACAACATCACCGCTTCTTTGAGAAACTCTGTGTGTGACAGGGTGCATTTCACCACAGACACTTGGACGAGTAGGCATGGACAGGGGCGTTACATGTCGCTGACTGGGCACTGGGTAACTATGGTGACAGCAGGACAAGGGGCTGCTGTCCAAGTCTTGCCGTCCCCACGAGTTGTGCGTCAATCCTCTTTATGTCAAAGTTCCTCCACTGCTTCTGCCTCCTCAACCTCCTCTCGGTCTTCCACCTGCACACAAAGCCTGTCTGGTCATGCCACAAGCTTTCTAACTGCGCAGAAGGGATCCTGCACACCTCCTTACGATGCTGGCAGTAGGGCTCAACGTCATCAGGCGGTTTTTACATTGAAATGTCTGGGAAATGTGAGTCACACAGCTGAGGAGTTGTGGTCAGCTCTGGAGAACCAATTTCATGAATGGTTGTCTCCACTGGACCTGAAACCAGGGAAGGCCGTGTGCGACAATGCTGCAAACCTGGGTGCGGCCCTTCGCCGGGGCAATGTCACACACGTGCCTTGTATGGCTCACATGTTGAACCTGGTTGTCCAGCAATTTTTAGCCCACTATCCCAGACTAGATGGCCTTCTGCAGAGGGCACGGTCGCTGTGTGCTCACTTCCGCCGTTCGCATCCCGCAGCTCAGCGACTTACATCTCTACAGAAGTCGTTGGGCCTGCCACTTCACCGGCTAAAATGCGATGTGCCTACCCGGTGGAATTCAACTCTGCACATGTTGCAGCGACTGTGGCAGCACCGACAAGCCCTGGTGCAATACGTTCTGATGTATAGCCTGGGCCAACGAGATTCAGAGGTGGGGCAAATCACGCTGGAGGAGTGGTCTCAGATCAGGGACCTATGCACCCTTCTGCACAGTTTTGAAATGGCGGCGAAGATGTTTAGTGCTGACGATGCCATTATCAGCATGACTATTCCGGTGATTTACATGCTGGAGCACATGTTAAACAGAATTCGGAGTCAGCTGGTGGCACAAGAGGAGGTGGAGGAAGTAGAGGAGGAGGAGTTGTATGCGGAAGGGCTAACATCTGCAAGGTCCAGACGGTCGGCAGCACCAAGGCGGCAGGCATGTGAGGGTGGGGGAGATGGTTTTACCAGGGCGCATGGTAGCAGCCAAACTAGTGAGGAAGGTGCAGGAGCCCAGGAAGAAGTGGAGGACGAACTGATGGAAGACTCATCAGATGAGGGAGACCTTGATCACATTTCTGTTGTGCGAGGTTGGGGGGAGAGGACAGAGGAAGGAAGCATGATTGTTACCTCGCCACCAACACAACAGGGACTTGGTGCTCCTGGATGCGCATCACACATGAGTGCCTTCTTGCTGCACTACCTGCAACATGACCCTCGAATTGTGAGAATTAGAAATAATCCTGACTACTGGGTTGCCACACTGTTAGATCCCCGGTACAAAAGTAAATTTGCAGAAATTATTCCTGCCATAGAAAGGGATGCACGCATGCAGGAGTATCAGCAGAGACTGTTGCAGAATCTTACATGTGCTTTTCCACAAAATACCAGTGGTGCACGTAGTGAATCTCACAGTTCCAACTTGCCAACCGTGGGACCGTCAAGTGTTCAGCACTCAAACCGTAACAGAACCACAGTATCTGCTGGTAACATCAATTTTGCGGAATCATTTCACCACTTTTTTAGCCCATCCTTTGCAAGGCCACAGGAGACAAGAAGTTTGACACATAGTCAACGCCTAGAGACGATGGTACAGGAGTATCTCCAAGTAAACATTGAAGCCACGACTGTGTCACTGGACCCTTGCTCTTTTTGGGCTTCCAATCTGGATAAATGGCCGGAGCTAGCCACTTACGCCTTGGAGATCTTGTCATGCCCCGCAGCCAGCGTTCTGTCTGAACGTGTGTTCAGCGCTGCTGGTGGTGTGCTGACAGATAAGCGCACGCTGCTCTCCACTGATAATGTAGACAGACTCACGTTCATAAAGATGAACAAATCATGGATCCGAAACGACTTTTCTACCCCTGTGTCATCCTGGGGAGAGTAAAAGCTTGATGATTGGTTAAAATCACCCTACCAACCGTTTTAAGCTTTCAAATTACTAATCATGTTTATCTGTATCTTGACTGGAAAATAATTTGGGCTTTGTAGCAGTGTGCAGCACTGATCCTATTAGGCCATCTATACTAAAGCTTCACCAGATTTAAAATTTAAAATAATTTTTAGCTGCATCTAGCCCGGAAAATAATTTTGGGGCTCCGAGATGCGCAAGACACATAAGTGCCTTCTTGCTGCACTACCTGCAGCATGACCCTCATATTGTCAGAATTCGAAGTAATCATGACTACTGGGTTGCCACACTCTTAGATCCCCCAAACTTTTCGATCAACCTTTTCATTTTAATAAAGACCAAAAAAATGGTCATTTTTGAAATTCTAAGCATTAGCAGGTTGTTAGAAACTGAAATCAAACAGTTTTCAACTCAAAACTTTATTCTAGGTGATGTTACATTTTCACATAGGACCCCTTGTTCGAAAGGAGCTTCTGAACTCTCTCGTCCATTGAATTTGTCAGGTTTTGGATGGTTTCTGCTTCAATAGTTTTGCATGAGGACAGAATACCCTCCCAGAGCTGTTGCTTAGATGTGAACTGCCTCCCGCCATCATAGACACTCCTTTTAATGATGCTCCAAAGGTTCTGAATGGGGTAGAGGTCAGGGAAGCATGGGGGTCACACCATAAGTTTGTCCCCTTTTATGCCCATATCAGCCAGAGATGCAGATGTTTTATGTGCAGCATGAGATGGTGCATTATCATGCAGAAAAATTATCTTGCTGTGAAATACACGGTTCTTCTTCTTGAACCATGGCAGGAAGTGCTGTTTGAGAAAATCCACATACATTATGGAGTTCATCTTTAGCGCCTTCAGGGAGCCTAAAGGGGCCGACAATCTCTCTCCCCATGATTCCAGCCCAAAACATTATTCCACCTCCTCCTTGTTGGCGCTGTAGCCGTGTTTGCGTGGGGTGTCCAACAACCAGCCATCCTCCACTCCATCCATCTGGACCATCGAGCGCTGCACGGCACTCATCCGTGAACAAAACTGTTTTGAAATCAGTCTTCATGTAATGTTTGGCCCACTGGAGCCGTTTCTGCTTGTGTGAAGTGGATAGAGGAGGTCGACAGGATGGCGTATGCACAGCTGCAAACCTCTGAAGGACCCTGCATCTTGTTGTTCGGGGGACGTTGGAGGCACAAGCAGCTTCAAAAACTTGTCTGCTGCTATGAATAGGAATTCCTAAGTATTTGATACCCTGTGAGGGACAGGCAAAGGGAAAGTTGGACTGGATGGAATCCTATATGGATTTGGGGAGGGAGACATCGAGGGCCTCAGACTTCGCTGCATTGATTTTAAAATTTGACCATGTAACAAAGTGATCTATTTCAGCCATAACAGCAGGGATGGATATATGTGATTGAGTGATATATACTAGGACATCATCAGCAAATATAGAGCACTTGTACTCGGTGCCTCCCACCTCAATCCACCTAATATTGGGGTTATGGCGAATTGATGAGAGCAGGTGCTCCGTCACTAGGATGTATAAGAGAGGGGACAGAGAACATCCCTGCCTTGTCCCATTGGTGATTGTGAAAGGTGATGAAAATGTTCTGACGCACCCCCTGGGCCTTGGGACACCCGGAGCCGGACCCTTTTTGGTGGATGCTGGTGGTTGTAGTCTCCGTGGCGGCAAACCGGTTCCGTGGCTCAGGGCGGTCAAACCAGTGGCGGAACTATTTATGTGGTTTTGATGTTTAAATGTCCGACTACGCCACCCGTGGATTGCGGTCAGAGTGAACCGCCGCTCCAGGGCAGACCGCTGAGGCTGGTGTTGTGGGTGCAGCAGAGCGTAGCATAACTCCCCACGGGAGGAGTATAGCCTCAGGGCAGTGTATGCGGAGGATGGGGATGATGGTGCAGGGCAGCAGCAGTAACGACACGGAGTCAGTGATGCAGTCCAGGGCCTTTACTCACAGTTCTTATTATCCAGACCACGTCTGCAGGTAACGGCTGCCCACGTCGTACTGTGCTCACCAGGTGAGGGGCTCAGACAACTCCCAGATAACTTTGGAGCACTTCACAGGACCCCCTTTGTGTGTCCTTTGTCTGGCCTTTCTTACCAACACTTCTGTCCGGCTGCCTCGGGCCTCCTCTTGGTAAACTTGGCGCCAGTTTCCCTGACCCTATGTTGTGCCTTCCTAGCGGGTGTAGCGAGGGGCTGCGCCACATAAAATGTCAGAGCCTCCGGTTTCTAGCTGAGGGTCATTTCCTGCCTCCACTAGTTCGGGGACCGGTCTCCCCCTTTGGCCTGACCCCTCCACGCAGGTGGATTCGGGCGTGCAGTGGCGACTCGCCCGTCCGCACCCCTGGGATCCCTTCATTCCTCGTTCCTGGAGCCTTCTCCGCTCCTCTTCCTTCCTTCTCCCTATTCCAGGCCTGGGCCTCTGTTACTAGGCCCGCCTCCGGAGCAGAGCTCATGCAGAGCCCCTGCTCTCTGCCACTTCTGCTCAGACTTCTCTGCACTGAACTAAGATGGTGCCCACCTTTTATACTCCCTTCTCAATGCACCCAGGAACTGCTTCCTCCCTGCTCCTGCACTACAGGGTTCCCCTTCCTCAGTGTTCCCTCCCCCCACTCCAGCCAGGGACAGGGACTGTCGTGCCCATCTCAGGGGCATATTGGTCGCCCTGCCCCACGGCAATGTGGTGTAATGCATGCAGGTGTTGGGTCCTGATCCACACTCCATCCTTACCTGAGAGTGAGATATCACACCTCTGGGTGAGGTGCAATACGTCTGTAGCAACCGAGCCCTCAGGGTGCTACAGTTCCATTTATCTTCAGCCTAGGTGACGTATTGCGATACAGGGCCGTGATTTTGGCTATAAAAGGGTCCCCTAGACCCCTACCCCAAGCTTTTTAAGAGAATCATATATGGCGTGCCAGGAGACTCTATGGAATGCTTTCTCAGCATCCAACGAGAGTATCTAATTACAAATTTTTAACTGCATCTGACGCGCCCCCTGGGCCATATTCTTTAGGGGGAATATCCGGAGCCGGATCAGATGGGAGTTGTAGTCTTCCGAGTGGCTGTGACCCGGTCCGTGCCCAGGGTGTCAAACTCAGTTGTATGTGGCAGTCCTACAGATGTTATTAAGTTCTTTATTGTCGACTACGCCACCCGTTGTATTGCGGTCACTATGGCCGCCGCTGCAGCAGGGTCCGCTGAGGCTGATGGTGTAGGTGCAGCTTTTGGTGGTATAACCCCCAACGGGTGGGGTATAGCCTCAGGGGGTCAGGTGCAGAGGATGGGGGTTGTGGTGGTGCAGCATAGATGTTAAAGGAAGACAGAGTCGGGTTGTGCAGTTTAGGGTATTTACTCACTGCTGATGTTCCGGTCACTCCAGCTTCAAGTGACCACCCGAGCCGTGCTGCGTCCACCAGGTCCTGGATCCAGCCAACCCCCAAACAAGTCCGGAGCGTGACCCTGAGCTCTCCTTCTGTCCTTTCCTCTGGCCGTCCCCACTAGTGATCCACCTAGGTCCAGCTCCCTCGGGCCTTCTGTTGGGAGACCCTTGGCCTTGGGTTCCCTGACCCTCCACGTGGTATGCCTTCAGGGTGGATGTGGTGGGTGGCCATGGCAGACGCTGCCCACGGCCTCCGGTCTCTGGCTAGGGTGTGCTTTTGCCCCCACCAGCTTGGGATCCGGTACCCTTTTGCCAACTCTTCACCCGCTGATGGACTTTGGGTTCTCAGAGTTCCTTTTCTGTTTCTCCCTCTGGGTCTTTCTTGCTTTCTCCTCTCTCTCTCTCTGGGGCTTCTCCGCTCCTCTTCCTGACTCTGACAGACTGACCCTGTTCTTTGATGGTGCCCACCTTATATACACCCTCTATGTGTGAGCTCAGGTGACCAGCACCCAATGAGCTCCTATCTTTACCCAGGCTGCTCCCCCTATCTGCCCCTACACTACTTGGGATGTACCACCCCCCTCCCACTCCAGCCAGGAACAGACTCGGTCGTACCTGCACATTTCTAAGTGGGAGTACCGTCGGTCTGCTCCTCGGAAATGGGATGTGTGTAGTGCATGCAGCCTACCGAGCTCAGATCCACACTCCATCCTTACCCGGGAGTGGAATATCACACCTCTGGGTTGAGGTGCAATACCCCTGTAGCAGCCGAATCCTCAGGGTGCTACATTCCCCCCTGGTAAATCACAGCACGTCCTCGGGCTGTAAGAACAAAACACCAAAAACATACAAATTTTTGCATAAACATATAAAACATCATATATATATATATTAATAAAACTTTTCATATAAAACTTTCTCGTCGCCTCTGGCTCCTCCTCCGGTCACTGTGCAACTTGTGACCGGGTAAAGTGCGACAGTCTCTCTAGACAAATGGTTTTCCTATAAAACCGGTAGGGGGCGCTTTAGGACGCGCAACTATATACAGGGGTAGTGGCCGCTCTCAGTCCTCGGCCAGGTATTGGGGAGGAATGACCGCTCTCAGTCCTCGGTCAGTGGGATTTAGGGGTTAAACGGGTAAACAGTTCAATTCTCTGGTCCCAACGGGGACTACATTAGCAACAGTAACAGTTTCAGTTCACGGTGCCCCGACGGGCAACTATATACAGCTTCTACTCTGCTGTACTTAACGACGGCGTCCTCCTGCTCTTTCTTTGTGGTTACCTCTAACTCTAGTTTCAGACCCGTCCGGGTCCTCTTGTTCTTCCTCCTCACACCGCAGCTCTTCCTCCGTCAGGCGATGCACATGGAGGGCGTAGGGTCCTTTGGCACACTTGTGCCGGGTGAAGGTGACCTCGTCCCCGATGTAAAGGTCACGACCTCTGTGTCCCTCCGGTAGGTGGGACTCAACGTCTCTCCTGGTCACGAAGACGTCGCCTAGGGTGCGGTGGTCTCGGATGAAGCCCCACCCATGCTGCATGTTAAACTTTATCACAGTCCCGGTGGTGCGGGGACTATGCGCTGCACGGGGGTCTCTCCTGGCCCGGCTCTTCTGCTCCGCGCTCCTTACTTGAGCTTGCTGTTCCCGGACCCGCCTCTCTCTCCGCTTCCTCTCAAAGTCCTCGAGCTGTTGGCGGCAGCACTCAGCACGCTCCGCTGCAGCTGCCCGAGTCTCTTGAGTGAACCCCATGAGATCTTCTCCGGTGGGGTCCCACTCAAACTGCGCTTCTGCTAGCGGGGGCGAGATCCTCTTTACGGGATTTGGAGCCGGGATCAGGGGTTCATCCAGGGGTCTCTCTCTCCGGAGTCGGGGATGGTGGAACTCCGGTGGCCATATAAATGGCTGCCCATCCGGGCACGTATGCTGGGCGTACAGGTCCTCTCCCAGATGCGGCACTCTTGGTCTTATGGGCGCGGTGGTGTTAGCGCCCGGGTTGCCCGGGCCTTGCGGCCAGGCCTGGGGTATCTGGAAGGTAAAGGGCACCGTAAGGACGGCGGCGCCCTGGGCTACTTGGCCCTGCGACCAGGCCGGGGGCTCCGCGGAGGTAGGGGGCGCTGTTGGTATTGCGGCGCCCGGGGGTACTAGGCCTTGCGACCAGGCTGGTGGTACTTCCTGCTTGGTCACGCTCGGGGTCGAGGCGTGTGACGTCACAGGGGTCGCGGCTCCCGTTTGAGGCCTAGTCTGCGGCGGTGACGTTGCAGCGACGGGCACGGCAGGATAGACTTCGGGCTCTGCGACGGGGAGCTGGGGCAGGTACGCGGTTTCCCGGTTTGGGGTATAGACGTCCCCTTTACCTGCCTCCACTCGTTCGGCTCCCTTCTCGGCGCCGTCTCCGGCCTTCATTCCTCCTGCGCCACCCTCAGAGGCGGTCTGTCTCCTCGTCTTGGGTGGCGTGCTCCGCTGACAGGTCTCGGTCTGCTGGGCCATCTCACGGCTCCACTCCGCCAACGTCTCTCGCTGCACCTGGGCCATCCTCCTTGCGAGGCCCTCCAGAGCGGTCTGTGCACACTCCCGGTCTCGGGGGAGCTGTGCTAGGACCTCCACTAGGCCTAGTGGGGTCGTTGTTTCCAGCAGGCTCCTGATCAACGGGTCGGTGCTGCTCTGCTCTCCTTCAGTTGTCTCCAGCAGGCTCCTGACCAACGGGCCGGTGCTGCTCTGCTCTCCCTCTTCTGTTGTCTCCAGCAGGCTCCTGGCCAGCGGGCCGGTGCTGCTCTGCTTTCTCGCCATCTCCGGGTAAGCTCCTCCGATACTCTTCTCCAGGCTTCTTGCCTCCGGGTGCGCTCGCTCTAGACTGCTCCAAGCGACACCCATCTTTGTTCTCTCCTTTCGTCTCCTCCCCCTTCGAGAGCGGTCCCGGGGCCACTTGGTGATTGTCAGCTCCAGGGGCTGTTCTTTCACGCTGACAGACACCTCTAGCATCACAGTCTCTGTTGGTGGGGGCGGTTTCCACTTTTGGCGCCATTTTCGGTCCTGGCCCACGATGGGAGGCGACCTCTTGCCATCCTCTGGCACGCCCATAATGGCGTCCGCTCTGACAAGGCGGGAAACCTTTGGAAATGGCGGGAATCGTCTCCCAGTGGCGGGAAACTCTGCAGATGGCGGGAAAAAGCTGTTAATGGCGGACAACCGGCGGGAATCGACCTGTGATGGAGTCCGATGGCGGGGACCCTCCGGAACCGGCAGGAGACTTCTTTTTGAGGTAAACTCGTTCTTTTCTTCAGGCACGCAGTACCCGGGTGTTGCGGGCACGTGATCCTGCCGACTACGCCAAAGTTGACGCGCCCCCTGGGCCATATTCTTTAGGGGGAATATCCGGAGCCGGATCAGATGGGAGTTGTAGTCTTCCGAGTGGCTGTGACCCGGTCCGTGCCCAGGGTGTCAAACTCAGTTGTATGTGGCAGTCCTACAGATGTTATTAAGTTCTTTATTGTCGACTACGCCACCCGTTGTATTGCGGTCACTATGGCCGCCGCTGCAGCAGGGTCCGCTGAGGCTGATGGTGTAGGTGCAGCTTTTGGTGGTATAACCCCCAACGGGTGGGGTATAGCCTCAGGGGGTCAGGTGCAGAGGATGGGGGTTGTGGTGGTGCAGCATAGATGTTAAAGGAAGACAGAGTCGGGTTGTGCAGTTTAGGGTATTTACTCACTGCTGATGTTCCGGTCACTCCAGCTTCAAGTGACCACCCGAGCCGTGCTGCGTCCACCAGGTCCTGGATCCAGCCAACCCCCAAACAAGTCCGGAGCGTGACCCTGAGCTCTCCTTCTGTCCTTTCCTCTGGCCGTCCCCACTAGTGATCCACCTAGGTCCAGCTCCCTCGGGCCTTCTGTTGGGAGACCCTTGGCCTTGGGTTCCCTGACCCTCCACGTGGTATGCCTTCGGGGTGGATGTGGTGGGTGGCCGTGGCAGACGCTGCCCACGGCCTCCGGTCTCTGGCTAGGGTGTGATTTTGCCCCCACCAGCTTGGGATCCGGTACCCTTTTGCCAACTCTTCACCCGCTGATGGACTTTGGGTTCTCAGAGTTCCTTTTCTGTTTCTCCCTCTGGGTCTTTCTTGCTTTCTCCTCTCTCTCTCTCTGGGGCTTCTCTGCTCCTCTTCCTGACTCTGACAAACTGACCCTGTTCTTTGATGGTGCCCACCTTATATACACCCTCTATGTGTGAGCTCAGGTGACCAGCACCCAATGAGCTCCTATCTTTACCCAGGCTGCTCCCCCTATCTGCCCCTACACTACTTGGGATGTACCACCCCCCTCCCACTCCAGCCAGGAACAGACTCGGTCGTACCTGCACATTTCTAAGTGGGAGTACCGTCGGTCTGCTCCTCGGAAATGGGATGTGTGTAGTGCATGCAGCCTACCGAGCTCAGATCCACACTCCATCCTTACCCGGGAGTGGAATATCACACCTCTGGGTTGAGGTGCAATACCCCTGTAGCAGCCGAATCCTCAGGGTGCTACACATCTAGCCCAGGAAATACTTTGTGCCTAGTAGCAGTGTCTGCTAGTCAGCGGATTATCCCGGCTGTTAAGCAAGCTACACCACCTGTAGTTTAGACACTTAATTTTTTCAAAGGAAATGATTCGGGACCATGGGATACTTAGTGAAGAGCATCAGGAGGCACCCCAAGGCATAGGGGCTGGGACTGGCAGTAGGATGCCTTGCGGTGGACAGCCGAGCTCGATCCTTATAAAAGCTTTTTAACTGCAGCAGCTTTAGTGGACGCTACTGGAGCTGGAATTACGCGGCTGCTGGCATGAGACTTGCCCTCCAATAGATCCTTGTAAATGGATTTAAAGTGTATTCATTCAAATTAGAGAGACAATTTAAATTAAAAAGCTTAGAGCTGCCTCCACCACAGGGGGGCTCGCTCGACCCACCAGCGGACAGGCACCAGTATTGGGAGAGGGGGGCTGGCCGTCAGGGTTCACTGCGGCTCTGGCACAAACCCGGCGACACGGAGGTGGCACGGGCAGGAGCGGACTGGCCGTGTCGGCTTCTCACTTTTTGGATTTTAGAAGGGCATGACATGCCTATATCTGTGTCTCCCCCTCCTTTTACTCCTCCACCTCTTTTATTTTCGCATGACTATATGTACTTGTCACTTTTCCATGTGTTAGTTATGTCTTCTGAGCAGTTTGTCAGCTTTTGGATACCTTTGAAGGTGTTTTCTATGTGTTTCTATGTGTTTTTGCTTGCCTGCCATTGTTTTTAACGGTGTTCGAAGGTGTTCGACGAACAGTTCGACGAACAGTTCGGCGAACACACGGGTGTTCGACGAACCGAACCGAACTCGAACACTACGGGGGTGGCTCAACACTAATGAGGTCTTCAACAACCTTTGCTCCTTTTTTATGACCATTGGGTTAGTATACAGTAGTGGGTAGTAGATCGCAAGAAGAAATGTTAGTATTTGCACTGATTACGGCAGTGGCCTCCAGTTGTGGTACAACCACATGCGCCTCTGTGTGCCTTGCCACAAATTTACTCCAGTCAATATAACATGCAGTCTGTGCACTGAACTAAAACCTCCAATCCTGCATGTTAATCATTATCCAAACAAGCAGTAAAGAATAAGTGGTAGGGAAAAATTAAAGGTTTTTTTTTCCACGAACAAAAGTTCCTTTTAATCAACAGATCTTGCAATAATAATAATTTCCACAATTGGATGTTTTTAAATAAAATGTTCCTGTGCTGAGATAATCTTATAAATGTGCCCCGGCTGTGTACTGTGTAATGGCTGTGTCTGACCGTACAGGAACATGGTCTGATCATACCATATCTCCTGGGCAGGGGAGGGAGAAAAAGACTATACAGACAGGACAGCAAGGGATCGCAACATTTTTTAAAGACATGCAGTGAAATGCTTTATCTCCCAAAAAGAATCATCTGAGATCCCTGCTGTAATGTCTGTTTACTCTTTTACTTCCCCTCCTCCCTGCCCAGGAGCTGTGGTATGATCAGACCATGTTCCTGTACGGTCAGACACAGCCATTACACAGTACACAGCAGGGGAACATTTATAAGATTATCTCAGCACAGGAACGTTTTATTTAAACACATCCAATTGTGGAACTTATTATTATTCCAAGATCTATTGATTAAAATCAACTTTTGTTTGTGGTTAAACCCCTTTAAGTAGTTACAGGTGTTGACCTCCTTCTTTCAACTCCCGTTTTTTAACTCCTACTATGTTGAGAAACTACTTAGGTCACCAAACCAGACATGTGTTTAAAAGGGTGCTGTTAATATTATTAAAATTATGGGAGTAATATTTGGGTACTGTATGGGGTATTAGGCATTGCATGGCAGTGTCACCTTAACACCATGTTCACACTTTCAGTATTTGGTCAGTATTTTATATCAGTATTTGTAAGCCAAAACCCGAAGTGGAACAATCAGAGGAAAAGTGTAATAGAAACACGTCACCACTTCTGTATTTATCACCCACTCCTGGTTTTGGCTTACAAATACTGATGTAAAATACTGACCAAATACTGAACGTGTGAACATGGCCTAAAGGGTAACATGGTAGTTTAGTGATTTGCAGTTTTGCCTTGAAATGCTGGGGTCATGGATTTCATTCTAACCAATGGTAAGATCATAAAGTTTACATGTTTACACAGTGAAATAATAATTAGTGGGAAGAATTCATGAAGACAAGCATTTAACATGACAGTCTTGATCCAGGGTCAGCTTAGCGTTTTTTTCAACCATCAGAGTCAGAAATGTACTCCGGTCATAGACTGGAGTACATTTCTGGTACATTTCTTCTGATGATTTAAGCCACTTTTATGGCTTAAATTATAGTGAATCGGTCAGGCTATGCTAGACCACAACTATTCGATTAAGAAGTTTATGCAAAAAGTTTATGGAACTGGAATAAAACTCCAAAAAGTCACCATCATTTTTGCACAATTTTGCAGCATAAAATATTCTCTATACAAGTTTTCTGGCGAAAATGGATTAATGAATCTCACCTATGAGTTCTAAAAAATGGCAACAGGAACCAGATTTTAAAAGTTTTACATTTTATAAAAAGGAAAGGTATTTATCATTTTTTTTATCAATTTGTTTTCGTCAGAATCGTATTGACTACAATAAAGTTGCTAGTTAATTTTTACAGCACAGTGAACGTCATATAAAAAAAATGTGAACAACATTTGCAGATTTTCATTTTTTTTCACCATTTCTCTTCCATTCTTCCAGTATTATGTATGGTAAAATGAATGGTGTCATTCAAAGCTAAAACTCCGGCTAATAATGAGCCCTCATACAGCTATGTTAAAGAAAAAATGTAAAAAAAGTTATGGTTCTTGGTTGATGGGGAAGAAAAAGCAAAAGTTCACAAATGAAAAAATACTCCTTAAGGAATTAGTCTATGTTCACGTTTGCGGCATTTTTTAATGCAGATTAAAAGCTGCTTTTTACTGGACCAGCAAAAGCTATTAGATTTCAGAAATCCCATGCACACACTTGTTTTTTTATTTTATCTGACTAAATATGAGATCTGCAGAGTTTTTTAAATCTGCAGCGTGTCAATTCTTTCAGCATTTTTTCCAGTATTTTTCACCCATAGAAAAGAAAATAATAAATTGAAAAAATACAACAAACTTTATTAAATCATTTTTGGTAAATTAAATTAACTTTATTAAGCACGTACTGTAGATAAAGCACTCATGTAATCCGCAGCCAAAAAAAGTTGCACAAAAAGCATCAAAAACGCTGCAAAATGGGCATTTTGAACACAGTATGTCTACTGCCAAGAGAGTAGGTTTTGGCTGCAGAATAAAAGCGCAGCAAAAATACTGTGAGTGAAAATAACCTTAAAGTCTATAGCAAATTACAGTAAAAGGAGAGGATAACCCAAAAAAATAAAAATGTGCTGCAGGGGTTAAAATGACCATAAAAAGTTGTCTAAAAACAGCAAACAGGATCTATTTTGCTTTGGTTGCCCACAGGGGTGGATTAAGAGTAGCAAGGGCCCCGGGCAGTTTAGAAGGCGCAGCACCCCCCCCACACACACACACACACACACACCAGATGTATCATGTGACGTCACATGATCTCCTGTAATAGATCATGTAAGAGTTTACGTGAAATTAATTTTGCACAATATTAATACATTATAATCATTTTTTTACATTAATTGTATGACTTAATATTGAGCACAATTAAGTATGCTGACATCCCCTATATACAGTATGAGACCCTACACACAGTATGAGCTGCCACATAATCCTCCTATACACAGCAGGAGGCCGCACATAGCCATCTATACACAGCAGGAGGCCGCACGTAGCCATCTATACACAGCGGGAGGCCGCACGTAGCCATCTATACACAGCAGGGGCCACACGTAACCATTTATACACAGCAGGAGGCAGCACGTAGCCATCTATACACAGCGGGAAGCCGCAAGTAGCCATCTATACACAGCAGGAGGCCGCAAATAGCCATCTATACACAGCAGGAGGCCACACGTAGCCATCTATACACAGCGGGAGCCCGCACGTAGCCATCTATACACAGCAGGAGGCCACAAGTAGCCATTTATACACAGCGGGAGGCCAAACGTAGCCATATATACAGAGCAGGAGGCCACACATAGCCATATATACACAGCAGGAGGCCGCACGGTACCATCTATACACAGCAGGAGGCTGAACGTAGTCATCTAAACAAAGCAGGAGGCCACACGTAGCCATCTATACACAGCAGGAGGCCGCACGGTACCATCTATACACAGCAGGAGGCCGCACGTAGCCATCTATACACAGCGAGGGGCCGCACGTAGCCATCTGTACACAGCGGGAGGCCGCACGAAGCCATCTATACATAGCAGGAGGCCGCACGTAGCCATGTATACAAAGCGGGAGGCCGCACATAGCCATCTATACGCAGCGGAAGGCTGCATGTAGCCATCTATACAAAGCGGGAGGCTGCACGTAGCCATCTATACATAGCGAGAGGCCGCACGTAGCCATCTATGCAAAGCGGGAGGCCGCACATAGCCATCTTTACACAGAAGGAGGCCACACGTAGCCATCTATACACAGCGGGAGGACGCACATAGCCATCTATACACAGCGGGAGGCCGCACGTAGCCATATATACACAGCAGGGGGCCGCACGTAGTCATCTATACACAGCAGGGTGCCGCACGTAGCCATCTATACACAGCGGGAGGCCGCAAGTAGCCGTCTATACACAGCAGGGGGCCGCACAAAGTCATCTATACACAGCAGGGGGCCGCACGTAGCCATCCTTACACAGCTGGAGGCCGGACGGCTACATCCATACACAGCGGGAGGCCACATGTAGCCATCTATACACAGCTGGAGGCCCACGTAGCCATCAATACATAGCGGGAGGCCACACGTAGCCATCTATACATAGCGGGAGGCCGCACGTAGCCATCTATACAAAGCGGGAGGCCGCACATAGCCATCTTTACACAGAAGGAGGCCACACGTAGCCATCTATACACAGCGGGAGGACGCACATAGCCATCTATACACAGCGGGAGGCCGCACGTAGCCATATATACACAGCAGGGGGCCGCACGTAGTCATCTATACACAGCAGGGGGCCGCACGTAGCCATCTATACACAGCGGGAGGCCACAAGTAGCCGTCTATACACAGCAGGGGGCCGCACGAAGACATCTATACACAGCAGGGGGCCGCACGTAGCCATCTTTACGCAGCTGGAGGCCGGACGGCTACATCCATACACAGCGGGAGGCCACATGTAGCCATCTATACACAGCTGGAGGCTCACGTAGCCATCAATACACAGCGGGAAGCCACACGTAGCCATCTATACATAGCGGGAGGCCGCACGTAGCCATCTATACAAAGCGGGAGGCCACACGTAGCCATCTATATACAGCGGGACGCCGCACGGTGCCATCTATACACAGTGAAAGGCCGCACGGTGCCATCTATACACAGCGGGAGGCCGGACGGCTACATCCATACACAGCGGGAGGCCACATGTAGCCATCTATACACAGCGGGAGGCCGCACATAGCCATCTATACAGAGCGGGAGGCCGCACTTAGCCATCTATACACAGCGAGAGGCTGCACGTAGCCATCTATACACAGAAGGAGGCCACATGTAGCCATCTATACACAGCGGGAGGTCGCACATAGCCATCTATACACAGTGGGAGGCTGCAAGTAGCCATCTATACACAGCAGGGGGCCTCACGTAGTCATCTATACACAGTGGGAAGCAGCAAGTAGCCATCTATACACAGTGGGAAGAAGCACGTAGCCATCTATACACAGCGAGTGGAAGCATGTAGCCATCTACACACAGCGGGAGGCCGCACGTAGCCATCTATACACAGTGGGAAGCAGAACGTAGCCATCTATACACAGCGAGTGGAAGCACGTAGCCATCTATACACAGCGGGAGGCCGCACGCCACCATCTATACACAGCGGGAGGCAGCGCGTAGAAATCTATACACAGCGGGAGGCCACATGTAGCCATCTATACCCAGTGTGAGGCCGCACGTAGCCATCTATACACAGCGAGTGGCAGCCCGTAGCCGTTTATACACAGAGGGAGGCCGCATGGCACCATCTATAAACAGCGGGAGGCCGCACGTAGCCATCTATACACAGCGGGAGGCCGCACGGAGCCATCTATACACAATGGGAGGCCGCACGTAGCCATCTATAGGCAGCAGGAGGCCACACAGAGCCATCTATACACAGCGATTGGCAGAACGGCGCCATCTATACACAGCGGGAGGCCGCACGGCACCATCTATACACAGTGGGAGGCCGCACGTAGCCATCTATACACAGCAGGGGGCTGCACGGCACCATCTATACACTGCAGGAGGACGCACGGCACCATATAAACATAGCGGAAGGAGGCATGGCAACATCTATACAAAGCAGGGGGCCGCACGTGGCCATCTAAACACAGCGGGAGGTCGAACGCAGCCATCTATACACAGTTGGAGGCAATACGTAGCCATCTATACACAGCGGGAGGCCACACGTAGCCATCTATGCACATCGGGAGGCTGCACAAAGCCATCTATACACAGCAGGAGGCCTCACGTAGCCATCTATGCACAGCGGGAGGCCGCACGTAGCCATCTATAAATAGTGGGAAGCAGCACATAGTCATTTATACACAGTGAGTGAAAGTACGTAGCCTAATATACACAGCGGTAGGCCGCACGGCACCATCTATAGACAGCGGGGAGCCGCACGTAGCCACTTATAAACAGCGGGAGGCCACACGTAGCCATCTATACCCAGTGGGAGTCCGCACGTTGCCATCTATACACAGCAAGTGACAGCACGTAGCCATCTATACACAGCGGCAGGCCGAACGGCACCATCTATACACAGCAGGAGGCCGCACGTAGCCTTCTATACACAGCGGGAGGCCGCACGTAGCCATCTATAAATAGTGGGAAGCAGCACGTAGCCATTTATTCACAGCGAGTGAAAGCACGTAGCCTCATATACACAGCGGTAGGCCACACGGCGCCATCTATACACAGTGGGGAGCCGCACGTAGCCATTTATACACAGCGGGAGGCCACACGTAGCGATCTATACCCAGTGGGAGTCCGCACGTTGCCATTTATACACAGCAAGTGACAGCACGTAGCCATCTATACACAGCGGCAGGCCAAACGGCACCATCTATACACAGCAGGGGGCCGCACGAAGCCATCTATGCACAGCGGGAGGCCACACGTAGCCATCTATACACAGCGAGAGGCCGCACGTAGCCATCTGTACACAGTGGTAGGCAGCACGGAGCCATCTCAGCGGGAGGCCACACGTAGCCATCTATACACAGCGGGAGGCCGCACGTAGCCATGTATACACAGCGGGTGACCACATGTAGCCATCACAGCGGGAGGCCGCACGGAGCCATCTATACACAGCACGAGGCTGCACGTAGCCATCTATACCCAGTGGGAGGCCGCACTTAGCCATCTATACACAGCGAATGGCAGCACATAGCCATCTATACACAGCGGGATGCCGCACGGCACCATCTATACACAGCAGCGGGCTGCACGTAGCCATTTATACACAGCAGGAGGCCGCATTTAGCCATCTATACACAGTGGGAGCCCACACAGTTCTATCTACACACAGCGGGAGGCCACACGTAGCCATCTATACACAGCAGGAGGCCAAACGTAGCCATCTATACACAGCAGGAGGCTGCACGTAGCCATCTATACACAGCAGGAGGCCGAACGTAGCCATCTATACACAGCAGGAGGCAGAACGTAGCCATCTATAGACAGCAGGAGGCCGCACTTAGCCATCTACACACAACGAGTGGCAGCACGGCGCCATCTATACACAGCGGGAGGCTGCACGTACCCATCTATACACATCAGTGGGCCGCATGGCACCATCTATACACAGCGCTAGGTTGCACAGCACAATCTATACACAGCGGGAGGCCACAGATAGCCATCTATACACAGCAGGAGGCCGCACCTAGCCATCTATACACAGCAGGGGGCCGCACGTAGCCATCTATAAAAAGTGGTAGGCCGCACGTAGCCATCTATACACAGCAGGAGGCTCCACGTAGCCATTTATATACAGCAGGAGGTCGCACACCACCATCTATACACAGCAGGAGGCCGCACATAGCCATCTATACACAGCAGGAGGCCGCACGGCACCATCTATACACAGCGGGAGACTGCAGTAGCCATCTATACACAGTGGGAGGCCGCACGTAGCCATCTATACCCAGTGGGATTCTGCATGTTGCCATCTATACACAGCGAGTGGCAGCACGTAGCCATCTATACACAGCGGGAGGCCGCACGGCAGCATCTATAAACAGCAGGGGGCCGCATGGAGCCATCTATACACAGCGGGAGGCCGCACGTAGCCATCTATACACAGCAGGAGGCCGCAGAAACCCATCTATTCAAAGCGATTGGCAGCACGGCGCCATCTATACACAGCGGGAGGCCGAATGGCGCCATATATACACAACGGGATGCCACACATAGCCATCTATACACAGCTGGAGGCCGCATGCAGCCTTCTATATACAGCGGGAGGCCGCATGTAGCCATCTATACACAGCGGGAGGCCCCAAGGCACCATGTATACACAGCGGGAGGCCGCAAGTAGCCATCTATACACAGCAGGGGGCCGCACATAGCCATCTATACACAGCGGGAGACCACACGTAGCCATCACAGCAAGAGGCCGCACGTAGCCATCTATACACAGCACAAGGCCGCACGTAGCCATCTATACCCAGTGAGAGAACGCACGTAGCCATCTATACACAGCGAGTGGCAGCACGTAGCCATCTATGCACAGCGGGAGCACGCATGGCACCATCTATACACAGCAGGGGGCCGCACGTAGCCATCTATACACAGCGGGAGGCGGCACTTAGCCATTGATACACTGTGGGAGGCCGCACGTAGCCATCTATACACAGCAGGAGGCGGCACTTAGCCATGCATACACTGCGGGAGGCCGCACGGTGCCATCTATACACAGCGGGAGGCCGCATGTTGCCATCTATACACAGCGGGAGGCCGCACGTACCCATCTATACACAGCAGGGGACCGCACAGCACCATTAAGACGCGGCAGGAGGCGATACGGCACCATGTATACACAGCGGGAGGCCACATGTAGCCATCCATACACAGCAGGGGGCCACATGTAGCCATCTATACACAGTGGGAGGCGGTACGGCACCATGTAAACACAGCAAGAGGCCGCATGCACCCATCCATACCCAGCAGGGGGCCGCACATAGCCATCTATACACAGCTGGAGGCCTCACGTAGCCATCTAGACACAGTGGGAGGCCGCACAAAGCCATGTATATACAGCAGGAGGGCGCACGGTGCCATCTATACACAGCGGGAGGCCGCACGTTGCCATCTATGCACGGCAGTAGGCCGCACGTAGCCATCTATACAAAGCGGGAGGCGGCACGGCATTATGTATACACAACGGGAGGCCACACGTAGCCATCCATACACAGCAAGGGCCCACATGTAACCATCTATACACAGTCGGAGGCCGCACATAGCTATCTATACACAGTGGGAGGCCGCACATTGCCATCTATACACAGCGGGAGGCCGCACGTTGACATCTATACACAGCGGGAGGCCACAAGTACCCATCTATACACAGCAGGGGGCCGCACGGCACCATCAAGACACAGCGGGAAGCCGCACGGCGCCATGTATACACAGCGGGAGGCCGCATGTACCCATCCATACACAGCAGGGGGCCGCCTGTAGACATCTATACAAAGTGGTAGGCTGCACGTAGCTATGTATACACAGCGAGAGGCCACACGTCGCCATCTATACACAGCTTGAGGCCTCACGTAGCTATCTATACACAGCGGGAGGCCGCACATAGCCATCTATACACAGCTGGAGGCCTCACGTAGCCATCTAGACACAGTGGGAGGCCGCACAAAGCCATGTATATACAGCAGGAGGGCGCACGGCGCCATCTATACACAGCGGGAGGCCGCACGTAACCATCTATACAAAGCGGGAGGCGGCACGGCATTATGTATACACAACGGGAGGCCACACGTAGCCATCCATACACAGCAAGGGCCCACATGTAACCATCTATACACAGTGGGAGGCCGCACATAGCTATCTATACACAGTGGGAGGCCGCACATTGCCATCTATACACAGCGGGAGGCCGCACGTTGACATCTATACACAGCGGGAGACCACAAGTACCCATCTATACACAGCAGGGGGCCGCACGGCACCATCAAGACACAGCGGGAATTCGCACGGCGCCATGTATACACAGCGGGAGGCCGCATGTACCCATCCATACACAGCAGGGGGCCGCCTGTAGACATCTATACAAAGTGGTAGGCTGCACGTAGCTATGTATACACAGCGAGAGGCCACACGTCGCCATCTATACACAGCTTGAGGCCTCACGTAGCTATCTATACACAGCGGGAGGCCGCACGTAGCCATCTATAAACAGCGGGAGGCCACACGGCGCCATCTATACACAGCGAGAGGCCGCACGTTGCCATCTATGCACAGCGGGAGGCCACACGTAGCCATCTATGCAAAGCAGGGGGCCGCACGGCACCATCAATACACAGCAGGAGGCGGCACGGCACCATGTATACACAGCGGGAGGCCACACGTAGCCATTCATACACAGAAGGGGACGCACGTAGCCATCTATACACAGCTGGAGGCCTCACGTAGCCATCTATACACAGTGGGAGGCCGCACAGAGCCATCTATATACAGCAGGAGGCCGCGCGGCGCCATCTATACACAGCGGTAGGCCGCACGTAGCCATCTATACACAGCGGGACGTGGCATGGCACCATGTATAAACAGCGGGAGGCCACACGTAGCCATCCATACACAGCAAGGGGCCGCATGTAACCATCTATACACAGCCGGAGGCCGCACATAGCTATCTATACACAGAGGGAGGCCGCACGCTGCCATCTATACACAGCGGGAGGCCGCACGTTGCCATCTATACACAGCGGGAGGAAGCACGTACCCATCTATACACAGCAGGGGGTCGCACGGCACCATCAAGACAAAGCGGGAGGCCGCACAGCATCATGTATACACAGCGGGAGGCCGCATGTACCCATCCATACACAGCAGGGGGCCGCATGTAGCCATCTATACACAGCGGAAGGCTGCACGTATCTATGTATACACAGCGAGCGGCCACACGTAGACATTTATACACAGCTGGAGGCCTCACGCAGCCATCTATACACAGCTGGAGGCCGCACGTAGCCATCTATACACAGCGGGAGGTCGCACGGCGCCACCTATACACAACTGGAGGCCGCACGTTGCCATCTATGCACAGCGGGAGGCCGCACGTGTAGCCATCTATACACAGCAGGGGGCCGCACGGCACCATCAATACACAGCGGAAGGCGGCACGGCACCATGTATACACAGTGGGAGGCCGCACATAGCCATTCATACACAGCAGGGGGCCACATGTAACCAACTATACACTGCGGGAGGCCACACTTAGCCATCTATACACAGCGGGAGGCCGCACGTTGCCATCTATACACAGCGGGACGCCGCACGGAGCCATCTTTACACAGAGGGGGCCGCACGTAGCCATCTATACACAGCAGAGGCCGCACGTAGCCATCTAAACACATCGGGATGCCTCACGTAGCCATCTATACACAGCGGAAGGCCACACGTAGCCATCTATACACAGCAGGAGACCGCACGTAGCCAACTATACACAGCAGGTGGGCGCATGTAGCCATCTATACACAGCAGAAGACCGCACGTAGCCATCTATAAATAGCGGAAGGCCGCACGTAGACATCTATACACCGTGGGCGGCCGCAGGTAGCCACCTATACACAGCGGTAAGCCGCACGTAGCCATCTATACACAGTGGGAGGCCGCACGTAGCCGTCTATACACAGGGAGGCCACACGTAGCCAGCTATACACAGCGGAAGGCCACACGTAGCCATCTATACACAGCGGGAGGCTGCACGTAGCCATTTGTACACAGCAGAAGGCCGCACATAGCATCTGTACACAGCAGGAGGCCGCACTTAGCCATCTATACACAGCGAGTGGCAGCACGGCGCCATCTAAACAGAGCGGGAGGCCGCACGGTGCCTTTTATACACAGCTGGAGGCCTCACGTAGCCATCTATACACAGCTTGAGGCCGCACGTAGCCATCTATACACAGCGGGAGGCCGCACGTAGCCATCTATACACAGCGGGAGGCCGCATGTTGCCATCTATACACAGCGGAATGCCAGATGGAGCCATCTTTACACAGAGGGGGCCGTACGTAGCCATCTATACACAGCAGAGGCCGCACGTAGCCATCTATACACAGCAGAGGCCGCACGTAGCCATCTAAACACATCGGGATGCCTCACGTAGCTATCTATACACAGCGGAAGGCCACACATAGCGATCTATACACAGCAGGAAGCCGCACGTAGCCAACTATACACAGCAGGTGGCCGCACGTAGCCATCTATAAACAGCAGAAGGCCGTACGTAGCCATCTATAAATAGCGGAAGGCCGCACGTAGACATCTATACACAGTGGTAGGCCGCAGGTAGCCACCTATACACAGCGGTAAGCCGCATGTAGCCATCTATACACAGTGGGAGGCGGCACGTAGCCATCTATACACAGGGAGGCCACACGTTGCCATCTATACACAGCGGAAGGCCGCACGTAGCCATCTATACACAGCAGGAGGCTGCACGTAGCCATTTGTACACAGCAGAAGGCCACACGTAGCCATCTGTACACAGCAGGAGGCCGCACTTAGCCATCTATACACAGTGAGTGGCAGCACGGCGCCATCTATACAGAGCGGGTGGTCGCACGGTGCCATCTATACACAGCGGGAGGCCGCATGTAGCCATCTATGCACAGCAGGAGGCTGCACGTAGCCAGCTATGCACAGCGGGAGGCCGCACGGCACCATCTATACACAACAGGAGGCCGCACGTAGCCATCTATACACAGCAGGGGGCCGCACATAGCCATCTATACACAGCAGGACGCTGCACGCAGCCAGCTATGCACAGCAGGAGGCCGCACGTAGCCATCAATAAACAGCAGGGGGCCGCACGTAGCCATCTATACACAGGAGGAGGCCACACGTAGCCATCTATACACAGCAGGAGGCTGCACGTAGCCATCAATACACAGCGGGAGGCCGCACGGCACCATCTATACACAATGGGAGGCCGCACGTAGCCATCTATACACAGCAGGCGGCCGCACGTAGCCATCTATACGCAGCAGGAGGCTGCACGTAGCCAGCTATGCACAGCGGGAGGACGCACGTAGCCATCTATACACAGCGGGAGGCCGCACGTAGCCATCAATACACAGCAGGGTGCTGCACGTAGCCATCTATGCACAGCAGGGGGCCGCACGTATCCATCTATAAACAGCGGGAGTCTGCACATAGCCATCTATACACAGCGAGCGGCCGCACATATCCATCAACATACAGCGGGAGGCCGCTCGTAGACATCTATACACAGCGGGAGGCCGCACGCAGCCATCTTTATACAGGGAGGCAGCACGTAGCCATCTATACACAGCGGAAGGCTGCACGTAGCCATCTATACACAGCAGGAGGCTGCACGTAGCTATCTATACACATCAGTGGGCCGCACGGCACCATCGATACACAGCGGTAGGTTGCACGGCACCATCTATACACAGCAGGAGGCCGCACGTATCCATCTATACACAGCAGGGGGCCGCACATAGCCATCTATACACAGCAGGAGGCCGCACGTAGCCATCTATACACAGTGAGAGGCCGCACGTAGCCATCTATACACAGCGATTGGCAGCACGGCGCCATCTATACACAGCGGGAGGCTGAACTGCGCCATATATACACAACGGGAGGCCACACATAGCCATCTATACACAGCTGGAGGCCGCTTGCAGCCTTCTATATACAGCAGGAGGCCGCATGTAGCCATCAATACACAGCGGGAGGCCCCAAGGCACCATGTATACACAGCGGGAGGCCGCAAGTAGCCATCTATGCACTGCGGGAGACCACACATAGCCATCACAGCAAGAGGCCGCACGTAGCCATCTATACACAGCACGAGGCCGCACGTAGCCATCTATACCCAGTGAGAGGCCGCACATAGCCATCTATACAGAGCGAGTGGCAGCACGTAGCCATCTATGCACAGCGGGAGCACGCATGGCACTATCTATACACAGCAGGGGGCCGCACGTAGCCATCTATACACAGCGGGAGGCGGCACTTAGCTATGCATACTTTGGGAGGCCGCACGTAGCCATCTATACACAGCGGGAGGCGGCACTTAGTCATGCATACACTGCGAGAGGCCGCACGGTGTCATCTATACACAGTGGGAGGCCGCATGTTGCCATCTATACACAGCTGGAGGCCGCACGTACCTATCTATACACAGCAGGGGGCCGCACGGCACCATTAAGACATGGCGGGAGGCGGTATGGCACCATTTATACACAGCGGGAGGCCACATGTAGCCATCAATACTCAGCAGGAGGCCGCATGTTGCCATCTATGCACAGCGGGAGGCCGCACGTACCCATCTATACACAGCAGGGGGCCGCACGGCACCATTAAGACGCGGCGGGAGGCGGTGCGGCACCATGTATACACAGCGGGAGGCCACATGTAGCCATCTATACACAGCTGGAGACCTCACGTAGCCATCTAGACACAGTGGGAGGCCGCACCGAGCCATCTATATACAGCAGGAGGCCGCATGGCGCCATCTATACACAGCGGGAGGCCTCACGTTGCCAACTATGCACAGCGAGAGGCCACACGTAGCCATCTATACAAAGCAGGGGGCCGCACGGCACCATCAATACACAGCAGGAAGCGGCACGGCACCATGTATACACAGCGGGAGGCCACACGTAGCCATTCATACACAGAAGGGGGCCGCACGTAGCCATCTATACACAGCTGAGGCCTCACGTAGCCATCTATACACAGTGGGAGGCCGCACAGAGCCATCTATATACAGCAGGAGGCCACGCGGCGCCATCTATACACAGTGGGAGGCCGCACGTAGCCATCTATACACAGGGAGGCCACACGTAGCCATCTATACACAGCGGAAGGCCGCACGTAGCCATCTATACACTGCGGGAGGCTGTACGTAGCCATTTGTACACAGCAGAAGGCCGCACGTAGCCATCTGTACACAGCAGGAGGCCGCACTTAGCCATCTATACACAGCGAGTGACAGCATGGCGCCATCTAAACAGAGCGGGAGGCCGCACTGTGCCATTCATACACAGCTGGAGGCCCCACGTAGCCATCTATACACAGCGGAAGGCTGCATGGCGCCATCTATAGACAGCGGGTGGCCGCACGTTGCCATCTATGCACAGCGGGAGGCCGCACGTAGCCATCTATACACAGCAGGAGGACGCACGGCACCATCAATACACAGCGGGAGGCGGCACGGCACCATGTATACACATTGGGAGGCCGCACATAGCCATTCATACACAGCAGGGGGCCACATGTAACCAACTATACACTGCGGGAGGCCGCACGTAGCCATCTATACACAGCGGGAGGCCGCACGTAGCCATCTATACACAGCAGGGGGACGCATGGCACCATCAATACACAGCGGGAGGCGGCACGGCACCATGTATACACATTGGGAGGCCGCACATAGCCATTAATACACAGCAGGGGGCCACATGTAACCAACTTTATACTGCGGGAGGCCGCAGGTAGCCATCTATACACAGCGGGACGCCGCACGGAGCCATCTTTACACAGAGGGGGCCGCACGTAGCCATCTATATACAGCAGAGGCTGCACGTAGCCATCTATACACAGCAGAGGCCGCACATAGCCATCTAAACACATCGGGATGCCTCACATAGCCATCTATACACAGCAGACGGCCACACGTTGCCATCTATACACAGCAGGAGGCCACACGTAGCCAACTATACACAGCAGGTGGCCGCACGTAGCCATCTATAAACAGCAGAAGGCCGTACATAACCATCTATAAATAGCGGAAGGCCGCACGTGGACATCTATACACAGTGGGAGGCTGCACGTAGCTACCTATATACAACGGTAAGCCGCACGTAGCCATCTATACACAGCGGGAGGCTGCACGTAGCCATTTGTACACAACAGAAGGCCGCACGTAGCCATCTGTACACAGCAGGAGGCCACACTTAGCCATCTATACACAGCGAGTGGCAGCACGGTGCCATCTATACAGAGCGGGAGGCCGCACGGTGCCATCTATACACAGCAGGGGGCCGCACGGCACCATCAATACACAGCGGGAGGCCGCACGGCACCATCTATACACAACGGGAGGCTGCACGTAGCCATCTGTACACAGCAGGGGGCTACACGTAGCCATCTATACACAGCAGGAGGCTGCACGTAGCCAGCTATGCACAGCGGTAGGCCGTACGTAGCCATCTATACACAGCGGGAGGCCGCACGTAGCCATCTATACACAGCAGTGGGCCGCACGTAGCCATCTATACACAGCAGGGGGCCGCACGTAGCCATCTATAAACAGCGGGAGGCTGCACATAGCCATCTATACACAGCGAGCGGCCGCACATAGCCATCTATACACAGCGGGAGGCCGCACATAGACATCTATGCACAGCGGGAGGCCGCACGTAGCCATCTATATACAGGGAGGCGGCACGTAGCCATCTATACACAGTGGAAGGCCGCACGTAGCTATCTATACACAGCAGGAGGCCGCACATAGCCATCTATACACAGCGGGAGGCTTCACGTAGCCATCTATAAACAGCGGGAGGCTGCACATAGCCATCTATACACAGGGAGGCCACACGTAGCCATCTATACACAGCGGAAGGCCACAGGTAGCCATCTATGCATAGCAGGGGGTCGCACGTAGCCATCTATACACAGCGGAAGGCCGCACATAGACATCTATACTCAGCGGGAGGCCGCACGTAGCCATCTATACTCAGGGAGGCCGCACATAGCCATCGATACAAAGTGGAAGGCCGCACGTAGCCATCTATACAGAGCAAGAGGCTATACGTAGCCATCTTTACACAGCGGTAGGCCGCACGTAGCCATCTATACATAGCGGGATGCCGCACAGAGCTATCTATACACAGCAGGGGGCCGCACGTAGCCATCTATACACAGCGGAGGCCGCACGTAGCCATTTCTACACAGCGGGAGGCCGCACGCAGCCATCTATACACAGCGGGAGTCCGCACATAGCCATCTATACAAAGGGAGGCCGCACGTAGCCATTTATACACAGCCGAAGGCCGCACGTAGTCAACTATACACAGCATATGGCCGCACGTAGCCATCTATACACAGCGGGAGGCCGCACGTAGCCATCTATGCACAGTGGAAGGCCGCATATAGACATCTATACGCAGCGGGAGGCCACGCGTAGCCATCTATACACAGCGGTATGCCGCACGTAGCCATCTATACACAGCGGGAGGCTGCACGTAGCCATCTATACACAGGGAGGCTGCACGTAGCCATCTATACACAGCGGGTGGCCGCACGTAGCCATCTGTACACAGCAGGAGGCCGCACATAACCATCCATACACAGCGGGAGGCCACACTTAGCCATCTCTACACAGCGAGTGGCGGCACGGCGCCATCTATACACAGCGGGAGGCCACACATAGCCATCTATACACAGCAGGGGGCCGCACAGCACCATCTATACATAGCGGGAGGCCACATGAAGCCATCTATACACAGCGGGAGGCCGCACCTAGCCATCTATACACAGCGGGAGGCCGCACGTAGCCATCTATACACAGGGAGGCCTCACGTAGCCATCTATACACAGCGGAAGGCTGCACGTAGACAACTATACACAGCGGGAGGCCGCACGTAGCCATCTATACACAGCAGGGGGCCTCACGTTGCCATCTATACACATCCGGAGGCCGCACGTAGACATCTATGCACAGCGGGAGGCCGCACGTTGCCATCTATACACAGTGGGAGGCCGCACGTAGCCATCTATACACAGCGAGTGGCCGCATGTAGCCATCTATACACAGCATGAGGCCGTACGTAGCCATCTATACACAGCGGAAGGCCGCACATAGCCATCTATAGACAGCAGGAGGCTGTACTTAGCCATATATACACAGTGAGTGACAGCACGGCGCTATCTATACACAGCGGGAGGCCGCAAGTAGCCATCTATACCCAGTGTGGGGCCGCACGGTACCATCAATTCACAGCGGGGACTGCACGTAGCCAACTATACACTGCAGGGGGCCGCACATAGCCATCTATACACAGCTGGAGGCTGCACGTAGCCATCTATACACAGCAGGGGGTCGCACGTAGCCATCTGTACACAACGGAAGGCCGTACGTGGACATCTATACACAGCTGGAGGCCGCATGTAGCCATCTATATACAGCGGGAGGCCGCACATAGCCATCTATACACAGCGTGGGGCCACACGTAGCCATCTATACACAGCGGGAGGCCACACATAGCCATCTATACACAGCAGGAGGCCACACGTAGCCATTTATACACATCGCAAGGCTGCACATAGCCATCTATACACAGCGGGATGCCGAACGGCACCATCTATACACAGCAGGAGGAGGCCGCACGGCGCCCGCCGAGATATAGCGGGAGGAGGCCGCACGGCGCCCCCCAGATACAGTGGGAGGAAGCCACACGGCACCCGCCAGATACAACGGGAGGAGGCCGCACGGCGCCCCCCAGATTCAGCGAGAGGAGGCCACACAGCACCCCCTAGATACAGCGGGAGGAGGCCGCACAGCACCTCCCAGATACAGCGGGAGGAGGCCGCACGGCGCTCCCCAGATAGCAGTCTCGCACACACACAAGCATATACAGACATATACGCATAAACACATTTGAAACACAAAAATACATATAAACAGACATCACCCAATGATATCTGCCTGCGCACACACACATTGTGACACGCACGCACATGCACACACACACACCCAAGCAGCCACTCACACACATCACTGACGTCACTCACGATCCCCCGGCTCGGCTCCAGACGTCGTCCAGCTCCTCTCCGCTGCAGCAGTGCAGGGCACACACTGTGTGACGTCACACTAGCAGACACGGCCACGCACAGGGCCGTGTCTCCTAGCTATGATGCGGCCAGGCCAGCACAAGCACACAGGGAAGTTAACAGGTGCGGTGCTGGTCCGGCCAAAGAAGAAGCAGCGGCCCTGCACCGCGGCTGGGGAGCGGTTTGGGGGGCCCCCCGCCTCTGCCTGCCGGTGTCTGCCGCATTGGCGCCACCGCACTGCAAATATTATAATGAGGGCAATCTGGCCAAGGGCCCCCTGGAGCCCCGGCTCCAGGCGGTAGCCCAGATTGCCCTCATTATAATCCACCTATGTTTGCCCATCTCACACTATTGCTAAGACCAGCCCTGGAATGGACTACATTTCCCAGCATGCAAGTTGTTTAGTCACAGCTGTCGCAGAGACCATAGGAATTGCAGATTGCCTATATGGATGTATGGATTGGAAAAATTCTAATATTTAACTGAATATAAAAAATATTTAACTCTTTCTTTTATTATGTACCAGTATGGAATCACAATGAATTTAGTCTAATTCTTACATCAAAGAGAATATCTTGGCACCGTGCATCTCATGGACAGCCACATCTACACCGGCCGGTCATTGCTATGCATTGCAATATTATACACATATGCGTGACCACCCAGTATGGAAGAGCTCTGGTAAATAATTCACTGGGAAGTGGAGCGCCGGAGGCAGAGGATAACACATTTTAGTGCATCTCGTTATACATTAGTAAAGGTTCTTACCATTATGCCGAGATATAACTTATATTTAAAGGGAATTGCACTTAGTTTTTTTTTTTTATTTAAGATCCCATGTATGTCATTAAGGTCTCTAAAATAGCTTAATTCCTTCATCGCTGGTGATTGAGCTCTACAATGGTTCTTCTATAAGAGCTGCTTGATGGTGGTCTAAGTGGTGGAACTTTTTGCAGAACTTTTCTTTGAAGATGTCACCAGTAGAGATGAGTGAACCTGAACTTAAAAGTTTGAGTGTTCGTGCCAGACAGTTAGAGTCCGGTGCTAGACTCCGTGCTCTGCCGTCGCCTCACCACGCTTTGCCATCACCCTCGCCCAGGGCCGGCTCCAGGTTTTTCTGGGCCCCGGGCGAAAGAGTCTCAGTGGGCCCCTTTAACACATACCATGATTCATGATGCAGAGATACGGCGGAGAAATATATATATATATATATATATATATATATATATATATATATAGTACAATGCAAAGATTTCACTTCTTACATTACATGAGTGATATCTATTGTAAATTCCACAATAGCTCAGAAACCGTTGAATCGCTCCACACAGAATACTGGCCCCTATATAAGGCTCCATACGGAATACTGGCCCCCATATAACGCTTCATACGGAATACTGGCCCCCATATAAGGCCCCATACGGAATACTGGCCCCCATATAAGGCCCCATAAGGAATACTGGCCCCCATATAAGGCCCCATACGGAATACTGGCCCCCATATAAGGCTCCATGCGGAATACTGACCCCCATATAAGGCTCCATGCGGAATACTGGCCCCCATATAAGGCTCCATACGGAATACTGGCCCCCATATAAGGCTCCATACGGAATACTGGCCCCCATATAAGGCTCCATACGGAATACTGGCCCCCATATAAGGCTCCATACGGAATACTGGCCCCCATATAAGGCTCCATACGGAATACTGGCCCCCATATAAGGCTCCATACGGAATACTGGCCCCCATATAAGGCCCCATACGGAATACTGGCCCCCATATAAGGCTCCATACAGAATACTGGCCCCCATATAACGCTCCATACAGGATACCGGTCCTCTTATAACGCTCCATACAGGATACCGGTTCCCTTATAACGCTCCATACAGGATATTGGCCCCCATATAATGCTGCATGCAGGCTGTTACCCCCCACATAATGCCCCATACAGGCTGTCCCCCCCTTATAATGCTCCATGCAGGCTGTTACCCCCCACATAATGCCCCATACAGCCCCCCCCCTTTTAATGCTCCATGCAGGCTGTTACCCCCCACATAATGCCCCATACAGGCTGCCCCCCCCCTTATAATGCCCCATGCAGGCTGTTCCCCACCTTATAATGCCCCATGCAGGATGTCACCCCCCCCTCTTTATAATGCCCCATGCAGGATGCCCCCCCCACTCTTTATAATGACCCATGCAGGATGTCCCCCCCTCTCTTTATAATGCCCCATGCAGGATGCCCCCCCTCTTTATAATGCCCCATGCAGGATGTCCCCCCCTCTCTTTATAATGCCCCATGCAGGATGCCCCCCCCTTTTCTTTATACTGCCCCATGCCTCCATAAATTAAAAAAAAAAAATCAAATACTCACCTCCCTTCTGCTACCTGCTGCCCGCTGCCCGCTGCCCGCTGCTCGGGTCCGAACTCCAGCGTTGCCGGCGTCGTCCCGCTCTGCGCTCCCTGTGACGGCTCAGGGGAGGGCGCGGTGTAAAGACGTCACCGCGCCCTCTGACCTGAGACTTCACAGGGAGCGCAGAGCAGGAAGACAGCTGATCTGCGGAGGCACGGGGAGAGGTAAGTATCCAGCTGCCGGGGCCCTGAGCAAGCGGGAGAGAAGGGCGGGCGCTGACACCGCTCTCCTCAGCCCATAGCCCAGCTGGGTGCGCGACCGCCGGTGGGCCCCTCTGCCTGCTCAGGGCCCCGGCATTTGCCCGGGTGCGCCGGGTGCTGACGCCAGCCCTGCCCTCGCCGCACTCTGCCGTCGCCCTCGCCGAGCTCTGCAGCCTCCCTCCCTGGAAGTCAGTTGCAAAATTTGGAGTTCCGGAGGAAGTCTAGAGAGAAAGAATATTTTTCTAGATCCAAAGTTCGGGTCTCTATTGTTTTCAATGGGGTTCGGGTTCTGTTCAAGTTGAGGTACAGTTCTGGTATCCGAACCGAATTTTGGACTTATACCAGTGGAGGTATTGAGTGTCATATATCTGTTTCCCATGTGAGGAAGGAGTCGGCTGGGTCTTAGCAGGAGGGAAGGATGGTAGACCTCAGGGAAGCTGTTATGTCCAATGGGAAGTCCCTAGGGTCAGCAAAAGTTTGGCTAGGAACAGGTCGGGCAGAAAGGAGGCAAAGACTAACAGTACACAGGACAAATCGAACATCACCAAAAGAGACTCTGTCTAAATCTGTATGCTGCAACTGTGCGTCACCGAATTGCACAGTAAAGCTGAACCTGTTAACCCAGACCCAAGGTCTCATGTCTTGTCTGTAGCTTCAGCCAGTCTCATGGACTGGGAGGTAACAAGCACTCCCAAACTACAAGTGAGTAAAGAAAGAACCCCTCAGCACATCACACGCAACTGTAGCTCCTGTTTAGAATATGGGTTTCAGGGCAAAGAGAACTCAGTTTTGGCCCATAGCACAATGGACCTGTGCCCCCCTTCATTGGCATTAAGACTTGCCTGTGCACAGTTCCCTGTCTGCAGTCTTCAGAAAGCCTCCTGTCTGCCTGCATCTTCCAGTCCCTCAGTTACCTGTCTGCCTGTGACTTCCAGTCCCTCAGTTACTTGTCTGCCTGCGGCTTCCAGTACCTCAGTTACCAGTCTGCCTGCAGCTTCCAGTACCTCAGTTACTTGTCTGCCTGCGGCTATCTAGTACCTCAGCTACCTGTCTGCCTGCAGCTTGCAGCACCTCAGTTACCTGTCTGCCTTCAGCTTCCAATACCTCAGTTGCTTGTCTGCCTAGAGCTTCCAGTATCTCAGTTACCTGTCTGCCTGTAGCTTCCAGTACCTCAGTTACTTGTCTGCCTGCAGCTTCCAGTATCTCAGCTACCTGTCTGCCTGTGGCTTCCAGTAAATCAGCTACCTGTCTGCTTGTGGCATTCAGAACCTCAGTAACCTGTTTGCCTGCGGCTTCCAGTATCTCAGTTACCTGTCTGCCTGCAGCTTCCAATACCTGAGTTACTTGTCTGCCTGCAGCTTCCAGCATTTTAGCTACCTGTCTGCTTGCAGCTTCCAGCACCTCAGCCACCTGTCTGCCTGTGGCTTCCTGTACCTCAGTTACTTGTCTGCCTAAAGCTTCCAGTATCTCAGTTTCCTGTCTGCCTGCGGATTCCAGTACCTCAGTTACTTGTCTGCCTGCAGCTTCCAGTATCTCAGCTACCTGTCTGCCTGTGGCTTCCAGTAAATCAGCTACCTGTCTGCTTGTGGCATTCAGAACCTCAGTTACCTGGTTGCCTTCGGCTTCCAGTATCTCAGTTACTTGTCTCCCTGCAGCTTGCAGTACCTCAGTTGCTTGTCTGCCTACAGCTTCCAGTATCTCAGTTGCCTATCTGCCTGCAGCTTCCAGTACCTCAGCTACCTGTCTGTCTGCGGCTTCCAGTACCTCAGTTTCTTGTCTGCCTACAGCTTCCAATATCTCAGTTACCTGTCTGCCTGCAGCTTCCAGTACCTCAGTTACTTTTCTGCCTGCAGCTTCCTGTATCTCAGTTACCTGTCTGCCTCTGGCATTCAGAACCTCAGTTTCCTCTCTGCCTGCAACTTCCAGTACCTCAGTTACCTATCTGCCTGCGGCTTCCATTACCTCAGTTATCTGTCTACCTGCGGCTTCCAGTACCTCAGTTACCTGTCTGCCTGCAGCTTCCAGTACCTCAGTTACCTGTCTGCCTGCGGCTTCCATTACCTCAGTTATCTGTCTACCTGCAGCTTCCATTACCTCAGTTAACTATCTGCCTTCAGCTTTCAGTACCTCAGTTACCTGTCTGCCTGTGGCATTCAATACCTCAGTTACCTGTATGTCTGTGGCTTCCAGTACCTCAGTTACCTGTCTGCCTACGGCTTCCAGCACCTCAGTTACCTGTCTGCCTTCGGCTTCCAGCATCTCAGTTACCTGTCTGCCTGTGGCTACCAATTTTTCAGTTACCTGTCTGCTTGTGGCTTCCCATACCTCAGTTACCTGTCTGCCTGTGCCTTCCAGTACCTCAGTTATCTGTCTGCCTTTGCCTTCCAGTACTTCAGTTACTTGTCTGCTTATGGCTTCTAGTACTTCAGTTTTCTGTCTGCCTGCAGCTTTCAGTACTTCAATTGTCTGTCTGCCCGCAGTTTCCAGTACCTCAGCTACCTGTCTTCTTACGGTTTCTAGTACCTCAGTTAGCTGTCTGCCTGCGGCTTTCAGTACCTCAGTTACCTAGCTGCATACGGCTTCTAGTACCTCGGTTATCTATCTGCCTGCGGCTTCCAGTATCTCAGCTACCTGTCTGCCTGTGGCTTCTAGTACTTCAGTTACCTGTCTGCCTTCGGCTTCTAGTACCTCAGTTATCTGTCAGCCTGCGACTTCCAACACCTCAGTTACCTGTCTGCCTGCACCTTCCAGTACCTCAGTTACCTGTCTGCCTGCAGCTTCTAGTACCTCAGTTATCTGTCTGTTTGCGGCTTCTAGTACCTCAGTTACCTGTCTGCCTGTGGCTTCTAGTACCTCAGTTACCTGTCTGCCTGCGGCTTCTAGTACCTCAGTTACCTGTCTGCCTGTGGCTTCTAGTATCTCAGTTACCTGTCTGCCTGCGGATTCTAGTACCTCAGTTACCTGTCTGTCTGTGGCTTCTAGTACCTCAGTTATCTGTTTGCCTGTGGCTTCTAGTACCTCAGGTACCTGTCTGCCTGTGGCTTCTAGTACCTCAGTTAACTGTCCGCCTGCGACTTCCAGCACCTCAGCTACCTGTCTGCCTGCACCTTCCAGCACGTCAGCTACCTGTCTGAAAGCGCCTTCCAGTACCTCAGTTACCTGTCTTCTTACGGCTTCTAGTACCTCAGCTACCTGTCTTCTTACGGTTTCTAGGACCTCAGTTATCTGTCTGCCTGCGGCTTTCAGTACCTCAGTTACCTCTCTGCCTGTAGCTTCTAGTACCTCAGTTAACTGTCCGCCTGCGACTTCCAGTGACGCGCCCCTGGGCCTACTTGGTGTAGCGTTGCGCACGCGGGGACTACCCGGAGCCGGGCCTGTTGGGGGTAGTAGTCTCGTGGCGGTGACCCGGTCCGTGCCCAGGGAGTCAAACTGTGTGGCTGAGTATTAGCAGTAGATGTTGGACGACTACGCCACCCGTTGAATGCAGCTATGGAGCTGCCGCTGCAGGGCAGACCTCTGAGGCCGGTGGAAGGATTGTGCAGCGTGGATGGGATAACCCCCAACGGGAGGGGTATGGCCTCAGGGCAGCCGATGTGGATGATGGGGGTAGCAGGAACCACTCAGAGACGATGCGGTGTAGTTCAGGGTCTTTACTGGTGACAAAAATAGACCCTCCCGGAGTACTGGCTAGCGGTCGGGGCCTGGTCAGTCCTTGAACAGATGGGATCTCCCCTGGCCAGGCGGAGTTGTAGGCCTCCCCAACTAGTTGTACTCTACTGGCTACCTTGCTAGAGGCGGGTAAAAGTAGCCCACGTCCCTGAGTGTACCGTGTGGTGCTCACCCGTATGGCCGGTGACTCGGGGCCTTCTAGTGGCTTCCGCTCCATGACGGCGGTGCTGGTCCCACGCGTGTGACCGTGCCTTCGGGTTTCTTGGCCAGAGGACCTGAAATCCCCTGCCGGTCGGTTTCTGCTGCTGGGTAAGGATTAGTCCCCACAGCCTCGGACTCCGGGTCCGGTGGTAACTCTTCAATCAGGGCGAGCTCTACAGCTGCCAGCCCCTGATTCCTTTTAGCACGACTTCCCCAGAGCTCCTGATCTCTCTTTCCTATAGCTGCTTCTCCTCTTCTTAACTAACTAACCCTGCCTCAGCCCCAGTTTTATATAGGGGAAGTTCTTCCCCTCCCAGGACTGGGCAGGAGGTGTGGCATGCATAGGATTCCTGACCAGGAGACCTCCCACCTGCTCACAGACGTAATATTGCTATTACTGTGGAAACCAGACCCCTGGGGTGCCACATTCCCCCCTAGTGAAATTTAGTACTCCGGGACTAAACATACTTTGTAAACATAACAAGGTATAAACAATAACGTTCTGGTGGAGACAACACATAAGGTGGTCACGGCGTGTCCGCAACCGGGTGTAACTTTTGAGGAAAACAAAGGTGTCCATTTCACCAAAACAGGGAGACGTAACCAGGTAGGGGTCTGTCCTGCCCCGAGTCCTTATCAGTCTTTTAGTCCGTCCTGGGTTACGCTCCAACTATATGCACAAAGGATTCCCGGTAAATCCACCAAAGACTCCTACAAATAACTAGAAACACATAATTATACACAAGCAACAATAAACAGGTAAACATTAATAAAATAGCTTGAACATTTAGATCCTCCACCGTATGGGCAACTGGCCTCTAGTGACCGTAGTGGACCTACGGAGCTGGCTGACTGGTCCTGAGCTACAGGGTATAGGAGCTGTCAAGGGTAAACTGGGCAGCCGTCTACGGACTCTTTGGCTCACTAGGGGTATAGCAGGCTCACTATAAGCAGAGGGTTGATTCTCCTGGTCTGCTTGTGTGGGGTCTTCTGCCTCCTGGACCGGCTGTTCTTCCAGCTCTACCTGTGTCTCCGTAGGCACTTGGGATGCTGGTTGGAGGAACGTGAGGACGGGTACCACAACAGCACCATTGACTTGAGTCCAAGACCGAGGGAAGTCTCCGAGCACAGTACTAACCATATCTTCCCTTTCCTCTACGGGTCGAGGGTCTTCTTGTTCCTCTTCAGGGTTCCGTAGCTGTTCGGGACACTTCTTCAGGTGATCCCGGGATACAATGGCTGTGGTCTCCCCTCCGTCTTTACTGATTGTACAGATCTTTGGGTTGTCGTGGCTTGAGGGCAGTACGGTGTACGGGTCCTTCTCCCACTGGTCGTCCAACTTGTGGAGCCGTCTTTTCCTCTTCAAGACCTGCTCTCCGGGCACCAGGGGAACAGCGGGAGCATACTGGTTGTAAGTTTTCTCTTGTCTTTCCCTAGCTTGACAGAGACTTCGCTCCACGCTCTCCTGTACTTTCCGGTACTGCTGCTGCCTCTCTGTGTCCCAGTCTGCTTCTGGTGAAGTGTCCTCGGGTGTCAGGACTCCCATCTCCAGATCAACAGGAAGCTTACCAGGTCTTGCCCTCATTAGGTAAGCCGGGGTACAGTTGGTGGAACCTACAGGGATGTGGTTGTATAGGTCCACCAGGTCGGGCAGCTTTTCAGGCCACAGACTACGTTCTTCCAGGGGCAATGTTTTCAGAAGATCTATCACCACCTGGTTCATTTTCTCACAAAGTCCATTAGTTTGCGGGTGATAGTGTGTTGTTCTTATCTTCCGGCAGCCATACAGGGTGCAGAACTCCTGGAAGACTTCCGCTTCAAAGGCAGGCCCCTGGTCCGTCAGCACCTGCTCCGGGTATCCGTGCGGACGGCAGAAGTGCTGCTGGAAGGCTCTAGCTGCTGTTTGAGCCGTTAAGTCCTTGACGGGGACGACAACCAAGAACCGGGAGTAGTGATCCACGATGGTTAACGCGTAGACGTAGCCACTTTTGCTTGGGGTCAGTTTTACATGATCCAAGGCTACCAGTTCCAACGGCTGTCTGGTAATGATGGACTGCAGGGGAGTCTTCTGGCTGGCACGGTCCCTCCTTCTTAGGTTGCATGGGCCACAGTCTCTGCACCACCTCTCGATGGTTCCTCTCATGCCTACCCAATGGAACCGCCCGCGCAGCAGGAACTCCAGCTTCTTCCATCCGAAGTGCCCAGCTCCGTCGTGGTATGCCTCCATCACCATAGCTGCGTCTCTTCTTGGCACTACTACTTGCCAGATTAGTTCATGCGTCCGGGAGTTAACCATTCTGCGGCACAACTTCCCCTTGTAAAGGAACAGTCGACTCTTCTCAGCCCACAGTTGCTTGGCTTCCTCCGGAGCGTCTGGGTCAAGGCGTGCATCTGGCCGAGTCAGCATCTCCTTTACCAGTCGGACAGCAGGGTCACTGTCTTGCGTCTCCGCCCAGTTGTAATGAGGTAATGGGTTGAACGTAGCGGATTGCTTACTCCTTACACGGTGGGAATACTGGATAGTCCCATGACGGTGGAACGCGGGGAGTTCAACTTCTTCCAGTTCCTCTGAATCTTCCCCTACGTCCGGTAGGTTCGGCATCCTGGACAGGGCGTCCGCGTTGGTATTGGAGCGTCCTGCCCGGTATTTGATTGTAAACTCATAGTTGGACAAGCGGGCCATCCATCTCTGCTCTAGGGCACCGAGTCTTGCAGTGTCCAGGTGTGTCAACTGGTTGTTATCCGTGTACACGGTGAACCGGGAAGCAGCGAGGTAGTGCTTAAAGCGTTCGGTGACTGCCCACACCACTGCCAGGAACTCTAGCTTAAATGAGCTGTAATTCTCAGGGTTTCTTTCGGTGGGTCGCAGTTTTCGGCTGGCGTAAGCAATTACCCGTTCCTTCCCCTGCTGGATCTGGGACAGTACGGCTCCTAGCCCGATGTTACTGGCGTCGGTGTAGAGGATAAAGGGCTGGCTATAATCAGGGTACGCCAGGATTTCATCCCCCGTGAGGGCCATCTTCAGCTGGCGGAAGGACTCTTCTTCCAGCTTCTCCCATCTGAAGGGTGGCTTCTGGTTCTTGGCCTTCCTGGACTGGCCTATCAGGAGGTCCTGCATAGGAGCTGCCTTTTTGGTGAAACCGGGAATGAACCTTCGGTAGTAGCCTACCAACCCGAGGAACTGCCTCACTTCCTTTACGCTGGAGGGGCTTGGGTCGGGAGCCACTCCGTCAGCACTCACCACGTGTCCCAGGTACTGCACCTTTGGCTTCAGGAGGTGACACTTGGAGGGTTTCACCTTTAGGCCGTAACTTGCCAGAGCTTCGAACACTTCCGCCAGGTGTTTCAGGTGGTCCTCGTAGGTCTTGGAATAGACGATGACATCGTCCAGGTATAACAGGACCGTCTCAAAGTTTCGGTGTCCCAGACAGCATTCCATCAATCGCTGGAAGGTTCCTGGTGCGTTGCAGAGTCCGAACGGCATGCAGGTAAACTCGCTAAGTCCCATCGGGGTGGTGAATGCGGTCTTCTCCCGGTCCGCCTCTGCTACAGGAACCTGCCAGTACCCGCTAGTGAGATCCAAGGTGGAGAAGAAGTTAGCAGATTTTAAAGCAGCCAAAGACTCCTCTATTCTTGGTAAGGGGTACGCATCTTTGTGTGTGATACGGTTAATTTTCCGGTAATCTGCACATATTCTCATGGTGTTGTCTTTCTTTTTGACCAAGACTAGTGGAGCTGCCCAGGGGCTACAGCTATCCCTGATTACCCCAGCCTCCTTCATGTCTCTAAGCATCCCCTTGGCGTGTTGGTAGTGTGCAGGGGGTACGGGTCGATACCTCTCTTTTATGGGAGGATGGTCTCCCGTGGGGATGTGGTGTTCTACCCCCTTGACTCGCCCGAAGTCTAACGGGTGTTTACTAAACACTCTCTCGTACTCTCGAACCACCCGGTAGACTCCCTGTTTCTGGTGGGAGGGAGTGGAGTCAGTACCCAAATATAGTTGCTGACACCAATCCTCCATTATTTTCGTAGAGCCGTTACCTTCCTCCGGGTGAGATGGAGGCAAGGGTTCCACAGACTGTATAGAATTTTGGTTGATAGTATATAATTTGGCTAGCGTAGCATACCGGGGCAGGTATACTTCCCTTTTCCCGATATTTATTATACGAACGGGCACCCTCCCATGGCGTACATCAACTACCCCCCGTGCTGTCAAAATGGTGGGCCTACTGTCTGAGTAGACTGGTTCTACCATGGCCTGGTAATCTCTACCTCTCAGACCAATAGCTGCCCGGCACCAAATCATCATTTCACTTTTCGGGGGCATGGCAATAGGGAAAGGGTCACACATTCTTACGCTACCAATCTCACCACCGGAGAGTTCCACCTGTTGCCGTCGCATCAGTGCCCGGATCTCTTTCTGGAGCACTCGCTGCTGGCCGGAGCTGGCGTTCTTGGCAACCTGCTGTAAAATGAAAATCACCTCTGCAAGACAATTTTCAATCACATTAGTTCCTAGAGTTATCTTTGGGTGACTCTCGCGCTTGTCAATGTCTACAATGATCAGTCCCTGTGCTGCCAGTTCGACTCTACCGATTTTAATGGTCATTTCTTTAAATCCGATCTGTGGCACGGGCTGACCATTACTCATGATGATACTCAAGTCGTCGTCTGGATAGCGGGTTATATCCGAGTCATTCCAGTACTGCTTGAAGAGCACGTACGGGATGGTGGTGACCTGTGACCCGGTGTCCAGTAGGGCACTCATAGGGATGCCATCCAGTACCACAGGCAAGACTGGACGTCCTCCCACATATTTGTCGCGCCAGTTCGATGGGCCTGGGGATCTTTTTCCTGGGGGTTGGCCCTCTACCCCAGGTTGTGCCAGTTTAAAGGACAGTACCTTGCCATATGTCCGGGTTGATTGCAGCAGCGGCAGATAGGTTGTCCGTCCTCGTTGTACCGGTCGCTGGGTCTTCCTCTGGCCGGTGGGGTCCTCCTTGGTCGACGCCACGGGATGTCCTCCGGTCCGGATGCCAGCTGGATCTTCCCTGGAGTGGAAACCTGTAAAGACTGCACAGTTCGGGTTAGCGCAGCAACGCTTTTAGCTAGCTCTTGGACCTGATGGTGCAGGTCCGGAGCCGGGTCATTGTTCAAAGCCTGCGCATCAGCCCCCACAGGCCCTGCCGACAAGGGCGCCGCCTCCTGGTGGTAAGTGATAGCTGGGCGCCTGTGGGTCACAACGCCACCCGGTGTCGGTTCTCGGAGCACCCGGATGGCTCTGTCCTTGAACTGTGCAAAGTCCAGATGAGGATCCTGTAAGGCTATGGCCCGCAACTGGGTTCAGTGGACATTGCAATATAGTCCCTCTATAAATTGCTCGGTCAACAGCCTGTCCTCGTTTCCCACGCTGTCAGGGTCGGTCTGCTTAATGGCTCTCAGGGCCTCTTGTAGGTTTAGTGCATAGTCCCTTATACTCTCATGTGCTCGCTGCTTGCACCCATAGAATCTAAGCTTAATCTCGGCTGAGGTGCGGGTATCAAAGGTGTCCCTCAGCCGGGTTAGTATCCCTGCGACAGTCCTCCTCCCAGGTGGCCAGGACTTTACCTCCCTTTGGGCTGCCCCGGTTAGTTGGGCCACCAGGATGCTCACTTTTTGCTCTTCTGTGAGGGGGTACACCTGGAAGAGGCTATCCAGTTTTTCTTTAAAGTCATTCAGGGTATGTGACTCCCCTGAGTACTGGGGTAGCCAGGCTGCTCCCGGGATATAGGGCATGGTGAAAGGCATGACTGCAGCAGCGGTGGTGCTGGCGGGGGTTGAGGCAGTGAAGCTCTCCTCCGTATCCGACATCTTTCTCCCCCCCTAGTGGACCGTGGCCTACCTTGCCATGATCCTCTTCCGTAGGCTGCGGCTCCGCAGTGGATCGTCAGGGTTGAGGACCTTCCGTCGCGCTCCTGTGACGTCGGCGTCTGCTGGGCTCCTTCCAGGACCTTACGCAACGTCCGGACGTGAGGCGGGGCTTCAGTTCTCGCGCGCTTTCGGAGTCCATGCCCCTCTTCTTCCCGCGCGGCGTCTTCAAGATGGGGTCCAACGGCGGGAAAACTCCACGGATGGCGGGAAGAAGGCAGAAGATGGTGCCGGATGGCGGGAAAACTTCGCGGATGGCGGGAAGAAGGTAGAAGATGGCGCCGGATGGCGGGAATCTTCACCACTGGTAAGTTTGAACAGTCTTTTTCAGGCACCCTGTACCCGGTGGTTGCGGGCACGAAATCCTGCCGACTATGCCAAAGTTGACGCGCCCCTGGGCCTACTTGGTGTAGCGTTGCGCACGCGGGGACTACCCGGAGCCGGGCCTGTTGGGGGTAGTAGTCTCGTGGCGGTAACCCGGTCCGTGCCCAGGGAGTCAAACTGTGTGGCTGAGTATTAGCAGTAGATGTTGGACGACTACGCCACCCGTTGAATGCAGCTATGGAGCTGCCGTTGCAGGGCAGACCGCTGAGGCCGGTGGAAGGATTGTGCAGCGTGGATGGGATAACCCCCAACGGGTGGGGTATGGCCTCAGGGCAGCCGACGTGGATGATGGGGGTAGCAGGAACCACTCAGAGACGATGCGGTGTAGTTCAGGGTCTTTACTGGTGACAAAAATAGACCCTCCCGGAGTACTGGCTAGCGGTCGGGGCCTGGTCAGTCCTTGAACAGATGGGATCTCCCCTGGCCAGGCGGAGTTGTAGGCCTCCCCAACTAGTTGTACTCTACTGGCTACCTTGCTAGAGGCGGGTAAAAGTAGCCCACGTCCCTGAGTGTACCGTGTGGTGCTCACCCGTATGGCCGGTGACTCGGGGCCTTCTAGTGGCTTCCGCTCCACGACGGCGGTGCTGGTCCCACGCGTGTGACCGTGCCTTCGGGTTTCTTGGCCAGAGGACCTGAAATCCCCTGCCGGTCGGTTTCTGCTGCTGGGTAAGGATTAGTCCCCACAGCCTTGGACTCCGGGTCCGGTGGTAACTCTTCAATCAGGGCGAGCTCTACAGCTGCCAGCCCCTGATTCCTTTTAGCACGACTTCCCCAGAGCTCCTGATCTCTCTTTCCTATAGCTGCTTCTCCTCTTCTTAACTAACTAACCCTGCCTCAGCCCCAGTTTTATATAGGGGAAGTTCTTCCCCTCCCAGGACTGGGCAGGAGGTGTGGCATGCATAGGATTCCTGACCAGGAGACCTCCCACCTGCTCACAGACGTAATATTGCTATTACTGTGGAAACCAGACCCCTGGGGTGCCACACCAGCACCTCAGCTACCTGTCTTTCTGCACCTTCCAGCACCGCAGCTACCTGTCTGCCTGCGCCTTCCAGTACCTCAATTACCTGTCTGCTTACGGCTTCTAGTACCTCAGTTACCTGTCTGCCTGCACCTTCCAGCACCTCAGCTACCTGTCTGCCTGCGCCTTCCAGTACCTCAGTTACCTGTCTTCTTACGGCTTCTAGTACCTCAGTTACCTGTCTGCCTGCGACTTCCAGTACCTCAGCTACCAGTCTGCCTGCGGGCGGCTTCCAGAACCTCAGTTACCTGTTTGCTTACAGCTTCTAGTACCTCAGTTACCTGTCTGCCTTTGGCTTCCAGTAACTCAGTTACCTGTCTGCCTGTGGCTTCTAGTACTTCAGTTACCTGTCTGCCTGCAGCTTCTAGTACCTCAGTTATCTGTCTGCCTGCGACTTCCAGCACCTCAGCTACCTGTCTGCCTGCACCTTCCAGTACCTCAGTTACCTGTCTGCCTTCGGCTTCTAGTACATCAGTTATCTGTCTGCCTGTGGCTTCTAGTACCTCAGTTAACTGTCCGCCTGCGACTTCCAGCACCTCAGCTACCTGTCTGCCTGCATCTTCCAGCATCTCAGCTACCTGTCTGCCTGCGCCTTCCAGTACCTCAGTTACCAGTCTGCTTACGGCTTCTAGTACAGTACCTCAGTTACCTGTCTGCCTGCACCTTCTACCACCTCAGCTACCTGTCTGCCTGCGCCTTCCAGTACCTCAGTTACCTGTCTTCTTTCAGCTTCTAGTACCTCAGTTACCTGTCTGCCTGCGACTTCCAGTACCTCAGCTACCAGTCTGCCTGCGGGCGGCTTCCAGAACCTCAGTTACCTGTCTGCTTACGGCTTCTAGTACCTCAGTTACCTGTCTGCCTTCAGCTTCCAGTATCTCCGTTACATGTCTGCCTGTGGCTTCTAGTACTTCAGTTACCTGTCTGCTTATGGCTGCCAATACCTTTGCTGCATGTCAGGAAATTTCTGCATTTCTGTTACCTGATTCCCGCGTGCCTCACCTGCCTGCTGCACCGACACTTGTGGCCCATGTGCCCACCCTTACCTTGGCTTGGAAGATCCACCTCACCATGTGAGCCTAACACTCTGCTCTTTGTACATGAGACCCGTATTAGGCAGCTCGGTGGCTCAGTGATTAGCTTTACTATCTATAGTGCGCTGCAGAGTATTATGGCAATATGGAATGGAAAGTAGTTGAAAAATAGATGAAAAATAGTATTATAGTAAATGATTCTTCCATACAAGCATTGTGTATTTCCGTTTCTGTTAAACACTTGTTACATTTGATACCCGGGCTGAGCGCAGATCGGTTGTATAAAGGAAATACGGCCACTGAACAAAAGCCGGATGCCATTTTTATCTTCAGCAAGACAATACCCAGGAACTGCCAATCATCAGAGCATTGGATATAATGAAATGGTTCAGAAATGGCCATGTCCCTGATTTCACTGCGCGCTTGTTACATTCCTGAACATATATAATTGCTCTTTTTCTTTGTAGCCTACACTAAATTCTGAGGTCTTTGTGCAGCATCTCATATGTGACTTCATATTTCTTCGTGAGTCATCCTGTAACAATCAGCGTGGCCCAGCAACCGGGTCAGACATATAAGCTCTGGCATAGGCAGCGTCGTTCTGTTCTTAGATATATTTACAACTCATTTATGCTTTGTTCAATGTAATGGTTTTCTGACATGGTAAAATAACAAAAACATCTCGGACTTATTAACACTTTGGTGTTGGGGTTACTATGTTTACACTAAGATTTTTCAGGAGTTTAGGGAGTGGATCCCGTGCTGTAATGTCTGTATACTCTTTCCCTTCCCCCCCTGCCCAGGAGATGTGGTATGATCTGACCATGTTCCTCCACGGTCAGATACATCCATTACACAGTACACAGCAGGGACACATTTATAAGATTATCTCAGCACAGGAACAATTTTTTTAAACACATCCAATTGTGGAACTTATTATTATTCCAAAATCTAGAGAATAAAATGAACTTTTGTTCGTGGGAAAACCGCTTTAAGCACTGTTAAAATATACCCCAAAAAAACTTTTAGGTAAAAAAAGTTAAAAATTCCTAAACGTTTCGAAAACTTTTCAAAACCACTTTAGTTCAAGAAAAACTCCTCCAAAATCTCCTTAAAAAAAGGAACGTTTCCTTACGCAGTTTCTGGTTAAAAACTTGTGGTTTCTAAACTCCTTAACCAACTAAGTATGAACATACCCAAAGTAATATGAGACAGAAGAACAGAAAAGAGGCGCTCCCTTTGCAGGATAATAAGAAAGGTGGTAGGGAGAGAACCGCTCACCTGGATGATTTGTGTGGAAGCAAAAGCTAAATGTCTGCTGCTCCAGCCATTGCACTCACACCCACCTGGATGGAGAAGGAAATCCAAGGCATAGTCGCGTACTATTTATTTAAAACAATGCGTTTCAGCATTTCGAAACGCGCTGTTTTAAATAAACTATTTTTATAAATACCTGCAACATCATTGACAGCACCCAGACACCACCGCCGATCTTCTTCCAATACCAAGTAATTTGAGAAAATTGTTACATATAAATGGGAAATGTCCTCTTGATTATTAGGCATTAAAATAATAATAGGGTGGCATATTGGCTGCCTCTGTCCTTCCAGGGCCCTTGGTGGCACATATGTGTCATTGAGATCAAATGAACTCAAATTTTGTTTATTGACCACTCTGATACACCGCTGCCATACCCATCTATTGTCATAAATATACCTGTATTTTGCTGATGAGAATGTTACATATATAGGTAGATCCAGAATGAATGTTCTACTTTGGATCGAAGGTTCCAGCTGACTATGATGCTTGCATGTATACCATTTGGGTCCATAGAAATGTATACTATGTAGAATAACATTATGGCCAGTACTCATGACCAGAAGAACAAACCAGGATCTGCAAACAAAACATAAACTAAAAAAGAGCTACAGGTGCATTCACTAAATTAGAATATCATCAAAAAGTTCATTTATTTCAGTTCTTCAATACAAAAAGTGAAACTCATATATTATATAGAGTCATTACAGAGTGATCTATTTCAAGTGTTTATTTCTGTTAATGTTGATGATTATGGCTTACAGCCAATGAAAACGCAAAAGTCATTCTCTCAGTAAATTAGAATACTTTATAACAACAGCTTGAAAAATGTTTTTAAAATCCGAAATGTTGGCCTACTGAAATGTATCAATACTTGGTCGGGGCTCCTTTTTCATCAATTACTGCATCAATAATAATAATCTTTACTTTTATATAGCGCCAACATATTCTGCAGTGCTTTACATACATTATCATGGCTGTCTCCATTGGGGCTCACAATCTAAATTCCCTATCAGTATGTCTTTGGAGTGTGGGAGGAAACCGGAGAACCTGGAGGAAACCCACGCAAACACGGGTAGAACATACAAACTCCTTGCAGATGTTGTCCTTGGTGGGATTTGAACCCAGGACCCCAGTGCTAACCACTGAGCCACAAGGCTACCCATCAATGCAGTGTGGCATGGAGGTGATCAGCCTGTGGCACTGCTGAGGTGTTATGGAAGCCCAGGTTGCTTTGATAGCAGCCTTCAGCTCGTCTGCATTGTTGGGTCTGGTGTCTCTCATCTTCCTCTTGACAATACCCCATAGATTCTCTATGGGGTTAAGGTCAGGTGAGTTTTCTGGCCAATCAAGCACAGTGATACTGTTGTGTGTAAACCAGGTATTGGTACTTTTGGCAGTGTGGACAGGGGCCAAGTCCTGCTGGAGAATGACATTTCCATCTCCTAAACGCTTGTCGGCAGAGGGAAGCATGAAGCGCTCTAACATTTCCTGGTAGACGGCTGCGCTGGCTTTGGTCTTGATAAAACACAGACGACCTACACCAGCAGATGACATGGCTCCCCAAACCATCACTGATTGTGGAAACTTCACACTAGACCTCAAGCAGCTTGGATTGTGGCCTCTCCACTCTTCCTCTAGACTCTGGGACCTTGATTTCCAAATGAAAATTGGAACTCTGGGTCCTTGTGGAGTGTGTCAATGACTGCCTTCTGGACAACTGTCAAGTCAGCAGTCTTCCCCATGATTGTGGAGCCTACTGAAACAGACTAAGGGACCTTTTTAAATGCTTAGGAAGCCTTTGCAGGTGTTTTTTGTTAATTATTTTAATTTACTGAGATAATGAATTTTGCGTTTTCATTGGCTGTAAGCCATAATCATAAACATTAACAGAAATAAACACTTGAAATAGATCACTCTGTTTGTAATGACTCTATATAATATATTAGTTTTACTTTTTGTGTTGAAGAACTGAAATAAATTAACTTTTTGATGATATTCTAATTTAGTGAGATGCACCTGTATATAGGCAGATCCAGATTAAACGTTCTACTTTGAATCGAAGGTTCCAGCTGACTATGATGTTTGCATGTATACCATTTGGGTCTATAGAAATGTATACTATGTAGAATAACATTCTGGCCAGTACTCATGACCAGAAGAACGAACCAGTCCAGGATCTTCAAACAAAACATAAACTAAAAAAGAGCTATGTGATATACAGTACAGACCAAAAGTTTGGACACACCTTCTCATTTAAAGATTTTTCTGTATTTTCATGACTTTGAAAATTGTACATTCACACTGAAGGCATCAAAACTATGAATTAACACATGTGGAATTATATAATTAACAAAAAAGTGTGAAACAACTGAAAATATGTCTTATATTCTAGGTTCTTCAAAGTAGCCACCTTTTGCTTTGGTGACTGCTTTGCACACTCTTGGCATTCTCTTGATGAGCTTCAAGAGGTAGTCACTGGAAATGGTCTTCACTTCACAGGTGTGCCCTGTCAGGTTTAATAAGTGGGATTTCTTGCCTTATAAATGGGTTTGGGACCATCACTTGTGTTGTGCAGTAGTCAGGTGGATACACAGCTGATAGTCCTACTGGATAGACTGTTAGAATTTGTATTATGGCAAGAAAAAAGCAGCTAAGTAAAGAAAAACGAGTGGCCATCATTACTTTAAGAAATGAAGGTCAGTCAGTCCAAAAAATTGGACAAACTTTGAAAGTGTCCCCAAGTGCAGTTGCAAAAACCATCAAGCGCTACAAAGAAATTGGCTCACATGAGGACCGCCCCAGGAAAGGAAGACCAAGAGTCACCTCTGCTTCTGAGGATAAGTTTATCCGAGTCACCAGCCTCAGAAATCGCAGGTTAACAGCAGCTCAGATTAGAGACCAGGTCAATGCCACACAGAGTTCTAGCAGCAGACACATCTCTACAACAACTGTTAAGAGGAGACTTTGTGCAGCAAGATTTCATGGTAAAATAGCTGCTAGGAAACCACTGCTAAGCACAGGCAACAAGCAGAATAGACAAGTTTGGGCTAAAGAACACAATGAATGGACATTAGACCAGTGGAAATCTGTGCTTTTGTCTGATGAATTCAAATTTGAGATCTTTGGTTCCAACCACCGTGTCTTTGTGCGATGCAGAAAAGGTGAACGGATGCACTCTACATGCCTGGTTCCCACCGTGAAGCATGGAGGAGGAGGTGTGATGGTGTGGGGGTGCTTTGCTGGTGACACTGTTGGGGATTTATTCAAAATCGAAGGCATACTGAACCAGCATGGCTACCACAGCATCTTGCAGCGGCATGCTATTCCATCCGGTTTGCGTTTAGTTGGACCATCATTTATTTTTCAACAGGACAATGACCCCAAACACACCTCCAGGCTGTGTAAGGGCTATTTGACCAAGAAGGAGAGTGATGGGGTGCTACGCCAGATGACCTGGCCTCCACAGTCACCAAACCTGAACCCAATCGAGATGGTTTGGGGTGAGCTGGACCGCAGAGTGAAGGCAAAAGGGCCAACAAGTGCTAAGCATCTCTGGGAACTCCTTCAAGATTGTTGGAAGACCATTTCTGGTGACTACCTCTTGAAGCTCATCAATAGAATGCCAAGAGTGTGCAAAGCAGTCATCAAAGCAAAAGGTGGCTAATTTGAAGATCCTAGAATATAAGACATATTTTCAGTTGTTTCACACTTTTTTGTTAAGTATATAATTCCACATGTGTTAATTCATAGTTTTGATGCCTTCAGTGTGAATGTACAATTTTCAAAGTCATGAAAATGAAGGAAAAATCTTTAAATGAGATGGTGTGTCCAAACTTTTGGTCTGTACTGTAAATGATGTCCAGAGCCATTGGGCGAGCCCAGCTGTAGTGTATTCTAAATATGATAGTTGGTAACAGAACCATGACCATCGTTCACCCAGGAGTCCACAGCATTTTCTGACTTTCCAGATAATCACTTTGTGTATTTCTTAGAAAAAATCTAAAAAGTTTGGTTTTTCTCCAGTTGTAATTTCACATCCTACACTGATGAGGACAAACAAGACAGGAAACAGCTAAATGGGTCTTTAACAATTTTATGCAATGTTCTTCTGAGCCTTATATAACCCTGCCCCCAGCACTGATTGGCAGCTTTCTGTGTACACCGTGCATTAGCATAAAACTGCTAATCGGTGGTGGGGCCATGGTTGGAGACACCTAGTCCTGTAGTGATAATAATCTCCTGCTGATAAAATATTGATTTTATAGAAACAGCAACACACAACCTAATAAGTGACACATCATTGTAATCAGGGTCTCTGCTCCTACATTGTTCTGCTATCAGATTACATAGCAAAAACTTGCAGACAGATTCCCTTTAATAGTTTTTGCACAATTTTGCTAAATCCATTCCAAAATTCCAATGTCACCATCATGCACTTGATTTTTTACATACTGTGACCCTTTCGGCTCTTGCAGTTTTTGGGACAAGAAATCATGGGACATCATGAGAAGTTGGGAAATCTCAGAAACGTGGCATCACATAACCTGAGCAGAATCAGGTAGATTGCCAAACATCAAAATAGTAAGTATATTAGAAATTGTATTGTTTGCAAAAGGTTAAAGGGGTTGTCCGGGACAATGGTCTATCCCTAGGAGAGGTCATCAATCTCTTGCTGTTGTTAAGGAACTGCTCAGCCCAGCTCCATCGATGGGATAGTGGCCATGGCCGAATACTGCCCATCCGCCCCCTAATGAGTTGAATAGGGGGCAGATATGCAATATCCAGCCGTGGCCACAATACTGTTGGGGGAGCTGTCTGTGCAGCTCCGCAACTGAGTAGTTCCGTCCACCGCCGACACTTGGAACAGCTGATTGATGGGGATACTGTGTGTCGCACCCCCACCGATCGGACACCGATCTAAGGATAGGACATCAATGTTAAAGTTCCAGATAACCCCTTTAAAGAAGGGGTTTGATTTTAGGAATGTCAATTTTAAGAAGAGTCTAGCAAAGTCTGTTTTGGCACCATCATACAAAATTATACTAAGAGTTTGCCTTCAATTTTACGGAAAATTTATGTGCAATTATTTACTTAACTGTAAGCAAAGGTTGGTTGCTAACTTATCTTTCCCTTATAGCGATAGCAAAGGAAATTGCAGAACCAATTGCTAGAATCTTTGAAAATTCCTGGAGAACAGGAGAGGTCTCAGAAGATTGGAGAAGGACAAACGTTGTCTCTATCTTCAAAAAAGGAAAGAAGATGATGCCAGGAAATTACAGGCCAGTGAGCCTTACTTCTATTCCAAGAAAGGTCTTTGAACAAATTATTAAGCAGCATGTATGTAAGTACTTGGATAACAATATAGTAATTAACCAGAGCCAGCATGAGTTTGTAGCAAACAAGTCATTCCAGACTAACCTAATTTCCTTCTATGATGGAATCCCTGACTGGGTGGATTAGGGAAATGTGATAGATATAGTATATCTCGACTTCAGCAAAGCATTTGATAAAGTATCTCATACTATCCTTATTGAAAAAATGACCAAGTATGGGATTGACAAGGCTACGTTTAGGTGGATTCATAATTGTCTCAGTTATCTTACTCAAAGAGTGGTAATAAATGGTTGTACATCCAATTGGAAGAGTGTTTCAAGTGGGGTACCACAAGGCTCTGTCCTGGCCCCAGTGTTGGTCAACATTTTTATAAATGATCTAGATAAGGGAATTGAAGATAAACTATTCAAATTTGCAGACAATGCACAGCTAAGAGAGATAGCTAACACTAGAGAAGACACAGAAAGGATTCAAAAGGCTCTAGATAAGCTTGAACAATGGGCAGCGACTGATAGAATGGTATTTAACAGGGAGAAATCCAAGATTCTACATTTGGGCAAGAAAAACAAAAAGTACATCTACAGAATGGGAGGCATAGAACTAAGCAATAGCACAAGTGAAAAAGACTTGGGTATACTAATAGATCACAGACTGCATATGAGTCAACAGTGTGATGCAGCAGCAAAAAAGGCAAACACAGTTTTGGGATGTATTAACAGAAGCATACAGTCTAGATCACGTGAAGTAATTATCCCCCTCTACTCCTCCTTAGTCAGACCTCATCTGGAATACTGAGTCCAGTTCTGGGCACCACATTTTTAAAAAGACATTGAAAAACTGGAGCAAGTTCAGAGAAGAGCTACCAGGATGCTGAGCAGACTGCAAACTATGTCTTACGAGGAACGATTAAAGAATCTGGGAATGTTTAGCTTGCAAAAAAAGGAAGCTAAGAGGAGACTTAATAGCTGTCTACAAATATATGAAGGTATGTCACAGTGTAGAAGGATCATCCTTATTCTCATTTGCACATGGAAACATGAGAAGCAATGGGATGAAACTGAAAGGGAGAAGATACAGATTAGATATTAGACAAAACGTTTTGACAGTGAGGGTGATCAATGAGTGGAACAAGCGGCCACGAGAGGTGGTGAGTTCTCCTTCAATGGAAGTCTTCAAACAGAGGCTGGACAGACATCTGTCTGAGATGGTTTAGTGAATCCTGCATTGAGCAGGGGGTTGGACACGATGACCCTGGAGGTCCCTTCCAAATCTAACACTCTATGATTCTATAAAATAATCCCATAAGCAAGAGATCCAATTAGGGTTCTCCTAGATTGAGTTTTGATGTATTTGCATCTCTCAATTGGGTCCATTGTTGGATACTCTGTCCTGCATTCCAACACTGATGACAAAACAGCTACGATGACTCCTCTTTCTCTATGTTTATGGGAAAGCATAGAAAAATATACGTAATTAACTTGTACATTAAAGCTCTTGGTGCTTCCAAACGTGTTCATCCCAGCTCCGGAGGGTGGCCAATTTGTGTTGTTTATGTAGATCTTATCCAGATCCCGCTAAACAGCTCCCTCCCATTCAGCCTTTCAATTACGGAGCAGTTCAGCAGTTGTTAGTCTGGCAGCAACAAGATAAAATACCTATTAAGTAATAACTTTTAATAGATAGAGCAATAATAAAGGACACCAACAGTGAAATAGAGAAGCATGTTCAAAAGAAAACCTCCGAGAAGACGGATAACACAGATGTAAAATGAGGCTGGAATATTAAATCCATTTACACTTAGCGGCTTTTTTTTTGTAATATAATAACTAGGTGACTGTAATAACTAAAACTGTAAAATTATCAGGAAAAGGTTATCAGAACGTTTCCATATGCTGGTAACAAGCAATGGTCTCAAAGTGCTAATAATGAATTTTAAGACATATCAGATAATTTACAATGAAAATTAAAATCCTTCTTAGAAAAAAATATACCTTAAAAAAAAAATCTGGTTTTAATAATTTTTATAGTGGAAATTTATTTTCCATGTGATAATACAGTAGCTAGGCAATAAAAATCTTGAAATATTGCTGTTTTCACACACAATAGGGAACACATAACAAGCTGCCATATCATATATTTTGCAGTTCACTTTTCAGCTTTGCTGTGTAGACTGGGGCAGAATCAACAGTTATCTCGTAAGTAGGAGGAGAAAGAATTGAATGAAAGCTTTACTGTACTGCTGGAGACCTTGATGGAGCAACAATATCCACTGTATACCCAGAGGAGACTTTGAATGCATCTCCACTGTCACTTCTCGGTCTCTGTGGAAGGGCAGTATGCCATCTCTTCCTGGAGACTATATTAGTCCCTGAAAACTGTCCAACAACTTAAAGTTGTCCAGGACTTTAACACTGGTGGCCTATCCTTAGGATAGGTCATCAATGTCTGATCGGTGGGGGTGAGACACCTGGCACCCCCGCTGATCAGCTGTTTGTTCCTGGAGCTGCACAGCTCTATTGACTGTATAGTGGAAACATGGTCAAATTTTCATCGGTAATTATATCTGATATTGATCGATGTTTGGTCAGAAGAATCTAAGTTTTTACCATCAGTGATTTTCTCATGTGCCAAAAAAGCTTCTCCTATCCATGGCTATGTTAAAGGAATCTCTCAGCAGATTTTGCTATGCAATCTGATAGCAGCATGATCTAGGGACAGAGACCCTCATACCAGGGACGTGTCACTTAGTTTAGCAGTTGTGGTAGAATCAGAGATTTCTCTGCTGCAGATCTAGCAGAGCTCGGAATGCTGAGCCTTGTATAACCCCGCCCACATCACTGATTGGCTGCTTTCTGTGTACAGTGTATAGTAACAGAAAGCTGCTAATCAGTGCTGGGGGCGGGGTTGCACCAGGAGGCAAGAGACGCCTAGTACTGTAGTGATAATCTCCTGCTGATAAAACACTGATTGTATTGAAACAGCAAAGCACAGCCTAGTAAGTGACACATCCTTAGAATCAGGGTCTCTGTCCATACATCATGCTGCTCTCAGATTACATAGCAAAGCATATCTGATGACAGATTCCCTTTAAACACGGCCAGCATACGCGTTGCACATGCATGGCATCCGTGTGCTGGCCCTGACTTTCATAGACTTGTATGGGTGATTGTGATCCATGGCTCGGATGACACATGGTTAGTGAAAAAGACAGACATCTTAGCCGCTTCAAAGATCATAATGGGTATGTGTAATAGTGAAAAACATGAATAGAATATGTACGTGATTCAGCTTTAATCCGAGTAAAAAAAATCTACATAATAGACAGAATAAGTACATTTTTTATATTACAGATTTCATATAATTCAAGAGGCAAAAGAATTAAAGGTCCCTTTAAAAAAAAGTTGGAGTTTTCCATGGAATATAAAGCTACTGTCCATAATTACAAATATGTAATGAGTTCATACATTCAAGAATCGATGACTCAGGTTAAATATGTCCCTCGTAGAAGATCTCCAGATGGAAAAACGAGCCCATGACGTTGTTTGCTTCATTAGTTCTCAGTTACTGCACATTAGGATAAATCACTGGACCTTATTACTGGTATCCGAAAAAAAGATAGAGCTAATACGACTAACAGCTTATTGGTGGGGCTGGTCTATGTAGAGGATGTCCACTCCCAACACCAGATATGTTACATTTTATCGTAAGGCTATGGTTATGGGTAATGTGAAGACCTGGGGTCTTCCGTGGACATAATACTACTCAGACAACACAGGGTGAGGGTAAAACAGTGTGGCAATATTTTATTGAACCACAAAACGGACAATAAACAGATAGAACAGTCCCAGCTAATACCCAAGATGGTGCAACATTACACAGTCTCCTCACCCTTCCGCTGGCCAACCGAGAATAGAGCAGCTACGACTTTGGGACATCCAGGGACAACTACCTCAACCAGTGGCCCCCCGCTTTTGGCGGGCCCCCTCAAAGAGGAGGTAGCGTCAAGTTTAGGAAGCTAGCAGTCCCTCGCGGAACAAGGCCAGGAGACACGAGGGTCCCACCCTGGCCTCTCCGACAGTTTCCATGGGGTCAGATGACCGGCTGGGCCTAATCTGGCTTCGCTGAACGTCTCCATGGGTTCCAGGCGACTGGAGGGTCCCACCTAGCAACCCCAAACAACATATCCATGGGGCCAGGTGACTTCATCGTCCCAACCTGGTTTCCTCAAATGTATCCATGGCTTATCTGATGGTCAATGGAGCAGATCTGTATCCTTTCCGTCAGGGCCATATACCCTTTGGCTGGAAACCTGTAGAATCCAAATCTGTGTCTGTTTAGATAGAGCCATGTTATCCATCTGCTGTCCTGAAGAGTGTCTCTCTGATTCTATGATTCTCCTTGATTCTCTTTGCAGCAGGATAGAAAGCCCTTTTTATATTTGCATATGTGGCTAAGGTCATTAGTCACAGGTTAGGAGGAAAGGTGCAGGGCTCAGGTCTCATTGTTTGAGCTAATCCCCTGCTCTTGTAAATAAACTAGCTGGCTTAGTACAATATGCACTTAACATAGTAACGATCATCATTGTTCCCAAACACCGAGTCACTATCCTTCTTGACCAGCCAAAGAAACATATACATTCAAAAGTCAACAAAGATAGTAGCATATTTCTCCTGGCTTAACAAATGTAAACGTCTGGCTGATTAAGATTAGAAGCTGTGTTGTCACAGGTAAGATTATTGGTCTACAGAGTCCAGAACTTTATAGAAAATGTTTGAAAAATTCCTAATATTCATGTAAAAAGATAGGAAATCCCCAAATTACCATTATGAAATCTGACTTTACCTATTTGAATCCAGCTTCACCTACCCAGTTGGTCTTCTACATTCGCTATCAAGGAAGGTCAAGTGGTTAAGAGTAAATTTGTTCCATCCTCAAGATAATGCTTAAAAAATAGCTAAACTTTAAAAAAAATTTTTTAATTTTGTTCAGCATAGAAAGTTATGAAATGTTGCCAATCACTTTATCAGGGGATTTGTCTTTATTCTTGTAAAGTAATTGCCCATTTATAGCTATTTTTCCCCAGTCTGTTTGTCTGTCTTCAGCTCTATTGTTATCAGAATGTAATCATTTAGAACACAGATGATGGCAGTGAAAAGGTAGTTAGACCTGTATATAGATAAATATCACTAAGTGTGAGGGAGGGTAATGAGAACAAGGTAAATGTGGAAGTAAATCCAATACTTCTATTACAGGGGGCAGTGAGGGTCTTTCCAGCCTGCTACAGAAGATTGGTCTGAAAAGTTGAATGCTCAGATAAAGACACAGGTGTTACAAGTTCACTGCCATCAGCTGTACTTCAAATGAGCATTTTCTGATATCAATGCAGCTGAAGGAAGGCAAATAGACTGAAGAAAGGCAGGAGGTTTGGAAACCACTTGCATGTGTGACGCCCAGCTGCGCTTGGTATCACAGATCCTAGAAGTGTGCATGAATGGATTCCTCCACAAGAGGCCCCCATAAACATTCACACATCTCCACCTTCCACCTGAGACCAGCAGAGGGAGCCCGTTAGGGATATAAATAGGGAAGGTGGAGCTAGGCAGTTCAGTTCCTCTAGAGAGTTCAGTAAGTGCAGGTCTGAATACAGAGTCGAGCTCAGTTCAGTTGTAGCTTAGAATAGGGAGCTTTTGGTGTGCCGACGCCATAAGATCGGTGAAGCGCGGCAAGCTGCCGTTAGTGTGTATAGCCTAGTGAGGGCCCGAGTAGGCCGAAGGCGAGTGGAGAGTTAATACATAGGGGGCAGAGGAGCTTAACCAGCTCACCCCAAAGCCTTTACCGGACACCGGCTCCGAACGTACAGGGATCTCTATGACCCAGTAAGGCATAACCGGAATCCCTGGAGAACTACAGGTCCCAGGATCACCAAAGAACTGATACGTAACAGAGCCAGGAGACGCATAGGCCCCCCAAGCTGGGAGCGTGTACTCCAAGAGAAGGCCCTATCACAAGGTCAGCTGGTGCAGGACAGAGACAAAGTTAGGCCTAGCTCCAGGCAGGTCAGAAACTTACTACGCAGAGGCAAGAAACAGGAGGCCCTACACCCGCTCATTGGGGAGGATCCTGATATGCACCCTTCACTCTACAGTGCTCCGGGATGTGCCTGAATTTCCATCAGTAAAAGGTACTGAAGTGACTATCGTGTCTGTCCCTGTTCTTGCTCTGACCCGGCTGGGTCCCCTCCGTCCTGCATCCCCCCCTCATACGCTGCCCTGATGCCTAGCTCCACCTGTGGGGAGCTGTACCATCGAGCTGCCTTATCACCGGCCTCAGTGGGCTGCCGCAGCGCTGGTGATTCTCACAAGAAACCACAGGTGGCGTCACGAACTTTCATAAAATTAACAAACAATCCCCTTTTAAAAGCTGACCCCAGGATACGGGCCTGGGAGCCGACCACCGCGACATCCCCAAGGCCAGGCAAAGGCCCGGGTACCAAGTCATCCCCATCCCCTGGGCTAGTCACATGCATTTTTTTACAGGAATGAAAACAAATCCCCTAATAAAGTTTTTTAGAATGGTGACTGACTAAAACACCACAAATTTTTGGACAAGGAGCTGAACTATGTGATCTATGTTTACTCTGTTGTGCTTCTGAAAGGGAAATCACTTTTCCATTTAGCAAAACAGCAGGCACAGACCACTGACTAGTGATGATCACGTGTCACCAGGATAAGAAAAGCATAGCTGCTTTCTTCTAAAAATAGTGCTCCACCTGCCCACAGGTTGAGTGTGGTATTACAGCTCAGCCTCATGCACTGATTGTTTAAAGGGGTTGTCTGACCTTAGGCCACGGCCCCACTATCATTATTCGGTCAGTATTTGATCACTAGGAGTGGGAGACAAAACCAGATGAGGAACAATCAGAGAAAAGGTATGATAGAAACAAGTCACCAATTCTGCATTTATCACCCACTCCTGGCTTTGGCTCCCACTCCTGAGAAAAAATACTGACCAAATGCTGATAGTGGTGCCGTGGCCTTAGGCTACAAGTCTGCATTAGGATTCTCCGCTGCTGGCACTGCAGATATGCGATTTGCACAGATACGGTCTCATGCCTACTAGACGTCCACAGACTCACTTAATGCAAGTATATTGAGCAATGTAGGACACAGTCTAGTTGGAATGTGACCAAATGTATGTGACGCGCCCCCTGGGCCGTGGGGTACCCGGAGCCGGGCCTGTAGATGCTGGGGGTTGTAGTCACCGTGGCGGTGACCCGGTCCATGACCCAGGGCTGTCAAACCAGGGTAGTTTATGTATAGTCCGACTACGCCACCTGTGGAATGCAGTTGTGACGTCCTCATTCTCGAAAGAGCCCTTTTTAGTCTTGAGTTTACCCTGGGTGATGGGGGACTCGGTGTCGGGTCCTGAGACGAAGAGATGGGGTGTAGCCGTGGCCCGGGCCCGACCCGTGCTCAGGGCCGTCACATGAAAAGGAAGATGTTGTGGGCTCGTCCGGGTTGAGTGGCTTATTTAATGACTACGCCACCTGTGGTGCCTGGTGAGGGGTCACCAGCGCCGCTGCAGTCCGCCGAGGCCTGGTGTCTTTGCGGCCTAAGTTCTCACTGCTCCCCACAGGCGGAGCAAGGCCTCGGGGCACAGGGACAGGAGGAAGGGGGGCAGTAGTAGAGGAAGAACGGACGCCGCGTCGTGCGGTGTGTCGCAGGAATAACAGTCCGGAGGCCATAGGGGTGAACTTCCAAGGCTTTACTCACATAGCTGGCAAAGGAAGGCGACTCCCTGCTCCCCGCGGAGTCCTGCGGGCACCAGGGACGGGGGTCCGACAACCTCCAAGTAAGTCCAGCATTCAGTCGGGACTCTACACCAGAATGTTCCTGAACTACAGACCTAATCCTTTCCTGTCCGTGTGTGTGCAAATAGGCCGGGTCTCCCTCTGAGCTCCTCTCAGAACAAGGGTACGGGTGGCAGCTCTGCTCCATCCGATACCCGGTGGGATCCTCTGGGCCTAACCGGGCTTTCCCATCCAGGATGTAGAGTAGCAAGGTCGGGTGTCGGGGGCCGGTACCCCTCTTGCAGCCGGAGTCCCTCTGAATATATCAGCATGGCGAGGACAGGTGGCGTACACCGCTCCGTCTGCATCCTGCCTGGGATCCATTTGCTGTGGAGCCACACTCTTAAGCTCCGGGCCTTCTTGATCCTGGTCCTTGGCCGGGTTGAGACATTCCTTGTCTGCAACCTACCTCTCGTCCCAAGGCCAGGGTACGAGGGCTGTGTCCCTTGCCGGCGCAGGCCCACACAGGATCTGCGCTCCGGGAGGGAGGTCACATCACACACAGTAGTCTGACAGCACAGTACGACCACTAAAAGAGAGACTAAAGGACGAAGGGCCAAGATCAAAGATGGCTTTGAATTAAATATGAAATCTAAAGTGTAACTAACTTGTAAGTCCTCCACCCTCACCCAGTAACTGGCTCCTACCACTTTGTGTTCCGCAGTCTCCCTGTAACCAGGGGAGCAGCACCTAGTGCATACTAGCTCCCTCTGGTGGAGAAATGTGGTGTTGGATGCAAAAGGTTGGGTCACGACTGTCACACCGGCCTTACCTCAGAGGAGGGACACCACACTCCATTAAAGAAATGCAGCATCCCTGTGGCGGTCGCACCCTCAGGGGTGCCACACGGTTATTGGGAACCGCCGCTGCGGAGCAGTCCGCTGAAGCTGGTGGTATGTGCAGCAGGGTGATGTAACTCCCCATAGGAAGAGTGGAGTTTCAGGGCAGCGCGTATGGATGATGGTGGTGGTAGTGCAAGGTATCAGTAATGACAACACGGAGTCTTTGCAGTGCAGTCCCAGGGTCTTTACTGTTGGCAATTATATGGGCCCAACGGGAGTACCGGCTAGTGATGAGGGCCTGATCAGTCTGGGAACAATCCTAGAGTCCTCCTGGCCAGGTGAAGTTGTAGGCCTGCCGTTCTGACTATACTCTTTGGCTATCCCGCTTATAGTCGTGTTGTAGCCCACGTCCCTGAGTGTAACATGCTGCGCTCACCCGTATGGCTGGCGACTCGGACCTTGAGTATTCCTCGCTCCTCTGTGGCGGTACGGGTCCTTTCGTGTGGCTGAGCCTCCGGGCTTCTGTTGGGCCAGGAGACCTGCAATCCCCTGCCCTGCGGTATCTGCTGCTGGGTATGCAATCCCCACAGCCTCGGTCTCCGGCGTCCGGTCCTCTGTAGATACTATCCAGGACGAGCTAACTTCAGCTCCAGTCCCTGGCTCTTCACTCCTTCATGTCCTACTTGACTCCTGACACTAGACTGACTAACCCCGCCTCCAGATCCAGTTATATAGGGCAGGATCCTACCCTTTCTGCTCTGGGGCATGAGGTGTTGCATGTGTAGCACCCTGAGGATTCGGCTGCTACAGGGGTATTGCACCTCAACCCAGAGGTGTGATATTCCACTCCCGGGTAAGGATGGAGCGTGGATCTGAGCTCGGTAGGCTGCATGCACTACACACATCCCATTTCCGAGGAGCAGACCGACGGTACTCCCACTTAGAAATGTGCAGGTACGACCGAGTCTGTTCCTGGCTGGAGTGGGAGGGGGGTGGTACATCCCAAGTAGTGTAGGGGCAGATAGGGGGAGCAGCCTGGGTAAAGATAGGAGCTCATTGGGTGCTGGTCACCTGAGCTCACACATAGAGGGTGTATATAAGGTGGGCACCAACTAAGAACAGGGTCAGATGCAGAGAACAAGTCAGCGAGCAGAGGAGAAGGAAAGACCCAGAGTGAGAGAGGAGAGAGAGAGACCCAGAGGCACAGAAGAAAAGGACTCCAAGATCCCAAATTAAAACCCCGGGTGAAGAGTCGGCATCAGGGTACCGGAACCCAAGCTGGTGGGGGTAAAAACATTCCCCAGCCAGAGACCGGAGACCGTGGGCAGCGTTTGCCACGGTCACCCACCACATCCACCCCGAAGGCACACCACATGAAGGGTCAGGAAACCCAAGGCCAAGGGTGTCCCAACAGAAGGCCCGAGGGAGCTGGACCTAGGTGGATCACTGGTGGGGACGGCCAGAGAACGGGACAGAAGGAGAGCTCAGGGCCACGCTCCGGACTTGTTTGGGGGTTGGCTGGATCCAGGACCTGGTGGACGCAGCACGGCTCGGGTGGTCACTCGAAGCTGGAGTGACCAGTACAACATCTGCAGTAAGTAAACACCCTTAACTGCACAACCCGACTCTGTCTTCACTGCCGTCTGTACTGCACCACCACAACCCCCATCCTCTGCACCTGTCCCCCCTGAGGCTATACCCCACCCGTTGGGGGTTATACCATCTCAAGCTGCACCTGCACCATCAGCCTCAGCGGACCCTGCTGCAGCGGCGGCCACAGTGACCGCATCACAACGGGTGGCGTAGTCGACACAAAAGAACTCTTAATAACATCTGTAGGACTGCCACATAACACTGAGCTTGACGCCCTGGGCACGGGCCGGGTCACAGCCGCTCGGAGACTACAACCCCCCCATCTGATCCGGTGCCGGGTATTCCCCTCAAAAAGGAATATGTCCCAGGGGGCGCGTCAACTTTGGCGTAGTCGGCAGGATTACGTGCCCACAACAACCGGGTACTGCGTGCCTGAAGAAAAGTGCAAGTTTACCTCAGAAAGAAGTCTCCCACCGGTTCCGGAGGGTCCACGCCATCGGACCCCATCACAGGTCGTTTCCCGCCGATTGTCCGCCATTTCCAGCTTGTTCCCGCCATCTGCAGAGTTTCCCGCCACTGGGCGACGCTTCCCGCCAAATCCGAAGATTTCCCGCCTTGGAAGAGCAGCGGACGCCATTATGGGCGTGCCAAAGGAGGGCAAGAGGCCGCCTCCCATCGTGGGCCGGGACAGAAAATGGCGCCAAAAGTGGAAACCGCCCCCACCAACAGAGACTGTGATGCTGGAGGTGTCTGTCAGCGTGAAAGAACTACCCCTGGAGCTGACAGTCACCGAGTTGCCCCGGGACCGCCCTCGAAGTGGGAGGAGACGAGAGAAAAGAACGAAGATGGGTGCCGCCTGGAGCAGTCTGGAGCGAGCGCACCCGGAGGCAAGAAGCCTGGAGAGGAGTAGCAGAGAAGCTCACCCGGAGATGTCCAGAGAGCAGAGCAGCACCGGCCCGCTGGCCAGGAGCCTGCTGGAAGAAGAGCAGAGCAGCACCGACCCGTTGGTCAGGAGCCTGCTAGACACCACGACCCCACTAGGCCTAGTGGAGGTCCTTGCACAGCTCCCCCGAGACCGGGAGTGTGCACAGACTGCCCTGGAGGGCCTCGCACGGAGGATGGCCCGGGTACAGCGCGAGATATTGGCGGAATGGAGCCGGGAGATGGCCCAGCAAGCTGAAACCAAGACCCGGAGCACGCCAGCCAAGATGAGGAGACAGACCGCCTCTGAGGATGGCGCGGGAGGACCAAAGGCCGGAGACGGCGCCGAGAAGGGAGCCGAACGCATGGAGGCAGGTAAAGGGGACGTCTACACCCCAAGCCGGGACACCGCCCACCTGCCCCAGCTCCCCGTCGCAGAGCCCGAAAGTCCCCCTGCTGTGCCCGAAAACGCCATGTCACCGACGCAGACTAGGCCCCAACCGGAAGCCGCCGCCGCGACCCCTGTGACGTCACACGCCTCGACCCCGAGCGTGACCAAGCAGGAAGTACCACCAGCCTGGTCGCAAGGCCTAGTACCCCCGGGCGCCGCAATACCAACAGCGCCCCCTACCTCCGCGGAGCCTCCGGCCTGGCCGCAAGGCCAGGTAGCCCAGGGTGCCGCCGTCCTAACGGTGCCCTTCACCTTCCAGGTGCCCCAGGCCTGGCCGCAAGGCCTGGGCAACCCGGGCGCCACCACCATCGCGCCCGCACCCGTAAAACCAAGGGTGCCGCGTCTGGGAGAGGACTTGTTTGCCCAGCACACGTGGCCGGACGGGCAGCCTTTCATCTGGCCCCAGAAATATTATGAACTGGAGCACCAGAGGAGAGTTGGGGCCATGTGTGCACCCCTGATTCCGGCTCCGAAGCCCGTGGCACGGGTCTCGCCTCCTCTGGAAGAAGCCCAATTTGAGTGGGACCCCACCGGAGAAGACCTAATGGGGTTCACTCAGGAAACCAGGGCAGCTGCAGCGGAGCGTGCTGAGTGTTGCCGACAGCAGCTCGAAGAGTTTGCGAGGGAGCGGAGAGAGAGGCGGGTCCGGGAACAGCGAGCTCAAGTAAGGAGCGCGGAGCAGAAGAGCCGGGCCAGGAGAGACCCCCGTGCAGCGCATTGTCCCCGCACCATCGGGACAGTGATCAAGTTCAACCAGCAGCATGGGTGGGGCTTCATCAGAGACAACAACACCCCCGGCGACGTCTTTGTCACGCGCAGAGATGTGGAGTCCCATCTGCCGGAGGGGCACAGAGGTCGTGACCTTTATATCGGAGACGAGGTCACCTTCACCCGGCACAAGTGTGCCAAAGGACCTTACGCCCTCCACGTACACCGCCTGACGGAGGAGGAGTTGCGGTGCGAGGAGGAGGAGCAAGAGGACCCGGACGGGTCTGAAGTTACCACCAGCTACAAGCAAAGAGCAGGAGGAAGACGCCGTTGAGTGCGGCAGAGCAGTAGATGTAAATAGTTACCAGACCGGGTACCAAAGAAACTGTTGCTACATATATATAGTCCCCGTTGGGACCAGCTGATGTGAACTGTTCACCCGTTTACCCTTAATCCCACAGGCTGAGGACTGTGAGCAGCCATTCCCTTTCCCTCCTTACCTGGCCGAGGACTGAGAGCGGCCAACTTCCCCTGTATATAGTTGCGCGTCCTAAAGCGCCCCCTACCGGTTTTATAGGAAAACCAGTTTTTCTAAGAGACTGTCGCACTTTTCCCGGACACACGTTGCACAGTGTCCGGAGGAGGAGGAACCAGGAGCCTGAGACGACGAGAAAGTTTTATCTGCTAAGATATGTTATTTATATAATGTTTTATATGTTTTATATGTTTATAAAAATTTGTATGCTTTGGTGTTTATGTCTTACAGCCCGAGGACGTGCTGTGATTTACCAGGGGGGAATGTAGCACCCTGAGGATTCGGCTGCTACAGGGGTATTGCACCTCAACCCAGAGGTGTGATATTCCACTCCCGGGTAAGGATGGAGCGTGGATCTGAGCTCGGTAGGCTGCATGCACTACACACATCCCATTTCCGAGGAGCAGACCGACGGTACTCCCACTTAGAAATGTGCAGGTACGACCGAGTCTGTTCCTGGCTGGAGTGGGAGGGGGGTGGTACATCCCAAGTAGTGTAGGGGCAGATAGGGGGAGCAGCCTGGGTAAAGATAGGAGCTCATTGGGTGCTGGTCACCTGAGCTCACACATAGAGGGTGTATATAAGGTGGGCACCAACTAAGAACAGGGTCAGATGCAGAGAACAAGTCAGCGAGCAGAGGAGAAGGAAAGACCCAGAGTGAGAGAGGAGAGAGAGAGACCCAGAGGCACAGAAGAAAAGGACTCCAAGATCCCAAATTAAAACCCCGGGTGAAGAGTCGGCATCAGGGTACCGGAACCCAAGCTGGTGGGGGTAAAAACATTCCCCAGCCAGAGACCGGAGACCGTGGGCAGCGTTTGCCACGGTCACCCACCACATCCACCCCGAAGGCACACCACATGAAGGGTCAGGGAACCCAAGGCCAAGGGTGTCCCAACAGAAGGCCCGAGGGAGCTGGACCTAGGTGGATCACTGGTGGGGACGGCCAGAGAACGGGACAGAAGGAGAGCTCAGGGCCACGCTCCGGACTTGTTTGGGGGTTGGCTGGATCCAGGACCTGGTGGACGCAGCACGGCTCGGGTGGTCACTCGAAGCTGGAGTGACCAGTACAACATCTGCAGTAAGTAAACACCCTTAACTGCACAACCCGACTCTGTCTTCACTGCCGTCTGTACTGCACCACCACAACCCCCATCCTCTGCACCTGTCCCCCCTGAGGCTATACCCCACCCGTTGGGGGTTATACCATCTCAAGCTGCACCTGCACCATCAGCCTCAGCGGACCCTGCTGCAGCGGCGGCCACAGTGACCGCATCACAACGGGTGGCGTAGTCGACACAAAAGAACTCTTAATAACATCTGTAGGACTGCCACATAACACTGAGCTTGACGCCCTGGGCACGGGCCGGGTCACAGCCGCTCGGAGACTACAACCCCCCCATCTGATCCGGTGCCGGGTATTCCCCTCAAAAAGGAATATGTCCCAGGGGGCGCGTCACATGTATTTGTGTTCCTGACCAGGAAACTCCTGTTTTGCTCCCAGACATTGTATTACTACCACTGTGGCAACCAGACCCTCTGGGGTGCCACATTCTCCCCTAGTAAATTTCAGTACTCTGGGACTGAGCATATTTTGCAAAAATATAACAGATAACAATACATGAACATATTTACAAGCATTACTGTCTTTTTAGGTCACGGTGTCATCCGTAACCAGGTGTCCATTCCACCCAACAAGGTGCACTTCTTGAAGGACCTGTCCCAAACCCTCCACGGAGGCCCTGGGGTGGCTACAGGGCATTGATGATCCGGATGTTGGACCACGTCTTCAGCCATCTCCACGGGTTTTTGTTCTGTGGTCTGGCACAAAGGGGCACTTTATAGGTGCAACTATTTACAGGGTAAGTTTTTGGTTACTCACTGTCCATAACTCCCCATCCCGTTGGTCTGTGGATGATAAGGCGTTGTACGGATCTTCTTGCAGCCGTACAGGTTGCAGAATTCCTGGAATACTTCTGCTTCGAAGGCCGGACCTTGGTCAGTTAGCACACGTTCTGGGTAACCATGCGGGCGGCAGAAGTGCTGTTGGAAAGCTTTGGCTGCTGTCTGAGTCATTTGGTCCTTGACTGGTACTACTACCAGAAACCGGGAGTAGTGGTCTACGATGGTGAGAGCGTAGACATAGCCTGACCTGCTCGGGGATAGCTTCACATGGTCCAGGGCTACCAGTTCGAGTGGCTGCTTGGTAATGATGGGCTGCATGGGAGACCTCTGGTGTTATGTTCTGCTACCAGAGCTAAGGAAAGAGAGGAGATCTGTCCCTACGATAGAACTCAGCTGAATCCCTACGATGTAACAGGGGACCTGATCCTGCGATCAGACCTGCTAAAGTCCTAAGCTAGTCTGTACGGAGACCTATAGATGTGGGGAAGGAATCCCTACAAGTACTAAGGACTGGGAGGAATATGGGACACCTCCTAACAGAAATAGTAGCAGACAGACGAACAAACAAAATATATAGAACATAGAGGTCAGTAGACCAAGCAAACTAACAGAGCAAGACACAGAGCACAGGCTAGCTAGAAAGTAGATATACAATGAAGTCCAGCAAAGCCAGAAGGGCGGAGCAGGATTAAATAGGCCAACAAGGTCATGTGACCAGCAAAGGAAAAAAAACCTAAGAGCAAGGTTCTAACAGTACCCCCCCTTCTAAGAGGATCCTCCGGATCCCCTAGGACCAGGCTTATCAGGAAATCTCCTGTGAAACGCTCTGATAAGTCTGGACGCGGAAACATCATCCGACCTCACCCAAGAGTTATCCTCGGGACCGAAACCTTTCCAGGCCACAAGATACTGCAAACTACCTCTATACCGTCTAGAGTTAAGGATGCGAGAAATTTCATATTCCCCGTCCTCCACCACCGGAGGAACAGAGGCAGAGGCGTCACAATCCGATACAACAGCTTTTTTCAACAGAGAGACATGAAATACCGGATTAATTCTCCAGGAGGTAGGAACCTCCAACCTAACAGCAGATTGGTTGACAACCTGAAGCACCTTAAAGGGCCCTACAAACTTGGGACCCAATTTCTTTGAAGGAATCCTCAACCGCAGATTCCTAGAGGACAACCAAACCATGTCACCAACAGCGAACAAAACCTCCTGTCGTTTCCTATCAAAGTAGTCTTTAGATTTTCTGTTGGCCTCCTGAAGATTACCACGCACATCCGTCCAAACTCTCTCCAAATCACCGGAAAAATTCTCCTCCTCAGGCACGGCAGATCCCAACTTGGAGAACGACCCAAACGACGGATGTCTCCCAGAACAACAAAAAAAAGGCGAACAACCAGCAGAAGAAGATGTATGATTGTTCAGAGCAAATTCAGCAAGTGGCAGAAACTCAGACCACCCCTCTTGATTGTCTGCCACAAAACAATGCAAGAACTGCTCAACATCCTGTTTTTTCCTTTCTGTCTGGCCATTAGATTCAGGATGATATCCGGACGAGAACGACAAATGAACTCCCAACCTATCACAAAAGGCACGCCAAAAACGAGCCACGAACTGAGGACCCCTATCAGAAACAATGTCAGTAGGAACGCGATGAAGTCTGACAATTTCCTTGACAAAGGCCTTAGCGAGAGTTTTAGCGCAGGGCAGTTTGACGAAAGGAACCAAGTGACACATCTTGCTAAAACGGTCCACGACCACCCAGATGACAGTAAAACCCTCAGAGGGGGGAAGGTCAGTTATAAAGTCCATAGCCAAATGTGTCCAAGGAGCACTGGGAACCTCCAAAGGACAAAGCAACCCCGCAGCAGGAGTATGTGAGGACTTAGATCTAGCACATATAGTACATTGACGCACCCACTTAATGACTTCCTTCTGCCATCCAGGCCACCAAAAACTGCGACCCACCAGTCTCTTGGTCTCAGAGATTCCGGGATGACCTGCCAACCGAGATTCGTGACACTCAACAAACAAATCTCTCCTAAAGGTCCCAGGCACAAACAACCTCCCATGAGGAGTGTTAGAAGGGGCATTCTCCTGTGCTTTAAGAATCTCATTTTCCAAAACGGAGTCCAAAGCAGCTATCACAACACCTTCTTGTAAAATGTTCTCCTCTTTCTCAGCACCGACTATGGGAGAAAAACTGCGAGACAAGGCATCCGCCTTAACATTCTTAGTACCAGGGATGTAAGTAACGGAGAAATTAAACCGCGAGAAAAACAGTGCCCACCTAGCCTGACGGGCATTCAGGCGCTTGGCAGCATCAAGATATATCAGATTTTTATGATCCGTAAGAACCTGAACGGGAAATTCCGCACCTTCCAAGAAGTGGCGCCAGTGTTCAAATGCGAGTTTAATAGCCAATAATTCCCGATTACCAATATCGTAATTCAGTTCAGTCTCCGAAAATTTTTTTGAAAAAAAGGCACAGGGATGTAATCCATCCCCGTTATCCTGAGACAATACTGCGTGAAACCCCCACAGAGGAAGCATCAACCCCAACCAAAAACGGCCTAGTAACATCAGGCTGCATAAGGATGGGAGCAGAGGTGAACCTCTCCTTGAGATACACAAAAGCTTCAATGGCCTCAGAAGACCACTGAACCGCATCAGCACCTTTCCTGGTGAGATCAGTCAGAGGTTTGACAATACTAGAAAATTTTTTTATGAATTTTCTGTAGTAATTGGCGAAACCCAAAAACCTCTGTATCGATTTCAAACCAATAGGCCTAGGCCATTCCTGCACAGCCTGAACCTTAACCGGATCCATCTCAAAACCTTTGCTGGAGATAATGTAGCCCAAAAAACTAATTCTCTGTACAGCGAACTCACATTTCTCCAGCTTAGCAAAAAGCGAATTGTCCATTAATAACTGTAATACCTCACGCACGCTCCGCCAATGAGACTCCAGATCCGGCGAATAAATCAAAATGTCATCCAAATACACAACCACATTTTTACCGATCAAAGGTCTAAGGATGTCATTAATCAGATTCTGAAAAAATGCAGGAGCATTAGTAAGACCAAAAGGCATAACTAGATTCTCAAAATGACCCACAGGAGTGTTAAAAGCAGTCTTCCATTCGTCACCGTCCTTCATGCGCAACAGATTGTATGCCCCCTTAAGGTCAATTTTAGAGAACCACTTGGCCCCCATTAACTGGTTAAACAGATCAGGAATCAATGGCAGTGGGTAAGGATTGCGTACAGTAATTTTGTTAATCTCACGAAAATCCAGACAAGGACGTAAACCGCCGTCCTTTTTTTTCACAAAAAAAAATCCAACCGCCACAGGAGACCTAGAGGGCCTAATGTGACCGGCGGCCAAACTTGTCTGTATGTATTCCTCCAAAGCCTTCCTCTCAGGAATAGTAAGGTTAAATAAACGACTTTTAGGAAGAGTCGCTCCAGGGACAAATTCAATAGAACAATCATAGTCCCTATGGGGAGGCAAAACCTGCGATTCCTTCTCAGAAAAAACTCTCCAAAAATCCTGAATAGGAACAGGCAATTCTCCCCTATCCAAAGCTGCAATACGCCCGTTACAACACTTGTCATAACATTTATGGCTCCAGGATTTAATTTCACTGGTAGACCAATCCAGTACAGGATTGTGAAATTTTAACCAGGGCAATCCCAATATTACTGGAGAAGGCAAGTTATTCAACACTACCAAATCCAATTTCTCATGGTGAACACCATTAATAGTGAGAGGAAATTCACAGACCTTGAGAGTAATATTCTTCAAAGGGGAACCATCCACAGAAACCACAGCAATGGGGGATGATAAAGGTTCAGGTTTTAAATTGAGTCTTTCCACGAATCCCCCATCAATTACATTCAGAGTAGACCCGCAATCAACAAACACCCGAAATTCCATTAATTTTTTCTGAGCAATCGTGGAAGCAGCTAAAAATATACCCCTGGAATTTAAACAGGCAATACGGGCATGACTGACCTTTTTTTTTTCTTTCTTCATACGAAGCTCACAGCCTTTAATCAAATGACCAGATTTTCCGCAATAGAAACACAAGCCTTCAGAAAATCGACGGTCTTTTTCTTGAGAGCGAGGTGCCACCGATCCAATCTCCATCGGTTCACCACTGTTAGTACACACATTCTCATAACCAGAAACTGACATAGCAGAGGATTTGCTCTCATTAACCCTTGCACGCAGTCTTCTATCCACCCGTATAGCTAATTGCATAGCCTGTTGCAAATCTTCAGGTGTAGGATAAGCAATTAGCAGGTCTTTAACCCTTTCACTGAGCCCAGCAAGAAATAGACTTTTCAGAGCAGAATCGTTCCACCCTGTTTGAGTAGACCAACGACGGAAATGAGTACAATATTTTTCCACATTACCTGATCCCTGTTTTAAACGTCTCAACTCAGTCTCAGCTGATGCGACACGGTCAGGATCATCATATAATAGTCCCAAAGCAGAAAAAAAACTATCCACTGATCTGAAGCATGTATCACTAGGTTGCAAAGAAAAGGCCCACTCCTGAGGCTCTTTGCGCAAAAGTGACATTATGAACCCTACGCGCTGGGATTCATCCCCAGAGGACTTAGGTCTCAAACGAAAATACAATAAGCAAGCATTTTTAAATGAAAAAAATTCTCGGTGTTCACCAAAAAATAAATCCGGCAAACATACCTTAGGCTCCAAGAAATGTGCTCCAGGACAGCTACTCACGTGCTGACGGAGCTCGGCCACCTCCAGAGAGAGTCCCTGCAGGCGATGAGCCAAATCCTGAACCGACACCATGATGGAACAGAAAAATCTTTCCTTAGAGAATTTGCAGGCTGGACTTACTGTTATGTTCTGCTACCAGAGCTAAGGAAAGAGAGGAGATCTGTCCCTACGATAGAACTCAGCTGAATCCCTACGATGTAACAGGGGACCTGATCCTGCGATCAGACCTGCTAAATTCCTAAGCTAGTCTGTACGGAGACCTATAGATGTGGGGAAGGAATCCCTACAAGTACTAAGGACTGGGAGGAATATGGGACACCTCCTAACAGAAATAGTAGCAGACAGACGAACAAACAAAATATATAGAACATAGAGGTCAGTAGACCAAGCAAACTAACAGAGCAAGACACAGAGCACAGGCTAGCTAGAAAGTAGATATACAATGAAGTCCAGCAAAGCCAGAAGGGCGGAGCAGGATTAAATAGGCCAACAAGGTCATGTGACCAGCAAAGGAAAAAAAACCTAAGAGCAAGGTTCTAACATCTGGCTGTCACAGTCTTTTCTTCTCAGGTTGCATGGTCCGCATTCTCGACACCACCTCTCGACTGCTTTCCTCATGCCAACCCAATAGAACTGTTCACGTAGCAGGACTTCCAGCTTCTTCCATCCAAAATGTCCCGCTCCATCGTGGTAATCTTCCAGAACCATAGACGCATCTCGCCTCGGGACTACCACCTGCCAGACTAGCTCATGTGTCCGGGAGTTGACAGTTCTTCGACACAGCTTCCCTTCATAGATGAACAGCTGCTCTTTTCTTTCCACAGCTGTTTGGTCTCTTCTGGAGCATCTGAATCAGGGTATGAGTCAGCTTGTGTCAGCAACTCTTTGACTAGGTGAACGCGGGGATTTCTATCTCTTCCAGCTCCTATGGGTCTTCTCCCCCGTCTGGCAAGTTAGGCATTCTGGACAGCGCATCTGCGTTTGCATTCTTGTGCCCAGCCCGGTACTTGATGGTGAATTCGTAATTAGACAGTCGGGCCATCCATCTTTGTTCCAGGGCACCATGTTTTGCAGTGTCCAGGTGTGTCAGCGGGTTATTATCCGTGTACACAGTGAATTTGGAAGAGACGAGATAATGTTTGAAGCGCTCCGTCACAGCCCAGACGATGGCAAGGAACTCCAACTTGAAGGAGCTGTAGTTTTCTGGGTTTCTTTCTGTGGGCCGGAGCTTCCTGCTGGCGTAGGTTATCACCCTTTCTCTGCCTTGCTGGATCTGGGACAGCACCACTCCTAGTCCCACGTTGCTCGCGTCCGTGTGAAGGATGAAGGGTTGGCCATAATCAGAGTAGGCCAGGACCTCGTCTCCTGTTAGGGTCGTCTTCAACCTGGTGAAGGACTCATCTTCCAGCTTGCCCCATTTGAATGGTGGTTTCTGGTTCTTGGCCTTCCTGGACTGGCCTATCAGGAGGTCCTGCATGGGTGCCCCCATCTTGGTGAAGCCTGGTATAAACCTTCGGCAGTAGCCTACCAACCTGAGGAACTGCCGCACTTCTTTGATGGTGGAAGGTCTCGGCCTGTCCTTGATTACGGTGATCTTATCGGGGTCTGGTGCTACACCGTCAGCACTTACCACATGTCCTAAGTACTGTACTTTGGGCTTCAGCAGGTGGCACTTAGACGGCTTCACCTTCAGGCCATAGCCAGCCAGGGCGTCAAACACTTCCGCCAGGTGCTTCAGATGATCCTCATATGTTTTGGAGTATACTATGACGTCATCCAGGTACAGCAGGACTGTCTCGAAATTCTTATGCCCTAGACAGCACTCCATCAACTGCTGGAAGGTTCCTGGGGCGTTGCAGAGCCCAATGGCATGCAGTTGAACTCGCTGAGGCCCATCGGGGTGGTGAATGCGGTCTTTTCCTTATCCGCCTCTGCTACAGGAACCTGCCAATACCCACTTGTAAGATCCAAAGTAGAGAAATAATTAGCAGATTTTAACGCAGCTAGTGACTCCTCTATCCTGGGTAGTGGGTATGCATCTTTATGTGTTATGCGGTTAATTTGCCTGTAGTCTACACACATTCTCATTGTGCCATCCTTTTTCTTTACAAGAACTAATGGAGCTGCCCAGGGGCTACAACTCTCTCTTATTACCCCTGCCTCTTTCATCTCTCGCAACATCCCTTTGGCATTTTGGTAGTGTGCTGGCGGTACAGGCCGGTACCTTTCTTTAATGGGTGGATGGTCCCCCGTGGGGATATGGTGTTGAACCCCCTTTACCTGCCCGAAGTCGAGCGGGTGTTTACTGAAGACCCTTTCATACTCTTGGACCACCCAGTATACTTCTTGTTTTTGGTGTTGAGGGGTGGAGTCAGTGCCCACATGCAGCTTCTGACACCAGTCCTCCATCTGTCCCTTGGAGCCATTATCCTCCACCTGTTTGGATGGAGGCAAGGGTTCCACTGTCTTTATAGAATTGTGACCGACGGTGAATAGTTTGGCCAGGGTGGCATACCGGGGCAAATGGACTTCTTTTTCCCCAATGTTCAGGATGCAGACTGGCACTCTCCCATGGTGAACATCAACCACCCCCTTGGCTGTCAAAATGGTGGGCCTACTGTCGGAGTAGACAGGCTCTACCAGGGCCTGATAATCCCTACCCCAGAGACCGATTGCTGCCCGGCTCCATATCAGCATTTCACTTCGTGGGGGCATGGCAATAGGGAATGGGTCACTCATCCTGACACTGCCAATTTCAGCACCAGACAGTTCTACCTGTTGTCTTTTCATCAGGGCTCTGATCTCTCTTTGTAGAACCCGTGGCTGGCTGGAACTGGCGGTTTCCGCAAACTGCTGTAACAAGACAATTATTTCTGCAAGACAATTTTCAATGACATTAGTGCCTAAGGTTATCATGGGATGACTTTCTCCGCGATCAATGTCGACAATAATCAGTCCTTGTGCTGGCAGTTCGACTTTGCCAACCTTTATGGTTACTTCTTTGTACCCCACCTGAGGTATGGGTTGACCATTACTAGCATAAATACTCAAATGTACGTCTGGACGGCGGGTAATGTCCGAATCAGTCCAGTACCGTTTGAAAAGAATGTAGGGGATGGTGGTCACCTGGGACCCAGTGTCCAGCAACGCGCTAATTGGAAAGCCGTCCAGCACGATAGGTAGGACTGGTTGTCCTCCCACATATTTGTCTCACCAGCTTAATGGGCCAGGTGGTCTTACGCCTGGGGGTTGGCCCTCTGCCCCAGGTTTTGCTCGTTTAAATGACAGTACCTTGCATAATGTCCTGGCTGGTTGCAGCAGCGTCAGATGGGTTGTCCGTCCTGGTCGTAGAGGTCGCTGTTCCTCCGTCTGGATCGTGGAATCCTCTTCTGTCGGCGCCACGGGACATCCTCCGGACTGGAAGCCAGCTGGATCTTCCCTTTGGGATACACCTGCAAGGACTGCACAGTTTTGGTTAGCGCAGCTACACTTTTAGTTAACTCTTGGACCTGATAGTGCAGGTCTGTAGATGGGCATTGTCCAGAGTCTGTGCATCAGCTCCTACAGGCTGCGGAGAAAAGGGTGCCACCTCCTGGTGGCAGGTGATAGCTGGGCGCCGGTAGCACCCGGATGGCCCTGTCCTTAAACTGAGCAAAGTCCAAGTCAGGGTTTTGCAGAGCCATTATGCGCAGCTGGGTTCAGTGGGCGCTGGACAGTAAACCCTCAATAAATTGCTCAGTTAACAGTCTGTTTTCATCACGCACACTGTCAGGGTCTACCTGTTTGATGGCCCTCAGCGCCTCCTGCAGTTTTAAAGCATAGTCCCGTACACTGTCCTGTGCCCGTTGTTTGCACCCATAAAACTTCATCTTTATCTCTGCCGTAGTACGGGTGTCAAAAGTGTCCTTTAGGCGGGCCAGTATCTTTTTTACAGTCCCCTTTTCTCTGGCTGACCAGGATTTTACTTCTCTCTGGGCTGCACCAATCAACTGGCCTATGAGGATGCTCACTTTCTGTTCCTCGGACAGGGGGTATACTTTAAATAAACTGCTTAGTCTCTCCTTGAAGTCACTCAGGGTGTGCGACTCTCCTGAGTACTGGGGCAACCACGCCGCCCCCGGTATATATGGCATGGAGAATGGCATTACCACGGCAGAAGCTGCGCCGGTGGTTGGAGTTCCTGTCACGGGTGTGTTGCCACGAAGATCATCACGAGTACACAGCCTGACTTCTCGCAGCTGACTTGTTGGTGCTTTGTGTTTCTCGGCAGTGAGGGAGTTAATTCTCTCTCTGTCTCTGGGCTAGATGAGGTCCAGCCTCGCCCAGCTGCAATCAATACTTCTGTAGTGAGACTCCTTCATATACCTGCTGGTCTGTTTGGGAGGTGTCGGTGAAAGCATTTCATTCAGACTGACAGAGCGGATCGTGGTGTTTGGAGTTGCTGAGATAAGTGTATTTGGAAGTGTTTTTTCCCTTTCCTCGCTTTATCATTTATCTCCTTTCCCGTTGGTTTTCCCTCTGTTGTAGTTGAGAAGTTGTTTGTATGCAAGGTGGTTTTGGTTTTTCTCTTGTACTGTCTCGTTCGTCTAAATACTGTGTTTGGGCATATTATTTCTTGTTCCCTTTGGTTGTGATCGGGGTCCTTCTCAGGACTAGATTACTGAGGTGCAGGGATCTTCAGGAGGTAGGGGTTACGCTGGCGGCCTGGACCTCTGTACCTTTAACAGTACCTCCAGGTTGAGGGATTAGTCAGGGCCCCAGCTTAGGGTCAGCTTAGGCCCCCTACCTCCAGTATACAGAGACAGCGTGACATTTTCACCGACCCACTTAGTTTTTCTCCAGCTACTATGGATCCAGTAGCCGGTCTAGCTCGGCAATTGCAGAGTTTGTCCATGGAGCTGGCGGACGTTAGGTCCAAGGTTTGGCATCCTCAGGAGCAAGCCGGACCAGAACCTAAAGTAGCTCTCCCTGATAGGTTCACTGGGGGGCGGGACAAGTTTTTTGTTTTCCGGGAGGCATGTAAATTGTACTTTCGGCTGCGGCCTCGGTCATCGGGGAGTGAAGAACAAAGGGTGGGAATTGTCATCTCGCTCCTACAAGGGGACCCACAATCTTGGGCGTTCTCTCTTCCCCCGGGTTCCCCGGCTCTCCAGTCAGTGGATAGGTTTTTCGCTGCCCTGGGACTCGTATATGATGACCCAGATCGGATCTCCCTGGCTGAGTCTAAGTTACGTAGGATCCAGCAGGGAGATCGTCCGGCGGAGGAATTCTGTTCGGAGTTCCGTAGGTGGGCCACGGACACCCAGTGGAATGACCCGGCTCTTAGGAGCCAGTTTTGTCATGGTTTATCTGACAAATTACAGGATGTGTTGGCACAGTATGACTCTCCCGTGTCTCTGGAAGCCGCTATGGCCCTCGCTATTCGCGTGGACAGACGGCTTCGGGAGAGGTGCGGGATAACTCTACCCCCTGTGATGACTCCACCTCCTACAAGGTCCCCTCATATGGTGGTTCCCCTGGTCAGTCCAGAGGAGCCTATGCAATTAGGAGGGACATCATTTTGGGGGAGGGGACCGGTGGTGCGCCATAAGGCAGGAAGGTGTTTCTTCTGCGGGAGAAAGGGACATTTTATTGGGGGGTGTCCATCCCGTCCCTTGCAGAGTGAAGAGTCGTCGGAAAACTGTTGATCCCAGGTTGTGTGGTGGACGGCAATCTGGGAGTAGGTATTTCGTCCCTAGGTTCGTCTCAGTTTCTCGTACCGGCGGAGGTGGTGGTGGGTACGAGAACTGAGAGGATATCTGTTCTTCTGGATAGTGGGGCCGGGGCTAATCTGGTTGATGCTCGGTTTGCCCGGGTTCAAGGTATGCGGTTGAGTGAGTTGGCTAAACCCATCCCCATATTCTCGATCGATGCCAGGCCTCTCGGGCAGGGAAGTTTTTTGCAAGTTGTGCATGATGTAAAACTTCAAGTGGGGGCAATACATAAAGAACTGTTGTCTTGCTACGTGTTGGAGGGTCTTCCCACTCCTATTGTGTTGGGCCTTCCTTGGTTAGCTAAGCATAACCCGGTTATTAATTGGCAAACCAGGGAGATAAGCCAATGGAGTAAATTCTGTAATAAAAACTGCATGAACACGGTCATTGGTGCGGTTACTCCTTGGGTCTTACCTCCATTTCTGGCGGACTTTGAGGATGTATTCTCGGAGAAAGGGTGTCAGGAACTACCTCCTCATCGCGTGTATGACTGTTCTGTAAAACTGCTCCCTGAGGCCAAGTTACCTAAAGCTAGGTTGTATAACCTTTCTGGTCCTGAGAGGCAGGCCATGAAGGATTATATTTCTGAAAGTCTGGCTAAGGGGCATATTAGACCTTCATCTTCACCGGTAGCTGCGGGGTTCTTCTTTGTTAAGAAGAAAGATGGAGGCCTACGCCCTTGCCTGGATTTCCGTGAACTTAATCGGATTACGGTCCGAGATCCGTATCCGCTCCCACTTATTCCCGATCTCTTTAATCAGATCGTGGGCGCCAAATGGTTTTCTAAGTTGGATCTCAGGGGGGCGTACAATCTGATTAGGATGAAGGAGGGGGATGAGTGGAAGACGGCGTTTAACACTCCGGAGGGGCATTATGAGAACCTTGTCATGCCATTCGGTCTGACTAATGCCCCGGCGGTGTTCCAACACTTTGTTAATGACATTTTTCGCCGCTTGGTGGGACAGTTTGTTGTCATATATCTGGATGATATCCTAATTTACTCGCCGGATCTGGTGTCTCATCAGGAGCACGTTAGGCAGGTGTTACAGATCTTGCGGGATAATAAACTGTATGCCAAGTGGGAAAAGTGTGTGTTCGCCGTACAGGAACTCCAGTTTTTAGGCTTCCTGGTTTCAGCGTCCGGTTTTCGTATGGACCCTGGGAAAGTGCGGGCAGTTCTTGAGTGGGATCGGCCAGAGAATCTTAAGGCACTACAACGTTTCCTGGGGTTTGCTAATTATTACCGAAAGTTCATTCGTAATTTCTCGTCCATGGTTAAGCCTCTCACTGACATGACTAAAAAGGGGACGGATTTTTCTAGGTGGTCTGACAAGGCTTGTCAAGCATTCTCCTCTTTGAAAAAATGTTTTGCCTCGGCGCCCATACTCATTCAACCTGATGCGTCTCAGCCATTCATTGTAGAGGTAGACGCTTCCGAGGTAGGGGTGGGAGCAGTATTGTCACAGGGTTCGTCCCCTGGTAAGTGGCATCCGTGCGCCTTTTTCTCTAAAAAATTGTCGTCCGCTGAGAGGAATTACGATGTCGGCAATAGGGAACTCTTGGCCATTAAGTTAGCTTTTGAGGAGTGGCGCCATTTTCTGGAGGGGGCAGTTCATCCGGTCACCGTCATCACCGATCACAAGAACCTGCTATATCTGGAGTCCGCGAAACGTCTGAATCCCAGACAAGCTAGGTGGTCATTGTTTTTTACCAGGTTTAATTTTGTCGTTACATATCGTCCTGGGTCAAAAAATGTAAAGGCGGATGCCTTATCTCGTAGTTTCCCGGGGGCCGGGAATACGGACGACCCGATTCCTATCCTTCAGGAGGGGGTGGTGGTTTCGGCAGTATGCTCTGAGCTGGAGGAGGAGGTATTGGAGGCTCAGGGGGACGCCCCTGTTGGACCTCCAGGGAGATTGTTTGTTCCAGATCAGTTGCGACAAAAGGTGATCGAGGCACACCATAACTCAGTTTTTGCAGGACACCCGGGGAGTAAAGCAACTGTGGATCTCCTCTCGCGTCGGTTTTGGTGGCCTAATTTACATAAGGAGGTGGTAACTTTTGTCGCGTCCTGTGGGGTTTGTGCGCGCTCTAAGACCTCACATACCCGTCCGTCTGGGGCCCTCTTACCTTTGAAGATCCCGGAGCGTCCTTGGACTCATCTGTCTATGGACTTTATTACGGACCTCCCTCCGTCTTCGGGTAAAACGGTCATACTCGTTGTAGTGGACAGGTTCAGCAAGATGGCACATTTTATCGCTCTTCCGGCTCTCCCTAATGCTAAAACTCTTGCGCAGGTGTTCATTGGGGAGATTGTGAGGCTTCACGGGGTACCCTCCGAGGTGGTGTCTGATCGGGGGTCTCAGTTTGTGTCTAAGTTCTGGAAGGCGTTTTGTGCACGGCGGGGGATGCAGTTGTCATTCTCATCGGCTTTTCATCCTCAGACCAATGGTCAGACGGAACGTATGAACCAGAGCTTGGAGACATATCTCCGGTGTTTTGTGTCAGAGAACCAGGAGGACTGGGCTTCTTTCTTACCTCTGGCAGAGTTTGCTCTTAATAATAGGCGGAGCGAGTCCACTGGTAAGTCCCCGTTTTTTGGGGCATATGGTTTTCACCCCCAGTTTTGTACTTTCAGTGGGGGGGGCTCTTCGGGGGTTCCTGAGGAGGAACGATTTTCCTCATCACTCGCTTCAGTATGGAGAGGGGTGCTGAAGAATCTGAATACTATGGGGAACCGATACAAACGTATGGCTGATAGGAGGAGAGTGTCTGGTCCGGACCTAAGTGTGAACGATCGGGTATGGTTGTCTACCAGGAATATTAAACTTAAGGTTCCCTCCTGGAAACTGGGTCCCAGGTTCATCGGGCCGTACAGAATCAGTTCTATTATTAATCCGGTGGCATTCCGTCTTGACCTCCCCCCTACGTTTAAAATTCACAACGTGTTTCACAGATCATTGCTTAAGAGGTATGTGGCGCCGGTGGTACCGTCACTTTTACCTCCCCCTCCAGTGGTTGTCAATGGTAACTTGGAGTTCCAGGTATCGAGGGTCATTGATTCACGCTTTAATCGCCGGTCCCTTCAGTACCTGGTTCATTGGAAGGGGTATGGTCCTGAGGAGAGGATGTGGGTTCCTGCGTCGGATATTAACGCAGACCGATTAGTTCGGGCCTTCCACACGACTCACCCGGATAAACCTGGCCCTGAGGGTCCGGAGGCCTCTCGTAGAAGGGGGGGTACTGTCACGGGTGTGTTGCCACGAAGATCATCACGAGTACACAGCCTGACTTCTCGCAGCTGACTTGTTGGTGCTTTGTGTTTCTCGGCAGTGAGGGAGTTAATTCTCTCTCTCTCTCTGGGCTAGATGAAGTCCAGCCTCGCCCAGCTGCAATCAATACTTCTGTAGTGAGACTCCTTCATATACCTGCTGGTCTGTTTGGGAGGTGTCGGTGAAAGCATTTCATTCAGACTGACAGAGCGGATCGTGGTGTTTGGAGTTGCTGAGATAAGTGTATTTGGAAGTGTTTTTTCCCTTTCCTCGCTTTATCATTTATCTCCTTTCCCGTTGGTTTTCCCTCTGTTGTAGTTGAGAAGTTGTTTGTATGCAAGGTGGTTTTGGTTTTTCCCTTGTACTGTCTCGTTCATCTAAATACTGTGTTTGGGCATATTATTTCTTGTTCCCTTTGGTTGTGATCGGGGTCCTTCTCAGGACTAGATTACTGAGGTGCAGGGATCTTCAGGAGGTAGGGGTTACGCTGGCGGCCTGGACCTCTGTACCTTTAACAGTACCTCCAGGTTGAGGGATTAGTCAGGGCCCCAGCTTAGGGTCAGCTTAGGCCCCCTACCTCCAGTATACAGAGACAGCGTGACAGTTCCCTCCATATCGGCCGTCTTCCTCCCCCCTAGTGAACCATGGCCTACCTTCCTTCTCTTTTCTGCCGTAGGCCGCAGTTCCGCAGGCGATGGTCTCTGTCGAGGACCTGGCGTCGCACGCATCTGACGTCAGCGTTCGCTGTGGCTCCTTCCAGGACCTGGCGCTGCGTCCGTACGCGGGGCGGGGCTTTGGACTTCGCGCGTTTCCAGCGATCACGCCCCTCTTCTTCCCGCGCGACGACTCGAAAATGGCGGACAATGGCGGGAAAACGGCAACAAATGGTGGGAAATCATCACCACGGTATGCGACACAGTCTGTGAAGGCACGCAGTACCCGGTGGTAACGGGCACGCAATCCTGCCGACTACGCCAAAGTTGACGCGCCCCCTGGGTCGTGGGGTACCCGGAGCCGGGCCTGTAGATGCTGGGGGTTGTAGTCACCGTGGCGGTGACCCGGTCCGTGACCCAGGGCGGTCAAACCAGGGTATTTTATGTATAGTCCGACTACGCCACGTGTGAAATGCGGTTATTGGGAACCGCCGCTGCGGAGCAGTCCGCTGAAGCTGGTGGTATGTGCAGCAGGGTGATGTAACTCCCCACAGGAAGAGTGGAGCTTCAGGGCAGCACGTATGGATGATGGTGGTGGTAGTGCAAGGTATCAGTAATGACAACACGGAGTCTTTGCAGTGCAGTCCCAGGGTCTTTACTGTTGGCAATTATATGGGCCCAACGGGAGTACCGGCTAGTGATGAGGGCCTGATCAGTCTGGGAACAATCCTAGAGTCCTCCTGGCCAGGTGAAGTTGTAGGCCTGCCGTTCTGACTATACTCTTTGGCTATCCCGCTTATAGTCATGTTGTAACCCACATCCCTGAGTGTAACGTGCTGCGCTCACCCGTATGGCTGGCGACTCGGACCTTGTGTATTCCTCGCTCCTCTGTGGCGGTACGGGTCCTTTCGTGTGGCTGAGCCTCCGGGCTTCTGTTGGGCCAGGAGACCTGCAATCCCCTGCCCTGCGGTATCTGCTGCTGGGTATGCAATCCCCACAGCCTCGGACTCCGGCATCCAGTCCTCTGTAGATACTATCCAGGACGAGCTAACTTCAGCTCCAGTCCCTGGCTCTTCACTCCTTCATGTCCTACTTTACTCCTGACACTAGACTGACTAACCCCGCCTCCAGATCCAGTTATATAGGGCAGGATCCTCCCCTTTCTGGTCTGGGGCAGGAGGTGCTGCATGTAATGTGTTCCTGACCAGGAAACTCCTGTTTTGCTCCCAGACATGGTATTACTACCACTGTGGCAACCAGACCCTCTGGGGTGCCACATATGCAAATCACATACTTACAGCCACATGACCGCAAGCACCAGAGAATCCTCACAGCACGCAGTGCCCATGCTGTGAACATTCACTAGTCTGCAGTCACATAAAGAGACTGCAGACTTGTAGTCTAAGTACGGACAACCCTTTTAGGACATGGCTCCACTATCAGTATTTGGTCAATATTCGGTCATTTTTTTTATCAGGAGTGGGAGCCAAAATCAGGAGTGGGTGATCAATTCAGAATTGGTGACTTGTTTCTATCATACCTTTTCTCTGATTGTTCCTCACCTGGTTTTGGCTCTCACTCCTGAGAAAAAATACTGACCAAATACTGATAGTGGGGCTGTGGCCCTAAGGAAGAATTAAAGTTGCAGGATCCTGAAACAGTCAGTCTTGTAAAAATCCGGCTGTGCAAAACAGAAATAATCTCCTCCCAAGGGGCGTTGCTTATACATCTTGTGTCCTATTGTAGGGGTAGAGGCTCCTGCTGCAGTTAGTTGTCTTACAGCCAAACACAGAACAGCAAGTAGGAGAAGATGGCTGAACTCTGGAGACAGAGACAATTTCTATGTATATTTCTCACTTTTAATTGTAGCATGAGACAAAAAAAAGGATCAAAGTAAACTAAAGGGATTAGGAGAGGAATTACTTGGGATATTTTATCATTTTTCTACATTTTCTATTTAATGTTCCCAAATCCCTTTTTTTTCCTCGGTCCTGTCATTACTTTTTCATCCGGCATTACAGATGACATCATTAAATTTCATAGTAAATCCTGCAAAAAAAAAAAAAGATGAAAAATTAACGACACAAACAGGGATTTTTTTTTCCCTTCGTTAAGACTACAATCAAAGTATAATTTATTTACATATACTTTGTCTCCGTGGTCTGCGCTCAATAAAATATTAAAATCATCTAATTAATTCAAAGAGCCTATTCAGCTCCGATGTAGACTATGGATATAGGCAATGTTTCACCCTATAGTTCTAGAACGCCAGATATTGCGTTATATCAATCTCGGCAATCATTAGAGACCTAGCCCCCCATCCCCCGCTCCCACCCTTCGTTCTTTCTGTCAACTTTAAACTGGCAGTCATTTTTTTTTATAATAGGCAAGGTAAGGTGGAAACTGCTTAATAAAACATACCTTAGTGTGTCTGATTATGTGAAGATGGAGATGACATGACAGCTAGAGGTTCCATTCTGTCTTGTCATCGGTCCGGTCCTAGGACACCACAGCCATTCTTTTAAGCCAATTAATGGAGGCTGGGTCGTGTAAATGGATGTATATCCTGGTGCCAGTGAATTCTAAAGGATTAATTGGCAAGCGCCACATATCACTGCACATTGCTCATTAAGACCCACGCTTATTTTAACCTTAACACATGGGAGATGCGTTCTGCAGTCCGCTCGAAAATGAAAAGAAATAAAAAAAAAACATTAAAGCTTTCTGATGCAAAACACCCAATAAATTACTTCCTAAAATACTGTGTAAGGTTTTCTGCTCATATTTAATTGAACATTCACAGTTCATGTTTTTGTTTGTTGTTTTTTAAAAGAAAAAAATGGGAATCTTTTCGCTTCTTTTTGTTTCTTTTACAGTTTAAAATGGAGAAAAATTAGAGATAAAAAGGTGTGGGAGAAAGAAATCTGTCCTCCAGAAAAAGCACAGAAAGCATATATGCAGTTACTCCTTGACACCCTTGATAAAAAAAAACAAAAAACGAGAGCCACATTAAAAGGAGTCTGTCAGCACAAAAATACTTTTCAAACCAAGTGACTCGCCCCCTGGGCCGCATTTGCGCACGTGTGTGGGGTACCCGGAACCAGGTCTCTGGGGGGGTTGTAGTCTCCGTGGCGGCGACCGGGTCCCATGGCTCAGGGTGGTCAAACCAGTGGCAGTCTTTATAGGGTTTTAGGTTAATTGTCTGACTACGCCACCCGTGGATTGCGGTCAGTGCGGACCGCCGCTGCGAGACAGACCGCTGGGGCTGATGGTGTATGCAGCTGAGGTAGTGTGACTCCCCACGGGAAGAGTGCAGCCCCAGAGCAGAGAATGTGGATGATGGGAGCGATGGTGCGCGGGCGTCCCAGCACTAGTAGTGCTGGTGCGGCGATGAAGCACAGAGACGTGGGGTTGCAGTTCAAGTTCTTTACTCACAGTTCTTTATGTCCCAAGTCATTCCGCGGGCAATGACTGCCCAAGCTGTGCTGCGTCCACCAGGCAGGGGGCTCGGTCAACCCCCAGGCAATTCCAGAGTGTGTCACAGGACTCCCTTCTACTCCTTTCTCTGGCCGTGCCCCACCAGTGACACTACGTCTGTCCAGCTGCCTCGGGTCTTCTCCTGGGAGGGTTTCGTGCTCACCTCCCTGACCCTATGTGGTATGCCTTTCTAGTAGGTGTAGTGAGGGGTCGCACCAAGATATGATCGCGACCGCCGGTCCTTGGCTGAGGATTAGTCGCCTCCACCAACTTGGGATCCGGTACCCTGTTCTGCCAACCCGTCACCCGCAATCTCCTGGGCCTTTGGGGTTCCTTCTGCCTTCGTGTCTCTGGGCCTCTCTTGGTGTTCTGTTCCTTTCTTCCTTTCCTTTCTGTTCCTGTTTTTTCTGCTGGCTCTGACCTCACAGGCTAGGCCCGCCTCCGGAGCAGAGCTCCACAGAGGCCCTGCTCTGTCACTTCCTCTCTCAGACTGAACACTGTTCTAAGATGGTGCCCACCTTATATACCTCCCTCTCTGTGTATGAGCCCAGGTGACTTGCAACCAATGGGCTCCTACCTATGCCCAGAAACCCAACCCCTATCTGCTCCTACATCACTGGGTTTTCCTCCCCCCTCCCCACTCCAGCCAGGGACAGATTCTGTCGTGCCTGCATTTCTGTCTAATGGGAGCACCGATGAACTGTCCCCCGGAAATGGGGTGTGTGTGATGCATGCAGCCTACCGAGCCCTGGTCCACACACCATCCTTACCCGGGAGTGGAATATCACACCTCTGGCAGAGGTGCAATACCCCTGTAGCGGCCGAACCCTCGGGGCGCTACATTCCCCCCTGGTAAACCACAGCACGTCCTCGGGCTGGAAAAGAGCAAAGACAATTTAAAACGTACAAAATTTTAGAATGCATTCGCATATAAGACAATAACTATTAACCCATCCCTTTATGGGGGGGGGGCACTTTTCTCTTTCAACGTTACTGGTACACTTTTTCTCTTTTAACAAATATTACATGACTTTCTTCGCACACATAAAATAATATAAAACTTCTTTTAGCAGCATATAAAACTTTTCATTATAAAACATCTTTAAGTAAACATATTCTTGGGTACTGGCCGCGGTGCAACTTGCGACCAGGTGTTCTTTCTTCTTAGGGGAATGGCTGCTCTCAGTCCCCAGCCAGATTAGGGATATAGGGGGTAACTTCTACACAGTTCTATATCAGTCCCAACGGGGACCACACTTTCTCTGGAAACAGTCCCTTTAACAGTTCTCATACCCTGACAGGTAACTATGTACAGTTACACTTTACCGTTCACTGGTAACGGTGTCCTCCTGATGCCCCTTGCTCCTCCTGGTGGTAGTCTTCAGACCCGTCCGGGTCCTCTTGGTACTCGGGGTCTGAGTGGTACTGCTCCTCCTCTCCTACCACTCTATGGACGTGGAGGGCGTACCTGCCCCTTACGCTGCGGTGCAGTAGGCCTTGCGGCGGGGTCTGGAGAAGGCCGCTGTTGATGACACCCGGGGTCAGAGGGTGCGACTTTGGGCCTGGGCGCGGGATGGTGGCGGCAGTGCCCAGGGCTGGAGGGCTCGGCTGCAGGGCTTGTTGCGGGGTCTGGAGCAGGTCGGTGTCTGTAGCGCCCGGGATCGGCAGCTCCACCAGGGGCCCCGGGAGCAGGCTGACGCTGGCAGCGTCTGGGACAGGGAGACTCCTCTTACCTGCTCCCGCGACCGCTCCTGCGTCACGCGTCTTCTCCTGGCGCTGGTCGGGGCCCGCGACGGCTGGGGCACTGCCGATGCTGGGCAGCTTAGTCTGCTGCCGGTCCGCCATCTTGCCCTCCGTTCCTGATGTCTTCTTCCCCCCTGGTTAACCGTGGCCTACCTTCCGGCGATCCTCTTCTGTAGGCCGCGGCTCCGCTCGCGATGGTCTGCGTTGAGGACCTGGCGTCGCGCTCTGCTGATGTCAGCGTCGCTCTCTCTCCCTTCCATGACCTTGCCCTGCGTCGGTGCGTAGGGCGGGGCTTCAAGTCTCGCGCGCCCTGGACGTCCACGCCTCTCTTCTTCCCGCGCGGCGCCCTGAAGATGGCATCCGATGGCGGGAAAACGGCCGAAGATGGCGGGAAAACGACTGAAGATGGCGGGAATCGACTGAAGATGGTGGGAGACGACTCTGGATGGCGGGAAACTTCTCTCAGGTAAGTGCAAAGTCTCCTTCAGGCACGCAATACCCGTTAGTGGTGGGCTGGTAACGATCCTGCCGACTACGCCAAAGCTGACTCGCCCCCTGGGCCTAGTGCGGACGTGTGTGGGATACCCGGAGCCGGGTCTTTGGGGGTTGTAGTATCCGTGGCGGTGACCCGGTCCCGTGGCTCAGGGTGGTCAGCCCAATGGCGGTATTTTGTGGGTTTTAGGTTAATTGTCCGACTACGCCACCCGTGGATTGCGGTCAGTGCGGACCGCCGCTGCAAGGCAGACCGCTGGGGCTGATGGTGTATGCAGCTGAGGTAGTGTGACTCCCCACGGGAAGAGTGCAGCCCCAGGGCAGAGAATGTGGATGATGGGAGTGATGGTGCGCGGGCGTCCCAGCACTAGTAGTGCTGGTGCGGCGATAAAGCACAGAGACGTGGGGTTGCAGTTCAAGTTCTTTACTCACAGTTCTTTATGTCCTAAGTCATTCCGCGGGCAATGACTGCCCAAGCCGTGCTGCGTCCACCAGGCAGGGGGCTCGGTCAACCCCCAGGCAATTCCAGAGTGTGTCACAGGACTCCCTTCTACTCCTTTCTCTGGCCGTGCCCCACCAGTGACACTACGTCTGTCCAGCTGCCTCGGGTCTTCTCCTGGGAGGGTTTCGTGCTCACCTCCCTGACCCTATGTGGTATGCCTTTCTAGTAGGTGTAGTGAGGGGTCGCACCAAGATATGATCGCGACCGCCGGTCCTTGGCTGAGGATTAGTCGCCTCCACCAACTTGGGATCCGGTACCCTGTTCTGCCAACCCGTCACCCGCAATCTCCTGGGCCTTTGGGGTTCCTTCTGCCTTCGTGTCTCTGGGCCTCTCTTGGTGTTCTGTTCCTTTCTTCCTTTCCTTTCTGTTCCTGTTTTTTCTGCTGGCTCTGACCTCACAGGCTAGGCCCGCCTCCGGAGCAGAGCTCCACAGAGGCCCTGCTCTGTCACTTCCTCTCTCAGACTGAACACTGTTCTAAGATGGTGCCCACCTTATATACCTCCCTCTCTGTGTATGAGCCCAGGTGACTTGCAACCAATGGGCTCCTACCTATGCCCAGAAACCCAACCCCTATCTGCTCCTACATCACTGGGTTTTCCTCCCCCCTCCCCACTCCAGCCAGGGACAGATTCTGTCGTGCCTGCATTTCTGTCTAATGGGAGCACCGTTGAACTGTCCCCCGGAAATGGGGTGTGTGTGATGCATGCAGCCTACCGAGCCCTGGTCCACACACCATCCTTACCCGGGAGTGGAATATCACACCTCTGGCAGAGGTGCAATACCCCTGTAGCGGCCGAACCCTCGGGGCGCTACACAAGCACAACACCTTGCAGGGAACATAATCCATTTCTTAATTCCAGATCAATTGCTATATTTGCTAAAAATCCTTTTTTGTTCAAATAGTCACCCCGGTCACGGTCGAGCGGTTTAGTCAGTTTAGTGCACCTTTCCTCCTTTTTTATTTTGAATCTCTCTTCGAAAAGACTGTTCAAACCAAGCACAGCACCTTGCAGGGAACATAACCCTATTAAAAACTGTATGTTTATTGCCCAGATCCATTGCTGTTTTTGCCAGAAATCCTTCTTTATTCAAATAGTTACCCTGGGCACGGTCGAGCAGTTCAGGGCACCTTTCCACCTATCTGATTTGAATCTCTCTCCGCACACCTCAAAATAGATATATAGAAGTCTAGTGGGTGGTAAAGTGCATCCAACTGCTTGACCATGCCCAGGGTGCACAGAGAGCCTCATTAGCATATTTGAATGAAGAATAAATTATGGCAAATGCAGATATGGATTTGGACACAAAAACTGGATTATTATTAGGACTCCTTCATTGTCCCTAATGCTAGGGGTGGCCTAGCTATTCCTGCTCCCCAGATTACTTCTGATGGTGAAGACGCTGGGTCCACATTCCTTGCTGAACTTCTGAATCACCCCTATAAAATACCTATGGCATTTTGATCCATCTTTCGGGTAAGTTCTGGGTGGATCCAAAAGAGAATGGACTCTTCGTAGAAAACTACCGTGTTCTGCAGAGAAGAGAAGAGAAGTAAATGTGTTTTTAAAGAACTTTTTAAAGCTAAATAATCAGATGAAAAATGAATTTTCTAATGAACCTTTTCAACACATTGAAGTTTATTGTATGAAAGAAGTTACCATTCAATAGAGTTGTTCCTACCGTAAAAAGGATCTGTTATATAGGAAGAATGTACCACGACATTCTTAGATGGAAAAATGTTTCTTTCTCTGCTTCTTGAATGTCTAGCTGGCTGTAATCCCTGATGAGGGAAATCTGAAACGCGTTAGATGATTTCTGTCCAGCAAGAATCTCTGTAGACTGTGACGTCACAATTAAGAATCAAAGGAATCCCACACCATTGGCCGGGGCACAGTGAGTCAAATTTCTTTATCGATCGGATATTTCTCTTGGCAGATTACACTTTCTCTTGCTTGTATTTTACCATTCAAGAAGCAAAGAAAGAAACATTTTTCCATCTAAGAAGGTTGAGGTACATTCTTCCTACAGTATATAATAGATTCCTGTAAAGAGTGGTTTAGCCATAAAATGAGCTGTAGATAAACTGAGATGCTACCTACTAGGCCGGAAGTTTAAACTGGTATCAGACCATGCCCCTTTGAGATGGGTGAAAGAAAAGAAGGGTAAAAATGTCTGGGTAACTAGATAGTTCTTAGGTCTCCAGGACTTTAATTTTCACGTGGAGCATAGGCCTGGGAAGTTACACGGGAATGCTGATGCCCTCTCTAGAATTCCCTGTCTGGTGTCTGAAGGTGCCCAAACCCCTGGCTTTGGGCAGAGGGGGGATATGTGACAGTCACTGGTGTTATATATACGAGGGGAGGTATGTGTCACTACGGCTGCTAGCCTGTGTGAACTGAACCTACAACTTTTCCCTAGCATGTTATATGTTAGGGGAGTAACCACCATTGTGAAGGGAGTGGTTTTGTGTGAATGGCATAGAGAACGGGTGGGAAGTCATTTACCCTACCTCCCCTCAGGTTGTGGCTGTGCAAGCTTAAATGTTCAGCCACTATTTTTTTTTCTCGGGTGTGATCTGGAGACTGAATTCTCCAGGTTGTGTGTTGAAGCTAGAGAGCTCCACAAAAAGACTTTGCCTGAACGGCTTGTGATACCAAGAGCGGGCGGAACCCGCTAAACTTATGGACTGTGCTATACTTTATGTTTTTGTTTTGCCGTTACGCTGGAAAGGCCATGTTTATTTTGCTCAATCTTCAGTGCTTATGCTGCTACAATAAAACATTAAACCTACAGAGGAGACCATGTCCTGAGTCTACTTCTGGAAGCAGCCGAGTGAGTCGTCCTTCCACAATATATATACATATATATATATATACAGGGTGGTCCAAAAGGGTGGACAGAAAGTGTAATAAGGTTATGAAGGAGGAGATTTATCAAACATGGTGTAAAGTGAAACTGGCTCAGTTGCCCTTAGCAACCAATCAGATTCCACTTTTCATTCCTCACAGACTCTTTGGAAAATGAAAGGTGGAATCTGATTAGTTGCTAAGGGCAACTGAGCCAGTTTCACAGATCTAGTTTTCACAGATAGATCTCCCCCAAATCTGTTTTCTTTTCAGATAATTCAGATAACACATAATGGCAAATAATTTAAATACAGATCAAAGAAAATGGATTTTAACAGAGTATTGGAAATCTTAAAATGCTGAAACCGTTAGAGCAAATTGGGTTGAAACATTTGGTACTCAAGCCCCAAAGAGACAAACCATTTACCCCATTCGTGACAAATTCAATGCCACTGGCTCAATCCTTAATACTCCAAAAACTGGTCGACCCAAAACAGTCTGTACAGAAGGTAATAAACAACTTGTTGCTGAAACATTTGTTCAGAGTCCAAAAAAGTCCACCAGAAGAGCCTCTTTGGAATTGGGAATTTCACGAGCTTCTATCATGCGAATCTTGAAATCTATTGGGTGGAAAGCTTATCGTCCACGTCTAATTCATGGTTTATTGGGGGATGATCCAGACAGGTGGCTGCAATTTAGTGTTTGATAAATCTCCCCCTTCATAACCTTATTACACTTTCTGTCCTCCTACTTTTGGACCACCCTGTATATATACAGTACAGACCAAAAGTTTGGACACACCTTCTCATTTAAAGATTTTTCTGTATTTTCATGATTATGAAAATTGTACATTCACACTGAAGGAATCAAAACTATGAATTAACACATGTGGAATTATATATTTAACAAAAAAGTGTGAAACAACTGAAAATATGTCTTATATTCTAGGTTCTTCAAAGTAGCCACCTTTTGCTTTGATGACTGCTTTGCACACTCTTGGCATTCTCTTGATGAGCTTCAAGAGGTAGTCACCGGAAATGTTTTTCACTTCACAGGTGTGCCCTGTCAGGTTTAATAAGTGGGATTTCTTGCCTTATAAATGGGGTTGGGACCATCAGTTGTGTTGTGCAGAAGTCTGGTGGATACACAGCTGATAGTCCTACTGAATAGACTGCTAGAATTTGTATTATGGCAAGAAAAAAGCAGCTAAGTAAAGAAAAACGAGTGGCCATCATTACTTTAAGAAATGAAGGTCAGTCAGTGGGAAAAATTGGGAAAACTTTGAAAGTGTCCCCAAGTGCAGTTGCAAAAACCATCAAGCGCTACAAAGAAACTGGTTCCCATGTGGACCGCTGCAGGAAAGGAAGACCAAGAGTCACCTCTGCTTCTGAGGATAAGTTTATCCGAGTCACCAGCCTCAGAAATCGTAGCTTAACAGCAGCTCAGATTAGAGACCAGGTCAATGCCACACAGAGTTCTAGCAGCAGACACATCTCTACAACAACTGTTAAGAGGAGACTTTGTGTAGCAGGCCTTCATGGTAAAATAGCTGCTAGGAAACCACTGCTAAGGACAGGCAACAAGCAGAAGAGACTTGTTTAGGCCAAAGAACACAAGGAATGGACATTACACCAGTGGAAATCTGTGCTTTGGTCTGATGAGTCCAAATTTGAGATCTTTGGTTCCAACCACCGTGTCTTTGTGCGACGCAGAAAAGGTGAACAGATGGACTCTACATGCCTGGTTCCCACCGTGAAGCATGGAGGAGGAGGTGTGATGGTGTGGGGGTGCTTTGCTGGTGACACTGTTGGGGATTTATTCAAAATTGAAGGCATACTGAACCAGCATGGCTACCACAGCATCTTGCAGCAGCATGCTATTCCATCCGGTTTTCATTTAGTTGGACCATCATTTATTTTTCAACAGGACAATGAACCCAAACACACCTCCAGGCTGTGTAAGGGCTATTTGACCAAGAGGGACAGTGATGGGGTGCTACACCAGATGACCTGGCCTCCACAGTCACCAGACCTGAACCCAATCGAGATGGTTTGGGGTGAGCTGGACCGCAGAGTGAAGGCAAAAGGGCCAACAAGTGCTAAGCATTTCTGGGAATTCATTTAAGATTGTTGGAAGACCATTTCCGGTGACTACCTCTTGAAGCTCATCAAGAGAATGCCAAGAGTGTGCAAAGCAGTCATCAAAGCAAAAGGTGGCTACTTTGAAGAACCTAGAATATAAGACATATTTTCAGTTGTTTCACACTTTTTTGTTAAGTATATAATTCCACATGTGTTAATTCATAGTTTTGATGCCTTCAGTGTGAATGTACACTTTTCATAGTCATGAAAATACAGAAAAATCTTTAAATGAGAAGGTGTGTCCAAACTTTTGGTCTTTACTAGTGTTGAGCGAGCACTAAAATGCTCGGGTGCTCGAAGCTCGGGCCGAGCTCACTGTGATACTCGGGTGCTCGACCCGAGCAACGAGCCCAATGTTAGTCTATGGGAGACCCGAACATTTTTGCGGCGGCTCCCCCTGCAGTCTGTAGAAAGCCTAAAAAGTGCCCAAAACGATAGTGACAGTGCTCAAATGACATGGGGACAGCATGGGGATCGCCCCTGGAAGCATTTCTGACCCCCAGGTCACTGCTGTCAACAACGTGGTCAGAGGTATTAAGCCACTTTTACAGGCTCACAATAAAACGTTCAAAAACGAAAGTGCAAGTGCTTTCCTGTGAAATATGTTAACCCCTTAACGACCATGGGTCTTTCTGTTTTTGTGTTTTCCTTTTTTGCTCCCCTTCTTCCCAGAGCCAGAACTTTTTTAATTTTCGTTCAATATGGCCATGTGAGGGCTTATTTTTTGCGGGACGAGTTGTACTTTTAAACACCATCACTGGTTTTACCATATCGTGTGCTGGAAAATGGGAAAAAAATTCCAAGTGCAGTGAAACTGCAAAAAAAATGCAATTCCACAGTTGTTTTTTGGGTCCTTTTTTTACCACGTTCACAGATTGCTAAAACTGACCTGCCATCATTATTTTCCAGGTCGTTACGAGTTCATAGACACCAAACATGTATAGGTTCTTTTTTATTTAAGTGGTGAAAAAAAAATCCAAAGCTTGCTAAAAAAAATGACGCCATTTTCCGAGACCCTTAGCTTCTCCATTTTTCGGGATCTGGGGCCAGGTGAGGGCTTATTTTTTGCGTGCCGGGCTGACGTTTTTATTGATACCATTTTGGGGTAGATCCGATGTTTTGATCGCCCGTTATTGCATTTTATTGCAAAGTTGTAGCGACCAAAAAAACTTAATTCTGGCGTTTAAAATTTTTTTCTCGTTACGCCGTTTACTGATTGTATTAATTCTTATTTTATATTGATAGATCGGGCGATTCTGAACGCGGCGATACCAAATATGTGTATGTGTTTTTTTTTTTATATATATATATTTTATTTCGAATGGGGCGAAAGGGGGGTGACTTAAACTTTTATATATTTTTTATTTTTTTTAATTTTTAAAAACTTTTTTTTTACACTTTCTGCTTGCTTCTATAGTCTCCAGAGGAGACTAGAAGCAGCAGTTGTCTGATTGCTTCTACTGCATACAAGCGATGAGCAGATCGCTTGTATGCAGGAGAAATGCTCACTTGCTATGAGCGCTAACCACTACGTGGCGCTCATAGCAATTGAGACATGACAACCACAGGCGTCTGCTGCAGACCCTGAGTTGTCATGCCCACCCATTGGTGACCCGCGATCACGTGACGGGGTCACTGATGGGCGGGGCTTAGGACTCCCGGAAGCGCGAGTTAAATGCCACTGTCAGAGATTTAACATGTTAACAGCCGCGGGTGGATTGCGATTCCAATAATCAGCTGACATGTGCTCGCTTCAGTGCGGACTCACCGCCGGAGCCCCCGCTGAACCGGCCTTCCCGACCTGGTGCGTACTATTACTGACCAGGTCGGAAAGGGGTTAAGGAACATCCTTTCCAGGGTAAAGACTTGTGTATAAGGTAAAAGAAATAACCAAAAACAAAAATACTCCTCCATACCTTGGGCTATGTTCACAAGTAGCATTTTTTATGCGTTTTTGCACGTTTGTATTGCTTTCAACCGTGACAAATGCATTCACCTGGAAATGTCATTTTAACATTTTACAACCTTATCTGGCTATGTGCTGTGTGACACATGCAGACAGTGCTAAAAAGACATGAGAACAGCATGGGGAAGACCCCTGGAAGCATCTCTGACACCCAGGTCACTGCCTAAAAGTGTGCCCATCAGAAGTGATCCTTGCCGCATCAGAAGATGCAGACTTGCAACTATCCCCGTGCAAGTCCTTGTCCCAGGGCAGTGTTCAATTGTACCTCCCCCATAGCTTGCAATACAAGCGCAAGTATGCAGCCTGCCACCCACCCACCCCCAGGCTGCAATACCATACTGCTAGCTTGCTTGCACTTGAAATTGGGCCTTTTAGGCATGTGGAGGTGGAATCTGGCCACCACGTCATGGCTGCGTCGGTAGCCTGGTATTCTTACTCAGTCCCCAGCCGCCCGGCGGCCGGGTGTCCACGCTTGGTCCCCAGCCGCCAGGGGGCAGCCGGGTGTCCATACTCAGTCCCCAGCCGCCCCGCGGCCGGGTGCCCACACACAGTCCCCAGCCGCGTGGGGGTGGCCGGGTGTCCATAAACGGTCCCCAGCCGCCCCTATTTGTCCCGGTGCGCCTTATACACAAGCACGCATACCAAAACATTACCTGTGCCCTCCCCAGTGCATTTAGTGGGAAGGACAGCCTAACCACAAACACGTGGACAAGTGAATGTGGCCAGGAATGGTCCATCTCACTGACGCCTTCACACTGGGTTAATATTGTGGAAGCCGGGACACAGTTGGACACTGGGATGCAACACGTCCTCCAGACATAGAGGATTGCGGGTCCTGGGTCAATCAAGCTTCAACACAAAGTTCAGAAGGTAGACAGCAGCAGTGGTTGGCCTCCTACACAACGAGTAAATTATTCATGATCATGAGGCCATCCACCTCCTTAGCTTTCTGTTCCTTGGAATGCAAGCGCATGTATGTAGTAGCAGCTAGGCCTGAGGTGGTCAGCGTTTTGGCGCATATTCTACCTCCTTCGAGGATTGCTGGATGTTTTCCTGCTACTATCCCAGTTCTATGACTCCCGTTAAAACAAAGCTTCAGGTGATGAATGATGGATGAGGTGGTGGCAAAGGAGAAAGAGCAGGAGAAACAGGGACCATTCACATCAATATCAGGCCAGCCAACCACACATGTCTTGTAGGATATGTTTCTGTACCAAAAGGAGCAGTTCAGCTACACAGTTATAAGGCATACAGTGAATGCAATGCCTATCAAAAATTTCGAGGCACTCCAATGCCCCTTGGAAGTGACATGGCAACTGGGTCTCCTGTACACTGTTGGCCTAAGCAGGGAATGAAAGGCTTTCCAAAAATTATTAGGCACTGCAATGCCCCTTGAAACAGACGTGGATTACAGCGTATTAAAAACCTTCTACCCATTATTGGGGAGTGGGTCTCCCTTAGTGTTCGCCTATGCATTGAAAAGCAAAAGCTGACAAAAATTAGGAGGAAATGCAATGCCTGTTGCAAGAGTCGTGGAGGTTAGAGGTAATTAAAAACAACATGTCAATGCCCCTTGGAAGAGCTGTGGAGTTCAGAGTGGTTTAACAAGACGGTTTTAATGCCCCTTAGAAGAGACGTGGAGTTCAGAGTGGTTTAACAAGACAGTTTTAATGCGCCTTGGAAGAGTGGTGGAGGTTACAGTGGAATAAAAAGACAATATCAATGCCCCGTGGAAGAGACGTGGAGGTCACAGTAGCTTAACAAGACGGTTTTAATGCCCCTTGGAAGAGTGGTGGAGGTCGCAGTGGAATAAAAAGACAATATCAATGCCCCTTGGAAGAGTGGTGGAGGTTACAGTGGAATAAAAAGACAATATCAACGCCCTGTGGAAGAGACGTGGAGGTCACAGTAGCTTAACAAGACCCATTTAATGCCCCTTGGAAGAGTGGTGGAGGTCGCAGTGGAATAAAAAGACAATATTAACGACCCTTGGAAGAGACGTGGAGGTCACAGTAGCTTAACAAGACGATTTTAATGCCCCTTACAAGAGCCATGCAGTACAGCATATTAAAAACATTATTCCCATTATTGGGGAGTGGGTCTCCCATAGTCTTTGCCTATGCCTTCCAAGCAAAAGCTGCCAAAAATTAGGAAGGGGGAACTTGCAATGTCCCTTACAAGAGCCATGCAGTACAGCATATTAAAAATATTATTCCCATTATTGGGGAGTGGGTCTCCCATAGTATTTGCTTATGCTTTCCCAGCAAAAGCTGCCAAAAATTAGGACGGAGCAACTTGCAATGCCCCTTACAAGAGCCATGCAGTACAGCATATTACAAACATAAGTCCCATTATTGGGGAGTGGGTCTCCCATAGTATTTGCTTATGCTTTCCCAGCAAAAGCTGCCAAAAATTAGGACGGAGCAACTTGCAATGCCCCTTACAAGAGCCATGCAGTACAGCATATTACAAACATAAGTCCCATTATTGGGGAGTGGGTCTCCCATAGTCTTTGCCTATGCCTTCCAAGCAAAAGCTGCCAAAAATTAGGAAGGGGGAACTTGCAATGTCCCTTACAAGAGCCATGCAGTACAGCATATTAAAAATATTATTCCCATTATTGGGGAGTGGGTCTCCCATAGTATTTGCTTATGCTTTCCCAGCAAAAGCTGCCAAAAATTAGGACGGAACAACTTGCAATGCCCCTTACAAGAGCCATGCAGTACAGCATATTACAAACATAAGTCCCATTATTGGGGAGTGGGTCTCCCATAGTATTTGCTTATGCTTTCCCAGCAAAAGCTGCCAAAAATTAGGACGGAGCAACTTGCAATGCCCCTTACAAGAGCCATGCAGCACAGCATATTACAAACATAAGTCCCATTATTGGGGAGTGGGTGTCCCATAGTATTTGCTTATGCCTTGCAAGCAAAAGCTGCCAAAAATTAGGACGGAGCAACTTGCAATGCACCTTACAAGAGCCATGCAGTACAGCATATTACAAACATAAGTCCCATTATTGGGGAGTGGGTGTCCCATGGTATTTGCTTATGCTTTCCCAGCAAAAGCTGCCAAAAATTAGGACAGAGCAACTTGCAATGCCCCTTACAAGAGCCATGCAGTACAGCATATTACAAACATAAGTCCCATTATTGGGGAGTGGGTCTCCCATAGTATTTGCTTATGCTTTCCCAGCAAAAGCTGCCAAAAATTAGGACGGAGCAACTTGCAATGCCCCTTACAAGAGCCATGCAGTACAGCATATTACAAACATAAGTCCCATTATTGGGGAGTGGGTGTCCCATGGTATTTGCTTATGCTTTCCCAGCAAAAGCTGCCAAAAATTAGGACGGAGGAACTTGCAATGCTGGCACCCTGGTGGTATAGTGGTGGTGGAGGCTGAGGATAAGGAGAAGAAGATTAAACAGCCGAAACGAGGAAGCGTATACCCATGTGTGGGTGTGAAGCGGTGCATGTGAATACACCTCCCGAAATAACACAGTGGATTTGACTTTATGTTACTCTGCTGTCATTTGGTGGTGATGAGAAGTCTGGCCCAATCCAGCCCTTGTTCATTTTGATAAGGGTCAGCTTGTCAGCATTGTCAGTTGACAGGCGAGTGCGCTTATCAGTTATAATTCCCCCAGCTGCACTAAAAACACGCTCCTATAACACGCTAGCGGCAGGGCAGGCCAGGACCTCCAAGGCGTACAGAGTGAGTTCATTCCAAGTGTCCAGCTTGGATACCCAATAATTAAAAGGCACAGAGGAATCACGGAGGACGCTGGTACGATCGGCAAGGTACTCCCTCACCATCTTTTGAAACTTTCCACTCCTTGTGAGAGTACCCCGCGCCTCAGGGCCTGTAAGCTGGGCGGGTGTCAGAAAACTGTCCCAGAACGTTGACAGTGTTCCCCTGCCTCTGCTGGATTGGAGTTGCATCTCTCTCGCCTGTACGCCTTGGTTGGGCAACGAACTGTGACCTCTGCCGCTAGCGTGTTCAGATGGGAATTTTTTTAAGAGTTCTGCAGCAAGGGCCTTATGGTATTGCCCCATTTTTGTAGACCTCTCCACCTCAGGAATAAGAGAGTGAAAGTTCTCCTTGTAGCGGGGGTCTACAAGTGTCACCAACCAGTAATAACTGTCACCCAACAATTTGACAACGCAAGTGTCACGGTTAAGGCAGCGTAACATAAAGTCAGCCATGCGTGCCAGACTGGTAACGGGCAAGATTTCCGTGTCCTCACCAAGATGACGACTGATCATGCTCTCCTCCTCCTCCTCCTCTTCCTCCTCCCCCCTGTCCTCAGGCCACCCACGCTGAACCGACGGTATGACACTTGTACAGGTACTACCGTCTACAACGCATGATAGCAGCTCCTGTTCTTCCTCCTCCTCCTCCTCCTCCTCCTCCCCCTCATTGTCCCCCAATGCACGTTGGGATGAGATGAGGCTGGGCTGTGTGTAATCGCCCGCTACGGCTTCTTGATCCATCTCATCATACTCTGGCTGCAATGCCTCCTCTTAAATTCTCTGCAGAGAGCATTGCAAAAGACAGACAAGTGGGATGCTGACACTAATGATGGCGTCATCGCCACTCACCATCTTGGTGGCCTCCTCAAAGTTTGTCAGGATGGTACATATGTCAGACATCCAGGTCCACTCCTGAGGTCTTATGTGTGGAGTCTGACCTGAATATCGACGGCCTTGTTGCAGCTGGTACTCCACAACTGCTCTCTTCTGCTCACAAATCCTTTGCAACATGTGGAGGGTAGAGTTCCAACGTGTGGGGATATCACACACCAGTCGGTGTGCCGGAAGCTGCAAACGCTGCTGCAACACCGCAAGGGCGGCGGAAGCTGTAGCTGACTTGCTGAAATGAGCTGACAGGCGGCGTACTTTCACGAGCAGATCTGGCAACTCGGGGTACGATTTAAGAAACCGCTGAACCACGAGGTTAAGCACATGAGCCAGGCATGGTACGTGTGTGATCTCACCTCGCCTCAGAGCCGCCACCAGGTTACAGCCATTGTCACACACGACCATGCCGGGATGTAGGTTCAGCGGTCTCAGCCACAGATCTGCCTGCTCTTTCACAGCTGTCCACAACTCACAAGCAGTGTGAGGTTTATCACCTAAGCTTATGAGTTTCAGCACAGCCTGTTGCCGCTTGGCGGAGGCAGTACTGAAATGCTTCCAGCTTGTAACTGATGTGGTGATATCTGAGATGGAGGCTGAACATGAGGAGGAGGAGGAGGATGCGCAGGAGCTGTACACTGTGGGGGTAACTCTGCCTGACATAGGGCCCGCAATCCTCGGTGTGGGGAGGATGTGTTCCGTCCCAAGGTCCGACTGGGTCCCGGCTTCCACTATGTTTACCCAGTGTGCCGTCAGAGAGATGTACCGTCCCTGGCCACAAGCACTTGTCCACGTGTCCGTTGTCAGGTGGACTCTCCCAGTAACTGCGTTGTTGAGGGCACGACAGATGCTTTGGGACACGTGCTTGTGTAGTGCGGGGATGGCACACCGGGCAAAATAGTGTCGGCTGGGGACCGAGTACCGACGGACGGCCACCGCCATAAGATTGCGGAAGGATTCCGTCTCCACCAGCCTAAAAGGCAGCATTTCCAATGCAAGCAGTCGTGAAATGTGCGAATTTAGGACTGTGGCCTGTGGGGCGTTAGCTGCGAATTTCCGCTTTCGTTCAAAGGTCTGGGATATGGACAATTGAACGCTGCGGTGGGACGTGGACGTGGACGTTGATGCTGTTTCTTGAGAAACTGCCATAACAAGTGAAGACTGAGAGGACGGGGCATCTTTACATGCAGTATGGACAGGGGATTGCCTTGCACACACAACAGGGGGTTCTATTGCACGCACAACAGTGGAAGAAGCAGTGGTGACACCCGCTGACACTGGTCGTGGACCCTGGGTTTCGCCCCACAAAGTCGAGTGCTTTGCTGCCATGTGCCTGATCATGCTGGTGGTGGTCAGGCTGGTAGTTTTGTCACCCCTGCTGATGCTGGCATGGCAGGGGGAACATATGGCCTTTTTGGGGTCATCAGCTGAGTCTTTAAAAAAATTCCAGACTCTGGAAGACCTACCGCTTGTACTGGCAACGTCCCTCGTGTTGGTGTTACGGGGAACGGTTGCCTGCCTTCTGTCTGCGGCCACCACACTGCTTCTTCCTGCCTGTTGGGGTACTCTGCCTCCCTCCCCCTGTGTGCTGCTGGCCTCACTCTGCATGTCCTCCTTCCACGTTGGGTCAGTTACTAGATCATCCACCACCTCCTCCTCTTCCACTTGCGCACCACTATCCTCCTCCTCACTTCCTGGCAATTGTGTCTCGTCATCGTCCACCTCTTGTGACAGATTGCCAACGTCGACTTCCTGTGGCTGTGGCTGTTCAAATATTTGGGCATCGCAACATGGGATCTCCTCTTCCACCACTTCAAGCGTATCAGGCGAGGGGCCCAAATATGGAAATGGACCAGTGAACAGCTCTTCAGAGTGTCCAAGTGTGGGATCACTTGATGTCTGACGACACTCGGCATGGTGGGAGGAAGGAGCATCAGGGTGAGGAGGAGTATGCGGTCGAGACTCACGGCTACTAAGAGTTGACCGTGTGGAAGAGAGACCGGAGGTGGTGGTGCCCAGGTAACTGGAAGTATTGTCTGCTATCCAATTAATAACCTGTTCACACTGATCAGTTCTCAATACTGGTGTTGTTCTGTGCTTCCCTAGTAATTTGGTCAAGAAGTGGGAGCGAGAAGATGTGGCTGTTGGTTGTGGCACATTTTCACCTTGGCCACGGCCCCGTCCTCTGCACGAACCATCACCAGAACGTCCACTTCCACGTCCCTTGCCACGCGCCTTGCCCATTGTAAATGAAGTAAAATAGCTTACACTTGCACTATCAATGGAAAAAGTGTAATAAAGAGTAGATTAGAACCGTGGAAGAGGAAAACCACAGTTAGTGTTTACTGGGGTATACCACACTTTTTTAAATAGAGATATTTGCGGCTGAACAGTGAGCGACACACTCAAACTGCTTTTTTTTTAGATACCAAAGGCCCAAAACTGGATAGTACAGCGATTTGACCCGTGGAACTGCGAAACCACACAGGGATGTCGGGCCTACACAAGACTATTTTCAACAGATATATTTTTGTGTCACAACAGTCAGGAGACACTGCTGTTTTTCTTTACGGAAAAAACTACCAAAACCTGAATAATAGAGATTTTTTACCGTGGGATGGCAAAACCACAGTTATTGTTTACTGGGGTATACCACACTTTTTTAAATAGAGATATTTGCGGCTGAACAGTGAGCGACACACTCAAACTGCTTTTTTTTTAGATACCAAAGGCCCAAAACTGGATAGTACAGCGATTTGACCCGTGGAACTGCAAAACCACACTGGGATGTTGGGCCTACACAAGACTATTTTCAACAGATATATTTTTGTGTCACAACAGTCAGGAGACACTGCTGTTTTTCTTTACGGAAAAAACTACCAAAAGCTGAATAATAGAGATTTTTTACCGTGGGATGGCAAAACCACAGTTATTGTTTACTGGGGTATACCACACTTTTTTAAATAGAGATATTTGCGGCTGAACAGTGAGCGACACACTCAAACTGTTTTTTTAGATACAAATGGCCCAAAAGTGGATAATACAGAGGTTTGAACCGTGGAACTGCAAAACCACACTTGTATTTCTCGGGCCTACACCAAACTATTTTCAACAGATATATTTGTGTCTGAACAATCAGGAGACACTATTTATTTTTTACGGCAAAAAATGCCAAAAGCAGGATAATAGAGATTTTTTACTGTGGAACAGCAAAACCACAGTTATAATCTCCTGGTGTATACCAGGCTTTTTAAAATATATATATATTTGCGGCTGAACAGTGAGCGACACACTCAAACTGCTTTTTTTAGATACAAATGGCCCAAAAGTGGATAATACAGAGGTTTGTACCGTGGAACTGCAAAACCACACTTGTATTTCTCGGGCCTACACTAGACTATTTTCAACAGATATATTTGTGTCTGAAAAATCAGGGAGACACTATTATTATTTTTATACAGCAAAAAATGCCAAAAACAGGATAATAGAGATGTTTTACTGTGGAACATCAAAACCACAGTAATAATTTACTGGTGTATACCAGACTTTTTTAAATATATATATTTGCGGCTGAACAGTGAGCGACACACTCAAACTGTTTTTTTTAGATACAAATGGCCCATAGAACTGCAAAACCACACTTCTATTTCTCTGAGCTACACCAGACTATTTTCAACAGATATATTTTTGTGTCACAACAGTCAGGAGACACTACTGTTTTTCTTTACGGAAAAAACTACCAAAACCTGAATAATAGAGATTTTTTACCGTGGGATGGCAAAACCACAGTTATTGTTTACTGGGGTATACCACACTTTTTTAAATAGAGATATTTGCGGTTGAACAGTGAGCGACACACTCAAACTGCTTTTTTTTTAGATACCAAAGGCCCAAAACTGGATAGTACAGCAATTTGACCCGTGGAACTGCGAAACCACACAGGGATGTCGGGCCTACACAAAACTATTTTCAACAGATATATTTTTGTGTCATAACAGTCAGGAGACACTACTGTTTTTCTTTACGGAAAAAACTACCAAAACCTGAATAATAGAGAATTTTTACCGTGGGATGGCAAAACCACAGTTATTGTTTACTGGGGTATACCACACTTTTTTAAATAGAGATATTTGCGGCTGAACAGTGAGCGACACACTCAAACTGTTTTTTTAGATACAAATGGCCCAAAAGTGGATAATACAGAGGTTTGAACCTTGAAACTGCAAAGCCACACTTGTATTTCTCGGGCCTACACCAGACTATTTTCAACAGATATATTTGTGTCTGAACAATCAGGAGACACTATTTATTTTTCATGGCAAAAAATGTCAAAAGCAGGATAATAGAGATGTTTTACCGTGGAACAGCAAAACCACAGTTATAATTTACTGGTGTATACCAGACTTTTTTGAATATATATATATTTGCGGCTGAACAGTGAGCGACACACTCAAACTGTTTTTTTTAGATACAAATGGCCCAAAAGTGGATAATACAGAGGTTTGAACCGTGGAACTGCAAAACCACACTTGTATTTCTCGGGCCTACACCAGACTATTTTCAACAGATATATTTGTGTCTGAACAATCAGGAGACACTATTTATTTTTTACGGCAAAAAATGGCAAAAGCAGGATAATAGAGATTTTTTACTGTGGAGCAGCAAAACCACAGTTATAATTTACTGGTGTATATCAGGCTTTTTAAAATATATATATATTTGCGGCTGAACAGTGAGCGACACACTCAAACTGTTTTTTTTAGATACAAATGGCCCAAAAGTGGATAATACAGAGGTTTGTACCGTGGAACTGCAAAACCACACTTGTATTTCTCGGGCCTACACCAGACTATTTTCAACAGATATATTTGTGTCTGAAAAATCAAGGAGACACTATTATTTTATTTTTTTACAGCAAAAAATGCAAAAAGCAGGATAATAGAGATTTTTTACCGTGGAACAGAAAAAGCACACTTCTGTCTCTCTGGCCTACACCAGACTATTTTCAACAGATATTTTTGTGTCTGAAAAATCAGGGAGACACTATTATTATTTTTATACAGCAAAAAATGCCAAAAACAGGATAATAGAGATGTTTTACCGTGGAACATCAAAACCACAGTAATAATTTACTGGTGTATACCAGACTTTTTTAAATATATATATTTGCGGCTGAACTTTGAGCGACACACTCAAACTGTTTTTTTTTAGATACAAATGGCCCATAGAACTGCAAAACCACACTTCTATTTCTCTGAGCTACACCAGACTATTTTCAACAGATATATTTTTGTGTCACAACAGTCAGGAGACACTACTGTTTTTCTTTACGGAAAAAACTACCAAAACCTGAATAATAGAGATTTTTTACCGTGGGATGGCAAAACCACAGTTATTGTTTACTGGGGTATACCACACTTTTTTAAATAGAGATATTTGCGGTTGAACAGTGAGCGACACACTCAAACTGCTTTTTTTTTAGATACCAAAGGCCCAAAACTGGATAGTACAGCAATTTGACCCGTGGAACTGCGAAACCACACAGGGATGTCGGGCCTACACAAAACTATTTTCAACAGATATATTTTTGTGTCATAACAGTCAGGAGACACTACTGTTTTTCTTTACGGAAAAAACTACCAAAACCTGAATAATAGAGAATTTTTACCGTGGGATGGCAAAACCACAGTTATTGTTTACTGGGGTATACCACACTTTTTTAAATAGAGATATTTGCGGCTGAACAGTGAGCGACACACTCAAACTGTTTTTTTAGATACAAATGGCCCAAAAGTGGATAATACAGAGGTTTGAACCTTGAAACTGCAAAGCCACACTTGTATTTCTCGGGCCTACACCAGACTATTTTCAACAGATATATTTGTGTCTGAACAATCAGGAGACACTATTTATTTTTCATGGCAAAAAATGTCAAAAGCAGGATAATAGAGATGTTTTACCGTGGAACAGCAAAACCACAGTTATAATTTACTGGTGTATACCAGACTTTTTTGAATATATATATATTTGCGGCTGAACAGTGAGCGACACACTCAAACTGTTTTTTTTAGATACAAATGGCCCAAAAGTGGATAATACAGAGGTTTGAACCGTGGAACTGCAAAACCACACTTGTATTTCTCGGGCCTACACCAGACTATTTTCAACAGATATATTTGTGTCTGAACAATCAGGAGACACTATTTATTTTTTACGGCAAAAAATGGCAAAAGCAGGATAATAGAGATTTTTTACTGTGGAGCAGCAAAACCACAGTTATAATTTACTGGTGTATATCAGGCTTTTTAAAATATATATATATTTGCGGCTGAACAGTGAGCGACACACTCAAACTGTTTTTTTTAGATACAAATGGCCCAAAAGTGGATAATACAGAGGTTTGTACCGTGGAACTGCAAAACCACACTTGTATTTCTCGGGCCTACACCAGACTATTTTCAACAGATATATTTGTGTCTGAAAAATCAAGGAGACACTATTATTTTATTTTTTTACAGCAAAAAATGCAAAAAGCAGGATAATAGAGATTTTTTACCGTGGAACAGAAAAAGCACACTTCTGTCTCTCTGGCCTACACCAGACTATTTTCAACAGATATTTTTGTGTCTGAAAAATCAGGGAGACACTATTATTATTTTTATACAGCAAAAAATGCCAAAAACAGGATAATAGAGATGTTTTACCGTGGAACATCAAAACCACAGTAATAATTTACTGGTGTATACCAGACTTTTTTAAATATATATATTTGCGGCTGAACTTTGAGCGACACACTCAAACTGTTTTTTTTTAGATACAAATGGCCCATAGAACTGCAAAACCACACTTCTATTTCTCTGGCCTACACCAGACTATTTTCAACAGATATATTTGTGTCTGAAAAATCAGAGGCACACTTTTTTTTTTTGGGGGGGGGGGGACACCAAAAGGTTAATAAGATGGGTATTTGTACATTGTGAAGGAGGAAAAAAAAAAGAGGATTTAGATAAAAAAAAAGGATTTTTCCTGGCCCCCGGGACCTGGAGCTAAGTCCAGCAATTTCAGCAACAGGAGCAGCACACAGGACTGTAATGCAGCGTTTGCTGGTATAACCACTGCGTCTCCTATACAGCCTGCCTGCCTGCCTGATATACCTGGGATGGATATTAGTCCTGAGAAGGACTGTTTGTTTGATCTGGCAGCCTTTACAGACCCTACACTAACTATTTTGCAGGATATATCTCTCCCTAAATCAGCAGCGCTGTCCCTACACTGTCTGATCCGGAGCGACTGTGTCCAAGATGGCGGCGCCCGGTTTTAAATACTCGAGGTGACGCTGTGCGGCCAGCCAATCACTGTAATGCCCACAAACAACATGGCTGTGGCATTACAGTGACTGGCTGGCAATCCCTGCATGTTCATTGGCTCTGTAAAGAGCGCCAAACATGCAGGGCGGAGACCCGAGCTCCCGCCCGAGTAACCCAGAAATGCTCGGTGCTCGCCGAACATCCCGAGTAGCGTGATGCTCGGGCGAGTACCGAGCAGTGTCGAGCATGTTCGCTCAACACTAGTCTTTACTGTACATATATATTGTAGTAAGACGACTCACTCGGCCGCTTCCGGATGTAGACTCAGGAACAGGGTTTTCTCTGCAGGCTTTATTATATGGCATAAAGCCCTGCAACTCCAGCAAAAATAAACACGGCCTTACTGGCAAAACGACAATGCTAAAGATAAACAGTAGCACAGTCCATATGTATGTGGAATTCGCCCCACACAGGTTGTAGTCCAACCTTCAGCTCCGTCCTGAGCTGGATCTTTCCCAGTGTGGAGACCTTGCTTATCCAGACCACAACACAGGAAAAAAAAACAGGACTGAACATTTAACCATGCTCAGTCACACCCTGAGGGGAGGTATAGTGAATGACGTCCCTCCCATCTCTATGTCATTCACATAAAATCACACCCTTTAAAAGAGTTAACCCCCAGCAAATAACATACTGGCAGAAATTCAGTAGGTCTCAGTTCACACAGGAGAGCAACCTGAGTGACACATACCTCCCCTCGTATATTACACCAGTGACTCTGTCACATATTCCCCCCTCTGCCCAAAGCCAGGGGTTTGGGCACCTTCAGACACCAAGCAGGGAATTCTGGAAAGGGCATCAGCATTAGCGTGTAACTTCCCGGGTCTATGCTCCACGTGAAAATTTAAGTCTTGGAGACCTAAGAACCACCTAGTTACCCGGGCATTCTTACCCTTCTTTTCCCTCGACCATCTCAAAGGGTCATGATCTGACACCAATTTAAACTTTCGGCCAAGTAGGTAATATCTTAGCGTGTCTATGGCCCATTTTATGGCTAAGCATTCCTTCTCCACAATGGCATAATTTTTCTCGCATGACGAGAGCTTCCGGCTCATATACAGGATGGGATGCTCTTCCCCATTTATCTCCTGAGACAGCACAGCTATATATATACCAGGATGAGGCCAGGATAAGGGACATATATACCAGGATGGATTGCATATATATACACTGTTCAAAAAAATAAAGGGAACACTTAAACAACAGAATATAACTCCAAGTAAATCAAACTTCTGTGAAATCAAACTGTCCACTTAGGAAGCAACACTGATTGACAATCAATGTCACATGTTGTTGTGCAAATGGAATAGACAATAGATGGAAATTATTGGCAATTATCAAGACACACTCAATAAAGGAGTGGTTCAGCAGGTGGGGACCACAGACCACATCTCAGTACCAATGCTTTCTGGCTGAAGTTTTGGTCACTTTTGAATGTTGGTTGTGCTTTCACACTCGTGGTAGCATGAGACGGACTCTACAACCCACAGAAGTTGCTCAGGTAGTGCAGCTCATCCAGGATGGCACATCAATGCGAGCTGTGGCAAGAAGGTTTGCTGTGTCTGTCAGTGTAGTGTCCAGCGGCAGGAGGCACTACCAGGAGACAGGCCAGCACACAAGGAGACGTGGAGGGGGTCGTAGGAGGGCAACAACCCAGCCGCAGGACCGCTACCTCCACCTTTGTGCAAGGAGGAAAAGGAGGAGCACTGCCAGAGCCCTGCAAAATGACCTCCAGCAGGCCACAAAGGTGCATGTGTCTGCACAAACGGTTAGAAACCGACTCCATGAGGGTGGTATGAGGCCCGATGTCCACAGATGGGGGTTGTGCTCACAGCCCAACACTGTGCAAGACGCTGGGCATTTGTCACAGAATACCAGGATTGGCAAAGTTGCCACTGGCGCCCTGTGCTCTTCACAGATGAAAGAAGGTTCACACTGAGCACATGTGACAAACGTGACAGAGTCTGGAGATGCCATGGAGAGCGATCTGCTGCCTGCAACATCCTTCAGCATGACCGGTTTGGCAGTGGGTCAGTAATGGTGTGGGGTGGCATTTCTTTGGAGGGCCACACAGCCCTCCATGTGCTCGCCAGAGGTAGCCTGACTGCCATTAGGTACCGAGATGAGATCCTCAGACCCCTTGTGAGACCATATGCTGGTGCGGTTGGCCCTGGGTTCCTCCTAATGCAGGACAATGCCAGACCTCATGTGGCTGGAGTGTGTCAGTGTAGCAGAGGCGAGAGAGCCTTTAAGAGAACTCTTATATGATGCTTCAAAGATGGAGAGAGACTGCCATCTGCTGGCCAGACACAGGCAAGCGGAACCAAGATATGCAAGAGAAGTTGAAGAGAGAGCAGATTTAGATGCTGGACCCGATCAGGTGACTTACTGGAAGGAGTTCCTGGAGATAAGAGGCCAGCGCGCCAAGCCTAAGGAGTTTTTGGCGCCAAGCAGCAGAGAGGAGGAGACGCGTTCTCTGCATGCTGAGAAGCCCCGTGTGGCAGGCCTAAGCCAGAGATCTGTGAGGTGCCACAGCCAGGAGCCAGTAGAAGAGTTCCAAATCCCTCACAGATGTGACCCGAGTGCTGTGCTTCCTGAGGAGACTCGGAGCCTGCTTGCGGTGCTGAGTGAGTTCGCGGAACCCGACGTCGCCAGCCAACAGACGAGGTCTGGACCCCCTACCCAAGGCTTGAGAGATTGCCTCCAACAGCAAAGAAGAGAGGAGTTGAGAGACTGCTGAGCTAGGAAAGTCACGCCAGTGAAAGCAGAGGAGCTGTATACGTGAACAGGGCCGTCACTTCTACTGTTCACTCACGGTACCGGGGCTAATTGGGTTTAGGTACTCTGGTTGGGAGGGGAACGGTTGGGGTTAAAGGAGCTCAACGTGATCTAATTGAATTTGTCCGGAAAAGACTTTCGGCCTAGCGGGAATAACCGGTGACCCCCGCTAGGGCCATATGCAGAGTTAAAGAACTCACGTGGTGTCTCCCATGACTGAGGGCACCACATTACTTTGAGAGACTTTGTATCTTGCTAATATTTCAAATTACTGTTCATTACCCTTGTTGCCAATCCCTTGTTCAGAATACCTGTTATATATACACTGTGTGCAGAATTATTAGGCAAGTTGTATTTTAGAGGATTATTTTTATTATTGATCAACAACTATGTTCTCAATCAACCCAAAAGACTCATAAATATCCAAGCTTAATATTTTTGGCAGTTGTAGTGTTTTTTTTTTAGATTTGGCTATCTTAGGAGGATATCTGTTTGTCCAGGTAACTATTACTGTGCAGAATTATTAGGCAATTTAAATAAAAAACAAATATAATCCCATCTCACTTGTTTATTTTCACCAGGTAAACCAATATAAGTGCACAAAATTTAGAAATAAACATTTCTGACATGCAAAAACAAAAACCCAAAAAATTAGGGATCAATATAGCCACCTTTCTTTATGATGACACACAACAGCCTTCCATCTATAGATTCTGTCAGTTGCTTGACCTGTTTTCGATCAACATTGCGTGCAGCAGCCACCACAGCCCCCCAGACACTGCTCCGAGAGGTGTACTGTTTTCCCTCCCTGTAGATCTCACATTTTATGATGGACCACAGGTTCTCTATGGGGTACAGATCAGGTGAACAAGGGGGCCATGTCATTATTTTTTCTTCTTTTAGACCTTTACTGGCCAGCCACACTGTGGAGTAGTTGGATGCATGTGATGGAGCATTGTCCTGCACGAAAATCATGTTTTTCTTGAACGATACCGACTTCTTCCTGTACCACTGCTTGAAGAAGTTGTCTTCCAGAAACTGGCAGTAGGTCTGGGAGTTGAGCTTCACTCCATCCTCAACCCGAAAAGATCCCACAAGTACATCTTTGATAATACCAGCCCATACCAGTACCCCACCTCCACCTTGCTGCCGTCTGAGTCGGAGTGAAGCCCTCTGCCCTTTACTGATCCAGCCTCTAGCCCATCCATCTGGCCCATCAAGAGTCACTCTCATTTCATCAGTCCATAAAAGCTTTTAAAAATCAGTCTTAAGATATTTCTTGACCCATTCTTGACGTTTTATCTTATGTTTCTTGTTCAAAGGTGGTCGTTTTTCAGACTTCCTTACCTTGGCCATGTCCCTGTGTATTGCACACCTTGTGCTTTTTGATACTTCAGTAACGTTGCAGCTCTGAAATATGGCAAAACTGGTGGCGAATGGCATCTTTGCAGCTTCATGCTTGATTTTCCTCAATTCATGGGCAGTTATATTGCGCCTTTTTTGGCCAACACGCTTCTTGCGACTCTGTTGGCTATTTGCCATGAAAAACTTGATTGTTCGGTGATCACGCTTCAAAAGTTTGGAAATTTCAAGACTGCTGCATCCCTCTGGAAGACATCTCACAATTTTGGACTTTTCAGAGCCCGTCAAATCTCTCTTCTGACCCATTTTGCCAAAGGAAAGGAAGTTGCCTAATAATTAAGCACACCTTATATAGTGAAACCAAAGACAAGAAAAATACCCAAATAACGGAAAGTAAATGTATAAATCGCACAGTGCAAAAATAATGATAAATAATAAAGGGTATTTAGTTAACATAATTTTGATAAAAATAATGTGAAAGCCATCCCGCCACTTCACGGCAACCCTTATGGGACAGTCCTAACTCTAATATTAAAAACCTTACCATTTGTCAAGTGACATACATATGGACAAGGGCAGAGAGACTGGATCCCTAGTGTGAGCATAAGACCGGGGCAGAATGAGCGTCTCAGCCCAGACAAAGGGCGGCCACACCCTTTTATATGCACTAAGCATACTGACTGCAAAGAAAAAACCTGGAGGTCTGAGCTGAAACGTAAGTAGATGTGCATGCAAAATGTAAATGCATGTTCACACAAGGCCATTAAACAGAGAGAAACCAAAGACAAGAAAAATACCCAAATAACGGAAAGTCAATGTATAAATCGCACAGTGCAAAAATAATGATAAATAATAAAGGGTATTTAGTTAACATAATTTTGATCAAAATAATGTGAAAGCCATCCCGCCACTTCACGGCAACCATTATGGGACAGTCCTAACTCTAATATTAAAAACCTTACCATTTGTCAAGTGACATACATATGGACAAGGGCAGAGAGACTGGATCCCTAGTGTGAATAAGACCGGGGCAGAATGAGCGTCTCAGCCCAGACAAAGGGCAGCCACACCCTTTTATATGCACTAAGCATACTGACTGCAAAGAAAAAACCTGAAGGTCTGAACTGAAATGAAGGTAGATGTGCATGCAAAATGTAAATGCATGTTCACACAAGGCCATTAAACAGAGAGAAACCAAAGACAAGAAAAATACCCAAATAACGGAAAGTAAATGTATAAATCGCACAGTGCAAAAATAATGATAAATAATAAAGGGTATTTAGTTAACATAATTTTGATCAAAATAATGTGAAAGCCATCCCGCCACTTCACGGCAACCCTTATGGGACAGTCCTAACTCTATTATTAAAAACCTTACCATTTGTCATGTGACGTACATATGGACAAGGGCAGAGAGACTGGATCCCACTATACCTTATATAGTGTTGATGTCATTAGTCAACACCCCTCCTCATTACAGAGATGCACATCACCAGATTTACTTAATTGGTAGTTGGCTCTCAAGCCTATGCAGCTTGGAGTAGGACAACATGTAGAAAAAGTATCAAAGTGATCAAAATACGCATTTGCCTAATAATTCTGCACGCGGTGTATATATAAACTGTTTATATTCATCTCTGACTGTTCTCGCCTTGTGTCTCTGTGCGTTGCATTCCGGCACCTGCATTACATCAGCAGTTCCTGCAAGATGAAGGCATTGAAGCTATGGACTGGCCCACCCGTTCCCCAGACCTGAATCCGATTGAGCACATCTGGGACATCATGTCTCGCTCCATCCACCAACGTCACGTTGCACCACAGACTGTCCAGGAGTTGGCGGATGCTTTAGTCCAGGTCTGGGAGGAGATCCCACAGGAGACCATCCACAACCTCATCAGGAGCATGCCCAGGCGTTGTAGGGAGGTCATATAGACACGTGGAGGCCACACACAATACTGAGACTCATTTTGACTTGTTTTAAGGACATTACATCAAAGTTGGATCAGCCTGTAGTGTGTTTTTCCACTTTAATTTTGGTGGTGACTCAAAATCCAGGCCTCCATTGGTTAATAAATTTGATTTCCATTGATGATTTTTGTGTGATTTTGTTGTCAGCACATTCAACTTTGTACAGAACAAAGTATTCAATGCGAATATTTCATTCATTCAGATCTAGGATGTGTTATTTGAGTGTTCCCTTTATTTTTTTGAGCAGTGTGTATATATATGTAAGGATGAGGGAAATATATACCAGGCTGGAGGGCATATATACAGTACAGACCAAAAGTTTGGACACACCTTCTCTTTTAAAGATTTTTCTGTATTTTCATGACTATGAAAATTGTACATTCACACTGGAGGCATCAAAACTATGAATTAACACATGTATGGAATTATATACCTAACAAAAAAGTGTGAAACAACTGAAAATATGTCTTATATTCTAGGTTCTTCAAAGTAGCCAACTTTTGCTTTGATCACTGCCTTGCACACTCTTGGCATTCTCTTGATGAACTTCAAGAGGTAGTCACTGGAAATGGTCTTCCAACAATCTTGAAGGAGTTCCCAGAGATGCTTAGCACTTGTTGGCCCTTTTGCCTTCACTCTGCGGTCCAGCTCACCCCAAACCATCTCGATTGGGTTCAGGTCTGGTGACTGTGGAGGTCAGGTCATCTGGCGTAGCACCCCATCACTCTCCTTCTTGGTCAAATAGCCCTTACACAGCCTGGAGGTGTGTTTGGGGTCATTGTCCTGTTGAAAAATAAATGATGGTCCAACTAAATGCAAACCGGATGGAATAGCAGGCCGCTGCAAGATGCTGTGGTAGCCATGCTGGTTCAGTATGCCTTCAATTTTGAATAAATCCCCAACAGAGTCACCAGCAAATCACCCCCACACCATCACACCTCCTCCTCCATGCTTCACGGCGGGAAACAGGCATGTAGAGTCCATCCATTCACCTTTTCTGCGTCGCACAAAGACACGGTGGTTGGAACCAAAGATCTCAAATTTGGACTCATCAGACCAAAGCACAGATTTTCACTGGTCTAATGTCCATTCCTTGTGTTCTTTAGCCCAAACAAGTCTCTTCTGCTTGTTGCCTGTCCTTATCAGTGGTTTCCTAGCAGCTTTTTTACCATGAAGGCCTGCTGCACAAAGTCTCCTCTTAACAGTTGTTGAAGAGATGTGTCTGCTGCTAGAACTCTGTGTGGCATTGACCTGGTCTCTAATCTGAGCTGCTGTTAACGTGTGATTTCTGAGGCTGGTGACTCGGATAAACTTATCCTCAGAAGCAGAGGTGACTCTTGGTCTTCCTTTCCTGGGGCGGTCCTCGTGTGAGCCAGTTTCTTTGTAGCGCTTGATGGTTTTTGCAACTGCACTTGGGGACACTTTCAAAGTTTGCCCAATTTTTCGGACTGACTGACCTTCATTTCTTAAAGTAATGATGGCCACTCGTTTTTCTTTACTTAGCTACTTTTTTCTTGCCATAATACAAATTCTAATAGTCTATTCAGTAGGACTATCAGCTGTGTATCCACCAGACTTCTGCACAACACAACTGATGGTCCCAACCCCATCTATAAGGCAAGAAATCCCACTTATTAAACCTGACAGGGCACACCTGTGAAGTGAAAACCATTTCCGGTGACTACCTCTTGAAGCTCATCAAGAGAATGCCAAGAGTGTGCAAAGCAGTCATCAAAGCAAAACGTGGCTATTTGCAGAACCTAGAATATAAGACATATTTACAGTTGTTTCACACTTTTCTGTTAAGTATATAATTCCACATGTGTTAATTCAAAGTTTTGATGCCTTCAGTGTGAATGTACAATTTTCATAGTCATGAAAATACAGAAAAATCTTTAAATGAGAAGGTGTGTCCAAACTTTTGGTTTGTACTGTATATATACCGGGATAATGCCAGGAAGGGATACATATATACCAGAATAGATGATATATGTACCAGGATGGGGCCAGGTTGAGGGACATATATACCAGGATAGTGGACATATACTGTATACTTACCAGGATGGAGCGGCGGTCCAACTCTTGCACCGGGGCCCATCGGACTCTAGTTACACCACTGGGTGTGTCTGCCCTTGCTGAAGGTAATGAAAGCCTTCAGGATGTGCTCTATGAATTGCTCAAATACAGGCGCAGTCAGATTTCAAATAATCAATGCTTTTATATTGTCCACATTCTTGGTTCAATTACAATCTGATTGTCTGATGAAGATCCAACTTGGATATTACAGATTAGTTTTGGATATATTTAAAGCAATCTAAAAATAAATTGTAATGTTCCAGTCAAAGCTGAACTTTCATCAGACAACTGGATTGCAAGTGAAGCAAGTACGTTGGATAGAGATGAGCGAATATATTCGACTGGGAATGAATTCTACTCCCAGATGTTGGTGCCAGGGTAGGACGTGGAAGACAATAAACGCATTGAGAATTTGAGATCTGATAGCACCATCTATTTAGATTGCATATCTTCTTCAGCACTTTCACTACCTTCAACATTAGAGATGAGAAGTTCAAACAAAATTCAAATTTGTCTGTTCACGTGAATTTTCCCACCATTATGTTCTCCATGATCTTGTGCACGCACACAGAGGACCGTCCTGGAGATTCAGCGCTCGTTCAGTATGAAGATGCACTAAGAACCTGGAGGATTGACGGTGAGGAGCAGAGGAGCCGGAGAGATGAGTATACGCTTTCTTTTTCATTTTTCAACTTTAGATGGCTTTTTCCAATTGAGAGTGAATTAGAAAAAAAAACTCATATTGTCTTTCTTTGTTTTTTCTGCAGCTTCTTGTACTTTGCACAAACAAGAGCGAGGCCCCCTTTTTGAGCTGGGCATCTCATCTATAAAGCTTCCCATGAGCAGGTGTCTGAATAGTCAAGCCCCTGTACTGCTCTGCCCTTATCTACATTGAGACAGTATAGGACTATCCCGATGGGTACACCTTGTCGTGGTGGGATGGCTTTTATGCTTTTTTTGATCAAAATAGTGTCAACTAATTACCCTATGTTATTTATATGCACTATTAGTATTTATTTACTTATTTAATTATTACAGGGTTTATGCTCATTCTGTTTTATCTTAGGTTTTGTCTCTTACACATTGCACATATGCCAATTTATTCTCCTGCTCTTTTCTTTGGTTTTGAATGTGGACTGACAGCCGGCTGTGCAGTGCATTAGTGCTGAGCTGGCTGTCAGTCAGTGCTGGAGAATGTACTGAACGGTGACTAAAGCCATGCTGGAAGTGCCTTTTTGACTGAAAGCCCAAGGCTATCGAGAGGAATAAAGTTAATTTCCTTCTGGGTTAATCGCGTTTTTTCACATGACAGGTTCTCTTTAAAACAAACACACCTTCTTGTATGATGAGTGTGTGGCGCCCCTGTGGGTCCAGTAGCCACAGAGGTACTGCATCTCACCCAGAGGTGTGGTATCTCACTCTCAGGTAAGGACGGAGTACTACCCGGGACCCACACACCCACATCCAATACACTCCACTTCAGGAGGGAAGGGCGAGATTGCTCCTAAGGGAGAGCACAGTCCCTGGTCCCTAGCTGGAGGATGGAACTAGGTAGAGGAGGTGAGTGGAGGAAGAAGATCAGCGGAGCACAGACAGAAAGAGTATAAAAGGCAGATAGAAACATCTAGTAAGGGTCCAGTCCAGTCCTGCTCAGGAGAGCAGGGGAGTTGGGAGCTCGGCTCAGGAGAGCAAGGAAAGAGAGAGAGGAGTCAGGCCTAGTGAGAGAGGCCCAGGAGGAGAGGAGAGAGGAGCAGTGGGACAGGCTCCAGTGGGCAGAAGGAATCCCAGGGGCACGGTGAGTGCAGGATGCCACCCGTGTGCCCGAATTCACACTGACGTGGAGGGATCAGGCCGCAGAAGGGGACCAGCCCCAAACTAGTGGAGAACAACCAGAATGAGCTAGTCAACCGGAGGCTGCAGCATTTTCAAGGTGTTGCAGCCAAGATCCACAATTACATCGCTGAAAGGTGGCCACATAGGGTCCAGGGGACTGAGAGCAAGTCGCCCGACTAGGCCCGAGGCCACTGGCTTGGGACACTGATTGTGAGGCGCAGGGCAGGAGGGTGAGAGCCAGCACAGTGAGACGACCAGGAAAGGTACATAGAACGGGGTCCCATCCAAGTGCTTCTTAGATACCTGAGAGTTTGCTGGATCACTACACAGGAGGACACAAGATGACATGGGCGGTTACACACCGGTAACTGTACCTTGGAGAACTTAAGAACTGTGAGTAAAACCTGAAGACTGCACCCCACTGTGTCCTTGAATAATTGCTCCCCCATCACTTGCTCTACACTGCACCAACTACATCTACTTCCATAAAATCACCATTTACTGCAATGGAGCTTAGCTCTGCCTGTGGAGAGCTGAACCAACTCTGCTGCGTCACCATCAGCTCCAGAGGATCTGCACCACAACGGCGACCCCATATAGCCGCATACCACAGGTGGCATCATGAACATAATCTCTAAAAACTTTATTCCCCTTTTACTTTTTCTTTCTAATTAATTGACCGCCCGGGGCCACGGACCGGGTCACTGCCACCGTGACATCCCCAGCACCGACCGGCCCAGCTACCGAGTACCCCACAGCCCCAGGGGTCGCATCAAGTGGAATGCGTCACTCCGATAAAAGTTAAGCAATTGAGTAACTTGTACTTGAGTTTGAGTATAAACACTACAGTCTGGGCACAAGGCCACTTCAGAAACTTCTGTAACAACTGTCGCACGCCAAGAACACAGACAATACGAGGGTAAAGTGGAGTTTCCAGCAAAACCAATGTTACCCATTATATGTTTTTAAATTTATTGTGTCTTATTTTGACTAACAAGAATATCATTTTTGCACAATTTTAATTTGCAAACATGTTATTGGTACATTCATGTGCTCCGTAAAAGGCATTAACTTTGGAAAACAATATTTACCTGCAAATATAGGGTTAATATGTCAGTAAATAGCATTACAATGCTGCTCGGCCGCCTTCCTGAAAGCGCGGTACTGGCAGAAAATGAACTTGTTTCCTCCCAGGAGTCACCCGCTTTCAGTTATAGAGGTGAACTTCAGTTACCCTTCAGTACACAGTGAGCGGCAGCTGTAAACACGCCCTGGCACATTGATTGACAGCTCACTATGCAGCGCACCGGTGCAGTGTGCGCTGTCAATCAAAGTGCCGGGGCGTGCCACTCACAGTATAGTACACAGTATAGTGAGTGGTGCTGTGAGCAGTGACTGTGGCTGCACCTCTGTGACTAAAAGCTGGCAGCTCCAGGGAGGAAAAAAAGTTAATTTTCTCCCTGTAGCCGAACTTTCAGTAAGGCGATCGGACAAAATTGTAATGCTATTTACCTGTAGATTAACCCCATATCTGCACTGAATAGCATTTAACAAGGTGAAAGGTTCCTTTTAAATAAGGTCAATGCAGGTCTCAATACGAAACCGCCCCAAAAAATGTAGGATACAAAATAATAATTGTGAAAAGAAAACAATTAGAAGAATCATCATCATTATCACTCATCAATGTAGCGGACTTTTCACCTTCTGAAAGGAATAAATAAATAACTAAATAAAATAAAAATGAATAAAAAGAGCCAAAAGAGGGTATACAGACAGGACAGCAGGGGATCACAGCTGCTGCTTTCTGTGAGGTGAAACATTTCCTTGCCTGTTTAAAAATATGCTTTACCTCACAGAAAGAATCAGCTGTGATCCCCTGCTGTCCTGTCTGTATACTCTTTTGTTACCCCCTTGCCCAGGAGCTGTGGTATGATCAGACCATGTTCCTGCACCGTCAGACACAGCCATTACACAGTACACAGCCGGGGCACATTTATAAGATTATCCCAGCACAGGAACATTTTTATTTTAACACATCCAGTTGTGAAATGTATTATTATTCCAAGATCTATTAATTAAAATGTACTTTGCTCATTCAGGCCTATCCCTTTAAGATCATACTGCATAATGTTTATATATTTAAAGGGGTTGTCCAGTCTTAGGGTACAAGTCTGCAATCACTCTATGTTACTGCCGACTTGTGAATTCTCAGCGCTCGCACTGGGCGCTGTAAGAATTCTCCGATGGGAGCGAGCAGTCAATTGACAGCAAGTATGCGATTTTCATACTTCTGGCCACATTCCCACTAGACATGTCCGGCCTCGCTCAATACACCAGCATTGAGGAAGGCCGTGCACGTCTAATCTATACGTCACCGCTTTTATGCAAATCACCTGCATAGTGCGCAGTGAGGATTCACAAGTCTATAGATATATAGAGTGACTGCAGACTTAGTAACCTATAGCCAGAGAACCCCTTTAATTTGATAATAGAACACTGAGCTCTTAGGCTCCCTCTTGTGGCAGTTGTAGGTAGCTAGGCATTTACCATTTAGCGCTTTGTCCTTGTAGAAGATTTGAAGATCTGTATTAGAAACCTGAAGCTTCGATCTGTATAAAAAAAAAAATTGCCCCAAAAATTGCATAAGATTGTAGTCCATCGCTACAGTATAACATAGCAAGACCCTCCCTCAATCAATCTCTGTGCTACATCCCTAAGACATTAATAGGGAGGTAAAATAATGACTGTTATACTGAAAGACTCCAGATAACAGTTTCCTGAATATCAATTAGATGTTTTTTTCTTCCTGGCACACATATGGTGTTTTTCTATAATCAGATCATCGTACTGCAAATCCTAGTAAATTCTAGAAGTCAGAATGAATTATGCAAATTCTTCATTAGTTCTCCGGCATTCAGATGAACATTTCTCTGTATGAACCAATGATAATCACGAATGCAGAAGATACCGGTGGAGCTGCAGATAAGGGCTGGTGGATGGTAGACCCTAATGCTCTACAAGGACTCGGATACGGAGCCTTTCAGGCTTTGCAATTCATCACCCGTAAGCCTTACTTAACCGCATCAGTTCTGAGAGGCAAAGAGCACATTGTCCAGATCTAAAGGCTTTATTGTATTTGCTATTAAACCGTAAAATAGGCTATAGCTATATGAATGCACAAACGATGGAAATCCCATAATAGCCAATGGTGGAATTAAACACACAGCTGAGTTTAAATTATGCCTTAAAATATATTCACTGTAGAGAAAAAGAAAAAAATTACATTTTCTTTAGAGAACTTCTTAAAGGGAAGTTCCACCTTTGATCACTATTTTGCTTTATTTTATTATTATTATTATTATTATTATTATTATTATTATTATTATTACTATTATTATTATGATTATTATTATTTTAATCTAAGTAGGTTTTTTTTTCTGATTAATTCAGATTAGAGCAACCAGAACTCAAATATAGCTAAAAATCTAAAATACAATGTATGTGCTGGCACACTAGAGGGAGCTCAAGAGCTTACTGAATACTGTTTATATCCCAATCTCAACAGTAACCAAGTACGCAATAAACTCCTAAAAGTTTTGTTTTTATTTATTTTTTAACAGCCCAATGTTCATTTTTTGTTATTTTCTGTAAAGTGTTTAAAAATTATATACATTTCGCTTCATGTTTTGAGTTAGAAAACAGTGTGCAATGTTCCCAATGCAAGGAAATAAAAACTAGTATAAAAATTCTGTGCTTAACTCATGTTTTTGAACACGCTGCTATTATTCTGAACACTACTTCTAAACGTATTAAAAGTTTTTTTCCTTTTTTTTTTATAAAATTCTGTTTTATGCTATTAATTTATTTACACATCGACATTTATTAACATTCATTTTTAAAGTGTAACTGTTATTTTATACCTTAATTATGTTAAGGTATTTGTGACTCGCCCCCTGGGCCGTGGGGCACCCGGAACCGGGCTTCTGTACGATGCTGGGGGTAATAGTGGCAACCCGATCCCGTGGCTCAGGGTGGTCAGACCAAATTGTGGCAGTCTATTTATCAGTGTTTTGGAATGTCCGACTACGCCACCCGTGGATTGCGGTCAAGGGTGACCGCCGCTGCAAGGCAGACCGCTGAGGCTGGTGTTAGTGTGCAGCACAGGGATAGGATAACTCCCCACGGGAAGAGTATAGCCTCAGGGCAATGTAGGAGAATGCTGGGGGTGATGGTGCAGGCGCAGCATAGATCACACATTGGTGCAGTTCAGGCCTTTTACTCACAGTTGATATCCAAGTCACCTCTGTCAGCAATGACTGCCCAAGCCGTGCTGCGTCCACCAGGTAAGGGGCTCGGTCAACCCCCAGGCAGTTCAGGAGTATGGCACAGGACCCCCTTCTATCCTTTTTCTGGCCCCACCAGTGACCACGCTTCTGTCCGGCTGCCTCGGGCCTTCTCTTGGTGAAACTTGGCGCCAGTTTCCCTGACCCTATGTGGTGCCTTCCTAGCGGGTGTAGCAGGGGGTCGCACCAATAGATGTTCACGACCTCCGGTTTTTGGCTGAGGGATAATTTACCTCCACCAACTTGGGAATCCGGTACCCTTCCACGGCCTGACCCTTCACCCGATATAACGCGGGTTTGCAACGGTTGCTGTCCGTTCTGCTCTCTCTTAGGGTCCCTTCTGCCTTCTTGTTTCTGGAGCCTTTCTACTCCTCTGTCTCTCCTCTTACTTCCTTCTCCTTCTCCCTTCTTCTCTCCTTCTCCCTTCTTCTCTCCAGCCCCGGCCTTCTCTCTAGGCCTGCCTTGTGGAGCTGAGCTCAGGCCGAGCCTGTCAGCTCTCTCCCTTTCTGCTCTGACTCACTGCTCTGAACTCTCTCCTAAGATGCCTCCCACCTTTTATCTGCTTCTCTGTGTCTGAGCTCAGGTGACCTGCACCCAATGAGCTCCTTCCTATGCCCAGAAACCGTCCCCTCCTGCTCCTACATCACTGGATTCTCTCCCCCCTCCCCACTCCAGCCAGGGACATGGTCAGTTGTGCTTGCAATTATATGGGAGCACCGTCGAGCTGTCCCCCGGAAATGGGGAGTGTGTAGTGTATGTATGCAGCTTACTGAGCCCTGGTCCACACTCCATCCCTACCTGGGAGTGGGATATCACACCTCTGGTTGAGGTGCAATACCCCTGTAGCAACCGCTACATTTGTATTTTATATGTAGGCTGTGAAAACACAATCTGGCCACTGGTGTGGGGGTGAACTATTCTTAAAGGAGTTGTCCAGTAGTTTTTATTATCTCCCCAATGTATTCACCCTGTGCACATAAGTGTTTTGTAATTACCTTTAGTTGTATGTATTGCCTGTGAGCGGCGCTATAGCTGGCCGCTCACAGGCATCACGTGACCCCCCGACTCTGACACCCGCTGACGTCACGTCAAGTTCCAGATGCAGCCGGGCGTGACTCAGTGCTGTGTTCCACGGTGAGTGATGGGCTGTGGTTATCCCACACATCACACCCAGCATCCACTGCGCGCTTTCCCTCTCCTCATTCATGGTCATGAGTGGCTTGACACAAGGAATGCGACACTTGTAGCCCATGTCCTGGATACGTCTGTGTGTGGTGTCTCTTGAAGTAATGACTCCAGCAGCAGTCCGCTCCTTGTGAATCTCCCCCAAATTTTTGAATGGCCTTTTCTTAACAATCCTTTCAAGGCTGCGGTTAGCCCGGTTGCTTGTGCACCTTTTTCTACTACACTTTTTCCTTCCACTCAACTTTCCATTAATATGCTTGGATACAGCACTCTGTGAACAGCCAGCTTCTTTAGCAATGACCTTTTGTGGCTTACACTCTTTGTGGATTGTGTCAATGACTGCCTTCTGGACATCTGTCAAGTCAGCAGTCTTCCCCATGATTGTGGAGCCTACTGAAACAGACTAAGAGACCTTTTTAAACGCTTCGGTAGCCTTTGCAGGTGTTTTTTGTTAATTATTCTAATTTACTGAGATAATGACTTTTGTGTTTTCATTGGCTGTAACCCATAATCATCAACATTAACAGAAATAAACACTTGAAATAGATCACTCTGTTTGTAATGACTCTATATAATACAGGAGTTTCACTTTTTGTATTGAAGAACTGAAATAAATTAACTTTTTGATGATATTCTAATTTTGTGAGAAGCACTTGTATGTTTGTTTTATTTATTTTACTCACTTATATAGCGCCATTAATTCCACAGCGCTTTACAGACATTATTGTCGCTGTCCCCATCGGGGCTCACAATCTAGATTCCTTTATCAGTATGTCCTTGGAGTGTGGGAGGAAACCGGAGAACCCGGAGGAAATCCACGCAAACACAGGGAGAACATACAAACTCCTTAGAGATGTTGTCCTTGGTGGGATTTGAACCCAGGACCCCAGCACTGCAAGGCTGCAGTGCTAACCACTGAGCCACTGTGCTGTAGTCTATGTATGTATTTTGAATGTATTGTATATGTAGTCTATTAATGTAATTTGTATGTATTATATGTGTACTTTATGTATGTATTTTGTATGTAGTATATGCATGTATTTTGTATGTAATTATATATGCAGTGTATGTATTTATTTCGTATGTATTAAGTATGCTGTTTATTTATGTATTTTGCATATATTATGTCTGTAGTCTAAGTATGTATTTTGTCTCTATTATATATGCAGACTATGTACTGTTTGTATATTGTATGTATTATGCTGTTATGTATGTATGACGCGCCCCCTGGGCCGAGTGTGCGCGTGTGTGGGATACCCGGAGCCGGGTCTCTGGGGGTTGTAGTCTCCGTGGCGGCGACCCGGTCCCGTGGCTCAGGGTGGTCAAACCAGTGGCAGCCTTTATAGGGTTTTTGTGGTTTAATGTCCGACTACGCCACCCATGGATTGCGGTCAGGGTGTACCGCCACTGCGAGGCAGACCGCTGAGGCTGGTGTGGTGTGCGCAGCAAAGGATGGGATAACTCCCCACGGGAAGAGTATAGCCTCAGGGCAGGGAACGTGGATGATGGGAGTGATGGTGCGCGGGCGTCCCAGTACTAGTAGTGCTGTATGCGGTGAGAAAGCAGGAACGACTCAGAGTCTTTGCAGTGCAGTTCAGGGTCTTTACTGGTGATATTAAGGCAGACCCTCCCAGGAGTACTGGCTAGCATAAGGGGCCTGGTCAGTCTGCGAGCAAGCAGGAGTTCCCCTGGCCAAGTGGAGTAGTAGGCCTCCCCGTCTATCTGCACTCTTCCTGGCTACCTTGCTGTAAGCGAGTGGAAGTAGCCCACGTCCTGAGTATACCGTGTGGTGCTCACCCGTATGGCTGGTGACTTGGGGCCTTCTGATAGCCTCCGCTCCTCGATGGCGGTGCTGGTCCCTTCCTTGTGACTGAGCCTCCGGGCTTCTATGGCCAGAGGAACTGGAATCCCCTGCCGGCTGGGTTCTGCTGCTGGACTTAGAGGTTCCCACAGCCTCGGACTCCGTTGTCCGGTAGTAGTCTCTTAAGCCAGGACGAGCAATATATCTGCTTCCAGTCCCTGGCACTCAGCTCCTGCTCCTACAGAGCTCCTAGCTGTCTCTTGCCCTGTGTCTGGAACTTCACTCCAGGCTCTGTCTCACTAACCCCGCCCCAGATCCAGTTTATATAGGGCAGGTTCCTCCCCTATCTGGCCTGGGACAGGAGGTGTTGCATGTTTAAGGGCTCCTGACCAGGAAACCTCCCACTTGCTCTCAGACGTAATATTTCTATTACTGTGGTAACCAGACCCCTGGGGTGCAACATTCCCCCCTAGTAAATTTTAGTACTCCGGGACTAAACACATTTTTTTAAGAAAACACAAATACAGGGTATAACAATAGCATAACATATGTACAAGAAGTTTTAGTCTTTAGAGGTCACGGCGTGTCCGTAACCGGGTGTCCATGTCACCCAACAAGGTGAAGTCTTGGAACAGAGTAGGGGACCTGTCCAAAGCAAACCCCAAATGTTGGCCCTGGGCGTGGCTGCAAGGCTGAGGCTAGCTACTTTGGGCCACAAGGAGGCCACGCCAGACAGGTTTTTCTCTTCCGCGGCCATCTTCGCAAGAGGCACCAAGGTGCAACTATCTACAATGTAGTTCCGGTTACTCAGCGTCCATAACCTGTCAGTCCAAATAAACCTGCAGGGTAACTAGAGAAACATAATCAATGAACAGGCAACAAAAACATAAACCTTTTTCAGCATTTACGTATGTACAGGTAAATATATACTTGGCATTAGACTCTCCAGCGAGCGGGCATCTGTCCTCTAGTGCTCCTGGTGGACGTAGGTAACCCACTATCTGGTTCTGCACTACAGGGTGTAGAAGGTGTTGCGGGTAGGCCTGGCAACTTTCTGCGTACTCTTTGGCTTACTAGGGGCATGGCGGGCTCACTACTAGCAGAGGGTTGATTCTCCTGGGCTGCTGGTATGGATTCTTCTGCCTCCTGGGCCGGCTGCTCTTCTGACACTGCCTGTTCTTCTGTAGGCCCTTGAGGGGCTGGCTGGAGAAAGGTGAGGACGGGTACCAAGACTGCGTTGTTGATTTGAGTCCAGGACCGGGGAAAGTCTCCGAGTACGGTACGTATCATTTCTTCCCTTTCCTCTGCGGGTTGAGGGTTCTCTTGATCTTCGTCAGGGCTTTGCAGCTGCTCGGGACACTTTTTCAGGTGGTTTCTGGAGACAATGGCTGTGGTTTCTCCTCCATCCTTACTGATTACACAGACTTTTGGGTTATCATGACTTGAAGGCAGTACTGTGTATGGGTCCTTCTCCCACTGGTCGTCTAACATGTGGAGCCGCCTCTTTCTCTTCAAGACCTGCTCTCCAGGTACCAGGGGAACAGCGGGAGCATGCTGGTTATAAGTCCTCTCTTGCCTTTCTCTTGCTTGAGACAGACTCCGCTCGACGCTCTCCTGTACTTTCCGATACTGCTGCTGCCGTTCTGTATCCCAGTCTGCCTCTGGCGAGGTGTCCTCAGGTGTCAGGACTCCCATATCCAGGTCAATAGGCAGCTTACCAGGTCTTGCTCTCATTAGGTAAGCCGGGGTACAGTTGGTGGAACCTACAGGGATGTGATTATACAAGTCCACCAGATCAGGCAGTTTTTCAGGCCACAGACTGCGTTCTTCCAGGGGCAACGTTTTTAGAAAGTCTATCACCACCTGGTTCATTTTCTCACATAGTCCGTTGGTCTGAGGGTGATAGGTAGTGTTGAGCATTCCGATACTGTAATATCGGGTATCGGCCGATATTCGCGGTATCGGAATTCCGATACTTAATTCCGCTACTTTTACAATATCGGATACCGGAATCGGAAGTTCCCATAATGCCTGCGCTCTGCAGTGTCTGTGAAGGATGACAAGTTGGATGGCAGCGCGATCCAGCCTGTCATCAGAATGCCATCCCAGCGGGGGAGAATTCTCCTGATTGTTTAAAAGCCGGCGCGCGGTAAAAAGCCGGCGGCTTTTAAACAATCACACAGCCCCACATTGCTTCCCCGCAGCCTCCCACCCCGATCCTCCGCTCCCCTCGCCACCTCTAATCCCAATCGTAAATTAGGACCGGGCGGGGAGCGCAGCACCAAGGAGCGAAGGACCCGGGCGGGGAAGCCGGCAGTGAAAAGACTTCACCGCCGGCTTTCCCGTTCTGTGCTGCGCTTTCCCGCCGGTTATTTCAAATGAACAGCTGAGGTATCAGGTGATGCCGATCAGCTGTTCATTTGAAGTCGCCGCGGTGCCCTCAGAGGGTTCATGTGAGTTCATGCTTGACTGCATGAACTCACATGAACTTTCCCACGGCCGCACAGGTCAGCCTCACCTCCCAGACCCGTCATGATTAGTGTGTGTGCGGGGTGTGTGTGCGGGGTGTGTGTGCGGGGTGTGTGTGCGATGTTTGTGCGGGTGTGTGCGGTGTCTGTGCGATGTGTGCGGGGTGTGTGTGCGGGTGTGTGTGTGCGGGGTGTGTGTGTGCGGGGTGTGTGTGCGGGGTGTGTGTGCGGGGTGTGTGTGCGGGGTGTGTGTGCGGGGTGTGTGTGCGGGGTGTCTGTGCGATGTTTGTGCGGGTGTGTGCGGTGTCTGTGCGATGTGTGCGGGGTGTGTGTGCGGGGTGTGTGTGCGGGGTGTGTGTGCGGGGTGTGTGTGCGGGGTGTCTGTGCGATGTTTGTGCGGGTGTGCGCGGTGTCTGTGCGTGCAGGCAGACATAGGCCGATGTGACACTACTACTCCCATCGGCCTATGTCTGTCCCCCGTCCACTCCTGCCAGCAGGATCAGCTCGATGGGAGCAGTAGTTCCCATCAGCCTGATCCTGCTATTTAAATTGCCCTACTGTGTCCCCAATAAATGTTAAATACATGTCATTGGTGGCCAGTGGTTACCTAAAAGAAATTAGTTCATACATTACCTGTCCCCGCCGATCGCCACCTAAAATAAAGTAAAAAATAAAAAACTACACCTATACTCACCTAGACACCTAATTCCCCGAAGCCATCGATCTCCTGTAATAAAATATAAAATATTAAACCACAACCTTATCCTTACCCCTCCGTAGTAGTCCACGAGTGTCCCACGAAGATCTCCAGTTCAGAGCAGCCACATAGAATGTGACCGCTCTGAACCGCTGCCGCCGCTAGAATGACGGGGCCGTAAGGGTTCACCGGAGTTCAGGCAGCGCTGCTCCGGTTAGCTCCTTTACGGCCCTGCTGTATCTTGAGAAATTCCCACGGTACAGCAGTGCCGTAAAGGAGGTCTCCGGAGCTGCGCTGCCTGAATGCACTCCGGTGACCTCAGTCAGTGGCTCCCGCTGCCGGGAGCGGACGTGTTCCCGGCAGCGTGAGCTTACAGCAGCCATGACAGCTGTCACCATCTCCAGATGTGACAGCTGTGCATGGGAGATCAGCGCAGGAACGTGGACAGGTAACTATTATTTTTAGTAAACTAAGAATTAAATAAAATTGTGTGTTTTATTTCAAATAAATTATTTTTTTCTGGGTGTAGTGTGTTTTTTCTTTTTAACACTTTGTAGGTTAGTAATGGGGGTGTCTTATAGACGCCCATCATTACTAACCTGGGCTTCATGGCAGCTGGCGCTGACATGAACCCCACCACTATTACCCCCTGCCACCGCACCAGGGCAGCGTGGAAGAGCGAGGCTAAGTGCCAGAATTGGCACATCCTATGGATGCGCCATTTCTGGGGCGGCTGACGGCTGGTGTTTCTAGCCTGGGAGGGGGCCAATATTCATGGCACCCTTCCTGGGCTATTAATATCAGCCCCCAGCTGTCTGCCTAGCCTTTGCTAGCTATTAAAATAGGGGGGACCCCACGTCATTTTTTTTGGGGGGGTCCCCCATTTTAATAACTAGTAAAGGCTATGTATTCAGCTGGGGGCTGATATTAGTAGCCTGGGAAGCTCCGTGGGTTTTACCCCCTTCCCAGGCTTCAAACATCTGCCCCAGCCGTCTGCTTAACCTCCGCTAGAGACTAAAATTATGGGGGATCCCACGCCATTTTTTTTTAAATAAATCCTTTATTTTAACACTAAATGACATTTGAGGAGTTAATAAAGATGCAGTCCCTAAATTATTATTTATTTTTTAATTAATTTTTCCCAAAACTTTTGACGTGGGCTTCGCCATATTTTTGTATGCCAGCCAGGTACAGCATCCAGCTTCTATGAACGCGCCATTTTCCGGGGCGGCTGCAGACTGCAATTTTCAGCGGGGGGGCAGAAAGCTTGGGCCTCCCTGCGCTGCAGATTCCATCCCCCAGCTGCCTAGTTGTACCTGGCTGGACACAAAAATAGGGAGAAGCTCCACGTTTTGTTTTTTTTAATTATTTCATGAAATTCATGGAATAATTAAGAAAAAAAGGGCTTCCCTATATTGTTGTGTCCAACCAGGTACAAATAGGCAGCTGGTGGTTGGGGGCAGCCCGTTCCTGCCTGCTGTACCTGGCTGGACACAAATATAGTGCAAAGCCCCACGTCAATTTTTTTTTAATTATTTCAGGAAATTCATGAAATAATTAAAAAAAAATTATGTGGGGCTTCGCCCTATATTTGTGTCCAGTCAGGTACAGCAGGCAGGAACGGGCTGCCCCCAACCACCAGCTGCCTATTTGTACCTAGCCGGACACAACAATATAGGGAAGCCCTTTTTTTCTTAATTATTCCATGAATTTCATGAAATAATTTAAAAAAAAAATGCGTGGGGCTTCGCCCTATTTTTGTGCCCAGCCAGATACAACTAGGCAGCTGGGGGCTGGAATCCGCAGCGCAGGGAGACCCAAGCTTTCTGGCCCCCCCCGCTGCAAATTGCAGTCCGCAGCCGCCCCAGAAAATGGCGCTTTCATAGAAGCGCCATCTTCTGGCGCTGTACCCAACTCATCCAGGGCCCTGGTGCGGTGGCTCACTGGGTAATAAAGGGGTTAAGGCCAGCTTGGCATTATCAGCTGGCCCTAAGCCCGAAATTCATGGGGTCACGCCAATATTAGACATGACCACCATGAATTTCTAGTAAAGTATTTAAAAAAACACAACACCCAGAATAAAGTCCTTTAATTGAAATAAACACACAATTCTTTATTGTTCTAAATTAAACCATACTTACCATCACGCCCATTCCAGCTGAAGCCAACGATCTCCTGCAATAAAAGTAACATAATAAAGCAACCTCATCCTTACCTTTCCATGGCTCCCACGACAGCTTCAGCTCTGCTACATCGAGATGACAGGCTGGACCGCAGCAGAACGCTGCCATCCAGCCTGTCATCCCGCAGACACTGAGAAGCGCAGGCATGCTTGCGCTCCTCAGTGTCTCTCTGTGACGTCATCCAGATGAGCCGAGTTCATGTCCAATGAACTCCGCTCACCTCATGCACGTCACTGACAGCGTGGGAAAATTCTCCTGCACTCAGCGCTTCAGCGTGAGAATTCTCCCACGCTGTCAGTGACGTGCATGAGGTGAGCTGAGTTCATTGGACATGACCTCACCTCATGTATGTCACTGACAGCGTGGGAGAATTCTCACGCTGAAGCGCTGAGTGCAGGAGAATTTTCCCACGCTGTCAGTGACGTGCATGAGGTGAGCTGAGTTCATTGGACATGAACTCGGCTCATCTGGATGACGTCACAGAGAGACACTGAGGAGCGCAAGCATGCCTGCGCTTCTCAGTGTCTGCGGGATGACAGGCTGGATGGCAGCGCTCTGCTGCGGTCCAGCCTGTCATCTCGATGTAGCAGAGCTGGAGCTGTCCTGGGAACCATTGAAAGGTAAGGATGATGTTGCTTTATTATTTTTCTTTTATTGCAGGAGATCGTTGGCTTCAGCTGGAATGGGCGTGACGGTAAGTATGGTTTAATTTAGAACAATAAAGAATTGTGTGTTTATTTCAATTAAAGGACTTTATTCTGGGTGTTTGTGTTTTTCTTTAACTTTGACTATGGGGTTAGTAATGGGGGTGTCTTATAGACGCCTCTCCATTACTAACCTGGGCTTGATGTCAGCTGGCATTATAAGCTGACATCAACCCCAGCCCTATTACCCCACTGCCACCGCTACAGGGCAGTGGGAAGAGCGAGGCTAAGTGCCAGAATTGGCGTATCCTATGAATGCGCCATTTCTGGGGCGGCTGACGGCTGGTGTTTCTAGCCTGGGAGGGGGCCAATATTCATGGCACCCTTCCTGGGCTATTAATATCAGCCCCCAGCTGTCTGCCTAGCCTGTGCTAGCTATTAAATTAGGGGGGACCCCACGTTATTTTTTTTGGGGGGTTCCCCCATTTTAATAGCTAGTAAAGGCTAGGTATTCAGCTGGGGGCTGATATTAGTAGCCTGGGAAGCTCCGTGGGTATTACCCCCTTCCCAGGCTTCAAACATCTGCCCCAGCCGTCTGCTTAACCTCCGCTAGAGCCTAAAATTAAGGGGAACCCCACGCCATTTTTTTTTTAAATAAATCCTTTATTTTAACACTAAATGACAAGTACAGTAATCAACACTATTACTGTACTTCATATATATGTGACTGACATGTTTCTATCTATCTAATCTATGTGTGAAGCTTTATTCTGTCTGTTATAAATTGTCGGGTACAGATGCTGAATTGCCGGCCGGCTTTCTTAAAGAGACGGTGCACGAAAACACTAATATTTTTTAAAATAAATCCTTTACACTAAATGACAAGTACAGTAAGCAACACTGTCACAGTACTTCATATATATGTGACTGACATGGTTCTATCTACCTAATCTATGTGTGAAGCTCTATTCTTTCTGTTGTAAATTGTCGGGTACCGGTGAATGCCGCTGATGAATTGCCGGCTTTTCATGTCATTCTACATTATTCTTAGTTGTTTTACTTCATGTAGAATTAACCTACAAGGAAAGAAAGGGTTTATTTTCATTCCGATATTTGTGTCCCATTGACTTGCATTGGTTTCCGGTATCGGAATCGGCGATATCCGATACTTTTTGGGTATCGGCCCGATCCAATCCGATACGATATTTCCTGATATCGGAAGGTATCGCTCAACACTAGTGATAGGGCGTTGTTCTTATCTTCCTGCAGCCATACAGATTGCAGAACTCTTGGAAGACCTCCGCTTCGAAGGCTGGTCCTTGGTCCGTCAACACTTGCTCCGGATACCCGTGTGGACAGCAGAAGAGCTGCTGGAAGGCTCTAGCTGCTGTTTGAGCCGTTAAGTCCTTGACAGGGACCACCACCAGGAATCGGGAGTAGTGATCTACGATTGTGAGGGCGTAGACGTACCCAGATTTGCTTGGAGCCAGTTTCACATGGTCCAGAGCTACCAGCTCCAGTGGCTGCCTGGTGATGATGGGCTGCAGAGGAGTCTTCTGGCTGGCACGGTCCTTCCTTCTTAGGTTGCATGGGCCACAGTCTCTACACCACCTCTCGATTGCTCCTCTCATGCCTACCCAGTAGAACCGTCCACGCAACAGGAACTCCAGCTTCTTCCATCCGAAGTGTTCTGCTCCGTCGTGGTATGCCTCCAGAACCATAGCCGCATCTCGTCTTGGGACCACTACCTGCCAGGTCAGCTCAAGTGTTCTAGAGTTGACCATTCTCCGGCACAGCTTCTCCTTGTAAAGAAACAGTTTACTTTTCTCCTTCCACAGTTGCTTGGTCTCTTCCGGAGCGTCTGGGTCAAGACGGGCATCAGCCTGTGTCAGCATTTCCTTCACCAGACGGACTGCGGGATCACTGTCTTGTGTCTCCGCCCAGCTGTAGTGGGGTAAGGGATTGAACGTGGCAGAGCGCCTGTCCCTTACACGGTGGGAATACAGGGTAATCCCATGACGGTGGAATGCAGGGAGTTCGACTTCTTCCAGTTCTTCTGGATCTTCCCCTACGTCCGGTAAGTTTGGCATTCTGGACAGGGCATCCGCGTTGGCATTTGAGCGTCCCGCCCGGTATTTGATGGTGAATTCATAGTTGGACAGGCGGGCCATCCATCTCTGCTCCAGGACACCAAGTCTTGCATTGTCCAGGTGTGTCAACGGGTTGTTATCCGTGTACACGATGAACTTGGAAGAGGCAAGGTAATGCTTGAAACGTTCGGTCACTGCCCACACCACTGCCAGGAACTCTAGCTTGAATGAGCTATAATTCTCAGGGTTTCTCTCCGTGGGCCTTAGTTTTCGGCTGGCGTAAGAGATTACCCGTTCTTTCCCCTGCTGGATTTGGGACAGTACGGCTCCAAGCCCGATGTTGCTCGCGTCCGTGTGGAGGATAAAGGGCTGGCTGTAGTCAGGGTACGCCAGGATTTCATCCCCCGTGAGGGCCATCTTCAGCTGGCGGAAGGACTCCTCTTCCAGCTTTTCCCACCTGAAGGGCGGCTTCTGGTTTTTGGCCTTCCTAGAGTGACCTATCAGGAGGTCCTGCATAGGAGCTACCATTTTGGTGAAACCGGGAATGAATCTTCGGTAGTAGCCTACCAACCCGAGAAACTGCCGCACTTCCTTTATGCTGGAGGGTCTTGGCCAGTCTTTAATCACGGTGATCTTATCGGGGTCGGGAGCCACTCCGTCAGCACTCACCACGTGTCCCAGGTACTGCACCTTTGGTTTCAGCAGGTGACACTTGGATGGTTTCACCTTTAGGCCGTTGCTTGCCAGGGCATCAAACACTTCTGCCAGGTGTTTCAAATGGTCCTCGTAGGTTTTGGAATAAACGGTGATATCGTCCAGGTATAACAGGACCGTCTCGAAATTCCGGTGTCCCAGACAGCATTCCAACAACCGCTGGAAGGTTCCTGGTGCGTTGCAGAGCCCGAAGGGCATACAGTTGAATTCGCTGAGACCCATCAGGGTGGTGAATGCAGTCTTCTCCTTGTCTGCCTCTGCTACAGGAACCTGCCAGTACCCCCTAGTAAGATCCAAAGTGGAGAAGAAGTTAGCAGATTTTAATGCAGCTAAAGATTCTTCTATTCTAGGTAATGGGTACGCATCTTTGTGTGTGATACGGTTGACCTTTCTGTAGTCCACACACATTCTCATTGTGTTGTCCTTCTTTTTCACTAGAACTAGTGGAGCTGCCCAGGGGCTACAGCTGTCCCTGATTACCCCAGCCTCCTTCATGTCCCGCAACATCCCCTTTGCATGCTGATAGTGTGCCGGGGGTAGAGGTCGGTATCTTTCCTTCATGCGTGGATGGTCTCCTGTGGGGATGTGATGTTCTACCCCCTTTACTCGCCCGAAGTCTAGCGGGTGTTTACTAAAGACTCTTTCGTACTCCTGAACCACCCGGTAGACTCACTGTTTTTGGTGTGAGGGAGTGGAGTCAGTACCCAAATGCAGTTGCTGACACCAGTCCTCCATTTGTTTCTTAGAGCCGTTACCTTCCTCTGGTTGAGATGGAGGCAAGGGTTCTATGGCCTTTACAGAATTTTGGTTTATGGTGAACAATTTGGCTAGCGTGACATACCAGGGCAGGTGTACTTCTCTCTCCCCGATATTTACGATGCGGACAGGTACCCTCCCATGGCGTACATCGACCACTCCCCATGGTTTCAAAATGGTGGGCCTACTGTCTGAGTAGACGGGCTCTACCATTGCTTGGTAGTCTCTACCTCTTAGACCAATAGCTGCCCGGCACCATATCATCATCTCACTTTTCGGGGGCATGGCAATAGGGAACGGGTCACACATTCTCACGCTACCAATCTCACCACCAGATAATTCCACCTGTTGCCGTTTCATCAGTGCCCGGATCTCTTTTTGCAGGACACGCTGCTGGCTGGAACTGGCGTTCTTGGCAACTTGCTGTAAAATGAGAATCACCTCTGCAAGACAATTTTCAAACACGTTAGTTCCCAAGGTTATTCTAGGGTGACTCTCATGACGGTCAATGTCCACAATAATCAGTCCTTGTGCCGCTAGTTCGACTTTACCGATCTTAATGGTCACCTCTTTGAACCCCCCCTGCGGCACGGGCTGACCATTGCTGGCGATGATACTCAGGTCGTCATCTGAGTAGCGGGTTATGTCCGAGTCATTCCAGTACTGCTTAAAGAGCACGTACGGGATGGTAGTCAGCTGTGACCCAGTGTCTAGTAGGGCACTCATAGGAATGCCATCCAGTACCACAGGCAAGACCGGACGACCCCCTACGTATTTATCACGCCAGTTCGATGGGCCTGATGATCTTATGCCTGGGGGTTGGCCCTCTGCCCCAGGTTGTGCCCGTTTAAATGACAGTACCTTGCCATATGTCCGGGTTGATTGCAGCGGCGGCAGACGGGTTGTCCGTCCTCATTGTATCTGTCGCTGGGTCTTCCTCTGGACAATGGGATCCTCCTCTGTCAGTGCCATGGGACGTCCTCCGGACTGGTGGCCAGCTTGATCCTTCCTGGAGGAGAGACCTGTAAAGACTGCACAGTTCGGGTTAGCGCGGCTACGCTTTTAGTTAGCTCTTAGACCTGATGGTGCAGGTCTGTAGCCAGGTTGTTGTCCAAAGCCTGCGCAACAGCTCCTACAGGCTCTGCAGACAAGGGCGCCGCCTCTTGATGATAGGTAATAGCAGGGCGCCGGTGGGTTACAGCGCTACCCGGTGCCGGTTCTCGGAGCACCCGGATGACCCTGTCCTTGAACTTTGCAAAGTCTAAACCAGGGTTCTGCAAGGCCATTGCACGCAACTGGGTTCGGTGGGCGTTGGACAGCAGACCCTCAATGAATTGCTCAGTTAACAGTTCATCTGCATTCCGCACACTGTCAGGGTCTGCCTGTTTAATGGCTCCCAGGGCCTCTTGCAAACTCAAAGCATAGTCTCTTATACTGTCTTGGGCCCGCTGCTTGCACCCAAAAAATCTCATTTTGATCTCGACTGAGGTGCGGGTATCAAAAGTGTCCTTCAGACGGGCCAAGATCTCCTTTACGGTCTCCTTGTCCCGGACTGACCAGGACTTTACTTCGCGCTGGGCTGCGCCGGTTAGCTGGCCTATCAATATGCTCACTTTCTGGCCCTCATCAGGGGGTATACCTTAAATAGGCTGCACAGTCGCTTAGGGTAAGCGACTCCCCTGAGTATTGGGGCAGCCAGGCCGCTCCGGGGATGTAAGGCATTGTAAATGGCATTACTGCGGCAGTGGCCGCGCTGGTGGTAGAGGGTCCCTCCGTGTCCGTCATCTTCCTCCTCCCTAGTTAAGTGTGGCCTACCTTCCTCTTCTGTAGGTCGCGGCTCCGCTGGTGCTGCTCCGGACGAGGACCTTGCGTCGCGTCCTGGTGACGTCAGCGTCGCTCTCTCTCCCTTCCAGGACCTTGCGCATCGTTGGTGCGTGGGGCGGAGCTTCGGGTCTCGCGCGCTTTCGGCGTCCACGCCCCTCTTCTTCCGGCGCGGCGTCCTGAAGATGGCGTCTGATGGTGGGAAAACGACTGCGGATGGCGGGAAAACAGCTCCGGATGGCGGGAACCTTCACCACGGCAGGTATGACAGTCTTTTGAAGGCACGCAGTACCCGGTGGTTTCGGGCACGAAATCCTGCCGACTACGCCAAAGTTGACGTGCCCCCTGGGCCGAGTGTGCGCGTGTGTGGGATACCCGGAGCTGGGTTTCTGGGGGTTGTAGTCTCCGTGGCGGCGACCCGGTCCCGTGGCTCAGGGTGGTCAAACCAGTGGCAGTCTTTATAGGGTTTTTGTGGTTTGATGTCCGACTACGCCACCCATGGATTGCGGTCAGGGTGTACCGCTGCTGCGAGGCAGACCGCTGAGGCTGGTGTGGTGTGCGCAGCAAAGGATGGGATAACTCCCCACGGGAAGAGTATAGCCTCAGGGCAGGGAACGTGGATGATGGGAGTGATGGTGCGCGGGCGTCCCAGTACTAGTAGTGCTGTATGCGGTGAGAAAGCAGGAACGACTCAGAGTCTTTGCAGTGCAGTTGAGGGTCTTTACTGGTGATATTAAGGCAGACCTTCCCGGGAGTACTGGCTAGCATAAGGGGCCTGGTCAGTCTGCAAGCAAGCAGGAGTTCCCCTGGCCAGGTGGAGTTGTAGGCCTCCCCGTCTATCTGCACTCTTCCTGGCTACCTTGCTGTAAGCGAGTGGAAGTAGCCCAGGTCCCTGAGTATACCGCGTGGTGCTCACCCGTATGGCTGGTGACTTGGGGCCTTCTGATAGCCTCCGTTCCTCGATGGCGGTGCTGGTCCCTTCCTTGTGACTGAGCCTCCGGGCTTCTATGGCCAGAGGACCTGGAATCCCCTGCCGGCTGGGTTCTGCTGCTGGACTTAGAGGTTCCTACAGCCTCGGACTCCGTTGTCCGGTAGTAGTCTCTTCAACCAGGACGAGCAATATATCTGCTTCCAGTCCCTGGCACTCAGCTCCTGCTCCTACAGAGCTCCTAGCTGTCTCTTGCCATGTGTCTGGAACTTCACTCCAGGCTCTGTCTCACTAACCCCGCCCCAGATCCAGTTTATATAGGGCAGGTTCCTCCCCTATCTGGCCTTGGACAGGAGGTGTTGCATGTTTAAGGGCTCCTGACCAGGAAACCTCCCACTTGCTCTCAGACGTAATATTTCTATTACTGTGGTAACCAGACCCCTGGGGTGCCACATTTACAGTATGTATTTTACATGTATTATGTATGTAGCTTATGTATGTATTTTGCATGTATTATATGTAGTCTATTTATGTATTTTGTATGTATTATATATGCAGACAATGCTTGCATATTGTATGTATTAACTATGCTGTTTATGTATGTATTTTACATGTATTATATATGTAGTTTATCCATTTACCCTCATCTATAAGAAGCTATTTGGTCTCTTTCAGAACCCCCCTTTTGTACAGACACTTACATCCTATATTTAAACCTGTCAGACCTGAAAACCTGTCATTTGCCAAAGCTAAAAAAGAACACAGTAAACCATATTCTGCTCCTTTTGTTCCAATCTAATCCGATCCAGCACCCATTGAAACTGTTATCTCTGCAGATCGGGGTTATTTTTTTATTGCTTCCTCTCTGTTCGCCGCTAAGATAAATAGCAGCTTCATTTATTGAGACCACGGAGATTGATGCTCTGGTCCATCAAACCTGGGTTCCCCTGAGGTCCAGCATTGGTATTGTTAAGACCATGTAACAATCTCCAGTGAATGTTTCGCAGGATTCTATTCAACGACCTCTTCCCGTAATTACCATTTTAATTTGACTCCTAATGATCCTGGTATATTTGCTCCCGGTTTAATAGCCTTGTAGAACAGAGACCTGTTTGATTTGACATTCGCTGACGCTCACGTGCACTTTGTTTAAAACAGTTGATGGATGTTGGTTTATGAGCAGGATTTAGTGTGCTGCGGGATAATGGCTGCGTACAACATTAAGAGCGCCTCCGAGCATCTCGCTCCATCTGTGCGACAGCAAATCATCCGGCAAGACTGCAGCACAACTGTAAAGCATCCACTAAAGCTTGACTGCCGCTTGGCCAACGTGGAGGTAGGATTTGGCATGCGCTGCCTCGGTTGTAGACGGTGTCCTCATATAGCGGTATTATTATGATTTATCATACATGGGTCGTGTTGTGACTGGAGGCTAAAGAACTCGCTGAGTCAGACATTAGATTTTCATCTTTATATATTAAGGGAGGATGCGAAGATACATGACGGAAACCTCAGGGTTCTGCAGAAACTTTTGCAGATTTATATTTGATATTAATCTTTATTATTATTTGGGCATTATTATAATATAAATTCCAACTACTATACACTTTCCTGCTTGTAAGAATATTGATTCCTTCCCAACAATTATTTTTTCTTCATTTTTTTTTATTTTACGGCACTAAAGCATATGGATAAACTCATTTCATATTTAGAAAAATTGATATTTATGGACTTGGAGATACTAAATATTAAAGGGTTTTCAGGACCCGGGTACCGCAGCCATGTCGGTAGACCGTGGTAGCCAGACCAGAGCTCAGCAAACTTCTTACTATCTGCCGGCAGCCCCGTCGCGTCAACATGACTAAGTCATTTCATATTTAGAAAGATTTATATTAATGAACTTGGAGATACTAAATATTAAAGGGTTTTCAGGACCCGGGTACCGCAGCCACGTCGGTAGTCCGTGGTAGCCAGACCAGAGCTCAGCAAACTTCTTACTATCTGCCGGCATCCCCGTCGCGTCAACATGACTACGTCATTTCATATTTAGAAAAATTTATATTTATGAACTTGGAGATGCTAAATATTAAAGGGTTTTCAGGACCCAGGTACCACAGCCACGTCGGTAGTCCATGGTAGCCAGACCAGAGCTCAGCAAACTTCTTACTATCTGCCGGCATCCCCATCGCGTCAACATGACTACGTCATTTCATATTTAGAAAAACTTATATTTATGAACTTGGAGATACTAAATATTAAAGGGTTTTCAGGACCTGGGTACCACAGCCACGTCGGTAGTCTGTGGTAGCCAGACCAGAGCTCAGCAAACTTCTTACTATCTGCCGGCATCCCTGTCGCGTCAACATGACTACGTCATTTCATATTTAGAAAAATGTATATTTATGGACTTGGAGATACTAAATATTAAAGGGTTTTCAGGACCCGGGTACCGCAGCCATGTCGGTAGTTTGTGGTAGCTCAACGTATCTCCTACTACCTGCCGGCATCCCCGTCATGTCATCATGACTACGTCATGGCGCAACCATGGTATTGGACCAGACGGCGCGCTTACCAATCAGAAGAGATGTCGGGGATGCAGGTAGGAGGAGGTCACAGATTACAGACTTTTTGGTCAAATATGTTTATTTTTTTATTTTATTTATTTCTTCATATATTTTGGAACAGGGAAAAGAGGGTGATTCAAACTTTAATGTTTTTTTTATTATTTTTTTTATTTTCTTTTATATTTTAATTCCCCAAGGGATGGACTAAAAATCACTCGGACGTAAAAATGAAAAAAAATAAATAAATGAAAGTAAATGAAAACATACACGTTTTCCCAGTTAAAAAATAAAGAAATAAATGACATTTTGATCACATATTTTATATACTCCAGTACTACAGTATTGCAATATATTGAAGAAATAATGATCTCAGATGAAGCCCAGCTTGTGGCTGGGCTTCACGGGAGTACAAGGATGGTGGGAACAGGGCCTTCAGAACCCTGCTGACAGTCGCATGATGTGATCTCTCCACTTTATTGTTGCTGTCAGAGATTGACAGCAACATTTAAGTGGATAAACAGCAATGATCTGGGCTAGTTCTGATCACTGCCGTTAGAGGCACTCAACGTGTATGGAGTGCTCAGCTCCGTATACTCATATCCAACATTGGATGTCCCAGGAGATGACGTGCTCCTTAAATGTTGCAGAATCTTTAAAACGAAAACCTCACTCATACCTATAAGCCACCCCATCCCATAATATTAGGTAAAATATCTCTATTAAAAGTGCAGAGTGTCCCCATAAATAGTGTAATTGGAGTGCCTCATAAGTAACAATGCCAACCCGGTGCATCCAATGAACAGTACTGCCAGACCCATATAAGCACGGCCGATAGCAAAGAATACTGCTAGCAGAAGAATAAATACTGCCACCAGAGGGCCCATAAAAGTGCCCCCATAAACAGTGTCAACCAAGTGCTCCATAACCAGTGCTAGTAGACAACAACAAATAAAAATAACTGCCAAAAGAGTGCTACAAAATAAACAGTACCAAATGAATGTCCCACAATAAACATTTCCAGCCAAAAAACTACCACCAAACTATACTGCCAGTTATGTGCCTCCAATAAACAATTCTGCCATAAGAGCCTCCTATATAAACAGTACTAGCAAAGTACCGCCATATAATTAATACTGCTAGATGCCACATAAACATCGCCAACAGAGGACTACCGCTGAACAATACTTATAAAAGAGTGTACCCAATAAATAATAACATCAGCAAAGTGTCTCCAATGAATAATACTGCCAGAAGAGTGTCCGATTTAAACCGTATCAGCAGAGATAATTCTGTCATCAGAGTGCCCCCCACAAAAAATAATACTGCCAGAAGAGTGACCCCGGTAAATAATACTGACAGCAAAGTACCTCTAATAACTAATACGAGAGTGGCCCACATAAACAAAAGTATCATCAGAGGCCCCGAAGGAACAATACTGCAACTAAAGCACCAGAAACAATACTGCTATCAGAGTGCTTCACCAAAAAATTACTGCGTGAAGAATGACTCCAATAAATAATACTGCCAGCAAAGTCTCTCCAGTAAACAATACTACCGGAAGAGTGAACCACATAAACAAAGGTATCAGCAGAGGCCCCTAAGAAACAATGCTGCCACTAAAGCACCAAAATAATACTGCTATCAGAGTGCCTTCCCCAAAAAAATACTGTGAGAAGAGTGACTCCATTAAATAATACTGCCAGCAAAGTACCTCCAATAAACTTCTATCAGAGTGCTTCACCAAAAGAATACTGTGAGAAGAGTGACTCCATTAAATCATACTGTGACCCACATAAACAAGAGAATCGGCAAAGTCCTCTAAGAAACAATACTGCCACTAAAGCACCAAAATAATACTGCCATCAGAGTGCTTTCCCCTAAATAAATACTGTCAGAAGAGTACATTCACACAAAAATTACTGCCAGAACAGTGACCCATATAAACAAAAGTATCAGCTGAGGTCCCTAAGAAACAATACTGTCACTAAAGCACCAAAATAGTACTGTTATTAGAGTGCATTCACTCAAAATAATACTGCCAGAAGAGTGACTCTAATTAATAATACTGCCAGCAAAGTGTCTCTAGTGAACAATACTGTCATAACAGTGGCCCACGTAAACAAAAGTATCAGCAGAGGCCCCAAATAAACAATACTGCCACTAAAGAAGCAAAGTAATACTGCCAGCAGAGTGCAACTCATAAACAGTGCCGACAGCAGAGTGCTGCCCCCAAATAAAATAATACTGCTAGAAGTGTGACCCATATAATCAGTGTGAACAGAGGCCCTTGATAAAAAAAAACAGCTATCAGCAGAGTACCTACATAAATAATACTACCAACATAAGTAATACTGCAAGTAGAATGCCACCACTAGGGGGAGCTCACTGCAGATATATTTTTACAACTCCCATTATTGCATTGACTTTTACTTTTTTCTCTTTTTCGTTACTTCTTACATGGTTAGACGCACAGTCCAATATCATTTTCTAAAGTTGTAGTGAAACAGAAGAATCCATTGTTCGTTTATCCTTTGAGGAAACATCACTCCTTACCCAAATAGCAATTAGATGAATTCTGTTACCTTTATGTACCTTATTTTGTATATATAATACTGAAGAAAATGAAAAGGTGATTAAACCTGATGCATTCCTCCTGTCTGATCTCTGAGTAAATACATTGGTTTTCCGCTCCTCGCCTGTTTGGTATAAAGTGTCATGCAAACATAATACAAAGGATCAATTTCCTGATTATACACGGCTATAAAAGTAACGGAGTATCTTCTGCTCCCCTGCACTGCTCGCTCGGAGAGCTTCATATTTCATATTAAGAGGCTCATATAATGACAATGAGGGCGCATTATAATTAACACCTAAAGAAGTAAAAAATAAAGGAGCGACAAAACATTTGCACCTACAAGTGCAGCAGAGCGCAGTCTGCCAAAACTAATTTTGCACTTTCTCATTGATAACAGTACAGAAAAACACATTGGAGTAGTACGAGGGTGAGCACAGGGGCAGATGCCCTGGGAGTAGTGATGAGCCAGTATGTTCAGTTGACCATTTCAGCGAGTATACTTGTGCGGGTACTGAGTATCTTCAGTGTACTCGGTGATATGTTTGAATCGCTCCCGTGTGCATGATTTGCGACAGTTTGACAGCTTTAATATATGTGAGGAATGCTTGCTTCTTTCGCATTCCTCACATGTATTAAAGCTGTCAAACAGTTGCAAATCATGCACAGGAGTGATTCAAACATATCACTGAGTACGCTGAAGATTCTCGGTACTCGCCTGAGCATACTCGCCGAAAGGATTAGCCGAACATACTCGCTCATCACTACCTGGTAGCAAAAGTCTTAGGGCGGAAAAAAAAAAAAAAAAAAAAGTAGTACTTTTTTTTTTGTTCCCCTAAAAGCACATGCACATGCCTGGACTTCGGGATTCTCCACTTTTAAAGCACCACTCCAGCCTTTTTTTTTATTGCACCACTGGAGTGGTGCTTTAAATGTAAGTCCCCAGCCCCCTGTCTCATACTCACCTGACGCCGCCTTCATTGTTTTCCAGCGTCGCACCCGTCGGTCTACAGCGAAAAGTGACCAGTCAACAGCTCCAGTGTTTCATGGAGCGACGTGGAGGTCACTTTTCAGTACAAGTCTATGAGCGTCTCTTTCTGGCTCTCATAGACTTGCATTGAGAGCTTGTGACGTAGCTTCTGACTTTTGGCCATTCAGAAGCTGCGCTCACTAGATGGCATTGCGGGACCGGAGCAGCACCGAAAAACGTTGAAGATGCCGGAGGGTGAGTATATGACCAGGGACAGGGGACTTACATTTAAAGTGCCACTCCAATGCTGAAAAAAAAAGAAACAGCTGGAGTGGTGCTTTCACTCTTGACACTGTTGTTATGTTGACATCAATACAGTTGAATCCTGCGGTGGAGCAGGAAGCTGAAGGTGCAATGACGTTACTGCATTGCGCCACCTGTGCCGTGCCCGCTCTGTGGACATGGGAGAAGAGGACTTGGTCGCTTCAGATTAGATGAGAATAAGCTTTATTATTTGTGGGGAGGACAAATGTGGCATTATTACGTTCGCATGTTTCATATTGGAAAATCCACAAAATAGGTTAACTTCAGGCCTGAAAATGAAGAATCACGTGGGTAAGATCAGTAAAATATCATCTACATTGCTGGTACTGTATTATTCCACTATGGATTTTTTTTGCCAAAAATTTGTATGAAAACATCCGTAACTTGTGACCCTGCCCAGAGTTGCAGAGGGCGCAACGGGTCCATGTGGGAGGGGGTCCGCTGACACCAGTGTCAATTTCAACTGGATATGCATTCTTGGATACACAATCAGCTGAAATGTATTGTGGTGCAGAGACCTGCCGGCCAACGTCAGCTTGACCGTGACGTGCGGCGTATGGAAGTGGCGTGATGCGCCGCCCGTGCCAGTGCCAATACACCAGAGGAGTAAGCCACATGGCGTGGGAGTGAGGAAAGGGGAGAATTGTAATTTGTTTCTTTACAAAATGCACTGAAGAATAATCTAAGGGGCCGAGGATGGCGGGCATTCTACCAGGAAGGGGCCCAGGATTGGAGACAATATACCAGAAAGGGGCCCAGTATGGGGAAAATTTACACCAGGAAGGTGGCTAGGATGGGGAGCATAGTACCAGAATAGGGGACATTATATGAGGAAGGAGTCCAGGATGGGGGACATTTTTACCAGGAAGGGGCCCAGCATGGGGAGCATTGTACCAGGATGGGGGACATTGTATGAGAAAGGGGCCCAGGATGGAGGATATTTTTACCTAGAAGGTGCCCAGGATGGAGGACATTGTTATAGCACAGGCCGAGGATGAGGGGCATTATTACTGGGAGAGTCCAAGACACGAGTCATTATTACTGGAAGGATGGGGGAATTATAGGATGGGGACATTATTACTGAAAGGGGCCCAGGATGAGGGAGATTATTATAGGAAGGAGCCAGGACAGAGGACATTATTACATGGAGGGGAAAAAACACGCATATCTTTAAGGGATCTAGTTCGCTACAAGGGCCCTTACATGTGACTAACATGCAGGTGGGGGTCCAGGTCCAAATTTTGTATTGGGGCCCATCGGACTCTAGTTACGGCACTTTATATGTGGACAAGGAGTCTTTGTGGAGCAAAAATTGAGCAGAAAATGAGAGAATCTCTTCAGATCCTTCTGAAAACTGAAAAAAAAAACCTTGGAGTTTTGTTCATTTTTTCCACAGTTTCTGCTTCAAACCCTCCTAAAAAAAGCTCAGTGTGCACATGGCCTTACCGTACTGATTTTGCTGCAGAAAAAAAAGTTCAGTGAGGACTTATTTACATGCAAAAGGTGACATTTGCACCAAAGAACCCTCGAGTTTCCTATGCAGCATATCAGTCTCGTATGGACATACCCAAACATTTGTAGACCTTAAGTTTTCAATTTTATGGGGGAGCTTCTAAAGACCATCAAATCCCAAGAAAGTCAGTGAAGAGTTTATACATGTCCCTTTGCAGCCAAAGCTAGAACAACGTGGGGAAAAAAAGGTAAAATATTGGTTTAGAAAGTCAGAATCCAGGCTTGTCGTTTCACATTTACCAATACCCCGTCTTACAGAACAGCTGCCTGCTTAATCCAATGTAATTAAAGGCGAGACACGGCGGATTTCACTGCGGACCATGCGACGCCTACAGTCAAACACATTTCCAGCGTTGAGCTTCATATCTTTATTTTGCGAAAGACAATAATGATTCCCCACCTGTGTCAATGACATGTTGACAAAGTGACATCGCACTCAATATACTTACACCTCCATCTTCTTGGGAAATGCCACAAGCCGCGCAAAGGGTTCTGCGATCCCCAGAGGAGTCGTGTCATATCACAAACAATCAACTGCAGATCTTCCAGGCTGTTAAATGACATTTAGCCGACTTACTCGGTCTTTGCTTCTCCTGCAATCTCAGCCCATGTCTGGACAGTTTAGCCCCTGAGTAAAGTTGAGTTACTGTATACGTGAATGGCAGGGGACCTCAGATGTTTATATTTAAATAGTCATTTAAAAAAAAAAAAATACATAAATAAATAGTACAAACAAAAATAAGAAACTTTGTCATAAATGTTAGAGAAATATTCTTCTTTAGCCACTTATGAGCCTCTTCTTTTCCTCTTCCCGCCTCCTGGACTAGAAACGAGGGAACCCAAACTTAAAAGTTCCAGTGCTAAATTCCGAACACAGGCTTCTCCCGGAAATCCGTTTTAGAGAGAGAATATTTTTTTTCAGATGCAAAGTTTGGGTCTTAATTGTTTCAATGGGGTTCGGGTTCAAGTTCTGAACTAAAGTTTTGGGTCGGGCACCAGAACCCGAACTTCCACGAGTCCGCTTATCCCTATCCTGGACTGATAATTCCCTCTGACAAATCGCTAAAATCTGTCCAGCCCAAGACTATACGGACTGTGTTCATAACTCATTGAGGGGATATATTACATTACAGCTGCCTATTGTAGTCTATGGAGATGGGAGGGGTGGGTAGTGAGAAAGGGGCAGATCATTCTGTTGCTTCATATTAAAGGGAGTTTACCCTTTGTGACTGCAGACTTGTGAATCCTCACATCGCGCACACTACGATGGTGAGAAGACACACTGGGATTCACACAGCAATGGTGAAGTGGTTCATAAGTGGAGAAAGAATCATATTTTTCTGATTAGATATTTATTTATTTAAGACGTCTTATATACTCATTTGTCCTACTAATTTATGCAAAGTTTGTTGAAATGACAGTGACCATGTAAGTTCCTCCTGCATACATCCGAGAAGTATTGGGTCCTTTGATGCTAACAGCATTTAATTATCATCACCTAGCTGCTACTTCCTTTCCTAATTCCCATGGAAGCAGTAAAGGTGCACTTAATGTTTCACACACTTTTTCTGCATTTTTATCATATGTCGTGTTGTGGTTCATCTGAGGTTGTATTTTCCTAATTTTAAGATCTTCTAAGGACCAGATTTCTTTTTATTACTGATACTTTTACCCCTTCATACCGCGGCCATTTTCCGTTTTTTTATTTTCGTTTTTTTCTCCCACTCTTCCAAAAGCCATTACTTTTTTCTTTTTTCATCCATATGGCTATATGAGGGCTTATTTTTTGTGCCCTGAGTTGATGTTTTCACTGATATCATTTTGGGGTAGATACGATGTTTTGATCGCCTCATTTTACTGCAATGTTCCAGCGGCCAAAAAACCTTCTGACGTTTTGATTTCTTTTTCTCGTTACGCCGTTTACCGATCGGATTAATTTATTTTATATTTTGATAGGTCGGACATTTCATTCCAAATATGTGTATTTTTAATTGTTTCATTTTTAATGGGGCAAAAGGGGAGGTAATTTTACCTTTCGGATTTTTTTCATATTTTTAAAAACTTTTATTGTTTCCTTTTTATTGTATATTTAATAGTCCCCTTAGGGGACTTGAAGCTGCAATCGTCTGATCGCACTGCTATGTATAGCAAAAATCACGATCTCATATGAACGCCGGCTACGGGAAAGCATTCACAGGAGTGTCATAATGACAGGCACGGGGGTCATCATCAGACCCCCGGCTGCATTGACAACCCATCGGCGACCACTTGACTGGCATGCCTATGGGTGGGAGGAATGACGCGCTCCCATCAGGTGCGTGTTAAATCCCGCTGTCAGAGATTAGCAGCGGGATTAAACAGGTTAACAGCCACTGATGGAGAACTGCTTTACCTGCAACTTTTAGCTGTAGATGATGGCTGCCAAAATCAGCCATCATGTGCAGGGAAAGATGTGGGCTCTGCATGTGAACCTGCATCTAAGTTAGAGAGATGTCACATATGACGTAAGGGTGTACTTAATTTTTCTCATGTCTGTACCAGTACCAAGTATCTCATTATTTCCAGGTGAGTTGTATTCTGCAAGTCTAGACCTATTTATGAAGACGTCAGGACTCTGACATCTGCTAGGGCTTAGAATTAATATGCATGCATGAGTGATTAACCATTTACATGTTAGCATTTCATTTATACAACTAGGTTAAAAGGCTATCTTCACAGAAGACTCTCCAGAAGTCAAGTGGCTCAATTTAAAGGTCACTGCTGAGAAAATGCAAATGTTAACTAAGTCAATTAAAATGCATGGCGATCAAAAGGTCTGAGCACAGGGACCAATGCTTATTTTCTGCACCCCAGATGAGTTTTATTAGATTGTTCCATGGAAGAAAAAAAAGGCAAAAAAGAAATGCGGCAAAGGCAATATTTTTCCTCGTTAACCTGACGCGGTGGCACCTTTAAATGCATACCGTTGTCAGCAGTCTTCCTGTGCGGCGTCTATAATTAGCTGTAATCTATCTCGGTATAAAAAGAGTTTTGTTTATTGTTCTTCCTTGATTATCTGCCTCCATTTCATATGACATCTGTGTACACGACTTGTCAAATCAGAAGCTGTCATTATTCGTACGGGAGTTGATTACACAAGTACTAGGCTATTGTCATTCTCACCGGCTGTAATTCTGAGTTTTTTTATGCTTACGCTTAACAATGATCTTCAAGTGACCTCCATTAAAGACATCGAGTCTAGAAGGCAAAACTTCCAACAGCAACTGTTTATCATTAAGATGGAAGCCTGCGCCTGTTTACAACACATAAAGGGAGTATATAATCAAAAAATCAACTATTCTATAAATCAGGTTTATTATTATTATTTAATTATTTATTATATTAAAAAATGCTATTTATTTGTTAAATATTGCGATCTACAAAAAAAAAATGTAATCCTGCAATTTTCATACTGGCCACTAGGACTTTTTTGGACTCATACTTCCTGCCTGATCTTTCAGGAAGAGTTTTCAGCAGGCTCCTTATCAGCAATGGCAGGATTACTACTAACCCCTCTATACACAGGATCCACCAATCAAAGTAGGTGATGTCACAGCTAGCCCTGCCAAACTCTGTTCTCAATGACCTATGCACACGCTCATTAGATACTTCAATATAAAAGATAGAGCTGGGTTCCGACAATTGTGGCTATGTACATGTGTTATTTCCTGAAACAATAGGAAGTTAAAGTCTTACAGTAGAAAGTGCCTCCTTAATTGAAGATCTTTAGGCTAGGAACTGCATGGAAACTCTGGGGGGGTCAAAGGTGTATTAGAGTACAGAAATAATATCAAGTCTAGGGTTATTTAGGGGTTAATAGTTACTGTGTATAAGTGGCCATTTGGCTTTCCAAGGCAATACTTGGTTGGTGGTGCCAAGGGAGTGTGGTTTGATAAGGTGATATTTTCCCTTGGCAGTAGCCTTTTCACATGTGAGCTTTTGTCTACTTTCCTCCCTGAAACATGGTGGTTCCTTTCATAGTGTGGATTATATTTTCTCAAATTGGTCAGAAAGTTATGTAATGGTGTCACATCTGGTAGTAGAAAGAGGCGGTCAAGTTCACACTCATATACGTGGATTCAGTTGGCTGACATACAAGTTCCTTTTCTTTTATCAAGGTAATTTATTTCAAGTTTTAAATTAAAATGTTACAGAGTAACAATTGTTTTATTTATTTTTTTCATAAAGTACACATGACAATAAGAAACTTTGTAATCTGTCTTATTTGAGAAATCCGCTTCTTCCTCCTCCTGGATTGATCTTTCACTCTCAATTCATGAGTAAAATCTGTGTTCAGTGAAGACAGATTTTCCCATTACTGAGATATGAGATGGCGGAGCACAATGGATTTTTTTCTCCAGCTTGCTCAGTGCTTAGTTGTAAACCTGTTCTTCTGAGACAGTCTGACAGCTTTAAGCTATGTGTGCATGTTCAGAATTTGACTGCAGAAATTTCTGCAAGGTTTATGCATCTCTTGGCAGCAAGAACCCTGTAAAACACGCATTTTGCCATGATTTTGGTGCATTTTTGATGCGTTTTTTGATGCATTTTTGTACAGCAATGAATTATTTATGGCGCTAAATAAAGATATTTTAAAAAAGAAACGTGGATTACCGTTGGACCTGGGGTGAGAATGTGTCTGCTGTATTTCAAATAAAGTGTTTTACTCTCAGCGTGTGTGTGTTTACTTAACTCTTTACTTAGTAATGAGGGTATCTGCCTGACACCTCTACATTACTAAAGCTAGGGTTAGGTGTCAGTGACACCTAATTGTATTAAGCCTAATCCCTTTACTCCTAATGCATCACTTGCTTTGTAAGTACATGCAAATCCACCGCATGTAATGACATTTCAATTTGTCAAAATCTGCAGCGCCTATGCTACAGAAATTGACATGCTTCGGGTGAGTTTGGGTACGTTACCATGATCAGAAAATGGCCAGATATTACAACATAGTGAATGGGATTTCTTGAAATCCCATGTCCACTATGCGTGCATCTGAGGCTATGGATCACCCGCAGACACTGACATGGACAATTTCAGGACAGCAGCATGTCAAATTCTCTTGCGGAGTCATTAGTGTTCGCAATAGAAATTTGACCACTAGAATGTATTGAATGCGGTAAATCCGCATGGTTCAGTGAACACATGTGGATTTACCTGCGTTAAACAGAACAAAAATATTCTCCGTTCAAAGCGAAGCTACATCCGGATCGCGGGCACATACCCTTAAATTAAAAAATGGCGTGGGCTCCCGCATCATTTTCATAACCAGCAGAGGGAAAGCCAACCACTGGGAGCTGATATTACTAGCCGGGGTAGGGGCCATTAACCAAAAATGTTCCCTAGCTACTAATAACAGCCCACACCTGTTTGCTTAGCTTTTACTTGCTATATTACAGAGGGACCCCAGAAAAATATTGACGTAGAGTCCCCCTATAAAATCTAACCAGCAAAGGCTAGGCAGACAGCTGCGGGCTGACAGTAATAGCCAGGGAAGGGGCCATGGATCCTGATCCCCTCTGAGGCTAATTATATCAGCTCTCAGTCGCTCCAGAAATGGCGCATCCTTAAAATGCGTCAAATCTGGTGCTTAGCCTCCCCTCTTCCCAATTGCCCTTGTGCAGTGGCAAGTGGGGTAATAAGTTTGGGGTTCATGTCAGCCTTGTATTGGCAGCTGACATGAAGCTCAGGTTAGTAATGGAGGGCGTCTATAAGACGCCCCCATTACTAACTCCGTAGTAACGTTTTTGAAATAAAGACACAGCCAGAATAAAGTATTTTATTTTAAATAAAATTCCACACCGTTTTAATCATTTATTTAAAAATAAAAACAACCATATCCCTCATCTGTTAGCCGTGATGACATAATCCACAGTGTCCCACGACGATCTGGGTTACTTCTAGTGCAGTCACACCAGCAATCACTGATGTGACTGCTGTAGAGGACAGCACTCTTTACACTGACAGGAGTGTAATCACTCCTGCCAGTGTATAGAGCTGAGTTACCAGGACGGAGATTACTTGAGTTCAATCAGCTGATGATCAGTTGAAAAAACTCCGGTGACCTCACTTACATCATCAGTGCTGTGTGAGAAAAAAAGACATACATTTTGAGAAATGTTTCTTTATGCTGCAACCAGTCCTCACACGTGACTAGCGTGTGGGTTGCAGCTTGAAATATATGACGGCGGTCATTTTTACACATTTTAGGATAACCTTTTCAAGTAAAAAAATAAAATGTCTTCAAAGGTGCACAACCCCTTTAACTATTTACCACTTACTACCAAGATATATTAATACCTTTGATTTATTATTTTTATGAAAACTGAAAATATTTTTTCGCCCAAAGTGAAATACATTGTACAGTTTATTGTACAATGTATTGTACAATAAACTGTAGTATACATTGTACACAATAATGTACACCATAAAAGCCAAGTTACATTCACAAGTTATACTTTATTGAGTTCCCTAGCTACTAATAACAGCCCACACCTGTTTGCTTAGCTTTTACTTGCTATATTACAGAGGGACCCCAGAAAAATATTGACGTAGAGTCCCCCTATAAAATCTAACCAGCAAAGGCTAGGCAGACAGCTGCGGGCTGACAGTAATAGCCAGGGAAGGGGCCATGGATCCTGATCCCCTCTGAGGCTAATTATATCAGCTCTCAGTCGCTCCAGAAATGGCGCATCCTTAAAATGCGTCAAATCTGGTGCTTAGCCTCCCCTCTTCCCAATTGCCCTTGTGCAGTGGCAAGTGGGGTAATAAGTTTGGGGTTCATGTCAGACTTGTATTGGCAGCTGACATGAAGCTCAGGTTAGTAATGGAGGGCGTCTATAAGACGCCCCCATTACTAACTCCGTAGTAACGTTTTTGAAATAAAGACACAGCCAGAATAAAGTATTTTATTTTAAATAAAATTCCACACCGTTTTAATCATTTATTTAAAAATAAAAACAACCATATCCCTCATCTGTTAGCCGTGATGACATAATCCACAGTGTCCCACGACGATCTGGGTTACTTCTAGTGCAGTCACACCAGCAATCACTGATGTGACTGCTGTAGAGGACAGCACTCTTTACACTGACAGGAGTGTAATCACTCCTGCCAGTGTATAGAGCTGAGTTACGAGGACGGAGATTACTTGAGTTCAATCAGCTGATGATCAGTTGAAAAAACTCCGGTGACCTCACTTACATCATCAGTGCTGTGTGAGAAAAAAAGACATACATTTTGAGAAATGTTTCTTTATGCTGCAACCAGTCCTCACACGTGACTAGCGTGTGGGTTGCAGCTTGAAATATATGACGGCGGTCATTTTTACACATTTTAGGATAACCTTTTCAAGTAAAAAAATAAAATGTCTTCAAAGGTGCACAACCCCTTTAACTATTTACCACTTACTACCAAGATATATTAATACCTTTGATTTATTATTTTTATGAAAACTGAAAATATTTTTTCGCCCAAAGTGAAATACATTGTACAGTTTATTGTACAATGTATTGTACAATAAACTGTAGTATACATTGTACACAATAATGTACACCATAAAAGCCAAGTTACATTCACAAGTTATACTTTATTGATTTCCTCCCTATGAGCGAGGGCAGGTTTGTCTTCATTGTATATGTGGTTTGTTCACCTGTATTGAATCCTTACATATTCCTGGTCTGTGCCTCTGTGGATTCCCACACTGAGAGCCTCAATAAAACCCCAGCGTGCTACCGTACCTGAACAGAATACGAGGCCAAACTCCGAGTCTAGAGGACTGCCAGATCAAAGGAAGGAAGAAGAACATCAAGTGTAAGTCTCCCGGCAGAGGTGGAAGAAGTTAATATATTAAAGGACTTCAAAACCCACTTGTGCGAGACATAATGTTCTACTCATAAAGCGGGAGATCAAACAGATCTGGAGGACTTAGAACTGGTACTAAAGGGGGCTGGCCGTGGGCTGTTAGCCAGTCGTCTAAAAAACAAAAGACATTACACAATTGCCAGGAAAGCATTGTCTACCTGATATAATCTATAGTATACGGTATGTGATTGGTGTAGGTTAGAGTATGTTAAAAAAGATGCATTTTGGTATTTCCAGAGAGTCACTATTCATCAAAGATTTTACGCCAATCTACGATTAAGAGTCAACTAGACTCGAATCGTGTCAGATATTTTTTCTGCCCATGCTGCTATTTTAATGAAGCTACAATAAAGTATTTTTACTTTTAATTTGCTTTACTGGATTGAAAAATTTCTTTTCACAACTTGATACCTCACAAGCTTTATCCGTGCATAGTGGAGAGGATTGCCCAGGAAACCAGGCTATGCAGCATCCATATATTGGATGGGGTGAGGTTCTGGATGGCGCAGGCTCTGCCCAGTCATTTAGATTCAGGTAGCTAGGTCATGCAGTGCCATCCAGTTTGGCAGTATGGGTTTGTGTGCTGTCCAGCTGGAGCTATCAACTCCTGCTCCAGACAATTGGAGAGCACCACACCCTACTTATGCTTCCAGATTACTGCTGCCAGGTATAGTGTTGTGCTTCTCTGGTTCAATCCTGTTGGTTTGCTCATTGTTGTATCATTGTTCCTTGTTTTGACCTTCTCTTGTGTTTCTCACTATTCATGCGGATTCTGATTTTGTACTTTTCCAGTCCTCTTGGCCCTGACCCAGCTACCTGACCACGCCTGCCAGCCTGCACCACCAAACAGCAGCTTATTCCATGGACCCAGCCCAAAGATCCCCGTTAAAGTCCAGATCACTGTACCGGGGTTAAAGGATGAAGGCCAGGGCAACCCCTGGGATCTGGTAAGTGGAGTGGCTGGCACTAAGCCCTTCAATAGTACCCATTTTAGAGCTGCCAGGCGACCACTGACAGAACATTCTTACATTTATTCAACAAAATGTGTCCAAATTTTGCCCAGGTCTAGGCATGAAAATAGTAGTAAATCTTCCCCATTTGACTTTTCAATAGCAGTATACAACCTTTGACTTCAAGGTGGTGGCAGTCGGCAGTCATAGATATATGTGTTCATTTATATCTTCTATGTCTCTTGGACAATAGAGATAACCAACAGTGATGCACTTCCATTCCAGAACTTATGAGGTTAATTGGAGATCATATCAGGTCCATAGGAGATCTGAGCTCAGTAGTGAAGAAATGTGACAAGTTCTGGCAGAGATAACAAACTTTTTCCCTTGGAAGAAAACTTTGAGGTTTTGTAGGTGTTGCTGTTGTGTGTGATGGGCGAACCCATGACTGTTCGGGTTCGGTTATATGAGCCGAACGCCGAACAGTTTATTAAAAGTTCGGGTTTGGGTACCAGAATAGTACCATAACCCCGAACCCGAACAAGGACCCCATGTGAATGGCGGAGATGAATTTACCTGGTTTCCCTGATCATTTGTGTCACAGAGTGCATCGTCTTACAGTCACCACTGTACTTACGAGAGCTTCAATCAGCAAGATATCTTGAGTAAACAGTATTTACTTCATACTGGATAAACATGAGATACAATTCAGTGTCACACAGTCCGTGTGCTGCTGACATAACACATTCAGGAAAGAAAGAAAACATAGGAAGTAGGAACAACCAACAATTGAGAGCTTTCCTCCCCCATTACAGCAAGCATATAACTTTACACACTATCGCCATCTGCTGTCTGGTTAGTATAAAGTCCTCCTTTCACTTATAATAAATCCCAATCTGTTCTATATGCCAACACCCTTTCTCAACAGTAAGGACTTATTCAATCAAACCCAACTTTTTTATTAGTCTCTGGTGTTTATCAGCATTCAACGCCTTCGTGAAGATGTCTGCTGTCATTTCTTCAGTAGGACAATACTCTAACTTCAAGACTCCTTGTTCCTGATGATCTCTAAAGAAATGATATTTCACATCAATATGCTTGGTTCTTGGATTGACTCTTTCCATCTGAGCAAGAACAAGACATCCTTGATTGTCCTCTTTCAGTTTTGTTGGATCCAACTGTGGTTGTCCTAATTCTGTCAACAATTGTCTTAACCACAGTACTTCTTGACTCGCATGTGCTGCGGCAACATATTCTGCTTCTGTTGAAGACAGTGTCACAGTTGACTGTTTCTTACTTGTCCAACTTATTGGTCCACATGAGAGAAAAAAAATATGTCCACTGGTAGATCTTCTGTCAGTTGGATCTCCAGCCCAATCTGCATCAACATATCCTGTTAAAATGCAATTATCACTTGTGAGTAATTTCAGCTTAACATTGCTAGTTCCTTTCAAATAACACATTACTCTCTTCACGGCATTCCAATCAGCTTTATTTGGTTTTGATACCTTTCTACTCAGGATTCCTACTGCTGCTGCGATGTCTGGTCTTGTAACGGTCGCTAGATACAGTCGTTTTCCTATTGCTGTTCTGTATTCTTCATTATTTGGTAGAATTTTTTTTTCACTGTTCATCTCTTTGAGATAATTAGTTTCCATTGGAGACTTTACTGTTTTTGCATCCTTTAATCCAAATTTTTCTGTTATGTGTTGCTTCAGGATTTTTAGAATGTTTTCTTTATCCCTTTCTTGTTTAAAACAAATCAAAATGTCGTCTACATATATGAGTACATAAATCCATCTATTAATCAGCCTTTTTGTGTACAAGCATGGATCAGCTTTGCTTCTTTGAAATTTTTCATTTGTAAGTTCTTCCGTGATTTTGTCATTCCACGCTTTAGCTGCTTGCTTTAAACCATATATGCTTTTCTGTAGTTTGCAAACTTTGTTTGGATTTCTTTCATCTTTGAATCCTGGAAGTTGTTCCATGTAAATGTCTTCTGTTAAATCATTCAAAAAAGCTGTCTTTACATCCAGATGTCTCAGTTCCATCTGTTTCATTGCTGCAACTGTAAATAAAGTTCTTATTGTAGTGTGTTTGACAACTGGAGCAAATGTCTCATCATAGTCTTCTCCATATTTTTGAGAATATCCTTTAGCTATGAGTCTTGCTCGGTATCTTTCAGCTGTGCCATCTGTTTGGTATTTTACTTTAAAAATCCATTTACATCCTATGGCTTTTCTTCCTTCTGGCAAATCTGTTAGTGTCCATGTATTTGAATCATGCATGGATTTAATTTCTGTTTGTGTGGCTTCTATCCATTTATTAGCTTCTTCTTCAGGAAGTTTAGATATGTCTTCCCAAGAGGTAGGCTCATAGATTTTTCTTATGCTTGTCTTGTATGAGAGACGTTTTGGTGGTTTTCCTTTGTTCTCTCTCATTGAACGTCTTGGTTCTGTGTCTGTTTGTGTTATGTTCTGCTACCAAAGCTAAGGAAAGAGAGGAGATCTGTCCCTACTATAAGACTCAGCTGAATCCCTACGATGTAACAGGGAACCTGATCCTGCGATCAGACCTGCTAAAGTCCTAATCTAGTCTGTACGGAGACCTATAGATTTGGGGAGGGAATCCCTACAAGTACTAAGGACTGGGAGGAATATGGGACACCTCCTAACAGAAATAGCAGCAGACAGACGAACAAACAAAATAGATAGAACCTAGAGGTCCGTAGACCAAGCAAACTAACAGAGTTAGATACAGAGCACAGGCTAGCTAGAAAGTAAATATACAATGAAGTCCAGCAAAGCCAGAAGGGCGGAGCAGGATTAAATAGGCCAACAAGGTCATGTGACCAGCAAAGGAAAAAAAACCTAACAGCAAGGTTCTAACAGTACCCCCCTTCTAAGAGGATCCTCCGGATCCCCTAGGACCAGGCTTATCAGGAAATCTCCTGTGAAACGCTCTGATAAGTCTGGACGCGGAAACATCATCTGACCTCACCCAAGAGTTATCCTCGGGTCCGAAACCTTTCCAGGCCACAAGATACTGCAAACTACCTCTATACCGTCTAGAGTCAAGCATGCGAGAAATTTCATATTCCCCGTCCTCCACCACCGGAGGAACAGAGGCAGAGGCGTCACCATCCGACACAACAGCTTTTTTTAACAGAGAGACATGAAAGACCGGATTAATTCTCCAGGAGGTAGGAACCTCCAACCTAACAGCAGATTGGTTGACAACCTGAAGCACCTTAAAGGGCCCTACAAACTTGGGACCCAATTTCTTAGAAGGAATCCTCAACCGCAGATTCCTAGAGGACAACCAAACCATGTCACCAACAGCGAACAAAACCTCCTGTCGTTTCCTATCAAAGTAGTCTTTAGATTTTCTGTTGGCCTCCTGAAGATTACCACGCACATCCGTCCAAACTCTTTCCAAATCACCGGAAAAATTCTCCTCCTCAGGCACGGCAGATCCCAACTTGGAGAACGACCCAAACGACGGATGTCTCCCAGAACAACAAAAAAAAGGCGAACAACCAGCAGAAGAAGATGTATGATTGTTCAGAGCAAATTCGGCAAGTGGCAGAAACTCAGACCACCCCTCTTGATTGTCTGCCACAAAACAACGCAAGAACTGCTCAACATCCTGGTTTTTCCTTTCTGTCTGGCCATTAGATTCAGGATGATATCCGGACGAAAACGACAAATGAATTCCCAACCTGTCACAAAAGGCACGCCAAAAACGAGCCACGAACTGAGGACCCCTATCAGAAACAATGTCAGTAGGAACGCCATGAAGTCTGACAATTTCCTTGACAAAGGCCTTAGCGAGAGTTTTAGCGCAGGGCAGTTTGACGAAGGGAACCAAGTGACACATCTTGCTAAAACGGTCCACGACCACCCAGATGACAGTAAAACCCTCAGAGGGGGGAAGGTCAGTTATAAAGTCCATAGCCAAATGTGTCCAAGGAGCACTGGGGACCTCCAAAGGACAAAGCAACCCCGCAGCAGGAGTATGTGAGGACTTAGATCTAGCACATATAGTACATTGGCGCACCCACTTAATGACTTCCTTCTGCCATCCAGGCCACCAAAAACTGCGACCCACCAGTCTCTTGGTCTCAGAGATTCCGGGATGACCTGCCAACCGAGATTCGTGACACTCAACAAACAAATCTCTCCTAAAGGTCCCAGGCACAAACAACCTCCCATGAGGAGTGTTAGATGGGGCATTCTCCTGAGCTTTAAGAATCTCATCTTCCAAAACGGAGTCTAAAGCAGCTATCACAACACCTTCTTGTAAAATGTTTTCCTCTTTCTCAGCACCGACTATGGGAGAAAAACTGCGAGACAAGGCATCCGCCTTAACATTCTTAGTACCAGGGATGTAAGTAACGGAGAAATTAAACCGCGAGAAAAACAGTGCCCACCTAGCCTGACGGGCATTCAGGCGCTTGGCAGCGTCAAGATATATCAGATTTTTATGATCCGTAAGAACCTGAACGGGAAATTCCGCACCTTCCAAGAAGTGGCGCCAGTGTTCAAATGCGAGTTTAATAGCCAATAATTCCCGATTACCAATATCGTAATTCAATTCAGTCTCCGAAAATTTTTTTGAAAAAAATGCACAGGGATGTAATCCATCCCCGTTATCCTGAGACAATACTGCGCCAACCCCCACAGAGGAAGCATCAACCTCAACCAAAAACGGCCTAGTAACATCAGGCTGCATAAGGATGGGAGCAGAGGTGAACCTCTCCTTGAGATACACAAAAGCTTCAATGGCCTCAGAAGACCACTGAACCGCATCAGCACCTTTCCTGGTGAGATCAGTCAGAGGTTTGACAATACTAGAAAAATTTTTTATGAATTTTCTATAGTAATTGGCGAAACCCAAAAACCTCTGTATTGATTTCAAACCAATAGGCCTAGGCCATTCCTGCACAGCCTGAACCTTAACCGGATCCATCTCAAAACCTTTGCTGGAGATAATGTAGCCCAAAAAACTAATTCTCTGTACAGCGAACTCACATTTCTCCAGCTTAGCAAAAAGCGAATTGTCCATTAATAACTGTAATACCTCACGCACGCTCCGCCAATGAGACTCCAGATCTGGCGAATAAATCAAAATGTCATCCAAATACACAACCACATTTTTACCGATTAAAGGTCTAAGGATGTCATTAATCAGATTCTGAAAAAATGCAGGAGCATTAGTAAGACCAAAAGGCATAACCAGATTCTCAAAATGACCCACAGGAGTGTTAAAAGCAGTCTTCCATTCATCACCCTCCTTCATGCGCAACAGATTGTATGCCCCCTTAAGGTCAATTTTAGAGAACCACTTGGCCCCCAATAACTGGTTAAACAGATCAGGAATCAATGGCAGTGGGTAAGGATTGCGTACCGTAATTTTGTTAATCTCACGAAAATCCAGACAAGGACGTAAACCGCCGTCCTTTTTTTTTACAAAAAAAAATCCAACCGCCACAGGAGACTTAGAGGGCCTAATGTGACCGGCGGCCAAACTTGTCTGTATGTATTCCTCCAAAGCCTTCCTCTCAGGAATAGTAAGGTTAAATAAACGACTTTTAGGAAGAGTCGCTCCAGGGACAAATTCAATAGAACAATCATAGTCTCTATGAGGAGGCAAAACCTGCGATTCTTTCTCAGAAAAAACTCTCCAAAAATCCTGAATAGGAACAGGCAATTCTCCCCTATCCAAAGCTGCAATACGCCCGTTACAACACTTGTCATAACATTTATGGCTCCAGGATTTAATTTCACTGGTAGACCAATCCAGTACAGGATTGTGAAATTTTAACCAGGGCAAACCCAATATTACTGGAGAAGGCAAGTTATTCAACACTACCAAATCCAATTTCTCATGGTGAACACCATTAATAGTGAGAGGAAATTCACTGACCTTGAGAGTAATATTCTTCAAAGGGGAGCCATTCACAGAAACCACAGCAATGGGGGATGATAAAGGTTCAGGTTTTAAATTGAGTTTTTCCACGAATCCCCCATCAATAACATTCAGTGTAGACCCGCAATCAACAAACACCCGAAATTCCATTAATTTTTCCTGAGCAATCGTGGAAGCAGCTAAAAATATACCCTTGGAATTTAAACAGGCAATACGGGCGTGACTGACCATTTTTTTTTCTTTCTTCATACGAAGCTCACAGCCTTTAATCAAATGACCAGATTTTCCACAATAGAAACACAAGCCTTCTGAAAAACGACGGTGTTTTTCTTGAGAGCGAGGTGCCACCGATCCAATCTCCATCGGTTCACCACTGTTAGTACACACATTATCATAACCAGAAACTGACATAGCAGAGGATTTGCTCTCATTAACCCTAGCACGCAGTCTTCTGTCCACCCGTATAGCTAATTGCATAGCCTGTTGCAAATCCTCAGGTGTAGGATAAGCAATTAGCAGGTCTTTAACCTTTTCACTGAGCCCAGCAAGAAATAGACTTTTCAGAGCAGAATCGTTCCACCCTGTTTGAGTGGACCAACGACGAAAATGTGTACAATATTTTTCCATATTACCTGATCCTTGTTTTAAACGTCTCAACTCAGTCTCAGCTGATGCCACACGGTCAGGATCATCATATAATAGTCCTAAAGCAGAAAAAAAAACTATCCACTGATCTGAAGCATGTATCACTAGGTTGCAAAGAAAAGGCCCACTCCTGAGGCTCTTTGCGCAAAAGTGACATTATGAACCCTACGCGCTGGGATTCATCCCCAGAGGACTTGGGTCTCAAACGAAAATACAATAAGCAAGCATTTTTAAATGAAAAAAATTCTCGATGTTCACCAAAAAATAAATCCGGCAAACATACCTTAGGCTCCAAGAAATATGCTCCAGGACAGTTACTCACGTGCTGACGGAGCTCGGCCACTTCCAGAGAGAGTCCCTGCAGGTGTTTAGCCAAATCCTGAACCGACACCATGATGGAACAAAAAAAAATCTTTCCTTAGAGAATTTACAGGCTGGACTTACTGTTATGTTCTGCTACCAAAGCTAAGGAAAGAGAGGAGATCTGTCCCTACTATAAGACTCAGCTGAATCCCTACGATGTAACAGGGAACCTGATCCTGCGATCAGACCTGCTAAAGTCCTAATCTAGTCTGTACGGAGACCTATAGATTTGGGGAGGGAATCCCTACAAGTACTAAGGACTGGGAGGAATATGGGACACCTCCTAACAGAAATAGCAGCAGACAGACGAACAAACAAAATAGATAGAACCTAGAGGTCCGTAGACCAAGCAAACTAACAGAGTTAGATACAGAGCACAGGCTAGCTAGAAAGTAAATATACAATGAAGTCCAGCAAAGCCAGAAGGGCGGAGCAGGATTAAATAGGCCAACAAGGTCATGTGACCAGCAAAGGAAAAAAAACCTAACAGCAAGGTTCTAACAGTTTGTAGTTGAGATTCTTCACTTTCAGTATTTTGTTCTTCATTGATTTCTACTTCTTTCTCATCAGATATTTCTTCAGTTATGTTACTATTGTTTTTCTCATTTTTTGCTTCAACTGAAATCATAATGTCTTCATTTAAATCTTCAATGAATGTCACACTGTTACTCACCGTAACTCTGTCTGCAATTTTCACAATATCCAACGAATATTCCTTCCATGGATTTGTTTTGAAGTTTGGAACGTTTTTCTGTTGGAATGAATATAAAAACTTTACATCCAAAAACTTTTAAATGATTGACACTTGGTTTCATACCTTGCCACAGTTCATATGGAGTTTTCGTCAGTTTTCTGGAAAAAAGTCGGTTCTGTAGATATGTAGCTGTCATTGCTGCCTCACCCCAATATTTCTCTGGCAGTTTGGAATCCGTCAGCATACATCTTATCATCTCTGTTAGAGTTCTGTTTTTCCTTTCTGCTACTCCATTTTGTTCAGGTGTGTATGGAACAGTTTTCTGGTGTTCTATTCCATTTTGTCTTAAGTATTCTTCTATTCTGTGACCTGTAAATTCACCTCCATTATCACTTCTGATGACAATTGGCTTTCTTTGAAATTTGTTACTTGATCTTGTTACATAGTCTACAAGTTTATCAAAAACTTCACTTTTGTTCTTAATTAAGTATGTGACTGTGTATCTTGAGTAGTCGTCTATAAAAATCAAGATGTATCTATTGCCTCCTGATGTAGTCACTTTCATGGGTCCACATACGTCAGTATGCACCAAATCAAGTGGTCTTTCGCTTTTCATCTCACTTTCTTTTGGAATAGATATCCTTGTGGCTTTGGATTTTATATAACGTTCACATCTTACGGTAATTGAGCAATCTGATATCTTTAAAACTTTTGTCAATTCTTTTCTTTGTAGTTCCCTTATACTGTCAGGGTGTCTATGTCCTATACGTCTATGCCACATGTGAATACAGTTTTTGTGATCATGTGTACATACCTTCATCTGTTCCTTTGGTGTGTCAAAATGATATAATTGTTCATCTGCCTTGACTTTGGTGATCACCTTGTTTCCTGCAATAATTGCACACTCATTGTCTTTGAATTTTACTGTAAGTCCTTTTGCTGTTAAACGTTTCACAGATAATAATCCGCCTTCCAATTTTGGAACATACAACACATCCTGTACAAGTATCTTTGAATCTTGTCCGAACTTGTTTGAACAATTTAGCATACCTTGTCCGATACCTTCTGCGGTTATTTTACTTCCATCTGCAAGATAAATGGCTTCTTTCTTATCTAAATCAAGATCAGTAAAGAAATTCTTGTCACTTGTCATATAACTCGTTGCTCCTGAATCAATAAACCAACCAAGTGATGATTTCTTGTCTGTTACTTTAAATGTGCCATTCCAATTATTCTCACATGAATTGGAAATTGTGTTTTTTACTTTCTGTGTATGCTTTTTATGTTGTAATTTTTGTTGTTCTGCTTTCCATATGGTACAGTCTTTCTTTAAATGACCTTTTTTTCTTACATCTGAAGCATTCTCTTGTCTCTTTATTATAAGGTTTTTTAAATTCTGTAGCTTTAAGAGCGTTTTCACTGTCCTTTTCAGTAGAAGAATCATTTCTTTGTTCTTTTCTTCTCTGATATTCATCTATTAGTCTTGTTTTCACAAAATCTATTGTAATGTCAGTTTCTGGTCTCGTCTCAAGGGCATTTATCAAGGCTGTATATGAATCTGGTAAACTGCACAATAATATAGCTGCTACATGACTATCTTTAATGTCTTCACCAGTAGATCTTAGCTGTGATATCACTTCCATCATTGAGAATATGTGCTTCTGCATGTCGTCATTTGCACTCAATCTCATACTGTAAAGCTTTCTTAATAAAAATAACTTGTGATTGAAGCTAGGTCTTTCATACAGTTTTCTTAATTCTTCCCACATTCCTTTAGCTGTTTCTTCATTTCTTATATGTATTAATTGAGCATCATCCACTAATAAGCTAATGGTGGCTCTCGCTTGTCTATTCTTCTTATCCCATGTCTGATTATCTTGATCTGGTCTTTCGGTAACAATTACTTCCCATAAATCATCCTTAGATAACAACATCTCTACTTTGAATTTCCATAACTGATAATTTTCACTATTCAGTTTAGCTACTGTGAATTTCAGTTCTGTGTTACTCATCACCTTTATATAGTCTTACTTGTTTAGAGAGTTGTACTGAAGATATTCTCCTGTTTTTCTCTTCTTGCTGATAGTTCCTGTATGTCCTGCCTGTGTTGAATTCTCTGTAATTATATCCAGTTCCTGGGATCATGAATTCCTTTGTCACTCTGTATCTGGATTTATTTCCTTCTGTTTACCGAGCTTATCTGAGTGCTCCGTTATCTGGGGTTATAAACCAGGATCCTCTTGTAGTGCGGACCTGTAGTGTCTGGGCTTTAGTGTCTGGGTTCCGGCCTGGGCCCATAACCTGTCGCAGAGTGCATCTTCTTAAGTGTCACCACTGTACTTACGAGAGCTTCAATCAGCAAGATATCTTGAGTAAACAGTATTTACTTCATACTGGATAAACATGAGATACAATTCAGTGTCACACAGTCCGTGTGCTGCTGACATAACACATTCAGGAAAAATAAAAACACAGGAAGTAAGAACAACCAACAATTGAGAGCTTTCCTCCCCCATTACAGCAAGCATATAACTTTACACACTATCGCCATCTGCTGTCTGGTTAGTATAAAGTCCTCCTTTCACTTATAATAAGTCCTAATCTGTTGTATATGCCAACAATTTGCGTGACAGGTGTCAGCATGATGCCACAGCTGCGACAGTGATCCACGGTAAAAAACTTATGTGACATAAGTGACCATATCTATATGGTGTTTTTTTTATTTTTTGCAGGAGCGGAGAACATCGGGGACAAGATGTAGGTGAGTATAATGTGTTTTATTTTTATTTTAATATTTTTTTATTTATTTTAACTTTTTTTTTTAACTTTCAGCAGCTCCATCCAGCGGTGCCTGCGCTCGCTGTTTCCTATGGCAGTAAGCGCCGGCTGATGGTGGTAGTAGTACCATCAGCCGGCACCTATGACCCGCGGTAAGCTTTTTACCGCGGGTCACTGTCACAGCTGTGGGATCATGCTGACACCTGTCAGCATGATGCCACAGTGCTCTGACCGAGATAATGCTATTACCGCCAATCAGAGCCTGCGTTTCCTGCCCTGTCACGCAAGTGACAGCACGGGAAGCACTCAAACACGAACCCGAACATTAACACAGACTTCCTGAGGAAGTCTGTGTTCGGGGTCCGTGCCCAAACAGTAGGCGTTCGGCATGGACCCTGAACTTTAGTGTTCAGGTCCACCCATCACTATGTAGGAGTAGAGATTATCTCGTGAATTCCTACCACCAGTACTATTCAATAAGATCATTAGTGATGTTTAATCAGCAGACTGAGTTCTCATTGTTCATTGGCTATTCTGAAAGCTCAAACCTGATGGCCGTGTCCACCACACGTGCTATGACTAAGGCCACATTCACAGATTCAGTATTTGGTCAGTACTTTACACAGTATTTGTAAGCAAAAATCAGGAGTGGAACTATCAGTAGAAAAGTATAATAGAAACACAGTGTCGGCCTTTTTGAAGCAAGAACAAAAACACAGTTGACCACGCTTTTGTGCCCACCTCAAAAAGGCAGACACTTCCAATAATGGGGTCAGAAAGAACACAAAGTGACTCCATCTGCTTCAATAAAGTCAATGGTCTGCATAACCACTAACATGTGACAAAAATGTGATGTGGTCTTGTCCTCAGATGGTCACTGTTCCAAACAAGAACATGTTCAGCCAATATTATACTAATTTATAGACAGCTCTATAGAGAATTTCTTACTCAAAATTTCCGAGAAGATTATATTGTTTTACATGGAGCAGGCTTGCAGGATACATGGTAATGGCACCATTGAACATTATTGTTCGACTGGATTGAGATCTGGAACATTCAGAGACAAGTCTTTACTTTGAACTTGTTGTCAATGGTTCTCAATTCTTGAACAACTTTTACAGTGTAGCATGGGGCATGATCCTGCTGAAAGATACCACAGCCATTAAGGAATCCAGCTGCGTTGAAGGACTTTGTTGGTACAATATTTAGGTAGGTGCTAAATATCACATCCACATGAATGCCAGCCAGGACTCAAAGTTTCCCTGCAGAACATTGTCCAAAGCATCACACTGCTTCCACCAGCTTGTCTTCTTTCCATAGTACATCCTGGTGCCATCTCTTCGCTAGGTAACTGACTCAGGTACTCTTGTCCTGATGTAGCAAGAAATAAGATCCATTAGACCAGACCATTGCTCTATGGTCCAGCAGAGATGCTGACATGGCCATTGTGGGCACTTTTGTTATTGAATCTTGGATTGGGTGTGAACAAAGGCATTCCTCGCCATTCTGCAACTATGTAGGATCATAAACAGCAAGCTGTGATGCTCTGTGTGTTCTGACACCTTTCTATCATAGCTAGCAGTGAAGTATTCTCCAATTTGTGCAGCAGTATCTTCTTCAAGGTCTCGGATCAGGTAATCTGGCCTTAACTCTCCAAGTACATCAATAAGACTTTAATGCTAATGACTCTAACTGGTGTTCTATCTTATATCATATATAGTGAATACTAACCCCTGGATATCGAGAAGACCCAACAAGTCTTGCCGTTTTGGACATTCTCTGAACGAGTCATCCAGACATGATAATTTGGCCCTTGTCGAAGTCACTCAAATCCTTACGCTTACCCATTCTTCCTACTTCCAAACCATCAATTTTAGGAACTAACTGACTTGACCGCCTAAAATAGCCAACCGTTTCCTTAACAGGTGGCATTGTCACCATATATGATTTACTCCACCTGTCAGAGATTTTAATGGCCGATCGGTGGAGGTGTAACACCTTAAAATGGTATGTAAAGTAATGGGACTATCATAATGTGGGTTAGCATCTATGAATTATTTACATACATTAATGGACGTGAGGTTGGGTTCCCGAGATGTTCTAACAAGATAAGTGCGTAAGTTATAGCTAGTGTTAGATAAAACTATCTATTGTTATTGAGGCGAGGACTAACACTATGCATTATCTATAAATGCCATCTCCTTAACATACCTAATTATTTCCATAAGAAAACACATTAACATTTTATTGTCTGCCCTGCATTGTAGGGGTTAAATAATTAATTACACGACCACTTTTGGGAATAGAAAGCCAGAGACATAATAATTGTTTAAATTTCCTTACACCAAATTTAGCCCTCGGAAACAAAAAAAAAGAGAAAGCGAATAGAATCATAATTGTGGTTTTAAGTATCAGACGGCGACTACTGAAGTTTAGATGTGGCTCGACTAATGTGAACAAAAAGATTCTCTTGTCTTAGAAGCTCACCGGGTATGGCTTTGATCTCCCACCCCCAAGTCTACGGGGACGTCTCCAGTATTAAATAAGACGCAGCTCTTGAGATTCACCATCCTAAGAATAGCTTGTGTTTACTGCTTTGCATTCGTGGCAGAGGGCTGTGGGGTGGCATTTTTATTCCTGAGGTACACTAGATCAATATATTATGCACGCTTTGCGGTAATGATGTGCTGCGCATAAATGATGAAATGTCAGTACATGTCGAAACAAAAAAAGTGGCCTACAGGCATTTTTGGGAGTGAGACGTTCTCCGGTGCAGAGGTCCTGTCGGAGAGAGGAGATAGACTGCTCAGCATCGCAGGCAGATTTAGATTCTGGAAACATATGGCGCATGAGTTATTGTTCGGAAAAAAAAAGTGCTTATTTGCTAATCTCGTTTTATTCTTGAAAGTCGCCTTCCTGGTAATATTTACACTGGCGTAATAATAGCTCATTATTAGGTGGCAATTACAACGAATCTGGAAACTGAAATGTTATAGTAACGAGCTGTGATTCTTAGCTGGGAAAACTGACAACTCATTTTCTTCGGCTGGATGACACTATGCCTTTTACAGATCAAGATGCCCTTGCCCTCTGTGGTGGGAAAAGACGGCATGACCGCGAGGCCAAAAAGAGCTTAAAAAAAAAGAGAAAAGTTTGGCAACATCTTGAGTTTGTCCAAAAGCTTATTGAGTAAGCAACATTTTATTAAAAAAAAATACAAAACAGAACCTCGCTTAGGCATTTCAGCAAGGTGCCATGGTTATTGACCGCAACTCATTTCTGGCTTTGATTTTTACCACTAAAGATCACTGTTTGCCACCAAGTCCAGTGGCTTAAAACCTGACTTAACCATGTCCAGCTAACACTAGTGCAATGCTTGTTACAAAGGAAACCAGAATGGTGACCGGTCTGCAAACAATGTCTTACGAGGAATGGTTAAAGGATCTGGGAATGTTTAGCTTGCAAAAGAGAAGACTGAGAGGAGACTTAATAGCTGTCTACAAATATCTGAAGGGCTGTCACACTGTAGAGGGATCATCCTTATTCTCATTTACACATGGAAACACGAGAAGCAATGGAATGAAACTGAAAGGGAGAAGATACAGATTAGATATTAGAAAATACTTTTTGACAGTAAGGGTGATCAATGAGTGGAACAGCCGGCCACAAGAGGTGGTGAGTTCTCCTTCAATGGAAGTCTTCAGAGGCTGGACAGACATCTGTCTGAGATGGTTTAGCTAATCCTGCATTGAGCAGGGGGTTGGACACGAGGACTCTGGAGGTCCCTTCCAACTCTAACATTCTATGATGCTATGATTCTATGAATCAGTTATGGCTGGGTTCAGATTGAATATCAGACCAGTTACAGCTGCAAATTGCGGACATGACTGACTCTGTGGGCAGCTCTGTGTGCTCATCCACATTAAATATAATATTCAGTTCTGTAAAATGGATCCAAGTAGTGCATGCTGCGTTTTTTTTCCCAACGTAGACCATCAGTCAATATGGAAAATCGGCCATGTGCACTGGTGTAAGCAGGTCACTGGATGCAACACGCAGACAAGGACAAAGTGGAAGTAACTACCTTAACTATTTATTTTCCGGGTGCAAATATAGTAAGGGGGTGATTTGAACTGAAAGAAATTCACTACATTATATATCTAGTTTCTAATGAGAACAATGTTCACAGTAATAAGGGTGTGGCTCCAACGATTCCCTTTATGTTCCAGGCCCTAGCGGGGGTCTCCAGTTCTACCTGCTAGGCCCAAGTCTTTCTGACAAAGTCTATCAATGCTCTCTGGGCTTCTCGCACACTGACCACTCCCCTTCCCATCTTATGCACCATCCCAGACTGATCCCTGTACCGTTTGTCACTGTCAGAAGTAACGGCCCAGTTCACTCGCACCTTCACTGCCGCAGACGTTCCCTTTCAGATCAGGGTTCTCACCAGATCTTTGGTGCTTGACCTGTGATGGTCATTTGTTGGATCCCGATGGACAAGGGCTAGGCCTTGGGTCTTGCTCAGTGCGATCTAGTCTTCAGATCTTGACTGGCACAGGGCTGGGACTCAGGTCTTGACTGACGTGGTCTTAGCCACGGATATTGACTTGCACAGGGCTGGGCCTCAGGTCTTGACGGGCGTGGTCTGGTCTATGTATCTTGCCTGGTGCAGTGGATATTACTCGATAGCACACAGCAGCCTGCTAGTCTGGTCCACTGAGTACATCCCGGTATCTCGGCCACGGCGTTCCTCCAAGCAAACGTCCTGCTGCTTTCTCTCATTAGCGCCAAAACTCTTCCTGCCTTGCCACTCTGGCCTTTTATATGGGCAAACTGCATGACGAATGTCATCTGACCTAGTGCTCCATCTAGACTCGTCCTTTTCGTAAAACTACCCCCTATTACTGGTTCCGCAAGGTTTCATTTGGGCAGTAGGTGGCAGTCTCCGGTCACAAGTGACGCACAGCTCTGAGGAATCTCATCTTCCACGGTGCACCCTCTTACACTGGCACACTGGCTATAACGGATCCATCTGCTCTCCGTGTGCTGTCCATGGGGCAGACAGACAGAAAACACGGACCCATTATATCCACGTCTGAACATGCCCTAAGGCTAAGTTCACAAAAATGTGGACATAAAAAATCCTTTACCGATTCTGTAAAAATTCTGCTAAATCTGCATGTGGATTTTGGCTCAGATTTTGTTGTGGAATTGCCACAGATTTCATAGCATGCATTTGCAAAGGTTGAAATTTATGGTGAACATTTGAAAAAAGAAATTACTTGCCGAGGATTTACTGTACATTCCACTACACATTGTAATTCATGTGTGGATATTTTCCTACAATGTGTGTATGAGGTTTGATAAAATCTCCTCCATTTGGGTGTTATTGTAATCCGCAGCTAATTTTCTGCCCACAAATCCAGGGAGAATATCCACTGCATGCGCTAAAACTATGGTAACCTGCAGTCCCCAGTGGCTTTATGATTGCTAACGCACTTGTAGGTTTCCAAGTAAAAGAACTGTTTACCTGCAAAATTGTGTGGCCATTAATCAGTTTGAGAACCCTGCCGTACTGCAGGTCAGCAGTGTTTTCGGTTAAAATATGGCCACCTGCTGTCCACTGTGTGACCATAGCCTACGATCATACCTCACAGCAAGCCAGACCAAGCGAAGGTATGAACAAGCACTCATTATAATGGCAGACTATCAGATTTACCAGTTATAGTGAAGCTCCCGCTCTCTACATAATGTTTTTTGATGCAAAAATTGTATGCAAATTTCATAAAATATTTCAGGGTATTAAAGAGTCAGGTTTGGATTGACCAAAACACTAAAATTCTCTTTTAGTACATTTTACATTCCTCCACCTACATATAAAGAAGATGCCATAAATGCTGCCTTACAGTTACTCCATATACTCTGCAATCTCCTGCAAACATCAGATGGGTGGAAGTGTCGAGTGTCGCGCCCCCCTGATCTGACATTGATGATCTCATACAATCATAGGATGTTAGAGTTGGAAGGGACCTCCAGGGTCATCGTGTCCAACCCCCTGCTCAAAGCAGGATTCACTAAACCATCTCAGACAGATGTCTGTCCAGCCTCATAGAATCATAGGAAGTTAGAGTTGGACCTCTAGGGTCATCGATTTTGAAGATCCAACCTAAACATGGCCTCTCAAACCCTTTTTACCATCTACTGTTGCTCCTTCCCTTCCTATCTAACACTCCAATCTTTTCTCCCTATTATTATGTCTCATCTGGTTACGTCGATCCTCAAAGCCATTGGTCCGGAAAAGAAGCGTGAACATATGACCTTGGTGGAGCAGAATCATCCAGTTGGAGGAACAAAGGCTGCTATGGCAGAATGGCAACTGGAGGAGCAAAACTAAAACCAAAAGAACCAATGAAGCTGAGATGAAGTTATGGCATCAGATGCAGTAGAGTCAAGACATGGCAGCTGAATAAGACAACAAAGTAGCAGAGCCAACTTACCGACAAGAGACCATTGAAGCAGAGATGAGTGACATCAGAGGTTAAGTGGCAAAATTGGATCTTTGGCATAGCAGCGTTAACTCAGTGATGTGCCAGAAGTGAGTTTTTAACAGAGTCCAAGATAAAGATGGCAGAGTAACAAAGCAGGGTTACCCAGTCATGAAGCAGAGCTTGATTTGTCATAGAATCCAAGCCAGAGATGACCGGTGTTAGAACCCTCCTGTTTGTTTTTTCCATCTTGTGTTTGGCGGTCACGTGACCATCTGCCTTTATATTCCAGCTTCGCCCTTTTGGCTGTGCTGGACTTCAATGTTTGACTGTTTCTCTAGCCAGGTGCTTCGGTGCCTTTCTCTGTCAGTTCGCTTGGTCCTTCTGGGACTTCTAGTACCTTTTTGTCAGTTTGTCTTTTTGTGTTCTGCAACAACTTCTCTGTTTAGGAACTGTCCCATTTTTGTCCCAGTTCTTAGTTCTTTTAGGGACCCCTCCCCTTATGCTATAGGTTTTCGTTCAGACTAGCCAAGGACTAAGGCGGGTCTGTTCGCTAGGAACAGTCAGCCCGCTACATCGTAGGGATTCAACTTAGTCTTACTGTAGGGACATCTTTCCCCTATCTTTCCTTAGTTCTTGTTGCAGATCATAACAACCAGTACAGCAGCAGAGTTACCCAGCAATGTAGTAGAGTTTGCTTTGTCACAAGTGTCCAAAGCATAGTTGGCCAGTGGTATAGCTGAGTTAGCTAGTGATGTAGCACAGCTGGGTTTGTCAGGAATTTCTAGGAAGAGCAGGAAGGCAGTCTACGGTAGCATCGTGGGCATCAACTACCTGAATATTAAGGCAGCAGCTGGCCTATAAGACCTAGGATCATGATCTCAGAGGTGCGTGGCAATCCAAAGTGCAGAGGAACAAAGAGAGCTAGCAGAAAGAGAAGGATGTAGCACCTAGCGTTGTAATAAGAACAGGTGAGTAATACTTACAGACATCAAATTAACTGACCCACCCCATTCAAGCCTAGTCATTCTCCAGGCTCTAATACACTATTAGAATTGTGTCCTCTTTTTCAGGAGTTAGAGCTCTTTTTTTCCGATATCTAGCTCCAAATCCACCTGTTTACTTTGACAATGTCATAAAGTAACATACCATCAGTCGTCAGCTACCACTAGGGGGCGCATACTAAAGAAAGATTAAACTGAAAAATGAATCTGTCTTCTGAGAGCTCCCCCTGCAGGTGGCTCATGAAGTCAGAGATTTATCAAGTGGGTTTTAAAAGGTCAGGGACCAAAGTCCAAAATTATATTTCTATCTATATGCACCCCCCCCCATTCCCACTTAAAGGAAACCTATCATTAGATTCATGTTGCATGAATAACAGGTGGCATGAATCAAAGTCTGGCTACGTGATTGTAGGATACCCTGAAACTCTGCAGCATTTCAAAGAAAACATAGTTTGAATGGCTGGCCGGGGACTATAGGAAGAGACCTGCCTAGTCCGGTGTGGCCCCAGACAGCTTCTCCCCGCCCTGCTCTAGTTGATTGACAGGTCACTCCTTATGTACAGTACAGACCAAAAGTTTGGACACACCTTCTCATTTAAAGATTTTTCTGTATTTTCATGACTTTGAAAATTGTAGATTCACACTGAAGGCATCAAAACTATGAATTAACACATGTGGAATTATATACTTAGCAAAAAAGTGTGAAACAACTGAAAATATGTCTTATATTCTAGGTTCTTCAAAGTAGCCACCTTTTGCTTTGATGACTGCTTTGCACACTCTTGGCATTCTCTTGATGAGCTTCAAGAGGTAGTCACCGGAAATGGTTTTCACTTCACAGGTGTGCCCTGTCAGGTTTAATACGTGGGATTTCTTGCCTTATAAATGGTGTTGTGACCATCAGTTGTGTTGTGCAGAAGTCTGGTGGATACACAGCTGATAGTCCTACTGAATAGACTGTTAGAATTTGTATTATGGCAAGAAAAAAGCAGCTAAGTAAAGAAAAACGAGTGTCCGTCATTACTTTAAGAAATGAAGCTCAGTCAGTCCGAAAAATTGGGTAAACTTTGAAAGTGTCCCCAAGTGCAGTTGCAAAAACCATCAAGCGCTACAAAGAAACTGGCTCACGTGAGGACCGCCCCAGGAAAGGAAGACCAAGAGTCACCTCTGCTTCTGAGGATAAGTTTATCCGAGTCACCAGCCTCAGAAATCGCAGGTTAACAGCAGCTCAGATTAGAGACCAGGTCAAGGCCACACAGAGTTCTAGCAGCAGACACATCTCTACAACAACTGTTAAGAGGAGACTTTGTGCAGCAGGCCTTCATGGTAAAATAGCTGCTAGGAAACCACTGCTAAAAACAGGCAACAAGCAGAAGAGACTTGTTTGGGCTAAAGAACACAAGGAATGGACATTAGACCAGTGGAAATCTGTGCTTTGGTCTGATGAGTCCAAATTTGAGATCTTTGGTTCCAACCAACGTGTCTTTGTGCGACGCAGAAAAGGTGAACGGATGGACTCTACATGTCTGGTTCCCACCGTGAATCATGGAGGATGAGGTGTGATGGTGTGGGGGTGCTTTGCTGGTGACACTGTTGGGAATTTATTCAAAATTGAAGGCATACTGAACCAGCATGGCTACCACAGCATCTTGCAGCGGCATGCTATTCCATCCGGTTTGCGTTTATTTGGACCATCATTTATTTTTCAACAGGACAATGACCCCAAACACACCTCCAGGCTGTGTAAGGGCTATTTGACCAAAAAGGAGAGTGATGGGATGCTACGCCAGATGACCTGGCCTCCACAGTCACCAGACCTGAACCCAATCGAGATGGTTTGGGGAGAGCTGGACCGCAGAGTGAAGGCAAAAGGGCCAACAAGTGCTAAGCATCTCTGGGAACTCCTTCAAGATTGTTGGTAGACCATTTCCGGTGACTACCTCTTGAAGCTCATCAAGAGAATGCCAAGAGTGTGCAAAGCAGTCATCAAAGCAAAAGGTGGCTACTTTGAAGAACCTAGAATATAAGACATATTTTCAGTTGTTTCACACTTTTTTGTTAAGTATATAATTCCACATGTGTTAATTCATAGTTTTGATGCCTTCAGTGTGAATGTACAATTTTCATAGTCATGAAAATACAGAAAAATCTTTAAATGAGAAGGTGTGTCCAAACTTTTGGTCTGTACTGTACATACATGGGAGAGATCGGTCAATCAAATAGAGCAGGGTGCAGAGAAGAAGGAGGGCACAGCACCAGACTAGTCAGGTCTCTCCCTATAGTTCCAGGGGTTTAAAGCTTTGTTCTCTCTGAAATGTTGCAGCGTTTCAAAGTAAGACATACCTGGCTGTAATCTCGCAGCCAGGCTCTGAAAATAAAATATATATTATAGCACTCAGTGTTACCAGAATTAAATATTACCTACAGACTAAAATACAAAAATAAAAAGACCAATACTACCAAAAATGCCACCATACAAGGCTCAAATAATACCGCTATATGACGATCACTAACATTACCACTATGTAGTGAACAAATATTATTACCATACCACTACAGAAAAAGCACACTATATGAAGTCCCATATTACCAATATTACCACTATACACCTACCAATACATAATGCACCAAACTATTACTAAATGTAAAAAAAATACTAAATAAAAAAAAAGGCCAATATTACTCCATACAGTGACCATATAGTGGTAGATAAAAGTCCTGCTATCCATCTTGACTGAAAAAACTGAAATATCCCATGGTCATAAGTATTCAGACGCTTTGCTCAGACACTCATATTTAAGTCACATGCTGTCCATTTCCTTGTGATCCTCCTTGAGATGGTTCTACTCCTTCATTGGAGTCCAGCAGTCCATTAAACTGATAGGACTTGATTTGGAACGGCACACACCTGTCTATATAAGACCTCACAGCTCACAGTGCATGTCAGACCAAATGAGAATCATGAGCTCAAAGGAACTGCCCAAGGAGCTCAGAGACAGAATTGTGGTAAAGCAGAGATCTGGCCAAGGTTACAAAATAATTTCTGCATTACTTAAATTATTTTAAGGGGTCTGAATACTTTCCGTACCCACTGTATATAGTTTGGTGACTCACTGGTGATGTTCTCTTTGATATGGATTGTCCACTTTTTCCGTCTTTTCCATCTGGCCCAGACCATCATGACAACTTCTTCCAGCCACAACGAATCTGTAGTGTTTATAAGAAGGACAAATTTGACATCTCACATTTCCAGCACAGTCTCCACCTATTTCCATCCTCTAGCGCAAAAAAAAACCAAAACAATGATCGATTGTCCTCAGTATTAATCAAAATTTATTTATTGAAAGACCAAAACTGGGGGGGTGTGGTTATACATACAGATAAGAACAGGGTCGCACATTATATAGTGACAATTGCATATTTGTACAAAATATTATCTAATAAGGAGTAGAATGCATAATCCGTGCACAATGGCAAAGCCCCAGTATTCATCCACCACAATTATATCATAGAGAAAGCAGAAAAATCCAGCTCACAGATGAAGTCCAAAAAAGTGCATTTTATTCCCCAAGGTACATGAAGCAAAGATTAAAATTGATCAAGTGTTTGCCGCTCAAAAAGCGTCAAAAGATGACTGTATTATCTTTTTTGTGAACACACAATTTTAATCTTTGCTTCATGTACCTTGGAAAATAAAATGCACTTTTTTGGACTTCATCTGTCAGCTGGATTTTTCTGCTTTCTCTATTGGATGTTGTACCCTGGCTAGGTGCTATCCATGCCCCAGAAGTGTGACAATTATATCATGTTGTACCTAGGTCTATAAATATAACCTGAACTATCAGAACATCATTATGCACAATGGGGTGGCAGATTTACCTAGAGATGATGTGAAGCAGGGCTCATCTATGGATGTGCGTCCACCCTGACGCGTGTTTCGGCGCTCAGCCTTTGTCAGAGGGGGCATAAACATAAGGGGGAAAGGTTAAAAAGAGGAACTATCCATTGAGAATCCAATCAAAATACAGAGCGGATCACCCTTATCTTTACACCGCTCCCTAATAAAGGCTGAGCATCGAAACGCGCATCAGGGGGGAAGCACATCAATAGATGGCGCTGCCTGCACTGGGAATGCTGACATCTAATAAGATGCAGGCCTGCAGCAGTGATGGTGCAGGAAGCTTGTGGCTCCTCGCTCTTTCATAGGATAAGAACTTCTATCAGTGTCATATTGACCCTGACACAGTTCAAAGTGGCGCTCAGAGGAGATTGGAGATTCAGGCACCAGGCAAGAAGTTAGGAGCTGGAGCCAGAGCCCCGTATTTTTGACACCAGTAACGTCACTGATATTTTCATTTAATAGTATTCATTTGCTTACTGTATATTTATTATTGTTTTTTATTATACTCGCTTGCATAGCGCCTTCATGTCCCACAGGGATTTACAGATTTTTGGGGGAAATTATTCAACATATAATTTTAATGCTAAAGCAAAAAAATGTCCAGAATTAAACTTTAAACATCAGATGAATCACAGCTCATTGCTATAGCTTAAGTATTGCACAGGCTGCGCAGATCGGAGGTTTCTATTGTTCCAAGTGGCTTAATAAGGTCACAGTTAAAATGGATGGTGGTAACCTATTGGGTATCATATTGGTTATCACTAGGTCATCTGTCAAGTGGAATCTGAGCGAGGCGACACGGCGGTATAACTAGAGGATAAGACTGCGGTGTCAACACGTAATCTTCAATAAAGTCCCAAGCAGAAAGAAATAGATGATGCTCCTGTAAGGTATTAAAACCTACACTGCTTATACTGAATTTTGCTTTTATTAACTCAATAAATTGCAGTTTAAATCTTCGCCGGTCTTTGAGAAGCTGTCATAATTCTGCTTATTACTACAGTGCAGTAAATGAAGTGATCTACAGTGTGCTTTTCGCATAAAAGCATAAGTAGAGTGTGTAATTATATATACCAATATTATATTACATATACAAAGCCCTTAAGGGAAATTGAAGTGTGCATCTATTAGGCAGGAATGCTAACAATATTTATAATGGAGCAGACTTAAAAGAGAATCAAGATCACAGGCATTGTAGTAAATATATTGCGCAGGATGGCGTTCTCTGAAAATTGTCTTAAATTATTAATATGTAATTACTAGCGTTTTCTTATCAAAGAAGTCTCACTTCATTCTCTGACAGTCTGTAGAGAAACGATGCCTATGTGATATGCAGACGCGGAAACAAAAGGGAGAAACTCAGACAGTGAGATTCATCAACGCAAAGAGGGAGAGGGATAAACAAGCATTTATGCGCTCACTGATTACTTCCAAAAGGATTTGTAATAAAATGGTTAATGTATGCTCCGGATTATGCATGCCTTGCTAGTACAGGGCAATGCACTATCGGGTGTCAAGCTAAAGGAACTCAACGTACTGCTTTTATCAAAAAAAACAAACTGTAAATTGTGCCCCTTGTTTGCCGCCCTAGGTAATTGCCTACATTCTCGCCTCACATTGTGGATCATAAGTAAGTTGGGTTGTGTCATTATGGCTGATATTAACCAGTTACATACAGAAACAGACATATGCCAAACCTAAAGGGGTTGTCACAAGTTAGGTGATAACTTAATAACTAGTTCAGAAAACAAAGGATAGGTGATAACTTACTAGACTTTTATTCTTGTTACAAAATGGATCCAATCTGCCGCTTCATTCACTCCCTATGGGGGTGATGGAAAAAGCTGAGTACAGCGCACGGCAGACCCATAGGGAATTAAAAGGGTTGTCCAGTCCAAATCGATAAGTCTGCAGTCACTCTGTGTGACTGTAGACTTATGAATCTGCACAGCATATGCACTGTGCACTGCGGGGATTCGCCAGTTTCAGTCCTGGGACAGGAGGGTATGTATGAGTTATACATACTCCAGCCAGTGGGCATGGCCTTGCTCCATACACTTGTATTGAAGCAAGGCCACGCCCACTGGCTGGGAGCATGTATAACTCATACATACCCTACGGTCCCGGGTCTGAAACCGGCAAATCCCCGCAGCGCACAGTGCATGTACTGGAGGGATTCATAAATCTACAGTCACACAGAGTGACTGCAGACTTATCGATTTGGACCGGACAACCCCTTTAATGGAGAAGCAGTCAAGCATGTGCACTTCCGCTGCATTCTGCCAATCAATGTGGGTCCCAGAGGTCAGACCCCTACCGATCACCTGTGGATAAGTGATAACTTATTTTCCCCAGACAACCTCTTTAATACTTTTTTATGCTCCTTCCCTTTTACACAGACACTAGATATTTCCACCATCTTTGAATTTTTAGAGTTTTCTCAACTTCAGATCATTTGTTGATTCTTAATTAAAACTGTTTTTACCTATTTGAAATGGAATATATTATTAGATGCCAGGATTAAAACGGAAAATAAATCTATAAACTTGACCCCTCCCTTCCTCAATGGTGCCTCGGGCCACTGCCTATGCTGCTTAAGTCTTGCCCCACCACTGAGATAGTGAACCAGATGAATGGTGTCTTAAAGAACTTTTATTTAAGTCTACCACTTTTTGTGCCTTTCCTCCTTGACACAGACACCAGATATTTTCACTACTTTCGGATATTTCAGATGTTGGAGCAGCACGGTGGCTCAGTGGTTAGCACTGCAGTACTGGGGTCCTGGGTTCAAATCCCACCAAGGACAGCATCTGCAAGGAGTTGGTATGTTCTCCCTGTGTTTGCGTGGGTTTCCTATGGGTACTCTGGTTTCCTCCCACACTCCAAAGACATACTGATAGGGAGTTTCGATTGTGAGCCCCAAATGAGAACAGTGATGATAATGTCTGTAAAGCGCTGAGGAACTAATGGCGCTATATAAGTAAGTAAAATAAATAAAGTCTTATTATTTCAGATGGCTTGAAAATTTCTAATCTAAAACTGTCTTTCTCTTTTGGAAAAGTAATTAAGTGTTAAGTACCAAATTATACTTTTCCCAAAAATTTGGACCCTACTCTTAATGGCACCAGCCTACACTTCGTCCCACCAAGACAATGACCAAGATGGGCTGTAACATACTGACTAATACTAATCAGTTACATGCAGAAAGAGACAACAATGGCTTTGTAGGCTCTCTCTCATCAATACAGTCACTAGATATTTTTGCCATCTTTAGGCTTTTGGGATTTTGAACATTTAATATGGTTTTCTGATTCTCAAATGTGTCAGACTAAAGACTGCTTTTTGTACTTTATTGATTCAATTGAGATATGGACCCAAGGTATCGGAGGGTGAGACATCTGTATGTCTTAAGACAGGGATGGTCTTAGTGTAGTGATCAAGTCTTATGCCTTGATCAAGTCTTAATGATTGAATATTAACAATCAAGTCATAATGATCGAGTAATAAAGATCAAGTCATAAAGATCGAGTAGAAAAGATCAAGTTGTAATGATCATATCTTATGACTTGATCATCACAAGAAGGTTATGTTAAATTCTGGGAACTCTTCTTTTATACTCAGAATAGTGATGAGCCAGTATGTTCTGTTAACCCTTTCGGCTAGCATGTTTGGGTGCTCGTCGAGTATCTTCAGCGTGCTCGATGTTATGTTTTCGTCACTCAGTGCTCATGATTTGCGACTGTTTGACAGCTTTAATATATGTGAGGAATGCCTAAGAAACAGGCATTCCTCACATGAATTAAAGCTGTCAAACAGTCGCAAATCATGAGCACTGAGTGACAAAAACATAACACCTGAGCACGCTGAAGATACTCGGAAAACACCCGAGCATGCTCGTAAATCTCGAGTAACAAGCATGCTCGCTGATCACTAAATCTGAATCAACGATGTTTGATATCTCATCTTACTTAGCAAGCCCCTAAGTATAGCTTATCAGTAGGGATGAGCAGACCCGTGGGAACTCGGGTTTGTCAGGTTCGACCTAACTTTAATCCAAAGTTCGGTTCAGGTGCCAGAACTGTACCCAAACCGCATAGATATCATTGTGACCCGAACTTTGTAGCTGGAAAAAATCTCTCTCTCTCGATCTCTCTCTCCTCCCCGGACTCTCGAACTATGAAGGAGAAGTCTGTGTTCGGAGTTCAGCACTGGACACCGGTACAAACTCTGAACTTTACAGCTCGGGTTCGCTCATCTCTATTTATCAGCCATTTTTTTCCAATGAACTAGTTGACTGTATGCCATTGACCATATTCTGAACTTACTTATATGGCGGCACCTGCAAACATTACTTAATAGGAAAAAGAATACACAGCAAATACCTATAGAAATGGATTCTAGCAAGTTTTTGGTTTTCAGCATCAACCTTAATAGGGACTAGTGATGATCGAGCATGTTTTATTTACTCTTTCGGTGAGCACGCTCAGGTGCTCACCGAGTATTTGCGGCGTGCTCGGCATCTATGACAGTGTCGCCGCGGCTGCATGTGTCACATCTGTTAGACAGCTGTGACACATGCAGGGATTGCCTGACAAACAGGCAATCCCTGCATGTGTCACAGCTGTGTAACAGCCGTGACACATGCAGCCGCGGCGGCTGCATCTAAAATGCCGAGCACGCCGAAACTACTCGGCGAGTACCCAAGCGTGCTCGTTTAAAGGGTTAATAGAACATGCTCGATCATCACTAACAGAGACTAATCCAGAGCCAACCTTGTAAGATGGCACTGTACAGAGCCGGAGTGATTATGCCCTTTGCAGGCTCTGTAATGAGAACGAGGGTATACTGTGTTTGGATGCTGTTACAGGAAAGTTTTATAGGTTTTAAACTCAAGGTAGCACAAATTGTCAAACATAATTCTAAACTCTCCACTAGAAAGCTACTGTCACAAATCAGATGCTTACATTGAATTTTCTTACAACCTGTATATCTAGATAGCATTCAATACATCTACAATCCAGTATAAAAGAAGTACATAATGTCATAGTCTTTGGGCATCTTTGTAGGGAATTCAATGAAGCAAAGGATATAATTATTTTTTCTTTGTACAGTGAGGTTATAAGTTGCTAATCTTGCCTTGCGTTGTGTGTCTACTATTCTTCTGGGTATGTTCTTTCTGTGTATTATGAATATCCTTGAATCCCAACCTGTGTCTACATCAATATAATCAGCGCACAAGAAACGAAATGCCTGCTGGCAAGGTTACACAAAATGTTAGTCTTAAAATATAAAGCCGGTATACAAGGAGCGGTACAAAGAGGAAGAGGTGATTACATTGAACCTCTCAAGGATCTTAACATTGACTCACTCAGGTATCGAGGAAAAAATATGGAAGCTGCTAAATAATACTAATATGTCATTCTTATTGCGGAGGATCAGACCAAAGGGGACAAAACAGGAATCGTTCATGCAGAGTGAAACATTACAAGGGGTTGTCTGGTTTAGAAAATACATTTCCAGTTAAACAATGGAGCGTTAGAAGCCTGTCCAGACACAGATGTTACACCCTGCAGTTTACTAGGGACCATTGGCAGTAAGCGCCAAAAATCAATACACTATTTTGTCAACTTACAATAAATGCATTAGAGGGATAAAGGTGTCTAATTATGATAGCAGAAAAACTTTAAAATTCTATAGAAGTACTTTAAAGCTACCTATAAAACTTTAATTTCTCTTTTTTTTTTTAAGTTTACCCTTATCCTCTGGCTTAGTCACCATTCAATCCTAGTCAGCTATCTCCGAATTTACACTTTAGACTTCGACCTGCAGAAATTTCAAGTCACTAAATTCAAATATCTGAGTAATGCAAGATTACTAGCTAAAAAAGAAATGGTAATGTACAGTATGTATCCAAACCCAAAAATTCCTAATTCGAGAATACCTTTAAAGGGCTATTTTCAAGTTCTTAAATTGCTTTAATTAGTATGAAAATAAGCAAGTTTGACTTGCTTTTTCTTTCTGCTGTCATTCTCCAGCAACAATCACTTTTATCTTTTATAGGGTACAGCTTGCTTCCATAGAGCTTGGCCACTAGTGCCTTCCCAGAGTGTGCTACAGTTACATTCCATGAGAGGGGTTAGCTCTTAACATCCCAGCCGCCTCTCTCCGCATCATTGATTTCTTTACAGCAGTTAGATGCTCAACTCCCTCCCATTCCCTCTCATCTTCTGAAGAGATGCAGTTATAAATCACCAGCCGACAGCTTTCTCTCTGCTCTCTCGCAGTCTGGAGCAGTGTGCTTGTTTAAATGCCCTGTTATCTCTATGTATAAATACAGTGATAACAGTGCACACACTCCAGAAAAAACACTGGTAGCTGAATATGTTACAGTAGATCTTTTGCTGAGCTTTATACTTCTACTACTACAGTTCTAATATTCACCAGAGCTGTTAATCAAGGAGGAGAGACCACCCTGTTTGAAACCTGGAAGTAAGGAAACTGTAGGGAGACTTGCATAGCTCTGAGCTGCTCAAGAGAGAACTTGTGAATACCAACCACCAGGGTTGCCAACTTGATTTTTTATTTTTTTCTGGAGAGCTTATCAAAAAATCATGGACACCCTACAATCTTTATCAATACATTGGAAAACCATAATAAATCATTAAGATTATAAGTGATCCATCTCTACAGCCCATAATTCTGACAGTTATTGCGTCCACTATAAACTGTAAAATTATGATAATTAGAGTTATAAAAATTCTGAACAAGCTTCTCTAGTTTACCAAAAATTACGAACACATCAAATATTTTTTTTACGGGCAGGGGGAAAAGTGCCCTATTTTTATGGACTGTCCAGGAATTTCTGGACAGTTGGCTGCCCTGAATACCCCTTTAAAGGAAATGGTAGAAGAACATAAGATATCAGCCTTGTTACATTGTGATTTTTGTTCTACTGCAAGACACAGCAGGCGATTCCTACAAATAATTAATTAGTTAGATACAGTTCAGCTGATTTGAATCCATAAAACGGAAAAGACAAAAATTCTGTCATAGATTTCTAAAAACAAAAATAGAAAAAAAAACGGCATTTTGTGCTGCCCACAACTCATGAAAGTCAAATTAAAGGCTTTTCCACACTCTGATGAAGAAGACTCTAGGGAAGAAGATTGAGCAGGTGTAATATATTGATATGATTACTGAGATTAGTGATGTGATGCATGTAAATTCATACACACATCAAATTTGTGTACTACAGATGCATAAAATGTAGTTACTATTTTATTAAATTGCTAAATTATAATATAACCCGCCACAGATTTGGGTCTTATATAATATTTTGGGTATAGAGGGCTTAGCAGAGTTTTGTGCTGTCTATATGATGCAGAGACATTGCTGCATTTTCAGTGCAGACATCCAGTTACATCATTCCAGTCTCATGTGGGCAACAAAGGGGTCCAGAGCCATTATTAAGGAAAATATCACGCAAGAAGACCCACACAAGATGAGTGGAGAGGTTTTGAAATACATTTTACTTAGTGCTGTGCAGAGAAGTTGTAGAGTGTGATGGGATGAGCCTGCCATCAAATATTTCCATCAGTGCCCAACAAGCAGAGATAAGGCAGGGAATAAAGCAGAGCATCACCACAAGCCAAGGTCACACTTAAAACATAGGTTATGACCTCAGGACCATCACTATACAGGACACTTTTGTAGCAGAATGGAGTGATGTGAGGACCCAGTAAGCACCAGATGCAGCAGTCAGGATCATGCTTTTGTCCAGCTTCTACAACAATGCCTCTACCCTGTTCCAGTCATTGCACTGGTTGCCCATCTCTGTCAAAATAGACTATAAACTTATTACACTTACCCTCAAAGCTCTCCACAGTTCTGCACCACCTTACATCTCCTCCCTCATCTCTGTCTACCAGCCTACCTGTGCTCTTTGATCTGCTAAAGATTTAAGACCAACATCCTCAATAATTTGAACCTCTCACTCCTGTCTCCAAATCTTTTCTCATGCTGCACCAGTCCTTTAGAATGCACCATCCAAAAAACATTTTCTTGATTCCCATGGTATGTTTTTTTTTTCTTTTACACTATCCCATCCAATGTCATTTCCCCTTTTCTTTTACCATGCATTTTGTACAACACTATAATTACCGGTAACTTTTGACAATCTCTTCAACCTCAATTATTCAACCCTTGACAAAAAGGATGTATCAAGGAATGCTTAGTAGGTAGGTATGAGTACAAAAATCACAAGGCTGCAGTATAGGTGCGATATGTATACGATTGTCAAATTGGACTAGTAAAACAGGTGTGCAAAAACGCACATGTACAGTCACATGTGTACATTTTTTAAAAAATGTTTTCAATTTTGTTTTTTTTGTACAAAATTCAACCACAGCTGCCCTGCAAAGGAAAAAAAAAGATCTTCTACTATACTTATCTACGGGGTGTTCCTGTTTGATGCACGTTGCTGGTCTTGGTCCGGTGCCTCCTCTCTTCTTGCTAAACCATCCTCCTTCTCTGCTTGCATGCGCTGGTGCTTTTTGGCCTTTCCCCGCGCATGCGCAGAACACTACTTTGCTCTGCCCGCAGAGAGAAGTGCGCCTGCTCAGGAGCACGATGGGTGAACACTGTGTGGACAAGAAGCAGAGAAGGAGGATGGCATCGAAAGAAGAGAGGAACCAAAACAGAGGTCTTTTTGTATTTTGCAGGGCAGCTTCATGACTAATATACAGCATTCCAGAATGCTGTAACACAGGGCTGAAAGGTGGTGGCCTTAGGTTATATGGGAAAAACCTGGTGACTGGTTTCCTTTAAGGCTATCTCCTCCTATCTCTATTACTGAGCTGTGAGCTCTGACGTCCTCTTGCTATTCAAAATCACGCCACAATAGCTGCTGCATTCCCTGCCTAAGCTTTTATGCAGGCTTTGATAGCCCCTTCTAATTGGCTAGGGTTTACCATGTGATAGCTGGAAGCATAGTGCCTAAGGTCATGTCAGCCTTCTGTGGATGTTGCAATTTTCTCCGATGTGTAAAAAGGCAAAGGGGGGTGGGCTTTTTGGCAATTCGCACAAATTGATTTGCAAATTCTATGTCCATAAAATTGATTTGCTCATCTCTAGTACATACATAGATACTGGCTGGTGGCTAATGAACCTTTTACAAAGTATACCCTTATTTATTGCACAATGCAAGCTCTTGCGGTCAGGACTCTAACTTCTCTTATTTGAAATGTTCAATTATGTGTAATTCCGTAATGAATATATATGAAGAGAGATGGACTAGAGAGATTAAGTAACTGTAAACGAACACCACCCTCTGGTAGAACAAACTGAAAATGAAAGTAAAACAAAGAATTGTGTTAGAAGGAACCAAATGGTGCTAGGAGATTTGCAGGGGGAGTGACTTTGTGTGCTGGACCTGATCAGGTGACCCAGAGGGTTTCCTGGGTATAAAAGCCCTGTGTGCCAGATTGCAGGGGGCCTTTGGCGCCAAGAGAGCGCAAGGTGCATATGTGCACCGGAGAAGACGCTGCACCCAGAGATTTGGCACCAAGCTGCAGAGTGGAGCAGATGAGCTCCAGAGGACCCAGCGCGACAGGCTTCAGCCGGAGGCTTGTGTCGCCTAAGTGCCGAATGCCACCTTATAAGGTCCGGACCCCTCACAGAAGTGCCCCGAGTTCTGCGCATGTTGGCCAGAGCCAGGACCTGCACTCTGCACTGATTAAGTTCCCAGTATACGACGTCGCCTGTCAAGAGCCGAGGTCTGGACCCCCTTACCTCAAGCCTGAGAGACTACCAACAATGGTCAAGCCGAGAAGAGCTGAGAGAAGAGTGCGACAGGAGAGATCCGCCAGCAGAAGCGGAGGAACAGCGCGAGTGAGCAGGGCTATCACTTCCAACTTTCACCTACGGTATCGGGGACAGTTGGGATTTGGACTTAGGTTGGGATGGGGCCAGTTGGTGAGTGGGAGGCTCAACGGGACCTGATTGACTATATCCGGAAGAGACTTGCGGTCTAGCGGGAAGAACCAGTGACCCCCGCTAGGGCCATATACATAGAAAGAGAACTCACGTGCTGACTCTCACGACTGGGTGCATAACATCTTTGCAAAGAACTTTACTATTACTTACTGAAAAGACTTCTTATTGTTATTCCAAGTTATTGTTGATTCCATTGTTACTAACCCCTTTAAAATAATTGTTATATTTATAAAGTGGTTATATCAATCCCTGACTGCTTCCGCCTCGTGGTCTCTGTGCGTTGCATTCCGGCACCTGTGTTACATATACATGTATCCTCTGTATTGTAAACTGCTACGGCGCTATATAACTAAAGGCTATTATTGGGTACAACACTGTCACAGAGGATATTACTGTGTTTGCAAAAAAAACATCTAAACTTTACTCTTCTGCATTCTCCAATTTCCCAGTATCGTGGTCCTTCTGAGACAGATATTTCTCTTTCTTCCATATTTGTCTGGTCACTAATGGACAACATTATTAGAATGAAAAGCTTTAATTCCTTTTTAAACTCCTCCATAAACTTGTTTCAACTTTCAGACAATTAACTTTTAAGAGTCCTGTGGGGACACGAAGCTTCTTATTTCCTATGAATAATTTAAAACAAATGTAGTTGTGTTGTATGAAATATCAATACCTGTCCTCGAGAATTTCTCCAGATTCTAAATTATTGTGCACTATGTTTTTCGCAGTTGAGAAATGAGAACGGGAGGAAATACAAAATTAAAAAGAATTCGTATGGCCGCTGGACACTGAACGTTGTGGAAATTGATGTATTATTTATAGCTTGTAAAGTTTTTTTCTTTTAATTAAACCATGGCTTTTATAGATTTAGCTTGCTTATTTGTAAATTAAAATCTTAGTAGAACACTTGGGTAAGTCAAATATGACCTAAAAGTAATTGATTAGTCTTGCATGTTGTCCATGTTAGGTGTCTCCTAAAATGCAGATGCAACATTGATGCCATAGTGGAAATTATCTTTCAAGAAGATAGTGTTAAAGGGGTCACTCGACAGATCTCCATGTGATGTCTTACAGATGAGCTCCAACTTCACATGGACGTCGTAGAGTGGGGGTCTACCACTTGGAATAGCTATCTATGAGGCATAATTGATAAACAGCTCATGCAGACTTGAATCATCCACCGGAATGTTAAGCCAGGCTTACGCAGGCAAAATCAGCGGTTTGCTGGGGTAGCTTCTATTTTTACAAAGGTTGTCCAAGCTTGGACAACCCCTTCTCAATCTGTATGTTTGCCCCCAGAAAAATAAAAACACTGGTACTCTCCTCCGCTGCCTGTGCCGTTCCCGCGGTGTCAGCACTGGTTCTCCCGGGGATCGCTTGACACTGTTATGTAATATGATCCCTGCAACCAATCAGTGCTGGTTTCACTCTTGCTGTCTTCGGACAAACCAAGACATCTGAAAGAAGTGAGAGAGCAGCTTTCACTTCCTCTGAATGTTAGTTACGTCAGTAGTAGAGGTGAGTGAAGTCAGAGCTGATTGGCTGCAGGGATCACATGACATAATAATGTCACGTGATCCCTGGTAGAGTCAGTGCCGACACTGCTGGAACAGTGCTGGCACCGGAGGTGAGTATAAGTGTTATTATTTTACTGAGGGGGGAACAAAACATAGGGATTCGGAAGGGATTGTCTGTGTGATGGACAACCTCTTCAAGGAGATTCAATAGTTAATCTAAGCTGATTTATTATTTCATCTACACTGAAAAAAAGGGGCTTCATGTATGTCTATTTTTAAATGAAAAAAAGAGTGTTTTTGTGCTTTGATATATATCCATTACAATTTTTAGGGATTGTTGAAATAATACGTACATGAGGCATAATTTCATATTTTATATTTTCTAGTTTTATGATGAAAACATATGTATAAGATTTTGTAATTGGTATTATATTTTATGAAATAATTAGCAATGTTAAAAATTTACTATGTTAACACTGATTTTATCATAAGAAAAAGAAAGGTCAAAGCCCATGAAGCACAAGCAATTAACCTTAGGAAGAAGCTGCAAGGCGAAACCCAGGGTTGTGGAAAAACTGGCGTATCATTCGTTTTTATTGATTTGATATTCTATGGGCTTTTATTGAAATTTTATGAGTATAATGAAAACTGTCATCTTGGATAAGTGTACCTGATGGGGCTGCCCTATGTTTGGTTATGTTTTGAGGTCTCTCGCACCGAAGACATTGGGAAGATCTTACTGCCTAACAACGCTGGTACCGGTTTGTCATCCACATACCAACCCTGCAAGGACGGTAAGGAAGGAGAGTCCAGAAGGATATCCATTGCAGCATGTGAAATTATCCCGTGTCTAATTCTGATCCAGAATAAGAATCACATTAGAAATACAATGGAATTAATAGTAAAAAAAAACAGAAAAAACAGTCATTCACATTTTTCTTCTTTCTTGCTGTAACAGCGTAGACAAGTTTATATATTCTCGAAGGAGTTGTCAAATGTCAGTGCTGTGAGAAGTAAAAATAAGAAGCGCTATCAAATACATACTGCAATGTATATAATACAGGATCGTAGAAAAGCTTTTGCTGTGACAGGAGCAGACATAAATCACACTGTACAAAAGTCAATGGGGAATGATGGAGCATTTTTGGTTAAAGCTACAAAATAAGTTTGGGCAAAAAGTCAGGTCACCCTGTAAGCCACGAGTTGGCTGACTCCTTCGTCATGGGATCTACTTTTTGTGGCCTTTTCGTGGTGGTCTAAGAGGAAATCAGGAATCGGCCCATATAGTGTTCAATATTTTTTATATGTACTTATTACCAGTGTTGAGCCACCCCCGTAGTGTTCGAGTTCGGTTCGGTTCGTCGAACACCCGTGTGTTCGCCGAACTGTTCGTCGAACTGTTCGTCGAACACTGTCCAACACCGTTAAAACCAAAGGCAGGCAAACAAAAACACATAGAAACACATAGAAAACACCTTCAAAGGTGTCCAAAAGCTGACAAACTGCTCAGAAGACGCAACTAACACATGGAAAAGTGACAAGTACATATAGTCATGCGAAAAGAAAAGAGGTGGAGGAGTAAAAGGAGGGGGAGACACTGATATAGGCATGTCATGCCCTTCTAAAACCAAAAAAGTGAGAAGCCGACATGGCCAGTCCGTTCCTGCCCGTGCGACCTCCGTATCGCCGGGTTTGTGCCACAGCCGCAGTGGACCCTGACGGCCAGCCCCCCTCTCCCAATACTGGTGCCTGTCCACTGGTGGGTCGAGCGAGCCCCCCTGTGGTGGAGGCAGCTCTAAGCTTTTTAATTTAAATTGTCTCTCTAATTTGAATGAATACACTTTAAATCCTTTTACAAGGATCTATTGGAGGGCAAGTCTCATGCCAGCAGCCGCGTAATTCCAGCTCCAGTAGCGTCCACTAAAGCTGCTGCAGTTAAAAAGCTTTTATAAGGATCGAACTCGGCGGTCCACCGCAAGGCGTCCTACCGCCAGTCCCAGCCCCTATGCCTTGGGGTGCCTCCTGATGCTCTTCACTGAGTATCCCGGGGTCCCGAAGCATTTCCTTTGAAAAAATTAAGTGTCCAAACTACAGGTGGTGTAGCTTGCTTAACAGCTGGGATAATCCGCTGACTAGCAGACACTGCTACTAGGCACAAAGCATTTCCTGGGCTAGATGCAGTTAAAAATTTGTAATTAGATACTCTCGTTGGATGCTGAGAAAGCATTCCATAGAGTCTCCTGGCATGCCATATATTATTCTCTTAAAAAGCTTGGGGTAGGGGTCTAGGGGACCCTTTTATAGCCAAAATCACGGCCCTGTATTGCAATACGTCACCTAGGCTGAAGATAAATGGAATTGTAGAACCCCGAGGGCTCGGTTGCTACAGAGGTATTGCACCTCACCCAGAGGTGTGATATCTCACTCTCAGGTAAGGATGGAGTGTGGATCAGGACCCCGACACCTGCATGCATTACACCACATTGCCGTGGGGCAGGGTGACCAATATGCCCCTGAGATGGGCACGACAGTCCCTGTCCCTGGCTGGAGTGGGGGGAGGGAACACTGAGGAAGGGGAACCCTGTAGTGCAGGAGCAGGGAGGAAGCAGTTCCTGGGTGCATTGAGAAGGGAGTATAAAAGGTGGGCATCATCTTAGTTCAGTGCAGAGAAGTCTGAGCAGAAGTGACAGGGAGCTTGGGCTCCCCATGAGCTCTGCTCCGGAGGCGGGCCTAGTAACAGAGGCCCAGGCCTGGAAGAGGGAGAAGGAAGGAAGAGGAGCGGAGAAGGCTCCAGGAATGAGGAACGAAGGAATCCCAGGGGTGCGGACGGGTGAGTCGCCACCGCACGCCCGAATCCACCTGCGTGGAGGGGTCAGGCCAAAGGGGGAGACCGGTCCCCGGAACTAGTGGAGGCGGGAAACGACCCTCAGCTACAAAGCGGAGGCTGTGACATTTTATGTGGCACAGCCCCTCGCTACACCCGCTAGGAAGGCACCACATAGGGTCAGGGAAACTGGCACCAATTTTACCAAGAGGAGGCCCGAGGCAGCCAGACAGAAGCGTTGGTAAGAAAGGCCAGACAAAGGACACACAAAGGGGGTCCTGTAAAGCACTCCAAAGTTATCTGGGAGTTGTCTGAGCCCCTCACCTGGTGAGCACAGTACAACGTGGGCAGCCGTTACCTGCAGAAGTGGTCTGGATAATAAGAACTGTGAGTAAAGGCCCTGGACTGCATCACTGACTCCGTGTCGTTACTGCTGCTGCCCTGCACCATCACCCCCATCCTCCGCATACACTGCCCTGAGGCTATACTCCTCCCGTGGGGAGTAATACTACACTCTGCTGCACCCACAACACCAGCCTCAGCGGTCTGCCCTGCAGCGGCAGTTCACTCTGACCGCAATCCACGGGTGGCGTAGTCGGACATTTAAACATCAAAACCACATAAATAGTTCCGCCACTGGTTTGACCGCCCTGAGCCACGGAACCGGGTCGCTGCCACGGAGACTACAACCACCAGCATCCACCAAAAAGGGTCCGGCTCTGGGTGTCCCAAGGCCCAGGGGGCGCGTCAGAACATTTTCATCACCTTTCATAATCACCAATGGGACAAGGCAGGGATGTCCTCTGTCCCCTCTCTTATACATCCTAGTGACGGAGCACCTGCTCTCATCAATTCGCCATAACCCCAATATTAGGTGGATTGAGGTGGGAGGCACTGAGTACAAGTGCTCTCTATTTGCTGATGATGTCCTAGTATATATCACTCAATCACATATATCCATCCCTGCTGTTATGGCTGAAATAGATCACTTTGTTACATGGTCAAATTTTAAAATCAATGCAGCAAAGTCTGAGGCCCTCGATGTCTCCCTCCCCAAATCCATACAGGATTCCATCCAGTCCAACTTTCCCTTTGCCTGGCCCTCACAGGGTATCAAATACTTAGGAATTCCTATTCATAGAGACCTCTCCCGTCTATGTTATCTTAATTTTGGGCCCTTTATTGAACAACTCCATACAGACCATGGTTGGCAAGTTAGAACTGTAAGATTCACTACGTGAACCACTGGTGTTTTGTGGAAAAGCACTTTTACACTGTGTTCCAAATTATTATGCAAAAAGTGTTTAGGAGTGATAAGGTAAGAATTTTTTTGTTTGTCAGTTAAACTCATTGATGGTGATGTGTGTCAGGGCTCTTTATATCACTGTAAGCAATTGCAGACACCTGTGCTAATTAGTTTGGCAGGTGTGTCCAATGAAAGGCAAGACTACTTAAGAAGGCTGTCCCACATTATTAAGCAGCCTACATTTTCTGCCAAAATGGGAAAGAAAAAGGATGTGTCGGCTGCTGAGAAGCAACAAATTGTGGAGTGTTTAGGTCAAGGCATGACTACAATCAACATTGCGCGCTGATCAGGATGAAGTGTCTTGGCAATCAAGAATTATGTAGCTGATTCACAGTACACACGTGTGCGTGCTGATAAGGGAAAATTGAGGACTCTTTCCTACAGGCAATTACGTCAGGTTAAAAGAGCAGCGGCAAAAAAGCCTTGTCATAGCAGCAGACAGGTTTTTGAAGCTGCTGGTGCCTTCAACGTCCCCCGAGCCACAAGATGCAGGGTCCTTCAGAGGTTTGCAGCTGTGCGTACGCCATCCTGTCGACCTCCTCTATCCACTGCACAGAAGCAGAAACGGCTCCAGTGGGCCAAACAATACATGAAGACTGACTTCAAAACTGTTTTGTTCACGGATGAGTGCCGTGCAACGCTCGATGGTCCAGATGGATGGAGTGGAGGATGGCTGGTTGATGGACACCCCACGCAAACACAGCTACAGCGCCAACAAGGAGGAGGTGGAGTAATGTTTTGGGCTGGAATCATGGGGAGAGAGATTGTCGGCCCCTTTAGGATCCCTGAAGGGGTAAAGATGAACTCCATAATGTATGTGGAGTTTCTCAAACAGCACTTCCTGCTATGGTTCAAGAAGAAGAACCGTGTATTCCACAGCAAGATCATTTTCATGCATGATAATGCCCCATCTCATGCTGCACATAACACATCTGCATCTCTGGCTGATATGGGCATAAAAGGGGACAAACTTATGGTGTGACCCCCATGCTCCCCTGACCTCTACCCCATTCAGAACCTCTGGAGCATCATCAAAAGGAGTGTCTATGATGGCTTGAGGCAGTTCACATCTAAGCAACAGCTCTGGGAGGGTATTCTGTCCTCATGCAAAACAATTGAAGCAGAAACCATCCAAAACCTGACAAATTCAATGAACGAGACAGTTCAGAAGCTTCTTTCGAACAAGGGGTCCTATGTGCAAATGTAACATCACCTAGAATAAAGTTTTGAGCTGAAAACTGTTTGATTTCAGTTTCTAATAACCTGCTAATGCTTATAATTTCAAAAATGACCATTTTTTTGTTCTTTATTAAAATGTAAAGGTTGATCGAAGAGTGTGGGGGATCTAAGAGTGTGGCAACCCAGTAGTCAGGATTACTTCGAATTCTGAGAATCTGAGGGTCATGTTGCAGGTAGTGCAGCAAGAAGGCACTCATGTGTCTTGCGCATCTAGGAGCCCCAAAATTATTTTCCGGGCTAGATGCAGCTAAAAATTATTATTAATTTTAAATCTGGTGGAGCTTAGTATATATGGCCTAATAGAATCAGTACTGCACACTGCTACAAAGCCCAAATTATTTTCCAGCCAAGATACAGATAAACATTAGTAATTTTAAATCTGGTGGAGCTTAGTATAGATGGCCTAATAGAATCAGTACTGCACACTGCTACAAAGCCCAAATTATTTTCCAGCCAAGATACAGATAAACATGATTAGTAATTTTAAATCTGGTGGAGCTTAGTATAGATGGCCTAATAGAATCAGTACTGCACACTGCTACAAAGCCCAAATTATTTTCCAGCCAAGATACAGATAAACATGATTAGTAATTTGAAAGCTTAAAACGGTTGGTGAGGTGATTTTAACAAATCATCAAGCTTTTACTCTCCCCAGGATGACACAGGGGTAGAAAAGTCGTTTCGGATCCATGATTTGTTCATCTTTATGAACGTGAGTCTGTCTACATTATCAGTGGAGAGCCGCGTGCGCTTATCTGTCAGCACACCACCAGCAGCGCTGAACACACGTTCAGACAGAACGCTGGCTGCAGGGCATGACAAGATCTCCAAGGCATAAGTGGCGAGCTCCGGCCATTTATCCAGATTGGAAGCCCAAAAAGAGCAAGGGTCCAGTGACACAGTCAAGGCTTCAATGTTTACTTGGAGATACTCCTGTACCATCGTCTCTATGCTATTGACTATGTGTCAGACTTCTTGTCTCCTGTGGCCTTGCAAAGGATGGGCTAAAAAAGTGGTGAAATGATTCCGCAAAATTGATGTTACCAGCAGATACTGTGTTTCTGTTACGGTTTGAGTGCTGAACACTCGACGGTCCCACGGTTGGCAAGTTGGAACTGTGAGATTCACTACGTGCACCACTGGTGTTTTGTGGAAAAGCACATGTAAGATTCTACAACAGTCTCTGCTGATACTCCTGCATGCGTGCATCCCTTTCTATGGCAGGAATAATTTCTGCAAATTTACTTTTGTACCGGGGATCTAACAGTGTGGCAACCCAGTAGTCAGGATTAGAGATGAGCGGTGTTCGACTAGAACTGTTCGCCAATCTCAAATTCGAGCTGTTTTGGGCGGTGTTCGAGTTGTTCGACGAACCCGAACGATTTGCAAAAAATTCGGCTGTTCGAGGTTATGTTCGATAACTGTTCGTGCACCAAAAGCGTGTCCTGCATGTCTGGCGCTATTTAGAGCACCAATCATGCAGGGATTGTCTGCCACTCACTGTAATGCCACAGCCATGGTGGTTGTGGCATTACAGTGATTGCCCAAATCGATGGGAACAGTGCTCATAGTGAAACATGAAAAGCCGGCAATTCATCAGCGGCATACACCGGTACCCGACAATTTAGAACAGAAAGAATAGAGCTTCACACATAGATTAGATAGATAGAAACATGTCAGTCACATATATATGAAGTACAGTGACAGTGTTGCTTACTGTACTTGTCATTTAGTGTAAAGGATTTATCAAAAAAAATAATAGTGTTTTCATGCACCGTCTCTTTAAAAAAGCCGGCCGGCAATTCAGCAGCGGTACCCAACAATTTATAGCAGACAGAATAGAGCTTCACACATAGATTAGATAGATAGAAACATGTCAGTCACATATATATGAAGTACAGTGACAGTGTTGATTACTGTACTTGTCATTTAGTGTAAAGGATTTATTAAAAAAAATAATAGTGTTTTCATGCACCGTCTCTTTAAAAAAGCCGGCCGGCAATTCAGCATCTGTACCCAACAATTTAGAATAGAAGAAATAGAGAATCACACATAGATCAGGTAGATAGAAACATGTCAGTCACATATATATGAAGTACAGTGACAGTGTTGCTTACTGTACTTGTCATTTAGTGTAAAGGATTTATTAAAAAAAAATAATAGTGTTTTCATGCACCGTCTCTTTAAAAAAGCCGGCCGGCAATTCAGCATCTGTACCCGACAATTTAGAATAGAAGGAATAGAGAATCACACATAGATTAGATAGATAGAAACAGGTCAGTCACATATATATGAAGTACAGTGACAGTGTTGCTTACTGTACTTGTCATTTAGTGTAAAGGATTTATTAAAAAAAAATAATAGTGTTTTCATGCACCGTCTCTTTAAAAAAGCCGGCCGGCAATTCAGCATCTGTACCCGACAATTTAGAATAGAAGGAATAGAGAATCACACATAGATTAGATAGATAGAAACATGTCAGTCACATATATATGAAGTACAGTGACAGTGTTGATTACTGTACTTGTCAATTAGTGTTAAAATAAAGGATTTATTTAAAAAAAAATTGGCGTGGGGTTCCCCTTAATTTTAGTCTCTAGCGGAGGTTAAGCAGACTGCTGGGGCAGATGTTTGAAGCCAGGGAAGGGGGTAATACCCACGGAGCTTCCCAGGCTACTAATATCAGCCCCCAGCGGAATACCTAGCCTTTACTAGCTATTAAAATGGGGGACCCCCAAAAAAATGACGTGTGGTCCCCCCTATTTTAATAGCTAGCAAAGGCTAGGCAGACAGCTGGGGGCTGATATTAATAGCCCAGGAAGGGTGCCATGAATATTGGCCCCCTCCCAGGCTAGAAACACCAGCCGTCAGCCGCCCCAGAAATGGCGCATCCTTAGAATGCGCCAATTCTGGCACTTAGCCTCGCTCTTCCCACTGCCCTGTAGCGGTGGCAGTGGGGTAATAGGGTTGGGGTTGATGTCAGCTTATAATGCCAGCTGACATCAAGCCCAGGTTAGTAATGGAGAGGCGTCTATAAGACACCCCCATTACTAACCCCATAGTCAAAGTTAAAAGAAAACACAAACACCCAGAATAAAGTCCTTTAATTGAAATAAAGACACATTCCTTTATTGTTCTAAATTAAACCATACTTACCGTCACGCCCATTCCAGCTGAAGCCAACGATCTCCTGCAATAAAAGAAAAATAATAAAGCAACCTCATCCTTACCTTTCCATGGTTCCCACGACAGCTTCAGCTCTGCTACATCGAGATAACAGGCTGGACCGCAGCAGAACGCCGCCATCCAGCCTGTCATCCCGCAGACACTGAGAAGCGCAGGCATTCTTGCGCTCTGCAGTGTCTGGCTGTGACGGCATCCAGATGAGCCGAGGTCATGTCCAATGAACTCGGCGCACCTCATGCACGTCACTGACAGCGTGGGAGAATTCTCCTGCACTCAGCAATTCAGCGTGAGAATTCTCCCACGCTGTCAGTGACGTACATGAGGTCAGCTGAGTTCATTGGACATGAATGAGCTCACCTCATGCACGTCACTGACAGCGTGGGAAAATTCTCCTGCACTCAGCGCTTCAGCGTGAGAATTTTCCCACGCTGTCAGTGACGTGCATGAGGTGAGCTCATTCATGTCCAATGAACTCAGCTGACCTCATGTACGTCACTGACAGCGTGGGAGAATTCTCACGCTGAAGTGCTGAGTGCAGGAGAATTCTCCCACGCTGTCAGTGACGTGCATGAGGTGAGCCGAGTTCATTGGACATGAACTTGTCTCATCTTTATGCCGTCACAGCCAGACACTGCAGAGCGCAAGCAAGCCTGCGCTTCTCAGTGTCCGCGGGATGACAGGCTGGATGGCAGCTTTCTGCTGCGGTCCAGCCTGTCATCTCGATGTAGCAGAGCTGAAGCTGTCCTGGGAACCATGGAAAGGTAAGGATGATGTTGGTTTATTATTTTACTTTTATTGCAGAAGACATTGGCTTCAGCTGGAATGGACGTGATGGTAAGTATGGTTTAATTTAGAACAATAAAGAATTGTGTGTTTATTTCAATTAAAGGACTTTATTCTGGGTGTTTGTGTTTTTTTAAATACTTTACTAGAAATTCATGGTGGTCATGTCTAATATTGGCGTGACCCCATCAATTTCGGGCTTAGGGCCAGCTGATAATGCCAAGCTGGCCTTAACCCCTTTATTACCCAGTGAGCCACCGCACCAGGGCCCTGGATGAGTTGGGTACAGCGCCAGAAGATGGCGCTTCTATGAACGCGCCATTTTCTGGGGCGGCTGCGGACAGCAATTTGCAGCGGGTGGGGCCCAGAAAGCTTGGGCCTCCCTGCGCTGCGGATTCCAGCTCCCAGCTGCCTAGTTGTACCTGGCTGGACACAAAAATAGGGCGAAGCCCCACGCATTTTTTTTTTAAATTATTTCATGAAATTCATGGAATAATTAAGAAAAAAAGGGCTTCCCTATATTGTTGTGTCCAACCAGGTACAAATAGGCAGCTGGTGGTTGGGGCAGCCCGTCCCTGCCTGCTGTACCTGGCTGGACACAAATATAGTGCGAAGCCCCACGTCAATTTTTTTTTAATTATTTCATGAAATAATTTTTTTAAAAAAGGGCTTCCCTATATTGTTGTGTCTGGCCAGGTACAAATAGGCAGCTGGTGGTTGGGGGCAGCCCGTTCCTGCCTGCTGTACCTGACTGGACACAAATATAGGGCGAAGTCCCACGTCAATTTTTTTTAAATTATTTCAGGAAATTCATGAAATAATGAAAAAAAAATTGATGTGGGGCTTCGCCCTATATTTGTGTCCAGTCAGGTACAGCAGGCAGGAACGGGCTGCTCCCAACCACCAGCTGCCTATTTGTACCTAGCCGGACACAACAATATAGCGAAGCCCTTTTTTTCTTAATTATTCCATGAATTTCATGAATCTAAAAAAAAAATGCGTGGAGCTACGCCCTATTTTTGTGTCCAGCCAGGTACAACTAGGCAGCTGGGGGCTGGAATCTGCAGCGCAGGGAGGCCCAAGCTTTCTGGGCCCCACCCGCTGCAAATTGCAGTCCGCAGCCGCCCCGGAAAATGGCGCGTTCATAGAAGCGCCATCTTCTGGCGCTGTACCCAACTCATCCAGGGCCCTGGTGCGGTGGCTCACTGGGTAATAAAGGGGTTAAGGCCAGCTTGGCATTATCAGCTGGCCCTAAGCCCGAAATTCATGGGGTCACGCCAATATTAGACATGACCACCATAAATTTCTAGTAAAGTATTTAAAAAAAACACAACACCCAGAAAAAAGTCCTTTAATTGAAATAAACACACAATTCTTTATTGTTCTAAATTAAACCATACTTACCATCACGCCCATTCCAGCTGAAGCCAACGATCTCCTGCAATAAAAGAAAAATAATAAAGCAACATCATCCTTACCTTTCCATGGCTCCCACGACAGCTTCAGCTCTGCTACATCGAGATGACAGGCTGGACCGCAGCAGAACGCTGCCATCCAGCCTGTCATCCCGCAGACACTGAGAAGCGCAGGCTTGCTTGCGCTACTCAGTGTCTGGCTGTGACGGCATCCAGATGAGCCGAGGTCATGTCCAATGAACTCGGCGCACCTCATGCACGTCACTGACAGCGTGGGAAAATTCTCACGCTGAAGCGCTGAGTGCAGGAGAATTTTCCCACGCTGTCAGTGACGTACATGAGGTGAGCCGAGTTCATTGTCGGCTCATCTGGATGCCGTCACAGTCAGACACTGAGGAGCGCAAGCATGCCTGCGCTTCTCAGTGTCCGCGGGATGACAGGCTGGATGGCAGCGTTCTGCTGCGGTCCAGCCTGTCATCTCGATGTAGCAGAGCTGGAGCTGTCCTGGGAACCATGGAAAGGTAAGGATGAGGTTGCTTTATTATTTTTCTTTTATTGAAGGAGATCGTTGGCTTCAGCTGGAATGGGCGTGATGGTAAGTATGGTTTAATTTAGAACAATAAAGAATTGTGTCTTTATTTCAATTAAAGGACTTTATTCTGGGTGTTTGTGTTTTTTTTTTAACTTTGACTATGGGGTTAGTAATGGGGGTGTCTTATAGACGCCTCTCCATTACTAACCTGGGCTTGATGTCAGCTGGCATTATAAGCTGACATCAACCCCAACCCTATTACCCCCTGCCACCGCACCAGGGCAGCGTGGAAGAGCGAGGCTAAGTGCCAGAATTGGCGCATCCTATGGATGCGCCATTTCTGGGGCGGCTGACGGCTGGTGTTTCTAGCCTGGGAGGGGGCCAATATTCATGGCTCCCTTCCTGGGCTATTAATATCAGCCCCCAGCTGTCTGCCTAGCCTTTGCTAGCTATTAAATTAGGGGGGACCCCACGTCAATTTTTTGGGGGGGGTCCTCCATTTTAATAGCTAGTAAAGGCTAGGTATTCAGCTGGGGGCTGATATTAGTAGCCTGGGAAGCTCCGTGGGTATTACCCCCTTCCCAGGCTTCAAACATCTGCCCCAGCCGTCTGCTTAACCTCCGCTAGAGACTAAAATTACGGGGAATCCCACGCCAATTTTTTTTAATAATAAATCCTTTATTTTAATACTAAATGACAAGTACAGTAACCAACACTATCACTGTACTTATTATATATGTGACTGACATGTTTCTATCTATCTAATCTATGTGTGAAGCTCTATTCTGTCTGTTATAAATTGTCGGGTACAGATGCTGAATTGCCGGCCGGCTTTCTTAAAGAGACGGTGCATGAAAACACTATTATTTTTTTTGATAAATCCTTTACACTAAATGACAATTACAGTAAGCAACACTGTCACTGTACTTCATATATATGTGACTGACATGTTTCTATCTATCTAATCTATGTGTGAAGCTCTATTCCTTCTATTCTAAATTGTCGGGTACAGATGCTGAATTGCCGGCCGGCTTTTTTAAAGAGACGGTGCATGAAAACACTATTATTTTTTTTAATAAATCCTTTGCAGTAAATGACAAGTACAGTAAGCAACACTGTCACTGTACTTCATATATATGTGACTGACATGTTTCTATCTATCTAATCTATGTGTGAAGCTCTATTCTGTCTGTTATAAATTGTCGGGTACCGCTGCTGAATTGCCGGCCGGCTTTTTTAAAGAGACGGTGCACGAAAACACTATTATATTTTTTAATAAATCCTTTACACTAAATGACAAGTACAGTAAGCAACACTGTCACTGTACTTCATATATATGTGACTGACATGTTTCTATCTATCTAATCTATGTGTGATGCTCTATTCCTTCATGTCTAAATTGTCGGGTACCGGTGTATGCCGCTGCTGAATTGCCGGCCGGCTTTTTTAAAGAAAGCGTCTTCTGAGCAGTTTGTCAGCTTTTGGACACCTTTGAAGGTGTTTTCTATGTGTTCCTATGTGTTTTTGTTTGCCTGCCATTGGTTTTAACGGTGTTCGACGGTGTTCTAAGGTGTCCGACGAACAGTTCGACGAACAGTTCCTCGAACATCCCGGTGTTCGACGAACCGAACCGAACCCGAACACTACGGGGGTGGCTCAACACTAGTCAGGATTATTTCTAATTCTCACAATTCGAGGGTCATGTTGCAGGTAGTGCAGCAAGAAGGCACTCATGTGTCTTGCGCATCCAGGAGCACCAAGTCCCTGTTCTGTTGGTGGCGAGGTAACAATCATGCTTCCTTCCTCTGCCCTCTCCCCCCAACCTCGCACAACAGAAATGTGATCAAGGTCTCCCTCATCTGATGAGTCTTCCATCAGTTCATCCTCCACTTCTTCCTGGGCTCCTGCACCTTCCTCACTAGTTTGTCTGCTACCATGCGCCCTGGTAAAACCATCTCCCCCACCCTCACATGCCTGCCGCCTTGGTGCTGCCGACCGTCTGGACCTTGCAGATGTTAGCCCTTCCGCATACAACTCCTCCTCCTCTACTTCCTCCACCTTCTCTTGTGCCACCACCTGACTCCGAATTCTGTTTAACATGTGCTCCAGCATGTAAATCACCGGAATAGTCATGCTGATAATGGCATCGTCAGCACTAAATATCTTCGTCGCCATTTCAAAACTGTGCAGAAGGGTGCATAGGTCCCTGATCTGAGACCACTCCTCCAGTGTGATTTGCCGAACCTCTGGATCTCGTTGGCCCAGGCTATACATCAGAACGTATTGCACCAGGGCTTGTCAGTGCTGCCACAGTCGCTGCAACATGTGCAGAGTTGAATTCCACCCGGTAGGCACATCGCATTTTAGCCGGTGAAGTGGCAGGCCCAACGACTTCTGTAGAGATGTAAGTCGCTGAGCTGCGGGATGCGAACGGCGGAAGTGAGCACACAGCGACCGTGCCCTCTGCAGAAGGCCATCTAGTCTGGGATAGTGGGCTAAAAATTGCTGGACAACCTGGTTCAACACGTGAGCCATACAAGGCACGTGTGTGACATTGCCCCGGCGAAGGGCCACGCCCAGGTTTGTAGCATTGTCGCACACGGCCTTCCCTGGTTTCAGGTCCAGTGGAGACAACCATTCATGAAACTGGTTCTCCAGAGCTGACCACAACTCCTCAGCTATGTGACTCACATTTCCCAGACATTTCAAAGTAAAAACCGCCTGATGACGTTGAGCCCTGCTGCCAGCATAGTAAGGAGGTGTGCAGGATCACTTCTGCACAGTTAGAAAGCTTGTGGCATGACCTGACAGGCTTTGGGTGCAGGTGGAGGACCGAGAGGAGGTTGAGGAGGCAGAAGCAGTGGAGGAACTTTGAGATAAAGAGGATTGACGCACAACTCGTGGAGACGGTAAGACTTGGACAGCAGCCCCTTGTCCTTCTGTTACCATAGTTACCCAGTGCCCAGTCAGCGACATGTAACGCCCCTGTCCATGCCTACTCGTCCAAGTGTCTGTGGTGAAATGCACCCTGTCACACACAGAGTTTCTCAAAGAAGCGGTGATGTTGTGTGCGACATGCTGGTGGAGCGCAGGCACACCTTTCTTTAATAAGTAGTGTCGACTGGGCATCTGGTACTGGGGCACTGCGACGGACATAAGGTCTCGAAAATCCTCTGTGTCCACCAGGCGGAAAGGAAGTATTTCTGTAGCCAAGAGCTTGCAGATGGTGAAATTCAACCTCTTAGCTTTCTCATGGCTAGGAGGAAATGGTCTCTTACTTGTCCATGTAGCGCCCCGAGGGTTCGGCCGCTACAGGGGTATTGCACCTTTGCCAGAGGTGTGATATTCCACTCCCGGGTAAGGATGGAGTGTGGACCATGGCTCGGTAGGCTGCATGCATCACACACACCCCATTTCCGGGGGACAGCTCAACGGTGCTCCCATTAGACAGTAATGCAGGCACGACAGAATATGTCCCTGGCTGGAGTGGGGAGGGGGGAGGAATACCCAGTGATGTAGGAGCAGAAGGGGACGGTTTCTGAGCATAGGTAGGAGCTCATTGGTTGCTGGTCACCTGAGCTCACACAATAGGGGAGGGTATATAAGGTGGGCACCATCTTAGTTCTGGGTTGTTGAGTTCAGTGAGAGAAGGAGTTCAGCCAGAGAGGGCTGACAGGGGGCTGTGGCTCAGTCTGGGCCCAGCTCCACGAGGCAGGCCTAGGGTGAAGGCCGGAGCCAGAAGGAAGGAACAGAAACAGAAAGGAACAGCAAAGAAAAGAGAAGTACCCAAAGTGTAGAAGGGCTCAGAAACAAGAAGGCAGAAGGGACCCTAAGAGCCCATGAGAATACCGGGTGAAAGGTCAGGCAGATTAAGGGTACCGAATCCCAAGTTGGTGGAGGAGAAACTTCCCTCAGCCAAAGACCGGAGGTCGTGATCATTTATTGGTGCGACACCTCACCAAACCTGCTAGGAAGGCATCATATAGGACAGCGGGGAACGGGGCCCATGTTTACCCGCGCAGATCCGCGGTAGCTGGACAAAAGTTGGTCACTGGTGGGGCAGGCCAGAGAAAGGATGGAAGGGGGTCCTGTGCCATATTCCTGAACTGCCTGGGGGTTGACCAAGCCCCTCACCTGGTGGACGCAGCACGGCTCGGGTGGTCGTTGCTGACAGAAGTGACTGGGAATATACGAACTGTGAGTAAAAGACCCTGGACTGCAACACGTTGTCTTTGTGCTTTTTGCCTCGCCAGCACTAACGGTACTGGGACTCCCTGCACCATCACTCCCACCATCCACTACACTGCCCTGGGGCTGCACTCTTCACGTGGGGAGTAATACTACCTCAGCTGCAAACACCATCAGCCTCAGCGGTCTGCCTTGCAGCGGTGGTTCATAATAGCCGCAATCCACGGGTGGCGTAGTCGAACATTAGCTACAGCACATAGCAGACTACCACTGGTCTGACCACCCTGAGCCACGGAACCGGGTCGCCACCACTACCCCCATCATTTCCCTGTTGCCCGTCTCCGAGTGCCCCACGGCCCAGGGGGCGAGTCATCCACATCTGAGGGACCGAGGGCTGGCTGTTGTGCTTAGACGGGGTTGAGAAGGGTGTCCCTGGCAAACTGCCGGTCTGTGAGGAAGATGCAGGCGGACATGTTAGGTTGCCTTGATCCAAAGGTGGTGCTATCGATGTCGGACAGCGCTCAACACCAGCTGGTGTTTCCACCTCCAAAGAAAATGATGACCTGCCAATCACGCTGGCTGTTGCGGGTAAAGAGGTGGCAGGTCTGCGTCCCAAAACAGGTGTGACTGCTGTCCCCCCAGTCACAGAGGATGAAGAGGCCGTGGATGCACAAGATGGGGCAGACGCTAGTTGGCCCGGCCGGCTAGGCCGCATTGTAGCACAGTGAGCTTCCCACTGCAACTTATGCTTCATGTCCATGTGCCGGTTCATGCATGAAGTACTCAAACTATGTATTTTTTGGCCTCTACTTAGCTTTTGCTGACAAATGTTACAGATAACACGAGTTGGGTCATCTTTATCAATCTGAAAAAATGCCCAGGCTATGCAAGGCTTAGCACCCATGCGACCTGAAGAGCCACCACGACTTGTGGTCAGAGGCAGAGTTGTGTTTGAGGATGCAGTTGTTGACGTGCTTCCAGTACTGCGTCTCTGTCCAGGAAGGCACAACCTGACCTCGTCGTCACTAGCATCCTCCTCCACCTCCTCTGCTGACCTCATCTCTTGGCTGACTGTGGGTTGACAGTAAGTGGGATCTCCAACCTCATCATCATCACCCTGTGCGTTATCACACCCATCGTCCTCAGAGCCAACCTGTTCCTGCCCTGACAAAAAACTAAAGTTGTCGCTCCAATCAGGTATTTGAGTCTCATCATCATCTTCCTCATTGTCTCCACTAACAGGAGTTACAGTTTGGGAATGAGGGTCTACATTATGGTCAGAACCTTCTGCGTCTGGTCCTGGATCCGACTCATAAAGATTCTGGGCATCAGTGCAGATCATTTGCTCGTCTGGATTCACAGAAGCTCTGGAACCGACCTCTGATTCCCAGGCTATAGTATGAGTAAACAGCTCTGCAGACTCAACCATCTGTTCTACCCCATACTCAGACGGGCAGCTGGAGACTTGGGAGCTGTGAGGAAGCAAGTGCGATTGGGGTGACACCTGTGAGGACTGGAGTATTTGTGATGTTGAAGTTGAGGTGGAGGAGAGCCCACTTAAAGGAGCACTTGATATCCGTTGAAGCACCTGCTGTTTTTGTGCCTCATCTGGAATTTGTAGCGATTGGCGTGGCCGTAAGAAAGGGATCTTATCACATTGTCCGCTAAAAGAAGTAGACATTTTAGTTTGGCTGGAAGATGGTCTTTCTTCTGCAGATGTTACTGTTGCTTTAACACCTACCCCATGGACACAACCTTTTTTCCCCTTCTCAACACACCTATTCCCCTTTCCACCAGCAGCAGGCCTTTTTCCACTCATTTTGGTAGTTAACTAATTCACAACTCTGGAGTTGTTTGCACAAAAAAACAATGGATGGGAACCGAGCAGAGCTGAGTGGCCAAATTGTGGTATTAAGCCAAAAGTATTGGCTGGGTTAGATGCAGATAAAAATGATATTGAATTTGCAACCTGGAGGAGGTTAGTATAGATGGACTAATAGAACAAGTCCCACACACTGCTAGAAGCCGAAATATTTTTTCAGAGCTAGATGCAGAAAATAATTTTATTGAATTTGCAACCTGATGGAGGTCAGTATAGATGGACTAATAGACCAAGTCCCACACACTGCTAGAAGCCCAAATATTTTTTCAGAGCTAGATGCAGATAAAAATTATATTGAATTTGCAACCTGATGGAGGTCAGTATAGATGGACTAATAGAACAAGTCCCACACACTTCTAGAAGCCCAAATATTTTTTCAGAGCTAGATGCAGAAAAAATTTATATTGAATTTGCAACCTGATGGAGGTCAGTATAGATGGACTAATAGACCAAGTCCCACACACTGCTAGAAGCCCAAATATTTTTTCAGAGCTAGATGCAGAAAAAAATTATATTGAATTTGCAACCTGATGGAGGTCAGTATAGATGGACTAATAGAACAAGTCCCACACACTGCTAGAAGCCCAAATATTTTTTCAGAGCTAGATGCAGAAAAAAATTATATTGGATTTGCAACCTGATGGAGGTCAGTATAGATGGATAAATAGACCAAGTCCCACACACTGCTAGAAGCCCAAATATTTTTTCAGAGCTAGATGCAGAAAAAAATTATATTGAATTTGCAACCTGATGGAGGTCAGTATAGATGGACTAATAGACCAAGTCTCACACACTGCTAGAAGCCCAAATATTTTTTCAGAGCTGGATGTACAAAAAAATTATATTGAATTTGCAACCTGATGGAGGTCAGTATAGATGGACTAATAGACCAAGTCCCACACACTGCTAGAAGCCCAAATATTTTTTCAGAGCTAGATGCAGAAAAAAATTATATTGAATTTGCAACCTGATGGAGGTCAGTATAGATGGACTAATAGACCAAGTCCCACACACTGCTAGAAGCCCAAATATTTTTTCAGAGCTAGATGCAGAAAAAAATTATATTGAATTTGCAACCTGATGGAGGTCAGTATAGATGGACTATTAGATCAAGTCCCACACACTGCTAGAAGCCCAAATATTTTTTCAGAGCTAGATGCAGATAAAAATTATTTTTAATTTGCAACCTGGTGGAGGTTAGTATAGATGGACTAATAGACCAAGTCCCACACACTGCTAGAGGCCCAAATATTTTTTCAGAGCTAGATGCAGAAAAAAATTATATTGAATTTGCAACCTGATGGAGGTCAGTATAGATGGACTAATAGACCAAGTCCCACACACTGCTAGAAGCCCAAATATTTTTTCAGAGCTAGATGCAGAAAAAAATTATATTGAATTTGCAACCTGATGGAGATCAGTATAGATGGACTAATAGAACAAGTCCCACACACTGCTAGAAGCCCAAATATTTTTTCAGAGCTAGATGCAGAAAAAAATTATATTGAATTTGCAACCTGATGGAGGTCAGTATAGATGGACTAATAGACCAAGTCCCACACACTGCTAGAAGCCCAAATATTTTTTCAGAGCTAGATGCAGAAAAAAATTATATTGAATTTGCAACCTGATGGAGGTCAGTATAGATGGACTAATAGACCAAGTCCCACACACTGCTAGAGGCCCAAATATTTTTTCAGAGCTAGATGCAGATAAAAATTATTTTTAATTTGCAACCTGGTGGAGGTTAGTATAGATGGACTAATAGACCTAGTCCCACACACTGCTAGAAGCCCAAATATTTTTTCAGAGCTAGCTGCAGAAGAAAATTATATTGAATTTGCTACCTGATGGAGGTCAGTATAGATGGACTAATAGAACAAGTCCCACACACTGCTAGATGCCGAAATATTTTTTCAGAGCTCGATGCAGATAAAAATTATATTGAATTTGCAACCTGGTGGAGGTCAGTATAGATGGACTAATAGACCAAGTCCCACACACTGCTAGAAGCCCAAATATTTTTTCAGAGCTAGATGCAGAAAAAAATTATATTGAATTTGCAACCTGATGGAGGTCAGTATAGATGGACTAATAGACCAAGTCCCACACACTGCTAGAAGCCCAAATATTTTTTCAGAGCTAGATGCAGAAAAAAATTATACTGAATTTGCAACCTGATGGAGGTCAGTATAGATGGACTAATAGAACAAGTCCCACACACTGCTAGAAGCCGAAATATTTTTTCAGAGCTCGATGCAGATAAAAATTATTTTTAAATTGAAACCTGGTGGAGGTTAGTATAGATGGACTAATAGACCAAGTCCCACACAGTGCTAGAAGCCCAAATATTTTTTCAGAGCTAGATGCAGAAAAAAATTATATTGAATTTGCAACCTGGTGGAGGTTAGTATAGATGGACTAATAGACCAAGTCCCACACATTGCTAGAAGCCCAAATATTTTTTCAGAGCTAGATGCAGAAAAAAATTATATTGAATTTGCAACCTGATGGAGGTCAGTATAGATGGACTAATAGACCAAGTCCCACACACTGCTAGAAGAGCAAATATTTTTTCAGAGCTAGATGCAGAAAAAAATTATATTGGATTTGCAACCTGATGGAGGTCAGTATAGATGGACTAATAGACCAAGTCCCACACACTGCTAGAAGCCCAAATATTTTTTCAGAGCTAGATGCAGAAAAAAATTATATTGAATTTGCAACCTGATGGAGGTCAGTATAGATGGACTAATAGACCAAGTCTCACACACTGCTAGAAGCCCAAATATTTTTTCAGAGCTGGATGCACAAAAAAATTATATTGAATTTGCAACCTGATGGAGGTCAGTATAGATGGACTAATAGACCAAGTCCCACACACTGCTAGAAGCCCAAATATTTTTTCAGAGCTAGATGCAGATAAAAATTATATTGAATTTGCAACCTGATAGACGTCAGTATAGATGGACTAATAGACCAAGTCCCACACACTGCTAGAAGCCCAAATATTTTTTCAGAGCTAGATGCAGAAAAAAATTATATTGAATTTCCAACCTGATGGAGGTCAGTATAGATGGACTAATAGAACAAGTCCCACACACTGCTAGAAGCCCAAATATTTTTTCAGAGCTAGATGCAGAAAAAAATTATATTGAATTTGCAACCTGATGGAGATCAGTATAGATGGACTAATAGAACAAGTCCCACACACTGCTAGAAGCCCAAATATTTTTTCAGAGCTAGATGCAGAAAAAAATTATATTGAATTTGCAACCTGATGGAGGTCAGTATAGATGGACTAATAGACCAAGTCCCACACACTGCTAGAAGCCCAAATATTTTTTCAGAGCTAGATGCAGAAAAAAATTATATTGAATTTGCAACCTGATGGAGGTCAGTATAGATGGACTAATAGACCAAGTCCCACACACTGCTAGAAGCCCAAATATTTTTTCAGAGCTAGATGCAGATAAAAATTATTTTTAATTTGCAACCTGGTGGAGGTTAGTATAGATGGACTAATAGACCTAGTCCCACACACTGCTAGAAGCCCAAATATTTTTTCAGAGCTAGCTGCAGAAGAAAATTATATTGAATTTGCCACCTGATGGAGGTCAGTATAGATGGACTAATTGAACAAGTCCCACACACTGCTAGATGCCGAAATATTTTTTCAGAGCTCGATGCAGATAAAAATTATATTGAATTTGCAACCTGGTGGAGGTCAGTATAGATGGACTAATAGACCAAGTCCCACACACTGCTAGAAGCCCAAATATTTTTTCAGAGCTAGATGCAGAAAAAAATTATATTGAATTTGCAACCTGATGGAGGTCAGTATAGATGGACTAATAGACCAAGTCCCACACACTGCTAGAAGCCCAAATATTTTTTCAGAGCTAGATGCAGAAAAAAATTATACTGAATTTGCAACCTGATGGAGGTCAGTATAGATGGACTAATAGAACAAGTCCCACACACTGCTAGAAGCCGAAATATTTTTTCAGAGCTCGATGCAGATAAAAATTATTTTTAAATTGCAACCTGGTGGAGGTTAGTATAGATGGACTAATAGACCAAGTCCCACACACTGCTAGAAGCCCAAATATTTTTTCAGAGCTAGATGCAGAAAAAAATTATACTGAATTTGCAACCTGGTGGAGGTTAGTATAGATGGACTAATAGACCAAGTCCCACACATTGCTAGAAGCCCAAATATTTTTTCAGAGCTAGATGCAGAAAAAAATTATATTGAATTTGCAACCTGATGGATGTCAGTATAGATGGACTAATAGACCAAGTCCCACACACTGCTAGAAGCCCAAATATTTTTTCAGAGCTAGATGCAGAAAAAAATTATATTGGATTTGCAACCTGATGGAGGTCAGTGTAGATGGACTAATAGACCAAGTCCCACACACTGCTAGAAGCCCAAATATTTTTTCAGAGCTAGATGCAGAAAAAAATTATATTGAATTTGCAACCTGATGGAGGTCAGTATAGATGGACTAATAGACCAAGTCTCACACACTGCTAGAAGCCCAAATATTTTTTCAGAGCTGGATGCACAAAAAAATTATATTGAATTTGCAACCTGATGGAGGTCAGTATAGATGGACTAATAGACCAAGTCCCACACACTGCTAGAAGCCCAAATATTTTTTCAGAGCTAGATGCAGATAAAAATTATATTGAATTTGCAACCTGATAGAGGTCAGTATAGATGGACTAATAGACCAAGTCCCACACACTGCTAGAAGCCCAAATATTTTTTCAGAGCTAGATGCAGAAAAAATTATATTGAATTTGCAACCTGATGGAGGTCAGTATAGATGGACTAATAGAACAAGTCCCACACACTGCTAGAAGCCCAAATATTTTTTCAGAGCTAGAAGCAGAAAAAAATTATATTGAATTTGCAACCTGATGGAGGTCAGTATAGATGGACTAATAGACCAAGTCCCACACACTGCTAGAAGCCCAAATATTTTTTCAGAGCTAGATGCAGAAAAAAATTATATTGAATTTGCAACCTGATGGAGGTCAGTATAGATGGACTAATAGACCAAGTCCCACACACTGCTAGAAGCCCAAATATTTTTTCAGAGCTAGATGCAGATAAAAATTATTTTTAATTTGCAACCTGGTGGAGGTTAGTATAGATGGACTAATAGACCAAGTCCCACACACTGCTAGAAGCCCAAATATTTTTTCAGAGCTAGATGCAGAAAAAAATTATATTGAATTTGCAACCTGATGGAGGTCAGTATAGATGGACTAATAGACCAAGTCCCACACACTGCTAGAAGCCCAAATATTTTTTCAGAGCTAGATGCAAAAAAAAATTATATTGAATTTGCAACCTGATGGAGGTCAGTATAGATGGACTAATAGAACAAGTCCCACACACTGCTAGAAGCCCAAATATTTTTTCAGAGCTAGATGCAGAAAAAAATTATATTGAATTTGCAACCTGATGGAGGTCAGTATAGATGGACTAATAGACCAAGTCCCACACACTGCTAGAAGCCCAAATATTTTTTCAGAGCTAGATGCAGAAAAAAATTATATTGAATTTGCAACCTGATGGAGGTCAGTATAGATGGACTAATAGAACAAGTCCCACACACTGCTAGAAGCCCAAATATTTTTTCAGAGCTAGATGCAGAAAAAAATTATATTGAATTTGCAACCTGATGGAGGTCAGTATAGATGGACTAATAGACCAAGTCCAACACACTGCTAGAAGCCCAAATATTTTTCAGAGCTAGATGCAGAAAAAAATTATATTGAATTTGCAACCTGATGGAGGTCAGTATAGATGGACTAATAGACCAAGTCCCACACACTGCTAGAAGCCGAAATATTTTTTCAGAGCTAGATGCAGATAAAAATTATTTTTAATTTGCAACCTGGTGGAGGTTAGTATAGATGGACTAATAGACCAAGTCCCACACACTGCTAGAAGCCCAAATATTTTTTCAGAGCTAGATGCAGAAAAAAATTATATTGAATTTGCAACCTGATGGAGGTCAGTATAGATGGACTATTAGACCAAGTCCCACACACTGCTAGAAGCCCAAATATTTTTTCAGAGCTAGATGCAGAAAAAAATTATATTGAATTTGCAACCTGATGGAGGTCAGTATAGATGGACTAATAGAACAAGTCCCACACACTGCTAGAAGCCCAAATATTTTTTCAGAGCTAGATGCATAAAAAAATTATATTGAATTTGCAACCTGATGGAGGTCAGTATAGATCGACTAATAGACCAAGTCCCACACACTGCTAGAAGCCCAAATATTTTTTCAGAGCTAGATGCAGAAAAAAATTATATTGAATTTGCAACCTGATGGAGGTCAGTATACATGGACTAATAGACCAAGTCCCACACACTGCTCGAAACCCAAATATTTTTTCAGAGCTAGATGCAGATAAAAATTATTTTTAATTTGCAACCTGGTGGAGGTTAGTATAGATGGACTAATAGACCAAGTCCCACACACTGCTAGAAGCCCAAATATTTTTTCAGAGCTAGATGGAGAAAAAAATTATATTGAATTTGCAACCTGATGGAGGTCAGTATAGATGGACTAATAGAACAAGTCCCACACACTGCTTGATGCCGAAATATTTTTTCAGAGCTCGATACAGATAAAAATTATTTTTAATTTGCAACCTGGTGGAGGTCAGTATAGATGGACTAATAGACCAAGTCCCACACACTGCTAGAAGCCCAAATATTTTTTCAGAGCTAGATGCAGAAAAAAATTATATTGAATTTGCAACCTGATGGAGGTCAGTATAGATGGACTAATAGACCAAGTCCCACACACTGCTAGAAGCCCAAATATTTTTTCAGAGCTAGATGCAGAAAAAAATTATATTGAATTTGCAACCTGATGGAGGTCAGTATAGATGGACTAATAGAACAAGTCCCACACACTGCTAGAAGCCCAAATATTTTTTCAGAGCTCGATGCAGATAAAAATTATTTTTAATTTGCAACCTGGTGGAGGTCAGTATAGATGGACTAATAGACCAAGTCCCACACACTGCTAGAAGCCCAAATATTTTTTCAGAGCTAGATGCAGAAAAAAATTATATTGAATTTGCAACCTGGTGGAGGTTAGTATAGATGGACTAATAGACCAAGTCCCACACACTGCTAGAAGCCCAAATATTTTTTCAGAGCTAGATGCAGAAAAAAATTATATTGAATTTGCAACCTGATGGAGGTCAGTATAGATGGACTAATAGACCAAGTCCCACACACTGCTAGAAGCCCAAATATTTTTTCAGAGCTAGATGCAGAAAAAAATTATATTGAATTTGCAACCTGATGGAGGTCAGTATAGATGGACTAATAGAACAAGTCCCACACACTGCTAGAAGCCAAAATATTTTTTCAGAGCTCGATGCAGATAAAAATTATTTTTAATTTGCAACCTGATGGGGGTCAGTATAGATGGACTAATACACCAAGTCCCACACACTGCTAGAAGCCCAAATATTTTTTCAGAGCTAGATGCAGAAAAAAATCATATTGAATTTGCAACCTGGTGGAGGTCAGTATAGATGGACTAATAGAATGATGATATGCCCAAAAGGTTTTACTTCACTAAGTGCAGTAAAAAAAATTGGTATTCTATACACAGGTGGTGTAGCTTGCAACACAGATAGGCTGCTCCACTGACTAACACACTCTGCAATAGGCCAAAAAGGATTTGCTTTGCTAGATTTAGCCAAATGCTGTGAAAAAAACTTGCACAGCACTGGCACAGACCTGCCTGGCAAAAACTGATAGGAACTGATGTAACCTAGCCCTGAAAAGGACTGCAATTACAATTAGTCTTTACTCCCAACCTATCTATTTAAGAGCACAGACCTGCCTGATAAAAGTCGTAGGAAATGATGTAACCTAGTCCTTAAAAGGACTGCAATCACAACTATTCCCTACTCCCAAGCTATCTGTAGATTTGTGCGAAAATTGGCTTGAAATTAACAAGCTATAGCGCACACAGCAACAGCGGTGCCGTCTAAGACGCAGCTGCAGCAGTGAGAAAATGGTGGTGTCGGGGAAAATGGCTGGGTCTTATAGGGTAAGGACATGTGACTTACTCTGCCAATGACACATGCCCTTGCTTGTGTGAAAAAAAAGCAGTTCGCTCCGCGTGTGCGCTGCTGATAGACTGACAGATTGCACCTCCCCACTGTAAATGCGGGAAAGAGAAAAAAAAATGGAGATCTTCATTATTCCTGCAGAGATCCATCCCCTGCCCCTCCCCCCGCCCCACTGTACACTCAAACTGCGTATTAACATTAATTTTCAGCATTACTGAGAAAAAATCCAGTTACGATTTTGGTGCACGAACAGTTATCGAACATAACCTTGAACAGCCGAATTTTTTTCAAATCGTTCGTGTTCGCCGAACGGCTCGAACACCGCCCAAAACAGCTCGAATTTGAGATTGGCGAACAGTTCGATTCGAACACCGCTCATCTCTACTTATTACAGATGTATCAATGCCTTGAAGGTGAATAGTTTGTTACTTACTTGTGTGTCACTCTGCCTGGATGCCACAAAATGTAATAAAGCTGTGTCTGAGAGCAAGGGGGAGGTTCTCTAGTCAGGGGAACATTAGCATGCAATGCCTCCTGTCTCAGGCCAGTACGGGGAGCAGGCTGCCCCTATAAAAGCTGGTACTGGGGGCAGGGTTAGAGAGAACTTGATGGCCTGTCTCAGCACTGAGACTTGTCCCAGAGCAGAGCAGGGACAGACAGTTGCACTGCACCTAAGAGGAAGTGTGGCAGGAGGAGAGCCACAAGCCAGAGACAAGAGGTGAAGCAAGCCTGTCTTGGCAGATAAGAGACTGACTTTACCAGACTTTGGTGTCTGAGGCTGGGAGGATTCTACATCCTCCAGCAGAGAACCAGTCCGCAAGGGACTGTATATTCCTTGGCCTAAGAAGCCTGGAGGCCCTGCCACAACCGAAGGGACCAGTAAAGCCGTACAAGGCTGGGAGCAGAAAGGAACCCACGTCGCAGGCCATACAGGCGAGAATACACGGAAAGCTTGGAAACGTGGGCTGTTACCCTATAACGAGGAAATAGCCAGAAGGAGCACAGAAAGCACAGTAGGCCTACACCCTCACCCTGACCAGGGCCAATTTCCCCGTTGCTCTCAGACATCCAGGTCCCCTCCTAGCTGGGACTGTTTATGGGTCAGTTTACCTGTTCTAGTAAAGACCCTGGACTGCAACCTGTTGTCTGCGTGATCCTTGCTCCTCCAGCACTATCAGCACTGGGACTCTCACTACCATCATTCCCAACATCCACTACACTGCCCTGGGGCCGCACTCTTCCCGTGGGGAGTCACACCATCCCAGCTGCATACATCATCAGCCCCAGCGGTCTGCCTTGCAGTGGCAGTTCCTAATGACCAAAAATCCACGGGTGGCGTAGTCAGGACATAATCAATAGCACATAACGGACTACCACTGGCCTGACCACCCTGAGCCATGGAACCGGGTTGCCACTACTACCCCCATCATTCCCTATTGCCCGGATCCGAGTGCCCCACGGCCCAGGGGGCGAGTCAGCTTTGGCGTAGTCGGCAGGATTTCGTGCCCGCAACCACCGGGTACTGCGTGCCTGAAAAAGACTTTTGTAACTTACCTGTGGCAAAGTTTCCCGCTGTCCGGAGTCGTTTCCCGCCATCCGGAGCCGATTCCCGCCATCAGACGTCATCTTGGACCGTTTCCCGCCGTCTTCTGCGGTCTTCCCGCCATCCGCAGCTGTTTCCCGCCATCGGACGCCATCTTCAGGACGCCGAGCAGGAAGAAAAGGGGCGTGGACGACAAAACCGCGCAAGATCCGAAGCTCCGCCCCACGCACCGACGCTGCGCAAGGTCCTGGAAGGGAGAGACAGCAACGCTGACGTCATCAGGACGCGACGCCAGGTCCTCGTCCATAGCAGCAGCAGCGGAGCCGCGGCCTACAGAAGAGGATCGTCGGAAGGTAGGCCACGCTTAACTAGGGGGGAGGAAGATGTCGGACACAGAGGCGCCCACTACCACCAACGCAGCTGCAGCAGCGGTGATGCCCTTTTCCCTGCCCTACATCCCTGGAGCGGCCTGGCTGCCCAAGTACTCAGGGGAGCCCCAAGCCCTAACTGACTTTAAGGAAAGGCTGTACAGTTTGTTTCAGGTTTACCCCCTGACAGAGGAACAGAAGGTCAGCATATTGACAGGGCAGTTAACTGGCGCAGCCCAAAGGGAGGTAAAATCATGGCCCACTGAGGAGAAAAGGACCGTGAAGGGTATTCTGGCCCGGCTGCGGGGTACCTTTGACACCCGTACCTCCGCTGAAATTAAAATGAGGTTCTATGGATGTAAGCAGCGGGCACAGGACAGCATCAGAGACTATGCCCTAAATCTGCAGGAAGCCTTGAGGGCTATTCAACAAACTGACCCTGGCAGTGTGCAGGAAACGGATAAACTGCTAACAGAACAATTCATAGAAGGTATGCTGTCCAGCGCCCACAGGGCCCAGCTGCCCCTCATGTTCTTTCAGAACCCCGACCTGACCTTTGCCCAATTTAAGGACAGGGCCATAAGGGTGCTCCGTGAATCTGCAACCAGTGGCGCTATAAACCCCCGGCGCCCAGTTCTCACCTACCACCAGGAGGGGACGCCCTCCTCTATGGACCCCGTGGGGGCTGATGCACAAGCCCTGAAGCAAGCCCCGTCGAAAGACCTGCACCACCAAGTCCAGGAGCTGACCAGGAGCGTCGCGGCGTTGACCAGGACCGTCCAGGCGTTGCAAGTGGACCCGTCAAGACCCATCGAGCCGGCTTCAAGTCCGGAGGATGTCCCGTGGCGTCGACAGAGGAGGATCCCGTCGTTCCGAGGGAGGCCCACAGACCGCTACGCAGAGGATGGACAGCCCATTTGCCGTCGATGCAACCAGCCCGGACACATTTCCAGGTACTGTAATTTAAACGGGTCCAACCTGGGGCAGAGGGCCAACCCCCAGGCATAAGATCACCAGGCCCTTATAATTGGCGTGATAAGTACATTGGGGGGCGCCCGGTTTTACCCGTGGTGCTGGACGGTATCCCCATGAGCGCCTTGCTGGATACTGGGTCGCAAGTAACCACTATCCTTATGTACTTTTTAAGCAGTATTGGACTGATGCTGATATCACACGGTATCCAGACAGTAACTTGAGCATCATCGCCAGTAATGGCTTACCCGTGCCGCAGATGGGGTTCAAGGAGATGACCATTAAAATTGGTAAAGTTGAACTGCCGGCACAGGGAGTGATTATTGTGGACATTGACCGTCGTGAAAGTCACCCTAAAATAACTGTGGGTACTAACGTGATTGAAAATTGTCTTTCAGAGGTAATTGTAATCTTACAACAGGTGGCGGTGAATGCTAGTTCCAGCCAACAGAGAGTCCTCAACAAGGAGATAAAAGCCCTGATGAGACGGCAGCAGGTAGAACTGTCTGGTGGTGAGATCGGTAGCGTAAGACTGAGTGACCCATTCCCCATTTCCATGCCTCCCAAAAGTGAAATGATGATCTGGTGTCGGACTGCAATAGGGTTGAGAGGTAGAGACTACCAAGCCATGGTAGAACCCGTGTACTCAGACAGCAGGCCCACCATTTTGACAGCCCGGGGGGTGGTTGATGTCCGTCAATGGAGGGTGCCCGTCCGCATCCTCAGCATTGGGGAGAGGGAAGTACACTTACCCAGGTACGCTACACTCGCCAAACTGTTTGTTGTCGAACACAAAGCTATCAGGGCCGTGGAACCCTTGCCTCCATCACCACAGGCGGAGGGTAATGGCTCCCAGAAACAAAAGGAGGACTGGTGCCAGAAACTCCATGTGGGTGCTGACTCCACTCCCCTGCACCAAAAACAAGGAGTCTACCTGGTGGTACAGGAGTACGAGAGAGTCTTTAGTAAGCACCCGCTAGACTTCGGCAGAGTAAAGAGGATAGAACACCACATCCCCACAGGGAGCCACCCACCAATAAAAGAGAGACACAGGCCTGTACCCCCTGCACATTATCAGAACGCAAAGGGCATGCTAAGAGAAATGAAAGAAGCTGGGGTCATTCGAGATAGCTGTAGCCCCTGGGCAGCCCCCTTGGTTCTGGTGAAAAAGAAAGACGGCACCATGAGAATGTGCGTGGACTATAGACAAATCAACCGTATCACCCACAAAGACGCATATCCGCTGCCTAGAATAGAGGATTCTTTAGCCGCACTAAAATCAGCTAACTTCTTTTCTACTTTGGACCTTACTAGCGGGTACTGGCAGGTTCCTGTGGCAGAGGCTGACAAGGAGAAGACCGCCTTCACCACCCCGATGGGACTGAGTGAGTTCAACTGTATGCCTTTCGGGCTCTGCAACGCACCAGGGACCTTCCAGAGTCTGATGGAATGCTGTCTAGGGCACCGAAACTTCTAGACGGTCCGCCTTTACCTGGACGACGTGATCGTCTATTCGAAGACCTACGAGGACCATCTCAAACACCTGGCTGAGGTGTTCGAAGCCCTGGCAGGCTATGGCCTGAAGGTAAAACCATCGAAGTGTCACCTGCTGAAACCAAAGGTCCAGTACCTAGGGCACGTGGTAAGCGCGGAAGGAGTGGCCCCCGACCCTGACAAGGTCACGGCAATCAAGAGCTGGCCAAGCCCCTCGAACATCAAAGAGGTGAGACAGTTTCTCGGGTTGGTAGGCTACTACCGAAGGTTCATCCCCGGGTTCACTAAGATGGCAGCTCCTATGCAGGACCTCCTGATTGGACAGTCTAAGTCCAGAAGTCAAAAGCCCCCCTTCAAGTGGGATAAACCGGAAGAGGAGTCCTTCCGCCAGCTAAAGATGGCCCTCACGGGGGATGAGATCCTGGCCTACCCTGATTATGGCCAGCCTTTCATTCTCCACACAGATGCCAGTAATGTGGGACTGGGAGCCGTACTGTCCCAAAACCAACAGGGCAGAGAACGGGTGATCGCATACGCCAGCCGGAAGCTGAGGCCCACCGAGAGGAACCCGGAGAATTACAGCTCCTTCAAGCTAGAATTCTTGGCGGTGGTGTGGGCCGTGACGGAACGCTTCAAGCATTACCTGGCCTCCGCAAAGTTCACCGTGTACACGGACAACAACCCGTTGACACACCTGGACAATGCAAGACTGGGTGCCCTGGAACAGCGGTGGATGGCCCGTCTCTCCAACTATGACTTCGTGATCAAGTACCGGGCCGGCAAAACCAATGCCAACGCAGACGCCCTGTCGAGGATGCCTCACTTACCTGAAGGTGACGAAGACCCAGAAGAGCTGGAGGAGGTAGAACTCCCCGCGTTTCACCGGTATGGAGCCGCTCAATACTCTCACCGCGTGAAGGAGGAGGATCTAACAACTGTGATGATCAACCCCCTACCTCACCACAGCTGGGCCGAGACCCAAGATAGTGACCCTGCTGTCCGCCTGGTGAAAGATCTGCTGACCCAGGAAGATGCCCGCATAGATCCGGATGCTCCAGAGGAAGCCAAGCAGCTATGGAAAGAGAAGAGCAAGCTGTTCCTCTACGAAGGCAAGTTGTGCAGAAGGATTGTCAACCACCGGACACACGAACTGACCTGGCAAGTCGTGGTTCCAAGGCGGGATGCAGCTATGGTCCTGGGAGCTTACCATGACAGAGCGGGGCACTTCGTTTGGAAGAAACTGGAGTTCCTGCTAAGAGGAAGATTCTTTTGGGTCGGCATGAGAGGAGCTGTAGAAAAAGGTGCAGAAACTGTGGCCCTTGTCACCTAAGGAGGAAGGACCGCACCAGCCAGAAGACACCCTTGAGGCCCATCGTCACCACGCAGCCTCTTGAGCTGGTAGCTCTGGACCACGTCAAATTGGCTCCAAGCCGGTCTGGATACATCTATGCCCTGACAATCGTGGACCACTATTCCCATTTTCTAGTGGTGGTCCCTGACGCGCCCCTGGGCCTGTGTCGCGCTGCGGTGCGCACGCGGGAGCTTACCCGGAGCCGGATCCGTGGAGGGTTGTAATCTCGTGGCGGTGACCCGGTCCGTGCCCAGGGAGTCAAACTAGACGGCAGTCTATTAGTAGTAAATAGTTGATGACTACGCCACCCGTTGAGTGCAGCCAGGAAGCTGCTGCTGCAGGGCAGACCGCTGAGGCCGGTGGTAGGATTGTGCAGCGTGATAGTATAACCCCCAACGGGAGGGGTATGGCCTCAGGGCAGCCGACGTGGATGATGGGGGTAGCAGGAACCACTCAGAGACGGTACGGTGTAGTTCAGGGTCTTTACTGGTAACAACGACAGACCCTCCCGGAGTACTTGCTAGCAAACGGGGCCTGGTCAGTCTTTGAGCAGATGGGATCTCCCCTGGCCAGGCGTAGTTGTAGGCCTCCCAAACTGACTGTACTCTTCTGGCTACCTTGCTAGAAGCTGATGTAAGTAGCCCACGTCCCTGAGTGTACCGTGTGGTGCTCACCCGTATGGCCGGTGACTCGGGGCCTTCTAATGGCTTCCGCTCTACGATGGCGGTGCTGGTCCCACGCGTGTGACCGTGCCTTCGGGCTTCTGGGCCAGAGGACCTGAAATCCCCTGCCCGACGGATTCTGCTGCTGGGTAGGAGTTAGTCCCCACAGCCTCGGACTCCGGGTCCGGTAAAGAATCTTCTTAGTCAGGGCGAGCTCTGTAGCTGCCAGCCCCTGACTCCTTGTAACTCTGCTGTTTCCTATGCTGCTTCTCTTCTCCACTCTCCTTGTCTGACTCACCCTGCCTCAGCCCCGGGTTTATACAGGGGAAGTTCTTCCCCTCCCAAGACTGGGCAGGAGGTGTGGCATGCACAGGATCCCCGACCAAAGGACCTCCCACCTGCTCTCAGACATAATATCTCTATCACTGTGGCAACCAGACCCCTGGAGTGTCACATTCCCCCCTAGTGAAATTTAGTACTCCGGGACTAAACACATTTAGAAAAACATAACAAAGTATAACAATAACAATACTATAAGAAAAACACATAAGATGGTTACGGCGTGTCCGCAACCGGATGCAGTCTTTGAAGAAAAGCAAAGGTGTCCATTTCACCAACACAGGGAGACGTAACCAGGTAGGGGTCTGTCCTACCCCGAGTCCTTAACAGTCTCTAGTCCATCCTGGGTTACGCTCCAACTATATACAAGGATTCCCGGTAAATCCACCAAGGTTTCCTAAAAATAACTAGAAACACAAAATTATACACAAGCAACAAGACACAGAAAAACATAAATAAAACAATTTATACACTTTAAATTCTCCAGCGTGCGGGTAACTGGCCTCTAGTGGCCCGAGTGGACCTACGGAGCTGACTGTCTGGCCCTGAACTACAGGGTGTAGGAGCTGTCAAGGGTAAACTGGGCAGCTGTCTACCGGCTCTTTGTCTCACTAGGGGTACGGCACGCTCACTATAAGCAGAGGGTTGATTCTCCTGTTCTGCTTGTGTGGAGTCTTCTGCCTCCTGGACCGGCTGTTCTTCCAGCTCTACCCGTTGCTCCGTAGGTTCTTGGGATGATGGTTGGAGGAAGGTGAGTACGGGTACCACAACTGCACCATTGACTTGAGTCCAAGACTGAGGAAAGTCCCCGAGCACGGTACTAACCATATCTTCCCTTTCTTCCACGGGTCGATGGTCTTCTTGTTCCTCTTCAGGGTTCCTCAGTTGTTCGGGACACTTCTTCAGGTGGTCCCGGGATACAATGGCTGTGGTTTCCCCTCCGTCTTTACTGATGGTACAGACCTTCGGGTTCTCGTGGCTTGAGGGCAGTACGGTGTACGGGTCCTTCTCCCACTGGTCGTCCAACTTGTGGAGCCGTCTCTTCCTCTTCAAGACCTGCTCTCCGGGTACCAGGGGAACAGCGGGAGCATACTGGTTGTAAGTTTTCTCTTGTCTTTCCCTAGCCTGACAGAGACTTCGCTCCACGCTCTCCTGTACTCTCCGGTACTGCTGCTGCCTCTCTGTGTCCCAGTCTGTTTCTGGTGAAGTGTCCTCGGGGGTCAGGACTCCCATTTCCAGGTCAACAGGTAACTTACCAGGTCTTGCCCTCATTAGGTAAGCCGGGGTACAGTTGGTGGAACCTACCGGGATGTGGTTGTATAGGTCCACCAGATCGGGCAACTTTTCAGGCCACAGACTGCGTTCTTCCAGGGGCAACGTTTTTAGAAGATCCATTACCACCTGGTTCATTTTTTCACAAAGTCCATTAGTCTGCGGATGGTAGGGTGTCGTCCTTATCTTCCGGCAGCCATACAGATTGCAGAATTCCTGAAAGACCTCCGCTTCAAAGGCAGGTCCCTGGTCCGTCAGCACTTGGTCCGGGTACCCGTGTGGACGGCAGAAGTGCTGCTGGAAGGCTCTAGCTGCTGTTTGAGCCGTTAAGTCCTTGACGGGGACGACAACCAAGAACCGGGAGTAATGATCCACGATGGTTAACGCGTAGACGTAGCCACTTCTGCTTGGGGTCAGTTTTACATGATCCAAGGCTACCAGTTCCAACGGTTGCCGGGTGACGATGGACTGCAGGGGAGTCTTCTGGCTGGCTCGGTCCTTCCTTCTCAGGTTGCACGGGCCACAATCTCTGCACCACTTCTCGATGGTTCCCCTCATGCCTACCCAGTGGAACCGCTCGCGCAGCAGGAACTCCAGCTTTTTCCACCCAAAGTGTCCAGCTCCGTCGTGGTATGCCTCCATCACCATGGCTGCGTCTCTTCGTGGCACCACTACTTGCCAGAGTAATTCATGCGTCCGGGAGTTAACCATTCTGCGGCACAACTTCCCTTTGTAAAGGAACAGTCGACTCTTCTCTGCCCATAGTTGTTTGGCTTCCTCCGGAGCGTCTGGTTCAAGGCGAGCCTCCGGCCGAGTCAGCATCTCCTTCACCAGTCGGACGGCAGGGTCGCTGTCTTGCGTTTCCGCCCAGTTGTAGTGGGGTAAGGGGTTCAACGTAGCAGCCTGCTTACTCCTTACCCGGTGGGAATACTGAATAGTCCCATGACGGTGGAACGCAGGGAGTTCAACTTCTTCCAGTCCCTCCGGATCTTCTCCTCCGTCCGGCAGGTTGGGCATCCTGGACAGGGCGTCCGCGTTGGTATTTAATTGTGAACTCGTAGTTGGACAGACGGGCCATCCACCTCTGCTCCAGGGCACCGAGTCTTGCCGTGTCCAGGTGTGTCAGCGGGTTGTTATCCGTGTACACGGTGAACCGGGAAGAAGCGAGGTAATGCTTAAAGCGCTCAGTGATTGCCCATACTACGGCCAGGAACTCTAACTTAAATGAGCTGTAATTCTCGGGGTTCCTTTCGGTGGGTCGCAGTTTTCGGCTGGCGTAGGCGATTACTCGTTCCTTCCCCTGCTGGATCTGGGACAGTACGGCTCCTAGCCCGATGTTACTGGCGTCGGTGTAGAGGATAAAGGGCTGGCTATAATCCGGGTACGCCAGGATTTCGTCCCCCGTGAGGGCCATCTTCAGCTGGCGGAAGGACTCTTCTTCCAGCTCTTCCCATTTGAAGGGCGGCTTCTGGTTCTTGGCCTTCCGGGACTGGCCTATCAGGAGGTCCTGCATAGGTGCTGCCTTTTTGGTGAAACCGGGAATAAACCTTCGGTAGTAGCCTACCAACCCGAGGAACTGCCGCACTTCTTTTACGCTGGAGGGGCTTGGCCATCCCTTAATTGCGGTGATCTTATCGGGGTCGGGAGCCACTCCGTCAGCGCTCACCACGTGTCCCAGGTACTGCACCTTTGGTTTCAGGAGGTGACACTTGGAGGGTTTCACCTTTAGGCCGTAACTCGCCAGAGCCTCGAACACTTCCGCCAGGTGTTTCAGGTGGTCCTCATACGTCTTGGAATATACGATGACATCGTCCAGGTACAACAGGACCGTCTCGAAGTTTCTGTGGCCCAGACAACACTCCATTAGGCGTTGGAAGGTTCCTGGTGCGTTGCAGAGTCCGAACGGCATGCAGGTGAACTCGCTAAGTCCCATCGGGGTGGTGAATGCGGTCTTCTCCCGGTCCGCCTCTGCTACAGGAACCTGCCAGTACCCGCTAGTGAGATCCAAGGTAGAGAAGAAGTTAGCAGATCTTAAAGCAGCCAATGACTCCTCTATCCTTGGTAAGAGGTACGCATCCTTGTGTGTGATACGGTTGATTTTCCGGTAATCTACACACATCCTCATGGTGTTGTCTTTCTTTTTGACTAAAACTAATGGGGCTGCCCAGGGGCTACAACTATCCCGGATTACCCCAGCCTCCTTCATATCTCTAAGCATCCCCTTGGCGTGTTGGTAATGTGCAGGGGGTACGGGTCGATACCTCTCTTTTATGGGAGGATGATCTCCCGTGGGGATGCGATGTTCTACCCCCTTGACTCGCCCGAAGTCTAACGGGTGTTTACTAAACACTCTCTCATACTCTTGAACCACCCGATAGACTCCTTGTTTCTGATGTGAGGGAGTGGAGTCAGTACCCAAATGTAGTTGCTGACACCAGTCCTCCATGTCTTTCTTAGAGCCGTTACCTTCCTCCGGGTGAGATGGAGGCAAGGGTTCCACAGATTGTATAGAACTTTGATTAGTGGTATATAATTTGGCTAGCGTGGCATACCGGGGCAGGTACACTTCCCTCTCCCCGATATTTATTATGCGAATGGGCACCCTCCCATGGCGTACATTGACCACCCCCCGTGCTGTCAAAATGGTGGGCCTACTGTCTGAGTAAACTGGTTCTACCATTGCCTGGTAATCTCTACCTCTCAGACCAATAGCTGCCCGGCACCAAATCATCATTTCACTTTTTGGGGGCATGGCAATAGGAAAAGGGTCACACATTCTTACGCTACCAATCTCACCGCCGGAGAGTTCCACTTGTTGCCGTTGCATCAGTGCCCGGATCTCTTTCTGGAGCACCCGCTGCTCGCCGGAGCTGGCATTCTTGGCAACCTGCTGTAAAAGGAAAATCACCTCTGCAAGACAATTTTCAATTACATTAGTTCCTAGAGTTATTTTTGGGTGACTCTCATGTTTATCGATATCTACAATGATCAGTCCCTGTGCGGCCAGTTCGACTCTACCAATTTTGATGGTCACCTCTTTAAATCCGATCTGTGGCACGGGCTGACCATTGCTGGCGATGATACTCAAGTCGTCGTCGGGGTAGCGGGTAATATCCGAGTCATTCCAGTACTGCTTGAAGAGCACGTACGGGATGGTGGTGACCTGTGACCCGGTGTCCAGTAGGGCACTCATGGGAATGCCATCCAGTACCACAGGCAAGACTGGACGTCCTCCCACATATCTGTCGCGCCAGTTCGATGGGCCTGGTGATCTTTTTCCTGGGGGTTGGCCCTCTACCCCAGGTTGTGCCCGTTTAAAGAACAGTACCTTGCCATATGTCCGGGTTGATTGCAGCGGCGGCAGATGGGTCGTCCGTCCTCACTGTATCGGTCACTGGGTCTTCCTCTGGCCGGTGGGGTCCTCCTTGGTCGACGCCACGGGATGTCCTCCGGTCCGGATGCCAGCTGGATCTTCCCTGGGGTGGAAACCTGTAAAGACTGCACAGTTCGGGTTAGCGCAGCAACGCTCTTAGCTAGCTCTTGGACCTGATGGTGTAGGTCTGGAGCCGGGTCATTGTCCAAAGCCTGCGCATCAGCTCCCACAGGCCCTGCTGACAAGGGCGCCGCCTCCTGGTAGTAAGTGGTAGTGGGGCGTCTGTGGGTCACAACGCCACCTGGTGCCGGTTCTCGGAGCACCCGGATGGCTCTGTCCTTGAACTGTGCAAAGTCCAGATGGGGATCCTGTAAGGCCATTGCCCGCAACTGGGTTCGGTGGGCATTGCAATATAAACCCTCTATAAATTGTTCAGTCAACAGCCTGTCCTCGTTTCCCACCCCATCAGGGTCGGTCTGCTTTATGGCCCTCAGGGCCTCTTGTAGGTTTAGTGCATAGTCCCTTATACTCTCATGCGCTCGCTGCTTGCACCCGTAGAATCTAAGCTTAATCTCGGCTGAGGTGCGGGTATCAAAGGTGTCCTTCAGCCGGGTTAGTATCCCTGCGACAGTCTTCCTCCCAGGTGGCCAGGATTTTACTTCCCTTTTGGCTGCCCCGGTTAGTTGGGCCACCAGGATGCTCACTTTTTGCTCTTCTGTGAGGGGGTACACCTGGAAGAGGCTATCCAGCTTTTCTCTAAAGTCATGCAGGGTATGTGACTCCCCTGAGTACTGGGGTAGCCAAGCTGCTCCCGGGATATAGGGCATGGTGAAGGGCATAACTGCAGCAGCGGTAGCGCTGGCGGGGGTTGAGGCAGTGAAGCTCTCCTCCGTATCCGACATCTTCCTCCCCCCTAGTGGACCGTGGCCTACCTTGCGATGATCCTCTTCCGTAGGCCGCGGCTCCGCAGTGGATCGTCAGGGTTGAGGACCTTCCGTCGCGCTCCTGTGACGTCGGCGTCTGCTGGGCTCCTTCCAGGACCTTACGCAACGTCCGGACGTGAGGCGGGGCTTCAGTTCTCGCGCGCTTTCGGAGTCCACGCCCCTCTTCTTCCCGCGCGGCGTCCTCAAGATGGCGTCCAATGGCGGGAAAACTCCACGGATGGCGGGAAGAAGGTCGAAGATGGCGCCGGATGGCGGGAAAACTTCGCGGATGGCGGGAAGAAGGTAGAAGATGGCGCCGGATGGCGGAAAACCTTCACCACTGGTAAGTTTGAACAGTCTTTGCTTTTCAGGCACGCAGTACCCGGTGGTTGCGGGCACGAAATCCTGCCGACTACGCCAAAGTTGACGCGCCCCTGGGCCTGTGTCGCGCTGCGGTGCGCACGCGGGAGCTTACCCGGAGCCGGATCCGTGGAGGGTTGTAATCTCGTGGCGGTGACCCGGTCCGTGCCCAGGGAGTCAAACTAGACGGCAGTCTATTAGTAGTAAATAGTTGATGACTACGCCACCCGTTGAGTGCAGCCAGGAAGCTGCTGCTGCAGGGCAGACCGCTGAGGCCGGTGGTAGGATTGTGCAGCGTGATAGTATAACCCCCAACGGGAGGGGTATGGCCTCAGGGCAGCCGACGTGGATGATGGGGGTAGCAGGAACCACTCAGAGACGGTACGGTGTAGTTCAGGGTCTTTACTGGTAACAACGACAGACCCTCCCGGAGTACTTGCTAGCAAACGGGGCCTGGTCAGTCTTTGAGCAGATGGGATCTCCCCTGGCCAGGCGTAGTTGTAGGCCTCCCAAACTGACTGTACTCTTCTGGCTACCTTGCTAGAAGCTGATGTAAGTAGCCCACGTCCCTGAGTGTACCGTGTGGTGCTCACCCGTATGGCCGGTGACTCGGGGCCTTCTAATGGCTTCCGCTCCACGATGGCGGTGCTGGTCCCACGCGTGTGACCGTGCCTTCGGGCTTCTGGGCCAGAGGACCTGAAATCCCCTGCCCGACGGATTCTGCTGCTGGGTAGGAGTTAGTCCCCACAGCCTCGGACTCCGGGTCCGGTAAAGAATCTTCTTAGTCAGGGCGAGCTCTGTAGCTGCCAGCCCCTGACTCCTTGTAACTCTGCTGTTTCCTATGCTGCTTCTCTTCTCCACTCTCCTTGTCTGACTCACCCTGCCTCAGCCCCGGGTTTATACAGGGGAAGTTCTTCCCCTCCCAAGACTGGGCAGGAGGTGTGGCATGCACAGGATCCCCGACCAAAGGACCTCCCACCTGCTCTCAGACATAATATCTCTATCACTGTGGCAACCAGACCCCTGGGGTGTCACAGTCCCGGTAAAGGACTTGACAGCCCAAACAGCGGCCAGAGCCTTCCAGCAATATTTCTGCCGTCCACACGGGTATCCGGAACAGGTCCTGACAGACCAGGGTCCAGCGTTCGAGGCTGAAATCTTCCAGGAGTTCTGCAACCTCTATGGCTGTAAGAAGATTCGTACAACGCCTTACCACCCCCAAACCAACGGGATGTGTGAGAAGATGAACAATATAGTCATTGATCTCCTGAAGACGTTGCCCCTGGAGGAACGCAGCCTGTGGCCAGAAAAACTGCCGGACCTGATAGACCTATACAACAATATCCCGGTGAATGCTACAAACTGCACCCCGGCTTACCTGATGCGAGCTAGACCAGGTAAGCTGCCCGTAGATCTGGAGATGGGAGTCCTAATACCTGAGGACACCTTCCCGGATAAGGACTGGGATACGGAAAGACAACTGCAGTACAAGAAGGTACAGGAGAGTGTGGAGAAGAGCCTGGCCCAGGTGAGAGAGAGGCAAGAAAAACTCTTCAACCAACACGCCCCTGCTGGTCCCCTAGAACCTGGTGAGCAAGTCCTGAAGCGGAAGAGAAGGCTACATAAGTTGGACGACCAGTGGGAAAGGGAACCCTACACCGTACTGCAGTCTGACCACGACAACCCAAAGGTGTGCGTAATCACCAAGGACGGAGGAGAAACCACTAGTGTCGTCTCCAGAGACCACCTCAAAAGGTGCCCCGAGCAACTCCGTAGTGCAGAAGAGGATCAGAGTGACCTTGAACCCGCAGAGGACAAGGAAGAAATGATCAGCACCGTTCTCAGAGAGTTCCCTCAGTCCTGGACTCGCATAAATGATGCCATAGTGGTACCTGTCCTGCATTTCCTGCAACCGGCACAGCAACAACCAACACCAGAGCCAGAAGGTGAAGAGGAGCAAGCGGTTCCAGAGGCAGAAGAGCCTGTACCAGCAGCCCAGGAGAGTCAACCCTCTGCTGACAGTGAGCCTGCCATGCCTGCGGTAAGCCAAAGGACCCGCAGACAGCTGCCTGCCATACCTGTACACCCAGCTGGTAGCTGTACCCCTAACGCTAGTGGGGAAAGCCAGGTTGGTCCACCACCAGACAGTGGGCTACGTAGATCAACCAGGAGCACAAAGGGGCAGATACCCGCTCGCTGGAGAATATAGAGCGCGCAAAAATTGTAAATAACCCTGTTACCAAATGTTGAATTGTTTGCAAAGTTACATGCATGTTTGGTAATTCTGTGTTTCAGTTTCTTGCAGCTACCGTAAGGACTCAAAGGTTATGGACTTTTTATAACCTGGACCTGGTATGGACTGCGTTTGGAGCCTAACCCAGGAATGAACTAAGACTGTGAAGGACTTGGGGTAGGACAGACCCCCACCTGGTTAAGGCTCCCCGTTGTATTGGTGATGTGGACACCCGGTCACAGACCACACTGTGACCTTAAGAACTCAATTTGTGCGTCACTTTCCTGATAATGTTTTATGGTTATGCATATTGTCTTTGTTTACTGTTTAGTCCCGGAGTACTAAATTTCACTAGGGGGGAATGTGTCACCCTGGCCTGGATGCCACAAAATGTAATAAAGCTGTGTCTGAGAGCAAGGGGGAGGTTCTCTAGTCAGGGGAACATTAGCATGCAATGTCTCCTGTCTCAGGCCAGTAGGGGGAGCAGGCTGCCCCTATAAAAGCTGGTACTGGGGGCAGGGTTAGAGAGAACTTGATGGCCTGTCTCAGCACTGAGACTTGTCCCAGAGCAGAGCAGGGACAGACATTTGCACTGCACCTAATAGGAAGTGTGGCAGGAGGAGAGCCACAAGCCAGAGACAAGAGGCGAAGCAAGCCTGTCTTGGCAGATAAGAGACTGACTTTACCAGACTTTGGTGTCTGAGGCTGGGAGGATTCTACATCCCCAGCAGAGAACCAGTCCGCAAGGGACTGTATATTCCTTGGCCTAAGAAACCTGGAGGCCCTGCCACAACCGAAGGGACCAGTAAAGCCGTACAAGGCTGGGAGCAGAAAGGAACCCACGTCGCAGGCCATACAGGCGAGAATACACGGAAAGCTTGGAAACTTGGGCTGTTACCCTATAACGAGGAGATAGCCAGAAGGAGCACAGAAAGCACGGTAGGCCTACACCCTCACCCTGACCAGGGCCAATTTCCCCGTTGCTCTCAGACATCCAGGTCCCCTCCTAGCTGGGACTGTTTATGGGTCAGTTTACCTGTTCTAGTAAAGACCCTGGACTGCAACCTGTTGTCTGCGTGATCCTTGCTCCTCCAGCACTATCAGCACTGGGACAATCACTACCATCACTCCCAACATCCACTACACTGCCCTGGGGCCGCACTCTTCCCGTGGGGAGTCACACCATCCCAGCTGCATACACCATCAGCCCCAGCGGTCTACCTTGCAGTGGCGGTTCCTAATGACCGCAAATCCACGGGTGGCGTAGTCGGACATAATCAATAGCACATAACGGACTACCACTGGCCTGACCACCCTGAGCCACGGAACCGGGTTGCCACTACTACCCCCATCGTTCCCTATTGCCCCGATCCGAGTGCCCCACGGCCCAGGGGGCGAGTCACTTGCACTTGCCCCATTGCAATACTTGCTTCATACAGATGTGCCCCTCCTTGTTTTTCACAAGATGACCAACTTTAAAAAAAACATGATTTTGTGATACTCTGTTGGGAAATGTTTATGCAATCTATCTCTACGTGTAGACATCTACTGGTTGTACTGTGTATTGTAGCCTTTTGTGAGTTTCACTAGTATGTACGACTAATGTATTGAGTTAGTATTATGAGAAATTGGTGTATTTTGTAGAATGGTAAAGGTGGATACATCTGTACCCTTGCACTTACTATAGATTTCCTCATACAGACACATATACAGTAGCATAAATGTCTCCTAACAGAGTATCATGAAATCATGTTTTTTTATTTTTTTCAAAACTTTTAATTTTGACAACTAATCTCAGAATATGCCAAGCCAAGAGGAAGATAAGCAAGAACACATATGTAACTGGATTCTGGTGCTTGAGAAACTAAAAGCTCTTCAGTCTTACAAAGACACTAGTTTTATAAATCGTACATGATAGGTTGCCTGCTCTATTACAGATATTGCACAAGGACTTAAAGGAGTTGTCTAGGTTTGGGATTCAAGTTTGCAGTAACTCTATGTGAATCCTGACAGCACGCTGTGTGCTGTCAGGATTCTCTGTTGCCGGTGCTGGAAGTTGGCAGGCGAGTGACCGTGAGTACTCAATTTTCATACATGCAGTCACATGCCAACTAGACGTGCGCAGCCTCACTCAATGCAAATGAGTTAAGTGAGGCTTGGCACATCTAGTTGGAATGTGGCCCAAAGTATGCAAACCGCGTACTTGGGGTCGCATGACTGCCCGCTCCTGGCGCCGGCATAATAGGTTGCCTGCTCTGTTACAAATATTGCACAAAGACTTAAAGGGGTTGTTTTGGCTTGAGATTCTAGTCTGCAGTAACGTTATGTGAATCCTGACAGTACGCAGTGTGCACGCTGTTGGGATTCTCCGGTGCCAGAACTGGGAGTTGGCAGGCAAGTAAACAGCGAGTATTCGATTTTCATACATGCAGTCACTTGACGAAGTATGCAAACCGCATACTTGTGGTCATATGACTGCCCGCGCCTGGTGCCGGCACTGGAGAATCCTGACAGCGCACACTGTGTGCACTGTGAGGATTCTCAAGTCTGCAGTCATATACAGTGGTGTGAAAAAGTGTTTGCCCCTTCCTGATTTCTTATTCTTTTGCATGTTTGTCACACTTAAATGTTTCAGATCCCAAAACAAATTAAAATATTTTACGAAGATTATGCAAGTAAACACAAAATGCAGTTTTTAAATGAAGGTCTTTATTATTAAGGGAAAAAGAAATCCAAACCTACAGGGGCCTGTGTGAAAAAGTGATTGCCCCCTCCCCTTAAAACAAAAATTAACTGTGGTTTATCACATCTTTGGGAATCTGAGTTCAATTTCCCCAGCCACACACACAGGCCTGATTACTGCCACACCTGTTCACAATCAAGAAATCACTTAAATAGGACCTGCCTGACAAAGTGAAGTAGACCAAAAGATCCTCAAAAGTTAACCATCATGCTGCAATACAAAGAAATTCAGGAACAAATGAGAAACAAAGTAATTGAGCTCTATCAGTCTGGAAAAGGTTATAAAGCCATTTCTAAAGCTTTGGGACTCCAGAGAAACACAATGAGAGCCATTATCCACAAATGGCAAAAACATGGAACAGTGGTGAACCTTCCCAGGAGTGGCCGGCTGACCAAAATTATCCTAAGACCGCAGCGACAACTCATCCAAGAGGTCACAAAAGACCCCACAACAACATCCAAAGAACTGCAGGCCTCACTTGCCTCAGTCAATGTTCATCACCATAAGAAAGAGACTGGGCAAAAATGGCATGCATGGCAGAGTTCCAAGACGAAAACCAATGATGAGCAAAAAGAACATAAAGGCTCGTCTCAGTTTTGCCAGAAAACATCTTGATGATCGCCAAGACTTTTGGGAGATTATTCTGTATACTGATGAGACAAAAGTTTAACTTTTTGGAAGGTAATGTCCCATTGCATCTGGCATAAAAGTAACACAGCTTTTCAGAAAAGGAACATCATACCAACAGTAAAATATGGTGGTGGTAGTGTGATGGTCTGGGGCTGTTTTGCTGCTTCAGGACCTGGAAGACTTGCTGTGGTAAATGGAACCATGAATTCTGCTGTCTACCAAAAAATCCTGAAGGAAAATGTCCAACCATCTGTTTGTGACCTCAAGCTGAAGCGCACTTGGGTTATGCAGCAGGGCAATGATGCAAAACACACCAGCAAGTCCACCTCTGAATGGCTTAAGAAAAACAAAATTTAGATACTGGAGTGGCTTTGTCAAAGTCCTGACCTTAATCCAATGACCTTAAAAAAGCAGTTCATGCTCGAAAACCCTCCAATATGGCTGAATTACAACAATTTTGCAAAGATGAGTGGCCAAAATTCCTCCAGAGAGTTGTAACAGACAGATTGTCAGTTATTAAAAACACTTGAATGCAGTTACTTTTGCTAAGGGTGACCCAACCAGTTATTAGGTTTAGGGGGCAATCACTTTTTCACACAGGGCCCTGTAAGTTTGGATTTCTTTTTCCCTTAATGGTAAAGACCTTCACTTAAAAACTGCATTTTGTGTTTACTTGTGTTATCTTTGTCTAATATTTACATTTGTTTTGTGATCTGAAACATTTAAGTGTGACAAACATGCAAAAGAATAAAATCAGGAACGGGGCAAACACTTTTTCACACCACTGTAAAGTGACTGCAGACTTGAGCAACGAGCCTGGGCAATTACTTTAAGAATTTCAACCAGAAGAAAGGCTTTGTTTTCCTAGAATATGATTTTACATTTTGTGGAAAGGTTCTTGCTCATCTAACAATAAGAAAAGGTGTCCATGTTGTTAACGTGGGTCGTTTATATAAAATGTTTATTTTTTTTCTAGTGTTACATTGTAACTGATATCATTGATGATTGCCAGAAAATGAATAGTATAAATATTAGTATTCTCTCTGGTTGTATCTGAGTACACAATCATGCAATGTCTAGAGATTGTCTTCTTTGCGGACAAATATCTTCGACATTAAGAAAATCTGACTCTTACAATGAAAAAGAAAGCAACCAGGTCAGGAAGAACAGATGCTGATGGCATACAAATGATCTGTGCATGGGCGCATAGACGCAACTGTGGAGAATACAGCACTACAGATGTTCTTCCTGAGAAGAGGTTTAATTAAGGAACGTGACTGGCACTTCTATACCACCTTGCCAGTGGAGATATGCCGAGAAATAGGAGCTGCTGAGCAAAGCAGTAAATATCTGTCCTACAAACTGGCTAATAATTACATTTACAAGCATCTGTTTGTGTCCTGCTCCTGTCCTGTGGCTTTATAACGAGGCCCCCAAAACCTATACCGCTGACAACTCTATAAATGCCAAATAGACTGAAGCTGACGTGACGTCTATCAACCAGTAAGTGCTGTTTTCTTTTCTTATTCTAGTTTTTCTACTTTCCAAGGTGCCTGGGAATCTCTACGAGTAACTGACTGCCACAGGTTCGGTTTCAGAAACCCCCAGAGATTCAGTGAAGAAAGTGTCATAAGCCATGTATATCCTGTGCAGCAGGCCAAAAGAATGGCCGACTATATATTATACTAGCTATTGAACCCGTTCTATTCCCGGATGGCAAGCATTTTTATTGGTATATGGTCTCCCATGCTGGTATGTGCTGCCCCCCTCCTGGTATTTGTGCTACCCCCATCCTGGTATTTGTGCTGCCCCCATCCTGTCCCCACCATCCTATCCTGGTATGCATGGCACCCCTCATCCCTATCCTGCTATGCATGGCACCCCTCACCCCAATTCCTGATATGCATGGCACCCCTCATCCCTCATCCTGGTATCCATGGCTCGCTCATCCCCAATCCTGGTATGTATGGCCCCCTCAGACCCATCCTGGTATGCATGGCACTCCTCATCCCTATCCTGGCATGCATGGTACCACACCCCTCATCCCTATCCTGCTATGCATGGGACCCCACCCCTCATCCTGGTATGCATGGTACTCCTCATCCCTATCCTGGTATACATGGTACCCCTCATTCCTATCCTGGTATGCATGGCCCCTCATCCGAATCCTAGTATGCATGCCCCCCCTCATCCCTATCCTGGTATGCATGGCACCCCTCATCCCTATCTTGGTATGCATGGCACCCCTCATCCCTATCCCGTTATGCATGGGCCCCTCACCTTCATACTGATATGCATGGGCTCCTCACTCCCATCCTGGTATGCATGCCACCCCTCACCCCAATCCTGGTATGCATGGCACCCCTCACCCCCAATCCTGGTATGCATGGCACCCCTCACCCCCAATCATGGTATGCATGGCACCCCTCATCCAAAAACCTGGTATGCATGGCACTCCTCACCCCCAATCATGGTTTGCATGGCACCCCTCACCCCCAATCCTGGTATACATGGCACCCCTCATCCCTCATCCTGGTATGCATGGCCCCCTGAGTCTTATCCTGGTATGCATGGGCCCCTCACACCCATCCTGGTATGCATGGGCCCCTCATCCCCATCCTGGTATGCATGGCACTCCTCATCCCTATCCTGGTATGTATGGTACCCCTCATCATGGTATGCATGGTACCCCTCATCCCTATCCTGATATACATGGTACCCCTCATCTCTATCCTTGTATGCATGGCCCCTCATCCGAATCCTGGTATGCATGGCCCCCCCACATCCCTATCCTGATATGCATGGTACCCCTCATTCCTATCCTGGTATGCATGGCAGCCCTCATCCCCAATCCTGGTATGCATGTCACCCCTCATCCCCAATTCTGGTATTTATGGTACCCCTCATCCCCAATCATGGTATGCATGGCACCCTTCATCCCCAATCCTGGTATGCATGGCACCCCTCATCCGCAATCCTGGTATGCATGGCACCCCTCATCCCCAATCCTGGTATGCATGGCACCCCTCATCCCCAATCCTGGTATACATGGCACCCCTCATCCCCCAATCCTGGTATGTATGGTACCCAATCTCTCATCCTGGTATGTATGGTACCCCTCATCCCTATCCTGGTATGTATGGTACCCCTCATCCTGGTATAAATGACACCCTATCCCTCATCCTGGTATACATTGTACCCCTCATCCCTATTTTGGTATGTATGGCACCCCTCATATCCCAATCCTTGTATGTATGGCCTCCTCATCCCCCAATCCTGGTATGCATGGCTCCCTCATCCCCAATCCTGGTATGTATGGCCTCCTCATCCCTATCCTGGTATGCATAGCACTCCTCATCCCCCAATCCGGGTATGCATGGCACCCCATCCCTTATCCTGGTATGCATTGTACCCCTCATCCCTATTCTGGTATGCATGGTACCCCTCATCCCTATTCTGGTATGCATCGTACCCCTCATCCTGGTATGCATGGCATTCCATCACTGATCCTGGTATGCATGGTACCCCGCATTCCTATACTGGTATGCATGGTACCCCTCAACCCTATTCTGGTATGCATGGCACCCCTCATTCCCATTGCTGGTATGCATGGCACTCCTCACCCCCCAATCCTGGTATGCATGGTACCCCTCATCCCTCAATCCTGGTATGTATGGTACCCCTCATCCCCCAATCCTGGTATGTATTATACCCATCATCCCCTAATCCTGATATGCCCCTCATCCTGGTATGCATGGTACCCCACATTCCTATCCTGGTATGTATGGCCCCCTCATCCCCCAATCCTGGTATGCATGGCACCCCTCATGCCCCAATCCTGGTATGTATGGCCCCCTCATCCCCCAATCCTGGTATGTGTGGGCTCCCTCAACCCCCAATCCTGGTATGTATGGCACCCCTCAACCCCCAATCCTAGTATGCATGGCACCCCTCACCCCCAATCCTGGAATGCATGGCACCCCTCATCCCCCAATCCTGGTATGCATGGCACCCCTCATCCCCCAATCCTGGTATGCATGGCACCCCCCATCCCCAAATCCTGGTATGTGTGGCCCCCTCATCCCCCTATCCTGGTATGAATGTGCCCCTCACCCCCAATCCTGGTATGTATGGCATCCCTCATCCCCCAATCCTGGTATGTGTGGCCCCCTCCCCCCCAATCCTGGTATGTATGGCACCCCTCATCCCTTCCATGCTGCACACATACAAAAAAATTAAAAACACTTATACTCACCTTTCTTCCCTGTGCTCCAGCGCTGTGTCCTGTTCTGCTGGAGGCCGGAGGAGGAGTGTGGTGCCGAAGTATGCGCATGCCCATACCACGCTGTCCGGCGCCATTTTGCTGAAGACACACTGCAAATGTGTCTTCAGTAAAATGGCACTGGATAGCGCTATGTGCATGCACTGATTCTGACGCCTCACTCCTGCTCCGGTCTCTGGCGAAGAGAGACGCTGCGGCAACGCTCCTGCCGGTCAGGTAAGTATGTAAGTATGACGCCAGAGATCGCGGTATGTGTTCAGTGTCTACGCATACCGCGATCCCCGGCGCCATACACTCCTCTTACCTGTAACAGCTCGATGCGGTCTTCTGTCTGGAGCAACACTGCGCAGGCGTGTCGCGCTTGCTCAGTCTATAAAGGCTTCAGACAGAGACACGCATCTCCGGTTATATTATAGATGCTGTATATATGCATACATTTTGTAGGTTAGCAAGAGGTTAGGGACAGAAGGAAGAGAGTAAGAATATGAGATCAGACTACAAAACATGTAGTCTGTTACCCTGCAGACATAGGAACTATAAAAGGTGTGAGAAGGTCCCTGATAAAATACTGGAGGGGAGATATGTGTTACTGAGGATGTTAGCTTCAGTGATGTGAACCTGGAAAAATGCTCCAGAACACTAAGTACTGAGAGGGGTTAATCAGCCATATTAAGAACTGGGTTATAGTGAACAGCAGAAGAGCGAGTGGGAGGCTGTTCACCATATCTCCACTCCAGGGTGTGGTCTAAAAAGGTAAATGTGGAGCCTTTGGATTCATTCAGTGTTCGGTGTGTCGAGAGATGAGAGCTTGTGTTAAAGAGAAATGAACCTTGTTTTGTTCCCCTGAGCGGACGGGCCCCCGTAGCCACACAGAGTGTACTATATGCTATCTTTGTTTTTCCAGTAATGCCAAAGGGCGTATTAATTTTCCTATTTTTGGACTGGTTTATGCCGCACAATTTTAATAAACCAGTTGAAAACTTTAAAGTGTTCCTGTCACTGCCTCTTTAAGAAGCCAAGTGAGCTGATCTACCACAAAATGTAAAAATAGATTTTCATGGTTTTTAAGTTTGAAGGGGCCCATTTCCACCTCTAAAGTAGGTGAAATTTTTCATTATGAGGAGCTATTGGATTGCAAAGGGCCCAAATGCTGTTCTTGCACAGGGGCCCTTTTCGGTCTGTGTTCACCCGTGGCCCATACGGTAGGGGAAGATTGTGCCACTACAGATATAAGTGCCAGATATGTGCAAAAAGTGAATCTGTACTTGAACTATTTGAGTTACATTACTGCTCTTACTTTCTTTTAGTGAAGAACCAATCAAGAAAGATGCTGAAAACTGTAGAATATTTTTCACCATGACTGTTTCCAAAGTTGCTTCTTTTTTTTAAAGTTTCTTTCTCACTGATGTACAAAATAAACAAAATTAATTTAGAAAAAAATGTAAAATTTGATCCACAGTCCTGAACTAAAGTCATGAAAATAAATATCACTGCACTCCCTTTGTAGGTGCTCGAGCAGGGGCCGAACCCTTTAGGCCACAGTTCAAGAAACCTCGGCACTCAAAATGTCCTTTATATGTGAAAATTTATTTTAGCATGATAAACACACAGCAATATAACAACAAAACGTTTCGTTCATAATGACCTTCTTCAGTTGGCTGTAGAAAATAAAAAACAATGTAAGGTTTTGTCGGGAAATATGATTCATTATAAACAATAAAAACATAGCTCACAAAGATAATGGTAGTAATCACGAAATACAATTGGTAGTTGGAAAAAACATAGTGCCTGAGGGGCATATTAGATAAGTGAATAAAGCAATCAAATGAAAAAATCAAATGAAAAAAATCAAATGAAAAAAAGGGGAAAAGGAAGGGAAAAACATATGGAGAAAAAGGAGTGGGGGAGGGAGGAGTTTAGAAAGGGAAAAGAGATTTTAGTAGAAAGTGTGTGAGACCATGAAAAAGAGTAGATAAATGTGATATCACTAGTACTTTGAAAGGTGAAAAAAAGAAAAAAAGAAAATGGATGTTATACACAGTACCGGATAGGGAGGACAGGATAAAACAAGGGGGAAGATACTGGGAAGAAGGGGGAATGAGGAAAAAAATAGCGAGTAGCTGTAGAAGAAAATGTGGAAAAAATGCTAGAGGAGCCGCAGTGGAGGGTGTAAACATACCAAAAAGAACTGCTGGTGTAGTAAGAGAGGTAGGGTCCCAATCGGGCTGCCTATAGATGAGATGATAGGGAGAAGCAAATAAGTATTTAGGGCAACAAAGATTATAACTAACACATCCAGAAGTGGAGAGAAGGTTACCTTAGAGGAGCGTACGTAGGCTCCAGTTGTGCATCGCGGTGTCCACCGCTTGATGTGAGACCAGAGTGAGAGAGGGGGCGTATATAGGAGGAGAGGCTGATGAGTGAGCCAATACAAGCGCGAGTACAGAAACATGTGACCGCGCGAAACCGGAAGTGGCAAGTCGCGTGACCGGAAGTGACGGATTCCGGTCATGTGAGCGTTCCAGGAGGCGAAACTTGCGTTCCACAATGTTAAGAATAGCCAGAGGGAGCGGCAGGATTTCCTAAGGTTGCGGTGGAGAAGGAGGGCATAAGAGGAGAGGAGGGGAGGACCGTAGAGTAGGAGGAGCATCTGTGGGAAGGGCACAAAGAGGCAGGTCACAAAACAATGAATGGGCAGTATGGCATGATAATACAAACACATGAGAGCACCGATAGTATGGACATTATAATCACATTATATGTTGTAACATATGAAAAAAAACAATGTTAATAACATTTGATGATGACTTCTATGAATTTAGCGACATAACAGAGATAAGACGCGGTCGGTATTCTGCGATGGGTGTGAAAGGTGACTAACGCCATGGGGTATACTAAATATGGTAAAATAGAGAGGGCTGTTGGGATGAGGGGCGTGTATGTACACGGGTGGGTAATGATGGGGCTATCAACCAAATGACAGGAGGTCGTACTCCCTGTTGAGGCCCCTGGGATGAAGAGAATCGAGGGTGTGGATCCAAAAGGCCTCTCGTTGTTTGAGGAGGCGAACCCTATCACCACCACGGCGTGGTGGTGCTATTTGTTCGAGAACTTGACTTCTATACCAGGAAAGATCTTTGAACAAATTATTAAACAACATGTATGTAAGTACATGGATAAGAATGAAGTGATTAACCAGAGTCAGCATGGGTTTGTAACTAACAAGTCATGTCAGACTAACTTAATTTCCTTCTATGACAGAATCACTGACTGGGTGGATCAGGGAAATGCTGTAGATAAAGTATATCTTGACTTCAGCAAAGCATTTGACAAAGTATCTCACACCATCCTTATTGAAAAAATGACCAAGTATGCAATGGACCAGGCAACTGTTAGGTGGATTCATAACTGGCTTAGTGATCGGACTCAAAGGGTGGTTGTAAATGGCTTCACATCCAGCTGGATGAATGTCTCAAGTGGGATACCACAGGGCTCTGTCCTGGGACCTGTATTGTTCAACATCTTCATCAATGATTTAGATGAAGGAATTGAGGGTAAACTGATTAAATTTGCTGATGACACAAAGCTAGGAGGGATATCTAATACTAGAGAAGAGAGAGAGAGGATTCAAAAAGACCTAAATAAACTGGAGCAGTGGGCAGCAACCAACAGAATGGTTTTTAACAGGGAAAAATGCAAAGTACTACATCTGGGCAATAAAAATGAAAAAAGCATATACAGAATTTGAGGAATAGAGCTAAGCAACAGTACATGTGAAAAAGACTTAGGTATACTAATAGATCATAGACTGAACATGAGTCAACAGTGTGATGCAGCAGCAAAAAAGGCAAATACAATTCTGGGATGTATTAACAGAAGCATACAGTCTAGATCACGTGAAGTCATTATCGGTCTTTACTCCTCTTTGGTCAGACCTCATCTGGAATACTGTGTACAGTTTTGGGCACCACATTTTAAAAAAGACATAGACAAACTGGAACAAGTTCAGAGAAGAGCGACCAGAATGGTGAATGGTCTGCAAACCATGTCCTATGAGGAACGGTTGCAGGATTTGGGAATGTTTAGCTTGCAAAAAAGAAGACTGAGAGGAGACTTAATAGCTGTCTACAAATATGTCAAGGGCTGTCACATTGTAGAAGGATCATCTTTATTCTCATTTGCACAGGGAAAGACTAGAAGCAACGGGATGAAACTAAATGGGAGGAGACACAGATTAGATATTAGAAAAAACTTTTTGACAGTTAGGGTGATTAATGAGTGGAACAGGCTGCCACGAGAGGTGGTGAGTTCCCCTTCATTGGACGTCTTCAAACAGAGGCTGGACAGACATCTGTCTGAGATGATTTAGTGAATCCTGCTTTGAGCAGGGGGTTGGACCAGATGACCCAGGAGGTCCCTTCCAACTCTACCATTCTATGATTCTATGATTCTATGATTCTATGAAATCTTAATTGGGAGATACTGTGTCCTGAGGAGATAAAATGGTGTGGAATAGGTAGAAGTAGATTTTTGCACCTGATCGTTGATTTGTGCTTTGAGATTCTATCTCGAATAGGTTGTGTGGTTTCTCCTACATAGAGGAGTCCACACGGACATTTAATCAGGTAAATAACATAGGCACTGTCGCAGGTATAGTATCCATTGATATTGAATTTCTTACCCGTGTGAGGATGGTAGATCACATTGCCTTTGGTGACGTTGTTGCACTGTCTACACTGGAGGCAAGGGAAGGTGCCTGTTTTGGGATGTTGGAGAAAGCGCTGAGTTGGTCGGGATCTGTTGGTGCCGATGTCTGCTCTAACGAGGGAATCTCTCAAATTGGGGGCTCGTTTAAAGCAGGGCATAAAAGGTTTCTGAAAATGGGAAATGGATGGATAGCCGGTGCTTAAAATGCCCCAGTGTTTGCGGATGGTTTTGTGTAATATATATGCAAAGGGGTGAAACGTATGAACAAAGGGAATACGTCCTGAATTATCACGATGTGCCCTAGGTATATCTTCTGTAGGTTGTAGTAAGGAGGAGGGGTAGCCTCTCCTTCTGAATTTCTGGTTCATGTCCTGGAGCCTGGAATCGCGTATGGTGGGATTGGATACGATACGTTCGACCCTTTTGAATTGTGACTTAGGGATAGAACGCTTGATGTGTTTTGGATGATTACTAGTATAGTGCAGTAAATTGTTACAATCAGTAGGTTTGGAGTATAGATCTGTGGATAATATGCCATTATCGTCCTTGATGACGAGAGTATCCAGGAAACTGACCATGTGCTGATCGTGTGTGACCGTGAAGTTCAGGTCGGGCCATGCTGTACTTAAGTCGATGGAAAAAGACTCGAGGGTGGATATCGGGCCGTCCCAGATGCAGAAGATGTCATCGATGTATCTCTTCCAGATGACACAATGTGTCTGGAAGAGAGGATGGGTGTATACAATGAGGTCTTCGAATGCCGCCATGTAGCTGTTGGCGTAGGGGGGGGCAACGTTCGAGCCCATAGCGGTGCCTTTTATCTGCAGGAAAAACTTATCCTGGAAGAGAAAGTAGTTTTTTTGGAGTATGATAGATAGTAGGTCGACCACCAAGTCTACAATCCTTGGATCTGTCTCGGCTCGTATGAGTAGAGACCTTGTTGTGTGAATACCTCTGTCATGTGGGATGGACGTGTACAAATTCTTAACGTCGAGGGAAACCAGCAGGGCAGAGACGGGGACTTGTCTATGGTCTGATATTGTTTTGAGGAAGGCCCCAGTGTCAAGTAGAAATGATGGGCTCTTCTGTGTGAGTGGTGTCAAAATTTTTTCGACGAAAATGGATAGTGGGGAGAATAGCGAATCTGTTGAGGCCACTATGGGACGGCCTGGGGGTTCTGTGAGACTCTTGTGTATTTTGGGTAAGATATAAAAATCCGGAGTGATAGGATTGGTTTTGGTGAGGTATTCTGCTGTTTTGTTGTCTATGGTCCCGGCTAAGAGGTGGCGATTAATGGTGCTGCGTATCAGGTCTTTGAACTCAGATGTGGGGTCACGGGATGGTTCCCGATAGGTCGTGGCATCACTTAATTGGCGATCCACTTCTCTGATGTATTGGACCTTGTTCATGACCACTATAGCTCCGACTTTGTCCTCATGTTTGATGATCAGATCATGATCATCTTTCAGACTGCGGAGAGCTTGTTGGTCAAGGGCAGATAGATTGGGTTCATGATGTAGCGAACCTCGGTCGACCTTAGATCGTAATTCTTTGAAAGCTGTGTTGACAAAGCCTATAAAGGTCTCTAGGGCGTGGGAACCGTGGGGGGGTCTATATGTGCTTTTTGTATAAAGACCAAGTCTCTTGGCCATGATAGCCACATTATCAGATGTTGGGGTTATCGTATCGGGAGGGGATGGGGTTTTGTCAAAGTGAACTTCAGTCTCAGGGAGCGGTAGAAGCGCTGGAGTTCCATGTCCAACTTGAAGGTATTATACTTCAATGTTGGACAGAAAGAGAGTCCCTTTTGTAGGACCGATAGTTGAGCCATGTTTAAAGTCTTAGAGGAAATATTTACCACCAGGTTTGGCGCGTCTGAGACCTCGTTATCCTGTACGAGTCCGTTGTGTCTCCGGTGTTGGCCTCCCCTCCTCGTTTTCTTCCTTGGCGGAATCTTCGCTGTTGACCTAAAAAATGAGAGGGATTAGTAAAGCGGGTTCTCCTTTCTGACTCTGAGCCTGAGGATGAGGCGTCTGAGGGGGGCTGGTTAAATCTGGGTGGATTATTCCCTGATGTACGCCGTTCTTGCCAGGGGTAGACCCTATTAGCCTCGTAGTCCTCTGTGTCTCGATGGAACTTGGCCCTTTTCCTGGCCTCGGTATCCCTCTTATGTTGGTCGAGATTCAATTGGATCTTGGTTTTCAGGTCCGTCCACTCTTCGGGTTTTAGGGAGGCGGCCAGCTGTGTTTCTGTGTTGGAGATCAGTTCCTTAGTGGATGTGATAGCTTTGTGCAGAAAATCGACCGTCAGCACCATAAGGTCAAAAGAGCACTTGTTCAGGATCTGTTCAAATTTGTCATTGTATTCTTGAAGATCGGAGAACAGGGTGGGTCTGAGTGGCACCCTCAGGCGCCTCGGGATCCTCTGTGCTTTCAGATATTCGGTTAGGGTCGTGCAATGGAGTTCAAGGTTGATCAGATGGCGACGATCCTTCTCCAGATTACGTCCTCTTGTTTCGCCCGCTGGGATCTTTAGGAAATCACTGGATATGCAAGTACGAGCCAAAATGAAATTGGTTTCCTCCACATTGTAAGAAAAAGTGGATGAGGACATGTCCCCAAGGGGTGCAAATGGACCGGTACAGGTAGTGAAAATAAATATCACTGCACTCCCTTTGTAGGTGCTCGAGCAGGGGCCGAACCCTTTAGGAGACAGTTCAAGAAACCTCGGCACTCAAAATGTCCTTTATATGTGAAAATTTATTTTAGCATGATAAACACACAGCAATATAACAACAAAACGTTTCGGTCATAATGACCTTCTTCAGTTGGCTGTAGAAAATAAAAAACAATGTAAGGTTTTGTCGGGAAATATGATTCATTATAAACAATAAAAACATAGCTCACAAAGATAATGGTAGTAATCACGAAATACAATTGGTAGTTGGAAAAAACATAGTGCCTGAGGGGCATATTAGATAAGTGAATAAAGCAATCAAATGAAAAAATCAAATGAAAAAAATCAAATGAAAAAAAGGGGAAAAGGAAGGGAGAAACATATGGAGAAAAAGGAGTGGGGGAGGGAGGAGTTTAGAAAGGGAAAAGAGATTTTAGTAGAAAGTGTGTGAGACCATGAAAAAGAGTAGATAAATGTGATATCACTAGTACTTTGAAAGGTGAAAAAAAGAAAATGGATGTTATACACAGTACCGGATAGGGAGGACAGGATAAAACAAGGGGGAAGATACTGGGAAGAAGGGGAAATGAGGAAAAAAATAGCGAGTAGCTGTAGAAGAAAATGTGGAGGAAATGCTAGAGGAGCGGCAGTGGAGGGTGTAAACATACCAAAAAGAACTGCTGGTGTAGTAAGAGAGGTAGGGTCCCAATCGGGCTGCCTATAGATGAGATGATAGGGAGAAGCAAATAAGTATTTAGGTCAACAAAGATTATAACTAACACATCCAGAAGTGGAGAGAAGGTTACCTTAGAGGAGCGTACGTAGGCTCCAGTTGTGCATCGCGGTGTCCACCGCTTGATGTGAGACCAGAGTGAGAGAGGGGGCGTATATAGGAGGAGAGGCTGATGAGTGAGCCAATACAAGCGCGAGTACAAAAACATGTGACCGCGCGAAACCGGAAGTGGCAAGTCGCGTGACCGGAAGTGACGGATTCCGGTCATGTGAGCGTTCCAGGAGGCGAAACTTGCGTTCCACAATGTTAAGAATAGCCAGAGGGAGCGGCAGGATTTCCTAAGGTTGCGGTGGAGAAGGAGGGCATAAGAGGAGAGGAGGGGAGGACCGTAGAGTAGGAGGAGCATCTGTGGGAAGGGCACAAAGAGGCAGGTCACAAAACAATGAATGGGCAGTATGGCATGATAATACAAACACATGAGAGCACCGATAGTATGGACATTATAATCACATTATATGTTGTAACATATGAAAAAAAACAATGGTAATAACATTTGATGATGACTTCTATGAATTTAGCGACATAACAGAGATAAGACGCGGTCGGTATTCTGCGATGGGTGTGAAAGGTGACTAACGCCTAGGGGTATACTAAATATGGTAAAATAGAGAGGGCTGTTGGGATGAGGGGCGTGTATGTACACGGGTGGGTACTGATGGGGTTATCAACCAAATGACAGGAGGTCGTACTCCCTGTTGAGGCCCCTGGGATGAAGGGAATCGAGGGTGTGGATCCAAAAGGCCTCTCGTTGTTTGAGGAGGCGAACCCTATCACCACCACGGCGTGGTGGTGCTATTTGTTCGAGAACTTGAAATCTTAATTGGGAGATACTGTGTCCTGAGGAGATAAAATGGTGTGGAATAGGTAGAAGTAGATTTTTGCACCTGATCGTTGATTTGTGCTTTGAGATTCTATCTCGAATAGGTTGTGTGGTTTCTCCTACATAGAGGAGTCCACACGGACATTTAATCAGGTAAATAACATAGGCACTGTCGCAGGTATAGTATCCATTGATATTGAATTTCTTACCCATGTGAGGATGGTAGATCACATTGCCTTTGGTGACGTTGTTGCACTGTCTACACTGGAGGCAAGGGAAGGTGCCTGTTTTGGGATGTTGGAGAAAGCGCTGAGTTGGTCGGGATCTGTTGGTGCTGATGTCTGCTCTAACGAGGGAATCTCTCAAATCTCTCACAGAACCCCCAGGCCGTCCCATAGTGGCCTCAACAGATTCGCTATTCTCCCCACTATCCATTTTCGTCGAAAAAATTTTGACACCACTCACACAGAAGAGCCCATCATTTCTACTTGACACTGGGGCCTTCCTCAAAACAATATCAGACCATAGACAAGTCCCCGTCTCTGCCCTGCTGGTTTCCCTCGACGTTAAGAATTTGTACACGTCCATCCCACATGACCGAGGTATTTACACAACAAGGTCTCTACTCATACAAGCCGAGACAGATCCAAGGATTGTAGACTTGGTGGTCGACCTACTATCTATCATACTCCAAAAAAACTACTTTCTCTTCCAGGATAAGTTTTTCCTGCAGATAAAAGGCACCGCTATGGGCTCGAACGTTGCCCCCCCCTACGCCAACAGCTACATAGCGGCATTCGAAGACCTCATTGTATACACCCATCCTCTCTTCCAGACACATTATGTTGTCTGGAAGAGATACATCGATGACATCTTCTGCATCTGGGACGGCCCGATATCCACCCTCGAGTCTTTTTCCATCGACTTAAATACAGCATGGCCCGACCTGAACTTCACGGTCACACACGATCAGCACATGGTCAGTTTCCTGGATACTCTCGTCATCAAGGATGATAATGGCATATTATCCACAGATCTATACTCCAAACCTACTGATCGTAACAATTTACTGCACTATACTAGTAATCATCCAAAACACATCAAGCGTTCTATCCCTAAGTCACAATTCAAAAGGGTCGAACGTATCGTATTCAATCCCACCATACGCGATTCCAGGCTCCAGGACATGAACCAGAAATTCAGAAGGAGAGGCTACCCCTCCTCCTTACTACAACCTACAGAAGATACACCTAGGGCACATCGTGATAATTCAGGACGTATTCCCTTTGTTCATACGTTTCACCCCTTTGCATATATATTACACAAAACCATCCGCAAACACTGGGGCATTTTAAGCACCGGCTATCCATCCATTTCCCATTTTCAGAAACCTTTTATGCCCTGCTTTAAACGAGCCCCCAATTTGAGAGATTCCCTCGTTAGAGCAGACATCGGCACCAACAGATCCCGACCAACTCAGCGCTTTCTCCAACATCCCAAAACAGGCACCTTCCCTTGCCTCCAGTGTAGACAGTGCAACAACGTCACCAAAGGCAATGTGATCTACCATCCTCACACGGGTAAGAAATTCAATATCAATGGATACTATACCTGCGACAGTGCCTATGTTATTTACCTGATTAAATGTCCGTGTGGACTCCTCTATGTAGGAGAAACCACACAACCTATTCGAGATAGAATCTCAAAGCACAAATCAACGATCAGGTGCAAAAATCTACTTCTACCTATTCCACACCATTTTATCTCCTCAGGACACAGTATCTCCCAATTAAGATTTCAAGTTCTCGAACAAATAGCACCACCACGCCGTGGTGGTGATAGGGTTCACCTCCTCAAACAACGAGAGGCCTTTTGGATCCGCACCCTCGATTCCCTTCATCCCAGGGGCCTCAACAGGGAGTGCGACCTCCTGTCATTTGGTTGATAACCCCATCAGTACCCACCCGTGTACATACACGCCCCTCATCCCAACAGCCCTCTCTATTTTACCATATTTAGTATATCCCAAGGCGTTAGTCACCTTTCACACCCATCGCAGCCTACCGACCGCGTCTTATCTCTGTTATGTCGCTAAATTCATAGAAGTCATCATCAAATGTTATTACCATTGTTTTTTTTCATATGTTACAACATATAATGTGATTATAATGTCCATACTATCGGTGCTCTCATGTGTTTGTATTATCATGCCATACTGCCCATTCATTGTTTTGTGACCTGCCTCTTTGTGCCCTTCCCACAGATGCTCCTCCTACTCTACGGTCCTCCCCTCCTCTCCTCTTATGCCCTCCTTCTCCACCGCAACCTTAGGAAATCATGCCGCTCCCTCTGGCTATTCTTAACATTGTGGAACGCAAGTTTCGCCTCCTGGAACGCTCACATGACCGGAATCCGTCACTTCCGGTCACGCGACTTGCCACTTCCGGTTTCGCGCGGTCACATGTTTTTGTACTCGCGCTTGTATTGGCTCACTCATCAGCCTCTCCTCCTATATACGCCCCCTCTCTCACTCTGGTCTCACATCAAGCGGTGGACACCGCGATGCACAACTGGAGCCTACGTACGCTCCTCTAAGGTAACCTTCTCTCCACTGCTGGATATGTTAGTTATAATCTTTGTTGCCCTAAATACTTATTTGCTTCTCCCTATCATCTCATCTATAGGCAGCCCGATTGGGACCCTACCTCTCTTACTACACCAGCAGTTCTTTTTGGTATGTTTACACCCTCCACTGCGGCTCCTCTAGCATTTTTTCCACATTTTCTTCTACAGCTACTCGCTATTTTTTTCCTCATTCCCCCTTCTTCCCAGTATCTTCCCCCTTTTTTTATCCTGTCCTCCCTATCCGGTACTGTGTATAACATCCATTTTCTTTTTTTCTTTTTTTCACCTTTCAAAGTACTAGTGATATCACATTTATCTACTCTTTTTCATGGTCTCACACACTTTCTACTAAAATCTCTTTTCCCTTTCTAAACTCCTCCCTCCCCCACTCCTTTTTCTCCATATGTTTCTCCCTTCCTTTTCCCCTTTTTTTCATTTGATTTTTTCATTTGATTGCTTTATTCACTTATCTAATATGCCCCTCAGGCACTATGTTTTTTCCAACTACCAATTGTATTTCGTGATTACTACCATTATCTTTGTGAGCTATGTTTTTATTGTTTATAATGAATCATATTTCCCGACAAAACCTTACATTGTTTTTTATTTTCTACAGCCAACTGAAGAAGGTCATTATGAACGAAACGTTTTGTTGTTATATTGCTGTGTGTTTATCATGCTAAAATAAATTTTCACATATAAAGAACATTTTGAGTGCCGAGGTTTCTTGAAGTGAACTAAAGTCATATCCCCTTAACAGAGTCATAATAACAGGGGCTACAGAAGCTGCAGTAACACGAGTGCCACGGGAACCTTGGGGACCCAAAAATACTCTACCGCCACACCTGATGGGACTAGTATTATAAAAGATGCATAAAAGTCAAGGGGCGTATTCCAGATTTTGCAATGGAGTCAAGAATCTTCAAGTATGCCCCTGGCCCTTGAGCTTAGAAAGGGTTACGAAAAACCTAGCAATCCCCACTGCAATTAAAGAGGAACATTCTCTCCTGCCCCAGAGCCCTCGTATGCCTCTATATATATACCTCTGAAGCTTCGTTTTGCTGCTCTGGTAAAATTAAGAGCAGAAAACTAATAAGAAGCTAATGAGAATATATTACAGCAGGGAGTCAGCAAATTAAAACCTGAATTCAGAGAGAAGTCATGAATCACATCTGGATTCAGATTGTGCTGAAGATAAAAAAAACAAAAAAAAAACAACCTAATTTAGGAGAATACGTCTGGTGGATGCGTATATCTACTTCTCTGCTTTACAAGGCAGAGCGGCCAAGTGCCTGGAATAGAGGATTTTGCTTAATGAAGGGTTTTTCATTGTACAATGATGAAATCGCTGCTTTTTCTAAAAGAGCCTCCCATATGGGCCAATCAAACACTGTGGAACCGGTAATTAATAAAATCGGTAATGACGGGCCATCTGTGCACAGGTTTCTTCATGTGTGTTTTCTTCTACAGGACGGCTTTATGGCCATCATTAGGTATTCATGGTCTGTGTTCCCCCAGTGGAGTATGCTGTAGACCTCTGCATCACCTAGAGAGTGATAAAATGCTCCATGCAGCCAGAGATTTAGCCGCGCAGTGACCAAAAGCATCTACTGCAAAAAAAATCACGTAAGATGATAGCCAGACTGATAGGTCTGAGATGGATGACCAGATGGCTAAATAGATATATAGAGAAAGAAACAAACAAACAAAGAAAGAAAAAAGAAAAGAAAGGGAAAAAGAAAGAAAAAAGAAAGAAAGAAAAAAGAAAGTAAGATAAGATAAATAAGAAAGAAAGAAAAAAAATAAAGACAAGAAAAAAAAGAAGAAAGAAAGAAAAGAATAAAGACAAAAAAGCAATAAAAAAAGAAAGAAAAAGAAAGAAAAAAAGAAAGTAAAATAAGTAAGAAAAATAAGAAAGAAAAATAAGAAATAAAGAAAAAAGACAAAAAAGCAAGACAAATAGAAAGAAAAAAACCAAAGTAAAATACGAAAGAATGAAAAATAAGAAAGAAAAAAAGAAAGACAAAAAAAGGAAAGAAAAAAGAAAGACAAAAAGTAAAAGAAAAAAAGAAAGAAAGAAAAAAAGGAAAGAAAGAAAAAGAAAGTAAAATAAGAAAGAAAGAGAAAAAAAGAAAGAAAATAAAGAAACAAAAATAAAAAAGAAACAAAAATAAGAAAGAAAGAAGGAAAGAAAGCATACAGCAGCACACTGTAAGCACTGAAATGTATGCAAACACTGAATATATGAAATTTAGACTGCATTATCGCTATATAAAATATACTTATACAATGAAGGCACTTAAATTGGCCAATTCATGAGAGCCCATCAGCCACAACAAGGTGACCCTTAACCTAAGATTTATCACACACGGCACACACCACAACACTTAATGAATTAGGCGCACCTTACAACTGGTGTGCTCCTCCGGCCGAAATGTTACTCCAGTCAGTGTAATTCAAGTATAATTTCCGCCACCAAGGTTGCATAAATTTTGATGAGTTTTCTGGGCGGGCCTCGCCACACCCATTCCTTCCTAAGGTCCTCCCAGGTTGGCGTAACTGACCGGAAGTTGCATAATAACAGCAAAAGTTGCGCAAAATTTTGCGACATTTCTAGGTGTTTTATGCCAGAAAACATATTGATGATTAGGGCCCTAAGAATTATTTAACTTCACCAGTAGTTAAAAATAAAGTTCCATTTGCTTATGAATGATCATGTGCAGGAGTATTATGAATTACTTCTATTCAAAGTCTATCCTTCGCTTTCCAACCTTCATCTGCCTCCAAAATCAAAATAAAAAAGTGAAGGTCATGTAAGGTCATGTCACGGGACTATTTCTTTTCATCAATGTGTCTAAGAACTAGCAGTAAGGTAGTTGCTAACTACCTACCTGTAGTGCACAGCGTCAATGTCTACCAGCACAGAGCCGTCACACTCCTGCCACCGATTCAGCGGCTTCCGTTTGCGTCACGTCCACAGATCAGCAGCTTCTCATCTGCTCTACTCTGTTGATGGGGCATGACTGTCGACATCATGCTGAGTAACAGCTGGCTCTCCGCTGCCTACCTGCGGGGAGCCAAGTGTCAATCAGTAAGATGTCAGCAGTCACACCCTGTCAACAGAACAACCCTTAAGAAGAAGAGCTGCTCTGTTGATGTGGAGTGGTTGGTGACCGCTCTTTGCCACCGCAAGGCACAACAAGCAGGTAGTTAGCAGTTAGCAGCTACCTGCCTGTTATTTTTCAGACCATAGTAAAGAAAAAAAAAAACGGGGACAACTTCTTTAAGTGATTCTTGGTTCCCTGGTTCCCAGAGCTGGACCTTCCGAGACCCTTTCCCTGCTAGTTATATTGATAACTATTTTGGATCCGCAGACCCCAGAGCCAATGAACAACTAAAATGACAGACAGTGTGTGCAATGTCATGGAAGGGCTGTAGTGAGGCTTCTGCAGAGTCTGAGAAATTGGATTGAATTTTCAACAGCTTCACTAGGATACAAGAAAGAAAAACATATTTTTTGTTGAATTTTTATCAGAAATGGCGGTTTTATGATTTTCCCAGCAGGACATGTCCTAGTATTTTCCTGTTATTGTCACTGGAAGTCCGGCTTAATAACTACAAGAAGATTATGGTGCTGTTTCATTAACTAAACCATCTGTAAGCCAATCTATTATTAATACTATGTATTAAGCAACATCCCACTCAGTCATTGATTTCCATTAGATCATTTAAGACCCCGCTGCCAATATTACTGTTTACATTACTGTTAAATGGTCAGTTAATCATTCTCATAGCTGACATCTCCAGGTTCACATTGGTTTAATAAAGAATTGCACCATAGGCGACAATAACAATCATATGTGAGCTTCTTATAGTATGGATGGAAGGCATAAAACAATGTACCTCCTACTGTAAATTATAAGACGAATATAAGTCAATAAAAAGTTCTGCGACCACACACTGTATAAAGCAGAACGCCGCTAGAAGAGTACATCCCTTTTCGTAAAAATGTAGCCAGTAGTCATCATTGTCACATGCAAAGGAACTTAAAGGGAACCTGCCACCAGTTTTGTCATATATCAGCTAAAACTATATGACAAAGCTGGTGACAGGTTCCCTTTAATACAAAATGAACTTGTAAGTGCAGCCTATACAGCTTCTCTGCATAATCGTCAGGTTCTAATGTCGCGCCCCCGGGGCCGTGGGGTACTCGGCCCCGGGCCTTCTGAAGCTTGGGGGGTATCATGGTGGCTGGCCCGGTCTGTGGCCCAGGGCGGACAACTGAAAAGAGGGGAATGTATATTGGGATAAAAGGTTTGTAAATGTTTGTGACGCCACCTGTGGTGTCTGGTGAGGATCAGCAGCGCTGCAGCAGTCCACTGAGGCCGGTGTTGTGGCAGCTTAGATGGTATCGCTCCCCACAGGTGGAGCAGGGCCTCAGGGCAGCGTAGGAGAGGGGATGCAGGACAGAGGGGACACAGCCGGATCAGAGCAAGAATAGGAGCACACACGAAAGTCACTCCAGTACCTTTTACTGATGGAAATTCAGGCACATCCCGGAGCACTGTAGGGTGAGGGGTGCACGTCCGGATTCTCCCCAGTGAGCGGGTGTAGGGCCTCCTGTTTCTTGCCTCTCTGCAGTAAGTTTCTGACCTGTCTGGAGCTAGGCCTAACTTGGTTTCTGTTCTGCACCTGCTGACTTGGTGATAGGGCCTTCTGTTGGAGATCACTCTCCCTATTCTCTGGGGTCTCCGTGATTCCTGACCCTGGTACGTATCAGCTTTTGGTGATCCTGGGACATGTAGTTCGCCAGGGGTTCAGTTTTTTTTCTACTGGTCATGAAGATCCACGTAGACTCGGACCCGGTGTCCGGTATATGCTGGGGTGAGCTTGTAAAGCTCCTCTGCCCCCTATGTTACTCTCTTCCACTTGCCTTCGGCCCCGCTCGGGCCCTCACCAGGCTACACACACAGCAGCCGGGACGCTGCTCTTCTTCGCTGCTCTCAGAGTGTCGGCACACTCCTAGCTCTCTATCCTGAGCTCTGTGAGTTCTAGTCTGGACTCACTCTACAGACTATACTGAACTCTTTCTGCAGGAACTGCTAGGCTCTGGCTCGACTGCACTGACTCCTTCTGTGTCTGAGCAGGAACTGCTGAATCACTCAGCTGCCTAGCTCCACCTTCCCTATTTATATCCCTATCGGGCTCCCTCTGGTGGTCTGAGGTGGAAGGTAGAGGTGTGTGTATGCTGTGGGGGCCTCTTGTGGAGAAATCTGGTAATGCACCCCTCTAGGATCTGTGGTACCAAGCGCAGCTGGGCGCCACATTCCCCCCCAGCAAAGCTCAGCACTCCCGGGCTGAAGTACATTTTATAAAACAATAAACATTAACAATCTTCCCTTTATGGGAGGCACATTTCTTAAACGTTGCATAACAAAAACATTATAAACATATAAAACATTTTCAGCAGTTCAATAACGGTGCTCCTTCCGGGGAAGCACCTGTCCATGATAGGCTGGCCCAGCCGGGTCATCAGCCGTAGATGGCAGGGGTTTGCTCTCCTCCCCCACCTTGTGGACATTCAGGGCCATGGGTATGACAGGGGTTACCGGCCCTGCTGACGGGGCGGCCGCTTCGGCCTGATCCGGGCCGACCTAGGGTTGAACATCAGGGTGGTGAACCGGTGCTCCGGCGCTGTGCTGTTCCTCGGACATTCTGGCGCCCACCTAGCGAACCGTGGCCTACCTTCCTTTCCTTCCGGTAGGCCGCAGCTCCGCAGGTGACGGTCTTCTTCAGGACCTTGCGTCGCTTGTGTCCTACGTCAAAGCGTTCAGTGACGCTCCTTCCAGGACCTGGCGCTTCCTGGTTTGACGTCGAGGCGTGGGGCGTGTCCGGGGCTTTGCGCGCTTTTGCAGGTACGCCTCTCGGTTTCCCGCGGTTACGCCCTTCTTCCCACTCGGCGGCCCAACAATGGCGGCAATCTTCGCCACAGTTAAATACACAGTTCAGAATAAAGGCGCACAGTACCCGGTGGCAACGGGCATAAAACTCCGTCGTTGCAGCGGGCACGGAATCCTGTTCGCGACGCCAGAAGTTGTCACGCCCCGTGGCCGTGGGGTACTCGGCACCGGGCCTTCAGAAGCTTGGGGGGTATCACGGTGGCTGGCCCGGTCCGTGGCCCAGGGCGGACAACTGAAAAGAGGGGAATGTATATTGGGATAATAGGTTTGTAAATGTTCGTGACGCCACCTGTGGTGTCTGGTGAGGATCAGCAGCGCTGCAGCAGTCCACTGAGGCCGGTGTTGTGGCAGCTTAGATGGTATCGCTCCCCACAGGTGGAGCAGGGCCTCAGGGCAGCGTAGGAGAGGGGATGCAGGACAGAGGGGACCCAGTCGGGTCAGATCAAGAATAGGAGCACACACGAAAGTCACTTCAGTACCTTTTACTGATGGAAATTCAGGCACATCCCGGAGCACTGTAGGGTGAGGGGTGCATGTCCGGATTCTCCCCAGTGAGCGGGTGTAGGGCCTCCTGTTTCTTGCCTCTCTGTAGTAAGTTTCTGACCTGCCTGGAGCTAGGCCTAACTTGGTTTCTGTTCTGCACCTGCTGACTTGGTGATAGGGCCTTCTGTTGGAGATCACTCTCCCTATTCTCTGGGGTCTCCGTGATTCCTGACCCTGGTACGTATCAGCTTTTGGTGATCCTGGGACATGTAGTTCGCCAGGGGTTCAGTTTTTTTTCTACTGGTCATGAAGATCCACGTAGACTCGGACCCGGTGTCCGGTATATGCTGGGGTGAGCTTGTAAAGCTCCTCTGCCCCCTATATTACTCTCTTCCACTTGCCTTCAGCCCCGCTCGGGCCCTCACTAGGCTACACACACTGCAGCCGGGACGCTGCTCTTCTTCGCCGCTCTCAGAGTGTCGGCACACTCCTAGCTCTCTATCCTGAGCTCTGTGAGTTCTAGTCTGGACTCACTCTACAGACTATACTGAACTCTTTCTGCAGGAACTGCTAGGCTCTGGCTCGACTGCACTGACTCCTTCTGTGTCTGAGCAGGAACTGCTGAATCACTCAGCTGCCTAGCTCCACCTTCCCTATTTATATCCCTATCGGGCTCCCTCTGGTGGTCTGAGGTGGAAGGTGGAGGTGTGTGTATGCTGTGGGGGCCTCTTGTGGAGAAATCCAGTAATGCACCCCTCTAGGATCTGTGGTACCAAGCGCAGCTGGGAGCCACACTAACATTAGAATGTGACGGTAATTCAAATAGAAATTACAGAAACACTATATGGAAAAGTATTTTATGACCCCCATTCTAAATCTATAGACATTTATCCCTTCTTGCTCCATGATATACTATTACATCTTGGAGAAAGTCTGAAACTTTGGAGAAGGCTCAGAAGCAAAGCCTGCTCCACACAGTGCAGATGTCGGCTTTATTATATAGCCGGCATCTGCCTCTAACAGCAGCAATTGTCACGCCTGCCAATCACTACTGTTAACCTCTTAAATGCCATTGTCAATCACTCAGTTAAGTGCCACAATGCAAGCCCAGGCATTAGTCTACATGTCCATTTTCCCGCTTTCCCAGCTGAATGCACCCTTAACAGTCATAGCATCTCTTCTGCGATGTCCAACCTGTGGGTGGGTGTCATAGGAGTCTGTAATTTTTACTATATACATGCAGTATTACAGTATATAGTAGAAGCGATCAGACTGGTGTTACCAGTGTGAGACATGTAGATCAGGAGAGTAGACTGTCAGTCATTACAGTCTCACACTGGTAACGCCTCCTTTCATTTCTGGAGGCAGATTATCTGGGAGATCTATGTCCGGCCCATAGATCTTAACAGCTCCTTTACATATTAGGAAAAATGTGGATTTCTCTGGAATAAAACATCAGATCGCAGATATCAAGGTATCATTTTATTCAGCTTCCTATGCCCTACATAGTAGGGTTGATCCTACCGACAGATTGCCTTTAACATAACCAAACCCTTCCAGAGTCCATTCAAAAGATTATAAACCTCAGCTCTGCTAAATCTGTATAGAGAAGATCTGCTTTGATTGTAAGTTCCCACTTTATGTATTGCTGAATCTTCGGTAGTTTTTACCTTGGTTTTGCTCCGTTGCATGTATTGTGCACGCTACAGTTTACAAATGATACAATAAGCCAATAAACCGCAGAAAACAATCTATTCTGGTCCCCTGAACTGCAACTTGCAAAGTGCACAATTAAGCAGAAGCGTTATTTTTTTCGTGCAGGTTCGTTATAACAACACCACGGGGCATCCTCACAGGCGGCAGTGGAGACCCTTCTGAGAGATATTATCACCACATCCTGTATTATTGAATGGGACTAATTCATCATAGTGTCTCCAATAATTCACCACCTGATGTACTATAGAAGCCATAGAATAATAACTATAGATTGATATCATCTCATGGGGACCTAGAGAAATAACTTGACGTGATTAATATGTCTTCACGTATGTTTACTGAGCAGAACCTGTAGCGTTATTTGTCAGGGATGCTTAACCGCCATAACCTTTTGCTAACAAGAGGTCAATTATAACATCAAAATCCCTTGATGATGAATGGGCGCACCTGTCAGATAAACTACTTAGTTGCAATCAAAGTTATTCACCCCCCATTGAAAATTAGGTTTATTAGCAACATTTCAAAACTTTCTGCTGTTTGCAATAAACAAATCTAACAATAAAAATGGAAATAGCTTAAGACAGATAGTATAACAAGTGGTTTCTGCAAATTCATCACAAAGTGACACTTTTACCTACCATTGCAGTCTCAGAATTATTCTCCCCCTTCATGACAATTGTCTTTAGTACTTAGTAGAGATCATTTGGTTGTTATAACCTGCTGCAAACATGATGCATAGCCCAACACTAGCCTTTGGTACCATTCCTGAGGAAATTAACACATTGATCCCGCCCCCCATGTTTCACTGTAAGAATCACTGAGCCATCACTATTCTACACTGTAGAAATTACTGATCCACCACCTTGCTTCAATGTAGGCATCACTGCGCCACCACTATTCTTCACTGTAGGAATCAATGATCCACCGCCATGTTTCACTGTAGGCATTACTGATCCACAGCCCATGTTTCACTGTAAGCATCACTGATCCACCACTATACTTGACTGTAGGCAGGGCCGGCGTCACCACTTCACACACCAGGGCCCTGAGCAAGCAAAGGGCCTACTCACCATCAGGGACACCAGCACGCTATGGGGCCCTTTAGTCAGGGGGCCCAAGCCTCCCGCCGTGCTTTAAACTGTTTGCAATACTCAACTCTCCCTCTTCCTCCGTTGCTCGGTGTCTTTCTCATCTTCTGACTCTGTGACGTTTCAGGGCAGAGGGTGCGATGACATCACCATAGTGCACCCTCTGCTGAGCAGTCAAAGAATCAGAAGAGGCTGTAGAGACAGGTCCTGCGACCAGCGAGGAACCGGGAGAGGTATGTGATTTTTTTTTTTAATGTATGGAACATTATATGGGGCCCATTCTGTATGGAGGATTATATAGGGCCCATTCTGTATGGAGCAATATATGAAGCCTATACTGTATGGAGCAATACATGGGGTCCATTCTGTATGGAGCATTATATGGAGACCATACTGTATGGAGCATTATATGGGGCCCATACTGTATGGAGCATTGTATGGGGCCCATTATACTGTATGGAGTATTATATGGGGCCCATTATTCTGTATTGAGCATTATATGGGGCCAATACCGTATGGAGCAATATATGGGGCCCATTATACTGTATGGAGCACTATATGGGGCCCATTCTGTACGGAGCATTATATGGGGCACGTTATTCTGTGTGGAGCAATATACGGGGTTTATTATTCTGTATGGAGCATTATATAGGGTCCATTATTTTGTATGGAGCATTATGTGGGGCCCATTATTCTATATGGAGTATTATATGGGGTCCATTATTGTGTATGGAGCATTATATGGGGCCCATTATTCTGCATGGAGCATTATATGAGGCCCATTCTGTATGGAGCATTATATATTATTCAGTATGAAGCATTATATGGGGTCCATTATTCTGTATGGAGCATTATATGGGGTCTATTATTCTGTATGGAGCATTATATCAGGCCCATAATTCTGTATGGAACATTATATGAGGTCCATTATTCTGTATGGATCAATATATGGGGCCCATTATACTGTGATAATGGTGATAATGCGACAGCAACATGTTTCGGTTGACAGCCCACCCTTAGTCATGACTAAGAGTGGTCAGTCACCCGTAACGCATTGATGTGGCATTTCGTCTAGCTGTATTGCTGATTTTGTCCCCTGCTCCATACACTTTGTGTTAATAAAACCCTATTCACAGTTCGGTGAGCTGGATCATCTTCATTTTACAATCAAGAGCCAGACCCAAGTGATCAGTGGATCTGCATTGTAGCTCTGCAATGAGACAATCCCTTTAATACTGAAAATACTGTATATTTAAAGAAGAAATCCAATTTTCTTAACCTGACAAATCAGCAAGTATTATGTTTGGGAAACATTCACAGCGGACATGACCGGGTTTCTCATCTACGTTGGGCGCTCGCAGTTGACTTTCAACACAATTCACTTGGATCAAAAGTAACTGAAAACACAAAAACAAAACTATTTTCTCAATAGCTATAAACAATAAAATGTCTTCATTGTCCTTATTGTCGAAATTGTCCTCATTGTCCTCATTGGCCACATTGTCCTCATGTCCTCATTGTCCGCATTGTCCTCATGTCCTCATTGCCCGCATTGTCCGCATTGTCCTCATGTCCTCCTTGTCCTCATGTCCTCATTGTCCGCCTTGTCCTCATGTCCTCATTGTCCGCCTTGTCCTCATGTCCTCATTGTCCTCATGTCCTCATTGTCCTCATTGTCCGCATTGTCCTCATGTCCTCATTGTCCTCATTGTCCGCATTGTCCTCATTGTCCGCATTGTCCGCATTGTCCTCATGTCCTCATTGTCCGCATTGTCCTCAATGCCCTCATTGCCCACATTGTCCACATTGTCCTCATGTCCTCATTGTCCTCATGTCCTCATTGTCCGCATTGTCCTCATTTCCTCATTGTCCTCATTGTCGCATTGTCCTCATGTCCTCATTGTCTGCATTGTCCTCATGTCCTCATTGTCTGCATTGTCCTCATGTCCTCATTGTCCTCATGTCCTCATTGTCCTCATTGTCCTCATTGTCCTCATGTCCTCATTGTCCTCGTTGCCCGCATTGTCCTCATTGTCCTCATTGTCCTCAATGTCCTCATTGTCCTCATTGTCCTCATTGTCCTCATTGTCCTCATTGTCCTCATGTCCGCATTGTCCTCATTGCCCGCATTGTCCTCATGTCCTCATTGTCCTCATCTCCTTATTGTCACACTCTTCACTTGAGGAAAAAAAGAGCCAAGGTATTACATTTGAGAAACATTTACCGTGGCCATGATCGGGTTACTCCTCTCAGTGGGCAAACATGATGAAGAGGGAAATGGCTGATGACTAGTCAGCCACACACTCAGTAGGATCAAAGTAACTAAAAATATAAGGACAGAACTATTTTCTCAATAACAATAAATAATGTTAAAGTTTTACAAAATGTATCAAATGTCATACATTACACTTGGGGCAAAAGTTATCCAAAATCAAGGTCAACTTTAAAGTATTTACTATTTATTTGTCCTTTGCTCGATAGTGGTGAGCAATGTGTTTCATAAAGGTGTTGCTTATTGAAGTTTTAATCTTTTACTACATTGGCTTTCCAAGCACACATCTGATGACATTCACAATGTGCAAACAAATTCCCAGTGAAATGCCAGTTTAATGGCACCACCTTGTGAACGGCTGTGTGACACCTCACACCAAGGGAACGCTTCCAAGTTTGCATGGAGAAGTTCTCACTCAGTTTATTTAAAGAGACGTTTCACTGAAAATTATTCATGTGAAAAAGTTATTAATGATGTGCAATGTTTAGATAAAGGCCAGTAACTGGAAAAAAAAGAGTCATTATAACATTTGTGATATAATATTTATTTGTGACTTACAGCCTTAAAGGGAATCTGTCAGCGGGTTTTTGCTATGTAATCTGAAGGCAGCATGAGGTAGGGGTTAAAACACAGATTTCAGTGATGCTTCTCTTATCAAGCTCTGAGGTTTTGTTTGCTTACAACAATTGTTTTAGCACCAGGAGCTTATCATTGCTGGACACAGCAGCACTGCCTCCTGGTCCGACACGCCCCCTCCTGTGATAAGCAGCTCACTGTCTATGGACATTGTATATATAGATCCTGGCGTGGGTGGGGTTAGCTGTGTTGTGGGCGGGGTTAGCTTCCTCAGCTCTGCTTCATACTATTAATAATACTAAATCTAAAAACCTTTGATTGTGTGTGAACGGCTGCACCCAGTAATCTAAGTGATACATAGTTGGATTCAGCATCTCTTTGCTGCTCTCAGATGCGGTAGCAAAAACCTGCTGACAGATTCCCTTTAAATTAGTGAATTGTAAGATAACTTATCATTGGTTGTCTGGAAAAGAACATGGCATTTATAAATGATCATCAACTTAGAGGGGTAATCACATATTGAGCATTTATTGCAAATATTCAATATATACCATAAACGTCTAATAGGTGTGCTTATGGGATCTTTACCAATCACGAGAACAGGGACCGGTGACTATAACAGTATTACATACATGTTTAATAAAATAAAACAGGTCATGCTCTGTTATTTGACATTCTGTAAGTAGGCTGCTCCTCTTTATCAGCATTCTGCCAGCACTATTGGAGCTGAAACTTTCTTTTCCTCACGGCTCAGCATGCATTGTACCTATCACGGTCTAATGACTTGCCAGCCCCAAATTGAAAGCCAACCTTTCTATTATAGCTCTATTCAGGGGAACAGGAGCAGAGAGATAAAGTCCCTCCATACTATTCCTGTAATTCATCTCGATTTGCATTAAAAAAAAAACTAGCGGACCTAGGGATATGCCTGATGAAGGAGTTTTAATAAAGTTTTTTACTGGATCTCCTATATTCTTTGCAGCGTTCCCTAGATCCACTAGTTTTTTTTCTGCAAATCAATTGGTCTTCAGTTCCGGCACTTTCGAATTCAGGAACCAGCGGCCGCAGCAGCAGTCATTTGGAAGAATTAACCCTGCGATACAGAGTGCTGCGCCTGCCTTGCACAACCAGTCTAGGTGAGTGAAACACTATTCCCCTACCAAATGTTATCATTGTTGATTCATAAAAGGAGCGCTCTTCTCTCTATCTTTCTTCACATGTAATCCATCTTAACCTCTTTGCAGCTAATGATGGATTACACTTGACAACATGCAGGGGACAGCAAGTTAAACAGAAGGGAGACACCTAGTGGCCGGCACTTTAATGTAATTATTCAGGAGTAAGACAATATAATCAATCAAAAATCAGATAATGGGTAAGTTATCTGAAAGTATAATAATGATCATTTAAATCAGCCCTGGCATCTTAAAGCGCACGAGCCATGCATGCGCAAGCTGGTCCCCGGCGGTAGTCGTGTGAGTGGGCCGCCCTTTCTACTCTGGGGCCAGTTACAGTGAATTGAGTGTTGTGGGTGTGCATGTGCGACATTACCCCTGAATCTGCTACCTCCATCGTCCATTCTGTTACACTGGGTGCTGCATCACTCACTTTGACTCTTTCAATCATGAGGCCAGACCAGTTCTTGCATTTTATGCACAGCCAAACTGGTGAAGAGGGGATAACAGGTTATGCCTTCTTCCTCGCCCTTCACACAATACACCGGCTCCTTTCCCAGAGTTACAGCATGCATTTGATTCCCAGCAACAGGTGCAACAATTGAATGAGAGGTTCGGAATTGCCAGCATCTTCCTAGGGGTAGGGTCATATGGGTCCAGGTGTGTCGCTATGACCCTGATTCCCTGTGTCTTTACTTAGATCAATACCAGGGGCCACTCATAGAGACGTTGTTCCCTGTTTCAGTACCCACAGCAGGCCGCTACCTTATCCCAAGTTCCCATTCTCGCTAGACAGTGCATTTTCCCAGATTTATAAGCTTTCCTTTTGCAGGAGTCCCTATTTGCCTGTGATATCCTGCCACCTCTGTAACTGCTTCCTTTCCATGCTGAGCCTTGTAGTTACCACCACTGGTAAACCTGTCTTCTCCCTTTCACCTCCTCTCCAACACTGACTAGTCACTTCCTATATCCCTGAAACCTTCCCACTGGTTCCCTTATGGGACCCCCTTTTTACCCCTCCCCCAGGGGCCAGCCTTGCAGTTAACACTGCAGGAACCTGACACAAATAACGGCCATAGGGATAAAATACTTTTTTTAACAACACATAATAACTTTCAGCACACACTTGCCACAACGTCTTCATGAGGGGGACATGACTCCTTGCCCACCATCTCACACAGATTTGAACTAGTATACATTAGGCGTACCCTTTGCAACACTAAATAAGCTCTCTGGGTCCTTCTTCCTTAAAATAAGAAGGGGTACCCTTAGGTCTTAAAGTGATGGAATATCCTATACAAAATGGAAATACCATTTTAAGTATGCAACAAGAATATTGTTGAATAGAAACTGTGGGGTAAACCACAACTCCCAGAAGAACATGAAGGTCTACAGCTGTCAGGGCAAGCTGCGAATCATAGTTCCCCATGGGGATGATAGCAATTGTTTTAATTAACTTAGTACTGATTGGGGAGTGAGTAGGGGAAGCAGCTAAAGGGGAGTAGTTGCGACCCACTGATGTCACCACATTTGATAGATGGGCAGTCCAGCCCATACTTGCTGGGTGTCGGGCACCTGGTCAAAATTGGCATAATTTGCCTTTTATCGTTACTCTTACAATTCTATTTAGATTGTAAGCTCTTATGGCCACTGTCTCCATTCCTGCTGCCTCACTGCTTGTTCATTGGTTTTGATTGCTTGTGATTTACCTTGATTGCTACTTTCCCAGCATCTCCTACATTAAAGGAGACAAGCGGCGCTGATGAAGTTGTACCTACAGATATCTACTAGGATGAGTCCATGATCAGCAGCTATCTATCAGCTTACCTCCCTATGTGCAAGTGAGTGGTGAACAAACCCTTTAAAAAGCTGAAGACAATCTCATAGTTACCAATCGGGACAATAGGAACATTGAAGCCCCACCATCTGTCCTACTCAAACACTGCAAGAAACCACCTACTTTTTGGCAGGGTTTACATAAACCACACAGTGTTCATATCACGGGTGTGTCAGATGTGACAGACAATCACTCTGAAGTTGGTTGCAGAAGATCTCTTCATTTGGCATTACAGACACCTTCTTAAATCTGTCTCACTCTAGGACCCAGCGGCTACTTCCTTCCTGAAAATTGACACCCAGGCCTGGGTGTTTAAATACTTTCTGTTTGCTGCAGGCTGGTGCTGGTGATATTCACATGTTTCCTTGTGAAGGCTTGGAGCTGTAGCAGTCTGCTTAATTCCTATCTGGTGCTAGGAGGATGTTTGGTGTAATCTCTCTGAAGTCGGCTCAAGCTAAGTTACTTTTCCCAGTGTGTGTCTCTCTTGTTGTCTTTAGTTGCTAGTGGGGACTGACTAGTGCTCAACCCCCCCCCTTCCCTATCCAGGGCCAAGCGCTAGGGAAATACAGGGTTTAGGTTGCTGTGCAGCGATTGGTGAGGAACCAATATAGGGATGATAGTGGAGACAGGGTGATATCAGATCAGTCTAGGAGGTCTCCACTCCCCCTTTCCCTAGTGTCTGGGCTCCCTTCCTCTCTTCCCATCGTGTTGCACTTAGTCTTTCCCACACCTTCCGTGACATTTCGGCCTGAAACTGTCTCAAATTTCCCAGTATTGTTTCCAAGAAATAGTAAAAGTCCCAAAAAATTCAAGGCAAGGTAAAAATCAAGACCTTGATTTCCAACACAGGGCAAACAAATCTGAGCCTTACAGAGAATGTTCCTCCTAGAGTTTAGCGCATTGATCATACGGATATTATATGAAATGATAGAAATAGTGCGGCATGTACTTTTTTTTATATATATGGGTGGGCAGTGATTAATTTATTTTAAAAAAAATCCAAATCTGACATAAAATGTCCATTCACATGTGTAATGAAGGAGCATCAAAGTAACTAAAGCATTATATGCAATATACACCAACCCTACAGAAATGTCATTATATACAGTATCCGTATATACATGTCTCCATAAAACTATAGATATGATAATAAATAAGCTCCATTGTTTCTTCACATCACAGCATTTCAAGATGACAAGATTAAACGAGCAGACACAACATATGTTAAAGGATTTGGCAACCAGAAAGGAAGTCTGCTACGCAACAACATAAGTAATCCAAGTAGTGTATTTAATGATCCAGTCACCAGATGGGAAGCCAATGAAATGTAATTAGTAGCCCGCATTGTAAGATCCAGACACTACAGACAAGACTTCATCCTTAATTTCTGGCATCACAGTACAGAAATGATATATGGGATTATATGCCCCCACATGTAAAGAAGTCATTGAGGAGTTTGGGGACCATATAAAACTACGTGGTCATCTGTAAAGTGGCCAAGAGCGGTAGTCGTGTCCGAGATGCTGTCCGGTTACGCTCTTGCACTTCACAGGGAAACAGTGTCCCAGTCCCAGTGTGCTGTCAGGTGTGGGGTGCATCACACTCACTTGTAGGCCTCAGGCCTCTGCTGTCTCCAGGCCTTCGTCCTCAGGGGCAGCCGCACACAAATCATGGGACACAAAGTTCATTGCAACAAGCAAACGTTTACTGGTCAGTTCAAGTTTATCAGGGTGTAACAAGTGGGATAGTGCACAACACTTCATGTTTCTCACTTTCTTAGTAGAACGTATCTTCAGCTCTACAACTAGTTCCTCCTGGACTATCCTAAAAGCCCACTGACTCCGCCAGCCTCAGAAATTTCCTGCCCACTTCAGCAGTGCATCCGGGACCAGCCAGCTGCCCTTCACGCAATTCCACCGACCTGTGCTGTATGAAAGCTTTGAGGCCTTGAAAAAGGCCAATTATAGCAGAAACGTTGCCTGCTTTGCTCTCCTGCGATGTTTTTAACCAACATGGAATAAAGAACAAGTTTTTATCAAGAACCTGCTGTTTTGGTGCCTCGACTTTCCTGAACTTCCACGTCCACCGACTTCGAGATGTCAGAAGACCAGGCATTCTCCCTAGTACCTGGACCGAGCCCTAGGCTTCTGACGTTGCAGGAATGTCCACAAGGGATATTAGTACGGCCTCCCACTGCCTCGAACGATTGGCACATGCTGGCCCTAGCAGCCCACTGCACCTGAACTTGACCTTGTCATGGTACTTCCATATCTGAGCCACTATCAGGAAGTGCCCACGCTTCATTAACACTAGTTCCCACCCACTGGGCTAGTTCTATCCATTAAACGTGTTGTCAGGTCCAAAATGATAAGTCTGCAGTCACTCTGTGCAGACTATCCCAGGTCTAACCCTGTGCTTACCCTACACTACTCACATTATACATTAAAACTTTACATTCTTATATGATGTAAATTACCCTTATACAATATAGAAGATGCACATCACTGTTCACATTACATGTAAAACCGTATGACATTGTACAGATAGCGTGATTGTTGTAGGAACTGGGGTTTTGGGATTGGGGTAGGAATAGCCAAATAGTCGATCACCCTTACACATCTACACACTAGAGAAGAATTAACTACTGGAGCAAGAATGAACAAGGAGGCCAAAAATTAATAGAGAAGACCTTTTTCATAAGTTAAATTCAGATACTTGATCGTGAATTTCCCCAAATTAATTTTGGATAGATTCGACTTGTTCCAAATAAATTTGATGTGAATCGAAAGTGTCCTAATTGCTGTTTATACTCAGAGGTCTCTCCAGACACCAAGGCACAATAAATGGAGAGTTCTCAGTTGACTCTTTACATAACCTCCACCGCAGTTTCCCTGATCCTCTGCACAGGTCTTCAGTTCTTCTGGCGCTGAGGCCCATTCGGTCCGGTGGGGGTTGGTACATGTCATTGATCCTAATAATGTGTGCCACCCCACCTCTCTCACGTGATCTCACCTGGACCTCAGCGAAGAAGGAACCGAAGACCTGTGCAGGAGAACCAAGTGTAAGGAGTCAGATCAAGGCCTGGGACAGGTGAGTGTAATTGTTTGTTTTTTTTAACCCTCAAAAATATCCAATGAAATGGTAACTGTCTGGTCGCTATTTTTATAGATTCATGGGATTCGAATCCCAAAAATTTTGGATTTGACAGAATCCCAAATTTTTCTGGAATGCAAATTGGATCAGTTATGAATCGATTCGCTCATCTTGACTAATCGGTATCAAAATAAAATTAAAGTTGGTCTTCAACCAAAAACTTAAAGGTCTAGACTGCTCACGACAATACCTTTTCTTGAATGAGTCCCTAAAAAATGATTACAGAGTGACCTGCTGCTCAACCCCCAGCAGTCATCTGCAATCTGCGATGGAGCCTGGTAGCAAGTATAAGAATCCTCTGCAGTGCACCCACAGGGAAAATCAAGCATTAGAAAGTTTGTAAACTGCCAAGCCATACAGAATCTCCATGATTTCTATGAGAATGGTCTAATGCTTCACTTACCCTGTGGCGCCACTGCAAAACGGAACTTCTTTTTTCTTTTATCGACTGCTATTTATTACTGGAGGATATTTTTATCAAGCTTTAAAGGGGTTGTCTGGGACTTTAACATTGATGGCTTATCCTTAGGCACAGCTCCGTCGATGGAATAGTGGCCGCGGCCGGGTACTGCAGGTCCACTGCCTAATGATTTGAATAGATGTCGGATGTGCAGTACCCGGCCGCGGCCATTGTTCAGTCGATGGAGCTGTGCTGTTCAGCTCTGCAACTGAGCAGTTCCGGCCACCAACACCCAGAACAGCTGAGGCCATCAATGTTAAGGTCCCAGACAACCCCTTTAAAGTGAGTCTGTGACTAATAAATGACTGTTCACACTAAGCACAGGTGCTTGGCATGGCCGAGCAATTCAGTGCACCTTCCAACCTACTTGTTTTCCATCTATCTCCACCCTCATCTTGCTTGATTGACAGGTCTGGCCTGGCTTTACAGGAGCCAGAGGAGGGCAGAGATACTTGAAAAACAAGTAGATGGGAAGGCGCACTAAACTATTTGGCCACGCCAAGGGTGCACTGAGTGCATGTGCTCGGTTTGCACAGTTCGCTCTAAAAGGATATGGATAGCAATTTTGCAGTCAAGTATTCCAGCTATATTATGTATCCCTGACCCAGAATAAACTGCCTTACACTGTATAAAACCCCATGAAATACAAGCCTCGTTTTCCTTCATATTGGGGAAATTTAATTGTTTCTTAGAGAAAAAAGACTGTACGTGATCCTGCTGCTCATACTAAGGGTGGGTGCTGCTCCTGGCACTGAGGGATGAAAGATTCATCAGGGTATAGATCTCCAAGATCCTTATGATGAAAAGCTCAGACTCATTATAGTATTTAGGCAGAAGATTGATCAGCTCCTTCCTTGTGTAATTGGAGGTAGCACAGCCGAGGGATATGAAGATCCGACATGGGAATTGTTGTCACAGAGAAGAATCAAAACCTCTGATTAAGAGATTGTGGAAAGCGTGAAGGACAAGCATATGCAGAACATGCAGCAGTCTACAACAACCGCTGATTGTCAGGGGATGTTGGGAGTTGTTGTTTCTCAATATCTCAAGAGCTATCGAAGGAGGCTATTTTATAGAGTGATCCAAGACAATTTAGATTGACTCAGATCTGCATGTGAACCAGTATACCTGTCACTATAATGTACATAAGGAGACCATGTCATTAAGAGATGTGAGCCACCTAATGAATTTGGTGCACCTTTTAATTAAAACTGGCTAAGGAAAAGCCAAGTCCTCATTAATTTCCCCCTAAGTTTATTATAACTCAATTTTCTAAGTAATTATATCTAATATAGGCTTTTTGTGGGGGAAACATGGTGGATCTCTGATACCTATATTCACTATGTGGGTTCTCTTTTGTAAAGAAGATTTAATATATGACACTGCTTTCATTACTGCATCCAAGCTCTCCTCCAGGAGGAAGAAAGCTGGAAAAACAATACCCCTTTTTGTCGTCAAAGCCCAGAGCACTTCTAAATCAGCGTGGACCCATGGCGGTGGTGAAGTTGAGTGCACCATTGTCACGAAAAGTATGGGAAATACTTAGTGCAACACAAAGGGAAAAGGGAAAGGAAGCCCAGACTCTAGGGGAAGGGGGGAGTGGAGACCTCCTAGGCTTGATAGAATATCACCCTGTCTCCCCTAACATCCCTATACTGGTTCTTCACCCATCGCCACACGTGTACCTCGCCCTATCTTTCCCTGGCATTTGACCTTGTCTAGGGAAGGAGGGTGATGAGCGCTAGTCGATCCCCACTGAACACTAAAGACAACAAGGGGGGACAGACAAGGGAAAAATTGCTTAGCTTTAGATGACTCCAGACAAATGTGCACACGTCCTCTAGCTCCAGAGAGGAAGAAGTACTGCTCTCGCTAAAGCCTTCACAAGGAGTAATGAATATCGCAGGCACCTCCCTCTGACACACAGAAGGTATTTATACACCCAGGCCAGGGTGTTAATTAGCCAGAGGAAGGTAACTGCTGGGTCCTAGAGACAGCCTTTAAGAAGGTGTCTGCAATGCCAAACGTAGAGATCTCCTGCAACCAACTGCAGGGCGACTGTCTGTCACTTCTGACACACCCTTGACAATCATTGGAAAAACAATGGTGAAACTGGAACAATGGAAAATGTAGACGAAGAGCTGTGTTTTCCATGAAGTTCAATGCAACAGAGCTGGATTTGTCACAGAGTTCAATGCTGTGCAGGCTAGGAAGAATAGCAGTTAACCAGCATTGTAGCAGAGCTGGTATTATCACATAGTCTAATGCAGAGTAACCAGTGGTATAGCTGAGCTAATAAAGCAACAGAGTCCAATGCAGCTCTGCTGGGTTTATAATAAGGATAAAGGGTGTGCAGGTCTCAGTACCTGAATACTCAGGCAGTGTGTTGCCACCTGAGGTGGCTGATAAGACTCAACAGTGTGATGTAGGAGAGTGCAAGGATGCCATGGCAATTTGGCATTCAGAAAAGCAGAGAAACCTGTCTGGAACAGAAGAAGGTTGCAACACCCAACCTGGACAGATGAACAAGAGATATACTATGTGGCTTTATAAGTTGTAGTTAGGTCCTTGTGCAAATCTTTACAAGCTAAAAGAAAGTTACGTAAGAACGGGTTTGAACCAAAACTTGAGATGGCAGAATTAGGAACTCAATCTATAAGAGTTTACCATCTACAGTATATGGAGTAGGTGATGTATCATAATAGGTATAGTGACTCGCCCCCTGGGCCGTGGGGCACGCGGATCCGGGCGATAGGGGAACGATGGGGGTAGTAGTGGCGGCCCGGTCCCGCGGCTCAGGGTGGTCAGACCAATGGTAGTCTGCTACATGCTTTAGATAATGTCCGACTACGCCACCCGTGGATTGCGGTTATTAGGAACCGCCGCTGCAAGGCAGTCCGCTGGGGCCGATGATGAGTGCAGCTGGGATGGTGTGACTCCCCACGGGAAGAGTGCGGCCCCAGGGCAGTGTAGTGGATGGTGGGAGTGATGGGGGTGAGATTCCCAGTACCGGTAGTGCTGGAGGCGCGAAGGAGCACACAGACAACAAGTTACAGTCCAGGGTCTTTACTCTCAGTTCATTTGTTCCGAGTCACTTCTGTACAGGTAGTGACCGCCCGAGCCGTGCTGCGTCCACCAGGTGTGGGGCTCGGTCAACTCCCAAGCAGTTCAGGAGCATGGCACAGGACCCCCTTTAATCCTTTCTCTGGCCTGCCTCACCAGTGACCCACTTTTGTCCAGCTGCCGCGGACTTGTGCGGTTAAACGTGGTGTTATGTTCTGCTACCAGAGCTAAGGAAAGAGAGGAGATCTGTCCCTACGATAGAACTCAGCTTAATCCCTACGATGTAACAGGGGACCTGATCCTGCGATCAGACCTGCTAAAGTCCTAGGCTAGTCTGTACGGAGACCTATAGATGTGGGGAAGGAATCCCTACAAGTACTAAGGACTGGGAGGAAAATGGGACACCTCCTAACAGAAATAGTAGCAGACAGACGAACAAACAAAATATAAAGAACACAGAGGTCCGTAGACCAAGCAAACTAACAGAGTTAGATACAGAGCACAGGCTAGCTAGAAAGTAGTTATACAATGAAGTCCAGCAAAGCCAGAAGGGCGGAGCAGGATTAAATAGGCCAACAAGGTCATGTGACCAGCAATAGAAAAAACCTAAGAGCAAGGTTCTAACAGTACCCCCCCTTCTAAGAGGATCCTCCGGATCCCCTAGGACCAGGCTTATCAGGAAATCTCCTGTGAAACGCTCTGATAAGTCTGGATGCGGAAACATCATCCGACCTCACCCAAGAGTTATCCTCGGGTCCGAAACCTTTCCAGGCCACGAGATACTGCAAACTACCTCTATACCGTCTAGAGTTAAGGATGCGAGAAATTTCATATTCCCCGTCCTTCACCACCGGAGGAACAGAGGCAGAGGCGTCACAATCCGATACAACAGCTTTTTTCAACAGAGAGACATGAAACACCGGATTAATTTTCCAGGAGGTAGGAACCTCCAACCTAACAGCAGATTGGTTGACAACCTGAAGCACCTTAAAGGGCCCTACAAACTTGGGACCCAATTTCTTAGAAGGAATCCTCAACCGCAGATTCCTAGAGGACAACCAAACCATGTCACCAACAGCGAACAAAACCTCCTGTCGTTTCCTATCAAAGTAGTCTTTAGATTTTCTGTTGGCCTCCTGAAGATTACCACGCACATCCGTCCAAACTCTCTCCAAATCACCGGAAAAATTCTCCTCCTCAGGCACGGCAGATCCCAACTTGGAGAACGACCCAAACGACGGATGTCTCCCAGAACAACAAAAAAAAGGCGAACAACCAGCAGAAGAAGATGTATGATTGTTCAGAGCAAATTCAGCAAGTGGCAGAAACTCAGACCACCCCTCTTGATTGTCTGCCACAAAACAACGCAAGAACTGCTCAACATCCTGGTTTTTCCTTTCTGTCTGGCCATTAGATTCAGGATGATATCCGGATGAGAACGACAAATGAACTCCCAACCTGTCACAAAAGGCACGCCAAAAACGAGCCACGAACTGAGGTCCCCTATCAGAAACAATGTCAGTAGGAACGCCATGAAGTCTGACAATTTCCTTGACAAAGGCCTTAGCGAGAGTTTTAGCGCAGGGCAGTTTGACGAAGGGAACCAAGTGACACATCTTGCTAAAACGGCCCACGACCACCCAGATGACAGTAAAACCCTCAGAGGGGGGAAGGTCAGTTATAAAGTCCATAGCCAAATGTGTCCAAGGAGCACTGGGAACCTCCAAAGGACAAAGTAACCCCGCAGCAGGAGTATGTGAGGACTTAGATCTAGCACATATAGTACATTGACGCACCCACTTAATGACTTCCTTCTGCCATCCAGGCCACCAAAAACTGCAACCCACCAGTCTCTTGGTCTCAGAGATTCCGGGATGACCTGCCAACCGAGATTCGTGACACTCAACAAACAAATCTCTCCTAAAGGTCCCAGGCACAAACAACCTCCCATGAGGAGTGTTAGATGGGGCATTCTCCTGTGCTTTAAGAATCTCATCTTCCAAAACGGAGTCCAAAGCAGCTATCACAACACCTTCTTGTAAAATGTTCTCCTCTTTCTCAGCACCGACTATGGGAGAAAAACTGCGAGACAAGGCATCCGCCTTAACATTCTTAGTACCTGGGATGTAAGTAACGGAGAAATTAAACCGCGAGAAAAACAGTGCCCACCTAGCCTGACGGGCATTCAGGCGCTTGGCAGCATCAAGATATATCAGATTTTTATGATCCGTAAAAACCTGAACGGGAAATTCCGCACCTTCCAAGAGGTGGCGCCAGTGTTCAAATGCGAGTTTAATAGCCAATAATTCCCGATTACCAATATCGTAATTCAGTTCAGTCTCCGAAAAATTTTTTGAAAAAAAGGCACAGGGATGTAGTCCATCCCCGTTATCCTGAGACAATACTGTGCCAACCCCCACAGAGGAAGCATCAACCTCAACCAAAAATGGCTTAGTCACATCAGGCTGCATAAGGATGGGAGCAGAGGTGAACCTCTCCTTGAGATACACAAAAGCTTCAATGGCCTCAGAAGACCACTGAACCGCATCAGCACCTTTCCTGGTGAGATCGGTCAGAGGTTTGACAATAATAGAAAATTTTTTATGAATTTTCTGTAATAATTGGCGAAACCCAAAAACCTCTGTATCGATTTCAAACCAATAGGCCTAGGCCATTCCTGCACAGCTTGAACTTTAACCGGGTCCATCTCAAAACCTTCGCTGGAGATAATGTAGCCCAAAAAACTAATTCTCTGTACAGCGAACTCACATTTCTCCAGCTTAGCAAAAAGCGAATTGTCCATTAATAACTGTAATACCTCACGTACGCTCCGCCAATGAGACTCCAGATCCAGCGAATAAATCAAAAAGTCATCCAAATACACAACCACATTTTTGCCGATCAAAGGTCTAAGGATGTCATTAATAAGATTCTGAAAAAATGCAGGAGCATTAGTAAGACCAAAAGGCATAACCAGATTCTCAAAATGACCCACAGGAGTGTTAAAAGCAGTCTTCCATTCGTCACCTTCCTTCATGCGCAACAGATTGTATGCCCCCTGAAGGTCAATTTTAGAGAACCACTTGGCCCCCACTAACTGGTTAAACAGATCAGGAATCAATGGCAGTGGGTAAGGATTGCGTACAGTAATTTTGTTAATCTCACGAAAATCCAGACAAGGACGTAAACCGCCGTCCTATTTTTTACAAAAAAAAATCCAACCGCCACAGGAGACTTAGAGGGCCTAATGTGACCGGCGGCCAAACTTGTCTGTATGTATTCCTCCAAAGCCTTTCTCTCAGGAATAGTAAGGTTAAATAAACGACTTTTAGGAAGAGTCGCTCCAGGGACAAATTCAATAGTACAATCATAGTCTCTATGGGGAGGCAAAACCTGCGATTCCTTCTCAGAAAAAACTCTCCAAAAATCCTGAATAGGTACAGGTAATTCCCCCCTATCCAAAGCTGCAATACGCCCGTTACAACACTTGTCATAACATTTATGGCTCCAGGATTTAATTTCATTGGTAGACCAATCCAGTACAGGATTGTGCAATTTTAACCAGGGCAATCCCAATATTACTGGAGAAGGCCACCGGAGAAGGCAAGTTATTCAAGACTACCAAATCCAATTTCTCATGGTGAACACCATTAATAGTGAGAGGAAATTCACAGACCTTGAGAGTAACATTCTTCAAAGGGGAGCCATCCACAGAAACCACAGCAATGGGGGATGATAAAGGTTCGGGTTTTAAATTGAGTCTTTCCAAGAATCCCCCATCAATTACATTCAGAGTAGACCCACAATCAACAAACACCCGAAATTCCATTAATTTTTCCTGAGCAATCGTGGAAGCAGCTAAAAATACACCCTTGAAATTTAAACAGGCAATACGGGCATGACTGACCATTTTTTTTCTTTCTTCATACGAAGCTCACAGCCTTTAATCAAATGACCAGATTTTCCGCAATAGAAACACAAGCCTTCAGAAAATCTGCGGTCCTTTTCTTGAGAGCGAGGTGCCATCGCTCCAATCTCCATCGGTTCACCACTGTTAGTACACACATTCTCATAACCAGAAACTGACATAGCAGAGGATTTGCTCTCATTAACCCTTGCACGCAGTCTCCTATCCACCCGTATAGCTAATTGCATAGCCTGTTGCAAATCTTCAGGTGTAGGATAAGCAATTAGCAGGTCTTTAACCCTTTCATTGAGCCCAGCAAGAAACAGACTTTTCAGAGCAGAATCACTCCACCCTGTTTGAGTAGACCATCGACGGAAATGAGTACAATAGTTTTCCACATTACCTGATCCCTGTCTCAAACGTCTTAACTCAGTCTCAGCTGATGAGACACGGTCAGGATCATCATATAATAGCCCCAAAGCAGAAAAAAAACTATCCACTGATCTGAAGCATGTATCACTAGGTTGCAAAGAAAAGGCCCACTCCTGAGGCTCTTTGCGCAAAAGTGACATTATGAACCCTATGCGCTGGGATTCATCCCCAGAGGACTTGGGTCTCAAACGAAAATACAATAAGCAAGCATTTTTAAATGAAAAAAATTCTCGGTGTTCACCAAAAAATAAATCAGGCAAACGTACCTTAGGCTCCAAGAAATGTGCTCCAGGACAGTTACTCACGTGCTGATGGAGCTCGGCCACCTCCAGAGAGAGTCCCTGCAGGCGTTTAGCCAAATCCAGAACCGACACCATGATGGAACACAAAAATCTTTCCTTAGAGAATTTGCAGGCTGGACTTACTGTTATGTTCTGCTACCAGAGCTAAGGAAAGAGAGGAGATCTGTCCCTACGATAGAACTCAGCTTAATCCCTACGATGTAACAGGGGACCGGATCCTGCGATCAGACCTGCTAAAGTCCTAAGCTAGTCTGTACGGAGACCTATAGATGTGGGGAAGGAATCCCTACAAGTACTAAGGACTGGGAGGAAAATGGGACACCTCCTAACAGAAATAGTAGCAGACAGACGAACAAACAAAATATAAAGAACACAGAGGTCCGTAGACCAAGCAAACTAACAGAGTTAGATACAGAGCACAGGCTAGCTAGAAAGTAGTTATACAATGAAGTCCAGCAAAGCCAGAAGGGCGGAGCAGGATTAAATAGGCCAACAAGGTCATGTGACCAGCAATAGAAAAAACCTAAGAGCAAGGTTCTAACACGTGGGCCCCGTCCTCCGCTGTCCTATATGGTGCCTTCCTAGCAGGTTTGATGAGGTGTCGCACCAATAGATGATCACGACGACCGGTTTTTGGCTGAGGGTTGTTTCTCCTCCACCAACTTGGGATCCGGTACCCTTAATCTGCCTGACCCTTCACCCTGGATTCTCATGGGTTCTTAGGGTCCCTTCCACCTTCTTGTTCCTGAGCCCTTCTGTTTCTCTGTCTCTCCTTCTCTTTCTCTGTTCCTTTCTGTTCCTTTCTCTTGGAGCTGAGATGAGCCAAAATCCCAGCTCCCCTTCTCCTCCTCCTCCTCGGTCTCTCACTAGGCCCTCCTGGAGTAGAGCTCCTACAGAGCCTCTACTCCCTGTCTTCTCCTCTGGCTGAACTGACTGAATGAACCTCTCTTCTCCTAGATCTAAGATGGTGCCCACCTTTTATACCTCCCTCTAGCCATGAGCCCAGGGGACCAGCAACCAATGGGCTCCTTCCTACGCTCAGGAACCAACCCCTATCTGCCCCTACAGCACTGGGTGTTCCACCCCCCTCCCCACTCCAGACAGAGACATAGTTGGTCGTGCCTGCACTTCTGTCTAGTGGGAGCACCGTTGAGCTGTCCCTCGGAAATGGGGTGTGTGTGCTGTATGCAGCTAACTGAGCCCTGGTCCATACTCCATCCTTACCTGGGAGTGGAATATCACACCTCTGGTCTGAGGTGCAATACCCCTGTAGCGGCCGAACCCTCGGGGCGCTACATTCCCCCCTGGTAAAGCACAGCACGTCCTCGGGCTGGAAAAGAGCAAAAACAGTTGATTACAGGACATGCAAAACTTTTTAAAACTTTTTTCATTTAGAAACGGACGACATTGTTCAATTCCCTTTATGGGACACACTTTTCTTTTCACTAGACATTATGAAAACACTTTCAATACTTCTGGAACTCTTTTGTATAAAACATCTCGTAAAACATTTGCATTATCACCTAGCAGCATATAAAACTTTCTCATGTAAAACATTTTTAAGTAAAGCACATTCTTGGATCCTGGCTGCGGTGCAACTTGCGACCAGGTGTTCTTTCTTCTTCTAAGTGCAACAGTCCAGTAAACTTGTAAACTTGAGGTAGACGTTGCAGTCTTTTTATAAAACCAGTAGGGGGCGCTTTAGGAAGCGCAACTATATACAAGGGATTGACCGCTCTCAGTCCTCGGCCAGTTTTGGGAAGGGAATGGCTGCTCACAGTCCTCAGCCTGTTAAGGGATGAGGGGCACACAGGTAACAGTTCAATACTTGTCCCAACGGGGACCACACTTTCAAGACGGGAACAGTCCCAAAAACAGTTCTGATACCCTGACGGGTAACTATGTACACAGGTACTTTGCTACTTACTAGTAGCGGTGTCCTCCATATGCTCCTTCTTCCTCCTCATATGGTTCTTCAGACCCGTCCGGGTCCTCTTGGCTCTCCTCATAGCCGCGGTGTTGTAGCTCCTCCTCGGTGAGCCGATGAACATGTAGGGCGTACGGTCCTTTTGCACCTACGTGGCGGGTAAAGGCGACCACATCATCAGGGTACAAGTCACGGCCACGATGTCCCTCAGGTAGATGACTCTCAACGTCCCTGCGGGTCACAAAGACGTCGCCTGCGGTTTCTGGGCCCCTGATAAAGCCCCAGCCGTTCTCCATGTGGAATTTGACTATGGTCCCGGTGATTCGGGGACCACGGGCTGCTTGGGGGTCTTGGCGGGCCTTGCGCTTTTGTTCAGCACTCTGGGCTTGGAGCCGTTCCTCTCTGACGCGCCTCTCTCGTCGCTCCCGCTCAAAGGTCGCCAGTTGCTGATGACAGGCCTCCAGACGACGGACCGAGTCTGCCCGGGTCTCTTGAGAGAACCCCATCAAGTTCTCGCTGGTGGGGTCCCACGCAAATTGGACGTCCTCCAGTGGGGGTAGGGTGACCTCTACGGGTTCTGGAGCCGGTATCAGAGGTTCGCGCGGGGGCTGGGCCTTCCATGGCTGATTGCCGGTCACTTCCGCCGGCCACTCCAGCGGCAGTCCATCCGGACCGGTATGATGTGCCAAAAGGTCCGCGCCCAGCGATGGTATAGTGGGGGGACCTGATCTGGGAGCAGCGCCCGGGGGCACTCGGCCTTGCGACCAGGCCGGGGCTCTTTTGGCTGCGCTAGGTGGCAGTCCCATCCGGGACAGGGGCGCAGGCTTAGCGATGGCGCCCGGGTCATCCAGGCCTTGCGACCGGGCCGATGATGCTTCTTGCTTTACGGTGCCCGGGGTCAAGGGGCGTGGCGCCGGGCGGGGCGTGGCCGCGGCGCTCGCCGCTTGAGGCCTAGCTGGGAGCAGTGGCGGCGCGGCAACAGGTGCGGTGAGTGGGGCTTCGGGTGCTGCGACGGGAGGCTGGGGCAGGCTTGCGGTTGCTGGGCTTGGGGTGGTGACGTCCCCTTCACTTGCCTCAGTCCTCGTGGCTCCCTCCGCGGCATCGCCTCCGGTCCTCTCTCCTCCTGCGCCGTCCTCAGAGGCAGGCAAACTCCGGGGTGCGGTTGAGGCCTGTCGCTGGTGGGTCTCGGCCTGCCGGGCCAGTTCCTCTCTCCACTCAGTGAGCGCACCTCACTGCGCCCGGACCATCCTCCGCTCCAGGTCCTCCAGTGCAGCTTGCGCACGCTCCGGGTCTCTGGGGAGCTGCACTAGGACTTCTGCTAGGCTGCCGAGCGGTTCGGCCTGCAGCAGGCTTCGGGCCAGGAGGCTGGTGCTGCTGAGGGCGTCCATCCCCGGGTGCGGTCTGTCTGGACTGATCCAGACCACCCCCTGCCCCGCAGTTTTCTTCTCTTTCCGCCCCCATGGGGGGTGGTCCTGGGGCATTCTGCTGACAATCACTCTCAGGGGCAGCCCCCCCACATTGACGGACATTTCCACAGCCGTGCTCATGGTTGTTGGGGGCGGGCTTCCTCTTTGGCGCCATTCTGGGACCCGGCCCACGATGGGAGGCGGCCTCCTGTGGTCTTTTGGCGCGCACATTATGGCGCTCGTTCTTCTGGGGCGGGCGCCATCTTTAGTACCGTGAAACAGTCTCTTTTCAGGCGCGCAGTACCCGTGGTTAGCGGGCACGAAATCCTGCCGACTACGCCAAAGCTGACTCGCCCCCTGGGACATGGGGCACGCGGATCCGGGCAATAGGGGAACGATGGGGGTAGTAGTGGTGGCCCGGTCCCGCGGCTCAGGGTGGTCAGACCAATGGTAGTCTGCTACGTGCTTTAGATAATGTCCGACTACGCCACCCGTGGATTGCGGTTATTAGGAACCGCCGCTGCAAGGCAGTCCGCTGGGGCCGATGATGAATGCAGCTGGGATGGTGTGACTCCCCACGGGAAGAGTGCGGCCCCAGGGCAGTGTAGTGGATGGTGGGAGTGATGGGGGTGAGATTCCCAGTACCGGTAGTGCTGGAGGCGCGAAGGAGCACACAGACAACAAGTTACAGTCCAGGGTCTTTACTCACAGTTCATTTGTTCCGGGTCACTTCTGTACAGGTAGTGACCACCCGAGCCGTGCTGCGTCCACCAGGTGTGGGGCTCGGTCAACTCCCAAGCAGTTCAGGAGCATGGCACAGGACCCCCTTTAATCCTTTCTCTGGCCTGCCTCACCAGTGACCCACTTTTGTCCAGCTGCCGCGGACTTGTGCGATTAAACGTGGGCCCCGTCCTCCGCTGTCCTATATGGTGCCTTCCTAGCAGGTTTGATGAGGTGTCGCACCAATAGATGATCACGACGACCGGTTTTTGGCTGAGGGTTGTTTCTCCTCCACCAACTAGGGATCCGGTACCCTTAATCTGCCTGACCCTTCACCCTGGATTCTCGTGGGTTCTTAGGGTCCCTTCCACCTTCTTGTTCCTGAGCCCTTCTGTTTCTCTGTCTCTCCTTCTCTTTCTCTGTTCCTTTCTGTTCCTTTCTCTTGGAGCTGAGATGAGCCAAAATCCCAGCTCCCCTTCTCCTCCTCCTCGGCCTCTCACTAGGCCCTCCTGGAGTAGAGCTCCTACAGAGCCTCTACTCCCTGTCTTCTCCTCTGGCTGAACTGACTGAACGAACCTCTCTTCTCCTAGATCTAAGATGGTGCCCACCTTTTATACCTCCCTCTAGCCATGAGCCCAGGTGACCAGCAACCAATGGGCTCCTTCCTACGCTCAGGAACCAACCCCTATCTTCCCCTACAGCACTGGGTGTTCCACCCCCCTCCCCACTCCAGACAGAGACATAGTCGGTCGTGCCTGCACTTCTGTCTAGTGGGAGCACCGTTGAGCTGTCCCTCGGAAATGGGGTGTGTGTGCTGTATGCAGCCAACTGGGCCCTGGTCCATACTCCATCCTTACCTGGGAGTGGAATATCACACCTCTGGTCTGAGGTGCAAAACCCCTGTAGCGGCCGAACCCTCGGGGCGCTACAATAGCACTGATTTTGATCAGGAGACCGGTCCCACTTTTAGTAAGTGCTGATATTTGTGACTAGGTTAAGTAGAGCATGGACTATGGACTGTGGTTGAAGCTGGAATAAAGTTATGACATAGGTCTTCTTGAAGAACATAGCTTTCCACACGCTCAGAATGTTAGGAGCAAGTCCAATGGTCTACAGCAGTGAGTTCCACAGAACGGGTGCAGCATGAGAGAAGTCCTGGAAATGAGGTTGAGAAATGATGAGTCAGAGGTCATTGGTTCAACATTTGTTTTCTGGATGAGTCAGATACTGTATCCAGTGAAGTGAGCAGTTGCATATATATATGTATAAAAATACTAGTTTGTCTGAATACTGGAGGCAGACATGTGGCCCATTCACTCAGCAATAAAAAGGGTAAAATACAAAGCAAAATTATAAAACCAAGATTTGTCCAAACCTAATATAATCATGGTAGACATGTAAAAGATAAACGTAGTAAAACTGTTGTATAGCAAGCGAGAATCAGATAAAATGTTCAACTGGATGGTTTATAGTGTGATATTTCGTCTTATGTGCCACCTGCTTCCCTCCCATAACAGTAACATCTCTACAAATTACTGGATTTTAGCACCTTTGCAGCTTTCCCAGCAGTAAAACAAAAAGTTATGAAGTGGTGGGAGGGAAACAGAGGCAAAGTTAACACATTTTCACTTTTACAGTTGAAGCAACACTGGCATTCCTACCGTTTCAAAGAACAAAAATCCAAAAAATGTGAAAAATCAAATACAGTACTTCATGTTCCATGACCGAAAGATAAAAGTGTGATGCTTCAGAAAGATAGATAAATAGATAGATAGGTAGATAGATAGATAGATAGATAGATAGATAGATAGATAGATAGATAGATAGATAGATAGATAGATAGATAGGAGATAGATAAACAACTGCGATCTTACAAAAACGGCCAAATATACCTACCTGGGCCTGGAAATTCACAAGTCAGGTAGCTTCAAACAAGCCATCGAGACCCTGAAGGACAAGGCCTGAAAACCTTCTATGCCATCTGAAGGAAATTCTACCATCTGAAGGCACCAGTGAGGGTCTGGCTAAAAATCTTCAATGCTATCATCGCCCCAATCCTCCTGTATGGCAGCAAAGTCAGGGGCCCTCACACATAACCAGACTGGGCAAGGTGGAATTCCAGCCAAACCAAAATATTCTACCTGAAATTCTATTCGCTCATTCTCCAGGTCCATCAGGAGCACCAACAAAAGTGCCTGTCAGGCTGAGCTGGGCAGATTCCTTATACACCTAGCCAGAGGCGTAGCTAGGGGTTGAGTTCAGGGAGGGCAAAACTTCTGAGTGAGCCCCTAACCATGTAACCCTGATTACAAATTTGGTGGCTTATGTGGCGCCCCTGAGGGTTCAGTCGCCACCCGGTCAAGGTCCCTACCTAAGAAGACCTGGAGGGGAGCAGAGGAGACAAGCTCCACAGGCAAAAGGCTCCCAGGGGGATACGGACGGAGCGGCACACGCCACCTGTATTTCTTACTCTGGCCTAGCCAGAGGGACTCCTGCTGCAAAAGGGGTTAGCAGCCCCCGATATCCGACTGTGTTACTTCAAGTCTTAGTCGGAAAAGCCCGGAGGCTTAGTGGATCCCAGGATGGATACGAACGGAGCGGCATACGGCACCTGTACCTCTCTACCTGTGTTTACCCAGTGGGACCTGGCCTTACACCTAGTTCTAACCACACAAACAGTCAGTAGAAGACTTAGAGGGAGAACTCACCAAGGAGAGGAACAAACACCAGAGGGGTCTCGACAGGTGCTCTTGATTTACCTGGAAAGTGCTCGACCCTCTCCCCGGTGGCCGCAGTACGCCGCGGGTAGCAGAGGGAAGCTTTGCGGCTAAAGTCCATCTTAATGTGAGTAAAAACCCTGGATGACTTCACACCCCGCTTCAGCCTGTTATTTCCTGCGCGGCACTGCACCCACCATTTCCTTATCACACTGCCCTGAGGCCCGCTCCGCCTGCGGGGAGCCGTCCCATCTAAGCTACCCCTTTAACACCGGCCTCAGTGGAATGAAGCAGCGCTGGTGTCTATCACCGGAAACCGTAGGTGGCGTAGTCGGAAAAAATACCACTCAACCCTGAAAGCCCATTAAATCTTTTATGTGACCGCCCTGGGCACGGACCGGGTCCGGGCCACGACTTTAACCCCGAGACATCTACACTGACCCGGCTCCGAGTAACCCCATTTCTCAGGGAGGGCCTGTAGGAGAACCTCAGCAGATGACAGGGCTGTTTCTAAAATGAATCTTTATACAAAGAGCAACACTGATATTACTGCCGTACTGTGATGACCATATAGTGGTAGTAGATACCAGTGTTGCAGAACATATGAGGGATTACAGTACAATTATATATGGTACCTTACAGCTGACGTTCTTTCGGCTGGAGTCATTCACTTTTCCCGTCTTTTCCATCTGGCCCATACCGATATGATGACTTCTCCAGGCAGGACTCGTCTGCAGAGTTTACAACAAAGACACATATGACTTCTCACATTTCAGGCATCAACCCCATCTATCCAAAGCTGCAATAACCCATCATCCTGATGATACCCCAATGCTGAGCCACTGCTGCCTTATTCGTCCCTATCAGGGTATGTGCACACGATGCAGAAATGAAGCAGAAAATTTCTGCATCATTTCTGCATCTCCCTGGCAGAAAAAACGTATGCAGATTGTGCATGCGTTTTTCCTGCAGAATACATGCGGATCCACATGCAGATTCACATGCGTTTCCGCATGCAGATTGACAAGCGCTTTCCAGGCGATTTTAGCATCACCTGGAAAGTGCTTGACAACTAGGTCACACTATATAAATCCATGCAAACAGCATGGATTTATATAGCGTGACCCGAGAGAGTGTATATACTTACCTCCGATGGCCCGCGCTGTCCTGCTTTACAAAGTTCCCGGCTGCCGGCAACTTTGAATTGAAAGACCTGCCGACGTCAGCGTCACGTGACCCGTCACATGACTCTGACGTCAGCGCAGGTCCTACAACTCACTGCAAGTGCCGGGAACCAAGCGGGAGCGCTGCGCGGGCCGACAGAAGGTAAGAATACATTTATTTTTTATTTTATTCTTTTTTTACAGCTTTTTTAATGGTACCTGGGTGTGGATGAGACTCTCCTCTCCTCCACACTCGGGTACCATCCGCATATTAGAACGCGCCAATAGCGCAAGTACAGATGCAGTCTTGCGGAATTGGCGCATTCTAATGCAAGTCAATGGCGGCGAAATCGCCGCGTTTCCGCAAAATTAATTGACATGCTGCGGATTTTTGACCGCAGCGTTTATGCTGCGGAAAAATCCGCATCATAGGCACAGCACATGCGGATTTCCATTGGGGAACATTGCTTCCCTTCTACCATGCGTTTTTCATGCGTTTCCGCGGCGTTTACGCAACTACAAAAACGCGGCGGAAACGCATGAAATACGCATCGTGTGAACTCAGCCTTACTGATCCTCTTAGTAGCCCACATAATAATGTCCACCATTGTGCCCCCACATAATAATGCTAACACTGTGCCTCTGAGGCTGAGTTCACACGATGCGTTTTTCATGCGTTTCCGCTGCGTTTTTGCAGTTGCGTAAATGCCGCGGAAAAGCATGAAAAATGCATGGTAGAAGGGTAGCAATGTTCCCCAATTGAAATCCGCATGTGCTGTGCCCATGATGCGGATTTTTCCGCAGCGTAAACGCTGCGCTCAAAAATCCGCAGCATGTCAATTAATTTTGCGGAAACGCTGCTTTTTTGGCGCCATTGACTTGCATTATACAGCATGGAATCCGCATCACTGTATATGTTGATGCGCTTTTCATGCGGTCTAATGTGCGGATGGTACCCGGGTGTGGATGAGAGGACTCTCATCCAGACCCAGGTACCATTAAAAAAAAAAGAATAAAATAAAAAATATATATATACTCACCTTCTGACGGCAGGCGTAGCGCTCCTGCTTGGTTCCCCGCACTTCGCGGTTGAATGAAGAAGGACCTTCGCTGACGTCAGAGTCATGTGACGGGTCACGTGACGCTGACGTCGGCAGGTCCTTCAGTCTTCACTGCCAGTAGCCGGGACCGAGCGAAGCAAGACACCGGGGGCCATCAGAGGGTAAAGTATATATTTATTTTTTATTTTTTGACATTCACACACTATATAAATCCATGCCGGTTGCATGGATTTATATAGTGTGAAGTTGACAAGCACTTTCCAAGTGATGCTAAAATCGCTTGGAAAGCGCTTGTCAACCCGCATGCGGAAATGAAAGTGAAGACCGCTTCATTTCCGCATGTCCCTGGCAGAAAACCGCATGTGCAATCCGCATGCGTTTTTTCCTGCCAGGGAGATGCAGAAATGCTCAGGAAAAAATCCTGAGCATTTCTGCATCGTGTGCACATACCCTTACAAAGTAAAATCCCCCTTTGTGCTCTCTAGATGGTAAAACTACCCCTTTAAAATATTACTGCCCTGTGCAAGTGCCCTAGAAAACAGAGCCCACATTTTTCCCCTAGAAAGTAATAATGCCCCATGTGCACCTTTGAAGGCCAGAATAACTTGAGAGCCCCTATAACAATAATGCTTCTTAAGTGCCCACTTAACATTTAATAATGTCCCCTGATTCCCCCATGTACAGTAATAATGGTCCATGATGAGCCCCTAATATTAGCAGTGTGATCGGGCTATTTGCATGTGCTGACTAGACGCTCACAGAGTGACTGCAGACTTTTATCCCAAGCCTGCACAACCCCTTTAATAACTTTAAACAAATAATAAGCAGCTTATTATGAAATTATTAAAGGGATTGTCTAGTCTGAAGCTACAAGTCTGCAGTTACTTTATGTGGCTGCAGACATGTGAATCCTCACATTGCATGCACAGCACACTGTCTGGGCTCTCGGGTTGTCATGTGATCTCAAGTATGCGATTTGCATACACCTGGCCACATTCCGACTAGACTGTTTCCAGTCTCGCTCAATACACTTGTATTGAATGAGGCCGCAAAGTTGGAATGTGGCCAGGAGCATGTAAATCGCATACTTGAGATCACATGACAACCCGCTCCCCGAACCAGAGAGCCCAGACAGTGTGCTGTGCATGCAATGTGAGGATTCACAAGTCTGCAGCCACATAAAGTAACTGCAGACTTATACATTTAGACCAGACAATCCCTTTAAATACTGTACAGCTCATGCCATGGTTACTGTATGGGGGCTTGTTATACTATCAGGCAGGGGCTTATAATAAGACCTAAACTGTAAATATAATAAGGCCGGTTTCACACGTCCGTATATTTCCGGTACCAGAGATATCCGTGGCCTGTGCGTCCGTGTGTGTTTTACGTGTTGCATCCGTGTGCGGCCCATGTGCTGCATCAGGATCACACGGACCGGCGCCTGGGAATCAGTGTACAGTTAGCGCTGTTCCCAAGTTCTGGATGCTGAACGGTGCCCTCATCATGGTTCCCTGCCGGGGCTGCGATCAGCACCAGCAGGGACAATGATGAGGGTAGTAGTAGTGTCTGCTCCTGCAGTGTCCCTGTGTAAAAATAAGAATAAAATAATAAAATCTTTATGCTCACCTGTCCAAAGATGTCCCCTGCTGTAATCCACACGACCGCTGACACTGAGGAGCCGGGGAGAATGAGCTGGAGCGGCTCCGGACCTGCGCTCAGTGAGTGACAGGACACCGCTGCTGAGTTCAGGAGTGGTGTCCTGTCACTCACTGAGCGACGCTCCGGAGAGGCTCATTCTCCCCGGCATCAGCGGTTGCATGGATTACAGCGGGGGACATCTCCGGACAGGTGAGTATAGGGATTTTATTCTTATTTTTACACAGGGACACTGTGGGAGCGGACACTACTGCCCTCATCATTGTCCCTGCTGGTGCTGATTGCAGCGCCGGCAGGGAACCATGATGAGGGCAGTGTTCAGTACCCGGCACTTGGGAACAGCATTAACTGTACACTGATTCCCAGGCGCCGGTACCTGTCATACTGATGACACACGGATGTCATCCGTGTGTGTTCATCGTGAGTCACTTTTGTGGACCGTGCATCTGCAAAAAAATGGACATGTCAGCGTGCGAAGCCCACGGACACACGGTCTGTGGAAACACACTGACTTGTGCACAGACCCATAGATTTGAATGGGTCTGCGTGTGTCAGAGTCTCCAGTACGTGTGGAAACTGTCACCATTCGTACCAGAAATACTGACGTGTGAAAGAGCCCTAAGTCCCCTACCTCCCTATCTCCACCCTCCCCAGACAGCAACTATGACATGAGATTGCACATAATCTCAGAACACAAGGCCCCCAGCGCCACCCCACACCCCCACTAGCCCAATTCAGCTCCCCCTCTTCCCCTCACATTCACCCCGCTTTCTCCCACATTAACATCATATGCTGCAATTTATTTTAAAACAAAAAAAAAATGGTTCCAGCAGCACTTACATATGAAGGTGATGATGACTGGTCTGGGCCAGGCACAGTCTTGGCACAAGTTGCACAACCTAACTGCAGCAGCCCATTAGGACCCAGGGTCCAACGTGGACCAATCAGAAAGCTCATGGGGTGAAGCTAACTGCAGCGCTGCCAGCCTGTAGAAGAAGATCAGGTTAGCAGTGCTTTAGCCCACACCGTGCACTGCACTGAGACTCTGCGCTTGGCTGCTGTGCTGTGCAGCCTGCAGAGTCCCAGCTCAGAAAGAGAACAGCAGCGTGCATGCAGTCACATTGTGCGTGCGTGCACTCACATTGTGCCGCTCTCACACATCAGAGAGACTCGGTCGCCTTCTGCTTAACAGAAGCGGCTGTGGCTCCGGGTGGGCCCCTCAACGCGACGGGACCCGGGGCGACTGCCCCCCCAGTAGCTACGCTACTGCACCTAGCAGTTCTGAAGACAATGCTATCTTTCCAGGCTCACTTTCATAGTAGCAATCCAAGCTCCCTTCACCATAAAACCCTGCTACATGTAGGTGGTCCACACGAACCAGGAGCCTTGGAACAGCTCACCCAAACCCAACTGGACTAAAACAGCACTCACGGAAACCGGACAAAAGTCAGAATCAGGAAGATGGTAGACGAGGGCCAGGAAAGGTATGTCAGTGACTGGAGTAACGATATAATCACCTCACAGAAACTGAACATGTGTGACATGCAGAAGTAGTGCTGTTGCTTTAAAAGCATTCAGCAACTATTAGAAGTAACACAGTCACAGGAGACAGGAAGTGTTGTGGTCCAGAAGCATCCAGCAGCTAGAGGAGTTAACACAGTCACAGGAGAAGGGGAGTGTTTTAGCAGAGCCCCAGAGGGGTTATGGGGAAGTTGTTTACTGTCTGGCTGGAGCCAAAGAGAACGGTGGCTTATGATCTGTATCTCACAGAAGGCAAGGGAACAGAATTCAAGTCAGGAGTAAAGCTAAGCACAGGTCAGGTAGAGTTCCTGAACTATCAGTGCAGAGTATTGTCAGGCAGAAAGATAAGGACTGGAAGAAATGGTGTCACAGGGATCATCTCCCTCAGCTAACCCTCCACCTTCCTCCATCTCACTGTGCTGTAAAGAATGCTGTGTTCATTAATGTGCCTTTGCATTAGAACTGTGCTGTCCTGTACTACTGGGAGGACTGTGAACTGCTGTGCTGCTAAGGAAACTGTACTGTTTGTCCCTGGAGCCTGTTGCTCATAAGACTTAACTTGCACTGGCTGTGCGGCTTCTTATTAAATGCTACTGTTCTACCATTTATGAGGACTCTTGTCAAGTGTGTCTGGTCAGCAAGTGAGACAACCTACGTGTCTGTGCCTGAGGGTCAATACCCCTGTGTACCTGAGAGAAGCTGCAGCACATGGTCTATGGTCGCCTTAAGTAACGGTTCCCCCAGGATTCCAAAGAATTCATGTAACCTTTCTCTCCCCTATCTGAACCTAGCGGCGTGTGTGTAACATATGGAATGTTAGAACCCTCCTGTGTGTTTTTGTTTCTATCTTGTGTTTTGCGCTCACGTTACCATCTTCCTATATATTCCAGCTCCGCCCTTCTGGCTTTGCTGGACTTCAGTGTTGTTTTGACTGTCTCTCTAGCCAGGTGCTTTTGTGCCTATCTATCTCTAGTTTGCTTGGTCCTCTGGGACCTCTAGTACTTTTGTCAGTTTATCTTTTGCTCTGCAACAACTTCTGTTAGGAGGTGTCCCATTTTTGTCCCAGTCCTTAGTTCTTTTAGGGACCCCTCCCTTTCTCTATAGGTCTCCGTTCAGACTAGCCGAGGACGAAGGCGCGTCTGTTCACAAGGAACAGGTTGCCTGCTACAACGTAGGGACTCAGCTTAGTCTTACTGTAGGGACAGCTCTCCCCTTCTTTCCCTACTTTATGTTGCAGATCATAACTTGGAAAGGTAAATGTCCAGAATGTACTGTAGATACAAATTCCATTTAATGATGATATTGTGCTATTTTCATGGTACTACAAAAGTAGATGATTGCAATTTTTTTGGCATACATGTTACATTGTAACCATGGAAAATAATATTTGGGTGCTATATGATACACATAACCTGTCTCACCCCTATCTGAAGCTAGCGGCGTGCGTGTAACACATGTACTGGAGAGACTACAGACTGGCTCCATATCTGGAGAAACTCCAGGACCCCAGAGACTGCCAGATCCTGAGCTGCTATAGACTTAGTGCCCACAATCTGGCCATCAAATCCGGCTGGCACAGACAGAGCTACAAGCCCAAGGAATACAGATTGTGCCCACACGGTGACCTGGAGGCCCTGGAGGATGAGGCCCACTTCCTGCTATGCTGCATCAAATATTCAGGAATGAGGGACACTCACTTCAGGAGACTCTTTGATCTCTTCCCGGACCCAGCTCCGTGAAGGAGGAAAAGAAAACATATATCCTGCTGGGGGAAGAAGAGAGCGCGGTGGAGATAGCAGCGCAGTATGTGAGTGCCATAGGCTGCGAGAAAGACAACTATGATATGCCAAGCACTTTCATAGCCCCCACCCTGGATGTGCCCCCACCCATTGTTCCTTACAGTCAGTGGTTACATAGAAATCATGGGACCCCATAGCAGAAGTTCTAATTGGTCTCCCTCACCCAAAAGAAAAAAAAATATTCGGCGGTGGCACAGAAGAGCATATGTCACAACTTTGCTGCCTTTAGAAAGTAATTTTCCTCCTACTGGAGTCTTAAATTCCCCTTTCATTGTACTCATAAAGTATAATGACAAGAAAGGTGCTCCACAAACACTGTAAGAAAACCCCACAGTGAATTACTCCACAGTACTCTCCACACGCACAGTATGATGACAATACTGTACCCCACCCCTCAACTCTCCCGGAAAGGTATGGAGACCCAAATATAGTATGATCCCCAAACTGTGACCCCCACACAGCCTTCCATGAAGTATAATGGGCCTACATACAGCATAATGGCCCCAAACCTCTCCACACTTTATAATGGCCCCCACTAGCCCTCTAAACAGTATAATGGTCCCCACACAGCCCTCCACACAGTATGATGGATCCCACACAAACCTTCACACTGTATAATTGCTTACATACAGCATAAAGTATGCACACAATATAAAGGCTTCCACATAGCCCTCTAAATATTATAATAGTCCCCAGATAGTCCTCCGTTTAGTATAATGCACCCCTTAATCATCCATATAGTATAATGCACTCTGCATAGTCCTCCATATAGTATCCTGCACTCCCCATAGGTCTCCATGTAATATACTGTACCCCCCATAGTCCTCCATATAATAAAATGCACCCCCCATAGTTCTCCATATAGTATAATGTACCCCCCATAGTCCTCCATATAGTATACTGCACTCCCCATAGTCCTCCATATAGTATAATGCACGCCCCATAGTCCTCCATATAATGTAATGCAACCTCCATAGTCCTTCATATAGTGCAATATAGTTCTCCATATAGTATAATGCACCCCCCATAGTCCTCCATATAATACAATGAACTCTCCATAGTCATCTATACAGTATTATGGCCACCACAATGTTCTCACTGATTAAAAAAGTGCCACACATCTCAGCACAGTGGGAACCATGTAGTCACATCATTGCACCCACTGGGCTGAGACGTCAGATGCCGAAGAAAAATGATGGTGGAGGGAGGGTCAGCTGATCCCCCCTCTTTCATCATTACTTTCAACTATATCAACATCCAGGATGCCCATACATTTGAACTTGCAATGATGGACTGAGGGGGCCTGGTGCCAGCTCACGGGCCCCATAGCAGCCATGCGACCTGCCACTATTGCCTACAGTCCCTACCCATTATCCCCACAGTCCCTATTCCTATACCCTATTATACCCTTGCTTTGGCAAAACTAATGTGCATCAAGTCCTGCCAAAAGAGCTTCTTTGAATTCAATTGAATAGATGGATAGACAGATATTCACCTTTTGTGAATGATTGACACTAAACCTTACATAACCACATGATGGTAATATGGAGGCGTCTGTACAGTGCACCATGTGTACAAGTCTCTGCAAAATAACAAAGTGTCAATTCACATTACAGTAAATTGTCGTCACTGACAGCTGAAATGAATAAAACTGTATATTGAAATCACAGCAAGCGCTGATACCTGCGGTCTGTACTGAGCCATGGCCGATGGCCGGTAGCTAGCAGTGTGACTGGCCCAGGTAAGAGGCCAACCTGCTGCCTGTCCGTCTGTATGTTTGTGGCACTGACATCCTTGTACTGATGGTGTAAACTTCCTCCAGCGTTATACAAGTCACAGGGAGGGGAAGAGGCATCTGATTAATGGATTACTCAGTATGAACTCATTTGTCTTTGATGCCCTGAAAGTTGACAGTGAGAAAGCAATTTTGACCTTTACACCTCCGTTATCTCTGATCGATGGAAGGCAAATGGACCTCCAAGCCTCACCACGGGCTTCATCCTAAGTGCAGCTGGTGCTCTGATTGTCAATGCAGAATAACAAGTAAATAAGACAGCACAAAAACGCACAAGATTGTGGATATGGGAGATAACCATGACCTAAATCTCAGGAGAAATGGAAGTAGTCAATTAACTCCTTCAAGAGGGGAACATAGTTATATAGTAACGTAGGTTGAATAAAGACCTAGGTCCTTCAAGTTCAACCTTCCTCCCCCAATTGTACTCCCTACACTAACACTACACTAACTTACTAACTTACTGGAACTAGGTCTCACCAGTGTACTATTACCATTTTTATTATTACTGCACTATTACTATTACAAATTAACCTAAATCTGTTGATCCCGAAGACGGTAAAAACCCCAGGACACATTCAGCCAATTTGCATCACGGGGAAAAATTCCTTCTTGACCCCGAGAAAAGGCGATCAGTCCTAGAACCCTGGATCAAGTGTACTGCTATAGGTGTAACAGTTTGTCTAATTTAACTGTAAACCACAATGCTATGGTATCGAGGAAATCATCCAGCCCTTTTTTACAAGCTGTTATAGTGTCGGTCATCATTACCTCTTGTGGTCGGCATCCCACAGTCCGACTGCTCTGACTGTAAATAACCTTTTCCTGTTAAGGTGCCGGAATTGATTTTCTTCCACCCATAATGAGTGCCCCCTGGTCCTTAGTATGGTCTTTAGAAGTAATAAGTCATGTGCTAGTCCTTTGTACTGACCACATATATTTATACATGTAAATGAGATCTCCTCTGAGATGTCTTTTTTCTAAGTTAAACAACTTTTCCAATCTCTCATCATATGAGAAACCTCCATCCCATGTAATAATCTAGTTTCCGTCTTTGAACTGACTCTAACTTCTGAATTTCCTTTTTAAAATGTGGAGCCCAAAACTGGATCCCATATTCCAATTGTGGCCTCACCAGTGATTTATAAAGGGGTAACAATACGTTGGGATCACAGAATTTTATTTCACTTTTTATACATCCTAAAATCTTGTTTGCTTTTGCGGCTGCTGCTTGACATTGAGTACTGCTGCCCACATTGAGTACTGCTGTCCACATTGAGTACTGCTGCCCACATTAGACCAAGACCTTCTAAACAACCTCTAAATTATATATCACAATATACAGGCCAATGGCTGCAATAAGCTCTACTCCACTTACACAATTCCTTCTGATATTGATTGGCACAAAGTTCTTCATAGCTTCAACTTTTAGAATAAGAAGAAGCTTATCTTTTATGGCTCACCTGGTGAGATAGATTCACTAAGCCATAGGTCAGGTTAAGCAGCACGGACCATAAGCATTGATTCAATGGACATTGAAAGACAGAACAGCATGTTGAACAGCAGAGCTAGATATGCTGCCAGGCAACTTGGAATAGTAGAGCTGAGTGTGCAGACACCTTGGAGCGGAGATGTCGTGAATGTATTAAGCCACCAGTCAGTACTCGAACCTGGCAATTCCTGTGCGCCATGCAGCAGCTCTTCCGTTTGAGTTGTTCTGCTCTCTGAACAGCTCCTTGCTATTTTAGCTACCAGTACCTGTTGTTCCTGATTGGCTCCACCTCTGTGTTTTATTGATTGACTTAATCCTGCAGTTTCTTGATTGGTCATCCTATTTAAGCCTGGCCTTGCACTTCCTTTATTGAGCTCTCAACCTTTAGTCTTGCTCAAACATTGCTACCTGCTGCTCCACCATGCTGCACTGCTGTTCCCATGTACCAAATTGTGGCTACCCAATGACAATGGTACCTGCTGCTCCTTCATACTGCTCTGCTGTTCCCATGTACCGACCTCTGGCTGCCCACTGACAAAGCTACCTGCTGCTCCTCCATACTGTATTACTGTTCCCATGCATGGATCTCTGGCTTCCCACTAACAAGGCTACATACTGCTCCTCCATAATATACTGCTGTTCCCGATTACCGACCTCTGGCTTCCCACTGACAACGCTGCATGTTGTTCCTCCAAATTGTACTACTGTTCCCGTGTACCGACCTCTGGCTTCCCACTGATAATGCTACCTGCCTTTGCTACTCCTAGCGGTTACACTATTAAGACAATCCAGACCCGGATCATTATAGCACCTTGGTAGAGCAGAGCTGAGTGTGCAGAGAACACATTGGTACATTAGAAACATAAAGATCGACAGGTACCATGAGTCGAGTTGGCAGACAGGTACCTTGATGCAGCAGAGTCAAGTGTATAGACAGAATCTTGGAGCAGTAGGGCCATGAAAACAATCAGGTACCTTGACACAGCAGAGTTGACTATGCAGACAGCATCTTAGAACTGCAAAGATGAGTGGGTGGCCGAGAATTCTAGTGTAGCTGAGTTTATTGACAGGCATTTAGAATAGGCGATAATTAAAAAGCCTATGATCATGTCATCAGAGCTCCAGGTTATCATGATAACCCAATGCACATTGGAGCACAGAGAGTCAGCTACCGGGAAGGGAAGACACATGGACCCACACTGGAGCAGGACAGGTAAGTAACACCAGACTCTTAGAGCATGCCAAATCATCCCAGAACCTCTGGGAGGGTAGGCTCCTTCTATGGGATGGGCTTGAGGTTTCAAGGGCTATTGTCTGAAAGGGGTAAATACTTGCTTGTTCCAGGTAGACATTTCTCCAATCATGTCCCTATAGCTGTCTGTACTGGACAGGGTCAACCCTTTCCATTTTTTAGATATACACTCACAGATGTCCACGTTGTAATACATGGAGGAGGTGGCCAGTATGAATTATTATGCTAGAAGGTCTGAGTCTGAATTATGTGTTTTTTTCCCACATATAGGCTATAAAATAAATGCCTCCTCCCCAATTTATCATCTGAAAAGATGGAGAATTCTAGTTAATTTCTTAATACATCTTAAAAGTGGTGAGAACCTTGCTAAATTTATGATTCAAAGCCCCGAATCTATCGATAACGGTTAAATAATAAAATTATTCCTGACTGCAGCCACCACTAGAGGGAGCTTACTGTATACTGATTACACAGTGAACTCAATAATAAATCAGTATGCAGCAAGATCCTAAGTTCCCCCTAGTGATTACTTCACGCAACCAGGATGTAATTTTAAAATTATATGTGTATGCAGAGAAGTGAGCTTTGTTTCATGAAATGAAGCTGTAACTAATTAATCATAGAGATAAAACATATAGAGATATGACATATTAATGAGACCCTCAAGGTCATATAAAAAGGTGCTGCAGCTTTAAAGCTCTGGCCCTGGTACCACTGGTGTTTATACTTAATGCACAGTCTGCCTAACAAATCCCAGCTGCCCCAGCCATTATTTTCAGCCGTGCACAAGCACTAGACGAAGAGTTTTCTGGAAACACTTAGAGTTCTCTTTTTATTGTGCTAAACTGTACTTCTTCATCATCCTAACTCAATTACCGGGAACTCTGGCAGTCTTCTTTATCAGGCGAACAAAACTGAGTCAATGCAAACCAAATCCCGAGCTACACGCCTGCACCGTATCAAAAAGAGGGGAGCACTCATACTGCGAGCGAGACAAATTATCATAAGTGATGGTTTGCATTAAACACACATATTACTGGGAGACTTTACATGCTTCCGACCAGGGGAAAATTCAATAATACGAAGAACAGACGGCATGAACGAAATGAAAATAATGACAAATAATCTATGAGCGCTGGATCACGTCTTGGCAAAACTTAATAACACTTGGAATCCTACTTTGTTATTTCTCGTTTTTGGAAATGGGAACTTTGCTGCAGAGGAAGAATGAAATCGGAGAAGAAATCAATCAGATTGGGAGTTAACTGTATCAATGTCAAGTAAATTGGGCGCCGGGGAGTTGTTAATGCCAACACTTTGTATTGGGGTTGGTGCCTCATTTTTAAAATGGAATTTTAGAAGTCAGATAGAAAATATAGGCACGTTGAGCCACTTTTCAGTTTCTGCTGTTAATACTTAGCATCGGCGGTACGGAAAACTGGTGCAATCAAAATTTTTTTGCCGTGTTCGTTGAGGAATATTCCAATGTTGCATAAGTATTCGAGTATTCCCTCTTATAGAGTTAAGGGTGTTTTTGAACCCTTCTCCCCCAAAAGAAAGAAAAAATAAATAAATAAGCTTAAAGGGGTTGTCCAGGACTATCTTTAGGATAGGTCATCAATGTTTAATCGTTGAGGATGTGACACCTGGCATCAGGCCCGGCGCCAGAACCTGGCGCACGCGGGCAAGTGCCGAGGCTCTGAGCAGGCAGGGGGGGCCCACTCACCATCGGGCACACCGGCGCGCTATGGGACCCGTGAGTGGAGGAGAGTGGTGCCAGTGCCCGCCCTTCCCCTCGCTTGCTCAGGGCCCCTGCACAATACTTACTTCTCCCCGTGCCTGCGCAGCAGGTCCTGCATCTGTACAAAGTTGAATGTGCTGACAACAAAATCACACAAAAATCATCAATGGAAATCAAATTTATTAACCAATGGAGGCCTGGATTTGGAGTCACCCCCAAAATTAAAGTGGAAAAACACACTACAGACTGATCCAACTTTGATGTAATGTCCTTAAAACAAGTCAAAATGAGTCTCAGTATTGTGTGTGGCCTCCACGTGCCTGTATGACCTCCATACAATGCCTGGCCATGCTCCTGATGAGGTTGCGGATGGTCTCCTGTGGGATCTCCTCCCAGACCTGGACTAAAGCATCCGCCAACTCCTGGACAGTCTGTGGTGCAACGTGACGTTGGTGGATGGAGCGAGACATTATGTCCCAGATGTGCTCAATCGGATTTAGGTTTGGGGAACGGGCGGGCCAGTCCATAGCTTCAATGCCTTCATCTTGCAGGAACTGCTGACACACTCCAGCCACATGAGGTCTGGCATTGTCCTGCATTAGGAGGAACCCAGGGCCAACCGCACCAGCATATGGTCTCACAAGGGGCCTGAAGATCCCATCTTGGTACCTAATGGCAGTCAGGCTACCTCTGGCGAGCACATGGAGGGCTGTGAGGCCCTCCAAAGAAATGCCACCCCACACCATTACTGACCCACTGCCAAACCGGTCATGCTGAAGGATGTTGCAGGCAGCAGATCGCTCTCCACGGCGTCTCCAGACTCTGTCACGTCTGTCACATGTGCTCAGTGTGAACCTGCTTTCATCTGTGAAGAGCACAGGGCGCCAGTGGTGACTTTGCCAATTCTGGTGTTCTGTGGCAAATGCCAAGCATCCTGCACGGTGTTGGGCTGTGAGCACAACCCCCATCTGTGGACGTCGGGCCCTCATACCACCCTCATGGAGTCACTTTCTAACCGTTTGTGCAGACACATGCACATCTGTGGCCTGCTGGAGGTCATTTTGCAGGGCTCTGGCAGTGCTCCTCCTGTTCCTCCTTGCACAAAGGCGGAGGTAGCGGTCCTGCTGCTGGGTTGTTGCCCTCCTACGGCCCCCCTCCACGTCTCCTGGTGTACTAGCCTGTCTCCTGGTAGCGCCTCCAGCCTCTGCACACTACGCTGACAGACACAGCAAACCTTCTTGCTACACTGCATTGATGTGCTATTCTGGATAAGCTGCACTACCTGAGCAACTTCTGTGGGTTGTAGAGTCCGTCTCATGCTACCACGAGTGTGAAAGCACAACCAACATTCAAAAGTGACCAAAACATCAGCCAGAAAGCGTTGGTACTGAGATGTGGTCTGTGGTCCCCACCTGCAGAACCACTCCTTTATTGAGGGTGTCTTAATAATTGCCAATAATTTCCATCTATTGTCTATTCCATTTGCACAACAGCATGTGAAATTGATTGTCAATCAGTGTTGCTTCCTAAGTGGACAGTTTGATTTCACAGAAGTTTGATTTACTTGGAGTTATATTCTGTTGTTTAAGTGTTCCCTTTATTTTTTTGAGCAGTGTACTTGAGGTCACGTGACTGTCAGCTCTAACCGGCAATACGAGTGAATCCTGACAGCATGTGCACCGCACACTGTCAGGATTCAGAAGTCTGCATAGAGTAACTGTAGACTTTTATCAGAAGACCGGACAAACCATTTAATGGTGGAATTCTTCTTTTGTATAGATATAATTTTGATTATAAGAGTGATCCCATACTCATGTAACATTAGAATATTCCTATATGAACATAGTGAATTTTATCATATCCACTATATGAAGTGTAAAAAAAAAATAGTTTGAAGAATTTGTGGATCTAAACCCACCAATAAGAAAGCAGAAATACATTTGATATTGCTCATACATCACTGTAAAATCTGTGACCCACTCCTCTCTTTATATAATAGTGCTTTATTACAATCATGTAATCAGAGATTCGATGACTTGTCTGACTCAATTGCATACTTGTCACCTTTTCTAAATTGTGTTTGGGGAAAATAAAGAATGCAAATTTTTCATAAATTCCCCCTTTTCTAGACAGACGTCCCCCATGTATACCTTATTTCTGCCAACTGAATGTGCATCTGGACAACAGATGCTAAATATCACAGTGAAAAAAGTCGTATGGGAGCGCTGTCTTGCAGATGATTAGTGTGGCATTCTTCAAAGAGGCAGGTGGGTCTTCTATTTTACAGGAGCGTCCCGGTTCTTTTACCGGAGATTTAGCAAGTTTAATTTTTGTGATCCATATTTACATTGACAACACGTATCCAAAAGAAGACATGAGCTTAGATATAGTAGCCAAGCTCTCTGTACAGTGGTATTGCTATTAAAGAAGCACATCCCATCTAATTTTTTACCTTCTTAATATATTACAGTCACTATATTAAATAGCACTGTATACTGAAACAACGGTTACTGGAAGCCTGTGCTAGCATTTCTTTTGCGGTGTTGCTATCAGTGTGTCAAGAGTGGGAGAAGAGGGTTGCATTGACAATCCAACACAATGGGCAGCACTTTGAGCACATTTTATAAGTGGTCATAAACTTGTAAAAAACTCAGGAAAGAATAAAGTTACGTTAAAACCAAGCACACCCTTGTTTTTCTTATGAAATCCTCAATAAGTTTGATGTGCCACATGACCCTCTTCCCATTGAAAAAAATAAAGTTGGATCCAAAATGGCCGACTTCAAAATGGCCGCTATGGTCACCACCCATCTGGAAAATTTTTCCCCCTCCCATATACTTATGTGCCACAAACAAGAAGCTGATATCACCAACCATTCCCATTTAATTTAGGTGTATCCATATAAATGGCCCACCCTGTATATTAAGAGGATAAAAACGTTGATGGGAGTGCTCCAACCAAACAATGGTCAGATACCAGATCTACATGGTGAAAAATTATTACAAAACAGTTACATCCAGTGACTCACAGATGATGCTTTCTCTGACTTGCTGTTCATATGTTCAGTCTTTTGAGCATCTTTTAACCGCTTCAAGTGCCAAGTGGTTAAAAGAAGTGACCCGACCATTCTTTGGGGGTTTTCTGCTTGGAAGATGCTTCATACTTTACCATAGAAATCAATGGGAAAGCAAAAAAAGCTGAACACGCATAGATATCTTTTGGAAGTTTTTATCAGCATTTTCGCCTGAAAAAAAACAATCGCACTTTACTCATTGCATGATGAATCGTATACTCATCAGCTGCCGTCTTCTTCTGTTGTTGGCGCCACTCCCGTTGGTCTTTGTGACCTGTTGGATCGCTCCAGTGTTTGCTGAGTGCAGGGTTGGACTGGCCCACTAGAGAACCGGAGAATTCTCCAGTAGGCCCTGGCTTCTCCTTCAGGAGAGTTCATAGTGCAAACCTTGCAGCTGCTATGGGGCTCTTGAGTGAGAAAGGTGGAGCCTCAGAATCAAATCCTCTGGTGTTCCCAATGTTCTTCAGTCTGACACTGGCTGAGTGAGTCGGAAGTCACTACTCAATGTAAGTCTATGACAGCCAGAATGAGACTCTCACAGACTTACATTGAGAGCTTTTGTCCGTTACTTCTGACTTCCGGTCAGTCAGAAGTTGTGGTCACAAAATGGCTGCGCGAGACCGGAGTAGCGCAGGGAAGAGCTGAAGACAACAGCTGGTAAATAAAATACTATGGTCAGGGAACATAGATTAGTTTCACGAGTAAAGCAAAAAAAAATGCTGGAGTGGTGTTTTAAACAAATAAGCTTTTATGTGGATGCAGTTGGATTTGGCCCTCCTGGATGCACGGTATTAGAGAAGCCACAGCACTTGACTCACCAGATTAGTATAAGATTCTCCGTTGAGTCCAGGGTCATTGACACAAACATAGACCTCAAAGGTCCAGTAGAAGATGAAGATTATCATGCAATTCAAAGTGGACCTCCTGGATGATCTTTGGTGGACCCAAAGAACTTAAGGAAATGTTAGCAGCCATCATTTCAGCATCCTTCAATACCAAATGTGTAAATTACACTATGGTTATAGACTTAAAAAAAGCTACACCAAAAAGCACCTCGATTGCAGAGACTAGTCATACATATACTACACTATTTATTATGTTTGCTCATATTGCTCCATTACATTGGGGCTCACAATCTAGATTCCCTATCAGGATGTCTTTGGCGTGTGGGAGGAAACGGGAGGAGACCAACACAAACATGGGGAGAACATACAAACTCCTTGCAGATGTTCTCCTTGGTGGGATTTGAACCCAAGACCCCAGCCCTGCAGGTCTACAATGCTAACCACTGAGCCAACTACATAGAAAGATATTTTGTTCTATGATCTGTCACCATTCGGGGCAGTTTATAGTTTCGCAGACATATGACTTGTGGCTTGTTTCTCTGTGAAGATCACTAAACACAGGAACTATACAATTCCTAAAGCTGCGTATTGTATCCAGCATAGAAAACAGTAAAAAGAAGCTGTCATCTCTAGACCTTGTTAGCAAAGAACCTTCATTCCAACTGATGCCTCCTAACTTATTCTGCCACTTATAAAGGCCTCGGCTCATCAGTAACTGGTGAAGATAAATAATTCACTTGCTGCCGGCTTGTAAAATATTTTTAGACATAAGAAGATGTATAACTTCAAAAAGTGCACGTGACACCACCGTGAGACACTATCTAGAGGAAGGCTGTAAAGACGCACGAAGACCGGGAAGGCAGAGATCTTGATGAGCTGTAAGCAATATCTCATCTCAAAGAAGAGATATATCTATATTTGGCATTTTGTTTTTCTGCATGGCGTCATAAGTGTACACTGCGCCATCAAAAATGTGAAGAAAGACGTGTCGTAGATCTAGACAGGGAATTAGAAAATGGAAAAATAACATTTATTGCCTGGTGTACAATTCATGAAAGCAGCACAGTAAAAAATATAAACTATGGCATGTGGCTTTGTATATTGATATTCATATACACAATGATGCATGCAAATGGAGTAGACCTTATTGCCGAATTTCACGATAAATCGTTGGACTCGTCAATGAGTAGATGAATGCATGGATGAAATATTTATGGATATGGGTGCATAGGTAATGTCAGATTACCAGGACACATGTACTTGACACACAATTAAGTGGAACACTCACTTTTCTTCAAAAGATGTGTGGCGCCCCTGAGAGTTCGACCGCCACAGGGATGCTGCACTTCTCTAATGGAGTGTAGTGTTCCTCCTCTGAGGTAAGAACAGTGCGATGGTCAGGACCCTTCCTTCACATCCAACACCACACTTCTCCCACCAGAGGGGGCTAGAATGCACTAGGTGCTGCCCTCCTGATTACCGGGAGACTGGGGAACTAAGAGCTAGGGGAACCATTTAGTGGGTGAGGGTGGAGGACTCACATTTTAGTAACACTTAAAATTTAATATTTAATACCCAGCCATCTTGGTTCATGGTCCTTTTTCTATCCTTATAGTCCTTTCTGTCCGACAGCCCGTCAGGCTGTCCTTCAGTCTGCTCCATGATGGTTCTTTGACTGTTCTACTGTGACCTCCTACCCTGTAAGCGGATCCTGTGTGGGCCTGCATCGGATGGAGACACAGCCCTCGTACCTTGGCCTTGGGTCGAGGGGCAGGTTGCAGATAATGAATCTCTCAACCCAGTCAAGGACCATGACCAAGAAGGGCCGGAGCTCAGGAGTGTAGCTCCAAAGCAAATGGATCCCGGGGAGGATGCAGACGGAGCGGTATACGCCACCTGTCCTCGCCAACCTGATATATTCAGAGGGATTCTGGCTGCAAGAGGGGTACCGGCCCCCGACACCCGATCTTGCTACTCCATGTCCTGGTCGGGAAAGCCCGGTAGGCCCTGAGGATCCCACCGGGTAACGGAAGGAGCGGAGCTGCCACCCGTACCCTTTTTCTGAGAGGAGTTCAGAGGGAGACCCGGCCCATCTACACACACACAGACAGGAAAGTACCCGGTCTGAAGTCTAGGAACACTCTGGTGCTGGGTCCTGATTGAACGCTGGACTTACTCGGAGGTTGTCGGACCCCCCCGTCTCTGGTGACCGCAGAACTCCGTGAGGAGCAGGGAGAAGCCTTGCAGCTGTACTCTACAACGTGAGTAAAAACCCTGGAAGTGAAACCCTATGGCCTCCGGACTCTTTATTCTGCATTCTGCGCTTTGTAGGTTTTGCTTCTTTTTGTTAGTATGAACATGCTCCTATTTCTTGCATGTCTACCATCTTAGACCTCAGTTCACATTGCTTGGTTTTTTGTCTTGTTTGCATTCTGTGCAATTTAAGGGTGTGGCATCCCCTTTGTTGAGCTGATTAGTATATATGTAGCTTACCACGGGCCTAGGTGGTCTGGAGTTGGGACCCGGTCCTATTTGTCTACCCTTTTATATGCATTACTTCAACTTTGATATACAGTAAGGTTTTTAATATAGACAGTATAGGTACCGTCCCAATTTAGGGTCACCTTGCCGCTGGTGGGACGGCTTGTATACTTTTTTTGATCAAAAATAGTTCACTAAGTACCCTATATTTATTATGCAACTTTGCTTTACATTTATATATAATGATGGTAGGGTATGAGATGTGTTTTTTGTCTTTTGTAGGTATTACACCGCGCTACGTAGCACCAGACCTCCTAGACTACAACCCCCGTCATCCTGTCCCTCTGCCCTGAGGCCTTGCTCTGCCTGTGAGGAGTAGTAACAACGACGGCTGCCATAACACCATGCCTCAGCGGACTGCAGCGGCGCTGGTGGCCTTCACCAGGTGCCACAGGTGGCGTAGTCGAGATCAGCCACTCAACCCGGATAAGCCCATACCATCCTTTTTAGTGTGACGGCCCTGGGCACGGGTCGGGTCCGGGCCACGGCTGCACCCCATCTCTCCATCACAGGACCCGACTCCGAGTCCCCCATCTCCCAGGGTAAGGGGCTTACAGGAGACTTTGAGACGTCGCACAGATGCCAGCAGATGTAATTTAAAGTGGGGACAATTGTTTTTCTTAAATGCATGTATTTTGAGTTAAAGGTCATTTTTGCATTCAAGTTTCGTAAAAATAAATTTGCACTGTTTGCCTTCTGTTGCTTTGGTCTAGTGCTGGCTGCAGAATGATTTAACTGAGAATCCGTCAGTGAAGCTTAATCTGATGGGAGAGTTTGAAACTTTTTTTATCTGTCTTTTTTGGAGCTCCTCTCACTGATTTGTGAGCATAGACCACATCAAAGTTGATTCTGCAGAGAAACAAACAGCCTGAAAAAGCCAAAACGTGCAAATGTTTTAAGAAACCAACTTCCAAAAATGATTGACATGCATTTAATTAAAAAAAAATGCCCTAAAATGTGGAAAACCCATTTAAGGTGTGATTTCAGCTTAACCCTCAACTGGTGTGGTGGGGTTTTTGTCACGCAACTGGTGATGTGGGGTTTCCTATACCCCAGTGTTTAGAAATCTCTTATTTTTACAGAAAATGCAAAGATCACGTTTGTTTTAATCGTTTTCTTATTGGCGATTGATTACACATGAGTGTAACAAATTTTTGACACCCACAAATGGATGGAAGCTAGTGAGACACGTATCCTCATACCAGCATTTTTCAATGAATGGCAGCCGAATAAAAATTCCCTGGGGTGTGGCAAACCCCACCTCACCAGTTGAGGGTTAAAGTGGTTGTCCAACATACACAAAAATTATGATGGTTCAGACTGGTATAAAATAAGGAAAAAATGAAAAACCACTCTCACTAATCCCCCACGTCTCCTGTTCTGACACTTACCTGGACCCTGCTGGCTTCTGTTTCGTGTTCTCGACGCACCAAAAATGGCAGAAAATACTCAGATAAACAATTGCATCAGCTGTGACCTGCCTCATCTAGTGATCGACTGAGCAGGCATTTCCTGCCATTTCCAAAACAGCATCAGAAAATATTTTTTATAATCCCTGATCAACCCCTTTAACTTACTAAATAAATAAGGGAACTTTAAAAATTGCTTTGTGTCTTAAACACTTGAATTATTAAGTAGCTAATGGCTTCTGAACTGGGAGTGAATGGCGACTGAGAAATAAAGTTTCTAAATCCTGTATGAGTAGTTAAGTCGGTACACCAGGTGCTTCCCAAATTTGTGAGCAACGGTCTCTCGGAATGCCGCTTTACCTCTTACTGTGGAACCCACAGTAGGAAATCCAGTGATCTAAGGGAGGTGTGATCAGCTCACCAACTCCAACCGTGCTTGGCTATGCAACAAGAAGACCAGGGGGCTCGGCACTTCCATTGGTGTAAGTCTGTCTTTTTTTTCTTCTGGTACTATCAATATCCAACTCTTTCTACATGAACTGACTCTCTTCAATCTGCGTCCTGTGCCTATAGATTGGTGGAAAAATCAATAGATGGATATTATATGATTATTATTATGAGAACTCTGCAATGGTGCATGAAAACTAAGAAAGGGACATGTGAGATTAGAAAACCATGGCTGCTTTCTACCAATGACGCCGCCAGAATAGTGATGAGCGAACATGCTCAGTTAAGGGGTTAACTGAGCATGCTCGGGTGCTTACTGAGTATCTTCGGCGTCCTCGAAAACCATGTTCAAGTTGCAGCGGCTGCATATCATGTGGCTGTTGTCTATTTTGTTACGCAATTCCTGCATGTGTCATGGCTGTCTAACAGCCACAAGACATGCAGTCGCCTGAAAATCGAAAAATAGTTTTCGAGCACGCCGAAGATACTCAGTAACTCCTTAACCGAGCACGTTCACTCATCTCTACACCAGAAGCCTGATTGCTTACTTCCAGCTCTTATGGTTGTGCCAGCTCCTGCTCAATCAGCCTACAAGTCCCATAATTTTTAGCTCTATCAAATTGTCAAGCACAGTATAGGAAAGACAAAGCGCAACACAAAGGGATGAGGGGAAGGGAGCCCAGACACTAGGGAGAGGGGAAGTGGAGACTTCCTAGGCTGATCTACTATCATCCTGTCTCCCCTACCATCCCTATATTGGGTCCTCACCAATTGCCGAACAGGAAACCTAAGCCGTCCTGTAAATCCCTAGAGCTAGGCCCTGGATAGGGAAAGGTGTGCAAATTGAAGTGGTCAGTGGGGCGCTAGAAACTGAATAAGGCGCTGGAAAAGGATAAAACAAACCTCTTTATTGAAGTTCTAATGCCCACAACGCGTTTCTGCAGTGGTCTGCTGCCTTCATCAGGTGGAGTTATGGGAAAATGGCAGAAACAGGCACTTTTATACATAAAGCAAAGGGACTCAATGGGAGGTACCAAGGGAGAATTTGGTACTTAACCCCTTAATCACCATTAAAAAATACAATTACAATTTAATAACAAAGGGGACTTAAAAAACCATTACAGGTCAATAACTACACATTATAAACTTACTATGAAGATGCAAGATGCAGACATTAACGGCAATGCTTTAAAAATACATACATATTCTGAGTATACCCCTCAACCAGTTTTTATCCCCCCAAAAATATACAAATATTAATAATTCATCTGCACACATTATCAATAGCTAAATTCAAACCTTCCGAATATAATGTACCCAATTTAAAAATCCAAAAATTCTCTCTCTTCATAAGATAATTAAGCCGATTTGTTACATTATCAGGTACTTGTTCTAATATCGTGAGTTTCAAGCTAATGGGATCTCTCTGGTGGGCAGTCAGAAAGTGCTTAGAAACACTATGCTGTACATACCCATTCTTAATATTAGAGCGATGTTTATTAAGACGGGCCTGCATTCTTTGTATAGTTCGGCCCACGTATTGCAAACCACATCCACACTGCAACAAGTAGACCACATATAGGGATAGGAAGGGGGGATGAGCACTGGTCAGTCCCCTCTATAAACTAAAGACAACAAGGGAGACAAACACAGGGGGAAGAAACTTAGCTTGAGCCAAATTCAGAGAGATTACACCAAATGTCCTTCAAGCACCAGAGAGGAAGTAAGCAGACTGCAGTAGCTCCAAGCCTTCACAAGGGAAACATGTGAATATCACCGGCCCCTCCCTGCAGCAAACTGAAAGTATTTAAACACCCAGGCCAGGGTGTCAATGAGAGCAGGAGGGAGGTAGCCGCTGGGTCCTAAAATAAGCCAGATTTAAGAAGGTGTATGCAATGCCAAACAAAGTAACCTTCTGCAACCAACTGCAGAACGACTGCCTGCTACATCTGACACACCCGTGACACTACTACTATAACCTGACAACCTTTACTACTATAACCTCCCATCTTCTTCCTCACTCCATCTTTTAACTCCCAATCTTGCTAGCCATCTATATCTCAGACAAAAGAAAAGAAGGCTTCTCACGAAGTCTCCAGATCGAAGACCAAGGATTTCACATGATCAGAACTGAATTTGGCAAAACAATGGCACTTCAGAAAGGTTAAAAATGTTTGGCCTGAGCAAGACTAGAGACAATTTTTGCTAAATGGTGGAAAACTCCTTTAAACAGCAATTGCACAAATACCGTAACTATCCAATAATTCTTATTACTCAGGAACATTACAAATACTCAGCGCTCCTATGTGATCTCACCCTATACTACATGGGAATTGAACCCTTCTAAGGACAAGGAGTTTTGCCAGTATTAGGTTTTCTGTGAAATAAGCAGCAAGCAGGATCGGCAACATGAGGGGTTAAGAGTTTCCGCTTGCCAACGTTTATCAGCACAACAGTTGCTTACTCACATCATGCAGGATCTTGGCACATGGAGTGCTGCTCAGTGCTATTTGTTTATTTCCTTTCCAGCAATGGATGAAGGGCGCAGGCAATGCACTTAATGTTCATTCTCTTAAAGCTCCTCCTTTGCAGCTGCTTTAACAAAACTGCATCAAAGGGCTTGTCTAGTCCTATACAAATAAAACTCAATCATGTATAATGAAAAGTTTTGTAACTTTATAATATACTTTGTGCTGTAATTCATCATCATTCTTGAGCTTCCAGCTTGATGCCACTAAATAAAGACATCTTATTTTACAGTCAGAGGTTAAAAACTACAAAACTAGTCCTCATCACAGCTAGTCTAGGTAATGCTCTGTATCCTCCATACATCAACGGCACAAGCCTATCTCCTGCTCTGACACTTTGCTACAATGTAACTCAGGGCTGCCACCGTTCCCAAAATTATATTCCAGTTTTACGGTATTTTTATCCTAAACTTTGCGCAAATTGCTGTATAGAGTATGTCTGCCTTGTCCACTGCAGTCTCCCAAGGATGCCAATATCACACTAAGTTCTTGTGCTGGTGACATCACATAGGCTCGGCAGACCTGATAGATGGAAAGAATCTGATCCAAATAGCACTTAACCAATCTGCACATTCACTGTATTATATAGGTCCCGATTAATCAAGACTGAAGATCTTCTCCTGATTCAGTAATGATTCCTTATAAATCAGGTAAGGTGCATAGTGGCACTTGCCTCTGCTGGAGTAAGATTTGTGACATAGTCACGCCCAGTCAGGGTCCCATCTAGCCCGAGTTTTGCCACTTTGTTGGAGCTGGTTGAAAATGGTGTAAAAATTCACAAATTTTTTGCCTAACATCACATTCAGCAAAATAAAATGCGATTTTTCAAAGCTTTTTGTTTGCTAGAAATATGGTGAAAAAAATTTGATGAATCACAATCAAGTATTTAAAGCTGTCCATATACATTAGACAGCTATGTCTCCTTATTCCTTCATACAAAGGAACACTCGCTAGGCCAAGCACTCCCATGTTCTCTTTAAGAGAGCCATTGCCAGGTTCCTCTGGCAAAACAAAAGGCTGAATCGTTCTCTGCCCGAATGTCATGACAATCAGGAGGCCCCATACACAGTAGATGGTCGGCCAATTGCGACCATCTACAGGATTAACGACGTCAGTCGATTTTTTTCTAATGTTTATGTCAGCCTTTAAGGAAGCAGTAGAAGTAATGATTGAGCTTTATTCACATGAAATCAGAAAAATAATTTAAAATAAAGCACAACTTATTTCATATTATTAGAAAGACTGCTTGTTCAGTGCCAGATGTCCTGTATTGCCCTATTTTAGGTTGGGATAGAGGGTGGTGCAATTGAGCGCAACAAAATGTACAACATTGTAGTTTTACATAGTTCACTGTGCCAACACAAGGGAAATAATGCTATCTGTATAGTCTTAAATTGTCATGAAAACTAATATAAAAACTCTTATCTGAATCACATGCATGATATGGTCTAATTCATAGTGGCCATTATTGAAACCTTTTTACAGTGAGAAACATGTATTCATTTGGTCTTTTTATCCAGTTTAACTAAGGTTGGAGAGATTAATTGGACTTGGAATGGCCCTTCAAATTTAGGTTGTAAACTTTTTCTCATGTGTTGCTTGACAGCCAACTAGTCTCTAGGTTTTAGTGAATGACAATTCTAGTCTTTCTGGGTCTGGTATGGAAGAGAATACAAGGTGATTAGTTTTTGATAGTTTCTGTTGTAGTGCACTGCCAAATCCTCTCAGGTCCCCAAACTATGTGCTGTAACTGAAATCTCCATTGTCATGTGCCACTCCAAAGGTGTACCTGGAATCAGTGTAAATGTTTGCTGTCTTATCTTCTGCTATTAGAAGACAAAATAAGAGTGCTTCATGGTGTAGTCCTAGTGATAAGAAACAGGGAAGAATAGATGGAATCTGCTCACCAGGTCAGAAACAACTCTGATGAGAGTAGTAGTGAAGTGGTATTCCTCATATAGACGGTTGTTCCACCCATTGAAGCTGACAGAACAGCTTATTAAAACAATTTCAAGGTAAAAAAAATTAGAAAAAACAGTGGGGGTGTTGTCATGATGAAGACAAGGATGAACATATATTAAAAAACAGCAACATGTTTCAAAATAAATCGGATAGCCTGAGGAAGAAATCAGATCAATTTTGAAACGCGTTGCTGTCTTTTAATACATTTTTGTTGTTTTCCTACACCTTCTCATTTTTGTCTTCATCATGACAGTGAAAACTATGATTTTTTTCCCTATTTTTTGCCCTGCAATTATCTTCTGCTATTGTACATGTTGAAGTGCCTTTAGCTCTGTCTCCTGTGCTGAACAGGACAAGAGTGGTTCTTGCATCAAAACATCTTCTAAGATGGTCATCACATATCCAGCATGTAGACTCCTCTCATGGTAGTACCTGGAGCCATCTACAAAAAAAATCTCAAAATCTGTTTTAGCAGTTGGTATTAATACCAAACAATCATTATAGTCAATAGGATCAGAAAAATGAAGAATAAACTCTGTGTATACAGTAGATGCATTCTCCATTTCTATCCATGCACTTGCTCTGCCTCTGTTCACTCTTTTGAACACAGCTAAAATATGACTACTGGGTTCAAATCTGTTCGTCTTTTGACAGTCACATTATCAGGGATCAGCAGGGTTACCTAATATTTTGCATGAATACCTTGTTCAGGCTTGCATGAGGATTTCAGTCACAGCATGCGACACCTGTGCAGTTAATGGGTAATCTAGTGCTTCATCTGCTACTTTATTTCTGAAAACAACTGCAACAGCCACTGTTCAGATACAATAGAGTGTGACTTTTAGAATGAAGTCTTATAATGGGATCTTTAGTAAGAATCCTTAACTAGTGATATATCATTGAAAATAAAACCTCTTCTATCCTTCAGGAGGGTGGTGTGCAATTTTCTGTGTTAGAGGAGAAGCATAATGGGCTTTGTTTGTATCATATATGCCTCCTTTCCTATGGCTGAGAGAACTGGCATGGCAGGTCCTCGTTTGCCATGGACCCCCATCAACACTCGACGATCACATTGCAACTAGGCCAATGGGCACGTGGAACAGAGTGCTCCCTGGCCCGTGATTGACAATGGCATTTAAGGGGTTAATATGCAGTGATCTGAGATAGCCAGCATATGCCGGGTATGGTGCAGCTCTTGAGACCACATTATATAAGAGCACCTGACATTGGACGGACCAATATGTTCAATGTCGAGACGAGGTTGATCTGCTATACGTTTTTGTCGTGGTTCTCTGGAAAACTTTTTTTTATGAAATGGTACATTAATGATACACAAGTTCATGTAAAATGATGCTTCTTTAAGATTTTGGTAAAAGAGATGGATTATTGACAACTATTTTCCATGAAAACACATAATTTAAATGATCTAAAGCTCTCTCCTAGTGATAATCCATTAAAATATTAAAGTACCTCCTTTAAAGGAAATGTGTCAACAGAAAATGAACTACTGTTTAAATCTGATTTTTATCTTGATTGTATTATTTTTTAAAACTTAAATATTTTTTTTATTTTTCATATCACGTTCTGTATGAAAAAAGAAAATTAGAAATCTTGCAATTTCCACACTGGCCACTGGGGCTCTTCTAGATTCATACTTGCTATTCTTTCATGAAATACACATTTACATAAGCCGCAATGAATAGACTTTGACCCTATCTTTTGTATTGAAGCATCTAATGAGCGGGTGCAAATGTCATGAAAGAAAGGGAAGCAGGGGAAGCTGTGACATCACATATTGGTGGATCCTGTCTCTAGTAGCAATGGCACTTCTGATAAGTCTACTGTAAAGAACAGGAACTATGAGTCTAAAATAGTTCTAGTTGCCAGTGTGAAAATTGCTAAATTTCTCTTGTTTTATAAAGATTGTGATTTGGAAAAAATGCATTGTGAAATTTTAAAAGAAAAAATCATATTTAACATAAAAATCTAATGCATACAATAGGTCATTATCTGATGACATGTTCCCTATGAAGGTTGAATTACATGAATATTGACATTTCATTAGTAAAAAATGTTTCCAAATTTGCATAATACACTGAAAAGGTCTAAAAGTTAGCGCAGCGACACCTGAAGGCTGAAAGCCGGTACTGCAGTTAAACAAAATAAAAACTGACTGAGTAACAGAAGAAAAAATTTAAGTAAAGGTAGACTTTTCACATATTAATGTGCTAAGTTGATTTGATCAGTTCTTTTTAATGTATGAGCCTTAATTGACAATAGATGCAGAATCCAGATACTGGGGATGCATCATGGCGCATGTAGGGTATCAACAGGATAACAACTGATATCCCTAAGCTTTCATTTCTTTTGCTTTTTGACCCTGCTGAAAACTTTCTGTTACCAGATAAACACTTCTCAAGGGTCAATTAAGATGTCTACGGATGATTAGAGTCTGCCACTGATGAAACTGAGATGTAATTAGCAAATTAAAAAAAAAACCTTTTGATTAGTACTCAGCATAATTCCTTCCAATTATTCAAAGTTCATGACTACGGGGGGTGAAACGTATCCAGGAAAGTATATTTATATCTTTATTTCTCATCAGGTCTCTGAATATTGTTAATCACTGAGATCTGATGTTATTAAGTTAGTTCTGGACCTGTAGGTTAGAATGGGAAAGAGAAAGCCAAAGAAAATGTTGTTTTCCCTTTTGTTTTATAATCACATGGTTGCTGGATACCAGTTTGGCCTCTAATTTGTGCACTTGATGTCATTGTTGTACTATTTTCCATTAGGAAATATTTGCTTGGCTGCTGAAGTCCAGTTTGAAGAAACTATATAGTTTTTATCATTGCCATCTTGAGGACCATAAATCTTCCTGATCTCTTTTTATTCTCTTTTTGGATGGTAAAATGAACAAAAAACAGCAATTCTGCCACTTTTATTTATTTATTATAACAGGTATGTTTTTTATTGATTAGATTATATTTACGAATCAGGAAAAGCAAGTTGATATGAACTTATATTTTTAAATACTTTTTTTGTTTTGAATTATTTATTGGTCCCCAAAGGGAACTTGAACTTGTGGTCAATCTACCTCTTGACCAATATTGTGAAAAGCCAATCAGGGACCATAGTGATAGACCCAACTAGTCTGGTGCTGCCCCCAGCTGGCTTTTCCCCACTCCATTCCAGGAGATTGTCAGGTTTCTCCCTATGTAGACACATGGGAGAGATTTGTCAATCAACTACCGCATGTTGGAGAAATGTCGATTCAGTAGTCTAATCACGGACTGGTCCCCAGACAGCTTCTCAAACTATGTTTTCTCTAGCAGCATGAATCTAGAAACAAGTTCCTTTTAAAATCCTGAACCAGAATCCTGAGTATGAACTCAAGCCGAAAAGAGTGAAAAAATGATCCCTATATAAGTAAAAGATGCCCCCTGATGAAGCAGGGCGAAACGAGCATTGGGGCACGGAGATGTTGTATCCAGACAGCAGTTAAGTATGTTACTTGGCATTTACAGTGGCTTGCCTCTGATATAAATATATTGGTACTATTACTTGGAGGCAGCTCCTTTACATGTTTTACCTTATATACTATTTGACAACTACATGTTGTATTTTTACTTCAGCTAGGTTTATTATTAAATTGGTATTAAGACACGTGCGCAGGTACTGACTCTTACAACTACTGTTAAATTATTTTTTTCTGGACTACTATTCACCCCTTTTCTGAGTTACCTTGTCCCATGATATTGTTTCTTTGTATTTTAAATTATTGTTCAATAAAATTATTGTCATGGATTTACCACAACAGAGAGGAGCCAGAAGACCGCAGCGTCTGAGTTCACATACTCCTGCATTGAGTAGAAGCACTTCTCACTCTTATTACATGGTGCAAGTTTCTTTCAGCAGTGCAAGAGTTAATCTGCCCAGCTTTGAGTCTCTGTAGCTTCCTTCTTGGAAATCTCATCTGTGTAGTATCAGCCACTCTCCTCTCCTAGATAGTCTCTGCTCTGTCAATCTGGATTGTCAGAGTTAAGTCTTGTACTGCATGGTGAAGGAGTGGAGGATTCAGTGTTCGGCAGAGACGTTTAAGTTTTCTGTGACTGTTGCTTGGTGTTTTGGTTGTGTGCATAGTCCCATCCTCTTCTATTTTTGTTTACCTTCCTAAACCCTTTGGTGTTTTCCCTCTGTTGTCTGTGAGTGCATATTTTGTATGTTTGGTATTTTAATTTATCCCTGTACATCCTTTCCTTATTTGCCTGGTTTGTGCATTTACATACACTATTCCTCCCCAATTCCATGGGCTATGGGAGGGGACATAGTTACATAGTTAGTAAAGCCGAATAAAGACTTGCGTCCATCAAGTTCGACCTGTTAGTTCTGTAATTGCTAAAGTTGATCCAGAGGAGGGCAAAAACCCCAAATGATTTAGCCAATCTTCACCTGAGGAAAAATTCCCTCCCGACTCTGAAACCAGCAGTCAGAATAAATCCCTGTATCAACCTACTATTTTATTTTATTTTTAAGTATATGCAGAAATCTGCCTGGTATCTAGAAATGCATCCAGTCCCCGCTTGAACTGGTTTAGTGAATCCGACATTACCGTCTCCTCACTCAGTGAATTCCATATTCTCACTGCTCTTACCGTAAAGAACCCCTTCCTATGCTGGTGCTGAAACCTTTTCTCTTCCAGTCTTAGTGAATGCCCTCTTGTTACCGTAATATCCCTCCTTTTGAACAAATCCCGGGCAAGGTCTCTATACTGTCCCCTAACATATTTGTACACATTTATTATGTCCCCCCTCAACCTTCTCTTTTCCAGGCTGAATAGTCCTAGTTTTGCCAACCTCTCTGGGTATTGCAGTCCCTCCATTCCCTTTATTAATTTTGTTGCCCTCCTTTGTACCTTTTCAAGCTCATTTATATCCTTTCTATATATTGGGGCCCATAACTGAGCACAGTATTCCAAGTGTGGTCTGACCAGTGCTTTGTACAGTGGAAGAACAATGTTCTCATCCTTTGCAGCTATACCTCTTCTGATACATCCCATTACCCTGTTTGCCCTTACAGCAGCGGCCTGACTTTGGGCACTCCAATTTAGTTTGCTATCAATCAAGATGCCCAAGTCCTTCTCCATCTCTGAATTCCCCAATGATTTCCCATTCAGTGAGTACTGGTGACTTCCATTTTTCCTTCCCATATGTATGACCTTACATTTCTCCTCGTTAAACCTCATTTGCCATTTAATGCTCCACCTACCCAGCTTATCCAAATCCCTCTGTAGGTCTGCACTGTCCTCTTTTGTATTAATTGTTTTACATAACTTTGTGTCATCTGCAAATATTGATATTTTACTATTTATCCCGTTGACCATGTCGTTAATAAAGATATTAAATAACATTGGGCCTAGTACAGACCCCTGTGGTACCCCACTAGTGACGCTTACCCAATCTGAGTATATTCCATTTATAACCACCCTCTGCCTTCTATCCTTTAGCCAGTTAGCTACCCACTTGCAGACATTTTCCCCCAGCCCCATCATTCTCATTTTGTATACCAACCTATTATGTGGCACGCTATCGAACGCTTTTGAGAAGTCGAGATACACGACATCCACTGGTTCCCCCTGATCTACTCGAGAGCTAACCTCCTCGTAGAAGTCAATCAGGTTTGTTTGGCAGGAGCGATTCCTCATGAATCCATGTTGGTTCGGGGTTAATAGATTATTAGCATCAAGATGCTCCATGATTGCCTCATTAATAAAGCCTTCAAAAATTTTGCCCACAACGGACGTCAGACTCACCGGCCGATAGTTTCCGGCGTCACTTTTCGCTCCCTTTTTGAATATTGGCACTACATTCGCCTGTCGCCAATCAAGTGGTACAGACCCAGTCTCAACAGAGTCCTTAAATATAAGATATAACGGTCTGTCTATCACATTACTTAGTTCCCTTAGTACCCGTGGGTGTATGCCATCAGGTCCTGGTGATTTGTTTATTTTAATGTTACTGAGGCGTTTCTGTACCCCAGCTTGGGTTAGATTTGTCATACTTAGTGGAGGATTAAGTTTGTCACTTCTCATTTCGCCTGTTAGTTCTTTTTCCTTTGTGAAAGTTGACGAAAAAAATTTATTTAATAGATTAGCTTTATCCTCATCTTTCTCTATGATTTTGCCTTCATCACTTTTTATCGGTCCAATATTATTCGATTTAATCCTTTTACTATTTATATACGTAAAGAACAGTTTGGGATTTGATCTACTTTCCCTAGCAATACGTCTCTCTGTTTCCTCCTTTGCTATTTTTATTTGTTTTTTGCAGGTTCTCGTTTTTTCCTTGTAACACATTAGTGCTTCCTTACTGTTTTCCTGTTTTAATCTCTTGAATGCCTCTTTTTTGCTATTTAACGCCCCTTTTACGTTCTTGTTCAACCATATTGGTTTCCTCTTATTTCGGGCCCTTTTATTCCCATACGGTATATACCTCTCGCACTGAGTATTCAGAATTATTTTGAAGGTTTCCCATTTACTATTCGTATTTCCTTGATTAAGAACTTTGTCCCAGTCTATAAGTTGAAGGTTTTCTTTCAGCTGATCAAACTTCGCCCTCCTAAAGTTTAATGTTTTAGTTGTTCCCTTATTGATAACCCTACTGAAGGGCATTTTGAAATTGATAATATTATGATCACTATTACCTAGGTGCCCCCCTATCTGTACCTCAGTTATTCTATCAGGCCTATTAGTCAATATTAAGTCCAACACGACCTTCCCTCTCGTTGGTTCCTGCACTAGTTGGGAGAGATAATTATCCTTGATATTTGTCAAGAACCTTTTTCCTTTCTGCGATCTACAGGTTTCTGTTTCCCAGTCAATATCCGGGTAGTTGAAGTCCCCCATTACAATCACCTCATTATGTTTTGCTACTTTGTCTATTTGTCCTAATAGCAGTTTCTCATTCTCCTCTGTTATATTGGGTGGCTTATAGCAGACCCCCAGTAATATTTTATTATTATTTTTTGCCCCCTCTATCTCTACCCACATGGACTCGACCCCCTCTTCTCCCTCTCCTATATCTTCCCTTAGTCTGGGCTTTAGACGTGACTTTACATATAAGCAGACTCCTCCGCCCTTCCCCTGTTTCCGGTCCCTTTTAAATAAACTATAATCTGTTAAATTTACCGCCCAGTCGTAGCTATCGTCTAGCCAAGTCTCTGTTATACCTACGATGTCATACCTCTCCTCCGATATAAGCGCCTGCAGCTCATCCGCCTTATTGGTCAGGCTTCTTGCGTTGGTCAGCATGCAAGATAAAACTTTGGGGTTATTTAGCATCCTATTCTTCTCTAACGATCTAACTGTACTATCCCCACCCCCCTCTCCACCCTCATTATATTCACTTCTCCCCTTCCCCCTTGCTTGCCTCACATCCCACCTATTTCCTTGGTTTCCCCCCCCCCGTCTCTAGTTAAAAACTCCTCCAACCTATTAGCCATCTTCTTCCCCAGCACCGCTGCACCCTCCCCATTGAGGTGCAGCCCGTCCCTACGGTAGAGCCTGTAGCCGACAGCGAAGTCGGCCCAGTTCTCCATGAACCCAAACCCTTCTGCCTTGCACCAACTCTTTAGCCACTTATTCACCTCCCTAACCTCCCGTTGGCGCTCCTGTGTGGCTCGCGGGATTGGTAGTATTTCTGAGAAAACTACCTTGGAGGTCCTTGCCCTAAGCTTCCTACCTAGATCCCTGAAATCATTTTTAAGGACCCTCCATCTACCACTCACTTTGTCATTGGTGCCAATGTGGACCATGACCGCTGGGTCTTCGCCAGCCCCACCCAGTAACCTGTCAACCCGATCCGCGATGTGCCGGACTCGAGCGCCAGGGAGGCAGCACACCGTTCGGCGATCCCGGTCTTTGTGACAGATTGCCCTGTCTGTCCCCCTAATAATAGAGTCACCCACTACCAGGACCTGTCTAGCCTGCCCTACACTTCCCCCCTCCCCCTCATTACTGGAGCATACACTCCCCCGGCGGTCAGAGGATCTGTCGTGCTCCAATAATGCCGGTTCTGAACCAGCCTTCCTATACTTCTTCCCTCTATCCCTTCTAACTGTTACCCAGCTCCCTGCCTGTTCAGCCTGCGCTTCCCCACTAAGCTCCACCCCCAGTGTTGACCCATTGAGTGTCTGCTCGGTGAGCAGCAAACTCCGTTCCATGTTGTCGATGCTCCTCAGTACCGCTATCTGAGCACTTAGATCCAGGATTTGGGCTTCCAAGTGCACGATATGCTCACATCTCTCGCAGCAGTATGGATCCCTGAGCGGTAGCTCAGGGAATGCATACATTGCGCAAGATGTACACTGCACGGCTCCGGCCAACATGGACGTCATTCTAAATATGGGGATACAGTCAGTATATATGTACAAGTACAAAACACAATTATTTATATATAGGTGTATGGACGGGGATCAATTAGGGATGTGCAAGTGTATCGATTAGATATCGGCGCGGGATCAGTTAAGTATGGACGGGGGATCAATTAAGTATCAATTAAGTATGGACGGGGATCAGCTGAGTGGGTCAGGTGGATTAATTAAGTATGGACGGTGTGTCAATTAACTATGGACTGGGATCAATAAGTATGAACTGGGGAAATAATTAATTGTGGACTAGGGAATCAATCAATTAATTATGGACAGGGGGTTTAATTAAATAGGATGGAGGGTAAAGCAAATAAATAGGTATGGACGGTGGGTCTATTAACTAAGGACTGGGGATCAATAAGTATCAATAATATCAATAAATATGGACTGGGGAAATAATTAATTGTGGTCTGGGGAATCAATCAATTAATTATGGACAGGGGTTAATTAAATATGGTGGGGGATAAGGCAAATAGATAGGGACTGGGGATGAGTAAAAGTGGACAAGGGGAATCTATTAAATAGGACAAGGGGATCACTCAATTATGGGCTGGGGGGGTCAATCATTTAAATGTGGTCAGGGGGATCACTTTAATATGGACGGGGGGTGGTCGGGGATCAATTAAATGAGGACGGGGGGGTCAATTTAATGTGGTCAGAGGGATCAGTTAAATATGGACGGGGGTGTTCAGGGGAATCAATTTAAATATGGACGGGGGTGATCAATTAAATATGGACGGGGGGGTAATCAATTAAATATGGACTAGGGAATACAATACAATTACAATACAGATACAAATACAATACAGTACAGTACACACTTGGGTTCAGTAGGGCCGCTTATCGCGGCCTCCTGCCCCTCACTCACCTCCTCTAGGGACGCTGCACGCTATCACAGCGCGCTTGTCCCTCCGGTCGCCTCTTACCGGTCCTCCTGATCACCTCCTGGTCACCACCACCTGGCACCCTCCGCTGGCCGGCACTGCACGCTGCCACAGCGCTCTCTTGCGCTCGTCCCTCCGGTCGCCTCCTACTGGTCCTCCCGGTCCGCTCGGTCACCTCCGCCTGGCTCTCCTCCCTTCCCAGGAGCTCTCTCCACACACAGCACAACTCTTGCAGCACACGGCAGGCTCCGCCTCCACCACTTCCTGACAAATAAGGGCTGATTCTGGAGTATAGCAAGGTACGTGGCCCCAGCATCTTCACTATCAGAAGTAACCTGGAGAACAGGAATAGATAGTATGCCCCTAGTATTAGGGACAGGGAAGGAGCCCTTAGTCCTGGGTTGTCAGACAACAGTATCGTGATAATTATCTCTTATTTATATGGGGATCATTTTTTCCACTGTTTTGGTCTGAGTTGGTAATCAGGTTTCTGGTGCATATTATATATCTTGGAGTGGGATCCCAGTCACTTTAATGTTGATCTTGTTTTAGGATATTTTTTATTTGTATCTACAAATCCCTTTAAAATTAACCTGAATTATCCAACAGCATGAACCACTTTGAAAAATTTGGCACATTTTAAGACTGCCCAGCCTAAGTTTGCTCAGAGTAAGAATTAGACAATTTGATAAATAAAGCATAGTGTGTATAAACATAACAGACATGGGGGCCTTTGGTAGGCCCCCCATTAGCCATAACAAAACCATTAGTACCAAGCTATCAAGTTGCAAGAAAATCAATGGACCTCAGATGGGACACCTTCCCACATTTACAATATTTTAAATGTTGCTGGTGATTAAAGTAGGTTAAACTTCTGAGATTGGAGATAGCAACTAGGCCTCCTCCAATATGTAGTGCGCACATCCGCAGTATATGTATGACGAATACCGCAAGTTGAAACTTGGGCAGAGTGGGCTTCCCAAGCATTGTGGTTCATGACACTTGTTATCTTCCATTGTTCTCTACTGTTTACTAATATACTTTTGATAAGAAAGTAAAGGCCCCGTCACACTTAGCGACGTTGCAACGATCCCGACAACGATATGACCTGTCAGGGATCGTTGCTGCGTCGCTATGTGGTCGCTGGTGAGCTGTCAAACAGGCAGGCTCACCAACGATCAGTGGAGCAGCGACATCGTGGAAATAATCTTTCCACGATGTCCTGCTCCGGTTACCAGCCTGCTGAAGCAGGAGCAGGCTGGTAACCATGATAAACATCGGGTTACTAGGGGCACACGCGCACCTAGTAACCCGTTGTTTATCATGGTTACCACTCTGCTACGGTGAGCGGGAGGTTACCGCTCACTTAAGCAGGCTCGTAACCATGGTAAACAACGGGTTACTAGGTGCGCGTGTGCCCCTAGTAACCCGATGTTTATCATGGTTACCAGCCTGATCGCTGCTCCCGCTGGTCACACACAGCGATGTGTGCTGACCAGCGGGAGGGCAACAACCAAAAAATGGTCCAGGACACTTTGCAGCGATCAGCGACCTCACAGCAGGGGCCTGATAGCTTAAAAAGTGTCACACATAGCGACATCGCTGGTGAGGTCGCTGTTGCGTCACCAAAACCGTGACACAGCAGCGATCTCGCTAGCGATCTCGCTATGTGAGACGGGGGCTTAAGAAGTAGAGGACAGATAAAAGAAAGGGTGACGGCAGGGACTACAGGGTTTGTTTGTAGTCTTGTTACCATGGAGACGCATATCTCTGAATAGGAGTTGTATATACAAAATGAATGGAAATTTGTAATCATGGCTATTTGAAAGTTAATTTCTGTTTTACATGTAGTAGAACACAACGTGATGAAAAATGGACCCGAATTTAACTGCTGATTAGGGTGGGAGTGATTACTCTTTTAAGGACATCAGATCAAATAATCAGGTTAATCTTAGGTAATTCTATTACCAACTCTTTTTTCTTTTGCAAAAACTAAATTTAGGCTAAGCAAAAACTTATGTCACCTTAATTCCCAATATTTGTAAATGGCTATAGTGATGGAGCACTGGAGAAACATGCCAACCAGGTAATCAGTGTAATCTTTTGTAGCCGAAGGCAAACTCAAGATGATTGACAAAATGTCAAACAAAAAAAGTAAGATTGCTTCCATAATGCAGAATTTAGGGGGTGTCAGAAAATATGGAAAAGTCTTTCACTAAGTTTAGAGAAACAAATAATATGTAAAATAAAAATAAATGTGCAAAACTGTCTTATTTTTTAATTAAATTATTTTCTACATTCCTGCAGAATACCGTCAGCTTCATAGATGTGTCATTTGCCCAGTTTGGGGCTTCAGGGCTTGTCCAGCAATTTAAAATCATGTTTTTAGGGGCTCAAATTATAAAAAAAAAGAAACAATATAAGAAGTGAAACTCACCCTCATTGATCCTCTGCAGCTTCCATTCCAATATTGACCTGGTCCCTGCTGGTCTCTACTTTCTGGTCTCGCTTCAACACTCTTGTAATGTCAGGAAATGCCCTCTTAGATAATCACTAGTTGCAGGGGTGACCCACCTCAGCTAGTAACTGGTCAAGCTGGTATTAATGTGATTTCTTAAAGGGGTTTTCCCACGAACAAAAGTTAATTTTAATCACTAGATCTTGGAATAATAATAATTTCCACAATTGGATGTGTTTAAATAAAATGTTCCTGTGCTGAGATAATCTTAGAAATGTGCCCCTGCTGTGTACTGTGTAATGGCTGTGTCTGACCATACAGGGACACGGTCTGATCATACCACATCTCCTGGGCAGGGGAGGAAGCTAAAGAGCATACAGACATTACAGCAGGGGATCACAGCTAATTCTTTCTTTGAAGTAAAACATTGTTCAAAAACAGGCAGGGAAATGTTTTACCTCACAAAAAGAATCAGCTGTGATCCCCTGCTGTAATGTCTGTATACTCTTTTTGCTTCCTCCCCTGCCCAGGAGATGTGGTATGATCAGACCGTGTGTTCCCTAAAAGATCAGACACAGCCATTACACAGGGAACATTTATAAGATTATCTCAGCCCAGGAACATTTTATTTAAACACAACCAATTGTGGAAATTATTATTATTCCAAGATCTATTGATTAAAATCAACTTTCATGCATGGGAAAACCCCTTTAAGCGTGGAAGTGGGACCAGGAAATAGAGACCAGCATGGACCGGGTAAGCTTCAAAATGGAAGCTGAGTGGGATCAGTTAGCGAGAATATGAAGGGTCAAATCTCTTTGAAAATAATTCTGATAATGGACAACCCATTTCCTAAATTAAAAAATAGAGCCACAACAAAAATAGCTTCCTGGTTTGGTAGACTTAGCCCAATCATACATTTGAATGGGCTCCATGATATGTGTGGTGGCAACAATTTTTCCTAGCCCTGGGCAAAAAGAGGAAAATTGGAATGGGTCCCCATCCCACCACTTTGGGACCTGAGTCCACATAATGTCTATGGCAACTACATAAGGAGGTGCGGTGCGGTCAAAAAGATTCGAACATACAGCCCAGACTGATGAGCAGTGGAGGCTTCACGACACTTTCCCAATATGCTCACCCTATAATCTTGCATCTTATTCCAATAAAATAGTGGAGTAGTCGGGGCTGGCTCAGGGTTTATTGCAGCTCTTTGGTGGCAGAGTCGCTGAGGGCGTTTCTTCACTTTCAATTTTTCCTCTTCATCTTCCAATAGCCTTAACTTTTAAATTTTTTTCTTAAATTTCAGTGTTCATTTCACCGTATGGGATTAATATTAGGTGTACTGGGAACGGAAGCTGCCCGTATTCATTTGAATGGAGCCATGCTGCAGCGGGTGGTTGGAGATGCCCCGATGCAGAGGAAAACCTATGGACCCTTTATTCCTAGGATAGGAATGGGTTCCTGATGTCGGCCTCCCGACAATTATCAATTGATGGCATATTCTAGTGATGTGATATCCATCAGGAGAAGAGAGTGTCATTCTGGCTTATGTACAGTCCATCGCCGTCCTTTACTATCATTTATTTGAAGAAAAAGGGCTCCAATTAAATTTTTGTAAGGAGTCACAAAATAGCTAGAATCAACTCTGGCTGCATTAGCCCACCTGAAAACACCAGACACGTTTATAGAAGACATCTTATTCTCTGTCAGCTTGTGTGTCTCCGTTAATGAAATCTGTTTGTCTATTCTCCACTGCGTATCTCGTGTCTTGATCTGCTCTAGATAAGATTCAGTTTTCAGTAAATGGTGTTAAGGTCTGATTTCTCATGGTAATAGCCCTTGTTTAAACTTTTCATACCCCCATGGCTCCCCAGGCTGGGGCGGCGGCGGGTTTCTGGACTGATGGGGTTAAAGCTTTGTTTATTAAAAAGTCAAACTGCTCAGTGATTTCGAGTGACAGAAAACTATTCAAGAAGAGCCATCATCTGTGAAATGGAACCGCTAACTGTGAGGTAGAATCAGGCCGCTCCGAGAAGAACCTGAAATGGAAAGGTCAGACGTCTAGCACTAGGATGAAATTAACTTAGGAAGCCTTGAAAGTCCTCAAAAAGATTGCAAGTAAAAACGTGAACAATTTTGGAGATGATTTTATATACAGTATTTTCATTTTATTTCTTACCAAAAAATTTATTTATTGGCCAATGAGTCTTAGAAATATTATGAAAAACTCCAAGAGAACTCAAAATCCCACTTATCTCCCCTAGTTCCTCCAGTAATGCACTAGATGAAGGGGTTGTCCACTTTAGATAATCAAAAACTTAAAGCCAAGGTGTCCATGTCCCACTTCTGGGATCCTTATTGATCAGTCAAAAATCTGTGTCGAAATCTTGCAGAATTCCCCAGATACTGAGCAACAGGCACCCTTTACCGCTGCTTTGGCAATTGGATTAGCGTCCTAAAGAGGGGAGCCCCTTTTGCCCTAAATAAAATTGTTCAAAAATGAGTTTGTCAAATTTCATAATCCTTGCAAAATAGAGCTTGACTCTATCTATAGATGACAATGGAGAGCATAATTCGCTCTACCATCATAGTGCCATCAAAGAGCATGCCAGCGGGACACTATGGACAAATCGAGACACCACCAGGTAGGTAAAACAATGGGAGGACTCTGTGGTTGGCATTAAAATGGGAGCAATATGGTTTTCATTCTTCAGGAGCATTGCCAGGGGATGGGGTACTATAAAGGATTGGTAAAAGAAATAGAGTTGGGTCAGGGAACAGTTCTCAATGACTTAAGGGGGTATTACCAGTTCATTAAGTGAAGGTTAGAACCTCTGGGATCCCCATCGATCCTGAGAATGAAGAGGCTCAAGGCGCTGGAGTATCGCTACATCCTCTTCTCTGTTTTTCTCTGCACAGTGCCCCTTCTCGCACTGCCAGAGTTGCAGGGAACTTTAACACATCTCCATTAAACTAAATTGCACCAGTTCCTTGCAAAGTCTAGTAGCTAAGGGCTCCCTCATAGAGAAAAATTAGAAGAATATGTAGTTCCACAACAGCTCAGGATCTAGTATCCATCATAACCTGATGGCATATCCTAGTGATGTGCCATCACTTTATGAAATGGGAAGACCCCTTTAATGCAAGCAAGGGCCCATGGGACCCTCTTGTCCAATGCTCAATAACATTTGAAGCCGATTGTAACCTTCAGAACAATTTATATTATAAAGCCGGTATCTATGATTTTCTATGGTCCAAAGCTAATTAATCTTCTAGCAAACCCAGATGATTAATGGAAACCTATCACCACAGGCAGCATAAATCAGCCACTGTCCATGTATGTTTTACTTTTCAGAGAAAACACGCTTTGGAAAGCCATCCAGGGACTATGTGTCTCCAATGACTAGTCCAAGAGGCAGATCCCCAATGGATTCTCCGCCGCACTCACCATGGCTGACAGATGTCTCCTTATGTATGTGTATAGACAGAGATGGTCAGTTTAATTAGTGGGGAGAAGAGAAGCCACCAACGACCTGCCTTGGGCTAGTCATCTAATACACATAGTCCCCGGATGACATCTTAAAGTATGTTTTTCCTGAAACACCACAGTGTTTTAGAGTAAAACATATTTGGCTAAAGTCATGCCGTGGTTCTGGTAGCATGAATTTACAATAAGGTTCCCTTTAAACTATCAGGATCTCCTCGTTGACTACACAGGGCAAATTAACTTGAAAACCCTGAAATTGGCACAATAAAGGTTTTTATTCCAATCTCCTCATTGAGACTAGACATAATAATAGGATATACAGAAGTAGAGGTTGCACCTGGGCGCTGGTGCCTGAGGGCCTAAATGGACCCACTGCTCCATGAGAAGACACCAGTATTACAAACGAGGAGTACAACCATTTTTGCTCTTGTGTCTTCAAATAAATACTACAGTAATACCAGAAACCGGGAAAGTAAATCGTAAAAAGCCTGTGACACGATTTTATTAGCTCCATTGTTGATAGCTTTATGTGTTCCATGTGAGCATTTATGGTGAGATTGGCTTATCCTGTGTATATTTTATTGTCTCGTTCCATCAGAGAGGAAGGTCCATGAGCAGAAATGACACCATGTCACCGCGCCTGAGAGATGTGGCTGCTGAGCCTATCTCGGATGTATGCGCGATGTACTTGTGCAGATATTATGCTAATGTCTAAGTGTTTATGGAGTATTTATGTGCAGACAGACATCTGTGTGAAAGATTGACTACATTTATATTACACGTTATGGCAAGAGATTGCTTTTCCCTTCCAAACTATCGAACAACGAAGCTAGAATTCTATGTGCTTACATTATGTGCAGCTTATGGGATCTGTCTCCATTTATCTCAATGTCATTTCTTAATTTCTGACTATTATAAAGAAACTATTCAATCCTGTGCAGCGCCACCATGGGGAAAATGTAATATTACATGGCATCAATGACTTTTCTGTGTAATGATGGGTCCTCCAGAGATGCTCTTTATAGCGTCTCTCCGTTCTGGGTAATGGATGGAAGTTCTAAATAAGGACACCCCCTAGTAGGGTTTTTTAAAATAGGTTTTATTTTAAGGGGTTGTCCACTACTAGGACAACCCCTTTTCATACCCCACGCTTGGCCCCGATAAAATAGAAAAGCCTATAGTCACTTATCGTGCGGGCACCGTTCCAGCCGTGTTGGTACTCGCGGTCCCAGGACTCCTGTACGGTTGTTGTGACCCTGGCGCCCAATCTGCGCTAGCATCACTGTCCCCACTTCCTCTCGAATTGAACATGAAGAGGAGGTCCAGGCTGCAGCTGATCTCTGACTTCCTCTTCATGTTCAATTCGTACGAAGGCGAGGACAGTGACACCAGCGCTGATTGGATGTCTGGCTCACGTGTCACAACAATCGCACGAGAGCCCCGGGACCGCGAGTGCCAACATCACAGGAATGGCACCACCATATAAATGGCTTCTGGACCCCTGCTTTTGTTCAATCTATTTGTCTGCTTTCAGCTTTATATCATAACACTAGATGGTGGCCCGATTCTGACGCATCGGGTATTCTAGAATAGGTATGCGGCCGCCCGGGCGCAAGCAGCAGAGCGGTGTTTACATTTGGCGCCAAAATCGCTGATTGGTCGAGGCCGGCAACCGCGACCAATCAGCAAAGCAATGTTAAAATTTGGCGCCTATATCGCAGATTGGTCACTGCCGGCGGTCGCGACTAATCAGTAGAGCGGGGTTTAAATTTGGCGCCTATAATGCTGATTGGTCGCGGCCAGCGAACGCGACCAATCAGCAGAGCGGGGTTTAAATTTGGCGGCAATAATGCTGATTGTTTGCGGCCGGCGGTCGCGACCAATCAGCAGAGCGGTATTTAAATTTGGCGCCAATAATGGTGATTGGTTGCGGCCGTGACCAATCAGCAGAGCGGTGTTTAAATTTGTCACCAATAATGCTGGTTATTTATGACCGGTAACCGTGACCAATGAGCAGAGCGGTGTTTAAATATGGCGCCAATATCGCTGATTGGTCATGGCCGGTGGTTGCGACTAATCAGCAGAGCGAGGTTTAAATTTGGCGCCAATACTGCTGATTGGTGGTGGCCGGCGACCGCGACCAATCAGCAGAGCGTGGTTTAAATTTGGCACCAAAATTGCTGATTGGTCGTAGCCGGCCACCGCGACCAATCAGCAGAGCGGGGTTTAAATTTTGCGCCAATACTGCTGATTGTTCGCGGCCGGCGACCGTGACCAATTAGCAGAGCATTGTTTAAATTTGGCACCAATCTCGCTGATTGGTCGCGTCTGCCATCCGCGACCAATCAGCAGAGCGTTGTTTAAATTTGGCGCCAATCTCGCTGATTGGTCGCGGCTGGCGGTAGCGACCAATCAGCAGAGCAGTGTTTCAATTTGCCACCAAAATCGCTGATTGGTCGGGGCCGGCCACCGCGACCAATCAGCAGAGCGGGGTATAAATTTGCCGCCCATATCGATGATTGGTCGGGGCCGGCGGCCGCAACCAATCAGCGTCGTATTAGTGAGGACCAGGGTGCGGCGCTGCCTGTTAGGGTACTTTCGCTGCGAGCAGCTGGGAGATGAGCGGCTGCTCGCAGAAGAAGCATCCCGACCGGCGGCGCCGCTCCTCGGTCCTCCGTTCACACTTGCCGTCGGGAGATTAGAGCGCTGTTTAAATTAGGCGCCAATCTCGCTGATTGGTCGCGATCGGCTGGCGGCCGCAACCAATCAGCAGAGCGTTGTTTAAATTTGCCGCCAATCTCGCTGATTGGTCGCGGCTGGCGGCAGCGACCAATCAATAGAGCGTTGTTTAAATTTTGCGCTAATCTCGCTGATTGGTCGTGGTCGGCTGGCAACCGCGACCAATCAGCTGAGCGCTGTTTAAATTTGGCGCCAATCTCGATGATTGGTCGCGGCTGGAGTCCGTGACCAATCAGCAGAGCGTTGTTTAAATTTGGCGCCAATCTCGCAGATTGGTCGCGTCTGGCGTCCGCGACCAATCAGCAGAGCGCTGTTTAAATTTGGCGCCAAGCTCGCTGATTGGTCGCGGCTGGCGTCCGCGACCAATCAGCACAGCAGTGTTTAAATGTGGTGGCAAGATCGGTGATTGGTCGCGGCCGCTATTTAAATGTGGCGCCCAAATCGGTGATTGGTCGCGGGCAGCGGCCGCGACCAATCAGCAGAGCGGTGTTTAACTTTAGCGCCAAGATCACTGATTGGTCGCGGGCGGAGAGCGCGCCCAATCAGCGAATTGTATTGGTGAGGACCGGGGAGCGGAATCGTATTGGTGAGGACCGGGGAGCGCCGCTGCCTGTGCAGATACTTCCGCTGCGAGAAGCCGGGACATGAGCGACTGCTCGCTGCAGAAGTATCCCGACCCGCAGCGCCGCTCCCCGGTCCGCCCTTGACACGCTAGCCGCTGATGTCCCCACAGTATCCGCATGGTGTTACAAAGGTCCGGACATTTGTATTAAAAATCGCTGATTGGTCGCTGGCGCTGCCCGCGACCAATCACCGATTTGGGCGCCAAATTTAAATATTGGCCACGACCATTCACCGATTTTGGCGCCACATTTAAATAGTGTCCGCGACCAATCAGTACATTGGTGTTTAAATGTGGAGCCAAGATTGGTGATTGGTCGCGGCCGATATTTAAATTTGGCGCCCAAATCGGTGATTGGTCGCGGGCAGCGTCCGCGACCAATAAGCACAGTAGTGTTTGACTTTTGCGGCAAGATCAGTGATTGGTCGCGGGCCAAGACCGCAACCAATCACCGATTTGGGCGCAACATTTAAATAGCGTCCGCGACCAATCAGCACAGCGGTGTTTAAATGTGGCGCCAAGATCGGTGATTGGTCGTGGCCGATATTTAAATGTGGCGCCAAGATCGGTGGTTGGTCGCGGGCAGCTCCAGCGACCAATCAACGATTTTTAACACAAATGTCCGGACCTTTGTTACACCATGCGGATACTGTGGGGACATCAGCGGCTATACTTCTGCTGCGAGCGCCCGCTCATGTCCCGGGTTCTCGCAGCGGAAGTATCCGCACAGGCAGCGGCGCTGACATCCATGCGCCTAGGGTGTGAAGAGAGGACCGGGGAGCGGCGCTGACATCCAATTGGTCGCGGCCGCTATTTAAATGTGCCGCACAAATCGGTGATTGGTCGCGGTCTTGGCCCACGACCAATCACTGATCTTGCCGCAAAAGTTAAACACTACTGTGCTGATTGGTCGCGGACGCTGCTTGCGACCAATCACCAATTTGGGCGCCAAATTTAAATATCGGCCGCAACCAATCACCGATCTTGGCTCCACATTTAAACACCTCTGTGCTGATTGGTCGCGGACGCTATTTAAATGTGGCGCCAAAATCGGTGATTGGTCGTGCCCGGCGTCGGCGACCAATCAGCACAGCGGTGTTTAAATGTGGAGCCAAGATCAGTGATTGGTCGCGGTCGATATTTAAATTTGGCGCCCAAATCGGTGATTGGTCGCGGGCAGCGTACGCGACCAATCAGCACAGTAGGGTTTAACTTTTGCGGTAAGATCAGTGATTGGTCGGGTCCGAAGACCGCGACCAATCATCGAATCGTCTTGGTGAGGACCGGGGAGCGGCGCTGCCTGTGCGGCTACTTCCGCAGCGAGAACCCGGGACATGAGCGGGTGCTCGCAGCAGAAGTATACCGACCCGCAGCGCCGCTCCCTGGTCCTCCCTTCCCCATGGAGGTCAGCGGCTCCGGCGGTCGGGGTCCTTCCGCTGCTACCGGCCGGGAGATGAGCGCCTCGCGCCGCTCATCTCCCGGCTGCATATCCGTCCCGCAGATGGGTCCGGCGGTCGATGTCCTTCTGCTGGTACCGGCCGGGAGATGAGCACCTCGCGCCGGTCATCTCCCGGCTGCATCGCCACTGAGCTCCGTCCCGCAGATGAGCCGCTAACGGCTGCCATCTTTTTTCAGAAATCCCGCGGCGCTGATTGGCCGCTGCCGGACCAATGAGCGACGCGGGATTTCCAGGACAGACAGACAGACAGACAGACAGACAGACAGATAGACAGACAGACAGACAGACGGGATAAGACGATTATATATATAGATACTGCACTCATTTGGAGGACAGATGATAGCAGTGAAATCGTCAGCTCAGCTCCTGTGTCTCGCTAATTCTGGGGATAAGCTGCTACAGTAGATTGTTCTGATAAGCACAACACTCACAGGAGAAGACAGGTGCTACTAAACCTTTCACTGCCATCAGCAGGACTCCAAATTAGTACGTTCTGATATCAATACTGCGGATGTCAGGCAAATACTGTAGACTGGGGAAAAGCAGGAGGTGTGGAAGTCACTTAGGCCCCACTGTCAGTATTTTGTCAGTATTCGGTCAGTATTTTTTCTCAGGAGTGGGAGCCAAAACAAGGAGTGGGTGATAAATGCAAAATTGGTGACTTGTTTCTATTACACCTTTTCTCTGATTGTTCCTCCCCTGGTTTTAGCTCCCACTCCTGAGAAAAAATACTGGAATGAAGAAGACAAATTCCCTAATAAAGTAATTTGAAAAGTTTAATTTCTGGGCAAAATTCTTAAAAAAAAACAAAGTTTAGATACTATTTAAAAGAAGGAATGAATGACCATTTCTAGTCCAAGGGCCACATGGTCAGATTAAACCAAACCCAAGGGCCACAACAGAACTTATAGGGATAATATCATCTATATAGAAACTGTTTTCCATATACGTTTGATAGGAGGTAGTTCCACTTCCAGGAATCCCACAGGGACTGCTTCTCTCCCCATCATCTTCACCTTACTGGAGTGTTCCCACACTCATCAGGTGACCCCCATTCTGCAAATATGTGAGGATCTGAGTGCACCACTAGTACTTACCGGTCATTGATCACACTCAAGGGCTATTCCTCTTCCATCTGACATGGAAAATATATGTAAGCAAAAAGCAGAGCTGTGACCAAATAGTTTGAAGCAGCACCGTCGGCAGCTAAGGACACATGTGGCTTGTGGGAAGCAGGTAATTCAGCTCTGAATTTCAGGGACATCTGTATTATGTCTGGCACAATGTATTAGTTTTGCCCAAACTGCCCAGTGATGAGTCAGATCCAGAATGACGCATCCAAAAAGATTAAAAAATTGCTACTGTAGACTCTAAGGCATCGATTCATAATAATTGGCATCTCGTATGCCTGTCTTAATGATGGGCATGCAGGAATAAGATGTTCCAAATTCATAAAGAGCAGCAAACCACCTAATGAATTTGGCACATTTTATTAGTGGTGTGCGCCTCCGTGCATCTCATTAGTTGGTGTGCGCCTCGGTGGGCGGACCTGTCCAAAACTGGCATGAAAATGCCAAAAATTTGCTAAATTTTGCCACATATTTTTAAAGTGTTTTATGCCAGTTTCTAACATCAATGCTTTGATGAATCAGGGTCTAAGGTTTATAAAGTACTACCCTAAAAGGACCATAGCAGTTTAGTGGCAGTGCCAGGCATTATATACCCATGTAAAGAATATGTAGCAATCAGAAACCCCAGAGGTGCAGTCAGTCGATCCGTAAAATATATATTTTGTGTTGTAGAATACCTTTTCCTAACATTTAGCTTTTTTTTTTCTTTTTTTTTTATTCAGTGTTTAGTTTTTCGGCAAGATTTTGGTTTCTCATCACTTCTAGTTATTTACTTCCAATCTTCTGAGTATTAACACAATGACCTCTTCTAAACAGAACTGTATCCAACCCAGAAAGTACAGCGAGCCTGTGCCGTGTCCCAGGACGATAGGAACAAACAGCTCCGCCAGATGATGTTAATCCACGGTCAAACATTGTAAGAGAAAGCCAGAAATCAAAATCAATATTTGGAATTTATTTGCATCAAAGAATAGATAATGTGTTCTAAAGAGAGAAAGTGGAAAGAAAATAGGAAAAACTTTACTTTGGGCTTAAAGTAAACATTTGGGGGTTTTCAATATACACTGTACAACGATCCGCAAAACATTAGGTTGAAGATTCTTCTAATGATTGATTTTTGTGACAACGGCGCCTGTCATGGGTGGGATATGTTACGCTGCAAGGGAACAGCCAAGTTGTGAAGTTGATGTGTTGGAAGAAGGAAAAAGTGGCAAGAACAACAACATGAGTGACTTTGAAAAGTGCCAAATTGTGATGTCTAGACTTTAAAAAACTGGCTCAGAGAATTTCCAAAATGAAAAATCTTGCAGGGTGCTCCAGAAATACAGTGGATAATATTTACCAAAAGTGGTCCAAGGAAGGATAGTCAGTGAACAAGGTCAAGGCTCATTGATGCGTGTGTAGAGTGGAGGATAGTCAGTCTCATAGGATCCTAAAGAGAAGCTACTCTAGGTAAAATTGCTGATATGATAGAAAGACTTCAGCACACTTACAGTTCTATAAAGGCTTGGACTGGCCCACAGGAGAGCAGGAGAATCCTCCGATGGGCCACCACCCTTGTATATGAGCAGTACTTGGCACTATATACTTGGATAACTATCTACAGACAAAGGCGGCATCTTACTTATTTAACAATCTACCCAGTTCATTGTTATATAAATTTGTGATTTAGGATAATGTCACATTTGCAGGTATCTGAAAAGTGGTGCCCTGTAGTTTGTTACTGATGGGCCCTTGGCATCCCAGTCCGACACTGGTTGTATAAGGGGATGCACAGATGTTAATCATGCTGGCCCTTGCTTACTTCTGTCCTCTACCAAAAGTGCCTACAAAGGGCACATGAGCATTAAACTGGACCAAGAGGCAATGTAAGGAGGCGGTTTGGTCTGATTAATCCTTGCTTTTTTATATCCAATGGACAGCTGGGTTCATGTGTGTTGCTAACCTAGGGAAATATGGCACCTGGATGCCATGAGAAGAAGACAAGTCATGGTGGTGTGAAGCTCTGGGCAATATTCTACTGCGAAGCCTTGAGTTTGGACATTCATGTCGATGTTACTTTGACACCTACCACCTACTAGACATGAGTGGATCATCTGAAATTCATTTTGTGCAGATACACTCGAATCAGTTAACAAATTCGATTTGATCCGAGTCTAATCTGTCTCTAAAAGACCTTTTTTATGCTCTGATGTTACTCCAGACCCTAAATTATGATAAAGAGAAGGCAAGGAAAGGGTTAAAAAATAACTAAATATCATATTTGCCTGTAATAGTGATATATACTAGTGATGAGTGAGCACTAAAATGCTCGGGTACTCGTTGCTCGGGTCGAGCAAATTGGAATACTCGGGGGCTTGACCCGAGCAACGAGCCCAATGTAAGTCTATGGGAAACTCAAGTATTTTTCAGGCGGCTCCCCCCGGCGGTCTGCAGAGGGCCTATAAATTGCCCAAATCGATGGGAACAGTGCTCAAATGACATGGGAACAGCATGGGAAAGACCCTAGGAAGCATTTCTGACTCCCAGGTCACTGCTGTCAACAACGTGGTCAGAGTATTACGCCACTTTTACGGACTCACAATAAAACATACAAAAATGAAACCAAAATGGATTTTCCTGGAAATATGTTAAGGAACATCCTTTCCAGGGTAATGACTTGTATATAAGGCAAAATAAAAAACCAAAAACAAAAATACTCCTCCACAACTTGGGCTATGTTTACACGTAGCGTTTTTGATGCGTTTTTGCACTTTTGCATTGCTTTCAACCAAGACAAATGCATGCACCAGGAAATGTCATTTTAACATTTTACAACCTTATCTGGCCATTTGTTGTGTGACACATCATCAGACACATGCATACAGTGCTGAAAAGACATGGGAATAGCATGGGGAAGACCTCTGGAAGCATCTCTGACTCCCAGGTCACTGCCTAAAAGTGTGCCCATCATAAGTGATGCGCATGCGTAGATGCCTTCCGCCATGCACCTGTTGTTGGAGACTTGCAACAATCACCGTCCACGTCCTTGTCCCACTGCAGCGTTCAGTTGTCCCTACCCCATTCCTTGGAATGCAAGCGCAAGTATGCAGGCAGCCAGCCACCCACCCACCCACAGGCTGCAATACTATACTACCAAATTTTTGACAGCTGCTTGCACTTGAAATATGGCTCGAGGAGGCGGAAGCTTTTCACAACCTCATGCCGGTGGCGGCCGGGTGCCCATACTCGGTCTCAGCCGCCACTATATTTCCCGGTATCGCCTCCGCCTTCCACAAGCACGGGTCCCACAACATTACCCGTGCCCTCCACAGGGCACTTACTAGGAAGGACCGCCTAACCACAAACACGTGGAGAGGTGAATGTGGCCAGGGACGGTACAGAGCCAGTGCACAACTTTTTTTTGCTGAGAGTTAAATTTAGTTCGGTAAAAGGACTGGCATAGAGGGAAACCGTATCTACCCTGCGTGTCATTTCTCCCAGGAAGTCCTCTAAAGCTGCTTGCAATGTGGTCTGAACATTACTGCTGTTACTTTTCTGTGGGAATTTGCTTGCCTCCTACCAGCCTGGAATATTTCCAGCAAACTATGGTACGATGCCATGGTATTAGCACTGCCCCCAGTACCAGTAGCGAAGCCATTCCCAATTTCCTTCTCAGGAATTTTATTTGGTAGACTGAGTGGCTGCCCGAATACATTTTCTCACAAAGGAGCTGAAGATAGAGTGGCAGTAGGTGCAAGTTTCTCCAGCCTTGCAGTGCTGGGTTCCTGGGTTCAAATCCCAGCAAGGACAACATCTGCAAGGACTTTGTATGTTCTCCCGGTGTTTGCGTGTGTTTCCTCCTCACTAAAAAAGCAGCCATAGAGTGTCCGGGAACCTTCCCACACACTTTTCTTAGCCAGGACAGCTTCTCGGCAGGGTTGGACGGTCCCACCAGAGAATCCTCTGGTGTGCCTTGGCTTCTACCTCAGGAGAGTTCAAGATAGCGCTAACTTTGCAGCTGCTATGGGGCTCTTGAGCGGGTGAGAAAGATTAGCCCTCAGAATCAAATCCTCTGGTGGGCACAATGTTTTTCAATCTGAAACAGCTTCTCAGTAGGGAGTTGTATTTCACCACAGCCATATTCTTTAGCTCGGTGAAAGGACTGGCATAGAGGGAAACCGTATCTACCCCGGCTGTCATTTCTCCGTCACCAGATTCCGCCCATTGTCACACACGACCATTCCTGGCTGTATGTTCAGCGGAGAGAGCCACAGATCAGGCTGCTGTATTACAGCTTTCAACAACTCTGCAGCGCTGGGCGGTTTGTCAATTAAGCATTAAGCATGTTATCTTCAGCACAGCCTGTTGCCGCTTGGCCAAGGCAGTGCTTCAGTGCTGTCAGCTTGTTACTGATGTGGTCATTTCGGAGATGGAGGAGGAGGTGCATGAGCTGAACAATTACATTGAGGTTAAATTGGTGACGCGGTTTTTTATACTAAACAAAAAATCCTATTGTTTTGGTTTTTTTACGTTATTTTTTAAGACAAATACATTCACCGGGAAATGTCATTTTAACATTTTACAACCCTATCTGGCAATGTGGTGTGTGACACATCATCAGACACATCCTGTTTTATTTATGATGGAGAGACTCTGAAAGTCATAAAGCCTATTTTTATAGGGACATCAGGCAGCCCTTACTATTCTTAAAAGGCCAGCAGTCGGCCCTAGCTATTGTTAGAGAGCCATCAGCCGGCTATGCTTTGTTGTTCGCATTATTAACAAGTGGGTCTCCTATACTGTTATTGCGTATCCAGTGACTGCAAGGGCTGCCAAAAATTTGGACGCAACCCAATACCACTTTGAAGAGACATAGAGGAGGGTCTCAGTAAAAAAAATGTTCTCATTATAAAGGAGCGGGTATCCTGTAGTGGTAATGCCCATGCTGTGACTGCAAGGGCTGACAAAATTTTGAAAAAAAACCACTAAGAATTTAAAGACACACAGAGCAGGGCCACAGTAACAAGGTACGACATGTTCCCATTAGAAAGGAGAGGGTCTGCTATACAGTTATGGGGTATGCAGTGAGTCCAATGGCTGACCAATTTTAAGAAAAACCCCACTAAGAATTTAAAGCGAGATGTACCGTCCCTGCCCACAAGCACTTGTCCACATGTCCGTGGTTAGGTGGACTTTACCGGTAACTGCGTTGTTAAGAGCACGGCTAATGTTTTGGGACACGTGCTTGTGTAATGCGGGGACGGCACACCAGGAAAAGTAGTGGCGGCTGGGGACCGAGTACCGAGGGACGGCCGCCGCCATCAGGTTCCGGAATGCTTCAGTCTCCACGAGCCTAAAAGGCAACATTTCAAGCGAAAACAGTAGTGAAATGTGAGAATTTAGTAATGTGGCCTGTGGGGCGTTGGCTGCATATTTGTGCTTGCGTTCCAAGGACTGGGGTATGGACAACTGAACGCTGCGCTGGGACAAGGACATAGACGTGCTTCCTGATGCTGCTACTTGAGAGTGTGCAATGACAGGTGCAGGGTAGAAGGCTTCTTCGCATGCACCATGGACAGGGGATTGGCTTGCATGTGTGGCGCCCCTGCGGGTTCAGTCGCCACAGAGGTACTGCATCCACCCAGAGGTGTGGTATCTCACTCTCAGGTAAGGAAGGAGTACTGCCCGGGACCCTAACACCTGCATCCAACACTACACTACTCCAGCAGGGGCAAGATGCGTCGCTCTCCTGCTGAGCCCTGTCCCTGGCTGGAGTGGGGGAAATCAAAGTAGGGGGAACCATATAGTGGGTGTGGGTGGAGAAAGAAGTTTAGGGGAGCACTTGAGATGGAGGATATAAAAAGGTGAAGCCATCTTGGGAGTGGACTTCAGTCAGAGGAAGAGAGTGTGTGGAGCAGGAGCTCAGTAGGAGCTCTGTTCAGGAGGAGGGCCTAGTGAGAGAGGCCCAGGACAGAAAGAAGAGAGGAGAGGAGCGGGAAGGAAGGCTCCAGTAAAATAGAAAGGATCCCAGGGGTACGGGCAGTGCTGGAGGCCACCTGTATGCCCGAATCTACCAGGCGATGGAGGGATTGAGCCGCAGAAGGGGACCGGCCCCTAAACTAGCAGAGTTCTTCAAGACTCAACTAGGTAACCGGAGGGTGCAGCATTTCAGGTGCTGCAGCCAAAAGCCACATCTAACTCACCAAAAAGGTGGCCATAGAGGACCCAGGGGACAGAGAAGACGTCGCCCGACAAGGTCCGCGGTCACTAGCTTGGGACACTGGGTGTGAGGTGCAGGGAGACGGCCAGAAGGAGCACACAGAAGGGGGTCCCGTTATGTACTCCAGAGGTACCTGCGGGTTTTCTGAACCCCTCCCTGAGTAAGCCCAGGACGACGTGGGAAGTTGCCCTGGCCCTGGTAACTTGGAGTCTAAAAATCGTGAGTAAAACCCTGAAGACTGCACCCCATTGTATCTGCGAATTATTACTGCGCCATGATCCCCTGCACTACACTGCACAGCAACATCTATAACATCACCATTTCCTGCCCTGGAGCTAAGCTCTGCCTGTGGAGAGCTGGACCAACTCTGCTGCACTAACATCAGCTCCAGAGGACCTGCTCCGCAGCGGCGGCTCCCTTTTGCCACATACCACAGGTGGCGCCACGAACTTTATATAAAAACTATAAATCCCCTGTAAATGAACCCTTTTATTGACCGCCCTGGGTCACGGACCGGGTCACTGCCACTGTGACATCTTCCCTAGCAACGACCGGCCCGGCTACCGAGTACCCCACGGCCCAGGGGGAGCGTCATACTCGGCGTCACGAACAGGATATGAACCCACCCGTTATCACCGGGTATTGTGCGCCTAGAGACTGTGTTCTATACTGAATGTGGCACCCGCGCCAGAAGAACGGGCGCCATTATGTGCGTGATCAAAGACAAGAAACCACCTCCCATCGTGGGCCAGGTTCCAGAATGGCGCCAAAGGCGGGGCCCGCCCCGAGCAGCAGTGGCCATGTATGTAGATGCGTCCATCAAGGTGGGGGGGCCTCCCCTAGGTGTGGCCGACAGCAAGCTCCCATGGAACCGCCCCCAAAAGGGGAGAGGAGAAGAGAAAGAGTGGAGACAGGGTGTGGTCTCCAGCAGACTACACAGACTGCACCCGGCAGGCAGCATGGAGAGGAGTCAGGAGCAAGCTCCCGTCCTTGGCCTGCAGTAAGCAGAGATGCCTCTTACCCTGGAAGAAGCAATCTCAAAACTGTCCCTGGAGGACACAGAGTTCCTCCACGCCGAGGTACGGGAGCAGGGCCACAGAATGGAGAAGGCCCAGCAGGCCGCAATCGCAGGTTGGAAGGAGGAGCTGCTGGAAAAGATTGCGACCCGGCAGCAGCCAACACTGTGCAACATCAGCAGCGCCCCAGCCCCGGCTGAGCCTGAACAGAACCAGGAGGCAGAGAGCAGCACAGGAGCGGCCACGGGAGCAGGTAAGAGGAGTCTCCCTGTCCCAGGCGCTGAGAGTGCTGACCTGCTCCTGGGCCCTCTGGCGGAGCCTCAAATCCCGGGCGCCTATTCCGCAGACCTACTTCTAGGCCCCCTACCAGAGCCACCTGCCCCCGCACCCGAGTGGGTGTACGGAAGCCCCATCTATGACTGGTCCGCCAAGTTTGAGGACCAGCAGAGACTCCCTCTGACACCCACACCCGCACACCCGGTTGCCTGCCAAGGAGGAGAGGAGTTTCGGTGGGACAACCGGGAGGGGAACCTCATGGGGCTCTCGTGGGAGACCCAGACCCAGGCCCTCAGGAGGGAGGAGCACTGCAGGAGGAAGCTCCTGCAGTTGGAAAAGGAGCGGCACATCCGGCAGGTGCGTTGGGAGCAAATGGAGGCCCGGAATATGGCGGCCAAAACCCAGGCCCGCAAGATGAGATCTGCCACGTCCAGTCCCCGTCTGGATGGGATTGTGGTAAAATTTGACCTGGAAGCCGTGTGGGGCTTCATTAGAGAGCCGCAGATGACCCGGGACATCTTCGTGAATCGATAACATCACCATTTCCTGCCCTGGAGCTAAGCTCTACCTGTGGAGAGCTGAACCAACTCTGCTGCATTTACACCAGCTCCAGATGACCTGCTCCGCAGCGGCGGCTCCCTTTAGCCGCATACCACAGGTGGCGTCACGAGCTGTATATAAAAACTATAAATCCCCTGTAAATATCCCCTTTTGATTGACCGCCCTGGGTCACGGACCAGGTCATCGCCACTGTGACATCTCCCCTAGCAGCGACCGGCCCGGCACCGAGTACCCCACGGCCCAGGGGGCGCGTCAGAGGCAGAGCACCCCAACAGGCAGGAAGAAGCAGTGTGGTGGCCGTAGACAGAAGGCAGGAAACCGTTCCCCATAACACCAACACGAAGGAAGTTGCCAGTACAACTGTTAGGTCTTCCCGAGTCTGGTTGCTTTTTAAAGACTCTGCCGATAACCCCAAAAAGGCCATTTGCACCACCTGCCAGGCCAGCATAAGCAGGGGTGGCAAAACGACTAGCCCGGTCTGATATAGACCTGATGACGCTGTGCGGCTAGCCAATCACTGTAATGCCCACAACCAACATGGCTACGGCATTACAGTGCATGGCAGGCAATCCCTGCATGTTCATTGGCTCTCTAAAGAGCGCCAAACATGCAGGGAGGGGACCCGAGTTCCCACCCGAGCAACCCGGAAATACTCAGCGAGCACCGAGCATCTCGAGCAGTGAGATGCTCCGGCGAGCACCGAGCAGTAGCGAGCATGCTCGCTCATCACTAATATATACCTGTCCCAGGTATCCCAGTCTCCGCTTCCTTGCCCTGGGTCCGCTGCCCTCTGTTGTTTTTCAAGATGCCCAGCGTGTATCAGTGACATCTCCCTAGACCTATTTAAGGCCCATTAAGACACACACCTGTATCTTTGGATTGAGAATTTTGACCTCCATGTTTGGTATGTTCCACCTTCAGTGCATATGTGCTTTACTTGCTTCTATCCGTGCTGGGTTCTACTTTATCAGTCCTGCTGCTCCTGAGATTGCCAAGTCCTCACTGCACATGTGCCTTCCTACTTGCTGCATGATCACCTGGAGCCACCTCACCAGGTAAGCCTCACACCTAGCCCCACCCTCACTTGTCCTGCCCCTACAGCTCCGGCCTCTTTTGGGTTCAGCTTCAGGTGCCCCTTCTTGCTACCTGCTCTCTGCTTTTCAGCACACTTCGATGCCATTACATTATGCCTTCTGCCATAACAGTTCATGCATGCCTTTGCCAAATGAGTATGTAGGTACTTGGCTCCTTTGCTACCACTGTGACAGCTCCTTGGTATCAGCTCGGCTACATCTATTAAGTGTGCCTTAAGCTTAGCTATGATGCTGGGCTCTGCTATAACTTTGCTAAGTGAGTATCCTAAAAATAGCTGTACGACCTTTAGAATCCGCTCCATTGACTAAGTGAGTCTTCTGACTAGCCCAGCACTGCTACAACCGCTGGACTCTGCGACATTTCTAAGTGAGTCTCCCGCCATACTTAGCTCTGCTACAATTGCTGGATTCTGCTAAAGTCCCTAAATTTGTCTGCTGACAAACCCAATTCCACTAAATCACTGGCCTTTTTTTATATGTTCACAAGTGTGCCTCCTGTGATACCTTGCTCCGCTATGCCGCTGAGCTCTGCTATAATAGCATCACAAGTTAGTCTTTTACCATATTCAGCTGTGCTGTTCTGCTGGGCTCTGCTACAGCACTCTACTTTGCTCCATTTCTATCATGTACTGTGTCAACTGACCTTGTCATCTACAAGACTGCTCTACTGTGCCGCTGATTGGACTCTATTTCATCAGATTCCTACAATGAATATGCTACTCTGCCTTTACAGATATTTTTCTCCTAGCTGACATCCAGCTTCAATAGCCTCCATTCTCCTAGCTGCCACCAGGCCTCTATTGCCTCTATTCTCCTTGTTGACATCCTGCCTCTATAGCCTCCATTCTCCTGACATTAAGCATCTACTGCCTTTCTTCTACTAGCTGACATCTAGCCTCTATAGCCTCCATGTTCTTTGCTGAAATCCATTCTCCATTCTCTTAGCTGACATTCAGGCTCTAGTGCCTTGTTTCTCCTAGCTGGCCTCCAGCCTCTACTGCTTCCATTGATTCTACTGATTGATCTAATTACATTGCTCATCCTCACCAAGAATCCATCTCACCAAATGAGACCTTACTAGTATGCGGTAAGCTCCCAAGCTCCCCCTAGTGGTGACCAAAGACTAAAAGAATTATATTATTTAATTCTGAAAGGTGGCTACTCCCTTTTAGGCTATGTTCACACATAATGTTTTTTTCAGAGTTTTTTGCTGTAGATTTTTATGCAATTTTTCAGCTGCCTTTTGCAATACCAGCAAAGTCTATGAGAAATCAGAATTCTCTGTTCACACATTATGTTTTTTTTTGTTGTTCAGTATTTTGTGTCTTGGTTGGGTTTTTGGAAAATAGAGCATGTGACTTCTTCCAGCGTTTTTTCAGTGTTTTTTTTTTAGAAAAAAATGGGTGGTGAAAAAAATGCTGAAAAAACGCACCAATTACTCAGATACCATTTTTTTCAGCTTTTTTTTATGGCAAAATAGAATGGAGTTCTTTTTTTTCACAGAATTTTATGAAGATGCATAAAAAGAGATAGAAGGACAGTGAAAAAAACACTAAAAAAAACCGCATCAAAAAAGCACCAAAATTGCAAGAAAAATCTGCAGCAAACCTCCCTTGAGAGATCAGGTTTTTCTGCAGATTTGTGACGCAAAAAAAAACATGATGTGAGAACATAGCCTTAGTTAGCTTCTTAGAAGAGACCATGGGTGAAAAAAGTTCTAAACATCTAGTGAACTCATCTGAGCAGCACTACACAGTATATTTCTATTCCTATGTGCTGCACACGGCAGAGAATATGATAGCACAGCTTCCCGTAATGTATTCATACATTTTTCCATCAGTCTTTTTGTCATGCAGCTGCTACAATGTAACGCTTATGTTATTTAACATTCTGCAAAATGTATTATATTTAAGGAAAAGTTCCTGGAGCCTCTGTTGGGCCTCTCCATCAGCACGAATCTAAGGATAAATCCACGGACAATCCCTGCAGACCTGCATGAATAGTGGGCTTGTGTTGTACATTCGCAGCAGCTAAAAAATAGAAACCCCCGTCTCATTTTCATTAAAATGTCATTATCTGGAGCAGGCAACCCTCGGGGATCGAGTGAGTGATTCCCTTCTCGCTGAATGCCTGTCTAAACCTTGCAAATCTATTTTTCATTGGACTTTTACATCCATATTAGGAGCATTCATCACAGCAGACTCCGAGTTTTCCATCTATTTTTTATGATTTTGATTTAATCATACAGAGTGAAGGCTTTGTATAGCTACTTGTGTTCGTTACAATGGATAGTCCGGGCGTGGCTGCTACTTAACACTCCACGGCAGAGGCGCTGAACATCGGAAAATGAATTGGTCTCTAGATAAAGCGGCTGAATGCAAATACTCCTAGCATTGTAATAAAGTGTGCCCCTTGTTCCAGAATCACAAATGATAAAATGCTGATAAAGATTAACGTGTAGGTTCAGCATTAAACAATTTTTTTTACCCTAAAAAAAAAGTGCAATCTTTTGTGTTATTTCATTTCCTAACATTTCTTAATTTCTTTATAGGGATCAGAGCAGTATGTTTTTTACAGAGCTCCAACTGATTATATTTTGCCACCACTAGGAGGAGATTCAGAGCTCACTACATATTTTATATACATTGAGATCATTGATAACACTGTATAAGCTGTATAAGCTGCCTCCCACATATGGGCAAGAAAAACAAAAATGGCATCTACAAAATGGGAGGAATAGAACTAAGCAATACCAAGTATGAAAAAGACTTAGGTATACTAATAGATCACAGACTTCACATGAGTCAACAGTGTGATGCAGCAGCAAAAAAGGCAAACACAGTTCTGGGATGTATTAAGAGAAGCACAGAGTCTAGATCACGTGAAGTAATTATCCTCCTCTACTCCTCCTTGGTCAGACCTCATCTGGAATACTGAGTCCAGTTCTGGGCCCCACATTTTAAAACAGATATTGAAAAACTGGAGCAAGTTCAGAGAAGAGCTACCAGGATGGTGAGCAGGCTGCAAACTATGTCCTATGAGGAAAGGTTAAAGGAACTGGGAATGTTTAGCTTGCAAAAAAGGCTAAGAGGAGACTTAATAGCTGTCTAAAAATATCTGAAGGGATGTCACAGTGTAGAGGGATCAGCTTTATTCCCATTTACACATGGAAAAACGAGAAGCAATGGGATGAAACTGAAAGGGAGAAGATACAGATTAGATATTAGAAAAATCTTTTGAAACTGAGGGTGATTAATAAGTGGAACAGGCGGCCACCAGAGGTGGTGAGTTCTCCTTCAATGGACATCTTCAAACAGAGGCTGGACAGACATCTGTCTGAAATGGTTTAGTGCAGAGGCGTATCTAGGGGGGGGGACAGTTGGGGCATGAGCCCTGGGCTCAGCAGGCAGGGGGGGTGCAGTCAGGCCGCCTAATGCGGAGGTCCGATGTGTCTCCCCCAGTGGCCGCATTCTTCCGCCCCCCGGACTGGCAGTCGGCAGTTATCTGAGCCGAGTGTCAATCTGACACCCAGCTCAGAGAAGCTGCAGCGTGCCGGCTCCCAGAGTTGAAGCTCTGACCTCAGGGTCAGAGCGACCCCAGCAGCGTGATCAGGTCATGTGATCACACTGCTGACGTCACTCACTGGCGCTGCAGCTGCAGAGGCACACATTGGTGGAAAGTGCTCTGTGCTTCAGAGATGAAGACACCGAAGATGGAATGGAGGTGAAGATTCATTGTGGGGGGTGATTTAATGTATGGCTGGGGGGTGATTTACTATGGGGGGTGATTTATGGTATGCCTGGGGGGTGATTTACTATGAGGGGTGATATATGCTATGGCTGGGGGGCATGATTTACTATGGGGGGTGATTTATGCTATTGCTGGGGGGCTGATTTCCTATGGGGCGTGATTTATGGTATGGGTGGGGGGTGATTTATTATGGCGGGTGATTTATGGTATGGCTGGGGGTTGATTTACTATAGGGGAGATTTATTGTATGGCTGGGGGAGATTTATTGTATGGCTGGTGAAGATTTATTATATTGCTGGGGGAAGAGTTAGTGTGGGGGAGATTTATTGTATGGGTGGAGGAGATTTAGTGTGGAGGAGATTTTGTGTGTGGGTGATTGGAGCGGACACAGAATGGGGAGAATGGGTGCATATTCAATATGGGGAGCAAAGGAGGGCAATGTATACGGACACAGTATGGGGAGCAAGGGTGATGTGATGTGTGCAGACACAGTATGGGGAATTGGGGGGATGACATACTGACAAAGACATACTGATAGGGAATTTAGATTTTGAGCCTCAATGGGGACAGTGTCCATAATGTATGTAAAGCACTGCGGAATATGTTGGAACTATATAAAAATAAAGATTATTATTATTATGTATGAGGGTAAATATATGAGGAGACAGTATGGTTATCAGGGGGATGTGAAAGAAGACAGGATGAGGAAGAGGAGGGGGAAATAATGGGGGAGAAAAGTGTGAGTGGGCACAGAATAGAGACTGAGTAGTGTTGGGGTTGTAGTATGGGGGGACAGTGTAAGTGCACAGCCAGAAAGGGACAGTAAGCCAAGGAGGGGGAGTGTGATGAGGGGTCACAGTACAGAGACTGTGCCCTATAGGGGGGACACAGTGTGAGAGGACAGTGTGAAGAGGGGGCCCAGTATGGAAAGCAGAGGGTAGCGTGAAGATCAGGTGCCATAAGTGGGACAGTGTGGGGGTCATATTTAGTGCAGGGAATATAGTGAGGGGCAATTAGTTATTCAGGGGCTCAGAGTAGGGCAGATATTTTTATTCAGGAGCATTATAATAACTCTGCTATCTTTAATGGTATCGTGGGGGGATGGCAACACAAACCAATTTTTTTTTAACACATTTTTTAATTCTCGTTTGCTAGTTAGATTTAAAAGAAAGCAATATTATCGTATCCACTTAATCATACTAACCTGAAGAATCATGATTCCAGGTTGTATTTACAAAACATCATATCAGCAAAACCTAAAAAACAATGGCAGAATTGCGGGTTTATTTTCACCATTTTAGCACTTCTGGAATTTTTTTTCTCATTTCCCAAAACATTTGTATGATGTCGTTCAAAACTACAACTTGTCATGCAAGAAAATAGCCCTCATATGGGTGCGTCAATGGAAACATAAAAAAAGTCATGACTTTTGTAAGAAGTTAAAGAAAAAACTAAAAAGTAAAAAAAAAAATTGACTGTGGTAGGAAGGGGTGAAGCTCCTCCAAGTGTTGACAGAATTTTATCATTTAATTGTCTGGTTACGCAGGGGATCTGGAGATCTGTAACCAAAAAACTGGAGCTTTATCCACAATACTGATATGTTAAGAAAGCAATCAGGGCTGATCGGTGGACCTAAAACAACATTGAGAGGAATTCATTATTCTTTCAACACCAGTTTTCTTGAGTTAAAGAAATCACAAAATTTTTGTATTTGTGTAAATCTCAGTCACAGGACAATGAAACTTTCACATTCCTAATCTATGAACTGCTAAAATATTTACAGCCAGAACTGTTTATCTCTCTCCCATAGTAATAGCTCTGCTTTACGTCACCTGTCTCATCTACTGCATTATTTCTGTGTCCTATTGTATATAAATATGTGACTCTTCAGATTTTGTGGTATACTATGCCTGATGAAGAGACCTGAGTAGTCTTGAAAGCTTGCAACTTGTTACCATCTTTTCAGTTAGCCATTAAAAGGTATCAAACCCTGAGGACTCTCAAATCTAAATATTTTTGTAAATATTTTGCGACTTTTTGAGCTTTTGCACGAAATGGTTATCTTTCAAAAAAAGTGAGAGAGGTTTACTTTTTTTAAAAAAAGTGGACAGGGCTTTACAAAAGGGGGATGTGGTCAAATTTCATGGTCAAAGCCTAAAGATGCACAACATTTATTATGTGCCTTTTAATAAATTTGGCGCACCTTACTCTAGCATGCTTTTAGTTCAATGCCTGTCTTTATAAATTTCCCCTATTGTGTTGAAAGCTTAATACTTACTTTAATTGGTGAGTTTGCTTAAAGGGGTATTGTTAATTTGTCTCTTGAGCTGCTCACATCTCTGCAGTCTCCTTACTTCTTGGTTTGTGGCAGGGTGGACTCTCCTCCTTAAGTGACAGTTCTGGTGAGTAGCAGAGCTGTAGTATAAGTAGAACTAAAAAGCTCAGCACAAGTTCTGCTATAACACATTCAGCTATTGTGGTTTGTTCTGGAGTGTACACTGCTGTCACTGTATTTACATATTAAGATAACACTGCATTAGAACAAGCATACAGCTCAGGAAAGCGAGAGCAGTATTTAAGAGACCTGCTTTAGAAGCAGTTGGTGATTTTGCAAGTTTTAGAACAGCAGTTTGTCAGGAGCTGAGGAGAAAGGAGATGAGCAGCTCAATGTTGTATAAAAATCAATGGGTTGGAGAAAGCTGACTTGTAGGTTAGGAATTAACCCCTCTCCTGGAATGTAATTACTACATATACTGGACCATACTCTGGTGGCCCTATAAACCAAGCTGTACACTATGTAAGATAAAAGCTCTCACAGAAAGAGAATGACAGCAGATATAATAAGCAAGTCAATTGCAAACTATATTTTATGCTGTCTAACTAACTAAAGCTATTTAATAACACGAGAATACCACTATAACATCTTTCTGCCTTAAGAAGCACTATTGGGTCATAGTATACAGTCCATGCACATGATACAATATTACAGCTGTCCAATATAGTATTATACTGCTTTAATAACCAGGGTTGTATATAACACTGTCATCACATCGCCCAATTGGTGACATAATCAAGGGGTGCTAATGGGTTTCTGTGGCAGATAAAGGTCTGACAATGGCCCTCACATCTTAGTGCACCTTATAGGATGCCAAAGAACGGTAGGACTCTATGAGTTTTTTCTGGATAAAAAATTTAGATAATTTTTATATGGTTGTGTGAACTTAGCCTTAAATAGTAAAAAACTGACAGCATTAGGATGACACACAGATGGCCTTCGTGTGGAGTCCATTTTTTCCAAGGTCTATGAGTCAGCAAAATAACATAGACATGTGATGAGCCTGGGTACATGCCCTATTCGTGAAAAAATGTGTCAATGGGGCCTCCTGATGACAAATATAACACATTATATATTCTAATATTGATCAAGAAATCTCATGGTCATGCTCGAAGTGGAACAAAAAATAAATATAAACTAAAATATTTTAAGAAATAAAAATACTTTTTAAAAAGGGGAAAAAACGCTGAAAATTAATGATTAAAAAATGCTTAAAAATGTATAAACAGAAAAAAAGAAAAAAGTGCACATAATTGATATTGAAAAAGTCTTGAAATAGGTGGTCTATTGGTAGTAAAAAGTGGAATTTGCACACAGCACTTCCATTTCCCTACAAATACACAGCCCATATCCATATACAAGTAAATCTTCTCAGCATTTTTATTCGATAATCTTTGGACAATATTAGATGCTCACAATTATAATTGCTATTCCAAGTTAACTAATTTTAATCAATGTTGCCTCCGGGTACGTGACGACTCTTATGGCCGTTGTCTCTGTTGTAATGAACTCCATAACTTACAAAGCAACCTGGCGGCCGGAGTCCACAGAAGTCATCTCTCCTAAGAACCACTTAGAAGAACATATCTAAAGAGATAAATAAATACGGTTTTCACCGCAGCCATATTTCCCTATTAATATGCTAATGAATTGTGTCTAATATATTTGCTTCTCGGTTTCCGAGCGGTTCCTGGAGTTATTAATTAATAAGATAGTCATTGGATTTCATGCGTGTTCCCGTTAGCCGGTTTTGGTAGGAAGTTTATTCATGTTTCTTTACATAAAAGTCTGTCTGCTCATGGTAAAGACAGATTATTTTTCTCACAACACATATCTCATGGGGTCTGCTTGTGAAATGTTGGCCATCTCATTAATGAGTGTATGTTCATTAAGATACATGTTGAAATGCAATTAATGTGCAGTTGCTTTGGGTTTTTCGTTCCCTCTTAACTAATCCACCGTTTCCATCAGCAACTCATTAGTCCTGTCTGCCGAAACAGTTTGCAAATTGTAGAAGAAAACAGCTCATTTAGGGGCCATCATGGAGCGTTTCACAAACGTGTCTCGGAGGCTGAAGTCGGCAAGACACTTAAATAATCAAAGGATGATAATAAAAGGTAATTGAATATGTGTCACGCAAGGTGAGGGAAGGAACAAGTGTACAACGACGGGAAGAGGGGAAAGGGAGCCCAACAACTAGGGAAAGGGTGAGTGGAAACCCCTAGGCAGATCTAATATCACCCTGACTACCCTATAATAATCTTTATTTTTTTTTATATAGCGCTAACATATTCCGCAGCGCTTTACATACATTATCGTCGCTGTCCCCATCGGGGCTCACAATCTAGATTCACTATCAGTATGTCTTTGGAGTGTGGAGGAAACCGGAGAACCTGGAGGAAACCCACGCAAACAAGGGGAGAACAGACAAACTCCTTGCAGATGTTGTCCTTGGTGGGATTTGAACCCAGGACCCCAGCGCTGCAAGGCTGCAGTGCTAACCACTGCGCCACCGTGCCGCCTATCATCCCTAAATACGTTCCGCACCTATCAGCAAGCAGGAAACCTAGTCCCTGAATGTCCCTAGAGATAGGCCCTAGGTAGGGAGGGGACGGGGTGAGCACTAGTCAGGCCCACTATAACTAAAGACAACAAGGTAAACAAACAAAGGGGATACACTTACGCTTGAGCAGACACCAGAGAGAGGCAACTGTCCTCCAAGGGAACCCAAGAAGAAACTAGCTGACTACTAGTACTCCAAGCCTGGACAGAGGAACATAGAACTATCACCGGCGACTCTCTGGAGACAATGAGAGTTTTTAACTACCGAGCAAGGGGGTGTCAATTAGCAGCAGAAGGTGGAGGTCACTGCTGGGTCCTAAAGGAAGAAGGATATCACTACATTACAGAGATGAGAGGATCAAGAAGGTATCTGCAATGTCAAGCGCAGTGGCCTTCTACAGCCGGATCCAGAACGACTGTCTGTCACACCTGATACATCCGTGGCAATATGAGGACTTTGGAGGTGGGTTTAGAAGTATCTGTTGATACCCTTTTAAGGATCCGTTTAACGATTAATGACATGCTTTCCGGTTGGCTATTGTTTGGTAACCTTTTTATACTGGCCGACATCACTTCAGATGCGCAGTGAATGGTATGTAATAGATCATTCTGTGCACAAAAGTTGCCATTGTTGTCAGACGCTAGACTATGTGCTGCCGAAAAAATTGATCCCAAAAGATCAATTGTCCAATGAACAAGTGTTTTGCCTGTTTGTCTGTTGATCTCCAGCCTGTTTACACCAAAAGATTATCGTGAAATTTAAGGAATGCACGTTCACAATAATTGTGCAGTATAAACTTGCATTATGGAGTGAAAGTCCAGCAAGGGTAACTGTCTGAGACAAAAGAAAGACTCAGCACCATACCCTTGCTGGCCAATCGCCATCAGTCCTGACTTCCCCATAGACATGAATGATCAGCTCTTGCGAGGACGGCATTGGAGAAGTTTGGTGTGCAAGAATTTGTTCAGCTACACTGACCTCAACCTCATCCAACACTTTTGGAATAAACTTCGTGGAGATTGTGAGTCCGGCCTCTCCCCAACGTCAGTCTCTGACCTCACAAATGCTCTTCTGGATAAATGGACAAAAATTCCAACATACACCTATAAAATCTTGTAGAAAATCTTCCCAGACGAATGGAAGCTGTTATATCTACAAAAGGGTCGTACTACATATTAATAACCCTGGATTTAGGATGGGTGGTCATAAAAGCTCCTGTACATGTAATATGGATGGAACACAATACTTATTATACTTACTATATAGTGTACACCTGAAATGTCCAGCCTTGAGCTTCCCTGAAAAAAACTAGTTGTTCTGTCACAGCAGCTGATCTGGGTAATACACTTTTTCTAAAACCCATTTTTGATATGAGAAGCAGGGTTGGGACGAAGGGTAAGTGTAGGTAGGCGACCGCCTACAGCACTTCCTCACACCTCCCTAGATGGGGGCACAATTAAAAAAAAACATTATTAATATTGCGGCGCTTACACTAATTATCCCTTGCTCCATGAAACTGTGCACAGTGACAGACTAAGCACATGCAAACTGGAAAGCAGTGTCATATTATCTTATATACAATGTCCTCCCTTATAATATATGTGATTTGCATTCATATTGGGGCAAACTGGAAAGCAGTATCATATTATATTATGTACAGCGTCCTCCCTTATTATATATGTGATTTGTATTCATATTGGGGCAGACTGGAAAGCAGTGTCATATTATATTACATACAATGTCCTCCCTTAAAATATATGTGATTTGTATTCATATTGGGACAGAATGGAAAGCAGTGTCATATTATATTATATACAGTGTACTCCCTTATTATATATGTGATTTGTATTCATTTTGGGGCAGACTGGAAAGCAGTGTCATATTATATTATATACAGTGTACTCCCTTATTATATATGTGATTTGTATTCATATTGGAGCAAACTGGAAAGCATGCTAACTGTCCCAAAATTTCCAGGACTTTCCTGATTTTTCAGAAAAAGTCCTAGCAAATTTGCAGTTTTCCTAGACGAAAAAAAAGGGGAGGGTGGCAAACCCCTACCATAAATGGGTATTTTCGGATGGAGCATGGTTTCGGGCGAGACAAGGGGTTGGTCTAAATTGACCCTACATTACTAGCACTAATATTGATAGCTATGTAAGGGTCAGAACACCAACAAATATAAGCTTCTTGATTTCTAAATGCTAATTTGGTGACAATGAAGTGCTAGCCATAGCTTATGTCAACGGGTCATTAAACAAGTGCAAATTGACTCATAAAGTCATATAGTACACAGTCAATCAATGCTCGTTTATGGGCATTGTAAATGGGCCTTTAGATACAAGGGTGATGAATTTCGAACCCCATTGTTACCAATTCCCAAAAAAATACCATTTTGAGGAATTGTTATCTATTCAGTTTTCTATGTAGGTGAATATGAAAAATATGTGCAGCTATATAATGCTACAATATTGTACACCTGGAAGTGTAAAATGAACCGAGGCTATGCTGAAAGACTAGAAAAAAGGAGCACGTATCTGTGAAATACATTTTCCATTCTCTCTGCTGAAACGTTGCTTTATGCCTCGCGCTTCCACCACTAGTTTGGCTCTGACAAATAATTTAGATGAGGACAGGAACGGTTTGTTGCCTTTCTCTGAGTTGAAAGAGTTATGTTTCTTTGCTGTTGGATTCAGTGTATAGAAAACTTTCCCCGGTGCTTTGTCATATAGATTCTGAGCCTGGCACCGGTACATTCATTTTTGCATTCAATGCCGCGAGCCACTCTGACTATGACAATGCAATAAAGAATATTTACCTGATTAGCTTACGATGGAACCCAGCATTGATCCGGCCGTTCTCTGACAAACATAAATTCTGCTACGTTATGGAATAAATTAAATGTCCCCTCTTACAAAAATATTATTAGTCGCATCTCCAAAAACAATTGCCAATACTCATTTACTGGGACAGCAAAGCATTCCTATTAACTGGTCACTTTTAATAATACGGAAGATCATTCAATATCATAATTACTAACCTCGATGTTGGTAGAATTGGGAATTTTAGGTCCTACCCCTAGACCAATCTTAAAACCACCCTAGGATGCCACCAAACCATGTGACACTGCCCGGTTTTTACCAAAACAATGTCTTTTTTTGGCTCGAATCAACTCAAATTTGTTGGGATTATAACCAAAAAAATTGGAAGAGTCTTAGAAAAATCTGAAATATTCGCAGCTATACAATAGTAAATACCAATGTGATGTCCTAAAGGTATAAAGTCATACTTACCAACTGTCCCAGAACGTCTGGAAGACTTATGGAAAGAGTAAAGACCACCTAGATTTTCGAAAGAATCAGCAATAATGAGTTCCATTTGAGGATTTCCCAAATCCCTAATGATTGTAGGAACCCTCGATGATCAAGTGCTACATTTTCCTGCAGTGCCTCCATAGGTGAAATGAAGTATTTCACTGTTCTCACTGAAATCAGTGGGCTATTCGCAAAATATGTGGAGATACCGGGCCCTCCATAGCAAAAGATTCCCTTTGAGATGGCTCTCCATCATGGCTAATAGATGAAGATACTGAAAAAGAGCCAGTGAAGGCTTGGCATATTATTTTTTTAAAAAAGGCACTTAAAATTATCTGGTCACAATTAGTGTTGAGTGAGCATTCTTGGCACTGCTCGGTACTCGCCCAAGCATCTCACTACTCGGGATGTTCGGCGAGCACCGAGCATTTCCGGGTTACTCGGGCGGGAGCTCAGGTCTCCGCCCTGCACGTTTGGCGCTCTTTACAGAGCCAATGAACATGCAGGGATTGCCAGCCAGTCACTGTAATGCCGCAGCCATGTTGTTTGTGGGCATTACAGTGATTGGCTGGCCGCACAGCGTTACCTCGAGTATTTAAAACCGGGCGCCGCCATCTTGGACACAGTCGCTCCGGATCACACAGTGTAGGGAGGGTGCTGCTGAGTTACGGAGAGATATATAGTGTGAAAAAGGTAGTGTAGGGTCTCTAAAGCCTGCCAAATCAAACAAACAGTCCTTCTCAGGACTAATATCCATCCCAGATATCAGGCTGTATAGGAGACACAGTGGTTATACCAGCAAACGCTGCATTACAGTCCTGTGTGCTCCTGTTGGTCAAATTCAAATTGCTAGACTTATCACCCCGGTCTCAGGGGCCAGGAAAATTGAGTGTGTCTGTGACTGTTCAGACACCAATATATCTGTTTAAAAGAGTCTGGTGTAGGCCAGAGAAATAGAACTGTGGTTTTGCAGTTCCACGGATCAAATCTCTGTATTATCCTGCTTTTGGCATTTTTTGCCGTGAAAAAAACAGTAATAGTGTCTCCCTGACTGTTCAGACACAAATATATCTGTTTAAAAGAGTCTGGTGTAGGCCAGAGAAATAGAACTGTGGTTTTGCAGTTCCACGGGTCAAATTTCTGTATTATCCTGCTTTGGGCATTTTTTGCAGTAAAAAAAACACTAATAGTGTCTCCCTGACTGTTCAGACACCAATATACAGTATCTGTTTAAAAGAGTCTGGTGTAGGCCAGAGAAATAGAACTGTGGTTTTGCAGTTCCATGGGTCATATCTCTGTATTATCCTGCTTTTGGCATTTTTTGCCATAAGAAAAACTGTAATAGTGTCTCCCTGACTGTTCAGACACCAATATATCTGTTTAAAAGAGTCTGTTGTAGGCCAGAGAAATAGAATTGTGGTTTTGCAGTTCCACGGGTCAAACCTCTGTATTATCCTGCTTTTGGCATTTTTTGCCGTAAAAAAAACAGTAATAGTGTCTCCCTGACTGTTCAGACACAAATATATCTGTTTGAAAGAGTCTGGTGTAGGCCAGAGAAATAGAACTGTGGTTTTGCATTTCCACGGGTCAAATCTCTGTATTATCCTGCTTTTGGCATTTTTTGCCGTAAAAAAAACAGCAATAGTGTCTCCCTGACTGATCAGACACCAATATATCTGTTTAAAAGAGTCTGGTGTAGGCCAGAGAAATAGAACTGTGGTTTTGCAGTTCCATGGGTCAAATCTCTGTATTATCCTGCTCTTGGCATTTTTTGCCATTAAAAAAAAACAGTAATAGTGTCTCCCTGACTGTTCAGACACCAATATATCTGTTTAAAAGAGTCTGGTGTAGGCCAGAGAAATAGAACTGTGGTTTTGCAGTTCCACGGGTAAAATCTCTGTATTATCCTGCTTTTGGCATTTTTTGCCGTAAAAAAAACAATAATAGTGTCTCCCTGACTGTTCAGACACAAATATATCTGTTTAAAAGAGTCTGGTGTAGGCCAGAGAAATAGAACTGTGGTTTTGCAGTTCCACAGGTCAAATCTCTGTATTATCCTGCTTTTGGCATTTTTTGCTGTAAAAAAAACTGTAATAGTGTCTCCCTGACTGTTCAGACACCAATATATCTGTTTAAAAGAGTCTGGTGTAGGCCAGAGAAATAGAACTGTGGTTTTGCAGTTCCACGGGTCAAATCTCTGTATTATCCTGCTTTTGGCATTTTTTGCCGTAAAAAAAACAGTAATAGAGTTTCCCTGACTATTCAGACACCAATATATCTGTTTAACCAGTTCAGGACCGCCCACTGTACATGGGCTCTGTGCAGCGCCGACGTTTAAAAACGGTGGGTGGTCCCGCAGCGCTCAGGACCCCCAGGGTCCTGCAAGCGCTGTGATTCCAGTGCAGAGTGATAGCTCTGACAGGGGACATCATCGGGACCTGATTGGATCAGGTCCCAATGATGTTAACCCTTTGCTATCTTCTATATGCCGCGATCTATAGTGATCGCGGCATATAGAAGATAGTGAGAGGAGAGGGTGTCGTCAACTTACCTCTCCGACGGCCCCCTGATAGCTTCCAGGACCTTCCATTGTTATGGCAGCTGGAGGTCACATGACCTCCTCCAGATCTGCCATATATGGTGTCCTGCTAGGCTCAGCCTGCAGCTGAAGCCTGGCAGGAGACACTGACTGTGAAACAGTCAGCAAAGATGTCATGTAATGTAATACATGTCTATTACATTGCATGACATCAGTGATTAGAAAAATAAAAATTAATGTCCCATACAGGGACTAAGTAAAAATGTAAAAAAAAAGTCAAAAAAATGTTTTCAAACTGTTAAAAAAAAAATCACAAAATAAATAAAAATAAATAAATAAAATATTAAACCAATAAATCCGTATATTTATGCAAAAACAAAAAAAGTACACATATTTGGTATCACCGCATCTGAAACTACCCGATCTATAAAACTGTCACACTAATTAACTCCTTCTGTGCACACCGTAATAAAAATAAATAAAAAACGGAGCAAAAAAATATGCTTTTCATCATATCGCCAAACAAAAAGTGGAAAAAAATGCGATCAAAAACCAAAATGGAAATAAAAATGGTACCGCTGAAAACGTCATCTTGTTCCGCAAAAAAAAGCCGCCATACAGCTCCATCAGCCAAAAAATAAAAAAGTTATAGCGATCAGAATAAAGCAATGCAAAAAAATATTTTTTCTATAAAATTGTTTTATTGTGTAAAAGCGCCAAAACATAAAAAAATATATAGTAAGTGTAGTATCGCTGTAAACGTACTGACCCGAAGAATAATGCTGCCTTATCATTTTTACCACACGCAAAACAGCATAAAAAAAAACCTCAAAAAGCAATTCCTGAATTGTTGGTTTTTGTTAATTTTACCTCCCAAAAAACAGAAAAGAAAGCGATCAAAAAATGTCATGTAAAATGGTACCAATAAAAATGTCAACTCGTCCTGCAAAAAACAAGCCGTCACATGACTCTGTCAGCCGAAATATGGAAAAATTATAGCTCTCAAAATATGGCGATGCAAAAACTAGATTTTGCAAAAAAAAAGCGTCTTAGTGTGTGACAGCTGTCAATCATAAAAACCCGATATAACTCTGGTATCTCTGTAATTGCACCGACCCGAAGAATAAAGTAATCTCATCACTTATACCGCACGAGGAACGGCGTAAAAAATAAATAAAACCAATTCTTCACCTGCTACTGATTTGTTTATTTTGTCTCCCAAAGATCGCAGCAAGACTCTGCTCACATTTATCCTGCGCTCTGCGCTGAGCACTTACACCAGAGTTTCCGTGTAAATCTCTGAAATACGTGATTCAGACGGAACCCATGACGGAAGATTCCCTGTAATGAGGCAGATATAGGCCACTGTGGATGCCATCTGGCCTGTGATCCCACAGTGTCAGTTTTTTTAGGCGTGCATAAAAGTGCGGTTGGCCACAGTTTTGTGCACTTCTGAAAAAAAGTACACCACAAAACAGAGGCCAGACGGAGTCCAGAGTAACTCTGCTGCCTCATTACAGTGAATGGATCCCGCAGGGGTTTCATCTGAATTACATCACTTGGAAATGTAAGTGCTCAGCCTAGAGCGCCGGATAAATGTTACGTAAAATGTTCTCAATAAAAGCTTCAACTCAGTCCTCAAAAAAAGCTAGTCCCCACTCAGGTCCATCATCTGTTAAAAATATTCCAAGTTACTGGTAGCAGAAAGGCTCTGGAAAAGCGAAATGGCCCTTGCCCCCCAAAATAAATTCAGAAAATTTTGTGCTCCCAAATCCAAATGCCTATTCTACAATAATTTGTTCTCCAATTGTCAAATAGCGCTCCGTCCCTCCCAGATCTCGCCGTATGGCAAAGCGATACGATACAGCCACATATGGGGTATTGCCACTTTTAGAAGAAATTGTGTGACACATTTCAGCACCATTTTTACCCATTGCCCTGTGTGAAAATGTAAAATCTGAGGGTAAAACATTTTTTTGTGGTAAAAATATAATTATGCTTTTTTCACTGCCCAATGGTATAAATGTAAAAATTAAAAAATACTCACTACTTCCCTAGATGAATTCCTTGAGAGGTGTAGTTTACAAAATGGGGTCACTTGTGGGGGTTTCTGCTGTTTCGGCATGACTCTGTTTAAAAGAGTCTGGTGTAGGCCAGAGAAATAGAACTGTGGTTTTGCAGTTCCACGGGTCGAATCTCTGTATTATCCTACTTTTGGCATTTTTTGCCGTAAAAAAAAACAGTAATAGTGTCTCCTTGACTGTTCAGACACCAATATATATGTTTAAAAGAGTCTGGTGTAGGCCAGAGAAATAGAATTGTGGTTTTGCAGTTCCACGGGTCAAATCTCTGTATTATCCTGCTTTTGGCATTTTTTGCCGTAAAACTAAAACAGTAATAGAGTTTCCCTGACTGTTCAGACACCAATATATCTGTTTAAAAGAGTCTGGTGTAGGCCAGATAAATAGAACTGTGGTTTTGCAGTTCCATGGGTCAAATTTCTGTATTATCCTGCTCTTGGCATTTTTTGCCGTAAAAAAAACAGTAATAGTGTCTCCCTGAGTGTTCAGACACCAATATATCTGTTTAAAAGAGTCTGGTATAGGCCAGAGAAATAGAACTGTGGTTTTGCAGTTCCACGGGTCAAATCTCTGTATTATCCTGCATTTGGATTTTTTTGCCGTAAAAAAAAAACTGTAATAGTGTCTCCCTGACTGTTCAGACACAAATATATCTGTTTAAAAGAGTCTGGTGTAAGGCCAGATAGCTAGAACTGTGGTTTTGCAGTTCCACGGGTCAAATCTCTGTATTATCCTGCTTTTGGCATTTTTTTCGTAAAAAAAAACTGTAATAGTGTCTCCTTGACTGTTCAGACACCAATATATCTGTTTACAAGAGTCTGGTGTAAGGCCAGATAGCTAGAACTGTGGTTTTGCAGTTCCACGGGTCAAATCTCTGTATTATCCTGCTTTTGGCATTTTTTCCATAAAAAAAAACAGTAATAGTGTCTCCCTGACTGTTCAGACACAAATATATCTCTTTAAAAGAGTCTGGTGTAGGCCAGAGAAATAGAACTGTGGTTTTCCTCTTCCACGGTTCTAATCTCCTTTTTATTACCCCTTTTCCATTGATAGTGCGAGTGTAAGCTATTTTACTTCATTTACAATGGGCAAGGCGCGTGGCAAGGGACGTGGAACTGGATGTTCTGGTGATGGTTCGTGTAGAGGACGGGGTCGTGGCCAAGGTGAAAATGTGCCACAACCAACAGCCACATCTTCTCGCTCCCACTTCTTGACCGAATTACTAGTGAAGCACACTACAACACCAGTATTGCAAACTGATCAGTGTGAACAGGTTATTAATTGGATAGCAGATAATACTTCCAGTTACTTGGGCACCACCACCTCCGGTCTGTCTTCCACACGGTCAAGTTTTAGTAGCCGTGAGTCTCGACCGCATACTCCTCCTCACCCTGATGCTCCTTCATCCCACCATGCCGAGTGTCGTCAGACAGCAACTGATCCCACACTTGGACACTCTGAAGAGCTGTTCACTGGTCCATTTCCATATTTGTGCCCCTCGCCTGCTCCGTTTGAAGTGGTGGAAGAGGAGATCCCATGTAGCGATGCCCAAATATTTGAACAGCCACGGCCACAGGAAGTCGACGCTGGCAATTTGTCACAAGAGGTGTACGATGACGAGACACAATTGCCACGAAGTGAGGAGGAGGATCGTGGTGCGCAAGTGGAAGAGGAGGAGGTGGTGGATGATCTAGTAACTGACCCAACGTGGCAGGAGGACACGCAGAGCGACGCCAGCAGCACACAGGGGGAGGGAGGCAGAGTACCCCAACAGGCAGGAAGAAGCAGTGTGGTGGCCGCAGACAGTAGGCGGGCAACAGTTCCCCGTAACACCAACGCGAGGGACGTTGCCAGTACAACCGGTAGGTCTTCCAGAGTCTGGAATTTTTTTAAAGACTCTGCTGATAACCCCAAAAAGGCCATTAGTACCACCTGCCATGCCAGCATCAGCAGGTGTGACAAAACTACCAGCCTGACCACCACCAGCATGATCAGGCACATGACAGCAAAGCACCCGACTTTGTGGGGCGAACCCCAGGTCCACGACCAGTGTCAGCGGGTGTCACCACTGCTTCTTCCGCTGTTGTGCGTGTAATAGAACCCCCTGTTGTGCGTGCAACGCAATCCCCTGTCCATACTGCATGCAAAGATGCCCCCTCCTCTCATTCTTCACTTGTTATGGCAGTTTCTCAAGAAACAGCATCAACGTCCACGTCCCACCGCAGTGTTCAATTGTCCATATCCCAGAGCTTTGAATGAAAGCGCAAATTCGCAGCCAACAACCCACAGGCCACAGTCCTAAGTTCGCACATTTCACGACTGCTTGCGTTGGAAATGCTGCCTTTTAGGCTGGTGGAGACGGAATCCTTCCGCAACCTTATGGCGGTGGCCGTCTCTCGGTACTCGGTCCGCAGCCGACACTATTTTGCCCGGTGTGCCATCCCTGCACTACACAAGCATGTGTCCCAAAACATCTGCCGTGCCCTCATCTGCCGTGCCCTCAACAACGCAGTTACTGAGAGAGTCCACCTGACAACGGACACATGGACAAGTGCTTGTGGCCAGGGACGGTACATCTCCCTGACGGCACACTGGGTAAACATAGTGGAAGCCGGGACCCAGTCGGACCTTGGGACGGAACACATCCTCCCCACACCGAGGATTGCGGGCCCTATGTCAGTCAGAGTTGCCCCCACAGTGTACAGCTCCTGCGCATCATCCTCCTCCTCCTCCTCATGTTCAGCCTCCATCTCAGATATCACCACATCAGTTACAAGCTGGAAGCAGTGCAGTACTGCCTCAGCCAAGCAGCAACAGGCTGTGCTGAAACTCATAAGCTTAGATGATAAACCTCACACTGCTTGTGAGTTGTGGACAGCTGTGAAAGAGCAGGCAGATCTGTGGCTGAGACCGCTGAACTTACATTCAGGCATGGTCATGTGTGACAATGGCCGTAACCTGGTGGCGGCTCTGAGGCGAGGCGAGATCACACACGTACCATGCCTGGCTCATGTGCTTAACCTCGTGGTTCAGCGGTTTCTTAAATCGTACCCCGTGTTGCCAGATCTGCTCGTCAAAGTACGCCGCCTGTCAGCTCATTTTCGGAAGTCGGCTACAGCTTCCGCCGCCCTTTCTGTGTTGCAGCAGCGTTTGCAGCTTCCGGCACACCGACTGTCCCCACACGTTGGAACTCTACCCTCCACATCTTGCAAAGGATTTGTGAGCAGAAGAGAGCAGTTGTGGAGTACCAGCTGCAACAAGGCCGTCGATATTCAGGTCAGACTCCACACATAAGACCTCAGGAGTGGACCTGGATGTCTGACATATGTACCATCCTGACAAACTTTGAGGAGTCCACCAAGATGGTGAGTGGCGATGATGCCATCATTAGCATCAGCATCCCACTTGTCTGTCTTTTGCAACGCTCTCTGCAGAGAATTAAAGAGGAGCCATTGCAGCCAGAGCATGATGAGATGGATCAAGAAGCCGTAATGGGCGATTACACACAGCCCAGCCTCATCTCATCCCAAGGTGCATTGGGGGACAATGAGGGAGAGGAGGAGGAAGAGGAGGAAGAACAGGAGCTGGTATCATGCGCTGTAGAGGGTAGTACCTGTACAACTGTCATACAGTCGGTTCAGCGTGGGTGGCCTGAGGACAGGGGGGAGGAGGAGGAGGAGGAGGAGAAGAGCATGGTCAGTCGTCATCTTGGTGAGGACACGGAAGTCTTGCCCGTTACCAGTCTGGCACGCATGGCTGAGTTTATGTTACGCTGCCTTAACCGTGACCCTCGCGTTGTCAAAATGTTGGGTGACAGTCATTACTGGTTGGTGACACTTTTAGACCCCCGCTACAAGGAGAACTTTCACTCTCTTATTCCTGAGGTGGAGAGGTCTACAAAAATGTGGCAGTACCAGAAGGCCCTTGCTGCAGAACTGTTAAAAAAATTCCCATCTGAACACGCTAGCGGCAGAGGTCACAGTTCGTTGCCCAACCAAGGCGTACAGGCAAGAGAAACGCAACTCCAATCCAGCAGAGGCAGGGGAACACTGTCAACATTCTGGGACAGTTTTCTGAGTCCCGCCCAGCTTACAGGCCCAGAAGTGGAAAGTTTCAAAAGATGGTGAGGGAGTACCTTCCCGACCGTACCAGCGTCCTCCGTGATTCCTCTGTGCCTTTTAATTATTGGGTATCCAAGCTGGACACTTGGAATGAACTCGCTCTGTACGCCTTGGAGGTCCTGGCCTACCCTGCCGCTAGCGTGTAATCGGAGCGTGTTTTTAGTGCCGCTGGGGGAATTATAACTGATAAGCACACTCGCCTGTCAACTGACAATGCTGACAAGCTGACCCTTATCAAAATGAACAAGGGCTGGATTGGGCCAGACTTCTCATCACCACCAAATGACAGCAGAGTAACATAAAGTCAAATCCACTGTGTTATTTCGGGAGGTGTATTCCCATGCACCGCTTCACACCCACACATGGGTATACGCTTCCTCATTTCGGCTGTATTTTGCTCTTCTCCTTATCCTCAGCCTCCACCACCACTATACCACCAGGGTGACCGTGGTCCGTGTTGCCAGCATTGCAAGTGTAACATACCTGGTGGCGTCCTTGCATGGTGGTCCATCTCCCACTGTGCAAGAGCGCACACTTGATCTCCAGTCCAGAATGTCTCTCTGGCTTCCCTCCATGCTGTCTGTTTGTGTCTGTTTCTGCTGCTTAAGGGCGGCGCCCGATCACTTCCTGCTTTTTGTACCTGCTGTGGCTCACACCCCTTGTGCGTCCTCAGCCTATTGCTGTCTGTCACCTGGTATATAGCTCAGCTGCTCCCATCTATCCCTGCCTGAGCATAGTGTTTCTTTCAGTGTGTGCTTGCACTCTGAAGGTGCCAGGTCCCGTTCTTTGTCTCCTGCTTTGCGGTATCAGTTCCCGTGTCTGAACTGAGTCCTGTCTATGTCTCCTGCCTTGCGGTATCAGTTCCCGTGTCTGAGCTGAGTCCTGTCTATGTCTCCTGCCTTGTGGTATCAGTTCCCGTGTCTGAACTGAGTCCTGTCTATGTCTCCTGCCTTGCGGTATCAGTTCCCGTGTCTGAACTGAGTCCTGTCTGTGTTCTCTTGTCTGCCTATCCTGGAGGCTGTATTTCCAGGCCTGTCTGAACACGCTCCTAGCCTGTTCCTCCCGCCTTCTAGGGGCCGATTACCTAGACCTGTTCCTGTATCTTGTCTGTCCTGTCTGAACACGCTCCTTGCCTGTTCCTCCCGCCTTCTAGGGGCCGATTACCTAGACCTGTTCCTGTATCTTGTCTGTCCTGTCTGAACACGCTCCTTGCCTGTTCGTCCCGCCTCTCTGGGGGCCGTATTCCCAGACCCGCTCCTGTATCCCGCTGCAGTGTCGGTCTCCTCCGTACACTCAGTTCCAGTCTGAATTCTTGCCTATCCTTTACCTGTTTTGCCTCTATGTCCGTTCCCTTCCTTTTTCTGCAGAGTCTGAACTCGTACCTAACTCCTGCTTGTTGTCTCTGTACTCCCGTTTGTGAGTTTGTGGTCCACTCGCTACTTCACTGCAAGTATCCTGTGGGTATCTGGCTCTGCCTTTCTCTTCCTGTCTGTTCCGTGTGAACAGAGTCCTGTCCCCCCTGCTCTGCCTTGCTTACCGCTCCGGCGGTTCTAGCCTGCTCCTACTCCTTTGTTCACCGCTCCGGCGGTTCTAGCCTGCTCTGACTCCTTTGCTCACCGCTCCGGCGGTTCTAGCCTGCTCTGACTCCTTTGCTCACCGCTCCGGCGGTTCTAGCCTGCTCTGACTCCTTTGCTCACTGCTCCGGCGGTTCTAGCCTGCTCTGACTCCTTTGCTCGCTGCTCCGGCAGCCTTGCTCCGCTCGGACCATTTTGCTCGCTGCTCCGGCAGTCTCGCTCCGCTCTTATCCTTTTGCTCACTGCTCCGGCAGTCTTGCTCCACTATTGCTCACCGCTCCAGACGGCCTCGTCCTGCTTTACTCTTGCTCACTGCTCCGGCAGTCTCGCTCAACTCTGACCCTTTGTTCACCGCTCCTGGCGGCCTTGTCCTGCTCTACTCTTGCTCACCGCTCCAGGCGGCCTTGTCCTGCCCTGTTCTCGCTCACCTCTCTGGGCGGCCTCACTCTGCTGTGTTTGTCCGCCACATCTGTGGTTCTGTTCCTGAGTCCCAGTGTGTACTGGGTCCAATCCCTCCAGTGTCCCTACCTGCTAGTGCCTCCCTGTCTGCACTCTAGCTGTGCTTGCCTGTACCCCTCTGCCTGTATTGTTCCTGAGTCCCAGTGTGTACTGGGTCCTATCCCGCCTGTGTTCCTACCTGCTAGTGCCTCCCTGTCTGCACTCTAGCTGTGCTTGCCTGTACCCCCCTGCCTGCATACCCGCCTGCCTGCATACCAGTCGTGCCTGCCTATACCCACCAGTCTGTGTGCCAGCCTACCAGTCTGTTCCTGTATTTCCCTGTGTGGGTCAACAGCCGTGTCCGGGGTCTGTCCTGGAGTAGCACCTGGTCCCTCTGCTCGGTTCCTCCTTGGTGCACTGGCGTCGTATGCCGTCGTGCGACCCTGGTCGGATCGGGTGAATACCTAGTTACGCCCCTCCAGGCATTCACTCTCCGGCACGGTCCAGTGGAATCACTACAATCACACGCACACGCCGCTCAGCCCGGGTGTGTGCATTACAGCATGCTCAGGCCATGGTTCCCGTTGAGCCCCACGGCCTTCGCTCTCTGAGAAGTTTTCCAGCGAATACATGCATTAAAATAAATAAATAATTTTTTTTTTCCTTAGCTGAGTTCCAGGCGAATTACGCACCGTCCAGATGGATCTATCAGCTCTCGTTCCTGCGGATCCGCCACGTTACTATGGGGATCCAAGACAGTGTCGTGCATTTGTGGAGCAATGCATGCTACACTTTAAGGCCTACCCTCTCTATTTTCCTTCCGATTGGGCTAAAGTGGCCTTTATGATTGACTACCTAGCGGGTGATGCCTTGAAATGGGTCACCCCCCTATGGGAAGCATGGGATCCTGTCGTCCTTGACCTGGAGGCCTTCCTGGTGGCCTTTCGTATGGTCTTCGAGGACCCTAACCCTGAAGCCCCTGCTGAAGCTTCACTTCCCAATATCCCAGAGCAGCCCCGACGGGTAATGTGTGTGGGTAGCGCAATAGTCCTCCAGCCCAATGAGACTACTGCCCACCCAGAATCCTCACAGGGTGACTACGCTTTCCGGAATACTTCTCCCAACCTCAAGAGGCAGTCCAGACGTGCTAGACGTAGAGGCAAGCCGTCACGCCAGGGTCTGTCCTCCCTGAGACCTCCTGACCCCAACCTTGAAGTCCCTACTGAAGCTTCATCTCCCTGTATCCCAGAGAAGCCCCAACGGGTAATGTGCGTGGGTAGTGCACCAGTTCTCCTGCCCGAAGAGACTTCTGCCCATCCAGACTACACACAGGAGAACTTCCTGCACCCGGCATCAGATGCTTCACCCACTTTAACCGGTGTGCATGTCCAAGGATGCTCCAAAGCTGTGGTTACCTCAGAGTCTGTGCACCTCTACTACCTGGTGGAGGACCCCCTGTTGCCTCCTGAATCCTCCGGGATACCACTCGATGACAAATGGAGAGAGACTTCTCTACACCCGGTACTCGATACTTTGTCCGCTTCGTCCTGTGAGCCTGACAATGGGTACCCCAAAGTGGTAGTTACCCCCGAGTCTCTACACCCCTCCGACCAGGCAGAGGACCTCCAGTTGTCTCCTGAACCCTTCGGGGTGCTACCTGGTAGCGAAAGGACAGAGACTCTCCTATACTCTGTACCTGATACCTCGCTCGCTTCGTCCAGTGAGTCCAACCTAGTGTACTCCGAAGCAGAGGTTACTCTCGAGTCTCTACACCCCTCTGACCAGGCGGAGGACCTCCAGTTGTCTCCAGAACCCTTCGGGGTGCTACCTGGTAGCGAAAGGACAGAGACTCTCCTATACTCTGTACCTGATACCTCGCTCGCTTCGTCCACTGAGTCCAACCTAGTGTACTCCGAAGCAGTGGTTACTCCCGAGTCTCTACACCCCTCCGACCAGGCGGAGGACCTCCAGTTGTCTCCAGAACCCTTCTGGGTGCCACCTGGTGGTGAATGGACAGAGACTTTCCTATATCCTAGATCTGATACCTCGCTTGCTTCGTCCAGTGAGTCCGACCTAGTGTACTCTGAAGCAGAGGTTACCCGTGAGTCTCTACACCCCTCTGACCAGGCGGAGGACCGCCAGTTGTCTCCAGAACCCTTCGGGGTGCCACCTGGTGGTGAATGGACAGAGACTTTCCTATACTCGGTACCCGATACCTCGCCTGCTTCGTCCAGTGAGTCCGACCTAGTGTACTCTGAAGCAGATGTTTTCTCTGAGCCTCTGCACTCTTCTGACCCGGCGGAGGACCTCCAGTTGTTTCCTGAATCCTCCGGGGTACCACCAGATAACAAAGAGACAGTGACTTTTCCTCATTATGAACCTGATAACCCGTCTATTTCTTCCTGTGAGCTTGACAAGATGTACCTCGAAGCAGAGATTACCCCCAAGTCTCTGTCCCCCTCCAACCCGGTGAAGGACTTCCAGTTGTCTCCTGTACCCTCTGGGGTGCCACCTGAAAATATGTGGAGAGAGACTTCCTTGTGTGCTGTTCCTGGTACTCCACCCGTTTCGTCTGTTGCTGAGGATGGCTGGATAGGAGGTAGCATCCTAGCTAACCAGATGAGATCAGTTTTTCCTGTGGACAGTGGAAGTGATCTCCTTGAAGTGAACGACTGGTCCTCGAATTCCCTGCGGAAGATTCTGGCAGGCCTGAAGAAGAGGGGGCGTAAGGGGGGGGGTACTGTAACATACCTGGAGGCGTCCTTGCATGGTGGTCCATCTCCCACTGTGCAAGAGCGCGCACTTGATCTCCAGTCCAGAATGTCTCTCTGGCTTCCCTCCATGCTGTCTGTTTGTGTCTGTTTCTGCTGCTTAAGAGCGGCGCCCGATCACTTCCTGCTTTTTGTACCTGCTGTGGGTCACACCCCTTGTGCGTCCTCAGCCTATTGCTGTCTGTCACCTGGTATATAGCTCAGCTGCTCCCATCTATCCCTGCCTGAGCATAGTATTTCTTTCAGTGTGTGCTTGCACTCTGAAGGTGCCAGGTCCCGTTCTTTGTCTCCTGCTTTGCGGTATCAGTTCCCATGTCTGAACTGAGTCCTGTCTATGTCTCCTGCCTTGCGGTATCAGTTCCCATGTCTGAGCTGAGTCCTGTCTATGTCTCCTGCCTTGTGGTATTGACGCGCCCCCTGAGACATATTCCTTTTTGAGGGGAATACCCGGCACCGGATCAGATGGGGGGGGTTGTAGTCTCCGAGCGGCTGTGACCCGGCCCGTGCCCAGGGCGTCAAACTCAGTGTTATGTGGCAGTCCTACAGATGTTATTAAGAGTTCTTTTGTGTCGACTACGCCACCCGTTGTGATGCGGTCACTGTGGCCGCCGCTGCAGCAGGGTCCGCTGAGGCTGATGGTGCAGGTGCAGCTTGAGATGGTATAACCCCCAACGGGTGGGGTATAGCCTCAGGGGGAACAGGTGCAGAGGATGGGGGTTGTGGTGGTGCAGTGCAGACGGCAGTGAAGACAGAGTCGGGTTGTGCAGTTAAGGGTGTTTACTTACTGCAGATGTTGTACTGGTCACTCCAGCTCCGAGTGACCACCCGAGCCGTGCTGCGTCCACCAGGTCCTGGATCCAGCCAACCCCCAAACAAGTCCGGAGCGTGGCCCTGAGCTCTCCTTCTGTCCCGTTCTCTGGCCTTCCCCACCAGTGATCCACCTAGGTCCAGCTCCCTCGGGCCTTCTGTTGGGACACCCTTGGCCTTGGGTTCCCTGACCCTTCATGTGGTGTGCCTTCGGGGTGGATGTGGTGGGTGACCGTGGCAAACGCTGCCCACGGTCTCCGGTCTCTGGCTGGGGAATGTTTTTACCCCCACCAGCTTGGGTTCCGGTACCCTGATGCCGACTCTTCACCCGGGGTTTTAATTTGGGATCTTAGAGTCCTGTTCTTCTGTGCCTCTGGGTCTCTCTCTTCTCCTCTCTCACTCTGGGTCTTTCCTTCTCCTCTGCTCCTGACTTGTTCTCTGCATCTGACCCTGTTCTTAGTTGGTGCCCACCTTATATACACCCTCTATGTGTGAGCTCAGGTGACCAGCACCCAATGAGCTCCTAACTTTACCCAGGCTGCTCCCCCTATCTGCCCCTACACTACTTGGGATGTACCACCCCCCTCCCACTCCAGCCAGGAACAGACTCGGTCGTACCTGCACATTTCTAAGTGGGAGTACCGTCGGTCTGCTCCTCGGAAATGGGATGTGTGTAGTGCATGCAGCCTACCGAGCTCAGTTCCACACTCCATCCTTACCCGGGAGTGGAATATCACACCTCTGGGTTGAGGTGCAATACCCCTGTAGCAGCCGAATCCTCAGGGTGCTACAGTATCAGTTCCCGTGTCTGAACTGAGTCCTGTCTATGTCTCCTGCCTTGCGGTATCAGTTCCCGTGTCTGAACTGAGTCCTGTCTGTGTTCTCTTGTCTGCCTATCCTGGAGGCTGTATTTCCAGGCCTGTCTGAACACGCTCCTAGCCTGTTCCTCCCGCCTTCTAGGGGCCGATTACCTAGACCTGTTCCTGTATCTTGTCTGTCCTGTCTGAACACGCTCCTTGCCTGTTCCTCCCGCCTTCTAGGGGCCGATTACCTAGACCTGTTCCTGTATCTTGTCTGTCCTGTCTGAACACGCTCCTTGCCTGTTCGTCCCGCCTCTCTGGGGGCCGTATTCCCAGACCCGCTCCTGTATCCCGCTGCAGTGTCGGTCTCCTCCGTACACTCAGTTCCAGTCTGAACTCTTTCCTATCCTTTACCTGTTTTGCCTCTATGTCCGTTCCCTTCCTTTTTCTGCAGAGTCTGAACTCGTACCTAACTCCTGCTTGTTGTCTCTGTACTCCCATTTGTGAGTTTGTGGTCCACTCGCTACTTCACTGCAAGTATCCTGTGGGTATCTGGCTCTGCATTTCTCTTCCTGTCTGTTCCGTGTGAACAGAGCCCTGTCCCCCCTGCTCTGCCTTGCTTACCGCTCCGGCGGTTCTAGCTTGCTCCTACTCCTTTGTTCACCGCTCCGGCGGTTCTAGCCTGCTCTGACTCCTTTGCTCACCGCTCCGGCGGTTCTAGCCTGCTCTGACTCCTTTGCTCACCGCTCCGGCGGTTCTAGCCTGCTCTGACTCCTTTGCTCGCTGCTCCGGCAGCCTTGCTCCGCTCGGACCGTTTTGCTCGCTGCTCCGGCAGTCTCGCTCCGCTCTTATCCTTTTGCTCACTGCTCCGGCAGTCTTGCTCCACTCTTGCTCACCGCTCCAGGAGGCCTCGTCCTGCTTTACTCTTGCTCACTGCTCCGGCAAACTCGCTCAGCTCTGACCCTTTGTTCACCGCTCCTGGCGGCCTTGTCCTGCTCTACTCTTGCTCACCGCTCCAGGCGGCCTTGTCCTGCCCTGTTCTCGCTCACCTCTCTGGGCGGCCTCACTCTGCTGTGTTTGTCCGCCACATCTGTGGTTCTGTTCCTGAGTCCCAGTGTGTACTGGGTCCTATCCCGCCAGTGTCCCTACCTGCTAGTGCCTCCCTGTCTGCACTCTAGCTGTGCTTGCCTGTACCCCTCTGCCTGTATTGTTCCTGAGTCCCAGTGTGTACTGAGTCCTATCCCGCCTGTGTTCCTACCTGCTAGTGCCTCCCTGTCTGCACTCTAACTGTGCTTGCCTGTACCCCCCTGCCTGCATACCCGCCTGCCTGCATACCAGTCGTGCCTGCCTATACCCACCAGTCTGTGTGCCAGCCTACCAGTCTGTTCCTGTATTCCCCTGTGTGGGTCAACAGCCGTGTCCGGGGTCTGTCCTGGAGTAGCACCTGGTCCCTCTGCTCGGTTCCTCCTTGGTGCACTGGCGTCGTATGCCGTCGTGCGACCCTGGTCGGATCGGGTGAATACCTAGTTACGCCCCTCCAGGCATTCACTCTCCGGCACGGTCCAGTGGAATCACTACAATCACACGCACACGCCACTCAGCCCGGGCGTGTGCATTACAGCAAGTTCCTCTGTCCTAATTTTTGGCAGCTTTTGCTTGGAAGGCATAAGCAAAGACTATGGGAGACCCACTCCCCAATAATGGGAATAATGTTTTTAATATGCTGTACTGCATGGCTCTTGTTTGCCAGCATTGCAAGTTCCTCCGTCCTAATTTTTGGCAGCTTTTGCTTGGAAGGCATAGGCAAAGACTATGGGAGACCCACTCCCCAATAATGGGAATAATATTTTTAATATGCTGTACTGCATGGCTCTTGTTTGCCAGCATTGCAAGTTCCTCCGTCCTAATTTTTGGCAGCTTTTGCTTTGAAGGCATAGGCAAAGACTATGGGACACCCACTCCCCAATAATGGGAATAATGTTTTTAATATGCTGTACTGCATGGCTCTTGTAAGGGGCATGAAAACATTCTTGTTAAGCTACTGCGACCTCCACCACTTTTCCAAGGGGCATTGATATTGTCTTTTTATTCCACTGCGACCTCCACCATTCTTCCAAGGGGCATTCAAACCATCTTGTTAAGCTACTGCAACCTCCACCACTTTTCCAAGGGGCATTAAAACCGTCTTGGTAAGCTACTGCAACCTCCACGTCTCTTCCAAGGGGCATCAAAACCGTCTTGTTAAGCTACTGCGACCTCCACCACTTTTCCAAGGGGCATTGATATTGTCTTTTTATTCCACTGCGACCTCCACCATTCTTCCAAGGGGCATTAAAACCGTCTTGTTAAGCTACTGCGACCTCCACCACTTTTCCAAGGGGCATTAAAACCGTCTTGTTAAGCTACTGCGACCTCCACGTCTCTTCCAAGGGGCATTAAAATCATCTTGTTAAGCTACTGCGACCTCCATCACTTTTCCAAGGGGCATTGATATTGTCTTTTCATTCCACTGCGACCTCCACCATTCTTCCAAGGGGCATTGCATTTCTTCCTAATTTTAGTCAGCTTTTGCTTTTCAATGCATAGGCGAACACTAAGGGAAACCCACTCCCCAATAATGGGTAGAAGGTTTTTAGTATTCTGTAATCCACGTCTGTTTCAAGGGACATTGCAGTTCCTCATAATTTTTGGAAAGCCTTCCATTCACTGCTTAGGCCAACAGTGTACAGGAGACTCAGTTGCTATAAATGGAAAAAACGGTTTAGTTAAGGCCCTCTGACCTCCATGTCATTTCCAGGGGGCATTGGAGTGCCTCAAAATTTTTGGTAGGCATTGCACTCACTGCATGCCCTATAACTCTGTAGCCGAACCGCTCCTTTTGGTACAGAAACATATCCTACAAGACATGTGTGGTTGACTGGCCTGATATTGATGTAAATGGTCCCTGTTCCTCCTGCTCTTTCTCCTTTGCCACCACCTCATCCATCATTCATCACCTGAAGCTTTGTTTTAACGGAAGTCATAGTACAAATGGGTTGCAATGGCAGTCTGCTAAAAGTCCCCGCTGCTGTAATTTTTTCTGTGTTTCATAGGAGGCCGTGATCCGTGATTTGTCCTATATAGGACAAGCGATCAGATGCAAAGGGGACTAAAGAGTAAAGTAAAGAAATATTTTAAAAAGTTTTTAATATTATAAAAATAAAAAAACTATAAAGATTCAAATGACCCCTTTTTCCCTATTTTAGAAATTTAAAAAATAGGTCTAAAAAAAATGTAAAATTAATTAACTCATACAGTAAATGACATAAAGAGAAAAAAAAATTGATACACCAGATTCCTGTTTTTTTGTCAATACACATCCTTGAAAAAATGCAATAAAAAGATATCAACACATCATATGTATCCTAATAGATATCAATAAAACCATCAATAAGCCTAAAAAACAATCTCTATAGATGGGGAAAAAAAATCTCAGAAAATGGCAACACAAAACTTTATTTTTTTTTTAGAAACTTTTTGATTTGTTTTGGCCACTTAAATAAAAAAAATCCATGCAAGCTTGGTATTGAGGTAATCATACTGACCTTTTAATTCATGTGACGCGCCCCCTGGGCCAGTGTTGTTTGGGGGATACCCGGAGCCGGATCAGATGGGGGTTGTAGTCTCCGAGTGGCGGTGACCCGGTCCGTGCCCAGGGTGTCAAACTCCGTGTGTGGCAGTCTTTACAGATGTTGTTAGTGTTCTTAGTGTCGCCTACGCCACCCGTTGATTTGCGGTCAAAAGGCCGTCGCTGCAGCAGGGTCCGCTGAGGCTGGTGGTATGTGTGCAGCTGTGATAGTATAACCCCCGACGGGAGGGGTATAGCCTCAGGGGGTCAGGTGTAGAGGATGGTGGTAGTGGTGGTGCAGTGTGGATGGTAAGAAGACTCAGAGTCGGGCTGTGCAGTTCAGGGTTTTTACTTACTGCTGTTCTGTTGGTCACTCTGGCCTTGAGTGACCGCCCGAGCCGTGCTGCGTCCACCAGGTCCTGGACTCGGCCAACCCCCAAGCAATTCTGGAGCGTGGTCCTGAGCTCCCTTTCTGACTTTCCTTTCTACTGGCCTTTCTCACCAGGGGTCCACTTATGTCCGGCTCCCTCGGGCCTCTTGGTGGGTGCACCTCTTCGGGGTTCCCTGACCCTATACCTGGTGTGCCTTCTTAGTGGACTTGGTGAGGGGCTGCTCCACATGTAATGTCGCAGCCTCCGGTTCTTAGTTGAGGGTTGTTTCTCTCCTCCACTAATTTGGGATCCGGTTCCCTTGCGTGCCAACCCTTCACCCTTCTGGTCTAATTCTGGGTTCTTGGGGTTCCTTCTTCTCCCCCTCTGGGTCCTTCTCTTCTCCTCTCTCTCTTCTCTCTGCAGGCGCTCCTGGACCTCTCTCAGGACTGACTGACTCTCTACAGAAGACTGACCCTGATCTAAGATGGTTCCCACCTTATATACTCCCTCTATGTGTGAGCTCAGGTGACCAGCACCCAATGAGCTCCTAGCATTACCCAGACTGCTCCCCCTATCTGCCCCTACACTACTGGGATGTTCCACCCCCCTCCCACTCCAGCCAGGGACAGACACTGTCGTACCTGCACATATACCTAGTGGGAGTACCATCGGTCTGTCCCTCGGAAATGGGATGTATGTAGTGTATGCAGCTAACTGAGCTCAGTTCCACACTCCATCCTTACCCGGGAGTGGAATATCACACCTCTGGCTTGAGGTGCAATACCCCTGTAGCAGCCGAATCCTCAGGGTGCTACATTCCCCCCTGGTAAATCACAGCACGTCCTCGGGCTGTAAGAGAATAAAACATCCACAAACATACAAATTTTCATAACAACATAAACATATAAAACATTATATATATATCATCAGCAATAAACCTGTCATATAAAACTTTTCATTATAAACATTCTTGTTCCTCCGGCCACGGTGCAACTTGTGACCGGGTAAGTGCCACAGTCTCTTCTGGAAGAAAAACAACAGTTTCCTATAAAACCGGTAGGGGGCGCCTTAGAAAGCGCAACTATGTACAAGGGGAGGTATGGCCGCTCTCAGTCCTCGGCCAATGGGGAAGAGGAATGGCTGTTCACAGTCCTCAGCCTGTTGGGGGATAGGGACACACGGGTACAGTTCACTGGTCCCAACGGGGACTATATTGTAAAGCAGCAACAGTTCACTGTACCCCGACGGGTAACTATTTACAGTCTCTTTACCGTACTTTAACGACGGCGTCCTCCTGCTCCTTCTTTGTCTTCAGACCCGTCCGGGTCCTCTTGCTCCTCCTCACACCGCAGCTCCTCCTCCGTCAGGCGATGTACATGGAGGGCGTAGGGTCCTTTGGCACACTTGTGCCGGGTGAACGTGACCTCGTCCCCTACGTACAGGTCACGACCTCTGTGTCCCTCCGGCAGATGGCTTTCTACTTCTCTGCGGGTTACAAAGACGTCGCCGGGGGTATGATGGTCTCTTATGAAGCCCCACCCATGCTGCAGGTTGAATTTAATCACAGTCCCGGTGGTACGGGGACCATGAGCTGCACGGGGGTTCCTCCTGGTCCGGCTCTTCTGCCCTGCGCTCTGTTCCTGCAGCCGCTGCTCACGGATCCGCCTCTCTTTCCGCTCTTGCTCGAAGGCTGCTAACTGCTGGCGGCAGTACTCCACTCGCTCTGCTGCGGCTGCCCGCGTTTCTTGAGTGAACCCCATGAGGTCTCCTCCGGTGGGGTCCCACTCGAATTGTGCTTCTTCTAGCGGGAGCGGGGTTCTCCTGACGGGCTTCGGAGCCGGAATCAGGGGCTCGCACAGGGGCCTTGCTCTTTGGAGTTCCAGTTGGTAGTACTCCTGGGGCCATACAAAGGGCTGCCCATCCGGGCACGTGTGCTGGGCAAATAGATCTTCGCCCAGGTGCGGCACTCGAGATGTTGAGGGCGCGTTGATGGTAGCGGCGCCCGGGTCGACCAGGCCTTGCGACCAGGCTTGGGGCACCCTAAAGGTAAAGGGCACCGTAAGGACGGCGGCGCCCGGGGGTACTCGGCCCTGCGACCAGGCCGGTGGCTCCGCGGAGGTAGGGGGCGCTGTTGGAATTGCGGCGCCCGGAGGTACTAGACCTTGCGACCAGGCCGATGGTATTTCCTGCTTCGCCGCGCTCAGGGTTGAGGCGCGTGACGTCACAGGGGTCGCGGCCGCGGCTTCTGCTTGAGGCCTAGTCTGGCACGGTGACGATGCAGCGACAGGCACGGCAGGGGGAATTTCGGGCTCTGCGACGGGGAGCTGGGACAGGTACACGGTTTCTCGGCTCGGGGTAGAGACGTCCCCTTTACCTGCCTCCGTCCGTTCAGCTCCCTTCTCGGCGCCGTCTCCTGCCTTCATTCCTCCTGCGCCATCCTCAGAGGCGGTCTGTCTCCTCGTCTCGGGCGGCGTGCTCCGCTGACGGGTTCCGGTCTGCTGGGCCATCTCACGGCTCCACTCCGTCAGCGTGTCTTGCTGCACCTGGGCCATCCTCCGTGCGAGGCCCTCCAGCGCGGTCTGTGCACACTCCCGGTCTCGGGGGAGCTGTGCTAGGATCTCCACTAAGCCTAGTGGGGTTGTTGCTTGCAGCAGGCTCCTGACCACTGGGTCGGTGCTGCCTGTCTCTCCCTCCATCTCCGGGTACGCTCTCTCTGGACTCCTCTCCAGACTTCTTGTCTCCGGGTGCGCTCTCTCCAGACTTCTCCAGGCTGCACCCATCTTCGCTCCTTTGTTCTGTCCCCGCCCACATTGAGGGTGGTCCCGGGGCAACTTAGTGATTGTCAGTTCCAGGGGCAGTTCTCTCACGCTGATGGACACTTCCAGCATCACAGTCTCTGTTGGTGGGCGCGGTTTCCGCTTTTGGCGCCATTCTTCGACCTGGCCCACGATGGGAGGTGGCCTTTTGCCACCCTCTGGCACGCCCATAATGGCGTCCGCTCTTCCAAGGCGGGAAATCTTTGGAAATGGCTGGAATCGTCTCCCAGTGGCGGGAAACTCCATGGATGGCGGGAAAAAGCTGCAAATGGCGGACAACCGGCGGGAAACGACCTGTGATGGGGTCCGTTGGCGGGGACCCTCCGGAACCGGCGGGAGACTTCTTTTTGAGGTAACGGTGAACTTTTCTTCAGGCACGCAGTACCCGGTTGTTGCGTGCACGTTATCCTGCCGACTACGCCAAAGTTGACGCGCCCCCTGGGCCAGTGTTGTTTGGAGGATACCCGGAGCCGGATCAGATGGGGGTTGTAGTCTCCGAGTGGCGGTGACCCGGTCCGTGCCCAGGGTGTCAAACTCCGTGTGTGGCAGTCTTTACAGATGTTGTTAGTGTTCTTAGTGTCGACTACGCCACCCGTTGATTTGCGGTCAAAAGGCCGCCGCTGCAGCAGGGTCCGCTGAGGCTGGTGGTATGTGTGCAGCTGTGATAGTATAACCCCCAACGGGAGGGGTATAGCCTCAGGGGGTCAGGTGTAGAGGATGGTGGTAGTGGTGGTGCAGTGTGGATGGTAAGAAGACTCAGAGTCGGGCTGTGCAGTTCAGGGTTTTTACTTACTGCTGTTCTGTTGGTCACTCTGGCCTTGAGTGACCGCCCGAGCCGTGCTGCGTCCACCAGGTCCTGGACTCGGCCAACCCCCAAGCAATTCTGGAGCGTGGTCCTGAGCTCCCTTTCTGACTTTCCTTTCTACTGGCCTTTCTCACCAGGGGTCCACTTATGTCCGGCTCCCTCGGGCCTCTTGGTGGGTGCACCTCTTCGGGGTTCCCTGACCCTATACCTGGTGTGCCTTCTTAGTGGACTTGGTGAGGGGCTGCTCCACATGTAATGTCGCAGCCTCCGGTTCTTAGTTGAGGGTTGTTTCTCTCCTCCACTAATTTGGGATCCGGTTCCCTTGCGTGCCAACCCTTCACCCTTCTGGTCTAATTCTGGGTTCTTGGGGTTCCTTCTTCTCCCCCTCTGGGTCCTTCTCTTCTCCTCTCTCTCTTCTCTCTGCAGGCGCTCCTGGACCTCTCTCAGGACTGACTGACTCGCTACAGAAGACTGACCCTGATCTAAGATGGTTCCCACCTTATATACTCCCTCTATGTGTGAGCTCAGGTGACCAGCACCCAATGAGCTCCTAGCATTACCCAGACTGCTCCCCCTATCTGCCCCTACACTACTGGGATGTTCCACCCCCCTCCCACTCCAGCCAGGGACAGACACTGTCGTACCTGCACATATACCTAGTGGGAGTACCATCGGTCTGTCCCTCGGAAATGGGATGTATGTAGTGTATGCAGCTAACTGAGCTCAGTTCCACACTCCATCCTTATCCGGGAGTGGAATATCACACCTCTGGCTTGAGGTGCAATACCCCTGTAGCAGCCAAATCCTCAGGGTGCTACACATGTTTTTAACACAAAGAATGGCTTTAAAACAAAACCCCAAAACTAATGGCAGAATAGAATTTTTTTACTGCAACTTTATATTGCACTGAGGGGAGGGGAGCCTCTTCAATTTTCTCCTGAGGCAGCAGCAAACCTAAAATTGGCCCTGCAGGAACCCCAACTAATCTGATATTAATAGTCAACTAAGTCCTTGAAAACATATTCTTTTCATTAGGACAGAGCTGCAGAGAATTGAAATGTACGAGACTGTGCATAGCAGTGCACTCGCCATTTGGAGCTCCACAGTCCCTTCAATAAGCTGATTGGCAGGGACCCACATTAATCTGAAATTAATTGATCATTAAGTCCTTGGAAATTCATTCACTTGAATAGGACTGATTCTCAGAGAGTTGCAGTATCAGGAACAGGCACAAAAATAATGTATGGCGCTGTGCCTGGCAAGAGACACACTACTTGAGCGCCACAGCCAATTCAATCAGGTGATTGGAAGGGACTACTACTAATTTGACATTAATAGGCCATTAAAGGATTGGTCCGAAACTAACATTTATTAATGTCTGTCTATTTAATGTTATAATATAATCTCTTTTCAAATATACTTTAATTAAAAAGTCCCTATCATTCCCTCACTACACTATCTAACTGCTTTATTTTTTTTTTTACCTTCTTTCCATTTGATTACGCTTAGTTTTAGAACACTCGGTGCCTGCTTGGATACTCAAACAATCCATCATCATGGGGGCAGAGGCCACAGCCTCTGCCCCCACCCTAAAAAGAATCATCTTCAGTGACAATTATTTCAGGGACTGGGTTAGTCCCTGCTCTTCTGAGCATGTATCAATTGTTAATTCCGAAGTATGCTTAGTAGGTTCTTGTCATTGTGCAATATGCACAGTGACAGTGCGCTCGCTTGCCAGCTCAGAGGAGAAGTAACGAGTTGGCAAGAGCACACACTGTCAGTGCACACTGTAAGGAGAAGAAACCAGCTTGCAGGAAAAGCAGGGACCAGTGCCGCCCCCACAGTAACCGCAGCCTCTGTCCCCTGATGATGAAGCATCCTTAGTGATGTTCATTTCAGGGGCTGAGCTAATCCCTGCTCTTCTATACATGCATCAAATGTTGATTACGATATATGGTTAGAAGGTTTTTGTCACTGTGTAATATGCACAGTGACAGTGCACTCGCTCGCCAGCTCTGAGGAGAAGTGACAAGCTGGCAAGAGAGAGCATTGTCAGTGCACATTGTAAGGAGAAGAACCTGGCATGCAGGAAAAGCAGGGATCAGTGCTACCCCCACAGTAACCACAGCCTCTGCCCTCTGATGATGAAGTATCTTCAGTTACATTCAAATCAGGGGCTGGGCTAGTCCCTGCTCTTCTAAGCATGCATCAATTGTCAATTCCGATGTATGCTTAGTAGGTTCTCGGTGGTTCTAGGTAGGTTCTATATGGCGCTATAGAGTTCAAGTCCTCTTTTTCTCTGAAGAGGCAATTTGCATAGTAAATTTCCAAGAGGAGCATTGCACAGCTAATAAGCCTCCTTACCTTGGCATGTCAGTGCTGGTATGTCACTCTCCACAAGGAGTGACTCAGTCCAGAGCCTCTCACCTAGCCAAATCAGTTCTCATACTTTACACTGACGAGGGCCAACAGCCCGAAACACTATCTGCAAATTGAGATTCTGATTTTTCTTTTATCCTGAGTCATATTGTACAACTCGTTAAAGGGTTGATTGTGACTTGTAGGATTGCTGCTTCCAATAGGTGGCGCTATAGAGTTCAAGTCCTCTTTTTCTCTGAAGAGGCAATTTGCATTGTAGGTTTTTATGACTATGCAATACGCACAGTGATAGTGCGCTCGCCAGCTCTGAGGAGAAGTGACAAGAGAGCGCACTGTCAGTGCACATTGTAAGGAGAAAACCCAGCATGCAGGAAAAGCAGGGACCAGCTCTGCCCCCACAGTAACTGCAGCCTGTTCCCCCTGACGACAGCTTATTTTAGTATCCCAGCATGCACTGAGGGTTCTCAAACGAAGAGTCCTCAAACAGAAAGAAGGTAGAAGGAAAAAAAGCAGTTAGACAGCATAGTGAGGGAATGATAGGCAATTTTTAATTAAAGTGTACTAGAAAATAAATTAGATTATTACATTAAAAAGACATCTAAGCTTAGAATAAATGTTAGTTTCGGACCACCCCTTTAAGTCCTTAAAACTCATTTTATTTTGTATTTCCTGGTGATTTGGTGCATGAAAAGGGTGAATATGAAATTCAGGTTATTCTTTCTTTGACCTCTATATAATGAGGGGCTTGGGCACCCACCCAGTTTGTGACTGCTGAAACTGGCGCAGTGCATATCACCCAAATTTAACGATTTCCAGATATAGAGGATTTGCATTGGTTAGTGTCCTGTATATGGACATGATGGATGAAACCATTAGGATTACAATAATAGAGAACTTTATAACATGCTATAAAACAAGTGCACAGGCGCTCTTACATTTAACGGTGCTGTATTATAGGAGGACGTCTGCTATCATTACTCACAAAAATCCTGAGCGTTCACATTTACTGTAATTTGTTTCTCCCAATTTCAGATATCTCTTCCTATCAGGCATCAAAGCAGCGCGTCAACAGATCGGGAGAAATAACCCGACTTCTCTTCGCTGATAGAGTCTGTGATACGGCAAGTTTTTGCCAGGTAATATACAGAAGACACTGAACCGCTTCTAGTTCTGACTCCGTCCTGTCACATGTCACCGCGACAGTGAGTGACAGGAGCAGAGAGACGAGAGATCTTTAAGGAGAAGACACCAGGGACACAAACTGCGACCATATTTCAAGTGCTATATCTCCACTGTCCTCTTCTTATAAATTGGTTTGTCGTGCTCAGATGATTACACTGCTTCTGTCTGACCCAGAGGAGAAAAATGCATCTTTTATCTACCTTCTAGCAGATAGGGAGCCGGGAATAATACAGAGAGAGGAGACAGAATAGAAGAACCCAGAGGAAAAGAAGGAAGAGCGGCTCTAAGGCAGAAAGAATGGAAGGAAGAGCGGTGAAGGAGATCAGAGACGTGATAGGGGGGAAGCCGTGAAATGAGAGAGGAGAAATTAAGTAGGTTTCCATATCAGTAAGACAAAATTACATGAAAGAAGAGCACAAAATCCATCAGTGAATCTCGCCAAAGTTTAATGAACAGTGGGAAGTTGTCCACTGCCGGATGACATGTAAATCTACCACTTTATTGTACAGAATTAACACTAAAGTAATGTCAAATCATGTAGCGAAAAGGAGCTAAATGACCAATTCAGCTGTGCTGCATCATTAAATAATGAGCATGAAGCCAAAAAATAGTGCAAATTGTTATTGGTTTATGTGACAGCTGCAGGCTTATACGGTGGAGGAATTGTGTTGGACAGACAGTAGTGGTGCAGTGTTGGCCGCTGTGTTTTATGTGCATGTGGTTTCTTGCTGGGCTGTATTATATGATCTCTGTGTTCTTTCCTGTAATTCTTTATATTGATGATGAAGAAGATAAAGGTTTCTGTATGTAAAAGAGAGAGGAAGAATGATCAGGACACCCTGAAGATCATATATTAAATGTAAAGTGTTATGTTGATACATTTCTCAGTCGCTGCAATGATTTATAAGTGTACTGTGAATACTATTGCTAGATGTAAGAGTTTTGATAAGGAAAAAAGTTAGCAATAGAGATGAGCGTTGTTCGACTCGAACTGTTCGCCAATCTCAAATTCGAGCTGTTTTGGGCGGTGTTCGAGCCGTTCGGCGAACACGAACGATTTGAAAAAAATCCGGCTGTTCGAGGTTATGTTCGATAACTGTTCGTGCACCAAAATCATAACTGGATTTTTTCTCAGTAATGATGAAAATTAATGTTAATACGCAGTTTGAGTGTACAGCGGGGTGGGGGGAGGGGCAGGGGATGGATCTCTGCATAAATAATAAAGATCTCCATTTTTTTTTCTCTTTCCCGCATTTACAGTGGGGAGGTGCAATCTGTCAGCCTATCAGCAGCGCACACATGGAGCGAACTGCTTTTCTTCACACAAGCAAGGGCATGTGTCATTGGCTGTGTATGTCACATGTCCTTGCCCTATAAGACCCAGCCATTTTCCCCGTCGCCACCATTTTCTCACTGCTGCAGCTGCGTGTTAGACGGCACCGCTGTTGCTGTGTGCGCTATACCTTGTTAATTTCAAGCCAATTTTCGCACAAATCTACAGATAGCTTGGGAGTAGGGAATAGTTGTGATTGCAGTCCTTTTAAGGACTAGGTTACAGCATTTCCTACGACTTTTATCAGGCAGGTCTGTGCTCTTAAGTAGATAGGTTGGGAGTAAAGACTAATTGTAATTGCAGTCCTTTTCAGGACTAGGTTACATCAGTTCCTATCAGTTTTTGCCAGGCAGGTCTGTGCCAGTGCTGTGCAAGTTTTTTTCACAGCATTTGGCTAAATCTAGCAAAGCTAATCCTTTTTGGCCTATTGCAGAGTGTGTTAGTCAGTGGAGTAGCCTATCTGTGTTGCAAGATACACCACCTGTGTATAGAATACAAATTTTTTTACTGCACCTAGTGTAGTAAAACCTTTTGGGAATAGCATCATTCTATTAGTCCATCTATACTGACCTCCATCAGGTTGCAAACTGAATATAATTTTTTTCTGCATCTAGCTCTGAAAAAATATTTGGGCTTCTAGCAGTGTGTGGGACTTGTTCTATTAGTCCATCTATACTGACCTCCACCAGATTGCAAATTAAAAATATTTTTTATCTGCATCTAGCTCTGAAAAAATATTTGGGCTTCTAGAAGTGTGTGGGACTTGTTCTAATAGTCCATCTATACTGACCTCCATCAGGTTGCAAATTAAAAATAATTTTTATCTGCATCTAGCTCTGAAAAAATATTTGGGCTTCTAGCAGTGTGTGGGACTTGGTCTATTAGTCCATCTATACTGACCTCCATCAGGTTGCAAATTAAAAATAATTTTTATCTGCATCTAGCTCTGAAAAATATCTGGGCTTCTAGCAGTGTGTGGGACTTGGTCTATTAGTCCATCTATACTGACCTCCATCAGGTTGCAAATTGAATATAATTTTTATCTGCATCTAGCTCTGAAAAAATATTTCGGCATCTAGCAGTGTGTCGGACTTTCTCTGTTAGTCCATCTATACTGACCTCCATCAGGTTGCAAATTAAAAATAATTTTTATCTGCATCTAGCTCTGAAAAAATATTTGGGCTTCTAGCTGTGTGTGGGACTTGTTCTATTAGTCCATCTATACTGACCTCCATCAGGTTGCAAATTAAAAATAATTTTTATCTGCATCTAGTTCTAAAAAAATATTTGGGCTTCTAGCAGTGTGTGGGACTTGGTCTATTAGTCCATCTATACTGACCTCCATCAGGTTGCAAATTCAATATAATTTTTTTCTGCATCAAGCTCTGAAAAAATATTTGGGCTTCTAGCAGTGTGTGGGACTTGTTCTATTAGTCCATGTATACTGACCTCCATCAGGTTGCAAATTCAATATAATTTTTTTCTACATCTAGCTCTGAAAAAATATTTGGGCTTCTAGCAGTGTGTGGGACTTGGTCTATTAGTCCATCTATACTGACCTCCATCAGGTTGCAAATTAAAAATTATTTTTATCTGCATCTAGCTCTAAAAAAATATTTGGGCTTCTAGCAGTGTGTGGGACTTGGTCTATTAGTCCATCTATACTGACCTCCATCAGGTTGCAAATTCAATATAATTTTTTTCTGCATCAAGCTCTGAAAAAATATTTGGGCTTCTAGCAGTGTGTGGGACTTGATCTATTAGTCCATCTATACTGACCTCCATCAGGTTGCAAATTGAAAAGAATTTTTATCTGCATCTAGCTCTGAAAAAATATTTGGGCTTCTAGCAGTGTGTGGGACTTGGTCTATTAGTCCCTCTATACTGACCTCCATCAGGTTGCAAATTCAATATAATTTTTTTCTGCATCTAGCTCTGAAAAAATATTTGGGCTTCTAGCAGTGTGTGGGACTTGTTCTAATAGTCCATCTATACTGACCTCCATCAGGTTGCAAATTAAAAATAATTTTTATCTGCATCTAGCTCTGAAAAATATTTGGGCTTCTAGCAGTGTGTGGGACTTTCTCTATTAGTCCATCTATACTGACCTCCATCAGATTGCAAATTGAATATAATTTTTTTCTGCATCTAGCTCTGAAAAAATATTTGGGCTTCTAGCAGTGTGTGGGACTTGTTCTATTAGTCCATCTATACTGACCTCCATCAGGTTGCAAATTGAATATAATTTTTTTCTGCATCTAGCTCTGAAAAAATATTTGTGCTTCTAGCAGTGTGTGGGACTTGTTCAAATAGTCCATCTATACTGACCTCCATCAGGTTGCAAATTAAAAATAATTTTTATCGGCATCTAGCTCTGAAAAAATATTTGGGCTTCTAGCAGTGTTTGGCACTTGGTCTATTAGTCCATCTATACTGACCTCCATCAGGTTGCAAATTAAAAATAATTTTTATCTGCATCTAGCTCTGAAAAAATATTTGGGCTTCTAGCAGTGTGTGGGACTTGGTCTATTAGTCCATCTATACTGACCTCCATCAGGTTGCAAATTAAAAATAATTTTTATCTGCATCTAGCTCTGAAAAAATATTTCGGCTTCTAGCAGTGTGTGGGACTTGGTCTATCAGTCCATCTATAATGACCTCTATCAGGTTGCAAATTAAAAATAATTTTTATCTGCATCTAGCTCTGAAAAAATATTTGGGCTTCTAGCAGTGTGTGGGACTTGGTCTATTAGTCCATCTATACTGACCTCCATCAGGTTGCAAATTGAATATAATTTTTTTCTGCTTCTAGCTCTGAAAAAATATTTGGGCTTCTGGCAGTGTGTGGGACTTGTTCTAATAGTCCATCTATACTGACCTCCACCAGGTTGCAAATTAAAAATAATTTTTATCTGCATCTAGCTCTGAAAAAATATTTGGGCTTCTAGCAGTGTGTGGGACTTGGTGTATTAGTCCATCTATACTGACCTCCATCAGGTTGCAAATTAAAAATAATTTTTATCTGCATCTAGCTCTGAAAAAATATGTGGGCTTCTAGCAGTGTGTGGGACTTGGTCTATTAGTCCATCTATACTGACCTCCATCAGGTTGCAAATTCAATATAATTTTTTTCTGCATCAAGCTCTGAAAAAATATTTGGGCTTCTAGCAGTGTGTGGGACTTGATCTATTAGTCCATCTATACTGACCTCCATCAGGTTGCAAATTGAAAAGAATTTTTATCTGCATCTAGCTCTGAAAAAATATTTGGGCTTCTAGCAGTGTGTGGGACTTGGTCTATTAGTCCCTCTATACTGACCTCCATCAGGTTGCAAATTCAATATAATTTTTTTCTGCATCTAGCTCTGAAAAAATATTTGGGCTTCTAGCAGTGTGTGGGACTTGTTCTAATAGTCCATCTATACTGACCTCCATCAGGTTGCAAATTAAAAATAATTTTTATCTGCATCTAGCTCTGAAAAATATTTGGGCTTCTAGCAGTGTGTGGGACTTTCTCTATTAGTCCATCTATACTGACCTCCATCAGATTGCAAATTGAATATAATTTTTTTCTGCATCTAGCTCTGAAAAAATATTTGGGCTTCTAGCAGTGTGTGGGACTTGTTCTATTAGTCCATCTATACTGACCTCCATCAGGTTGCAAATTGAATATAATTTTTTTCTGCATCTAGCTCTGAAAAAATATTTGTGCTTCTAGCAGTGTGTGGGACTTGTTCAAATAGTCCATCTATACTGACCTCCATCAGGTTGCAAATTAAAAATAATTTTTATCGGCATCTAGCTCTGAAAAAATATTTGGGCTTCTAGCAGTGTTTGGCACTTGGTCTATTAGTCCATCTATACTGACCTCCATCAGGTTGCAAATTAAAAATAATTTTTATCTGCATCTAGCTCTGAAAAAATATTTGGGCTTCTAGCAGTGTGTGGGACTTGGTCTATTAGTCCATCTATACTGACCTCCATCAGGTTGCAAATTAAAAATAATTTTTATCTGCATCTAGCTCTGAAAAAATATTTCGGCTTCTAGCAGTGTGTGGGACTTGGTCTATCAGTCCATCTATAATGACCTCTATCAGGTTGCAAATTAAAAATAATTTTTATCTGCATCTAGCTCTGAAAAAATATTTGGGCTTCTAGCAGTGTGTGGGACTTGGTCTATTAGTCCATCTATACTGACCTCCATCAGGTTGCAAATTGAATATAATTTTTTTCTGCTTCTAGCTCTGAAAAAATATTTGGGCTTCTGGCAGTGTGTGGGACTTGTTCTAATAGTCCATCTATACTGACCTCCACCAGGTTGCAAATTAAAAATAATTTTTATCTGCATCTAGCTCTGAAAAAATATTTGGGCTTCTAGCAGTGTGTGGGACTTGGTGTATTAGTCCATCTATACTGACCTCCATCAGGTTGCAAATTAAAAATAATTTTTATCTGCATCTAGCTCTGAAAAAATATGTGGGCTTCTAGCAGTGTGTGGGACTTGTTCTAATAGTCCATCTATACTGACCTCCATCAGGTTGCAAATTAAAAATAATTTTTATCTGCATCTAGCTCTGAAAAAATATTTGAGCTTCTAGCAGCGTGTGGGACTTGTTCTAATAGTCCATCTATACTGACCTCCATCGGGTTGCAAATTAAAAATATTTTTTATCTGCATCTAGCTCTAAAAAAATATTTGGGCTTCTACCAGTGTGTGGGACTTGGTCTATTAGTCCATCTATACTGACCTCCATCAGGTTGCAAATTCAATAAAAAAAAATTTCTGCATCAAGCTCTGAAAAAATATTTGGGCTTCTAGCAGTGTGTGGGACTTGGTCTATTAGTCCATCTATACTGACCTCCATCAGGTTGCAAATTAAAAATAATTTTTATCTGCATCTAGCTCTGAAAAAATATTTGGGCATCTAGCAGTGCGTGGGACTTGTTCTAATAGTCCATCTATACTGACCTCCATCAGGTTGCAAATTAAAAATAATTTTTATCTGCATCTAGCTCTGAAAAAATATTTGGGCTTCTAGCAGTGTGTGGGACTTGGTCTATTAGTCCATCTATACTGACCTCCATCAGGTTGCAAATTGAATAAAAAAAATTTTTCTGCATCTAGCTCTGAAAAAATATTTGGGCTTCTAGCAGTGGGTGGGACTTGTTCTATTAGTCCATCTATACTGACCTCCATCAGGTTGCAAATTGAATATAATTTTTTTCTGCATCTAGCTCTGAAAAAATATTTGGGCTTCTAGCAGTGTGTGGGACTTGTTCTAATAGTCCATCTATACTGACCTCCATCAGGTTGCAAATTCAATATAATTTTTTTCTGCATCTAGCTCTGAAAAAATATTTGGGCTTCTAGCAGTGTGTGGGACTTGTTCTAATAGTCCATCTATACTGACCTCCAACAGGTTGCAAATTAAAAATATTTTTTATCGGCATCTAGCTCTGAAAAAATATTTGGGCTTCTAGCAGTGTTTGGGACTTGGTCTATTAGTCCATCTATACTGACCTTCATCAGGTTGCAAATTCAATATAATTTTTTTCTGCATCAAGCTCTGAAAAATATTTGGGCTTCTAGCAGTGTGTGGGACTTGTTCTATTAGTCCATCTATACTGACCTCCATCAGGTTGCAAATTCAATATAATTTTTTTCAGCATCTAGCATAGAAAAAATATTTGGGCTTCTAGCAGTGTGTGGGACTTGTTCTAATAGTCCATCTATACTGACCTCCATCAGGTTGCAAATTAAAAATAATTTTTATCTGCATCTAGCTCTGAAAAAATATTTGGGCTTCTAGCAGTGTGTGGGACTTGGTCTATTAGTCCATCTATACTGACCTCCATCAGGTTGCAAATTAAAAATAATTTTTATCTGCATCTAGCGCTGAAAAATTATTTGGGCTTCTAGCAGTGTGTGGGACTTGGTCTATTAGTCCATCTATACTGACCTCCATCAGGTTCCAAATTCAATATAATTTTTTTCTGCATCAATCTCTGAAAAAATATTTGGACTTCTAGCAGTGTGTGGGACTTGGTCTATTAGTCCATCTATACTGACCTCCATCAGGTTGCAAATTCAATATAATTTTTATCTGCATCTAGCTCTGAAAAAATATTTGGGCTTCTAGCAGTGTGTGGGACTTGGTCTATTTGTCCATCTATACTGACCTCCATCAGGTTGCAAATTAAAAATAATTTTTATCTGCATCTAGCTCTGAAAAAATATTTGGGCTTCTAGCAGTGTGTGGGACTTGGTCTATTAGTCCATCTATATTGACCTCCATCAGGTTGCAAATTAAAAATAATTTTTATCTGCATCTAGCTCTGAAAAAATATTTGGGCTTCTAGCAGTGTGTGGGACTTGTTCTATTAGTCCATCTATACTGACCTCCATTAGATTGCAAATTGAATATAATTTTTTTCTGCATCTAGCTCTGAAAAAATATTTGGGCTTCTAGCAGTGTGTGGGACTTGTTCTAATAGTCCATCTATACTGACCTCCATCAGGTTGCAAATTCAATATAATTTTTTTCTGCATCTAGCTCTGAAAAAATATTTGGGCTTCTAGCAGTGTGTGGGACTTGTTCTAATAGTCCATCTATACTGACCTCCAACAGGTTGCAAATTAAAAATATTTTTTATCGGCATCTAGCTCTGAAAAAATATTTGGGCTTCTAGCAGTGTTTGGGACTTGGTCTATTAGTCCATCTATACTGACCTTCATCAGGTTGCAAATTCAATATAATTTTTTTCTGCATCAAGCTCTGAAAAAATATTTGGGCTTCTAGCAGTGTGTGGGACTTGTTCTAATAGTCCATCTATACTGACCTCCATCAGGTTGCAAATTAAAAATAATTTTTATCTGCATCTAGCTCTGAAAAAATATTTGGGCTTCTAGCAGTGTGTGGGACTTGGTCTATTAGTCCATCTATACTGACCTCCATCAGGTTGCAAATTAAAAATAATTTTTATCTGCATCTAGCGCTGAAAAATTATTTGGGCTTCTAGCAGTGTGTGGGACTTGGTCTATTAGTCCATCTATACTGACCTCCATCAGGTTCCAAATTCAATATAATTTTTTTCTGCATCAATCTCTGAAAAAATATTTGGACTTCTAGCAGTGTGTGGGACTTGGTCTATTAGTCCATCTATACTGACCTCCATCAGGTTGCAAATTCAATATAATTTTTATCTGCATCTAGCTCTGAAAAAATATTTGGGCTTCTAGCAGTGTGTGGGACTTGGTCTATTTGTCCATCTATACTGACCTCCATCAGGTTGCAAATTAAAAATAATTTTTATCTGCATCTAGCTCTGAAAAAATATTTGGGCTTCTAGCAGTGTGTGGGACTTGGTCTATTAGTCCATCTATACTGACCTCCATCAGGTTGCAAATTAAAAATAATTTTTATCTGCATCTAGCTCTGAAAAAATATTTGGCCTTCTAGCTGTGTGTGGGACTTGTTCTATTAGTCCATCTATACTGACCTCCATTAGATTGCAAATTGAATATAATTTTTTTCTGCATCTAGCTCTTAAAAAATATTTGGGCTTCTAGCAGTGTGTGGGACTTGTTCTAATAGTCCATCTATACTGACCTCCATCAGGTTGCAAATTGAATATAATTTTTTTCTGCATCTAGCTCTGAAAAAATATTTGGGCTTCTAGCAGTGTGTGAGACTTGGTCTATTAGTCCATCTATACTGACCTCCATCAGGTTGCAAATTCAATATAATTTTTATCTGCATCTAGCTCTGAAAAAATATTTGGGCTTCTAGCAGTGTGTGGGACTTGGTCTATTTGTCCATCTATACTGACCTCCATCAGGTTGCAAATTAAAAATAATTTTTATCTGCATCTAGCTCTGAAAAAATATTTGGGCTTCTAGCAGTGTGTGGGACTTGTTCTATTAGTCCATCTATACTGACCTCCACCAGATTGCAAATCAAAAATAATTTTTATCTGCATCTAGCTCTAAAAAATATTTGGGCTTCTAGCAGTGTGTGGGACTTGTTCTATTAGTCCATCTATACTAACCTCCATCAGGTTGCAAATTAAAAATAATTTTTATCTCCATCTAGCTCTAAAAAAATATTTGGGCTTCTAGCAGTGTGTGGGACTTGGTCTATTAGTCCATCTATACTGACCTCCATCAGGTTGCAAATTCAATATAATTTTTTTCTGCATCAAGCTCTGAAAAAATATTTGGGCTTCTAGCAGTGTGTGGGACTTGGTCTATTAGTCCATCTATACTGACCTCCATCAGGTTGCAAATTAAAAATAATTTTTATCTGCATCTAGCTCTGAAAAAATATTTGGGCTTCTAGCAGTGTGTGGGACTTGTTCTATTAGTCCATCTATACTGACCTCCATCAGATTGCAAATTGAATATAATTTTTTTCTGCATCTAGCTCTGAAAAAATATTTGGGCTTCTAGCAGTGTGTGGGACTTGTTCTATTAGTCCATCTATACTGACCTCCATCAGATTGCAAATTGAATATAATTTTATTCTGCATCTAGCTCTGAAAAAATATTTGGGCTTCTAGCAGTGTGTGGGACTTGTTCTAATAGTCGATCTATACTGACCTCCATCAGGTTGCAAATTCAATATAATTTTTATCTGCATCTAGCTCTGAAAAAATATTTGGGCTTCTAGTGACGCGCCCCCTGGGCCATGTTCAGGGGATACCCGGAGCCGGATCTGAATAGGAGTAGTAGTCCTCGTGGCGGTGACCCGGTCCGTGCCCAGGGTGTCAAACTAGGAGGCATTGCTTGGCAGATGATACTGTATTGTTCGACTACGCCACCCGTTGAATGCAGCTATGGAGCTGCCGCTGCAGGGCAGACCGCTGAGGCCGGTGGTAGGATTGTGCAGCGTGGATGGTATAACCCCCAACAGGAGGGGTATGGCCTCAGGGCAGCTATTGTGAGTTGGATGAGGGGAGTGATGGTGCGGGTGTCCCAGTACTGAAGGTGCAGGTGTGACCACGAAACACGGAGGCTTGAAGTGCAGTTTCAAAAGCTTTACTCACTGTTCTTTATCCGGTCGCTTGTGCACAGTAAGGACCACCCGAGTCATGCTGCGTCCACCAGGTCAGGGACTCGGCCAACTCCCAGGTAGTTCCAGAGCGTGGTCCAGAGCTCCCCTCTCTTCCTTCCTACTGGCCGTTCTCACCAGGGACCCACCTATGTCCGGCTCCCTCGGGCCTCTTGGTGGTGAAACCTTTCCTGGCTTCCCTGGCCCTATGCGTGGTATGCCTTCCTGGTGGATGTGGTGAGGGTCGTGCCAAAGCTTGACCACGACCTCCGGTTCCTGGCTGAGGATGATTAGCCTCTACCAGTTTGGGATCCGGTACCCTTCTCTGCCAACCCTTCACCCTTTTCGTTCTCCTGTGGGATCTCAGGGTTCCCTCTCTCCTTGCGTCTCTGGGCCTTTCTGCCTCCTTCTCTCTGCTTCAGGCCTGGCCCTGGAGCTGGGCCCAGCCGGAGCCACAGCTCCCTGTCAGCCCTCTCTGTCTGAACTCCTCTCTGAACAGCTCCTGTCTCCAGATGGTGCCCACCTTATATACTCCCTCTATGTGTGAGCCCAGGTGACTAGCACCCAATGGGCTCCTAGCTATACCCAGAGTACCTCCCCTATCTGCTCCTACACTACAGGGATATTCCTCCCCCCTCCCCACTCCAGCCGGGGACAGACACTGTCGTACCTGCACATCTTGCTAGTGGGAGTACCGTTGTTCTGTCCCCCGGAAATGGGGTGAGTGTAGTGCATGCAGTAGTCTGAGCTCTGTTCCACACTCCATCCTTACCCGGGAGTGGAATACCACACCTCTGGTTCGAGGTGCAATACCCCTGTAGCAGCCGAGTCCTCGGGGTGCTACATTCCCCCCTGGTAAACCACAGCACGTCCTCGGGCTGGAAAAGAGTAAAAACCCAAAAGAAACATACAAACATTTTAAAGTGCACTTACTTATAAAATATAAACTGTAAACTCATCCCTTTATGGGAGGTTCTTTTCTTCTTTTTACACTACATGTATTAAACACTAATAAACATTACAATATTTTCTCTACATACATATAAAACACTATAAACCCTGTTAGCAGCATATATAACTTTTCATTATAAAACACTCTTGACCAACACACTATTGATTCCTGGCCACCGTGCCACTTGTGACCAGGTTAAGTGCAACCGTCTCTAAAAGCAGTTCCTTTTAAAACCAGTAGGGGCGCTTTAGGAAGCGCAACTATTTATAGGGATTTGGCCGCTCTCAGTCCTCGGCCAGTGGGGATTAGGAATGGCTGCTCACAGTCCTCAGCCTGGTTAGGGATAGGGACACACAGGTAACAGTTCACTAGTCCCAACGGGGACCATACTCTTAATTCACAACAGTTCTCATACCCCGACGGGTAACTTTGTACAGTCCTGTTCACCTCCTATTGGTGACGATGCCCTCCTGCTCCTTCCTGAGGGTAGTCTTCAAACCCATCCGGGTCCTCTTGATCTCCCTCATACCGCAGCTCTTCCTCCGTCAACCGGTGCACGTGAAGGGCGTACGGTCCTTTGGCACACTGATGCCCGGTGAAGGTGACCTCGTCACCCGGGTAAAGGTCACGTCCGCGGTGTCCCTCCGGCAGATGGCTCTCGACATCCCTGCGGGTGACAAAGATGTCGCCGGGGGTTCTGTGATCCCGGATAAAGCCCCAACCGTGCTCCAGTTGAAACTTTATTACGGTCCCGGTGGCGCGGGGACCGTGGGCCGCACGGGGGTTTCGTCGGGTCCGGCGTTTCTGCTCCGCGCTTTGAACCTGCAGCCGCTCCTCGCGGACCCGCCTCTCTCGCCGTTCTCTGTTGAAGACCTCCAGTTGTTGTTGGCAGCACTCTGCACGCTGGGCTGCGGCCGCCCGGGTCTCCTGGGTGAACCCCATAAGATTTTCACCGGTGGGGTCCCATGCGAACTGAGCCTCCTCCAACGGGAGCGGAACGATTTTGGCGGGCGCCGGAGCCGGGATCAGGGGCTCACACAGGGGCCGTTCTCTCCGGAGTCGGGGGTTAATGTACTCCGGGGGCCACACAAAGGGCTGCCCATCCGGGCAGGTATGCTGCGCAAACAGATCTTCACCCAGGGGCAGCACTGTGGAGGTCGAGGGCGCGGTGGGGGCATCGGCGCCCGGATTCACCAGGCCTTGCGACCAGGCCGGTGGCACTCTGAAGGTGAAGGGCACTTTAGAGACGGCAGCGCCCGGGGGTACTCGGCCCTGCGACCAGGCCGGTGGTATTTCCTGCTTCGCCGCACTCAGAATCAAGGAGCGTAGCGCGGAAGGGGGCGTGACTGCGGCTCCTGCCGCTTGAGGCCTAGCTGGGAGCAGTGGCTGTGCAGCAACGGGCGCGGTGAGTAGAACTTCAGGCTCTGCGACGGGGAGCTGGGACAGGCTTACGGCCACGGGGCACGGGGTGGTGACGTCCCCTTTACCTGCTTCCATCTCTTTGGCTCCCTCCACGGCGTCGTCTCCGGCCTTCGTCCCTCCTGCACCATCTTCAGGGGCAGGCATGCTCCTCGTTGCGGGTGGCGTCCTCTGCTGGCGGGTTCCAGACTGTTGGGCCATCTCCCTGCTCCACTCGGCCAGTGTTTCTTGCTGCACCCGGGCCATCCTCCGGGCCAAGGCCTCCAGCGCGGTCTGTGCATGCTCCCTTTCTCTGGGGAGCTGTGCCAGGATCTCCACCAGGCCTTCTGGGGTGGCAGTCTGCAACAGGCTCCTGACCACGGGGTCGGTGCTGCCTGACTCTCCTTCCATCTCCGGGTGCGATCTCTCCAGACTCCTCCAGGCTGCACCCATCCTCTCTCTTTTGTTCTTGATCCGCCCATACTCAGGGTGGTCCCGGGGCAACTTGGTGATTGTGAGTTCCCGGGGCAGTCCCCCCACGCTGATGGACACTTCTATCATTGCAGTCTCTGCTGGTGGGGGCGGTCTTTGCTTTTGGCGCTCTTCTGGGACCAGGCCCACGATGGGAGGTCGTCTCTTGCCACCCTCTGGCACGCCCATAATGGCGTCCGCTCTGCCAGGGCGGGAAATCGTCTCAGATGGCGGGAATCGTCTCCTAATGGCGGGAAACTCTGCGGATGGCGGGAAAAGGCTGCAGATGGCGGGCAAACGGCGGGAAACAACCCGAGATGGCGTCCGATGGCGGGGACCCTCTGGAATTGGCGGGAGACTTCTTCTTACGGTACATGTAAACTTTTCTTCAGGCACGCAGTACCCGGTAGTTGCGGGCACGAGATCCTGCCGACTACGCCAAAGTTGACGCGCCCCCTGGGCCATGTTCAGGGGATACCCGGAGCCGGATCTGAATAGGAGTAGTAGTCCTCGTGGCGGTGACCCGGTCCGTGCCCAGGGTGTCAAACTAGGAGGCAGTGTTTGGCAGATGATACTGTATTGTTCGACTACGCCACCCGTTGAATGCAGCTATGGAGCTGCCGCTGCAGGGCAGACCGCTGAGGCCGGTGGTAGGATTGTGCAGCGTGGATGGTATAACCCCCAACGGGAGGGGTATGGCCTCAGGGCAGCTATTGTGAGTTGGATGAGGGGAGTGATGGTGCGGGTGTCCCAGTACTGAAGGTGCAGGTGTGACCACGAAACACGGAGGCTTGAAGTGCAGTTTCAAAAGCTTTACTCACTGTTCTTTATCCGGTCGCTTGTGCACAGTAAGGACCACCCGAGTCATGCTGCGTCCACCAGGTCAGGGACTCGGCCAACTCCCAGGTAGTTCCAGAGCGTGGTCCAGAGCTCCCCTCTCTTCCTTCCTACTGGCCGTTCTCACCAGGGACCCACCTATGTCCGGCTCCCTCGGGCCTCTTGGTGGTGAAACCTTTCCTGGCTTCCCTGGCCCTATGCGTGGTATGCCTTCCTGGTGGATGTGGTGAGGGTCGTGCCAAAGCTTGACCACGACCTCCGGTTCCTGTCTGAGGATGATTAGCCTCTACCAGTTTGGGATCCGGTACCCTTCTCTGCCAACCCTTCACCCTTTTCGTTCTCCTTTGGGATCTCAGGGTTCCCTCTCTCCTTGCGTCTCTGGGCCTTTCTGCCTCCTTCTCTCTGCTTCAGGCCTGGCCCTGGAGCTGGGCCCAGCCGGAGCCACAGCTCCCTGTCAGCCCTCTCTGGCTGAACTCCTCTCTGAACAGCTCCTGTCTCCAGATGGTGCCCACCTTATATACTCCCTCTATGTGTGAGCCCAGGTGACTAGCACCCAATGGGCTCCTAGCTATACCCAGAGTACCTCCCCTATCTGCTCCTACACTACAGGGATATTCCTCCCCCCTCCCCACTCCAGCCGGGGACAGACGCTGTCGTACCTGCACATCTTCCTAGTGGGAGTACCGTTGTTCTGTCCCCCGGAAATGGGGTGAGTGTAGTCCATGCAGTAGTCTGAGCTCGGTTCCACACTCCATCCTTAGCCGGGAGTGGAATACCACACCTCTGGTTCGAGGTGCAATATCCCTGTAGCAGCCGAGTCCTCGGGGTGCTACACTAGCAGTGTGTGGGACTTGGTCTATTAGTCCATCTATACTGACCTCCATCAGGTTGCAAATTAAAAATAATTTTTATCTGCATTTAGCTCTGAAAAAATATTTGGGCTTCTAGCAGTGTGTGGGACTTGTTCTATTAGTCCATCTATACTGACCTCCATCAGATTGCAAATTGAATATAATTTTTTTCGGCATCTAGCTCTGAAAAAATATTTGGGCTTCTAGCAGTGTGTGGGACTTGGTCTATTAGTCCATCTATACTGACCTCCATCAGGTTGCAAATTCAATATAATTTTTATCTGCATCTAGCTCTGAAAAAATATTTGGGCTTCTAGCAGTGTGTGGGACTTGGTCTATTAGTCCATCTATACTGACCTCCATCAGGTTGCAAATTAAAAATAATTTTTATCTGCATCTAGCTCTGAAAAAATATTTGGGCTTCTAGCAGTGTGTGGGACTTGTTCTATTAGTCCATGTATACTGACCTCCATCAGATTGCAAATTGAATATAATTTTTTTCTGCATCTAGCTCTGAAAAAATATTTGGGCTTCTAGCAGTGTGTGGGACTTGTTCTATTAGTCCATCTATACTGACCTCCATCAGGTTGCAAATTCAATATAATTTTTATCTGCATCTAGCTCTGAAAAAATATTTGGGCTTCTAGCAGTGTGTGGGACTTGTTCTATTAGTCCATCTATACTGACCTCCATCAGGTTGCAAATTCAATATAATTTTTATCTGCATCTTGCTCTGAAAAAATATTTGGGCTTCTAGCAGTGTGTGGGACTTGTTCTATTAGTCCATCTATACTGACCTCCATCAGGTTGCAAATTCAATATAATTTTTATCTGCATCTAGCTCTGAAAAAATATTTGGGCTCCTAGCAGTGTGTGAGACTTAGTCTATTTGTCCATCTATACTGACCTCCATCACGTTGCAAATTAAAAATAATTTTTATCTGCATCTAGCTCTGAAAAAATATTTGGGCTTCTAGCAGTGTGTGGGACTTGGTCTATTAGTCCATCTATACTGACCTCCATCAGGTTGCAAATTAAAAATAATTTTTATCTGCATCTAGCTCTGAAAAAATATTTGGGCTTCTAGCAGTGTGTGGGACTTGTTCTATTAGTCCATCTATACTGACCTCCATCAGATTGCAAATTGAATATAATTTTTTTCTGCATCTAGCTCTGAAAAAATATTTGGGCTTCTAGCTGTGTGTGGGACTTGTTCTATTAGTCCATCTATACTGACCTCCATCAGGTTGCAAATTGAATATAATTTTTTTCTGCATCTAGCTCTGAAAAAATATTTGGGCTTCTAGCAGTGTGTGGGACTTGTTCTATTAGTCCATCTATACTGACCTCCATCAGGTTGCAAATTCAATATAATTTTTATCTGCATCTAGCTCTGAAAAAATATTTGGGCTTCTAGCAGTGTGTGGGACTTGGTCTATTAGTCCATCTATACTGACCTCCATCAGGTTGTAAATTAAAAATAATTTTTTTCTGCATCTAGCTCTGAAAAAATATTTGGGCTTCTAGCAGTGTGTGGGACTTGGTCTATTAGTCCATCTATACTGACCTCCATCAGGTTGCAAATTGAATAAAAAATTTTATCTGCATCTAGCTCTGAAAAAATATTTGGGCTTCTAGCAGTGTGTGGGACTTGTTCTATTAGTCCATCTATACTGACCTCCATCAGGTTGTAAATTAAAAATATTTTTTTTCTGCATCTAGCTCTGAAAAAATATTTGGGCTTCTAGCAGTGTGTGGGACTTGGTCTATTAGTCCATCTATACTGACCTCCATCAGGTTGCAAATTGAATATAATTTTTTTCTGCTTCTAACCCAGCCAATAGTTTTGGCCTAATACCATTGTTTGGCTACTCAGCTTTGCTCGGTTCCCATCCATTGTTTTTTTGTGCAAACAACTCCAGAGTTGTGAATTAGTTAACCACAAAAATGAGTGGAAAAAGGCCTTCTGCTGGTGGAAAGGGGAATAGGCGTGTTGGGAAGGGGAAAAAAGGTTGTGTCCGTGGGGTAGGTGTTAAAGCAACAGTAACATCTGCAGAAGAAAGACCATCTTCCAGCCAAACTAAAATGTCTACTTCTTTTAGCGGACAATGTGATAAGATCCCTTTCTTACGGCCACGCCAATCGCTACAAATTCCAGATGAGGCACAAAAACAGCAGGTGCTTCAACGGATATCAAGTGCTCCTTTAAGTGGGCTCTCCTCCACATCAACTTCAACATCACAAATACTCCAGTCCTCAGACGTGTCACCCCAATCGCACTTGCTTCCTCACAGCTCCCAAATCTCCAGCTGCCCGTCTGAGTATGAGGTAGAACAGATGGTTGAGTCTGCAGAGCTGTTTACTCATACTATAGCCTGGGAATCATAGGTCGGCTCCAGCGCTTCTGTGAATCCAGACGAGGAAATGATCTGCACTGATGCCCAGAATCTTTATGAGTCGGATCCAGGACCAGACGCAGAAGGTTCTGACCATAATGTTGACCCTCATTCCCAAACTGTAACTCCTGTTGGTGGAGACAATGAGGAAGACGATGATGAGACTCAAATACCTGATTGGAGCAACAACTTTAGTTTTTTGTCAGGGCAGGAACAGGTTGGCTCTGAGGACGACTGGTGTGATAACACACAGGGTGATGATGATGAGGTTGGAGATCCCACTTACTGTCAACCCACAGTCAGCCAAGAGATGAGGTCAGCAGAGGAGGTGGAGGAGAATGCTAGTGACGACGAGGTCAGGTTGCGCCTTCCTGAACAGAGACGTAGTACTGGAAGCACGTCAACAACTGCATCCTCAAACACAACTCGGCCTCTCACCACAAGTCGTGGTGGCTCTTCAGGTCGCATGGGTGCTAAGACTTGCATAGCCTGGGCATTTTTTCAGATCGATAAAGATGACCCAACTCGTGTTATCTGTAACATTTGTCAGCAAAAGCTAAGTAGAGGCCAAAAAATACATAGTTTGAGTACTTCATGCATGAACCGGCACATGGACATGAAGCATAAGTTGCAGTGGGAAGCTCACTGTGCTACATTGCGGCCTAGCCGGCCAGGCCAACCACCGTCTGCCACATCTTGTGCATCCGCGGCCTCTTCATCCTCTGTGACTGGGGGGACAGCAGTCACACCTGTTTTGGGACGCAAACCTGCCACCTCTTTACCCGCAACAGCCAGCGTGATGGGCAGGTCATCATTTTCTTTGGAGGTGGTAACACCAGCTGGTGTTGAGCGCTGTCCGACATCGATAGCACCATCTTTGGATCAAGGCAACCTAACATGTCCGCCTGCATCTTCCTCACAGACCGGCAGTTTGCCGGGGACACCCTTATCAACCTCGTCTAAGCACAACAGCCAGCCCTCGGTCCCTCAGATGTGGACAAGTAAAAGACCATTTCCTCCTAGCCATGAGAAAGCTAAGAGGTTGAATTTCACCATCTGCAAGCTCTTGGCTACAAAAATGCTGCCTTTCCGCCTGGTGGACACAGAGGATTTTCGAGACCTTATGTCCGTCGCAGTGCCCCTGTACCAGATGCCCAGTCGGCACTACTTCTCAAAGAAAGGTGTGCCTGCGCTCCACCAGCATGTCGCACACAACATCACCGCTTCTTTGAGAAACTCTGTGTGTTACAGGGTGCATTTCACCACAGACACTTGGACGAGTAGGCATGGACAGGGGCGTTACATGTCGCTGACTGGGCACTGGGTAACTATGGTGACAGCAGGACAAGGGGCTGCTGTCCAAGTCTTGCCGTCCCCACGAGTTGTGCGTCAATCCTCTTTATCTCAAAGTTCCTCCACTGGTTCTGCCTCCTCAACCTCCTCTCGGTCCTCCACCTGCACCCAAAGCCTGTCTGGTCATGCCACAAGCTTTCTAACTGCGCAGAAGGGATCCTGCACACCTCCTTACTATGCCGGCAGTAGGGCTCAACGTCATCAGGCGGTTTTTACTTTGAAATGTCTGGGAAATGTGAGTCACACAGCTGAGGAGTTGTGGTCAGCTCTGGAGAACCAATTTCATGAATGGTTGTCTCCACTGGACCTGAAACCAGGGAAGGCCGTGTGCGACAATGCTGCAAACCTGGGTGCGGCCCTTCGCCGGGGCAATGTCACACACGTGCCTTGTATGGCTCACGTGTTGAACCTGGTTGTCCAGCAATTTTTAGCCCACTATCCCGAACTAGATGGCCTTCTGCAGAGGGCACGGTCGCTGTGTGCTCACTTCTGCCGTTCGCATCCCGCAGCTCAGCGACTTACATCTCTACAGAAGTCGTTGGGCCTGCCACTTCACCGGCTAAAATGCGATGTGCCTACCCGGTGTAATTCAACTCTGCACATGTTGCAGCGACTGTGGCAGCACAGACAAGCCCTGGTGCAATACGTTCTGACGTATAGCCTGGGCCAACGAGATCCAGAGGTGGGGCAAATCACGCTGGAGGAGTGGTCTCAGATCAGGGACCTATGCACCCTTCTGCACAGTTTTGAAATGGCAACGAAGATGTTTAGTGCTGACGATGCCATTATCAGCATGACTATTCCGGTGATTTACATGCTGGAGCACATGTTAAACAGAATTCGGAGTCAGGTGGTTGCACAAGAGGAGGTGGAGGAAGTAGAGGAGGAGGAGTTGTATGCGGAAAGGCTAACATCTGCAAGGTCCAGACGGTCGGCAGCACCAAGGCGGCAGGCATGTGAGGGTGGGGGAGATGGTTTTACCAGGGCGCATGGTAGCAGCCAAACTAGTGAGGAAGGTGCAGGAGCCCAGGAAAAAGTGGAGGACGAACTGATGGAAGACTCATCAGATGAGGGAGACCTTGATCACATTTCTGTTGTGCGAGGTTGGGGGGAGAGGACAGAGGAGGGAAGCATGATTGTTACCTCGCCACCAACACAACAGGGACTTGGTGCTCCTGGATGCGCAACACACATGAGTGCCTTCTTGCTGCACTACCTGCAACATGACCCTCGAATTGTGAGAATTAGAAATAATCCTGACTACTGGGTTGCCACACTGTTAGATCCCCGGTACAAAAGTAAATTTGCAGAAATTATTCCTGCCATAGAAAGGGATGCACGCATGCAGGAGTATCAGCAGAGACTGTAGCAGAATCTTACATGTGCTTTTCCACAAAACAACAGTGGTGCACGTAGTGAATCTCACAGTTCCAACTCGCCAACCGTGGGACCGTCGAGTGTTCAGCACTCAAACCGTAACAGAAACACAGTATCTGCTGGTAACATCAATTTTGCGGAATCATTTCACCACTTTTTTAGCCCATCCTTTGCAAGGCCACAGGAGACAAGAAGTCTGACACATAGTCAACGCCTAGAGACGATGGTACATGAGTATCTCCAAGTAAACATTGAAGCCATGACTGTGTCACTGGACCCTTGCTCTTTTTGGGCTTCCAATCTGGATAAATGGCCGGAGCTAGCCACGTACGCCTTGGAGACTTGTCATGCCCCGCAGCCAGCGTTCTGTCTGAACGTGTGTTCAGCGCTGCTGGTGGTGTGCTGACAGATAAGCGCACGCGGCTCTCCACTGATAATGTAGACAGACTCACGTTCATAAAGATGAACAAATCATGGATCCGAAACGACTTTTTTACCCCTGTGTCATCCTGGGGAGAGTAAAAGCTTGATGATTGGTTAAAATCACCTCACCAACCGTTTTAAGCTTTCAAATTACTAATCATGTTTATCTGTATCCTGGCTGGAAAATAATTAGGGCTTTGTAGCAGTGTGCAGCACTGATTCTATTAGGCCATCTATACTAAGCTCCACCAGATTTAAAATTACTAATCATGTTTATCTGTATCTTGGCTGGAAAATAATTTGGGCTTTGTAGCAGTGTGCAGTACTGATTATATTAGGCCATCTATACTAAGCTCCATCAGATTTAAAATTAATAATAATTTTTAGCTGCATCTAGCCCGGAAAATAATTTTGGGGCTCTGAGATGCGCAAGACACATAAGTGCCTTCTTGCTGCACTACCTGCAACATGACCCTCAGATTGTCAGAATTCGAAGTAATCCTGACTACTGGGTTGCCACACTCTTAGATCCCCCACACTCTTCGATCAACCTTTTCATTTTAATAAAGAACAAAAAAATGGTCATTTTTGAAATTATAAGCATTAGCAGGTTATTAGAAACTGAAATCAAACAGTTTTCAACTCAAAACTTTATTCTAGGTGATGTTACATTTGCACATAGGACCCCTTGTTCGAAAGGAGCTTCTGAACTATCTCCTCCATTGAATTTGTCAGGTTTTGGATGGTTTCTGCTTCAATTGTTTTGCATGAGGACAGAATATCCTCCCAGAGCTGTTGCTTAGATGTGAACTGCCTCCCGCCATCATAGACACTCCTTTTGATGATGCTCCAGAGGTTCTGAATGGGGTAGAGGTCAGGGGAGCATGGGGGTCACACCATAAGTTTGTCCCCTTTTATGCCCATATCAGCCAGAGATGCAGATGTGTTAAGTGCAGCATGAGACTGGGCATTATCATGCATGAAAATGATCTTGCTGTGGAAATACACGGTTCTTCTTCTTGAACCATGGAAGGAAGTGCTGTTTGAGAAACTCAACATACATTATGGAGTTCATCTTTACTCCTTCAGGGATCCTAAAGGGGCCGACAATCTCTCTCCCCATGATTCCAGCCCAAAACATTACTCCACCTCCTCCTTGTTGGCGCTGTAGCCGTGTTTGTGTGGGGTGTCCATCAACCAGCCATCCTCCACTCCATCCATCTGGCCCATCGAGCGTTGCACGGCACTCATCCGTGAACAAAACAGTTTTGAAATCAGTCTTCATGTAATGTTTGGCCCACTGGAGCCGTTTCTGCTTGTGCGCAGTGGATAGAGGAGGTTGACAGGATGGCATACACACAGCTGCAAACCTCTGAAGGACCCTGCATTTTGTTGTTTGGGGGACGTTGGAGGCACCAGTTTAGCACCCCGAGGGTTCGGCCGCTACAGGGGTATTGCACCTCAGACCAGAGGTGTGATATTCCACTCCCAGGTAAGGATGGAGTATGGACCAGGGCTCAGTTAGCTGCATACAGCACACACACCCCATTTCCGAGGGACAGCTCAACGGTGCTCCCACTAGACAGAAGTGCAGGCACGACCGACTATGTACCTGCCTGGAGTGGGGAAGGGGGTGGAACACCCAGTGCTGTAGGGGCAGATAGGGGTTGGTTCCTGAGAGTAGGCAGGAGCCCATTGGTTGCTGGTCACCTGGGCTCATGGTCAGAGGGAGGTATAAAAGGTGGGCACCATCTTAGCTCTAGGAGAAGTTCGTTCAGTCAGAGGAGAAGACCGGGAGTGGAGGCTCTGTAGGAGCTCCACTCAGAAGAGAGAGAGAGGAGGTGAAAGGGAGCTGTGATTAAGTCTTATCCCAGCTCCACGAGAAATGAACAGAAAGGAACAGAGAAATAGAAGGAGAGACAGAGAAACAGAGGGGCTCAGGAACAAGAAGGTGGAAGGGACCCTAAGAACCCACGAGAATACAGGGTGAAGGGTCAGGCAGATTAAGGGTACCGGATCCCAAGTTGGTGGAGGAGAAACTACCCTCAGCCAAAGACCGGTCGTCGTGATCATCTATTGGTGCGACACCTCATCAAACCTGCTAGGAAGGCGCCATTATAGGACAGCGGAGGATGGGGGCCCACGTTTAACCGCACAAGTCCGCGGTAGCTGGACAAAAGTGGGTCACTGGTGAGGCAGGCCAGAGAAAGGATTAAAGAGGGTCCTGTGTCATGCTCCTGAACTGCCTGGGAGTTGACCGAGCCCCACACCTGGTGGACACAGCACGGCTTGGGCGGTCACTGCTGACAGAAGTGACCCGGAACAAATGAACTGTGAGTAAAGACCCTGGACTGTAACTTGTTGTCTGTGTGCTCCTTCGCGCCTCCAGCACTACCTGTACTGGGACTCTCACCACCATCACTCCCAACATCCACTACACTGCCCTGGGGCCGCACTCTTCCCGTGGGGAGTCACACCATCCCAGCTGCACACATCATCAGCCCCAGCGGACTGCCTTGCAGCGGCGGTTCCTAATAACCGCAATCCACGGGTGGCGTAGTCGGACATTATCTAAAGTACAGTAGCAGACTACCATTGATCTGACCACCCTGAGCCGCGGGACCGGGCCGCCACTACTACCCCCATCGTTCCCCTATCGCCTGGATCCGCGGGACCCACGGCCCAGGGGGCGAGTCAGCTTTGGCGTAGTCGGCAGGATTTCGTGCCCGCTAACCACGGGTTCTGAGCGCCTGAAAAGAGGCTGTTTCATTGTACTAAAGATGGCGCCTGCCCTAGAAGAACGAGCGCCATAATGTGCGCGCCAAAAGACCACAGGAGGCCGCCTCCCATCATGGGCCGGGTCCCAGAATGGCGCCAAAGAGGAAGCCCGCCCCCCACAACCATGAGCACAGCTGTGGAAATGTCCGTCAACGTGGGGGGGCTGCCCCTGAGAGTGATTGTCAGCAGAATGCCCCAGGACCACCCCCCATGGGGGCGGAAAGAGAAGAAAACTGCGGGGCAGGGGGTGGTCTGGATCAGTCCAGACAGACCGCACCCGGGAATGGACGCCCTCAGCAGCACCAGCCTCCTGGCCCGAAGCCTGCTGCAGGCCGAACCGCTCTGCAGCCTAGCAGAAGTCCTAGCGCAGCTCCCCAGAGACCCGGAGCGTGCGCAAGCTGCACTGGAGGACCTGGAGCGGAGGATGGTCCGGGTGCAGCGGGGTGCACTCACTGAGTGGAGAGAGGAACTGGCCCGGCAGGCCGAGACCCACCAGCGACAGGCCTCAACCGCACCCCGGAGTTTGCCTGCCTCTGAGGACGGCGCAGGAGGAGAGAGGACCGGAGGCGACGCCGCGGAGGGAGCCACGAGGACTGAGGCAAGTGAAGGGGACGTCACCACCCCAAGCCCAGCACCCGCAAGCCTGCCCCAGCCTCCCGTCGCAGCACCAGAAGCCCCACTCACCGCACCTGTTGCCGCGCCGCCACTGCTCCCAGCTAGGCCTCAAGCGGCGAGCGCCGCGGCCACGCCCCGCCCGGCGCCACGCCCCTTGACCCCGGGCGCCGTAAAGCAAGAAGCATCATCTGCCCGGTCGCAAGGCCTGGATGACCCGGGCGCCATCGCTAAGCCCGCGCCCCTGTCCCGGATGGGACTGCCACCTAGCGCAGCCAAAAGACCCCCGGCCTGGTCGCAAGGCCAAGTGCCCCCGGGCGCTGCTCCCAGATCAGGTCCCCCCACTATACCATCGCTGGGCGTGGACCTATTTGCACATCATACCGGTCCGGATGGACTGCCGCTGGAGTGGCCGGCGGAAGTGACCGGCAATCAGCCATGGAAGGCCCAGCCCCCGCGCGAGCCTCTGATACCGGCTCAAGTACCCGTAGAGGTCACCCTACCCCCACTGGAGGACGTCCAATTTGCGTGGGACCCCACCAGCGAGAACTTGATGGGGTTCTCTCAAGAGACCCGGGCAGACGCGGTCCGTCGTCTGGAGGCCTGTCATCAGCAACTGGCGACCTTTGAGCGGGAGAGACGAGAGAGGCGCGTCAGAGAGGAACGGCTCCAAGCCCAGAGTGCTGAACAAAAACGCAGGGCCCGCCAAGACCCCCGAGCAGCCCGTGGTCCCCGAATCACTGGGACCATAGTCAAATTCCACATGGAGAACGGCTGGGGCTTTATCAGGGGCCCAGAAACCGCAGGCGACATCTTTGTGACCCGCAGGGACGTTGAGGGTCATCTACCTGAGGGACACCGTGGCCGTGACTTGTACCCTGGCGATGTGGTCGCCTTTACACGCCACGTAGGCGCAAAAGGACCGTACGCCCTACATGTTCATCGGCTCACTGAGGAGGAGCTACAATACCACGGCTATGAGGAGAGCCAAGAGGACCCGGACGGGTCTGAAGAACCATATGAGGAGGAAGAAGGAGCATATGGAGGACACCGCTACTAGTAAGTAGCAAAGTACCTGTGTACATAGTTACCCGTCGGGGTAAAAGAACTGTTTCCAGAGAGTGTGTGGTCCCCGTTGAGACTGTTAAGAGACTGTTACCTGTGTGCCCCTCATCCCCTACCAGGCTGAGGACTGTGAGCAGCCATTCCCTTCCCAAAACTGGCCGAGGACTGAGAGCGGTCAATCCCTTGTATATAGTTGCGCTTCCTAAAGCGCCCCCTACTGGTTTTATAAAAAGACTACCAAGTCTACCTCGGGACAGCAAGTCCCTCGTGTTTACAAGTTTGCCAAAGTTCCTGCACTTACAAGAAGAGTGCACACCTGGTCGCAAGTTGCACCGCCGCCAGGATCCAAGAATGTGTTGTAAAAATGTTTTCCTGCAAATGTTTTATATGAAAAGTTTTTATATGCTGCTAGATAGTAATGTGAATGTTTTCTAATAGTGTTTATATGTCCAAAGAGTTCCAGAAGTATTAGTAAGCGTTTTATAATAGTGTGACAAGAAAAGAAAAGCGTTTCCCATAAAGGGAATTGAACCATGTTGCCTGTTTTCTGATGTGAAAAGTTTTAACAAGTTTGCATGTCCTGTAATTAACTGTTTTGCTCTTTTCCAGCCCGAGGACGTGCTGTGCTTTACCAGGGGGGAATGTAGCGCCCCGAGGGTTCGGCCGCTACAGGGGTATTGCACCTCAGACCAGAGGTGTGATATTCCACTCCCAGGTAAGGATGGAGTATGGACCAGGGCTCAGTTAGCTGCATACAGCACACACACCCCATTTCCGAGGGACAGCTCAACGGTGCTCCCACTAGACAGAAGTGCAGGCACGACCGACTATGTCCCTGCCTGGAGTGGGGAGGGGGGTGGAACACCCAGTGCTGTAGGGGCAGATAGGGGTTGGTTCCTGAGCGTAGGCAGTAGCCCATTCGTTGCTGGTCACCTGGGCTCATGGTCAGAGGGAGGTATAAAAGGTGGGCACCATCTTAGCTCTAGGAGAAGTTCGCTCAGTCAGAGTAGAAGACCGGGAGTGGAGGCTCTGTAGGAGCTCCACTCAGGAGCGGGCCTAGAGAGAGGCCGGAGAAGAGAGAGAGAGGAGGTGAAAGGGAGCTGTGATTAAGTCTCATCCCAGCTCCACGAGAAAGGAACAGAAAGGAACAGAGAAAGAGAAGGAGAGACAGGGAAACAGAAGGGCTCAGGAACAAGAAGGTGGAAGGGACCCTAAGAACCCATGAGAATACAGGGTGAAGGGTCAGGCAGATTAAGGGTACCAGATCCCAAGTTGGTGGAGGAGAAACTACCCTCAGCCAAAGACCGGTCGTCGTGATCATCTATTGGTGCGACACCTCATCAAACCTGCTAGGAAGGCGCCATATAGGACAGCGGAGGACGGGGCCCACGTTTAACCGCACAAGTCCGCGGTAGCTGGACAAAAGTGGGTCACTGGTGAGGCAGGCCAGAGAAAGGATTAAAGAGGGTCCTGTGCCATGCTCCTGAACTGCCTGGGAGTTGACCGAGCCCCACACCTGGTGGACGCAGCACGGCTTGGGCGGTCACTGCTGACAGAAGTGACCCGGAACAAATGAACTGTGAGTAAAGACCCTGGACTGTAACTTGTTGTCTGTGTGCTCCTTCGCGCCTCCAGCACTACCGGTACTGGGACTCTCACCACCATCACTCCCAACATCCACTACACTGCCCTGGGGCCGCACTCTCCCCGTGGGGAGTCACACCATCCCAGCTGCACACATCATCAGCCCCAGCGGACTGCCTTGCAGCGGCGGTTCCTAATAACCGCAATCCACGGGTGGCGTAGTCAGACATTATCTAAAGTACAGTAGCAGACTACCATTGGTCTGACCACCCTGAGCCGCGGGACCGGGCCGCCACTACTACCCCCATCGTTCCCCTATCGCCCGGATCCGCGTGCCCCATGGCCCAGAGGGCGAGTCACCAGCAGCTTCAAAAACTTGTCTGCTGCTATGACAAGGCTTTTTTGCCGCTGCTCTTTTAACCTGACGTAATTGCCTGTAGGAAAGAGTCCTCAATTTGCCCTTATCAGCACGCACACGTGTGTACTGTCAATCAGCTACATACTTCTTGATTGCCAAGACACTTCATCCTGATCATCGCACAATGTTGATTGTAGTCATGCCTTGACCTAAACACTCCACAATTTGTTGCTTCTCAGCAGCCGACACATCCTTTTTCTTTCCCATTTTGGCAGAAAATGTAGGCTGCTTAATAATGTGGGACAGCCTTCTTAAGTAGTCTTGCCTTTCATTGGACACACCTGCCAAACTAATTAGCACAGGTGTCTGCAATTGCTTACAGTGATATAAAGAGCCCTGACACACATCACCATCAATGAGTTTAACTGACAAACAAACAAATTCTTCCCTTATCACTCCTAAACACTTTTTGCATAATAATTTGGAACACAGTGTACATGTGCTTTTCCACAAAACACCAGTGGTTCACGTAGTGAATCTTACAGTTCTAACTTGCCAACCGTGGTCTGTATGGAGTTGTTCAATAAAGGGCCCAAAATTAAGATAACATAGACGGGAGAGGTCTCTATGAATAGGAATTCCTAAGTATTTGATACCCTATGAGGGCCAGGCAAAGGGAAAGTTAGACTGGATGGAATCCTGTATGGCTTTGGGGAGGGAGACATCGAGGGCCTCAGACTTCGCTGCATTGATTTTAAAATTTGACCATGTAACAAAGTGATCTATTTCAGCCATAACAGCAGGGATGGATATATGTGATTGAGTGATATATACTAGCACATCATCAGCAAATGCAGAGCACTTGTACTCGGTGCCTCCCACCTCAATCCACCTAATATTGGGGTTATGGCGAATTGATGAGAGCAGGTGCTCCGTCACTAGGATGTATAAGAGAGGGGACAGAGGACATCCCTGCCTTGTCCCATTGGTGATTATGAAAGGTGATGAAAATGTTCTGACGCGCCCCCTGAGCCTTGGGACACCCGGAGCCGGACCCTTTTTGGTGGATGCTGGTGGTTGTAGTCTCTGTGGCGGCGACCCGGTTCCGTGGCTCAGGGCGGTCAAACCAGTGGCGGAACTATTTATGTGGTTTTGATGTTTAAATGTCCGACTACGCCACCCGTGGATTTCGGTCAGAGTGAACCGCCGCTGCAGGGCAGACCGCTGAGGAGTATAGCCTCAGGGCAGTGTATGCGGAGGATGGGGGTTATGGTGCAGGGCAGCAGCAGTAACGACACGGAGTCAGTGATGCAGTCCAGGGCCTTTACTCACAGTTCTTATTATCCAGACCACTTCTGCAGGTAACGGCTGCCCACGTCGTACTGTGCTCACCAGGTGAGGGGCTCAGACAGCTCCCAGATAACTTTGGAGCGCTTCACAGGACCCCCTTTGTGTGTCCTTTGTCTGGCCTTTCTTACCAACCCTTCTGTCCGGCTGCCTCGGGCCTCCTCTTGGTAAACTTGGCGCCAGTTTCCCTGACCCTATGTGGTGCCTTCCTAGCGGGTGTAGCGAGGGGCTGCGCCACATAAAATGTCACAGCCTCCGGTTTCTAGCTGAGGGTCGTTTCCCGCCTCCACTAGTTTCGGGGACTGGTCTCCCCCTTTGACCTGACCCCTCCACGCAGGTGGATTCGGGCGTGCGGTGGCGACTCGCCCGTCCGCACCCCTGGGATCCCTTCGTTCCTCGTTCCTGGAGCCTTCTCCGCTCCTCTTGCTTCCTTCTCCCTCTTCCAGGCCTGGGCCTCTGTTACTAGGCCCGCCTCCAGAGCAAAGCTCATGCAGAGCCCCTGCTCCCTGTCACTTCTGCTCAGACTTCTCTGCACTGAACTAAGATGGTGCCCACCTTTTATACTCCCTTCTCAATGCACCCAGGAACTGCTTCCTCCCTGCTCCTGCACTACAGGGTTCCCCTTCCTCAGTGTTCCCTCCCCCCACTCCAGCCAGGGACAGGGACTGTCGTGCCCATCTCAGGGGCATATTGGTCGCCCTGCCCCACGGCAATGTGGTGTAATGCATGCAGGTGTCGGGTCCTGATCCACACTCCATCCTTACCTGAGAGTGAGATATCACATCTCTGGGTGAGGTGCAATACCTCTGTCGCAACCATGCGTATTGCGATACAGGGCCGTGATTTTGGCTATAAAAGGGTCCCCTAGACCCCTACCCCAAGCATTTTAAGAGAATAATATATGGCGTGCCAGGAGACTCTATGGAATGCTTTCTCAGCATCCAACGAGAGTATCTAATTACAAATTTTTAACTGCATCTAGCCCAGGAAATACTTTGTGCCTAGTAGCAGTGTCTGCTAGTCAGCGGATTATCCCGGCTGTTAAGCAAGCTACACCACCTGTAGTTTGGACACTTAATTTTTTCAAAGGAAATGCTTCGGGACCCCGGGATACTCAGTGAAGAGCATCAGGAGGCACCCCAAGGCATAGGGGCTGGGACTGGCGGTAGGACGCCTTGCGGTATAAAAGCTTTTTAACTGCAGCAGCTTAGAGCTGCCTCCACCACAGGGGGGCTCGCTCGACCCACCAGCGGACAGGCACCAGTATTGGGAGAGGGGGGCTGGCCGTCAGGGTCCACCGCGGCTCTGGCACAAACCCGGCGACACGGATGTGGCACGGGCAGGAACGGACTGGCCGTGTCGGCTTCTCACTTTTTGGATTTTAGAAGGGCATGACATGCCTATATCTGTGTCTCCCCCTCCTTTTACTCCTCCACCTCTTTTCTTTCGCATGACTATATGTACTTGTCACTTTTCCATGTGTTTGTTATGTCTTCTGAGCAGTTTGTCAGCTTTTGGACACCTTTGAAGGTGTTTTCTATGTGTTTCTATGTGTTTTTGTTTGCCTGCCATTGGTTTTAATGGTGTTCGAAGGTGTTCGACGAACAGTTCGACGAACACACGGGTGTTCGACGAACCGAACAGAACTCGAACACTACGGGGGTGGCTCAACACTAGTTAGCAATTAGTGGGAAGCCAAGGGAGGAGCTTCAGCTATAAAAAGGGTCTGTTGAGGCCTAGAACACCAGAGTGCCTGTAGTTACAACACAAGGGAACATCAACCGGACAGAAAGCAGATTCTATCAGAACAAAAATCCAGCAAAAGTGGCAGAAGCATTATCCTGGAAGAGAGCACAGCTTAGTGGGAAGTTGGGAGAGGCCCAAACAGGAGCAGAGTGAGAACAATGGTGACATAGAGCTATTACTACTCCTGAGACTGTTGTGGGCTGGACAAGGTCGTGCCGATATAGTGGTGGATTGCGAGGTGCCAACCTAGTGTGGAAGATTTAGAGAAGGAATTCAATTTCTTGCCTCATGGGAGCATCTGGAAAGGAAGCACAGAAGGATTCTGCCAATATGAAACTGCATGATTATAAGATTGTGTTGAAGGTGAATTGTAAAATATGGCCATGTATAACCATCTGCATGAAAACTCTGTCAAATTCAAATGTGAATGCCATCCAGTGCGATGCCAGTTACAGTATAATGTATGCTTCTTTTCAACTTTTATCTCAGTAAAAGGTTTTCTGTTGTGAACTATAATGGCCCTTCCTGCTTCCTTATGTGTCCCCTACACTAGACTACATCACAGGCCATTGTCATCGGCCCCCAAGGGAGCAGTACCGAAAGTGTGAGGGAAGATATGGTGGTCATCACATCACGTGTTTCACTGGTGTTCAGAGTTTCCAGGTCATACTCGGCCAAACTAAACCATAGATATATACCAAGTCAATGAGTTAATTCTCAAACAGCATCTTAGTTCTGATGTTTCTGTTCACAGTTGAATATCTGAAACAAGTTATGGGTCCAGATGCCAGATACAAAAAGAGCCCAGCACAGTATTTGGTGTAATCGCCTTTGCCTTCAAAACTGCATCAGTTCTTCTAGGTAATTGCACACAGTTTACGAAGGAACTAGGTAGGGAGGTTGTTCCAAACATTTTAGAGAACTAACCACAGATCTTCTCAAGACTGGCAGCAACCAGTGGGACTCACCCATTTACTGTTTGGAGAAGTCTGGCCTGAAATGGTCTTGATAGAAGAATTGCACTCAAAAGCCATACATCTCTGACATGGAAACAAGGCCAAGTGACTCTAGTGGAGGCAAACATAGGAAATGGGGTGCAGACAAGTGGCAGTGGGTTCTCTGGAGTGAGGAGTCACAAATGGCAGCAAGGTCTCTGGACTGAGGAGACAAATGTGAAATATTTGTCTGTACTAGAAGGCAGTTTGTTTGCTGAAGGGTTGAGGATCGGTACAATAGTGAGTGTCTACAGGAACAGTGAAGCATGATGGAGGATCCTGCAAGTTTGCGGCTGCATTTCAGCAAATGCAGTTGGGTATTTGGTCAGGATTAATGGTGTCCTCAATGCTAAGAAATACAGGCAGATACTTATACATCATGCAACAACATCAGAGAGGCATCTGATTATCTCCAAATTTATTCTGCTGCAGAACAACGACCCCAAACATACAACCAATGTCATTAAGAACTGTCCTCAGAACACGGAGTACTGAAATTTATCACATTGCCATACAGAGCCCAGATCTCAACATCATCGAGTCTGTCTGGGGTTACATGAAGAGACAGATGGATTTGCACTAGCAACATCCACAGAGGATATGTGACTAGTTCCTCAAAGATGCTTGGAACAACCTTCCTACTGATTTCCTTCAAAAACTGTGTGCAAGTGCAAAGAGAAGAATTGATGATTTGATGCTGTTTAAAAGACAAAAGGGCCTAGTCAATAAGTCTGGCGCGTGCACGCCACTCATAATGAAGGACTTACTGGATTAAAATTATACAAATTCATTAAGAGGTGCACGCCACTTAATGTATTCAGCAGCACATCTTCATGGTGGCATGCGTCTCAGTGCACCTCGCCAGAAGTGCTACTTTAGTTAAAGACTGGAGTAGCATTTCTGGTATAGAAAATGCTGGCATTTTTAATGAATTGTATGGGAGTGGTATTTCCCCGCCTCTTCCTCAGCTCCTCACATTTTGATGGAGTTGCTTCGATCTGGAGTAAAAACTCAAAAAGTTGCAACACTTTTACTCAATTTAGTGTTGTGCAGAAATTTTGCAACTTTTCAAAGCTTTCATGCCTGTTTTCTAGCATAAAAGCTTTGATGAATCGGACTGGTCACGCCAAATATTGATTTTAGACTTATGTTTTCTTCCTTCACTTTGCATTGTGTGAATTCATAAAATTATACTATCACTACTTCTGTTTTTTCAAGTATTCTTACTTATCAGCATTTTTTTCCACACTTGCCTTAGAAGGAAATGGGCAGCAGCTCAGTGGACAAACTTAATAGTAACAATTACCTGCTATAGAACTTTAAAATAGAAATGTTACCATCCAAAGATAACTTCCTGGAGGTTTTTGCTACAGAGAGAAATGTCTCAAGACATAAAGTGTTTGGGACTTGTTCAGAATACAGAAGGAAAAAAGAAGGAAATAGACTGGATCTAAATGAGCAGCTGGCAACACTGAGATCCATTGACAACATGGAAAGGAGTCTGCTGCTCACTGAGCAGCAGCTCACTGGGGTAGATGTGGGGGAGGGTGGTAGTCGGGAGCTGCAGGACAGTGAGGCCGCTAGTTGGGTGACAGTTAGAAGGAGGGGTAGAGGCAAGAGTGCCAGGGAGGCTAGTCCTGATCTGGCACACCCCAATAAGTTTGCAAAGTTGGCAGATGAGGTGAGTGACGGTACAGAGGTAGCACTCCTGCAGCAAGGCATGTCCCCTGAAAGCCGGAGGAGTGTCAGCTCCAGTAAAGAGGAAAATGGGAGAGCAGGGCAGGCCAGGCAGGTGCTGGTAGTGGGAGACTCAATTATTAGGGGAACAGATAGGGCAATCTGTCACAAAGACAGGGATCGTCGGACAGTGTGCTGCCTACCTAGCGCTCGAGTCCGGCACATCGCTGATCGGGTTGACAGATTACTGGGAGGGGCTGGTGAGGATCCAGCGGTCATGGTGCACATTGGCACAAATGACAAAGTTAGAGGTAGGTGGAAGGTCCTTAAAGATGATTTCAGGGAATTAGGCTGCAAGCTGAAAGCAAGGACCTCCAAGGTGGTATTCTCTGAAATACTACCGGTACCACATGCCACGCCAGAGAGGCAACGGGAGATTAGGGAGATAAATAAGTGGCTCAAGAACTGGTGTAGGAAGGAGGGATTTGGGTTCCTGGAGAACTGGGCCGACTTCTCAGTTGGCTACTGACTCTACGCTAGGGACTGGCTGCACCTCAATGGGGAGGGTGCAGCTGTGCTGGGGGAGAAAATGGCTAGAAGGTTGGAGGACTGTTTAAACTAGGGATTGGGGGGGAGGGTATTCATTTTATAGGTGGGGAAGATAGTGCAGATAGTGACCTGGGCACAAATAAAGAAATTGGGGGTGGGGTTAGAACAGTCAATAAAGTAAGAAGGAATAGAGGTACAGAGAGATACATAAAATGCATGTACACTAATGCCAGAAGCCTCACCAACAAAATGGAGGAATTAGAATTAATTTTGTTGGAAAATAATTATGACATGGTAGGGATATCTGAGACGTGGCTGGACGAGAGCCATGACTGGGCAGTTAATTTACAGGGCTATAGTCTGTTCAGAAATGACTGTACAAACAAGCGAGGGGGGTTGTGTGTTTATATGTAAAATCATCCTTAAAACCCGTCTTGCGGGAGGATATATGTGAATATAACGAAAATGTAGAGTCCCTGTAGGTGGAGATAAGGGGAGGGGGAAAAAATAATAAATTACTGATAGGGGTTTGTTATAAGTCTCCAAAAATAATGGAAGTAGCGGAGAATATCCTCGTAAAGCAAATAGATGAAGCAGTGACTCAAGGAGAAGTCATTATTATGGGAGACTTCAACTACCCTGAAATACATTGGGGGACAGAAACCTGTAGTTCAAGCAAAGGTAATAGGTTTTTGACAACTATGAGAGACAATTACCTTTCACAACTGGTTCAGGACCCAACAAGAAGGGGGGCACTGCTAGACCTAATATTAACCAATAGGCCAGACCGCATATCAAATATACGAGTTGGGGGTCACTTGGGTAATAGTGATCACAAAATAATACGTTTTCATGTAACCTTTAATAAGATGTGTAGTAGAGGGGTTACAAGGACACTAAACTTCAGGAGGGCAAATTTCCAACGGTTGAGAGATGATCTTAGTGCAATAAACTGGGACGATATCCTGAGACATAAAGCTACACAAAGCAAATGGGAGACATTTATTAGCATCCTGAAAAGGACCTGTGCACAATATATACCCTTTGGAATAAACATGCTAGAAATAGGAGGAAACCACTATGGCTAAATAGAGCTGTAAGGGGCGCAATAAGTGACAAAAAGAAAGCATTTAGAGAACTAAAGCAAGTAGGTAGTGATGAGGCATTAAATAAATATAGAAAATTAAATAAATTCTGTAAAAACCAAATCAAGGCAGCAAAGATTGAGGCAGAGAGAATCATGGCCAGAGAAAGTAAAAATAACCCCAAAATATTCTTTAACTACATAAATAGTAAAAAACTAAAAAAATGATAGTGTTGGCCCCCTTAAAAATAGTCTGGGTGAAATGGTGGAGGAGGATGAGGAAAAAGCAAATATGCTAAATGATTTGTTTTCAACCGTATTTACACAAGAAAATCGCATGACAGAAAACATGGCCAGTGATAACAAAAATTCTCCAATAAATGTCACTTGCTTAACCCAGCAGGAAGTATGGCGGCGTCTAAAAATCACTAAAGTTGACAAATCCCCAGGCCCGGATGGGATACACCCGTGAGTACTGCAGGAATTAAGTAACGTCATAGATAGACCATTATTTTTAATCTTTAATGATTCCATAATAACAGGGTCTGTACCACAGGACTGGCGTATAGCAAATGTGGTGCCAATATTCAAAAAGGGGACAAAAACTGAACTTGGAAATTATAGGCCAGTAAGCTTAACCTCTACTGTGGGTAAAATCCTGGAGGGTTTCCTACGAGATGCTATAATTAGTGTTGAGCCACCCCCGTAGTGTTCGAGTTCGGTTCGGTTCGTCGAACTGTTCGTCGAACACCTTCGAACACCGTTAAAACCAATGGCAGGCAAACAAAAACACATAGAAACACATAGAAAACACCTTCAAAGGTGTCCAAAAGCTGACAAACTGCTCAGAAGACATAACTAACACATGGAAAAGTGACAAGTACATATAGTCATGCGAAAATAAAAGAGGTGGAGGAGTAAAAGGAGGGGGAGACACAGATATAGGCATGTCGCGATAACCTCAGCACACCAAATGGTATAAAAAAATACTTTTATTTGCAGTCCACAGTAAAGACGTTTCGGTCAACAAGACCTTCATCAGTGTACTGCATGTAAACAAAATGAACAGATATAGAATGCAAACATTATAGTGATTATAAAGTCACAAATTATGCATACAGAACATATAAATAAAGGTCTATGTGTCTATGTAACCTTTTGTCCAGCAATGAAGCAAAAGAAGGGGGCAACCTACCAAGTTACTGGGATGGGAGCAGCAGAAGAGAAGGAGATGGGACCCAATACAGGGATTCCTATGGAGAAAATGCATGCTATGAAGTAATGGAAGGATATATGGGGCTATAATGGGGTGAGGACTATAAGGGAGGTAGACATACCGTTTGTGCCATAAAGTATAGGAGAGGTGCTGCATCGATCGCGGTATCCACCGCTGGATGTGAGCAGAGTGCACGACTGGGAGACTGGCTATAAATATAAGTAGAGGAGAGGAGAGTTTGGCTGCCAGCCAATGAGGAAGTTTGAATGTGCTGGTAATTAGCGCTCGATGCGGTGACGTCACAGGAAGTGACGCGAAAAAGGGAAGTGCCGGCATATGATTGGTCCGGCGCCGCGCATGCGCACGTGCGTGCGTGTCAGCCGACGTGTAGGTGCGTTCCAGGGACCAGGAAGTGGTTTCTGTATCGAAGTGATGTGTTCCACTGCCGGAAAAGAATGGCAAGGAGCGTTCCACCATCGAGAGAAGGGGTTGCAGAGTACAGGAGGGATATAGGAGAATGAGGATGGGTATGGATCCTTCATCTGAAATATGAAATACAATGTCAAATCAAGTTATAAGTCACAGTACAGTAAAACACACAGGAATACTGCTATGATATCCTTATACAGCCAATCGCCACATTATAGATAAGCATACATGAATCTTGGTCCTTATTAATGAATGGCAAATGAATATCGGATTGCGGGTGTTAACTCCTTGTAGAGTAAAAAGGATAAACATATAAATAAACCTAGGTCCCTATTGGGACGGATTGGGACCAGGTAGGTTTAGATGAATGAGTGCAGATCATAGTCCTTGTTAAGTCCTTTGGGATGAAGGGACTGCAGTTCATGAATCCAGAATGCCTCTCTCTGCTTGAGGGTCTGGATTCGATTACCCCCACGACGGGGCGGTTTAATTTGCTCTATAACTTGAAACCGCAATTGGGACACATTGTGTCCTGCTGCTGTGAAGTGTTGGGGGAGAGGTAGAAGTAAATTTTTGCATCTGATGGTAGATTTGTGCTTGGAGATTCTATCTTTAATGGGTTGGGTTGTTTCCCCCACGTAGACAAGGCCGCAAGGGCACTTAACTAGGTATACGACAAAATTTGTATCACAGGTGTAGTAATCCTTAATTGTATATTTCCTGCCTGTTTGTGGATGATGAATAGTATCGCCTCTAAGGATGTTATGGCACTGATGGCAATGGAGACATGGGAAGGTTCCTTTCTTAGGAGTTTGTAGAAATCTTTGGCGGGGACCAAGGGACGTTGTCCCTATGTCAGCTCGGACTAATGAGTCTCTGATGTTTGGTGCTCTTTTGAAGCACGGTAGGAAGGGTTGATGAAAGGATTTGATGGTGGGGTAACCTGTTTGGAGAATATTCCAATGTTTACGTATCGTACGGTGTATAGTGTAAGCTAGGGGGTGATATGTGTGGACAAATGGAATGCGATCAGATGTGTCTGGTCGTGGTTGTGTGCGGCTGTGCTGTGACTCACGTAGAAGATACTGAGGGTATACTCTTTCTTCAAATTTCCGTGTCATTTCTTGTAATCTGGCTTCGCGTAATGTTGTATCTGACACAATGCGTTCAACCCTCTGAAATTGCGATTTGGGGATAGCATGTTTCATAGGGGCTGGGTGGTTGCTTGAAAAATGTAGCAATGTGTTGCAATCTGTGGGTTTCCTGTAGATGTCAGTGGTTAATAGTCCTGAGCCATCTTTGATGACTAAAGTATCTAGGAAGTTGATCTGATGTGGGTGATAGTTCAGAGTGAAATGTAGACCAGGGCAGGTGGTGTTGAGGGACCTGCAGAATTCATCTAAGGTGTCCTGGGAACCTGTCCAGATGCAAAAGATGTCGTCTATGTAACGCTTCCATAAAATGGAATGCTCTTGGAACAGTTGATTCTTATATACAAACTGTGTCTCAAAAGTAGACATGTAACAGTTTGCGTAAGGGGGGGCTACATTTGAGCCCATTGCGGTCCCCTTGGTCTGCACGTAAAATGTATCCTGAAAGAGGAAGTAATTGTGTGTAAGAACTATTGTTAGTAGTTCTACGGCTAGATCAATTATCGATGGATTGGTGTTTGAGTCCTTCAGCATTTGTTCAACCGCTTGGATACCCCGGTCATGGGGAATCGATGTATAGAGACTTGTGACATCTAGGGACACTAAGATGGCTTCTGGAGGAACTTGTTTGAGTGCTTTCATAGTCTCTAAAAAGGCACCTGTGTCTAATAGATAAGATGGACTTTTTTGGGTAAGTGGTGTAAGAATCTTTTCTAAGAAAATTGCCAGGGGTGATAAAATAGAATCCGTGGAGGCCACTATGGGGCGCCCAGGGGGTTGGGTGAGACTTTTGTGGATTTTGGGTAAGACATAAAATACCGGTATGATAGGATGTGGATTAATTAAATACTCGTACGTTTTCAAGTCAATCACATTGGCTGTTAAAAACCGTTGTAGTGTCGAAATGATGAGTGTCTGTGTTTTTGTAGTCGGGTCCGTAGAGAGTTTGCGGTATGTGGACTCATCACTAAGTTGTCTCAAAATTTCCGAGATGTAATCGCACTTGTTCATGACTACTATCGCTCCACCTTTGTCAGCTGGCTTTATAATCAAATCTTTGTCCTCTTGCAGGCTCCGTAGGGCCTGTCGATCAAGGGGAGAGAGATTGGTCTGATAATGTGCCCTACCCTTATCGATATTGGAGCGTAATTGTTGAAACGCCCCATCCACGAATCCTATAAAGGTTTCCAGTGGATGTGTGCCTCGAGGAGGCCTATATTTGCTCTTAGAGCGGAGACCTAAGTCTTGGGCTGTGATGTCGGCCATGGATTCTGGAGGGGTGACGCTGAAAGGATTATTAGCAAAATGGGTTTTCAAGCGTAGGGTACGGTAAAAGCGTTGTAGTTCCATATCTAGTTTAAAGGTGTTATATTTGTATGTGGGGCAGAAAGAGAGTCCCTTTTGTAAAACTGATGTTTGTGCAACGCTGAGAGTTTTGGAAGAGATATTTACCACCAGTTGTGGGTCTGCGATAGGGTGATTCGTGTGAAGTCCAGATTTCCTCTTGTTCCTGTTGCCTCGCCTCGTCTTCTTCTGTTTGGTCGTCTTCGTGTTTGACCTAAAAAAGGAACAGACTGGATAATAGGCTGTCTTTGGTCCATGTCGGACCCGGAGGATGAATAGTCGGTTGATGACTTGGCTGTGCGGTGGGTATATCTGTTTGTAGAGGGATTGTCCCGCCATCTGTATACCCGATTCTGTTCGTAGTCCTCAAGATCTCTTGCAAATTTATTCCTCTTTCTGGTTTCGGTATCACGCTTATGTAGATCGATGTTGGTCTGGATTTTGCTTTGAAGTGCCTGGAAGTCCTCAGGGCTAATCGATGTGGTCAATTGGGATTCGATATTCTTGATCTGTTCCTTCGTCGTGGTGATTGCCTTATGTAAAAAGTCCACTGTTAGTAGCATCAAATCAAAAGAACATTTATTGAGGATGAGTTCAAATTTACTACGATAATCGGGGATGTCAGAGAAAAGAGTAGGACGGATTGGTACCCTCAATCCCCTAGGGATCCTCTGGACTCTTAAATACTCTGTGAGGGTTGCGCAGTGTAACTCGATGTTGGTGAGATGTCTGCGTTCTTTTTCCAAGTCCCGCCCACGTGTTTCACTGGGTGGTACCCTAAGGAACTCACTGGAAAGGTTGGTTTGGGCAATAATGCTTGACGCTTCATCTGCGTTATAGGAAAAAGATACTTTTATTTGCAGTCCACAGTAAAGACTACCTCCCTTATAGTCCTCACCCCATTATAGCCCCATATATCCTTCCATTACTTCATAGCATGCATTTTCTCCATAGGAATCCCTGTATTGGGTCCCATCTCCTTCTCTTCTCCTGCTCCCATCCCAGTAACTTGGTAGGTTGCCCCCTTGTTTTGCTTCATTGCTGGACAAAAGGTTACATAGACACATAGACCTTTATTTATATGTTCTGTATACATAATTTGTGACTTTATAATCACTATAATGTTTGTATTCTATATCTGTTCATTTTGTTTACATGCAGTACACTGATGAAGGTCTTGTTGACCGAAACGTCTTTACTGTGGACTGCAAATAAAAGTATCTTTTTATACCATTTGGTGTGCTGAGGTTATCGCGACATTTCAAGGCTTTGGACCCAACTCATGCACCCAGGTCCAGTAGTGCTGCGTTTTTTTCTAAATATTACTTACTCCTTTCCGCAAGCACACTGTTGTGTCATGTCATCAGTAACTTTTTCCTATAACACAGATGAAGCGTCAAGCATTATTGCCCAAACCAACCTTTCCAGTGAGTTCCTTAGGGTACCACCCAGTGAAACACGTGGGCGGGACTTGGAAAAAGAACGCAGACATCTCACCAACATCGAGTTACACTGCGCAACCCTCACAGAGTATTTAAGAGTCCAGAGGATCCCTAGGGGATTGAGGGTACCAATCCGTCCTACTCTTTTCTCTGACATCCCCGATTATCGTAGTAAATTTGAACTCATCCTCAATAAATGTTCTTTTGATTTGATGCTACTAACAGTGGACTTTTTACATAAGGCAATCACCACGACGAAGGAACAGATCAAGAATATCGAATCCCAATTGACCACATCGATTAGCCCTGAGGACTTCCAGGCACTTCAAAGCAAAATCCAGACCAACATCGATCTACATAAGCGTGATACCGAAACCAGAAAGAGGAATAAATTTGCAAGAGATCTTGAGGACTACGAACAGAATCGGGTATACAGATGGCGGGACAATCCCTCTACAAACAGATATACCCACCGCACAGCCAAGTCATCAACCGACTATTCATCCTCCGGGTCCGACATGGACCAAAGACAGCCTATTATCCAGTCTGTTCCTTTTTTAGGTCAAACACGAAGACGACCAAACAGAAGAAGACGAGGCGAGGCAACAGGAACAAGAGGAAATCTGGACTTCACACGAATCACCCGATCGCAGACCCACAACTGGTGGTAAATATCTCTTCCAAAACTCTCAGCGTTGCACAAACATCAGTTTTACAAAAGGGACTCTCTTTCTGCCCCACATACAAATATAACACCTTTAAACTAGATATGGAACTACAACGCTTTTACCGTACCCTACGCTTGAAAACCCATTTTGCTAATAATCCTTTCAGCGTCACCCCTCCAGAATCCATGGCCGACATCACAGCCCAAGACTTAGGTCTCCGCTCTAAGAGCAAATATAGGCCTCCTCGAGGCACACATCCACTGGAAACCTTTATAGGATTCGTGGATGGGGCGTTTCAACAATTACGCTCCAATATCGATAAGGGTAGGGCACATTATCAGACCAATCTCTCTCCCCTTGATCGACAGGCCCTACGGAGCCTGCAAGAGGACAAAGATTTGATTATAAAGCCAGCTGACAAAGGTGGAGCGATAGTAGTCATGAACAAGTGCGATTACATCTCGGAAATTTTGAGACAACTTAGTGATGAGTCCACATACCGCAAACTCTCTACGGACCCGACTACAAAAACACAGACACTCATCATTTCGACACTACAACGGTTTTTAACAGCCAATGTGATTGACTTGAAAACGTACGAGTATTTAATTAATCCACATCCTATCATACCGGTATTTTATGTCTTACCCAAAATCCACAAAAGTCTCACCCAACCCCCTGGGCGCCCCATAGTGGCCTCCACGGATTCTATTTTATCACCCCTGGCAATTTTCTTAGAAAAGATTCTTACACCACTTACCCAAAAAAGTCCATCTTATCTATTAGACACAGGTGCCTTTTTAGAGACTATGAAAGCACTCAAACAAGTTCCTCCAGAAGCCATCTTAGTGTCCCTAGATGTCACAAGTCTCTATACATCGATTCCCCATGACCGGGGTATCCAAGCGGTTGAACAAATGCTGAAGGACTCAAACACCAATCCATCGATAATTGATCTAGCCGTAGAACTACTAACAATAGTTCTTACACACAATTACTTCCTCTTTCAGGATACATTTTACGTGCAGACCAAGGGGACCGCAATGGGCTCAAATGTAGCCCCCCCTTACGCAAACTGTTACATGTCTACTTTTGAGACACAGTTTGTATATAAGAATCAACTGTTCCAAGAGCATTCCATTTTATGGAAGCGTTACATAGACGACATCTTTTGCATCTGGACAGGTTCCCAGGACACCTTAGATGAATTCTGCAGGTCCCTCAACACCACCTGCCCTGGTCTACATTTCACTCTGAACTATCACCCACATCAGATCAACTTCCTAGATACTTTAGTCATCAAAGATGGCTCAGGACTATTAACCACTGACATCTACAGGAAACCCACAGATTGCAACACATTGCTACATTTTTCAAGCAACCACCCAGCCCCTATGAAACATGCTATCCCCAAATCGCAATTTCAGAGGGTTGAACGCATTGTGTCAGATACAACATTACGCGAAGCCAGATTACAAGAAATGACACGGAAATTTGAAGAAAGAGTATACCCTCAGTATCTTCTACGTGAGTCACAGCACAGCCGCACACAACCACGACCAGACACATCTGATCGCATTCCATTTGTCCACACATATCACCCCCTAGCTTACACTATACACCGTACGATACGTAAACATTGGAATATTCTCCAAACAGGTTACCCCACCATCAAATCCTTTCATCAACCCTTCCTACCGTGCTTCAAAAGAGCACCAAACATCAGAGACTCATTAGTCCGAGCTGACATAGGGACAACGTCCCTTGGTCCCCGCCAAAGATTTCTACAAACTCCTAAGAAAGGAACCTTCCCATGTCTCCATTGCCATCAGTGCCATAACATCCTTAGAGGCGATACTATTCATCATCCACAAACAGGCAGGAAATATACAATTAAGGATTACTACACCTGTGATACAAATTTTGTCGTATACCTAGTTAAGTGCCCTTGCGGCCTTGTCTACGTGGGGGAAACAACCCAACCCATTAAAGATAGAATCTCCAAGCACAAATCTACCATCAGATGCAAAAATGTACTTCTACTTCTCCCCCAACACTTCACAGCAGCAGGACACAATGTGTCCCAATTGCGGTTTCAAGTTATAGAGCAAATTAAACCGCCCCGTCGTGGAGGTAATCGAATCCAGACCCTCAAGCAGAGAGAGGCATTCTGGATTCATGAACTGCAGTCCCTTCATCCCAAAGGACTTAACAAGGACTATGATCTGCACTCATTCATCTAAACCTACCTGGTCCCAATCCGTCCCAATAGGGACCTAGGTTTATTTATATGTTTATCCTTTTTACTCTACAAGGAGTTAACACCCGCAATCCGATATTCATTTGCCATTCATTAATAAGGACCAAGATTCATGTATGCTTATCTATAATGTGGCGATTGGCTGTATAAGGATATCATAGCAGTATTCCTGTGTGTTTTACTGTACTGTGACTTATAACTTGATTTGACATTGTATTTCATATTTCAGATGAAGGATCCATACCCATCCTCATTCTCCTATATCCCTCCTGTACTCTGCAACCCCTTTTCTCGATGGTGGAACGCTCCTTGCCATTCTTTTCCGGCAGTGGAACACATCACTTCGATACAGAAACCACTTCCTGGTCCCTGGAACGCACCTACACGTCGGCTGACACGCACGCGCGTGAGCATGCGCGGCGCCGGACCAATCATATGCCGGCACTTCCCTTTTTCGCGTCACTTCCTGTGACGTCACCGCATCGAGCGCTAATTACCAGCACATTCAAACTTCCTCATTGGCTGGCAGCCAAACCCTCCTCTCCTCTACTTATATTTATAGCCAGTCTCCCAGTCGTGCACTCTGCTCACATCCAGCGGTGGATACCGCGATCGATGCAGCACCTCTCCTATACTTTATGGCACAAACGGTATGTCTACCTCCCTTATAGTCCTCACCCCATTATAGCCCCATATATCCTTCCATTACTTCATAGCATGCATTTTCTCCATAGGAATCCCTGTATTGGGTCCCATCTCCTTCTCTTCTCCTGCTCCCATCCCAGTAACTTGGTAGGTTGCCCCCTTCTTTTGCTTCATTGCTGGACAAAAGGTTACATAGACACATAGACCTTTATTTATATGTTCTGTATACATAATTTGTGACTTTATAATCACTATAATGTTTGTATTCTATATCTGTTCATTTTGTTTACATGCAGTACACTGATGAAGGTCTTGTTGACCGAAACGTCTTTACTGTGGACTGCAAATAAAAGTATCTTTTTATACCATTTGGTGTGCTGAGGTTATCGCGACATTTCAAGGCTTTGGACCCAACTCATGCACCCAGGTCCAGTAGTGCTGCGTTTTTTTCTAAATACAGATATAGGCATGTCATGCCCTTCTAAAATCCAAAAAGTGAGAAGCCGACACGGCCAGTCCGATCCTGCCCGTGCCACCTCCGTGTCGCCGGGTTTGTGCCAGAGCCGCGGTGGACCCTGACGGCCAGCCCCCCTCTCCTAATACTGGTGCCTGTCCGCTGGTGGGTCGAGCCCCCCGCGGTGGGGTGGGAGTAACATCTGCAGAAGAAAGACCATCTTCCAGCCAAACTAACATGTCGACTTCTTTTCGTGGACAATGTGATACGATCCCTTTGTTACGGACACGCCCATCGCTACAAATTCCAGATGAGGCACAAAAACAGCAGGTGCTTCAGTGGATATCAAGTGCTCCTTCAAGTGGGCTCTCCTCCACCTCAACTTCAACATCACAAATACTCCAGTCCTCAGAGGTGTCACCCCAATCGCACTTTCTTCCTCACAGCTCCCAAGTCTCCAGCTGCCCATCTGAGTATGGGGTAACACAGATGGTTGAGTCTGCACAGCTGTTTACTCATACTATAGCCTGGGAAACGGAGGTCTGCTCCAGAGCTTCTGTTAATCCAGACGAGGAAATGATCTGCACTGATGCCCAGAATCTTTATAAGTCGGATCCAGGACCAGATGAAGAAGGTTCTGAGCATAATGTAGACCCTCGTTCCCAAACTGTAACTCCTGTTGGTGGAGACAATGATGAAGACGATGATGAGACTCAAATACCTGATTGGAGCGACAACTTGACTTTTCGGTCAGGGCAGGAAGAGGTTGGCTTTGAGGACGATGGGTGTGATAACACACAGGGTGATGATGACAAGGTTGGAGATCCCACTTACTGTCAACCCACAGTCAGCCAGTCGATGAGGTCACCCGGGCCTTTGTCTGGCCTTTGGGATGTCGCGGTGGTCGGCTCCCTGGCCCGTACCCTGGGGTCACTCTTTAAAAGGGTGGATAATTGTTAATTTTATAAGAGTTTGTGACACCACCTGTGGTATCTGGTGAGAAGCACCAGCGCTGCAGCAGTCCACTGAGGCCCGTGATAAGGCAGCTCGATGGTATAGCTCCCCACAGGTGGAGCTAGGTCTCAGGGCAGCGTATGCAGGGGGAATGCAGGACAGGCGAGACCCAGCTGGGTCAGAGCAAGAACGGAAACGGACACGGTAGTCACTTCAGTACCTTTTACTGGAGGAAATTCAGGCACATCCTGGAGCACTGTAGGGTGAAGGGTGCATATCAGGATCCTCCCCAATGAGCGGGTGTAGGGCCTCCTGTTTCTTGCCTCTGCGCAATAAGTTTCTGACCTGCCTGGAGCTAGGCCTAACTTTGTCTCTGTCCTGCGCTGGCTGACCTTGTGGTAGGGCCTTCTCTTGAAGTTCACGCTCCCAGTATGCGGGGCCTAAGCGTCTCCTGGCTCTGTTACGTATCAGCACCTTAGCGATCCTGGGACTTGTAGTTCTCCAGGGATTCCGGTTATGCCTTACTGGGTCATAGAGATCCCGGTAAGCTCGGATCCGGTGTCCGGTAAATGCTTCGGGGTGAGCTGGTTAAGCTCCTCTGCCCCTTATGTACTAACTCGCCACTCGCCTTCGGCCTACTCGGGCCCTCAATAGGCTATACACACTAACGGCAGCTTGCCGCGCTTCACCGATCTTATGACGCCGGCACACCTTAAGCTCTATCTGGGCTCCCTGAATCTAGCTAGCAGGAGCCTCGTGCTCCACTGCTGAACTATTAACTGAGTTCTCTAGACTAGACTGAGCTCCACTGCAGACTGACCTCTCTTAGGCTTCTCTACTGCAGGAACTCTTCAGAGGAACTGAACTGCCTAGCTCCACCTTCCCTATTTATATCCCTAACGGGCTCCCTCTGCTGGTCTGAGGTGGAAGGTGGAGATGTGTGAATGTTTATGGGGGCCTCTTGTGGAGGATTCCATCAATACACTCTTCTAGGATCTATGATACCAAGCGCAGCGGGGCGTCACAGATGCTATTGACGACGAGGTTAGGTTGCGCCTTCCTGGACAGAGACAGAGTACTGGAAGCACGTCAACAACTGCATCCTCAACCACAACTCCGCCTCTGACCACAAGTCGTAGTGGCTCTTCAGGTCGCATGGGCTCTAAGCCTTGCATAGCCTGGGCATTTATTCAGATCGATAAGGATGACCCAACTCGTGTTATCTGTAATATTTGTCACCAAAAGCTAAGTAGAGGCCAAAAAATCCATAGTTTGAGTACTTCATGCATGTACCGTCACATGGATATGAAGCATAAGTTGCAGTGGGAAGCTCACTGTGCTACAATGCGGCCTAGCAGGCTGGGCCAACCACCGTCTGCCCCATCTTGTGCATCCGCGGCCTCTTCATCCTCTGTGACTGGGGGGACAGCAGTCACACATGTTTTTGGACGCAGACCTGCCACCTCTTTACCTGCAACAGCCAGTGTGATTGGCAGGTCGTCAGTTCATTGGGAAGTGGAAACACCTGCTGGTGTTGAGAGCTCTCTGACATCGAGAGCACCACCTTTGGATCAAGGCAACCTAACATGTCCGCCTGCATCTTCCTCACAGACCAGCAGTTTGCCAGGGACACCCTACTCAACCCCGTCAAAGCACAACAGCCAGCCCTCGGTCCCTCAGATGTGGACAAGTAAAAGACCATTTCCTCCTAGCCATGAGAAAGCTAAGAGGTTGAATTTCACCATCTGCAAGCTGTTGGCTACAGAAATGCTGCCTTTCCGCCTGGAGGACACAGTGGATTTTTGAGACCTTATGTCCGTCGCAGTGCCCCAGTACCAGATGCCCAGTCGGCACTACTTCTCAAAGAAAGGTGTGCCTGCGCTCCACCAGCATGTCGCACACAACATCACCGCTTCTTTGAGAAACTCTGTGTGTGACAGGGTGCATTTCACCACAGACACTTGGACGAGTAGGCATGGACAGGGGCGTTACATGTCGCTGACAGGGCACTGGGTAACTATGGTGACAGCAGGACAAGGGGCTGCTGTCCAAGTCTTGCCGTCCCCGCGAGTTGTACGTCAATCCTCTTTATCTAGAAGTTCCTCCACTGCTTCTGCCTCCTCAACCTCCTCTCGGTCCTCCACCTGCACCCAAAGCCTGTCTGGTAATGCCACCTGCTTTCTAACTGCGCACCTCCTTACTATGCTGGCAGCAGGGCTCAACGGCATCAGTGTTTACTTTGAAATGTCTGGGAAATGTGAGTCACACAGCTGAGGACTTGTGGTCAGCTCTGGAGACCCAGTTTCATGAATGGTTGTCTCCACTGGACCTGCAACCAGGGAAGGCCGTGTGCGACAATGCTGCAAACCTGGGTGCGGCCCTTCGCCGGGGCAATGTTACACACGTGCCTTGTATGGCTCACGTGTTGAACCTGGTTGTCCATAAATTTTTAGCCCACTATCCCGGACTAGATGGCCTTCTGCAGAGGGCACGGTCGCTGTGTGCTCACTTCCGCCGTTCGCATCCCGCAGCTCAACGACTTACATCTCTACAGAAGTCGTTGGGCCTGCCAGTTCACCGGCTGAAATGCGATGTGCCGACACGGTGGAATTCAACTCTGCACATGTTGCAGCGACTGTGGCAGCACTGACAAGCCCTGGTGCAATAGTTTCTGACGTATAGCCTGGGCCAACGAGATCCAGAGGTGGGGCAAATCACACAGCAGGAGTGGTCTCAGATCAGGGACCTATGAAGTTGACGCGCCCCCTGGGCCGTGGGGTACCCGGAGCCGGGCCAGTAGACGCTGGGGGTTGTAGTCACTGTGGCGGTGACCCGATCCGTGACCCAGGGCGGTCAATCCAACGGTAATTTGTATATATGGATTTTATAATGTCCGACTACGCCACCTGTGGAGTGCGGCCAAAGGGGCCGCCGCTGCGGAACAATCCTCTGAAGCTGGTGGTTTTGCTGCAATTGTATTATTACTCACCACAGGAAGAGTGTAGCTTCAGGGCAGTGTGGGTGGATGATGGTGGTTGTAGTGCAGGGAGTCAATAATGAACACAGAGTCCGTGTGATGCAGTCCCAAGATCTTTACTCACAGTTGTTGCAGTCCAGATTACAGGTACCAGAGCTATCTCACCCGTCGTGCTGTGCGTACTCAGTGAGGGGCTCAGTCCACCCCCAGATAGCTCCGGAGTACTTAGCAGGACCCCCTTCTGTGTGTCCTTTCTCTGGCCTTCTCCCTGCACCTCACACCCAGTGACACTTCTATCCGGTATCCTCGGGCCTTGGCGGGCGACTTGTGTTCCGTCCCCTGGGTCCTATGTGGCTACCTTCTTAGTGAGACTGGTGTGGACTTTTGCCTGCAGTACATGAAATGCTGCAGCCTCCGGTTTCTAGTTGAGCCTTGCTGTTTCTCCTCTAGTTGAGGGACCGGTTCCCCTTATCTGGCCTGACCCCTCTACCTCCTGGTAGCAGCGGGAGTACAGGTGGCCTTCTGCACGGCCCGTAGCCCTAGGGTCCCTTCGGTTCCTGGAGCCTTCCTGCTCCCACTCCTCTCTTCTCTCCTTCAGTCCTGGGCCTCCCAGGCTAGGCCCGCCTCCGGAGCAGAGCTCATGCCGAGCCTCTGCTCCTGTCACTTTTCCTCCTCTGACTGGCTTGCTCTTTCTAAGATGGCTTCCTATTTATACTCTCCCTGTCATGTGCTCCCCTAAGCTGCTCCCCTAAGCACCCACTACATAGGATCCTCCCACCAGCTAGGGACCTGGGACTGTGCTCTCCCTTAGGAGCAATCTCGCCCTAACCCCACTGCGGGTATGTGTTGGATGCAGGTGTTAGGGTCCCGAGCCATACGCCTTCCTTACCTGAGGGTGAGATACCACACCTCTGGGTGAGATGCAGTAACTCTGTGGTGACTGCACCCTCAGGGGCGCCACACACCTTTCTGCACAGTTTTGAAATGGCGACGAAGATGTTTAGTGCTGACGACGATGCCATTATCAGCATAACTATTCCGGTGATTTACATGCTGGAGCACACATTAAACAGAATTCAGAGTCAGGTGGTCGGACAAGAGGAGGTGGAGGAAGTAGAGGAGGAGTCGTATGCGGAAGGGATAACATCTCCAAGGTCCAGACGGTTGGCAGCACCAAGGAGGCAGGCATGGGAGGGTGGGGGAGAGGGATTAAACAGGGCGCATGGTAGCAGCCAAACTGTTGAGGAAGGTGCAGGAGCCGAGGAGGAAGTGGAGGATGAACTGGCGATGGGCATGGAAGACTCATCAGATGAGGGAGACCTTGATCACATTTCTGTTGTGCGAGGTTGGGGGGAGAGGGCAGAGGAAAGAAGCATGATTCTTACTTCGCTACCAACACAACAAGGACTTGGTCCTCCTGGATGCGCAAGACACATGAGTGCCTTCTTGCTGCACTACCTGCAACATGACCCTCAGATTGCAGAATTCGAAGTAATCTCGACTACTGGGTTGCCACACTCTTAGATCCCCGGTACAATAGTAAATTTGCCGAAATAATTCCTGCCATAAAAAGGGATTGACGCATGCAGGAGTATCTGCAGACGCTGTTGCAGAATCTTACATGTGCTTTTCCACAAAACACCAGTGGTGCACGAAGTGAATCTCACAGTTCTAACTTGCCAACCGCGGGACTGTCGAGTCTTCATCACTCAAACCGTAACAGTAACACAGTATCTGCTGGTAACAGCAATTTTGTGAAATCGTTTCACCACTTTTTTAGACCATCCTTTGCAAGGCCACAGGAGACAAGAAGTCTGACACATAGTCAATGCCTAGAGAGGATGGTGCAGGAGTATCTCCAAGTGAACATCGAAGCCATGACTGTGTCACTGCACCCTTGCTCATTTTGGTATTCCAATCTGGAAAAATGGCCGGAGCTCGCCACTCACGCCTTGGAGATCTTGTCATGCCCTGCAGCCAGTGTTCTCTCTGAACGTGTGTTCAGCGCTGCTGATGGTGTGCTGACAGATAAGCGCACGCGGCTGTCCACTGAGAATGTAGACAGACTCACGTTCATAAAGATGAACAAATCATGGATTCGCAAGGACTTTTCTAATCCTGTGTTATCCTTGGGAAACTAAAAGCTTGAGGATTTGGTAATATCACCTCACCAACCGTTTTAAGCAACTGTGGGGCAATTGATGCCACTTAACCCTAGAACGCATGACCATAAAAATCTACACTTTCATATACCTGGGGCCTTTTAGGCCCGTGTGCAAATAACATTGAATAACTCAAACTCAAATGACAAACAACTATATACATGAAGAATACCTAGAGTTTCAAAATTCTAACTAAAGTAATCTTGCAGAAAATAGAAAACAATTAACAGGGCGGGACTGCGAGGCCCCAGGTATGCGTTCTAGGGTTAAGTGGTGTCTGTGCCACAATTTTGGGAAAAAATGGAAACTCTTTTTGGAGTCCCCTTGCTGTGTCTTACGTGACGTTGGCATCGTCAATTCCAGGTGGGTTGGGTCGCTCCCCCCCCCTTTTAACTGTAAGAAACTACATACACTATGGCTTGGGGTAACACAGATGATTGAGTCTGAAGAGCTGTTTACTCAGAGGTCTGCTCCAAATCTTCAGTGTCTGCTAGTCAGCGTAGAATTTTTAACTTAATCTAGCCTAGGCAATACTTTGGGCGTAGTAGCCCAGCTGCGAAGCAAGCTGCACCGCCTGTGTATCTAATAAGAATTTTTAAATGCATCTAGCCTAGGCAGACTGTGGGGACCCCCAACCAAACCCAGACGCTCAGCCCCCCTACCGCCCCCCTTTCCTTGACAATACAATAATGTAACTCTTACAACTGGATGGGTGAGGATCAGTCACAGCTTTATTAACTCTTTATACTCATTCCATTAGAAAGACATTTTATTTCTAAAATAATTCAGCTTGTTGCAGCATGCCCTGGGTCTCCACTCCGGCAACTTGGCCAACAAGTGTAACTCTCCAACATGTCCTTTCTATTTCCAGGCCACGGAGGATCCTGCGTACTCGTATGCAGGACTCTGACCCCCACCCATCACTCTTAACGCTTGTTCCACTCCGTCCTGGAGTCCTGACAGGAATATGTCCAGTCCAATATCCATTAAGTGAACACCGTCGGGCCGTATGAGGCCTGCTTTATCTCCTTCCAGTTGTCGGTGTCGTACCACTACACCGCCTCTGTCTCTTCTAAATTTTGCCATCTGAATATTTATTACCCGCCTTGTCCGTTCGATGGCCGTGATGTCTCGCGCACCTTGCCATACCGCTATCGGCACAATCTCTGATCATACTATAGCTAGTTTTGTGAAAAATTCTCTGAAGCGCTCAGTGTCTAGTTTCATTATTGCCATTAGTTATGCGCTCTTGTGATGACCTAGGTTGTTTCCCCCGGCCTGTATAACTAAGATGACCAGACATCTTGCCTCTCTCCCTACCTTGATTACCTCCATTAGTACCTGTGGCCATAGCAGGCCTCTAATACCTCTCCAGTTGAAATATGTGTTATGAAACTCTAATTTCCTCCCGCCTGGGCGGACTTTCGCCCTTTAATCTGCCCAATATATATACGAGTGGCCTATCACCCACACTGTTGGCTTAGCGTCACCTGTAAAAGAAACAAACCACGTTAGGATAACAAGTCCGGTCTTATGTATCTTGCCAAACACGTGGATCACCATCTCTCTATCCTCTGAACTTCCGTTTCTGACAGTCCTGCTCTTGCTGCTTCTGTGGCCGCGCCTATGCGGAATGAGTGTGTCCCGTAATCTTTGGGGTGGTTCCCTGCCGATGTTATGCATTTATTAAATATAGCTTGGAACTGGTATCTTGATAATGGCGTCCCATCAATGTGTGATAGGAACAAATTACTTTGTGATCTGATGGTTAGATATGGTTTTACTATTGTTACCCGACTCAGTGTACCGTTTGTGGGTTGTAGAAGTACCCAAGTGCCCCTGCCCGCTGGAACCATTTTCGATTTGTGTATGCGTAGGCGTATTGCATTATTGCCTATGACTACGTCCTGGTGTAATAAGCCTCCACTGGTGCTAATTTTGGATTGAGGGACTAATTCGCTTATGCATAGCGCCCCGAAGAAGGCGATCACAAATGCAGTAGACAGTAGTGTTGCTTCAAATTGTGAGTGTCATGTTAATGGTGTTAGGGATATGATGTGAGAAATCAGTTTTAGTGACACGGGACAGGACGTCTACACTCCTGACTTGGCTGACCCCTTTTCCACCCTTTTATGGATTGTCTGATGATGAATCTTTGTCACATCTCCCCAATTCAGTAGTTGGAAGTGAAATGCTACTCCGGTCAGACACCGCTGCGCTGACGCCCCTGATATGCCCCTCATCATTAGCTGGTGGAGAAATTCTATGGTGACTAGTGTTGAGCCACCCCCGTAGTGTTCGAGTTCGGTTCGGTTCGTCGAACACCCGTGTGTTCGCCGAACTGTTCGTCGAACTGTTCGTCGAACACCTTCGAACACCGTTAAAACCAATGGCAGGCAAACAAAAACACATAGAAACACATAGAAAACACCTTCAAAGGTGTCCAAAAGCTGACAAACTGCTCAGAAGACACAACTAACACATGGAAAAGTGACAAGTACATATAGTCATGCGAAAAGAAAAGAGGTGGAGGAGTAAAAGGAGGGGGAGACACAGATATAGGCATGTCATGCCCTTCTAAAATCCAAAAAGTGAGAAGCCGAGACGGCCAGTCCGCTCCTGCCCGTGCCACCTCCGTGTCGCCGGGTTTGTGCCAGAGCCGCGGTGAACCCTGACGGCCAGCCCCCCTCTCCCAATACTGGTGCCTGTCCGCTGGTGGGTCGAGAGAGCCCCCCTGTGGTGGAGGCAGCTCTAAGCTTTTTAATTTAAATTGTCCCTCTAATTTGAATGAATACACTTTAAATCCATTTACAAGGATCTATTGGAGGGCAAGTCTCATGCCAGCAGCCGCGTAATTCCAGCTCCAGTAGCGTCCACTAAAGCTGCTGCAGTTAAAAAGCTTTTATAAGGATCGAGCTCGGCTGTCCACCGCAAGGCATCCTAGTGCCAGTCCCAGCCCCTATGCCTTGGGGTGCCTCCTGATGCTCTTCACTGAGTATCCCGTGGTCCCGAAGCATTTCCTTTGAAAAAATTAAGTGTCCAAACTACAGGTGGTGTAGCTTGCTTAACAGCCGGGATAATCCGCTGACTAGCAGACACTGCTACTAGGCACAAAGTATTTCCTGGGCTAGATGCAGTTAAAAATTTGTAAGTAGATACTCTCGTTGGATGCTGAGAAAGCATTCCATAGAGTCTCCTGGCACGCCATATATGATTCTCTTAAAAAGCTTGGGGTAGGGGTCTAGGGGACCCTTTTATAGCCAAAATCACGGCCCTGTATCACAATACGTCACCTAGGCTGAAGATAAATGGAACTGTAGCACCGAGGGCTCGGTTGCTACAGACGTATTGCACCTCACCCAGAGGTGTGATATCTCACTCTCAGATAAGGATGGAGTGTGGATCAGGACCCGACACCTGCATGCATTACACCACATTGCCGTGGGGCAGGGCGACCAATATGCCCCTGAGATGGGCACGACAGTCCCTGTCCCTGGCTGGAGTGGGGGGAGGGAACACTGAGGAAGGGGAACCCTGCAGTGCAGGAGCAGGGAGGAAGCAGTTCCTGGGTGCATTGAGAAGGGATAACAGTTCATAGAACACAATAGTGCATATGTCCCAACTGGGATCTAATGTACTCAATATTAATCAAGTGTATACATATACAAAAGCACTATCATAAAAGGACTAATTAAATCCCATCGTTTGATTAACACCAAAAAACAAAAACATATAACGAAAGAGGGACTACCAAAGGGTTTTCTTTAGAAAAATGTATAAAGTTTATTATTTAGAAGAGCTTTTTATATATAAAAGGCACAAAAATGGGGGAACGTGAACAAGAGAATAGTGGTAATAAAACAGCCTCTCACCAAAACACTGTCCCCACCCCAAAGGACCCCACTTATTAAATTATTATATTCATATTCCTCAGGCAAAAAAACGCACAAAACTGCTGTAGTCATAGTAACAGTAAATGGCAGTCAAGATCAGTAAATATTTATATTTATAGTAAGCAATTAGTATTCCTATAAGAACCACCAGGAATAATACAGGGGGTAGTAAGTCAAGAGCCCCCTTCAATATCCAATCCCTGTACTGATTTTCGATACATACCAGGGACACAAGCGTGGTTCTATTCAGGAAGCCTGAGACCGGGGGACCCGTGAGGGGGGGGCGCACAGGTAAGGTGAAGTGCCCCGACGCGCGTTTCGGACTCCCTTCTTCAGGGGGCATGAAGATGAAGTAAAGTGGTAAGTTTATATAGGCGCCATCCGGCGCTCGATTCCGGAAGTGGCGCTTACTATCGCCATAGCGACCAGGCAACGCCATCCCGCACCTTCCCGGAGCCGGAAGTGACGCATGCATCGCCACGGAGACCAAGACGCCCGCCCGCCTCCGCATCACATGACCCCCGGCAGACTAAATGCCGAACGTCATTAAAGATACAGAGGGCCGGCGGGCGTCCAGGGCACCGCGACGCGCATGCGTACATGGCTCCGACAAGTCCCAATAAGCTATATATACAGTCATATGAAAAAGTTTGGGCACCCCTATTAATCTTAAGCTTAATGTTTTATAAAAATTGGTGTTTTTGCAACAGCTATTTCAGTTTGATATATGTAATAACTGTTGGATACAGTAATGTTTCTGCCTTGAAATGAGGTTTATTGTACTAACAGAAAATGTGCAATCTGCATTCAAACAAAATTTGACAGGTGCATAAGTATGGGCACCTCACCAGAAAAGTGACATTAATATTTAGTAGATCCTCCTTTTGCAAAAATAACAGCCTCTAGTCGCTTCCTGTAGCTTTTAATGAGTTCCTGGATCCTGGATGAAGGTATTTTTGACCATTCCTCTTTACAAAACAATTCCAGTTCAGTTAAGTTTGATGGTCGCCGAGCATAGACAGCCTCTTCAAATGATCCCACAGATGTTCAATGATATTCAGGTCTGGGGACTGGGATGGCCATTCCAGAACATTGTAATTGTTCCTCTGCATGAATGCCTGAGTAGATTTGGAGCGGTGTTTTGGATCATTGTCTTGCTGAAGGATCCATCCACTGCGTAACTTCAACTTTATCACTGATTCTTGAACACTATTGCCAAGAATCTGCTGATACTGAGTGGAATCCATGCGTCCCTCAACTTTAACAAGATTCCCAGTGCCGGCATTGACCACACAGCCCCAAAGCATGATGGAACCTCCACCAAATTTTACTGTGGGTAGCAAGTGTTTTTCTTGGAATGCTGTGTTTTTTTGCCACCATGCATAACGCCTTTTTGTATGACCAAACAACTCAATCTTGGTTTCATCAGTCCACAGGACCTTCTTCCAAAAAGAAATAGGCTTCTTCAAATGTGCTTTTGCATACCTCAGCCGACTCTGTTTGTGCGTACTTGCAGAAACGGCTTCTTTCGCATCACTCTCCCATACAGCTTCTCCTTGTGCAAAGTGCGTTGTATAGTTGACCGATGCACAGTGACACCATCTGCAGCAAGTTGATGCTGCAGCTCTCTGGAGGTGGTCTGAGGATTGTCCTTGACTGATCTCACCATTCTTCTTCTCTGCCTTTCTGATGTTTTTCTTGTCCTGACACTTCTGGCCTTAACAAGAACTGTCCCTATGTTCTTTCATTTCCTTACTATGTTCCTCACAGTGGAAACTGACAGGTTAAATCTCTGAGACAGCTTTTTGTATCCTTCCCCTGAACGACTATGTTGAATAATCTTTGTTTTCAGATCATTTGACAGTTGTTTTGAGGAGCCCATGATGCCACTCTTCAGAGGAGATTCAAACAGGAGAACAACTTGCAAGTGGCCACTTTAAGTAGCTTTTCTCATGATTGCATACACCTGGCTATAAAGTTCAAAGCTCAATAAGGTTACAAAACCAAAAAAAGTGCTTTAGTAAGTCAGTAAAAAGTAGGCAGGAGTATTTAAAACAAGAAAATGATAAGGGTGCCCATACTTATGCACAGGTCAAATTTTGTTTGAATGCAGATTGCATATTTTCTGTTAGCACAATAAACCTCATTTCAAGGCAGAAACATTACTGTGTCCAACAGTTATTACATATATCAAACTGAAATAGCTGTTGCAAAAACACCAATTTTTATAAAACATTAAGCTTAAGATTAATAGGGGTGCCCAAACTTTTTCATATGACTGTATATAGATTCCATAGACAGAATGGAAAGTAAATGTGAAACACCAATAAGAAAGAAAAACAAAAAGAAAGGAAAAATTTTTAAAAACAAATAAGAGGCGGACATCTGAAGCTATATCACTAGGGGGAAGAAATATCTCAGGTATCCTGGCATAAAATCCCTAGTGATATTGTAGAAGTGATCAAAGATTAACATCAAAAAGAGAGATCCCTAGATTATTAACAGATTGCTAAACAGCCATTTATCAAATATCCTAATTCTCCCAGAATGACATACCAAAAGACAATAACCCATAACGACGGACATAACAATGAATGACGCCGATGTCCATATCCAATTCTTCTTTTCCACAGTTCATTCTGATGGGTGATCTTTAATCATCTCAGGAGATGTCAACACATATCCTGAAACAGGTGTCCACAGTAGCAATAAAGAGTAAGCTCGCAGAGGTGACACAAAAATCTATAAAAATAAAAATCAAAGTAAATGCCATCATAAAAACATATACAAAGAATATTTAAAACTCAGAATAAATCCACTAAATCCCATGTAAACGCACCCGGGCATCTATGGGCGAATGCGTACTAAACGCACACGCGCAAAGGTATCCAGGCACGCCATGGACGGTCAGAGAAAGGGGGAATAGCTGATGCTTTCATTGAGCCCATTTGGGTGTAGAGTATTCAGAGTCCAGATCCATCTGGACTCCATCTGGGCCAATCTACGTCCCAATTTGCCACCTCGTATACCTGGTACTATGCAGTCAATACCCCTTACCTTAAATAGAGAGGCATCACCATTATGGTAGGTCTTAAAATGGCGTGGAATAGTTTTCAGAGAGGACGTGTCCGTGTGGTCGACCGCGGCCAATATGCCCAACACGTGTTCCCGGACCCGTACCGCGGCCGGTCGACCACACGGACACGTCCTCTCTGAAAACTATTCCACGCCATTTTAAGACCTACCATAATGGTGATGCCTCTCTATTTAAGGTAAGGGGTATTGACTGCATAGTACCAGGTATACGAGGTGGCAAATTGGGACGTAGATTGGCCCAGATGGAGTCCAGATGGATCTGGACTCTGAATACTCTACACCCAAATGGGCTCAATGAAAGCATCAGCTATTCCCCCTTTCTCTGACCGTCCATGGCGTGCCTGGATACCTTTGCGCGTGTGCGTTTAGTACGCATTCGCCCATAGATGCCCGGGTGCGTTTACATGGGATTTAGTGGATTTATTCTGAGTTTTAAATATTCTTTGTATATGTTTTTATGATGGCATTTACTTTGATTTTTATTTTTATAGATTTTTGTGTCACCTCTGCGAGCTTACTCTTTATTGCTACTGTGGACACCTGTTTCAGGATATGTGTTGACATCTCCTGAGATGATTAAAGATCACCCATCAGAATGAACTGTGGAAAAGAAGAATTGGATATGGACATCGGCGTCATTCATTGTTATGTCCGTCGTTATGGGTTATTGTCTTTTGGTATGTCATTCTGGGAGAATTAGGATATTTGATAAATGGCTGTTTAGCAATCTGTTAATAATCTAGGGATCTCTCTTTTTGATGTTAATCTTTGATCACTTCTACAATATCACTAGGGATTTTATGCCAGGATACCTGAGATATTTCTTCCCCCTAGTGATATAGCTTCAGATGTCCGCCTCTTATTTGTTTTTAAAAATTTTTCCTTTCTCTTTGTTTTTCTTTCTTATTGGTGTTTCACATTTACTTTCCATTCTGTCTATGGAATCTATATATATATAGCTTATTGGGACTTGTCGGAGCCATGTACGCATGCGCGTCGCGGTGCCCTGGACGCCCGCCGGCCCTCTGTATCTTTAATGACGTTCGGCATTTATTCTGCCGGGGGTCATGTGACGCGGAGGCGGGCGGGCGTCTTGGTCTCCGTGGCGATGCATGCGTCACTTCCGGCTCCGGGAAGGTGCGGGATGGCGTTGCCTGGTCGCTATGGCGATAGTAAGCGCCACTTCCGGAATCGAGCGCCGGATGGCGCCTATATAAACTTACCACTTTACTTCATCTTCATGCCCCCTGAAGAAGCGAGTCCGAAACGCGCGTCGGGGCACTTCACCTTACCTGTGCGCCCCCCCCTCACGGGTCCCCCGGTCTCAGGCTTCCTGAATAGAACCACGCTTGTGTCCCTGGTATGTATCGAAAATCAGTACAGGGATTGGATATTGAAGGGGGCTCTTGACTTACTACCCCCTGTATTATTCCTGGTGGTTCTTATAGGAATACTAATTGCTTACTATAAATATAAATATTTACTGATCTTGACTGCCATTTACTGTTACTATGACTACAGCAGTTTTGTGCGTTTTTTTTGCCTGAGGAATATGAATATAATAATTTAATAAGTGGGGTCCTTTGGGGTGGGGACAGTGTTTTGGTGAGAGGCTGTTTTATTACCACTATTCTCTTGTTCACGTTCCCCCATTTTTGTGCCTTTTATATATAAAAAGCTCTTCTAAATAATAAACTTTATACATTTTTCTAAAGAAAACCCTTTGGTAGTCCCTCTTTCGTTATATGTTTTTGTTTTTTGGCATTGAGAAGGGAGTATAAAAGGTGGGCACCATCTTAGTTCAGTGCAGAGAAGTCTGAGCAGAAGTGGCAGGGAGCAGGGGCTCTGCATGAGCTCTGCTCCGGAGGCGGGCCTAGTAACAGAGGCCCAGGCCTGCAAGAGGGAGAAGGAAGGAAGAGGAGCGGAGAAGGCTCCAGGAACGAGGAATGAAGGGATCCCAGGGGTGCGGACGGGCGAGTCGCCACCGCACGCCCGAATCCACCTGCGTGGAGGGGTCAGGCCAAAGGGGGAGACCGGTCCCCGAACTAGTGGAGGCAGGAAACGACCCTCAGCTAGAAACCGGAGGCTCTGACATTTTATGTGGCGCAGCCCCTTGCTCCACCCGCTAGGAAGGCACCACATAGGGTCAGGGAAACTGGCGCCAAGTTTACCAAGAGGAGGCCCGAGGCAGCCGGACAGAAGTGTTGGTAAGAAAGGCCAGACAAAGGACACACAAAGGGGGTCCTGTGAAGCGCTCCAAAGTTATCTGGGAGTTGTCTGAGCCCCTCACCTGGTGAGCACAGTACGACATGGGCAGCCGTTACCTGCAGACGTGGTCTGGATAATAAGAACTGTGAGTAAAGGCCCTGAACTGCATCACTGACTCCGTGTCGTTACTGCTGCTGCCCTGCACCATCACCCCCATCCTCCGCATACACTGCCCTGAGGCTATACTCCTCCCGTGGGGAGTTATGCTACGCTCTGCTGCACCCACAACACCAGCCTTAGCGGTCTGCCCTGTAGCGGCGGTTCACTCTGACCGCAATCCACGGGTGGCGTAGTCGGACATTTAAACATCAAAACCACATAAATAGTTCCGCCACTGGTTTGACCGCCCTGAGCCACGGAACCGGGTCGCCGCCACGAAGACTACAACCACCAGCATCCACCAAAAAGGGTCCGGCTCCGGGTGTCCCAAGGCCCAGGGGGTGCGTCAGAACATTTTCATCACCTTTCACAATCACCAATGGGACAAGGCAGGGATGTCCTCTGTCCCCTCTCTTATACATCCTAGTGACGGAGCACCTGCTCTCATCAATTCGCCATAACCCCAATATTAGGTGGATTGAGGTGGGAGGCACCGAGTACAAGTGCTCTCTATTTGCTGATGATGTCCTAGTATATATCACTCAATCACATATATCCATCCCTGCTGTTATGGCTGAAATAGATCACTTTGTTACATGGTAAAATTTTAAAATCAATGCAGCGAAGTCTGAGGCCCTCGATGTCTCCCTCCCTAAATCCATATAGGATTCCATCCAGTCCAACTTTCCCTTTGCCTGGCCCTCACAGGGTATCAAATACTTAGGAATTCCTATTCATAGAGACCTCTCCCATCTATGTTATCTTAATTTTGGGCCCTTTATTGAACAATTCCATACAGACCACGGTTGGCAAGTTAGAACTGTAAGATTCACTACGTGAACCACTGGTGTTTTGTGGAAAAGCACATGTACACCGCGTTCCAAATTATTATGCAAAAAGTGTTTAGGAGTGATAAGGGAAGAATTTGTTTGTTTGTCAGTTAAACTCATTGATGGTGATGTGTGTCAGGGCTCTTTATATCACTGTAAGCAATTGCAGACACCTGTGCTAATTAGTTTGGCAGGTGTGTCCAATGAAAGGCAAGACTACTTAAGAAGGCTCTCTCACATTATTAAGCAGCCTACATTTTCTGCCAAAATGGGAAAGAAAAAGGATGTGTCGGCTGCTGAGAAGCAACAAATTGTGGAGTGTTTAGGTCAAGGCATGACTACAATCAACATTGTGCGATGATCAGGATGAAGTGTCTTGGCAATCAAGAAGTATGTAGCTGATTCACAGTACACACGTGTGCGTGCTGATAAGGGCAAATTGAGGACTCTTTCCTACAGGCAATTACGTCAGGTTGAAAGAGCAGCGGCAAAAAAGCCTTGTCATAGCAGCAGACAAGTTTTTGAAGCTGCTTGTGCCTCCAACGTCCCCCGAACAACAAGATGCAGGGTCCTTCAGAGGTTTGCAGCTGTGCATACGCCATCCTGTCGACCTCCTCTATCCACTTCACACAAGCAGAAACGGCTCCAGTGGGCCAAACATTACATGAAGACTGATTTCAAAACTGTTTTGTTCACGGATGAGTGCCGTGCAGCGCTCGATGGTCCAGATGAATGGAGTGGAGGATGGCTGGTTGATGGACACCCCACGCAAACACGGCTACAGCGCCAACAAGGAGGAGGTGGAGTAATGTTTTGGGCTGGAATCATGGGGAGAGAGATTGTCGGCCCCTTTAGGATCCCTGAAGGCGCTAAAGATGAACTCCATAATGTATGTGGATTTTCTCAAACAGCACTTCCTGCCATGGTTCAAGAAGAAGAACCGTGTATTTCACAGCAAGATCATTTTTCTGCATGATAATGCACCATCTCATGCTGCACATAAAACATCTGCATCTCTGGCTGATATGGGCATAAAAGGGGACAAACTTATGGTGTGACCCCCATGCTCCCCTGACCTCTACCCCATTCAGAACCTTTGGAGCATCATTAAAAGGAGTGTCTATGATGGCGGGAGGCAGTTCACATCTAAGCAACAGCTCTGGGAGGGTATTCTGTCCTCATGCAAAACAATTGAAGCAGAAACCATCCAAAACCTGACAAATCCAATGGACGAGAGAGTTCAGAAGCTCCTTTCGAACAAGGGGTCCTATGTGAAAATGTAACATCACCTAGAATAAAGTTTTGAGTTGAAAACTGTTTGATTTCAGTTTCTAACAACCTGCTAATGCTTATAATTTCAAAAATGACCATTTTTTTGGTCTTTATTAAAATGAAAAGGTTGATCGAAAAGTTTGGGGGATCTAAGAGTGTGGCAACCCAGTAGTCATGATTACTTCGAATTCTGACAATATGAGGGTCATGCTGCAGGTAGTGCAGCAAGAAGGCACTTATGTGTCTTGCGCATCTCGGAGCCCCAAAATTATTTTCCGGGCTAGATGCAGCTAAAAATTATTTTTAATTTTAAATCTGGTGAAGCTTATTATAGATGGCCTAATAGGATCAGTGCTGCACACTGCTACAAAGCCCAAATTATTTTCCAGTCAAGATACAGATAAACATGATTAGTAATTTGAAAGCTTAAAACGGTTGGTAGGGTGATTTTAACCAATCATCAAGCTTTTACTCTCCCCAGGATGACACAGGGGTAGAAAAGTCGTTTCGGATCCATGATTTGTTCATCTTTATGAACGTGAGTCTGTCTACATTATCAGTGGAGAGCCGCGTGCGCTTATCTGTCAGCACACCACCAGCAGCGCTGAACACATGTTCAGACAGAACGCTGGCTGCGGGGCATGACAAGATCTCCAAGGCGTAAGTGGCTAGCTCCGGCCATTTATCCAGATTGGAAGCCCAAAAAGAGCAAGGGTCCAGTGACACAGTCGTGGCTTCAATGTTTACTTGGAGATACTCCTGTACCATCGTCTCTAGGCGTTGACTATGTGTCAGACTTCTTGTCTCCTGTGGCCTTGCAAAGGATGGGCTAAAAAAGTGGTGAAATGATTCCGCAAAATTGATGTTACCAGCAGATACTGTGGTTCTGTTACGGTTTGAGTGCTGAACACTTGACGGTCCCACGGTTGGCAAGTTGGAACTGTGAGATTCACTACGTGCACCACTGGTATTTTGTGGAAAAGCACATGTAAGATTCTGCAACAGTCTCTGCTGATACTCCTGCATGCGTGCATCCCTTTCTATGGCAGGAATAATTTCTGCAAATTTACTTTTGTACCGGGGATCTAACAGTGTGGCAACCCAGTAGTCAGGATTATTTCTAATTCTCACAATTCGAGGGTCATGTTGCAGGTAGTGCAGCAAGAAGGCACTCATGTGTGTTGCGCATCCAGGAGCACCAAGTCCCTGTTGTGTTGGTGGCGAGGTAACAATCATGCTTCCTTCCTCTGTCCTCTCCCCCCAACCTCGCACAACAGAAATGTGATCAAGGTCTCCCTCATCTGATGAGTCTTCCATCAGTTCGTCCTCCACTTCTTCCTGGGCTCCTGCACCTTCCTCACTAGTTTGGCTGCTACCATGAGCCCTGGTAAAATCATCTCCCCCACCCTCACATGCCTGCCGCCTTGGTGCTGCCGACCGTCTGGACCTTGCAGATGTTAGCCCTTCCGCATACAACTCCTCCTCCTCTACTTCCTCCACCTCCTCTTGTGCCACCACCTGACTCCGAATTCTGTTTAACATGTGCTCCAGCATGTAAATCACCGGAATAGTCATGCTGATAATGGCATCGTCAGCACTAAACATCTTCGTCGCCATTTCAAAACTGTGCAGAAGGGTGTATAGGTCCCTGATCTGAGACCACTCCTCCAGCGTGATTTGCCCCACCTCTGAATCTCGTTGGCCCAGGCTATACGTCAGAACGTATTGCACCAGGGCTTGTCGGTGCTGCCACAGTCGCTGCAACATGTGCAGAGTTCAATTCCACCGGGTAGGCACATCGCATTTTAGCCGGTGAAGTGGCAGGCCCAACGACTTCTGTAGAGATGTAAGTCGCTGAGCTGCGGGATGCGAACGGCGGAAGTGAGCACACAGCGACCGTGCCCTCTGCAGAAGGCCATCTAGTCTGGGATAGTGGGCTAAAAATTGCTGGACAACCAGGTTCAACACGTGAGCCATACAAGGCACGTGTGTGACATTGCCCCGGCGAAGGGCCGCACCCAGGTTTGCAGCATTGTCGCACATGGCCTTCCCTGGTTTCAGGTCCAGTGGAGACAACCATTCATGAAATTGGTTCTCCAGAGCTGACCACAACTCCTCAGCTGTGTGACTCACATTTCCCAGACATTTCAATGTAAAAACCGCCTGATGACGTTGAGCCCTACTGCCAGCATAGTAAGGAGGTGTGCAGGATCCCTTCTGCGCAGTTAGAAAGCTTGTGGCATGACCAGACAGGCTTTGGGTGCAGGTGGAAGACCGAGAGGAGGTTGAGGAGGCAGAAGCAGTGGAGGAACTTTGACATAAAGAGGATTGACGCACAACTCGTGGGGACGGCAAGACTTGGACAGCAGCCCCTTGTCCTGCTGTCACCATAGTTACCCAGTGCCCAGTCAGCGACATGTAACGCCCCTGTCCATGCCTACTCGTCCAAGTGTCTGTGGTGAAATGCACCCTGTCACACACAGAGTTTCTCAAAGAAGCGGTGATGTTGTGTGCGACATGCTGGTGGAGCGCAGGCACACCTTTCTTTGAGAAGTAGTGCCGACTGGGCATCTGATACTGGGGCACTGCGACGGACATAAGGTCTCGAAAATCCTCTGTGTCCACCAGGCGGAAAGGCAGCATTTCTGTAGCCAAGAGCTTGCAGATGGTGAAATTCAACCTCTTAGCTTTCTCATAGCTAGGAGGAAATGGTCTTTTACTTGTCCACATCTGAGGGACCGAGGGCTGGCTATTGTGCTTAGACGGGGTTGATAAGGGTGTCCCCGGCAAACTGCCGGTCTGTGAGGAAGATGCAGGCGGACATGTTAGGTTGCCTTGATCCAAAGGTGGTGCTATCGATGTCGGACAGCGCTCAAGACCAGCTGGTGTTACCACCTCCAAAGAAAATGATGACCTGCCAATCACGCTGGCTGTTGCGGGTAAAGAGGTGGCAGGTCTGCGCCCCAAAACAGGTGTGACTGCTGTCCCCCCAGTCACAGAGGATGAAGAGGCCGCGGATGCACAAGATATGGCAGACGGTGGTTGGCCCGGCCGGCTAGGCCGCATTGTAGCACACTGAGCTTCCCACTGCAACTTATGCTTCATGTCCATGTGCCGGTTCATGCATGAAGTACTCAAACTATGTATTTTTTGGCCTCTACTTAGCTTTTGCTGACAAATGTTACAGATAACACGAGTTGGGTCATCTTTATCGATCTGAAAAAATGCCCAGGCTATGCAAGGCTTAGCACCCATGCGACCTGAAGAGCCAACACGACTTGTGGTGAGAGGCAGAGTTGTGTTTGAGGATGCAGTTGTTGACGTGCTTCCAGTACTACGTCTCTGTCCAGGAAGGCGCAACCTGACCTCGTCGTCACTAGCATCTTCCTCCACCTCCTCTGCTGACCTCATCTCTTGGCTGACTGTGGGTTGACAGTAAGTGGGATCTCCGACCTCATCATCATCACCCTGTGCGTTATCACACCCGTCGTCCTCAGAGCCAACCTGTTCCTGCCCTGACAAAAAACTAAAGTTGTCGCTCCAATCAGGTATTTGAGTCTTATCATCGTCTTCCTCATTGTCTCCACCAACAGGAGTTACAGTTTGGGAATGAGGGTCTACATTATGGTCAGAACCTTCTGCGTCTGGTCCTGGATCCGACTCATAAAGATTCTGGGCATCAGTGCAGATCATTTCCTCGTCTGGATTCACAGAAGCGCTGGAGTCGACCTCTGATTCCCAGGCTATAGTATGAGTAAACAGCTCTGCAGACTCAACCATCTGTTCTACCTCATACTCAGACGGGCAGCTGGAGATTTGGGAGCTGTGAGGAAGCAAGTGCGATTTGGGTGACACCTTTGAGGACTGGAGTATTTGTGATGTTGAAGTTGATGTGGAGGAGAGCCCACTTAAAGGAGCACTTGATATCCGTTGAAGCACCTGCTGTTTTTGTGCCTCATCTGGAATTTGTAGCGATTGGCGTGGCCGTAAGAAAGGGATCTTATCACATTGTCCGCTAAAAGAAGTAGACATTTTAGTTTGGCTGGAAGATGGTCTTTCTTCTGCACCTACCCCACGGACACAACCTTTTTTCCCCTTCCCAACACGCCTATTCCCCTTTCCACCAGCAGCAGGCCTTTTTCCACTCATTTTGGTGGTTAACTAATTCACAACTCTGGAGTTGTTTGCACAAAAAAACAATGGATGGTAACCGAGCAGAGCTGAGTGGCCAAACTGTGGTATTAGGCCAAAACTATTGGCTGGGTTAGATGCAGAAAAAAATTATTTTTAATTTGCAACCTGATGGAGGTCAGTATAGATGGACTAATAGACCAAGTCCCACACACCGCTAGAAGCCCAAATATTTTTTCAGAGCTAGATGCAGAAAATTTTTTTATTCAATTTCCAACCTGATGGAGGTCAGTATAGATGGACTAATAGACCAAGTCCCACACACTGCTAGAAGCCCAAATATTTTTTCAGAGCTAGATGCAGAAAAAAATTATTTTTAATTTGCAACCTGATGGAGGTCAGTATAAATGGACTAATAGACCAAGTCCCACACACCGCTAGAAGCCCAAATATTTTTTCAGAGCTAGATGCAGAAAAAAATTATATTCAATTTGCAACCTGCTGGAGGTCAGTATAGAAGGACTAATAGAACAAGTCCCACACACTGCTAGAAGCCCAAATATTTTTTCAGAGCTAAATGAAGAAAAAAATTATTTTTAATTTGCAACCTGATGGAGGTCAGTATAGATGGACTAATAGACCAAGTCCCACACACCGCTAGAAGCCCAAATATTTTTTCAGAGCTAGATGCAGAAAAAAATTTTATTCAATTTGCAACCTGCTGGAGGTCAGTATAGAAGGACTAATAGAACAAGTCCCACACACTGCTAGAAGCCCAAATATTTTTTCAGAGCTAAATGAAGAAAAAAATTATTTTTAATTTGCAACCTGATGGAGGTCAGTATAGATGGACTAATAGACCAAGTCCCACACACTGCTAGAAGCCCAAATATTTTTTCAGAGCTAGATGCAGAAAAAAATTATTTTTAATTTGCAACCTGATGGAGGTCAGTATAGATGGACTAATAGACCAAGTCCCACACACCGCTAGAAGCCCAAATATTTTTTCAGAGCTAGATGCAGAAAATTTTTTTATTCAATTTGCAACCTGATGGAGGTCAGTATAGATGGACTAATAGAACAAGTCCCACACACTGCTAGAAGCCCAAATATTTTTTCAGAGCTAGATGCAGAAAAAAATTATTTTTAATTTGCAACCTGATGGAGGTCAGTATAGATGGACTAATAGACCAAGTCCCACACACTGCTAGAAGCCCAAATATTTTTTCAGAGCTAGATGCAGAAAAAAATTATTTTTAATTTGCAACCTGATGGAGGTCAGTATAGATGGACTAATAGAACAAGTCCCACACGCTGCTAGAAGCCCAAATATTTTTTCAGAGATAAATGAAGAAAAAAATTATTTTTAATTTGCAACCTGATGGAGGTCAGTATAGATGGACTAATAGACCAAGTCCCACACACTGCTAGAAGCCCAAATATTTTTTCAGAGCTAGATGCAGAAAAAAATTATTTTTAATTTGCAACCTGATGGAGGTCAGTATAGATGGACTAATAGACCAAGTCCCACACACTGCTAGAAGTCCAAATATTTTTTCAGAGCTAGATGCAGAAAAAAATTATATTCAATTTGCAACCTGCTGGAGGTCAGTATAGAAGGACTAATAGAACAAGTCCCACACACTGCTAGAAGCCCAAATATTTTTTCAGAGCTAAATGAAGAAAAAAAATATTTTTAATTTGCAACCTGATGGAGGTCAGTATAGATGGACTAATAGACCAAGTCCCACACACTGCTAGAAGCCCAAATATTTTTTCAGAGCTAGATGCAGAAAAAAATTATTTTTAATTTGCAACCTGATGGAGGTCAGTATAGATGGACTAATAGACCAAGTCCCACACACCGCTAGAAGCCCAAATATTTTTTCAGAGCTAGATGCAGAAAATTTTTTTATTCAATTTGCAACCTGATGGAGGTCAGTATAGATGGACTAATAGACCAAGTCCCACACACTGCTAGAAGCCCAAATATTTTTTCAGAGCTAGATGCAGAAAAAAATTATTTTTAATTTGCAACCTGATGGAGGTCAGTATAGATGGACTAATAGACCAAGTCCCACACACTGCTAGAAGCCCAAATATTTTTTCAGAGCTAGATGCAGAAAAAAATTATTTTTAATTTGCAACCTGATGGAGGTCAGTATAGATGGACTAATAGACCAAGTCCCACACACCGCTAGAAGCCCAAATATTTTTTCAGAGCTAGATGCAGAAAAAAATTATATTCAATTTGCAACCTGCTGGAGGTCAGTATAGAAGGACTAATAGAACAAGTCCCACACACTGCTAGAAGCCCAAATATTTTTTCAGAGCTAAATGAAGAAAAAAATTATTTTTAATTTGCAACCTGATGGAGGTCAGTATAGATGGACTAATAGACCAAGTCCCACACACTGCTAGAAGTCCAAATATTTTTTCAGAGCTAGATGCAGAAAAAAATTATATTCAGTTTGCAACCTGATGGAGGTCAGTATAGATGGACTAATAGAATGATGCTATGCCCAAAAGATTTTACTTCACTAGGTGCAGTAAAAAAATTGGTATTCTATACACAGGTGGTATATCTTGCAACACAGATAGGCTACTCCACTGATTAACACACTCTGCAATAGGCCAAAAAGGATTAGCTTTGCTAGATTCAGCCAAATGCTGTGAAAAAAACTTGCACAGCACTGGCACAGACCTGCCTGGCAAAAACTGATAGGAACTGATGTAACCTAGTCCTGAAAAGGACTCCAATTACAATTAGTCTTTAGTCCCACAACCTATCTATTTAAGAGCACAGACCTGCCTGATAAAAGTCGTAGGAAATGCTGTAACCTAGTCCTTAAAAAGACTGCAATCACAACTATTCCCTACTCCCAAGCTGTCTGTATATTTGTGCGAAAATTGGCTTGAAATTAACAAGGTATAGCGCACACAGCAACAGCGGTGCCGTCTAACACGCAGCTGCAGCAGTGAGAAAATGGTGGCGACGGGGAAAATGGCTTGGTCTTATAGGGCAAGGACATGTGACATACACTGCCAATCACACATGCCCTTGCTTGTGTGAAAAAAAGCACTTCGCTCCGTGTGTGCGCTGCTGATAGGCTGACAGATTGCACCTCCCCACTGCAAATGCGGGAAAGAGAAAAAAAAATGGAGATCTTCATTGTTCCTGCAGAGATCCATCCCCTGCCCCTCCCCCCGCCCCGCTGTACACTCAAACTGCGTATTAACATTAATTTTCATCATTACTGAGAAAAAATCCAGTTATGATTTTGGTGCACGAACAGTTATCGAACATAACCTCGAACAGCCGAATTTTTCTCAAATTGTTCGTGTTCGCCGACCGGCTCGAACACCGCCCAAAACAGCTCGAATTTGAGATTGGCGAACAGTTCGAGTAGAACAACGCTCATCTCTAATGGTGACTTGTGATCTGGCTTGTTCACATTGGTCAACCCGTCTGCCTGCTACTAGTCGTGTCCACTCTTCCCATGCCTTACCGTATGCTTGCCACGTCGACGGGGCAACTGACGCTCTGATTAATGGCATCAACTATTCGCCACTAGATCCCATAGGGAAGGTGGGCAACTGTTGTCCCGATGGGTGGGCATTGTGGAAGAGCTCTGTGAAAATCTGCCAATTGAATTGTTATAAAGCGTTAGCAGCAGCTTTAGACCCCTCAGCATAGTGGCTAGCGCGGACCCATACATTGTGTTTTAGGCACAGGAATGCTAGCCTGGGTAGTAGGCTTAGCACTGGGAGAGACGATGATGCCATCTTATTAATGCAGTGCGCTAAGCTGGTGTTTTTTGTTATGAAGCGTATATTTTTGTAAGCCAGGAGCGCGCCCCATATTTCTATTGCTACCACTATTGGGAAGAAAAATTATTTTCAGGGCTAGATGCAGCGAAAAATTATTATTAATTGAAAAGCTGGTGGAGCTTGGTATAGATGGCCTAATACAATGAGACCCACACACTGCTAGAAGGCCAAATATTTTTTCAGAGTTAGATGCAGAAAAAAATTATATTCAGTTTGCAACCTGATGGAGGTCAGTATAGATGGACTAATAGAACAAGTCCCACACACTGCTAGAAGGCCAAATATTTTTTCAGAGCTAGATGCAGACAAAAAATTATTTTGAATTTGCAACCTGATGGAGGTCAGTATAGATGGACTAATAGAACAAGTCCCACACACAGCTAGAAGCCCAAATATTTTTTCAGAGGTAGATGCAGAAAAAAATATATTCAGTTTGCAACCTGATGGAGGTCTGTATAGATGGATTAATAGAACAAGTCCCACACACAGCTAGAAGCACAATATTTTTTCAGAGGTAGATGCAGAAAAAAATATATTCAGTTTGCAACCTGATGGAGGTCAGTATAGATGGACTAATACAACAAGTCCTACACACAGCTAGAAGCCCAATATTTTTTCAGAGGTAGATGCAGAAAAAAATATATTCAGTGTGCAACCTGATGGAGGTCTGTATAGATGGATTAATAGAACAAGTCCCACACTCAGCTAGAAGCCCAATATTTTTTCAGAGGTAGATGCAGAAAAAAATATATTCAGTTTGCAACCTGATGGAGGTCTGTATAGATGGATTAATAGAACAAGTCCCACACACAGCTAGAAGCCCAATATTTTTTCAGAGGTAGATGCAGAAAAAAATATATTCAGTTTGCAACCTGATGGAGGTCTGTATAGATGGATTAATAGATCAAGTCCCACACACAGCTAGAAGCCCAATATTTTTTCAGAGGTAGATGCAGAAAAAAATATATTCAGTTTGCAACCTGATGGAGGTCAGTATAGATGGACTAATACAACAAGTCCCACACACAGCTAGAAGCCCAATATTTTTTCAGAGGTAGATGCAGAAAAAAATATATTCAGTTTGCAACCTGATGGAGGTCTGTATAGATGGATTAATAGAACAAGTCCCACACACAGCTAGAAGCCCAATATTTTTTCCGAGGTAGATGCAGAAAAAAATATATTCAGTTTGCAACCTGATGGAGGTCTGTATAGATGGATTAATAGAACAAGTCCCACACACAGCTAGAAGCCCAATATTTTTTCAGAGGTAGATGCAGAAAAAAATATATTCAGTTTGCAACCTGATGGAGGTCTGTATAGATGGATTAATAGAACAAGTCCCACACACAGCTAGAAGCCCAATATTTTTTCAGAAGTAGATGCAGAAAAAAATATATTCAGTTTGCAACCTGATGGAGGTTGTAGCGCCGGCGTCCCTGCCCTCTGCTAGGCAGGGACGCTGTTCCACTCACCTCTCTGCTCCGTGCCCGGCGTCCTCCTCCCGCTCTGCTGGCAGCGCGCGCTCCTTCCCGGTCACTGTGCTTAGGGCGCGCGCGCTCTCACTCCCTCTTAAAGGGGCCGCGCGCGCCGTCCTAAGGAGTCCCCGGCCAATGGCCGGAGGACTTCACCATATATAAGGCACCTCCTCCAAAATGGAGGTGCCTGAGCAATGTTGTTGCACTGTTCACTACTCTGCTTCAGCCCTCAGGTCCCGTTGCCAGTTACCTGCCAGATACCTGCCAGATTCCTGCCAGCTTGCTGTCTTATTCCTGCCTGATATTCTGCTACCTGCCTGCTAGCCTGAGGTCCGACGGTCTGCCTTACTACTCCTGTCAGTCTGTCTAAGGACCAGCTTGCCCGCTCACCTGGGAGCGCACATCAACTACCTGCCTGCTTGCCTGAGGTCAGACGGTCTGCCTTCCAACTCTTGTCAGTCTGTCTATGGACCAGCTTGCCCGCTCACCTGGGAGCGCACATCTGCTACCTGCCTGCTAGCCTACCTGGAGGCTCTGCCGTCACGTGCTGTGACCACCTGCCTGTCCAGTGACTCCTGCCCGCTCACCTGGGAGCGCTCATCTGCTGCCTGTCTGCTAGCCTACCTGGAGGCTCTGCCGTCACGTGCTGTGACCACCCGCCTGTCCAGAGACTTCTGCCCGCTCACCTGGGAGCGCTCATCTGCCGCCTGTCTGTTGGTCTTCCTGGAGGCTCCGCCGTCACATGCTGTGACCACCCGTTTATCCAGAGACTCTCGCCTGCTCACCTGGGAGCTCACGTCTACCATCAGCCGCCACAGGTCGTACCAACCCTTTACCCAGAGACTGCCCCGGTCACTTGCCGTGACCATCTGCCCGTTCACCCAGAGACTGCCCCGGTCACTTGCCGTGACCATCTGCCCGTTCATCCAGAGACTGCCCCGGTCACTTGCCGTGACCTCCTGCCCGTTCTTCTAGAGACTGTCCCGGTCACCTGCTGTGACTGCCTGCCTGGTCGCCACCCGCTCCCTTACAAGGACCGCCCCCTTGTATAGTAGCTCAGAGGTTCCGCCTCCCAGACCCGTTACAGTTTGCTCGGGACATGGAACCCGGTGGCACCCAAGCTCCCTCGCTCTCGGACCTGTGTCATGAACTGTCCCGTCAGAGGTCCCAACAGGAGTCCATCCTGGGTCACCTGCGGAATGTCAATTCTCGCCTGGACACTCTGACTGCTCTGCCAGCAACCTCCGCCAGTGCCATGACTCGCAATCCGGCAGCTCCGCTGCCCACTAATACCATGGTATCCTACCCCGGACCCCGGCTTTCTGCACCTCCTCGCTTCGGAGGCGACTCCGCCCAGGCTCGGGGCTTCATAAATCAGTGCACCCTGCACTTTGAACTATTGTCCCACCAGTTTAACTCCGACCAGGCCAAAATTGCCTTCATCATGTCCCATCTCACCGGGGAGGCCCTGGCCTGGCTAAATCCTCTATGGGAGAGAGGAGACCCCCTGGTGTCCGACTTGCCTGCCTTTCTCACGGCTTTCCGGAAAGTCTTCGATGAACCCGGACGGAAGACCTCATCCGCATCATCTCTGCTACGCCTCCGTCAGGGAAGTCTCACCGTGGGTCAATATGCCATACGGTTCCGTACCCTTGCCTCGGAGCTGGCCTGGGATAACGACGCTCTGGTATCCGTCTTCTGGGAGGGTCTGTCCGGCCGTATTAAAGATGAACTTGCCGGTCGGGACATTCCTACCACTCTCGATGACCTAATAACTCTTGCCACCCGGATTGACCTACGGTTCCAGGAGCGTGCCAAAGAGGTCACCCGTGAGAGGAGGTTTCCACGTCTAGCTCCTACTTTTCAGAAACCCGTCACTCCCTCCGTCTCTCCCCAGGTACACTCTCCTGTGCCTATGCAGGTCGACCAGACCAAGATGGTCAAAACCCGTCAGGACTTACGCCGTGCCGAGGGGAGCTGCTTCTACTGTGGCAGTAAGGAGCACCGGATCCGTGCCTGCCCGGAGAGGTCGGGAAACGCCTGTGTCTAGGTTCGCTCAGAGAAGTCGACCTAGACAAGAATAAATCCTCTCCATCTCTGCTGCTGTCAGTCTCAATCGTGTGCGGGGAGAACCGTTATTTCGAACTAGCCCAACTTGACTCTGGAGCAGCCGGGAATCTTATTTCACAGTCCCTGGTAGAGAAATACCGCATCCCCACCAAACCTCTGGCTGTACCCTTGTCTGTTGCTGCCGTGGATGGGGGTCTCTTACCACGCCCCATCCAACTCATCATCACCGAATCCATTACTCTGCAGGTGGGAATGCTGCATTCTGAGAGTATCTCCTTTCATGTTCTGCCTGGACTCTCTCACGCCCTCTTGCTAGGTCTACCTTGGCTCCAGAGACATGCACCCGTGCTTGACTGGCAGACCGGAGAGGTCCTTCGCTGGGGACAGGACTGCCATAAGACCTGTCTGGTTCCCGTCCATCCTGTCCGTCCTTCTCCTACCCCAGCTAATCTACCTGGACTTCCGATTCCTTATTGGTCTTATGCTGATGTCTTTAATAAAAAGGAGGCAGAGACACTACCCCCTCATAGACCATACGACTGCCCTATCGACCTGTTACCCGGTACTACTCCTCCCCGTGGGCGTATTTATCCATTATCCGCTGCTGAGACCCGGTCGATGTCCGAATATATTGAGGAGAATCTGGCCAAGGGATTCATCCGGAAATCTACCTCCCCGGCGGGAGCAGGCTTCTTTTTCGTCAAAAAGAAGGACGGCTCTCTCCGTCCCTGTATAGACTATAGAGGCCTTAACCAGATCACGGTGAAGAATAAGTACCCCCTTCCGCTCATTCCGGAGTTATTTGATCGTCTGAGGGGGGCTAGAATCTTCACCAAACTGGACCTCCGTGGGGCGTACAACCTGGTTCGTATCCGTCAGGGGGATGAATGGAAGACGGCATTCAACACCCGGGACGGCCACTATGAATATCTGGTAATGCCCTTTGGTCTCTGTAACGCTCCTGCCGTCTTTCAAGAGTTGGTCAATGACATCTTCCGGGACCTTCTCTACTCCTGCGTAGTGGTGTACCTGGACGACATCTTGGTCTTCTCTCCGGATCTCCAGACTCACCGGAGGGACGTTCGTCAGGTCCTGCTCAGGCTCAGGCAGAATCACCTCTTCGCTAAATACGAGAAGTGCCTCTTTGAGCAGACCTCACTTCCGTTTTTGGGCTACATTATTTCTCAGACCGGCCTACGAATGGATCCAGAGAAACTGTCTGCCATCGAGAAATGGCCTCGACCGGAGGGGTTGAAGGCCATTCAGCGGTTCCTGGGCTTCGCCAACTACTACCGCCTCTTCATACCACACTTCTTTTCCCGGACTGCCCCAATTTCCGCGCTCACCCGTAAGGGTACTAATCCCAAAGAGTGGCCGCCCGAAGCAGAGGAGGCCTTTCTTTCCTTAAAACAGGCCTTCTCTTCCGCCCCGGTGCTGCATCGCCCGGACGGCAACAAGCAGTTCTTCCTGGAAGTTGACGCCTCCTCCTCTGGAGCCGGAGCGGTACTTACTCAAAAATCATCTTCCGGGAGGATGGTAACTTGCGGCTTCTTCTCTAAACTCTTCTCCTCCTCAGAGCGCAATTATTCCATAGGAGACCGAGAGTTATTGGCCATCAAACTGGCATTGGAGGAGTGGCGTTACCTGCTCGAGGGGGCTCTTCACCTGGTAATAATTTACACTGACCACAAGAACTTGGCTTACCTCCAGCATGTCCAGAGACTTAACCCGCGCCAAGCCCGGTGGTCCTTGTTTTTTGCTCGCTTTGATTTTGTTCTTCATTTTTGCCCGGCTGACAAAAACGTCAAGGCGGACGCCTTGTCTCGATCCTTTCTGGTGTCTGATCTCGAGGAAGATCCGAAACACATCATCGATCCCGCCAGAGTAATGCAGGTGGCTCCCGTGAGTCTAAATCGTCTCCCTCCCGGAAAGACGTTCGTATCAGTACCTGATCGGGAGAAGATCCTTCACTGGGGTCACTCGTCTAAACTGGCTGGCCATGCCGGTCAGAAAAAGACCCTCCAGCTTATTACCCGGCACAACTGGTGGCCTACCTTGCACAAGGACGTAATAGACTTTGTTTCTGCCTGTGTGTCCTGCGCCCGCAACAAGGTTCCGAGACATCTGCCAGCCGGTCGCCTCCTTCCGCTTTCTGTACTTGCTGCCCCCTGGCAGCATATAGCAATGGACTTTATAACTGACCTCCCAGTCTCTGCCGGTTGTACGGTCATTTGGGTGGTCGCTGACCGCTTCTCCAAGATGGCTCATTTCGTTCCCCTGCCAGGCCTCCCGTCTGCACCCGAGCTAGCTAAAGACTTTATTCGTCACATCTTTCGTCTTCATGGCCTGCCCCTCCACATCGTGTCGGATCGTGGGGTACAGTTCACCTCACGCTTCTGGATAGCCACTTGTAAACTGCTAGACGTCACCCTGGACTTCTCTTCCACTTACCACCCACAGTCCAATGGTCAAGTGGAGCGGATCAATCAGAACCTGACCAGTTACCTCCGGCACTTCGTTAATGCCCATCATTCAGACTGGGTGGATCTCCTACCATGGGCCGAGTTCTGTTATAACAATCACGAGAGCGAATCCTCCTCCAAATCCCCGTTTTTTGTAGTCTTCGGTCAGCATCCTCGGATTCCTTTTCCTGTCTCCACCTCTGTGGACAACCCGGCTGCGGAATCTCTCGTTAGCAAATTTTCCTCCATTTGAGAGAGTACCCGATCCGCACTCCTTCAGTCGTCCGAACGGATGAAAAGACACGCTGACAAAAAACGCCTGGATCCTCCACAATTTCGTCCTGGAGATAAAGTCTGGCTCTCATCTAAATATGTCCGACTCAAGATACCTTCTTACAAGTTAGGGCCTCGGTTCATCGGTCCTCTGGAGGTCATCAGTCAGATCAACCCGGTGGCCTATAAATTGAAACTCCCGGCCAACTTACGGATCCCTAACTCCTTCCATGTATCTCTCCTCAAACCTGTGGTACTTAACTCTTTTTCCAAGTCTACAGGTACGCCTCCTGCTCCGGTTTCTGCTGAGGACGAGTTTGAGGTAGAGAACATTCTTGCCACCAAAAGGGTAAGAGGAAAGACCTTTTTTCTAGTAGATTGGAAGGGGTTTGGTCCTGAGGAGAGAACGTGGGAGCCCCGGGAGAACATCCATGCCCCTCTCATCCTTGCTAAATTTCTGTCTGGCCTAAAAAAGGGGGGGCCTAAAGGGGGGGGTACTGTAGCGCCGGCGTCCCTGCCCTCTGCTAGGCAGGGACGCTGTTCCCCTCACCTCTCTGCTCCGTGCCCGGCGTCCTCCTCCCGCTCTGCTGGCAGCGCGCGCTCCTTCCCGGCCACTGTGCTTAGGGCGCGCGCGCGCGCTCTCCCTCCCTCTTAAAGGGGCCGCGCGCGCCGTCCTAAGGAGTCCCCGGCTAATGGCCGGAGGACTTCACCATATATAAGGCACCTCCTCCAAAATGGAGGTGCCCGAGCAATGTTGTTGCACTGTTCACTACTCTGCTTCAGCCCTCAGGTCCCGTTGCCAGTTACCTGCCAGATACCTGCCAGATTCCTGCCAGCTTGCTGTCTTATTCCTGCCTGATATTCTGCTACCTGCCTGCTAGCCTGAGGTCCGACGGTCTGCCTTACTACTCCTGTCAGTCTGTCTAAGGACCAGCTTGCCCGCTCACCTGGGAGCGCACATCAACTACCTGCCTGCTTGCCTGAGGTCCGACGGTCTGCCTTCCAACTCTTGTCAGTCTGTCTATGGACCAGTGTGACACCCCAGGGGTCTGGTTGTCACAGTGATAGAGATATTACGTCTGAGAGCAGGTGGGAGGTCCTTTGGTCAGGGATCCTGTGCATGCCACACCTCCTGCCCAGTCTTGGGAGGGGAAGGACTTCCCCTATATAAACCTGGGGCTGAGGCAGGGTAGGGAGTTCTGAGAGGAGAAGACAGGGAGCAGAGCTGCTCTATGGGCTCTGCTCCACAGGCAGGCCCTGTCCAGGGGCCTGAGCCTGGAGTCCAGGAAGAGTAGAGACAAGAGCAGCATAGGAAGCAGCAGAGTCACAAGGAGTCAGGGGCTGGCAGCTAAAGAGCTCGCCCTGACTAAGAAGATTCTTTACCGGACCCGGAGTCCGAGGCTGTGGGGACTAACTTCTACCCAGCAGCAGAATCCGTCAGGCAGGGGATTTCAGGTCCCCTGGCCCAGAAGCCCGAAGGCCCGGTCACACGCGTGGGACCAGCACCGCCATCGTGGAGCGGAAGCCATTAGAAGGCCCCGAGTCACCGGCCATACGGGTGAGCACCACACGGTACACTCAGGGACGTGGGCTACTTACATCAGCTTCTAGCAAGGTAGCCAGAAGAGTACAGTCAGCTTGGGAGGCCTACAACTACGCCTGGCCAGGGGAGATCCCATCTGCTCAAGGACTGACCAGGCCCCGTTCGCTAGCAAGTACTCCGGGAGGGTCTATCGTTGTTACCAGTAAAGACCCTGAACGCTACCATACCGTCTCTGAGTGGTTCCTGCTACCCCCATCATCCACGTCGGCTGCCCTGAGGCCATACCCCTCCCGTTGGGGGTTATACTATCACGCTGCACCATCCTTCCACCGGCCTCAGCGGTCTGCCCTGCAGCAGCAGCCCCCTGGCTGCATTCAACGGGTGGCGTAGTCATCAACCATTTTCTACCGCTAACAGACTGCCGTCCAGTTTGACTCCCTGGGCACGGACCGGGTCACCGCCACAAGACTACAACCCTCCACAGATCCGGCTCCGGGTAAGCTCCCGCATGCGCAGCGCAGCGCGACACAGGCCCAGGGGCGCGTCAACTTTGGCGTAGTCGGCAGGATTTCGTGCCCGCAACCACCGGGTACTGCGTGCCTGAAAAGCAAAGACTGTTCAAACTTACCAGTGGTGAAGATTCCCGCTGTCCGTGGAGGTTTCCCGCCATCCGGCGCCATCTTCTACCTTCTTCCCGCCATCCGCGAAGTTTTCCCGCCATCCGGCGCCATCTTCGACCTTCTTCCCGCCATCCGTGGAGTTTTCCCGCCATTGGACGCCATCTTGAGGACGCCGCGCGGGAAGAAGAGGGGCGTGGACTCCGAAAGCGCGCGAGAACTGAAGCCCCGCCTCACGTCCGGACGTTGCGTAAGGTCCTGGAAGGAGCCCAGCAGACGCCGACGTCACAGGAGCGCGACGCCAGGTCCTCTACCCCGACGATTGACTGCGGAGCCGCGGCCTACGGAAGAGGATCTCCGGAAGGTAGGCCACGGTCCACTAGGGGGGAGGAGGACACCAGGAACGGACAGCAAGATGGCGGACCGGCAGCAGACTAAGCTGCCCAGCATCGGCAGTGCCCCAGTCGTCGCCGGCCCCGACCAGCGCCGGGAGAAGACGCGTGACGCAGGAGCGGTCGCGGGAGCAGGTAAGAGGAGTCTCCCTGTCCCGGACGCTGCCAGCGTCAGCCTGCTCCCGGGCCCCCTGGTGGAGCCGCCGATTCCGGGCGCTGCAGACACCGACCTGCTCCAGCCCCCGCAACAAGCCCTGCGGCCAAGCCCTCCAGCCCTGGGCACTACCACCACCAGCCCGCGCCCAGGCCCAAAGTTGCACCCTCTGACCCCGGGCGTCATCAACGGCGACCCTCTCCACGCCTGGTCGCAAGGCCTGAACTCCCCAGGTGCAAAAGGACTGTACGCCCTCCACGTTAACCAAGGAGGAGCTGCAGTACTACCAATACGAGGAAAGCCAAGAGGACCCGGACGGGTCTGAAGCCTACACACAAGAAGGAGCAGGAGGATGCCGTTACTGAAGTACGGTAAAGTGGAACTGTACATAGTTACCCGTAGGGGTACTTGTGTTGCTAATTAAAATATGGTCCCCGTTGGGACAAGTGTGAACTGTTCCCGTGTGTCCCCTATCCTTAACCAGGCTGAGGACTGTGAGCAGCCATCCCATCTCCCCACAGGCTGAGGACTGTGAGCAGCCAATCCTTATCCCCACTGGCCGAGGACTGAGAGCGGCCATATCTTGTAAATATTATGTGTTTCCAGTTATTTATAGGAGTCCTTGGTGGATTTACCGGGAATCCTTTGTACAGTTAGTGGAGCGTAACCCAGGATGGACTAAAAGACTGTTAAGGACTCGGGGTAGGACAGACCCCTACCTGGTTACGTCTCCCTGTTTTGGTGAAATGGACACCTTTGCTTTTCTTCAAAGACTGCACCCGGTTGCGGACATCCGTGACCATCTTATTGTGCTTCCTTATTGTATTTTATTGTTCTTTGATATACCTTGTTATATTTTTCTAAAAAGTGTTTAGTCCCGGAGTACTAAATTTCACTAGGGGGGAGTGTGACACCCCAGGGGTCTGGTTGTCACAGTGATAGAGATATTACGTCTGAGAGCAGGTGGGAGGTCCTTTGGTCAGGGATCCTGTGCATGCCACACCTCCTGCCCAGTCTTGGGAGGGGAAGGACTTCCCCTATATAAACCTGGGGCTGAGGCAGGGTAGGGAGTTCTGAGAGGAGAAGACAGGGAGCAGAGCTGCTCTATGGGCTCTGCTCCACAGGCAGGCCCTGTCCAGGGGCCTGAGCCTGGAGTCCAGGAAGAGTAGAGACAAGAGCAGCATAGGAAGCAGCAGAGTCACAAGGAGTCAGGGGCTGGCAGCTAAAGAGCTCGCCCTGACTAAGAAGATTCTTTACCGGACCCGGAGTCCGAGGCTGTGGGGACTAACTTCTACCCAGCAGCAGAATCCGTCAGGCAGGGGATTTCAGGTCCCCTGGCCCAGAAGCCCGAAGGCCCGGTCACACGCGTGGGACCAGCACCGCCATCGTGGAGCGGAAGCCATTAGAAGGCCCCGAGTCACCGGCCATACGGGTGAGCACCACACGGTACACTCAGGGACGTGGGCTACTTACATCAGCTTCTAGCAAGGTAGCCAGAAGAGTACAGTCAGCTTGGGAGGCCTACAACTACGCCTGGCCAGGGGAGATCCCATCTGCTCAAGGACTGACCAGGCCCCGTTCGCTAGCAAGTACTCCGGGAGGGTCTATCGTTGTTACCAGTAAAGACCCTGAACGCTACCATACCGTCTCTGAGTGGTTCCTGCTACCCCCATCATCCACGTCGGCTGCCCTGAGGCCATACCCCTCCCGTTGGGGGTTATACTATCACGCTGCACCATCCTTCCACCGGCCTCAGCGGTCTGCCCTGCAGCAGCAGCCCCCTGGCTGCATTCAACGGGTGGCGTAGTCATCAACCATTTTCTACCGCTAACAGACTGCCGTCCAGTTTGACTCCCTGGGCACGGACCGGGTCACCGCCACAAGACTACAACCCTCCACAGATCCGGCTCCGGGTAAGCTCCCGCATGCGCAGCGCAGCGCGACACAGGCCCAGGGGCGCGTCACCAGCTTGCCCGCTCACCTGGGAGCGCACATCTGCTACCTGCCTGCTAGCCTACCTGGAGGCTCTGCCGTCACGTGCTGTGACCACCCGCCTGTCCAGAGACTTCTGCCCGCTCACCTGGGAGCGCTCATCTGCCGCCTGTCTGTTGGTCTTCCTGGAGGCTCCGCCGTCACATGCTGTGACCACCCGTTTATCCAGAGACTCTCGCCTGCTCACCTGGGAGCTCACGTCTACCATCAGCCGCCACAAGTCGTACCAACCCTTTACCCAGAGACTGCCCCGGTCACTTGCCGTGACCATCTGCCCGTTCACCCAGAGACTGCCCCGGTCACTTGCCGTGACCATCTGCCCGTTCACCCAGAGACTGCCCCGGTCACTTGCCGTGACCATCTGCCCGTTCACCCAGAGACTGCCCCGGTCACTTGCCGTGACCATCTGCCCGTTCACCCAGAGACTGCCCCGGTCACTTGCCGTGACCATCTGCCCGTTCATCCAGAGACTACCCCGGTCACTTGCCGTGACCTCCTGCCCGTTCTTCTAGAGACTGTCCCGGTCACCTGCTGTGACTGCCTGCCTGGTCGCCACCCGCTCCCTTACAAGGACCGCCCCCTTGTATAGTAGCTCAGAGGTTCCGCCTCCCAGACCCGTTACAGAGGTCAGTATAGATGGACTAATACAACAAGTCCCACACACAGCTAGAAGCCCAATATTTTTTCAGAGGTAGATGCAGAAAAAAATATATTCAGTTTGCAACCTGATGGAGGTCTGTATAGATGGATTAATAGAACAAGTCCCACACACAGCTAGAAGCCCAATATTTTTTCAGAGGTAGATGCAGAAAAAAATATATTCAGTTTGCAACCTGATGGAGGTCTGTATAGATGGATTAATAGAACAAGTCCCACACACAGCTATAAGCCCAATATTTTTTCAGAGGTAGATGCATAAAAAAATATATTCAGTTTGCAACCTGATGGAGGTCAGTATAGATGGACTAATAGAACAAGTCCCACACACAGCTAGAAGCCCAATATTTTTTCAGAGCTAGATGCAGAAAAAAATTATATTCAATTTGCAACCTGATGGAGGTCAGTATAGATGGACTAATAGAATGATGCTATGCCCAAAAGATTTTACTTCACTAGGTGCAGTAAAAAATTGGTATTCTATACACAGGTGGTATATCTTGCAACACAGATAGGCTACTCCACTGACTAACACACTCTGCAATAGGCCAAAAAGGATTAGATTTGCTAGATTCAGCCAAATGCTGTGAAAAAAACTTGCACAGCACTGGCACAGACCTGCCTGGCAAAAACTGATAGGAACTGATGTAACCTAGTCCTGAAAAGGACTCCAATTACAATTAGTCTTTACTCCCACAATCTATCTATTTAAGAGCACAGACCTGCCTGATAAAAGTCGTAGGAAATGCTGTAACCTAGTCCTTAAAAGGACTGCAATCACAACTATTCCCTACTCCCAAGCTATCTGTAGATTTGTGCGAAAATTGGCTTGAAATTAACAAGGTATAGCGCACACAGCAACAGCGGTGCCGTCTAACACGCAGCTGCAGCAGTGAGAAAATGGTGGCGACGGGGAAAATGGCTTGGTCTTATAGGGCAAGGACATGTGACATACACTGCCAATGACACATGCCCTTGCTTGTGTGAAAAAAAGCACTTCGCTCCGTGTGTGCGCTGCTGATAGGCTGACAGATTGCACCTCCCCACTGCAAATGCGGGAAAGAGAAAAAAAATGGAGATCTTCATTGTTCCTGCAGAGATCCATCCCCTGCCCCTCCCCCCACCCCGCTGTACACTCAAACTGCGTATTAACATTAATTTTCATCATTACTGAGAAAAAATCCAGTTATGATTTTGGTGCACGAACAGTTATCGAACATAACCTCGAACAGCCGAATTTTTCTCAAATTGTTCGTGTTCGCCGAACGGCTCGAACACCGCCCAAAACAGCTCAAATTTGAGATTGGCGAACAGTTCGAGTAGAACAACGCTCATCTCTAGCTATAATAGAGTAACTGAAGAAGAATAATCTCATGACCCAATATCAACATGGGTTTACGAGGGACCGTTCCTGTCAAACTAATCTGATCAGTTTTTATGAGGAGGCAAGTTCTGGACTGGACCAAGGAAATGCAGTGGATGTTGTGTATATGGACTTTTCAAAAGCTTTTGATACGGTTCCACACAAAAGGTTGATACATAAAATGAGAACAATGGGGATAGGGGAAAATATATGTATGTGGGTTAAGAATTGGCTCAGTGATAGGAAACAAAGGGTGGTTATTAATGGAAAACACTCAGACTGGGTCTCAGTTAACAGTTGGGTACCACAGGGGTCAGTATTGGGCCCCCTTCTTTTTAACATATTTATTAATGACCTTGTAGGGGGCATACAGAGTAATATTTCAATATTTGCAGATGACACTAAACTCTGCACGGTAATCAATACAGAGGAGGACAATTTTATATTACAGGAGGATCTATGTAAACTAGAAGCTTGGGCTGATAAATGGCAAATGAGCTTTAATGGGGATAAATGTAAGGTAATGCACTTGGGCAGAGGAAATAAAATGTATAATTATATGCTTAATTGTAAAACACTGGGCAAAACTGTAACTGAAAAAGACCTGGGTGTATTGGTGGACGACAAGCTCACGTTTAGTGGCCAGTGTCAGGCAGCTTCTGCAAAGGCAAATAAAATAATGGGATGCATTAAAAGAGGCATAGATGCTCATGAGGAGAACATAATTTTACCTCTATACAAGTCACTAGTGCGACCACACTTAGAATACTGTGTACAGTTCTGGTCTCCGGCGTATAAGAAAGACATAGCTGAACTAGAGCGGGTGCAGAGAAGAGCGAACAAGGTTATTAGAGGACTGAGGGGTCTGCAATACCAAGACAGGTTATTACACTTGGGGTTATTTACTGTGGAAAAAGAAGGCTTAGGGGTGATCTTATTACTATGTAGAAATATATGAGGGGACAGTACAAAGACCTTTCTACTGATCTTTTTACTCTGAGGCCAGAGACGGGGACAAGGGGGCATCTTCTACGTCTGGAGGAAAGAAGGTTTAATCATAATCACAGACGCGGATTCTTTACTGTAAGAGCAGTGAGACTATGGAACTCTCTGCCGCATGATGTTGTAATGAGTGATTCACTATTAAAATTTAAGAAGGGCCTGGATGCCTTTCTTGAAAAGTATAATATTACAGGTTATAAATACTAGATTCATTGATAGGGCGTTGATCCAGGGAACTAGTCTGATTGTCGTATGGAGTCGGGAAGGAATTTTTTTCCCCAATGTGGAGCTTAGTGTTTGAAACATGGTTTTTTTTTGCCTTCCTCTGGATCAACATGTTAGGCTATGGGTTGAACTAGATGGACTCAGTCTTCCTTCAACCTTAAAAACTATGATGATCCTTGAAAAGAATGCTCTGAAAGTGAAGATCGAGGAACTTAGACAAGAAAAGATAGATATTCTTGTAAAGTCAATGACTGCAGAAAGATGTTCAAGCTCATTAGGGGCTGAAGAAATGGTATGGACATCGGTTGATGAGATGGGATATTGGAGTGTGCAACTGGTGCAGGCTTGTACAGTGGAGGGAATCAGTTGTGCAGATGGCGCTGTGCTGACTGTTTGTGTAAGTCCATGTGGTTTCTTTCTGGGTTGTATTGTGTGATCTCTCTGTTCCTTCCTGTAATCTTCCATGTTAATGATGACGAAGATACAGAATGGTAAATGTCCAAAGTAAAGCAGTTCATTCTCCGACAATGTCTTAGTGTCTTAGTGCTAATGATACTACTGAAAGTTGAAAAATTAGAATAGTCTGCACATTGTGAAGAAGCAGCTGGATGGGAGATATACATCATTGAGGTGGCTATCCTTGGTGATATGAAACCTTGTAAGAAGGCTCCAGAACTGATAGTGTTGAGAGGTTTTTTAATGGGCCTGGATTCTGGCTCCGGGTTTTAGGAATGACTTGAAGAACTGGGTGGGACTGATCATTCCCATCCTCTAATCCAGGTACAACTGATGTAATAGGGCAGCTGACCTACTCCACAAGTTTCTGTGTGTAGGAGGTAGAAAGACCTGTTGGTGCTGGTCAGATCCTGCCAATACTTGACCAAACGGACAGTGTACTTGAATGGGTGAGCCTCTACCGCTAAATGGACTGTTTATCTTTATGTTATATCTTTGTGCCGAAGAAAGGCTATATTATTGTGTGAGCCATGATGGTTCATGGACTTTCAATAAATCGCTCACTAGTTGAACACTAGAATCGATCCCTATGTGTGCACTTGCGTCTACCAGAGAGCTGCACACCTAACATATGTACAGCACATATCATTACTTCAGTGTTGACTGAATAAAGCCTACACCACAGCTTTCTAAAATTATATTATACAACTATATAGGGACATGTAGGAAGGCGTTTGTGCCAGTTTTTGGCATGTTACAAAGTCATACATTTTGACCCACTGTATTTTTGTACAAAAGAATTGCAATCTTTTGTGATTTTACTCCATTCTCTTTACTTTAAAGAGTGGGCATGGTCAACTATGCAAATGAGGTTTCAGTGAGATTTAAGAATTTGCAACTTGTTTGAAAAGTCATAAAGAAAGTTGCAAGCTCACTCCAGTAAGATGGTGGTATAACAAGTAGAGTGTCATTTCCAGACAAAATTGTAATGTCTTGGGATGCATCATAGTAAACATAGTAACATAGTTTGTAAAGCCGAATAAAGACTTGCGTCCATCAAGTTCGACCTGTTAGTTCTGTAATTGCTAAAGTTGATCCAGAGGAGGGCAAAAACCCCAAAAACCCCAAACTTATCAATGAACGAACAAGACTTTGACAAATTTGGCAGAAATAACGACAATGCAGCCACAAGGAATAGTTAATTTTAAGAGTCATGTTACAATAATTTCCTTGAAATAAGCTGGTTAAACCAGCCTGGGTATTTTCTTATAATTGGAGCAGGTCTTCTGGTCTGATTATGGGCCCCCAATTCTCAGGATCGGTGGCGGTTTCTGCAGTAGGACCCAAAGTGATCATACATTCACATCTTTCCAGTGGATAGGTAATAAATGTTTTTTTTAGGAGACAACCCCTTTTATAGTTTTTGATACAATGGATCAATAAAATGGTTGCATAATTGGATGTGGATTTTAAACAATCCCTGTAAGGAACAACACATCACAAATGAAGAGAAGACTGCACAGAACATCATCCATGTTCATCATTAGGTGTAATACACTGACAGTTTCTTGCTGTAACGCACAAATAAATCTGACCTTTGGAGAAGATTGGACAGTGAGAAGTGATGATTACTGGACTATGGAGTGTTTCATTAGGGCTCATTGAACCCTAAATTACGTCTCCACCAAACCTCTGTCTCATCATAGCCAGCTTCTGACAGATCGTCAAGATGTGGTCAGGCTGATCTATATACGCTGCCTTCAATGATGCCCTGACCACTCCCGGTCAATACCAGATTCAGGAAAACAGTTAACTCATGGATAACCATAACTAGTTTGTGAAGAATATGTGTTTTTTTTCTTTCCTAAAATGTTATTAGTATTCTTAGAAAAGAATAAAGGCCCATAGAAAAAAAATAAAGCTATTTTCTGGTTTACAAGAATATACTGGTCCATTGCACAACTCTTATATTAGGAAAGCTTGGCTCAACTCTTAATTTTTGCAAGAGAAATGGTGCCATAAGAAAGGATACCACATCCAGTTGTGAGGTAAATGGGGGTTTCATGTCTGCTCTTGTTCCTTGGTTAAGGTTCCACAGTGGCCCTTCTAGTTTGAGCATTGACTCTTCTGCTTGGACTGCACAAGGTCAAGAATGTTAAAGACATCAAATGTCATCAGGTCTATTGAAAAGGAAATCTTTATGTCCTTCATTGTCTTATGATTGAGGTGAATACCTTTCCTGGTTCTTGACCTTGACCATGTTACTGACTATGTTCCGACCTTACCATTTCTCTGCCCAGTAGTGGTTGTCCAACTCCTGGTTCTGATTAATGACTATTGGAAATGAGCAAATCTGTTGGCTGGAGCCTGGCGCAATGGCCATGTCAGTAGTCCATGGTTGCCAGACGAGAGGCCTGTGGATAGCCCACCTGTCAGAAAGCCAGGTCCAACATCATCATTGCGGCACAATACTAATATCATGACATACCGGGTCTACTAATGAGAAGACAGATTCTGTCCGGTGGTGGGTGGTTCATAGGGCTCTCTATTCTTTCTTTTGTCTTGTTGTATATTGCTGATACTTTTTGCACCAAATTCTTCAAAATGGCACACACCACTGTTCATGAATTTGGCGCAAAATAAAAAATGCTCTTTATTTTGGTTCTTAACTGGGGAATCCTTTAAGAAGTCTCATGTTTCTCTAAAAACACACCAAGTTCAAAACTCCACCTGAAATCCTACTGACTACAGACAGGGACTTGAGTGAGATGCATAAAAAAATGTGACATTGGATAAAACCGCATTTCATGAATCTGTCTAAAACATCTGGGTAAGCAAAATTGTCTAGGAAAAAACAAGAACTTAAAAAGTGGTGCAAAACGTATAGAGAATAAGGCACGAATACTAAAGTCACTTAACAAAAGCAAAATACTCCAAAAAACTGGAGAAACAGCAATGATGAATCAGGGCATGTGCATCTATGGTGAGTCCAATGTCCATCATGCTCTTAATAACTCACCCACTACTGTCCCAATCAATCATAATATCATAGATTTTAAGATTCATTTCAAGGATCCAACTTGAAAGAAAATATAATATTAAAACAATAAAAAGTGAAACCTCTCCAAGTGTCCACCTATCTGAAAAGAGACCTACCATCTAGATTAGTAATTGATTTTCATTTTTTCTATTACTAGCCTGCAATTTTGAGTAGTCCTCCTAGAGAAGTTATAGAAGTGAAACACCTTTGAGATGACTACTCAGAATGACAGAGAAAAATGGTCTTCTACAAGGATTGTCTTCTCAAAGAAAAAAGGCCTAGAGAAAAAAGTATGTGGACATCCAACCATTATATCTATGTAAGTTTTTTGGACAATGCATTCAAACACCATATATGTGATAATGAAGTTGAGCCCCGTTTGAGGTGATTATAGTCTCTTATTTTTTACAAAGAATTTCTATAAGATTTTCGGGTGTGGGAATTTGTGACCATTCCACTAAGAGAGCATTGTATGGTACACTACGTCTTAAAATCAGCTTTCCAAAGGTGTTCGATGGAGTTGCAGTCAATTCTACAGATGAAACCTTCTTGAGATAACCATCCAAAACTTCAGGACCACAAAAATGTCCTTCTAGAAGGGTGGTTCTCTTAGACCAGAAGGCCTATACACAGTAAACAGATATATAGTCCATTAAAAGAATAATTGAAAGCCCATCACAGAGAACTCGGGTCTAGATGAAGGGTGAGGTTAAAGAGGTCTCTAAACTACTCAGTGCTAAGAAAAGCCACATTTGTATCTCCTGCAGAGGTGTGGATGTTCCTTGAGAATATGGGCAGGACAAAACCTTCCATCCTACCACTACTAGTACCTATGAAATAAAGGAAACCCATCAGTCGAATAATGCTGCCCAAACCAAGGGCAGCATGAATCAGAGCCTGGCTTACGCCATTTCAGAGACCAAATGGTGGCTTCACCCAAACCATTCAAGGTAATTAACAGGTCTCTCCCATGTATGTGCATCGGGAGAGTCCTATCAGTCAACTGAGATAGTGTGGGAAGAAGCTGACCGAGGGCCCCGCTGGACTAGTCTAGTTTCTACCTATGGTCCTCGGCCAGATCTTTAAACTAGTGCTTCAGAGAAAGATATTCCTGACTGCAATCATGCCACCAGGTCATGATTAAGAGCTAGTGTAGCTCAAAACGCGTCAACCGTTGTGCTATCATGTTTTTTAAATGTTACTTTTTCATGTTTTAGTCTACAAATAAACGTGATGTTGTAATTGTAATGAATTTTGCGGTTGCTGGATTTTCCATTTTTTCCTGATTGATGCTGCCTGCATTTTGGGCAGCATGAATCATCTGACAGGTTCCCTTTAATTTTTGAAGGAGTTTCAGCCACTTCTTCTGATATAGATGCTATCATTATACTTTCCTTGCACGTGGGGTGGCGTATACCCCCTGGAAATAAGATGTCTTGCTCTATAAATAATTGCAATGCATTTAATTAATTAATTCCATGATTATTTAAATGCCTTTAATTATGCACTGATTAGATTTGGGAAATTAATAAAGATGTAACCGGTCTGATTTTTTGAGGTGGCAGGAGATCTCCTGGTGATATTTAAGTCAATGTAGGAGCAAGCTTCCCACTTGTAATATAATTTGTGCATGCAAAGAGCATGATGACTTCAATGGGTCAAGATTACAGTATATATCATTCTTTTCATGCTTCACTGACGTGTAGTGAAAAACAAGGAAAAGCTTTAGATGTCAGCCACAAAACTTTGGTGCTTTCAAGCACTGCTACAATACAGATACATGTGTACTAACAATGATTTTCTAACAGCTAGAAGAGGAGGAACATTACCAAAAAATGAAACCCTCTAGCAGATGGCTTCTTCTGAGATCAAATGCAGCATGAAAGGAAAGTAATGCTTCATTTTTCCTGTGGTGGCGCTACAGGGGAATTATTTCCCCAAAAATAATTGCATAAATGAAGCCTCTTTTACAACCGTAACCACTCATCTACCATTTAGTACCTCCTTTTTAGCTACCATAACATCACCTATGAAGAACATATCCTTATGCAATTAATATGGGTGCAATACCAACCTGGAATCGGCCCTCAAGGTCAAATGGCAATTTAGGAGCCCCATGGCTTGTCTCTATGGTAAGTATGCCAAAAGTAGAGGAACACTAGGGTAGAAAGTCCAAATTCGTTCTACAGCTCAGGCCTTTTAGAAATATTAATTCATGAATGCCCTCGGATACTAGGGGCATATATTAATCAGCGATAACATTAAAACCACTGAAGTGTATTACAATGATTTTTCTCTTGACAATGGCACCAGTTATGGGTTGGGATACATTAGACAATAAATGGTCAGGTCATCATCAAAGAGCTGATGAAGGCTTGGCGCAAAACCATTTAAAAAGTCACATTTTTTTCTGCAAACCGTGCAGAACTGGGGTGGATCCAGGGCGGAACGGGGTATTGCTACCCCGTCAAATTCTTCAAAAGTGGTGGGGTTTCTTACCTCAGAAATATACCTCCATTCGCGACTGGACTAACATTTCTGACAAGGCAGATGGAGACGGAGGATAAATTTGTCTCATCTTATTTTTGCATGCCCCATACAAAACGGTAGTTTTGATGAATTGGGGCCTTAGTGCTCGAAATTTATGTTTTGGAAGCAGGAAAAATGGGTAACTTTAACAAGGACCAAATTCTGGTTCAAACTATGGGTCAAATTCTGGGTCAACTAGGTCAAAGTATCTCCAAAGAGACAGGTCTTGTAATGTGTTCCCGGTATGCTGAAATTAGTATCTACCAAAATTGGTCAGAGGAAGGACAACCAAATGAATCCATAACTGGGTGATGGGCACATCAAAGGTGCTCATGGGAAGTGAAGGCTCATTGTCTAGTCGGATCCCGCAGAGGCGCTACTATAGGAAAAACTTCTGAAGTTTCCACTGGCTATGGCAGAGGTGTCGGAATATGAAGAGCATCATAACTTGATGTGTATGGGTATGTGGAGTCACATACTAGTAACTGACCTTTTTCCACTGCTGAAAGTTTCTACATGGGCATATGAGCATTAGAACTGGACCATGGACTAGAACTGGACTAGTGACATGAGGGAGACCTCAAAAATATGGTTTTAATATCATGGCCGAATTATGCCGATCATTCTGCAGAAATCTCTAACATCTATGCCGGAGAACATAGAGCAGAATTTAGTAGAGGACGCCGTGACATTAATGTTACTAATATAGATTTACTGCGCGGCTTCCAGGCTATAAAGATAACTGTTTCTCAATGGATTTATCATGGTCAGTTTAGCAGGCCAGCTGATTACACATGGAGTCGTTTGTCATGAACAAGGATGGTGCTCTGCGCCATCCCCACAGCACTGGGTAACTATATAGCGTGCACTTTGCCCACTTGGGCTGTTACGTTACCTGGATGAAAAATTGGTATCAATAAAGAAATGAGACGTATGAGTATTGGAGCTAATTACAGGGACATTAGAGAGGCATTCATTACAACAGGTGATAAAGAGATTGGACATCTATGGACCTCATCAATAAGTAATCATTGGAGACTCTGGAAGTGCACCAGGAGGAGACAGCTTTATCTAGCTGCTTGCGTTCATAAAAGGATATTACACAGATTCGTCAAATATCATTGTGTTTTAATGAGGGGATGCACCGTATCTCCCGAGCATAGATCGCATAATCATTAATACGATGTGAGGTCCTATATCTAAAAGAAGAAACTGTAAAAGATCCTTAAAAAAAGCTTTTTATATTCTGGTTTGCTTAGATGAACACCATTTTGCTTTTTGATCCAAATCCACTGCATAAACATAGAGTTAAAGGGTCCCACCAATCCCAAAAATAAGGCTCTGAAATGTGCTGTCAGAATGGAGTGGTGGTCATTGCTCAATTCAATGTCTTTAGGATTGCAGGAGATACTCAACAGTTATACTCCGAAAGAGCATTTAAGAGCCCTGCTCTTGCGACCCCCAACAATTAGCAAGTTATCACGTATCCTAGAAATGGCCTGTAATAGTCACTGGGGATCTGACCAGTGGGAGAAAGAAGGGACTGCAATGACCCCTTTAATTTCCCCTGACATTCCCAGCCACTTGAATGGAGCTGCTATGTACCAGTGAAATCTGTGAAGGAAGTGCAGTGGTGAACCAGTTCTGCAGCATCTTCATTTCCAGGAAAGTGGGGTTCCCAGGGATCAGACCACCACTGATCATTTATTAATGACACATCATAACAATACCAAAATGGGAAAAAACTCTGTCTGCCAATATCCACCATATCATGCTGGTGGATCGTGGACCCACTGTGCCACGGGCTGGGCTTACCATGGAGGGGCATGGCTAAGTGGCATCCTGGTATTCAGTAGAGCTCCTGATGGTGGAGTTAGGCTTGAGCTTCAGGTAGCCGCCAGGTACTACTCCTAGGGCAGTTGACACGCCCCCTTGGCCGCGCGTGTGTGGGGATACCCGGAACCGGACCCGTTGCGGATACTGGGGGTCGTAGTCCTCGTGTGGTGGGGACCCGGTCCCGTGGCTCAGGGTGGTCAACTGAAATGACGGTCTCTAAACCGAATGTCCGACTACGCCACCCATGGATTGCGGTCAGAATGAACCGCCGCTGCAGGGCAGACCGCTGAGGCTGGTGTTGGGAGTGCAGCAGGGGATAGTATAACTCCCCACGGGAGGAGTGTAGCCTCAGGGCAGCAAGTGTGGATGTTGGGGGTGATGGTGCGCGGGAGCAGCAGTAACGACACAGAGTCCTGTAATGCCGTCCAGGGTATTTACTCACAGTTCTTTATCCACGTTACTACAGCTGGTCATAACGTCCCACGTCGCACTGTGCTCACCAGGTGAGGGGCTCGGCCTACTACCAGGTAACTTTGGAGCGTTTCACAGGACCCCTTTGTGTGTCCTTTCTCTGGCCTGTCATACCCCGCCAGTGACCTCGCTTCTGTCCGGCTGCCTCGGGTCTTCTCTGGTAAACCTTGGCGCCAGTTTCCCTGACCCTATATGGTTCCTTCCTAGCGGGTGTAGCGAGGGGCTGTGCCACGTAAAATGTCACAGCCTCCGGTTTCTAGCTGAGGGTAGTTCCCCGCCTCCACTAGTTTCGGGGACCGGTCTCCCCCTTTGGCCTGACCCCCCTACGCATGTAGATTCGGGCGTGTTGTGGCGACTCGCCTGTCCACACCCCTGGGGTCCCTTCGTTCCTTGTTCCTGGAGCCTCCTCTGCTCCTCTTCCTTCCTTCTCCTTCCTCCAGGCTCCGGCCTCCCTCTCAGGCCCGCCTGCGGAGCAGAGCCCATGCAGAGCCTCTGCTCCCACCTCCTGCTCCCTCTTCTTCTCTGTCTGAACTCAACTTCTCCCTGTCTCTAAGATGGTGCCCACCTTATATACCTCCCTCTAGGTGCACCCAGGAACTGCCCTCTCCCTCCTATGCACTACAGGGTTCCCCCTTCCTGGGTGTTCCCTCCCCCATTCCAGCCAGAGACAGGGACTGTCGGTCTCTACTTGGAGCATATCGGTCGCCCTGCCCCCTGGAAATGTGGTGTAATGCATGCAGGTGTCAGGGTCCTGATCCACACTCCATCCTTACCTGGAAGTGAGATATCGCACATCTGGTTGAGATGCAATACCTCTGTAGCAACCGAGCCCTCGGGGTGCTACAAAGTCCCCGGTACTGCAGCAACTGACCCAAAAGGTCAGAATAGCAGAAACGGACTCTGAGTTCAAAGCAGGACCGGATACAGAAGGTACTGACGTATAGGCTGGTTCAGACGAGACAGACTCTGGAACCGGTACTGGCAGTGTGGAATTCAGGCACAGGTACCGCCGGAGCGGTTTCAGGATTTTGATACCACGGGTGCAGTTTCAGGTTCAGGTACCGCCAGAGCAGTTTGAGAATTCGGGGACAGGTGCCATTTCTGGTTCACGTACCGCCGGAGCAGTCTCAGGTTCAGGTACTGCTAGAGCAGTTTCGGGTTCACGTACAGTCGGAGCGGTTTCAGGTTCATGCACCGCCAGAGCGGTTTCAGGTTCAGCTACCACTGGGGCAGTTTCGGGTTCACATACTGGCGGAACGGTTTCACGTTCAGGTACCACCCGAGTGGTTTCATGATTGTCTCAGACAAGACGGATACTGGAAAGCAGAACTGGTACCGGTAAGGAATTACCTAAACTAGTACAGGGACCTTATAACAAGCTAGCGGCTTACAGACTGACTAGCTACAATTTTTGCTCAGGCACCTCCCAACAGGTGGAGGCGCCTTAAGTATTAAGTGCCTCCCAGCTATTGGCTGGGGACACATTAGGAGTGTGCGCGCTGTCTCTTTAAGAGACAGGAAGCGAGTGTGTGCCCTAAGCACTCTGTGGTGCGCACAGACCCTGGGACATGGGAGGCGAAGCAGGAGATGCAGCAGGGTGGTCTGGGTGGTGAGTAAGTTGACCACCCTGTGGAGTGGGAGAAGCCGAGGCATGCAGGGATGCTGGTGTTACACACCACATGGGAATGCATACATTTAACTAATCATAACTCCAATGCTGGTATAAGCTTCTGAGTGGTGGGCAATGGTCCCTTTTAGGAAATTTCCAAACAGTCAGCTCCAGCTTTGTCAAATCACACTGGATAGGGTTCATTGTCAAATCACACTGGATAGGGTTCGAAATGCGTTGCTTTTCTTTTTTTCTGTTATGTATTCTTGGAAGAATTTTTAAATGATATAATAAAATTTATTTTTTTCTCCAGTAGCTAGAATATCATTCATATTCTTTTTTTTTCACATTTGCTAACATGTTCGGTCAGATCGTGGTTCCAGGAATACTGGACTCACATTCAGTATATAGTGAGCTGCCATTTCTTAATTTTTTTTCTCTTTTGTATAGTCAGCTCTTCTGCTGGATTGCTTCTGCGTGGTCCTTATTTTTTAAGAAAATCCTCAGGGGAGGAACCTCCAAGTTAAAGCAGACAGCCTCCGCGTATCCTTGCCATCCTCTAGCACATTTAAAGAGCTGCACCAAATGTTTTATGCAACATATAGTATTTTGATATATTTTGTGCACTGGGCACCATTTTACTGCCAACTTACCCAATTTACAATGACAAAATTTCGACCAAAGTGTTAATCTATATGCATTGGCATCGGAGCTAGTACATTACTTTTACTATATCTTTTTTTGGATTCTGACAGCTGTGGGATGCTAAAGAGTTTTGTGATATTTTGCAGAGCTCTTTCAATTTTTGCCTTGCCAGACCAAAATAAGCATCCACCTTGCCTGTGCCTACAGGTGCTCAATTAAATCTACCACAAGGACCTCTAATTATGCTTCACGGGTGCAGGTTTTGTGCATTTTAGCAGCCGCAAAGTGTTTTTTAAATGGTCAAACTTTGTTCTTTGTGCTCAAAAAGTGTCAAACACAAAAACAGTATGCCACAAATAAAGCAGGATAATCCGCTATAAAGGGCACCACACTGAGTCTTCTCACTTAGCTGCACCTTTAGAGTCCTATACATGGCAATTTTCCATCTGCTGCTGGCACTTCATCCTGCTTATTCTCCCTCGTATCTTATTAGGTTTGTCCTTTACAGGTCTGCCAATGATCCCACTCTGTGCCTCTTCTCATTCCAAGTAGTCCCTGTGGTTATCTCACCATGCGTTGACCATTTCTCCCTTAACAATGATCGCCGGGTCACTTAGCAATTTTTTTTTTCTTTTTTAAAGGAAGGCTTAACATGCATGGATGTCACGTCGCCCTCTGGGCATCCACAGCAGACAATGATAGTAATATCTTCATTCCTCTTACGTGAATGGTAAGAATGGGATTAATATTATTCGCTATGAAAGTCATCCACAAGTATATTGCTTTATCTTTTACTTTGTGTGATATCTGGATGAAATGTCAAAATACATTTTAAAAGAGCACTTTATCCAAAAATAAAACATAAAATACAAAAGAAAATAAAAAATAGCCTTCTCTTAAAGGAGCTATCTTTAGTATAAATCAATATTATTTAATTGGCGGGGGTCCAACTTCTTGGAATCAAACAGCTCAACTTGAATCAAGGGGCCATGGGTGTCTAGTTTACTAGAATGTGACGGAGAAGCAGTAACAGACTCAGCCAAAACTGTATTCATGGCGGTGTCTGACTAAATAATGAAGGGAGCACGGTGTAAACTCTTTTGCCAGCTACCTACACGCCTGCCTGTTACCAAGTGTAATCAGTCTTTAGCAGCAGTGAAGATGAGCTGCATTAACGAAGTGAGGAAGGCGCTTTGTCCCAATACGGGAAGTGGAGAGAGTCTTTGTCTCTCTACAGCTACAGGAAGTGGTGGAGGTTTTTTTTCTCTCTACAGTTGATGTGGAGGGTCTTTGTCCCTCTACAGGAAGTGGGGGAGCGTCTATGTCTCTCTACAGTTAGTGCGGAGGGTTTTTGTCCCTCTGCAGGAAATGAGGGAGGGTCAAAGTCTCTCTACTGGAAGTGAAGGAGGGTCGTTGTGTCTCTACAGGAAGTGGGGTGGGTCTTTTTCCCTCTACAGGAAGTGGGGAAAGGTCTTTGCCTCTCTACAGGAAGTGAGGGAGGGTCTTTGTCCCTCCACGGGAAGAGAGGGAGGGTCGTTGACTCTACAGGAAGTGGGGTGGGTCTTTTTCCCTCTACAGGAATAGAGGAAGGGTCTTTGTCCCTCTACAGGAAGTGAGGGAGGGTCATTGTCTCTCTACAGGAAATGGGGTGGGTCTTTTTCCCTCTACAGGAATAGAGGGAGGGTCTTTGTCCCTCTACAGGAAGTGGGTGAAGGTCTTTAGCTCCATACAAAAGTGAGGGAGGGTCTATGTTCCTCTACACGAAGTTGGGGAGGGTCTTTGTCCCTCTACAGGAAGTGTGGGAATGTCTTTACGTCTCTACAGGAAGTGAGTGAGGGTCTTTGTCTCTCTACAGGAAGTTGGGGAGGGTCTATGCCTCTCTACAGGAAGTGAGGGAGGGTCTTTGTCACTCTACAGGAAGTTGGGGAAGATCTTTGTTTCTACAGGAAGTCGATGCCTGCCTTTGTCCCTCTACAGAAAGTGGGAAAGGGTCTTTGCCTCTTGACAGGAAATGAGGGTGAGTTTTTGTTCTTCAAGAGGAAGTAAGGGAGTGTCTTTTTCGTTCTTTAGGAAGTGGTGAAAGGTCTTCGTCTCACTGCTCCTGCTCTCCTGTCTGTCAAGCCATATACAGGCATTCAATTCGGGGCAGGCAAGCCACTGAACAATGGTAGGAGCAATTCATGCTAAGAAGGAAAATAAAGTTCCTGCACTTAGTGCTGGTAGACTGCTGCCAATAAAAAGAAGCCGCTCACTCAAACAGAATGAATGGCAAGTTACCAAACATGAGAATCACAGTTCCAGGACATATTGGACTGGTATGTGCATCAAAAGTAATTTTAACTTGTTGTGGTGGACGGGGGCAACAAGACCATGTTTTTCTATAGGTTTTGTGTGGATGTAAGGGTGTGTGGATGCCTGCACACGGTTTTCATCTCTTCCTGATAAAACAGGTACATGTATAATGTATAGTATGCATACAATTGTGAAATGTTGAGAATGTGTGTTAATGTATTGTGACAAAATAATATAGGGAAATAATAGGGTATAAGTATAGGAATAAGATAAGTTTATCTAAGTACAGGAGTTCAGTAGAAGACAGCGGGCACTGTAGTGTGAGGAGTAGGTAGAAGTTGTAGTTGTTGGGTCCAGGGGTTTTCCCAGTTGGGAGAGGTTTAGTCAGATAGAAGAATATAGTTGAAAGTGTTGGAACATTTAAGCATGTGCAGGAGGGAAACTGAAAGAAGTAGAGAAGTTCAGTGACTTATGGCTGAAGGTCGAAAGCGATACAGAGAGGAGAGAAGGAAAGCAGAGTAGGCCAGGAGCCTGAGAAAGTACGAGGAGCACACTGAGGGGTAGAAAATACAGTATGTGGACGTCCGCCACATTGTTCAGCGGGATGCTGAAACAGAATAGTGGGTCAAGGAGCATGAAAACTGTATTGGAAGAGGAAGGTATTACAGAGCCTGAGGTAACAGAGAATGCATGAAGAGCTCTGGATGAGCAACATAACATGTGCTGTACTGTATCTACTATTGAATCTGTGACTGCTGTATCACAACGTGCTGTGACCAGAACTGAACTGGAAAAGGTAAGTAAAGTTGTTCTGTTGAAAAAGGAACAAAAGTCTGTGGTTGATTGTCTGCCTGCAGCTGAAGTTGGAACCCTGGAGCAGATGGGACCCTCAAGGAAAACTGTGAGTGTTATTCAGTACACACAGACTATGAGACAGACTGAACATTATTTATTCTCTGTGGGGAGTCAGGGTCTGGGAGCACAGCAGCAGCCCCTCGCCACAACTACCACCCAGCATCCCTCACATGGAAGGACAGGTATACTTGAATTCATAAAGCCATACAGTGCACTAATAATACCGCGACATTGCTCAGATAGCAGTGAGGTCCTTATAGTGTTTTATACACCTCCGGTTTTAGACAGAAATTCATTGACACCTTTAGGTGGAAATGATTTTTAAGCAGTGATGGGTCAGACTTGGGAAATCTTGCGATGAATCTTGGCGTTTTGCACAGACTCGCATTAAGCCGTGTTAATAGTGTTATTTAACTCGCCGATCTTTCGCTGTTATGTTTTTTGTTTTCCCCTTTTGTCTATTAAAACCTTCAGTCTTGTGAAACAAAGCAAAGCTGAAATAAAAGAAAATCAATATATTTTTTACTGCCGTGCCCATGCCTGCTTTAGGTAAATGAATACAATTAATTGTGAATTTAGATTTTTTTTTTACAATCAATATAAACAAAACTTGTTCTAATCTTCAAGGGAAGGGTCACTTCATGGTGTCAAGTATTCAGTTACTGAATTACTTTTTTTTCCACTTGATCTGTTACAGTAAATCAGCCTAAGAAAATATGCAGCAATTTCTTAAAGGGAAACTCCAGGAAATACTGGCAGACTATGTTTGCCCTGAATGGGCGGACCTTACCATATATAGGCGTCAAGCACCGCCCCCTCTGACTCTGCACTGAATATAACAGTATCAGATTTGAGGGGTCACAATAACTGTGTGACTTGGTTACCAGGGCCGACGTCAGCACCCGGCGCACCCGGGCAAGTGCCGGAGCCCTGAGCATCGGGCACCCCGGCACACTATGGGACCCGTGAGCGGTGCGGTGCCGGTGTCAGCGCCCGCTCCCCCCCTCTTGCTCAGGGCCCCTGCACAATACTTACCTCTCCCCGTGCCTCCGCAGCAGCTCCGGTCTCTTCTGCGGCTGCTGCACTGTAACATCTCAGGTCAGAGGGCGCAGTGACGTCTTTACACCGCGCTTTCTCCTGAGCCGTCACAGGCAGCGCAGAGCGGGAAGACGCCGGCGCAAGTGAGGGGTCCGGAGCAGCGGCAGTAGGTGAGAAGTGAGGTGAGTATTTGATTTTTTTTTATATATGTATGGAGGCATGGGGCATTATAAGGAAGGGGGGTAACAAGTGACATCTTGCATGGGGCATTATATGGGGGGGAGGTGACATCCTGCATGGGGCATTATATGGGGGGGTGACATCCTGCATGGGGCATTATATGGGGGGAGGTGACACCCTACATGGGGCATTATATGGGGGGGAGAGGTGACATCCTGCATGGGGCATTATATGGGGGGAACAAGTGACATCCTGCATGGGGCATTATATGGGGGGGAACAAGTGACATCCTGCGTGGGGCATTACATGTGGGGGGGACAAGTGACATCCTGCATGGGGCATTATATGGGGGGGAAAGTGACATTGTGCATGGGGAATTATATGGGGGAGAGACATCCTGTATGGGGCATTATATGGGGGGGAGTGACATCCTGCATGGGGCATTATATGGGGGAAAGGTGACATCCTGCATGGGGAATTATATGGGGTGAAAGGGACATCCTGCATGGGGCATTATATGGGGGAAAGAGGTGACATCCTGCATGGGGGATTATATGGGGGGGCACGTGACATCCTGCATGGGGCATTATATGGGGGGGAACAAGTGACATCCTGCGTGGGGCATTATATGTGGGGGGGACAAGTGACATCCTGCATGGGGCATTATATGGGGGGAAAGGTGACATCTTGCATGGGTCATTATATGGGGGAGAGGTGACATCCTGCATTGGGCATTATATGGGGGGGGGGGAGGTGAGAACCTGCATAGGGAATTATATGGGGGGGAAAGGGACATCTTGCATGGGGCATTATATGGGGGAAAGAGGTGACATCCTGCATGGGGCATTATATGGGGGAAAGAGGTGACATCCTGCATGGGGCATTATATGGGGGGAGAGGTGACACCCTGCTTGGGGCATTATATGGGGGGAGAGGTGACATCCTGCATGGGTCATTATATGGGGGGGAGAGGTGACATCCTGCATGGGGCATTATATGGGGGAGGTGACATCCTGCATGGGGCATTATATGGGGGGGAAAGGGACATCATGCATGGGGCATTATATGGGGGGAGAGGTGACATCCTGCATGGGGCATTATATGGGGGGAACAAGTGATATCCTGCATGGGGCATTATATGGGGGGGACAAGTGACATCCTGCATGGGGCTTTATATGGGGGGGAACAAGTGACATTCTGCATGGGGCATTATATGGGGGGGAGAGGTAACATCCTGCATGGGTCATTATATGGGGGGTGACATCCTGCATGGGGCATTATATGAGGGGGAGAGGTGACATCCTGTATGGGGCATTATATGGAGGGGGAGAGGTGACATCCTGCATGGGGCACTATAAGGGGGTGACATCCTGCATGGGGCATTATATGGGGGGAGAGGTGACATCCTGCATGGGGCATTGTATGGGGGGGTGAGGTGACATCCTGCATGGGGCATTTTATGGGGGGGTGACATCCTGCATGGGGCATTATATGGGAGGGGGAGGTGACATCCTGCTTGGGGCATTATATGGGGGGGAGGTGACATCCTGCATGGGGCATTTTATGGGGGTGAGAGGTGACATCCTGCATGAGGCATTATATGGAGGGGAGAGGTGACATCCTGCATGGGGCAATATATGGAGGGGGAGAGGTGACATCCTGCATGGGGCATTATAAGGGGGTGACATCCTGCATGGGGCATTATATGGGGGGGAGGTGACATCCTGCTTGGGGCATTATATGGGGGGGAGAGGTGACATCCTGTATGGGGCATTATATGGGGGGGAGAGGTGACATACTGCATGGGGCATTATATGGGGGGAGAGGTGACATCCTGCATGGGGAATTATATGGGGGGAGAGGTGACATCCTGTATGGGGCATTATATGGGAGGGAGAGGTGACATCCTGCATGGGGCATTATATGGGGGGAGAGGTGACATCCTGCATGGGGCATTATAAGGAGGGGGGGTGACATCCTGCATGGGGCATTATGTGGGGGCCAGTATTCTCTATGGAGCGCTATAAGGGGGCCAGTATCCTCTATGGAGCGTTATATGGGGGCCAGTATCCTGTATGGAGCGTTATATGGGGACCAGTATCCTGTATGGAGCGTTACATGGGTACCAGTATCCTGTAGGGAGCGTTACATGGGGACCAGTATCCTGTATGGAGCGCTATATGGGGACCAGTATCCTGTATGGAGAGTTATATGGGGACCAGTATTCTGCATGGAGCAATATATGGGGCCCATTATACTGTATAGAGGACTTAGTGGTGCCCATAATACTTTATGGAGGACTATAATGTCCGGTCTGCGCTGCGAGGATTCGCTGGTTTCTGAGCTATTGTGGAATTTACAATAGATATTGTGGCACCCCTGAGGGTTCAGTCGTCACAGAGGTACTGCATCTCACCCAGAGGTGTGGTATCTCCTTCTCTCAGGTAAGGAGGGAGTGCTGCCCGGAACCCCAACACCTGCATCCAACAATACACTGCTCCAGGCTGGCTAGAAGGGCAAGATGCATGTGCACACTGCTGAGCCCTGTCCCTGGCTGGAGTGGGGGGAATCCAAAGGTAGGGGGAACCAGTAGTGGGTGTGGGTGGAGAAAGCTGTTTAGGGGAGCACCATAGAAGGAGGTATATAAAGGGAAGCCTTCTTAGGGTGGCAGAGTCAGTTGAGTAGAGGAGAGAGTGAAGACAGTCTGGGAGCAGAGTCTCCTTAGGAGCTCTGCCCCACAAGTTGGGCCTAGTGCTAGATGCCCAGAAGGGGAGCAGAGGAGGAAGGCTCCGTTCTATTGAAGGGATCCTAGGGGGTACGGCGAGTGCAGGACTGCACCTGTACGCCCCGAATCTGTCAGAAGACAGAGGGATCAGGCCGCAAGAAGGGGACCGGCCCCTGGATCAGCCGTGTTACTTCAGGTCTTGGCTGGAAAAAACGGAGGCTTCTGGCTTTTATAGTTCAGTTGCTGAAGCCTCATTCTAGTCACCGTGAGGGTCAAGCAGGTCCGGGAACTCCAGTTTGACAGGAGGGACTTCAGAGCACCCGAGCGGGACTGTGAGTGAGGAAGCGCAGGGCAGGAGAGAGAAGACCCAACTTGAAGTCGGTCTAGAGAGGAACATAAGAAAGCGGGGTTCTGTCAAGTGCTCCTAACCTACCCGAGGAAGAGCTGAACCCCCGGTCTGGTGAACGCAGCGCGACGTGGGAGGCTGGCACCCGCGCAGTGTATCAGTGGAACGTACATGAGAACTGTGAGTAAAGACTCGGATGACTGCACCGCACTGCCTCCGTCCATTATTTCAGCTGCGCCATCTTTCCCCCTGCAGTACAACGCCCAGCACAACCAACAATATCTACACTGCCCTGGAGCTAGCTCTTCCTGTGGAGAGCCACACCATCCCTGCTGCAGTAACATCAGCTCCAGAGGACTGCTCCACAGTGGCGGCTCCCTTTGGCAGCATTGCACAGGTGGCATCACAAACTTTATAAATCTCCTATAAATAGGAAAACCCTCCTTTTTATTGACCGCCCTGGGTCAATGACCGGGCCAGCCACCGTGATATCCCCCACCAGCATCCATAGAGGCCCGGCTGCCGAGTACCCCACCGCCCTGGGGGTGCGTCAATATCACTCATGTAATGTAAGAAGTGAAATCTTCGGCACTGTACTATATATATATATTTCTCTGCGGTATCTGTGCGTCATGAATCGTGGTATGTGTTAAAGGGGCCCACTGAGACTCTTTCGCCCAGGGCCCACAAAAACCTGGAGCCGACCCTGTTGGTTACGATGGATATGCAGTGAACGATAAAGTGCAGTCATTTCAGCCACATTGAAAAAGTTACGGGGAGAATTTATCAAAACTTAAATGGTTAACCAAGACTAAGATAATCATCCATGCAGACCCTTAATGATTGATAGGTCATCAATATCATATCTGTGGTGGTCAAATAACCATCATCACCTTGATCAGTTATTAGGAAGTTCCATGGACCACCAGAAGTACACAGTGGACCGAGCCAGAACACCATGGCTACATACACTGAGTAGTGGCCATTCAGTGGTACTGCAGTTTAGCTAATGTTGAAATTGATGAGCTGCAGCACCTAAGAACGGCCTCTACAAACTGTATATAGCTGTGGTTTTCTGGCTGGTAACAGCTGATCATGGGGTATGGGATGTCAGACCACCAGAGATCTGATATAGATGATCTATCCTATTAGGTCATCAATATCCTGGTCCTTGTCAACCATTATAAAATAATTTTAGATGCATTAAGATGCGTAAATACATTTGCCACACATCTCTAGCCATCCATGCAACAAGATTTCATCTCCAAAATTAGAAGAAGCTAATGTGCCAACATTCACCCAACATTACAGAATTGCATTTATAGCAATAACATTTAAAGGAACATAATGCACCCATACAGACAAGTCTAAGAAGACGTTGTGCACAAGATTGTTTTTACTGATCTCACAATACACGGCAAAGCTAGCAGTCACACTGCACCATTGTCATATAAAGTACGGTGCAAAAGTTTTGGGCAGATGTGGAAAAATCTTGCAAAGTAAGAATGCTTTCAAAAACAGAAGCATTAATAGTTTATTTTTATCAATTAATAAAATACAAAAGTAAATGAACAAAAGAGAAATCTAAATCAAATCAAAATATATGATGTGACCGCCCATTGCCTTCAAATCAGCATCAATCCTTCTAGGTACACTTGCACAAAATCAGGGATGTTGTGGGATTATCCAGGTGTATGAATAATCAATTATACCCAACAGGTGATAATAATCATCATTTTCATATGTAGGTTGAAACACAGTCACAAACTGAAACAGAAATAGATGTGTAGGAGGCTTAAAAGTGGGTGAGGAACAGACAAACTTTGCTACTAAGGTGAGGTTGTGGAAGACATGTCACAGGTCAGAAACCATGACAAGACTGATCACAACAAGAAGACACAAGGTAGCTATACTGCATCAGCAAGGTCTCTCTTAGGCAATTATTTCAAAACAGACTGGGGTTTCAAGATGAGCTGTTTGAGCTCTCTTGAAAAAGCACCAAGAAATTGGCAATGTTGGCGACCTTAGATTCAGCAGTTGGCCAACAAAGTTTATACTTAGTGCAGCAGATGAAAGACATATCATTGTTACTTTCCTTCAAATCGGATGATGTCCAACAGTGCCTTCAGCTCAGAACTGGCAGCAACCAGTGGTACACAGCTACACCCATTTACTGTTCTGAGAAGTTTTGCCATATGTGATCTTCATGGAAGGAAAAGGTTTACTTTCAACATGGAAACAAGGTCAAGCCACTCAACTATTTACCTTGAAAGTTTGGGGCTGCATTACAGCTAATAGTGTTGGGGATTTGGTCATGATTGATAGTGTCCTCAGTGCTGAGAAATACAGGTAGATACTTAGCCATCATGCAATGCCATCAGAGAGATGTATGATTGGCTCCAAATTTATTCTGCAGCAGGACAAAGACCCGAAACATACAGCCAATGTCTTCAAGAACTGTCTTTAGCATAGAGAAGAGCAAGAAGTACTGGAAGAGATGATCCGGCCCCCACAGAGCTCTGATCTCAACATCATCCAGTCGGTCTGGGATCACACGAAGAGACAAAAGGATTTGCACAAGTGACTTCCACAGAAGATTTGTGGTTAGTGCTCCAAGATATTTGGAACAACATCCTTCCAAAACCTATGGGCAAGTGTACTGCGAAGAATTTATGCTGTTTTGAAGACAAAGGATGATCACACCAAATATTGATGCGATTTAGATTTCTCTTTTGTTCATTCAATCAGCATTTTGTTAGTTGCTAAAAAATAAACCATTAACACTTCTATTTTTAAAACCATGCATTAAAAAATGCATTTTACATGTTTAATTAATAGACTACACGAACTGATGACTGATTTAGCACTAGATTTTATGTTTTTAATAATGGATGGAACTTCATCAAGAATTGTAAACTGGATTCTATTAAAAATGTAAGGTCAAGATCCATGGCTCTGTGGCTCACCACATCCTATTAAAATTTATGATGTTCTCCAGATGACCTCTGGGCCTACTTAACGATATTGCTCAAAAAGACAACTCCTCTTTAACAGAAAAAGCTATGTGGTCACCTCTAGCAATCTGCTGTTATGGCCAGGGGAAGCCGTTACCAGCACCACATTTCCACTACAGAGGCCATTGCAGAGGCAATGAAGCACTATATATGGGCCATTTTAATGAATGTCTCTCCACATTATGGATAGAAAATGGTGATTGCAGATCAGTGGGATCTCAAGCTGAGGAGCCCCCTTTATGACTTTTATATGCATTTGGAAAGAGTTGAGGTGGTGAGTCAACCGCTGTGACCCCACCTAGTAGATCATTTTTTCGTCAAAGGTTGAAGTCTTCCATATTTTTTCTGATATCATAATTTGCAAATTGCAATCTGATCTTAGTTTCACACTTTTCTAATATGGTGGTATCCCCCTACCAGTAATAAATGCAATATGTGAGGTCTGTATGTCCAGGATGATGCTGACTTCACTAGCTCTCATGTATCAGTTCAGCTTCATTCCTGGAGTGATTTCTCCTTGTACAACCCTTGAGGAATCTCTGTGCTTCCCTTGCAAAAAAATTCTGAGAACTGTGTAAATTTTCACATCCTTCTTCTGCTCTGGGAGCTTTCTCTCTGTGTGATTGGACCACTCTCCCCCTGCAGACCACCATATGTGTTATTGCCCATTATCTACAGCCTGCATAATCTGGCCTAACTGAATAGTTACATTTTTCCTCTCTCTTCATATTCTTATCCTGTGTACTCTGTGTACATCCTCTTTACCCACCAAGTTAGTATTTTTTAGGGTATCAATACACTTCCAATATTTATCGCTAACAGTTACTCTTTCCTATCCCTCCACTTAATTTGCATACATGAGGTTTTTGTGGGGACTGTGGAGTAGTGTTGAGCGAATTTGTTCAGCATTTCAAATTCGTGTTCGTGTTCAGGGTTCCGACTTGTTTGCGCCAAAACATTGGCTCCGCCCATGAACATCCCTGATTTGCCACGCTATCACACGAATTTGAAATTCCGAACAAGTTCGCTCAACACTACTGTGGAGTAAACTGCTGCCAGGTATTTCTACAAATGATTTCTCTCACCTGAGAACAAAAGGATTGAAAAGGCATTTAAAACTGTTACAATTCAATATGCCAGACCGTTCTTTCCAATATACACAAAATATAGCCAGCTGGTCCTGACAAAATCTTCAGGTTCTATCAACTTTGCTTTATGTATGTCTTTGCTTTGCTTTATGTATGTCTATTTCTTACACATTCCTCACATGTACTAAAGCTGTCAAACAGTTGCAAATCATGCACACGGGAATGATTCAAACATATCACTAAGCAGCTGTAACTACTCGGTGCTCCCCCGAGCATACTCGGCGAAAGGGTTAACAGAACATACTCGCTCATCACTAATGGGCACTAGTGATGGGCGAGCACTAAAATGCTTGGGTGCTCGTTGCTCAGGTCAAGCACATTGGAATACTCGCGTGCTCGACCCCAGCAACGAGCCCAATGTAAGTCTATGGGAAACTCGAGCATTTTTCAAGCAGCTCCCCCCCGGGGGTCTGCAGAGGGCCCAAAATTGCCCAAATCGATGGGAACAGTGCTCAAATGGCATGGGAAAAGCATGGGGAAGACTCTTGGAAGCATTTCTGACTCCCAGGTAACGTCTGTCAACAACATTGTCAGAGCATTACACCACTTTTACGGACTCACAATAAAACATAGTAAAAGGAAACCAAAATGTATTTTCCTGGGAAATATGTTAAGGAACATCCTTTCCAGGGTAATAACTTGTATATAAGGCAAAATAAATAACCAAAAACAAAAATACTCCTCCACACCTTGGGTTATGTTCACACGTAGTGTTTTTGATGCGTTTTTGCACTTCTGCATTGCTTTCAACCATGACAAATGCATTCACTGGGAAATATAATTTTAACATTTTACAACCTTATCTGGCCATGTGGTGTGTGAGACATGATCAGACACATCCTGTTTCATTTATGAAGGAGGAGCTCTGAAAGTCACAAAGCCTAATTTTATAGGGCCATCAGGCGGCCTTTACTATTCTTAAAGGGCCAGCAGTCGGCCCTCACTATTCTCAGAGAGCCATCAGCCAGCTAGGCTTTGTTGTTCCCATTACTAAAGAGTGGGTCTCTAATACTTTTATTACGTATGCAGTGAGTGGCAGGGCTGCCCAAAATTTGGACGCACCCCAATACCTCTTTGAAAATTTGGACGCACCCCAATACCCCTTTGAAGAGACTTAGAGGAGGGCCTCCTAACAACAATATTCCCATTATTAGGAAGTGGGTCTCCCATTGTGTTTGCCTATGTGAATGCAAGGGTTGCCAAAAATTGGGAGGTACTCCAATGCCCCTTGGAAGAGACATAGAGGGCCTCATGAAAAATGTTCCCATTATTAGGAAGTGGGTCTCCCATAGTGTTGGCCTATGCAGTGAATGCAAGGGTTGCCAAAAATTGAGAGGCATTCCAATGCCCCTTGGAAGAGACGTAGAGGGCCTCATGAAAAAATGTTCCCATTATTAGGAAGTGGGTCTCCCATAGAGTTTGCCTATGCAGTGAATGCAAGGGTTGCCAAAAATTTGTAGGCACTCCAATGCCCCTTGGAAGAGACGTGAAGGAGGGCCTCATAAAAAAAATGTTCCCATTAGAAAGGAGCGGGTCTCCAATGCCCCTTGGAAGAGACGTGGAGGTCAGAGGGCCTCCTAAAAACAATGTTCCCATTATTAGGAAGTGGGTTTCCCATTGTGTTTGCCTATTCAGTGAATGCAAGGGTCGCCAAAAATTGGGAGGCACTCCAATGCCCCTTGGAAGAGACGTAGAGGGCCTCATGAAAAAATGTTCCCATTATTAAGTGGGTCTCCCATAGTGTTGGTCTATGCAGTGAATGCATGGGTTGCCAAAAATTGGGAGGCACTCCAATACCCCTTGGAAGAGACGTGGAGGAGGGCCTCATAAAAAAAATGTTCCCATTAGAAAGGAGCGGATCTCCTATACTTGTAATGCCCATGCACTAAGTGTATGGGCTGACAAACATTTAGACCTGGTGGGTATACATGAACATACTGTATAAAAAAAATTTTTATGGGCATCATAAACACCCTTTAAAAAAATTATGTGGCTGTTGCATCACGGACCACAGTCACCCTGGTGATAAGGTGGTGGAGGATGAGGATAAGGAGAAGGAGGGTGACAAGAGAAAATAGCCAAAATCAAGAAGCGTATACCCATGTGTGGGTTTGAAAAGGTGCATGGGAATACACCTCCCAAAAAAGACACTGGATTTGAGTTTATGTTACACTGCTATCATTCGGTGGTGTTGAGAAGCCTGGCCCAATCCAGCCCTTTTTCATTTTTTATAAGAGTCAGCCTGTCAGCATTTTCTGTTGACAGGCGGATGTGCTTATCAGTTATCTATCTATATAATTGTCTTATCCCGTCTGTCTGTCTGTCTGTCTGTCAATCTGTCTGTCTTTCTGTCTGTCTGTCTGTCCTGGAAATCCCGGGTCGCTGATTGGTCCGGCAGCGGCCAATCAGCGACGCGGCATTTCAGAAAAACATGGCGGCCGTTAGCGGCTCATGTGCGCCACGGAGGTCAGCGGCGATGCAGCCAGGAGATGCAGCTGGCTGCTCGCAGCATAAGTCCCCCGACCGCAGGCGCCGCTGACCTACATGCGGCTATCGTCGGGAGATCAGCGGCTATGGCCGCTTATCTCCCGAGGACAAGTGTGACGCCCCTCCCCTCCCCTCCTTTCCCCTCCTCTCCCCTCCTCTCCTCTCCCCTCCATCAGGACCCCGGCACCTGGCGTCATACTTACCCCTACCCTCCCCTCCTCTCCCCTCCCCTCCTCTTCCCTCCCCTCTCCTCTCCTCCCGACCCTCCCTCCGCTCGATCAGGACCCCGACACCCGGCGTCATACTTACCCCTCCCCGTGCCTCCGCAGCAGCTCCTGTGTCTTCCGCTGATGCTCTGTGATGTCTCAGGTCAGAGGGCGCGGTGACGTCTTTACACCGCGCTCTCTCCCGACCGATCACAGCGCACAGCGTGAAGATGCCGGCTGCGCTCGAGTCCAGAGAAGCAGTGAGGTGAGTATTGGATTTTTTTTTTTTCGTATGGGGCCATAGGGGACCTGCATGGGGCACTATGGTGGGATGGGAGATCCTGCATGGGGTATTATATAGAGGGGATGTGACAGCCTGCATGGGGAATTATATGGGGGGAGAGGTGACATCCTGCATGGGCCATTATATGGGGGGAGAGGTGACATCCTACATGGGGCATTATATGGGGGAGAGGTGACATCCTGCATGGGGTATTATATGGGGGAGAGGTGACATCCTGCATTGGGTATTATATAGGGGGGATGTGACAGCCTGCATGGGGCATTATATGGGGGGAGAGGTGACATCCTGCATGAGCCATTATATGGGGGGAGAGGTGACATCCTACATGGGGCATTATATGGAGGAACAAGTGACATCCTGCATGGGGTATTATATACGGGGGATGTGACTTCCTGCATGGGGCATTAAAAAAGGAGGGTCGGGAGACATATGCTAGAATACCCGATGCGTTAGAATCGGGCCACCATCTAGTAATAATATAAAATGCTAGCAGCAGAGCAAGCCAGGACCTCCAAGGCATAGAGAGCAAGTTCATTCCTCGTATCCAGCTTGGATACCCAATAATTATAAGGCACAGAAGAATCACGGAGGATGTTAGTACGGTTGGCAAGGTACTCCCTCAGCATCTTCCCAAACTTTGCACTCCTTGTGAGAGTACCCCGCGCCTCAGGGCCTGTGCGATGGGAGGGGCTGAGAAAATTCTCCCAGAACTTTGACAGTGTTCCCCTGCCTCTGCTTGATTGGAGTTGTGTGTCTCTCTCTCCTGTAGTCCTTGGTTGTCCAGCAAACTGTGACCTCTGCCGCCTGCGTTATCTGATGGGAATTTTTTTAATAGTTCCGCAACAAGGGCCTTCTGGTACTGCCCCATTTTTGTAGACCTGTCTGCCTCAGGAATAAGAGATATAAAGTTCTCCTTGTAGCGTGGGTCTCGAAGTGTCACCAACCAGTAATGACTGTCACCCAAAATTTTGAGAACGCGAGGGTAATGGGAAAGGCAGCGTAACATAAACTCAGCCATGCGTGCAAGGCTGCTAACAGGCAAGACTTCCGTGTCCTCACCAAGAGGAAGAGTGACCATGCTCTCCTCCTCCTCCTCCTCTCTGTCCTCAGGTCATCCACGCTGAACAGACGGTATGACAGTTGTGCAGGTAGTACCGTCTATAGCGCATGAAACTAGCTCCTGTTCTTCCTCCTCCTCTTCCTCGTTGTCACCCAATCCACGTTAGGATGAGATGAGGCTGGGCTGTGTGTAATCACCCTGTATGGTTCCTTGCTCCATCTCATCGTGCAATGCATCCTCTTTGATTGTGAGCAGAGAGCGTTTCTAAAGACAGAGAAGCGGGATGGAGAGGCTAATTATGGCGTCATTGCCGCTCACCATCTTGGTGGAGTCCTCAAAGTTTTGGAGGATGGTACATATGTCTGACATCCATGTCCACTCCTGAGGTCTTATGTGTGGAGTCTAAACTGAATACCGACGGCCTTGTTGATGCTGGTACTCAACAACTGCCCTCTTCTGCTCACAAATCCTTCCCAACATCTTCAGTGTAGAGTTCCAACGCGTGGGGACATCACACACCAGTCTGTGAGTCGGAAGCTGCAAACGCTGCTGAAACACAGCAAGGGCGGCGGAAGCTGTCGTTGACTTTCTCAAATGGGCACACAGCCGGTGTACTTTAACAAGCAGATCCGGCAGCTCCGGGTAGGATTTGAGAAACCGCTGAACCACGAGGTTAAGCACATGGGTCAAGCATGGTACGTGTGTGAGCTCACCTTGCCTCAGAGCTGCCTCAGGGCCATTGTCACACACGACCATGCCTGGCTGTAGGTTCAGCAGTGTGAGCCACAGATCTGCCTGCTCTTTCAGAGCGGTCCACAACTCTTCAGCATTGTGCAGTTTGTCACCTAAGCATATTAGCTTCAGCACAGCCTGTTGCCGCTTGACCGAGGCAGTGATGCACTGCTTTCAGCTTGTGACTGATGTGGTCATTTCGGAGATGGAGACTGAAGAGGAGGAGGAGGCTAAGGAAGATGAGGTGCAGGAGCTGTAGACTGGGGGGGCAACCCTGATTGACCAAGGACCCGCAATCCTTGGCGTCGGGAGGACATGTTCCGTCCCAAGGTCCGACTGCGTCCCGGCTTCCACTATGTTAACCCAGTGTGCCATCAGCGAGATGTACAGTCCCTGCCCACAAGCACTTGTCCACGTGTCAGTGGTTAGGTGGACTTTCCCAGTAACTGCGTTGTTGAGGGCGCGGCTAATGTTTTGGGATACGTGCTTGTGTAATGAGGGGACGGCACATCGGGAGAAATAGTAACGGCTGGGGACCGAGTACCGAGGGACAGCCGCCGCCATCAGGTTCCGGAATGCTTCCGTCTCCACGAGCTTAAAAGGCAACATTTCGGGCGCAAGCAGTCGTGAAATGTGGGAATTTAGTAGTGTGGCCTGTGAGGCGTTGGCTGCGTATTTGCGCTTGCGTTCCAAAGACTGGGGTATGAACAACTGAATGCTGCGCTGGGACAAGGACATGGACGTGCTTCCTGATGTTGCTAGTTGAGAGTGTGCAATGACAGGTGCAGGGCAGAAGGCATCTTCGCATGCACCATGGACAGGGCATTGGCTTGCATGCACAATAGTGGAAGAAGCAGTGGTGCCACCCGCAGACACTGTTCCTGGACCCTGGGGTTCGGTCCACAAAGTCTGGCGCTTTGATGCCATGTGACTGATCATGCTGGTGGTGGTCAGGCTGGTAGTTTTGCCACCACTGCTGATGCTGGCCTGGCAGGTAGTGCAAATGGCTTTTTTGGGGTTATCGGCAGAGTCTTTAAAAAACAACCAGACTCGGGAAGACCTAACAGTTGTACTGGCAACTTCCTTCGTATTGGTCTTACGGGAAATGGTTGCCTGCCTTCTGTCTGCGGCCACCACACTGCTTCTTCCTGCCTGTTGGGGTGCTCTGCTTCCCTCCCACTGTGTGCTGCTGTCCTCGCTCTGCATGTCCTCCTGCCAGGTTGGGTCAGTTACTATATCATCCATCACCTCGTCTTCCACTTCCGCACCCTGGTCCTCCTCCTGACTTTCCGGCAATTGCGTCTCATCATCGTCCACCTCTTGTGACACTTTCCCACCGTCGCCTTCGTGTGACCGTGGCTGCTCAAATATTTGGGCATCGCTACATGTCATCTCCTCTTGCCCGGCTTCAAGTGGACCAGGCGAGAGGACCGAATCTATAAATGGAAAAGTGAACAGCTCTTCAGAGTGTTAAAGTGTGGGATCAGTTGTCTCTAGGCACTCTACATGGTGGGAGGAAGGAGGTTCAGGGTGAGGACTATGCAGGCCAGACTCACGGCTACTGAGACTTGACCGTGTGGAAGACAGGGTGGTGGTGGTGGTGGCTAAGTGACTGGAAGCATTATCTGCTATCCAACCAATAACCTTTTCACACTGCTCTGTGTTCAATAGTGGTGTTTTGCGGTCCCCTATTAATTGGGACAGGAAGGTCAGGCCAGAAGATGTGGGCGTTTGTTGTGGCACAATTTCAGCTTGCCCACGGCCTCGACCAATGCATGCACCATCACCATCACGTTCAGTTCCCCAGTCCCTTGCCACGTGCCTTGCCCATTTTAAATGGAGGATAATATCTGCCACGCTCACTACAAATGGCTGAATTTGGAGTGAACTTATATGTGATCCGTGTGACGGACAAACCACAGTTTTAAATAGCTGGATTTTTAGCGCTGTAATATGGAAAGGACCTGGCCGTATTCTGCAGTGCCAACAAGCAAATGGTGCAGAAAAACTGTGTTCTCTGGATTGCTTTTTAAGCAAATAATGAGGATTAAGATCCAAGAAAAATTATTCCTGGCCCCTGGGATCTGGGCCATTGTCTAGAAATACCTAACAGCAGCAGCAGACAGAACTGGAATGGAGCCTATTGTGCTACTGTATATGCACTGCAGTCTGCTATATACCCTGCCTGCCTGCCTATATACACTGCCTGCCTGATATCTCTGCAGATGGATTAGTCCTCAGAAGGACTGTTTGTTGAGATGGATATGTGTCTCTAATATACAGTACAGACCAAAAGTTTGGACACACCTTCTCATTTAAAGATTTTTCTGTATTTTCATGACTATGAAAATTGTACATTCACACTGAAGGCATCAAAACTATGAATTAACACATGTGGAATTATATACTTAACAAACAAGTGTGAAACAACTGAAAATATGTCTTATATTCTAGGTTCTTCAAAGTAGCCACCTTTTGCTTTGATGACTGCTTTGCACACTCTTGGCATTCTCTTGATGAGCTTCAAGAGGTAGTCACCGGAAATGGTCTTCCAACAATCTTGAAGGAGTTCCCAGAGATGCTTAGCACTTGTTGGCCCTTTTGCCTTCACTCTGCGGTCCAGCTCACCCCAAACCATCTCGATTGGGTTCAGGTCTGGTGACTGTGGAGGCCAGGTCATCTGGCGTAGCACCCCATCACTCTCCTTCTTGGTCAAATAGCCTTTACACAGCCTGGAGGTGTGTTTGGGGTCATTGTCCTGTTGAAATATATATGATGGTCCAACTAAACGCAAACCGGATGGAATAGCATGCCGCTGCAAGATGCTGTGGAAGCCATGCTGGTTCAGTATGCCTTCAATTTTGAATAAACCCCCAACAGTGTCACCAGCAAAGCACCCCCACACCATCACACCTCCTCCTCCATGCTTCATGGTGGGAACCAGGCATGTATAGTCCATCCGTTCACCTTTTCTGCGTTGCTCAAAGACACGGTGGTTGGAACCAAAGATCTCAAATTTGGACTCATCAGACCAAAGCACATATTTCCACTGGTCTAATGTCCATTCCTTGTGTTCTTTAGCCCAAACAAGTCTCTTCTGCTTGTTGCCTGTCCTTAGCAGTGGTTTCCCAGCAGCTATTTTACCATGAAGGCCTGCTGCACAAGGTCTCCTCTTAACAGTTGTTGAAGAGATGTGTCTGCTGCTAGAACTCTGTGTGGCATTGACCTGGTCTCTAATCTGAGCTGCTGTTAACCTGTAATTTCTGAGGCTGGTGACTCAGATAAACTTATCCTCAGAAGCAGAGGTGACTCTTGGTCTTCCTTTCCTGGGGCGGTCCTCATGTGAGCCAGTTTCTTTATAGCGCTTGATGGTTTTTACAACTGCACTCGGGGACACTTTCAAAGTTTGCCCAATTTTTCGGACTGACTGACCTTCATTTCTTAAAGTAATGATGGCCACTCGTTTTTCTTTACTTAGCTGCTTTTTTTCTTCCCATAATACAAATTCTAACAGTCTATTCAGTAGGACTATCAGCTGTATATCCACCTGACTTCTGCACAACACAACTGATGGTCCCAACCACATTTATAAGGCAAGAAATCCCACTTATTAAACCTGACAGGGCACACCTGTGAAGTGAAAACCATCTCCGGTGACTACCTCTTGAAGCTCATCAAGAGAATGCCAAGAGTGTGCAAAGCAGTCATCAAAGCAAAAGGTGGCTACTTTCAAAAACCTAGAATATAAGACATATTTTCAGTTGTTTCACACTTTTTTGTTAAGTATATAATTCCACATGTGTTAATTCATAGTTTTGATGCCTTCAGTGTGAATATACAATTTTCATAGTCATGAAAATTCAGAAAAATCTTTAAATGAGAAGGTGTGTCCAAACTTTTGGTCTGTACTTTAGTTTGGTACACCTACACTAACTAGAAACAAGCAAATCTCTCCCTAGCTCAGCAGCACCTCTCCCTACACTGTCTGATTCCTGAGTGACTGTGACAAGCATGGCTGCGCCAGGTCTGATTTAGATCTGATGAAGCTATGCGGCCAGCCAATCACTGTAATGCCACAACCAACATGGCTGCGGCATTACAGTGAGTGGCAGACAATCCCTGCATGTTCATTGGCTCTGTAAAGAGCGCCAAACATGCAGGGAGGGGACCCGAACTCCCGCCAAGCACCCCCGGAAATACTCACCGAGCATTTCGAGCAGTGAGATGCTCGGGCGAGCACCGAGCAGTAGCGAGCATGCTCGCTCATTACTAATGGGTACCCTAACACTAAGAGAAGCAAGGGGCAGGAAAGAGACCAGACAGAATATATACTGTATTTCAGAAGCAGCAGAACAGCCAGCTATGAACAAGAGTTACATGGGCTCTACAGCAACAAAATAGAAGGCCATTTTTAATTAAGGATATTTAGAAATTTGCATAATTTTTCATTTTGAAAGCAAATAATTACAATAGTATTTAAGAACACCAAAAAGAGAAGTTATGCTTCACCCCTTGGGTCTGAAGCCGACATTTGAATAACGTTTTTTTTAGGCATGAATGGTTTTAAAATAATAAATGGAGGGATACTCACCTTTCAGCACACCGGGGATCCAGTGCTGGCCAGCTCTGGAAGCAATATCTGCTCCAATTGGAGGTTACAAGGACTGCTGCAACTTGTGATTACCTGCAGTGGTCACATGACTAAAGGAGCGCGTCATCGGATGTTTCTCTGATGACAGGCTCTTCTAGTCACCTGACTGCTGCAGCCAATCACAGGCTGCAGCGGTCCTAGTAACTTCAAACAGAGCAGACACTACTTCCAGAGCTTTTACAGCTATCCGGAGTCACGACTGACGGATCCGTATGTGTGCTGAAGGATAAGTATGCTTCAGTTTATTATTTTAAAACCATTAATGGCTAAAATTAAAAATTATTCAAGTGTCGCACAACCCCTTTTACACAGCGCATATGCTTTTCCCGCAGTGTTTTTCCAAATGACATATTGTATATTATCTATTAGTTTTCCATGATACAAGGTGATTATGTAGCACCCCGAGGGCTCGGCTGCTACAGGGGTATTGCACCTCAAACCAGAGGTGCGGTATTCCACTCCCGGGTAAGGATGGAGTGTGGAACTGAGCTCAGTAAGCTGCATGCACTACATTCACCCCATTTCCGGGGGACAGATCAATGGTACTCCCACTAGGTGAATGTGCAGGTACGACAGTGTCTGTCCCTGGCTGGAGTGGGGAGGGGGGTGGAACATCCCAGTAGTGTAGGGGCAGATAGGGGAGGGGCTCTGGGCATAGAAGTAGGAGCCCATTGGGTGCTAGTCACCTGGGCTCACACATAGAGGGAGTATATATGGTGGGCACCATCTTAGGAACAGGGTCAGAGAGTCCAGGAGAGAGTTCAGCCAGGAGGGCTGACAGGGAGCTGTGGCTCCGGCTGGGCCCAGCTCCAGGGCCAGGCCTGAAGCAGAGAGAAGGAGGAAGAGAGGCCCGGAGACATAAGAACAAAAGGGAACCCCGAGATCCCACGAGTGAACCAAAAGGGTGAAGGGTTGGCAGAAGAGGGCACCGGATCCCAAACTGACGGAGGCAAAACATCCTTAGTCAGGAACCGGAGGTCGTGGTCAAGTTTTGCCACGACCCTCACCACATTCACCAGGAAGGTACACCACGAGTAGGGTCAGGAAAGCCATAAAAGGTTTTACCATTGAGAGGCCCAAGGGAACCGGACAAAGGTGGATCCCTGGTGGGGACGGCCAGAGAGAGAGAGAGAGAGAGAGGGGAGCTCAGGACCACGCTCCGGAATTGCCTGGGGGTTAGCCGAGTCCCGCACCTGGTGGACGCAGCACGGCTCGGGTGGTCACTCCCGGCCGAAGTGACTGAAGTAACACCTGTGAGTAAAAACCCTGAAACTGCATTATACGTTTCTGACTCTCCTTGTTGCACCATCACTACCTCCATCATCCACATCTGCTGCCCTGAGGCCATACCCCTCCCGTTGGGGGTTATACCATCTACGCTGCACAATCGTACCACCGGCCTCAGCGGACTGTCCTGCAGCAGCAGCCCTAAAGCTGCATTCAACGGGTGGCGTAGTCGTCCAACACCTACTGCTACTACATCGCCGCTCAGTTTGACTCCCTGGGCACGGACCGGGTCACCGCCACGAGACTACAACCCTCAACAGATCCGGCTCCGGGTTAGCTCCCGTGCGCGCGATGCCATGCGACGAAGGCCCAGTGGCGCGTCAACTTTGGCGTAGTCGGCAGGATTACGTGCCCGCAACCACCGGGTACTGCGTGCCTGAAGAAAAGTTCATATTTACCGTAAAAAGGAGTCTCCCGCCAATTCCAGAGGGTCCCCGCCATCGGACGCCATCTCGGGTCGTTTCCCGCCGTTTGCCCGCCATCTGCAGCCTTTTCCCGCCATCCACGGAGTTTCCCGCCATTGGGAGGCGATTCCCGCCATCTGAGACGATTTCCCGCCCTGGCAGAGCGGACGCCATTATGGGCGTGCCAGAGGGTGGCAAGAGACCACCTCCCATCGTGGGCCTGGTCCCAGAAGAGCGCCAAAAGCGGAGACAGCCCCCACCAGCAGAGACTGCAATGATAGAGATGTCCATCAGAGCGAGGGGTCTGCCCCTGGAACTGACAATCACCAAGTGGCCCCGGGACCACCCTCAGTATGGGCGGATCAAGAACAAAAGAGAGAGGATGGGTGCAGCCTGGAGGAGTCTGGAAAGATCGCACCCGGAGATGGAGGGAGAGTCAGGCAGCACCGACCCTGTGGTCAGGAGCCTGTTGCAGGCCGCCACCCCGGAAGGCCTGGTGGAGATTCTGGCACAACTCCCCAGAGATCGGGAGCATGCACAGACTGCGCTGGAGGGCTTGGCTCGGAGGATGGCCCGAGTGCAGCGAGAGGTGATGGCCGAGTGGAGTAGAGAAATGGCCCTACAGGCTGGAACCCGCCGGCAAAGGACGCCACCCGAGACGAGGAGTCTGACAGCCTCTGAGGATGGTGCAGGAGGGACGAAGGCCGGAGACGACGCCGTGGAGGGAGCTGAAGAGATGGAAGCAGGTAAAGGGGACGTCACCACCCCAAATCAAGTAGCCGAGAGCCTGCCCCAGCTCCCCGTCGCAGAGCCCGAAATCCCACCTACCGTGCCCGTTGCTGCACCGCCACCGCTCCAAACTAGGCCTCAAGCGGCAGGAGCCGCGGTCATGCCCCCTGTGATGTCACGCACCTCAACTCTGAGCGCGGCCGAGCAGAAAGCGCTTCCGGCCTGGTCGCAGGGCCGAGTACCCCCGGGCGCCGCTGTCTCCAAAGTGCCCTCTACCTCTATCATGCCACCGGCCTGGTCGCAAGACCTGGTGGACCCGGGCGCCGCTGCCTCTAGAGCGCCCTTCACTTTCAGGATGCCTCCGGCCTGGACGCATTGCCAAGAGCCCCCGGGCGCCGCTGCCCCCACAGCGCCCTCTACCTCCACAGTGCCACAACTGGGCGAGGACCTGTACGCGCTGCACACTAGCCCGGACGGGCTGCCGTTCGAATGGCCACCGGAGTATACCAACCCACGACTCCGGAGGGAACGGCCCTTGTGTGAACCCCTAATCCCAGCTCCGGCGCCTGTCAAGATTGTCCCGCTCCCGTTGGAGGAGGCCCAGTTCGAATGGGACCCCACCGGAGAAAACCTCATTGGGTTTACCCACGAGACCCGGGCGGCCGCAGCCCAGCGAGCGGAGTGCTGCCGGCAACAGCTGGAGGTCTTTGACCAGGAACGGCGGGAGAGGCGGGTCCGCGAGGAGCGGCTGCAAGTCCAGAGTGCGGAGCAGAAACGTCGGACCCGGCGAAACCCCCGTGCAGCCCACGGTCCCCGCGCCACCGGGACCATAATCAAGTTCCAACTGGAGCACGGTTGGGGCTTTATTCGGGATCACAGAACCCCCGGCGACGTCTTTGTCACCTGCAGAGATGTCGAGAGCCATCTGCCGGAGGGACACAGAGGACGTGACCTTTACCCGGGTGACGAGGTCACCTTCACCCGGCATCAGTGTGCTAAGGGACCATATGCTCTTCATGTGCACCGACTGACTGAGGAAGAGCTACAGTGCGAGGAGGAACAAGAGGACCCGGACGGGTTCGAAGACTACCCGCGGGAAGGAGCAGGAGGACGCCGTTACTGAAGTACGGTAAAGTGGAACTGTACATAGTTACCCGTAAGGGTACAAGAACTGCTGCTAAATAGAATATGGTCCCCGTTGGGACTAGTGAGTTGTTCCCGTGTGTCTCTATCCCCACAGGCTGAGGACTGTGAACAGCCATCCCTTTTTCCCCACTGGCCGAGGACTGAGAGCGGCCACCCTGTAAATAGTTGCGCTTCCTAAGGCGCCCCCTACCGGTTTTATAAAAACTGTTTTTGTGACTGTTGCACTTTTACCTGGTCACAAATTGCACAGTGGCCAGAAGTCAAGATTATATCGAAAGTTATATGCTGCTAGAGTAATAATGAGGAAGTTATGTGTTATGCGCCAAAAGAGTTCCGGTGGCATTAGCCAGATGTTTTATTATGACTAAGGAAAATATTTTATACCCGTAACGTTCAAAGAGAAAAGTACCTTCCATAAAGGGATGAGTTATAGTTTTATATGTAAGTGCACTTTAATATTTTTGTATGTTTTATATTGTTTTACTCTTTTACAGCCCGAGGACGTGCTGTGATTTACCAGGGGGGAATGTAGCACCCCGAGGGCTCGGCTGCTACAGGGGTATTGCACCTCAAACTAGAGGTGTGGTATTCCACTCCCGGGTAAGGATGGAGTGTGGAACTGAGCTCAGTAAGCTGCATGCACTACATTCACCCCATTTCCGGGGGACAGATCAATGGTACTCCCACTAGGTGAATGTGCAGGTACGACAGTGTCTGTCCCTGGCTGGAGTGGGGAGGGGGGTGGAACATCCCAGTAGTGTAGGGGCAGATAGGGGAGGGGCTCTGGGCATAGAAGTAGGAGCCCATTGGGTGCTAGTCACCTGGGCTCACACATAGAGGGAGTATATATGGTGGGCACCATCTTAGGAACAGGGTCAGAGAGTCCAGGAGAGAGTTCAGCCAGGAGGGCTGACAGGGAGCTGTGGCTCCGGCTGGGCCCAGCTCCAGGGCCAGGCCTGAAGCAGAGAGAAGGAGGAAGAGAGGCCCGGAGACATAAGAACAAAAGGGAACCCCGAGATCCCACGAGTGAACCAAAAGGGTGAAGGGTTGGCAGAAGAGGGCACCGGATCCCAAACTGACGGAGGCAAAACATCCTTAGTCAGGAACCGGAGGTCGTGGTCAAGTTTTGCCACGACCCTCACCACATTCACCAGGAAGGTACACCACGAGTAGGGTCAGGAAAGCCATAAAAGGTTTTACCATTGAGAGGCCCAAGGGAACCGGACAAAGGTGGATCCCTGGTGGGGACGGCCAGAGAGAGAGAGAGAGAGAGGGGAGCTCAGGACCACGCTCCGGAATTGCCTGGGGGTTAGCCGAGTCCCGCACCTGGTGGACGCAGCACGGCTCGGGTGGTCACTCCCGGCCGAAGTGACTGAAGTAACACCTGTGAGTAAAAACCCTGAAACTGCATTATACGTTTCTGACTCTCCTTGTTGCACCATCACTACCTCCATCATCCACATCTGCTGCCCTGAGGCCATACCCCTCCCGTTGGGGGTTATACCATCTACGCTGCACAATCGTACCACCGGCCTCAGCGGACTGTCCTGCAGCAGCAGCCCTAAAGCTGCATTCAACGGGTGGCGTAGTCGTCCAACACCTACTGCTACTACATCGCCGCTCAGTTTGACTCCCTGGGCACGGACCGGGTCACCGCCACGAGACTACAACCCTCAACAGATCCGGCTCCGGGTAAGCTCCCGTGCGCGCGATGCCGCGCGACGAAGGCCCAGGGGCGCGTCAATTACAGTCCACACTCTTGACCGCTCACTGGTTTCCAATTCATGCAAGTTTTTGAGTGCTTTTACCAGTATAAGGGATGCAATCAGTCGCCCATTCATCAGGATTAACTTTCCGATGGATTAAATTGTATATGTACAACAAGTCACTTGCACAATAACATATCAGGGTTATGGGTACTGTAATTAAACATTCCAGAAGAGCATAATTCATATGTATGAGTTCCTGTGGAGCAGGATTACAGGGTATTATGAAGGGTACTTTAGGTCTATCTTGTTAAATATGTTTTGTGGCAATCATTGACTCACTGTAGGGGGCTTGTCGCACCACTTACGGCCATCCAAAGACTGCTTCTTATTTATAATACTGCCTTAATAGCTTCTACTAAGGCAGTATAATACTTGCTTTTCCCACTCAACTATTCCTTATAGAAGAGAGGTGTAAAATCGGTTGCTCTGTTCAGGTTCACAATGTCCATGAGGAATGATGACGGGGCAAACCTGAGACAAAACCCTTTCTACACTGGTGCATGGGAGTCGTAAAGTTAGAGTACCTCTATGAAACTTATGTCCAGGACTGGCTCCAGATCTATGTGGATCCCTAGACAATAGGGTCCATCTTATGCCCGATTTTCTCCACTGTACTCCAGCAACACCAATAGTAAAGAGTTGTGGACCCATGCCACAAAAGTTTATCATAGAACCTCTTCAGTGCTGAAAATTTGGATTCTGTTTTTTTTGTTTTTACATTACAGCATCTATAGCTGAACCATATCTGTCATTGGAGCTGATTTTTTTTTTTAAAACTATAATGTATATATCTGTTAATACAGGGCAAATCCGGCACCATGGAGTCAAAACCTTGAATTTTATTGGATCATTTTAAAATCATAATTAACATGCAAATAGTTTCCATTGTGGGGTTTCTACTCAATTGGGTGCATACGGCAAGCGTTTCCATTTAAATGTCCATGTCGATTTATTACCTCATAAACCGTCCCCAAACAAAAGGAAAACAAACAGCCTTTAGTGCAGACAAAACAAAAAAACAGAGTGCTTTAGGCAAAGTCTCTGGCTAGCCAGTCCTGTGGGCACACAGGCTGGATAGCATCCAGTACACTGGCTCAGTCTGGCGCTAACAACACACAGGAGGCTTTCTCCCTCCATACACAGACCATGTGTCAAAGGACTACATTTTAACCGCTTATCCACACACAGAGTTGAGGTATGTGGGCAACCAGTCCCGCCCGTCTCTCAGGCTGCCCGTAAAACCTGGGCCCAGATGCACCAAACAATCCTCTTAGTGCTTACGTGTACTAGAGCAACATTCCAGGATTACAACACAGAGGACAGCCATCTCTGTGATACATATCTCCCATCAATTATGTGTCCGAGAGCTATCTTACACCATATAGGAGAAAGTTTAGAGATGAGCTACCAGGATGGTGAGTGCACCTCGCATGTCCTGCGAGGAATGGTTAAAGGATCTGGGAATGTTTAGCTTGCAAAAAAGAAGGCTAAGAGGAGACTTAATAGCTGTCTACAAATATCTGAAGCGCTGTCACACTGTAGAGGGATCATCCTTATTCTCATTTGCACATGGAAACAAGAGACGCAATGGAATGAAACTGAAAGGGAGAAGATACTGATTAAATATTAGAAAAAACTTTTTGACAGTGAGGGTGATCAATGAGTGGAACAAGCGGCCACGAGAGGTGGTGAGTTCTCCTTCAATGGACGTCTCCAATCAGAGGTTGGACAGACATGTGTGTGAGATTGTTTAGTGAATCCTGCACTGAACAGGAGGTTGGACATGATGATCCCGGAGGTCCCTTCCAACTCTAACATTCTATGATTCTATGAGGAAACACCAATGCATTTCTTGTGCATATAGCACCTTTAATCATGGTGTGAACGTGCTATGTACACCAGAAAAGTGCTAATAGGACTAAATTTACATAACGGATGCAAAAAAGTAAGAAGGGATCATATCTGAGGAACAGAGCAAAGATAATAAAAACACCAGATTCAGGAGAAGAACGGAACTTACACCAGATTAAACAGTTACATTTATGGCACATGAAAGGTCTTCTTTAACATAGCCACAAGCCAATATGATTGACAAGGTTGACAATTTTTTAATGGACACGTGTCACATTTATATAAGTCTGTCCACAAACACACTCAATCTAACTCAATAAACCTCAATCTCCAAAATTATTGAAGGATGTTTCCATTTTGGACAATTATGGAATACCAACAAGATATGCCAATAGGTTGGGTTCCTACCTCTGAGACACACAACTGTTTCAAAAATGGGGGACTCAGATACTCATGCCACCTGAGGGACCCACATTCTCAAAATAGGTGTAGTGAGGATATGCCATAAATGCTTTGGATCAGATTATGACTCGCCCCCTGGGCCGTGGGGCACTCGGGACCGGTCTTCAGGGCAATGCTGGGAGTAGTAGTGGCGACCCGGTCCCGTGGCTCAGGGTGGTCAGACCAGTGGTAGTCTATGATGTGCTGTAGGTAATGTCCGACTACGCAACCCATGGATTGCGGTCAGGGCTAACCGCCGCTGCAGTGCAGACCGCTGGGGCTGATATAAATGTGCAGCACTGAATAGTTCAACTCCCCACGGGAGGAGTATGGCCCCAGGGCAGTATATATAATGGATGATGGAGGGGATGATTCCGACCGCGATAGCCAGGAAACGGAGGCCTCTTAAACAGTTCAGGGTCTTTATTAGAACTGGTAATATGACCCAGAAACAGGCGCGGCTAGGAGGGGGCCTGGATGTCTGAGAACAAGTGGGAAGCTGATCCTGGTCAGGGTGAGGGTGTAGGCCTACCGTGCTCTCTGTGCTCCTTCTGGCTAGTTCCCTCCTTGTAGTGTAACAGCCCACGTTCCCGAGCTCACCGTGTCCTCTCACCCGTATGGCTTGCAACTTGGGTCCCTTTCTACTCTCGGCCTGGTATTGCTTTGCTGGTCCCTTCTGCTGTGGCGGAGCCTCCGGGCTTCTTAGGCCAAGGAACATACAGTCCCCTGTGGACTGGTTACCTGCTGTAGGACCTGGAATCCTCCCAGCCTCAGACACCAAAGTCTGGTAGATTAGTTTCTTTATCTGCCAGGACAGGCTCACTTCGCCTTTTGTCCCTGGCTCGTGGCTCTCCTACTGCCACACGGCCTCTTAGGCTGCAACACAACTGTCTGTCCCTGCTCTGGGACACCTCTCAATCCAGAGACAGGTTGTCCAGTTCTCTCTAACCCTGCCCCCAGCTCCAGCTTTTATAGGGGCAGCCTGCTCCCCCTACTGGTCTGGGACAGGAGGTGCTGCATGCTAATGATCCTTGACTAGAGGACCTCCCCCTTGCTCTCAGACACAGCTTTATAATATTTGTGGCATCCAGGCCAGGGTGACACATTCCCCCTAGTAAAATTTAGTACTACGGGACTAAACAATAAACAAAGATAATATGCATGACCATAAAACATCAGTAGACAAACGACGCACAGGTTGAGTTCTTAAGGTCACAGTGCGGTCTGTGACCGGGTGTCCATTTCACCAACACAACGGGGAGCCTTAACCATGTGGGGGTCTGTCCTAGCCCCAAGTCCTTTACAGTCTTAGTTCATTCCTTGGTTAGGCTCCGAACGCAGTCCATACAAAGTTCCGGTTAATAAAAGTCCATAACCTTTGAGTCCGTACGGTAACTCTAAGAAACTGAAATACACAATTACTAATCATGCATGTAACTTTGCAATTATTTCAACACTTGGCAACAGGGTTATTTACAGTTTTAGTGCACCCTATATTCTCCAGCGAGCGGGTATCTGCCCCTTTGTGCTCCTGGTTGACCTGCGTAACCCACTGTCTGGTGGTGGACCGACCTGGCTTTCCCCACTAGCGTTAGGGGTACAGCTACCAGCTTGGTGTACAGGTAGGGCAGGCAGCTGTCTGCGGGTCCTTTGGCTCACCGCAGGCATGGCAGGCTCACTGTCAGCAGAGGGTTGATTCTCCTGGACTGCTGGTACCGGCTCTTCTGTCTCTGGAACTGCTTGCTCTTCACCTTCCGGCTCTGGTGTAGGTTGTTGCTGAGCCGGTTGCAGGAAATGCAGGATGGGTACCACTATGGCATCATTTATTCGAGTCCAGGACTGAGGGAACTCTCCGAGAACGGTGCTGATCATTTCTTCCTTGTCCTCTGCGGGCTCAAGGTCACTTTGATCCTCTTCTGTACTACGGAGTTGCTCGGGGCACCTTTTTAGGTGGTCTCTGGAGACGGTACTAGTGGTTTCTCCTCCATCCTTGGTGATCACGCACACCTTCGAGTTGTCGTGATCGGACTGCAGTGCGGTGTAGGGTTCCCTTTCACACTGGTCGTCCAACTTATGTAGCCTTCTCTTTCTCTTCAGAACCAGGCTCTAGGGGACCAGCAGGGGCGTGTTGGTTGAAGAGTCTTTCTTGCCTTTCTCTCACCTGGGTCAGGCTCTTCTCCACACTCTCCTGTACCTTCTTGTACTGCAGTCGCCTTTCCGTATCCCAGTCCGCATCCGGGGAGGTGTCCTCAGGTGTTAGGACTCCCATCTCCAGGTCCATGGGCAGCTTACCTGGTCTGGCTCGCATCAGGTAAGCCGGGGTGCAGTTTGTAGCATTCACCGGAATATGGGTGTATAAGTCTATCAGGTCCAGCAGTTTTTCTGGCCACAGGCAGCGTTCCTCCAGGGGCAACGTCTTCAGGAGATCGATGACTATATTGTTCATTTTCTCGCACATCCCGTTGGTTTGTGGGTGGTAAGGCGTTGTCCGAATCTTCTTACAGCTATAGAGGTTGCAGAACTCTTGGAAGATTTCAGCTTCGAACGCTGGACCCTGGTCCGTCAGGACCTGTTCCGGATACCAGTGTGGACGGCAGAAGTATTGCTGGAAGGCTCTGGCCGCCGTTTGGGCTGTCAAGTATTTTACCGGGACCACCACTAGAAAACGGGAATAGTGGTCCACGATTGTCAGGGAAAAGATGTATCATGACCGGCTTGGAGCCAATTTGACGTGGTCCACAGCTACCAGCTCAAGAGGCTGCTGGGTGACGATGGGCTTCAAGGGTGTCTTCTGGCTGGTGCGGTCTTTTCTCCTTAAGTTACAAGGGCCACAGTCCCTGCACCACTTCTCTACAGCCCCTCTCGTGCCGACCCAAAAGAACCGTCCTCTTGGCAGGAACTCCAGTTTCTTCCAATTGAAGTGCCCTGCTCTGTCATGGTAAGCCCCCAGGACCATAGCTGCATCCCGCCTTGGAACCACGACTTGCCAGGTCAGCTCGTGTGTCCGGTGGTTGACAAGTCTCCTGCACAGCTTGCCTTCATAGAGGAACAGCTTGCTCTTCTCTTTCCATAGCTGCTTGGCTTCCTCTGGAGCATCCGGATCTAAGCGGGCGTCTTCCTGGGTCAGCAGATCTTTCACCAGGCGGATTGCAGGGTCACTATCTTGGGTCTCGGCCCAGCTGTGGTGAGGTAGGGGATTGATCATAACGGTTGTTAAATCTTCCTCCTTCACGCGGTGGGAGTATTGAGCGGCTCCGTACCGGTGAAACGCGGGGAGTTCTACCTCCTCCAGTTCTTCTGGGTCTTCATCACCTTCAGGTAAGTAAGGCATTCTAGACAGGGCGTCAGCCTTGGCATTGGTTTTGCCTGCCCGGTACTTGATCACAAAGTCATAATTGGAGAGACGGGCCATCCACCGCTGTTCCAGGGCACCAAGTCTTGCACTGTCTAGGTGTGTTAACGGGTTGTTGTCCGTGTACACAGTGAACTTTGAGGAGGCCAGGTAATGCTTGAAGCGTTCCGTTATGGCCCACACCACCGCCAAGAATTCTAGCTTGAAGGAGCTGTAATTCTCCGGGTTCCTCTCGGAGGGCCTCAGCTTCCGGCTGGCGTACGCGATCACCCTTTCTCTGCCCTGTTGGTTTTGTGACAGTACGGCTCCCAGTCCCAGATTACTGGCGTCTGTGTGGAGAATAAAAGGCTGGCCATAATCAGGGTAGGCCAGGATCTCATCCCCTGTGAGGGCCATCTTCAACTGGCGGAAGGACTCCTCTTCCGGTTTATCCCACTTGAAGGGTGGCTTTTGGCTTCTGGACTTAGACTGTCCTATCAGGAGGTCCTGCATAGGAGCTGCCATCTTAGTGAACCCGGGGATGAACCTTCGGTAGTAGCCTACCAACCCGAGGAATTGCCTCACTTCCTTGATGTTCGAGGGGCTTGGCCAGCTCTTGATTGCTGTGACCTTGTCAGGGTCGGGGGCTACTCCTTCCGCACTTACCACGTGCCCTAGGTACTGGACCTTCGGTTTCAACAGGTGACACTTTGATAGTTTAACCTTCAGGCCATAGCCTGCCAGGGCTTCGAACACCTCTGCCAGGTGTTTTAGGTGGTCCTCGTAAGTCTTCGAATAGACGATCACGTCGTCCAGGTAAAGGAGGACCGTCTCGAAGTTTCGATGCCCTAGACAGCATTCCATCAGCCTCTGGAAGGTCCCTGGTGCATTGCAGAGCCCAAAGGGCATACAGTTGAACTCGCTCAGTCCCATCGGGGTGGTGAAGGCGGTCTTCTCCTTGTCAGCCTCTGCCACAGGAACCTGCCAGTACCCGCTAGTAAGGTCCAAAGTAGAAAAGAAGTTAGCTGATTTTAGCGCAGCTAAAGACTCCTCTATTCTAGGCAGCGGATATGCGTCTTTGTGGGTGATACGGTTGATTTGTCTATAGTCCACGCACATTCTCATGGTGCCGTCTTTCTTTTTTACCAGAACCAGGGGGGCTGCCCAGGGGCTACAGCTATCTCTAATTACCCCAGCTTCTTTCATTTCTCTTAGCATGCCCTTGGCGTTCTGATAATGTGCAGGGGGTACAGGCCTGTGTCTCTCTTTTATTGGTGGGTGGCTCCCCGTGGGGATATGGTGTTCTATCCCTTTTACTCTGCCGAAGTCTAGCGGGTGCTTACTAAAAATTCTCTCATACTCCTGGACCACCCGGTAGACTCCTTGTTTTTGGTGCAGGGGAGTGGAGTCAGCACCCACTTGGAGTTTCTGGCACCAGTCCTCCTTTTGTTTCTGGGAGCCATTACTCTACACCTGTGGAGATGGAGGCAAAGGCTCCACGGCCCTGATAGCTTTGTGTTCGACAGCAAACAGTTTGGCAAGTGTAGCGTACCTGGGTAAGTGTACCTCCCTCTCCCCAATGTTGAGAATGCGAACAGGCACCCTCCCATGATGGACATCAACCATCCCCCGGGCTGTCAAAATGGTGGGCCTGCTGTCTGAGTACACGGGTTCTACCATGGCTTGGTAGTCTCTACCTCTCAACCCGATTGCAGTCCGACACCAGATCATCATTTCACTTTTGGGAGGCATGGAAATGGGGAAAGCGTCACTCATTCTTACGCTACCAATCTCACCACCAGACAGTTCTACCTGTTGCCGTCTCATCAGGGCTTTTATCTCCTTGTTGAGGACTCTCTGTTGGCTGGTACTAGCATTCACCGCCACCGGTTGTAGAATTACAATTACCTCTGAAAGACAATTTTCAATCACGTTAGTACCCACAGTTATTTTAGGGTGACTCACGACGGTCAATGTCCACAATAATCACTCCCTGTGCCGGTAGGTAGTTGGTCAACTTTACCAATTTTAATGGTCATCTTCTTTAACCCCATCTGCGGCACGGGCAAGCCATTACTGGCGATGATGCTCAAGTCACTGTCTGGATACCGTGTTATATCAGCATCAGTCCAATACTGCTTAAAAAGTACATATGGGATAGTAGTTACTTGCGACCCAGTATCCAGCAAGGCGCTCATGGGGATGCCGTCCAGCACCACGGGTAAAACCGGGCGCCCCGCGACGTACTTATCACGCCAATTATAAGAGCCTGGTGATCTTATGCCTGGGGGTTGGCCCTCTGCCCCAGGTTGGACCCGTTTAAATTACAGTATCTGGAAATGTGTCTGGGCTGGTTGCATCGACGGCAAATGGGCTGTCCATCCTCTGCGTAGCGGTCTGTGGGCCTCCCTCGGAACGACGGGGTCCTCCTCTGTCGACGCCACGGGACATCCTCCGGACTTGAAGCCAACTCGATGGGTCTTGACGGGTCCACTTGTAACGCCTGGACGGTCCTGGTCAACGCCGTGACGCTCCTGGTCAGCTCCTGGACTTGGTGGTGCAGATCTTTCGAAGGGGCTTGGTTCAGAGCCTGTGCATCGGCCCCCACAGAGTCCATAGAGGAGGGCGCCGCCTCTTGGTGGTAGTTGAGAGCAGGGCGCCGGGGGTTTATAGCGCCACTTGTTGCGGGTTCACGGAGCACCCTTATGGCCCTGTCCTTGAATTGGGCAAAGGTCAGATCAGGGTTCTGAAAGAACATGAGGCGCAGCTGGGTCCTGTGGGCGCTAGACAGCAGACCTTCTATGAACTGTTCTGTTAGTAGCTTATCCGTATCCTGCACACTGCCAGGGTCAGCTTGTTTGATGGCTCTCAAGGCTTCCTGCAAATTTAGGGCACAGTCTCTGATGCTGTCCTGTGCCCGCTGCTTACATCCATAGAACCGCATTTTAATTTCAGCGGAGGTACGGGTATCAAAGGTACCCCGCAGCCGGGCCAGAATGTCCTTTACAGTTCTTTTCTCCTCAGCGGGCCATGACTTTACCTCCCGCTGGGCTGTGCCAGTTAACTGCCCTGTCAGTATGCTAATCCTCTGTTCCTCTGTCAGGGGGTAAACTTGGAACAAACTGTACAGTGACGCACCCCCTGGGCCATATTCTTTAGGGGAATACCCGGAGCCGGATCAGATGGGGGTTGTAGTCTCCGAGTGGCTGTGACCCGGTCCGTGCCCAGGGTGTCAAGCTCAGTGTGTGGCAGTCCTTACTGATGTTACTAAAGTTCTTTATGTCGACTACGCCACCCGTTGAATTGCGGTCACTACGGCCGCCGCTGCAGCAGGGTCCGCTGAGGCTGATGGTGTTTGTGCAGCTTAGGTAGTATAACCCCCAACGGGAGGGGTATAGCCTCAGGGGGTCAGGTGCAGAGGATGGTGGTTGTGGAGGTGCAGGGAGGATGGTAATCAGAGACAGAGTCGGGTTGTGCAGTTCAGGGTTCTTTACTTACTGCAGATGTTCCGGTCACTCCGGCCTTGAGTGACCACCCGAGCCGTGCTGCGTCCACCAGGTCCTGGACTCGGCCAACCCCCAAGTAGTTCTGGAGCGTGGTTCTGAGCTCCCGTTCTGTCCTGTCCTCGTCTCTGGCCTTCCCCACCAGGGATCCACCTATGTCCGGCTCCCTCGGGCCTCTTGTTGGCGAACCCTTGCCTCTGGGTTCCCTGACCCTATTCGTGGTCTGCCTTCCGGGTGGATATGGTGGGTGGCCGTGGCAGATGCTGCCCACGGCCTCCGGTCTCTGGCTGAGGTATGCTGTAGCCCCCACCAGTTTGGGATCCGGTACCCTGTTGCCAACTCTTCACCCTGTGGTTGTATTTGGGCTCTCAGAGTTCCTTCTTTCTCCCCCTCTGGGTCTTTCTTGCTCTCCTCTCTCTCTCTTTTGGGCCTGGGGCTGCTCTGCTCTTCTGCTCTCTTCCTCTGCAAAGACTTACAGCCTGACTGACTGTGGCTGACTGACTTCTCACAGACTGACTGACCCTGATCTTAGATGGTGCCCACCTTATATACCCCCTCTATGTGTGAGCTCAGGTGACCAGCACCCAATGAGCTCCTATCTTTACCCAGGCTGCTCCCCCTATCTGCCCCTACACTACTGGGATGTACCACCCCCCTCCCACTCCAGCCAAGGACAGACTCGGTCGTACCTGCACATTTCTAAGTGGGAGTACCGTTGGTCTGCCCTCCGGAAATGGGATGTGTGTAGTGCATGCAGCTAACTGAGCTCAGTTCCACACTCCATCCTTACCCGGGAGTGGAATATCACACCTCTGGCTGAGGTGCAATACCCCTGTAGCAGCCGAATCCTCAGGGTGCTACATTCCCCCCTGGTAAATCACAGCACGTCCTCGGGCTGTAAGATATAAACAACACCAAACATACAATTTTTTTTTTTTTTTTCCATAAACATAAACATATAAAACATATAAAACACCATATATATCAGCATAAACTTTTCATATAAACTTTTCATAAAAACATTCTTGTCTTCTGGTACCTCCGGTCACGGTGCAACTTGTGACCGGGTAAAGTGCGACAGTCTCTTGAAGAAAAATCAGTTCTTCTATAAAACCAGTAGGGGGCGCTTTAGGAAGCGCAACTATATACAAGGGAATTATGGCCGCTCTCAGTCCTCGGCCAGGTATTAGGAAAGATTGACCGTTCTCAGTCCTTGGTCAGTGGGAATAGGGACACACGGGATTAACAGTTCACTTGGCTGGTCCCAACGGGGACTATATTTTAACTAGAACAGTTCTTATACCCTGACGGGTAACTTTATACAGTCTCTTCACTACCGTACTCAACGACGGCGTCCTCCTGCTCTTTCTTTGTAGACAGTTTCAGTTTCAGACCCGTCCGGGTCCTCTTGCTCCTCCTCACACCGCAGCTCCTCCTCCGTCAGGCGATGCACATGGAGGGCGTAGTGTCCTTTGGCACACTTGTGCCGGGTGAAGGTGACCTCGTCCCCTAAATACAGGTCACGACCTCTGTGTCCCTCCGGTAGGTGGGACTCAACGTCTCTTCTTGTCACGAAGACGTCGCCTGGGGTGCGGTGATCTCGGATGAAGCCCCACCCGTGCTGCATATTAAACTTGATCACAGTCCCGGTGGAAGGGGGACCATGAGCTGCACGGGGACTCCTCCTGGCCCGGCTCTTCTGCTCCGCGCTCTTTATTTGGGCTTGTTGTTCCCGGACCCGCCTCTCTCTCCGCTCCCTCTCAAAGACCTCGAGCTGTTGCCGGCAGCACTCTGCACGCTCCGCTGCGGCTGCCCGAGTCTCCTGAGTGAACCCCATGAGGTCTTCTCCGGTGGGGTCCCACTCAAACTGTGCCTCCTCTAGCGGGGGCGAGGTCCTTTTTACGGGCTTCGGAGCCGGGATCAGGGGCTCACACATGGGCCTTGCCCTCTTTTGGAGCTCTTGTTCGTAGTACTCCCTGGGCCAGATAAAGGGCTGCCCGTCCGGCCATGTGTGTTGGGCGAACAGATCTTCTCCCAGATGCGGCACTCTTGGTTTTATGGGCGCGGTGGTGGTGGCGCCCGGGTTGCCCAGGCCTTGCGGCCAGGCCTGGGGCACCTGGAAAGTGAAGGGCACCGTAAGGACGGCGGCGCCCTGGGCTACTTGGCCCTGCGACCAGGCCGGTGGCTCCGCGGAGGTAGGGGGCGCTGTTGGTATTGCGGCGCCCGGGGGTACTAGGCCTTGCGACCAGGCTGGTGGTACTTCCTGCTTGGTCACGCTCGGGGTCGAGGCGTGTGACGTCACAGGGGTCGCGGCTGCGGCTTCCGGTTGAGGCCTAGTCTGTGGCGGTGACGTTGCGGTTACGGGTACGGCAGGGGGTACTTCGGGCTCTGCGACGGGGAGCTGGGGCAGGTACGCGGTTTCCCGGTTTGGGGTAGAGACGTCCCCTTTACCTGCCTCCTTTCGTTCGGCTCCCTTCTCGGCGCCGTCTCCGGCCTTCAGTCCTCCTGCGCCATCCTCAGAGGCGGTCTGTCTCCTCGTCTCGGGTGGCGTGCTCCGCTGACGAGTCTCGGTCCGCTGGGCCATCTCTCGGCTCCACTCCGCCAACGTCTCTCGTTGCACCCGGGCCATCCTCCGTGCGAGGCCCTCCAGCGCAGTCTGTGCACACTCCCGATCTCGGGGGAGCTGTGCCAGGACCTCCACTAAGCCTAGTGGGGTCGTTGCTTCTAGCAGGCTCCTGACCAACGGGTCGGTGCTGCTCTGCTCTTCTCCCGTTATCTCCAGCAGGTCTTCTGGAGTGGCGACCGGCAACAGGCTCCTGACCACTGGGTCGGTGCTGCCTGGAGTGGCGGCCCGCATCAGGCTCCTGACCACTGGGTCGGTGCTGCCTGGCTCTCCCTCCATCTCCGGGTAGGCTCTTTCTGGACTCTGCTCCAGGCTTCTTGTCTCCGGGTGCGCTCTCTCCAGACTGCTCCAGGCGACACCCATCTTTGCTCTCTTGTTCTCAGTCCTCCCACTTCGAGGGCGGTCCCGGGGCCACTTGGTGATTGTCAGCTCCAGGGGCAGTTCTTTCACGCTGACAGACACCTCCAGCATCACAGTCTCTGTTGGTGGGGGCGGTTTCCACTTTTGGCGCCATTTTCGGTCCTGGCCCACGATGGGAGGTGGCCTCTTGCCACCCTTTGGCACGCCCATAATGGCGTCCGCTTCCCCAAGGCGGGAAATCTTCGGAAATGGCGGGAAAAAGCTGTTAATGGCGGACAACCGGCGGGAATCGATCTGTGATGGAGTCCGATGGCGGGGACCCTCCGGAACCGGCAGGAGACTTCTTCTTGAGGTAAACTTGTTCTTTTCTTCAGGCACGCAGTACCCGGGTGTTGCGGGCACGTGATCCTGCCGACTACGCCAAAGTTGACGCACCCCCTGGGCCATATTCTTTAGGGGAATACCCGGAGCCGGATCAGATGGGGGTTGTAGTCTCCGAGTGGCTGTGACCCGGTCCGTGCCCAGGGTGTCAAGCTCAGTGTGTGGCAGTCCTTACTGATGTTACTAAAGTTCTTTATGTCGACTACGCCACCCGTTGAATTGCGGTCACTACGGCCGCCGCTGCAGCAGGGTCCGCTGAGGCTGATGGTGTTTGTGCAGCTTAGGTAGTATAACCCCCAACGGGAGGGGTATAGCCTCAGGGGGTCAGGTGCAGAGGATGGTGGTTGTGGAGGTGCAGGGAGGATGGTAATCAGAGACAGAGTCGGGTTGTGCAGTTCAGGGTTCTTTACTTACTGCAGATGTTCCGGTCACTCCGGCCTTGAGTGACCACCCGAGCCGTGCTGCGTCCACCAGGTCCTGGACTCGGCCAACCCCCAAGTAGTTCTGGAGCGTGGTTCTGAGCTCCCGTTCTGTCCTGTCCTCGTCTCTGGCCTTCCCCACCAGGGATCCACCTATGTCCGGCTCCCTCGGGCCTCTTGTTGGCGAACCCTTGCCTCTGGGTTCCCTGACCCTATTCGTGGTCTGCCTTCCGGGTGGATATGGTGGGTGGCCGTGGCAGATGCTGCCCACGGCCTCCGGTCTCTGGCTGAGGTATGCTGTAGCCCCCACCAGTTTGGGATCCGGTACCCTGTTGCCAACTCTTCACCCTGTGGTTGTATTTGGGCTCTCAGAGTTCCTTCTTTCTCCCCCTCTGGGTCTTTCTTGCTCTCCTCTCTCTCTCTTTTGGGCCTGGGGCTGCTCTGCTCTTCTGCTCTCTTCCTCTGCAAAGACTTACAGCCTGACTGACTGTGGCTGACTGACTTCTCACAGACTGACTGACCCTGATCTTAGATGGTGCCCACCTTATATACTCCCTCTATGTGTGAGCTCAGGTGACCAGCACCCAATGAGCTCCTATCTTTACCCAGGCTGCTCCCCCTATCTGCCCCTACACTACTGGGATGTACCACCCCCCTCCCACTCCAGCCAAGGACAGACTCGGTCGTACCTGCACATTTCTAAGTGGGAGTACCGTTGGTCTGCCCTCCGGAAATGGGATGTGTGTAGTGCATGCAGCTAACTGAGCTCAGTTCCACACTCCATCCTTACCCGGGAGTGGAATATCACACCTCTGGCTGAGGTGCAATACCCCTGTAGCAGCCGAATCCTCAGGGTGCTACATACAGCCTTTCCTTAAAGTCAGCTAGGGCATGGGGCTCCGCTGAATACTTAGGCAGCCAGGCCGCTCCAGGGATGTAGGGCAGGGAAAATGGCATCACCGCTGCTGCAGCTGTGCTGGTGGTAGTGGGCGCCTCCGTGTCCGACATCTTCCTCCCCCCTAGTTAAGCGTGGCCTACCTTCCGACGATCCTCTTCTGTAGGCCGCGGCTCCGCTGGTGCTGCTCCAGACGAGGACCTTGCGTCGCGTCCTGGTGATGTCAGCGTCGCTCTCTCTCCCTTCCAGGACCTTGCGCAGCGTCGGTGCGTGGGGCGGAGCTTCGGGTCTCGCGCGGTTTGGACGTCCACGCCCCTCTTCTTCCCGCGCGGCATACTGAAGATGGCGTCCGATGGCGGGAAAACGGCTGAAGATGGCGAGAACCGACGGAAGATGGCGGGAGACGGCTGAAAATGGCGGGAAACGGCTCCGGATGGCAGGAAACCTCTTCTTCAGGTACGTGTACAGTCTTTTTCAGGCACGCAATACCCGTTTGTGGCGGGTTGGTTACAATCCTGCCGACTACGCCAAAGCTGACCCGCCTCCTGGGCCGTGGGTCACTCGGAACCGGGCTTCAGGGCAATGCTGGGAGTAGTAGTGGCGACCCGGTCCCGTGGCTCAGGGTGGTCAGACCAGTGGTAGTCTGCTATGTGCTTTAGGTAATGTCCGACTACGCCACCCGTGGATTGCGGCTATTATGAACCGCCGCTGCAAGGCAGTCCCCTGAGGCTGATGGTGTGTGCAGCTGAGATGGTATAACTCCCCACGGGGAGAGTGTAGCCCCAGGGCAATGTAGTGGATGGTGGGGGTGATGGTGCAGGGAGTCCCAGTACCGTTAGTGCTGGCGAAGCAAAAAGCACAAAGACAACGTGTTGCAGTCCAGGGTCTTTTACTCACAGTTCGTATATTCCCAGTCACTTCTGTCAGCAATGACCGCCCAAGCCGTGCTGCGTCCACCAGGTGAGGGGCTCGGTCAACCCCCAGGCAGTTCAGGAATATGGCACAGGTGTCACGGGTGTGTTGCCACGAAGATCGTCACGAGTACACAGCCTGACTTCTCGCAGCTGACTTGTTGGTGCTTTGTGTTTTTTCGGCAGTGAAGGAGTTAATTCTCTCTCTCTGGGCTAGCTGAGGTCCAGCCTCGCCCAGCTGCAATCAATGCTTCTTTAGTGAGACTCCTTCATATTCCTGCAGGTCTGTTTGGGAGGTGTCGGTGAAAGCTTTTCATTCAGACTTACAGAGCGGATCGTGGTGTTTGGAGTTGCTGAGATAAGTGTATTTGGAAGTGTTTTTTCCCTTTCCTCGCTTTATCATTTATCTCCTTTCCCGTTGGTGTTCCCTCTGTTGTAGTTGTGTAGAAGTTGTATGCAAGGTGGTTTTGGTTTTTCCCTTGTACTGTCTCGTTCGTCTAAATACTGTGTGTGGGCATATTATTTCTGGTTCCCAATTGTTGTGATCGGGGTCCTTCTCAGGACTAGATTACTGAGGTGCAGGGATCCTCAGGAGGTAGGGGTTACGCTGGCGGCCTGGACCTCTGTACCTTTAACAGTACCTCCAGGTTGAGGGATTAGTCAGGGCCCCAGCTTAGGGTCAGCTTAGGCCCCCTACCTCCAGTATTCTGTGACAGTGTGACATTTTCACCGACCAACTTAGTTTTTCTCCAGCTACCATGGATCCAGTAGCCGGTCTAGCTCGGCAGTTGCAGAGTTTGTCCATGGGGCTGGCGGACGTTAGGTCCAAGGTTTTGCATCCTCTGGAGCAAGCCGGACCAGAACCTAAAGTAGCTCTCCCTGACAGGTTCACTGGGGGGCGGGACAAGTTTTTTGTTTTCCGGGAGGCATGCAAATTGTACTTTCGGCTGCGGCCTCGGTTATCGGGCAGCGAAGAACAAAGGGTGGGAATTGTCATCTCGCTCCTACAAGGGGACCCACAATCTTGGGCGTTCTCTCTTCCCCCAAGCTCCCCGGTTCTCCAGTCAGTGGATAGGTTTTTCGCTGCTCTGGGACTCGTATATGATGACCCAGATCGGATCTCCCTTGCTGAGTCTAAGTTACGTAGGATTCAGCAGGGAGATCGTCCGGCGGAGGAATTCTGTTCGGAGTTCCGTAGGTGGGCCACGGACACCCAGTGGAATGACCCGGCTCTTAGGAGCCAGTTTTGTCATGGTTTATCCGACAAATTACAGGATGTGTTGGCACAGTATGACTCTCCCGCGTCACTGGAAGCCGCTATGGCCCTTGCCATTCGCGTTGACAGACGGCTTCGGGAGAGGTGCGGGATAACTCTACCCCCTGTAATGTCTCCACCTCCTACAAGGTCCCCTCATATGGTGGTTCCCCTGGTCAGTCCGGAGGAGCCTATTCAATTAGGAGGGACATCATTTCGGGGAAGGGGACCGGTGGAGCGCCATAAGACAGGAAGGTGTTTCCTCTGCGGGAAAAAGGGACATTTTATTGGGGGGTGTCCATCCCGTCCCTTGCAGAGTAAAGAGTCGTCGAAAAAACTGTTGATCCCAGGTTGTGTGGTGGACGGCAATCTGGGAGTAGGTATTTCGTCCCTAGGTTCGTCTCAGTTTCTCGTACCGGCGGAGGTGGTGGTGGGTGCGAGAACTGAGAGGATATCTGTTCTTCTGGATAGTGGGGCCGGGGCTAATCTGGTTGATGCTCGGTTTGCCCGGGTTCAAGGTATGCGATTGAGTGAGTTGGCTAAACCCATCCCCATATTCTCGATCGATGCCAGGCCTCTCGGTCAGGGAAGTTTTTTGCAAGCTGTGCATGGCGTAAAACTTCAAGTGGGGGCAATACATAAAGAACTGTTGTCTTGCTACGTGTTGGAGGGTCTTCCCACTCCTATAGTGTTGGGCCTTCCTTGGTTAGCTAAGCATAACCCGGTTATTAATTGGCAAACCAGAGAGATAAGCCAATGGAGTAAATTCTGTAATAAAAACTGCATGAACACGGTCATCGGTGCGGTTACTCCTTGGGTCTTACCTCCATTTCTGGCGGACTTTGAGGATGTATTCTCGGAGAATGGGTGTCAGGAACTACCTCCTCATCGCGAGTATGACTGTTCTGTAAAACTGCTCCCTGAGGCCAAGTTACCTAAAGCTAGGTTGTATAACCTTTCTGGTCCTGAGAGGCAGGCCATGAAGGATTATATTTCTGAAAGTCTGGCTAAGGGGCATATTAGACCTTCATCTTCACCGGTGGCCGCGGGGTTCTTCTTTGTTAAGAAGAAAGATGGAGGCCTACGCCCTTGCCTGGATTTCCGTGAACTTAATCGGATTACGGTCCGAGATCCGTATCCGCTCCCACTTATTCCCGATCTCTTTAATCAGATCGTGGGCGCCAAATGGTTCTCTAAGTTGGATCTCAGGGGGGCGTACAATCTGATTAGGATGAAGGAGGGGGATGAGTGGAAGACGGCTTTTAACACTCCGGAGGGGCATTATGAGAACCTTGTCATGCCATTCGGTCTGACTAATGCCCCGGCGGTGTTTCAACACTTTGTTAATGATATTTTTCGCCACCTGGTGGGACAGTTTGTTGTCATATATCTGGATGATATCTTAATTTACTCGCCGGATCTGGTGTCTCATCAGGAGCACGTTAGACAGGTGTTACAGATCTTGCGGGATAATAAACTGTATGCCAAGTGGGAAAAGTGTGTGTTCGCCGTACAGGAACTCCAGTTTTTAGGCTTCCTGGTTTCAGCGTCCGGTTTTCGTATGGACCCTGGGAAAGTGCGGGCAGTTCTTGAGTGGGATCGGCCGGAGAATCTTAAGGCACTACAACGTTTCCTGGGGTTTGCTAACTATTACCGGAAGTTCATTCGTAATTTCTCGTCCATGGTTAAGCCTCTCACAGACATGACTAAAAAGGGGACGGATTTTTCTAGGTGGTCTGACAAGGCTTGTCAAGCATTCTCCTCCTTGAAAAAATGTTTTGCCTCGGCACCCATACTCATTCAACCTGATGCGTCTCAGCCATTCTTTGTAGAGGTAGACGCTTCCGAGGTAGGGGTGGGAGCAGTATTGTCACAGGGTTCGTCCCCTGGTAAGTGGCATCCGTGCGCCTTTTTCTCTAAAAAATTGTCGTCCGCTGAGAGGAATTACGATGTCGGCAATAGGGAACTCTTGGCCATTAAGTTAGCTTTTGAGGAGTGGCGCCATTTTTTGGAGGGGGCAGTTCATCCGGTCACCGTCATCACCGATCACAAGAACCTGCTATATCTGGAGTCCGCTAAACGTCTGAATCCCAGACAAGCTAGGTGGTCATTGTTTTTTACCAGGTTTAATTTCGTCGTTACATATCGTCCTGGGTCTAAAAATGTAAAGGCGGATGCCTTATCTCGTAGTTTCCCTGGGGCCGGGAATACGGACGACCCGATTCCTATTCTTCAGGAGGGGGTGGTGGTTTCGGCAGTATGCTCTGAGCTGGAGGAGGAGATATTGGAGGCTCAGGGGGACGCCCCTGTTGGACCTCCGGGGAGACTGTTCGTTCCAGATCAGTTGCGACAAAAGGTGATCGAGGCACACCATAACTCAGTTTTTGCAGGACACCCGGGGAGTAAAGCAACTGTGGATCTCCTCTCGCGTCGGTTTTGGTGGCCTAACTTGCATAAAGAGGTGGTAACTTTTGTCGCGTCCTGTGGGGTTTGTGCGCGCTCTAAGACCTCACATACCCGTCCGTCTGGGGCCCTTTTACCTTTGAAGATCCCGGAGCGTCCTTGGACTCATCTGTCTATGGACTTTATTACGGACCTCCCTCCGTCTTCGGGTAAAACGGTCATACTCGTTGTAGTGGACAGGTTCAGCAAGATGGCACATTTTATCGCTCTTCCGGCTCTCCCTAATGCTAAAACTCTTGCGCAGGTGTTCATTGGGGAGATTGTGAGGCTTCACGGGGTACCCTCCGAGGTGGTGTCTGATCGGGGGTCTCAGTTTGTGTCCAAGTTCTGGAAGGCGTTTTGTGCACGGCGGGGGATGCATTTGTCATTCTCGTCGGCTTTTCATCCTCAGACCAATGGTCAGACGGAACGTATGAACCAGAGCTTGGAGACATATCTTCGGTGTTTTGTGTCAGAGAACCAGGAGGACTGGGCTTCTTTCCTACCTCTGGCAGAGTTTGCTCTCAATAATAGGCGGAGCGAGTCCACTGGTAAGTCCCCGTTTTTTGGGGCATATGGTTTTCACCCCCAGTTTTGTACTTTCAGTAGGGGGGGCTCTTCGGGGGTTCCGGAGGAGGAACGATTTTCCTCATCTCTCGCTTCAGTATGGAGAGGGGTGCTGAAGAATCTGAATACTATGGGGAACCGATACAAACGTATGGCTGATAGGAGGAGAGTGTCTGGTCCGGACCTAAGTGTGAACGATCAGGTATGGTTGTCTACCAGGAATATTAAACTTAAGGTTCCCTCCTGGAAACTGGGTCCCAGGTTCATCGGGCCGTACAGAATCAGTTCTATTATTAATCCGGTGGCATTCCGTCTTGACCTCCCCCCTACGTTTAAAATTCACAACGTGTTTCACAGATCATTGCTTAAGAGGTATGTGGCGCCGGTGGTACCGTCACTTTTACCTCCCCCTCCTGTGGTTGTCAATGGTAACTTGGAGTTCCAGGTATCGAGGGTCATTGATTCACGCTTTAATCGCCGGTCCCTTCAGTACTTGGTTCATTGGAAGGGGTATGGTCCTGAGGAGAGGATGTGGGTTCCTGCGTCGGATATTAACGCAGACCGATTAGTTCGGGCCTTCCACACGACTCACCCGAATAAACCTGGCCCTGAGGGTCCGGAGGCCCCTCGTAGAAGGGGGGTACTGTCACGGGTGTGTTGCCACGAAGATCGTCACGAGTACACAGCCTGACTTCTCGCAGCTGACTTGTTGGTGCTTTGTGTTTTTTCGGCAGTGAAGGAGTTAATTCTCTCTCTCTGGGCTAGCTGAGGTCCAGCCTCGCCCAGCTGCAATCAATGCTTCTTTAGTGAGACTCCTTCATATTCCTGCAGGTCTGTTTGGGAGGTGTCGGTGAAAGCTTTTCATTCAGACTTACAGAGCGGATCGTGGTGTTTGGAGTTGCTGAGATAAGTGTATTTGGAAGTGTTTTTTCCCTTTCCTCGCTTTATCATTTATCTCCTTTCCCGTTGGTGTTCCCTCTGTTGTAGTTGTGTAGAAGTTGTATGCAAGGTGGTTTTGGTTTTTCCCTTGTACTGTCTCGTTCGTCTAAATACTGTGTGTGGGCATATTATTTCTGGTTCCCAATTGTTGTGATCGGGGTCCTTCTCAGGACTAGATTACTGAGGTGCAGGGATCCTCAGGAGGTAGGGGTTACGCTGGCGGCCTGGACCTCTGTACCTTTAACAGTACCTCCAGGTTGAGGGATTAGTCAGGGCCCCAGCTTAGGGTCAGCTTAGGCCCCCTACCTCCAGTATTCTGTGACAGTGTGACAACAGGACCCCCTTCCATCCTTTCTCTGGCCTGCCCCACCAGTGACCAACTTTTGTCCAGCTACCGCGGATCTGCACGGGTACACGTGGGCCCCGTTCCCCGCTGTCCTATATGGTGCCTTCCTAGCAGGTTTGATGAGGTGTCGCACCAATAAATGATCACGACCTCCGGTCTTTGGCTGAGGGTAGTTTCTCCTCCACCAACTTGGGATCCGGTACCCTTAATCTGGCTGACCCTTCACCCGGTATTCTCATGGGCTCTTAGGGTCCCTTCTGCCTTCTTGTTTCTGAGCCCTTCTACACTTTGGGTACTTCTCCTTTCTTTGCTGTTCCTTTCTGTTCCTTTCTGTTCCTTTCTGTTTCTGTTCCTTTCTTCTGGCTCTGGCCTTCACCCTAGGCCTGCCTCGTGGAGCTGGGCCCAGACTGAGCCACAGCCCCCTGTCAGCCCTCTCTGGCTGAACTCCTTCTCTCACTTCTCTGACTGACCTTCTCCTCCCAGAACTAAGATGGTGCCCACCTTATATACCTTCCCCTAGTGTGTGAGCTCAGGTGACCAGCAACCAATGAGCTCCTACCTATGCTCAGAAACCGTCCCCTTCTGCTCCTACATCACTGGGTTTTCCTCCCCCCTCCCCACTCCAGCCAGGGACATTGTCTGTCGTGCCTGCATTACTGTATAAATGGGAGCACCGTTGAGCTGTCCTCCGGAAATGGGGTGTGTGTGTTGCATGCAGCTAACTGTGCCCTGGTCCATACTCCATCCTTACCCGGGAGTGGAATATCACACCTCTGGCAGAGGTGCAATACCCCTGTAGCGGCCGAACCCTCGGGGCGCTACATTCCCCCCTGGTAAACCACAGCACGTCCTCGGGCTGGAAAAGAGCAAAGACATTTGATTACAAGACATGCAAAACTTTTTCAAAACTTTTTACATTGGAAAACGGACGACATTGTTCAATTCCCTTTATGGGAAACACTTTTCTTTGTCACTGTTAATATTACCGGAACTCTTTTGTCACATAAAACATTATATAAAACATTTGCATTATCATGTAGCAGCATATGAAACCCTTCATATAAAACATTTTTAAGCAAAACATATTCTTGGGTACTGGCCGCGGTGCAACTTGCGACCAGGTGTTCATTCTTCTTAAAGGTGCAACAAAACCTCAGGTGACCAGCAACCAATGAGCTCCTACCTATGCTCAGATACCGTCCCCTTCTGCTCCTACATCACTGGGTTTTCCTCCCCCCTCCCCACTCCAGCCAGGGACATGGTCTGTCGTTCCTGCATTACTGTATAAATGGGAGCACCGTTGAGCTGCCCCCCGGAAATGGGGTGTGTGTGTTGCATGCAGCTAACTGAGCCCTGGTCCATACTCCATCCTTACCCGGGAGTGGAATATCACACATCTGGCAGAGGTGCAATACCCCTGTAGCGGCCGAACCCTCGGGGCGCTACATTCCCCCCTGGTAAACCACAGCACGTCCTCGGGCTGGAAAAGAGCAAAGACATTTGATTACAAGACATGCAAAACTTTTTCAAAACTTTTTACATTGGAAAACGGACGACATTGTTCAATTCCCTTTATGGGAAACACTTTTCTTTGTCACTGTTAATATTACCGGAACTCTTTTGTCACATAAAACATTATATAAAACATTTGCATTATCATGTAGCAGCATATGAAACCCTTCATATAAAACATTTTTAAGCAAAACATATTCTTGGGTACTGGCCGCGGTGCAACTTGCGACCAGGTGTTCATTCTTCTTAAAGGTGCAACAAAACTTGTCTTGAGGTAGACGTTGCAGTTTTTTTTTTTTTTTTTATGAAACCAGTAGGGGGCGCTTTAGGAAGCGCAACTATGTACAAGGGCGGCCGCTCTCAGTCCTCGGCCAGTTTTGGGAAGGGGAATGGCTGCTCTCAGTCCTCAGCCAGGTTTAGGAAAGGGGGCAACTTTTAACAGTTCCATATCAGTCCCAACGGGGACCACACCCTCAGTGGAAACAGTCCCATAACAGTTCATTTTACCCCGACGGGTAACTATATACAGTCACACTTTACCGTTTACTGGTAACGGTGTCCTCCTGATGCTCCTTGCCCCTCCTGGTCGTCTTCAGGCCGGTCCGGGTCCTCTTGGTACTCTGGATCTGAGTAGTGCTGTTCCTTCTCCTCTACTACTCTATGGACGTGGAGGGCGTACCATCCCTTCACGCCCTGGTGTCGGGTGTAGGACACCACGTTGCCAGGATACAGATCCTGCCCTCGATGACTCTCTGGCAGGTGGCTCTCGACGTCCCTCCGGGTCACAAAGACGTCGCTGATGGTCCCAGGATCTTTGATGAAGCCCCAGTCGCGCTCCATTTGAAATTTCACCACGGTCCCGGTGACTCTGGGACCGCTGGCGGCTCGGGGTTTCTGTCGAGCCCTCTTTTTCTGCTCCGCACTTTGCACTTGGAGCCGCTCTTGCCGGACACGCCGCTCCCGCCGCTCTCTCTCAAACATTTCCAACTGCTGACGGCAGGACTCTCGTCGACGGGCCGCGTCCGCCCGGGTTTCTTGGGTGAACCCCATCAGATTTTCTCTGGTGGGGTCCCATTCGAACTGGGCGTCCACGAGCGGGGGTTGGGCAATGTCCATGGGCTCCGGAACAGGTATTAGGGGTCCAGGTATGGCTCCGGCCTCCGCAGACAGGCTTCTCTGGAGGCGGGGATTGACATACTCGGGCGGCCAGGCCGCTCCAGGGATGTAGGGCAGGGAAAATGGCATCACCGCTGCTGCAGCTGTGCTGGTGGTAGTGGGCGCCTCCGTGTCCGACATCTTCCTCCCCCCTAGTTAAGCGTGGCCTACCTTCCGACAATCCTCTTCTGTAGGCCGCGGCTCCGCTGCTGCTGCTCCGGACGAGGACCTTGCGTCGCGTCCTGGTGACGTCAGCGTCGCTCTCTCTCCCTTCCAGGACCTTGCGCAGCGTCGGTGCATGGGGCGGAGCTTCAGGTCTCGCGCGGTTTGGACGTCCACGCCCCTCTTCTTCCCGCGCGGCGTCTTGAAGATGGCGTCCGATGGTGGGAAAACGGCTGAAGATGGTGGGAACCGACGGAAGATGGCAGGAGACGGCTGAAAATGGCGGGAAACGGCTCCGGATGGCGGGAAACCTCTTCTTCAGGTACGTGTACAGTCTTTTTCAGGCACGCAATACCCGTTTGTGGCGGGTTGGTTACAATCCTGCCGACTACGCCAAAGCTGACTCGCCCCCTGGGCCGTGGGGCACTCGGGACCGGTCTTCAGGGCAATGCTGGGAGTAGTAGTGGCGACCCGGTCCCGTGGCTCAGGGTGGTCAGACCAGTGGTAGTCTATGATGTGCTGTAGGTAAAGTCCGACTACGCAACCCGTGGATTGCGGTCAGGGCTAACCGCCGCTGCAGTGCAGACCGCTGGGGCTGATATAAATGTGCAGCACTGAATAGTTCAACTCCCCACGGGAAGAGTATGGCCCCAGGGCAGTATATATAATGGATGATGGAGGGGATGATTCCGACCGCGATAGCCAGGAAACGGAGGCCTCTTAAACAGTTCAGGGTCTTTATTAGAACAGGTAATATGACCCAGAAACAGGCCCGGCTAGGAGGGGGCCTGGATGTCTGAGAACAAGTGGGAAGCTGACCCTGGTCAGGGTGAGGGTGTAGGCCTACCGTTCTCTCTGTGCTCTCTGTGCTCCTTCTGGCTAGTTCCCTCCTTGTAGTGTAACAGCCCACGTTCCCGAGCTCACCGTGTCCTCTCGCCCGTATGGCTTGCAACTTGGGTCCCTTTCTACTCTCGGCCTGGTATGGCTTTGCTGGTCCCTTCTGCTGTGGCGGAGCCTCCGGGCTTCTTAGGCCAAGGAACATACAGTCCCCTGCGGACTGGTTATCTGCTGTAGGACCTGGAATCCTCCCAGCCTCAGACACCAAAGTCTGGTAGATTAGTTTCTTTATCTGCCAGGACAGGCTCACTTCACCTTTTGTCCCTGGCTCGTGGCTCTCCTACTGCCACACGGCCTCTTAGGCTGCAACACAACTGTCTGCCCCTGCTCTGGGACACCTCTCAATCCAGAGACAGGTTGTCCAGTTCTCTCTAACCCTGCCCCCAGCTCCAGCTTTTATAGGGGCAGCCTGCTCCCCCTACTGGTCTGGGACAGGAGGTGCTGCATGCTAATGATCCTTGACTAGAGGACCTCCCCCTTGCTCTCAGACACAGCTTTATTATATTTGTGGCATCCAGGCCAGGGTGACACAATTACACTTCTATTTAGACAGACCACAAAATTAATTAGGACACACGCTGATGGACCCAGTTGGTTTTTCGGCAATGTTCTGCTTGTCTGTGGGCATCTGCGTCCAGTAAAGTATCTGCTTCCCCTCATTGTGTGCCGCTTACAGCCTCCTGATCCCCCCCCATGTGTAGACACTTCCAGCTTGGAGTAGATAGAGGAGTTACAGCAGCGTCTTTGTGCCTTTTCAGTGTTTGAAAGTAAACCAAAAAGACAAATCCACAGAGCACAGCGAGGCACAGAAAAGCTATTTTTTGGATCCCCATCTGATCAAATCGTTGTGAGCATTAATCTAATTGCTATACGCTAGATGGCTTTTTATAATAAATCATCAGCAAGTATACAGCAATTATAACAGTGTTAACAATGATTTGATCAGACACAAATCCTGAGACTTTGACTAGTATTCTCCTTTGTGGATATGCACCAAAGACTGTGTCCTACAATAATGACCAAGGAGCAGGCAATGGTGTCCGCTATGAAGTGGGGGTAAGCTTTAGTTATTTCATCCCTTTAGTATTACTTTTGCTTAGTACGTGACAAAAGGGATCACCAGAGGTGTAACTGGACCCTCCTGAAACTAAAACAGGGCCCTCACCTGCCATGCACCATTTATTATACTATTTGTTCCTGAGTAACCCGATGGCCCAGGCTGGCACAGGAGACCAGACCTTTGCAAAACCTATAGCTTAGATAGTTGGGGTAGGAAATTGCTCCAAAGGTTGGGGAAAGGACTTATGTGAGAAGATACCAGGTCGTTCTGCCCTCGGTGGTCAAACAGAACTTCAAAATGGGGGGCAAATTTTAATCTTGACTTTGAGCTCCCTCTTTTCTATGTACACAACTGGGGATATGGCTCTGTTTTCTGGAGCAATTACAGATCCTGTTTGGAATACGACATGAGCAATAGGTCTTTCATTGTAGAGACTATCAGCTGGAGTAAGGAGACTTATAGGCCAGGTAATGCTCCCTGGAAATAAGAGATGCAAATTATTCCAGAAGGAAAAAAAAGCTATCTTTGTAGTGACACCTATTGGAGGTAACACCAGAGTGGGCACTAGAAAGCCAGCTCTTCTGCATGGAGTAGAGCTCATTTGCATAACTTTTCCCAAAATGCATTGCTTGACCTACAAGGAGTAACACTATCCCAAAGGCCTCTCAATCCGCCAACCAGTGGTATGCATTCTGAAACTATTGATGGGTGTTTTCTCTTATTGGAGATAGCTCTCATTTGGCTTAAATGTTAAAAGGGTAAAATTGCCAAGGTGATTGTAAAATCAAGCAACTTTACACTTTACCTCTTGTTAAAAATCCTCTCCGATCTCAAGAAAGCAGTGATTTTTTAATTCTGTAATCTACTGCATGTTGACTAGGTGACCAACCACCTCTGCAGGGTGTTAGAAGTGTCTGGTTTCTTGGGTGAGAAGTTCTCTTGCAAGTTCTGATCTGATGCTGGCCGGGTCGCTGGTCCCCATCATTTTCAGTTCACTAGATGAAGTAGCAAATCTCAGCATGGGAAAGCACACATTTCGGGCCAGCAGTAGTACCATCCCGCTAGTGCAAACTGTCAGTCTTCAGGAGCACATTACTGTTACGGGTGTGTCAGGTGTAATAGACAGTCGCCCTGGATCTGGCTGTTGAAGGTCACTGCGCTTGGCATTACAGACGCCTTCTTAATCCTTCTTTCTTTTGGACCCAGCGGCGACCTCCCTCCTGCTGCTGATTGACACACCCTTGCCTGGAAGTTAAAAACACTCAGTTTGATCCAGGGAATCGCCGGTGATACTTCTATGTACCTTTGTGCAGGCTTGGAGCACTAGCAGTCGGCTAGCTTCTTCTCTGGTGCCCTTGGAGGAGAGTTGCCGTTACTCCTCTGGTGTCTGCTCAAGCTAAGTTTATCCCCTTTGTTTGTCTACCTCTTTGTCTTTAGTTTGTAGTGGGGCCTGACCAGTGCTCACCCCTCCTCCTCCCTATCTAGGGCCAAGCTCTAGGGACATCCAGTGCTTAGGTTCCAGCTTGGCGATAGGTGTGGCACCTATATAGGGACGGTAGGGTAGGCAGAGTGATATTAGATCTGTCTAGGGGTCTCCACTTCCCCTTTCCCTAGTGTTTGGGCTTCCTCCCCTTCTTCTCTTCGTGTTGCACTTAGTCTTTCCCACACCTTGTGTGACAATCACCCCCTGAGGGCAGAATGCCAAAAAGCAAGGAAGCGGTGTGCTCCTGAAGATAAAAGATTGAGAAAACTTTAATAGCCTTAGCTTCCCACAATTGGTGGCACTAGAAAGCCAGCCTTCTTCCTTTAAAAAAAAGAGCTAATTTACACACGTGAAACATAAAAACAGCACTTATCTTATAGTGATTGTGAATAGCTTAAGAAATTTCCAGACACAGTCGTCAATAATACTAATTCAGTTTTACATTCGAGAAATAATTTAAACCATTCCAGTCTTTGTCCTATAAATCGTGCACTTAATATTCCATCCCTACTCCCATCATTTTCTTTGCAATTTCCGCATTTATATTGTTTTGTTCATCTTGTATATTTTTCCTGCTGCAAATGGCCAGCAGAAATGATTTGTAACGAGACTGGTAATGAAGTTTTGCACAATCCTCTATATTTTTGCTCAATCCGTCCCCATTTTGAACAAAGGTGCCTCGATCAGTCGACTGTTTCCACTTGTGACTCACTGCGGAGCGAGCAAGTAGAATTACAGGGTGAAAACGACAGTTTTGTTAATAAAAAGCTGAATGCTATAGTTACTTTAGAAGGTGGTTTGCTCGGCTGAAAAGAAACGTCTCCGATTTATGGAAGGAGGCTGAATATTTTCACTCTAGGAGGGCGGCTAGCTACTGCATGCAGAGGTGACATGTAAGGGCAGGGAAATGCTCAGCAAAGAAATCAGGAATAAAAAGAATTTGGTTGGTACATAAAAAGAATATTTTTGGAGAAACTTTTTTTTTAGAACTCTTTTTGCCATCTCTGTATTAATCCTCCTGGAAATGTATATATAAATGAACAACTAGGTGTTCCCATTCCACTTGTCAAAGGGGAGTGTCCCTATATACGGTCACACTGCGATCAGCCAGTGAAAATGGTCATGTAAAACAGTGAGCCCTGGCATTAGCCCAACTTTCCCAAGACCTTCTACTTGCACATACTTGCCCATATGGTCTCCAGTGGTTCACTGTTTCTAAAGGCCCCATGGGGGCCCCTGACAGATTATGTTGAGGAGTTAAGTATCTAGCATGTCTGATTTTCAATACTTTGGCCAACGACTATCTAAAGTGTATGTAGGACTTAACAGAGGCCTTGTCACCATTTTAGTGTGACATAGAGGTGCCAGAAGACCGCAGCGCATGATTTCACGTTCTTCTCACTGATTAGAAGCATTTCCCCATCATATTAAACTGTGCAGGTTTATGCTAGCAGTGCAGGAGTTAAACTATTCAGTTGAGAGCTTCTAGAGTTTTCCTGCTTTGATGGTCTCAGCTGTTCAGTGTTGACCACTCCCCTCTCCTATTTATACACACGTTTGGCTATCAGGGATGCCAGTGTTTGTTTCATGCTGCCTGGTTCTGGAGCTGGAGGAGTTGGTTGTTTGAGGAGGCGTTTGGAGTGTTTATCTAAAGACTGTTGCTTGGTGATTCGGCTGTGTGCAAATCCTCCTCCTCTCCTATTTTGTTTTTTTCCTTCCTTCACTCCCAAGTGTTCCACTCTGTTGTATGCATATTTGTATGATTGGTATTTTCAGTTATCCCTGTATGTCTTCCCTTGTTAGTCTGGTTTGTGTATTCTTATACACTATTACTCCCCACTTCCCTGGGTGGTGGAGGGAACAGATTAAGGGCTGATTCAGGAGTTCAGCAAGGTACGTGGCCCGGGCGTCTTCACCATTGGAAGTAATCCGGGGAGCAGGGATAGCTAAAGCAACCCTAGCATTAGGGACAGGAAAGAATATCTAAAACAGAGTCGTAACAGGTCTGTAATTCTGATTAGTGAATGCACTAAGATTCTATCATTATGCTGAGCTGACCAGTCGGGTCCCAAATGTGAATATCATTTTACACTATTGCTTGCCATGGCCTGTTTATGCCCTTTCGGCCTGCTCTGCTAATGCAACTAGGTTATTTGATGGCCACCTTCTAAAATTAGGTTGTTATAACCAAGCAATCACTGAAATATCTCATTCATGGAAATACCTATGTTTTACTCTGAGACACATACTGGGCAGCATTCAGATGAGTTATTTCCTTCTTTTGCATCCATAATGCTTCTTTTTCCTATAGGGAAATTTACCACTAATTACTTTTATATGATTGGTATTTGTAGTATTTTAATTATTAGTTATGACGGATTTTCTCAGATATAAATTAAATTAAGAAAATGAATATGATGACATCAAGGTTCAGTTTAAGGGGACCCCCGGTGAAAACACGGAAAGCTGGTCTACGCTGATTAAATCCAAAGCCGCGCCGCTTGTGTTTTACTTTGGCATCCTCCTTAAAATGGACAATTATGGAGCCCCAAATGACACAGAACCTTTTGAATTCCAGGTAGAGCGTGCCGAGCAAATGAAAAATTATGAAGATGAGAGACGGGCAGGAAGAAAAGGTTGGAGGGAAGGGGGATGTATAATGAGAAAAATCCTGCAGGGAATCAAGTTCCAGCTGAAACTGATGCCTGAGCTGGCAGGCGAATGAAAGGCTGGGTTAACAAGTAGAGTATGATTGATGGTCCTATGGATGCAAAAAATAAGGACTCCTGATGGAGTTTACATAGTATGGGTGTTACTTCGGTCTTATAGTTGGAAATACGGCAGGTCCCACCATGATAACATACTCATACACGATTATGGAATAGCACGACATCTCTTCTTTTATCCTCATACTGTGCTCCAAGTAAGGAAACTTGAAGGGGCACTTTGGCTTTAAGAGGGTGGGGTTTATATGGCCGTCTCTTTTGTTGGGGTGTGGATCTTTGGGGTGTGGCTTTCCGTGGTATAGGATTTCCTGTAATGATAGGCAATCTTTTTGGAGATCTGGATCAATTGGTTCCTCTCATCAGCTCTTTTGGATCCCAAATGGATACCTATGAACCTAGATGAACACATATACAGTATAAGGCAAAATCATCGCTGTTCAGCTGAATGGGCACATCGGCAGCCAAACACCATAATTTTTCCCTCAGTGAGAGTCATTCAGAGACTGCAAACGGTGCTCACTGGGGTCCCGGCTCCCATCGTTGGCAGAAAGAAGCCGGCTCTTTGTGCCTAATCGGTCACGAACAACTCATCACATATTTTTCTGAATATTTCCTATATCATGCCCTCACTATAAAGACCCTACAGTGAGGACAATATAGAGAAATGGAATAGACATATACAAGAACTCCATAAACTCAGAGCCCATAATACAGACCTCAAATTAGAAAGCCCATAACTCCATTCTCATATTTTAGAGTCCTATATCCAGACTCAAGACCTCATAATACAGTTCCAAATATTCATACTTCAGTCCATACCACAGCCTAAACCTCAATATTTAGACCCCAGATCAGACACTATAATTCGGGCCCAAGTTAAGATCTGTTTCATTTTTCACCCCTCCTTGATCCAGGCTCCACTTCTTCAGGCCAGGCTCCTCTGGTGCTCTGGGCGCTGCCGACAATGCCGACCTGATAAGAGGCAGATTCCCAGTGGGCTGCCCTAACTCCTGCTATTCAATTGTCACCTCTGTAGGATGGATGGAAATATAGAAGTGGCCCTATCTATGTACCAATCACTTCAGGTTGTCTATAGTCTCCTCCCTCCAGGAGCAGGGAGAAGGTCGAAGAAGATCCTGAGACAAAATGTAATTAGCAATACGAGAGGATGTCACGGTAAGCCAAGAAGCAAGGAGGTGGAGTGCAGAAGCTGTAGTATAGGACGGTGGAGGAGGATGGAGCAGAAAGGAGGGATCTTCAGAGGAGGGTCTTCTGGAACTGTTAGCAAAGGCAGACAGCGGTTTAGAGAGGCAGGCAGCAGTATCTACTTATAATGATCAACAGTGCAAAAGGCAGGTGCTTTATTGTATAGTTGGATAAACTTAGCTGGATAACTCTACATGGCTTGAAGAGACATGTGGTTGGGACGTAATTATTCTATGGGTTTGGTGATCATCTCAGTGGGAAATACCGTGTTTTACCTTCAAAGAATCAAGGTACTGTACTTACTGATGAAGTGTAATTGTAGTGTGAGTGAAATGTGTATGGTGTTTGTGCAGCATATATGTAATTGACTCGCCCCCTGGGCCGTGGGGCACTCGGAACCGGGCAATAGGGAGACGATGGGGGTAGTAGTGGCGACCCGGTCCGTGGCTCAGGGTGGTCAGACCAGTGGTAGACCCTTTATAAGTTTTAAGTGATGTCCGACTACGCCACCCGTGGATTGCGGTCAGTGCGGACCGCCGCTGCCAGGTAGACCGCTGGGGCTGATGATGTATGCAGCTTGGATAGCGTGACTCCCCACGGGAAGAGTGCGGCCCCAGGGCAGTATAATGGAAGATGGGGGTGATGGTGTAGGACGTCCCAGTACCGTTAGTGCTGGAGGGGCAAGGAGCACACAGACAACAGTTTGCAGTCCAGGGTCTTTACTAGAACAGGTGAACTGACCCACAAACAGTCCCGGCTAGGAGGGGACCTGGATGTCTGAGAGCAATTGGGAAATTGGCCCTGGTCAGGGTGAGGGTGCAGGCCTACCGTGCTCTCTGCGCTCCTTCTGGCTATCTCCTCCTGGTAGGGTAACAGCCCACGGTCCCGAGCTCCCCGTGTCCTCTCGCCCGTATGGTTTGCAACGTGGGTTCCTTTCTACTCCCGGCCTGGTACGGCTTTGCTGGTCCCTTCTGGTGTGGCAGAACATCCGGGCTTCTTAGGCCAAGAAACGTACAGTCCCCTGCGGACTGGTGATCTGCTGTAGGACGTGGAATCCTCACAGCCTCAGACACCAAAGTCTTGTAAATTTGGTTCTTTATCTGTCAGGACAGGCGTACTTCACCTCTTGTCCCTGGCTTGTGGCTCTCCCACCGCCACACGTCCTCTTAGGGTGCAATACAACTGTCCCTCACTGCTCTGGGACACCTCTCAATCCAGAGACAGGTCGTCCAGTTCTCCCTAACCCTGCCCCCAGTTCCAGCTTTTATAGGGGCAGCCTGCTCCCCCTACTGGCCTGAGACAGGAGGTATTGCATGCTAATGTTCCCCTGACCAGAGAACCTCCCCCTTGCTCTCAGACACAGCTTTATTATATTTGTGGCATCCAGGCCAGGGTGACACATTGTCCCCTAGTAAAATTTAGTACTCCGGGACTAAACAGTAACCAAAGATAATATACATGACTATAAAACATTAGTAGACAAACGACGCACAGATTGAGTTCTTAAGGTCACAGTGTGGTCTGTGACCAGGTGTCCATATCACCAACACAACGGGGAGCATTAACCAGGTGGGGGTCTGTCCTACCCCAAGTCCTTCACAATTTTAGTTCATTCCTTGGTTAGGCTCCGAACGCAGTCCATACAAAGTCACGGTTATTAAAAGTCCATAACCTTTGAGTCCGTACAGTAACTGTAAGAAACTGAAACACAGAATTACCAATCATGCATGTAACTTTGCAAACATTTCAACACTTGGCAACAGGGTTATTTACAATTTTAGTGCACCCTATATTCTCCAGCGAGCGGGTATCTGCCCCTTTGTGCTCCTGGTTGACCTCCTTAACCCACTGTCTGGTGGTGGACCGACCTGGCTTTCCCCACTAGCATTAGGGGTACAGCTACCAGCTGGACTTACAGGTAGGGCAGGCAGCTGTCTGCAGGTCCTTTGGCTTACCGCAGGCATGGCAGGCTCACTGTCAGCAGAGGGTTGACTCTCCTGGGCTGCTGGTACAGGCTCTTCTGCCTCTGGAACTGCTTGCTCTTCTTCACCTTCCGGCTCTGGTGTAGGTTGTTGCTGAGCCGGTTGCAGGAAATGCAGGACTGGTACCACTATGGCATCGTTTATTCGAGTCCAGGACTGCGGGAACTCTCCGAGAACGGTGCTGATCATTTCTTCCTTGTCCTCTGCGGGTTCAAGGTCACTTTGATCCTCTTCTGCACTACGGAGTTGTTCGGGGCACCTTTTTAGGTGGTCTCTGGAGACGGTACTAGTGGTTTCTCCTCCATCCTTTGTGATCACGCACACTTTCGGGTTGTCGTGATCAGACTGCAGTATGGTGTAGGGTTCCCTTTCCCACTGGTCGTCCAACTTGTGAAGCCTTCTCTTTCGCTTCAGGACCTGCTCACCAGGTTCTAGGGGACCAGCAGGGGCGTGTTGGTTGAAGAGTTTTTCTTGCCTCTCTCTCACCTGGGCCAGGCTCTTCTCCACACTCTCCTGTACCTTCTTGTACTGCAGTTGCCTTTCCGTATCCCAGTCCACATCCGGGGAGGTGTCCTCAGGTGTTAGGACTCCCATCTCCAGGTCTACGGGCAGCTTACCTGGTCTAGCTCGCTTCAGGTAAGCCGGGGTGCAGTTTGTAGCATTCACCGGGATAAGGTTGTATAAGTCTATTAGGTCCGGCAGTTTTTCTGGCCACAGGCTGCGTTCCTCCAGGGGCAACATCTTCAGGAGATCAATGACTATATTGTTCATTTTCTCACACATCCCGTTGGTTTGTGGGTGGTAAGGCGTTGTCCGAATCTTCTTACAGCCATAGAGGTTGCAGAACTCTTGGAAGATTTCAGCCTCAAAGGCTGGACCCTGGTCTGTCAGGACCTGTTCCGGATACCCGTGTGGACGGCAGAAGTATTGCTGGAAGGCTCTGGCCGCCGTTTAGGCTGTCAAGTCTTTCACCGGGACCACCACTAGAAAACGGGAATAGTGGTCCACGATTGTCAGGGCGTAGATGTATCCTGACCGGCTTGGAGCCAATTTGACGTGGTCCAGAGCTACCAGCTCAAGAGGCTGCTGGGTGACAATGGGCTTCAAGGGCGCCTTCTGGCTGGTGCGGTCTTTTCTCCTTAAGTTACAAGGGCCACAGTCCCTGCACCACTTCTCTACAGCCCCTCTCATGCCGACCCAAAAGAACCGTCCTCTTAGCAGGAACTTCAGTTTCTTCCAACCGAAGTGCCCCGCTCTGTCATGGTAAGTCCCCAGGACCATAGCTGCATCCCGCCTTGGGACCACGACTTGCCAGGTCAGCTCGTGTGTCCGGTGGTTTACAAGTCGTCTGCACAGCTTGCCTTCATAGCGGAACAGCTTGCTCTTCTCTTTCCATAGCTGATTGGCTTCCTCTGGAGCATCCGGACTTAAGCGGGCGTCTTCCTGGGTCAGCAGATCTTTCACCAGGCGGATTGCAGGGTCACTATCTTGAGTCTCGGCCCAGCTGTGGTGAGGTAGGGGATTGATCATAACGGTTGTTAAATCCTCCTCCTTCACATGGTGGGAGTATTGAGCGGCTCCATACCGGTGAAACGCGGGGAGTTCTACCTACTCCAGCTCTTCCGGGTCTTCGTCACCTTCAGGTAAGTGAGGCATTCTCGATAGGGCATCAGCGTTGGTTTTGCCTGCCCGGTACTTGATCACGAAGTCATAATTGGAGAGACGGGCCATCCACCGCTGTTCCAGGGCACCAAGTCTTGCACTGTCTAGGTGTGTTAATGGGTTGTTATCCGTATACACAGTGAACTTTGCGGATGCCAGGTAATGCTTGAAGCGTTCCGTTACGGCCCACACTACCGCCAAGAATTCTAGCTTGAAGGAGCTGTAATTCTCCGGGTTCCTCTCGGTGGGCCTCAGCTTCCGGCTGGCGTACGCGATCACCCTTTCTGTGCCCTGTTGGTTTTGTGACAGTACGGCTCCCAGTCCTACATTACTGGCGTCTGTGTGGAGAAAAAAAAGGCTGGCCATAATCAGGGTAGGCCAGGATCTCATCCCCCGTGAGGGCCATCTTCAACTGGCGGAAGGACTCCTCTTCCGGTTGATCCTACTTGAAGGGTGGCTTTTGACTTCTGGACTTAGACTGTCCTATCAGGAGGTCCTGCATAGGAGCTGCCATCTTAGTGAACCCGGGGATGAACCTTCGGTAGTAGCCTACCAACCCGAGGAACTGCCTTACTTCTTTGATGTTTGAGGGGCTGGGCCAGCTCTTGATTGCCGTGACCTAGTCAGGGTCGGGGGCTACTCCTTCCGCACTTACCACGTGCCCTAGGTACTGCCAGGGCTTCGAACACCTCGGCCAGGTGCTTTAGATGATCCTCGTAAGTCTTCGAATAGACGATCACGTCGTCCAGGTAAAGGAGGACCATCTCGAAGTTTCGGTGCCCTAGACAGCATTCCATCAGCCTCTGGAAGGTCCCTGGTGCGTTGCAGAGCCCGAAGCGCATACAGATGAACTCGCTCAGTCACATCGGGGTGGTGAAGGCGGTCTTCTCCTTGTCAGCCTCTGCCCCAGGAACCTGCCAGTACCCGCTAGTAAGGTCCAAAGTAGAAAAGAAGTTAGCTGATTTTAGTGCGGCTAAAGACTCCTCTATTCTAAGCAGCGGATATGCGTCTTTGTAGGTGATACGGTTGATTTGTCTATAGTCCACGCACATTCTCATGGTGCCGTTTTTCTTTTTTACCAGAACCAGGGGGGCTGCCCAGGGGCTACAGCTATCTCTAATGACCCCAGCTTCTTTCATTTCTCTTAGCATGCCCTTGGCGTTCTGATAATGTGCAGGGGGTACAGGCCTGTGTCTCTCTTTTATCGGTGGGTGGCTCCCCGTGGGGATATGGTGTTCTATCCCTTTTACTCTGCCGAAGTCTAGCGGGTGCTTACTAAAAATTCTCTCGTACTCCTGGACCACCCGGTAGACTCCTTGTTTTTGGTGCAGGGGAGTGGAGTCAGCACCCACATGGAGTTTCTGGCACCAGTCCTCCTTTTGTTTCTGGGAGCCATTACCCTCCGCCTGAGGAGATGGAGGCAAAGGCTCCACCGCCCTGATAGCTTTGTGTTCGACAACAACAGTTTGGCAAGTGTAGCGTACCTGGGTAAATGTACCTCTCTCTCCCCAATGTTGAGAATGCGAACGGGCACCTTCCCATAGCGGACATCAACCACCCCCCTGGCTGTCAAAATGGTGGGCCTGCTGTCTGAGTACACGGGTTCTACCATGGCTTGATAGTCTCTACCTCTCAACCCGATTGCAGTCCGATACCAGATCATCATTTCACTTTTGGGAGGCATGGAAATGGGAATGGGTCACTCATTCTTACGCTACCGATCTCACCACCAGACAGTTCTACCTGCTGCCGTCTCATCAAGGCTTTTATCTCCTTGTTGAGGACTCTCTGTTGGCTGGAACTAGCATTCACCGCCACCTGTTGTAGAATTACAATTACCTCTGAAAGACAATTTTCAATCACGTTAGTACCCACAGTTATTTTAGGGTGACTTTCACGACGGTCAATGTCCACAATAATCACTCCCTGTGCCGGTAGTTCAACTTTACCAATTTTAATGGTCATCTCCTTGAACCCCATCTGCGGCACGGGTAAGCCATTACTGGCGATGATGCTCAAGTTACTGTCTGGATACCGTGTGATATCAGCATCAGCCCAATACTGCTTAAAAAGTACATAAGGGATAGTGGTTACTTGCGACCCAGTATCCAGCAAGGCGCTCATGGGGATACCGTCCAGCACCACGGGTAAAACCGGGCGCCCCCCAACGTACTTATCACGCCAATTATAAGGGCCTGGTGATCTTATGCCTTGGGGTCGGCCCTCTGCCCCAGGTTGGACCCGTTTAAATTACAGTACCTGGAAATGTGTCCGGGCTGGTTGCATCGACGGCAAATGGGCTGTCCATCCTCTGCGTAGCGGTTTGTGGGCCTCCCTCGGAACGACGGGATCCTCCTCTGTCGACGCCACGGGACATCCTCAAACTTGAAGCCAACTCGATGGGTCTTGACGGGTCCACTTGTAACGCCTGGACGGTCCTGGTCAACGCCGCGACGCTCCTGGTCAGCTCCTTGACTTGGTGATGCAGATCTTTCGACGGGGCTTGGTTCAGGGCCTGTGCATCGGCCCCCACAGAGTCCATAGAGGAGGGCGCCGCCTCCTGGTGGTAGGTGAGAGCAGGGCGCCGGGGGGTTTATAGCGCCACTTGTTGCGGGTTCACGGAGCACCCTTATGGCCCTGTCCTTAAATTGGGCAAAGGTCAGATCATGGTTCTGAAAGAACATGAGGCGCAGTTGGGCCCTGTGGGCGCTAGACAGCAGACCTTCTATGAATTGTTCTGTTAGCAGCTTATCCGTTTCCTGCACGCTGCCAGGGTCAGTTTGTTTGATGGCCCTCAAGGCTTCCTGCAAGTTTAGGGCATAGTCTCTGATGCTGTCCTGTGCCCGCTGCTTACATCCATAGAACCGCATTATAATTTCAGCGGAGGTACGGGTATCAAAGGTACCTCGCAGCCGGGCCAGAATGTCCTTCACAGTCCTTTTCTCCTCAGCGGGCCACGACTTTACCTCCCGCTGGGCTGCGCTAGTTAACTGCCCCGTCAGTATGCTAATCCTCTGTTCCTCTGTCAGGGGGTAAACTTGGAACAAACCGTACAGCCTTTCCTTAAAATCAGTCAGGGCATGGGGCTCCCCTGAGTACTTAGGCAGCCAGGCCGCTCCAGGGATGTAGGGCAGGGAAAATGGCATCACCGCTGCTGCAGCTGCGCTGGTGGTAGTGGGCGCCTCTGTGTCCGACATCTTCCTCCCCCCTAGTTAAGCGCAGCCTACCTTCCGACGATCCTCTTCTGTAGGCCGCGGCTCCGCTGATGCTGCTCCGGACGAGGACCTTGCGTCGCGTCCTGGTGACGTCAGCGTCGCTCTCTCTCCCTTCCAGGACCTTGCGCAGCGTCGGTCAGTGGGGCGGAGCTTCGGGTCTCATGCGGTTTGGGCATCCACGCCCCTCTTCTTCCCGTGCGGCGTCCTGAAGATGGCGTCCGATGGCGGGAAAACGGCTGAAGATGGCGGGAACCGACGGAAGATGGCGGGAGACGGCTGGAAATGGCGGGAAACGGCTCCGGATGGCGGGAAACCTCTTTTCAGGTGCGTGTACAGTCTTTTTCCAGGCACACAATACCCGTTTGTGGCGGGTTGGTTACTATCCTGCCGATTACGCCAAGGCTGACTCGCCCCCTGGGCCGTGGGGCACTCGGAACCGGGCAATAGGGAGACGATGGGGGTAGTAGTGGTGACCCGGTCCGTCGCTCGGGGTGGTCAGATCAGTGGTAGTCCCTTTATAAGTTTTAAGTGATGTCCGACTACGCCACCCATGGATTGCGGTCAGTGCGGACCGCCGCTGCCAGGTAGACCGCTGGGGCTGATGATGTAGGCAGCTGGGATAGTGTGACTCCCCACGGGAAGCGTGCGGCCCCAGGGCAGTATAATGGAAGATGGGGGTGATGGTGTAGGGCGTCCCAGTACCGTTAGTGCTGGAGGAGCAAGGAGCACACAGACAACAGGTTGCAGTCCAGGGTCTTTACTAGAACAGGTGAACTGACCCACAAACAGTCCCGGCTAGGAGGGGACCTGGATGTCTGAGAGCAATTGGGAAATTGGCCCTGGTCAGGGTGAGGGTGCAGGCCTACCGTGCTCTCTGCGCTCCTTCTGGCTATCTCCTCCTGGTAGGGTAACAGACCACGGTCCCGAGCTCACCGTGTCCTCTCGCCCGTATGGTTTGCAACGTGGGTTCCTTTCTACTCCCGGCCTGGTACGGCTTTGCTGGTCCCTTCTGGTGTGGCGGAACCTCCGGGCTTCTTAGGCCAAGAAACGTACAGTCCCCTGCGGACTGGTTATCTGCTGTAGGACGTGGAATCCTCACAGCCTCAGACACCAAAGTCTGGTAAATTTGGTTCTTTATCTGCCAGGACAGGCGTACTTCACCTCTTGTCCCTGGCTTGTGGCTCTCCCACTGCCACACGTCCTCTTAGGGTGCAATACAACTGTCCCTCACTGCTTTGGGACACCTCTCAATCCAGAGACAGGTTGTCCAGTTCTCCCTAACCCTGCCCCCAGTTCCAGCTTTTATAGGGGCAGCCTGCTCCCCCTACTGGCCTGAGACAGGAGGTATTGCATGCTAATGTTCCCCTGACCATAGAACCTCCCCCTTGCTCTCAGACACAGCTTTATTATATTTGTGGCATCCAGGCCAGGGTGACACATAATGTGTGAGTGACGTGTGCAGCATCGCAGGGATGTAACTACATTGGGTGCAGGGGATGCCATCGCACCTGGACCCTGGAGCCTAGGGGGGCCCAAATGGTCCATTTGGCCCAAAATAAAAGACTACTATTAAAGATCAGTGTCAGAAGAACATTGGGCCCAGTTCTCTGGTGTGCCAGTCCAACCCTGCCTGTGATATTTGCGGACCCTGTTGGAGATTTTTGCATTGGGACCTTACAGCATTAAATTATAGTTCAGGCAGCAGGTATCTAATGAGTGAGTGATGTGTGCAGCATGTATCTAATCTGTGATTGACGTTTTTTGCATGTATTTAATCTGTTAGTGGAGTGTGTTGCGTGGATCTAATCTGTGAATAGTGTATGCAATACATAAATGTATGGGTGATGTATGTGGCATGTATCTGATGTGTGAGTGATGTGTTTCTGATATGTGTGCAGTGTGTAATTGATGTGTCTTACCCAGGACAATTTGCTGTCAGTTTCTTCCCCTGCAATAGGGCATGTGACGCGCCCCCTGGGCCATGTTTGTGTAGCGTTGCGCACGCGGGGAATACCCGGAGCCGGATCAGATAGGGGTAGTAGTCCTCGTGGCGGTGACCCGGTCCGTGCCCAGGGTGTCAAACTAAGTGGCGTTATTGATATGATGGTATTAGTGTCCGACTACGCCACCCGTTGAATGCGGCTATGAAGCCGCCGCTGCAGGGCAGTCCGCTGAGGCCGGTGGTACGGATGTGCAGCGTGGATGGTATAACCCCCAACGGGAGGGGTATGGCCTCAGGGCAGCTATGTTAGAGATGACAATGGGAGTGATGGTGCGGGTGTCCCAGTACTGATGGTGCAGGTGCGACGACGAAACACGGAGGCTTGAAGTGCAGTTTCAAAAGCTTTACTCACAGTTCTTTACCAGGTCGCCCGTGCACAGTAGGACCACCCGAGTCGTGCTGCGTCCACCAGGTCAGGGACTCGGCCAACTCCCAGGCAGTTCCAGAGCGTGGTCCTGAGCTCCCCTCTCTTCCTTCCTACTGGCCGTCCCCACCAGGGATCCACCTTTGTCCAGCTCCCTCGGGCCTTCTGGTGGTGAAACCTTTCCCGGCTTCCCTGACCCTATACGTGGTATGCCTTCCTGGTGGATATGGCGAGGGGTCGTGCCAAAACTTGTCCACGACCTCCGGTTCCTGGCTGAGGATAATTGGCCTCCACCAGTTTGGGATCCGGTACCCTGCTCTGCCAACCCTTCACCCGTTTCCGTTCTCTCGTGGGATCTCAGGGTTCCCTCTATGCTTTCGTCTCTGGGCCTTTCTTTGCGTCTCTCTTCTTCCTCCTTTTTCCTTCTCTCTCTCTCTCTGCTTCAGGCCTGGCTCTGGAGCTGGGCCCAGATGGAGCCACAGCTCCCTGTCAGCCCTCTCTGGCTGAGCTCCTCTCTGCACAGAGCAGACCCAAAAGACCCTGTCCTAAGATGGTGCCCACCTTATATACTCCCTCTGACACCCGAGCCCAGGTGACAAGCACCCAATGGGCTCCTACCTATGCCCAGAGTCCCTCCCCTGTCTGCTCCTACACCACTGGGATGTTCCTCCCCCCTCCCCACTCCAGCCAGGGACAGAAGCTGTCGTACCTGCACATCTATCTGGTGGGAGTACCGTTGATCTGTCCCCCGGAAATGGGGTGAGTGTAGTGCATGCAGCTAACTGAGCCCAGTTCCACACTCCATCCTTACCCGGGAGTGGAATACCACACCTCTGGTCTGAGGTGCAATACCCCTGTAGCAGCCGAGTCCTCGGGGTGCTACACATGCATTATTTTGTAGACACTGCTCAGTGACTGGCAGTCTGGCACTATTGAATGGGTGTATGCTACTTTGCAGCTGGCATTACCATGAAGCTACTATTGGACAATATACATTGCTGAATGGTTGGCATTAGTTGAAGGGAACCTGTCTGTCCAATCTATCTAACGAATACAGAGGATTGCCGCTATATTGCATGTGAACATGCCCCATTTTCTAGGATGATGGGGAAAAAATTTCTCCATCTTTTCCATTCTGTCAATGTGTGGAAATCAGGTGACACACAGATGTCATCCGAGTGCAGTCTGATGGTTTCCACGCACTCACTGACTTACATGGCCAAGAGCAATCCGAATATTGGATCAAACTGGGCATGCATCGATTTTTTCCTCAGACCAGATTGGTTCAAGGAAAAAATCTGACATGTACGACCTCATAAAATAACATTGGTCCGAGTGCGATCTGATGTTTTGTCAGATCGCAGTCGGACCTATAATACGACCATGTGAACGAGCCCTAACAGTTTCCCTTTAATTGATGGGTACTACTTTGTGGCTGGCACTACCATGTGGCTACTGCTAGACAAAATCACAGTACTATTAGTCCCATGAATTTGTCCACTGGTAGCGCTTGTCCGAAAGTATCCCCCACCCATAACATACGTTTGCCAACTCTCTCGGATCTGTCGGTCTTCTGGGTGAAGATTACAGCCGTCACTCAACAGATGAAGGAATTCTCTTGCAAGTATAGAAACATGATGTTCAGGGAAGTCAGCAGGTTTTTGATATGTAATCTGATAGTAGCATGATGTAGGGGCAGAGACCCTGATTCCGGTGATGTGTCACTTATTGGGCTGATTGCTGTCGTTGGATATAATCACTGTTTTCTCTGCTGCAGATCTAGCAGTTCTCTGAATGCTGAGCTATCTATAACCCCACCCACATCACTGATTGGCAGATTTATGTGTGCACTGTGCATAGGCAGCAAGCGGACACAGGGGGGCAGGGCTACACAGAGCAGGTGACTAGTAGGCATGACACATCTAGTCCTACAGTGATAAGCCCCTGCTGATAAAACACTGATTTTATTGAGACAGCAACACACAGCCTAATAAGTGACACATCACTGGAATCAGGCTCTCAGCCCCTACATCATGATGCTTTCAGATTACATAGCAAAAACCTGCTGACATATTCCATTTAAAGAGCATATTACAACTTGTAGGAGAACAGAAACTAGTCATAAGTATTTTACAATGGTGGCTAAGTAGCCCAATATCCCTATGATTACACTGAGCTGCCACAGACAAGGAAGAGTTGTCAGGGGGACAAAGATTTTTTCTTTAATTACAGAAGTCACTTTTAAATGCAATGTTTCAATTTTATTCTACAGTCCCCAATAGTAAAACTTTATGCCAAACCTACCCAAAAATTTGAGGAAAATTTATTTAGTACAATTTGTACATTTTTATATAAATCCCACTTTTTTTTACTTTTGTTGCCTATGGTCCTCAGAATTCATGATCTGAGGAAGGAAATGGAGCTTCGTAGTCGCTGGGGCTTAGGGGATAAATTGAGAAAGTCATTAACGCTGGTTAATGGCCATTTAAGCGATTTGCCATAACATTGTACACTGGTGAATTCACGTAATTCAATTGAAAATTATTTTAATATAGAAAACCTACAAAAGCTACCAGCTTGTCATTGCTGGTCCCAAGACAAGGTGTGAGTCAGGGCATGACAACCTGTCTGGGAATTCTGCACCGCTAATGTGTTAATTTTGGAGAAAAAATGGTAGAAATCTTTGCAATTATTTAAGAAAGAAAAACAAATATTCACCTTTATTTTAATTTCTCTTAATGAATGTACACATTTTTACTAATAATAAAATAGAACAGTATAATTCATTTAATCTGGCATTTGATAATCCAGAATGTCTGATAATCCATGCAACTATGTTTGGAACTGCAGATCAGATAAGTGAGAGCTGAGAGGGCAGCATCCCCTTCATTCTGCAGAAAGGTACAATCCCGAAGAGCTGGATTCCCACTGATCATACATTCATCGAGTCCATCCTGACGAGATGACTTTATTTCGAAGATACATCATTAAAATTTCTTCTTGATGGTTTCTATAAATTGATATTTTCTCTCGATAACTGTCACGGGTGTGTCAGATGTGACAGACAGTCACCCTGCAGTTGGTTGCAGGAGATCTCTTCGTTTGGCATTACAGACACATTCTTAGATCTGTCTCACTCTAGGACCCAGCGGCTACCTCCCTCTGGCTAATTGACACCCAGGCCTGGGTGTTTAAATACTTTCTGTTTACTATAGGGAGGTGCCGGTGACATTCACATGACCTCCTATGAAGGCTTGGAGCTGTTGCAGTCTGCTTACTTCCTCTTTGGTGCTAAGAGGCCGTGTGTGTAATCTCTCTGAAGTCAGCTCAAGCTAAGTTACTTCCCCCGTGTCTATCTCCCCTTGCTGTCTTTAGTTGTTAGTGGGGACTGACTAGCGCTCACCCCCCCCTTCCCTAGCTAGAGCCTAACACTAGGGAGATACAGGGTTGTAGGTTCCTGATTGGCGGTTGCTGAGAAACCAATATAGGGACGGTAGGGAAGACGATGATATCAGATCAGCCTAGGAGGTCTCCACCCTCTCTTTCCTTAGTGTCTGGGCTCCCTTCTCCTCATCCCTCTGTCTTGCACTTTGTCTTTCCTACACTGTGCGTGACAATAACTGTGCTGAGTGGGCTGGGCTCTTCCCAATGTGATGTCAGAGCTGTCTGTGTGCTCTGACCAATCAGATGCCATTCTCTCTCTACCCTAGCACATCAAGACTCTCACATAAAGGCCCCACTATCAGTATTTGGTCAGTATTCGGTCAGTATTTTTTCTCAGGAGTGGGAGCCAAAACCAGGAGTGGGTGATAAATGCAGAATTGGTGTCTTGTTTCTATTATACCTTTTCTCTGATTGTTCCTCACCTGGTTTTGGCTCCCACTCCTGAGAACAAATACTGACCGAATACTGATAGTGGGGCCACGGCCTTAAAGAGGATCTGTCACCAGGTCAAAAGTGTCCAGTTTTTGCTTCTATTTTATTCCTGCTGCTCCCCTGAGTATTCGTTTTTGTTTGATGTTGTTTTTTAATCTGCCATATGGTTCCAAATATATGGGGCTTTTTATTCAGTGCTAATTTTTATGGTTTTTACTAGGGGGCGTGGCTCACAGGATCCTCTCTGGTGTGTCTTTAGACTGCTCTGCATTATTACCCTGCAAGCTACGCCCCCTTGTAAAAATTAGCACTAAATTAAAAAGCACATACAGTGTGGAAAATAAGTATTTGATACACTGCTGATTTTGCAAGTTTCCCCACCTACAAAGAATGGAGAGGTCTGTAATTTTTATTGTAGTTACACTTCACCTGTGAAAAACAGAATCTTAAAAAAAATCTAGAAAATCACATTGTGTGATTTTTACATAATTAATTTGCATTTTCTTGCATGAAATAAGTATTTGATACAATAGAAAAACAGACCTCTCTCAGAATCATCCTTACCCCACGAGGCGAAATCTTGCATGGAGCCTCAGACCGAGGAAGATTGACAGTCATCTTATGTTTCTTCCGTAATAATTGTGCCAACAGTTGTTGCCGTCTCACCAAGCTGCTTGCCTATTGTCCTGTAGCCCATCCCAGCCTTGTAAAGGTCTGCAACTTTATCCCTGATGTCCTTAAACAGCTATTTGGTCTTGGCCATGGTGGAGAGGTTGGGGTATGATTGAGTGTGTCAACAGGTGTCTTTTATACAGGTAACGAGTTCAAACAGGTACAATTAATACAGGTAATAAGTGCAAAGTAGGAGGGCTTTAAACAAAAACTAACAGGTCTGTGAGAACCAGAATTCTTGCTGGTTGGTAGGTGATCAAATACTTATTGAATGCAATAAAATGCAATTTAATTACTTAAAAATCATTCAGTGTGATCTTCTGGTTTTTATTTTTAGATTCTGTCTCTCACAGTTGAAGTGTGCCTATGATAAAATATACAGACCCCTCTATTCTTTGTAGGTGGGAAAACTTGCAAAATCATCAGTGTATCAAATACTTATTTTCCCCACTGTATTTCTAGAACCATATGGCTGATCTTAAAAAAATGGCATAGTCTGGGGAGCAGCGGAAATAAAATAAGAGCAAAAACTGGAAAAAAATTCAGCTGGTGACAGGTCCTCTTTAATTTACCTTTCACATGAGTAAGGAACTTAAAGTGGAAACAGGGTTTGCAGCTGTGCCCGGGTTGTGGAACCTAGGGGGAGGGCGGAGGTGTATAGTAGTCCCTTCATTCTGCTTATTGATGGGGACCCTGGAGTTGGTCACCCACTAAATATACATAGAATAAGCACATCCCAAGGAATATTTTTTCTAAGAAATCCCATTAAATTCTTTTTTGCTGGTTTCTCTAAATGAATGTCTAAATGGGTCTCTATAACAGTGCTGAGTGGGCAGGACTCCTCCTGGTGCGATCTCAGTGCTGTGCAGGTGTCACTCCTCTACTTCTCCCTCTCCCCTCTCAGAGCATGACTCTCTCATAAAGGCCAAGACAGGAAGACTGCAGTATCATACATCCCACTTTTCTTTCCTCTCCTCTGTGTCTTCGGGTATTGTGTTCCTGACAAGCATTTTATTGACTGTATAATTTTATGTTCTTTTATTTACTATCTATAAAAAATAATGAGAAAAAGTTATCCAAAACTACTTGAAATTCAAGAATTATTTCTGTGGAGGTTTTTTGTAAGTCCACAAAATCCTCTCCTGATGCGACATAAAGATCAGAGATTCAAAGACCACCCTAGGGGTGGGGGTCACATATGTCTTCCATCATAGAAAAAGAATATGGGATTAATGTGCTCATTAAAAGTACAACTCATTGTATGTTCTTTCTTTAATCGGATAAGTCGTTTTATCTTTTTATCTATAACAATTTTGATGAAGATCAAATAAAATGAATGCAGATGAGTCCTGGGAGAATATTGCCCATACTGTTCTGAAATCAACTCACACATTGTTAAAGTAGCAACATTGCCCATGTCAAAATTTCTTAAATCATTTCTTAATATCTGGAAGTTAATGACTGGTGTCCCAGACAGCGCTATGATTTAATCCCAAAACGGAGGACAGAAGGAAATATTTATGGTTTCCCTCGTCGTTAATCACACAGAAAATCGCTGCGCTACCTATGCCATATTTTGTCAGTTAAGCGGTTCAAGTAGATAGCACTGTTTCTTTGAAAAGCCATTGCTGCTCTGAAAAAGATCCCAGTATGCCGTATAATCCCACAGCTTTATTATACATATGTTATAGTGAGTAAATTGGAGAGAGTGCTGTGAGCATGCTCTGTGGGATGTGCAGAAGACACTGCGCAGAGATAGGGAGGAGAAAGGAGGAGCTGTTCTATGTCAAGGAAAATACAGTAATTCACATGAACAGGGTATTGACGCAATGCTATTGACACACTATTGTTCGACTATTACCATTAAAAAACTGTTATGGTCAGTGAGGTCTTAGTCTCAATACCCTTAAAACAAAGAACGTCACTCAGGCCCTAATGGGGGGTCAACGATACTACATGCTAGGCCACCAGTCCCAAATTGGTGGGTTACTATGCACACTCGACACACTGGCCGCCTTCGTTCACTGAAGTGAGGCCCCAGTCCTCACTTTGTACCGTATGTCTACACTGGAGGGAAAGGCTCACATGAACATCCCTCTGCTGTGGCCTACTTGTCTCTCTCTTGGCCCTGACTCTGTTCACTTGGCTCAGCTCTCCCAGTTCTGGTCTCACTCAGGTCTTCTCTCAGGTCTGGTCTCTCTCAGGTCCGGTCTCTTTCGGATCTTCACTCAGGTCTGGTTCCTCTGGTCTGGTCTCTCTCAGCTCTCCCACCACTGGTCTCTTTCGGGTCTTCACTCGGGTCTGGTCTCTCTCTGGTCTTCACTACAGTTTTATCTCTCGATTCCTTTACTTGGATCTGGTCACTTGTAATGGTGGATATAAGCCAACTTCACTGCTCTCATGACTGGCCTGCTACAGGTCCAGGTGCCAACTGCTCCCCTTCTTGGCCCTTTTATAATTATTAACTGCTCCACAGCTGTCACCTGACCCTGCATCTCCTCCAATCTCCTCCCCGAGGGAACATGCACTTCAGTCTTGAGTTCTTGCCAATGTAATTCTTTCTGCTTTTACGTTCTCTATCATCCTTGACCAGCAGATAGCGGTGTTCGCTTGCAGAGACTCTGTTAGGCATTAACTGTATGCATCTTCTCACTTGCACATTTCCTTACATTACCTTTCATTGTAACTTCATTCTCTGATAATAATGAAATGGCACTTAACCTCATCATTGAGTACAGTAGTTGTAGCTTATTTGTAAATGCTGAGTAACTTCCCAGCAATCGAAAAAAGAAAAGCTGGACTTTTATTTGACCATGCATTGATGTAAGAGATGGACAGGCCAGGTCTTTCAGAGAGTTTCTGGTCCCCATATGCCCAAGTAATCTTTACCAGTATTAATTCAGTTAAGTACTAGTTGTGACTTTTTTATTTTCTCAAAATGTTATTGTCCATGCTATCAATGTACATCCTACTTGCCAACCCTCCTGTACTGCCCTCCCAAAAGAAAGAAAAAGCAGTCATGTACTCCCAGCAGCACAGGCAAGTCTGTAAACCTGTTAGTAAGTTTGGCAGCAAAAACATTTCATACCTATCGAGGGGGAGCTGTTCATGACTCTGAAGCCCTTCATTTCAGGTTAAATAGATCCAGATGGAAAAAATATATATTTCAACGGGCCATTGTGATGGATCTCTTAAATATAATGATGTCATGAAGTCGGCCTGTGATCTACACCCATACTGAACTGAAAAGCTGTGACTTTCTTGTCTTGCTAAAATGGTATGATCCATGCTATCTATTACACATCTGACGCGCCCCCCTGGTACTCGGTAGCCGGGCTGGTCGTTTGGGCTGGGGATGTAACAGTGGCAGGGACCCGCTCCGTGACCCAGGGCAGTCAATGAAAAGGGGAATGATTTAATAAAGGGGATTTAAAGTTCTTTTAATGTTTGTGACGCCACCTGTGGTTTGCGGCTAAAGGGAGCCGCCGCTGCGGAGCAGATCCTCTGGAGCTGTTGTTAATGCAGCAGAGTTGGTTTAGCTCTCCACAGGTAGAGCTAAGCTCCAGGGCAGTGTAGATGTTGTAGATGTTGAGGTAGCGGTTGTGATGCAGTGTAGTGCAGGGGGTGATGGCGCAGCAATAATTTCGCAGAGGCAGTGGGGTGCAGTCTTCCGGATTTACTCACAGTTCTCACTTTGCTCCTGGTTACAACTGCAGATCATAATTTCCCACCGGGCAGGGGTTCAGCAATCCCTCAGGTATTTCAAGAGTGCCTGACAGGTCCCCATTCTATATGCCCTTCTCAGCCGTCTTCCTGCGCTGGCTCTCACCCTTCTTGCCCTGCGCCTCACAAACAGTGTCCCAAGCTGGTATCCTCGGATCTTTCTGGGCAACCTGGAGTTCCCTGGATCCTATGTAGTTACCTTTTTGGCGACTTGAGTGCGGATGTGGCAACTGCACCCTGAAAGTACAGAAGCCTCCGGTTTCTAGTTGAACTTTGTAATTCTCCCTAGTTAGGGGCCGGTCCCCTCTGCAGCTCGATCCCTCCACCACCTGGTAGATTCGGGCGTACGGGTGGCCTCCAGCACTGCCCGTACCCCTGGGATACCTTATTCACTCCTGGAGCCTTCCTTTCTGTTCCTCTCCTCAGTCAGTCTCACCTCCTGGGCCTCTCACTAGGCCCGCTCTTTTGAGCAGAGCTCCTGCAGAGCTCCTGCTCCCACTCACTGTCCTCCTCTGACTGGAACTCTTCTAGATGGTTCCATCCCTTTTTATATACCTGCTGAAGTGCTCCTCTAAACTCCTTCCTCCACCCACCCCCACTACATGGTTCCCCCTCTCTTGGTTCCCCCCACTCCAGCCAGGGACAGGGCTCAGCAGGGAAGCGACGCATCTTGCCCCTCCTGCTGGTGTGGAGTAGTCTAGTGTTGGATGCAGGTGTTAGGGTCCCGGGCAGCACTCTATCCTTACCTGAGAGTGAGATACCATACCTCTGGGTGAGATGCAGTACCTCTGTGGCGACTGAACCCGCAGGGGCGCCACATACCCCCCTGGTAAAACACAGTACGTCCGCGGGCTGGAACAGAGTAAAACAAGGTTTTAGACATACAATTTTTAGAATGCATTCACATAGAAGAACTTTCACACAACTGTTTCTTCCCTTTATGGGAGGCACATTACTTGAACGTTACATATTTCTTATCAAGACTTTTTAAAACATTATAAAACTTTCTTCAGGTATATAAAACATTTCTCATATCAAACATTTTTAGCAGGCTACAGCGCCCATTACATCTTAGTACGCACATTTGCGTACTGCTCGTTCAGTGAGGGCTGCTGCGCTGAGCCCTCACTGAACCGAGCACATGTCAGCTGATTCTTACAGCTGACATGTGCCCGCAACAGCCGCTGGTGGAATCGCGATCCACCCGCGGCTGTTAACCTGTTAAATGCCGCTGTCAATCTCCGACAGCGGCATTTAACGCGCGCTTCCTGGAAGCGCGTCCTAAGCCCCGCCCACCGGCGACCCCGTCACGTGATCGCGGGTCGCCGATGGGTGTGCATGACAACCCAGGGTCTGCAGCAGACGCCTGTGGTTGTCATGATCTGGTCGCTATGAGCGCCACCTAGTGGTCGGCGCTCATAGCACAGGACCATTTCTGCTGCACACAGGGGACCTGCTGGTCCCCTGTATGTAGCAGAGCCGATCAGACAACTGCTGCTTCTAGTCTCCTATGGAGACTATTGAAGCATGCAGTAAGTGAAAAAAAAAAGTTTTTAAAAAAATAAAAAAAATTAAAAAAATATAAAAGTTTAAATCACCCCCCTTTTGCCCCATTCAAAATAAAATAATAAAAAATAAACCCCACATACACATATTTGGTATCGCCGCGTTCAGAATCGCCCGATCTATCAATATAAGAAAAGAATTAATCCGATCGGTAAACGGCGTAACAAGAAAAAAATTCTAAACGCCAGAATTACGTTTTTTGGTCACCGCAAAATTGCAATAAAATGCAATAACGGGCGATCAAAACATCGAATCTACCCCAAAATGTTATCAATAAAAACGTCAGCCCGGCGCACAAAAAATAAGCCCTCACCAAGCCCCAGATCACGAAAAATAGAGATGCTACAGGTCTCGGAAAATGGCACTATTTATTTATTTTTTTTTTTTACCAAATTTTTGAATTTTTTTTCACCACTTAAATATAAAAGAACCTATACATGTTTGGTGTCTATGAACTCGTAATGACCTGGAGAATAAGAATGGCAGGTCAGTTTTAGCATTCAGTGAACGTGGTAAAAAAAATAAATAAAAAACAACTGTGGTATTGCACTTTTTTTGCAATTTTACCGCACTTGGAATTTTTTTCCTGTTTTCCCGTACATGATATGGTAAAACTAGTAATGGCGTTGAAAAGTACAACTCGTCCCGCAAAAAATAAGTCCTCACATGTCCATATTGACCAAACAATAAAAACGCTATGGCTCTGGGAACAGGGGGAGCAAAAAACGAAAAAGCAAAAACGACAAAACCCAAGGTTGCGAAAGGGTTAAAAGTTTTTGGCTGCTCATTGTCCACAACCTATCAGTCCATGTACCTTAACTGGGTACACTAAACAAATAAGCGTAAACTTTTTAAACACACACTTTTAACTCTGCACTGCTGCTGTACCCTTCCGGGTAACTATATACACACATTTTTAAACAGGGGGTTCAATAGTGGTGCTCCCGCCTGGGAAACACCTAGTTGCTGCAGGCTGACACAGCGGGGTCATCAGCCTCAACCTGCAGGGGCATATCCTCCTCTACCCGGTGCACACGGAGAGCGTACCAGCCCCGTTCCCCTCTGTGCCTAGTGTAGGCGACCTTGTCACCAGGGTCAGTGTTGAGAGCGCCCGGGGAAGGAGGTTCCTGCAGGGGGACCAGGAACGGATCAGCGCCAGTGGCGTCCGGGACAGGGATATCGCTCCTACCTGCTCCCGCGATAGCGTCAGCTCGGCCCGACACCTCCTGGTCCAGGAGCAGCTCCGCCGGGGCTGGGGCGTTGCAAGTGACTTGCAGCGCCGACTGCTGCCGGGTCATCATCTTCTCCACGAGCTCCGCTCTCCAGGCAGCAATTGCAGCTTGCTGGGCCTTCCCCATTCTCCTGCCCAGCTCCTGCACCTCATCTCGGAGGAATACAGTATCCTCCAGGGACAGTTTCAACAGCATTCCCTCCAAGGTGAGGGGTGATGCACTCCTTTGCAGGCCACAAGACGGAGCTTCAGGCTGACCTCTCTCCATCTTGCCTGCCGGGTGCAGTCTGTCTAGACTGCTGGAGACTCCGCCCTGTCTCCCAGGTTTCTTCTCCCCTCTCCCCTTTCTGGGGCGGTCCCATGGCTGCTTGCTGTCGGCCACACCCGGAGGCGGCTTCCCCAGACTGATGGACAGATCCAGGTATATGGCCACAGATGCATGGGGCAGGTTGCGCTTTTGACACCATTCTGGGACCCGGCTCACGATGGGAGGCTCTTTGTTGTCCTTGATAACACACATAATGGCGCCCGTTCTTCTGGGGCGGGTGCCACATTCAGTATAGAACACAGTCTCTAGGCGCACAATACCCGGTGATAATGGGTGGGTTCATATGCTGTTCATGACGCCAAAAATGACACGCCCCCCTGGTACCCTGGTGATCATCCACCTAAGCCTTTATAAGACCCACCAAGACAAATACCTGTGCCTTGATACTAAGACTCTTAGTTTTCCTGTGTCCTGTCTTCCCGTAACCAACAGTGCTTTTAGTACCTGCGCCATACCTGCTTTCCGGTGTCCTGTCTGACTGCGGCCTCCAGTGCTTCTTGTCCTTGTTTACCATGTGTCTTACCTGCCTATGCATCAACACCCAGGGTCCGCATGCCCACCCGGACCTGGGCTTAGAGGAACCACCTCACAAGGTGAGACAGTAATACTATCGCTATACATCCTACATGCCAATCCTCCCGTGCTGTTCTCCCAAAACAAAGGAGCAGTAGCCCAGTACTCCCAGCAGCATAGGCAACTCTGCTAACCTTTCGGTCTGTTTGGACACGTCATAACTACAGTATGGAGGAGGAAAAGGTGCTCAGCTTTGATGCTTATCATCTCTGGATGAAAAGATCCAGGTCGAATAATTGTATGTTTATGTGCCATTTTGTTTGGACTTTTAAAATGTAATGATGCCATGAAGTGGGCCTGTGATCTACACCCATAGGTGATTTTATCCAGCAACTATGAACTAAAGAAATGGGTACAATCCTCAATTAGGAATCAATTATTTAATTCCCAAGACTCAGGTGTAAATGTAACATCATGAGTCATATAAGTCTAAGTACAAGATTTCGTTTATATCACGCTGACATCTGGATCAATAAGAACAAAGTACCACTTTCTTATCAACGACAGTGACTATTGCTTTAAGTGGACAGGGTGCTGTTATCTGCCATAGGGCAAGTCAATACAATCAAATACAATGCCCAGGTGTAATACATATCCTTCTCTGCGCGCAAAGGATTGGGGTTGAATTGAATATCAAGATGGCGCTAAAATATTTTCTAGGTCCCTTTAGTAATTTAGTGACAATACAGATATAGCACAGTGGAATTTATCTATCATCTCTGTGGAGCTAGAGAGTTTATATCATGCAGTCCCATGTAAATAATCCGATCACATATCAAGGTATTTTCTTATCCCTAGACATGAGTGAGAAGATAAAGCTGTCAGCGGAGGACATCTATCAGTGGTGGGTGTAGGGACACGCGCCCAATTGCTATCACCCGGCTGTCAATTTAGTCATACACTTCTAGGAGGAATAACAGAGGAACAGAACAATGCAGAATTCTAAGAAGATATGCTTGAGAATTCTTCTTTCAAGAAGACAATTATTAAATAAGACATTGATATCAGGAGATCTGTCTCATGTTTTTATTTGGTTAAAATTGCATAATGCTTGTAAAAACAAAAAATTTTGCAATTTACCTAATAATAAAAATCCTCTCCATTCTCAAGAACGGAAGGATTTTTAATTCCATAGTGTACTGTTTATTGCCTAGATTAACGCACACCTATGCACAGGGGTACAGTGGTCACTGAGGGTGCAACCGCAACCGGACCCGTGTGGGAGAGGGACTCGCTGATGCCATCTCCTATTTTAGCAGGATGTGCATCCAAGTACGCACATTCAGCTGAAATGTATTGTGGCACAGAGACCCGTCAGGTCCCTACACTGCAATACACGTCTCTGGGCAATCAGAGGCCGGCAGCTGATGTCGGCATGCCAGTCACTAGCGGTAGTGTGGCGCCCCTGAGGGTAGAGTCGCCATAGGGGTACTGCACCTCAGATTGAGGTGTGGTATCTCCTCTTCCAGGTAAGGATGGAGCATCACTCAGGACCCCACTTCACACTCAACACTACACCACTCCTGTCCTGTAGGGGGTTTAGATGCACCAGGGTGCTGCCCCGTCCCGGGATAGAGGAGATGGGGGGAACCAAAGATAGGGGGAACCAAGTAGTGGGTGAGGGTGGAGGAAACACTTACAGGAAGCATTTATAGAATCATATATAATATTTGTCCATCTTTAGTTCAAGGTCTTTGATTGTGGGTCTTCTGTCAGGGTCCAGCAAGAGTCTGTAGCTGGCTGAAGATTCGCGGTCCTCGCTCTCTGACCTTGAGACGAGGAGCTGGTCAGAGTTAACAAGTGTCTCTGCCCGGTCAGGGTCCTGATCTAAGAAGGCCTTGGAGGGGAGCAGAGGAGATAGGCTCCACAGGCAAAAGGATCCCAGGGGGATACGGACGGAGTGGAGTCGCCACCTGTATTCTTCACTCTGGCCTAGCCAGAGGGATTCCTGCTGCAAAAGGGGTAACCGGCTCCCGATATCTGACTCTGTCACTTCACGTCTCAGTCAGAAAAGCCCAGAGGCTTAGTGGATCCCAGGGGGATACGGACGGAGCGGAGTCGCCACCTGTATCTCTCAACCTGCCTTTACCCAGTGGGACCCGGCCTTACACCACGTTCATACCACACACGGTCAGGAGAAGACACCGTTTGGAGAACTTACTAAGGAGAGGAACACGCCAGCGGGGTCTTGACAGGTGCTCCTGGTCTACCTGGGGAGCGCTGAATCACTTCCTGGTGGCCGCAGCGTGCCACGAGAAGCAGAGAGAAGCTTTGCAGCTGCTACTTCATCAAAGTGAGTAAAACTCGGATGACTTCATCTACTGCCTCTGTTTGTTTATTCCTGCGCGGCACTGCACCCCCCCACTACTCTCCAAGATCTTACTGACTGCCCTGAGGCCTACTCCGCCTGTGGGGAGTAGTACCAACCAAGCTGCCAGAACACCAGCCTCAGAGGACTGTTGCAGCACTGGTGGCCTTCACCAGAAATCACAGGTGGCGCAGTCGAACAACCACTCATCGAAAAGCCCATTTTTCATGTGACAGCCCTGGGCACGGAACGGGTCAAGGCCACGACTGCATCCCCACAACATCTGCAAGGCCCGGCTCCGAGTAACCCCACCGCTCAGGGAGGGCGAGTCACAAACTGGCGTAGTCGGCAGGATACGTGCCCGCAACAACGGAAGAAGTTAATCCCCTTTGCCGCCGGGTACTGTGCGCCTTTTTGCAAAAAACTGTCGTTACACACTAAATGTGGCGCCCGCCCAAGAGGAACGGACGCCGTTATGTGCAAAAACAACAGCAACCTAAGACCTCCCATCATGGGCCTGGCTCCCCAATGGCGCCAAAAGTGCCGACCACCCCCTCCAGCAGAGACTGTCCGCATAGTAGTGTCCATCAAGATGGATGGGATGTCCCAAGGAGTGCCCGTCAGCCAGCCGCCCTGTAGCCGCCCCAAAAGGAGGAGGAGAAGAAGACCGCACCCTACAGCAGAGATGGACGCAGCCAAGGAGATGTCCTCCGTCGCTGGTCCACCAGCTGCCACCTCCCTCACTATGGAGGGAATCCACCTGACCGCAGAGGAGGCCGAGTTCCTCCACAGTGAAATGCAGGATCTGACCCGGAGGGTCGAAGAGGCCCAACGACTGGCCGCTGCTGAGTGGAGGGAAGAGGTACTGCGGAAGATCAAGGCCCGCCGCCAGAGCTCGTTGCGCCCGACTACCAAGGCCTCAGCCCAGGCGGAGGAAGCCCAGGAGGCCCTGTGCAGCCCAAGAGCGGGTAAGGTCGAAACCCCTATCCCGGGCGCGGAACACACCGAAGCCCTCCTAGATCTCCTCCCGTCACCCCCATCCCCGGGCGCCATCGTTTGGGAGCAACTCCTGGCTCCGAAGGCCGAGGCCCAAGCCACCGCCACTCCCGGAGACCTGCTATGCCTCCCGACGCCCGATCCAGAAAACCCTGCACTCACCTGGGTGTACACCTGCCCCAACCCGGACTGGTCCGCACCAATAGAGGGCACGCAACGACCCCCGCTATTGCCGCTTCCCGCACCTCCGGTTGCCTGCCCGGCGGCAGAAGAGTTTGCCTGGGACAACCAGGGGGGCGACCTGATGGGCTTCCCCCGGGAGACCCAGTCCGAAGCGCGGAGGCGGGAGGAGTTCTGCCGTAAGGAGCTCCTCCAGATTGAGAAGGAGCTGCGAGAGAGGAGGATCCGCTGTGAGCGCCTAGAGGTGCGCGCCCAGGCTGCCAAATCACAGGCCCGTCAGGCGAAGGCCACCCGTCCAAGCCCCTGGGAAGAAGGCCTTATCGTGCGCTTCCACCAGGAGGCAGGATGGGGCTTCATCCGTAGCCCACAATTCAACCGGGACGTCTTCGTCAACCGGCGGGATGTCGAGCCGCGGGTGGAGCAGGGCCACCCTGGCCGGAACTTCTACCCGGGTGATTTAGTGCCCTACACCCGCCACCATGGGGAGCGTGGGTAGTATGCCCTGGATGTTCACAGGGTATTTAAGGAAGATGCCCCCACGCAACTAGTCACAGAGGACCGGTCCGGCACCGTCGGTAAGCACGAGCCTTTTCCCCGGTGGGGATACCACTGTTGAGCAGCCCCGGAGGATGCACCTCCCTGTTGTTTGAACTTCGTGTTTCTTTTTGCACCCGGATTATATGAAACAAACATTTGTCCCTGCAGACGCTGAGCTTGAGACAGACTAACATTGTGTATAGTTTGCACCTATTTAGGTGCTCCCTATTGGTTTTATCTCTCAACCTGCGTTTACCCAGTGGGACCCGGCCTTACACCACGTTCATACCACACACGGTCAGGAGAAGACACAGTGGGAGAACTTACTAAGGAGAGGAACACGCCAGCGGGGTCTTGACAGGTGCTCCTGGTCTACCTGGGGAGCGCTGAATCCCTTCCTGGTGGCCGCAGCGCGCCACGAGAAGCAGAGAGAAGCTTTGCAGCTGCTACTTCACCAAAGTGAGTAAAACTCAGATGACTTCATCTACTGCCTCTGTTTGTGTATTACTGCGCGGCACTGCACCCCCCACTACTCTCCAAGATCTTACTCACTGCCCTGAGGCCTACTCCGCCTGTGGGGAGTAGTACCAACCAAGCTGCCAGAACACCAGCCTCAGAGGACTGTTGCAGTGCTGGTGATCTTCACCAGAAACCACAGGTGGCGTAGTTGAACTACCACTCATCCAAAAGCCCATTTTTCATGTGACAGCCCTGGGCACGGAACGGGTCAAGGCCACGACTGCATCCCCACAACATCTGCAAGGCCCGGCTCCGAGTAACCCCACTGCTCAGGGAGGGCGAGTCAGTAGCGTCATGCGTTGCCCTTAGCAGGCATGCCAAAGTCACCTGCAGGCCTCTGCGCCAGCTATAGAAGAGGACGGCGCGCGTCGTGGGATTGGGGGAAGATGAGAAAAATGTTTATTTTTTAAATGTGTTAGAGAAGAGCTATGGGCCCAGGAGGGGGGACATTTTGCCAAAAAGGAGCACAGCATCAATGCATGATACCATGAAGAGGCCCAGGATGGAGAACACTATACCAGGATGGGGGACACTATTACTAGAAGGGGCCCAGAATGGGGAAATTACACCAGGATGGGGGACACTATTACTGGTAGGAGACCAGGATGGGGGACATTATACCAGAATGGGGACATTATTACTGGAAGGGACCAAGAATGGGGAAATTACACCAGGATGGGGGACACTATTACTGGTAGGAGAATAGGATGGGGGACATTATACCAGAATGGGGACATTATTACTGGAAGGGCCCAGAATGGGGAAATTACACCAGGATGGAAGACACTATTACTAGTAGGGGACCAGGATGGGGAACATTATACCAGAATGGGGACATTATTACTGGAAGGAGCCCAGAATGGGGAAATTACACAAGGATGGGAGACATTATTACTGATAGGGGACCAGGATGGGGGGCATTATACCAGAATGGGGGACATATTACTGGAAGGGGCCCAGATTGGGAACATGACACCAGGATGGGGGACATTATTACTGGAAGAGGCCCAGGATAGGGGATATATATTACTGGAAGGGGCCTGGATGGGGTCATTAGGATGGCAGTACATTATTACCAGGAAAGGGGTCCAGGATGGAGGACATTATACCAGAAAAAAAAACAGAATGGAGGACATTATACCAGGAAGAGGTCCAGGATGGTTGACATTAGTACAGGAAGAGGGACATTGTTACATTATGATACGGGGCAACACATACTGTATGTCTTTATAGGACCTACAATGCTAAAAGAGCCCTAAATTAGTGTTCAGTTCGGAGGAGCTATGGTGATGGTCTGAACTGTCAATTTTCAGACTTCAGGAGAGCTCTGCTCCCAGTAAACCAGGAAGTAGAGCATCAGGGAGCGGCATGCTCTTGAAGAGGTCGAGACAACCCCTTCAACTATGCTTTACTGTATATAAGAATACAGACAAAGCAGAGCTGATTTGTCATTTCTGATTTCAAAATGTATGTGACGCGCCCCTGGGCCTGTGCTGAGTAGCGTTGCGCACGCGGGAGCCTACCCGGAGCCGGATCTGATAGGGGTAGTAGTCTCGTGGCGGTGACCCGGTCCGTGCCCAGGGAGTCAAACTGTGTGGCTGAGTATTAGCAGTAGATGTAGGACGACTACGCCACCCGTTGAATGCAGCTATGGAGCTGCCGCTGCAGGGCAGACCGCTGAGGCCGGTGGTAGGATAGTGCAGCGTAGATGGTATAACCCCCAACGGGAGGGGTATGGCCTCAGGGCAGCCGACGTGGATGATGGGGGTAGCAGGAACCACTCAGAGACTATGCGGTGTAGTTCAGGGTCTTTACTGGTGACAAAGATAGACCCTCCCGGAGTACTGGCTAGCGGTCGGGGCCTGGTCAGTCCTTGAGCAGATGGGATCCCCCTTGGCCAGGCGGAGTTGTAGGCCTCCCCAACTAATCGTACTCTTCTGGCTACCTTGCTAGAGGCGGGTAAAAGTAGCCCACGTCCCTGAGTGTACCGTGTGGTGCTCACCCGTATGGCCGGTGACTCGGGGCCTTCTAGTGGCTTCCGCTCCACGACGGCGGTGCTGGTCCCACGCGTGTGACCGTGCCTTCGGGTTTCTTGGCCAGAGGACCTGAAATCCCCTGCCGGGCGGTTTCTGCTGCTGGGTCTGGGTTAATCCCCACAGCCTCGGACTCCGGGTCCGGTAGTAACTCTTCAATCAGGGCGAGCTCTTCAGCTGCCAGCCCCTGATTCCTTTTAGCCTGCTCCCACAGAGCTCCTGATCTTTCTTTCCTATGCTGCTTCTCTTCTTCTCAACTCTTCTCTTCTCACTAACCCTGCCTCAGCCCCAGTTTTATATAGGGGAAGTTCTTCCCCTCCCAGGACTGGGCAGGAGGTGTGGCATGCATAGGATTCCTGACCAAGAGACCTCCCACCTGCTCTCAGACATAACATTGCTATTACTGTGGAGACCAGACCCCTGGGGTGCCACATTCCCCCCTAGTGAATTTTAGTACTCCGGGACTAAACATACTTTTGTAAACATAACAAATTACAAACAGAAACAACGCAATAAAGAAAAACATTAGGATGGTCACGGCGTGTCCGCAACCGGGTGCAGTTTTTCAAGAAAACAAGGGTGTCCATTTCACCAACACAGGGAGACGTAACCAGGTAGGGGTCTGTCCTGCCCCGAGTCCTTAACAGTCTTTCAGTCCGTCCTGGGTTACGCTCCAACTATATACACAAAGGATTCCCGGTAAATCCACCAAAGACTCCTATAAATAACTAGAAACACAAAATTATACACAAGCAACAATAGACAGGTAAACATTAATAAAATAACTTGTACATTTTAGATCCTCCACCGTATGGGCAACTGGCCTCTGGTGACCCTAGTGGACCTAAGGAGCTGACTCACTGGTCCTGAGCTACAGGGTATAGGAGCTGTCAAGGGTAAACTGGGCAGCCGTCTACGGACTCTTTGGCTCACTAGGGGTATGGCAGGCTCACTATAAGCAGAGGGTTGATTCTCCGGGTCTGCTTGTGTAGGGTCTTCTGCCTCCTGGACCGGCTGTTCTTCCAGTTCTACCTGTGTCTCCGTAGGCACTTGGGATGCTGGTTGGAGGAACGTGAGGACGGGTACCACAACAGCACCATTGACTTGAGTCCAAGACCGAGGGAAGTCTCCGAGCACAGTACTAACCATATCTTCCCTTTCCTCTACGGGTCGAGGGTCCTCTTGTTCCTCTTCAGGGTTCCGTAGCTGTTCGGGACACTTCTTTAGGTGATCCCGGGATACAATGGCTGTGGTTTCCCCTCCGTCTTTACTGATTGTACAGATCTTTGGGTTGTCGTAGCTTGAGGGCAGTACGGTGTACGGGTCCTTCTCCCACTGGTCGTCCAACTTGTGGAGCCGTCTTTTCCTCTTCAAGACCTGCTCTCCGGGCACCAGGGGAACAGCGGGAGCATACTGGATGTAAGTTTTCTCTTGTCTTTCCCTAGCTTGACAGAGACTTCGCTCCACGCTCTCCTGTACTTTCCGGTACTGCTGCTGCCTCTCTGTGTCCCAGTCTGCTTCTGGTGAAGTGTCCTCGGGTGTCAGGACTCCCATCTCCAGATCAACAGGAAGCTTACCAGGTCTTGCCCTCATTAGGTAAGCCGGGGTACAGTTGGTGGAACCTACAGGGATGTGGTTGTATAGGTCCACCAGGTCGGGCAGCTTCTCAGGCCACAGACTGCGTTCCTCCAGGGGCAATGTTTTCAGGAGATCTATCACCACCTGGTTCATTTTCTCACAAAGTCCATTAGTTTGCGGGTGATAGGGTGTTGTTCTAATCTTCCGGCATCCATACAGGGTGCAGAACTCCTGGAAGACTTCCGCTTCAAAGGCAGGCCCCTGGTCCGTCAGCACCTGCTCCGGGTATCCATGCGGACGGCAGAAGTGCTGTTGGAAGGCTCTAGCTGCTGTGTGAGCCGTTAAATCCTTGACGGGGACGACAACCAAGAACCGGGAGTAGTGATCCACGATGGTTAATGCGTAGACGTAGCCACTTCTGCTTGGGGTCAGCTTTACATGATCCAAGGCTACCAGTTCCAACGGCTGTCTGGTGATGATGGACCGCAGGGGAGTCTTCTGGCTGGCACGGTCCCTCCTTCTTAAGTTGCATGGGCCACAGTCTCTGCACCACCTCTCGATGGTCCCTCTCATGCCTACCCAATGGAACCGCCCGCGCAGCAGAAACTCCAGCTTCTTCCATCCAAAGTGCCCAGCTCCGTCGTGGTATGCCTCCATCACCATAGCTGCGTCTCTTCTTGGCACCACTACTTGCCAGATTAGTTCATGCGTCCGGGAGTTAACCATTCTGCGGCACAACTTCCCCTTGTAAAGGAACAGTCGACTCTTCTCAGCCCACAGTTGCTTGGCTTCCTCCGGAGCGTTTGGGTCAAGGCGTGCATCTGGCCGAGTCAGCATCTCCTTTACCAGTCGGACGGCAGGGTCACTGTCTTGCGTCTCCGCCCAGTTGTAATGAGGTAACGGGTTGAACGTAGCGGATTGCTTACTCCTTACACGGTGGGAATACTGGATAGTCCCATGACGGTGGAACGCGGGGAGTTCAACTTCTTCCAGTTCCTCTGAATCTTCCCCTACGTCCGGTAGGTTCGGCATCCTGGACAGGGCGTCCGCGTTGGTATTGGAGCGTCCTGCCCGGTATTTGATTGTAAACTCATAGTTGGACAAGCGGGCCATCCATCTCTGCTCTAGGGCACCGAGTCTTGCAGTGTCCAGGTGTGTCAACGGGTTGTTATCCGTGTACACGGTGAACCGGGAAGCAGCAAGGTAGTGCTTAAAGCGTTCGGTGACTGCCCACACCACTGCCAGGAACTCTAGCTTAAATGAGCTGTAATTCTCAGGGTTTCTTTCGGTGGGTCGCAGTTTTCGGCTGGCGTAAGCAATTACCCGTTCCTTCCCCTGCTGGATCTGGGACAGTACGGCTCCTAGCCCGATGTTACTAGCGTCGGTGTAGAGGATAAAGGGCTGGCTGTAATCCGGGTACGCCAGGATTTCATCCCCCGTGAGGGCCATCTTCAGCTGGCGGAAGGACTCTTCTTCCAGCTTCTCCCATCTGAAGGGTGGCTTCTGGTTCTTGGCCTTCCTGGACTGGCCTATCAGGAGGTCCTGCATAGGAGCTGCCTTCTTGGTGAAACCGGGTATGAACCTTCGGTAGTAGCCTACCAACCCGAGGAACTGCCTCACTTCCTTTACGCTGGAGGGGCTTGGCCATTCCTTAATTGCGGTGATCTTATCAGGGTCGGGAGCCACTCCGTCAGCACTCACCACGTGTCCCAGGTACTGCACCTTTGGCTTCAGGAGGTGACACTTGGAGGGTTTCACCTTTAGGCCGTAACTTGCCAGAGCTTCGAACACTTCCGCCAGGTGTTTCAGGAGGTCCTCGTAGGTCTTGGAGTAGACGATGACATCGTCCAGGTATAACAGGACCGTCTCAAAGTTCCGGTGTCCCAGACAGCACTCCATCAGTCGCTGGAAGGTTCCTGGTGCGTTGCAGAGTCCAAACGGCATGCAGGTAAACTCGCTAAGTCCCATCGGGGTGGTGAATGCGGTCTTCTCCCGGTCCGCCTCTGCTACAGGAACCTGCCAGTACCCGCTAGTGAGATCCAAGGTGGAGAAGAAGTTAGCAGATTTTAAAGCAGCCAAAGACTCCTCTATTCTTGGTAAGGGGTACGCATCTTTGTGTGTGATACGGTTAATTTTCCGGTAATCTACACACATTCTCATGGTGTTGTCTTTCTTTTTGACTAAGACTAGTGGAGCTGCCCAGGGGCTACAGCTATCCCTGATTACCCCAGCCTCCTTCATGTCTCTAAGCATCCCCTTGGCGTGTTGGTAGTGTGCAGGGGGTACGGGTCGATACCTCTCTTTTATGGGAGGATGGTCTCCCGTGGGGATGTGGTGTTCTACCCCCTTGACTCGCCCGAAGTCTAACGGGTGTTTACTAAACACTCTCTCGTACTCTTGAACCACCCGGTAGACTCCCTGTTTCTGGTGGGAGGGAGTGGAGTCAGTACCCAAATGTAGTTGCTGACACCAATCCTCCATTATTTTCGTAGAGCCGTTACCTTCCTCCGGGTGAGATGGAGGCAAGGGTTCCACAGACTGTATAGAATTTTGGTTGATAGTATATAATTTGGCTAGCGTAGCATACCGGGGCAGGTATACTTCCCTTTTCCCGATATTTATTATGCGAACGGGTACCCTCCCATGGCGTACATCAACTACCCCCCGGGCTGTCAAAATGGTGGGCCTACTGTCTGAGTAGACTGGCTCTACCATGGCCTGGTAATCTCTACCTCTCAGACCAATAGCTGCCCGGCACCAAATCATCATTTCACTTTTCGGGGGTATGGCAATAGGGAAAGGGTCACACATTCTTACGCTACCAATCTCACCGCCGGAGAGTTCCACTTGTTGCCGTCGCATCAGTGCCCGGATCTCTTTCTGGAGCACTCGCTGCTGGCCGGAGCTGGCGTTCTTGGCAACCTGCTGTAAAATGAAAATCACCTCTGCAAGACAATTTTCAATCACATTAGTTCCTAGAGTTATCTTTGGGTGACTCTCACGCTTGTCAATGTCCACGATGATCAGTCCCTGTGCTGCCAGTTCAACTCTACCGATTTTAACGGTCATCTCTTTAAATCCGATCTGCGGCACGGGTTGACCATTGCTGGCAATAATACTCAAGTCGTCGTCAGGGTAGCGGGTTATATCCGAGTCATTCCAGTACTGCTTGAAGAGCACGTACGGGATGGTGGTGACCTGTGACCCGGTGTCCAGTAGGGCACTCATAGGAATGCCATCCAGTACCACAGGCAAGACTGGACGTCCTCCCACATATTTGTCGCGCCAGCTCGATGGGCCTGGTGATCTTTTTCCTGGGGGTTGGCCCTCTACCCCAGGTTGTGCCAGTTTAAAGGACAGTACCTTGCCATATGTCCGGGTTGATTGCAGCGGCGGCAGATGGGTTGTCCGTCCTCATTGTATCGGTCGCTGGGTCTTCCTCTGGCCGGTGGGGTCCTCCTTGGTCGACGCCACGGGATGTCCTCCGGTCCGGATGCCAGCTGGATCTTCCCTGGAGTGGAAATCTGTAAAGACTGCACAGTTCGGGTTAGCGCAGCAACGCTTTTAGCTAGCTCTTGGACCTGATGGTGCAGGTCTGGAGCCGGGTCATTGTTCAAAGTCTGCGCATCAGCCCCCACAGGCCCTGCCGACAAGGGCGCCGCCTCCTGGTGGTAAGTGATAGCTGGGCGCCTGTGGGTCACAACGCCACCGGGTGCCGGTTCTCGGAGCACCCGGATGGCTCTGTCCTTGAACTGTGCAAAGTCCAGATGAGGATCCTGTAAGGCTATGGCCCGCAACTGGGTTCGGTGGACATTGCAATATAGTCCCTCTATAAATTGTTCGGTCAACAGCCTGTCCTCGTTTCCCACGCTGTCGGGGTCGGTCTGCTTAATGGCTCTCAGGGCCTCTTGTAGGTTTAGTGCATAGTCCCTTATACTCTCATGTGCTCGCTGCTTGCACCCATAGAATCTAAGCTTAATCTCGGCTGAGGTGCGGGTATCAAAGGTGTCCCTCAGCCGGGTTAGTATCCCTGCGACAGTCCTCCTCCCAGGTGGCCAGGACTTTACCTCCCTTTGGGCTGCCCCGGTTAGTTGGGCCACCAGGATGCTCACTTTTTGCTCCTCTGTGAGGGGGTACACCTGGAAGAGGCTATCTAGCTTTTCTTTAAAGTCATTCAGGGTATGTGACTCCCCTGAGTACTGGGGTAGCCAGGCTGCTCCCTGGATATAGGGCATGGTGAAAGGCATGACTGCAGCAGCGGTGGCGCTGGCGGGGGTTGAGGCAGTGAAGCTCTCCTCCGTATCCGACATCCTCCTCCCCCCTAGTGGACCGTGGCCTACCTTGCGATGATCCTCTTCCGTAGGCCGCGGCTCCGCAGTGGATCGTCAGGGTTGAGGACCTTCCGTCGTGCTCCTGTGACGTCGGCGTCTGCTGGGCTCCTTCCAGGACCTTACGCAACGTCCGGACGTGAGGCGGGGCTTCAGTTCTCGCGCGCTTTCGGAGTCCACGCCCCTCTTCTTCCCGCGCGGCGTCTTCAAGATGGCGTCCAACGGCGGGAAAACTCCACGGAAGGCGGGAAGAAGGCTGAAAATGGCGCCGGATGGCGGGAATCTTCACCGATGGCGGGAAGAGGGCTGAAGATGGCGCCGGATGGCGGGAATCTTCACCGATGGCGGGAAGAAGGCTGAAGATGGCGCCGGATGGCGGGAATCTTCACCACTGGTAAGTTTGAACAGTCTTTTTCAGGCACGCAGTACCCGGTGGTTGCGGGCACATAATCCTGCCGACTACGCCAAAAGTTGACGCGCCCCTGGGCCTGTGCTGAGTAGCGTTGCGCACGCGGGAGCCTACCCGGAGCCGGATCTGATAGGGGTAGTAGTCTCGTGCCGGTGACCCGGTCCGTGCCCAGGGAGTCAAACTGTGTGGCTGAGTATTAGCAGTAGATGTAGGACGACTACGCCACCCGTTGAATGCAGCTATGGAGCTGCCGCTGCAGGGCAGACCGCTGAGGCCGGTGGTAGGATAGTGCAGCGTAGATGGTATAACCCCCAACGGGAGGGGTATGGCCTCAGGGCAGCCGACATGGATGATGGGGGTAGCAGGAACCACTCAGAGACGATGCGGTGTAGTTCAGGGTCTTTACTGGTGACAAAGATAGACCCTCCCGGAGTACTGGCTAGCGGTCGGGGCCTGGTCAGTCCTTGAGCAGATGGGATCCCCCTTGGCCAGGCGGAGTTGTAGGCCTCCCCAACTAATCGTACTCTTCTGGCTACCTTGCTAGAGGCGGGTAAAAGTAGCCCACGTCCCTGAGTGTACCGTGTGGTGCTCACCCGTATGGCCGGTGACTCGGGGCCTTCTAGTGGCTTCCGCTCCACGACGGCGGTGCTGGTCCCACGCGTGTGACCGTGCCTTCGGGTTTCTTGGCCAGAGGACCTGAAATCCCCTGCCGGGCGGTTTCTGCTGCTGGGTCTGGGTTAATCCCCACAGCCTCGGACTCCGGGTCCGGTAGTAACTCTTCAATCAGGGCGAGCTCTTCAGCTGCCAGCCCCTGATTCCTTTTAGCCTGCTCCCACAGAGCTCCTGATCTTTCTTTCCTATGCTGCTTCTCTTCTTCTCAACTCTTCTCTTCTCACTAACCCTGCCTCAGCCCCAGTTTTATATAGGGGAAGTTCTTCCCCTCCCAGGACTGGGCAGGAGGTGTGGCATGCATAGGATTCCTGACCAAGAGACCTCCCACCTGCTCTCAGACATAACATTGCTATTACTGTGGAGACCAGACCCCTGGGGTGCCACATATGTAAAATACAGGTAACATACGATGATATCATAATTCACCTCCACTATATCTTACAAACATGGCACTGCTACATTGCGCAATGCTTTTGGCAATCTAATAAAATACAGCCATCTTCAGCATCACGCAGGGCTGACGATTGCAGAAAAACGGCCAATGATTCTCACATTGTTGCTCTGCCAGGACATCCCTGTGAATAGAACGGCTAATAGGTCGCTGCGCGTTTCTTTCCGCAATCAACAAGCCACTCAAAATCACAAGGAAGGAAAGGTCACTATATGTAATTGTCCAGATAAATCTCACTCCGTCAGAAGCCTGCGGAGGATGGGGGTCCCCCTCCATATGAAGATAGCGTCACTCCGATGGAGACTATTTCATAAACACTAATTTGGGAGCCATGCTTGTGAAGTGACACTTAGCAATGGCTGGCACAGATATCGGAGAGACATCCAATTAAATTAACCTCCAACTGATCAACACAACTAAACAAATTACGCCGGGGTCTGAACGAGATTAAGGAGGCCGTGGATCGGGCCAGGATCATTTGGCGCGAAGGTTAATTCCTTATAACAAGTTTTAACCTAATCTCCAGTGTCGCTCTTAGCTCTAGGGCCAAATTCTCTCCAGATCCTCTTCTGGTTCCTGGGAGCGGAGGATCACTTTGCATTAGGGAGGATGGTACAGCCTGCAGAAATAAGGCAAGAAGCGTATAATTACACACAGCGAGGAGAAGGCGAGACGAGACCTCTGCCAGATGGAAGCCAATGCCCGATCGAATTCCAGTGGTTCGGCGATGGATCCAGGTGTTCTGCGGCAATGTGTGACATTCATTTGGCAAACTTTACTAAAAGGCATTTACTAGAGCGGAGGAGGAAATGTGCAGCCGTCGCTTGTTTCAGTAAATTAACATTCGCCTGCCTGTCGCTTTCATTAGACGAGAAGAAGCAAGCTTCATTAGCTGGGATGCAACCTGCGAGTCTGCAGCTGCTGTGTGACTGCTTGACCCAGACATGCTGCGACATGGTGGAGATTTGCTAAGCAAAAGGCACCAAATAAAAGGAAGACAAGCTGTGCACCAATTGTATGTGTTGTAACTGATCCTAAAAACCAAATAAAAAAAGAGGCAACTCCAAGACATCTGGCAGAGTATGCAGTGCTGGCAGATGCCACTAGGTAGAGCTGGCACTGTTATTTATGGGGAGCCCTCTGCTGGTTGTGTCATTTATGGGGAGCACTCTGCTGGTTGTGTTGTTTATGGGAAGCACTCTGATGGTACCATCATTTATGGGGAGCACTCTGCTGGTAGTGTCACTTATGGGGAGCACTCTGCTGGTAGTGTCATTTATGGGGAGCACTCTGCTGGCACTGTTATTTATGGGGAGCACTCTGCAGGTAGTGTGATTTATGGGGAGCATTCTGCTGGTAATGTCATTTATGGGGACCACTCTGCTGGTAGTGTCATTTATGGGGAGCACTCTGCTGCTAGTGTCATTTATGGGGAGCACTCTGCTGGTTGTGTCATTTATGGAGAGCACTCTGCTGGTAGTGTCATTAATGGAGAGCACTCTGCTGGTTGTGTCATTTATGGAGAGTACTCTGCTGGTTGTGTCATTTATGGAGAGCACTCTGCTAGTAGTGTCATTTATGGAGAATACTCTGCTGGTTGTGTCATTTAAGGGGAGCACTCTGCTGGTAGTGTCATTTATGGGGAGCACTCTGCTGGTAGTGTCATTTATGGAGAATACTCAGCAGGTTGTGTCATTTATGGGGAGCACTCTGCTAGTAGTGTCATTTATGGGGAGCACTCTGCTGGTTGTTTCATTTATGGAGAGCACTCTGCTGGTAGTGTCATTAATGGAGAGCACTCTGCTGGTTGTGTCATTTATGGAGAGTACTCTGCTGGTTGTGTCATTTATGGAGAGCACTCTGCTAGTAGTGTCATTTATGGAGAATACTCTGCTGGTTGTGTCATTTAAGGGGAGCACTCTGCTGGTAGTGTCATTTATGGGGAGCACTCTGCTGGTAGTGTCATTTATGGAGAATACTCAGCAGGTTGTGTCATTTATGGGGAGCACTCTGCTAGTAGTGTCATTTATGGGAAGCACTCTGCTGGTTGTTTCATTTATGGAGAGTACTCTGCTGGTTGTGTCATTTATGGGGAGCACTCTGCTGGTAGTGTCATTTATGGGGCGCACTCTGCTGGTAGTGTCATTTATGGGGAGCATTATACTAGTAGTGTCATTTATGGGGAGCACTCTGCTGGTTGTGTCATTTATGGAGAGCACTCTGTTGGTAGTGTCATTTATGAAGAGCACTCTGCTAGTAGTGTCATTTATGAAGAGTACTCTGCTAGTAGTGTCATTTATGGGGAGCATTCTGCTGGCACTGTTTTTTATGGGGAGTACTCTGCTGGTAGTGTCATTTATGGGGAGCACTCTGCTGGTAGTGTCATTTATGGGGAGCATTATACTACTAGTGTCATTTATGGGGAGCACTCTGCTAGTAGTGTCATTTATGGGAAGCACTCTGCTGGTTGTGTCATTTATGGAGAGTACTCTGCTGGTTGTGTCATTTATGGGGAGCACTCTGCTGGTAGTGTTATTTATGGGGCGCACTCTGCTGGTAGTGTCATTTATGGGGAGCATTATACTAGTAGTGTCATTTTTGGGGAGCACTCTGCTGGTTGTGTCATTTATGGAGAGCACTCTGTTGGTAGTGTCATTTATGAAGAGCACTCTGCTAGTAGTGTCATTTATGAAGAGTACTCTGCTAGTAGTGTCATTTATGGGGAGCATTCTGCTGGCACTGTTATTTATGGGGAGCACTCTGCTGGTAGTGTCATTTATGGGGAGCATTCTGCTAGTAGTGTCATTTATGGGGAGCACTCTGCTGGTAGTGTCATTTATGGAGAGTACTCTGCTGGTTGTGTCATTTATGGAGAGCACTCTGCTGGTTGTGTCATTTATGGAGAGCACTCTGCTAGTAGTGTCATTTATGGAGAGCACTCTGCTAGTAGTGTCATTTATGGGGAGCATTCTGCTAGTAGTGTCATTTATGGGGAGCACTCTGCTGGTAGTGTCATTTATGAAGAGCACTCTGCTAGTAGTGTCATTTATGGGGAGCATTCAGCTGGCACTGTTATTTATGGGGAGCACTCTGCTGGTAGTGTCATGTATGGGGAGCACTCTAATGGTAGCGACATTAATGGGGAGAACTCTCATGGCACTATTATTTATGAGGAGCACTCTGTTGATGGAAAGCAGTCTGCTAGCACTGTTGTTTATAGGAATTAGGAAGCACTCTTTTGGTACAGCTGTTTATGGAGTGCAATCTGCTGATCATGTCATTTGTGAGGAGCACTCTATCATTTATGGGAACCGCTTTGTTGGTACAATGTTTTATGGGATACAATCTTTTAGAACTATTTTTAATCAAATGCACTCTGCTGGTTGTGTTGTTTATGGGGAGCACTATTTGTGGGGTGCACTCTGCAAGTACTGTTTATAGGGTGCACTCTGCAGCCATTTTTTTATGGGGAGAACTCCGCAGACATTGTTTATGGGAGTACTCTGCATGTACTGTGAAAGTGAGCAGTCTGCAGGCACGAAGCACTCTGTAGGCACTGTTTCTGGGGTGCACACTGTAGGCACTGTTTATGGGGATCACTCTGTAGGCACTGTTTGTGGGATGCACTCTGCAAATACTGTTTATGGGGAACACTCTGCAAGTACTGTTTATGGGGAGCAATCTGCAAGCACTATTCAAGGGAAGCACTCTACAGACACTGTTTATGGGGTGTACTCTGTAGACACTGTTTAAGGAGAGCACTGCAGGTACTGTTTATAATAAGCACTCTGCAGGCATTGTTTATGGGGAGCATTCTGTGAGCACTGTTTATGGGGAGTACTCTGAAAGTACTGTTTATGGGGTGTACTCTGCAAGTACTGTTTATGGGGTGCACTCTGCAAGTACTCTTTATGGGGTGCACTCTGAAAGTACTGTTTAAGGGAAGCACTCTGCTGACATTGTTAATGGAGAGCGCTCTGCATGTACTGTTTATAAGGAGCTCTCTGCAGCTCTGTGTTGTTTATGGATTTCAGCATTTTGCTGCTATTTTAAATCAACAGCACTCTGTATTTATGGGGGCCACACTCCTGACATTATTAATGGAAAGAACCTTGCAGGAATTATTTATGGGGTCAAATTCTTCTGAAACCGTTTATGGGGCAGCCGACTGGCACTGTTATTGGACTGATAGTCAGCTGGTACTGTTTATAGGGGGGCACTTTTCTGGCACTGTTTATGGGGAGTCACTTTGCTGACTCTATTTACAGGGGGACCATGCAATATATATATATAATATCGCATGCAGGGGAACCTGGATTAAGCAGCTCTCTCTATTCTTTATGTGAAGGAGAAACGACTTCAGATATTACATGGAAGGGTCATGCTATAAGTCCTGGAAGAACAGTTTTCACCTGTGTAAAGTCTTTAATCCGCCGTTCATATCTTTGGCTGTGTAGATCCAGCACCTGGGAATAGGATCGCTCAGCACAGTCTTGTCTCCTTTGTCTCTTGCCCTCCAGCCATTGTTGGACTACAATCCCAATCACCTGTGGGATGATGGATTTTGTACCTCAACGATGTCCAGAAGCGAAAAGTCTGATGAATTTTTTCCACTTTGTGTAAGTCTTTGTGTAGGAGCGCTGATCCGTGCCGGGTGCTGGGGTCGCTCGTCTTCACATTAAGCTCCATTATATTCAAGTGGTAGAGGGGTCGCTTAGTGGACCTGGGCCCTAATGCAAAATCTGTAACAGGGCTCCTCATCTATAACATTCATTTGTAACACTGATCTCTTCATAAGGTCTCATTCAGACATCAGTTTTTCTTGTACGCGTGCTATGTGTGGTTTTCACAGATAGCACTCGTACCTGTGATAGTCTATGGGCCTGTTCACATGTCGGTGATTTTTCGTGAACCGAGTGATACATGGAAAATTGCAGAGACATATCTGATTTTGATCCAAGGGTCAGATCAAAATCGCCAATGCAAGTCTCCAGTATGGGTCCATGAATAAATCATATCGCACTCTGATGGCATCCGAGTGAGGTCCAATTTTTACGGACAGTCACATAGAAGGTGGACTCATTTTTTTCTCCACATACAAAAAAACGGACCACATTCAGACCAAGCAATGATCAAAATAATTAGTCAGTTTTTCTCGTACGTAAGAAAAACAGACGTCTGAATGAGGCCTTAAGTTCATGTGCTTCTTTAATCCTTGTATAAGAAAACTAGGTGGTGGCCCAATTCTAATGCATCGGGTATTCTAGAATATGTATGCGGCCGACCGGGCGCAATCAGCAAAGCGGTGTTAAAATTTGGCACCTATATCGCAGATTGGTCACGGCCGGCAGTCGCAACTAATCAGCAGAGCGTGGTTTAAAATTGGCGCCAATAATGCTGATTGGTTGCGGCCAGCGAACGCGACCAATCAGCAGAGCGTTGTTTAAATTTGGCAACAAATTGCTGATTGGTCGGGGCTGGCAGCCGCGACCAATCAGCAGAGCGTTGGTTAAATTTGGCGCCAATGTGACTGATTGGTCGCGTCTGGCGTCCGCGACCAATCAGCAGAGCGTTGTTTAAATTTGGCGCCAATCTCACTGATTGGTTGCGGCTGGGAACCGCGAACAATCAGCAGAGCGCTGTTTAAATTTGGCGCCAATCTAGCTGATTGGTCACGGCTGGAGTCCGCGACCAATCAGCATAGCGTTGTTTAAATTTGGCGCCAATCTCGCTGATTGGACGCATCTGGCGTTCGCAACCAATCAGCACAGCAGTGTTTAAATGTGGCGCCAAAATCGCTGATTGGTCGCGGCCAGCGTCCGCGACCAATCAGCATAGCGTTGTTTAAATTTGGCGACAATCTCGCTGATTGGTCGCGTCTGGCGTCCGCGACCAATCAGCACAGCATTGTTTAAATTTGGCGCCAATCTCGCTGATTGGTCGCGGCTGGCAACGGCGACCAATCAGCAGAGCGCAGTTTAAATTTGGTGCCAATCTCGCTGATTAGTCGCGGCTGGAGACTGCGACCAATCAGCATAGCGTTGTTTAAATTTGGCGCAAATCTCACTGATTGGTCGCGTCTGGCGTCCGCGACCAATCAGCACAGCAGTGTTTAAATGTGGCGCACAAATCGGTGATTGGTCGCGGCAGCTATTTAAATGTGGCGGCCAAATCGGTGATTGGTCGCGGGCACCGGCCGCGACCAATCAGCACAGCGTTGTTTAAATTTTGCGCCAAGATCACTGATTGGTCGGGTGCGGAGACCGCGACAAATCAGCGAATCGTATTGGTGAGGACCGGGGAGTGAATCGTATTGGTGAGGACCAGGGAGCGCCGCTACTTCTGCTGCGATAAGCCGGGAGATGAGCGACTGCTCGCAGCAGAAGTATCCTGACCCGCAGCGCCGCTCCCCGGTCCTCCCTTCCGCATGGATGTCAGCGCCGCTGCCTGTACGGCTACTTCCGCTGCGAGCAGCTGGGAGATGAGTGGCCGATCGCAGCAGAAGTATCCCGACCCGCAGCGCCGCTCCCCGGTCCTCCCTTGACACCCTAGCCGCTGATCTCCCGACAGTAGCCGCATGGTGTTACTAAGCTCCGTACATTTGTGTTCAAAATCGCTGATTGGTCGCTGGCGCTGGCCGCGACCAATCACCGATTTGGGCGCCACATTTAAATATCGGCCTCGACCAATCACCGATCTTGGCGCCACGTTTAAACACCGCTCTGCTGATTGGTCACGGATGCTATTTAAATGTGGCGCCCAAATCAGTGATTGGTTGCGGGCAGCGTCCGCGACCAATCAGCACAGTAGTGTTTAACTTTTGCAGCAAGATCAGTGATTGGTCGCGGGCCAAGACCGCGACCAATCACCGATTTGTGCGCCACATTTAAATAGCGGCCGCGAGCAATTGGATGTCAGCGCCGCTCCCCGGTCCTCCCTTCACACCCTAGCCGCATGGAGGTCAGCGCCGCTGCCTGTGCGGATACTTTCGCTGCGAGAACCCGGGACATGAGCGGGCGCTCGCAGCAGAAGTATCCCGACCCGCAGCGCCGCTCCCCAGTCCTCCCTTGACACGCTAGCCGCTGATGTCCCCACAGTATCCGCATGGTGTTACAAAGGTCCGGACATTTGTGTTCAAAATCGGTGATTGGTCGCTGGCGCTGCCCGCGACCAATCACCGATTTGGGCGCCACATTTAAATATCGACTGCGACCAATCACCGATCTTTGGCGCAAAAGTTAAACACTACTGTGCTGATTGGTCGCGGACGCTGCCCGCGACCAATCACCGATTTGGGCGCCAAATTTAAATATCGGCCGCGACCAATCACCGAACTTGGCTCCACATTTAAACACCGCTGTGCTGATTGGTCGCGGACGCTATTTAAATGTGGCGCCCAAATCGGTGATTGGTCGCGGCCAGCGTCGGCGACCAATCAGCACAGTGGTGTTTAAATGTGGAGCCAAGATCGGTGTTTGGTCGCGGCCGATATTTAAATGTGGCGCCCAAAACGGTGATTGGTCGCGGGCAGCGTCCGCGACCAATCAGCACAGCGGTGTTTAACTTTTGCGGTAAGATCAGTGATTGGTCGGGTCCGAAGACCGCGACCAATCATCGAATCGTCTTGGTGAGGACCGGGGAGCGGCGCTGCCTGTGCGGCTACTTCCGCAGCGAGAACCCGGGACATGAGCGGGCGCTCGCAGCAGAAGTATCCCGACCCGCAGCGCCGCTCCCTGGTCCTCCCTTCCGCATGGAGGTCAGCGACGCCGGCGGTCGGGGTCCTTTCGCTGCTACGGGCCGGGAGATGAGCGCCTCGCGCTGCTCATCTCCCGGCTGCATCTCCGTCCCGCAGATGGGTCCGGCGGTCGAGGTCCTTCTGCTGGTACCGGCCGGGAGATGAGCGCCTCGCGCCGGTCATCTCCCGGCTGCATCGCCACTGAGCTCCGTCCCGCAGATGAGCCGCTAACGGCCGCCATCTTTTTTCAGAAATCCCGCGGCGCTGATTGGCCGCTGCCGGACCAATGAGCGACGCGGGATTTCCAGGACAGACAGACAGACAGAAAGACAGACAGACGGGATAAGACGATTATATATATACAGTCATGGCCAAAAGTATTGAGAATGAGACAAATAGTAATTTTTCCAAAGTTTACTGCTTCATTTTTTGTAATGGCAATTTGCATATACTCCTGAATGTCAAAGAGTGATCAGCTTAACAGCAATTACTGTACTTGCAAAGTCAATATTTGCCCAGAAAATGAACTTTAACCCCCAAAACACATTTCAACATCATTGCAGTCCTGCCTTAAAAGGATCAGCTAACATCGTTTTAGTGATTGATCCATTAACACAGGTGTGGGTGTTGATGAGGACAGGGCTGGCGATCAATCAGTCATGATTAAGTAAGAATGACATCACTGGACACTTTAAAAGGAGGCTGGTTCTTGGTATCATTGTTTCTCTTCAGTTAACCATGGTTATCTCTAAAGAAACACGTGCAGCCATCATTGCACTGCACAAAAATGGCCTAACAGGGAAGAATATCGCAGCTACAAAGATTGCACCTCTGTCAACAATCTATCGAATCATCAAGAACTTCAAGAAGAGAGCTTCCATTGTTGTCAAAAAAGCTCCAGGGCGCCCAAGAAAGACCAGCAAGCGCCAGGACCGTATCTTAAAACTGTTTCAGCTGCGGGATCGGACTACCAGCAGTGCCGAGCTTGCTCAGGAATGGCACCAGGCTGGTGTGAGTGCTTCTGCACGCACTGTGAGGCGGAGACTCTTTGAGCAAGGGCTGGTTTCAAGGAGGGCAGCAAAGAAGCCACTTCTCTCCAGAAAAAACATCAGGGACCGACTGATATTCTACAAAAGGTACAGGGAGTGGACTGCTGAGGACTGGGGCAAAGTCATTTTCTCTGATGAATCCCCTTTTCGATTGTTTGGGACATCTGGAAAACCGCTTATTCGGAGAAGAAGAGGTGAGTGCTACCACCAGTCTTGTCTCATGCCAACTGTAAAGCATCCTGAAACCATTCATGTGTGGGGTTGCTTCTCAGCCAAGGGAATCGGCTCACTCACAGTCTTGCCTAAAAACACAGCCATGAATAAAGAATGGTACCAGAATGTCCTCCAAGAGCAACTTCTCCCAACCGTCCAAGAGCAGTTTGGCGCCCAACAATGCCTTTTCCAGCATGATGGAGCACCTTGCCATAAAGCAAAAGTGATAACTAAATGGCTCATGGAACAAAACATAGAGATTTTGGGTCCATGGCCTGGAAACTCCCCAGATCTTAATCCCATTGAGAACTTGTGGTCAATCATCAAGAGACGGGTGGACAAACAAAAACCAACAAATTCTGGCAAAATGCAAGCATTGATTATGCAAGAATGGACTGCTATCAGTCAGGATTTGGTCCAAAAGTTGATTGAGAGCATGCCAGGGAGAATTACAGAGGTCTTGAAGAAGAAGGGGCAACACTGCAAATATTGACTTGCTGCATTAACTCATTCTAACTGTCAATATAACCTATTGGTACTCATAATATGATTGCAATTATATTTCTGTATGTGATATAAACATCAGACAAACACTAATAAAAACCAGAGGCCAGCAGATCATGTGAAAATATAATTTTGGTGTCATTCTCAAAACTTTTGGCCATGACTGTAGATGTTGTGACACTTTCTGATACACTTTATGTCTTGATTCATCGCCATTTTCAATATCTCGGCTTGCTGCTCAATGAATGTGAACAGAAGTATACAGCTCACAAAGGATTATCTACTACAGTAACAATGATATAAAACCCTAAACAATGATATAAAACCTTACATTGTGAGACTGATTAAATCTTGATGAGTTTTAAGCCTCTGGATGTAAGCAACAATATTTCTTTTTACTGATAGGTAGATTTTGGAACTTGAATATATTAGAAAAAAAATACAGAATTTACGAAATAGCAAACTTGATTTAAATCGAAGTTGACTGATCAACGTAAATTAAGTCAGTGAGGGTCCAACTGATGAGATCCCCACTGGTCGTGAGATAGGAGTCTTGTGTCTCCAGTTCTCCCCTGGCCAAAACAACAGAGCGGCTGGGTGTGCATGCACCCCTCCGCTCCATTCACCTCTACTGGGTCTTGAAGCCAGAGGATAACCACAATTGTAGTGATCAGTGTGGGGTCCTAGTGGTGGGAACCATACTAAGCTGACAAGTGTCACCTGTCATAGAGAAAGATTAAAATCCATAACGCATCTCACCCTCACATTGAACATATGGGATTAATTGTGGCTGGGAAAGAGAGAAACTAATTATAACTGAGGAAGAGAGAAACTAATTTTAACTGGAGAAGTGAGAGAGCTGACACTTCCATCTCCATTGAAGTAGGAGCCTCCTGCAGTGCCCATATGATTACAGCAGGAAGATTTCCTGGGAAGAAGACACCAAGGCTGAGATTTGCTTATGCAGAGGCTTCCTCTGATCAAAGTACTGATCGCAGACCAGCTGGAATCAGTGGTAAGCGATGAATATTGGTGTTTGCATTGATCCGATGACAGCGGTGGGATCTGCATGAGCTCCCCAGTGTCACTCTTTACAACTGGTGAAAGCGGTGAGATCTGTGCAACCCCACACCTACCCCAGACTGTTATCCGTGACATCACCTATCTAGTAGATAGGGGATAATGTATGTTGACTCGGGAAAATAACCCTTTAAGTAAACAGATCCTGACAATTTTAAAGGGATCCATTCAAAGTCTTTAAAGCTGATATAAAAAGAGAGATTTTTTTAACAGTCTGATTCCCACCCTGGATGGCCCGGTTGTCGTCCTTGCATTTTACTTTGATCTATGTAATACCTAAATCCTCCTGTGGTGGTGCTGTGAAGGAATTAAACCTTTTTTGCACAGATCACTGATAGTTAGGGGATCCCTTATGAGAGGGAATTGTTACTTAGGCAATTAGTAAGTGATCGGGAATGAGATGTCCTACAGGCTCCGTCTGCTGTCCCGCTCGGCTGCGGTGGATTATTACTCGGTCTCTGGGACACAGTTATGTGATTGCTGGTGACATATGCAGTGATTGATTGACTGATTGATTTGCCTGGTAAAGTCACCCCTCAAGGACTGGTTGCGGACAATGGATGCCGCCGCCGCGCTCCGAATCCCCGAGGTAATGTTACCCTTTTAGATCAACCAGAATTAATCAAATCCAATTTTCTCTGAATATTCCTTGTATCTATCCAGTGTGAGAATGAGCAGCCCGAGGCGGCCGTCTCTGGAGCACGAAGATGGATTATAGATCTACACTCGGAGGAACCAAGCCATGACACTAAAACGGGGGACCCCGGCATTAATCTGATGCATTAGATGTGACCCCGTTATACATCCCCGCATCAAGAACTGGATTTTTTCTAAAAAAAATTGCCCTGGATTAACCCTTCATTTCAAAATGTGTATGGTTTTTATTACAGTTTGCACATGGATCATCCCACTTTCACAGCAGCCTGCAAACCTGCTGTAACCCTACACTATACCTGACATCTCTCCCAAAAGGTCTGGAACATCAATAGTTGTAAAACCCCCTTAACTAAAAAGTTTACAGCTGTATGCAACCCAAATCCAAAATATGATGATCATAGTTGTCCTTGTCCTGGAACCTTCAGTGATCGGCTCTGAGCCATCAGCAATAGCGATGAGCGAGTATGTTCTGTTAACCCTCTGGCAAGCATGCTCGGATGCTCACCAAGTATCTTCAGAGTGCTCGGGTGTTATGTTTTAGTCACTCCATGCTCATGATTTGCGACTGCTTGACAGCTTTAATACATGTGAGGAATGGGTAAGAAATAGGCATTCCTCACATGTATTAAAGTTGTCAAGCAGTCGCAAATCATGAGCATGGAGTGACTAAAACATAACACCCGAGCACGCCAACGGAAAACACCAGAGCATGCTTGTAAATCTCGAGTAACGAGCATACTCGTTCATCACTAATCAGCAAGTGTTCAACTTTCTAGCAGTACCCCCATAGGACATATGAAGTATTACATGAAGTATCAACAAACTGAATGTCACTCACCTGTCCCTGCTCCAGGCGACAGACTTTCCATCCTCCACCTGCTGCGGCTGGCTGCCTCTGCTTCTATGGTAAACCAGCTTGCACCTCTGAAGTCACTCCCTTAGGACTTATAAGGCTAAGTTTTCACGCTTATAAGAAAGTTGCCTTAGTATTCCGATAGTTAGTTTCCAGGACTCTGCTACCTCGCCAGGCCATTTGCCTGGCAAAAGGGTCTCCTGACAAACTCAGCTCTGTTACAACTGCTGGGCTCTGCTACATCCACTGAGTGAGTCTCCTGAGAAACCCAGCTCTTCTACAACCGCTTCTGCACTGCCATTCTTCTGGATTCTGCTATACAGTCACAACTCAGACTGCTGACCTACACAGCACTGCTATTCTGCTGGGCTCTGCAACAACACCTGGCCTTATCTGCTCTGCTTCATCAGTATTCCTCTGGCCTCTACATCCACCGTTCTTCCAGCTGGCAGTGACACAGTTCCTGGGTTCTGCTGTCCTAAAATGGTCAATTCTTTTCAGGCTTAGGAGACACAATAACTTTGGCCATTGCAATACAGTGCTATGCAAAAGTTTTAAGCAGGTGTGTAAAATATCCAGCAAAGTAAGAATACTTTCATATATAGAAGTGTTAATGGTTTACTTTATCAAATTAACAAAATTCAGAGTCAATGAACTTTAGAGAAATCTAAATCACATCAATATTTGATGACCACCACCCGTCGCCTTCCTCAATTCTTCTCAGACACTTGCACACAGTTTTTGAAGGCACTCAACAGGGAGGTTGTTCCAAACATCTTGGAGAAGTAACCACAGATCTTCTGTTGATGTCGCTTGTGCAAATCCTTCTCTCTTAATATAATCCCACAAAAGAGAGCTCCCTGCGTGGATCGGTGTTACAAACAGAAAGGGAGCAGGTAAATGTCGCTCACCTACGATGGTTGTGCTGGACAGGCACAACACTGGCTGGAGAATACGAGGGCAGCTTCCCCCAATTTGCTGCTGCACCAACCGCCAGCTCCACACTCTCCTGGGCAGAAGCTGTAATGGATAAACTGAAAAGAAGAAACAAGAGTGGATGTCGTCTGGGCGCTGCGATGGGAAAAACCCAACCCTGGGTTTTCCAGTCGCAGCGCCCGGATGACATCTGCTCTTGTTTCTTCTTTCAGTTTTTCATATGTAAGAATGATGGACTGTACTATTGTGTTCCTGTCCCTGAAGTCACAAATCACGTAATAATATAGTGTGAAAAAGGTTATGTGTCTTTTATATATATGGTAATGTGTAATGCATAAGTAATTTGTTTAGTGTACCGTGTAGGATTTAGGACATAGTGATTATAGAGTAAGCATCATAAGTGTAATATGTCGAATGTATAGAGTATGATAGGCATTGTACATACGGTTATCAGATAGTGACTGTAGTTAGCTGAACACATAGGATAAGATACTTTTAATGTTTGGGACTAGCCCATAATGGGAGGGGCAAGCCCCAGTAAAAAGGAACTGCTTCCTGGTAGGAATCAGATAGGGAACTACAGTAACCAAGGTAATGTTCAAGTGCAGTGGACTGCTAGCTCAGGGCTCGATATAGGTACTATGGATAGTGCCTTATCCTCTGGAGTACAGAGAACGATGCATGCAGAACCGCGAGAATGGAAGGTAATGGATCCCGGATGGACTGCGGGACTGGATGGGAAATCCTTGGGGCTGAAGGAACCAGTAAACGTAGGGATAGGCCAGGAGGAACGAATAGCAATGTTGAGAATGTGCTGTATTAAGGAAACAAGAAGTGTGGTGCCCAATACTGTGTGTTACAATCTGATGAACTTGAACTGTCCAGTAAATTGTTGGTTGTTAAAATGAACCAGGTGTCCTTTGATCTATGTGTGGTGAATCCTGAAGATGGAGGCCTAGAGATGGCAAAGGCTTGTGGCCTACAAATGAGTGTGCTACACCCCACACCTGACAGCACATTGGGACTGGGACACGATTTTCTTGTAAAGTGCCATGGCATCATGGAACAGCAGTTCATCCCCGACTACCTCCCTTGGTCATTTTACACATATGATCCCAGACAGACTGGATGATATGAGATCAGGGCTCTATGAGGTCATATCATCCACTTCCAGGACTCCTCGTTCTTCTTTACGCTGAAGATCATTCTTAATGACATTGGCTGGATGTTTTGGGGTCGTTGTCCTGTTGCAGAATACATTTGGATCCAATCAGACTCCTCTCTTAATATTATTTTTCCACACCTACCTAAACCTTTTGCACAGTTGTCACGCAGTGACAAGGGACTGTGGGCACCTACCTGATCCCTCGAACTGGGGGCACCCTAGGCTACCCCAGCCCCCCAAGTTACCTCAGATGGTGAAGATGCTGGGGTCTCATACCTTGCTATGCTCTTATCTTACCGTAATCTGTTCCTTCCCTCACCCAGGGAGGTGTGAGGCCGAAGTGTATAAGATAACACTAACCAGACAGACAGGGTTAAAAGAAAACTACAATGATACAAATGCACTCATAAAACAACAGAGTGGGAAGCAGGGAAGGAAGAAACCAAATGGGACAGGATAAGGATAAACATGCAAACCAACTCCAAGCAGCAATCTCCAGAAAAACTCTCCAAAGACCAACTCCAAACACTGAACTCTCTCCTTCAACTCCAAACCAGGTAGTGGTAACTATCACTGGCAATTCCTAAGAGCCAGTGGCAAGGATATATACCACATTGGAGTGACCAACACAGAGCAACTGAGACAATTCAGGATGGACATTAGATCAACTGAACTGATTAACCTTTGCAATGACAGAGCAAGGAACACCTGCACTGTTTAATAGGATGGAGAAGCAGTTCTAACCAGTGCAGGAGTTCATGTAACCAGACGTTGCGATCTTCTGGCCACTCTCTGTCGCGGTATCCCTGTGGCAACTGTGCTGTAGGTATTGTGCCCAAAGCCAAAAAATCGCTATATGTTTAATCGTAGCATAGTGCAGGTGAATGAAGTCACTTTGTGACCTATAAGGTACAGCAACTACGACAAACAAGTCGCAAAAAGTCAGAACTAGTTGGATTTTTTGCAACTTACATGTGGCGGCATCTGGAGGGTCGGAATGGGACCCCATTCAGTCGCGCTATGATGCGATGCTGCAGTGTGATCTGCGCCTTGGTCAGAGACGCCATGTAGCCCAAACCTTACTGTGACCTATTATGATGGTCAGAGGTTGAGTTTATCATATCTATCCTGAAATCGATCCCTTTCTGCCTACAAATTGTGGAAAGCTGCGAGCAGTAGGGTCTGACTTATCAATGGTTGTTTTGATCATCTCCTGCAATAAGCCATGCTGTTGTCTGAAAGAAAGGAGAAATCAGATAAAGTGTCAGTCATTCAGCGAGACCCCGACACCCAGAGGTTGTACCATGGGGCGGAATCAACACAGGCGCCAACGCGACCCAACCAAAGCAAATGCATGAGAATCAATGCAAAACCTGAATTATAATGAGCAATACCCCAAAGAGCCTAATACTGCTGCACTGTCATATTCACCAGACATGGGGCAACATAAAGGGAAAGTGCACTCAGGTCTGTGCAACTGCTCGCTCAGCTGCACGGCTCCTATCAATTTATATCTATATATACTATATTACCAAAATAACATCACCTATTGTGAATGGTGGATCCTGTTATCTACTGTATATAGAGGTGTTATCAGTCATACAGGAGGAGGAGGAGGAGGTGGTGAGCTGTGACATCACATATTGTGAATAGTGAATCCTCTGTTATCTACTATATATATAGAGGTGTTATCAGTTATTGTACAAGAGGAGGAGGTGAGCTGTGACATCACCTATTGTGAATGATTGATCCTGTGTTATCTACTGTATATAGAGGTGTTATCAGTCATTGTACAAGAGGAGGAGGTGAGCTGTGACATAACCTATTGTGAATGATTGATCCTGTGTTATCTACTGTATATAGAGGTGTTATCAGTCATTGTACAGGAGGAGGAGGTGAGCTGTGACATCAGTTACTGTGAATGGTAGATTATGCATTATCAACTGTATATAGATGTGTTATCAGTCATTGTACAAGAGGGGGGAGGTGAGCTTTGACATCACCTATTATGAATAGTGTATCCTATATTACTTACTGTATATAAAGGTGTTATCAGTCATTGTACAGGAGGAGGAGGTGAGATATGACATCACCTATTGTGAATGTTGAATACTGTGTTACTAACTGTATATACAGTGGGTACGGAAAGTATTCAGATCCCTTTAAATTTTTCACTCTTTGTTTCGCTGCAGCCATTTGGTAAATTCTAAAAAGTTCATTTTTCTCTCATTAAAGTACACTCTGCACCCCATCTTGACTGAAAAAAAACAGAAATGTAGAAATTTTTGCAAATTTATTAAAAAAGAAAAACTGAAATATCACATGGTCATAAGTATTCAGACCCTTTGCTCAGACACTCATATTTAAGTCACATGCTGACCATTTCCTTGTGATCCTCCTTGAGATGGTTCTACTTCATTGGAGTCCAGCTGTGTTTAATTAAACTGATAGGACTTGATTTGGAAAGGCACACACCTGTCTGTATAAGACCTCACAGCTCACAGTGCATGTCAGACCAAATGGGAATCATGAGCTCAAAGGAACTGCCCAAGGAGCTCAGAGACAGAATTGTGGCAAGGCACAGATCTGGCCAAGGTTACAAAAGAATTTCTGCATTACTCAAGGTTCATAAGAGCACAGTAGCCTCCATAATCCTTAAATGGAAGAAGTTTGGGACCACCAGAAGTCTTCCTAGACCTGGCCGTCCAGCCAAACTGAGCAATCGTGGGAGAAGAGCCTTGGTGAGAGAGGTAAAGAAGAACTCCAAGATCACTGTAGCTGAGCTCCAGAGATGCAGTAGGGAGATGGGAGAAAGTTCCACAAAGTTAACTATCACTGCAGCCCTCTACCAGTTGGGCCTTTATGGCAGAGTGGCCCGACGGAAGCCTCTCCTCAGTGCAAGACATATGAAAGCCTGCATAGAGTTTGCTCAAAAACACATGAAGGACTCCCAGACTATGAGAAATAAGATTCTCTGGTCTGATGAGAGGAAGATAGAACTTTTTGGTGATAATTCTATGCGGTATGTGTGGGGAAAACCAGGCACTGCTCATCACCTGCCCAATACAATCCCAACAGTGAAACATGGTGGTGGCAGCATCATGCTATGGGGGTGTTTTTCAGCTGCAGGGACAGGACGACTGGTTGCAATTGAAGGAAACATGAATGCGGCCAAGTACAGAGATATCCTGGATGAAAACCTCTTCCAGAGTGCTCTGGACTTCAGACTTGGCCAAAGGTTCAACTTCCAACAAGACAATGACCCTAAGCATACAGCTAAAATAGCAAAGGAGTGGCTACAGAACAACTCTGTGACCATTCTTGACTGGCCCAGCCAGAGCCCTGACCTCTGGAGGTCTCTGGAGAGACCTGAAAATGGCTGTCCACTAACGTTCACCATCCAACCTGACGGAACTGGAGAGGATCTGCAAGGAAGAATGACAGAGGATCCCCACATCCAGGTGTGAAAAACTTGTTACATCATTCCCAAGAAGGCTCATGGCTGTACTAGCTCAAAAGGGGGCTTCTACTCAATACTGAGCAAAGGGTCTGAATACTTATGACCCTGTGATATTTCAGTTTTTCTTTTTTAATAAATTAGCAAAAATTTCTACATTTCTGGGTTTTTTTACAGTCAAGATGGGGTGCAGAGTGTACTTTAATGAGAAAAAAATGAACTTTTTAGAATTTACCAAATGGCTGCAATGAAACAAAGAGTGAAAAATTTAAAGGGGTCTGAATACTTTCCGTACCCACTGTAGAGGTGTTACCTTTCATTAAAATCCTGCCTGCTGTGATAATGAGTCTGATTTTCACAGACTGTTAGAAGTTGGAGAAACTTTTTTTCCACATTTGAGAAAAACTGAAGAAAATTGGACCAAACTCTGATTAAAATCACTGATGAAACTCTGTCCGTTTTTCTCGTACATGAAAAAAACCTGAGGTCAGAATGAGCCCTTATGGAGATCTTAAACCACCTTAGATGAAAATGTATCAGTTCTGTCTTCTTGTGTATGCAGAATGGTATTTATGTCTCTATATAGCACCCACCTGCTCCACAGCGCTGTACACAGATATAGTATCTAACAATCCCTATCTCAGAAACACACTATGGCCAATTTCATTGGAAGCCCTGATTGTTATTTACAGTCCTCATTATCAATCATGGGCGGGGGTCACATATTCTGAATGTCCATTGTGGACGGATCTTTATTCTACATGACATATATGCTGTCCATACACCCTGGGTATATAACAATCACCTTACATTCAGAAACGGATGAGGTCAGCTAGTCGGTGCTCTCACTAATATTCTCTACCTGCCTGCAACCTAAGACCACGCAGAATTATTGATTGCATCTACATGACACCGCAGGCTGGCAAATCATCTAATAGAAAGAAACCCAAGGCTGATTTCTCTTATGGGGCTTTTCTGCCATCTAGTGGTAGACTTATGGAATGCAACAAAATTACATTTCGTAGATGGACCTTTCACCAAATGTTTCATGTCGAACCAGACACATGATGTAATAGTGAATGTAATAGTAAAATGTTTTTTCTTTTTTTTATTTTGCCTCTCTGTTATGGAGATAATATCAATCAAAGCATTTGGCACCAAATTAGTTAACTTTTTTTAAGTCTAAGTGGGTGCTATCAGATTGTTTTCACTGGGGGCGTGTCCTTCTTCTCCCTGTATGATGCTGACCAATCATAAGCTAGCAACAACACTCAAAGGAAAGAAGAACACGCCCCCCCACCACCACCACCACCATAGCTTAGAGTAGATTTCTCAGTGTGTGAGATGTAAGGATACAGTTTTGATCTCCTGGTCTAACCTCCTGCATGAATCAGTGTGGGGTAGAGGCAGCACAGCTGAGATTAGTGGCATCATATTACAAACCCTTTAAACAGTTATCCTGATTACTGAGTGTATCAGTAATTACACTTATGTCTCAAGCAAATTGTACTTGTTCTGTGGTGACAGCAGGCTGTCATTACATCTCACACAGGAGTAACCTACCTGTTCAGATGAGCTACTCCTGTGTGAGATGTAATGAGACCCTGCTCTGCTCTTATTGCAAAGCGATAGCAAATTGAGCACAGACATAAGTGGGATTAATTACACATTCAGTATGGGGGATCGGCAGTACAGCTGAGCAGAAAGAGCTATGTTTGTAATGTGACACAGCTAAACTCAGCTGTGCTGCTCTTCCCCCTCCTTCCCCTCTGGGACCTTATTTGATAGGTGTTAGTCATCTGTGCTTTCTAATCACACAGGAGATTAGACCAGGAGATTAGAGCTCTATCCTTATATGTCATACACTGAAAAATATGCTTTAAGTTATGGTGGGAGCGTGTTCTTTGAGTGTTGATGCATGCTTATGATTGGTCTGTATCATACAGGGAAAAGAAGTACACCCCCCCCAGTAAAAACTATCTGATAACACCCAGTTGGGCTTAAAAATGTTAACTCATTAGGTTCCAAATACTTTGATTGCTAATATCTCCGCAAAAGAGAGGTGAAATAATAAATAAATTATTTTTACTCTGCTCTGCAGCAACTATTATCTCCCGTTTCCAGAACAATATGAAAAATATGGTGAAAGGTCTCCTTTAATAGATATATGTGTAGGAGTCAGGGTGCGTAGAGCTGAGCTCGCTCTACACCGATCAGATACCAGCTGTGTTACTTACCCACCATATGCCTCTAAGGCCACGTTCACACATTCAGTATTTGGTCAGTATTTTACATCAGTATTTGTAAGCCAAAACCAGGAGTGGAACAATCAGAGGAAAAGTATAATAAAAAATATATTTTACTATATACTGCAGCAGTGCAGCATACAGTACAAGTGATCAAACAGTCACAGGTTCAAGTTCCCTATGGGGACTGTAAAAAAAAAAAAGTAAAAAGTTTTTAAATATATTTTTTTAAAAATGTTAATTATCCCCCTCTTTTCCACAGTTAAAAAAATGCAAAAAAAAGTAAACATATTTGATATGACCGCGTCCGTAAAAGGCTAATTTATGAAAATATAAAATTGTTTAACACATGCGGTAAATGATGGTAAAAAAAATTCAAGTGTCAACACTGAAGTTTTTTTGTCACCATATCTTCCACAAAAAATCCAATAAAAAGCATTTAAAATGTAGTATGTACCCGAAATCGAATCAATACAAACACCAGCTCACCACAAAAAAAAACAAGCTCCAGTGATGAAAAGATAAGAAAGTTATTTGTATCCAAAAATGGCGAAGTAAAACAATTTTTTTCTTTGTTCTTTGTCATTTTTTCCAAAGTTCAGATTTTTTTCAATCCCATAAAATAGTAAAAAAAAAAAATCTATACATGTTGGATTTCGCAGTGACCATGCTGACCTGAAGAATCATGTTCCCTGGTCATTTTTACGACACAATTAAAGTGACAAAAATTTAAACCCCCCAAAAAAACTATTCTCACAAGGCAACTAGACTCAAAAGAAACAAACCCTTACACAGCTATGTCAATGAAAAAATAAAAAAAGTTATGGCTCTTGGAAGAAGGGGAGGCAAAAAAGAAAATTGTCTGCAACCTTAAGGGGTTAAAGCAGGGATGATCCTTAGGAGATAATCCCCTTAACAGCTCCTAGGTCCTAAAGGCAAATCAATGGTAATTTGCTAATGATTTCCAGTAACAGAAATTTCTGAGACGTCCCCAAGGGGATCAATCTTCACAGAGCCCAGGTGATCATCTGAGACTGCAATGTGATGTCTTAGAGATTAACCTCCCCCCAGAGTATTCTGAACTGTGGGACTTACTGAAGATCAGTATGTGACCTGTCAATCTGAGGGGTAACATTTCTCCTTGTACAGAGTGACTTGCCTGACATGCGAGGGTAAGAAGACTTATAGGCCATGCAATGCTCCTCTGGGAATAAAATATGCAAATATCCTCTTCAGAGAGGAAGAGCACTACAGCTCTAGTGCCACCTACTGGAAGTAGTAATTTTAAAAGTCAATATTGACCCTTTAATGAGCCTTATCACATGACTTAGGATAAAAAGCCAAACCAGAAACTCTATTTGCAGATACAGTGTTTCGGGGTGTTTGCCCCTCATCAGTGCAAACCAAGAGATCTGATTTGGCTGTATGAGAGACCTCTCACTGGGGTCTAAAGGGTAACATTTCTCTTAGTAGAGAGTAAGCAAAAGCAGATCTTTTGCTTTGCACTGAGGAAGGCAAACACCCCGAAACACATGTCTGCAAATAGAGTATCTGGTTTGCCATTTTTTATCCTAAGTCAAGTGGCAAGGCTCGTTAAAGGGTCGATATTGACTTTTAGTAAGTGGCACTAGAGTCCTAGCCGCCCTCTTACTCTCTTAAGAGGCAATTAGTATATGTCAGGTTGTGTAACAGCAAATTACTGGCAGTGAGTCACGTGATCTTATGATGGAGATAGAAACAGGAATTTTCCGCTAGGTAGAAATGGTGGGTATACCTCCAGAATGCGGAGCGCACCGCAGCAATTTTTATTTTACACTGTCAGTACCCTAACCTCACTCAGTCCTAATACTTATTCTTATTATTTATATTTTATTATTTATTCCTATGCGCCCACACAGAAATATTGCTCCTAATAAAGCTCATTAGTGATCCCACATGTAACATACCTGGCGGCGTCCTTGCATGGTGGTCCATCTCCCACTGTGCAAGAGGGCGCACTTGATCTCCTGTCCAGAATGTCTCTCTGGCTTCCCTCCATGCTGTCTGTGTCTGTTTCTGCTGCTTAAGGGCGGCGCCCGATCACTTCCTGCTTTTTGTACCTGCTGTGGGTCACACCCCTTGTGCGTCCTCAGCCTATTGCTGTCTGTCACTTGGTATATAGCTCAGCAGCTCCCTTCTATCCCTGCCTGTGCATAGTGTTTCCTTCAGTGTGTGCTTGCACTCTGAAGGTGCCAGGTCCCGTCTCTTGTCTCCTGCTTTTTGTATCAGTTCCCGTGTCTGAACTGAGTCCTGTATGTCTCCTGCTTTTGTATCAGTTCCCGTGTCTGAACTGAGTCCTGTATGTCTCCTGCTTTGCGGTATCAGCTCCTGTGTCTGAACTGAGTCCTGTATGTCTTCTGCTTTGCGGTATCAGCTCCCGTGTCTGAACTGAGTCCTGTATGTCTCCTGCTTTTCGGTATTAGTTCCCGTGTCTGAACTGAGTCCTTTCTGTGTTCTCTTGTCTGTCCTGTCTGAACACGCTCCTAGCCTGTTCCTCCTGCTTTCTAGGGGCCGATTACCTAGACCCGTTACTGTATCTTGTCTGACCTGTCTGAACTCGCTCCTAGCCTGTTCCTCCTGCCTTCTAGGGGCCGATTACCTAGACCCGTTCCTGTATCTTGTCTGTCCTGTCTGAACTCGCTCCTAGCCTGTTCCTCTCGCCTTCTAGTGGCCGATTTCCTAGACCCGCTCCTGTGTCTGGTCTGTCCTGTCTGAACACGCTCCTTGCCTGTTCGTTCCGCCTCTCTGGGGGCCGTATTCCCAGACCCGCTCCTGTATCCCTCTGCAGTGTCGGTCTCCTCCGTACACTCAGTTCCAGTCTGAACTCTCTCCTGTCCTTTACCTGTTTTGCCTCTATGTCCGTTCCCTTCCTTTTTCTGCAGAGTCTGAACTCGTACCTAACTTCTGCTTGTTGTCTCTGCAAGTACTGTGTGAGTATCTGGCTCTGTCTTTCCCTTCCTGTCTGTTCCGTGTGAACAGAGCCCTGTCCTCCCTGCTCAGCTTTGTCTGCACTCTAGCTGTGCTTGCCTGTAACCCTCTGCCTGTATTGTTCCTGAGTCCCGGTGTGTACTGGGTCCTATCCCGCCTGTGTTCCTACCTGCTAGTGCCTCCCTGTCTGCACTCTAGCTGTGCTTGCCTTTACCCCCCTGCCTGCATACCCGCCTGCCTGCATACCAGTCGTGCCTGCCTATACCCTCCAGTCTGTGTGCCAGCCTACCAGCCTGTTCCTGTATTCCCCTGTGTGGGTCAACAGCCGTGTCCGGGGTCTGTCCTGGAGTAGCACCTGGTCCCTCTGCTCGGTTCCTCCTTGGTGCACTGGCGTCGTATGCCGTCGTGCGACCCTGGTCGGATCGGGTGAATACTTAGTCACGCCCCTCCAGGCATTCACTCTCCGGCACGGTCCAGTGGAATCACTACCAATCACACGCACACGCCGCTTAGCCCGGGCGTGTGCATAACACCACACATTACAGTGCTGCTTTCATGTCCCCCATAGTTCCTTACACCTAATATAATGCCCCCCACAGCACATTCCCCCACACACACTATGATGCCCCTTCCCCACACACAGTATGATGCCCCCACAGTACATTCCCCCACACACAGTATGATGCACCCCGCAGTACATTCCCCACACACAGTATGATGTCCTCACAGTACATTACCCCCCCAGACAGTATGATGCCCCCACAGTACATTACCCCCACACACAGTATGATGTCCTCACAGTACATTACCCCCACACACAGTATGATGTCCTCACAGTACATTACCCCCACACACAGTATGATGTCCTCACAGTACATTACCCCCACACACAGTATGATGCCCCCACAGTACATTCCCCCACACACAGTATGATGCCCCCGCAGTACATTCCCCACACACAGTATGATGCCCCCACAGTACATTACCCCCACAGTACATTACCCCATGCAGTATAATGCCCCCACAGCACATTACCCCCACAGACAGTATGATGCCCCCACAGAACATTCCCCCACACACACTATGATGCCCCTGCCCCACAGTACATTCCCCCACACACAGTATGATGTCCTCACAGTACATTACCCCCACACACAATATGATGTCCTCACAGTACATTCCCCACACACACTATGATGCCCCCACAGTACATTCCCCACACACAGTATGATGCCCCCACAGTACATTCCCCACACACAGTATGATGCCCCCACAGTACATTCCCCACACATTAGTATGATGCCCCCACAGTACATTTCCCACACACACAGTTTGATGTCCTCACAGTACATCACCCCCACAGACAGTATGATGTTGCCACAGTACATTACCCCATGCAGTATGATGCCCCCACAGCACATTCCCCCACACACACTATGATGCTCCTGCCCCACAGTACATTCCCCCACACACAGTATGATGTCCCAACAGTACATTCCCCACACACAGTATGATGTCCTCACAGTACATTACCCCCACACACAGTATGATGTCCCCACAGCACATTCCTCCACACACTATGATGCCCCTGCCCCACAGTACATTCCCCCACACACAGTATGATGTCCCAACAGTACATTCCCCACAGACAGTATGATGTCCTCACAGTACATTCCCCACACACAGTATGATGCCCCCACAGTACATTCCCCACACACAGTATGATGCCCCCACAGTACATTCCCCACACACAGTATGATGCCCCCACAGTACATTCCCCACACGCAGTATGATGCCCCCACAGTACATTCCTCACACACAGTATGATGTCCTCACAGTACATACCCCCCACAGACAGTATGATGTCCTGACAGTACATTACCCCATGCAGTATGATGCCCCCACAGCACATTCCCCCACACACACTATGATACCCCCCACAGTACATTCCTCCACACACACTATGATGCCCCTGCCCCACAGTACATTCCCCCACACACAGTATGATGTCCCCACAGTACATTCCCCACACACACTATGATGCCCCCACAGTACATTCCCCACACACAGTATGATGCCCCCACAGTACATTTCCCCCACACACAGTATGATGTCCCCACAGTACATTCCCCACAGACAGTATGATGTCCTCACAGTACATTACCCCCACACACAGTATGATGTCCCCACAGTACATTCCCCACAGACAGTATGATGTCCTCACAGTACATTTGTCGGGGTAAAAGAGAATATATATTTTTGTAACTTTTATACTTTTGTAACTTTTATACGCTTTTTTGCTAATGTACTAACCACCATTTTGTGTCTTATAACAATAAGCTTTCCTTGCTACGTATTACTCAAATCGAAACTTAAACTAAGACAGTTCCAGTGTTGCCAAGACTTATTTCAGAGAAACGAAACAAGATTATAAGCTGACGGCTGCAATATCTGCCCAGAGACTGAGATAAGGAGATGTGGACCAATCAGGAGTGGCCAGACACTGGACTTTCATGGCTTACCCCGCCCCGGACAACCCCTTTCCCCTTCCCATTATGTAGTGTATTTAGGTTTGTGTATGTAGGAATAAACACAGAACATTGCTGAGAACGTTGTCTGTAGTAGTCTTTTGAGCGTGCTCTGAGTTTGAACCAGCTTGTTGTCTGACTCATTCTTTGAATGGTTGACCCATGCTCATAGTTTGAATTTGGAGTGACTGGAGGACGAGTGGAATGTCATCACGACCCTCACAAATGGCGCCCAACGTGGGGCGTGGCTAGCGGTACGCCGCCCTCCCGGACCCATATCGCTGATTTCCCTGGTGGTGACCGCGGTGGCTGAATTTGAGGCCTGATCAACCTCCATCGAACACGGTAAGTTGAGATGTATTTTATATGTCTCACTTGCCTGTGTGTCAGCCGCAGCGGTTCCTGTTGGGTTGTCAGGTTGGATCTGGGTGGGTGATCGGTCGAGTGGTGAGACCTCAGGCGTCCCGCACCACGTCCTGAACCAGCAAGTGTTAAAACGAGTGACGTCGCATGCCTGCGCGTGCTCGTGTGAACACCATCTCCTCCTCCTCCTCCGGTCACTGAACTCTCTTTAGATAGCTGCCTCCCGTAACTGATAGTCGAGGTTTCAAAGCATTCCTGAATTGTAGTGTAAGGGAGAAAGAATCTGTGACGAATTGAGGTGTACTCTTCGTCTTATACAGAGAAACCTCATAAGGAGGTGTTGTGCTGTCAGAATCTGTGACGAATTGAGGAGTGCTCTTCGTCTAACACAGAGACTGCTGTAAAGTCAAGGTTAGGAAACAGTGTATTGAGGTGTCTCTACACTGTCGGGTGGTGCCGTGGTAGGAAAGGAGATAGAGAGACACCTCAATCTATCTCATCAGTGTATTGAGGTGTCTCTACACTGTCGGGTGGTGCCGTGGTAGGAAAGGAGATAGATTGAGGTGTCTCTCTATCTCATCAGTGTATTGAGGTGTCTCTACACTGTCGGGTGGTGCCGTGGTAGGAAAGGAGATAGAGAGACACCTCAATCTATCTCATCAGTGTATTGAGGTGTGCTCTACACTGAGGAGTGGCGACCTGTGGACTGCACCAGTGATCTGAGTCGCGACAGATCATTGCATTCTATAAGAAAATGTTGCGTATATTCAAATTTGAAAGATCTCGTAAATTGCGGAATGCTGCTGTGGGAGTTAAGCCAATTAGTGGAGTTACGGGAAGGCAAGAAGGCAAGAAGAATGTTATGAATTTGTATAACATGATAAGCTTATCCAGTACAGGCAGGCTTTAGTTTTCAGTGTAGAAAGAATGTGTTACACAGAAATTGGGAAAGCTGGGTGAGGACTTCTGCACCAGGCTCAAGCACATCTTAGAGTAGCGAGTGATTTGAAGGCTGAAGGCTGGAAAGAAGTGGATGGTGTGGGGGGGACAGAGAATGCCGAGCCTTTGCTCGGATACATGAAAGCTGCAGACTGTGATTTGTTATGTGCCCCCAAAATGGCCGTTGCACCTTTGATGCCTGTCACTACACCGAGCCCTCAGCCACCGCCCTATAATGGTACCAACAACAAATCACCGGAGGGGTGGACGTGTCGGGTGTGTGGAGAGCAAAACCCACCCTGGGCGGAGTTCTGCTGTGTCTGTGGGGCGGGCCGCCCATGGCACGATGCCCAGCCTGTCTCCAAGAACATTCCCACTCCCACTCTAACTCCTCCCTCCAACGGCCATCTTACTACACCTTTTCCTGCCTCCAAGAACATTCCCACTCCCACTCTAACTCCTCCCTCCAACGGCCATCTTACTACACCTTTTCCTGCCTCCAAGAACAATCCCACTTCCACTCTAACTCCTCCCTCCCACGGCCATCTTGCTACACCTCTTACTTGTTGTGGGAGGCCCGGAAAGCCCCAATCCGGCCTATATCCACTACTAGATCCGTCCGGTGCATATTACCAGCCACCAGCACAGGTGGAAAAGCCCGCAGTCCCAGAGCACCCATCTGAAACTAATGTGATACCCTCTGCTCCAGTCCACGATGCTGAGACGCTTCCCCTGTTTCCTATGGGAGTCACCCACAACCCTGGGGATATCCTCCTCAACTCCCCAGAATTTCAGGCCAGACTGCTCTCCCTCCGCCAACATACTGTTACTCAAGACGATACGGAGCCAGATGAGGGATGGGCTCAAGATACTCCAGCCCCCCCTCCTTTACCCCATACGTCTCCTATGGCATCCTTCACCCCACATCCATTACCCGTACTCCGGCCCTTGCTCCAAGCAACTGCTGAAAGAACACCACCCCCCAGCCTCTCAGAAGTTTGGGACCCCTGCCGCTCCCGTAATCTAGTAGACCCATCAGGACGCCCTGTCACTCTGTCAATAGGCTATGGTGACATCCTTACACATCGGGTGGGGGCCATAGTCAACCCTGCAAACACCTGTATGAGCCATGTTGGAGGATTGGCTCGCAAAATTTCCCTTGCTGCTGGTTCTACTCTGGCTACAGAATGCCAGGCTCACTTAGCCGAAAACGGAGAGCTTTCACAAGGCCAGACCTTAGTCACCCGTGCGGGTAGACTGCCCGCTGATGTCATCATACATGCAGTGGGTCCTATTTATGACTCCCGGAACCCTGAAGAGTCACGTTCCACTCTCGCATCTACCATCCGTTCAGTACTCCTTCATGCAGGAAAATTGAGTCATCAGGATATGCCCAGACGCACTTTAGCGATACCACTCATATCTTCTGGAATTTTCGGCTACCCACTCGGGCCGTGCATGGAGGAACACGTACTGGCCCTCAAGGAAGGCATAGAGACCCTCCCTCATGGATTGGACTCGATACGCATTGTCTGTGTCCGTAGTCCAGCAGTTCATGTTGCTATGCCTTTGGCCCTTGAGCTACTAGTGGCAACCTCCTCCCCGACACCGATTCCCAATGCGGTTCTGTTGCCTGAAGAATCCTCCCTAGCGGCCACCCCAAACACCACCAAGGAACAAGCGACGCTGCCCGGTCCTCAACAAGTTCCTGGACCTTTAGGGATGATTAAATATCAACCCTTTACCCCAGTACAAGTAGACACTCTGGTCTCAAAGCTTCCTGATCCCGATAAATCTCCCATGCAGTATGCTAGACGCTTGGACACAACCAGAGCCATTTATGGAGCAACCTGGGCTGATTTGGCAGGTATCACATCTGTGAAGGCCAAGGAATATTTCTTGCCTACTATCGAAAAGGCCATGGATTCCACAAAAGCAGGATCTCTTAGTACGTATGAATCCGGCCTAGAATACATGAAACAGTTAAAGGCCTGGGCTCAGGATCGCTTGTCAGATCAAGCTGGGTCTGTACAAGATGTTCAACAAGACCCTGATGAATCTGTGGAAAGATATGCTGCAAGACTCAGCATGCATTTTGAGGATCTCGGATACAGTCCTCACGTCAAGACGCAGGCCGCCCTGTTGGTTCAGGCCCTAGTAGATGGCCTACAAGACGCTCTCAGAGATGAAGTCCTGAGAGTACGGCCCGAGATTCGTTCTTCTTCTTTCAACGACGCGGTGGACATCGTTAAAGTTTTCCAAAAATCAATGCTAAAAATGGAAAAGGATACTAAGCCAAAGAAGAAAACCGCTCCTGCCATGGTATATCAAGCTCAAGAAAGCTACCCACCCCTTGGCAACCAACATGGAATCAAGTGGGTAATGGTTAAAGGCACAGGTGATGATACTCCTCCCACATATAGAAAACAAGACAGAAGAGATGACAAGGGACCATCTAGAAACAGAAGACAATCTCGTGATTCTGAAGGACGAATGTTGTGTTGGGAGTGTGGTAGCCTTGACCACATCCTCAGAGACTGTCCAACCCGCAGACAGTACCATGACCGGTCGTTCCGTGACGGTCCACACAACCATGGACCTTCCCGTGAACCATCTCATCCACGCCAATGACGGCTCGGTCAACCAGTGTCCACTTTCCCGGCTACGCATCTCACGGCCGCCTGTGGGACTGTCACTTTACAGGTGGACCATCAACCACTGGAGTTCCTGGTGGACACTGGGGCGGCCACACCTGTCATTTCCTCTGCACAGCTCCCTCCTTCTGTATCCCTATCACCGGATACCCTCACCTGTGTTGGGGTGGAAGGCCAACATATTTCCTCTCCACTCACAGTCCCTGTGTCTGCAGGACCGTTCACCGAGTACTCACAAGATTCTTGGTCTCTGAAACTTGCCCTGTCAATCTGTTGGGAGCCGATCTCTTAGAGCGGATGAAGGCAACAATTACCTTCGGAAACCATGGTATGGAGCTTCTTTTGCGGGACCCTCATTCCGAACAAGGGACTGAAGACCGCTGTGTTCTTAAAGCCTTCCCTCTCATGATGATGACCATACAACCTCACACTCTTCTTGATATCTCACAGTTCCCTCACTCTCTGTGGTCCAGTGGGCCAGAGGACGTCGGCCTCCTGCAGGTTCCCCCGGTCCGAGTACACCTCAAGCCTGGACACAGGTACCCACGGTTGCCACAATACCCCCTCAAGGCTGCACAAGAACAAAGCTTGGGTACCCAAATCGCTTCCCTCCTGGAATCAGGAGTCCTTGTCAGATGTGTATCTCCATGCAATACATCCCTCTTTCCTGTAAAAAAGAAAACCGTTCCGGGAGAGCCTCCAAGATACCGGTTGGTTCAGGATCTCAGAGCCGTCAATGCAGCTACCATTTTAGAAACTCCAGTGGTACCCAACCCAAACACCCTTTTGTCTCAGGTGCCTCCAACGGCCACCTTGTTTACGGTGTTAGATCTGGCCAACGCCTTCTTCAGTATACCCTTACATGAAGATTCGTGGTTTCTTTTTGCCTTCACCTTTCAAGGAGCACAGCTTACATGGACCAGGACTCCGCAAAGAGCCCAGAACTCTCCTAACCAATTCACTCATTCTATGAAGTCTATTCTGGAGTCATGGGTTCAAGAGAACCCTCAGGTCACCCTTCTACAGTATGTGGATGATCTTTTACTCTGTGGCACTGAAGAAAATTTGCCAGAGATGTCAGTATCCCTTCTCTGGTTTCTTCACTCAGCTAACTGTAAAGTCTCGAAAGGCAAAGTCCAATGGTGTCTACCCAAGGTCATTTTCCTCGGACATTGTATATCACAAGGTGCTAGACATCTGACTGAAGAAAGAAAACAAGCCATCATGGATATCACCTTCCCAACCACCTATTCCGCTATGCAGACTTTCCTTGCCTCATCACTTACTGCAGGCAATGGATCCCTGATGCCTCAAAGCTCATGCAACCTCTGTACGACTGTCTCAAGAATGAAGGCTCAGTTTGGCTTCATGCTGAAGATCCACGTGTTTCTCATCAACACAGACTATGTTTTGACCGCCTTAAACAGGCTGTTGTCTCTGCCCCGGCCTTGGGCTTACCAGACTATACTCAGCCATTTCACCTTTTTGTCTCGGAATCGGAAGGTCATGCCTCTGGAGTTCTAGCACAACGCTATGATCATAAGTATCGGCCTTTGGGCTACTACTCAGCCCGCCTGGACCCTGTCGCCCGAACTGCCCCCACGTGCCTTAAGGCGGTCCACGCTGCTCACATCCTCCTTGACAAGTCAGCTGATATCGTCCTTGGACATGATCTAGTTATACAGGCCGGCCATGATCTCTCAGCTGTTCTGCAACAAACATCTCCGAAACATCTCACCAACCAAAGACACCTGCGGCTGCAGTGTTCCCTATTGTTGCCCTCCAATATAACATTTACCAGATGTCTGACTATCAATCCTGCCACTTTGCTTCCACCTTCTAGGGGGGAAGGTGAAGAGGGTGAAGGTCCATTGGTGGAACCTCATGATTGTATAAAAATTTTGCAGGAAGACACTTCTGCTCCAGAGAATATGGTGGCACATCCGCTCGCAGACCCTGCCTTGCACCTATGGACTGATGGATCCCGTTTCACAGACCCTCAAGGGAAGTTCCACATGGGATATGCTGTCACAACAGACCTAACAGTCCTCAAGGCTGAAGCTCTACCACCATACATGTCTGCACAAGAAGCTGAACTTGTAGCTCTCACAGAGGCCTGCCACTTGGCAGCAGGAACAACGGCGAATATATATACCGATTCCAGGTATGGACATGGAATTTGCAACGATTTTGGACTCTTATGGAAGTCTAGAGGATTCATCACAGCTGCAGGTACACCAGTGAAACATGCCTCATGGATTAAGGCCCTAATGAAGGCCCTGGAACTACCCATTCAGGTTGCTGTTATCAAGGTCAAGGCTCATGGAAGACTAGATTCCAGGGAAGCCAGGGGCAACCACCTAGCTGACCAAGCAGCCAAGACTGCAGCAGTGGAGAATGTGTCATCAAAGTGGCAGGAAAAGGAAGAAGAGATGGGGGAAACCCTGCAAACCGTAGCTGTGGCGCTCACTAGAGCAAGAGCCAAAGAACAGCCGGCGGAAGATCATACAAGTCCAGCGGAGACACGAGTGGAATCCAGGGGGGTCAGGATGCCTGAAGAAAAATTGTGTGAGGAACAAAGGAAGACCCCCCACTGAAGAAGTCAAGCAATGGAAAGCGGCAGGAGCTGTGCTGGCAGGTCGCAAAGATTCAAAGGTCAACTCGACTCTTTACCAAGTGGATGGGAAGCCTTGCTTGCCTGGACGCATGTACTCAGCTGTGGCAGCATGGGCTCACGGGCCTACACACAGAGGAAAGAATCAAGCCTTGGCATGTATCAAGAAACTGTATTTTGCACCCGGAATCTCTTCCACTGTGACTGCGTACTCAAAATCCTGCTCTGTCTGCGCTACCTGCAACCCAACGTGTACGGCACGGGTCCCTCTCCAACACCTGGCTAAACCAGACTACCCTTGGCAGAGAATACAAGTCGACCATATCCAAATGCCTAAAGCAGGAAAATAGGAGTATGTTTTGGTAGCCGTGGATATGTTCTCAGCCTGGCCCGAGGCCTACCCGGTTGTCAACATGACTGCTAAAGTCACAGCCAAGAAACTGATCACCGAAATTGCCTACAGATTTGGAGTTCCCCAAGTCATAGAATCGGATCAAGGACCAGCTTTCACAGCAAATATCTACGAAGAACTCTGGAACATGTTGGGAACAGATTTGGGCCTCCACACTCCATACCATCCTGCCAGTTCAGGCAAAGTGGAAAGGATGAATTCCACACTCAAGACCCAGCTCTTGAAAATGACCTAAGATCATCCCCTCCCCTGGCCCGACCTACTCCCCATAGTATTGTATCATATCACACACACTCCTCAGGCCAAACATGGGCTGACTCCCTATAAAATTTTGTTTGGGACCCCACCCAAGATAGGAGAGATTAGGCCCCAAGAGTTGTCTGAAACACATGATAGAGTGGTAAAATTTGTGATTGCCTTGTCTAGAGAATTGACTAACACCCGCTCTCCAGTATCTGCTTCTCTCCCAGAATCTACAGGTGATGCAGTACATGATTTCATCCCAGGCGATCTAGTGTATGTGAAGAAGTTTGTCCGGAAAGACTGCCTCCAGCCGCAGTTCGAGGGACCGTACACTGTGCTTCTCACCACCCCGACGGCTCTGAAGCTTGAGGGCAAGAGCACCTGGATTCACGCCTCCCACTGCAAGAGAGACAGAACGAGTCTATAAAAGATGACTACCTTCTTCTATATCCTTTCCATATGCTTACTGTCTGTCCCAGGGTGGACAGCTACCACACAGGGGTAGATATCTCCTTCTTTTCAGGTTGGTTGGGAGGGCTCAAGGGATTCCTCCAACAAGTTTGTCTAGTAATGGGAGGTCTATTAGTATTGGGCCTGGTGGTCCTGTGCTGCATAGTCCCCTTATACAGGAAAGCTATAACCAATGCTGTCCCAACCTCCGGGACCTTTCTGAATCAAGAGAAGATATGGAGAAATACACTCCTTTGAACAAGCCTGACCAGCCCCCCCATGACAAAGTCCAATTGAGAGATTTAGTTTAGGGACAGTTGGGAGAACTCCATGTGTCACCCAGGATAGGGCTCGATTGTCTGGGGGCGTCCCATAAGGGGGCAGCTTCTAAGATGATTGGGTGAAGAAATCCACCTCCCCTCTCCCCACACATGGACAGTCTCAAAGGCCCCGAAGCAAGGGAAAGCTTAGTGTTTAGGGGGGAATGTCGGGGTAAAAGAGAATATATATTTTTGTAACTTTTATACTTTTGTAACTTTTATACGCTTTTTTGCTAATGTACTAACCACCATTTTGTGTCTTATAACAATAAGCTTTCCTTGCTACGTATTACTCAAATCGAAACTTAAACTATGACAGTTCCAGTGTTGCCAAGACTTATTTCAGAGAAACGAAACAAGATTATAAGCTGACGGCTGCAATATCTGCCCAGAGACTGAGATAAGGAGATGTGGACCAATCAGGAGTGGCCAGACACTGGACTTTCATGGCTTACCCCGCCCCGGACAACCCCTTTCCCCTCCCCATTATGTAGTGTATTTAGGTTTGTGTATGTAGGAATAAACACAGAACATTGCTGAGAACGTTGTCTGTAGTAGTCTTTTGAGCGTGCTCTGAGTTTGAACCAGCTTGTTGTCTGACTCATTCTTTGAATGGTTGACCCATGCTCATAGTTTGAATTTGGAGTGACTGGAGGACGAGTGGAATGTCATCACGACCCTCACACATTACCCCCACACACAGTATGATGCCCCCACAGTACATTCCCCACACACAGTATGATGCCCCCACAGTACATTTCCCACACACACAGTTTGATGTCCTCACAGTACATTCCCAGCACAGACAGTATGATGTCCTGACAGTACATTACCCCATGCAGTATGATGCCCCCACAGCACATTCCCCCACACACACTATGATACCCCCCACAGTACATTCCTCCACACACACTATGATGCCCCTGCCCCACAGTACATTCCCCCACACACAGTATGATGTCCCCACAGTACATTCCCCATAGACAGTATGATGTCCTCACAGTACATTCCACACACACACAGTATGATGTCCTCACAGTACATTCCCCACACACACTATGATGCCCCCACAGTACATTCCCCACACACAGTATGATGTCCCCACAGTACATTCCCCACACACAGTATGATGCCCTCACAGTACATTCACCACACACAGTATGATGTCCTCACAGTACATTCCCCCCACAGACAGTATGATGTCCCCACAGTACATTACCCCATGCAGTATGATGCCCCCACAGCACATTCCCCCACACACACTATGATACCCCCCACAGTACATTCCTCCACACACACTATGATGCCCCTGCCCCACAGTACATTCCCCCACACACAGTATGATGTCCCCACAGTACATTCCCCACAGACAGTATGATGTCCTCACAGCACATTCCCCACACACACAGTATGATGTCCTCACGGTACATTCCCCACACACACTATGATACCCCCACAGTACATTCCCCACACACAGTATGATTCCCCCACAGTACATTCCCCACACACAGTATGATGCCCCCACAGTACATTCCCCACACACAGTATGATGCCCCCACAGTACATTCCCCACACACAGTATGATGTCCCCACAGTACATTCCCCCACACACAGTATGATGTCCTCACAGTACATTCCCCCCACAGACAGTATGATGTCCTCACAGTACATTACCCCATGCAGTATGATGCCCCCACAGCACATTCCCCCACACACACTATGATACCCCCCACAGTACATTCCTCCACACACACTATGATGCCCCTGCCCCACAGTACATTCCCCCACACACAGTATGATGTCCCCACAGTACATTCCCCACAGACAGTATGATGTCCTCACAGTACATTACCCCCACACACAGTATGATGTCCTCACAGTACATTCCCCACACACACTATGATGCCCCCACAGTACATTCCCCACACACACTATGATGCCCCCACAGTACATTCCCCACACACAGTATGATGCCCCCACAGTACATTCCCCCCACACACAGTATGATGCCCCCACAGTACATTCCCCCCACACAGTATGATGCCCCCACAGTACATTTCCCACACACACAGTTTGATGTCCTCACAGTACATTCCCAGCACAGACAGTATGATGTCCTGACTGTACATTACCCCATGCAGTATGATGCCCCCACAGCACATTCCCCCACACACACTATGATACCCCCCACAGTACATTCCTCCACACACACTATGATGCCCCTGCCCCACAGTACATTCCCCCACACACAGTATGATGTCCCAACAGTACATTCCCCACAGACAGTATGATGTCCTCACAGTACATTACCCCCACACACAGTATGATGTCCCCACAGTACATTCCCCCACACACAGTATGATGTCCTCACAGGACATTACCCCCACACACAGTATGATGTCCCCACAGTACATTCCCACACACACAGTATGATGTCCTCACAGTACATTCCCCACACACAGTATGATGCCCCCACAGTACATTCCCCACACACACTATGATGCCCCCACAGTACATTCCCCTCACACAGTATGATGTCCCCACAGTACATTCCCCACAGACAGTATGATGTCCTCACAGTACATTCCCCCCACACACAGTATGATGTCCTCACAGTACATTCCCCCACACACACTATGATGCCCCCACAGTACATTCCCCACACACACTATGATGCCCCCACAGTACATTCCCCACACACAGTATGATGCCCCCACAGTACATTCCCCCCACACACAGTATGATGCCCCCACAGTACATTCCCCCACACACAGTATGATGTCCCCACAGACAGTATGATGTCCTCACAGTACATTCCCCCCACACACAGTATGATGTCCTCACAGTACATTCCCCCACACACACTATGATGCCCCCACAGTACATTCCCCACACACACTATGATGCCCCCACAGTACATTCCCCACACACAGTATGATGCCCCCACAGTACATTCCCCCCACACACAGTATGATGCCCCCACAGTACATTCCCCCCACACAGTATGATGCCCCCACAGTACATTTCCCACACACACAGTTTGATGTCCTCACAGTACATTCCCAGCACAGACAGTATGATGTCCTGACTGTACATTACCCCATGCAGTATGATGCCCCCACAGCACATTCCCCCACACACACTATGATACCCCCCACAGTACATTCCTCCACACACACTATGATGCCCCTGCCCCACAGTACATTCCCCCACACACAGTATGATGTCCCAACAGTACATTCCCCACAGACAGTATGATGTCCTCACAGTACATTACCCCCACACACAGTATGATGTCCCCACAGTACATTCCCCCACACACAGTATGATGTCCTCACAGGACATTACCCCCACACACAGTATGATGTCCCCACAGTACATTCCCACACACACAGTATGATGTCCTCACAGTACATTCCCCACACACAGTATGATGCCCCCACAGTACATTCCCCACACACACTATGATGCCCCCACAGTACATTCCCCACACACAGTATGATGCCCCCACAGTACATTCCCCACACACAGTATGATGCCCCCACAGTACATTCCCCACACACAGTATGATGTCCTCACAGTACATTCCCCCCACACACAGTATGATGCCCCCACAGCACATTCCCCCACACACACTATGATGCCCCACAGTACATTCCCCCACACACAGTATGATGTCCCCACAGTACATTCCCCACAGACAGTATGATGTCCTCACAGTACATTACCCCCACACACAGTATGATGTCCTCACAGTACATTCCCCCCACACACTATGATGCCCCCACAGTACATTCCCCCACACACAGTATGATGTCCCCACAGTACATTCCCCACAGACAGTATGATGTCCTCACAGTACATTCCCCCCACACACAGTATGATGTCCTCACAGTACATTCCCCCACACACACTATGATGCCCCCACAGTACATTCCCCACACACAGTATGATGCCCCCACAGTACATTCCCCACACACAGTATGATGCCCCCACAGTACATTCCCCCACACACAGTATGATGTCCTCACAGTACATTACCCCCACAGACAGTATGATGTCCTCACAGTACATTACCCCCACACACAGTATGATGTCCTCACAGTACATTACCCCCACAGACAGTATGATGTCCTCACAGTACATTTCCCACACACACAGTTTGATGTCCCCACCGTATATTCCCCCACACACACTATGATGCCCCCACAGTACATTCCCCTCACCCACAGTATAATGTCTCTACAGTACATTCCCCCCACACACAGTATGATGCTCCCACAGTACATTCCCCACACACAGTTATGATGTCCCCACAGTACATTACCCCCACAGACAGTATGATGTCCCCACAGTACATTACCTCCACAGACAGTATGATGTCCCCACAGTACATTACCTCCACAGACAGTATGATGTCCCCACAGTACATTACCTCCACACACAGTATGATGTCCTCGGAGTGCATTTCCCCACACAGAGTATAATGCCTCCCCAGTAAATTCCCCTCACAGACAGTATAATGTCCCCACAGCACATTCCCCACACACACAGCATGATGCCCAAACACATTGGAGGACACAGACAGTGTAAGAACAATATATGGGCGCTTTACAGCCCAATAGAATCATAGAATCATAGAATGGTAGAGTTGGAAGGGACCTCCTGGGTCATCTGGTCCAACCCCCTGCTCAAAGCAGGATTCACTAGATCATCTCAGACAGATGTCTGTCCAGCCTCTGTTTGAAGACGTCCATTGAAGGGGAACTCACCACCTCTCGTGGCAGCCTGTTCCACTCATTAATCACCCTAACTGTCAAAAAGTTTTTTCTAATATCTAATCTGTGTCTCCTCCCATTTAGTTTCATCCCATTGCTTCTAGTCTTTCCTTGTGCAAATGAGAATAAAGATGATCCTTCTACAATGTGACAGCCCTTGACATATTTGTAGACAGCTATTAAGTCTCCTCTCAGTCTTCTTTTTTGCAAGCTAAACATTCCCAAATCCTGCAACCGTTCCTCATAGGACATAGTTTGCAGACCAGTCACCATTCTGGTCGCTCTTCTCTGAACTTGCTCCAGTTTGTCTATGTCTTTTTTAAAATGTGGTGCCCAAAACTGTACACAGTATTCCAGATGAGGTCTGACCAAAGAGGAGTAAAGACCGATAATGACTTCACGTGATCTAGACTGTATGCTTCTGTTAATACATCCCAGAATTGTATTTGCCTTTTTTGCTGCTGCATCACACTGTTGACTCATGTTCAGTCTATGATCTATTAGTATACCTAAGTCTTTTTCACATGTACTGTTGCTTAGCTCTATTCCTCCCATTCTGTATATGCTTTTTTCATTTTTATTGCCCAGATGTAGTACTTTGCATTTTTCCCTGTTAAAAACCATTCTGTTGGTTGCTGCCCACTGCTCCAGTTTATTTAGGTCTTTTTGAATCCTCTCTCTCTCTTCTCTAGTATTAGCTATCCCTCCTAGCTTTGTGTCATCAGCAAATTTAATCAGTTTACCCTCAATTCCTTCATCTAAATCATTGATAAAGATGTTGAACAATACAGGTCCCAGGACGGAGCCCTGTGGTACCCCACTTGAGACAATCATCCAGCTGGATGTGAAGCCATTTACAACCACCCTTTGAGTCCGATCACTAAGCCAGTTATGAATCCACCTAACAGTTGCCTGGTCCATTGCATACTTGGTCATTTTTTCAATAAGGATGGTGTGAGATACTTTGTCAAATGCTTTGCTGAAGTCAAGATATACTATATCTAGAGCATTTCCCTGATCCACCCAGTCAGTGATTCTGTCATAGAAGGAAATTAAGTTAGTCTGACATGACTTGTTAGTTACAAACCCATGCTGACTCTGGTTAATCACTTCATTCTTATCCATGTACTTACATACATGTTGTTTAATAATTTGTTCAAAGATCTTTCCTGGTATAGAAGTCAGACTCACCGGCCTATAGTTCCCTGGGTCCACCTTCTTCCCCTTTTTGAAGATAGGAACAACATTTGCTCTTCTCCAGTCTTCTGGGACTTCTCCTGTTCTCCAAGAATTTTCAAAGATTATGGAGAGTGGTTCTAAAATTTCTTCTACGATCTCCTTCAGTACTCTGGGGTGTAATTCATCTGGACCTGGAGACTTGAACTCATTTATGTTAGCTAAATATTCCCTCACAATCTTTCTGTTTACAGATAACTTGGATTCCTCTATTCCTTTAAAAGGACAGTGAAGATCAGTTGATGTTACATTTTCTTTCTGAGAGAAAACAGATGCAAAATAGGAATTAAAAAGTTCGGCCTTCTCAACATCCTCTCTTACCATTTCTCCATTTTCATCCTGTAAAAATCCTATAGCATCTTTGACTTTTCTTTTACTTTTGACATACCCCCAAAATCCTTTTTTATTGCTTTTGACATCTCTTGCAAGCCTTAATTCATTGTCAGCTTTAGCTAACCTGATACGTGCCCTACAGGATCTGCAGACTGCATTATAATCTTCTTTAGATATGCCTCCCTCTTTCCATTTAATAAACATTTCTTTCTTTCTTTTTAGCATGTGTTTAAGTTCTGTGTTCATCCATCCTGGTTTCCTTAAATGCTTCCCATTCTTCCTACTTTTCGGGATTGTTAACGATTGTGCTTTGAGAATTTCATTTTTAAAAATTTCCCATCCTTCCTGGACATTTTTGTCCTTAAGGACATCCAGCCATTGGATCCCTCCTATTCTCTTTCTGAGTCTCTTAAAATCTGCCTTTCTAAAATCTAACCTTGAAGTTTGAGTCTTCACATGTCTTCCTCCTCTAGTTATCCAAAATTCTATAATAGCATGATCGCTGCCTCCTAGGGTCCCAGCCACCTTTACCTCCTCAACCATTTCCTCCCTGTTTATAAGGATTAGATCCAAAGTAGCAGATCCCCTTGTTTTCTCCCCTACCTTTTGGAAGATAAAGTTGTCAGCAAGAGAGGATAAGAATTTGCTTGACCTGTTAGTTTTACTTGAGAGAGATTCCCAACAAATGTCTGGATAGTTGAAATCTCCCATGACCACTACGTCATATTTTTTGGAGAACTTGGTCATTTGATACATAAAGAGTTCATCCATATCTTCAGCTTGCCCAGGTGGCCTGTAGTAAATGCCTACAATGGTGTCCTTTCCGTTGTTCTCTCCTTGTATTCTTACCCAAACAGTTTCCACAGAACTCCCAGTCTCTGAAGCTTCAATCTCTGTGCAGATATACACTTTTCTAACATACAATGCAACACCTCCTCCTCGTTTATCAAGTCTGTTTCTTGCAAATAAGTTGTATCCTTTTAGCCTTTTATTCCAATCATGTGTATCGTCCCACCAAGTTTCAGTGATTCCAATGACATCATATTCCTTTTCCTGCATTAGTAGTTCCAATTCTCCTTGTTTGTTGCCCATGCTTTGTGCATTTGTATAAAAACATTTTAGTTTGTGATTGGTTTCTCTTCCTCCCATATTTTTATTATTTAAATTGTTTTGTCTTTGTTCTTCCTTTCCACTTCCAGTAGCAGAGATCTCAATAGTATTTGTCAGCTGTATGGCTTTTTCTGGCCTTTTGCTTCCCTTCCCACATTGTTCTAGTTTAAAGCTTTTCTGATGAGTGTAGCAAGGCGACTTCCAAATACATGTTTTCCAGTCTTCGTAAGGTGCACCCCATCTCTAGCAGGTAGTCCATCGTATAGGTAATTCATTCCGTGATCCAGAAATCCAAATCCTTGTTGACGGCACCATCGACGTAGCCAGTTGTTCACCTGTAGAATCTTATTCCACCTCATTGTTCCATGGCCATCCACTGGGAGGATGGATGAGAAGACCACCTGCGCTCCCAATTCTTTCACTTTCTTGCCCAAGTCTTCAAAGTCACTGCAGATGGTTTCCAGGTCCTTTCTTGCGGTGTCATTTGTCCCCACATGTATTAGCAGGAATGGGTAGTGATCTGTAGGTCTGAAGAGTCTTGATATCCTGTCAGACACATCTTTAATTTTTGCTCCTGGAAGACAGCACATTTCTCTTGAGGTTATGTCTGGTCTGCAGATAGCAGCCTCTGTTCCTCTTAACAGGGAATCCCCCATGACCACCACTCTCCGTTTTTTCTTCACAACATTCTTCTTTCTCCATCCAGGAGGATTCTGAGGGCTTACAAGGTTATTCATTGCTGGCAAAGTCTTATTTTGCTGTATTTCTTCATGGTTCTCCTGCGTGAGAGCCTGGTACTGGTTCCTGAGCAGTATGGGTGCTGACTGCCTCTCGATCCTCCTGCTTCTGTGGGTCACATGCTTCCATTCCTCTGTTTCGTCAGGTGCAGTTCGAATTTCTTCTCTTTCTGAATCATGAAGAGATAATTCTGCTCTGTCTAAGAACTCTTCACCTTCCTTAATGATTTTCAAGGTAGTTAACCTCTCTTCTAGATTTCGCAACTTTTCCTCCAACAGGGACACAAGCTTGCATTTCTGGCATGTGAAGTTTGGCTTTTCCACTGGCAAGTCTGTGAACATGTAGCAGGATATGCAGCTCACCAAATGGCTCCTGGACTCTTCCATGTTCTTATTGTTAATGTTCTGAAAACAGTGAAAAAAGCTTAAAAAAAAAGCAGTTTACCGATGTCCTCTTTTCAGCTCCAACAGCCAAAATCCAGTGTTCTTTGAGCTCGCGGAGACTCTTCACTTACCCCAAAATGCAGTGGGAATATGCAAATTATCTCATCATAATGCACAATTCCACCTGCTTTGGAGGTAATAGGGGCCCTCTTACCTTACAGGTTGCACCAATGACATGTCCACCCCTGTTCCCACAGCAAATTGTGCTCATACAGCCAGACCCGGCGTCAGCACCCGGTAAATGCCGGGGCCCTGAGCAGGCGGGGGGGCCCACTCACCGTCGGGCACCCTGGCGCTATGGGACCCGTGAGCAAAGGAGAGCGGTGCCAGTGCCAGCTCTCCCCCTCCTTCCTCGCTTGCTCAGGGCTCCGGCGCAATACTTACCCCTCCCCGTGCCTCCTCAGCAGGTCCTGTATCTTCCGCGGCTGCTGCCCTGTGACATCTCAGGTCTGAGGGCGCAATGACGAGCCTTCTACTGAGCAGTCACAGGCAGCGCAGAGCGGGACGACGGCGATGCTGAGGAGTCCGGAGCAGCGGCAACTGGTGAGAAGAAGTGAGGTGAGTATTTGATTTTTTTTTTTAATGTATGGAGGCATGGGGCATTATATGGCGGGGGTGACATCCTGCATGGGGTATTATATGGGGGGGAGGTGACAGCCTGTATGGGGCATTATATGGGGGATGACATTCTACATGGGGCATTATATGGGGGGGAGGTGACAGCCTGTATGGGGCATTATATGGGGGGGTGACATTCTGCATGGGGCATTATATGGGATGGGGGTGATATCCTACATGGGGCATTATGGGGGGGGGATATCCTGCATGGGGCATTATGTGGGAGGGGGAACATCCTGTATGGGGCATTATGTGGGGGGTGACATCCTGCATGGAGTATATGGGGGCCAGTATTCTGTATGGAGCGTCATATGGGGGCCAGTATCCTGTATGGAGCGTTATATGGGGGCCAGTATACTGTATGGAGCATTATATGGGGTCCATTATTCTGTATGGACTATTATATGGGGACCAGTATTCTGTATGGAGCGTTATATGGGGGCCAATATTCTGTATGGAGTGTTATATGGGGGCCAGTATCCTGTATGGAGCGTTATATGGGGGCCAGTATCCTGTATGGAGTGTTATATGGGGACCAGTATCCTGTATGGAGCTTTATATGGGGACCATAATGCTGTATGGAGGACTATACTGTCCGGTCTGCACTGTGCGCTGCGAGGATTCACCGGTTTCTGAGCTATTGTAGAATTTACTACAGATATCGCTCATGTAATGTAAGAAGTGAAATCTTTGGCATGGTATTATATATACAGGGTGGGCCATTTATATGGATACACCTAAATTAAATGGGAATGGTTGGTGACATCAACTTCCTGTTTGTGGCACATTAGTATATGGGAGGGGAAACTTTTCCAGATGGGTGGTGACCATGGTGGCCATTTTGAAGTCGGTCATTTTGGATCCAACTTTATTTCTTTCAATGGGAAGAGGGTCATGTGACATCAAACTTATTGAGAATTTCATAAGAAAAACAATGGTGTGCTTGGTTTTAACATAACTTTATTCTTTCATGAGTTTTTTACAACTTTATGACCACTTATAAAATGTGTTCAAAGTGCTGCCCATTGTGTTGGATTGTCAATGCAGCCCTCTCCTCCCACTCTTGACACACTGATAGCAACATCACAGAAAAAATGCTAGCCCAGGCTTCCAGTATCCGTTGTTTCAGATGCTGCACATCTCATATCTTGATGGTATGGTGTGGTATATAGGGTACAAAGATAGTGGGGCCATTCTTCATCAATGGAAACCTCAATGCCACTGGATATCTGAAATTGCTACATGATGATGTGTTGTCCTCTTTATGCACTGAAGATGGCACGTTCCCTGAGTTTTTCCAACAAGATGGTGCACCACCACATTATGGGTGTCAGGTCCGAGCATTCCTACATGAACAGTTTCCTGGAAAGTGGATTGGTCGTCGTGGGCCAGTTGAATGGCCGCCAAGGTCTCCAGATCTGACCCCCTTAGACTTTTATCTTTGGGGTCATCTGAAGGCAATTGTCTCTGCTGTGAAAAACCTGGAGTCGGCCGTGCATACAGTAAATCCAGTCATTTATGGCCCCGCCCCTAAACCATGACTCCTACATATCCCCACTACAGAGTCAGTCACAGCCCCCTCTGCCTTCCCCTTGTACTAGTTTTCATATATCACAGGCGCTCACAAAGTTATAAGAATCTTCCCACAAAGTAATTGTTTTCCATACAGAATTTACATCGACCACTGAATTTCACCAATATCCACTAGGTGGCGCTACGACGCTTCTTCTGGCTCTTCCAGAACCATGTTCTTTCTGTTACGTTTCAATAAAGCTACAGGCAATTGAAGATTTCAACGCAAGTGTTCATGGGATTCGTAGTTCGGCGGCCATATTTCCTGATCTATTTGACGTTAGAGGCTGTGAGAGAAGGAAGCCTGGAGTCCAGGAGCTTGGAAGTGTGGCTGAAGAGAGGAGAAGCTGGAGGTGAGCGGACCCAGGGGTGATGTCTGGGCCTGCTGGTCCACCTTACACGTAGCAGGGAAACTACATATCCCAACATGCTGTGGGGCAGAGTGTGCTGGGAAATGGTGGTTAAAACTACCTGCACTTATTGGGGTAATTGCTTACATTGCAATCCCCTAATATGGTGGATGAGCTTTTTGGAATTTGCTTTAGTATAAAGATTATAGAAACCTTACAGTAATATATGTGTGAGATTTCTGTTGTTTACGGCTTGTTGCCATGGAGACCGACCACCGCTGCTAGACAGCAGAACGTGCCCAGTCCTTACCTACTTGTTTCTTTTCAATGTTTTGAAGCTGGCCAGGATCACTAGAGGGCGCTGTTACCGCCTAATCCCCACCAGTACTTACAAGGTGGTCGGTCTCCTAGGCAACGAGCTGTAGACAAAAGAAAGAATGTTAATATCTCAAGAACTGCTGGAAAATGTTAAAAAGCAGTAAATTGCAAAAGAGCTTGTTTTTCCAAGCTGTATCTGTCTATGAAAATTGGAATAACCCTTTAAATGTCACTATCAATCTCAGGCATTTAAGTAGAAATATCGCATTACGTGTCTGTTCCAGCGCCCCCCCAATTGCCCGCACCCTGACAGCTGGGTGCCGATAGGTTGCCATGGCAGCAAAGGACCTACTAAAGACCCCCGTTGCCACCATCTTTGTACTCCCATTAAACCCAGGCTTCATAAAAGATCACCATTTCTGTAGAACAAAACGATCACAGCCATCTTAAAGGGATTAAAAATGAAGAAAACTTGGCATTAAAAAAAATAATATATTAAAGTTTGGATCATCCCTCCTGTTTAGCAAAGAAATTTAAAAAAATAGATGTATTTGGTATCGTTTTGACCATAAAAGTCCAATCTAATAAAATTAATTAAAGGTGTTGTCCGCTATTCGGACAATCCCTATGTTTCCCCCCTTGTAAAATAATAACACTTCTACTCCCCTCCGGCGCTGGTGTCGCTCCAGTGGTGTCGGCGCTGGTGTCGCTCCAGCGGTGTCAGCGCTGGCTCTCCCAGGGATTGCGTGACATTATGTTATGTGATCCCTGCTACCAATCAGTTCTAGATTCACAACTGATTGGTAGCAGGGATCACATAACCCCTTTAATCCATTTGGTAAATGTTGCAAAAAGTAAAAAAAACGTCAGAATTGCTGTTTTTCAGGTGCCACACTTTCTCTACCAACAAATGCAATAAAAAGCGATCAACACATTGTATGTGCCCCGAAATGGTATAAAACAGATCCTTTACACTGCTCTTTCAATGGGAAAATAAAAAAAAAGTTAGAATCTCAAAAATAGCAAAATTACATTTGTATGGAAGCAGAGATATCTGGCAGCGGCCTCTTGCCCCCTAGGACGCTCGGCCGGCCTGAGCGTGCATGTGTAAGAGTAGGGAGCTGTCGGGAGGTCTCGACTGAAGCTCTGAATTACCTTTTATTTTTCGACCTCTTCATGATATAGAATGAGTACACCCGCTGCGGACGTAAAGCCGGTCGTCGTGTCCAAGCAAGCAGAAGAGGTCATCAATGGAGTGGTGACTCAGGTGGTCTGCACCGCGTTCACCGACCACATCCTGGTGGTGGTCACTCAGTATGGGAAGATGGGAACACTGGTCTCTGTTACTCCAAACATGGTGTCCGGTGACCTGGGGAAACCGACGTTGACCACTAAGGTCCTCCTAGGATGTGACGAGGTGAGCAGTAATCTATGACCACTACAGATCACCAGCACCATAAACTGAGATTTCTCTCTATTTTTAAGATCTTTGCTTGTGGACAGTGAGTGGAAAAAGTGTTTTTATCCAGAATTTATGGAGGGCAGCATTGTTGCCCCCGCAAGAATACTGATCTGGTTGGCGGTGGGAGATGTCCTATGTGGTGGTGGCTCTCAGAAGGTTCTCATTTCCTTGCACAGACCCGATGTAAATGGTCCTTACCTGCACTGATACATTGTAGCAAACTATCAGGACCGGAGATTTGTATCGCTGATTGGATTTAGCTTTCGAAAGATTGTTTAGACTGGATGCAATTGTAGCAAACTCTCAGCTGTGAGAAGCATTAGGTGTGTAGAGGTTGAAAAGGGTTTGTGCCAAGTTTGGAAGCTGTTCCTTATTTGGATAGTGAATAAGTTCCTAATCGCTGGAGTCACATCTGAATGGAGTGGAGGTCGGGCATGAGGTCGAGCATGGAGAATGACTGGAGCAGTGATGTGCATGCTCGGTCTTCACTGTTCAAATAAGGCTCGGCAGTGCCCTGTTTTCGCAATGGGTGGGACAACCCCTTTAATTGTTTCCTGCATGCAGAAATTTAACCGGCCAAGAGGATAATATTACACTCAACGGTTGGGATTGGAGGTCATGCCGATCCACGCTGTTAACCCTTTTAGATGCAGCAGTCAATACCTCTGGCTCCCTCTGTCACCTTTATCCAGCCCACCCATTGCTCACAGGTTTATAGGTCGCTGATGGGTTATCAAGGTAGACCGGAGCCCAATAAAGCCCCCAGGGAGCCATCGTTGTGCACCACTGCAGGGCCTGATAGCTCCGACCAGGTCAGGTCCTCTTATGGGACTAAAAAATGTAAAAAAAAAAATAGTTAAAGGGGTTTTCCACTTTAAGAAAAGTGGACCCCAAACCTTCTTCTGTACATAACAAAGCTAAAAGAGCAGGAACGCCTCCTCCCAGCGTCCAGTGCCGATTTTACGCCGCTGTTTTGGTTTCAGCTGTGAGATTACTTTGACAGCTCAGCCAATTACTGAAGTCATTGGTTTGTGGCGCCTACATCAGCAGAGCCGATGAGCTCAGTGATTGGCTGCAGCGGTGATGTGAGCTGTCACTGCCAAAACACTGAGACCGGAGCAGCGGCAGAGAGCCGGCACTGGACCCAGGGAGGGTGAGTACCTGCGCTGTTTGTTACGTACATAAAAGCATTTCGGGTCTACTTTTCTTAAAGTGGAAAACCCCTTAAAGAAAAAATGTTTTATAGTATAAAAAATATATAAAATAATCCAAATGAAAAATTCTACATTGTGTCGTCTGCTTGTAGTCTAGGGCGCCGGCTGTATAACAGCAGTCATCTGTGGAGTGGGCTGAGCTGATCCATGCACCACCATGGGGATAAAGGAAGATTATATCATCCCGTCCATGTTTGGCCGGCTTTACTCAAATGTTTTAGGGCAGATATTCATTCACTCTGCCTCTCGTACTTCCGCAGCCCGTCATTCACGTCTGCGCCAAGAACCTGGTGAGCTTCGTGTCTCAAGAGTCCAAGAACAAGCCGGTGCTCCTGGCCGTGGCACTGAAGGACAAGGACGCGGACTGTATCAAGACCCTAAAAGAAGTGATAAAGCGTTGTCAGGTCTGGTGACGCGGGAAGACTCCCGGAGCTCGGAGCAGGGCCCAGACTGTATACTGGGGACAACGCCGTGCACCGATCGTTTTCTATACTGATCGATTACCGTGTGATCACTTAGTTTTGTTTTTACATTAAAGGTTGAGCCTTGTTATTTCTCACATGATCGCGTTTACTACGCTGTGTACAGCTGGGGCATCTTAAAATAACGACTACTATATTATGCCCGTCCTGAGCAAGGTGACCAAAATCTTTCAGGGTAGATTTCAGTACATTTCCTCGCCTACGAAGTGATGTAGGCTTGTTTAAAACTGCCTTTCTGCAAATGATGAAGGCACAGATACTGCCTCCCTGTCTCTCCCAGTAAATGGTGTAAGCACAGATGGTACTGCCTTCCTGTTTCTCTCAGTAAATGGTGTAAGCACAGATGGTACTGATTCCTGTTTCTCCCAGTAAATGGTGTAAGCACAGATGGTACTGCCTTCCTGTTTCGCCCAGTAAATGGTGTAAGCACAGATGGTACTGCCTCCCTGTCACTCCCACTAAATGGTGTAAGCTCAAATGGTACTGCCTCCCTGTCTCTCCTACTAAATGGTGTAAGCACAGATGGTACTGCCTTCCTGTCTCTCCTACTAAATGGTGTAAGCACAGATGGTGCTGCCTTCCTGTTTCTCCCAGTAAATGGTGTAAGCACAGATGGTACTGCCTTCCTGTTTCTCCCAGTAAATGGTGTAAGCACAGATGGTACTGCCTTCCTGTTTCTCCCAGTAAATGGTGTAAGCACAGATGGTACTGCCTTCCTGTTTCTCCCAGTAAATGGTCTAAGCACAGATGGTACTGCCTTCCTGTTTCTCCCAGTAAATAGTGTAAGCACAGATGGTACTGCCTCCCTGTTTCTCCCAGTAAATAGTGTAAGCACAGATGGTACTGCCTCCCTGTCTCTCCCAGTAAAGATGTAAGCACAGATGGTACTGCCTCCCTGTTTCTCCCAGTAAATGGTGTAAGCACAGATGGTACTGCCTCCTTGTCTCTCCCAGTAAATGGTGTAAGCACAAGAAGGTACTGCTTCCCCGTCTCTCCTAGTAAATGGTGTAAGCACAGAAGGGACTGCTTCCCTGTCTCTCCTAGTAAATGGTGTAAGCACAGAAGATATTGCCTCCCTGTCTCTCCCAGTAAATGGTGTAAGCACAGATGGTACTGCCTCCCTGTTTCTCTCAGTAAATAGTGTAAGCACAGATGGTACTGCCTTCCTGTTTCTCTCAGTAAATGGTGTAAGCACAGATGGTACTGATTCCTGTTTCTCCCAGTAAATGGTGTAAGCACAGATGGTACTGCCTTCCTGTTTCTCCCAGTAAATGGTGTAAGCACAGATGGTACTGCCTTCCTGTTTCTCCCAGTAAATGGTGTAAGCACAGATGGTACTGCCTTCCTGTTTCTCCCAGTAAATGGTGTAAGCACAGATGGTACTGCCTTCCTGTTTCTCCCAGTAAATGGTGTAAGCACAGATGGTACTGCCTTCCTGTTTCTCGCAGTAAATGGTGTAAGCACAGATGGTACTGCCTTCCTGTTTCTCGCAGTAAATGGTGTAAGCACAGATGGTACTGCCTTCCTGTTTCTCCCAGTAAATGGTGTAAGCACAGATGGTACTGCCTTCCTGTTTCTCCCAGTAAATGGTGTAAGCACAGATGGTACTGCCTTCCTGTTTCTCGCAGTAAATGGTGTAAGCACAGATGGTACTGCCTTCCTGTTTCTCGCAGTAAATGGTGTAAGCACAGATGGTACATTCTCCGTAAATTGTGTGACACCGATTGTAGTATTTTCCTTTTGCTTACTGTAAATAATGTAGATACAGCAGGTACTGCCAACCTGCTTCCTGTAAATTATATAGATCGTATTGCCTTCCTGTCTCTCTATAAATGAAGTAGGTACAGATGGCTCTTCTGTGTCTTTCCTTGTAAGTGGAGTAGGTACAGATAGTACTACCACCTTGTATCTCCCTTTAAATGATGTATGTACAAATATTGCTGCCTCATAAATGGACGTAGGGTCAGGGAATACTGGTTCCATATCTCTCTCTGTAAATGATTTAGGCACAGGTGGCACTACCTCCTTGTCTTTCCTTGTAGATCATTTAGGCACACATAGTACTGATTTCCCTTGGCTCACTGTAAATGACGTAGGTACAGATAATACTGCCTTCATGTCTCTTCCTGTACATGATGTAGATATAAATGGTACTTTCTTTGTGTGTCTACATGAAAATGGTGTAAGCACAGATAATGCTGCTTCCCTGTCTCTGCCTTTAAATAATGTAGGCACAGATAGTACTGTCATTCTATCTATTTACCTGCTATCACTCTGTCACACATAACTCTCACGAAAGCCTTAACTATAACATAAAGATGCGAGTGTGGAAAATCCACTTTGGGGGTATTATGCTGTGTGGGTGGGCACTGCGGAGGCATCATATTGTGTTGAGGGGGCAGAGTGGAAGCATCGTGCTGTGTAGAAGAGAATAGTGAGGGCATCATATTGTGTGAGAGGACACTGGAGGCATCGTGTTGGGTGGGAGGCATTGTTAAGGGGCACAGTGGGGGCATCATATTGTGTGGGAGGGCCAGAGTGGAGGCGTTGTGTTGAGGAGCATCATATTGTGTGAGGGAGACACTATGGAGACATTGTTCTGTGTTGAGGGGCATAGTGAGGGCATCATATTGTGTGAGGGAGACACTATGGAGACATTGTTCTGTGTTGAGGGGCATAGTGAGGGCATCATATTGTGTGGAAAGACACAATTTAGACATCATGCTATGTTGAGGAGCATCATATTGTGCATTGTACTGTGTTAATGGGCACCATGGGGGCATCATATTGTGTGAGGAGGGCACTATGAAGGCACTGTGCTGTGTTGAGGAGCGTAGGGACGGCATCATATTGTGTAAGAAGACACTGGAGGCATCGTGTTGTGGGGTGGGCATTTTACTGTGTTAATGGGCACAATGGGGACATCCTATTGTGGGAGGGAGGCACTATGGAGGCATTGTTATGTGTTGAGGCGCATAGTCAGGGCATCATTGTGTGAGGGTACTGTGGAGGCATCGTGTTGCATTGAGGAACATCATTTTGTGTGAGGGGTGTTGTACTGTGTTGAGCACAGTGGGAGCATCATATTGTGTGAGGGAGGCACTATGGAGAGATTGTGCTGTTTTGAGGGGCATAATGAGGGAATATTGTGTAGGAGAACACTGGAGTCATCGTGTTGTGTTAAGGGGCATCATATTATGTAGGAGACATTGTACTGTGTTAAAGGGCACAGCGGGGGCATCATATTGTGTGAGGGAGGCAGTGTAGAGGCATTGTGCTTGTTTAGGGGCATAATGAGGGAATCAATGTGTAGGAGGACACTGGAGGCATTGTGTTGTGTTAAGGGGCATGGGGGGGCATCATATTGTGTGAGGGAGGCATTGTGCTGTGTTGAGGCGCATAGTGAGGGCATGATATTGTGTGAGGGTACTGTGGAGGCATTGTGTTGCCTTGAGGAGCATCATTTTGTGTGGGGGCATTGTACTGTGTTAATGGGCACAATGGGGGTATCATATTGCGTTGAGGGGCATACATGGGGCGTCATATTTGTTTAGGGCGAACAAAAGGGGTATTATAGGTTTGATCTTCTGGGTCCCTCTTAGGCTTCAGATTGAAGGCATCTGTGTCCTCACTAGTTAAACCCCAGGCTCGTTCTCAATAAATAAGCCCCCTTACTTCTGGGTGGTGTCTAGGGGGGAATCAGACTATCCCATAATGATGGCTTATACTAAGGATCCCTTCACATGAACATGTCATACCGTCATCTGAATACTCGTCTACAACCATAGTAAACCCCATTACCTATAAAACACGGAATTAATCTGCTGGGATTGTTAAATAAAATTGTAATTTTTTTTGCATTTTTTTTAGTTTTTATTTCTCATCTACTATGGGAGAAAATTACAAAATCATAAATTGCCTCTGATGTAATTTTGCACTTGTCAGTCCCGGCTTAGCGGAGAAAAAATGTGAATTTATCTGCGATCCGCGCGGCGTTTGCTCTGCTACATTCAGAGGGAAATAACATTTGTTTGTTGTGGGATAATTATACTTTACCGTCTCACATTTAGATATAATCCAACCTGTTTCTTTACTGGAGAAATAAAAAAAAAGTGTTTTGGGCCAGACAATAAATGGGAGACGTAAAACGAATGATGAACCAAATCTATGGAAATTATAGCGGGAGAAGAAAAATAAAATAAAACTAGAAAATATAAAGTAATCATGGAAAATGAGGTTTAATACTTTTGTTATTGCGACTCGAGCAAATTATTAGTGAGAGTAATGTAATGCCAGCGAGAAGATTCAATGAAGAAGGATTTCTCTCCACGCAAGGAAGAAAAAGCAGAAAGAAAGATAAAAAAAAAAAAAATTAAAGGGAAAGTACCGTCAGAATGGGACTTTTTTATACCATTTTATAAGCAAAATATATTAATCTTTTACAAAATATATTTTGAAATCTATAAAGTATTGTAGTTTTAATATTAACCACTAGAGGTCATTAGAGTCCCTGTTGTGGTGAATCTCACTTTTCAACTGCTGCGCAGATTTCATGATGTCGACAGTCATCTAATTCACAACAAAAAAAATATATACCAGTTACACAAGCCAAATATTTTGACAAGTTGCTTGTTTGCGAGCGATCGTGAGGGCTGGACATTGTAAATGAAGGGAATGTAATTTTGAGGGGGGCTCAAATACAATTCACACTTGCATATTACAGATCTACATTAATTCTCTCCTTCGTGTGATATCAAGTCCAAGACAAGTTGCTTATTCAAAAAAAAATTTTGAAATGACCAAGTTTTGGGATTTTTGGCGACAGTCGTGATCTGGCCGTTGTCCACAGCTGAGCCAGTTCCATGAACAGATCTAGCTCCGATCACTGCAGATGCCACGGTCAAGCAAAACTGCGCCATCTGAGAGGTTACACACAATCGGGTCCCTACAGAAACCCCACTGTCTTTTAGGCCGCGGCCCCACTATCAGTATTCAGTCAGTATTTTTTCTCAGGAGTGGGAGCCAAAACCAGGAGTGGGTGATAAATCCAGAATTGGTGACTTGTTTCTATTATACCTTTTCTCTGATTGTTCCTCACCTGGTTTTGGCTCCCACTCCTAATAAAAAAATACTGACCGAATACTGATAGTGGGGCCGTGGCCTTAGAAGTAGTCTGGTGTATTGTCTCTTCAACCAAGTGATCACAGGTTTGGATACACTAGAGCAGACCTGGCCAATGTGTGGCCAGCAGGCCTCATGCGGTCCTTTGGGTTTTTTAGTGCCGCCCACAGACCGGGACAGCCAAAGGTCAGGATACATCATTCTGCGTGGGGGCAGGCTGTGGGTGGATATCATATAATACTATATAGGGGGCTTTGTGGGGACATACTGTGTAGGGGGGCTCATATTGTGTGGGAACATTGTACTGTGTAGGGGCTTTGTGGCAACATACTATATAAGGGCTCTCTGTGGATATACTGTGTGGGAACATCATACTGTGTAGGGGGGCTTTGTGGAGACATACTATGTAGGGGGGCTGTGTGGGGATATCATACTACGTGGGGGCTCTGTGGGGACATCATACTGTGTGGGAACATCATACTGTGTAGGGGGGCTTTGTGGCCACATACTATATAGGGGGGACTGTGTGGATATCATATTATGTGGGAACATAATACTGTGTAGGGGGACTTTGTGGGGACATACTATTTAGGGGGGCTGTGTGGGGATATACTACGTGGGGGGCTCTGCGGGGACATCATACTGTGTAGGGGGGGCTTTGTGGGGACATCATACTGCGTAGGGGGGCTTTGTGGGAACATACTATGTAGGGGGGCTGTGGGACATCATAATGTGTAGGAACATACTGTGTAGGTGGCTTTGTGGGGACATACTATTGGGGGCTCTGTGGGAACATACTGTGTAGGGGGGTTTTGTGGGGACATACTTTGTAGGGGGGCTATGTGGGGATATACTATGTGGGGAGCTGTGAGGGGATGTCATACTACTTGAGGGGCTCTGTGGGGACATCATATTGTGTGGGAACATCATACTGTGTAAGGGGGCTTCGTTGGGACATACTATGTAGGGGGGCTGTGTGGGGAAATCATACTATGTGGAGGGCTGTGTGGGAACATTATACTGTGTAGGGGGGCTTTGTGGGGACATCATACTATGTGGGAACATCATACTGTGTAGGGGGGCTGTGTGGGGATATAATACTATATGGGGGGCTCTGGGGACATCATACTGTGTGGGAACATCATACTATGTTGGCGGGGGCTTTGTGGGGACATCATACTGTGTAGGGGGGCTGTGTGGGGATATCATACTACGTGGGGGGCTCTGCAGGGACATCATACTGTGTGGGAACATCTTACTGTGTAGGGGGGCTTTGTGGGGACATACTATGTAGGGGGGCTGTGGGAATATCATAATGTGTAGGAACATCTTACTGTGTAGGGAGCTTTGTGGTGACATACTAGAGGGGGGCTGTGAGGGGATAACACTACGTAGGGGGCTCTGTGGGGACATCATACTGTGTGGGGGGGGTTTGTGGGGACATACTATGTAGGGAGCTGTGAGGGGATGTCATACTACTTGAGGGGTTTTGTGGGGACATCATACAGTGTGGGAACATCATACTGTGTAAGGGTGCTTCGTGGGGACATACTATGTAGGGGGGCTGTGTGAGGATATCATACTATGTGGGGGCTGTGTGGGAACATCATACTGTGTAGGGGGGCTTTGTGGGGATATCATACTACGTGGGGAGCTCTGTGAGGACATCATACTGCGTGGCACATCATACTGTGTAGGGGGGGCTTTGTGAGGACATCATACTATGTCGGAACATCATACTGTGTAGGGGAGTTTTGTGGGAACATACTATGTAGGGGGGCTGTGGGAACATCATAATGTGTAGGAACATTTACTGTGTAGGGGGCTTTGTGGGGACATACTATAGGGGGCTGTGAGGGGATATCACTATGTAGGGAGCTCTGTGGGGACATCATACTGTGTGGGAACATCATACTGTGTAGGGGGGTTTTGTGGGGACATGCTGTGTGGGGGTATACTATGTGGGGAGCTGTTAGGCGATATCATACTACTTGGGGGCTCTGTGGGGACATCATACTGTGTAAGGAGGCTTGGTGGGGACATACTATGGGAATGTGTGGGGATAACATGCTGTGTGGGAACATCATACTGTTTAGGGGGGCTTTGTGGGGATATCATACTATTTAGGGAGGCTGTGTGGGGACATCACACTGTGTTGTGAGCTGTTGATCAAGGTACAAAGGCAGAATAATTTGCTGCTTTATATAATTTTTATAAAAAGCAGTAAATTATGCTTTTTATTAGCTGCTACAGGGAAGAACACCTTACATGTATCAACAGTAGCAGCGAGTCACCAGACTTAATTATGCTCCAGATTAAGTGATAACAATTTATATAAAACAATACTAATGAGCAGAATAAAGTGCAGCTTGATTGGATCGACCCCTCACAACAGTCACGGTCTCTCTCGTGGCCCCTTGGCAAAATTAATTGCCCATCTCCGCAATAGAGGGATTAATAAAAATCTAAAAAAAGCAGTTAAAAAAATTCCCTCTTCCCCTTCCCCCTCTAATTTTTCCATTCTTCAAATAAACAAACAAAAAAAAAGTTAAAAATATCTATATTTAGTATCGTCATGTCCGAAAAAAGGTGTTTTTATGTCGTTTGTACGTAAAATAATAAATTATTCATTCAATTATTCATTCCGCAAAAAAAACAAGCTCCATCTTTTGGGTTTCAATAAAACTTTTTTTACTTATTTGTTTAAAAAAAATATATATATATAAATTTGGTAATGCCGCAGCCGTACTGATCCCCAGAATAAATTTACGAAATCATTTTTACTGTGCACCGTAAAAACGAAAAGCTGAGCGACAATGGTGGAATTGGCTATTTTTTTTTTTAGTACATTATATGGTTAAGTGAATGGTGTCTTTCAAAACTACAACTCGTCCCACAAGGAACAAGCCCCTCATATGTATGATAATGGACAAATAAAAAAAGTATGGATCATAGAAGAAGAGGAGATAATAAAATAAAAAAAACACGAAAATTTGGGAGGCATTAAAATTTTGGTACACGTGACTTTTTGTTATAATGGGGTGGGGATGTCTAGATCATAACAACACCAATCTAATATAAATGCATAAAGTGATCAAAACAATAATTTACGGTTGGTGTAGACGAGATTCCAACTCTATAAGCTCCAGAGTCTCCATTGTCTTATGTTTTTCGGTTCCACCGCTGTCAGTTTTCAGAAACTTCTGCAGAACTTCACAAAAGAAGCAAAGAACTTTGAAGGGGGCGTGGCCTGTGTGGAGTGGGCGGGGCTTATGGTGTGCAGGTGACAGCTGAGCTGGCTGCCCACTGTGCTGCAGAGCAGGTAATACAGATCAGGGCGAGGAGGCGGAGAGACGACAGACAGGAAGGGAAGAGTCCTCACTTCAGATCCCTAGAGAGATCTGCAAGATCCATGAATCCTATTTGGCTCCAGAACAAACTTTTCCATTCTGGGATTATTAAAAAGATCTATTAAGAAGACTCCGAAATCTGGACAGAGGTACAGTACCCGGCTGCTACATGTCTCCTTGTTTACAAAGCCTATTAATAACCAATACTTGTCCTGCTGGTTTTCCTGCCTTCGATAACTAATATCCAGGGCGAGGGTCATGTACCAGGAGTGTCGGGTCTTGTAGGGCCGTGCGTCATATATACATAATCGTAGGCTTGAGAAGTAATTGCAGCTGGTAGAGATCTCGCTGACGATCCCGGATTTGCTGGATCTTAAGTCGTTGCAGAACTACAAATTCCAGCTTGCTTTATCAGCCACCTTCTGGCATTGATACTAAATAATAGTTATAGAAGGTGACACCATGATAGATATTAAAGACACAGATAGATGTCTGATCTTTGAAGCTCTGATCTCTGATCCCAAAAACTAGTCTCTTTTCATAACCCCCAGACACAATATGGAAGACCGTGGATCTGAAGTCGTTGCGAAACTACAAATTCCAGCTTGCTTTATCAGCCACCTTCTGGCATTGAGACTAAATAATAATTACAGAAGGCAACACCGTGACAGATATTAAAGACACAGATAGATGTCTGATCTTTGAAGCTCTGAACTCTGATCCCAAAAACTCGTCTCATTTATTATATGCCACCAACAAGGGGCATGGATTCAGGGTAAATGGGGGTCCTATGGGTCAAACCCAACAACCTCACAAATCCTTTTTACCGTACCATTATCATATCTGCTTACAGTTATGTTCCCTCACACCCCCATAAGATGGGATTGGGCAGGCAGGCATGTTAATGCCATAGGGTAATATAAACTGTGTGTGTATATATATATATATATATATATATATATATATATATATATATAATGTATATATATTCTATAAGAAAAGAAGGCAGCACTCTATGAAGTTATGAAAAATATAGGACTTTATCAGCCCATCAGATGTGGCGACGTTTCGGCTGGTCACAGCCTTTTTCAGGCCAATTGGATCGGTCAGGCAGGCATGTGAATGCCATAGGGTAATATATACTGTGTGTGTGTGTTTATATATATATATATATATATATATATATATGTACAGTAGGGGAAATAAGTATTTGATCCCTTGCTGTTTTTGTAAGTTTGCCCACTGACTAAGACATGAACAGTCTATAATTTTAAAGGGTGGGTTAATTTTAAGATTGAGAGATCGAATATCCAAAAAAAAATCAAGAAAATCACATTGCATAAATTAGATTTTTTTTTTCATTTTGCAGTGAGAAATAAGTATTTGATCCCTCTGTCAAACAACACTTAATACTTGGTGGCAAAACCAAGCAGTCAGATTATTTTTCTAGTTGATGATGAGGTTTGCGCACATGTCAGGAGGAATTTTGGTCCACTCCTCTTTGTAGATCTTCTCTAAATCATTAAGATTTTGAGGCTCTCGCTTGGCAACTCTGAGCTTCAACTCCCTCCATACGTTTTCTATGGGATTAAGGTCTGGAGACTGGCTAGGCCACTTCATGACCTTACTGTGCTTCTTTTTGAGCCACTCCTTTGTTGCCTTGGCTGTATGTTTTGGGTCATTGTCTTGCTAGAAGACCCAGCCATGACCCATCTTCAATGCTCTTACTGAGGGAAAGAGGTTGTTGGCCAAAATCTGGCGATACATGACCCCATCCATCTTCCCTTCAGTACGGTTCATTTTTCATGTCCCCTTTGCAGAAAAGCACCCCCAAAGTATAATGTTTCCCCCACCATGCTTCACGGTTGGGACGATGTTCTTAGGGTTGTATTCATCCTTCTTCTTCCTCCAAACACGGCGAGTTGAGTTAATGCCAAAGAGCTCAATTTTTGTCTCATCTGACCAGAGCACCTTCTCCCAATAACTCACAGAATCATCCAGGTGTTCATTGGCAAACTTCAGAGGGGCCTGCACATGTGCCTTCTTGAGCAGGGGGACCTTGCGGGCACTGCAGGATTTTATACCTTTAAGGCGTAATGTGTTACCAATGGTTTTCTTGGTGACTGTGGTCCCAGCTGCCTTGAGATCATTAACAAGTTTCCCCTGTGTAGTTTAGGCTGATCTCTCACCTTCCTCATGCATGTTCAAGGATACCCCAGGAGGTGAGATTTTGCATGGTGTCCCAGATCGATGTCGATTATCAGTCATTTTGTATTTCTTCCATTTTCTTACTATTGCACTAACAGTTGTCTCCTTCTCACCCAGTGTCTTTCTTATGGTTTTGTAGCCCATTCCAGCTTTGTGCAGGTCTATGATCTTGTCCCTGACATCCTTAGACAGCTCTTTGGTCTTGCCCATGTTGTAGAGGTTAGAGTCTGACTGATTAATTGAGTCTGTGGACAGGAGTCTTTTATACAGGTGACTATGTAAGACAGCTGTCTTTAATGCAGGTATTGAGTTGATTAGGAGCGTCTAACTGGTCTGTAGGAGCCAGAACTCATAATGGTTTGTAGGGGATCAAATACTTATTTCTCACTGCAAAATGCAAAAAAAAATTATCTAATTTATACAATGTGATTTTCTTTATTTTTTTTTTTATATTCTATCTCTCAATGTTAAAATTAACCTACCCTTAAAATTATAGACTGTTCATGTCTTTGTCAGTGGGCAAACTTACAAAAACAGCAAGGGATCAAATACTTATTTCCCCCACTGTGTACAGTACAGACCAAAAGTTTGGACACACCTTCTCATTTAAAGATTTCTCTGTATTTTCTTGACTATGAAAATTGTACATTCACACTGAAGGCATCAAAACTATGAATTAACACATGTGGAATTATATACTTAACAAAAAAGTGTGAAACAACTGAAAATATGTCTTATATTCTAGGTTCTTCAAAGTAGCCACCTTTTGCTTTGATGACTGCTTTGCACACTCTTGGCATTCTCTTGATGAGCTTCAAGAGGTAGTCACCGGAAATGGTTTTCACTTCACAGGTGTGCCCTGTCAGGTTTGATAAGTGGGATTTCTTGCCTTATAAATGGGGTTGGGACCATCAGTTGTGTTGTGCAGTAGTCAGGTGGATACACAGCTGATAGTCCTACTGAATAGACTGTTAGAATTTTTATTATGGCAAGAAAAAAGCAGCTGAGTAAAGAAAAACGAGTGGCCATCATTACTTTAAGAAATGAAGGTCAGTCAGTGCGAAAAATTGGGAAAACTTTGAATGTGTCCCCAAGTGCAGTTGCAAAAACCATCAAGCGCTACAAAGAAACTGGCTCACATGAGGACCGCCCCAGGAAAGGAAGATGAAGAATCACCCCTGCTTCTGAGGATAAGTTTATCCGAGTCACCAGCCTCAGAAATCGCAGCTTAACAGCAGCTCAGATTAGAGACCAGGTCAATGCCACACAGAGTTCTAGCAGCAGACACATCTCTACAACAACTGTTAAGAGGAGACTTTGTGCAGCAGGCCTTCATGGTAAAATAGCTGCTAGGAAACCACTGCTAAGAACAAGCAACAAGCGGAAGAGACTTGTTTGGGCTAAAAAACACAAGGAATGGACATTAGGCCAGTGGAAATCTGTGCTTTAGTCTGATGAGTCCAAATTTGAGATCATTGATTCCAACCACCGTGTCTTTGTGCGACGCAGAAAAGGTGAACGGATGGACTCTACATGCCTGGTTCCCACCGTGAAGCATGGAGGAGGTGTGATGGTGTGGTGGTGCTTTGCTGGTGACACTGTTGGGGATTTATTCAAAATTGAAGGCATACTGAACCAGCATGGCTACCACAGCATCTTGCAGCGGCATGCTATTCCATCCGGTTTGCGTTTAGTTGGACCATCATTTATTTTTCAACAGGACAATGACCCAAAACACATCTCCAGGCTGTGTAAGGGCTATTTGACCAAGAAGGAGAGTGATGGAGTGCTACACCAGATGACCTGGCCTCCACAGTCACCAGACCTGAACCCAATGGAGATGGTTTGGGGTGAGCTGGACCGCAGAGCGAAGGCAAAAGGGCCAACAAGTGCTAAGCATCTCTGGGAACTCTTTCAAGATTGTTGGAAGACCATTTCCGGTGACTACCTCTTGAAGCTCATCAAGAGAATGCCAAGAGTCTGCAAAGCAGTCATCAAAGCAAAAGGTGGCTACTTTGAAGAACCTAGAATATAAGACATATTTTCAGTTGTTTCACACTTTTTTGTTAAGTATATAATTCCACATGTGTTAATCCATAGTTTTGATGCCTTTCAGTGTGAATGTACAATTTTCATAGTCATGAAAATACAGAAAAATCTTTAAATGAGAAGGTGTGTCCAAACTTTTGGTCTGTACTGTATATATACTGTATACAGTATATATAAGAAGGTGCTAGACAATCTGACTCCACTTTCATCAGATGGAAACAATGCGTCAGATAAGATAAATCCAACATCCCGGCCCAGTTCCAAGAACTGGAGAAAATGATATTGTATTCCGATCCGATTATCGATGATCAGCAATACTGTGAATATTGTGTGTAAATTCCCTGTCCGGACATTGTAAAGCTTTAAAGATTATTCCCCATCTTCATAAATACGTATCACCGGATAGCGCTCGTAAAAACAAATCATTTTGCAATTTACTGCTTATAACAATTTTCAGCCGTTCTTGAGATATTAACACTTTTCATTTGTTTACATCTTGTTACCTTGGAGACCGACCACCGCTGCTAGACATCAGAACATGCACAGTGATTACAAGATATTTTCTATTGAGCTTTTAAGTACTGTTTTGAAGATGGCCAGGATTGCTGGAGCGTGCCGCCACCTCCTGATCCTGGCCAACTTCAGCGCATCACTTATAAGTGATGCAGCAGAGGTGGTCGGTATCCGAGGCAACAAGCTATAAACAAAGTAAAAGTGCTAATATCTCAAGAATGGCTAAAAATTTTAATAAGCTGTAAATTGCAAAAGTGTTTGTTTTTACCGAAAATACTCATCTATGGAGAGAGTAATGACCCCTTTAAGGCCTCCATAATAAGATGAGAATTGGCCGAATTTCATGGCACCGACTGAAAGTGTGATGTGTATAGCGACCTCCCGACTCTTCCCCGACAGATGATGCAGAAACGAGAAGATTAGGGTAGCCGATCTTTTTGTTTTCAGGGCGGAGAAGCCAAATCCACATGATTGTGGACACTCAATGCATCGCCTTCTAGTGGCAGCGCCCCAATGCATCGCCTTCTAGTGGCAGCACCCCAACGCATCGCCTTCTAGTGGCAGCGCCCCAACGCATCGCCTTCTGGGGGCAGCGCCCCAACGCATCGCCTTCTGGTGGCAGCGCCCCAACGCATCGCCTTCTGGTGGCAGCGCCCCAACGCATCGCCTTCTGGTGGCAGCGCCCCAACGCATCGCCTTCTGGTGGCAGCGCCCCAACGCATCGCCTTCTGGTGGCAGCGCCCCAACGCATCGCCTTCTGGTGGCAGCGCCCCAACGCATCGCCTTCTGGTGGTAGCGCCCCAACGCATCGCCTTCTGGTGGCAGCACCCCAACACATCGCCTTCTGGTGGCAGCGCCCCAACGCATCGCCTTCTGGTGGCAGCACCCCAATGCATTGCCTTCTGATGGCAGCGCCCCAATGCATCGTCTTCTGGTGGCAGCGCCCCAACGCATCGCCTTCTGGTGGCAGCACCCCAACGCATCGCCTTCTGGTGGCAGCGCCCCAACGCATCGCCTTCTGGTGGCAGCACCCCAACGCATCGCCTTCTGGTGTCAGCGCCCCAACGCATCGTCTTCTGGTGGCAGCGCCCCAAAGCATCGCCTACTGGTGGCAGCACTTGTTATTGGGCAGCAGCTGGCAGCTATTTTTTCACTGCCTGTAACATGAACTTCTTGTATTCTTATAATGGGAATATTTGTTACTGTATTATCATACTGAACATCCAGATGCCAGGAATAGTAATGATGGCGGATGGGAGGGGTGGTGCTAATCCTCGGTCGCCAATGTCTTCCTTGTTTATGTCGGCATCAGCTTTCATGTCAGCTTGTATTCTCCTGACGGAGATTTGGGAGCACCCGTGTGAGTTTATGTTGTGGTATCGTACATCAGTCAGGTGTAGCTTTCCCGTAATCCATTCCGGATTATTTGTCATTAGAGAGAGTTTTATGGGATTTTATGAAGAAAACTAAAATAATAGAGTTAGACAGGCTCACGCATTTTAGACTTAAGGCTTTATTCACACTTCGGTGTTTTTCAGTGTGCTGTCCGAGGACACATTATGTTCTGGGGTTATTCACATGTCCATTGTATGGACATATCTTTATTTTTGCACATCAGTGGTCTGCAGTATATATATATTACGAAGGTCTTTTCCAGTTCTGAGACCAGGGTAAAGTGCTAATCAGTAACCTATGACTTTCCAGCTGCAGCAAAACTACCACTATATTCATTCTGGGAATGGTGGTCTTGCAAAAACTGGAGCACATTGGTGTGGAGAGTCTGTCAGCACAAGATGACTGTTCAAACCTAGCATAGGCGTTCGGTGCACCCTTGATGTGGCCGAACAGTTCAGTGCACTGTCCCACCTACTTGTTTTCTATGTCTTCCATAATTGACAGCCCTGGCATTATGTGGGCTAGAGGAGGGCAGATATAGATAAAAAAAACAAGTAGGTGAGGAGGTTCACTAAATTGTTTGGCCACACCAAGACTGCACCAAAAGACTGTGCTTGGTGTTATGCACACGCCCGGACTGACTGGCGTGTGCGGGAGTAGTGGTTCCACTGGACCATGGACCGGAGAGTGCCTGGAGGGGCGTGACTAAGTATCTGGCCGATCCGACCAAGGTGGCACAACGGCATACGACGCCAGTGCACCAGGGAGAAACCGGGCAGAGGGACCAGGTGCTACTCCAGGTCAAACTCCGGACACGGGGGTTGACCCACACAGGGATTACTGGAACAGGCAGGCTAGGCTGGCACAGACTGGTGGATATAAGCAAACACGGCAGGTATGCAGATGGGTGGATACAGGCGAATATGCAGGCAGGGAGGTACTGGCCGAAAGGACGGGCTGGAGCACAGAGAGGACAAGACCCAGTACAGACTGGGACACAGAAACAGAACCGCAGATGCGGTAGCCAAACACAGCAGAGAGGGAACGCCCGAAGCGGTGGGCAAGAGCAGAGCAGGACGGGACTGCCGGAACAGCGAGCACAAGCAGAGCAGGACAGGACTGCCGGAGCAGCGAGCAGATGCAGAGCAGGACGGGGCTGCCGGAGCAGCGAGCAGAAGCAGAAGCAGAGCAGGACGGGACTGCCGGAGCAGCGAGCAGATGCAGAGCAGAAACCGCAGGAGCGGCAAGCAAGGCAAGAGCAGAGTGGAAACCGCAAGAGCGGTAAACAAGGCAGGAGCAGAGCGGCTAAGAAGGCCGCAGCAGAGCGGAAACCGCAGAGCGGCAAACAAGGCAGGAGCAGAGCGGAAACCGCAGAGCGGCAAACAAGGCAGGAGCAGAGCGGCAAACAAGGCAGGAGCAGAGCGGAAACCGCAGAGCAGCAAACAAGGCAGGAGCAGAGCGGAAACCGCAGAGCGGCTAAGAAGGCAGGAGCAGAGCGGAAACCGCAGAGCGGCAACCAAGGCAGGAGCAGAGCAGAGACCGCAAGAGCGGCAAGCAAAGCAGGAGCAGAGCGGAAACCGCAGAGCGGTAAACAAGGCAGGAGCAGAGCAGAAACCGCAAGAGCGGCAAGCAAAGCAGGAGCAGAGCGGAAACCGCAGAGCGGTAAACAAGGCAGGAGCAGAGCAGAAACCGCAAGAGCGGCAAGCTAAGCAGGAGCAGAGCGGAAACCGCAGAGCGGTAAACAAGGCAGGAGCAGAGCAGAAACCGCAAGAGCGGCAAGCTAAGCAGGAGCAGAGCGGAAACCGCAGAGCGGTAAACAAGGCAGGAGCAGAGCGGAAACCGCAGAGCGGTAGGTGAGGCAGAAGCAGAGCGGAAACCGCAGAGCGGCTAGAACCGCCGGAGCAGCGAACGAGACAAGGCAAGGGGATAGGACTCTGTTCACAAAGAACAGACGGAGAAGGAAAGGCAGAACCAGAAGCACACAAAGTACTTACAAAGAAGTAGCGAGCATACACTAAATTCACAACAGAGGTACAGAGACGACGAGAAGGAATTTAGGAGCAAGTTCAGACTCTGCAGAAAACAGACATAGAGGGAAAAGGGAGAAAAGGCTAAAGTAGAAACGAGGCACAGACAACTGGGAACCGAGGAACGGGAACAAATACAGCAAGGCTGGGACACAAACAGGACTCTGTTCAGACGGGAACAGATACCGCAAGGCACAGACAGGCAGATCTAGGAATACAGCCCCTAGAAGGCGAAAGAACAGGCTAGAAGCGTGTTCACAAGAACAGACCACAGTTCAGACACAGAACTGGAGAACAGGCAGGAAAACAGGAAAGGACCTGGCACGTCAGAGACAAAAAGCCAACTGACAGGACACAATGCTCAGGCGCCATCTTGAGGAAGAAGGTGGTATAAATACCCAAAGATGGACAGCAATAGTCTGAAGGTGCAACAGGGGCGTGTCCGCAGCAGGTACAAGAAACAGGAAGTTCAGCGGGCGTCGCCCTATGCAGCCAAAACAGACAAACCGACAGCAAGGAGGGAAGCCAGAGAGACATTCTGGACTGGAGATCAAGTGCGCGCTCTTGCACAGTGGGAGATGGACCACCATGCAAGGACGCCGCCAGGTATGTTACACTTGGTTTGAACAGTCATTTTGTGCTGACAGATTTTATTCAATGCCCGTTTTGCAATTGGTTTTCCTTAAATATTTTACACTTTCACCTTCTATAACCACTCTGTTGCTGTCTGCAGAAAGAGTTAACTGAGAATCCATCAGTGAGCCCGCTATGTTGGTCTGATTGAGAGTTTACAACTCTGTTTTCCATCATTTTTCAGCTCCTCTCAGCTGATTTGTGACCACAGACCATAGCAAAGTTGAACGTGCTGGCGATCAAAGAGAATGTAAAAGCCAATCCGTGCAAAAATTTTATTAAAACCCATTTGAAAACAAATGATTTTTAGCCCCAAATTCATGCGTTTAAGAAAATAAATGTACCGAATAGTGGACAAACCCTTTAATTATGAACCTAGGCATCTGTCAGGATTTTCTGCTTGAACATTAGGTTGTGAATGGATGCGAATGCCACAAAAAGTAATTCCTAAAGGGGTTGTACCAAGTTTGAAAGGTATCATCTATCCGCAAGATAGGGGATAGTTCCTGATTGCTGGGGGTCTGACTATTGGGATCCCAAGGACAGGGGGCTCTGAATAAAGCCCCATGTGAATAGAGAGATGGTCAATCAGGTGCACTGACTCTCCATTCATTCTTAATGGGAGTGTCGAAGACCAGCTGAACGCTCGGCTACCTTTGGCGGTCCCACAGAAAATGAACCATAGCTCCATTCGAGCCCCGGTTCTCGGAATCAGTGGGAGACCCAGAGGTCAGACCCCAACGATCGGGAAGTTATCCACTTAGTACAACCCCTTTAACTGAATGCAGCTGCCCACTAGTGCAAGCGCGATGAGCGTAGGTCAGGTCGGATCAGTGTAGTGTCAGGTTCACCTTCAGAATCTTTACAGTGAACTTTACACTTTGATAACAGAAGAACTTTGCTAAACTGCAAAAAAAAACTAGGAATCAGCATTTGTCAGATTCGTGGCTGAAATTCATTTAGGAAGGAACTGAGATGGGTTGCTTTTTCGCTTCCCTTTAGCTTTTTTTCAGATTTTATTATTAAAAAATTAAAATTCGCAATCTTGCAATTCTCACACTGGCCACTGGGGGGCTTTTTTTTAGACTCATACTTCCTGTCCTTTCAGGAAGATTTTTCAGCAGGCTCATTATCATCAGAGGCAGGATTACAATAATAGGTAAAACCTCTATACACAGCTGATAATACAGGATCCAACAATCATTAGAGGTGATTGTCTCCCCCCTCCTTTGCACACGTTCATTAGATGCTTCAGTGTAAAATATAGGGTCAGAACGTTCATTGTTGAGGATGTTTGAGCTTGTCTGGTTACTACGGATATGCTGCCTAGTAACAATTGTCTTCAGGGGATCAGCCATGTTCCTTACTGACTGCAGCAGGAGCCTCCCCCCACAGATAAAATATTGCTTGACCACACCCACTCTATATAAGGGGCGTGGCTTCAGGTGGAAATGGACCTGATCAGCAGGAGATTAACCCCTTTTCTTCTCTGTAGGATTTCTATACTACTGACCGTTTTTTGGATCCTGCAGAAAATTCTAGCGACTAGCAAACAGCGAGGGCGGCTCCATTTTATTTTTTTTTGGGGGGGGGGGTACTGTACAGAACTCCTGATGAAGCTCCTGTCCCCAACGTAGAAAGTGATTATTTACAGCGAGCAGATAGTCATCTTCCCTGTGTAAGCCTAACCAAACACGGCGCTATTTACCCTCTCCGCTCACTTGCAGATCCTGTTAACACTCCTTTCCTCGGGAAAAAAAAAAAAAGTCAGCGAGTGTGATTTGTGGTCACGCTTATTGGAGCATTTTACAGCTTTTCTGTCAAATCGTGACCACTGGTATTAAAGCCCCACGCGCCAAAGTGTGAGGGTGACAGCTGCTGCAAAGACTAACAGGCTCTGCTAGTCAATAACGACATCAACCGTGTGTCATGGAGGGCGGAAGGGGCACCCAGGACTGGAATACCATCCCCTATACAGTTTTGGGAGACTATTGGGATTTTATAAGGGATAATTTTTTATTTTGGAAATACCCCTTTAAATCTGTCAAAATTTGCAATGGAGTTTTCAATGCAAATGTGAACAGAAACCAAATCTGTGTTCAACTGGATGCATATTTGCATACTGCAGAATGAGTTAAAGGGGTTGTGCCAAGTGTATTGATAGTATAGGAGATAACTTGAAGCACTGAGACCCCCTACCTATTCCAAGTTCCCGGGTTCTGAACAGTCTTGATTGCCTCTACTGTCTATATATAACATGATCAGCCATTCCTTCCCCTTGGTGATTTCAATTGATGGTAGATGGTCCAATGATGATCAGCTGGACCCCTTTAAGTGCTACCATATACTTTTAATATATGATATCTACTGTAAATTATATTCCAGCACACTTAGTCTTGGGACTAGCGAACATCCAGCTTATAGGACGGAATTACAATGGGATTGGAAATGCTAACAAAGGCTCAGAAGGAAGAGTGATCTGAGCCTGTTATGCCCCTTTAAGCCCAACTTTTTATTTCTAGAATAAAAATGATAAATCCGGGCGATCAATGCGACTCCGGTGGATGGTAGAAGAGGCATGCCTGGAATGTACAAACGTATCGACTGCGGGGGATTCAATATTGTTGTCTTAGTATTTAACTGTATCTGACAGTGCAAAATGTCACCCACTACTCTAGACGAACATCAAAGACGACCCGATCTATAAAAAGCCAAGAAAGATCCTAAACACAATGGAAAACCACTAAGAGCCTCTTCTGGGGGGTTTATACATTAACTAAACACCTTCTGGATTGATTACATCACTTAGATGTCTGCCGTACAATCAATGCACGTATCTTCTTACTGCTGGGAGAAAAGTATCACAAGAATGCAGAAAGTTACTTGTCACAATCTATATACCGGCATGTCAGACTCAAACACACAGGGGGCCAAAATGAGAAACTTGGAAAAAATCGCGGGCCAACCAGTATACAGTATAATGGGCCCTACATAGTCCCCCATACAGAATAATGGGCCCCACATAGTCCTCCATACAGAATAATGGGCCCCACATAGTCCTCCATACAGAATAATGGGCCCACATAGTCCTCCATACAGTATAATGGGCACCACATAGTCCTCCATACAGAATAATGGGCCCCACATAGTCATCCATATAGAATAATGGGTCCACAGAGTCCTCCATATAGAATAATGGGCCCCACATAGTCCTCCATACAGAATAATGGGCACCACATAGTCCTCCATACAGAATAATGGGCCCCACATAGTCATCCATACAGAATAATGGGCCCCACATAGTCCTCTATACAGAATAATGGGCCCCACATAGTCCTCCATGCAGAATAATGGGCCCACATAGTCCTCCATACAGTATAATGGGCCCCACATAGTCCTCCATACAGAATAATGGGCCCCACATATTCCTCCATACAGAATAGTGGCCCCGCATAGTCCTCCATACAGTATAATGGGCCCCACATAGTCCTCCATATGGAATAATGGGCCCCACATAGTCCTTCATGCAGAATAATGGCCCCACATAGTCCTCCATACAGAATAATGGGCCCCACATAGTCCTTCATGCAGAATAATGGCTCCACATAGTCCTCCATACAGTATAATGGGCCCCACATTGTCCTCCATACAGTATAATGGGCCCCATAGTCCTCCATACAGAATAATAGGCCCCTCATAGTCCTCCATACGGAATATTGGCCCCACATAGTCCTCCATACAGAATAATGGGCCCCACATAGTCCTCCATACATAATAATGGGCCCTACATAGTCCTCCATACATTATAATGGGCCCCACATAGTCCTCCATACATAATAATGGGTCCCACATAGTCCTCCATACAGTATAATGGGCCCCACATAGTCCTCCATACAGTATAATGGGCCCCACATAGTCCTCCATACAGTATAATGGGCCCTACATAGTCCTCCATACAGTATAATGGGCCCACATAGTCCTCCATACAGTATAATGGCCCCACATAGTCCTCCATACAGTATAATGGGTCCCACATAGTCCTCCATACAGAATGGGCCCCACATAGTCCTCCATACAGTATAATGGGCCCCACATAGCTTTCCATACAGTATAATGAGCCCCACATAGTCCTCCATACAGAATAATGGGCCCCACATAGTTCTCCATACAGAATAATGGCCGCACATTGGGTTGGTGGTACTGATGTTGCGTGCCAAATGAAACCACCCTGTGGGCCAGAGTTTACCATGTATGATCTACAACCTCAGGGCTGTCCGTACCACAGGGCCACCCCATCTCCAGTTTAATTCTTTTTTTTTGCAGTAGTGCCCCTTTTCTTCTGTACACGTCTGATCACATCCACAATTCTCCTTCCATGAGTGACATCAATGCTTCTGGCTTCTCTTTCCAAAGAGGTCCTGCAGCAGCTGCAGTGCACCCTTTACTATAGTGATTGCCAGCACTGTTCTGAAGATGGTTGGATCAGGACTCCTTCAGTGCCTCTGCGCTCCTCCGATGTTACAAAGGCAAAACTGCAGCATCAAAAAGTGCTGAGTTCAGACCCATAGTTCAAGCATGCCGCTATCAATCATCAGAAGCGTACCGCCCCCTGTCAAGCAGGAAGTTGGGAGGATGAGGAGCAGTGTGCTCCTTAAGTGCTATGTTGAGACAACCCCGTTAAAAAAGTTCCACCTTCCTGCTGTTGGTGTCCCTGCTGGTCTCCTCACTTCTAGTGTGAGGTCGCATTCTATCTGAGCCGGAAGAAAGTCTTCTTCCTTCTTCTTCTGGCTCAGATGGAATGTGACCGCTGCAGCCAATCAATGGTTTCTAATTGGCTGTAGTGGTCACCTGATGCTCCTGCCAGAAGAGGAAACCAGGAGACTGTTAGGGGATATGGGTTGCAATATGGAGGAGCATCAGGGATCCAGTAGGTATGTTCTTCACATAGGGGACTTTGTACCATCGTGATCTGTGAGGGTCTCTGCTGCTTAACCTCAGCAATCATACATGTATCTATCCTGCAGATGGATGATGCATGACGTTTTTCGGCAATTGCCACTCTTCCACTGTTTCCGGAATAGTTTTTCTTTTTCTTCTGTGCCCTTCCGTTCCAAAGTTATACCCCCTGGGAATAATGATGCAAATTTTCCCTTTAACCAACTGGGCGTATACCAGAGCACTTCTCTGTGGGCGTTTACATTTTTCTCTTCTGACTCTGGCCAATCAAAACACAGCTGCACCCTCAGAGAAGTTCTGTGTTACACGCCCAGTTGGATAAAGGAAGAATTTTCCTCATTATTACCGGGGGGGAGGAATAACTTTGGAACGGAAGGACGCAGAAGAAAAAGAAAAACTGTTCCGGAATCAGTGGAGAAGCGGTAATTGGGGGAGATACATCCAGCGACAGGTGAACTTCAAAGACAACTTACACAGGGACAAAGAGTAAGAAAAAGTCATCTTCCTCCTCCCATGGGTATAATGATCACTGATGAGTTACAGACAGATACTAATCCATTATTTATAGGACCGACCTGGAGCGGACGATCGCTCAAACATTAATGAGGCGTATCTATACTATTTATAACATGAGCCCATGCTGCCCAAAAGCATCGCCCGTCCTCAGCCCGCTGATATTCTCTTTATGATGGCTTTACCTGCCCTTACCTTTGAGTGGCCAACATTATTACATAACTGGCAGTTCCATATTCTGCAGAGCATTGCACAAGCTATCAGCAAGCTGCAGTGACATGTATACCCTGACACAGGGAGCATCTATACTGGGGGCAGTCACACCAGGCCCTGGTGCCAAGGGGAGGATAAGGTGGCTCATTGCACAGAAGAAGATGCCAGTATGATAAATGGCACATGGCAGGTGAGGCACCCAGTTTCTGAATTTGCCTGGAGACTTACGAACTGCAATACATCAATGTTCAGACACACAGACCATATTCCATACCGTTACAGGAGATGAGCGGCGCTCCGTGCCACCTAGGCGCTGCTTATCCTCCTAGCTCTGTGCCGCCTGCTGATGAGGGCGCACTTCACGCTGGACAGTCTGCTGTCAAACCTCATAATACACACCTCAGCTGCTGCAGACCTTCTTTGGCGTATTTATATCAATCAGTGGTTCTGCAGCAGCGGATGTGTGGAGTCTACGGCCTAATGCGCCCCTATTATATACGGTATTGGGGTCACCTACGAGGCCTGTGACCTGTATTAGTCGGTAGACTCTGCATTCTCTCACTTTTAATTGTGAACTGATCTTCTTTCTGACTTGCATTAGTATATATAATAAAAACTGAATTTATACAGTACTGTGCAAAGGTTTTAGGCAGGTGCGAAAAAAATGCCTCAAAGTAAGAATGATGAAAAAAATTAGAAGTTTTCACAGTTTATGCAGTGTAAAGTGTGTGTGTGTAGTATAAAATGTGTGTACAGTATATAGTGTATGTGTACAGTATATAATGTGTGTACAGTATATAGTGTGTATATAATGTGCATATGTGTGTACAGTATATAGTATGTGTACAGTATATAATGTGTATATAATGTGTGTACAGTATATAGTATGTGTACAGTATATAATGTGTATATAATGTGTGTACAGTATATAGTATGTGTACAGTATATAGTATGTGTACAGTATATAGTGTGTGTGCATGTGTGTGTATATACAGTATATAATGTGTGTGTGTGTACAGTATATAGTATGTGTGCATGTGTGTGTATATACAGTATATAATGTGTGTATGTGTGTACAGTATATAGTGTATGTGTACAGTATATAGTGTGTGTATATAATGTGTGTACAGTATATAGTGTGTATATAATGTGTGTACAGTATATAGTGTGTATATAATGTGTGTACAGTATATAGTATGTGTACAGTATATAGTGTGTATATAATGTGTGTACAGTATATAGTATGTGTACAGTATATAGTGTGTATATAATGTGTGTACAGTATATAGTATGTGTACAGTATATAGTGTGTATATAATGTGCATATGTGTGTACAGTATATAGTATGTGTACAGTATATAGTGTGTATATAATGTGTGTACAGTATATAGTATGTGTACAGTATATAGTATTTGTGCATGTGTGTGTATATACAGTATATAATGTGTGTATGTGTGTACAGTATATAGTATGTGTACAGTATATAGTGCTTGCATATGTGTGTATATACATTATATAATGTGTGTACAGTACATAGTGTGTGTACATATGTGTATACACAGTATATAGTGCATGTGTGTGTACAATATATAGTGTGTGTACAGTTTATAGTGTGTGTATGTGTGTGTATACGGAATATAGTTTGTGTGTGTATTGTATATAGTGTGTATATAAAGTATATAGTGTGTGTACACACAGAATGTGGTGTGTGTATATAGAGAATATAGTGTGTGTGTGTGTATATATATATATATATATATATATATATATATATATATATATATATATATATATATATATATATATATATATATATATACAGAATATAGTGTGTGTGTTTGTGTATATACAGAATATATGTGTGTGTGTGTATACAGTATATAGTCTGTGTGTTTATATACATGTTGTTTGAAGTGACTGTTTCGGATCTGTTTCACCCCACACTTTACAGTAGTGTCGTTACTTTGTGCTTTGTAAACACTGTAATGTTGCATTGCGGCTCCTGACGCCACAACATATATTGATAGTCAGTTCTGCTATTGCCTAATGCAAAGAATCAGATGAGAGTTGAAACAGGAGCGGAGGTGGAGTTGTCAGATGGGATCCTGTACTGTTACCTGGTGCAAAGCAAATACCGTACATTGAATGAAAAAGAAGCAAATATTTGCCCAGCTTTACCATCCGACAGGTTGCCTACTGACACTGTGCTGAGGCTAGTGCTGACACCAGTCCACGCTATCACATTCTTCTTCTTATATATTGGCCTGTACATTGTAGCCCCTGAGCTTTGATCCTGGGCTGCCAGAGAGTCTGTGTCTATATCTTTGCAAGGCAATAATCAAAACAAATCTCCCAACTTTAAAAGAAAGAAAGAATGAGAAATAGACTGCGGCACACAAAGTGTGATGTGCCAAATTGTTTTTGCTCCCACAAAAAAAAATAGTGGCCCTAGTGTTGCCCCCACTACAGTACCCTTTTTGGATGGCACCTCCATGCCCAGCGTAATCCTCTATGACCTACTTATCTAATATATATAATTGTCTTATCCTGTCTGTCTGTCTGTCCAGGAAATCCCGCGTCGCTGATTGGTCTGGCCGCGGCCAATCAGCGACGCGGGATTTCAGAACAAGATGGCGGCCGTTAGCGGCTCATCTGCCGCACGGAGGTCAGCGGCGATGCAGCAGAAGTACCCCAACCGGCGGCCTAGGCGGCGCCGCTCCCCAGTCCTCCCTTCACACTTGCCGTCGGGAGATCAGCGGCCCTAGCTGCTGATCTCCTGACGGTAGCCGCATGGAGGTCAGCGGCGATGCCGCCGGCCGCGACCAATCAGCAATATTGGCACCAAATTTACACTGTCGCCCTCACACACTCACCCTCACACACACACCCACAGACGCTCACACTCTCACCCTCACACCCTCACCCACTCACGCTCACGCGCTCACCCTCACCCGCTCACCCTCAGATGCTCACCCGCTCACATTCACCTTCAGACGCTCACACTCACCCGCTCACCCTCAGACGCTCACACGCTCACACTCAGACACTCAGACGCTCACACTCACACACTCACACGCTCACCCTCAGGCGCTCACGCTCACACGCTAACACGCACACACTCACCCGCTCACACTCACCCGCTCACCCTCAGACGCTCACACTCACCCTCAGACGCTCACACGCTCACCCTCAGACGCTCACCCTCAGACCCTCACACGCTGACCCTCAGACGCTCACACTCACACGCTCACACTCACGCGTTCTCACACTCACACATTCACCCTCAGACGCTCACCCTCAGACGCTCACGCTCACCCTCAGACGCTCACACGCTTACCCTCAGACGCTCACGCTCACCCTCAGAAGCTCACACTCACACGCTAACCATCAGACGCTCACACTCTCACCCTCACACGCTCACCCTCAGACGCTCACACTCACATGCTCACACTCACACGCTCACACTCACATGCTCACACTCACCCGCTCACACTCATACGCTTACGCTCACACGCTCGCCCCTCAGACGCTCACACACTCACACGCTCACCCTCAGATGCTCACACTCACACGCTCACCCTCAGACACTCACACGCTCACCCTCAGACGCTCACACTCACGCTCACACGCTCACCCTCAGATGCTCACCCTCACACGCTCACCCTCACACGCTCACACTCACCCGCTCACCCTCAAACGCTCACACTCACACGCTCACCCTCAGACGCTCACGCTCACACGCTCGCCCTCAGACGCTCACACTCACACGTCCACCCTCAGACGCTCACACTCACACGCTCACCCTCAGACGCTCACACTCACCCGCTCACCCTCAGACGCTCACACTCACCCGCTCACACTCACACGCTCACCCTCAGACGCTCGCCCTCAGACGCTCACACGCTCACATTCACACGCTCACCCTCAGACGCTCACACTCACACGCTCACCCTCAGACGCTCACGCTCACACACGCTCACACTCACATGCTCATGCTCACACGCTCACCCTCAAACGCTCACACTCACACCCCCACACGCACACCTCCACATGCTCACCCGCTCACCCTGTGCTAGCCGGTCATCTCCCGGCTGCTTGCAGCAAAAGTACCCCGACCGGCGGCCTCGCTCCCCGGTCCTCCAAAATTCATTAGGGGCCCCGGGGGGATAGATTGGGGGTTTAATTTAAAGTAGTGCACAACCCATTTAAATACTGCTTCGCTGATTAGTCGCGTCCGGTCTGCCGCATACATATTCTAGAATACCCGATGCGTTATAATCGGGCCACCATCTAGTGATGTATATTTGTCGTCAGTGATATATCTGCAGCGACCCAGAGGTGTAAAGTGAGTTAATATTACTGCTGAGGTTAAATATTTACCACCTAGGAAAAGTTCCTGTGAATGCTGGCACCTGGGCGATGGGTGCTAGGAGAGGGCAGTAAGACTGGAGCGTAATAATAAGATCCACTGGTAAACATTCGGGATTCTGAACGGAACCTGTCTGACCGGTGAGACATTTCTGACCTTTTCCTAGAAAAACAGGCTGTTCCATCCACTTCAATGTGCGGCAGCATCTGCCATTCTTCAGTGGTTTGTAGGATTGGGAAATTAGGGTAATGAGTTCAGAACTTGCTGTAAAAATCCATATGCAGTTTAGCTCTCTCTAGTGGTGGCCACAAGAAATCAGAATGGTGTCATTTAAAGGGAATCTATCACCAGGTTTTTGCTTCCCCATCTGAGAGCTGCATAATGTATGGGCAGAGACCCTGATTCCAGCGATGTATCACTTACTGGGCTGCTTGCTGTTACTTTGATAAAATTCCTGTTTTCTTTAATGTAGATCTAGCTGTTCTCTGAATGCTGAGCTCTGTATAACCCCGCCCACACCCCTGATTGGCAGCTTCTCACAGAAAGCTGCCAATCAGTGTTGGGGGCGTGGCTGGACTATCTGGCAGCAGGTTTACTAGTCTTCTAGTGATAATCTCCTGCTGATAAAACTGTGCTTTTATCAAAACTACAGCAAGCAGCTCAGTAAGTGACACATCGCTGGAATCAGGGTCTCTTTCTCTATATTATGCTGCTCTCAGATTAGGTAGCGAAAACCTGGTGACAGATTCCTTTTAAAGATAACCTGTCAACAGTATCCCGTTTTTGGTCTCATTTTATGCTCGCTACTCCCCTGAATATTCCAGGATTCTTTTTCTATTTTTTTTTATTATTTTGCCATATGTTTCCAGGCCTTTTAATTTAGTGTTTATTTTTATAGTCTACTTTACCAAGTGGGCGGTGCTCACAGGATAATAATACAAAGCAGCATAAAGACACGCCTCAGAGGATCTAGTAAGCACCGCCCACTTGGAGAGACCATAACAATTGATACTAAATATAAAAGCCCACATATCTGGAACTGTAGTTCGATTTAAAAAAAAAACAAAAAAACAGAATACTCAGGGGAGCAGGGAAAATAAAATAGGAGCAAAAAAATGGACACTTTTGAAGCTGTTCACCTTCAGGGTCAATTTTTATTTTACTTAAATGCATGTATTCTGGGATAAGAATTAGTCTAGCAATTTGTTTTTAGAGGCTCTTTGTTTTTGTGCTGCGGAATGATCTAACTGAGGATCCGAAAGTGAGCTCGTTCTGACACGAGTTTCTGACTCTTTTTCTCTGTCTTTTTCTAAACTCCTCCGCGCTGATATACAATCACAGATCACATCATAGTTTCAGTTGAACTTTGACAGATGCTCAGAAAACACAAGATAAGGTCGGGCTCACAGTGTCTGTGATATATAGCCCATGCTGTAATCAAAATCTGATGAAACACTGATCAAAAACACTGATAAAACTCAAACCGATCTTCTCGTACTAGAACATCACTAACGTGTTCAGGAACCTTAGAGGCAGTTAGTTTAGGTTATGAGACCCACCAGTGTTGAGCTGAGTATTGTGATTCAAGCCTAGACCGTACATCACAAGCTCACTGATGGATTCTCAGTTAACTAATTCTGCAACCAGGAATGTGCAGGCAAACAAAGAGCTTGTAAAAACCAAACGGTACAAAATTTTTAATGGGACTCAATTGCAAAAATTATTTTTAGCCAAAATAAATATTTAGAAATAAAAATAATTCCCCTGGAAGCATCAATATTTTTTAATTAAAAAAATGAAATCAAAGGGGTTGTTCAAAATAATTTGCCAACGACAATGATTGTATCTAAAGTGAGCCATACTCGTCCACTGTTAACCCCGTGGAAAGGTGTCTCATTGGATGTGTCTCTGATGATGTGCTGTTCTGGTTAACTGAGCGCTGCAGCCAATCACAGTACTCGGCAGTGAGATAACCGAAGAACGGTATAGGTCAGGAACAGTAGAGATCTGTGCTGGATACTTGGCGGGAAGAGTAGGTGATTCATGAATATGCCTCAGTTTATTGTCGAGGGCCACATTTATTTTTATCATGGCCCAGTAGAATTTTGGACCTAAAAATGATGGCATGGTGGTAGACAAATTACTAAAAGGGGTGCAGATATTGGCACTCGTAACTGGTCCTGGACTCTTTGGCTCACATGAGAAGACCAATACTGTCAAAGATACGTGATAGTTGGGGACCCAACAATTGAATTGTTCCTGCCATCGTGTCTAACTGCTTAGACGCTGTGGTCACTGTCCGTCATAGCAGCTAAGGGGTTGAACTATTGTGATCAGAGACCGCTCCAATCGCCGTAGTCTGTTGTTTGGAGTATGAGTTGGTCTCAACATATGAACCATCTCCATAAATCTCCTCCTGATTTCTGCTGTACATATACGGGTATGGGGGTCTGTTCAGTACCAGGTCCCTCAAACTCATGGGCCCCATAGCATCTACGTGGTCTTGGCATACATTTTATGTTAAACATAACATATTGACTTGACTAGCTTGTTTAATGAATGATTAGATTATACCTTTTTCTGAAAATTGTAAATTCAGTGTAAAAGCACTATTCATTAGCACTCCTTCACAGGGGCGGCCTACCGGAGGATTCTCCTATTCTCCCGTCGGCCAGTCCGGGCCTACAGTTACAGTGGGTTGAGCATATTTGTGCCAAATAACAAACCCAGCTCTGCTACATATGTCCATCTCTTCGCCCCGTGCATGTGACTCTGCTGTACACACCGCCGCCCCTCCCCTTGTATGAGACGATCATCGCTTCTGTGATGCGTCCAGGGCAGTCATGTGTCTCTGAATTTACCTTTGCACCTTTCTGCCTGTTCACAGAATGAACAATACAACGACGGAAGAGATTGGAATGATGGAGTCCAACGTGTCACTGTCCACTCCGAATGCCACGCCGGCGGGTCAGAACACGCTCAGCACCCTGACGGCGTTATTTACTATGGACATTAATAGTGCCGCCGAGGTCCGGACCGCGTCCAATACCTCCGGAGATGGGGATCAGTTGTTTCTGACAACCGCCGCTGCCCAGGGCATCTCGGGGGTCTTCGTCTGGACGGCTCTGCTGCTTACGTGCCACCAGGTAAGATAACTTTGTACTTGTTTTCTAATTGCAAAAAAAAAACATGTAGTTGAAATAGTGGCCATATTGGCTGTTTTTAGATTCTCTATTCTTAACCCTTTCAGGATAGGGCCATTTTTTCATTTTTTGAGCTTTCGTTTCTTCCTCCCTTAAAGCACTTTTACAGACACGGTGATACCAAACATATTTATTTTTTTTATTTTTGAATTAGGAAAAGTGGTCGTGATTTAAACTTTCATTTTTGTTTTCTTTTATATATTTTTCAAAACATTTATTAATTCATTTTCTCTTTACTTTTTTTTTTTTAGCCCCCCCAGGGGACCTGACTCTGCAATCGTTAGATCCTTTGTACTATTGCAATCCATATTGGCTGCCTGTTCTTATCTGAAAAGTCACAACTAGAAGGAGTGTAGCTGATAATAATGTAAAAGTATGGAATATATAGGAGATATAGCCTTTATACTAGCATATCATAAATCATCATGGTGCCAAATTTCAGGGTCATGAGAAAAAAAATTGAAAAATAGAAATATTTTTACGAGTTTTCTTCCTGCTTGAACACATGAGAGTGCCCTTTAAGTATGTTGGGGAAACATTGTGATTAATAATAAACGCAGCCGGGGAAATATTGAATTAAAAGATTTTATCTTGTTTCGTCCTCCCATATAATAGCATTATGGCTGTTTGTAAATTGGTTTATATAAATAAGTTTAATTAATATGAGGTGTATGGGTGTATTTTCAGCAAAAACATCACTGCTAATAGCTACAGCCTCTGAAAAGACCTTGGCCAGGCTTGGACTGGTTCACCATCGAGCTGGTAAATTCCCCGGTAGGCCCCTATACAATAAACCTATACAATATGGTAAAATGAGCAATTGTAAGTACACAGTGCCATATAATATGATGACTGCAATATAATAAGAGGAAAAAAACTTTTATGGGAGGAGGAGGAGTGCTTCTTTAACACAGTCATTATGTGCACATAGAATATCATTGTTCTCGGCAGCACATGTCCTGTTTATACAGGACGATGTACCGCCGGGAATTAACCTGACAAACAAGTGTTTTGCCCGTTCACCAGGTGATACGATTCCCAGGCATGCTCTTTCCCCATTATCACCAGTAAAATGCCGGATTAACACATCAGTATGTCATGGTCTGAGTGCAGACCGCGATGCACCGACCGGCCGTGAGTCTGCTGACCCAAACTTGACAGCCTCATATACAGGTGCATCTCACTAAATTAGAATATCATCAAAAAGTTAATTTATTTCAGTTCTTCAATACAAAAAGTGAAACTCATATTATATAGAGTCATTACAATCAGAGTGATCTATTTCAAGTGTTTATTTCTGTTAATGTTGATGATTATGGATTACAGCCAATGAAAACACAAAAGTCATTATCTCAGTAAATTAGAATACTTTATAACAACAGCTTGAAAAATGTTTTTATAATCTGAAATGTCCTACTGAAATGTATGCTCAGTAAATGCCCTCAATACTTGGTCGGGGCTCCTTTTGCATCAATTACTGCATCAATGCGGCAATGTGGCATGGAGGTGATCAGCCTGTGGCACTGCTGAGGTGTTATGGAAGCCCAGGTGGCTTTGATAGCGGCCTTCAGCTCGTCTGCATTGTTGGGTCTGGTGTCTCTCATCTTCCTCTTGACAATACTCCATAGATTCTCTATAATAGATTCTCTATGGGGTTAAGGTCAGGCGAGTTTGCTGCCAATCAAGCACAGTGATACTGTTGTGTGTAAACCAGGTATTGGTACTTTTGGCAGTGTGGACAGGGGCCAAGTCCTGCTGGAGAATGACATTTCCATCTCCAAAAAGCTTGTCAGCAGAGGGAAGCATGAAGTGCTCTAAAATGTCCTGGTAGACGGCTGCGCTGACTTTGGTCTTGATAAAACACAGTGGACCTACACCGGCAGATGACATGGCTCCCCAAACCATCACTGATTGTGGAAACTTCACACTAGACCTCAAGCAGCTTGGATTGTGGCCTCTCCACTCTTTCTCCAGACTCTGGGACCTTGATGTCCAAATTAAAATTGGAGCTCTGGGACCTTGTGGAGGGTGTCAATGACTGCCTTCTGGACATCTGTCAAGTCAGCAGTATTCCCCATGATTGTGGAGCCTACTGAAACAGACTAAGGGACCTTTTTAAACTCTTAGGAAGCCTTTGCAGGTGTTTTTTGTTAATTATTCTAACATTAACCATAATCATTAACATTAACAGAAATAAACACTTGAAATAGATCACTCTGTGTGTAATGACTCTATATAATATATGAGTTTCACTTTTTGTATTGAAGAACTGAAATTAACTTTTTGATGATATTCTAATTTAGTGAGATGCATGTGTATGTCTATGAGGGTGTTGATATATAGCAGTCAGTGCAATAGGGTTGGTTAACAGCGCCAGCAGGAAGGAAAGTATTACGCCCCTCATCCCAGTAATAATGCTGCCAGAGTGTCTCCATAATCAAATAGCACCACCATAAAACAAATAAATGCCCCCTGAGTGCCCCCTCAAAATATGCACCCCTTAAGTGCACCCTTAAAACCAGTAATGTACCGGGTGTCCCTTAAAACAAAATGTGGCCCCCTTAAAACCAATAAGGTGTTGAGGGCCCCCTTAAAATAAATAATGCCAAGGGGGGAAGAAAAGTATTACGCCCCTTGTCCCAGTAATAATATCCCCCAGAGTGCCCCAATAATCAATAGTGCCCCCTTATAGAAGTAAATGACCCCTGAGTGGCCCTTAAAACAATTAATGCCCCTCACTCAAGTGACTCCTTAAAACAAATAAGGCGCCGAGTGCCCACTTAAAATAAATTATGTTCTCCTGAAGGCCCCCTTAAAACAAATAATGCCCGGGGGGGAAGGAAAGTATTATACCCCTTGACCCAGTAATAATTCCCCCAGAGTGCCCCCAATAATCAAGTAGTGCCCCCTTAAAACAAGTAATTGCTTAGTGCCCCCCTTCAAATCAATAATGCCTCTTTATTTGCCCTCTTAATTAAAATAATGCCCCCCTAAGTGCCCCCTTAAACCATATAATGCCCTCATTAAAAAGTGTTACTGCCGCCTTACTGATCCGTTAAACATCTGGTAGGCAGCACCCTACAGGACGGAGGGCGGTGGGGCTGTATCCATCGGCGCCAATACAGTTCAAAATGGCGCTCGTCCTGAGATCCGGGACGACGCCAAAAGAAGAGTCTTGGGCATGTGCACAGTACTGAATCTAGTACTAGGTTATCTAGTACTGAATATCGGGCATTCTAAACATGTGACCCAAATGACATCATCACCCAGATGACATCATCACTCACCTATTATAAATACACGTGTCATCTTTTATATGCCGCATTATTATCTTTGCAACATTTTTCCCACCAGTCGTATTTTCTTTTCCGTGATGTTGTGTCAGGAGGCCGAGGTGGGAGGGAGGCGGTGAGATAATGGCGGCTAGCACATGAGGTGCAGAGTCAGACTTGTCACCAGGTGTCATTGTATCCTGGAATCGCCGAGGCGCTCGGGTCCCGTGGTTTATGGCCGGTAGTCATACCTACAGCGATATCTCCATCTGCCACTAACCCAGATGATATTTGATCAGGGAAGTGACCCTTGTACCGCGCTCACTGACTGACTTGTGTCTCCCTCTTCCTGTTTACTCAGCCTCAGGTATTGATTGACCTGCGTGCACTCCAAACTCCAAACCGGCTGGGTCATTCCTAGCACACCTTTTTCTTGCCGTGCACATATAAAGTATTTTAAAGTATTTTTATTTTATTTTTATTGTATTTTATTTTTATTTTATTTTATTTATTTTTTTTATTTGCAGATTTATCTTCATCTCCGAAATTACACAATTCCGAACGAGCAGCGTTATATCATCCGGATCCTCTTCATCGTCCCCATCTACTCCTTTGACTCCTGGCTGAGCCTCTTGCTCATAGGCAATGACCAGTACTACGTGTATTTCGACTCCATCAGGGATTGCTATGAAGGTGACGAGTTAGTAATAAAGACGAACCCCATAAAAAACCCGAATGTTCCCATCCCCCGCGTCCCACTTCCAGGTTTATGTGGAATAAAAAACACCTTCTAAACTTTTTTTCTATTGATGGCTGCAGAATGAGTTAACTGAGAACCCATCAGTGAGCTCAATCTGACGTGAGAGTTTGTAACTCTTTTGGGCTTGTTTACATTCTGCATTTTTTTCGACTTACACTTGCACTTTGCAACACTAGCAACGTGAATGAGATTTGTGACATTTTTTCCTTTGCAGATTTTTACCATAAAATATATATATTTTTTTTAAATCTGCTGCACATCGAGTCTTGTTGCACTTTTGCAGCGTTTTTCACCCATTCAAATGAAAGGGAAAAAAATGTGCATAAAAATGCATAAAAATACATAAAAAAGTGCATATTTTACTCAGTATTTTTCCTGCTAACATTCTGATTTTAGGTGCAGAAAAATCTGCTCCAAATATTCAACATGTGCACATACTTTTTGTCTGTCTTTTTCTGAGCTCACTTGTGCTTATGACCCCAGATCACATCAATCAGGTGCGTGGTCATAAATCAACTGAGAGGAACTCAGGAAAAAAAAGACAGAAATAAGTTACAAACTATTCCATTAAAACGAGCTCGCTGATGGATTCCCAGTCAACTCATTCTGCAGTCAACAATAGACAATGCAGCACAGCGGCTGTAGAAGGCAAAATTTTTAAAGCATGATATTTTTTTTTTTTTTAAATGTCCCCAAAGGTGAACAACCCATATGAAGAAACCCCCTTTAAGGAAGCTTCCATTATCCTTTGTGCTTGGAAAGGTTAAAAATAACATAAAAATTGTTTTTTGCTGCATTTTTTTCCCTCTAGACATCAATTTTCTGCATCAAAAAATCATGGAAAAATTGCACAAATGGAGATTAATATTACAATGAACGGCATTGAATATGCTTTCTGCCTTTGTCTTCTGTTATCAGCCTTTTTTACTCTTTCCAATCTTTTTCTCCTACAGCCTTTGTAATATACAGTTTCCTCAGCCTCTGCTTTGAGTATCTTGGTGGAGAGAGTGCTATTATGACCGAGATACGTGGAAAGCCCGTAAAGTAAGTGCCTTGGATCCATCTATTGATTATGTGCTGAAGGCTAATGTTTCTGCCCCATTATTTGGCTCATGGTGGCTCTGTCTTTCCATCAGATCCAGCTGCTATTATGGGACCTGTTGTCTCCAAGGAATGTCCTACTCCATTGGCTTCCTCCGCTTCTGTAAACAGGTGAGGTGAAACGTTGGAACGGGATCCCTATAGGTATAAGAATAGAACTTTTTTATTTTGGAGGCTTCTGTGAGAATTTTTGCCCCCTCATCCAGAAGACCATTTGTGAGGTCAGACATTGATGTTGGGGAGAGGCCGAGCTCACAATCTCTGTTCTCGTTCATCCCAAAGGTGTTGGATGAGATGGAGGTCAGGACTCTGTGCGGACAGTCACATTCTTCTTCCCCCAACCATGTCTTTATGGCCCATGTGTACTGGGCACAGTCATGGGGAACAGAAAAGAGTCTTCCCCAAACTGTTCCCACAGAGATGAAAGCTACAATTGTCCAAAATATCTTGTGCCGAAGCATTAAGATTTCTTGACTGGAACAAAGGGCCCAAGGCCGACCCCTTACATAGTTACATAGTTACATAGTTTATAAGGCCGAAAAAAGACAAGCGTCCATCCAGTTCAGCCTATTTCTTGTGCACTGCAGCTATTCCGCAGCGTTGATCCAGGGGAAGGCAAAAAAAAACCATACGGTATAGGCCAATTTACATCATTGAGGAAAAATTCACTTCCCGACACCAATCTGGCAGTCAGATTAAATCCCTGCATTAATTAACTAAGCATAAGATGTAATTTTATTGTTCTCAAGAAAGGCGTCCAGGCCTCTCTTGAACTCATTAAGTGAGTTGGACATCACCACTTCCTCTCCCAGAGAGTTCCAGGGTCTCACGGCTCTGACCGTAAAGAATCCCCTTCTATGCTGGTGCAGGAACCTCCTTTCCTCCAGACGCATAGTGTGACCCCTCGTCTTTGTCACCATCCTTGGTATAAACAGGTCATGGGAGAGATCTCTGTACTGCCCCCTGATGTATTTATACATGTTTATGAGGTCTCCCCTAAGCCTTCTCTTTTCCAACGTAAATAGGCCTAATTTTGACAACCTCTCTGTGTATGCTAGTCCCTCCATTCCCTTTATTACCTTAGTCGCCCTCCTTTGTACCCTCTCTAGCTCCAATATGTCTTTCCTGAGCACCGGAGCCCAGAACTGTGCACAATATTCTAAGTGCGGCCTTACCAGCGCTTTATACAGAGGAAGAACAATGTTCTCATCATATGCCCCTATTCCTCTTCTGATGCATGCCATGACTCTATTTGCCTTCGCAGCTGCTGCCTGACACTGGGCACTCCAATTTACTTTGCTGTTAACCAAGACGCCCAGGTCCTTCTCCATGTCACATTTCCCCAACGGTTTCCCATTTAATATGTATGGGTGACTGCTGTTTTTCTTTCCCATGTGCATGACCTTACATTTATCGGCATTGAACCCCATTTGCCATTTTTTGGCCCAACTCCCCAATTTATCTAAATCCTCCTGTAGCTGTGCCCTATCCTCATCTGTATTAACTACTTTACAAAGTATAGTATCATCTGCAAATATTGCTATTTTACTATGCAACCCTTCCACTAGATCATTAATAAATATATTAAATAATATAGGGCCCAAGACAGACCCTTGAGGCACCCCGCTAGTAACCCTGACACCCCCTGAGCTTACTCCATTGATAACCACCCTCTGCTTTCTATCACTCAGCCAGCTATTTACCCACTTGCACACATTATCCCCCAGACCAAGCATTCTCATTTTATATACCAACCTTTTGTGTGGCACGGTATCAAACGCTTTGGAGAAGTCCAGGTATACAACATCCACTGACTCTCCCCGGTCCAGCTGTGAGCTCACCTCCTCGTAGAAGGCCATCAGGTTTGTTTGGCAGGAGCGATCCCTCATGAATCCATGTTGATATGAAGTTAGACAGTTATTATCATTAAGATATTCTACAATAGCATCTCTAAGAAATCCTTCAAACAATTTACCCACAACAGACGTTAAGCTGACTGGTCTATAGTTCCCAGGGTCACTTTTAGACCCCTTTTTGAATATTGGTACCACATTTGCTTGGCGCCAGTCTAGTGGGACAGTCCCTGTCCATAAAGAGTGCTTGAAAATAAGATACAGCGGCCTGTCTATCACATTACTTAATTCTTTTAGTACCCGGGGGTGTATGCCATCTGGGCCTGGTGACTTGTCTATTTTGATATTATTTAGGCGTTTCTGAATTTCCCCCTGGGTTAGGTGGGTGATATTTAGCGGAGGGTTTACTTTATCACTCTGCATTTCCTCCGATAAATTGTTTTCTTTTGTGAAAACAGTGGAGAAGAAGCTACTGAGTAGGTTTGCTTTACCCTCATCGCCCTCTATGATTTTACCCAGGTTATTTTTCAATGGGCCAACTCCATCAGTTTTAATCCTTTTACTGTTTATATAGTTAAAGAACAGTTTGGGATTCGTTTTACTTTCCTTGGCAATTAGTCTCTCTGTCTCCTCTTTTGCTATTCTTATTTGTTTCTTACAGATTTTGTTTTTTTCCCTATAAGATATTAGCGCTTCCTCGCTGCCTTCTTGTTTAAGTTTACCGAAAGCCCTTTTTTTGTTTTTCATTGCCCTCTTGACTTCCTTATTTAGCCACATTGGCTTCCTCCTATTCCTAGCCCTTTTATTCCCATAAGGTATGTACCTTCTACAGTGACTATGTAGGACTGTTTTGAAAATTTCCCATTTTCTATCCGTGCTCCTATTACTGAAGATACTATCCCAGTCTATAAGGTGAAGGGCATCTCTTGGCTGATCAAACTTTGCCCTCCTGAAGTTCAGTGTTTTTGTGACTCCCTTGCTGGGCACCCTACTGAAGCACATGTGGAATTGTATCATGTTGTGGTCACTATTTCCCAGGTGCCCCCCGACCTGCACCTCAGTTATTCTGTCTGGCCTGTTAGTTAATATTAAGTCTAAAAGGGCCGTACCTCTAGTTGGTTCCTGCACAAGTTGTGACAAATAATTATCTTTGATAATTGACAGAAACCTGTTTCCTTTCTGAGATCTACAGCTTTCGGTTTCCCAGTCTATATCGGGGTAGTTGAAGTCCCCCATAATAATCACCTCGTTATTTTTTGCTACTTCGTCTATTTGTCTCATTAATAGACTTTCCGTGGCTTCTGCTATATTTGGTGGTTTATAACAGACTCCTATGATAATTTTATTATTGTTTTTGCCCCATGTATCTCCACCCATAAGGACTCGACCTCCTCATGTCCCTCCCATACATCCTCCCGTATTGTAGGCTTTAGACACGTCTTTACATATAGACAGACTCCAGCCCCTTTCCGATTTCTTCGATCCCTTCTAAACAGACTGTAACCCTGTAAGTTAACTGCCCAGTCATAGCTTTCATCTAACCATGTCTCGGTTATTCCCACTATGTCATAGTTACCTGTAGATATTTCTGCTTCCAGTTCATCCATCTTGTTTGTCAGGCTCCTGGCATTTGCTAGCACGCAGTTTACACAATTTTGTTTTGTTCCAATCTTCTCCCTGTGGATTGTATTAGAAATTTTCTTACCTCCCTTCCAAGTATCTTGTCTTGGACCTTCTTTGTCGCACTTCATATCTTTCATTAGTATGTTCTCTGGTTTCATGTTCGTGTCCGGCGTTTTTCTTCCCATCCCCTCTTCTTCTAGTTTAACGCCCTCCTGATGAGTGTTGCGAGTCTCCTGGCGAATGTGTGTTTTCCAGGTTTGTTGAGGTGTAGTCCGTCTCTGGCAAGGAGTCCGTCATAGAGGTAATTCACACCGTGGTCCAGGAATCCAAATCCTTGTTGTCTGCACCATCGTCTCAGCCAGTTGTTCACATCAAGGATCCTGTTCCATCTCCTGATATATGGAACGCTTTACGAATTTGTGTGTCATCCTTGCGCAGGGGCCATGCTAATCTTCTCTGCATTGTTCCAATTTTAGTATATGTGCTGCCGAAGCAAGCACTATGTGCTGCCTGAAAAACAAGACCTTAGCATTATACCTCCTCCATCAAATTTATAGCCAGCACAATGCAGTCAGGGAGTTACATTCTCCTGGGATCACCAAACCTAGACTTGGCCATCAGATGGCAGATAGAGAAGTGTGATTCGTCACTGCACAGAACATGTTTCCTTCAGAATCCAGTGGTGGCGGCTTTACACCACTCCATCCGACACTCTGCATTGTGCTTGGTGATGTACGGCTGCTTGACCATGAAAACTCATGCAATGACTCCCCTGTCACTTTGCCTATGTGACGTCAGGCAAGGAAATCAGACAGTGAGCCATCAAACTCATGCAACCTCGAAAGGCTAAACCTTGGGAAGTGCTCGATCATGCCCAGAGCACTTAATGCATCATGTGCATTTTAATTTAACGTTAATTTCTCGGGAATGCAAAAACATGAAGAAAATATAAAAATGTCGATGGATTTAGCTTTCAAGGACCTGCAAGCCTGAATATGTGTTTTGGGGGGTAATGGGGTGTTGATTTTACTGTCAAATTCCCCTTCCCAGTGATTAGGCCCAGAATAGGGGTGTGTGCTGAAAAGGATGAAAGTGACGTGCATGTAATTTCGCCGTCACTCAAGTGGGGTCCACACTACTGTAAGTGGGTTTAGACCCCCCAGAGTCACCTCTTCTGGGGCGCTTATGCATCTTGGGCTCTCAAACTAAACCCTAATGTTACCTCTAAAGACCTAAAAATGCAAAAAAAAAATAGTTTCATAGGATAGGAAATTCTCCAGGCAGGCGGCATAATGGGGAATCTGCCGGTAAGGAGTATACCTATAATTAGTGAGGGATTCCAGAGCAGGACAGCGCGAGACGAGACGTGAGTCAGCGCGAGACGTGAGTCAGCAGTCAATGCAGCAGTGCCTCTTCCCTTGTCTTTACAGAGCTGTCGTCTGCCGGGGAGACAATACTGAGCTTTATTTATGAAAATGGGGACAAATAATGTGATAGGAACCATCCGGTGACTTCCTAATCGCTGCCGGACAAATAACTGGTGGAATTTGATTGGTTCCTATAGACGAGTTCACAGGCTATAAACATTCTCTTACATAAATCCCGGACGCCATCGTTTCCGGAACTCCTGGGATAAATTGCTTTTCGGGAACATTTAGTTCTTTAAAGGTTTTGCTTGAAATAATAATTTAAGAATTTAATATTAATTATGTTAAGAAGGGATAAAAGTGGTTCCACTGGGGCTCGAACCCAGGACCTTCTGCGTGTAAAGCAGACGTGATAACCACTACACTATGGAACCCTGTGCTGCTACTTCTGTCTGTGCAGGAATCCGGCACAATGTCATGGATGGGACCTGTGTGAGAGGCTTGTATAGACCCCTTTAAGATATATGGTGCGTGAGTTTCCTTTAACTATGGTATTTGGATGGTGGGAATCTGTCCAGGGTCTACACCATTGAGTTGAAGCCTTACATGACGTCAGTGTCGTTTGTTAAATGAAGGTTGAGATGATGCCCTTGTCTGAACATAGTGAAACAAATGTATTGTGCCAACTACTTCTCATACACATGGCGTGGAGAGCCCATTCCTGCATGGGGGCCCACCAGAGGATTCTCCTGTTCTCCTGTCGGCCAGTCCGAGCCTGCATGGCATCCTCTGGACTCCATATCTTTGATCCTACAGTAATAAATGTCCTCTATTTAGTGACTCTCCAATTGAGAGGGCCCCGATGTTACTTATTTCAACATTTAGTAAATCTACACTTGCATAGGAGCAGACAGTTTACCACCAGACATTCTTAAAGGGGTTGTGTCTAATAACGACAACCCCTTTAAGGAATACCATTACACTCTTAAAAAACTTCCCTACATATGTTATCAAAATTAAAGTGAAAAGAGGCACTACTACACTAGGGGAGACACATCTGGACAGTTTTATACATTGTGAACAGGCTCGGACTGGTCCATGGGAGAACAGGAGAATTCCCCGGTAGGCCGCCCCTGTGAAGGATTGCTAATGAGAAGTGCTATTACACTTGATTCACAGTTTGCAGAAAAAGGTATCATCCAATCATTCATCAAACAAGCTAGCCAAATTAATATTACATAGAAGCAAAAGTAAATTTGTGCACTAGAGTCAGGTAATTTTTGCATGTAGCTGAGCTGTGGGCCCCAAGAATCAATGTTACTGGTGGGCCTTTGCCAACCCAGTCCGGCACTGATTGTGTATCATGGCGGTATTCTCTATTTTCACAGGCGACCCTGCAGTTCTGCATAGTGAAGCCCATCATGGCCGTCGTCACAATAATCTTACAAGCATTTGGGAAATACCATGACGGGGATTTCAAGTGAGTGATTATTATTAATAGTAATTGTTTTTGCTTTTCTGAAACTTTAAAAATGACAACTTATTTAACCAATTAGTGACATCGGCCATATATTTTGACGAATGTGCGCAATCACTGTATGGAGAGGGCTCCATAAAACCTACAGCTTGTCCCGCAACAATCAATCAACAGAAAAATAAAAAATGTCCGGCTGTCAGAATACGGCAACTGAAGCCAAATTTATTTTTCTTTTTTTTTGCAATTTTTTTTTTAGTACGGTAGTAAAAAAAAAGTATTGACCTATAGTACAAAGTCAATAGGTCATTTGTGACTCGAAGTAAATGTAGTAAAAACAGAACCCAAAAAAAGCAATAGTGTAAATGCTGTTTGTTTTTTCCACCATTTCACCCCAATTGGATTTTTTTTCCCCATTTTCAATGGGAATATGGATTAATAAATGGTTTTATTCAAAACTACAAAAGAACAAGCCCTCATATGGCTATTTTGAGTGAAAAAATAAAAAAAAATATGGCTCTTGAAAGATGAGGATGAAAAATTAAAAGAAGCAAAAATAAAAGAAAAATTGACGAAGGGGATTAAAGGGCAAATAGACAAAATTAGGTGATATTGAGATTTTATGATGTAAATGGTAGTTACACACATACATTAATATATATATATATATATATATATATATATATATATATATATATATCTGTACACAGCAAGTTTTGTCAAGTTTTAATACGTTTTCATTTTATAATTTAAAGGGATTGACTTATCTCAACAACCCTTTTATTTGTCCCAATAGGACATATAGACATTATAGATAGGGCCCCCTATTAGATCAGGAGCAGAGAAGACAAACAAATATAGACTGTCACTATCCTGACCCGGTTTGTCCACTTTATAGCGCTTGAATGACTGCATGTAATACTACAGTCCTCCAGTAGTGGCCACTGCAGGAAAAAAAAACAGCAAATATTGGGAAAAAAAGAGGAAATATCCCCCGATCCCTCTATAAATGGGATGACTGTGATTTGCCAGCATCTTTAAAGTGCAGGGAACAGGTCAGACAAATATAACAATAAGTAGCAGTCTGTGATTATATGCTACTTTTTGAGATCTGTATTCTGTAGGGGTACCCTTATGTATCTACATACATGGGATATATATATATATATATATATATATATATATATATATATATATATATATATATATATATATATATATATATAAGAGTGGTTTGGTTAGCAATATATTTCTATATGATATATTATCATTTATATATTATTATTATTATTATTGTTGCTTAAAAATTATAATTAATTTTATATATATGTATGTTATATACAGTGGGTATGGAAAGTATTCAGACCCCTTTAAATTTTTCACTCTTTGCTTCATTGCAGCCATTTGGTAAATTCTAAAAAGTTCATTTTTTTTTCTCATTAAAGTACACTCTGCACCCCATCTTGACTGAAAAAAAACAGAAATGTAGAAATTTTTGCCAATTTATTAAAAAAGAAAAACTGAAATATCACATGGTCATAAGTATTCAGACCCTTTTTCCATTAACATAATTTGCAAATAAAGCATGATTTATAACACTGGCTATATATTAGGTTGTATTTAATGCACAGCCTTTGGACTATTCACCCCGCACAGAACGCTCTAGAAAACGGCTTGCGACAAGCCATTTTCTCTCTTTAAAAAACTGTATTAAACCGCTGCCACCTACAGGCAAGTAATTGAAATGCATGCCATTGTAACACTTAAAGGGCCAGTAAACATCTTGCAACAAGTATTTCTGAAAATTTCACACTAAAACTATTCAAAGATATAAGTCGGTCATTTGTCCCCTATTACTATGTGGCAATTGATGCTGGGCTGTAAATTTCCTGTTGTGTGATTTTCTCTTTGCAGCGTTCAGAGCGGTTACCTGTACATCACAATCATATATAACTTTTCGGTCAGCCTGGCCCTCTACGCCTTATTTCTCTTCTATTTTGCCACCAAGGAGCTGCTGCATCCCTTTGAGCCTGTGCTGAAGTTTCTCACCATCAAAGCTGTCATATTTCTATCATTTTGGCAAGGTTGGTACGAGATACGTTATGGGTGATGGACTTTGAAGAGGGTGTCAGAGTTTCAAAAAGTTGCCCAATTGCAAGAATGATTATAAAATGATAATAAAAAAAAACACAAATTACTTTCCTATTCATTATACAGTATATTATTTTTTTCTGACGGATCCCTATATAATCTGAGAGCAGCATAATGTAGAGACAGAGGCCCTGATTCCAGCGATGTGTCGCTTACTGGGCTGCTTGCTGCAGTTTTGATAGAATCCCTGTTTTGTCTGATGTAGATGTAGCAGAGCTAAGACTTCTGAGCTGTGAATAACCCCGCCCACATCACTGTTTGGCAGATTCCTGTGTGCAGTGTCACCAAGCTGCCAATCAGAGGTGGGGGGTGTGGTTACACAGCTTTTCCTGACTGCTGTGCATGTGAGGCCTAGTCCGGGAGTGATAATCTCCTGCTGATAAAACAATGATTGTATTAAAACTACAATACACAACCTAATAAGTGATACATCATTGGAATCAGGCTCTCGTGGCCTATATTATGCTGCTCTTAGATTAAACAGCAAAAACCTGCTGACATATTCCCTTTAAGACATTTCCTATCTGATTGTCCCTCTTACCATATTCCTGTAGGAATGCTCCTGGCGATACTTGAGAGATGCGGTGCCATTCCTGAGGTGCAGATCATTCATGGTAACACAGTTGGCGCGGGGACAGTTGCTGCCGGGTATCAGAACTTCATAATCTGCATTGAAATGCTGTTTGCGGCCATTGCTCTGCGCTACGCCTTCACCTGCCAGGTTTACCGAGAGAAAACTGAAAACTCAACAGGTAAATGTCTCAGTTTTGGGATAGATGAATCATTGAGGCATTACTGAGGGATCCCCTCCATCTGTCTAACCACTTTGATATAATTGCCTTAACTGACCGCTGCATTCTAGGGCACTAAGTGGCCAGATTGGAGTTATCTCTGATCTCGGCTGTTACAGCAGTGTTACATGTACAGCTGAGCCCATTTCACACACTTCTTGTTGCCTTCTGCCCTTAATATAGGACTGATGACAGCCATTGACAACCACTTGCTTTTTCAATCAAAGAATATGAAGTATGGTTGTCGCAGCTTGTAAATATAAATTCAGACTATTGGCCCTTCTCCCAGCATGAGTGACAATACTGGATCTTCAAAAATATGGAGATCTGGTTGTTTTCTGCCTCTGTCACTATGAGCTAGATCTGTTCTAGGGGATTTTCCACCTCAAAAATTGCCTTTTTCTTAACAGCAAAATTTGTCACCAGGTTTTTGCCACTTAATCTGAGAGCAGCCCTGATAGCACTTACTGCTTGCTGTAGTTTTGATAAAATCACAGTTTTATCAGCAGGAGATTATCACTAGAGGACTCCTTAACCTGTTGCCATGTAGTCCTCCATATTCATGAGCTGTGTATAACCCCGCCCCCCAGCACTGATTGGAAGCTTGCTGTCCATGCACAGTGTACACATAAAGCAGCTAATCAGTGCTGGGGGCGGGGTTACACAGAGCTCAGCATTCAGAAAACCTGTAGATCTGCAGCAGAGAAAACTGTGATTTTATCAAAATAACAGCAAGCAGCCCAGTGAGTGATACATCGCTGGATTCAGGGTCTCTGCCCCTACATCATGCTGCTCTCAGATAGGGTAGCAAAAACCTGGTGACAGATTCACTTTAAGAGGATCCCCAATGGTAAACCGATTACAGCAACGATCAGGATTCTAACAGTAGGTATTCAGTTTTCCCACAGCGCCACTACAGGCGAGATTAAGCATTACAAAAGGTTTCATTTAAATTAACGGACTGTTCATATAAGGCTGAGTTCACACAAGCGTATAAACAATCATGCGAGTTTCATCCAGAAAACATTGACGATTTTTTTTCTGGATCAAAGCAGGAGATATTAAGATTATTTTTTTTTTACACCCAGACTATTGGTCCATGTGTAAAAATGCTCATTTGAACATTGACTTGCATTAGTCCTCGTACTGTCTGTATGTTACCCGTTTTGCATATTATGGCACACAGACATTTAAAGGGAACCTGTCAGGTCGGATAACGCTGCTAACCTGCAGATATCGAGTGAATCTGCAGGTTAATAGTGTTATGAATCTGCTGCTCTCGAGAGAAAATTAACTTTATTCTTCCCGGGAGCCGCCGGCTTTCAGTCATGCAGGTGTTCCAGTGTGGCTACAGTCACCACTCACTGCACGGAGAGAAGCTGCTTTAAGCACACCCAGCACTGACTGACAGCTGGCTCTGGACTGACGCACTGCTGAGCCGGCTGTCAGTCCAGTCAATGATCCGGGGTGTGCTTACAGCCACCACTCATGATGACTGAAAGCCGGCGGCTCTTTGGTGCTCTTGCACATTAACCATGTATCTGCAGGTTAATAGAGTAATCAGAAATGACTGCTTTTCCCATTAATACGCCCGTCTGAACGAACCCTATCTGTGAGAAGGAGATGCTGAAACTTTCCATAAGGGTTCATTCACACAACCGATTTTCTCACGTAAGCAAAAAACGGACCGATTATTTTAATCAGAGTTTGATCAGAGTGCGGTCCGAGTGTGATCAGTTTTTCTCGTACTTGGAGAAAGAAAGAAATAAAAAAGTTCCTCCACCTATTCCTTTCTGACGGTATGTGAAAATCAGACCGCCCTCGATTATCATCCAAGTGCGGTCCAATTTTTTCACTGACCCATTGATTTGCATTGCCGATTTTAATCCGACCCTTTTCTTACAGCAAACGTGGCGCCCATGCAGAGCATTTCCAGTGGTTTGAAAGAGACAATGAGTCCCCACGACATTGTCCAAGACGCCATCCACAACTTCTCACCGACGTACCAACAGTACACCCAACAGTCCATGCAAGACATGGAGCGGAAATCTCAAGGACAGAACGGGCACACAGTTGCCAGCAATGGACATTCAAGCAAGAAAAAGAAACAGAACGAGAAGATGATGCTCATTGTATCCGATGATGAACTCTAGGTGTTCACCCAAGACTTATGGCTCCTGCCCCGGTGACTATAGCTGCTTTGGTTTACCAATGTTTCTGACTTGTGGGTGTCTTAAAGGACCCATTCAATGCATGGGATTGATGTCCACCCCAAAAGAAACTCTTGTATTGGTCTGCATCAGGTCATGACCTTGCCAAGGATGGAGCAACTTGACTATTTTTTTAGCATCTTTAGCCAAATTCCTTGTCTGTTGTCGTCTTCGTGCAGAGTAGATCCTTAATGTTATTTTTTATGTTGTTTAGTGTTTTTGCAATAATTTTTACACAATGCCAAAAAATTGCTTTTTTTTTTTTTTTTTTGTATTAAATCTTGTTTCTGCAATCCCAATGCAAATATCCGAAATCCACCACGACTTAATTTGCGAGTCCGAGGTCAGTTTGGCGGACAGTCTTCTCCTCGTTAGCAGTTTACATTGATATTCTTCTCACACTCAATAATAACAGATGCGGAATAAAAATGGGACAATGCGTCAAAGTCATTTCAAATAATACGTTGTGTGTGTGAGTGCCGCCGGACGATTGTGCGGGAAGATGGATGAAATCATTTTCTGGAACAACCATGTGGAATTTTTTCTTTAAACCATTTTATTTCTCCTCTGGATTAATACAGGACGGTTGATTTTGGGGTTTCTGTAAATTTCCGTCTTCGAAAAGAAAAGTTCATTAAAGATGTGAATCTTGGAAAAATGTAATTTATATTTTTGTGGGTTTTTTTAGTATATCCTTGGAGACGCAATTCGAGATTTATTGGGATTGATCAACCAGATAAAAATTGTATCAACTCTCTGTATGTCATGAACTAATTATTTTCCTGTTGTACTCCAATGGTGATCTCTACTTACCCCTAAAAACTGGAGGCGTTGAGAGTGTTGTTTAATCTGTGGTTAATACTGCATTGATACCCTCTTCATCCCAAAAAATGAAAGGATGACTGATGACGTTGTGAGAGCGCATGTGCCGCCCTCACGACACTTGAGCGGGATCTCGAGCCGAGGAGCAGATCACAGAGAAGAGTGACCTGTCAGTCACTGACAGGAGGTCGGTGGTGGGTGGGGAAATAGGTCAGAGAGCTGTAAATACAGGGCTAGACCCCCCTGCACGTGCGGCTCATTTCCATAAAAATTTGGATTGATTTCTATAAGGGTGCAGTTAGACGGCCATATAAATCGGACTAAAATAGGAACACAGTGCATGGACTTAAAAAGACCTGTCACTTGCCATAAATGTATAAAAAAATGTCCCGGTGTAAATTCTGAATCCGGATTGGTTTTCCTTTTGTTCTTGAGATATGGCCCCCTCTTCCCTGTATATAAATATTGGGCACAGTTATAGTTCCCATACAAATAATTAGAATTTCCGACCACCTTTTCACTGACAGTGCTGATCAGCATGGCTCCATTCTCAAGATACAATCAGGTCCCATGGGTGAGATCATCTCCTACAATATATTTATACCATAAATATACAAGATAGGAATATGTCTTTAAAGTTCCCAAACACTCGGCTATCTCTGCCAACTTCCCTGTGTAAATTGTAGAGGGGAGTAAGCTGCCGCCAGACATTGCTAGCGTGAGCGAAATACACTCTCTGATATGCCTTTTGAACTCCAAATGAATAAGATTTGTTTTATGAGCGCTCAGGAAATCAATACGGTACAGCCTTGTATAGTGTACCCAGGATTTCAGGTTTATTAGCACATATAGGCACTTTAAATAGGATCACAAAGGAAAAGTTCCCTCTGAACTATGAACCAATAGGAACTTTAGGGGTGTGAATAAAAATGTGAAACTTCCCCGACCATCAGTGTTACTTGATCACTATGACACAGGGGTTACAAGACAAGGTGGATACCACAGTCGTAAAACAAATTCTGTTCTCTCACACTAGTGTTGGCGTATCCCCCCCTGAGAAAAAAAAGATCGGGTGATGAAATAATGAAATACAGACTGTCCGATCCTTTTCATCATCTGTCGGAGAAGTGTCCATTCACATCAGGAGGTCCTGCCCATAGCAGGTTTCACAGACTTTAATGTTTATGGTGGCCTTTAGACACAAGGAAAGGACAATGGCAAAACAATTGCTAAGCAGTGGAAAGATTGGGGTCAAAAGGAGATACTTTTATTTATTTTTGCTTTTATTCCGAACGTCCATGTACAGTGGCTTGTGAAAGTATTCATCCCCTTGGCATTTTTTTTGTTTTGCTACCTCACTGTTTTTTTTTTTTTTGAAGGTTTGCATCAGTTCATGTAAAGAACATGGCTACAACTGTGAACATTTGGTTTTCTTTTTATTGTGAAGCAAACAAAAAATAGGACAAAATAACTGAAAACTTCAGTGTGCGTAACTATTCACCCCCCTAAAGTCAGTACTTTGTAAAGCCTCCTTTTGCAGCAATTACAGCTGCAAGTCGCTTTGGATAAGTCTCTATGAGCTTTCCACATCTTGCCACTATGATTTTTTCCCATTCCTCAAGGCCGAACTGCTGCAGCTCCTTCAAGTTAGATGGTTTCCTCTGGTGAACAGCAATCTTCAAGTCTGATCACAGATTCTCAATTGGATTAAGGTCTGGACTGCGACTAGGCCACTCCAAAACATTTAAGGCCCCTTCACACATAGCGACGCTACAGCGATCCCGACAACGATACGACCTGTCAGGGATCGTTGCTGCATCGCTATGTGGTCGCTGGTGAGATGTCAAACAGGCAGGCTCACCAACGATCAGGGGAGCAGCGACATCGTGGAAAGAATCTTTCCACGATGTCCTGCTCCTGGTTACCAGCCTGCTGAAGCAGTAGCAGGCTGGTAACCATGATAAACAGCGGGTTACAAGGGGAACACGCGCACCTAGTAACCCGCTGTTTATCATGGTTGCCACTCTGCTACGGTGAGCGGGAGGTTACCGCTCACCGTAGCAGAGTGGTAACCATGATAAACAGCGGGTTACTAAGTGCGCGTGTGCCCCTAGTAACCCGCTGTTTATCATGGTTACCAGCCTGATCGCTGGTCCCGCTGGTCACACACAGCGATGTGTGCTGACCAGCGGGAGGGCAAAGACCAAAAAATGGTCCAGGACACTTTGCAGCGATCAGCGACCTCACAGCAGGGGCCTGATCGCTGCAAAGTGTCACACATAGCGACATCGCTGGTGAGGTCACTGTTGCGTCACCAAAACCGTGACTCAGCAGCGATCTCGCTATGTGAGACAGGGGCTTTACACATTTCCCCTTAAACCACTCGAGTGTTGCTTTATCAGTATGCTTTGAGTCATTGTCTTGTTGGAAGGTGAACCTCTGTCCCAGTCTCAAATCACTGACAGACTGAAACAGGTTTTGCTCAAGAATATCCCTGTATTTCGCACCATCCATTTTCCCTAGCCCTGCTGCTGAAAGACATCCCCACAGCATGATGTTGCTGCCACCACCATGTTTCACTGTGGGGATGGTGTTCCTGGAGGTGATGAGCGGTGTTGGTTTGGCGCCAGACATAGCGTTTACCTTGGTGGCCAAAAAGTTAAATTTTGGTATCATGCGACCATAGCACCTTCCTGCACACATTTGAAAAGTTTCCTACACGTCTTTTGGCAAACTCAAATCGAGCCTTAAAATTTTTGTGTATAAATAAAGGCTTTTTTTTTTCAGTCTCCTCTTCCATAAAGGCCACCTTTATGGAGTATGCAGCGTATTGTGGTCGTATGGACAGATACTCCAGTCTCTGCTTGGGAAATCTGCAGCTCCTTGTGCTACCTTTGGTCTCTGTGCTGCCTCTCTGATTAATGCCCTCCTTGCCCAGGCTGAGAGTTTTGGTGGGCGGTCCACTCTTGGCAGGTTTGTTGTGGTACCATGTTCTTTCCATCTGATGATGGATTTGATGGTGCTCCGGGGGATCATCAGAAGTTGGGATATATTTATATATATATTATATATATATATATATATATATTTTTTTTTTATTTTTATTTTATTATTATTTATTTATTTTTTTTATAACCCGACCCTGACATGTATTTCTCAACAACTTCCCCTGACTTGTTTGGAGACCTCCTTGGTCTTCAAGGTATTGTTTGGTTAGTGGTGCCTCTTAATGGTGTTGCAGGCTCTGTGGCCTTTCAGAAAAGGTAAAGTGTATATACTGACAGACCATGTGACACTTAGATTGCACCCAGGTGGACATCCTGTCACTAAGCCTGTGACTTATGAAGGGAATTGCTTGCACCAGAAATTTTTAGGGGCTTTATAGCAAAAGTGGTGAATACATATGCACATGCTAATTTTTAGTTATTTGATCTCATAAATGTAATTTATTTCTATATTTTTCTCACTTCACTTCCCCAACTTAGACTATTTAGTGATGATGCATTACCATTGCACACAAATAGGATTACAGAAATATTTAAACATAGTTTGCAATGTAACAAACTAGGAAAAAAGCCAAGGGGTGGGGGGGGCAATCCTTTGGCAAGCCACCGTAAATCATACATTTCTCTTCAATGTCACCATGTTTGTTGTTTACCGGTGGTGATCATTGTATGCATCAGTTTTCCTAAGCCGAGCATTAGAAGTCCCACTAACATGTAATATGGCTCTCCGCCTTCACCTCCAGCAGATACAGTGGAATTCACAACCTATTGAATGCAACACACTGCAAACAGACACAGAATGGGCCGACTCAGCAGATGTCGGGGCGGACAGAGAATGGCTATGGACGCACGGACGTGCTAAAAGACACCACTCATATGGGACTCTCCAGGCATGCGGCACAGACATCATTGTACTGGCCCGGTTCCCAGAAGTCACAGTGGCTACGGCTGATGTGGATGTGTATAGAGAAGTCTCTTAAGGTTTCTGTAACTTCCAAATACTGCATGGAGCAGCTTAGCCCCCTGCTCCCACCACTGACGTGCCAGGTGGGATGGAAAACTGGGGGAGGGGCCTTGTTCTACTGACTGGTCAATATTCATAGCTGTGATAGGCTTTCTAGTGTAGAACTTGTCCCACAAATACAAGAGGCAAAGAAGAGCAGAGAAAGAGGGAAAACAAGTACCGTAAGAGGGAAGGTGCACTGAATGGTTTGGCCACACCAAGGGTGCACTGAACGGCTCGGCCACACCAAGGGTGCACCGAGGGCCTGTACTTGGGTTGAACACTCATTCTGTGCTGACAATTCCTTTAAAATTTTAATGAGACTGGTGGAGACAAGCAATGACTGGAATGGCAGTGCATGTGCTCGTCCATCTAATAGGTAGACACCGGACCATTGCTTGGGGTCTACTGTATTAGTAGAGGGTCTCTCTCAGGCAAACTTTTGCTACACAACACAGCGCAGTAATGCTAATCAGAGTACTATGAGTATGAGGTTTCACTTTAGAAGACTTCAGGGGTTTTCTGAGACTTCCCTAGGACAAGCTATTAATAGAAAACTAGTTGGTGGGGGGAACTGGTAGCACACCCGACTGAAGGGGCCATGGTGCTCCAGAACCTCGTATTTTGTAGTAGTGCTGCCTGGTATTATAGCTCAGTCTCTTAACAACTGGAGCCAAAAAACAGAGAATAGACACTATAAAATGTACATAGCAGTGTCACAGTACCTACAATCAGCTACAAAAGGTATATACTCGTGCTGTGGCACCTACAATGGGCTACAAAAGGTATGTAGCTGTGATGCGGTATACACAATCAACTTATCAGTAGGCGAGCAGAGAATCTGACTCCCAACTATAAATTGATGGCCTATTCTAAAGTTAAACCATTGGTATTAAAAGTCCCAGAAAATCCCTTTATGCTATGTCTTTCTAAATAGTGTGGGTCTTACTGCCAAGATGCGCTGGTGGGAAGCAGCCCTGCCGTTCAAAGGAAAAGCCAAGGAGACCTTGATTAAAGGGCTCCTAGAAGGCGGCTCACACTAATTATAATGGGTCGTCAGATTCTACAGATATTCTATAAAAAGGGTATTTCCATCTTGGACATTTATAGACAGGACCTGCACCTATTGAGAACATTTGCTCGGCTTAGTTTGGAACTTCTATAAAAAGTGAAGAGCGGAAAGCATCCGAGGTCACCAGGGATGAAATGATCTGCAGATCGCTGGCCCAGCAGACTCGTCCATAGTCCGTGGCTACGGGTCGGGAGCTCCCAGAACACCTCTTCTGATTAGTAGGCCTGGCATGAGGTCACACACACAAGACGACAAGCTGGGCATTTGCATTTCGGCCACGGACTACTGCCGTAGCCACTGGACCGGCTTCCTGCGAATTGATTCCCCCCGCATATGACAATCATGACCTATCCTTAAAGCATCACTCCCATCAAAGTTTTTCCCTCTTAATATATTGCAGTCATCACATTATACAGCACTGTGTACTTACAATTGCTCATTTTGCCTTTCTACCCAGATAATTCTTCTCTTTGCTCTATGAAGAAACAGGAAGTCTCTTTTCCCTGCATTTATCAACTCCCGACCCAGCTGATCCCTCCTTCCCGCTGCCAGGGACTTTTGGAGTGACTATTGACTCACACAGAGAAAATTGACCTCCTGTTTCTACATAGAGCTTAGAAGGATTCAGTTAGTCAGTTTTTAATCAGGTGATGTCATAGACCTAATGGAAAAGAGAAGAATTAGCTGGGTAGAAAGGCAAAATGAGCAATTGTAAGTACACAGCGCTATATAATGTGATGGTTGCAATATATTAAGAAGATAAAAACTTTGATGGGAAGAGGAGGAGGAGTAGGAGTGCTTCTTTATATATCATAAGGTCATAGAAACCCTTTGGAATCACATTATTTTTGGAACACAACCCACAAAGTCACAGATCTTTCAATGAGAACTCTTTATTGGAAAGGTACAAAACCAGTCACAGCAGTATTATATACAGCAATAAATTACTTTGTGGCTGTCAGATAAGGAGAAATTGGTGCACACGTACAGTACACAGGATTACGGTCTTGACATACAAACATAAATCCACAATTACTTGGATATATCCCAATAATTTATTTATTTATTTTTTTTTATTTTTAATATATGTATTAAAAAAAGCAGCACAGGAAAAATAAAAATATAAATATTGAAATTAGCCTACTGAATAAAACCACAGAGACGAATCAGGAGGCGATGGACTCTACAAATGATCTCTATTTTTGCTGACAAAAAAAAAAAAAAGAAGCTATTTGACTGCCCTTGTTGTTGTGTCTTTAACCTAAAGACGCAAAAACATAAAAGATAGGACGATAAAAAGGAAGAAATAAATCACATTATTAAAAACTGCATAAAAAACAGAAACATAATAAAAGGAGGTATGGATAGAATAATGGACTGTGAAGTTATGCTTACATCCCGCTGAGGATCCAAGAGTTTACAACTCCGGATATAAAAGATGGAGGATAACTTTTTTTTTTTTTTTACTTTTTTTATACTCTCGTGAAGGGTAAAAGGGAAGCAAAAAAGAAGGGTGCGTTCACTCTGACAAACATGTGCAATATAATATCGTAAATGCTCTTTCACCATACAATCACTGTTCACTTCAAAAAGTACGGACTTTTTAAACATTTGTTGGGAAATTTTCTAAAAAAGAAAAAAAAAATTTTTTTCTTTAAAATATGTTCTAAACATTGAGTTCTCCGGTCATGACGTGTGAGCATGTTACCCTTTCACAGACACGTAGCACGGACAGATGCGAGACACACAGTGGGAGTTTTGAATTCGGCAGATGCTACGCCATATAGAGGCCCAAAAATACGACGGCTTATCAGCTTCGCAGCCATCACACTGAAACAGGTTATATTGGTTTAAATAGATGCTTGGAGATTAAGGCAAATGCACCATTTAATAGTCGGAAACGGTGGGAGGGTTGGCATAATAGTACATGACATTACATAGTACCGGCTATTCAGTGGCTTTCTTACATTCCTCCCCACTTTAATCAATCTTTAATTGAAACACATAACTTGAAAGAAACCACAGCTATCTTGATATATAGAGAACACGGCGTGAGTAAGAGATCCAGTGCGACGACCTATGGAGGCCGTGATATGATAATATCTGCTACATCTTCTATCAAGTGACTACATCAGAAGGCTTCGTTGTGGATACATATGTTGCAAATATGAGAAATCTGGAAGATGCAGCAGTACACCCCGGACCAGTGTTACAAAGCCACACGTGACAAATATTAAAGATTTGGCTTAAGAAAACAGTGGAAAAAAAACGCGTGGGACTCGGACTTCAAAGTGCTGAACAGCAGCGTATGCCAACTACATGTGATAGCACAGGATCTACAAACACAGAGGATAAGTAATTCAACATGTACGGTTGTTTAGGATTTTAGAAGGAAGGCGGACTTTTTTTTTTTTTTTTTTATGCCGCCCCACCCCCCCTTCCTTACCACTCCCAACAGTCACTTTCATGTATATTAAGGCAACCATGGACATAGGTTAACACTGCAAGTGCAATTCCTTCTCCTTCAGGAAGTATCGGTAACATGCTCAATTAGGACAGAACTGCATTCACCAAGTGGGCCCCTCGAAATGCAAAAAGGGGATAAAAAAAATAGACTCCTCCCCTCTGTGAGCATTTCTAGCCATTCAGGCAAGTCAGCAGTAGTCACTAGTGATGAGCGAGTATGTTTTGTTAACCCTTTCGCCGAGTATACTCGGCCGAGCACCGAGTATTTATAGCGTGCTCGGTGATATGTTTGAATCACTCCCGTGTGCATGATTTGCAACTGTTTGACAGCTTTAATACATGTGAGGAATGTGTAAGAAGTAGACATTCCTCACATGTATCAAAGCTGTCAAAAATTCGCTAATCATGCACACGGGAGTGATTCAAAGATATCACCGAGCACGCTGTAAATACTCAGTGCTCGGCCGAGTATACTCAGCGAAAGGGTTAACAAAACATACTCGCTCATCACTAGTAGTCACATGATGCTTCCCAGCACTTTCTGGGTCCTAAGAACCATGGATTGTCCAGAGATTGCCAATCCCAACTGGCACTTTGGGGCGGCTTTTGTGGATATCATTGCACTCTAGCATAAAAGTTTTGCAGTCAACCCCTTTTTTTGTATAGCTGGTACTAAAAAATAGATGAAAATGAATATTCAAGGTGTTCCCACCCAAATATCCACATACAATAGTCCATCAATTGCAAATTCACCTTTCTCAGCAGTTTAAAGTGATTGTACTGGATTGGAAAAACATGGCTGCGTCTATAAACAGGACCACACCTTTCCTTGGGTTGTGTCTGGATTTTCAGCTCAGAGAAATGGAAGTGAAGTGAAGTGAATGGAGCTGAGCTGCAATACCAAACAACCTATGGATAAAATGTGGTGCTGTCTATGGAAGCAAGAAGACATGTTTTTCTTATCTTTTATTATCCCCCTTTAAACCTGACATAGCGGTCAAATGCCAGAGCTACGCTTTCCAAAAGATGTTAGGTTTTAACTTGTTATATTGCGGTGTTAAAGGCAACCTTGTCAATAGGTTTGGGGTCACTGAGCAACCAGCATGTTAAATTTTCCAATTCTAGCTCTAAATAATATAAGGGTTTATAAATTAACAAGATGAGTCTGGGGTATAAAGCCATCTACAGCAAGTGCATTGCACAGATAAAGAATTAAGACAGTACAGGTCATTTTACTGCGCAGATTACCAATGCCGGGGCAAGTGCATGGCACAGAGAAGAATGAAGACAGTACAGGTCATTTTACTGCGCAGATTACCAGCACCGGGGCAATAGCATTGCACAGATAAGGATGAAGACAGTACAGGTCATTTTACTGCGCAGATCACCAGTGCCGGGGCAAGTGCATTGCAGAGATAAGAATGAAGACACTACAGGTCATTTTACAGTGCAGATTACCAGTGCCGGGTCAAGAGCATTGCACAGATAAGAATGAAGACAGTAGATGTCATTTTACTGCGCAGATTACCAGTGCCGGGGCAAGTGCATTGCACAGATGAAGAATGAAGATACTACAGGTCATTTTACTGCGCAGATTACCAGTGCCGGGGCAAGTGCATGGCACAGATGAAGAATGAAGACACTACAGGTCATTTTACTGCGCAGATTACCAGTGCCGGGGCAAGTGCATTGCACAGATAAGGATGAAGACAGTACAGGTCATTTTACTGCGCAGATTACCAGTGCCGGGGCAAGTGCATTGCACAGATAAGGATGAAGACAGTACAGGTCATTTTACTGCGCAGATTACCAGTGCCGGGGCAAGTGCATTCCACTGATAAGGATGAAGACAGTAGAGGTCATTTTACTGCGCAGATTACCAGTGCCGGGGCAAGTGCATTCCACTGATAAGGATGAAGACAGTAGAGGTCATTTTACTGTGCAGATTACCAGTGCCGGGGCAAGTGCATTGCACAGATAAGGATGAAGACAGTACAGGTCATTTTACTGTGCAGATTACCAGTGCCGGGGCAAAAGCATTGCACAGATAAGAATGAAGACAGTAGATGTAATTTTACTGTGCAGATTACCAGTGCCGGGACAAGTGCATTGCACAGATAAGGATGAAGACAGTAGAGGTCATTTTACTGTGCAGATTACCAGCACCGGGGCAAAAGCATTGCACAGATAAGGATGAAGACAGTACAGGTCATTTTACTGCGCAGATCACCAGTGCCGGGGCAAGTGCATTGCAGAGATAAGAATGAAGACACTACAGGTCATTTTACAGTGCAGATTACCAGTGCAGGGGCAAGAGCATTGCACAGATAAGAATGAAGACAGTAGATGTCATTTTACTGCGCAGATTACCAGTGCCGGGGCAAGTGCATTGCACAGATGAAGAATGAAGATACTACAGGTCATTTTACTGCGCAGATTAGCAGTGCCGGGGCAAGTGCATGGCACAGATGAAGAATGAAGACACTACAGGTCATTTTACTGCGCAGATTACCAGTGCCGGGGCAAGAGCATTGCACAGATAAGAATGAAGACAGTAGATGTCATTTTACTGCGCAGATTACCAGTGCCGGGGCAAGTGCATTGCACAGATGAAGAATGAAGATACTACAGGTCATTTTACTGCGCAGATTACCAGTGCCGGGGCAAGTGCATTGCACAGATGAAGAATGAAGATACTACAGGTCATTTTACTGTGCAGATTACCAGTGCCGGGGCAAGTGCATTGCACAGATAAGGATGAAGACAGTACAGGTCATTTTACTGTGCAGATTACCAGTGCCGGGGCAAAAGCATTGCACAGATAAGAATGAAGACAGTAGATGTAATTTTACTGTGCAGATTACCAGTGCCGGGACAAGTGCATTGCACAGATAAGGATGAAGACAGTAGAGGTCATTTTACTGTGCAGATTACCAGTGCTGGGGCAAAAGCATTGCACAGATAAGGATGAAGACAGTACAGGTCATTTTACTGCGCAGATTACCAGCACTGGGGCAAGAGCATTGCACAGATGAAGCAGAGAACAGTACACCTCGCTTTCACAGCGCAGTCTATCGGCAGTGGAGTCATGCACATTGGTAAAATGAAGCCTGAAGACAGTACACCTCAATTTACAGCGCAGATTACCAGCAGCTGGCAAAAGTGCATTGCACATATGAAGCTTAGGACCGTATACCTCACTTTACTACGCAGATTAACAGTGCCGGGAGAAGCGCATTGCACAGATGAAGTATGAAGACAGTACAGGTCATTTTACTGTGCAAATTACCAGTGCTGGGCAAGTGCATTGCACATATGAAGGAAAGGACAGTACACCTCACTTTAGTGCCCAAGTGCAGTGAAGTGTAGCTTTCTCTATGCAATGAGAATGCGACGCTGCCGAATGACTCATCTCTGCAACATTTTAACATGGGCATGCATACAATACCAAATGCACAACTGCTAAAGGAGATACTGATGGTTTAGTGGCCCCAAACCTAATGACAAGTTCCCTTTATTGTGTAGGGGGTCCACGCAAACTCTGCATTAAGTTAATGGGAAGAATAAGATCACTTCCGAATTAGACAATTCCTGGTCAGGAAGGTGTGGGGGGACATGGGAAAAATTCAGTTTAAAACAGAAAAATAACAAAAAATAAAATCTGTAAAAACACAAAGATGAAATACAGTTTTGTAGAAAGAAAGAAAATTAAAAGGAACATTACCCCCTTTTAAACCACCAGAGCCTAATACCAGTGTTCACATGTAGGCAATTGCAGGCAGTAAAGGGTAATAATTTTTTTTCCCATAATTTTGCAGTTCTGGCTGGCCGACAGAGATCAAGAGGGGGGAATTTTCTTTTCCTCCTCCTCTAAAATATTATTTTCACAGTAAACCATATAGGTTTGCATTGTCTTCTAATAAAGAACTGCATTACTAGACTTGAAATAAAAAAAATAAATAAAGAAAAGATAGATTTTTTTTTCCTTTAAGAAAAACAAAAAATCTTTATGATAAAACTTGTAATCTCTTTTTAAATATTTCCATATTTTCCTTATGGATATCCAATATGGATTACCTGCCATTTTCATGGTATCAACAGCATAATGACGCCCAGGTCCCTGTGCTCCCTTTTCTCATTTAGCTTATCCGCCTCCTATAGGGCAGGGGGAGAGGAGTCACTTTCTTTGCGGGCTAGCAATTTCGTAGCCAAAAAAAAAATTATTTGGCACACGTCAAATAAATAGATACATCTGAAAAACATAATAAGAGACCTTTCCTTTGTGCAGCAGCATGCTGCAGTATCGGTGTTCCTGTAATCTATACCTGTGTGAGGACCACGTGTGGCCATATACCCTACACTAGGGAGGCTCGGCTACATGCACACAGCTTCCTACAGACGAAGGCAGGAGTCCTCACCAGGTAACGGGACTTGGATGTCTGACATCACATCATCCAATCTGGGAACCACAAGCCTTGTTAATGCTACCCAGGGAATTTGCCTGAATTAGTAATGGATTCGACTCGGACACCAGCATAAACCAACAGTGTTTTGGTAGCTTTAAAATAAAATAATATTAATGTATGCAATTTATTAAATCAAAAGAAGTGTATAATATATGTTTTAGAAATTGTATATAATTAAATAAAAAAAATACAAATATACATATTGTATTATTTTTTATTTAATAAATTACATTTAATTATATATGTAATTTAATAAAAAAAAATATATCATTTGTAATTTTTTATTTAGTTATATATAAACACACATACATATACATACATATATATATATATATATATATATATATATATATATATATATATATATATATGTGTATGCTTTATTTGTATTACTTTTTTTATTTAAAATATATACACATTCTTTATTTAAAAAAGATTTACATACTTTAATATTTATATTAAATAACATATATATTTTTTAATTTAATATATATATATATACACTTTTTAATTCAATATATATATATATATATATATATATATATATATATTTATCAAATAACATATATACTTTTTAATTCAATATATATATATATATATATATATATATATATTAAACATATACTTTTCAATTCAATATATATATATTAAACATATATACTTTTTAATTCAATATATATATATATATATATTAAACATATATACTTTTTAATTCAATATATATATATATATTAAACATATATACTTTTTAATTCAATATATATATATATATATATTAAACATATATACTTTTTAATTCAATATATATTAAACATATATACTTTTTAATTCAATATATATTTATATATATATTAAACATATATACTTTTTAATTCAATATATATTTATATATATATTAAACATATATACTTTTTAATTCAATATATATATATATATATATATATATATATATATATATATATATATAAAAATTCTCTAAAAATACAAATACAATTATGGTATATTTGTTTCTTATTTAATGAATTCTATAAAATATATTTGTATTTTATAGAAATTTATTAAATAAAAAACAAATATACCATAAGTGTATGTAGTACACATGTGTGTGTGCATATATATGTATGTGTGTATTTTATATATATTATATATATATATATATATATATATACACACACACACACACACACATATATACACACACACACACACACACACACACACACACACACACACACACACACACGTACTGTAACAGACAATACATGGAGCTGAAAAGTTAGGATTTCTGTAGACTTAAGATGAACATTACAAAAGTGCATGTGGACGCCCTAACACTCCCCTCGATGACAAATGTCGGATCGGGCATGCTGGATTTTAATATTTCGGACTAGTTTGTTCTCATAGTAGATAAGCTGCCCCCAGAACATACGCACCCTCAGCTGAGCCGAGTGTGCCCGTGTATGGAGGAGTAGGCTGGTGCGAGGGTATGGCCACTTTCTGAAACACATTATGTGATAGCCGATTTGTCATTTGTCTTTTTTATATTAAGACGCACAAGAATAAAAATAAAAAAAATCCCTTTACATAGCAGCGATAACTCAAGTGCTTCTGAAATGATTATATTTGCGGAGTACCATGCGGCACCTTCACAGGACCGAGTACACAATGAATGGTCGCCCATGAGCAGCGGAGCAAACATGTTGCATGTGCGAGATCATAAGTAGATCTGATGGTGGATAATGCAAAAAAAATAATAATAAAACACAAAATGCACCTACAAAACCACTATACTCCTGCGAGTGACACATCCTATACAAGTCTAGATCCATTAACCCATTGTAGGAAAACCTCTTTGGTCACAGACTGCGAGCCCTTATCACCTCCTCTCACAACACACAAGAACATCACGACAACTATCCAATAATCGGGTCTTTTTTTTTTTTTTGCTGTATTTTTTATTTCATTTTCAATATATCAATAAATAACCCCTTTCAATGATCCGTGTACTGCAATCCTATGCCATCTCCAAAAACTTGTCCTACCGCCAAGGAAAAAAAAAAAAAGGGCAGTATAACAGTCTATTACATCCCATATACATCTTTATCTAATCTATTACCAATGTGTAACTGGTTCACTTTAACATTATACCATCCAATCCCATCCCTGCCGTCGTAGCAGTGGTCGATTCAAGCCAGGTACGTAAAAATAATAAATAAAAAAATCCTACAAAACACCTACTAAGTGACAAACGTAACACGATCATATTAAATCACATCGTAGTCTCGGAACGATGGAGAAGATTTGTCAATCACTTTGTCCAATACTCTCAGGGTAAACGCCGGATAATGGCGGCCGTTCATAAAACATATGAGACTTGTATAAAGTGTTAAAAGAAAAAAACAACCATAAACGACCCACAAAACAATACAGGTCTTCCATAATGTAAAATATCAGCTCACCTTACAGATAACACTTACCGAGTCAGTCTATAGACAGCCACATGTAAAGACGCTCTAGCACAATATCATTACCAGTCAAGGAAAGGGAAACGTGGCCGCCCTGGTTGCAGTACTTTTTTTTGCACCATGCAGTCACGCGAGTTTTTTTTAAAGTTGCAATTAGGAAGCAAAGGGTCGCACCCCGAAAAGTCGAGGGCAACTTGCAACAATGTTGGATCTTCTGCACAGGCGATTGCAATGCAATCCCACGGACATCCAATAGATGCCATGTTGCAATGCAATGCAAGGTTGTTTTGAATTCCTAGAACTGAAATGTTATTTGGAAAGTCCAGTAGAATATATGGAAACCATCTAAAAAAAATCACAATGGCTTCCAGTGAAAAAAAAAAAATAAATAAAAAATTACGCTCTATGTGGGTTTTGACGAAAGGTTTTCACAATGACAAACTATTTTTTTTAACACTTAGATGCCACCATAGTACATTTCAATATTTTAAGGAAATCCTGAGTTTCATTACAAAGGCCATTAATAAAAAAAAAATATTTATAAATAAATAAAAATCCCACCGGAGAACAACATGCAACATAATCACCAGAATAACGCCACGGGTGCTGACCACGATCCTCACAAGGACATGACATCGGCAACATATCAATTATTAGATACTAATTATCTTCTGATTTTATTCCTGGTTGCCCAGAAAACTAAACAGAAGGTCTTGTTATTTTTGCAAAGAATTAAAAAATAAATACATTTAAAAAAAAAAAAAAAGGGTGAGCCGTCACTTGCTTATGAAGGGTCCGAGACGATCCATAATTTAATGTATAGTTCCTTAGAGGAGTAAGAAGGATTACCTCATCAAACGCAACGAGACATATTCCCTGGTACACTTACAACAAGGCCATAGTGTTGTGAACCTGCGTGTCCCCTCTATGCGTCATGTTGGGGTGGGCTATGGAATAAAAGGCAATGCCTAACATCAGAATAGGCAGGAAAGGAACCGAGAAACCATATTAGGCGAATCCCATAATGTCCCTCTGAATAGGCAGCTAGTTCTCTCCCTTTTTCTAGATACTAGGACGCTGCGGAGAACGGTATGGACGCAGATATGTCGGCAGACTTCACGATGGTGATGACACTGGTGGTGGCGACCTTGGTCGGGGTGATGGGGCCCCTGGCGACTGTGCGGGCGAACGTTTGGAGTGCTTCGTACTTGGACCGTAGAGCATCCAGCTCAAGCTTCATGCTGGAGTTTTCCTGCGCCAGCTTATCCACTTCTTGCTGTAACTCCACGCGCTGTCTCTCTAGCTCCTCTTTTTGGGTGACGCGCTTTACTCGGCAGCTGGCAGCGTAGCCGCGGTTTTTCAGGGTGCGCCTACGCTGCTTTAGGCGAATGATATCCTCTTTTGAGAGACCTCGGAGGTGCTGGTTTAGCTCCCGCACAGACATTGACACGAGCTCATCATCGCTTAATACTGGGGCGTTCTCTCCCGCCTCCTTCTTTACCTGGAAGAAACACAAGGTTACTACAATTGGTTCGGACACATGGACAACACCGACATAACACAATCCTTTATTTCTTCAAGGCCGTCACCACCTTCAAGATTAGATACCGTATATTCCGGCGTATAAGACGACCTGGTGTATAAGACGACCCCCCTACTTTCCTGTTAAAATATAGAGTTTAGGATATATTCACCGTATAAGACTACCCGTTTTCCAACGCATACCAAACACCGGTAAAAATTTAAAAAAAACAGATTTGAATTTAACATGGTCCTTTTTTAATTTAAATTCTTATGACATGCAGGTATATAGCAGGAAAACTGTCACTCATAAACATATTAAAATAGGGGGGACCCCACGTCATTTTTTGGGGGGGTCCCCCATTCTAATAGCTAGTAAAGGCTATGTATTCAGCTGGGGGCTGATATTAGTAGCCTGGGAAGCTCCGTGGGTATTACCCCCTTCCCAGACTTCAAACATCTGCCCCAGCCGTCTGCTTAACCTCCGCTAGAGACTATAATGATGGTGGATCCCACGCCAATTTTCTTTTTAAAAAATCCTTTATTTTAACACTAAATGACAATTGAGGGGTTAATAAAGATGCAGTCCCTAAATTATTAATTTTGTAATTAATTTTTCCCAAAAATGTTGACGTGGGGCTTCGCCATATTTTTGTGTCCAGCCAGGTACAGCAGGCAGGAACGGGCTGCCCCCAACCACCAGCTGCCTATTTGTACCTGGCCGGACACAACAATATAGGGAAGCCCTTTTTTTTTCAATTATTTCATAAAATAATTAAAAAAAAAAATGCGTGGGGCTTCGCCCTGTTTTTGTGTCCAGCCAGGTACAACTAGGCAGCTGGGGGCTGGAATCTGCAGCGCAGGGAGGCCCAAGCTTTCTGGGCCACCCCCGCTGCAAATTGCAGTCCGCCGCCGCCCCGGAAAATGGCGCGTTCATAGAAGCGCCATCTTCTGGCGCTGTACCCAACTCATCCAGGGCCCTGGTGCGGTGGCTCACTGGGTAATAAAGGGGTTAAGGCCAGCTTGGCATTATCAGCTGGCCCTAAGCCCGAAATTCATGGGGTCACGCCAATATTAGACATGACCACCATGAATTTCTAGTAAAGTAATTAAAAAAAACACAACACCCAGAATAAAGTCCTTTAATTGAAATAAAGACACAATTTTTTAATGTTCTAAATTAAACCATACTTACCATCACGCCCATTCCAGCTGAAGCCAACGATCTCCTGCAATAAAAGAAAAATAATAAAGCAACCTCATCCTTACCTCTCCATGGTTCCCAGGACCGGTCCAGCTCTGCTACATTCACATGACAGGCTGCACCGCAGCAGAACGCTGCCGTTCAGCTTGCCATGCGGCAGACACTGAGAAGCGCAGGCATGCTTGTGCTCCTCAGTGTCTGACTGTGACGGCATCCAGATGAGCCGAGATCATGTCCAATGAACTCGGCTCACCTCATGCACGTCACTGACAGCGTGGGAAAATTCTCCTGCTCCCCGCATGCGCAGTAGAAGTTTCCCACGCTGTCAGTGACGGACGTCCAGGAGGTGAGCTGAGTTCATTGTCGGCTCATCTGGATGCCGTCACAGTCAGACACTGAGGAGCGCAAGCATGCCTGCGCTTCTCAGTGTCTGCGGGATGACAGGCTGGATGGCAGCGTTCTGCTGCGGTCCATCCTGTCATCTCGATGTAGCAGAGCTGGAGCCATCGTGGGAACCATGGAAAGGTAAGGATGAGGTTGCTTTATTATTTTTCTTTTATTGCAGGAGATCGTTGGCTTCAGCTGGAATGGGCGTGACGGTAAGTATGGTTTAATTTAGAACAATAAAGAATTGTGTCTTTATTTCAATTAAAGGACTTTATTCTGGGTGTTTGTGTTTTTTTTAACTTTGACTATGGGGTTAGTAATGGGGGTGTCTTATAGACGCCTCTCCATTACTAACCTGGGCTTGATGTCAGCTGGCATTATAAGCTGACATGAACCCCAGCCCTATTACCCCCTGCCACCGCACCAGGGCAGCGTGGAAGAGCGAGGCTAAGTGCCAGAATTGGCGCATCCTATGGATGCGCCATTTCTGGGGCGGCTGACGGCTGGTGTTTCTAGCCTGGGAGGGGGCCAATATTCATGGCACCCTTCCTGGGCTATTAATATCAGCCCCCAGCTGTCTGCCTAGCCTTTGCTAACTATTAAATTAGGGGTGACCCCACGTTATTTTTTGGGGGGGGTTCCCCCATTTTAATAGCTAGTAAAGGCTAGGTATTCAGCTGGGGGCTGATATTAGTAGCCTGGGAAGCTCCGTGGGTATTACCCCCTTCCCAGGCTTCAAACATCTGCCCCAGCTGTCTGCTTAACCTCCGCTAGAGCCTAAAATTAAGGGGAACCCCACGCCAATTTTTTTTTTAATAAATCCGTTATTTTAACACTAGATGACAAGTACAGTAACCAGCACTATCACAGTACTTCATATATATGTGACTGACATGTTTCTATCTATCTAATCTATGTGTGAAGCTCTATTCTTTCTGTTATAAATTGTCGGGTACCGCTGCTGAATTGCCGGCCGGCTTTTTTAAAGAGACAGTGCATGAAAACACTATTATTTTTTTTAATAAATCTTTTACACTAAATGACAAGTACAGTAATCAACACTGTCACTGTACTTCATATATATGTGACTGACATGTTTCTATCTATCTAATCTATGTGTGATTCTCTATTCTTTCTATTCTAAATTGTCGGGTGCCGGCTTATGCCGCTGCTGAATTGCCGGCTTTTCATATATTGTCACAGAAGCGATGCGAACTTCCCTGCTCCGGACACAGCGCAGCGCTTCTGTGACAAGTGAAAGCTGTCGGCACAGAAGCCCTGCGCTGTGTCCGGAGCTGGGAATACGCAGCGATGTGTCCGTTTCAGCACAGAAGCGCTGACCGTCTGGACCTACCGCCGCCGTATTTTAACTCCCTCCACCTTATATTAACTCCGACATGGCAGGGATACGGCCACGGCAGCTTATTAACACCCCCAGAGTATCCCCGCATGTCAATTTCTGAAAGTTCAAAAGCATTACCGGCGTATAAGACGACCCCAGACTAGACAGAAGATTTTTCAGTCTTCAAAAGTCGTCTTATACGCCGGAATATACGGTATATAATTTTTTTTTTTTTTTTAAATACATTGTAATCCAGCACCGTAAAAAGTAAATGAAAAAAAAAAAACACTAGAAAAGTCCATTGGACTTAGTCCAAACAGCGCAAGATTGTCAAATCTCATTTTTTTATGGAGAGGTTTGTTTAGTAAAGATCTTTCTTAATAAACTTTTGCGGAGTTGGATTATAATATCTTTTTTTCTTTTAACACACACACACACACACACACACACACACACACACACACACACACACACACACCTCCTGTTGCCGCTCTGTGGTCTATGTGCCTGCTATTAAAGACCATAAATATTGACTACAACCCATGGGAGTGAATTGTAGTGAATATCCATGGTCTTTAATAGCGGGCAGACAGACCACCGGCCGCAGCTGGAGCCGCGCTGTGGGTACAGTGTGCACGCTATTAAGGTGCGTGAATGGTCACTGCTCCCCACGCACACAGTTCAGGCGTGGGGAGAAGGGACTATTTCAGCACAGCATCTCACAGTGTGAGGGCGCATGGCATGCGCGGCTCACACAGTGAGATCCCAGGGGAGCAGGACGCAGCGGTGGAGAAGAGGGTGCCAATCATACCAGGAAGAGGGATGAGTCGTGCCATACATACTGTCAAGGAAATATTGAGAAATATTGAATATATTCTCTTTCTTCCCCTGAAGCCCCTCTTCATCCCCCATTTGTCACAGGAGAGCTGACAGTCCAGCATCTGTCCCTCTGCAAATCATCACCTACAGTAGAAGTGACTTGTAAAGCTACAACCTAATTAAAATGCGAGCATCTTTCTCCCAGGCAGACAAAGGGGGTTATTAGACGCAGGCTAGCAATAATTTACGTGTAACTGTTGAAGCTTGCTTCCCGAGCTTCGAAAGGAAGTCTCGCTGGAACCGATATGGCATATGGAATATTGTAAGTTCCATAATTCCGATAATAATGGGACCTATATTTTTAGCGGCAGGGACAGCCAAGGAGCGATATGCATATTTTCTCATTTCTGTAAGCCAAACAAGGGAGCTGTGGTGCAAAATTAGCAAAATAGCAGACTGCAACTATATCATGTGTGGTCTCTAAATGAAGGTAAAATCATAATAGAAAATATGATACCACTTTTGGGCTTCTGGGATCAACCAGCGATAAAAATCTGTTTTTTTTGGGGATAACTTAATACAAACATGAAGGGGGGAGCCCCAGCCACTGTGATGTCGGCACAAGGGGGTGTGGACAGGTCTCTCCCTTAAAGGGAATCTGACACCACTTTGGAGTTATCAGACCTCTACTATGGTCATACAGGGTATACAAAAGTGAATCTATACATACCCGTATGGCCCATAGTAGAGGTTTGATTGCAGAGAAAAGCGATTTAATCAATTCTATTTTGTACAGGCTTGGCGTCCGGGGGAAGCCAAGCAATCCCCGCCTATGTGCTTATTATTCCCCCAAATCCCAGCCTGTGTGCTTATTATTCCCCCAAATCCCCACCTATATGCTTAATTATATTCCCCCCTCCCCTGCACATCACAGGGCCCTGTGAAGTGCACTGAGCTCCCTGATTTCCCATGCATGGACAAAGCGCCGCTCACAGAGCACACCTTGCTTCATCCCGGCCCCATCTCTCTGTGCACTGCAGAGTTCTATTGCGCAGGCGCCGGGAAGTGACAGTGACTTCCCAGTGACGTGCAGGGGAGGGCGGGAAAATGATAATTAAGCATATAGGCGGGAATTGCTTGGCGTCCCCCATATCTCCCAGGGGGTGACAGATTCCCTTTAAGCATAAAATAGTTTGCTGAGGTTGGAGCAGTACTCATTGCCAGGGGGGTATAGACTACACTGCTCAAAAAAATAAAGGGAACACTCAAATAACACATCCTAGATCTGAATGAATGAAATATTCTCATTGAATACTTTGTTCTGTGCTGACAACAAAATCACACAAAAATCATCAATGGAAATCAAATTTATTAACCAATGGAGGCCTGGATTTGGAGTGACCCCCAAAATTAAAGTGGAAAAACACTACAGGCTGATCCAACTTTGATGTAATGTCCTTAAAACAAGTCAAAATGAGTCTCAGTATTGTGTGTGGCCTCCACGTGCCTGTATGACCTCCCTACAACGCCTGGGCATGCTCCTAATGAGGTTGCGGATGGTCTCCTGTGGGATCTCCTCCCAGACCTGGACTAAAGCATCCGCCAACTCCTGGACAGTCTGTGGTGCAACGTGATGTTGGTGGATGGAGCGAGACATGATGTCCCAGATGTGCTCAATCGGATTCAGGTCTGGGGAACGGGAGGGCCAGTCCATAGCTTCAATGCCTTCATCTTGCAGGAACTGCTGACACACTGCAGCCACATGAGGTCTGGCATTGTCCTGCATTAGGAGGAACCCAGGGCCAACCGCACCAGCAAATGGTCTCACAAGGGGTCTGAGGATCTCATCTCGGTACCTAATGGCAGTCAGGCTACCTCTGGCGAGCACATGGAGGGCTGTGCGGCCCTCCAAAGAAATGCCACCCCACACTATTACTGAACCACTGCCAAACCGGTCATGCTGAAGGATGTTGCAGGCAGCAGAGCGCTCTCCACGGCGTCTCCAGACTCTGTCACGTCTGTCACATATGCTCAGTGTGAACCTGCTTTCATCTGTGAAGAGCACAGGGCGCCAGTGGTGACTTTTACAATCCTGGTGCTCTGTGGCAAATGCCAAGCGTCCCGCACGGTGTTGGGCTGTGAGCACAACCCCCATCTGTGGACGTCGGGCCCTCATACCACCCTCATGGAGTCGGTTTCTAACTGTTTGTGCAGACACATGCACATTTGTGGCCTGCTGGAGGTCATTTTGCAGGGCTCTGGCAGTGCTCCTCCTATTCCTCCTTGCACAAAGGCGGAGGTAGCGGTCCTGCTGCTGGGTTGTTTCCCTCCTACGGCCCCCTCCACGTCTCCTGGTGTACTGGCCTGTCTCCTGGTAGCGCCTCCAGCCTCTGGACACTATGCTGACTGCCTCAGCAAACCTTCCTGTCACAGCTCACATCCTGTGCCATCCTGGAGGAAATCCCACAGGAGACCATCCGCAACCTCATCAGGAGCATGCCCAGGAATTGTAGGGAGGTCATACAGGCACGTGGAGGCCACACACAATACTCAGACTCATTTTGTTTTAAGGACACTACATCAAAGTTGGATCAGTCTATAGTGTGTTTTTCCACTTTTCCACTTTTTCCACTTTAATTTTGGGGGTGACTCCAAATCCAGGCCTCCATTGGTTAATAAATGTGATTTCCATTGATGATTTTTGTGTGATTTTGTTGTCAGCACATTCATCTTTGTACAGAACAAAGTATTCAGTGAGAATATTTCATTCATTCAGATCTAGGATGTGTTATTTGAGTGTTCCCTTTATTTTTTTGAGCAGTGTATAAGCAAAGGGTCACTTTCGATAACGTTCAAATCAAATCGGGGAGCCCCTCCTCCACCTATGCTGATTCGTCCCTGCGAACTGTATAGAGTAAGTTTCCTCTTTAATCCTTATTATTTTGTGTAACAGCTTATGTATTGTATTGTCTCCTTTGTACAATCTTGTAAATTTTTCCTAAACACTACCTCCCTTTTGGATTAAATATAAAATTTAATAGTTCTGTTTCTTTTGTCCTGTAATCGTTCCCTCCCCCGAAGCCATACGCTACCAGAACGTAGGCGTCCGGCCAGGAGTGTATTATATTTCAAATCTGGACGGTGGTAGCAGAGAATAATAATAATTATGCTATCGTGAAGCTGACAGTGACTGTACGGAGGGTGTAAACACATATACCATGCGTTGGAATACAGAGGTGTGACGCCATACGCTCACTGGTCGCTTGCCGATACCTACGTAGAGAGTAGTGGGGACCGTGTGCTCGCAGATCCCTGACGAAATCCGTGGCACATACCGGGATGAGGGGGGGCCATACATACCAGGAAGAGGGATGAGGGGGGGGCCATACATACCAGGAAGAGGGATGAAGGGTGCCATACACACCAGGATGAGGGATGAAGGGTGCCATACATATAGCCACTCAAGGACACCGACCAGGAAGCACAATTTATATACTTTCTGCATTTCTCATAATGGTGGTGAGCCGATATTTTTTCTATTTTTGTCACCTTTCTATCCATATTTTTTTGCTACTGGAACAATGCAACCGCCCCCCCCCCCGTCCCCCCCCCCAAAAAAAACCCACAAACCTCATCGAATGTAGTTTTAAATAAAATCTTGTGCTGGCCTATGTTTGCAGCTCTAACAAAGAGTTAAAGAGTTATACGTTTTCATTTTAACAGACAGACAGACAAACAAACCCTTGCCATATCCATCAGCCCTCTACCGATCCAAAAGTAAGTTAGTAAAATGTAGGGGGTCAGATGAAAGGGAATTTAAACTGCAGAATCAGACTACAAAGGGCTTATTTGTGGTCTGTAACCCTGGAAATGCATAGGAACTATAAAAAAAAACAAAAAACACCTATATGTCAATCTTGATACAACCCCTTTAAATATTACAGGTATTAATGAATCAGACCTTAAAATATGAGTAGGGATAATGATTGCGAATGTGGATTTTACTCAATGAGCAACACATAAAAAACAAAGTTCATGAGAAGTTCACATCATGTGTGCTGGATATCGGTCGGAAACAAATTTGTCATTAAAACGACTCCCCTGCCTCCCACCCCCAGCAAGGGAAACAATATGTTAATGGAAAACTAAGAAAACTTTACAAAAATTCTCTAAAGAAAGTCAAAAACGTACTTTAAGATATAAAAGAAAAAAAAAAAAAAAAAAGAAAAATATTCTGGAATTTTCCCTTTATGCAGAAATTGGATCCTAAACTGATTGTGTAAAAAAAACGTATGGACAAATGCTAGAAATAGCAGAATATAATAATTATATACCAAAAGTGGATAAAATTGCAAAAGGCTTCTAAAAATCAGCAGCAATTTATTTCTTATTAAAAAATCCTCTCTATTCTCAAGTTATGAAGGGAGTTTTAAAATGTTATTTTTCAGTGCTTGTTGCCCAAGTCATCAGCCACCTCGGCAGTTTATCAGGGGTGGCCAATCTCCTAGGCAAGGTAAGCAGCACTTACAAGCTCTTTCCATTAAAGCCTTTTAAAAAGAGGCCATATATATCAGACAAGACTTGTTTTCTCTCCTGACACATGCACGATCAGCCAAGCCAAGCACGCACTTGTGCTGAATGACGAGGAAACAAAAACAAAACATGGATATAAAGATCTATAATTCTTATGGTTAGTCCTAAAGCATCAGGCAAATAAGGTGGAGCGATATCCAGATCTATAAACCGACACTTCAGTAGAGCCTCCACCAACAAGGCTTCTCTTAATATGGCGACACGTCGTCAGGCCTTGTGCCAATATCTGCACCATCTATGCATATATTTTATTATAAAGCGATAATTTCTTACCTTTAATGCCTTGTTTGGTTTGAGATTAGTCGTCATAACCTGTAAACAATCACCAGGACAAAACGGTGCAGAAAATGCAACTAAAAAAGAAAAAAAAAAAAAGGGTCAAATATAGTTACAATTTGAATCATATTTTGCAGTGATTACATAATTTGCATATAATAAATAAAAAAAACAAAACAAAAAAAAAAATCACAAAAGTCTTACCATGGAGATATACAATGAAACCAGATCACCCCCCAAAAAATACGAAAAAAATACGTTTTGGCAAATGGCAGTCGACCTAAAGTCAACCCAAGGCTGTAAATGGTGGCACGTAGGGGCAATGGGGGTAAATATGGACGGAAATGAGGACCAGCAGCTGCTGGGCGCAGATGGCATTCGGAGAGGGAGCAGAGAGCGGCAGCATCGGAGGTCGGGAATCAAACAAACGGCACCGGAACCGGATCTGTGCCTACTAACGAGACGACGCAGCTTGTTACAAACCCCAGCGTTTAAATCATTGATGAAAAGAAAAAAAATGTAGCTGAGACACTACAGATTTCCCAAGGATGGTTGTCATGGAAACCATCAAAAACCAGCCAACTTGGAGACCGTAACCATGGAGACAAAGGACGACGACGAAAAGGGAAAGAAAAAAAGAAAAAGGTCCAAGCGTGCAGATGACTCGAGGGCAAGTCCGACAAAGAAGGCAGAAGAAAATGTGCAAAAGAGCTCACTGACGGAGGAGGCAGCTTTGGGACTAGAACCACTCGAAAGATGAAAGGACACATCCCGGGCGCTGACGATGTGGGAATTAAGATCACAGAGGGTCAGGGAAAAAAGATCAGAATAAAGAAATGGCCAGTGCCTATTCCTACTTCAATATCATTAATATTGTTTTGTCTCGTCTCCCCTAGGAGGTAGAGGATTAGTTCAGCACAAGTTCCAGATTGTTTACTTTTCCTTTGCATCAGAAATTCAAAAAATAAATAAAAAAAAGAGAAAGGATGAAGAAAGTCATTACTAAACTACACACGGCGCACGCTGTCGATATCTCGTAATGAAAGCAAAAGTGCCACGAGCGGGATCACAACAAACGTCGCACGCTTTCACTAACAAGGAGATTATCACACGTCGTCTTCTACCGGGGAGAAGATATTTCATCTAACCAATCCGTAAAATATTGGCCGGGATGGATGAGGCAGCGGCGCGCTACAATCTAATGATCACAAAAAGGAGCTCCGTCTCATCATCTCCCTCTCTGATGTACACGGACAGGACGCCCATGTGTTTGCCCGTTTCTACTAGCGATACAATGGATAAGGAATCACTTAATTACTATGGTAAAAACTCAAACCTGCACAAAAAAGTACGACGTGTTGCAATAGGCTTAAACCAGGCTAGCAGAACAAAAAATAAAAAAATAAATAAAAATAAGCAGATAAACTTACAAAAAGTGAAGTGTGCTATAAACCAGTATTAATAACCACAAGAATTGCAATATATTTCCAATCAAGTATATATAACAAAACCCATGGGAGCGTCAGGCCTACCAGTGTCGTCCCAATGTTTTCTTTCTTCTCAAAAGTTAAAAAAAATATTTTAGAAAAAGTTTCCAACAATCCAGCTTTCCCGGACTCTGCATTCTCACCTGGTGCGGAGCTTGAAGGAGGCCCTGTCCTCTGTAAATACATGGCAGGAGTACACCCACTGGCTGGCACTGAGGGAGGCCCTCCTTGCTGTGTGACATAGCGATGCCCTGACTCATGGGCTGTTTACAGGCTCTGCACAGCTCGCATTCCCACAGACCAGACCGACACTCCCCCGGCTCCCACGTGCTTCTGGCTGAAAACTATAGTAGTGCCTGAGGAAGTTCCTCTGCCTCCTCCAGGCTCAGCACTTATACCTCTGCACATGGGAAGGCTTCTATTTACATTTCCCTTAAAAAAGTAAATAAATAGAACACAAACAAAATGTATCCAACCAGCAAGGAGAAAGTTTTCCAAAACAAACAAACAAATAAAAAGTTGGACTGAGTTAACTTGTTGTGGTTAGAGAAAATTAAAAAGGGCGAATGTAGTGAAATCCTCTGCACCCCCTGAGATTTGAGGGATTTTATTTCTTTAATAGTACATTCCAGGCGAGTCTAGCTTGGGGGAAGTTCACACAGGCAGCAAACAACTTCCAGAAAATCTGCTGCTTATGCTTCTGGATGACGCCAGACTTTTTTTTTTTTTTTTTTAAAAGGGGTATTCCTATCTTAGTGTACCTTATAAATGTCTGATAGACACAAGCCATATCTGTCTCAAAAAATGGGCCCCCAACTCTTGTCGTTGTGAATGCAGAGGTGCCCATCTATATGCCCTCTCCATTCGCTTCTATGGGAGATCTGCCATTTTCAGGAACTCCCAAAGTGGTCCAGCGTTTCATTCACAGCGAAGCAAAAACAACCTTCCAGATCCTCCGAAGACCATCCTGGAGCCTGTGAATAAAACAGGTGGACGCTCATCCACAAGTTTCCCTCCTTTTGTAACTATGGGAGTTAAAAAAAAAAAACAATAGCTGAACGCCAATAGATGTGAATATAGTGTCCACTCGCATACATGTGAGACAGGTGCGAGTCTCCGAGGGGTCCACAGTAGCTGTCAGGACTGCAATATGGAGAGGAGAAAACTACAACGCTGCTAAGTTACAGGGGTCTTGTCTGGTATTGCAGATCATTCCCTTTCAAGTACTAAGTTGCAATACCTGACATCACCACAAGAGCAGAAGCACTAATGTATGATGGGGACTTCTTTAGTTTCATCCAATGCCTTCAGCAATTTTTACTGAAGAGGACAGGACAAGCCAAGAACTTCGTTACCAGCGGAAATGTCCTGCAACCTGTTCAGGTTTATATATCAGTTTTCTAGATTGGCCCAATATGAGTAAAAACAACCCCTCAAAATTTTGTTAAAAAGAGGGGGCAGAGTATTACTGAGGCAGCAGAGCTCTGACAGCTCCAGAGGAAACTCTGACATAGTTCTCAGCTGACTCACTGCTGGACAGGGCCAATAATTACAAGCTCGCACCAGGGAAGAGGCATAGAAGGGAAAACACTGGAATCTCATGAAAAGACGCGATGTGGAAATACAGATGATATAATGCAAAAAGATTCCCGGGGTAAAACCGACCAGATAAACAGAAGTACGGAAAACATTCAAAGCGATAAACCCAACCAACAAAGACGGAGACTTTAGAGGGGATGTCTATAAAATGATAGAAGCAACAGTTGCCTATTTCCCCACTGCTCCTATTCTGCTGCTGTCTGCTCTCCATGCCCCGACACAGGCACGTGTGGCTGCCGCCTCAGCAGGCATGCCCCGACACAGGCACGTGTGGCTGCCGCCTCAGCAGGCATGCCCCGACACAGGCACGTGTGGCTGCCGCCTCAGCAGGCATGCCCCGACACAGGCACGTGTGGCTGCCGCCTCGGCGGGCATGCCCCGACACAGGCACGTGTGGCTGCCGCCTCGGCGGGCATGCCCCGACACAGGCACGTGTGGCTGCCGCCTCGGCGGGCATGCCCCGACACAGGCACGTGTGGCTGCCGCCTCGGCGGGCATGCCCCGACACAGGCACGTGTGGCTGCCGCCTCGGCGGGCATGTCCCAACCCCGCCACGAATCACTGCCGCCTCGGCGGGCATGTCCCGACCCCGGCACTTGTCACTGCCGCAGCGGGCGACAGTGTGGTTACTTCTGACATTGTGCTGAAGACAGAACCTAGAAAAAGAACAGATCGACAGGGACTGGGGAGGTGCCGTAATGGGACCTGCAGGGTATCAATGAGAGAGGGCAACGCTAATTTCCGTTTTTTTTTTTACCAGCCTGAGCCCCTGTAATAATAAAGTTCATTTATAGGAAAACCTCTCTATGGAATATGGTAGGGGCTATTCCTGGTGTAGGTTGCAAATGTAATAAAAAGTCATGTTGTGAACAGCAGTGACGTTTCTTTGACAGTGCACATCACCCCAGCAGCCAATCACTGAGTTCAGCAACCCTGTTGGTGTGCATGGCACGAGCCGCAGAGCTCACTGATTGGCTGCAGAGGTGATGTGCACTGTTGACATGACGTCACCGATGCCGCGAAAACATGGTGGCGGAGATCCGTGACAGACCCCAAGAGTGTGAGCACCTGGACTGCTTGTTATATTACAAGTATAAAAGTGTTCGGACAGCACTTTTCTTTTAAGTGGGAAAACCCCTCTAAGCCTATGAATAAAACTGATATTTATGCTCTGCAGAATTATGAATGCAGCTCTTGATTTTGAAAAAACAAACAATGACCGAAGCTGCAGCAAAGTATCGCTGCTGGACTCGGGGAGGGAGAGTACCTGTTTGTTTTTTTTTGCTACTTTACATACATTTGGGGACCATTTTTCTTAAAAGTGGAAAACCCCTTTATCCAATGAAGCGAATAGTAGCAGAGCTGCAATACCGGAGAACGACGACACAGTGAACGAAGCTGTGCCGTCCGGCTATGTCCACGGCTTACATCCAGCCACCGCTGCAGCTGAGGACTTAAAGGTGTTGGGCCCCCACCAATGGATACTAATGATGTATTCTAATGGCGGATTGTCCACATCATAAGCCCGGGGAAACCCTTTATAGTCCAAACGCACCTTGCTCATTTCTGAGATGCACAATTTTTACACCGATGACTGTAAAATAAGAAAAGAAAAACTAAGGGGGACTCTACATGGTGAATGCAGCTTTGGGCTATAATACAGGAGTGCAAGATAATTAACGCAATGTAGACTTTTTACATTAATTCTACATGTAAAAATTGAGTGTGCGTCATGGATGGCATAAGTCTATAATATACTGTACGTCATATATACGGCTAGTGCTCAGTTGCAGTCTGGTATTATGGAGAAACTAAGTAAGAAGTGAATGCAGAAGAAAAAAAATAATTCTAAAGCCCATTACATATGACTGTGTGCAATAACCATGCTTGCTTCTGGGTGGTGTACATTTGCAATTCACACACACAAGGTCATGCAGCAGGAGGGGAAAAAAAATGCAAGCACCCAAAAGAAAGCTACTATCCTACACCAGGATAGTATAACAAGACGCCAAGGGACCTCCGCTGTACATAGATGACAGGTGGTAGTATAAACAGCAGATAAATCAATGCCACATGAAATGACTAAAGTGGCAAAATAACCAGCTCTTTAGTAACATCCCGCTTTGTTGAGGTCTTTAAAGAAAACTGAACAAAAGAAATGAACAAAAAATAAAATAAAAATTCCCTGCAATTCCTCCCTTAATCGCCTCCATTCTTTTGATCCTGTTCTGTCTCTTACTGCAATTAAACATGAAAAATATATAAAAAAAATCTCTGTCTCATGTCCTCCTTCTCATTACTATACTTTGCAATGCTGTAAAACTACTAGCTGCAGCAGGAGCCTCCCCCCTCTACAAACTGCAAATCCCACCTCTGGGGTAAGACTCCAACCCCTCAGATGTCCGGCAGCCGCAAACGGAATACAGGTTGTTTGGGATTTTAATTAAGTTGCATTCTAGCAGGAAACTACCAAAAGCCACCATTACTCACTTGCTACATCCCCCTCACCACTTCATCGCCACTTTTTCAGTGGTCCCTGCCATTCACATGCCCGCGGCAGCCAACGACTGGCCTCGGCGCCACCGCGGCAGCCAAAGACTGGCCTCGGCGTAACCGAGGCAGCCAACGACTGGCCTCGGCGCCACCGAGCTATACTCACAAGTGTCGTCACTTAGGTCTGTAGTCATGAATACCGAAGAAGCAAAGCATATGACAGCTGGTTAATGTTTTTTTTCTTAATTGTATACGTCTAGTAAATTTCGTACAATCCCTTTAATGCTCGTGCTTTATACATGACTGTTTCAGAAACATGCAGAAAATCCTGCAGTCTATCAATCACAGAGGGGGAGAGTTAATGCCCTATATCATTCACTTCTACCTTGAGCATCGATTATGGGGAGGGGATGAGTACTGATCAGTTCTGTCGGCTTCGAAAGATGATTTAGTATTTAAGACTAATCATCTCTCAGCACAGAGCCCCTTTGCACCCAATGCCACATAACAGCCGACTGTACAATGGTGTAACCTTATTCAGTGCCTATTCTTATGTTTTGAACTCAGTGACTAACTATATCACCTTTACTGTAAATAGCTCAGACATAATAAAGGTCAGCGCTGCGGCCGCATTCCCCTGTGATCACGAGGCCAACAATCTACAGAGATTTCTCTCCTGGACAAATTCCAAAAGCTCCTCGGCTGCTGACGTACACTGACTTTTTGCATTCACTTCTAGGATTTTTAAGTTATTTTTGGCCACAAAATCTTCATACACCCTTCAAAACCCACCGATCGCTAGGTATAAGAGAAGCTCAGCCAAGTGCTGTGCCCCTTTTTGGCATTGGCCTGCTGTCCTTACAGATATGTATGAAGAAAATACCAAATACATACATACATACAGCTTAGAATAGAAAGTGGCACCCAAGCACTTGCTTCAGCTTCCTGTGTGAACATGGGTCAGAAATGCAGCAGAATTTCTATACAGTGGTTTATGGATCATGGCTTAAAAAAATCCACTTTTTCCGATATGAGTCCACGGTGCTCTGGTTGATGACCTACATACATTTTCATCATAGCAAAGTATGAAACCAGCTCGGAAGCCGAGCCTGCTTCATACAAGGTAGATGCCGGCTGCGCTACACAGTCTGAATCTGCCTGTAGTTGCACCGACCAGAACTTGCTCCGATTGCTGCAAATGAACCAGTTAAGTGCTGCTGTCAATATATAGTTGCATTAAAATAATATCATTGCTGGCGTGTCACCGGCCCTCAATGATGTGATGCACAGTGGACAGGAGATCTCTATAAATCCCATCCACTTTGCTAAACTGTAGTAAGCTGTGTTTTTTGGCACTGAGAAAATACACAACGTAAAAATCTCATTGTTAGAACTTAACCTAAGGTTATATTCACACGTTGCATTTTTGCAGCATTTTCTTTTTCAGTAGCCAAAACCTGGCAGTAAAAATCGTATGTTCAAAACGCCTGTTTTTCAGTACAGCTTACATGTGTGATTTGTCTACAGTATATGTTTAATAAAGTTAGTTTTATTCACCAAAAAATGCTGCAAAAGATATGCCAGAATACGTAGCTGCGTTTTTGCACTCACTACTTTCTATGGGTGAAAAAAAAAAAAAAGGCTGCAAAGGCACTGAAAGAATTGACTACTTGCAGTTTTCCAATTCAGTCTGTAAAAAGAAAAAAACAAAAAACACAAGCCTGTGCATGAGATTTCTGAAATCTCATAGCTTTTACTGGTACTGTAAAACACAGCTTTTAATTTGCAAAAAAAAAAAAGCAAACACAACGTGTGAACAGGGCCTATAGAAGCATGAATTGGTGTTTAAAACAGCGCTGCAACATAGTGTTTGAGGAAGAAGGAAGCAAAAGTAATGAAGTATATTACAATAATTCTGAACTTTGCAATACCTGGAGGATAAAGATAAATAGGTAAAGCAACTGGCGCTAAATATATATTTTACATTTGTTTCCCATTTATAAATATCATGCACATTAAATCTGAACGCTCTCTAAAATGGATAGTACTGTCCAGCTGTACATATATATTACTACAGGCTTGGCTTCCTTTTCTCTGCACCTATTCTCTATGGCTCTTACATGCACTTATCGCTGCTATCCAGAGTAATCGGTGCACCCTACTGGCTATACTTTTACGTTCTAGTGTACCTGCCATGAATCAAATGGGGGTTGTGAAAACAAGGTCTGACCTGTTGCAGCCGGATTAACGCTTTTATTTTTGTATATAAAATTAATCATTGTAAAGAGTTCTGGTTGCCATGGAAACAGAACTTTGAGCATTCATGGATGTATGGATGTGACAGCAATGTCACCATGAAAGACTTCTCGACTGCGTGTAAAAAAAAAACAAAAGTAACTGCGAAGGAAAAGATGATGTGACCTTTAACTTCACCTACAGGGAGCCCAAAGGAAAGGAGGGCACGGGCGTGGTGCAAAAAATACGTGAGTAAGCTGTGTGTTATATATAGAAGCCGAGTCATCAGTCGGGGTCCGCACCTCGGCGCATCAGTCTGTGCAGTGAGTGGATGTCTCCACGCCGGCTGACCTTTATACAAGGAAATGCTGATTGTTTCCACAGTGAATGCCTTAATATCAAACGTGCGCTTTTAACCCCACAAGTGTTTGCTTTGGTGTGAAAGGGGACGACACAGTGCGCTCTCTGCACTTAACAAGACGTCAGGCATGCATTGCCTAAGCATAGGCTGGAGGTAACAACGATAGAAAGAGTGTGATGCTCTGACGGGTGAGGACCGATTGTGCCTGCTGACATAACGGTTCATTGGTGGATAAAAATCTGAAACTTTATGACCCAAAGCAACAACGATAAATAATCATTCTGCAATGTATTAATTAGCTAGAAAATAAATTCCCTACTGGTGCATTTGCATTTCCTAGTTTCCCAATAATCGGCTAGTGTAAACAGGCTTCAGGCTGCGAACAAGGCAGTGCACAGAACGATCTATTACTGATCGTTCTGTGAGCATGGAAAGTGCAGTCAACTTGTCTAACCAGGCAATGAAATGAATGCAGAGAAGACAATTGCCAATCATTTAACGGCTGCCATCAGCCAGTGTGAACGCACCCGACAGAAAAGTATTTTAACCACGCTGGATCTCTGAAAATCGGTGCCAGGTATACTGTGGTTAATCTCATATTTCCTAGATCTCTGCTTTATGTCAGTGAATGGGATAACAGGGTTATAACTTCCAGCGCATCTGCAGCAAAACCTGCAAAAGGTGCATTTAGGTGTGTGAACATATCCTAAGATGTAATCACACAGCAGGTTTGTAGCAGAAATTTCAGTGAAAAACTTGTCTCCATCCATTTAGACTGCGATGGGCACCAGCAGTCAAGTGACCACAATATTGTGTCACCTGATGATGATGACGGACTCTTCTAGTCACTGCCTGCAGCGGTCCCATTGACTTCCAAGCAGACATCTCTTCTACAGCTGTCAGAAACTGCAGATGTGCTGGAAGGTTAATAAGCCTCAGTTTATAGTTTTAGATCTATCCGTGCCTAGAAAATAAATTATTTCGGTTTCAGGCTTGTTTGTGGGACGAGCTGTAGTTATTAATGACATTCATTTCCCCTACTTAATCTACCATCAAACCGCAAAAATAAAAAAAAAACGACACGGCAAAAATCATTCTTCTGCCAGCTCTTAACTGACAAAGCAACCCATCAGCACAGCATTATCAGCTTGTGGGGAAACCGATGGGCACCCCTGCAAGATTGCACCACTTTGGCATTTAAGTGGTTAAACAGCAGCAGTAAGAGCGGGCACCGGCCCTGTGTGGAGCGGAACTCATCCCCATAAACTCAAACTATGACTGATATGAGGCGCTGGAATGTGTAAAAGGATTTTCCACTTTCAGAGAATTGGACCCCAAATGCTCTAAAACACATGACAAACAGATCAGGGACTCACTGTCCCGCAGGTCCTGTGCTCAATCCCTGCTGCTGCTCAGGTGTAGGCTAACGTCACATATCACCATTGCAGTCACCTGCTGTGCTGAGGAAGACGGTACAAGCCTCCGAGCTCAGTGATCGGCCTCAGCGGTGATACACCCTGTTGACATGACGCCACCGCTTCAGCCGAGACCTGAGCAGCGGCAGGGAGCGAGCACAGGACCAGAGGAGGGTGGCTGCCTCTACTGTTTGTTCTTTTAGGCTATGTGCCCACGATGCAGAAATGCTCCAGATTTTTTCCTGAGCGTTTCTGCATCTCCATGGCAGAAAAAAACGCATGCGGGACAAGCAGATGTGAAGAGTTCTTCACATGCATTTCCACATGCGGGTTGTCAAGCGCTTTCCAAGCGATTTTAGCATCACTTGGAAAGTGCTTGTCAACTTGGTCACACTATATAATTCCATGCAAACGGCATAGATTTATATACTGTGACCGAAAGAATGGTAAAAAAGAAATATTATACTTAACTTCTGATGGCTCCCGGTGTCCTTAGCGATCCGTCTTGGCTTGCCGGCAGCTCGCGATGGTCTAAAAAGGACCTGCCATGACGTCATTTAGTCATGTGACGGGTCATGCGACCGCCGACGTCAGCGGTCGTGTGACCCGTCACATGACTAAATGACATCATGGCAGGTCCTTTTTAGACCATCGCGAGCTGCCGGCAAGCCAGGACGCATCGCTATGGAGACCGGGGGCCATCAGAAGGTAAGTATAATGTATATTTTTTATTTTATTCTTTTTTTTACAAGTACTATGGTACCCAGGTCTGGAGGAGAGTCTCCTGTCCTCCACACCCGGGTACCATCCGCACATTGAACCGCATGGTATCCGCATCTGCAGATGCAGTGATGCGGATGTTATGCGTTCCAATGCAAGTCAATGGCTTCCGCAAAATAATTGGTAGTGCTGCGTTTTTTTCCGCAATGATAATCCGCAGTGGAAATTTCCGCAGCATGTGCACAGCACATGCGGATTATCATTGGGGAACATGGGAGACCTTCTACCAAGCGTTTTTAAGAGTTTCTTTGGTGGAATTGCCGCTGCGGAAACGCTGAAAAAACGCATAGTGGGCACACAGCCTTAGAGCATTTAATGTAATTTTTCCTTAAAGTGGAAAACTTTAAGGCTATGTGCCCACGATGCAGAAATGCTCCGGATTTTTCCTGAGCGTTTCTGCATCTCCCTAGCAGAAAAAAACGTATGCGGATTGTACATGCGGATTGTACATGAGTTTTTCCTGCCAGGGACAAGCGGATGTGAAGCGTTCTTCACATGCATTTCTGCATGTGGGTTGACAAGCGCTTTCCAAGCGATTTTATCATCACTTGGAAAGTGCTTGTCAACTTGGTCACACTATATAAATCCATGCAAAAGGCATGGATTTATATAGTGTGACCGAAAGAATGGTAAAAAATAAAAAAATAAATCTATACTTACCTTCCGATGGCCCCCGGTGTCTTGCTTCGCTCCGTCCTCCCTTGCCGGCAGATCGCGGTACACTGAAGGACCTGCCGTCACATGACTATGACCTCAGCGCAGGTCCTACAGTCCACCGTGATCTGTCGGCAAGGGAGGACGAGCGCAGCGGGGACCATCGGAAGGTAAGTATAATATTTATTTTATTCTTTTTTTTTTTTCACAGGTTCCATGGTACCCGGGTGCGGAGGAGAGTCTCCTCTCCTCCACACCCGGGTACCATCCGCACATTGAAACGCGTGGAATGCGCATCTACATATACAGTGATGCGGAATCCATGCGTTCTAATGCAAGTCAATTGCGGCGAAAACGCAGCGCTTCCGCAAAATAATTGGTAGTGCTGCGGTTTTTTCCGCAATGATAATCTGCAGCGGAAATCTCCGCAGCATGTGCACAGCACATGCGGATTATCATTGGGGACAATGGCAGGCCTTCTACCATGCATTTCTGCAGCGTTTTTGCCGCTGCGGAAACACTTAAAAAATGCATCGTGGGCACACAGCCTTAAAGGGGTTTTCCAGTATTATTACAATGGGCTATCAACATTAAAGAGGTGAGGACCAAGTACTCCTGACCGCCGGCGGTCAGATGTGGCAGCGGTGCTCGGAGAGGGCTCTTTACTACTTATATCATGCGGTAAGGCTGACAGGTAGCCCGGCTGACAGGTAGCCCGGCTGACAGGTAGCCCGGCTGACAGGTAGCCCGGCTGACAGGTAGCCCGGCTGACAGGTAGCCCGGCTGACAGGTAGCCCGGCTGACAGGTAGCCCGGCTAGCTTGTGATTGGCTGCAGCGGTTACACCTGGGTGTAAGGAGACCATACGGGGGCAGCAGAGGCATGGCCATGCAGTATAAAGTGCTGGGAATCCCTGCCTGCAACCTGTTGCTTTCCAGCTGTTGAAAAACTACAGTCCCCAGCAAGCCTTGGCTGTGTGCAGCTGTCAGGGCATGCTGGGAGTTGTAGTATCCGCTCTCCTGCTGTGGGGAAGCTGCATTCAGCACCTCGGAGGCTGGAGAGTGGCGCTGTGCATGCTGAGGCCTGGGAGACCCCGGCCACTGAGCGGTCACACACACCGCTGCACGCCGCAGTGACACGAACTCTCCCCCAGCAAGGTGCCGGCCTGGCCTCGCCGCTTACCTGCGCCTCTGTGGGCTGCTGCGCAGTACGGACGCGGAGCCGGGGTCGCGCCTGGCGCTTCTCACCACCGCCACAACAACAACAGCGGCCAGCTCCGCCGAACGCACACCACTTCCGGGAACCCGCCGTCAACACTGGCGTCATCGCTACGTCACCAGACCCCGCCCCCCCATTGCGCTATCCATTCATTCGAAAGCCAGGAGTGACGTCACGGAGCGGGAATGATCGCGTGTTAGATGAGAAACAGCAAAAAAAAAGTGTAACCATAGTAACCAATCACAGGCTGACTTTCATTTTACAACCCTCAACTGGAAAATGAAAGCTGAAATCTGATTGGTTGTTATGTACATGTCCTATAGCCTAAAGTTGCTGATCTATATGTTAACCTGTTAATGACCGATCACAATAAACATGAACCCGTCCTGCTGCTTCAAGAGTACTAGTGTTTGTATTTTTCCCTTCTGAGATGTCATTTATTGCATTTTTAGAAGGAGGTGGGGTCACTTTATTTTGTATTGGAAAAACTTTTAAACTTATGTTTTTTTTTTATTAGTTTTTGATATTTTTTGTTTTTTTAGTCTCCCTAGGGGACTTGAACCTTTAACCCCTTCCTCATGGGGCTATTTTTCGTTTTTTCCTCCCCCTTCTTCCCATAACTTTTTATTTTTCCGTCCCCATAGCCATATGAAGGATTGTTTTTTTGCGAGACGACTTGTACTTTTGAATGACACCATTCATTTTACCATGTGATGCACTTGAAAGCGGAAAAAAAAATTCCAAGTGAGTTGAAATTGCAAAAAAAAGTGCAATTCCACAATGTTTTTTTTGGGGGGGTTATTTACCATGTTCACTACACAGTAAAACTGACCTGGTAATACGATTCTATAGGTCAGTACGATTACACATATACCAAATGGGTATAGTTTTTTTTTTATTTAAGTGAAAAAAATTCAGAAATTTGTAAGAAAAAAAAGTATTTTGCTTGTGTCGCCATTTTCCGAGACCCGTAATGTTTCCATTTTTCGGTTTATAGTGCTGTGTAAGGGCTTTTTTTTTTGCGCCCTGAGCTGACGATTTTATTGATACCATTTTGGGGTAGATACGATGTTTTGATCGCCCGTTATTGCAATGTTGCAGCGGCCAAAAAAAAAAGCCATTTCAATGTTGCTGTCAGAGAAGAACAGTGACATTTAAATGGTTAAACAGCAGAAATCAATTCCAGCTTAGGAAACTGCAATTTTTTTTTATCCTTAAAGGAGTATTCCCATCTCCAAAATCCTATCCCCAAATATAGTAGGTGTAATAATATTAGCAAATACCTCCAGTTAGAAATGTAGTATAGTTTTTTCGATTCACTATGTCTCTTTCCTCATGTGCAGGCAATACAGGACCTTAGGTATCCACGGTTACAACCACTAGTTAACTAGCTGTCACTATATCAGTGAACGTAACCATGGATACCTAACGTCCTGCAATTCCCTGCACATGAGGAAAGAGACATTGCAAATCAGAGAAACTATACTACATTTCTTGATGGAGGTATTTGTTAATATTATTTATTATTATTACACCTACTATATATTGGGATAGGATCTTGGAGATGGGAAAACCCCTTTAAGTGTTTTGTTAATGTTTTTGTTGGATGTTTTCCGTAAACGTTTTTTTTGGACATTGTGAAGACCCGGGGTCTTCCGTGGACATAATACTACTCAGACAACACAGCGTGAGGGTAAATCAGCGTGGCAATAATTTATTGAACCACAAGACAGAAAATAACATATAGAACAGTCCCAGCAAATACCCAAGATGGTGAAACATTGCACAGTCTCCTCACCCTTCCGCTGGCCCACCTGGGATAGAACAGCTGCGACTTTGGGACTTGCAGGGCCAACCACCTCAATCAGTGGCCTACCACTTCTGGCGGGCCCCCACAGAGATAAGGTAGGAGCAAGCTTAGGAAGCTGACAGTCCATTGAGTTACAAGACCAGGAGACCCGAGGGTCCCACCCTGGCCTCTCCGAGAGTTCCCATGTGACCAGATGACCGGCTCGTCCTAATCTGGCTTCTCTGAATGTCTCCATGGGTTCCAGGCGACCGGAGGGTCCCACCTGGCAACCCCAAACAACATATCCATGCGGCCAGGTGACTTCATCATCCCAACTTGGTCTCCCCAAATGTATTCATGGGTTCTCTGATGGTCAATGGAGCAGATCCGTATCCTTCCAGTCAGGGCCATGTACCCTTAGGCCGGAATCATGTAGAATCCAAATCTGTTTCTCTCTGGATCGAGCCATGCTACCAAGCTCATGGTCTGAAGAGTGTCAGATCTTTTATTCTCCTTGTAAAGTCTCTTTCAATTCTGACTGCTACAGAGGCATATGCCCCTTAAATAATTACAAGTGTCCTTTCAAGTAGACATCCACAGGTCAAGAATTAGGGAAGGTATTATCCCACAGGGCTCAGGTCTCATTGTTTGTGCATTTAATCAATTTACATAGTTGGTATAGCAAAGGACTCTTTAAATCAACATCTAGCTGGCTTTAGTACAATATGCAATTAGGATAGTAACAAACATCATTGTTTCACCTGGAATCACTGTTCTTGACCAGCCAAAGAAACACACATACATTCACAAGTCACCACAAACACAATAGTGTATTTCTCTTGGCTTAACAAATCTAGACATCTGGCTGATTAAGATTAGAAGCTGTTTCGTCAAAGCCATTTTCTCACAATTTTTAAATCCATTAAACTCCTCAAAAATGCTAACAAAATGCTTAAAATGACGGCCAGGGGCGTATTGGTGGCATATTTTTAGCCTTCTCATTGAATTGTAAAGTTAAGTATGGAGTGGGTCATAGTGGAAAAAACACTGAATGGTCCACTCACATCTTTTAAGGCCACATTCAGACGTTCAGTATTTGGTCAGCATTTTACATCAGTATTTGTAAACCAAAACCAGGAGTGGAAGAATCAGAGGAAAAGTATAATAGAAACACATCACCACTTCTGCATTTTTCACCCACTCCTGATTTGGCGTTTTTTTTACCTGTTCTAAAAATGCCTGAAAAAAGTTGTGAGAACATACCCTCAAGTTGCTGCTGGCTGTGTAACACAGCCGGTGCCTGTGCTGTATGGAGCAGGATCAGCTCCTGATCTCATTCCATGCTCCCTGACTTCACATCTGCCATATGTTCAGTGTCAATGTTGGGAAGAATCTTTCCACCTACAATTTTTTTTTCAAAATTGTCCAGCATGCTCTAAAGTAGTAAAATAAAGTTCACTCACCTTACCAATCCCATGGTGCCTGGGTCCCTTGCCGGTCTGTTTCTGTACATCCTGCTCTAGACTTGGAGATATTACCGCTTCAGCCAATCGCTCACCAAGTGGGAACAGCCTCGTTAATCCTGCTCCATTGTAATGGTACAGCACAGATGTAATAGACACATGACTCCTAGATGGCCCGCTAGCTCCAACATGGCAGAACCAAACCTGACAGACCCAGATCAGCTCCACCAGTGACCTGGCAGACCCAGATCAGCTCCACCAGTGACATGGCAGACTCAGATCAGCTCCACCAGTGACCTGTCAGACCCAGATCAGCTCCACCAGTGACCTGGCAGACCCAGATCAGCTCCACCAGTGACCTGGCAGACCTAGATCAGCTTCACCAGTGACCTGGCAGACCCACATCAACTCCACCAGTGACTAATGGCAGACCCAGATCAGCTCCACCAGTGACCTGGCAAATCCAGATCAGCTCCACCAGTGACTAATGGCAGACCCAGATCAGCTCCACCAGTGACTAATGGAAGACCCAGATCAGCTCCACCAGTGACCTGGCAGATCCAGATCAGCTCCACCAGTGACCTGTCAGACCTAGATCAGCTCAACCAGTGACCTGTCAGACCTAGATCAGCTCTACCAGTGACCTGTCAGACCCAGATCAGCTCCACCAGTGACCTGGCAAACCCAAATCAGCTCCACCAGTGACTAGTGGCAGACCCAGATCAGCTCCACCAGTCCACCAGTGACCTGTCAGACCCAGATCATCTCCACCAGTGACTAATGGCAGACCCAGATCAGCTCCACCAGTGACCTGGCAGACCCAGATCAGCTCCACCAGTGACCTGGCAGACCCAGATCAGTTCCACCAGTGACCTGGCAGACCCAGATCAGTTCCACCAGTGACCTGGCAGACCCAGATCAGCTCTACTAATGACTAATGGCAGACCCAGATCAGCTCCACCAGTGACCTGGCAGACCCAGATCAGCTCCACCAGTGACCTGTCAGACCCAGATCAGCTCCACCAGTGACCTGTCAGACCCAGATCAGCTCCACCAGAAACCTGGCAGACCCAGATCAGCTCCACCAGTGACCTGGCAGACCCAGATCAGCTCCACCAGTGACCTGGAACACCCAGACCAGCTTCACCAGTGACCTGGCAGACCCAGATCAACTCCACCAGTGACTAATGGCAAACCCAGATCAGCTCCACCAGTGACCTGGCAAACCCAAATCAGCTCCACCAGTGACTAATGGCAGACCCAGATCAGCTCCACCAGTGACTAATGGCAGACCCAGATCAGCTCCACCAGTGACCTGTCAGACCCAGATCAGCTCCACTAGTGACTAATGGCAGACCCAGATCAGCTCCACCAGTGACCTGTCAGACCCAGATCAGCTCCACCAGAAACCTGGCAGACCCAGATCAGCTCCACCAGTGACCTGGCAGACCCAGATCAGCTCCACCAGTGACCTGGCAGACCCAGATCAGCTCCACCAGTGACCTGGAACACCCAGATCAGCTTCACCAGTGACCTGGCAGACCCAGATCAACTCCACCAGTGACTAATGGCAAACCCAGATCAGCTCCACCAGTGACCTGGCAAACCCAGATCAGCTCTACCAGTGACCTGGCAAACCCAGATCAGCTCCACCAGTGACTAATGGCAGACCCAGATCAGCTCCACCAGTGACCTGGCAGACCCAGATCAGCTCCACTAGTGACTAATGGCAGACCCAGATCAGCTCCACCAGTGACCAGGCAGATCCAGATCAGCTCCACCAGTGACCTGAAACACCCAGATCAGCTTCACCAGTGACCTGGCAGACCCAGATCAGCTCCACCAGTGACTAATGGCAACCCAGATCAGCTCCACCAGTGACCTGGCAAACCCAGATCAGCTCCACCAGTGACCTGGAACACCCAGATCAGCTTCACCAGTGACCTGGCAGACCCAGATCAACTCCACCAGTGACTAATGGCAGACCCAGATCAGCTCCGCCAGTGACCTGGCACACCCAGATCAGCTCCACCAGTGACCTGGCAGACCCAGATCAGCTCCACCACTGACCTGTTTGACCCAGATCAGCTCCACCAGTGACTAATGGCAGACCCAGATCAACTCCGCCATTGACCTGGCAGACCCAGATCAGCTCCACCAGTGACCTGGCAGACCCAGATCAGCTCCACCAGTGACCTGGCAGGTCCAGATCAGCTCCACCAGTTACTAATGGCACCACAGGTGGCCATTTTCCCCCCTTTCTCTGTTTTCCAAGAGGAAAGTATAAGAAAACTGGAGGCTTTTTTATTACTATGTGGGATCCAATTTCCATCCATATTTGGTCCTTGTATCCATTTTTACCATCAGTGTGGCTTTGTCCTACTCATTAAACAGCAGAAAACAGACAACTCTCGGATGGCATATAGACGGCATCCGTGTTCTGTTTTTCTCACAAGCGCATTCAGTTGAATGATGGAATAAAAAATGTACGTATCTTGTTTTTATTTTATTGTAGACAATCAGACGTGTGAATGCCCCATAGACTATAACAAATGTGTTCTATGAGCCAAAAAAATGGAAATAAGATGAACGTAAAGAAAAAAAATACCGGTCTTACAACTGAACTAATTTGGCTGACAGCTCTTCATCCCGAGCGCCTATACAGTGGCAAGTAAAAGTTTGGGCACCCCTGGTCAAAATTACTGTTATTGTGAACAATTAAGCAAGTTGAAGATGAAATAATCTCTAACAGGCCTAAAGTTAAAGATGATACATTTCCTTTGTATTTTAGACAAAAAATATATATTTTCAACTTTTACATTTTAAAAATTTAAAAAGGGAAATGGGCCGATGCAGACGTTTGGGCACCTGCATGGTTAGCTCCTAGTAGCGCCCCCTTTTGCAAGTATCACAGCTTGTAAACACTTTTTGTAGCCAGACAAGAGTCTTTCAATTCTTGTTTGAGGGATTTTCATCCATTCTTCCTTGGAAAATTCTTCCATTTCTCTGAGATTCCTGGGACGTCTTGCATGCACTGCTATTTTGAGGTCTAACCACAGATTTTCAATGATGTTCAGATCAGGGGACTGTGAGGGCCATTGTAAAAACCTCAGCTTATGCCTATTGAGGTCGTCTATTATGGATTTTGATGTGTGTTTAGAATTATTATCCATTTGTAGAAGCCATCCTCTTTCAACTTCAGCTCTTTTTTTACAGATGGTGTTATGTTTGCATCAAGAATATGTTGACATTTCATTGAATCCATTCTTCCCTCTATACGTGAAATGTTTCCCGTACCATTGGCTGCAACACAACCCCAAAGCATGGTTGATCAACCCCCATGCTTAATGGTTGGCGAGATGCTTTTTTTCCTGAAATTCTGTGCCCTTGTTTCTCCACACATACCTTTGATCATTGTGGCCAAAAAGTTCTATTTTAACCTCATCGGTCCACAGGACTTGTTTCCAAAATGCATCAGGCTTGTTTAGATGTTTTTTGCACACTTCTGACGCTGAATTTTATAGTGAGAACGCAGGAGAGGTTTTCTTCTGATGACTCTTCCATATTTGTGCAGGTGTCTCTGAACAGTAGAACAATGTACCACAACTACAGAGTCTGCTAAATCTTTCTGAAGGTCTTTTACAGTCAAGTGGGGGTTCTGATTTGCCTGTCTAGCAATCCTACAAGCAGCTCTCACTGAAATTTTGTTTGGTCTTCCAGACCTTATCTTGACCTTCACTGTTCCTGGTAACTGCCATTTCTTAATTACATTTCAAACTTAGGAAAGGGCAACTTGAAAGCGCTTTGCTATCTTCTTATAACCTCCTCCTACTATGTGGTCCTCCACCATTTTCAGAGTGCTAGGCAGATGCTTAGAAGAACCCATGACTGCTGTTTTTTTGGCACAAGGCTAGCGGAGGCTGTTTTTTTTTAAAGCTGGGAAACTTGCATCACCTGGCCTTTCCTAACGATGATAGTGAACAAGCCATAACCCTAACAGGCTAAATAAGGTCTGAAACCTTGGTGAAAGTTATCTGAGCACAGAAATCTCCAAGGGTGCCCAAACTTTTGCATCGACCCATTTTCCTTTTTGTAATTTTTAAAAATGACAATATATTTTTTTTTTGCCTAAAATACAAAGATGTGTCATCTTTAACTTTAGGCCTTTTAGAGATAATTTCATCTTCAACTTGCTTAATTGTTCACAATAACAGTAATTTTGACCAGGGGTGCCCAAACTTTTACATGCCACTGTACATATGTACCCAGGCTCGGACTGGCCCACAGGAGAATCCTCCGGTGGGCCCCCATACAGTAATTAGCTCCCCACTCCACCTATATGAGAAGTAGTTGGCACAATACATTTGTTTCACTATGTTCAGACAAGGGCATCATCTCAACAATCATTTGTCAAACTACCTCATTTATTATTATTTTTTAACAAGAGGAAAACAGAGTCATCATGGTTTAAAAAGAGACACATATTTTATTGACACAATTGATTAAAACAAGTATATAATCAGAATAGAGAAAAATATGAATAATAAGCAAGTGAAGAGCAAGGTGGACAATGAAATATCCGAATTAGCCAAAACGGACCTGCCTCAGTACTAGATGCTCAATCAAATAAACGCAACTCTATAGCTGGAAAAAGGTTTTTCCATCGAAGTAGAAAAACGCTGCACCTAAAATTCTTGACCAGTAGAGTATAAGTAATAGGCATAAAAATTTGTTTAAATAGGGTACAATATCATGTCAAGATTGATAAGCTATTATAAAACCGAACACATGGTGGCGCACTCTACAGTGCACTGCAGAGAAAAGAAAAAAGAAAAGCAGCAAAGCCAAGCTTATCAATTAAAGTGCAGCATGCATATTTGTATTAATACAGAGTTGGGTAAATAGGAGAGCACCTCCACACATTCCCTTCCCTCCCCCTACCCCCCCACTCCTACCAAAAGAGAGGAGAGGGAAGTGACCTCTTAAGTATATTTGAGCAGAGTGCCAAAGGAGATGTGTCACTATAAATGGGCATGAGGGAGATATATCTCTTACCAGGAGTGGTGGTGGGCGGTCAGTGGGTAATTCAGAAAAACCACGTGCGTCCCCGACGCGCGTTTCGCGGCAGCTAGGGCCGCTTTCTCAAGGGGACGCACGTGGTTTTTCTGAATTCTCTGCTCAAATATGCTTAAGAGGTCACTTCCCTCTCCTCTCTTTTGGTAGGAGTGGGGGGTAGAGGGAGGGAAGGGAATGTGTGGAGGTGCTCTCCTATTTACCCAACTCTGTATTAATACAAATATGCATGCTGCACTTTAATTGATAAGCTTGGCTTTGCTGCTTTTCTTTTCTCTGCAGTGCACTGTAGAGTGCGCCACCATGTGTTCGGTTTTATAATAGCTTATCAATCTTGACATGATATTGTACCCTATTTAAACAAATTTTTATGCCTATTACTTATACTCTACTGGTCAAGAATTTTAGGTGCAGCGTTTTTCTACTTCGATGGAAAAACCTTTTTCCAGCTATAGAGTTGCGTTTATTTGATTGAGCATCTAGTACTGAGGCAGGTCCGTTTTGGCTAATTCGGATATTTCATTGTCCACCTTGCTCTTCACTTGCTTATTATTCATATTTTTCTCTATTCTGATTATATACTTGTTTTAATCAATTGTGTCAATAAAATATGTGTCTCTTTTTAAACCATGATGACTCTGTTTTCCTCTTGTTAAAAAATGTTACTTTTGAGTCGGTATTTGAGGGTGTTGGGGGGGATTTTGTTCCCTCGCCCACACTCAATTTCTAATATTTGGGCTATTTTGCTAATCCCATTTATTATTATATAGAACAATAGGTACATTTGTGAATGAAGGTAATGTGATATTTGCATGTAGCTGAACAGTGGGCCACCAGAGTCATTGTTACTGGTGGGTCCTTGGCACCCATGTCCGGCACCGTATGCACACTCGGCTTTACCAACAGCTACATTTCCCCACTCTCCCATGTGCTCTGGGTTCTGTCCTATGGTTGTAGGAAACATGTGATCTCCAGCAGAGGCTTATCTTCCATGAAAGAGGATCATAAGAAAGCTATCTCTCTAGTGCCACCTACTGGAGGTAACTAGCCTATATGTCAAAGTCCGACCCTTTAACTGCCTTTCAACAGGATTAGGGGGCAGAAGCCAAATCAGTCTCCTTCAAAAGAAAGAGACCCCATCTGTAGACAGCTGGTTCGGGGGTTCTTACTTCTCATCAGTGCAGGGTACATGTTGGCTAGGTGAAAGGACTTGGATATTAAATCTCCATTGTGTGAGCCTCAACTTAAGGGCCCAGTCAGACGGCCATATAAATCGGACCAAGATCGGAACACAATGCTCGGACTGGCTGGCGGTTCTCCTGCCCAGAAAGAACCTCATATAAATACATTAAGCTGTCATTCTCAGGTCAGGAGAGCTGCCAGCCAGTCCAAGCATTCTGTTCCGATTCTCGTTCCGATTTATACGGCCGCCTGACTGCGCCCTAAAAAGGGGAATCGAGACAAAGACATTTAGAGCATATCCTTGAGAATGGGGATCTCCTGTTATAACGCTGGGGGGGGGGGGGGTGGACCCACTGCTGTGCCACTAGCTGGACTTACCCTGGAGGAGCCTGACTAAGAGGCTACCTTGCCTTTACTAGTGCCTCAGATGGTGAGGATAGGCTTGGCCGCAGGATAGCCACCAGGTGCCACTCTAGGGCAGTGTCCAGACCTGCAGAAGCTGACCCACAGGTCAGAGCAGGTATACGAGGTACAGAGGGGCAAGAGAGAAGCATAGTTAGACAGTCCAGGGTCAGCCGCACAGGTTGAGGATATGTAACCGAGGTCAGGAGAGGAGAGAACAGACAGGACGAGAAGACAAGCCGGGTCAGTAACAAGAGGGCTCACCAACAGACCCCTTGACTGGGAACCTAAGCTCAGGCAAGGTGTGAAGGGCAGCGCAGCCTGATATAACACCTGCTGGTTGGTGATTGGCTGGGGAATCCAAACACAGCAGGGTTAAATTCCTGCAAGATCTGGAAACACACCCCTATAGCCATGTAGGGACATCAGGGATATGCAGCAGAGTTGGAGGTGCTGCACGGTCTCAGCATGGTGGCCTGACATGAGGATAAGCAGTGCGGTGAACGCAGTGAGTAGCACGGCGGCAGGAACACATGCGAGTTACTGCCGTGACACCTGTTTTGCTATACATGTCACCCGAAGGCAGCCACGACGAGAGAGCTCTGTCCCTTATAGTCTACTAATACTGTAGTCCAATGATAACGAGGTGCAAGTGACGCGCCCCCTGGGCCAGTGTTGTTTGGGGGATACCCGGAGCCGGATCAGATGGGGGTTGTAGTCTCCGAGTGGCGGTGACCCGGTCCGTGCCCAGGGTGTCAAGCTCAGTGTGTGGCAGTCCTACAGATGTTGCTGGATGTTCTTTAGTGTCGACTACGCCACCCGTTGATTTGCGGTCACTACGGCCGCCGCTGCAGCAGGGTCCGCTGAGGCTGGTGGTGTGTGTGCAGCTCAGGTAGTATAACCCCCAACGGGAGGGGTATAGCCTCAGGGGGTCAGTTGTAGAGGGTGGTGGTTGTGGTGGTGCAGTGAGAGTGGTAATAAGACTCCGAGTCAGGCTGTGCAGTTCAGGGTTTTACTTACTGCTTTTGTGTTGGTCACTCCGGCCTTGAGTGACCGCCCGAGCCGCGCTGCGTCCACCAGGTCCTGGACTCGGCCAACCCCCAGGTGATTCTGGAGCGTGGTCCTGAGCTCCCTTTCTGACTTGTCCTTCTCTCTGGCCTTCCCCACCAGGGATCCACCTAAGTCCGGCTCCCTCGGGCCTCTTGTTGGTAAAACCCTTGTCTCTGGGTTCCCTGACCCTATTCACGGTTTGCCTTCCGGGTGGATTTAGTGGGTGGTCGTGGCAGATCCTGCCCACGACCTCCGGTCTCTGGCTAAGGATTAGGGCCCTCCACCAGCTTGGGATCCGGTACCCTTGTGCCAACTCTTCACCCTCTGGTCTAATTTTGGGTTCTTGGAGTTCCCTCTTCTCCCCCTCTGGGTCCTTCCTTCTCCTCTCTCTCTCTCTTGGCCTTGGAGCTGGCTGAGCTGCTCTGCTTCTCTGACTCAACTCTGACAGACTGACCCTGATCTAAGATGGTGCCCACCTTATATACTCTCTCTATGTGTGAGCTCAGGTGACCAGCACCCAATGAGCTCCTAGCATTACCCAGACTGCTCCCCCTATCTGCCCCTACACTACTGGGATGTTCCACCCCCCTCCCACTCCAGCCAGGGACAGACACTGTCGTACCTGCACATTTCTCTAGTGGGAGTACCATTGGTCTGTCCCCCGGAAATGGGATGTGTGTAGTGCATGCAGCCTACTGAGCTCAGTTCCACACTCCATCCTTACCCGGGAGTGGAATACCACACCTCTGGCTTGAGGTGTAATACCCCTGTAGCAGCCGAATCCTCAGGGTGCTACATTCCCCCCTGGTAAATCACAGCACGTCCTCGGGCTGTAAGATATAAAAACATCCAAAACATACAATTTTTTTTTTTTTCATAAACATAAACATATAAAACATCACATAAAACTTTTCATAAAAACTCTTCATAAATAACGTCCTTGTAAACACTCTTGCTCCTCCGGCCACGGTGCAACTTGTGACCAGGAAAAGCGCGACAGTCTCTTTAAGAAAAACAACAGTTTACTATAAAACCGGTAGGGGGCGCCTTAGGAAGCGCAACTATATACAATAGGAATATGGCCGCTCTCAGTCCCCGGCCAGGTAATGGGAATAGGGACACACGGGTTAACAGTTCACTCTTGTCCCAACGGGGACTTATTTAAAGCAGCAACAGTTCACTGTACCCCGACAGGTAACTATTTACAGTCTCTTTACCGTACTTTAACGACGGCGTCCTCCTGCTCCTTCTTTGTCTTCAGACCCGTCCGGGTCCTCTTGCTCCTCCTCACACCGCAGTTCCTCCTCCGTCAGGCGATGCACATGGAGGGCGTAGGGTCCTTTGGCACATTTGTGCCGGTTGAACGTGACCTCGTCCCCTACGTACAGGTCACGACCTCTGTGTCCCTCCGGCAGATGGGACTCCACGTCTCTTCTGGTTACAAAGACGTCGCCGGGGGTATGATGGTCTTTTATGAAGCCCCACCCATGCTGCAGGTTGAATTTAATCACAGTCCCGGTGGTACGGGGACCATGAGCTGCACGGGGGTTCCTCCTGGTCCGGCTCTTCTGCCCTGCGCTCTGTTCCTGCAGCCGCTGCTCACGGATCCGCCTCTCTTTCCGCTCTTGCTCGAAGGCTGCCAACTGCTGGCGGCAGCACTCCACTCGCTCTGCTGCAGCTGCCCGCGTTTCTTGAGTGAACCCCATGAGGTCTCCTCCGGTGGGGTCCCACTCGAATTGTGCTTCTTCTAGCGGGAGCGGGGTTCTCCTGACGGGCTTCGGAGCCGGAATCAGGGGCTCGCACAGGGGCCTTGCTCTTTGGAGTTCCAGTTGGTAGTACTCCTGGGGCCATACAAAGGGCTGCCCATCCGGGCACGTGTGCTGGGCAAATAGATCTTCGCCCAGGTGCGGCACTCGAGATGTTGAGGGCGCGTTGATGGTAGCGGCGCCCGGATTGACCAGGCCTTGCGACCAGGCCTGGGGTACCCTGAACGTAAAGGGCACCGTAAGGACGGCGGCGCCCGGGGGTACTCGGCCCTGCGACCAGGCCGGTGGCTCCGCGGAGGTAGGGGGCGCTGTTGGAATTGCGGCGCCCGGAGGTACTAGACCTTGCAACCAGGCCGATGGTATTTCCTGTTTGGTCGCGCTCAGGGTCGAGGCGTGTGACGTCACAGGGGTCGCGGCCGCAGCTTCTACTTGAGGCCTAGTCTGGCACAGTGACGATGCAGCGACGGGCACGGCAGGGGGAATCTCGGGCTCTGCGACGGGGAGCTGGGACAGGTACACGGTTTCTCGGCTCGGGGTAGTGACGTCCCCTTTACCTGCCTCCGTCCGTTCAGCTCCCTCCTCGGCGCCGTCTCCGGCCTTCACTCCTCCTGCACCATCCTCAGAGGCGGTCTGTCTCCTCGTCTCGGGTGGCGTGCTCCGCTGACGGGTTCCGGTCTGCTGGGCCATCTCACGGCTCCACTCCGTCAGCGTGTCTTGCTGCACCTGGGCCATCCTCCGTGCGAGGCCATCCAGCGCGGTCTGTGCACACTCCCGGTCTCGGGGGAGCTGTGCTAGGATCTCCACTAAGCCTAGTGGGGTTGTTGCTTGCAGCAGGCTCCTGACCACTGGGTCGGTGCTGCCTGTCTCTCCCTCCATCTCCGGGTACGGCTTCTCCGGAGTCCTCTCCAGACTTCTTGTCTCCGGGTGCGCTCTCTCCAGACTCCTCCAGGCTGCACCCATCTTCGTTCTTTTGTTCAGTCTCCGCCCACATTGAAGGTGGTCCCGGGGCAACTTTGTGATTGTCAGTTCCAGGGGCAGTTCTCTCACGCTGATGGACATCTCCAGCATCACAGTCTCTGTTGGTGGGCGCGGTTTCCGCTTTTGGCGCCATTCTTCGACCTGGCCCACGATGGGAGGTGGCCTCTTGCCACCCTCTGGCACGCCCATAATGGCGTCCGCTCTTCCAAGGCGGGAAATCTTTGGAACTGGCGGGAATCGTCTCCCAGTGGCGGGAAACTCCATGGATGGCGGGAAAAAGCTGCAAATGGCGGACAACCGGCGGGAAACGACCTGTGATGGGGTCCGTTGGCGGGGACCCTCCGGAACCGGCGGGAGACTTCTTTTTAAGGTAACGGTGAACATTTCTTCAGGCACGCAGTACCCGGTGGTTGCGGGCACGTAATCCTGCCGACTACGCCAAAGTTGACGCGCCCCCTGGGCCAGTGTTGTTTGGGGGGGGATACCCGGAGCCGGATCAGATGGGGGTTGTAGTCTCCGAGTGGTGGTGACCCGGTCCGTGCCCAGGGTGTCAAGCTCAGTGTGTGGCAGTCCTACAGATGTTGCTGGATGTTCTTTAGTGTCGACTACGCCACCCGTTGATTTGCGGTCACTACGGCCGCCGCTGCAGCAGGGTCCGCTGAGGCTGGTGGTGTGTGTGCAGCTCAGGTAGTATAACCCCCAACGGGAGGGGTATAGCCTCAGGGGGTCAGTTGTAGAGGGTGGTGGTTGTGGTGGTGCAGTGAGAGTGGTAATAAGACTCCGAGTCGGGCTGTGCAGTTCAGGGTTTTACTTACTGCTTTTGTGTTGGTCACTCCGGCCTTGAGTGACCGCCCGAGCCGCGCTGCGTCCACCAGGTCCTGGACTCGGCCAACCCCCAGGTGATTCTGGAGCGTGGTCCTGAGCTCCCTTTCTGACTTGTCCTTCTCTCTGGCCTTCCCCACCAGGGATCCACCTAAGTCCGGCTCCCTCGGGCCTCTTGTTGGTAAAACCCTTGTCTCTGGGTTCCCTGACCCTATTCACGGTTTGCCTTCCGGGTGGATTTAGTGGGTGGTCGTGGCAGATCCTGCCCACGACCTCCGGTCTCTGGCTAAGGATTAGGGCCCTCCACCAGCTTGGGATCCGGTACCCTTGTGCCAACTCTTCACCCTCTGGTCTAATTTTGGGTTCTTGGAGTTCCCTCTTCTCCCCCTCTGGGTCCTTCCTTCTCCTCTCTCTTGGCCTTGGAGCTGGCTGAGCTGCTCTGCTTCTCTGACTCAACTCTGACAGACTGACCCTGATCTAAGATGGTGCCCACCTTATATACTCCCTCTATGTGTGAGCTCAGGTGACCAGCACCCAATGAGCTCCTAGCATTACCCAGACTGCTCCCCCTATCTGCCCCTACACTACTGGGATGTTCCACCCCCCTCCCACTCCAGCCAGGGACAGACACTGTCGTACCTGCACATTTCTCTAGTGGGAGTACCATTGGTCTGTCCCCCGGAAATGGGATGTGTGTAGTGCATGCAGCCTACTGAGCTCAGTTCCACACTCCATCCTTACCCGGGAGTGGAATACCACACCTCTGGCTTGAGGTGTAATACCCCTGTAGCAGCCGAATCCTCAGGGTGCTACACAAGTCCCCTATGAGGACTAAAAAAAGTGAAAATTAAAATTTTAGAAATTAAAAAAAACAAACAACAAAATTTTAATCACTCAGCTTTTCCCCATTTAATAATAAAGAAAAAATAAAAATATAAAAAAGCATATTCTGTACTGCAGCATCCGTAAGAGTCAGATCTATGAAAATATAATATTATTTACCTCATTCAGTAAATGCTGTACAGGAAAAAATTGCAACACCAAAATTGGTGGCTGCATCTCCCCAGAAAAAAATTTAAGAAAAAGCTATCAAAATGTTGCATGTGCCCCCCAAAAATGGTACTAATAAAATATCCACTCGCCACACAAAAGAACAGACCCTCACACAGCCCCAGCGACAGATAAAAAACTTAAGGGTCTTAGAAAACAGACACAAAACACTTTTTTTTATTTTAAAGTCAAGAATTTTTTTTAAGCCTTGTACTAAAATAATAATATAAAATAATAAAAAGTTCAAGTTTGGCAAGACTGTAATCGCACTGGAGAATCATGTGACCATTTATTGCAAAATCAGCAACGTAAAAAGAAAACCCAAAAAACAATGAAGAAATTAATTTTTTTTTAATTATTTCAACCCATTTGGATTTTTTTCCTGTTTCTCAATACATTGTATGATATAATGAATGGAGTCATTCATAACTACAGCTCGTCCCTCAAAAAGAGAACAAATAAGTCCTCATCTGGTTTTTGACAGAAAAAAAAAATTATGAGCCTTGGGGGGAAAAATTAAAATATAACAATGAAAATTTTCTGCGTCCTTAAGAGGTTACATCCTGAACTGTCCTTATGATTTAGGATCCCTACCTCACACCCAAAACTTTATTCAAGCCCAAATCCACAGAGGAAACCAGGAGGGATATCAGGAGCTCTCTTCACTGCTGCTGTTGATTTTTTTTGGAGGCAGAGCGAATCAGGAGTGGTACCCAGGTGACGCGCGTCCCCCCCCTCAGGTACCCGGATGACGCGCGCCCCCCCCTCTCAGGTCCCCGGATGACGCACGCCCCCCCCTCTCAGGTCCCCGGATGACGCGCACACCCCCTCAGGTCCCCAGATGACACGCGTCCCCCCCCCCTCAGATCCCCGGATGACACGCACCCTCCCTCAGGTCCCCGGATGACGCGCACCCTCCCTCAGGTCCCCGGATGACGCGCACCCTCCCTCAGGTCCCCGGATGACGCGCACCCTCCCTCAGGTTCCCGGATGACGCGCGTCCCCCCCATGTCCCCGGATGACGCGCACCCTCCCTCAGGTCCCCGGATGACGCCCGTCCCCCCCTCAGGTCCCCGGATGACGCGCGTCCCCCCCCCTCAGGTCCCCGGATGACGCCCGTCCCCCCCTCAGGTCCCCGGATGACGCGCGTCCCCCCCCCTCAGGTCCCCGGATGACGCGCGTCCCCCCCATGTCCCCGGATGACGCGCACACCCCCTCAGGTCCCCGGATGACGCGCACACCCCCTCAGGTCCCCGGATGACGCGCGTCCCCCCCATGTCCCCGGATGACGCACACACCCCCTCAGGTCCCTGGATGATGTGCACACCCCCTCAGGTCCCCGGATGACGCGCATCCCCCCCCCCCTCAAGTCACCGGATGATGAGCGCCCGCCCGCCCCCCCTCAGGTCCCCGGATGACGCGCGTCCCCCCCTCAGGTCCCCGGATGACGCGCACACCCCCTCAGGTCCCCGGATGACGCGCACACCCCCTCAGGTCCCCGGATGACGCGCGTCCCCCCCCATGTCCCCGGATGACGCGCACACCCCCTCAGGTCCCTGGATGATGTGCACACCCCCTCAGGTCCCCGGATGACGCGCATCCCCCCCCCCCCTCAAGTCACCGGATGATGAGCGCCCGCCCCCCCCATGTCCCCGGATGACGAGCACACCCCCTCAGGTCTCCGGAATGCCCTGCATCCTGCAAGACTACAACTCCCTGAAGCCCTGCAACCAGCAAGCCTAGAACTCCCAGAATGCCCTGCAACCAGCAAGACTACAACTCCCAGAATGCCCTGCAACCTGCAAAAAAAAAAAAACAACACTCCCCTCGTGCCTCTCATCTGCCTGCCGGGAGTCGCACCTCAGGCTATTTCATTCTGTTGCTCTGATGAGCAGTACAAGGTTTTAAAAGGAAAATCACGCCCCGCCCTTTCTCATACACAGCCAATGACAGCGGTTCCCTGCTCCAGAGGCGTCTGCGCGTCTCCCTGACGTCACCCGGACGCAGCACCCGGAAGTAGAGGGTTGTTGGGCTGAGAAGAGCCGGGGCCGCGGCTGCAGGCAGAAGATAACGGCGGAGCGGTTCCCGGGAGCAGCGCGGCTTCTTATACCGCAGTGTGGTGTGTACAGCGCTTATGCTTCCTCATGGTATTTATTATATGTTGTTTTGAGATGAAGCTAGTTTGTCTCATCCCTGCGAGTTGTGTATTGTGTGAGGGCGCTATTCACACAGCACTGCGCACCTCGAAATGCCGCAGATTGACTGCACAGCAGCGACATGAAGCCGTGTATGCGGGAGAGGCCACAGCTCTGCTGTGAATTAACCCTTTTCTCACAGTTAATATTTATCCCCTTAAACTATCTCAGTCTCGCGTTCTCATACATTTATACTCATTGTGCTTTTATTCTTTTTTTCCCATAGTGTGAACACGATGAATCGCGCCAAAGCCACCGCAGTGCGCCGGCCGAGCGCCGCCGGAAAGTCCTCAGGTATCTCATGTTGTCAGGAGCTTGTTAGAGGTGATGTGGTTTTTAGGTAATTGCCGCAGGTAAAGATTCAAGGCACAATGCCGTCTCCGACATTTTGTTACTATGGGACCTGCGTTTGTCTCCAGAACAGGGGTCCGCCGACTCCCCCCATCCCACCAGTTGTGGTAGATGCACTTGCTTGGCTTTTTTCAGAAATCTCCTAGAAGTGCTTAAAGAGATTAATTTACAGGGGGCAAACATACAGCTTGAGAAGGGGTTGTCCCTTCCCAAGCTGTATGTTTGCCCCCTGTAAATTAATAACACTTTTATACTCCCCTCCAGAGCCAGCGCAGTTCCAGCGTTGTCTCTCCCAGGTATGGCGTGACATTGTCATGCAATCCCTGCTTCAATCACTGGTTTTTCACTTTCCCTGCCTTTGGCTGTCTCGCATACCTCCGGATGCTTGCTCACGTCTTACAGATGTATGTGATTATTTTTTTTTTTTCGAAGGTGAGGATAGTGAAGCGGCAGCTAAATAGGGGTGGGGATCTCGTGACATACCAATATCACGCAATCTCCAGGAGAGCCAGTGTCGACACCACTGGAACAACGGCCGCATCAGAGATGATGTTAGGTGTTATTATTCTACTGGGGGCAAACATACGTATTGAGAAGGGGTTGTCAAAGTAGTGGACAACCAGTTAACCTCTTAACGACTGACATCGTATATTTACGTAATAGGCAGTTCCCCTGCCTTTGGGGCGGGCTCCGGTGCTGAGCCCGATCAATAGTGTCAATCAAAAGTACAACTTGTCAAACAGAAAAACAAGCCCTCGTATGGCTGTATTGACGGAAAAATAAAAAAGTTATATTTCTTGGAAGAAGGGGAGGAAAGAACAAAAAAACGAAAATCACCCTGGGGGTTAAAAATAAATAAAGAGGCATTGAAGCGCGGCCACCTATTTATTTGTTGCAGGAAGAATTAAGTCAGAAGAAACCCGTTTAGGAGATAGGGGCCGGTCCCAGTGTTAGGACATGTGCCTGTCAGACATTTAGGTCATATTTTGGGGATACCATCTAAACTATATGGCAGCCATAGAGTGCCAGTCATGAGGGGGGGGGGGGGGGGGTGATGAAGCTAGTCCCCCCCCCCCTCCATAACTACTTTGAAAGATGTTTCTTCCAGATTTAAGGTGATCATGTGACCCCATTGTCAGCTTTCACATAGGGTATAGTTAACCCGGAAGCGTAAATGTTGGTTGTAATTTAGGCTGACATTTATTTGAAACATTTGTGTTTGCAGGTCATCCACCTCCAGGGGATTTCATTGCTCTGGGCACCAAGGGGCAAACCAGCGACTCCAAAGCCCCCCCCAATCTGATGAAGCCAGCTGCTCCTGGATTGACCTCGGAAAGGAAGCGTGAAGCCTCGTCTGCTTTGGCCAGCACTTCAGCACTGACTGGACTCACAAAACGCCCGAAACTTTCTTCCACCCCACCTTTAAGTGCTTTGGGGCGTTTGGCTGAAGCGGCAGTGGCCGAGAAGAGGGCCATCTCCCCGTCCATCAAGGAGCCGTCTGTTGTCCCCATCGAAGGTGGTAGTCCTTACCTTCTGTAGGTCAGCCGGCAGGCCGGCCGCATGTTATACGTTTTAACTCTTTAAAGTCTCTTTTTTTTGTCTCACTGCAGAGACTTTAGTTTCTTAGGGGCTAACAATGTGATCTTATTTCCTCGCAGTTGCCCCGGCGTCACTGCTGGACGACGTTGAAGCTTCAGAGCAGGATGGAAATGATGATCGGATCGAAGGAGTGCTCTGCGGAGCAGTAAAGCAGCTGAAGATGAACCGTGCAAAGCCCGACCCAACATTGTACCTGAGTCTGATGTTTTTGGCAAAAATGAAACCTAATATATTTGCAACTGAGGGTGTCATTGAGGTAAGAATTTCACCAGGTATCAAGTAATTTTCCTCCTCTTGTGTTCAGCAAGTCTTATACTTGTAAGGACTAATGTCCCAGGAAAATGAAGGACTTCTCTGCTTGAAGGGTCCTTGGGGGGTTCTTCTATTGCTGACTGGATGAGAAGGATCTTCTGATATTCCAAAATATACATACACATTTTATTCTTGCCTGCAGCAGCTAATCAAAACCATATAATTTGCTGCTTTTTATAAAATGGATAAACCATACTGCTCCTGTTATTCAGCCTTAAGTATATTTTAAGCATAGATTTACTTAATTCAACCACACACACACACACACACACACACACACACACACACACACACACACACACACACACACACACACACACACACACACACACACACACACTATGACGTACCACGGCCCCCCCACACACAGTATGACGTACCACGGCCCCTCCCACACACACACACACACACAGTATGACGTACCACGGCCCCTCCCACACACACACACACACACACACAGTATGACGTACCACGGCCCCTCCCCCCCCCCCCCCACACACACACAGTATGACGTACCACGGCCCCTCCCCCCCCCCCCCCCACACACACACACACAGTATGACGTACCACGGCCCCTCCCACACACACACACACACACACACACAGTATGACGTACCACGGCCCCTCCCACACACACACACACACACACACACAGTATGACGTACCACGGCCCCTCCCACACACACACACACACACACACACACACACACACACACACTATGACGTACCACGGCCCCTCCCACACACACACACACACACACACACACACACACACACACACACACACACACTATGACGTACCACGGCCCCTCACACACACACACACACACACACACACACAGTATGATGTACCACGGCCCCCCCACACACACACAGTATGACGTACCACGGCCCCCCCACACAGTATGACGTACCACGGCCCCCCCACACACACACAGTATGACGTACCATGGTCCACACACACACACAGTATGACGTACCATGGTACACACACACACACACACACACACACACACACACACACACACACACACACACACACACACACACACAGTATGACGTACCACGGCCCCCCCCCCTCTCACACACACACACAGTATGACGTACCACGGCCCCTCCCACACACAGTATGACGTACCACGGCCCCCCCCCCACACACAGTATGACGTACCACGGGCCTCCCCACACAGTATGACGTACCACGGCCCCCCCACACACAGTATGACGTACCACGGCCCCCCCCACACACAGTATGACGTACCACGGCCCCCCCCCCCCACACAGTATGACGTACCACGGGCCTCCCCACACAGTATGACGTACCACGGCCCCCCCACACACAGTATGACGTACCACGGCCCCCCCCACACACAGTATGACATACCACGGGCCTCCCCACACAGTATGACGTACCACGGCCCCCCCCCACACAGTATGACGTACCACGGCCCCCCCACACACACAGTATGACGTACCACGACCCCCCACACACAGTATGACGTACCACGGCCCACCTTTTTTTTTCTATTTTATTTTACAACAATCCTTTTCCTCTGGCCACATTTAAAAAATGAGATGGAAAACCCCTTTAATTTTAAGGTTGTAGTAAAAAAAAGGTACTGACAAAGTAATGTCCTGCAGGCCCTGTGCAGCCTACTGCGACGAGACGCCTCCATAAACTTTAAAGCCAAAGGAAACAGCCTGGTGTCGGTGCTGGCGTGTAACCTGCTCATGGCGGCATACGAAGAGGATGAAAACTGGCCAGAGATTTTTGTCAAGGTGAGAGGGCTACGTATGTGCAGAAAGTATATGGACCGGGGTTATTCCTTTTAAATAGGACTGTGGCTAAAAATGGGGGGGAAGGATCGGGCAAGTGGTAAAACCGATTGTGCCGAGGGAGATATAATTGTGTGTAATTGTATGCGGCTGCCCCTCCCTGCAGTGTATACAGTGAAGGAAATAAGTTGATCCCTTGCTGTTTTTGTTAGTGTGCCTATTGACAAAGACTTGAACAGTCTATAATTTTAAGGGTAGGTTATTTGTACCATTAAGAGATAGAATCTAAAAAAAAAAATCAAGAAAATCACCTTGTATAAATTAGATAAAATTATTTGCATTTTGCAGTGAGAAATAAGTATTTGATCCCTCTGGCAAACAACACTTAATACTTGGTGGCAAAACCCTTGTTGGTAAGCACAGCAGTCAGGCGTTGTTTGTAGTTGATGATGAGGTTTGCGCACATGTCAGGAGGAGTTTTGGTCCACTCCTCTTTGCAGATCATCTCTAAATCATTCAGATTTTGAGGCTGTCGCTTGGCAACTCGGAGCTTCAACTCCCTCCATAAGTTTTCTATGGGATTAAGGTCTGGAGACTGGCTAGGCCACTCCATGACCTTTCTGTGCTTCTTTTTAAGCCACTCCTTTGCTGCCTTGGCTGAATGTTTAGGGTCATTGTCTTGCTGGAAGACCCAGCCATGACCCATTTTTAATGTCCTAGCGGAGGGAAGGAGGTTGTCACTCAGGATTTTACGGTACATGGCTCTATCCATTCTCCCATTGATGCATTGAAGTAGTCCTGTGCCCTTAGGAGAGAAAAACCCCCAAAACATTATGTTTCCACCCCCATGCTTGACAGTGGGGACGGTGTTCTTTGGGTCATAGGCAGCATTTCTCTTCCTCCAAACACGGCGAGTTGAGTTAATGCTAAAGAGCTCAATTTTTGTCTCATCTGACCACAGCACCGTCTCCCAATAACTCACAGAATCATCCAGGTGTTCATTGGCAAACTTCAGACGGGCCTGCACATGTGCCTTCTTGAGCAGGGGGACCTTGCGGGCACTGCAGGCTTTTATACCTTTAAGGCGTAATGTGTTATCAATGGTTTTCTTGGTGACTGTGGCCCCAGCTGCCTTGAGATCATTAACAAGTTGTAGTTTTAGGCTGATCTCTCACCTTCCTCATGATCAAGGATACCCCACGAGGTGAGATTTTGCATGGTGTCCCAGATTGATGTCGATTGACAGTCATTTTGTATTTCTTCCATTTTCTTACTATTGTACCAACAGTTGTCTCCTTCTCACCCAGCGTCTTACTTGTGGTTTTGTAGCCCATTCCAGCTTTGTGCAGGTCTATGATCTTGTCCCTGACATCCTTAGAAAGCTCTTTGGTCTTGCCCATGTTGTAGAGGTTAGAGTCTGACTGATTAACTGAGTCTGTGGACAGGAGTCTTTTATACAGGTGACTATGTAAGACCGCTGTCTTTAATGCAGGTAACGAGTTGATTAGGAGTGTCTAACTGGTCTGTAGGAGCCAGAACTCATAATGGTTTGTAGGGGATCAAATACTTATTTCTCACTGCAAAATGCAAATAAATTTATCTAATTTATACAATGTGATTTTCTTGATTCTACCCTTAAAATAATAGACTGTTCATGTCTTTGACAGTGGGCAAATTTACAAAAACAGCAAGGGATCAAATACTTATTTCTCCCACTGTATGTATAGATATAGATATAGATATAGATATATATATATAGATATATAGATAGCTGCTTTGTGGTTTCAGCACATTTCTTGCTACCTCTTAGGTGTACATAGAAGACTCCTTAGGAGAAAGGATTTGGGTGGACAGCCCTCACTGTAAAACCTTCGTGGACAACATTCAGACTGCGTTCTGCACCAAGATGCCTCCAAAGAACATGGGTTTGCAAGGAGACACCGGGCGAATAGCCGGGGACCTGAGTGCTGGTACTAACTCTATAATTTATACGCTAATTAATTTACATATCTGCTACTTTAAGGGGGTGGTCCAGCCCTGCTCAAATCTGCTTTGGAGGCGTGTGGTGCCGATAAGACCCCATATCCCTGCTGAGACACGTGTGTGAACCACTCTTGTGGATTGTCTCGGCAGGTATGAGGGTCGTAATCTCATCGGCACCACTTGCCACCAATGAGTAATTAAACGGTGCTAGAAAATCCCTTTAATGATTTTCTTTTTTGTGTGATGCTACTGAATGAAAAATATCTCTTGTTTCTTCATTGCAGGCAACAGCCCTCACCCGTCCATGACGGAGGAGGAGGACAGTCAGACAGAACTGCTCATTGCAGAGGAAAAGCTGAGTCCAGAGCAGGAAGGACAGTTAATGCCGCGGTATGTTATCTTACTGTACATCCTATATGCCAGAACCCGTACATTCAGTCTGGCTGGGCGAGATGTCTCAGTTATACCCAGACTACCGGTGCCCCTCCCTACCCCTTCTTATACAGTCTCCTGCCCGAGTTACAGGGATAGGCAACCAGAGAGTCACGAGAACTGCCGAAATCATTAACGTTCTGAAGATTTACTGAGATAAAGTGTTTGCAACCACAGAGCCCCTTTTATAGGGAATCAGCAGATTCCAAACCACAGGTAACATCAATCAGACACTGGTGCACGTCACTGCATAGAAAAGACGGCTGGGGTCCATAGCCAGAGATGAGACTAGTCCCTGGTGGCGTCTCCCTACCACCCCACCACGCCAGCTGACTGGACAGTCTTTCCCTATGTGTATAGATAAAGGAATAGGGATGAGCGGATCTGTGAAAGAACGAGTTTGGAGTGAACTGTACCTGAACTTTAACCAGAACCCGGACTCCATTGAAATACAGAACATGGAGGGGACGGCGCACATAACACTGATATGATCCCAGCCCTAAGCGTCAGTGATAAAGATGCAGTGTGGACGGAGTGGTTAGAACTCAGTTGTATTTCCATTTTCCTTACTTTTAGCTGCTGATTCCCTTTGCAAACAGAATTTCCATGGTGGATAGTCTAAAGTGATTGGGGGTTCAGAGCAATCCTGTGTTGTCTTTTCTACTTGCTCCCGACTGCAAGAAGTGCAATAAGTGTAAGTTCACTGATGACTTTTTTTCTATTTATGCTTGTTCCCCAGCTATGAAGATTTGGCAGACGGTGTGGAGGAGTATGTCTTGGATATGTTACGAGATCAGCTGAACCGCCGGCAGCCCATGGATAACGTCTCCAGAAATCTCCTACGTTTGCTTACTGCAACGTGTGGATATAAAGAAGTGCGACTTATGGCCGTGCAGAGACTGGAGATGTGGCTGCAAAACCCAAAGGTACTCGCAGAGCTTATCAGCTGATATGGAGGCGAAACCCCTTAATAATTACCCTTGAGAGGGTTATCTGTGGGTTCCAGCAGAAGTGTAGTTATCTTTTCCAACCACCCTTTGCCTGTTGACCCCACGTGATCACATCACTATATGAACGTGCACTAACAATGCGAGGCCCTCATCTTAATTTCCAAATATTTAATAGCTGCTGAATGTATACAAAGAATAGATATCGGGTGATACTAATACTGTTCTCACGTCTTTTGCAAATACCCAGCTGACCCGGCCGGCCCAGGACCTGCTGATGTCTGTCTGCATGAACTGTAACACACAGGGCTCTGAGGACATGGAAGTGATTTCTAACCTGATTAAAATCCGACTGAAGCCCAAGGTTCTCCTCAATCATTACATGCTGTCTGTGCGGTGAGTCCGGATCTAGGACCTATGAATGATTGGCTTGTGGTGAAGACTGTTCCTTCTGTTCTTCTAAGTGTCAAGTGAGGCTTATTCTCTACAGTGCTGAGGTTTATCTCATTGATAGCACAGGTCTGAAGATTTTACATGCGATCTTTAGTTGCGTCTTTGGACCTAGGGAAGATCCCTCTCCAGTGGCCGTACGAGACACATATCTTCACATTCCTAAAACAAAGTCCCACCAGCAAACCATTTCATGTTGCTTCTCTCCACATCAGGGGAGAAGCACCATGAGGGGCAGAAGGACTTCAGTGAAGACCCTGGGGACTGTCACGAATCCAACGGGGAGAACTGACAACAAAGCCAAAGAAGTTGGCGATGGGATTGTGAAGATGTACTTTGCTTATGTCCACCAGAGAGAGGAACTCCTATAACTCCAGAGACACAATGACAGATCACAGGGATTACATGCAAATTCTTCTGAATTATCCGTGTTCCCCAATGTATTAAATAAGAAAAGGGATTTTACAGTCAGTACAAAAGTCCAATTCTGTCAGAATGGGGGAAGAAACTTGTCACTTTTACTAAATGTTATTTTTTTTCTATTAAAGTTGCCTACAAGTCATGCTAATGCCACAATTTTAAAACAAAGTGTGGGCATCATATGCTTATTCCTTATGACCTGAGAAAATTGATAAAAGGGATTTTCCTAATATTGAAAGTTGTAGGATAAGGGATAACTTCCAACCAGAGACCCCCACTGATCCTGAGAACTGGGCTTTACAGGGCTCCGTCTAAATGGTGCAGATGTCAAGCATGTGCACCACCGCTCTATTCTTATGGGACTGCTGGAAATAGCCGACAAGCACTGTTCTCTGCCAGGTCCGGCAGTCCCATAAATGGTGAATGCTTGCCCTCCCGTCCTTTCAGGTGGGGCTCTGCAGAGGTGGCTAGGGGTTCCTGCAGACTCCTGCAATCAGTAAGTAATCGAACCTTCAGTCTTGGAATACAGTCAGGTATTGTACAGATGTATAAGCCCAGCACTTGTAGTGCACAATGCCCTTAACATAGGCCGCCTATGTTATTTGTATAGTTCCGCCATCCAGACTCTTTGTAATTAAATGGACGTCCCTCTGCTACTCGTGTAGAGCTGCGTGACTCCCTGTTATCTGTGGAGCACTCGAACAATGCGCGCTAGCACTTGGATAATGCTCGCCAGCACTTGGACAGTACGCGCCAGCACTTTATTTGATGTAATAGTATCGGTGATTTGCTTTGGTAATAACCTCACTGTATTTTTTTTTTTTTTTAACACAGGGAGCTTCTGAATGCACACAGAGATAATCTCGGCACAATGGTGAAGTTTGTGATTTTTAACGAGCTGTCAAATGCCAGAAACCCAAATAACATGCAAATCTTGTACACTGTGCTGCAGCACAGCTCCGAGCAGGCCCCAAAGGTAACCATGTGGATTTATTAATCAGTTCAAGACCATTTTCCCCTCTTCATGACCAAGCACATTTTAGTTTTTTTTTTTTTTTTAAATCGTACAAGCGGTTTTAAGAGCGCTAAAATCTTTTCACGTTTGGATATTCAGATAATCTTTGCTTTTTTTCATGGTAAAAATATATATATTTTTTTTCATTTATTTTACACATTGTGCCAACCTCCCCTGTAGAACATCACTTAGACGTCCGAACGTGGGACCCCCCCAGCTATGATACATTAACCTTCTATACTGTGGATTGTTGATATGTTTCTAGTGGTACCCCATGGATCTAGCATATAAAGAAATGGTGTAAAAAAAAAAAAAAAAAAAAAAAAGTTTTCCCAACCAAAATTACTAGAATTCCTTCTAGTTTGTAATCTGCTCTAATTACCACTGTCATTAAGCACAACCCTCATGATGTTTTTTTTTCTCTCTCTTCAGTTTCTAGCTATGGTTTTCCAAGATTTACTTACCAATAAAGATGATTATCTCCGGGCCTCACGAGCTCTGCTCCGAGAAATCATCAAACAGACGAAACATGAAATCAATTTCCAGGCTTTCTGCCTGGGACTGATGCAGGAGAGAAAGGAGACCACGTACACAGAAATGGAGTTTAAGGTGATTGCTATCTACAGATGCGTAGTATTCACACGTTTCTAAATTATATCCATCCAACGGGGCCTGTTGCATTTGAAGAGGGAGTATCTACGGTGAAACGCCCAGTCAGACTTCAATCTGTTACTGGAATTGGGGGTCTCTTCCTTCTCCCCACTGCAATCAGGACTGTCAATGGAGCGGCAGTCAGACCTGCGCGGCCCATTTTTATTCATTGTCTATAGGGCTGAGCACTGTTCTTGCTGCTCAGCCATCACTCTTTCCTCACTATGATCATGCAGTGAAGAGGAGTGGGACCCGGGACCCCCTTTATAATGATTGGTAGAAGTCCCAGACTAACACCAGATAAGTGTTCATGGTGGGAAAACCCCACTAAATTGTCAGATTATCTGGATATGAGGACATATGAGAAACACAGCGAAGTCTGGTCATGGACTGTTCTTTTCGTGTCGGGCTGGTGGATACTTTAAATGCAGCATATTTAGCATAGGTGGATACTATGGTATTCGGGGAGAAGTATCTAATACAAAGGAAAGTAGAGGAGTTGCCCACAGCAGCCAATTATTTGCTTCTCAAATTTTGCAAATGACCCCTAATAATAGAGCTGGCAGCTATTGGTATCTGCACCACTTTTACTTTGCACCATTTTATTTTACTGTGCTTGTTAAGGTTTCTCTATCGCTTCATTGGGTGACATGGGTAACTGGGTGTGTGCTGCTACCACTAGGCAAACACTCAGATTGGCTCCTCCTCGGCAGGGTACAGCCATCAACTGGTAGGAAGCTAATCAGTTTTAGCTTAGTGTCAGTAGGAGGCAGACACGGGTCTTTCACAGACCTATCTCTACCTTTAGGTTTTGTTGTCTTCTTTGTTGTTCCCTTTTTTCTTTCAGATTCTACTGGAAGGGAAACAAAGTGGAATATGTCACGAAATCACTCCACACAGAGATGGAGAGCACAGTGTAGAGTATGTCACACTGTATGCTCTCCAGTCTATCCGGCAGGACCCTAACCCGTAATGCATGAAGAGCGTTCAGTTGACCAGGAGGACAGTCTCTCTCCCCGAAACCGCAAGCAGATTTGGCATCTGTTCCTGGTTTTGAATGTGATTCGGACATAGATTCTGACCAGGCTTCTATATTGAGAAAAATGGTTGATAGCCTGATCCTAGCCATCGACCAAACCCTGAATGTCAAGGACGTGGATTCTTCACCCTCTGAGCAGTCAGTCTCCTTTATGCGGGTCAAGCAAGTCCCTAAGGTCTTCGCCAGCCATAAGGAATTTGAGGGCGTCCTAACAGAAGAGTGGGGACACCCAGACAAGCAGTACAAGAGAAGGAAGCGCCAGGATATTCTTTATACCTTCCACTCCACCCTTACCTAAAGTTGGACTTAATCCCTTACTGTGGATCCTCAGATCCACCAAAACTGTCCTCCCTCTATCCGATGAGGCTTCTCTCAATGACTCCAACAATAGACACGTCACATCCCAGGCCAAATCGGCCTTTGGGTCGACAGGCTTAGCCTTGTGCCCTTCCTTTGCTGCCACATAGGTGTCAAAGTTGGTGTCTGCCTGGGTTAAACAATTTCGGCAGGGTATTCTTGCGGGGGTTCCGTCCCAACGACCTCGCTGACCAAATTGCCCAGGCCAGGAAATACCTTCTCTCGGCATCCCTGGACGCTGCCTCCTGCTCCTCTCAGGCTTCCAGCAACCTGGTTCCCATTCGCAGGGTCATTTGGCTCTAAGCTTGGCATGTGGATTCAGAATCTAAGAAGTCCCTCACCAATCTTCCCTTTCAGGGTTCCCGTTTGTTTGGATACAAAGTGGATCAAGTGATAATGGAGGTCACTGGAGGAAAGAGCTCTCTCCTCCCTTAACCCAGGCAAAGATGACCTCCCTTCAGACAAAGAACTGTACTTTTTTGTCCTTTTTCTCGTGGTAAAGCTCGAACAGTCAAGACAAGCCACTTGCACCTCAAGAAAGGAAGCGAGCCTCTTTCAAACCCACTCCCTCCTGACAACCGTGCAGTACCCATGGCAGATCCTCCAGGAACAGGTCCAAGAGATTCTCCTCCTCCTGACAGGTTGCTCCCACCTGGGAATCCTCTCCGGGTGAGTGGAAGTCTCCTCCTCTTTCCGGACAAAAGACTCGCCGTGGTCAACAGTGTCTGGGTCAGAGCGGTAGTCTCTTGGGGATACAAAATTAGAATTCTCTTCTCTGCTCCACTATGTCTTCTTAGAGTCCCACCCAAGAGATCCCTCACTCGTCCCAGATTTCTTTAATGGTTTCTCATCTCTCCTTCAAAGGGGCTTAATTATTCCAGTTCCATGGGAGCACTTCACGGGTTTCTAATTCAATCTATTTGTGGTTCCCAAGAAAGATGGCTCTGTCCGACCCATCTTGGATCTCAAGCTACTGAACAAGCTGGTTTGTCTACGTGATATCCTCCATGGAACCCCAGGAATTCTGTTGTCCGATACACATTCAGGACGCCTATCGCCATGTCCCAATCTTCATAGGACATCAGAGGTTTCTACGCTTTGCAGTTCTCTACTTGCACTTCCAGTTCGTAGTCCTATGCTTCAGGTTGTCCACTGCCGTTAGAGTATTCACAAAGATCATGGCAGCGACAATAGCTGATCCTGCAGGCCAGGGGGATCCTAGTCATTCCTTACCTGGAATGATATCTTCATTATGGCCCCGACTTTCTCATCAGTGCAAGAGAGTATTCAGATCACTCTCTACACTTTCTTGCCTCGGATGGATTGTCAACAATCCAAAGTCGTCTCTAGTTCTCTCTCAGCGACTAGTCTCCCTAGTTATGCTCTTCGACATGAGGTGAGCAAAAGTTTTTCTTCCCAAAGAGAAGACTTCTGCCCTACACGTTGACATTCACTCCTTACAACATTCTCGCTGCCTGTGCTTTGGCATGGCCGTCATGGGCAGGATGATAGCTGACACATAGGCAATCCCTTTCACCCAGTTTCATTCCAGACCTTTACAGCTAGATACTAGTGGGACAGAACCGTTCCATTCCTGGATCGAGTTGCCCTCCTTCCTCCTAGAGCGAAGCAATCCCTGACTTGGTGGCTGTTGTCCCCCCTTGTCCACTTCTGTCGGTCCTTCCTACCGGTCCATTGGCAGGTTGTCACAATATACGCCAAACTGCTTAGCTGGGGAGCCGTCTTTCGCAACCTAACAGTCCAGAGTCGATGGAATGCACAGGAATCTTTCCTATCCATCAACATTCTCAAGATCAGTGCCATTTTCCTGCCTCTCCGCCATTGGCAGGACTGCCTGTCTGAACTTCCACTGTGCATCCAATTGGACAACGTATGGTAGTAGCATACATCAAACACCAGGGAGGGACCCAAAGTCATCTAGCCATGGCTGAAGTCTCTCAAATTTTTCCCTGGGCAGAGTACAGAGTCATAACAATATCTTCAGTGCACATAACTGGGATGGACACCAAGGCCGCCGACTTTCTCAGTCGCAAGGGTCTGGCCGCAGGAGAATGGTCTCTTCACCCATCCGTATTCGACAAGATCTGCCTTCATCAACCTGATGGCATCTAGACTGAACAAGGTCCCCCTAGTTGTCTCCAGGTCACGCAATTTGTTCAGACGCCATGGTGATTTCCCCAGTCCCAATTTGCAGTTCCATACCTCTTCCTTCCGCTCCCTCTTCTCTCCAGGCTGATCAAAAAGATCAAAGCGGAAGGCGTACCTGTAATTCTCATAGCTCTGGAATGGCTCAGAAGATGCTGGTACACGGAGATAGTCAATCTGCTCACAGACTGCCAGACTTGCTTTCCCAGGGTCCCCTCTTTCACCAGAATTCACGGTCTCTCAATTTAACGGTATGGTTATTGCCGCTGCAGTTTTGAGAGCCTCCGGTTTCTCTGAGCAGGTCATCCAAACCGTAATAAAGGCTCAGAATCCTTCCCGGATCTACCATTGCACCTGGAAAGCTTTGAGTCCAACCACACTGCCCCCATGTCCTTCTCTCTTCCCTCCCTCTTGGCCTTTTTGCAGTCGTGCCTAGAGTTTTTTTTTGGCTCAAGGGTCAGGTTTCTGCTCTGTCCATCCTTTTTCAGAAGAATCTGGCCCTCCCATTCTCAAATTAGGACCTTCCTCCAGGGCGTGGCCCACTTGGTCCCTCCATACCGTCCCCCAGGTGAACCCATAGGACCTTAACATGGTTCTGGACGTCCACCAGCATTCCCCTTTTGAGCTTCTTCGAAAGGTCTCGCTGCTCCTTCTCTCCTGGAATGTGTCTCTTCTGGTAGCCATCTCGTCCATCAGATGAGTTTCAGAACTGGCAGCCCTCTCTTGTTTTTCCCTATTCCTCATTCTTTACCAAGATAAGGTCATGTTGCGCCAAGTTCCTTCATTCCTTCCTAAGATAATGTCTTCCTTTCATCTAAACGAGGAAATTATGCTTCCTTTTTTCTGTCTGTTCCACTCGCCCTCCTATCCTCTGGAACGGTCTCTAAACAAACTGGACCTCGTCAGAGCGATTCTCGTCTATCTCTCTGGGACAGTCCCCTTCCAATGTGCCGATTCTCTTTTCATCATCCCTGAGAGTGCTTATAAGGGCTTTCCTGCCTCAAAAGCTACTATCGCTTGTTGGATCTGGTCTGCTATTCTTGAAGCGTATCGGACGAAGAACAAAACACCTACCGCCAGGGTCACAGCCAACTGCACCCTGTCAGTGGGAGCCTCGTGGGCCGTTCGTCAGCATGCCTCCACTTTGTAGGCCTGCAAGGCGGCTACCAGGTGTTCAGCCCACACGTTTTCCAAGTTTTACAAAGTTCATACATCTTGGCAGATGCCAGCTTTGCTAGGAGGATCTTGCAATCCGCAGTTCTTTTGGCCTTCGACCTGAAGGAAATAAGTTCAGTTGTTTTTTACTTTCTGGTCTCTTTATCTTCCTTTTTCCCACCCTTGGGACTGCTTTTGGACATCCCATGGTTACCTTTGTCCCCCAATGAAGTGATTGAGAAAAGTCCATTTTGGGTAATCGCCTTAAAATTTTTCTCTGAGCCTTCATTAAGGGACACAGCACCCGCCCTTTGTGGTTGTGACTTTTAGGCTTTACATGTTGCTTCTCCTATGGCTTTCTCAGTAACTGGCTTCTCACCAGCAGTATATACCCACCAACTGGCACAAAGCTGATCTTTGTTTTTGCATAGTGTTAGCAGCACACACCCATGGTTACCTGTGTCCTCCATTAAAGGCTCCGAGAAAGAGATGTTACGGTGAGTACCCAAAATCCTCTTTTTTTGCCCTTAGTTTAGCACCTACAGTACAGACCAAAAGTTTGGACACACCTTCTCATTTAAAGGTTTTTCTGTATTTCCATGACTATGAAAATTGCTCATTCACACTGAAGGCATCAAAACTATGAATTAACACATGTGGAATTATATACTTAACAAAAAAGTGTGAAACAACTGAAAATATGTCTTATATTCTAGGTTCTTCAAAGTAGCCACCTTTTGCTTTGATGACTGCTTTGCACACTCTTGGCATTCTCTTGATGAGCTTCAAGAGGTAGTCACCGGAATTATTCTTCCAACAATCTTGAAGGAGCTCCCAGAGATGCTTAGCACTTGTTGGCCCTTTTGCTTTCACTCTGCGGTCCAGCTCACCCAAACCATCGTGATTGGGTTCAGGTCTGGTGACTGTGGAGGCCAGGTCATCTGGCGTAGCACCCCATCACTCTCCTTCTTGGTCAAATAGCCCTTACACAGCCTGGAGTTGTGTTTGGGGTCATTGTCCTGTTGAAAAATAAATGATGGTCCAACTAAACTCAAACCGGATGGAATAGCATGCCGCTGCAAGATGCTGTGGTAGCCATGCTGGTTCAGTATGCCTTCAATTTTGAATAAATCCCCAACAGTGTCACCTGCAAAGCACCCCCACCCCATCACACCTCCTCCTCCATGCTTCACGTTGGGAACCAGACATGTAGAGTCCATCCGTTCACCTTTTTTGCGTCGCACAAAGACACGGTGGTTGGAACCAAAGATCTCAAATTTGGACTCATCAGACCAAAGCACAGATTTACACTGGTCTAATGTCCATTCCTTCTGTTCTTTAGCCCAAACAAGTCTCTTCTGCTTGTTGCCTGTTCTTAGCTGCGGTTTCCAGGCAGCTATTTTACCATAAAGGCCTGCTGCACAAAGTCTCCTCTTAACAGTTGTTGAAGAGATGTGTCTGCTGCTAGAATTCTGTGTGGCATTGACCTGGTCTCTAATCTGAGACGCTGTTAACCTGCGATTTTTGAGGCTGGTGACTCGGATAAACTTATCCTCAGAAGCAGAGGTGACTCTTGGTCTTCCTTTCCTGGGGTGGTCCTCATATGAGCTAGTTTCTTTGTAGCGCTTGATGGTTTTTGCAACTGCACTTGGGGACACTTTCAAAGTTTGCCCAATTTTTCGCACTGACTGACCTTCATTTCTTAAAGTAATGATGGCCACTCGTTTTTCTTTACTTAGCTGCTTTTTTTCTTGCCATAATACAAATTCTAACAGTCTATTCAGTAGGACTATCAGCTGTGTGTCCACCAGACTTCTGCACAACACAACTGATGGTCCCAACCCCATTTATAAGGCAAGAAATCCCACTTACTAAACCTGACAGGGCACACCTGTGAAGTGAAGACCATTTCCGGTGACTACCTCTTGAAGCTCATCAAGAGAATGCCAAGAGTGTGCAAAGCAGTCATCAAAGCAAAAGGTGGCTACTTTGAAGAACCTAGAATATAAGACATATTTTCAGTTGTTTCACACTTTTTTGTTAAGTATATAATTCCACATGTGATAATTCATAGTTTTGATGCCTTCAGTGTGAATATACAATTTTCAAAGTCATGAAAATACAGAAAAAATCTTTAAATGAGAAGGTGTGTCCAAACTTTTGGTCTGTACTGTATGTTGGGAATGGTCCCAGCGTACATGCTAAATATTTCCATAACACTTATTACCAGACTGATGCGAAAAACAGTGCCCATAGAGTTGATTCATTTCTTAGCATGGGAACCTTTAAAGGGGAATTTCCATCTTAAGTGATGGCATATCGCTTGGATATGGATATATCCTCCAGGACCACCATCTGATCCTGAGAATGAAGGGGCTACTCCAGCACTTCGTCCCCTATAGTTTTTTTTCTTGCACGTTGTGCCTGACTTCGATTACTGTGCCGGGTCAGGGGGTTTCTATCTCAGGATTATGGTATTCTGACATTCCTCTTTTTTTTGTTTTTTCTTTTTAAAGGAACGTTTCGTGATCCATATAACGGATCTGCTCGCTGTGTCCATGATGTTGGGGATTACCGTTCAGGTGAAGGAGGCAGGCATTGCATGGGACAAAGGAGAGAAAAAGAGTGAGTGACAAAAAAAAACGTCAGTGTTAGGCCGGATTCACACACACTTGTCCATGATTTCCTTATCGACCAGGGGTCTTTGGACCAAACTCAAAAGCCTTATAGAAATACATAAGGCTGTTGAGTTCTGATTTGGAGACCCGTTGCCGGTCTGGAAATCACAGGCTGTGAAACTCGAGTCTAGTCGGCCAAATAGTATTTTTATTTTTTTTTTTTTATATAAATATTTTGTGTACTCCTCACTTTCCTCATTCTTGCTGTGTATATTCTGATTTGTTTTGTGATTTTTATTACATTTTTATAGGTTTGGAGATCCTGCGTTCATTTCAGAACCAAATTGCGGCAATTCAGCGGGATGCGGTGTGGTGGCTTCACACTGTGGTGCCGTCTATCAGCAAGCTCTCAACTAAAGATTACGTGCACTGGTAATGTTTCCATCAGTCTGTGATTTAAAAGGGTTGCCTATTTTTTTTTTTTCTATGCTAGTATTGGATATTATGATTAGTTTTGCTGCCGAGACCCCAGTGATCTGTTGAAATTTCTTATTGATTTAGGCAAAAAGTGTTCACTTTTTCTGCGGTGCCCCTACAGGCGAAATTAGGGATTTAACACTGATTTCAGGTGTCTCTCTTCCTTTTTTTTCATCTCTTTTCTTATTTCTTTCCATTTCCTTTTGCAGCTTGCACAAAGTCCTCTTCACTGAGCAACCAGAAACTTATTACAAATGGGACAACTGGCCACCAGAAAGTGACCGCAAGTAAGTGATGGAGGATTGCAGTCTACATTTCCATCACCCAAAGCCCAAAAATACACTGAGTGCACTTTATACACTATTTTTTCTATTATATGATCTCCCTTTTTGTAGCATAATTTGCTTTAGCGAAATTATAATGTAATATAAGAAAAAAAACAAAACATCCACATGTAGCCAAAAGGTTGAGTGGACAAAAAAAAGTAATCAATTACTGTTATGGGAGTTTTCTTTGCAGATTTCACTCCTTCATTGTATAGGGGTGAAATCTGCAGTGAATCCACATTAAAATCAGTGATAGAAATAAAGATAATTCCAGTAAGATCTTCCCTTTTAAAGGGTTATTCCCATTTTATATGGCTATTGTCCTTGTAAATACAAACAATTTAGCATTTTATTGCTAATTAAAATGGTCAGCTGTTCTTGAGATATTAACACTTTTTTTATTTAAATCTTGTCGTCTTGGAAGCCGACCACTGCTGCATAACAGCAGAACAGGTGCAGTGCTTGCCAGCTCTTTTCTGTTGAGCTTGTTAGCACTGTTTTAAAGCCGGTCAGGGTCACTGTAGCAAGCTGTTACATCCTAATCCCGTTCCGCTTCAGCGCAAGGTAGACAGCAGCGGTGGTCGGTGTCTTAGGCAACAAGCTATAAACAAGTGTAAGTATCTCAAGAACGGCTGCAAATTTTAATAAACAGCAAATTACGAAAGAAGGAAATAACTTTTTAAATGTCCAACCTGACCTCTGTGTCCAAGTTGTCTCATATTAACTCCTTGCCTTCTTTTTGTCCAGCTTCTTCCTTCGTCTATGCTCTGAAGTGCCACTTCTAGAAGACACCCTGATGCGTATCCTGGTCATCGGTCTGTCACGCGATCTCCCTCTTGGTCCTGCCGATGCCATGGAGCTCGCTGATCACCTGGTGAAGAGGGCGGCAGCAGTGCAGGCCGACGGTATACAATCTGCAGCTCATTACTTACACACAATGCAATTGTAGCGTCCCATTCTCATGTAGCGTCCCATTCTCATGTAACGCCATGGTGATTTTTAGTGATGTGCACAAGTGCTCGTTACTAGAGTCTACCTTGGGTTTTCGGGTATGCACCGAGTATCACGGGTGCTCGAGTGACATGGTTGAATCCATGCGGCTTCATGCTTTGCGGCTGTTAGACGACCACAAAACATGCGGGGAATACCTGACATACACGGGCAATCCCGCATGTTTTATGGCTGTCTAAGAGCCACGAAACATGCAGCCGCAGGGACTCGAGCATGTCGTTCGAGCACCCGCGATACTCTGTGCCTACCCGAGCATTTTATTTTTATATTTTATTCTAAAATATAATTTTTTTTCTTGGATAGTTTTATGCAAATATTCTTGTTATCTATGACTCGCCCAGAGGGATGGGGACAACTCGGTACCTGGGCCTTTGCCTGGCCTTGAGGATGTCGCGGTGGTCGGCTCCCGGGCCCGTACCCTGGGGTCAGCTTTTAAAAGGGGATTATTTGTTAATGCCATTATTTGTTATAGTTCGTGACGCCACCTGTGGTTTCTGGTGAGAATCACCAGGGCCGCGGCAGTCCACTGAGGCCGGTGATAAGGCAGCTCGATGGTATAGCTCCCCACAGGTGGAGCTAGGCCTCAGGGCAGCGTACGGAGAGGGGGATGCAGGACAGGCGAGACCCAGCCGGGTCAGAGCAAGAACGGGGACGGACACGGTAGTCACTTCAGTACTTTTTACTGGTGGTAGTTCAGGCACATCCCGGAGCACTGTAGGGTGAAGGGTGCATATCAGGATCCTCCCCAATGAGCGGGTGTAGGGCCTCCTGTTTCTTGCCTCTGCGTAGTAAGTTTCTGACCTGCCTGAAGCTAGGCCTAACTTTATCTCTGCCCTGCACCGGCTGACGTTGTGGTAGGGCCTTCTCTTGGAGTGCACGCTCCCAGTTTGCGGGGCCTATGTGTTTCCTGGCTCTGTTACGTATCAGCTCTCTGGTGAACCTGGGACCTGTAGTTCTCCAGGGATTCCGATTATGCCTTACTGGGTCGTAGAGATCCCGGTAAGATCGGACCCGGTGTCCGGTATATGTTTCGGGGTGAGCTGGGTAAGCTCCTCTGCCCCCACTGCTACTCACTTTCCACTCGCCTTCGGCCACGCTCGGGCCCTCACTAGGCTACTCACACTAACGGCAGCTTGCCGCTCTTCACCGCTCTTACAGGCGTCGGCACACCTTAAGCTCTAACTGAGCTTCCTGAATCTAGCTAGCAGGAGCCTTGTGCTCCACTGCAGACTAACCTCTCTCAGGCTTCTCTACTGCAGGAACTGCTCGACTAGACTAACTGCCTAGCTCCACTTTCCCTATTTATATCCATAACGGGCTCCCTCTGCTGGTCTGAGGTGGAAGGTGGAGATGTGTGAATGTTTATGGGGGCCTCTTGTGGAGGATTCCATTAATGCACTCTTCTAGGATCTGTGGTACCAAGCGCAGCTGGGCGCCACATCTACATGCATTAGCAAACCACAATATCAACCTAATATGGATTTTTCCTTGTAGATCTGGAGGTCCTCAAAATAGAACGGATTCAGCTTCTTGATGCCGTATTGAACCTCTGCACCTACCACCACCCGGAAAACATCCAGCTTCCTCCAGGGTACGACCTCGGTTTTTCATAAGTGTTAGGCCGAATAACAAAAAACGGACCAATCTCCCATTGGACCCGAGTGGTGAAAATAAAACACAAGGATCCCAGATAAAATAATCCTTATGGTAATGATGAGCATTGATGATGCACTTTGACCTTATAAGATTGCTGATCCCATTAATTCAATGCAATCACTCCATAAGACACATGTGCAAGCTCTAGGCCTCATCCCATATGGGTGTGTCGTTCCCGTTTTTTATTTTAATGCTGCGTGTTGAACACCCCAGACACCCTTTTAACCCTTACTGAACTGCACATAAAGGGTTACAGAACTGTTTGGTTTATCATGGGTATTGCATCCATAATATGGGTGATTAAATGCACTTGTATTCACGTCATCCAAAAATTTTTTTACTGTGGTCTTTTTTGGAATGGTTGAAAAAAAAAAAAAAAATCAGCCTTAGAAAAGTTTTCTAATTGTTTTGCAACACTCATGTAAAGTGAGAGACTGGTAAATCTATTCCTGGTATTCCTAGTCTTTCACTAGACCTTTATACACCTGTTCTTTTCCAGATTCAGTTGTATTTAGTTATTTAGATTTTTTTTTTTTTTTCTGATTTTTGTAAAGGTATCAGCCTCCGAATTTGGCCATTTCCACACTGTACTGGAAGGCCTGGCCTCTGTTGCTTGTTGTAGCTGCCTTTAACCCTGAGAATATCGGTAAGTAGTGCCATTATTATGGGGGCGTATATCTGGTATTTTACCTTTTTATATAAATCTGACTATTCTTTTCTCTACTTTCATTCCCGGTTTACATTAGGCTTGGCTGCATGGGATGAATATCCGACATTAAAGATGCTTATGGAGATGGTAATGACGAAGTAAGTAAAGCGGGAAGATCAGTAGTGCATTGATTATAGCGGCTTTACAGACTTTTCTAAGATTTATTGTTTTTTTTTTTTATGTTTTACTATTATTGTTTTAACTATTGTAAAGTTACTATCATCTTATAGTAGGGTTGAAAATGGATTCTCAGATTAAAGAGTCGTCTTGGACAGATATTCCATAAATGTCTGATAGACGCCGGTCTCGGTGGTGCAACTTGCAAGGGGCTCGATCCTGCGCTGCCAGGAATGGAGAGATGACTGCGGATACATAGGTTTCTGCATTCACTCTCAAAAAATTGGAGCTGAAGCAATTTTCTGAGTGCAAGTGAAAGCAGAGAGCAGTACATATCCTGTGGATGCCATAAATGTGCACTCCTGCTACACATCTGGGGGTGAGTGAGGACGTGACGTCATGAATACCTTCCCCGATACTTGCGTGATCGACAGGTATCGGGCACCTTGCATAGGGTTTCTCCCGAGTTTTCCTAGACTCCATACTGTGATCAGTCAGCACACTTAAAGGGTTTGTCTAGAACCACAATATTGATGACTTATCTTTGCGATAGGTCATCAGTAATAATCGGCTGCGATCTCTGAAAATAAGAGCTCCTTACACTATAGTGGCCATTCCTAGCTACCGCAGCTCTGCTCCTATTCCTGGTCCTTAGCATACAGTAGAATGTAATCCTGGATGTAAGCTGAGAATAAGGGTACTTGCACATTGCGATCAGGCCTTGTTGGGGGCTTGCATTCGAGCCCCCTGAAAAACAGGATTCGAACGTATGCGCCAACGAGTCCATAGACTATAATGGTGCCGGCAGAGCGAACATGCGCTCTGTCGTGCATCATTTTTGCACGTTGACACCTACTGGAGGTGGACACCTAGATGTAGTAGACTGCGTCTGAGTGTCTGCCTCCAGTAGGTGTATACACCCTAAAAAGATGCACGACAGAGCGCACATTTGCTCTGCCGGCACCATTATAGTCTATGGCCCCATCGACGCATACGTCCGAATCTCTTTGCAGGGGCTTCAGACGTAAGCCCAGATGGGACCACTGAGCGAGTTGCAGAACGCAATGTTAAAGAGACCTGAAAACTGGGAGCAGCCTGTTGGGGTTCCCCAAAACTTTTCAGACACAGCAGCTGAAAAATCTTTATATAAATGCTGATATTATTAATTTTCGGAACCTTTTCTAGCTCAAAGAACACTTAGAAATTCTCACGTTGGTGCAGAATATTAATAGTGGACATAGTATTTGTATTTTCTTTTCATGTTCTGTTCCTGGTTTTCATTCTCTGTGTTTCGGCAGCAATTACTCGTTTCCACCGTGCACCGTAACAGATGAAGAGACCCGGACTGAGATCATAAACCGAGAACTGCAAATTTCACAGCGGGAGAAGCAGGAAATTCTGGCCTTTGAGAGTCACCTGGCCGCGGCCTCCACCAAGCAAACCATAACAGAGAGCAACAGTCTGCTCCTGTCTCAGCTCACCAGCTTGGACCCGCAGTATGTGGAGTGTTTTGGTTTTGTTCTCTCTTTGTGTCAAACTTTGTACGTTTGCGAAATCTGCAATGTCTTCCATGTGTCTTTTCAGGGGACCTCCTCGTCGCCCACCCCCCAATGCCATAGAGCAGGTCAAATCCTTGAACCAGTCGTTGCGTCTTGGTCACCTCCTTTGCCGTAGCCGCAGTCCAGACTTCCTTTTGAATATCATCCAAAGACAGGTTTGTTAAAAATAATGGAAAAATCAAGTTGTGTTTGTGTCCAGAAGTAAATATGCAATCTCATATCAGATTTATTTATTTTACTCACTTATATAGCGCCATTAATTCCACAGCACTTTACAGACATTATAACCACTGTCCCCATTGGGGCTCACGATCTAGATTCCTTATCAGTATGTCTTTACAGTGTGTGAGGAAACTGGAGAACACAGAGGAAACCCACGCAAACCCGGGGAGAACATACAAACTCCTTGCAGATGTTGTCCTTGAACCCAGGATTCCAGTGCTGCAAAGCTGCAGTGCTAACCACTGAGCCACCGTACCGTGCTAACCACTGAGCCACCATGCTGCTCATATAATATAGCTGTTATACTTTATTTTTTAAAGGCGTCCTCACAGTCCATGCCCTGGTTGGCAGATTTGGTGCAGTCTAGTGAAGGCTCCTTGGATGTGCTGCCAGTGCAATGCCTCTGCGAATTCCTCCTACATGATGCTGCGGATGAGTCTGGAGCTGGGGACGACGAGGAAGAGAATGAGAGCAAGGAACAGAGGGCTAAGAAACACCAGGTAGGCTGTGGCAATTATTCCTCTTATTAATTCTGGAAATATATGAATAAAATTCATCACTTCTGTAACCCATTACACTTTTCAGTAGGTTGTGTGACACTTTGGGTTGTCTGCTGTGGGTCCGACCAATTAAACACGCAACGCTCAGCCCAATTACAATGCAGGTTGGATGCCCGAACGCCTCTCCATTCATTTTCTATGGGGCTGCAGGAAAAAGCTGCGTGCAGCTCCATAGGGGGTGAATGGAACATGTTGTAAGGGGGGATAATGTGTCCTGTTCTGCCGATCGTTTCAGGTCCCAGCAGTCGGACCCCCACCAAGCAACAAGTTATCACTTATCCTGCGGACAGGTGATAACTTTATTTTAACCAGACGACCCCTTAAATGTCTAATTGTACTCACAAGGGCAAAGGTGATGTCTTAATAAATTTGTTCTTGCATTGCTGTTCAAGTGTAGTGCAAGTGTTTAGTATCAGGAGCGCGGACAAGAAACTGAAGGAGGAGAATGCTCATGTGGTCACACCGTAGAATGTGAAATATACGTGGTCTGAAGTATGCCATGACATTTGCATTCATGTGGTTTGTTGTAAATCCGTTCACTTTTTAGAGACAGCAGAAGCAGAGGCAGCTTCTCAGCCGTCTTCAGGATTTGCTTCTCGGACCTAAAGCCGATGAGCAAACGACATGTGAAGTGCTGGATTATTTCCTGCGACGTCTCAGCTCCCCCCAGGTCTCCTCTCGAGTCCTGGCCATGAAGGTAAGCCAATATTATTATATGTTTGGAACTAATATATAGCTTCCTGGATTCTGAAGTTTTTGTTGCCACTTTCCCAGGGTCTCTCCATGGTGCTAACGTCGAGTGGTCTGCAGGATGGAGAGGAGAAGGATCAGTCAATGGATGACGATTCTCCTGACTCGGAGATGATTCCTGGATACCAGTGGCTTCTTAAAGACTTGCCCAAACTCCCACTATTTGACAGCGTTAAGGGAACCACAGCTGTGGCATTACAACAGGTACCTGGATGTGTGCTCAGGGTAAAATAAATGGGATTCATCCTTAAAATTAATCATAAAGGCTTGACTGCACACATCTGGCATTCATGGTCTGAGTACAGACGGCGATGTACAGACTGTAATTGTACGGATCGGTCGTGGGTCTCCTGAACTGAGCGGCCCCATAAGTATATGAGACTCGAGTTTGGGTCAGGAGACACGTGTTGCCGGACTGTACATCTTGATCCATCCAAAGTTTGTTTTAAAAAAAATAAATAAAAAGCGCCATTTTTCGGGATCTGGGGCCGGGTGAGGGCTTATTTTTTGCGCGCCGAGTTGACGTTTTTATTGATATTATTTTGGTTCAGATACGATTTTTGCGGCGACAAAAAAAAAATCAGAATTCTGGCGTTTAGATTTTTTTTATCATTACGCCATTTACCAATCTGATTAATTTTTTTTATATTGATCGGGCGATTCTGAACTCGGCGATACCAAATGTGTGTATTTGTTTTTTGTTTTTTTTATTTTGAATGGGGCAAAAGGGGGTGATTTTAAACTTTTTAAAAACATTTTTTTTCTACTTTTTACTTGCTTCAATAGTCTCCTGAGGAGACTTGAAGGTGCGATTGTCCGATCGCCTCTGTTACACATAGCAGGGCTATTTGTAACAAAAGTGCTCATCTGCTATGAACTCTGACCACTGGGTGGCGCTCATAGCAGATCGGCTATGACAACCACAGGGGTCTCATCCAGACCCTGGGTTGTCATGCCAACCCATCGGTGACCCGCGATCACGTGACGGGGTCGCCGATGGGCGGAGCCAACGACATGCTTCCCGGAAACGCGATGTAAATGCCGCTGTCAGCGTTTGACAGCGGCATTTAACTAGTTAACAGCCGCGGGTGGATTGCGATTCCACCCACGGCTGTTGCGGGCACATGTCAGCTGTAAGAATCAGCTGACATGTGCCCGGAAAAGTGCAGGCTCAGCGCTGGAGCCCGCACCACGGGGGGAGGCGGGGGACACACTGCATGCGCATTACATGTACAGCGCATGTCGTGAAGGGGTTACTGTTACTGCCATTTTCTTACTGGTGTTTGGCGTCTCTTTATCTTCTTCTTTTCAGGCTATTCATATGGAGACTGATCTAAGAACCATAAGCGCCTATCTCGTGTACCTCTCCCAGCATGCGCCAATTGAAGATCAAGGACAACATAATGAACTTGCACTGGTGAGGAACAATTCATTCTGCAATTTGCATCCCCTAATAGTAAGGGGGTCATTACATGGCCTTTACATTCATGCCACACACATGATGATAAAGGTCTTTTCTATAATAGTCCACAGGATAGGTGATAAATATCTGATAGCTGGGACCTCCTCCGGTCACTAGAACTAGGGTCCGGCTCTCAGAGCTAGTTTAAGCTGTTACATACCAATCACGACAGCAATATTTAGAAGGCTGTGAATGGGCTATGGATCATTTCTGATGCCATCATCACTTCACAACATGATGGCGACACATTTTATATATTTTTTTTATAGTAGTAGAAGAAAAAAGTTAAATTTGGGATCACCGTAACTGTACTGATCAATAGGACTAAGATGCCTTAGGTTCATATGACCTCGGCGCAGTGACGTCTCGCAGCCTTCCCATAGGATTCTCACTGTTCTTCTGTTATCCTTGTGTTGCAGGACGTGGCTCGTCTGACAGTGGAACGCTCCACAATGATGGGCCACCTTTTCTCCAGACTGTCTTACTGCCCAGAGTCAAACGCTGTCCTGGCTGCCCTCCTCTCCATTTTCTCATGCTATGTCAAACGCATGCGAAAAAACAAGGACGGTGATGAGGTGTATAGCTGGGTGTGTATATTTACATTCCTGTATATTTTTGTAGTTTTTTTTTTCCTAAAAAGTTGAAAGATGTAAAGTCTACCCTTACTTTGTGATTGCGCAGGATATAAGTCTACCCTTGCTTTGTGATTGCGCAGGATGTAAGTCTACCCTTGCTTTGTCATTGCGCAGGATGCAAGTCTACCCTTGCTTTGTCATTGCGCAGGATGCAAGTCTACCCTTGCTTTGTGATTGCGCAGGATGTAAGTCTACCCTTGCTTTGTGATTGCGCAGGATGCAAGTCTACCCTTGCTTTGTGATTGCGCAGGATGCAAGTCTACCCTTGCTTTGTGATTGCGCAGGATGCAAGTCTACCCTTGCTTTGTGATTGCGCAGGATGCAAGTCTACCCTTGCTTTGTGATTGCGCAGGATGCAAGTCTACCCTTGCTTTGTGATTGCGCAGGATGTAAGTTTACTATTTTGTTGTGATTGCACAAGATGCAAGTCTACCCTTGCTTTGTGATTGCGCAGGATGCAAGTCTACCCTTACTTTGTGATTGCGCAGGATGCAAGTCTACCCTTACTTTGTGATTGCGCAGGATGCAAGTCTACCCTTACTTTGTGATTGCGCAGGATATAAGTCTACCCTTGCTTTGTGATTGCGCAGGATGTAAGTCTACCCTTGCTTTGTCATTGCGCAGGATGCAAGTCTACCCTTACTTTGTCATTGCGCAGGATATAAGTCTACCCTTGCTTTGTGATTGCGCAGGATGTAAGTCTACCCTTGCTTTGTGATTGCGCAGGATGCAAGTCTACCCTTGCTTTGTGATTGCGCAGGATGCAAGTCTACCCTTGCTTTGTGATTGCGCAGGATGTAAGTCTACCCTTGCTTTGTGATTGCGCAGGATGCAAGTCTACCCTTGCTTTGTGATTGCGCAGGATGCAAGTCTACCCTTGCTTTGTGATTGCGCAGGATGCAAGTCTACCCTTGCTTTGTGATTGCGCAGGATGCAAGTCTACCCTTACTTTGTGATTGCGCAGGATGCATGTCTACCCTTACTTTGTGATTGCGCAGGATGCATGTCTACCCTTACTTTGTTTGCTTCCTGCCTCTAATCTGCAGTAATTTTTACCATTTTTATGTGTTTTTGCTCAGTCTGAATCGCAGGATCAAGTTTTCTTGCGTTGGATCTCTGGGGAGACTGCTACAATGCATATTCTGGTTGTCCACGCCATGGTCATTCTACTGACCCTTGGGCCTCCTCGTGGTAAGGATCATGATTGCTGGTTTAGTCCTATGTTTAGATACACGTTACATGAATTGTTTTTTTGTCATAGGTCCTAGTGACTTCTTTGCTTTGTTGGACATTTGGTTTCCTGAGAAGAAGCCTCTCCCTACAGCGTTTTTGGTGGACACTTCAGAAGAAGCATTATTGCTTCCTGACTGGCTAAAGCTCAGGATGATCCGCTCAGAGGTTCCTCGTCTTGTGGATGCTGGTAGGTTGGAAATAATTTTGGGATGGACAAGGTCATAATGTAACTGGGTTCACATTAGAGCTATTCGTGGGGGAGTCTTCCCTAACATATACCTCCAATCTATCCATGTGCCTCAATGCACACAGTGTACATGGCACAACATAGGCTGGTATCTTCATATGGGATGTGTGCACCACACGAATGATGGCCACACCTATAAAATACACCTAGTTAGAAGATCTTTTTCGTAGGCGCCCCCGAGAACAAAAAGGAGAATTTCTGCAAAAATGCAACTCTGATCATCCTCCTGCGGTCGCCCATGCTGTCTCCCATGCAATCGCCCATACAGTCGCATATTCATTTAACATAATCTTGCCAAAATGTTGGCCTCTACCAGCAAAAAATTAGAATCCGTAGCATATTATTCAGCAGGAAAACATCATGGTGTATTATTATATATGACCATATCTATTGCGGTATGCGAAAGACAGTCACAAGAAGGTAGGAATATATATACATATAAAACGGCATGTTGGCTCTCTACTTTGCGCCGTTACTCTATACATTTCCAGGAGGAATAATAAATAACTTAACAATCGGGCTCTACCATTCCACTTGCCAGTAAGTTTGGTCCCTAAGCAGCCTGTCCCTTCCGGCATTTATCAGACCGTGTCTGGCTGTATAGTGACACGCCATTGACAAGGTGAATGCTAACACTCAATTATTAGTTTTATTTCTACATTACCAGGAGGCTTAATAGAGGAACGGTGCAACACCGAGATCTTAGAAAAGATGTTCTGGAATTCTTTGCAGAAAGGGAGGTTTAGGTCCATCTTACAGTATATTTGGTTGCCAACATTATTGTAAGAAGCTGTCTGTATATTGTGACGATACAGCGTAAAATCTTAAATAGCCAGACGATTAGATTTGTTAATCCAAGAGAAATACCTTATTGTGTTTTATTAGGGATTGCTGGCTGTGTTTTATTAATGTTCGGCTTGCGCGTCAGTTTACGTACACTAATTTAGCTTGTAAAGTGTCCAGCATTCCACTAATCTCATTAGTATCTCAGGAGCCTCTAACCATTGTTCAAAAAATCGTCTAGGCCCATTGTTTTAAGTGTTGAAAGAAGATCCAGCGGAACCTTCACAACAGGGAGTCTCACATGTAGACCCACGTGATGTGGTCACCTGAGAAAGATACCTCCACTAATGCACACTTAGCTTTAGGGGAGGAGGGTGAGAACAGTCCCTGCCATTCAGGGGGCTGTGCCCAGAGAAGCAGAAGGGACATGTGTTTTTGTAGCAGTAAGATTTGAAACAGAGATTGGAGAAAAACTTTACAAGGAGAATGAGAGACCTCATTCAGGACAGTAGATGGATTGCATGGCATTACCCAAAGAGACACAGATTTGTATTCTAAATTATTCTTATCTAAGGGTATCAGCCCTGACTGGAAAGATACATTTCTCTATCGCTTCATTGGGGGACACAGGACCATGGGTGTATGCTGCTGTCGCTAGGAGGTTGACACTGTGCAAAAAAAGGAAAATAGCTCCTCCTCCGCAGTATGCACCCGCCTACAGGCACCAAGCTCACCAGTTTAAGCTTAGTGTCTGTAGGAGGTAGACCTGGATCTTCACAGATCGAACCTTGTTGTGTTTATTAATCCTTGTTTTTTCTCTTTCAGATACAGCTCTTCAGCCTAACAGGGCACACTGCGTCCCCTGTTAACCCACTAGCGACCGAGAGAGCAATGTGGCTACACCCACATCGCCCACTCTCAGACCCGCTGGGCAGGACTTATCCCCTGCCACTTTAGGGTGTCTCAGGGTGATTTCGGTGGCCAGTCGTAGCCTGTTCCCCACCCCAGCCCCCTCCTCGGAGCGGCCTGGGAGGGAGACGGTGGTCCCTGCAGGTGACCTTCCCCCAGTTTTCTGGGGTTAACACTGTCTCCTGCACTGTCCAGGACCAGACAGTGCGGGAAGGAGGAAAAGCCAGGATTCCCCCCTATCCAGGAAGGCATCCTGAGGCCATCCTCAGAAGGAGAAAGAAAGGGACGATTCTCGGACCCGCTAAGACAGGTACTTCCCTGCCTTTCAGCTGTAGTACCCAGTCCCCCGGCGGTACCTGCCTCCTCCCCCTCCCCCTCTCACCAAACATGGCGCTTAACAGCGCTTCCCTGGGCACTTCCTCATTCTTCTTCATTATGTGCGGCAAATCTGCCGCGCTTTTCTCCGTCGGGGGGGGCGTGTCCGGTGGGCGGTCCCGCTCCGATAGCTATACGTCCCCTCCTATTTGACCTACCAGGGCTGAGGAGCATAGTGACGCTTCCGTCACGCCCTCGTGCCTTCCGCGGACCTATCATCGGGGGGCCTTTCAAGCCCGCACCCCCTTCCCATCTGCCTATCGGAGCCTCGACGCGCTCCGTCATCAACGCTGCGTCCTCTGCACCGACGCCATCTCTCTGCCGCACGCAGCTCCCTTCTCCGTCGGCACCTATTGTGACCCGCTCCAGCATCACCTTCGGAGCCTTCAGGGGGACACGGGACCTCTTCTCTACAGGATCGGGTAGGCTCTGTCCTGACACCGACCCCCACCCTTCCCTGCTCACAGCGGTCCCCTCTGCAGTATCCCTGGTCAGGCACATATGCCTAAACCCAGGGAGCTCTCAGTCCATCCCTCTCATATTATCACATACTACGCCTGTGCTCTCTGCGGTACTAAGTGGCCCGCGGGTCTCACTACGGCCTTCTGCTCGACCTGAAAACCTCCCGCCATGCTGGCACCCCAAGATCCCCCCGCCGCTCAGGGCGTGGTAACCCCCTCCCCTCCGGAGTGGGCTGTTGCTATGTCACAGTCTGTCTCTGACCTCACCAAGGTTTCTCAATCTGTGGTGCAGGTCTTAGAACGCTTGCCAGAACGTTTGCCTATGTTATCCACGGCCACCAGCGCTCCGAACGTCCCCACAGACGATTCGCAGGCACCCCTGCCCCCTTCTCACAGGGGCAGACTGACGGCACGTTCTCAGAAGTGGACTCACGCAAGCTCATCCTTCAGCTCTCCAGACTCCAAGATGCTCCCTGCGTCTCACACCTCTTCCTCGGAGGTCGCCCCGGGATCTAACTCTCCTTCAGATTCAGACTCTGGTTCTGACACAGACCAGTATTCCAAGGTCCAGGACATGATAGACAGCCTTATAACGGCTGTCAATCAAACTCTGCATGTTACAGAAGACGAGAGCCCTTCCCGAGACTACTCAGTTTCCTTCAAAAAGATTAAGTGTCTTGCACGCACTTTTTCTAACCATGCAGAATTTGACAGCGTTTTTCAAAAGCAGTGGGAACATCCATAAAAGCGCTTTACAGGAAAGAAACAGTTAAACGTCCTATACCCATTTAACCATGACCTTGTCAGCAAATGGAAGGAGTCCCCATCTCTGGATCCTCCCGTCTCTCGCCTTTCCGCCAAGACGGTACTGTCTCTTCCGGATGGTTCCTCCCTTAAGGATACCCTGGATAGACAGGTTGAGGCCCTCTCTAAGTCTGCCTTTGAGGCTGCGGGCACCTCCCTCTGCCCTTCCTTCGCCTCAACCTCGGTATCAAAAGCGGTGTCCGCATGGGCCAAACCGCTCAGACAGGGCATCCTAGCAGGGGCCTCCCCGGATGATCTGGCCGACTTAGCTGATCAAATCGGCCATGCCGGAAAATATCTGCTTACGGCGTCCCTCGACTCCGCTGCATGCTCAGCCCGGGTTTCCAGTAATCTCTTTGCCTTACGTAAAATTCTTTGGCTTAAAGCCTGGTACACCGACCCGGCTTCCAAAAGATCTCTAACTAATCTTCCTTTTCAGGGTTCCAGGCTGTTTGGATCCAAGCTAGATCAGATCATCTCTGATGCTACTGGGCGTAAGAGCACCTCTCTCCCCCAGCCCCAGACTCAAAGCCCTTTTCCTAGGAGACGCCCCCTTCAGTTCCGGTCCTTCCGTCAGTTCGCTCAACCGAACCCCTCCTCTCAACAGGACCTTACTCCAGCACAGCGGGACAGTCGTAAACCCTCCTTTAGGCCCACGCCTAACTGGCGCCCAAAGAGTTGCTCCTCCAAGTCCTCTGGATCACGATCACGATCCAACAGGTTTTCCTCAACATGACGGGTCACTCCCACCTGGGACTTCTCCCAGGGTGGGTGGCCGTCTCCTTCTGTTCACAGATTCTTGGCTCCCGGCAATAGAGGATGCCTGGGTCAAAGAAATTGTGACTTCCGGCTACAAAATCGAGTTCGATTCCAGCCCACGATCACGCTTTCTCAGGTCCCGCCCCCCACAACCGTCTCTGCTTCCCGGTTTCCTCCAAGCCATCACTATCTTCTGCGCTCAGGAGTCATAGTCCCGGTTCCCGGTTTTTACTCAAATCTCTTCGTTGTCCCAAAAAAGGACGGCTCACTATGTCCGATTCTGGACCTCAAACAGCTAAACAGACATGTACGCATCCGACAGTTCAGGATGGAGTCCCTCAGGTCGGTAATCGCCTCGATGGAGGCCGGGGAATATCTATGTTCAGTGGACATTAAGGATGCGTACCTTCACATCCCAATCTGCGCGTCACATCAGAAGTTTCTTCGCTTCTCCTTCAGGAACGCACATTACCAGTTCACTGCCCTCACCTTCGGCCTCGCCACAGCCCCGAGGGTTTTCACGAAGGTGATGGCGACAGTTATGGCCATTCTTCGAACAAGGGGAATTGTAATCATCCCCTACCTCGACGACCTGTTAGTCAAAGGCCTCACGTTCAGGGACTGTCTCCACAGTCTCCAGATCACCTTGAACACTCTCTCCCGGTTAGGCTGGCTGATCAACACGCTTAACCTTCCTAGGGATGCAGTTCGACACGACCCGTGCCCGGGTCCTCCTTCCGGGGGAAAAGATGAACTCCCTACGACAAGGAACCCACATCCTCTCCGACCCAAGTCCACACTCCCTTCGCCTATGCATGAGTGTCCTGGGAAAGATGGTAGCAGCCATGGAGGCAGTTCCGTTTGCCCAGTTCCATACCCGGTCTCTTCAACTAGCCCTTCTCTCGGCTTGGGACAGGAATCCGTCATCTCTAGATCGACGCATCAAGTTACCTCGTCAAGTAAGACAGTCGCTAACCTGGTGGTCCCGCCCTTCTTCCTTCAGACCCGGGAGATCATTCCTTCCGCTTCGCTGGCACGTGGTCACGACCGATGCCAGTCTCATCGGTTGGGAGGCAGTTTTTCTACAACCCACGGTCCAGGGTCGGTGGAGTCCCCACGAAGTCTCCCTCCCCATCAACATTCTGGAGATAAGGGCGATTTACCTGGCGTTGCGTCACTGGCAGAAGATCCTGGCAGGGTTCCCAGTCCGTGTACAATCGGAAAATGCCACGGCCGTGGCTTACATAAACCATCAGGGAGGAACGCGCAGCAAGCCCGTTTTAAAAGAGGTGGCAAGAGTGCTACTTTGGGCCGAGAAGACTGTCCCGGCAATCTCAGCAGTCCACATTCCAGGGGTCGACAACTGGGCGGCCGACTTTCTCAGTCGGCAGGGCCTCGTCTCAGGAGAATGGTCTCTCCATCCCGAGGTGTTTCACCAAATCTGCTTACGGTGGGGCACGTCGGACATCGACCTCATGGCGTCCCGGTTAAACCACAAGGTTCCGTCCTTTGTAGCTCGGTCCCGCGATCCGCTAGCAATCGCCCAGGATGCGCTAGTCATATCATGGTCACAGTTCCAACTGCCCTATCTCTTTCCACCTCTACCTTTGATCCCTCGAGTCATCAAAAAGGTCAAGACAGAGGGAGTACCAGTTCTCCTAGTAGCCCCAGATTGGTCCAGACGCGTCTGGTACTCAGATCTGGTAAATCTGCTTGTCGACTCCCCCTGGAGACTACCAGACCGTCCGGACCTCCTCTCTCAGGATCCTATTCTTCATCAGAGTTCTCGTTCTCTGAATTTAATGGTATGGCCGTTGAGGCCGCGGTGTTGAAGGCGGCGGGCTTTACTGACAATGTCATTCAGACCCTAATTAATGCCAGAAAACCCGCTACCTCGCGCATATACCACAGAACTTGGAGGGAGAGCCTTTTTTCGTCACTGCGAACAAGATCAGCTGACTCCTATGTCTTTTTCTTTGCCAGTCATTTTGGCTTTTCTTCAGTCTGGCTTAGAGGCGGGACTCTCTCTCAGCACTCTCAAGGGCCAAGTTGCGGCCTTGTCCATTCTATTCCAACGTAACTTATCTAGCCGTCCTCAGGTCATGACGTTTCTTCAAGGGGTGGCCCACCTGGCTCCCCCCTATCGCCCTCCAGTGGAACCATGGGACCTTAATATGGTCCTAAGCGTCCTACAACAGCCTCCATTTGAACCCAGTCAGGACATTCCAGCCTCTCTCTCTCTCCTTTCCTGGAAGGTGGCTTTTATGGTGGCTGTTACCTCTATTAGAAGGGTCGCAGAACTCGCAGCCCTCTCTTGTCGGTCGCCTTTTCTGGTATTCCATCAAGACAAAGTAGTGCTCAGGCCGGTGCCTTCCTTTTTGCCAAAGGCAGTTTCCGCTTTTCACATTAATGAGAACATCGTTTTGCCTTCCTTTTGCCCTGCACCAGTGCATCCACGGGAGAAGTCCATGCACAAACTGGACCTGGTCAGAGCTCTACGTGTGTACCTTTCCAGAATGGCCTCCCTTCTGCGCTCGGATGCCCTTTTTATCATCCCTGAGGGGCATCGCAAGGGTCTCCCTGCTTCCAAGTCAACCATCGCCCGTTGGATACGTTCGACCATCTTGGAGGCACATCACATCTCGGGCAAACCTCCCCCTCCCGGAGTAAGGGCTCACTCCACCAGGGCGGTGGGGGCCTCTTGGGCGGTCCGCCATCAGGCTTTGGCCTCTCAAATCTGCAAGGCCGCAACATGGTCTTCTCTTCACACCTTTTCAAGGTTTTACAAGGTCCACACTTATTCTTCGGCTGATGCCAGTCTTGGACAGAAGGTCCTGCAGGCAGCAGTTGCCGAAGTCTGATCTAGTCTGTGACTATCTTCTGTTCTCCCACCAAAGGGACTGCTTTGGGACGTCCCATGGTCCTGTGTCCCCCAATAAAGCGATAGAGAAAGAGGGATTTTTGGTACTCACCGTAAAATCTCTTTCTTGGAGCCTTCATTGGGGGACACAGCACCCTCCCTGTTTTTGGACATATGCCCCGTTGGCTCTGTTGGGTATCTCATTTAGTTTTTCATGGTTGTGCCCCGTTGGACATTACATAGTTGGTTATTTTGTGCTTCTCCTACTGCTCTAGCCACTAACTGGTGAGCTTGGTGCCTGTAGGCGGGTGCATAGTGCAGAGGAGGAGCTATTTTCCTTTTTTTGCATAGTGTCAACCTCCTAGCGACAGCAGCATACACCATGGTCCTGTGTCCCCCAATGAAGGCTCCAAGAAAGAGATTTTACGATGAGTACCAAAAATCCCTCTTTTGGGAAGACCAGGAGAGGACGAAGAAGTACCCTGGCCCCATGGATATGTTGTTTGGGGTTGCCATGAGGGACCCACCGGTCGCCTGCAACCCACAGAGACATTCGGAGAAGCCAGATTGGGACCCACCGGTCGCCTGGCCCCATGGAAACTCTCGGATAGGCCAGGTTAGGACCCTTGGGTCTCTCGGCCTTGTACCTCAATGGACTGCTAGCTTCCTAAGCTTGCCGCTACATTCTCTGTGGGGGCCTGCCAGAAGCGGTAGGCCATTGGTTGAGGTAGTCGGCCCTGGAAGTCTCCAAAGTCGCAGCTGTTCAATCCCTGGCTGGCGGAGAAGGAAGAAGGGTGAGACTATGTAACGTTGTACCATTTTGGGTACTTGCTGGGACTGTTCTGTGTGTTTGTTGTCTGCTTTGTGGTTCAATACAGTAATGCCACGCTGTTATACCTCACATATATTTTATAACTTTGCGTCTGACTTTTTAGCATTGCAGGATCTGGAACCACAGCAGTTGCTGCTTTTCGTCCAGTCTTTCGGGATCCCGGTTTCTAGTATGAGCAAACTCCTGCAATATCTGGACCAGGCGGTGTCCCATGAACCTCAGGCGTTGGAGCAGAACATCATGGATAAGAGTGAGTACTGGAGTCCCACGTTACACGGTGTTCTAAATGAGTGAGTTTTATATAATGTGAGGTTTACGTTAGATAGCAGAATATAGAACAACTCTGCAGGTCTGTCACTTTTTTATGTTTTTTTTATTTTTTTCCCAGATTACATGGCTCACCTGGTGGAGGTTCAGCACGAGAGAGGTGCAACTGGAGGCCAAACATTTCATAGCCTGTTGACCGCGTCTATACCACCAAGAAGAGGTGGGTACAGAACTACTAAATGGCTTCTGTCGTAAAGAAGAGTATCCCTTTTATATTGATATGACGGGGTTTTATGTCTTATGTGGATATATTAATGATCTGTCCTGAGGAGGGGTCATAAATATCAAATGGGTGAGAGGCCGGCAATCTGCAGCTCCACCAATCAGCTCTGGCGGCAGCCGGCTGTACATAGTGTGTGTAGCAGAACATCACAGTACCATACTGTAGTGGCCGCTGTGGGGTACTGCAGGTCAGCTCCTATTGAAGAGAATAGAGGCTGCAGTACCCAAGAATGGCCACTACAGTGTATGGCGCTTTGTGCAACATCTACATCTGGCTGCTGTCAATGAGTGGCGCTGCCAAAATCCCACTACACTTCTCACACTGAATTTTATATGTTTAGGTGCAAATTAGTAAGTGATCTATGGTTGGAAATAAGTGTTTTAATGTTTTTCCGTTGTTTTTGTTTTCCTTGGTCGTCCAGATAGTGCGGATACAGTGAAACGAAAACCCAGCATCGAAGTACCCCAAGGACAGCTACGGCCCAGAGGTCTCACTCAGATCCCAGTGCTGGGACCAGAAGACGACCTGGCCGGGATGTTTCTCCAGGTAAATGGTACTGAACTCACCTTCATGTCTAACGCCGAGGATTGGAGACACTGCTGTACCAACGCTATAGGAAAGGGGGCATGGTGTTTGCGTGTTGGGCTTAAAGAGTCTTGATAATGTCCGAGGAAAAACTGGGTACAAAAGTACAAAAACATCGACTATTGAAGCTAAAAAATTGTGAGAAAAGTGATAATTTTTCTATTATGGAAGAACTGGTTGCCCTGTTTTAGTTAATGAATTTTCTCAGCAAAATTGCCTGATAGAAGCCATCAATCTGTGCAAGAAAATATGTATATTTTATAAATTAAAGCCATTATTTGCTGGACATAACTAACTTTTTTGTTCCCATTTAGCTTTTCCCTCTTAATCCGGACCCCAGATGGCAGAACTCCAATCCCAGACCCATATCCTTGGCGCTGCAGCAGGCGCTGGGCCAGGAGCTGGCACTTATCCGTCAGGGGAACACTCAGGTGACCGGCATCGCTGTCCGTTTGCTGCAGGCGATCGCTGCCCTTCTCAGCTCCCCTCACAGCGGTGCTCTGGTCTTGGCTATGGCTATGGACAGAAATCATTACATCTCCTGCCCGCTGATGAGGCAGCTCTACCAATATCACGTAAGTGGTTGTATGTGCCACCCACTATATAACAATGTACATTTATACAGCATATGTGCTGTACATTACAGATGCTATCTATCCAGCTGACTATATGTTGTATGGGGGGTCCATCCTATAGGATTTCCACTGACTCTGAGACTACAGAAGCTGCAGCACTGCTCAATGTATGTGCGGGGCTGGCTGCCAGCTGCTGTGCAGGGGAACTGCAGCACTGCTCCATGTATGTGCAGGGCTGGCTGCCAGCTCCTGTGCAGGGCAACTGCAGCACTGCTCCATGTATGTGCGGGGCTGGCTGCCAGCTCCTGTGCAGGAGAACCTCAGCACTGCTCCATGTATGGGCACGGCTGGCTGCCAGCTGCTGTGCAGGGAAACTGCAGCACTGCTCCATGTATGTGCGGGGCTGGCTGCCAGCTGCTGTGCAGGGGAACCTCAGCACTGCTCCATGTATGGGCGCGGCTGGCTGCCAGCTCCTGTGCAGGGGAACTGCAGCACTGCTCCATGTATGTGCGGGGCTGGCTGCCAGCTCCTGTGCAGGAGAACCTCAGCACTCCTCCATGTATGGGCGTGGCTGGCTGCCAGCTGCTGTGCAGGGAAACTGCAGCACTACTCCATGTACGTGCGGGGCTGGCTGCCAGCTCCTGTGCAGGAGAACCTCAGCACTGCTCCATGTATGTGCTGGGCTGGCTGCCAGCTGCTGTGCAGGGAAACTGCAGCACTGCTACATGTATGGGCATGGCTGGCTGCCAGCTGCTGTGCAGGAGAACCTCAGCACTGCTCCATGTATGTGCGGGGCTGGCTGCCAGCTCCTGTGCAGGGGAACCGCAGCACTGCTCCATGTATGTGTGGGGCTGGCTGCCAGCTGCTGTGCAGGGGAACCTCAGCACTGGTCCATGTATGTGCGGGGCTGGCTGCCAGCTGCTGTGCAGTAGAACCTCAGCACTGCTCCTTGTATGTGCGGGGCTGGCTGCCAGCTGCTGTGCAGGAGAACCTCAGCACTGCTCCTTGTATGTGCGGGGCTGGCTGCCAGCTGCTGTGCAGGAGAACCTCAGCACTGCTCCTTGTATGTGCGGGGCTGGCTGCCAGCTGCTGTGCAGGAGAACCTCAGCACTGCTTCTTGTATGTGCGGGGCTGGCTGCCAGCTGCTGTGCAGGAGAACCTCAGCACTGCTCCATGTATGTGCGGGGCTGGCTGCCAGCTGCTGTGCAGGAGAACCTCAGCACTGCTCCATGTATGTGCGGGGCTGGCTGCCAGCTCCTGTGCAGGGGAACCTCAGCACTGCTCCATATATGTGCTTGGCTGGCTGTGGTTTCCCGGCTCGGTTAGGGCATCAACACTTATTCATTCTTAGGATTCAGAACAGATCATAGAATATTGACATATTCTAGCAATATGCCATCACTTTGTGAGATGAAAATACCCCTCTAATCACATTAAGGGAAGCCATCATCAAAATCACCCATTGTTTCAAATCAGGTTTTTGTGTTAAATGGATTTTTAAGCCATTTTTTTCTCCTATATTATCTGTATTAAAAATAATAAATATAGAAATCTTGCACTTTTCACTCCGGCCACTAGGGGTATTTTAGACACGAGTCATCAAAGTGTTTTCAGCAGTTTTCTGACATAAAATGCCTTGAAATATTTATCCCTTCCCCGCCAGCTCCACCAAAATAAGGGAAAATGTCTGCTGCTTCAGAGGCCTAAATTATTCCAGAACTGTCCTCTGGTCTCTGACGGAGTAACATTTTTGGCGAAGACGACGTCAGTTGTAAGATGTACCTATTAATGAATCGGGCACATCTCACTGAAGCAGCGTCTTAAGACTGGGGAACATGACGCCATTTTTAATGAATCGGGCACTAACTTCATATTGTTTTACATGTACATTAGCCACAATGGACAGAGACTATCTTTTGCATTGAAGCCTCTAATGAGCGCGTGCAGCGGTCTTGTGAAGAGAGGAGGAGCAGGGGAGCTGTGACATCGCCCATTGTGATTTGTATTATCAGATGTGTATAGCGGTGTTACCTCTCATTGTAATCCTGTCTGTGATGATAAGGAAACTGCTGAAAATTGTTCCTGAAAGAGTCTAGAAATCCCTGATGGAGTGGGGTGAGAAAGCAGGAAGATTGCGTGGTAGTAAAAATCACGATTGGCTCTGATTCTCAGCCTGTACCAAGATTGCAGCGATGGGGTCCTCCAGTAAGCACCCCCCACCCGCCATAGCAACTCAGTTGTAACCGATCTCGTCACAAAGGGGCCCCTGAATGGATGCCCCACCTGGATCCTGCAGTGGATTAAAGCGTTAGCAAATTTTCTGCTATAAGCAATGGTATGTATAAAAAACCCAAACCGTCTATTACCTACCCTCCCCAGGTCCAGCGCGGCTATTCTGCTGCTGCCCCAGTTTCTATAATTTGTTATATGTGTACAGCATTGACGTCCAGCGCTGCAGCCAATCCATGGGCTCAGCAAGCAAGCTGTGTATACTGCTCGCTGATTGGCTGCAGCAGCGGAGAGATGGACCTGGGGAGGGTGAGTAATTCTCAGTTTATTTTATTACTATCAGATCTTATAGCAGAAAGTTTTCTGAAAGGGGACAACACCTTTAATTATATATATGAATTTCTTCTGCCCAGTTTAGCGTTATATTGGCCACGTTACCAGTCTGGCCATGTCGCTCTGTGAACGTGCCCCATTTTTCTTGCAGCGCTGCGTACCCCAGGACACGGCCTACTCCTCGCTGTTCTTTAAAGTGCTCATGCAGCTGCTGCAGTGGCTGGACAGTCCGGGCATGGAGGAAGGACCCCTAAAAGCTCAGCTCAAGTCATTCGCTGCCCAGTATTCATCCAAGCACCGGATCAGTGACGGTACGACGCTCATTTATTGCGCTACATGTCTGCAATTCACACACAGCAATTGTTTTGGTTTTTTTCTCTCCCCTTAGTCTCTCTAGATGTCGGAATGTCATAAAAAATGCACATTATTAATTCTTTGCAACCAATTTATCACAGATTTGAAGTTATTCATATAAAGATTACAATCCTGCCAATCCTTTGTCGATCTGACGATCTATTAAAGGGGTTGTTCAATTATGGCATTGTCTGCTCAGGACCGTGTGTTGCTGTCAGTCATTCATCACCGTGTTTCTCATGGCCGATCCTTAGAATAGACCATGATTACAGTCCATCATACTTACTAGGAAGCAGCTGATGATGTAATTCCTTAAAGAGAACCTGTCTGCAGGACTTTGCTAAGTAAAGTACACACAGTCATATTTGCACTGTGATATTGATTAAAACGATACCGGTGGTGAAAAAAATCCATTTTGTGTAATCGGGGTTTGAAGTTTTCTTTGTGTGGGACGGGGTCTTCTGCTCGGTCACGGCCACTCTGCTGCTCCTCTTGTCTTTTAAACTTCCAATAAAATGGTGGTGGCGCATGCGCAGATTTAGATCACCGCTCAATGATGAACCGAGATCTCAATCTGCGCCACCATCGGTGCTATTTTACTAAAGACCACGTGAAGGTCAATTTGCGCATGCGCCTCCACTGACGCCATTTTTCTGAAGACTGCCAGGACCAGGAAATCAATGTGCACAAGCGCATTGTTTTTTGCTTTTTAGTGTGTTAAGATTATGGTGAATGAACGAACGAATGAATGAATGAATAATGTTTCTTCATCTACTATAGGTCCTTAGTTTCACTAGGGCCCCAGGCAGCGCTTCATAGGTCCCAGATTATGGTGACTGGGGACTTTCAGTAGGGCTCATCAGCACCCCTCAGGGAAGTGAAGGTGGGCAGTCTGCATCAGAACAGACTCCTGCCCTAAGTGACAACGCTTTACATGCCCCTGTGATTGATTAACAATGCTGTTAAAGGGGTATTTCCATTTCCAATGTCCTATACCAATATGTAGTCGTAATAATATTAGCAAATACTTCCAATTAGAAATGCAGTCTAGTTCTTCTGATTCACTATGTCGCTTACCCCATGTGCAGGGCATTGAAGTAGCTTGGCTATCCATGGTTACAACCACTCATATAGTGACCATTAGTTAGCTGTTAGTGGTTGTAACCATGGATACCTAAGCTACTGCAGTGCCCTGTACATGGGGTAAGTGACATAGCTTATCAGAAGAACTATACTACATTTCTAATTGAAGGTATTTGCTAATATTATTATTATTACACCTACTACATATTGGGGTAGGATCTTGGAGATGGGAATACCCCTTTGAAGTGGTTAAACAGCAGCAGTCAGAGAGGCAGATGTCGGCTGTACAACACAATCCACACCAGACATGTATGGAGGGGTTAATGAAAGCTGTAGAGGGTAATGTTGAGCGAGTATGTTCTATTAACCCTTTCGCCGAGTATGCTCGGGCCGAGCTCCGAGTATTTACAGCTGCTCGGTGATATGGTTGAATCGCTCCCGTGTGCATGATTTGCAACTGTTTGACAGTTTTATTACATGAGAGGAATGTGTAAGAAAGACATTCCTCACATGTAATAAAGCTGTTAAACAGTTGCAAATCATGCACACGGGAGCGATTCAACCATATCACCGAGCAGCTGTAAATACTCGGAGCTCGGCCCGAGCATACTCGGCAAAAGGGTTAACAGAACATACTCCCTCAACACTAGTAGAGGGACATAGCAGCGTGACAGATATTCTCAATCCATCACTCCCGATTAACGCTCTCCATATTCGGTGTGACTGCATTGCCAAACTGTTCCTTTCTTTTACCAAGTCCTGCGCTCTTTACTTGTTAGTGCGCGGTGGATTTTTGCATTTGGCAGAAGCTTTGGCATTTCGACGAGAACCAGATGTGATCAATTCCACGCTGTGCGCCATTATCACCACGCTGAAAGCGGGGGATAAATGCAACGTGGAACCTGAACTGATCAGCAAAGGTGAGGCTCGTCTCCAGAGGGATCCCTCACTTACTGCATTGATCCCATACTTTCATTTGGAGTTGCGCTATTTATGATGTGGTGGGAGCTCAGTGCATATGTTTTTGGCTGCACGACTTGTCTGAGATCTGCTGTGGCCCTCGCCGCGCTCCGCCGTCTCCCTCGCCGCGCTCCGCCGTCTCCCTCGCCGCGCTCCGCCGTCTCCCTCGCCGCGCTCCGCCGTCTCCCTCGCCGCGCTCCGCCGTCTCCCTCGCCGCGCTCCGCCGTCTCCCTCGCCGCGCTCCGCCGTCACCCTCGCCGCGCTCCGGAAACTTCTCCAGATATAATAATGAGAATTTCTGTTCCTTTTGTCACATTTTATCACAATTCTTAGTTCTCCAAGGACTGATCGAAGCAAAGTCACCCTATTTGGAAGAATTTCTGACCGTTCTGCTGTCAGTAACTATCGAAACCACAACACGCTTTACGGCCACAGGCCCCGTTGCGGTGGTGAGCTCTCTACTACTGCAGGAGCAAGAAGAGACGCTGGGGAAGAAGGGAAGCGAGAGCTGCAGGTAGGCCATATAGGAACAATGCTGGAAATGTTTTGATATAACTTTCTGGTGAATCTGGTATTTGCTGTATATAATCTGATTAATTAGAGCTGTAGGGTAAAACATGGAGGACAAAGCGGCAGCCAGTGCTTCAAAAGAGACAGGCTATTTCAACTTGGAAAAAATGTTTTTTTTTTTTACATGTTCGTAGTTAGTTTTGCACCGAATTTCACAATGCGATCGTCATTCATTTTCAGACCCCCTAACGTACAGTTTACAGCCTAATCCAAATCTCCAATTTTTTTTCTCCTGCGGGAGTGCCCCTCCCTGTAATATAGGCTGGATGTTTTCTATATGTATCCAAGGTGCTGCTGTGGTGTTTTTTTTTTTTTTTTTTTTTTAAAGCTAATATATCAGCAACTTCTGTCCTGCACTTATTTCCTCATGTGCTTTGCTTCTTTTCTAACGTCTGTTTTCTCTGGCCTTCCCGATACTGTACATTTTTTTTTTACCCCCATATTGTGGAAATTAGTGAACAACCTTTTCTATCTTCCTTCTTTCCCTTCCCTCCCTTTTTTCCCTTCCTTCCCTTTTTTTCCTTTCCTTCCCTTTTTTTCCTTTCCTTCCCTTTTTTTTCCCTTCCTTCCCTTTTTTTTCCCTTCCTTCCCTTTTTTTTCCCTTCCTTCCCTTTTTTTTTCCCTTCCTTCCCTTTTTTTTTCCCTTCCTTCCCTTTTTTTTTCCCTTCCTTCCCTTCCTTTCCTTTTTTTCCCTTCCTTTCCTTTTTTTCCCCTTCCTTTCCTTTTTTTCCCCTTCCTTTCCTTTTTTTCCCCTTCCTTTCCTTTTTTTCCCCTTCCTTTCCTTTTTTCCCCCTTCCTTTCCTTTTTTTCCCCTTCCTTTCCTTTTTTTCCCCTTCCTTTCCTTTTTTTCCCCTTCCTTTCCTTTTTTTCCCCTTCCTTCCCTCCAGTCCGCTCCTCCATGGCAGCCGCTCCTCACTCTTCTCCAGGGGGGTCACTGATGATAGCTGTGCACTAAAAGTGAAATAAATAAGAAGCAGAAGGCTATTACCCAAATTTATCACGTGAACATCTCTATTAACTTTTCCTGACTTGGCAATTTATTTATTTATTTTTTTGCAATTTAATTTTTGCCTTCTCATCTTTAAAAGCTATAACTTTTTTTTTTTCTCTTTTCTGTCGACACAACAGTACGAAGGTTTGTTTTCTGCAAGACTAATTGAGGTTTTTCTGACACCTTGTAACTTTTTATTGTTTTTTTTTTTGTTTGTTTTTTTGTCGATTTAACTGGGTGAGGTCTTGATTTTTGCACACTGAACCGTAGTTTTTATTGATCCCGTTTTGGGATACCTACAATGTTTTTGTCGCTTTTATAGAAACGATACTAAACTTTTTTTTATTTGTCACTTTTGAACTGGGAAAAGTGCATAATTTGTACTTTTTATATTTTTAGTTTTACATTTCACTTCAAAGGTTGTAAAGGGGATAAGTGAATTCATGAAATCACATTCTCATCTCCTGAATAAATGGAGTTTAATGGGATATTTCTATGTTTGCTATGGTAAATGGCATCATTGCATGATCAATAGGGAGCCAACATCTGGGACCTCCACCAATCCTGAGATTGAAGGGGCCCAAAAGTCAGGCTGCTACCAACTACTGGGCATGATGGACAGATTCATGAGATCTGGAGCTTGTGGACACTTAATTAAAAAAGGCTGAATGCAAGTTTTCTTTTTTTCTGTTTTGCAGCCCTGAAGCCTCTCGTGCGAAACCCTCCTCTGGTCTTCTCATCGACTGGCTGGACCTCCTGGATCCTGAAGTTATTAGCAGCTGTCCCGACCTGCAGCAGCGGCTGCTATTTTCATGGAACAAGGCATGTAAAAAGCAGCAGCGATTGGATCCAGCTCAGATTGCTGCTGTTTAACCATTTAGCTGGGCTACGTAGGAGATGGTCAGTTTTGCTAGATACTACTGTACTGAGGTATGGATCAGCGGGCAGTATATAGTACAAGCGACCATAGTCCACCAGAGGAGTACAAAAATAAATAAAAGTTAATAGAATATATATTTGAATAACCAAAAATAAATGTTTGAATTGCCATATTTTTTACAATCTAAAAATAAATTAAAAATAACTACAATTTAAAATAAAAAAAAAAAAGTTAAAAAAAGAAAAATAATCTTTTCGTCTTGGATTCTAAGAAAATGGAATAAAAAGCGATTTAAAACCCAGAAATACAAAACGAGCAACACCATTGATGGAGATTTTTAAAAAAAGTTGCGGAACTCACAATATGACGACACAAAACTATTTTTATTTTTCTTGTTTCTACAAAGTTCCGATTTTTTTTTTTAAAATATAAAATAATGTGTACAAGTTTGGCATTACTGTAAATATACTGATCTGGAGAATCCCACCCATTTTCAGGGCATATTTTATTTTTTTTTTAAAGCTCAATGAACGCTATGAAAACTGCCCTCCACCCCCCCAAAAAAACCAATGGCGGGATGGCATTCTTTTAACATTTCTCCCCACTTGGAATTTTTTTCTCTCCCAATTTTCAGAATCTTGTATGGGAAAGGTACATGGTGTATAATTTAAAATGTCAACTTGTGTAGCAAAAAAAACAAGCCCTCGTAAGGCTTTATCGATGGAAAAATTAAAGTTATGGCTCATGGAAGAAGGGAAGGGAAAAAATGGATTAAGGCTCGGTTGTAAGGCACAACATGAGATACGCTGGGGTTATATGTTAGATTTTGACATAATATCACTTTAAAGGGAATCTGCCACCAGGTCTTTGCTGCCATATCTGATGTAGGGACACAGACCCTGATTCCAGCAATGTGTCACTTTCTTTACTGGGTGCCACATTTGTGATACAATCAGTTTTCTTTCCTGTAGATCCAGCAGAGCTCAGAAAGCTGAACCCGCTCACACCGCTGATTGGCAGTGTGGTTGGACCAGGAGGAATGGGGCATCTAGTTTTGTAGTGATAATCTCCTGCTGATAAAACACTGATTGTATGGAAACTACAGCACACATCCCAGTAAATGACACGTCTCTGGAATCAGGGCCTCTGTCCGAACATCACGCTGCTCTCAGATTACACAGCAAAAATCTGCTGACAGATTCCCTTTAAGTCTTCTGTCTGTTTCTTCTTTGCATGTTGTGTCCTGTAGGTAAAGTCTCCCTCGGGGTCCCAGTCTCCTTCCTTCCGGCCATACCTCCTGGCTCTTCTGACCCATCAGTCTAATTGGAGCACGTTACACCAGTGCATTAGTATCCTGCTGAGCAAACATCGAGAACAGAGGTGATTGCTGCTTTCCATATATACTCAGAAGGTCTTGTGCCTGCGCGACATAAGGATTCACTGATGGTCTAATGTGGTGCCATAGAAATCCATGAGTGGTTTATTTCTGCCGACTGTCAGGTCACGACAGCTCTTTGGTCACAGCACACCCACATACATTATCATTCCTTGCGATGCAGCAATATTGCTATCTTATGTCTTTGTGAAGTCTTAGCTTAGCCTTGTATAACAAAAAATGTTGATTCTTTATACCCAGGTTTCACCCATCGGCCTCTCTGGACTTTCTCTGGGCTTGTGTTCACATCCCACGTATATGGCAGGGAAGAGACCAGCGCACTCCACAGGTACTGCATTGGACAATATTTTGCAAGCACAACTTAGGCCAAATGCGGGCTTTCGTGTGTCTCTGACAAAGTATGGACCACAATTCACGGACCGGCTGCAGGTCTCCGGCCCCGAACGCAACAGCCTCATAGGCATATATGAAGCTGTCACATTAAGGTCCAGAGACCCCCGACCATTCCTCCTGGAGCACTTTACACCAGCAAACATGGAGAACAGCGCTGATTGCTGCTCTGCATATTTACTCATAAAGTCCCGGGCCGCTGCGCCATGGAAAGTCCCGGGCCGCTGCGCCATGGAAAGTCCCGGGCCGCTGCGCCATGGAAAGTCCCGGGCCGCTGCGCCATGGAAAGTCCCGGGCCGCTGCGCCATGGAAAGTCCCGGGCCGCTGCGCCATGGAAAGTCCCGGGCCGCTGCGCCATGGAAAGTCCCGGGCCGCTGCATTGTGACCCTCACTCGGACTTGGCTGCACGTTTGTCTGAATTCTTCCTTATCGTTGTTCTTTTTTCCTCTACGCCTCGTTTCTCTCCTACAGAAGGGCCGTGAGGAGTTTGTGCTGCAGCTGAAAGCATCGGAGCTCATTTGCCTCGTGGATCTTATTATAACGGAGTCAGAGACCAGGAGCCAGGGGTCCGAGGAAACCTCCTGCCCCCTGATCCAGTCTCGCCTGCCGCTGCTCATTAACTGCTGCCACGGGAGCCAGGAAAGCATCAGAAAGGTTATGGAGCATCTAGCGAACTGCATAAAGCGGTGGGGAAACAGGTGAGCAGCCGCAGGGCGGACGCGGCCCCTGTAAGCCTATTATCCCTCTGCCTGCCCTTCTTCTCTGAGTGTTATCCGGCCGTCGTGCTAGATTTTCCTCGGATTGTAGCGTTAAGCAAACACATTTGTTACCTGATCCTCTCAATAGATTCTCCGCTATTACAAGCCTGATCTGAAAGGTCAGCGCAAATCCTCTAATGCGGCGTTTATCTCGCAGCTCTTTAGGGAAGCATTGCCGGGACTTCCTCCTGCAGCTTTATCTGCAACTGCCGGAGATGATAACTCCAGTGCCAGAAATCTTACTGACCAGCGAGGGCGCCGCTGACAGCAGCACCTGTAAGGTGAGGGATCGCCCATAACCAGGTTATGGCGTTACAATATGACCGGAGTAAGTCTGATCTGTGGAACCCCCGCAGATCCTTTAATGCTCCCTGTACTGTCAGACATCTCTACATCATTTGCTAGATATTGTGGTAAAGTGATTTGTAGGTTGTCTGTCTAGTTACAAATCATGTGGTCTCCCCTCTCGAAAAATGCCTTTCATAAGTGCAGTCACCAGGTGTGTCCCTAGCAGCAAAAACACCGAAACTGATTACCGGAAGTGGAGAGTGGTCTTTGTCTCTCCTCAGGGTGTGGGGGAGATCCTTGTTGCCCTAGATGAAGTGGGGGTGGGCCCTTGTCTCACTACAGGAAGTGGGGAACGGGTCCTTGTCGCTCTACAGGAAGTAGTGGGGGACGGGTCCTTGTCGCTCTACAGGAAGTAGTGGGGGACGGGTCCTTGTCGCTCTACAAGAAGTGGTGGGGGACGGTTCCTTGTCGCTCTACAAGAAGTGGTGGGGGACGGGTCCTTGTCGCTCTACAGGAAGTGGTGGGGGACGGGTCCTTGTCACTCTACAGGAGGTGGTGGGGGACGGGTCCTTGTCGCTCTACAGGAAGTAGTGGGGGACGCTCCCTTGTCGCTCTACAGGAGGTGGTGGGGGACGGGTCCTTGTCGCTCTACAGGAAGTAGTGGGGGACGCTCCCTTGTCGCTCTACAGGAAGTAGTGGGGGACGCTCCCTTGTCGCTCTACAGGAGGTGGTGGGGGACGGGTCCTTGTCGCTCTACAGGAAGTAGTGGGGGACGCTCCCTTGTCGCTCTACAGGAAGTAGTGGGGGACGCTCCCTTGTCGCTCTACAGGAAGTAGTGGGGGACGCTCCCTTGTCGCTCTACAGGAAGTAGTGGGGGACGCTCCCTTGTCGCTCTACAGGAAGTAGTGGGGGACGGGTCCTTGTCGCTCTACAGGAAGTAGTGGGGGACGGGTCCTTGTCGCTCTACAGGAAGTAGTGGGGGACGGGTCCTTGTCGCTCTACAGGAAGTAGTGGGGGACGGGTCCTTGTCGCTCTACAGGAAGTAGTGGGGGACGGGTCCTTGTCGCTCTACAGGAAGTAGTGGGGGACGGGTCCTTGTCGCTCTACAGGAAGTAGTGGGGGACGGGTCCTTGTCGCTCTACAGGAAGTAGTGGGGGACGGGTCCTTGTCGCTCTACAGGAAGTAGTGGGGGACGGGTCCTTGTCGCTCTACAGGAAGTAGTGGGGGACGGGTCCTTGTCGCTCTACAGGAAGTAGTGGGGGACGGGTCCTTGTCGCTCTACAGGAAGTAGTGGGGGACGGGTCCTTGTCGCATTACAGGAAGTAGTGGGGGACGGGTCCTTGTCGCTCTACAGGAAGTAGTGGGGGACGGGTCCTTGTCGCTCTACAGGAAGTAGTGGGGGACGGGTCCTTGTCGCTCTACAGGAAGTAGTGGGGGACGGGTCCTTGTCGCTCTACAGGAAGTAGTGGGGGACGGGTCCTTGTCGCTCTACAGGAAGTAGTGGGGGACGGGTTCATGTCGCTCTACAGGAAGTAGTGGGGGACGGGTCCTTGTCGAGCTAAATTAAGTGGGTCCTTGTTTCTTTTCTTCTGCTCAGTATGTCAAACTGTACACAGCCATATTAGAGAGCCTGGCTACAAAGCAGTGCAGGCAAGCCATTGGAGAATGTCAGGAGTAATACATGCTGTGGGAAGTGAAGGATAGTAGGTTCCAGCTCCTATAATGCTGGCAAAAATGCATATGAAGGAGGCTCCACCTGCTCAAAAAGAGCGAATGACAATATATCGAAAAAAAAGTTTTGGCAGCTGAATTGCAAAGAGGCAAAAACAAAGCAAAAAAAATGTATCTGGTCTGGCATTAAAGTGTTAATTCTGAATGTTGGCACCACCGCTGTGGTATCGGTCTGGAATAAGGGGGCGGACGGGTCATTTCCTCAGCACATCATGTATCCATTGCCCGCGCTTCTGTACATGTGAGCAGACAATCGCTGTTGTGTTCACTTTCGGCCATGATTGCGTGTTTCTCTGCTGCTGTGAGATGTTACATCTGATAAAACGCTCTGCTTTCTGCACCCCTTTCCTGTCAGATGGATGGCCTTATACACCGCTTCATTACACTTCTGGCCGACACCAGTGACTGCAAGGAGAGCCGAATGTCAGACGCCAACATGGCTTGCCGTAAGCTCGCCGTGGCACATCCCATCCTGCTGCTGAGGTATGCAGTATAGTAATGAGCAGCCATTTCTTTTCCTCCACCACTATTCTGGATAATTTTTAGACTTCACATTTGTGTGGTCTAAAAATTATCCAGCACTGAGATGTGCCCAACACCGGTCATACCATGCATTACAACTGTTCTGCAATTCATTATCTTAAAGGGATCTCCGAGGCCACCCTCTTCTCCATTGGTAGGTGAGCAATGCTGATGACTTTGCATATTTACAGACCTGCCAAGACTCGTATGTGTGTCCTATTCCAACAGAATATGGAAAGTGCCTCTTCAGAGAGGAAGAGGACTTGAACTCTACTGACACCTATAGGAAGTAGCAATCCTAGAAGTCAATATTGACCCTTTAACGATCCTTGCCATATGATTTAGGATAAAAGCCAAACCAGAATCTCAATTTGCAGACACATGTTGCCCCTCCTCAGTGCATAAAAGGCCTCTGACTGGACTCTAAGGGATAAAGGGATACATTTTCTCCTTGTGGAGAGTGACAGTCCTGACATGACCTGGTAAGGAGACTTATAGGCCATGCAATCCTCCTGTGGAGCAATTTGCATACTTAATTTGCCAGATGAGCATTGTATGGCATGTCACTTTCTCCACAAGGAGAAATGTTACCACTTAAACCCCAGTCAGAGGCCTCTCATACAACCAAATCAGATATCATGCTTTGCACTGAAGAGGAGCAACACCCCGGAAACACGTGTTTGCAAATTGAGATTCTGGTTTGGCTTTTATCCTAAGTCATGTGACAAGGCTCTGATTGGGGTCTAAGGTTTAACCTTTCTCCTTTTGGAGAGTGACATGCCTGACATTCTAGGGTAATGAGACTTGTAGGCCATGTAATCCTCCTCAAGAGATGAGCTCCTAGAGGAGCATTGCAAGGCCTATAAACCTCCTTACCCTGGCAAACATTACCCCTTAGACCCCAGTAAGGGGCCTCTCATGAAGCCAAATCAGATCTCATGCTTTGCACTGATGAGGGGCAACACACCAAACACGTGTCTGCAAATTGAAATTTTGTTGTTTTCTTTTTATCCTAAGTTAAAGGGTCGATAGTGACTTTTAGGATTGCTACTTCCAATAGGTGACACTAGAGTTCAAGTCCTCTTCCTTTCTGAAGAGTCAATCTGCATATTTAATTTCCCAGAGGAGATTACATGGCCTATAAGTCTCCTTACCCTGGCATGCTAGACATGTCGCTCTCCACAAGGAGAAACTTTACACCTTAGGACAGGTACGTGATGCTTGTGTATTGTCAGGTATGTGCAAACATGAGAACATCGGTCTTGCTCGCCTGCGGAGGTCGGTAGTGCTCTTCAACTGCTTTAAAGAAGTTTTCCCTTTTTATATCACCACTTTATGGTTGTTGTAGGTCTGGTCTCTAGGACTCCCCCTGACCCTAAGAATGATGGGGATGCAACATTGGTGTGTTCTTTTTTACTTCATCTGGCCACCATGTATAGAACACTTAGAAGAGGATGGCGCCCAACACCAGTGCTGGGTACCCTTCATCCCCAGAGATTGGACCCCCCTGATTATAAAGTGATGGCATGGCACCTCAAAGGATTGAATAACCCTTTCTAATTCCTATGGTATCTGAATAAAACGATCCCGTTCTGTGTGAGTCCTGTATCTCTTGCCCTTTCAGGCATTTGCCCATGATCGCAGTTCTGCTTCATGGCCGCGTGCACTTCAACTTCCACGAGTTTCGGCAGCAAAACCATCTCACCTTCTTCACTCACATCCTGGGCATCATGGAGCTTCTTCAACCCCAAGTTTTCCACAGTGAATATCAAGAAGCCTTGTGGGACTGTCTTATCTCCTTCATCAAACTATTACAGGTCTGCCACGCTGCTCACAGATGCCGGCTCTGTAGTCCGCATTACTGATATGTACGGCGAGGATGAACCGACGGCTAATGACCTGATCTTCCATCTTCTCTGCAGAATTACAGAAAATACTCCCGGCAGCTGGGCGGCTTCATCAGCAAGTTTGTCCAATTCATACACAAGTACATCACGTGTGACGCTCAGGCTGCTGTGTCCTTCCTGCAGAAACACTCGGATCCCCTCCAGTAAGTGATTTCTCTATTACATGCCCGTGGTTAAAGGGGTTGTCCGGCAATGTCTGGTGTCACTTCCGCATTGATCGTCAACACGTCTTAGGAGGAGTACGGGATGTACCGTCATCGGTCAATGTGGGTGGAAGTGGGCAACCCTGGATATTGCCAGATAACCACTTTAAGGGCGCAGACAGACGGCCGTAGGTCTTGTGCGAGGATGGCATCGCAGTGCACGGACTGACCCGGCACCTCTCCTGACCGGAGCGTGACGGCGTAATGCATTTCTATGCAGATGTCACGCTCAGGTCATGAGAGACGACGGTTAGTCCGAAGATTGCAATGTGATCCTCGCACGAGAAATACGGCTAAGGTGATAACTAGCGCCCAATGACTTATGACCTTTTTATCCCATTTTTTTTTCTCTTCAAACCCCCACCCACCCCAGAAAGAAAAATTTTGACCGAATAAGTGTGTGCTATCCATAGGGACGGGGGTAATCGGCACCTCTGACAGTGGGTTATAATTTGAGAGCAAATGATTGGGCATCTTAACCCCTTTACAGCCCAAGGCATACTAATATGTACCTGCGCCCTGGGCTTTAAGAGCCAGGTGCGTATTAGTACGCCCTGTTCATTTAGTCCGCACACAGGCTGTGCGGGCGCGATCGCCACCGGGTGTCAACCGGTGCTATGTGCAGGGAGCGGTCCCGCATCGCTCCTGGCACATTAACCCCCGCAATGCTGCGATCGAAGTCGAACGCATCATTGCGTGGACAAGGGGAGGTGATCGCGATACTCGCCTCCTCTCCCGGCCTCCAGCGCTGTCTGCCGTGGCCTCCCGGATGTTGCAATGACGACCCGATGTCGTCATGACAACATCCGGGTCACCAGACAGCAGGAAGATACTTTGGTCATGCACAGTGCATGACCAAAGTATCTTCTGCATCTGCAGCGCTGACAGCCTGCATAGCACAGAGATGGTGCTCCATCCCTATGCTATACAGGTGATCAGAATGTAAAAAGTGAAAGTCCCATAGTGGGAAAAAGTGTAAAGTCCAAAAAGTGTTAAAAAATGTAAAAAAAAAAAAATTGTAAAAATATTTTAAAAAAATAAAATAAAAAAATAATCCACCAAAAATAAAAATATAATGTACCCATCAATAAATATTATTATGAAAAAAAACAAACAAAACAATAAAAGTACACATTTGCCATCGCCGCATCCAGAACGACGTGACCTATAAAACTGTCCCACTAGTTAACCCCTTTAGTGAACACAGTAAAAATAAATAAAAAACGAAGCAAAAAACAATGCTTTATCATCATACTGCCAAACAAAAAATGGAATAACACGTGATCAAAAAGACGAATATAAATAAAAATGGTACCGCTGAAAACGTCATCTTGTACCGCAAAAAACAAGTCGCCATACAACTCCCATCATCCAAAAAATAAAAAAGTTATAGCTCTCAGAATAAAGTGATGCAAAAAAATATTTTTTTTCTATAAAATAGCTTTTATTGTGTAAAAGCACCAAAACATAGAAAAACAATATAAATGTGGTACCGCTGTAAACGTACTGACCCGAAGAATAAAGCTGCCTTATCAATTTTACCACACGCGGAACAGCATAAAAAAAACCCATAAAAACAATTCCTGAATTGTTGTTTTTTGTTTATTCTGCCTCCGAAAAATCCGAATAGAAAGCGATCAAAAAAATGTCACGTGCCCGAAAATGGTACCAATAAAAACGTAAACTCGTCCCTCAAAAAACAAGCCGTCACATGACTGTCGGCCAAAATGTGGAAAAATTATAGCTCTCAAAATATGGCGATGGAAAAACTAGATTTTACAAAAAAATGTGTCTTTTAGTGTGTGACAGCTGTCAATCATAAAAACCCGATATGAATCTGGTATCTCTGTAATCGCACCGACCCGAAGAATAAAGTCGTATAATCACTTATACCGTACGAGGAACGGCGTAAAAAAATAAACTCTGGGGTTAGGGTTGTGCTAGGGTTAGGGTTGTGCTAGGGTTAGGGTTGTGCTAGGGTTAGGGTTGTGCTAGGGTTAGGGTTGTGCTAGGGTTAGGGTTGTGCTAGGGTTAGGGTTGTGCTAGGGTTAGGGTTGTGCTAGGGTTAGGGTTGTGCTAGGGTTAGGGTTGTGCTAGGGGCTAGGGTTGGGCTTGGGGTTGGGGTTGGGCTTGGGGTTGGGGTTGGGGTTAGGGTTGGGCTAGGGTAAGGGTTGTATTAGGGTTGGGTTGTCCTAGGGTTGGGGTTGTATTAGGGTTGGGATTTTTTTCAAAAGTGAAAAAAAAAAAAGATGACAATATGACGACTAGTGTTGAGCGCAAGTGCTCGCTACTTGAGTTTGCATCGGGTGTTCGGGTATGCACCGAGTATCGCGGGTGCTCGAGTGACATGCTCGAGTCTCCGCCCCATATGCTTTGCGGCCTAAAAAACCTTTCGGGGATTGCCTGCCATGCACAAGCGATCCCTGCATGTTTTTTTTTGGGTGTCTAATAACCGTGAAACATGTGGGCGGGGACTTGAGCATGTCACTCGAGCACCCGCGATACTTGGTGCATACCCAAGTACCCGATGCAAACTCAAGTAGCGAGCACTTGCATTCAAGACTAATGACAACTTATTCAATATGATGACCTAATGTTATCAAATTCTGTGTCGTACCTCTGGGTTCAAAATGTTCACTATACACCTTGATAAAATCCTTGAGGAGTGTAGTTTCCAAAATGGGGTCACTTGTGAGGGGTTTCCACTATTTAGGCACATCAGGGGCTCTCCAAACGCGAAATGGTGTCTGCTCTCAATTCCAGCCAATTTTGCTTTCAAAAAGTCACACAGTGCTCCTTCCCTTCTGAACTCTGCCGTGCGCCCAAACACTGTATTTTCCCCACATATGGGGTATTGGTGCACTCAGGAGAAATTGCATGACAGTTTTTGTGATCCATTTTCTCCTCTTCCCCTTGTGAAAATAAAAAAAAATTGGGGCTAAAACATAATTTTTGTGGAAAAAGTTAGATTTTTTTATTTTCACGGCTCCATGTTATAAACGTCTGTGAAGCACGTGTGGGTTCAGGGTGCTCACCACACATCTAGATAAGTTCCCTGAGGGGTCTAGTTTCCAAAATGGTGGGGGGTTTCCACTGTTTAGGCACATCAGGGGCTCTCCAAACGCAACATGGCGTCTGCTAATTATTCAACCAAATTTTACATTCAAATAGTCTAATGGCGCTCCTTCCCTTCCGAACCCTGCAGTGCGCCCAAACAGTGGTTTTCCCCCACATATGGGGTATCTGCGTGCTCAGGGGAAATTGCACAACAAATTTTGGGGTCCATTTTTTCCTGTTACCCCTGCGAAAATAAAAAAAAATTGGGTCTCAAGTAACATTTTTGTGAAAAAAGTTAAATGTTCATTTTTTTTTTTTTCCACATTCCAAAAATTCCTGTGAAGCACCTGAAGGGTTAATAAACTTCTTGAATGTGGTTTTGAGCACCTTGAGGGGTGCAGTTTTTAGAATGGTGTCACTTTTTGGTATTTTCGGTCATAAAGACCCCTCAAAGTCACTTCAAATGTGATGTGGTCCCTAAAAAAATGGTTTTGTAAATTTTGTTGGAAAAATGAGAAATCGCTGGTCAACTTTTAACCCTTCTAGCTCCCTAATAAAAAAAAAAAAAAAAAAATATTTTGGTTCCAAAATTGTGCTTAAAGTAGACATATGGTAAATATGTATTAACCATTTTGTGTGACAGATCTCTCTGATTTAAGGGCATAAAAATTTAAATTTTGAAAATTGCAAAATTTTCAAAATTTTCGCCAAATTTCCTTTTTTTTTCCACAAATAAACGCAAGTGATATCGAAGAAATGTTACCACAATCATGAAGTACAATATGTCACGAAGAAACAGTCTCAGAATCAGGGGAATCCGTTGAAGTGGTTCCAGAGTAATTACCTCATAAAGTGACAGTGGTCAGAATTGTAAAAATTGGACCGGTCATTAACGTGCAAACCACCTTGGGTTGTTAAGGGGTTGAAAGCCGCTATGCCCAGTCTTCCTTTAACTCTACATCCACAGTCTGAGGAGAGCGGATGCAGCATATGGTCTGATCGAACGCGTACGGATACTTCTACTGCCGTGGACCTCCAGCTGTCAGGACATGCTTGGAGTTGTAGGACCACAGGTTACAGAACCACTACCTCGGGGTGTCGTTTTGCAGGTCAAAAGAAGGGTCAGCCATGCTGTAATATGTGAATCACTTTCTATTGACCCCTGTCGATAAGTTATAACTTGGTGATATATTTTCTTACAGCGGTCTGTCATCTGAGAATAATGACCTGACAGCCCTTAAGTCTCTCCTGGCAGGACTGAGCTTGCCCAGTAGAGGTGGGACTCTGGAGAAGAGCGCAGATGAAGACAAAGAAGGTATGTAACTTACACAATTAGTTTCCACCATTCACCTTCATACTGAGATGCTGCAAAAAGGCAAGAAAGTCATAAGGAACTTTAAAACTTCATGTTTAAGTTTCAGTTATCCTCTGTCAGCTGAGCCAGAGAGTGAAACAACCTAAGAACGAAACCAAAAACTTTCCTGACTTCTGTGCATAACAATTATCCACATGTATTTTCACCAATCATAGGTATAGTTACCAATACGAGCTGACTGGGCTATGTAGTCACCGGGCCTGTTTCTCCCCGCCCGGCTCTGCATGATTGACAGGTTATTCCCTATGTATTTATAGGGAGAGACATGTCCGTGATGCAGAGCCGGGCGAGAAGAAGTCGCTGAAGAGCCGCATTGGTGACTACTCATCTTGGTCATCGTTCCGGGCTCCTGTTTAATGTGTGTTCTCTAGGAAACACTGCAGTGGTTTAGGGTGAAACATGGGTATTCGTAATGAAGGAGCCCATCCATGATTTATGACAGGTCCCTTATAATAATAGGCATGATCACTGGATATCCCTGGGGGCCACCCCAATATCCAGGAATGTACAATAGCTAAAGGAACCTCAGCTGATAACATTTCAAGCGTTTCTTATATGATGTTTTTTTTCCTAGCTAAATGCAGGGATGACTTGGAAGTAAGGTTATATGACACTCCTAGCTCCTCGGGGGTGTGACCTGATGCTATGATGTAACTATATGATTTCTGTATATTTAGTATTTGTTTTGGTCTTTGCTCTGGCACAGATGAACCGGCTGCAGGTTCCCTTCCCCTGGTCAGCGTGTCCATGTTCACACCTTTAACTGCAGCCGAGATGGCTCCTTACCTGAAGAGGATGTCACGCAGCCATACGGTAGAGGGTAAGCATTGCAAGAAGAGCGTCATCTAGAGATGAAAATCTAGTATATGGTGCCATTCCAATTGACGAACCACTCCTCCAAAGTTGTGATCTGCAGCTTTTTGAAGTGATATCAAGGCAACTTGGGAGTTGTTGTTTTACAAGAACTAATAGGCCACAGATTTGTTCCAACGTCAGCAGTATAGGGTCACTAGTCAATTAGTTTAAGGTCACTTAAGGCAGCGTTCCCAACTCCAGTCCTCAAATGCCACCAACAGATCAGGATTTCCTTAGCATTGCTCAAATGATCCCCTGTGCAATACTAAGGAAATACTGGAAATATGATCTGTTGGGGACACCGCCCTAAGGTCTGGCGGATACAGGGTGGTGTGCTGTGGTCAGTTGGGTCTGGGCCTCGACACATGCTCCATGCCGGTCATGGACAACTTGTTCTATGGCCTTGTTAACACGGAGACAGGAAAACCACATGAGAAGACACAATATGATGGTTTGGCCCATGTATCTTGGGCCTATCTTACACATCTTGGATCTGGAAGGAGGAGAACTGGTACACCTGGTGCAATGTTGCTGTGACGTGGCACCATTGTACCAGCTGTGATGTGGCACCATTGTACCAGCTGTGACGTGGCACCATTGTACCAGCTGTGACGTGGCACCATTGTACCAGCTGTGACGTGATGGCGTACCCTAGCGAAACACCATCCGGCAATCTCTAATTTGAGTTCTCCAATTTTTTTTTTCTCTTAACGAGGACAAACTAAGCAACAATAGTAAGTAAAGAGTATGATCAAAGCTTTTCTGCTTACACCTCCATGTATAGAATTATTCACTGTGGTGCTAAAGGTGAACCGACACCTTTAATATTTAATAGTCCCGAGACATTTCATTTTTTTATGGACACGGATTGGCTTGAAGATGTATTGGGTAATATGTTGCTGCGTCCCAGAAAACTTCTGATATTTCCGAAGCTTTGTAAGAACGCAGCAGTCTATATTTATTAGAGAGAAGTTTAGAAAGAGTCAAATATAATTAAAGAAATCCCAGGAGCGATCCAGATCTGTAGAGTTTTTTGATTTTCTTTTTTTTTTGTTCTTATTTAATGCACCTCGGTTACACTGCTGGTAATTCTGCATCCACGGCTGAGTCCGCTTGCAATCTGATCAGTTCTTGAAAGCCAAAGCATTGCCCGAGGCGATGTGAGCCGTGCGGAGCTGGCAGCTGGGCCCCTTCTCCCAGGATCCATGCCGATCTGTCATCACACTTCATTCTCTCTGCAAAATGAATTGCCTGATTGAAAGACGGCGTTTCCATCCCGGCCGCTGATTGTGTCACGCTGACCCAGCTTCTCTCCGGCGTGTGATGGATTTAAGTTGATGTCTCTTGGACTCGTTTCCTTTTTTTTTTTTCTTTTTCTTCCAGACATCCTGCAGGTCCTGAGCGACGTAGATGAAATGTCCATGCGTCGGCCTGAAATCCTCTCCTTCTTCGCTGTGAGTACGCCCGACCCCCTCCACCATTGTATGATTCGGCCCTTTCCACTTATTTATCCGACAAGTCCCATCCTTTCATTATTAAAAACCATATCCAAAGGATTGCACTGGTGTCGAATAAATCAATCCATTGCATGTGATGTGACCAATCCGCTCTGAAAACCGCAGCAAAGCCATCACTACAAAGGTCCACCTTGTGTTAGGAACGATAATATGGCCTCCTCTGGTAAGTGGTCCTGCTTTTAATGCCCCTATACACCTTATATGAGAGTCAATTTCGTCTGGGCTGGACCAGCCACCCTATATAATGCCTGACCCTTTTGTCTACAAAGCAGATAAATCACCGCCAGAACTGTCTGGCAGCGGCTTTTTCTTCTCCCCATTAAAAACACATGAATGCTCAGCCGAAAATTTTTTTTTTATGTGCATGGAGGAGAGATACCGGTCTGCCTAACGTATTTTCAGCCAACAACTATCTCCACCGTTTAAAAATGCATTTAAGGGGTTGTCTTGTGACAAACTCCCCTTCCAATGTTTCCTGTTTGGGCATATGGACATTAAAATAGCGCCCACCCCCGCCATGAGCCAGAATATGTAACAGTGACTTCTCTAACAGGGGTTATCTGGCGTTTATGATGTTAAAGGGAATCTTTCAGCAGATTTTTGCTATGTCATCTGAGAGCATCATGATTTAGGGGTAGAGACTCTGATTCCAGCAATGTATCACTTACCATTGTGTTTTTTTGTTTCAACAGAATCAGTGTTTTATCAGCAGGAGATTATCACTACAGGACTAGGTGTCTCGTGCCTCCTGGTCCAACCACGCCCCCACCCCTGATTATCCGCTTTCTGTCAATACACAGTGAAAGCAGCCAATCAGTGGTGTGGGCGGGGTTATACAGAGCTCAGCATTCGTAGCTCTGCAGCAGAGAAAACTGTGACTCGATCACAACTGCTGCACCCAGTAAACAATTTGACACATTGCTGGAATCAGGGTCTCTGTCCCTACATCAAGCAGATCTCAGTTGACCTAGCAATTACCTGCTGACAGATTCCCTTTAAGACCCCTCAAACCTGCCGAGACATGGGCACGGCCGGCAGGAATCATGCACACGTCACAGTAAACGTGTGGTATTGTAACGTCATTGGGCTTGTCTGCATTTGGCGGCCTTTTTAGCATTAAAAATATGGCTGCAGCCCCGGATGCCGCCTCTTGACAGGTGTTGGCGCTGTTTTTGCAGAAAAACAGCTACATTTTTCCAATCCTGGACAACCCCTTTAAAAGTAGTCAGACACAATCCAGACCGAGTGTATAAAATTGATTTACTATCCAGACATCAGGATTGCAGAAGTTTTCTGGAGTACGGCCGTCCTTGCCTGTGAAGTGATCAGTGTGTACTTCCTACACTCGCGGTATTCCTGGGGGGCTCGGTGTCTTTTATTTCCACAGCAGGGGCTGCTGCCATCTTGTTCTGTACCAGTACGATGTAACAAGGGGTCGGCTCGTCTGTGCTCGTGTGAACTCCGTATGGGGGAGAATCAATGTTGTACTCTGCGCTTTCATTATTGAAGATCTGCTGAGAGTCTCATGCCTCTTCCTTTTCTCTCTTTTTCTCTTTCGCAGAGTGATTTTCAGAGACTTATGAGCTCCGCCGAGGAATCGTGCCGCAATCAGGCCTTCACCCTGGCCTTACGCGCCATTCAGTGTAATCCCAGGTGAGAGCCGCTGCTTTGTTTTCGGAGCTTTTGCTTTTACATTTATTGTTCTTCCCCTTTTAGCTCTGATGTGGAGAGCGCTGTTCTCAGCTGCAGTCGCTCATGTGGTCGGCATATTAATAACGGGAATTACACCGATAGAAAAGACGCAATTTCCACTCCATCCTCAAACATGGTGCACACACACCTGCTACAAGTGCTGCCCTGTTTCTGAGTGTCTGATCCCCCTTCTTCAGCTGCTTTGTCCTAGATATTTGGTCTAATATGGGGGTGCTGATGTACACTGGTTGCAACACTGAATTCCTCCAAAGTGAAGCCCCTTAAAGGGGTTGTACCAAAGGCAATACGATATAGATCGCTGGAGGTCAGACCACTGGGACCCTCACTGGTCACAAGAAAGTGCCGTCACCTCTCTATTCATTCTCTGTGATCTGCTTTCAGAATACCTCCGGCGACCACATAGAGAATGGCCAGAGAGAAGCCGCACATGCTCGGCCTCTGTACAGCCACATTTTCAGGATCAGTGGGGATCCTAGTGGTAGGACTTCTCTCCCCCGCGATCAGTAATTTATCCCCTACTTATTGATATCAGATAACTTATTAACTTGATAGAGACCTTTCCTTAGTCTTAATGACATTTTCCTCTTTTCTGCATCCAGTATTGCTGCAGACTTCCTTCCTACCTTCATGTATTGTTTGGGCAGCAGGGACTTTGAAGTAGTCCAGACGGCACTGAGGAACCTGCCCGAGTACACACTGCTCTGCCAGGGTGAGTTTACCCATTTTTTTTTTTTCAATGTGGTTTTGTACCAATAACATAATCACAAGGCTAGAGTAGATGTGGCGCTGGTACAATGCTGAGCACCCTCCTAAGTTTTCCCTACGCATTGGCATTTCCCCAGCCGGGGAGCGTCAGCCGGCCCCAGCCGGGGAGCGTCAGCCGGCCCCAGCCGGGGAGCGTCAGCCGGCCCCAGCCGGGGAGCGTCAGCCAGTCCCATGCACTTTAATGGAGATGAGCAGGTAGCCGGGTGCCTGAAGAGAGGACAATGAAGAGGACACTGGATACCCACCAATCTTTGTGCAATTTAATTTTTTAGCAATATGCAATCACCTTATAAGATGAGACTACCCATTTGTTACCCATCATTGCAGCGATGTTATATAGTACTTGGCTATCGGTTCTCTCTGTCTCCGCAGAACACGCAGCCATACTCCTGCACAGAGCCTTCCTGGTGGGGATGTACGGACAGATGGACACCAGCCCCCAGATCTCCGAAGCGTTGAAGCTCCTCCACATGGAGGCCATGGTGTAAGAAGACGAGAACAATGTGATGAGAAAACTGCTTATTGTCGTGTAATTACTTTTTATATTAAAATAGTTTCTGACTCAACCGTAATGATCTACTAATTGCTCCCTATATAACTGTGTCCTGGCAATCACAATATAATAGTCCTATAGTGTCAGCCTGAAAGCCTGCCAACACAAAGAAAACTAACTCCCTGCAGACATTGTACTTGTTGGTTTTACCCCACGGTCCACTCCAGTGTTATTATTCAGCAGTTTTAACCACGGAGCCACATGATTTATAATATAGTGGTGAGACTATCGCCAGACAGTATCCCTGGCAAGACAAGTGACCAGGACAATTCACCAAAACGCATCGTGTTGTGGTGGGCCTTATTATTAGTGATACTGCTTGAGAAAGGCTCCAAAGAGAGAGCTGAAACGCTAGAATTTGGACAACCTCTTTATCTCCTTCCTACTTAGTGACTGTTAAGGCATGGACTATGTGCGGTATCAGTAGCTGAGCCTGCTCTACACAAGACAGGTGCCGGCTGTGTTGCACAGCCTGCCTCAGCCTCTAACCACTTCAAACAGAGTTACCACTTGTCAGTCTCTGGACTGTTCATTTGGGCACTTGTCGCCTATCTCATGCAACAGGTTTACCATAGCAGCCGGGGGCGTCCTGAAGGTCCCCTTCTCCGCCATCTTGGTACTTCATAGAAGACCGTGATTTCTACCATCCAAAAATAAAGTAAGCATCGTGAAAGTCTTGTCTATCAAAATGTTAAATTATAACCCTTTATGTACAGTCCTACTCGTCGTTATTGGCACCCATGAAGTGTAAGTACATAATGTGGAATATCTCCTGGAAAAAAAATGGAATCAAGTGAAAGTTTTTTTGTATAGAAGACTCGTGTTAAATACAAAAGAGCCAATGATAGATTAATAATTTAAAACAAAAAACCATGGGAGGGAAAAATAGAAAAACCTAAAGCTTGCTGTGTCACTAGTATTGGCACACTTTACATGAATTTAGTATGGAAACACACTTTGACTCGCCTGTGGTAAATCACAAGAGATTCACCTGTGATTGTCGGAGCCCATTTGACATGAATTAGCCAATGAATGGTGACTTCAGTGCTTTAAAAAGCCACATGGTAGGCCCTGTTCCTTTGTCATAATGGTGAAGACAAAGGAGCTGTCTGGGGACATCAAAACTGCTATTATTAGCAAACACAAGACTTCCAAAGGGTATAAGGCCATCTCCAAAGAGCTTGGTATCCCAGTTTCAGCAGTGCGCAATGTTAAGAAGTTTGCCACGCATTCAACCTTCAAGAACCTCCCTGGACGTGGGGCAAAGAGGAAAATTGACAAGAGATGTCTTCGAAGGTTGATGCGAATGGTGGAAAAAACACGTAAAAAATCCAAAGACCTGAAGGCCAACCTGGAAGAGTCTGGGGTCATGGTTTCAACAAGTACCATATGCCACACACTAAACCAAACAGAGCTTTATGGGCGAATTCCAGGTAAGAAACCATTGCTGAAGAAAAGACATAAAAAGGAATGACTGATCTTTGCCAAAGCGTACCTTGACAAACCACAATCCTTCTGGGAAAATGTTCTGTGGACAGATAAAACAAAAATAGAGCTTTTTGGCAATGCAAAGCAACAGTTTGTTTACAGACGGCGCAATGAAGCTTATAAGGAAAAGAACACCTTACCAACAGTTAAGCATGGTGGAGGATCCATAATGCTGTGCAGTTTCTTTGCTGCGTCTGGTACTGGAGGCCTTGACCGTATCACAGAAATCATGAAATCAGAGAATTATCGAGAGATTTTAGAGCCAAATGTCCTACCCAGTGTAAGAAAACTTTTGTTTTGAGTCAAAGATCATGGGTCCTCCAGCAAGACAATGACCCAAAGCACACATCCAAAAGTACACAGGAATGGCTGAAAAATAAAAATAGACTGTTTTAAAATGACCAGCAATGAGTCCTGACCTTAATCCCATTGAAAATCTTTAGGGTGAGCTGGAATCTGCAATCGGTGAAAAAAAATCCTGCAAACATTCAAGAGCTTGAACAAACTGCAAAGGAAGAGTGGGAGAAAACTCCAGCTGAGAAGTGCAAGAAGCTGATAGATGGCTACAAGAAACGTGTGGAGGCTGTCACTGATGCCAAAGGGTGTGCAACCAAGTATTAATTAGGGGGGCCTTTATTGCTGCACATGCTGTTTATTCTGTTTCTTCTTTCAAATTGCAACAAGGAAAAACAATGTTCAATTGTTGTATTACTTTGGACCCTAATTTAAAAAATCCTGAGGATATAACTTTTGTACCTTTCCATTTATTTCTGAAGATATTGTACAGTCCATGAAAAAAGTGAAGGGTGCCAATAATGGTGAGCAGCACTGTAGACACCATAGAGAAAAGAAATCTTAGACAATTGCAACACAAACTTTTTTTTTTATTTATGAATTTTTTTAAACCACTTAAATAATAATAAAATATACAAGTTTAGTATCACCTTGATCCCACTGACCTGGTGAATTGTGGAGCCATTTGTACCGCACAATGAACGAAAAACCTAAAATCAATGGCGGAATCGCTTTTTATTTCTCCACATTTGTATTTTTTGTCCTCTTTTTTTCAGTACATAATATGAAAAAGTGAATGGTGTAAGTGAAAACTACAAGTCTTCCTGCAAAAAAAAAAATTACAAGCCCTTTTACTGCTATGGGGGGTGGAACAAAAAGGTATGACTCTTGGAAGAAGGGGAGGAAATAAACAAAAGCACTAATGATGATCTAGTCGGATGCATGTGCAGCGTCCGCCAGTGGGGAAATGTAGTACTGCATGCAGCCATTCAAATAAATGGCTGTCCTTTATAATTTATGGATTATTGGGGTCTACAAAAGTGACAGCCACTGCTTGTTAGCAGTTTTTTTTTTACCCTGGTACAGAGATGGCAGCTGAAGTGAAGGACCCCCTTCTATGACACCATATACCCTAAATGGAAAAGTTGGCTTAATGTGATTGAGTCGCTTTGAAGTTTTTGTGTCTAATCATCGGGTTTGCAGCGATCTGTGAACGTGTTTTCGTTGCTGAACTCGTTTTCCTTCCAGCCGTCCCCCCTCCACCCTATAACTCCCCACTCGGGAACCAGTATCTGTGGCTTGGCTTTGAAGTCTGAGAGGTGAATGCTTTTCTTCCAGACAGGGACTATTTTGTTAGTTTGTGGCTTTTCACCATGAAGTGAAGTTTCAGTTCTCGCTTCCTACACTCTGCCAGCGACCCAGAACTAAGCCCTCAGCCTGGCAGGAGATGAGATACAGTTGCAGAATACATGGGAATACCCGAACGAATCCTCCGTATGGGACAATGGCGGCTAATGTTCCCGGTGTGGTGAGGGTTTGGCTTTCTTGTGTTTTTCTTTTAAAATATATAAAATCTTGAAGATGTTGCTGTCCAACAAATCTGTGCAACCCAGAAGGAACCTTATTTTTAAAACTGAATCTAGTTAATTTCCTTATCTTAAACATTAAAGGTATTGTCCACCTTTTAGCACTTTTATTTTTTACATCTAGAAAAAAATACATTTGTAATTAAGTTTGATTACAATTTTTGCAATCTTCTAATCAAAATTGCATCTGCTGGCACCAGGAACAGCTGGTCGGTGGTGGTGCCGGATCTCGCACACCCCCATCAATCCCGTGATGCACCATTGCTATGACACTGTAATTACTCTCTCCTGAATAGGCGAATAGATTTTAAGTATACAGTCAGGTTATCTGAACTGTCATCTTCTACATTATAACTGTGTGACAGGAGCTGTGTAATCATCATCAGTTACTGTGATAGGAGATTATTTTGCCATCTATAGAGATCTTAAGTGGCACAGTCCATGACATTTCATCATACAGGCAGATCTAGTGACTGATGGTGACCACCCCTTCAGAGAACATTATATCATTCCCAGGACGTCACCATGAGATCACATGACCTCACTGAGACGTATACTTTGACTTTCCAGATAGAAAGGAACAACTAAATTAGAAGAGTCAGTGTGACATATATATGGACAAAGTTATAGCTTAATTAAGTGGAAGTGCACATACTCGAACCCTGGTCCATTCAGACAGGATTCTGCAGAGCCCCAATCTCAGATTGGTGGGTCTCTTAGTGAGAAGTAAAATATTTCCCTACAGATGGATACCCGATAACTTACAATCATGAAACAACCCTTTTAAGCCCAGGTGCACACCAAGTCAGAGGTGACTATAACGTGTGACTTATACAGGGAGGCCCAGAATTAAGGAGGCCCATTGCCACCTTTCAGGCATGTAAAGGACTTTTATAGCTAACAATTATTAGCAAATGTTAGACATATCATAGGTGCTCAATAATGAGGTACTAGAGAGCAAATGGTATCCTAATAGTGTCATAAAAACTCAGACTACCAGCTTTCATATTGATTCTTTGACAAGGCGGTTCTTTACAGATATTGAATTGTGACTTTACACGGATTCCTCTCCCAGTAAACAGCAAGTTTCTCTAGCCAAGAAAGTGTAAAACCATTCAATTTTTTTTTTTATTCTAAAACACAATCATCATACCCACAAAAGAGCATGGGATAGTCAGCACATCAATATAATCCAGTTTTGGAAAACAAAACCATATGCTCAGCATACTGCCTGACTTAGAGTTTCGCCCTTTTGGCTTCTTCTGGAGACATGTCCCAGGAAGAACCTAAATCAGTGTTTCCCAAACTCCAATTCTCACGGCCCGCCAGAGGTCATGTTTTCAGGATTTCTATAGTGCTGCACAGCTAAGAGAATTACTGATGCATTCATGATACTTCCACCACCTGGCCATTGCTAAGAAAATCCTGAAAACATGAGCTGATGGGGTCCATGAGGACTGGAGTTTGGGAAACACTGACCTAAATGGTAGAATTTCTGCTAAAACATAGGGTGAGCTCCACAGAAAATTGATATAGAGACTTTACATGTTGCAATATTTTGGGCTTTTATTGGGACTTTTTATTCTACTTTTGTGATTAGTGCAGGTTTTTTTATTGTGATTATTTTATAATCCATCTCTATGCTAACCCCTTCCCGCCATTGCCAGTTTTCCTTTCCAGACCAGGACAGATTTTTCAAATCTGACATCTCGCTTTATGTGATAACTTTGGGATGCTTCTTCCAATCACAGTGATTCTGAGTGATTTTTTTTTCATGACGCATTGTACTTTTAGTGGTAAATTTAGGTCGATGTGATTTGCATTTATTTATGAAAATCTTTAGTAATTCTTAAAATCATTTTTGAAAAGCTTTTTTACTTTGTTAGGATGTTAGAGAGGTTAAAGAGCAACCATTGCTTTTAAAAAGGTTTTTTTTTTTTTTGTTTTTTTTTATAGTGCACATTTAAAAAAGCAACTTTGTATTATTTTTTTATTAGAGAAATTTGCTTCTTTTTCTGCCAGGACTGATTATTCATTCTCATAATTCTTAATTCACAGGTGAAATGTGTCTTCGGTGACTACAGACTTTCCCATTACTGAGATAAAAGATTGCAGTTGGTGCTCATGAAGTTCTATGGAGAGCTGTAACTGTGGTTTCAGAACTTGCAGCAGAATGTCTGTCTTCCTCTACCATCTCCCTACAATATCTGTGTCTGCCTCAAGCTCCTCCCTAGAATGTCCGTGTCTTCCTCTAGCTCCTCCCTACAATATCTGTGTCTGCCTCAAGCTCCTCCCTAGAATGTCCGTGTCTTCCTCTAGCTCCTCCCTAGAATGTCTGTCTGCCTCTAGCTCCTCCCTAGAATGTCTGTCTGCCTCTAGCTCCTTCCTAGAATGTGTGTCTTCCTCTAGCTCCTCCCTAGAATGTCTGTGTCTTCCTCTAGCTCCTCCCTAGAATGTCTGTGTATTCCTCTAGCTCCTCCCTAGAATGTCTGTCTTCCTCTAGCTCCTCCCTAGAATGTCTGTGTATTCCTCTAGCTCCTCCCTACAATATCTGTCTGTCTCAAGCTCCTCCCTAGAATGTCCGTGTCTTCCTCTAGCTCCTCCCTACAATACCTGTGTCTGCCTCAAGCTCCTCCCTAGAATGTCCGTGTCTTCCTCTAGCTCCTCCTAGAATGTCTGTCTGCCTCTAGCTCCTCCCTAGAATGTCTGTCTGCCTTTAGCTCCTCCCTAGAATGTCTGTCTGCCTTTAGCTCCTCCCTAGAATGTCTGTCTGCCTCTAGCTCCTCCCTAGAATGTCTGTCTGCCTCTAGCTCCTCCCTAGAATGTCTGTCTGCCTCTAGCTCCTTCCTAGAATGTGTCTTCCTCTAGCTCCTCCCTAGAATGTCTGTCTTCCTCTAGCTCCTCCCTAGAATGTCTGTGTCTGCCTCTAGCTCCTCCCTAGAATGTCGGTCTGCCTCTAGCTCCTCCCTAGAATGTCCGTGTCTTCTTCTAGCTCCTCTCTAGAATGTCTGTGTCTGCCTCAAGCTCCTCCCTAGAATGTCCGTGTCTTCCTCTAGCTCCTCCCTAGAATGTCCGTGTCTTCCTCTAGCTCCTCCCTAGAATGTCTGTGTCTTCCTCTAGCTCCTCCCTACAATATCTGTGTCTGCCTCAAGCTCCTCCCTAGAATGTCCGTGTCTTCCTCTAGCTCCTCCCTAGAATGTCTGTCTGCCTCTAGCTCCTCCCTAGAATGTCTGTCTGTCTCTAGCTCCTCCCTAGAATGTCTGTCTTCCTCTAACTCCTCCCTAGAATGTCTTCCTCTAGCTCCTCCCTAGAATGTCTGTGTCTGCCTCTAGCTCTTCCCTAGAATGTCAGTCTGTCTCTAGCTCCTCCCTAGAATGTCTGTCTTCCTCTAGCTCCTCCCCCTCCATAGAACTTTATAAGCACTAACTGTCATCTATCTCAGTAATGGGAAATTGTGTCTTCACTGAGAACAGATTTTTCTGAAAAGATATATTAAATTGCTTATTTTCATGTGTACTATTTATTTATGGAATAATAATTAAAACAACTGTTACACTTTAAATATTTAGCAGCAGTTTTTCTTTTTTTTTTTCTTTCAATGTGATTTACTAAACTTAATTTTTATGGACCACTTAACTTTTGAAGTGACTTTTAGGGATTTCTACATCAGAAAATCCCCAAACATTATCTTATTTTAAAAACTGCACCCCTGAAAGAATTTTAAAAAATCGCGTTCAGGGAGTTTAACCCTTCAAGTGCACAAAATGAAAACTTAAATTGTTTCCACTAAAATGTTGCTTTAGGAAAATAAAACAATACGAGAAGATTCTTGCAATATCTTCCGAAGCTGGCAATACCCATATGTGGTTCGAAACTACTGTCACTTGTAGGCTTCATTTTCATTTTAAACTGTGTTTAAGGGGTAATGTGTTCTTGTGGAGAGTCACAAGCCAGGCCTAGCATGTCAGAGTGAAGAGACTTATAGGCCATGCATCCTCCTCTGGGAAATTAAATATGCAAATGATCTTTTCAGTGAGGGAGAGGACTAGAACTCTAGCGCCACCTATTGGAAGTAGAGATCCTAAAAGTCAATATAGACTCTAATGAGACTTAAGATAAAAGCCAAACCAGAATCTCAGTTTGCAGACATGTGTTTTGGGGTGTTGCCACTCGTTTGTGCAAAGTATGAGATCTGATTTGGTTAGGTGAGTGGCTCTGGACTGGGGTTTAAGGGGTAAATTTTCTCCTTGTGAAGAATGACATGCCAAGCCTGGCATGTCAGAGTGAGGAGACTTATACGCCACATGAAATATGCAAAGTGTCTCGTCATAGAGGAAGAGGACTAGAATTCTATAGCACCACCTATTGGAAGCAGCGACCCTAAAAGTCAATATCGACCCTTTAACGAGCCTTGCTATATGACTTAGGATAAAAGCCAAACCAGAATCTCAATTTGCAGATACGTGTTTCAATGTTTTACCCCTCATCAGTGCAAAGCATGAGATCTGATTTGGCTGTATTTTGGGGTCTTTACCTCTCATCAGTGTATCAATGATTGTCTTCCAAAGCCAGGAGTGGAACTTCCGAGAAAAACTATAATTGAAAGATTGACACCTGTTCTGTGTTTTGGAGACAACCCTGGTTTTGGCATACGAATACTGATGAAATGCTCAAATCAAAAATACTGATGTGTGAATGAGGTCGTAAGGTAAGGAGCGCGATTTGTCTTTTAGGAGTGTAAATTTGGCTGGAAAAGATTCCAGATGCCATGTTACATTTTCAAAGCCCCTTAAGTGCTAAGACAGCATAAACCCTCACAAGTGGACCCCCATTTTGAAAACTACACCTCTCAAGGAATTCATCTAGACATGTGGTGAGCATTTGGATCCTACAGGTGATTCATGACATTTTATAATGCTGGGATGTGAAAACAAAAAAAGAACAATTTTTTTGCACTAAAATGTTGCAAAAAAAGTTCTAACGGCATCAATTTCTTCTGCCGGTACGCTGAGTTTTAAGTGCGGATGATCCCAGTAGAATTGCAGAAAATTAAGAAAATTCGCAGGTAAAAAAATATAGTGCATGTAATATAGTGTATGTATATAATTTAGTCTGAGACAATATGCCCTGAGGGGCGGCATTATTCCCCTGCAGGGCAGTGCGGTTCTGGGTGAATTACCCTGGTGGACGGCTGGTAATGTAACTCATGCAGGTGAGGAGCTAATTCAATTACCTGCTACCTGTAAGTGATGCGGAATGTCACGCGTTCCGCTGTGTTCTACGGAGAAGGAATTTTCTCTTCTTTTAAGAAAGTGATCCGACTTCAAAGCTCCTCTGGAGGTAACCCCGGCACAGGAACTTACCTGGAAGAGTCATTTATTAATTAATTCTGCTTTTTTGGTAACTGCGTTGCTTTATGTTCTCCACCTTCTCCTTTCTTATAATCCGTGAAAATCTATGTCATCCAAGTGTGGTCCGATTATTTTTCACGGACCCATCGACTTGCATTGGCGATTTTTGATCCGACCCTCGGATCAAAATCGGACAGGTCTCCCAAGATTTTCCGCAGACCTCTTGGTCCGAGGAAGAAGTCGTACATGTAAATGGCCTCATAGACTATCACAGGTACGAGCGCTATCCGCGAAAACCATTAATATCGCATGTTGTACTGTGGCTCTGTATGGCATCCGATTTTTTTTTTTCTTCAAGCACCCACAGGGCGAGTCTCATCCAACTTCCGGAAAAATCTAGTGCACGTTGCGACTTTTTTTCACCCTCCGAATAAAATCGCTCATCTGCACGGCCCCATTGAATAACATTGGCCCAAGAGCGATCCGTTTTTTAGCACTCGGACAGGAAATACGATCACGTGAACGAGCCCTAATGCATATATTAGGGCTCGTATCATTAATTAGCATCATTTTGGGGGACATGTATTGCATTTTAATAATATATTATTTTTTTGGTGGAAAAACATTAAATCAGCCGTACATTAGAGGGATGGGATGGGGCTTGTTTTGATAGCGTTTAATGTGATATATAAGTGATCAATTAATGCTTTTCTGAAAGGTTTTACAATTATAAAGAATCCAGATGTATCTGCTTTTTGTTTTTTTTCTTTTTGCACAATAAACACTTTTTAAAAAAAAAAAATAAAAATTGAGGAAAATATTGCAATTTTAGTATTCAGTTGTTTTTTTTTTTTATTTTATTTTAGCAGGGCATCAATAGGGCTGCTCAAGAGGAAAATAGAAGGGTTTCTTAATGACGCCATTTTTGTCCAAAGGCTGTGCTTGGTATTACAAATCAGCTTTATTCAAGTGAATGAGACTCAGCTGCAATACCAGGCACTGCCAATGGAGACCAGTGGCGCTATTTCTTGAACATCCACCTTTTGGAAACTTTTTTTTTTTTTTTTCTCATCATGTATTTGGGGTTAAAAATGATTTTTGTAATCGGGCTTTATTAAACATTTTGCAACTTTTGGCTTTTACAGGCTCTCTGCTTCCCAGCACGTTCAACTTTGATGAGGTCCATAAAAAGCAATGAGAGTACAAAATTGTAGCAAACAGGTTTTGCTGTGATTTTGGTGAATAAAATTAACGTTATTAACCCCTTCACGATATATGACGCATATCTACGTCATATGTCGTGTCACTGCCTTTCCCGACACATCTTTCCCGACACATGATGGCTGATTAAATCAGCCATCATGTGCCTTAAACAGCCACGGGATGTTAATCAGTTAAATCACAGTCAATCATTCATCATTGATCCCCCCTCGACCACATGACAGGGGCGCAGATGGGTTGTCATGACAGGCAGGGGTCTGCTGAAGACCCCCGTGCCTGTCATTACGATCCTTCTGTGAACGTTGGCTCATGGCCGGCATTCATAGGAGATCGCGATTCCTGCTATACATAGCAGTGCTGCAGCCCTGCTATGTTATAGCACAGGCGATTGGACAATCGCAGCTACACTAACAAGTACAGTAAAAAGTTTAAAAAAAAAAGCAAAAAAAAGTTCAAATCACCCCCTTATTGACCCATTAAAGTGAAGACAATTAAAAAATATATATATACATATTTGGTATCTCCGCGTTCAGAAATGTTTGATCTATCAAAATCTAAAAATAATGAATTCGATCAGAAGATTGGATTAATGGCTGCCGCAACATTGCAATAAGAGGCGATCAAAACATCGGATCTACCCGAAAATTGTATCAATAAAAAGGTGAGCTCGCGGCACAAAAAATAAGCCCCCAAATAAAAACCTTACAGGTCTCGGATAAAGGCGACAAAAGCAAAACTCTTTTTTTTTCATACAAATTTCCAATTTTTTTTTTTATCACTTAACTTACTGACTGATTCTCTGTTAACTCATTCTGCATCCAGCCATTGACAGTGTAACACACAGAGACTGTACAAGTCCAGTAGTGCAAAAATTCTCCTTTTTTACCTTCCCGACCCTTTTTTTTCAAGGAGTTATGATGGTCCAAGTGAGCTGACGACAGATTGACCTCAGTAGACATACATTGCCCTACATGTCGGGGTCTGTTATTAGTACATACATCATCTTGTTATGGGACATTATGTAATGTCTGGATTTTTCTGGCTTAAAGGGAATCGATCATGTTAAAAATGTTCTCTGACCTGCCGGCAGGATGTTACAGAGCAGGAGGAGCTGATCAGATTTATAGACATTTCTGTAGGAAAAGTTTCAGTAAAACTTGTATTTCATTCAATGAAATCCCTGGGGTTTGTATGGTAATGAGTCCAGTGGGTGGTCCTATTAAGTGATTGACAGTCCTTCCTGTATGACTGCATGCAGAGATGTCAATCACTAGTAGGACCGCCCACTGGACTCTTATACATACACCAGGGATTTCAATACAAGTTATATTGAATCTTTTCCAGCAAACTGATCATTCTGCTCAGCTTCTTTTTCTGTCTACCTGTGCACAGATCGGACTCCACATACAATTCGACAGGTTCTTTTTAATGACCGAGGTTGAAATAATGAGCTTTTTTACTGTATTCATCATTGGGTTGTGACAAGTAGAGGTAGGGGTTGAATAGTTATACACCTCTCCTTTAAATAGGAAAGGATCGAGCACTGAAATTTACCACACCCCTTCAACAAGGCAGAAGATCCCCATAAATACATGTCATATGGTCGTCCTCGACCACTGAAATCGGTGTGTTTGTCTAACCTTGCTGGACACTTGTAGGGTATGTTCACACAGAGTTTTTAAACACGTTTTTTGGCTTGGATTCCGCGACAAAATCTGCATTAAAAAAAAATGATTCCAATCCATTTACATCAAGAAAACGAGACTAAAGTGTCAGAAAAAGCCTCACATTTTTCTTATTTTTTTAATGTGTTTTTTTGGTCAAGATTTTTACAGCGGAAACACCTCATTATACAAAAAGTAGTTAAACTTTCTTCTAGATTTTTTTTCCCCCCAATTTTTCAGGCACCTAAATTATGTGCAGATTATGGGGGTCCGGGTCCTGTCTGCTGAGCAGCACCCTTCTCAGGGGACTATTATGCGATTGGTTGAGTTCCGGGTCCTGAGACCCCCACCGATCTATAAGCAATTCACTTTCCTGCTGTAGATCTTGTGGATCTAAGTTTGTGGTTGCATAAAAAAAAAATTGGATCCCACATGGACCACCAGAGTGGCATCCGATCTTTCCGGATAGATTTCTATTATAAACATAGGAAATTGTGATCATGTACATGTTTTAATGTAGTTGTATGAAAACGGATCATACGTGGATATCACGCAGATGTAAAAAAAAAATGGACCCACAGATGAAGATCTGATGCAAAATTAGAAAAAAATCGACCGATATTATTTGTGGTGCATTATCCATCCTTGATCTATGGTCTTGTATGTTCTGGAGCTCCGCCACGCGTGGTACATGGTAGGTCGCGAGAAATTTAAGTTACGCTTCTGTTTAAATATTTATAACTATATATCTATTTTTTTGTTACCCATAGAAAATAACTTGGTGAATGTGCTGCAGACGGCAGGACGGATCCATAGTGCTGCGCTCACCTATCCACTGACAGCTGGTTTCTGGGTCAGTGCTGCAGATGCATTAAGGATGAATATTTACTTAGTAATTTAATCTGGCTTCTCAATCACACTTCCCTCTAATTGACTGAAGAGCCTCTTTGAAGTTTTGGAGAAATAGCTCCTTTCTTGCCAGCGAATGACTGAGGAGAAACGGTTTCCTGGAATTGTCCAGGTATTGAGGCTGTTGCCGGAGTTCACACCTGGATCAGGTGCCCGTCCGGTGCCGTCCTCTGGGGCTCTCCGGCTAAGGATGTACTGAATCTGCTGCTGTATAGGGACACAATCTGCGGAGGAAACAGGGTGCAAACTGATTGGAAGAATCCGTCATTCCTGAGTCCCACAGGACTGCAGACAGGTGAGTGAGAGTTCTCCTAGAGATCTGCAGAGGACCCTCCTGACACCCAGGCAGCGACCACCTCCTTCTGTCTTGTGACTGTGATTTAGATTTTAGTTGGTGCCACATTCTGTCCATAAAATTCTGTGTGTGTGTATATGTATATATATATCCCCCCCTCCAATCAAAGCCTCCTAGGAGGATAGCTCTGTAAGGCTCTGTTCACACTTAGTAACTGCCTGGGGCATAATAGAGCCCTATGGGTAACTTTTGGACCTGCCTGCCCCTGTCCCGCCAGATGACCCATTAATATGATAGGCTTTACAAAAGTTACTTCCACCCTAAAAAAAAATACACACATACACACACACACCACACACACACATATATGTGTGTATATATACTGTATATGTGTGTCTAAATATCTTACAGTGCCCCCTTTCTGAGTCAATATTTAATATTTCCCCTCTTTGCTTTAAATATTAAAAATGCCCTTTCTCAGCTTCTGTTAGTAAATGCTCCCTCGTACCTTCAAATATGAATACATGCCCCCTTTATGCCTCCATATATTAATAAATGACCCCTTTATGCCTCCATATATTAAGCAATACCCCCTTTATGCCTCCATATATTAAGTAATGCCCCATATATTAATAAATGTCCCCTCTGTGTACATATATTAATAAATACCCCCTTTGTGCTTCCATATATTAAATACCTCTATATGTTAGTAAATGCCCTGCTCCATATGATTTTAATAGTAATGTCCTAATTTGAATGATAAAAAAACAACCCTACCGTGGCCCCTCTTCTGTGACGCGCGTCGGGGTCTCTGATTCTTCTTCCTGCAGTTTGTAGCCCAGCGCTGGCCATTGTGCCTCCTACTGTCTTCCATGAGCTCTCTCCAGCCATGAGACTAGGCAGAGTAAGTGGAGGAGCCGGGAGCAAATGAGTCTCTGCTCCACCACAGGTTTCAGTAGTATATGTGTCCTGCCAGTAGAGAGCACGTCTGCCTGGAGATCCAGCAGTGACCCCTTCCTTCACAATGTGGGCACAGGTTTTATTATCCAGATGTTCTTGGCTAATTCATTACTGAGACTTTCTTAAATGTCGCAACATTTTTTGCACTTTTTTATTTTTCACAGTTGAAGACGATCAGATGTCAATTTTGAAACTTAGTGAAAAGGTCGTTTGACTTTTTATTCCAAAAGTGCAAAAAAAAAAGCATTTGTGCCAGATGCATCAAACATCCTGCTCCATTTTGATGAATTTGGTGAAAAATCCGCTGGCACAAAAAGTGACAAAAATTCAACTTATTGGGGCTAAAAATGTGTTTATGGCAGTCGGTGGTCAGCCATCCGATATCATCTGAGTCAATGGGTCTAGAACATGTCTGGCTTTAAGGGGGGATCTATATAGCTGTCTACAAGTGACCAGTGGTGAGGAACGGCGCTGAACGTATTGTTTTACAAATGTATTTTTGAAATTTGGACCAATTTAGAATTGCAGTAATGGCGAATAAGTTTTGATTCTTAAAGGGACTGTCCAAGATTAGCTGAATATGACTGTTTTGTACAATAAACAGCGCCACACCTGTGCACAGGATGCATGCGGTATTGCAGCTGATCCCAATGAACAGGTGTGGTGCTGCGTTTTTAGCAGACTTTTTTTTTTCTCATTCTAAAGAACCCCTTTAAGTAAATTGTTGTCATTTTTGTGTTATGACAGTTTTGTAGTTTTGCATTTTACTTTTGACCCTAGGGTTATATCCTTGATTTGACCATGGACTGTTTAACTCTTTTTATGCATGTGGATTTTTTCTCTTTGTCCTGTCCTGCTGACTTGACTTTAGCTATACTCCTTACCACTCTTCTGGATTCCAATTTTTGTTCCTGATTCTGATGCTTTGACTAAATGACCATCTCTCTGCCAACTCACTCCACCGGCCAGCAGCTATTTGTGAACACAACAATGGGGCCTTTGCCTCAACCCCCAGATCCCTGTATAGGTGAAATGGTGAAGACCAAAGAATTCCTGGGACCAGTAGCTTTTTTCATGGAAGAGTTGCCAGGTCTCCTCAAACGTTCTCCCCATAAGACTTAAGGTATTTGCGTTATTATTATCCTTCCTTCCCTATAGGCTTTACCATGTTTGGATCCGGCCACCAAAACACTCCTCAGCCGTTGGCGCACATCTGCAGCCATGTCTTGCCCAACAGGTTTTCCAGCATCTTCTTCCCATCTCCTATTTTTGGATTTCAACTGTTCCAGCCCTGCAGCCATTCTGGGACACACAAGGATGCCGTGCTGTTACCGTTCCAGATGAGACCTTGCCCTTTGCCAGGTAATTAAATATGCAAATATGCAATCAATTTAAACTGTTCAAAAGCTTTTCTCCTTTTATCCAACATCTCAAAAAGTTCCAAAATTCCAGCAGAATTCTTATTTCCTTATAGTTTACAGTAGCCAGAGCTCCATTTTCCGAGGGTCAGATCAAAATTGACAATGCAAGTCTATGGGTCCGTTAAAAAAAAAAAAAAAAATCGGACTGCACTTGAATGACATCTGAGTGCGGTCTGATTTTCACGGACAGTCACATAGGAGAAAGTGGAGAATTTTTTTTTTCTCTGCATACGAGAAAAACTAATGACACTCGGACTAAACTCTGATGAAAATAGTCAGTCCGTTATTCTCGATGAGGCTTTAATCCTGTCCTAGCTGCAGGCACAATGACACCCGTGTAGCCCAGAGTGCCGCACCGCAGGGTCATTACCTAAGGACACTATTGCAATGGATTCTATATTTTTCATTCATTATGTCTGGACTTCGTCATCTCTTTGGGGGTCTTAATCTTCCGTCTTTATATTCCCTCCCCCATTAGACAGAAGCCATCGTATAAAGCAGCGGAGATCACGAGCGAATTATAGCAGCTGGCAACTTGAAGAACTGGAGAAAGTCTTCCAGACCAACCATTACCCCGACATCTTCATCAGGGAGGCGCTGGCACTGAGACTGGACCTGCTAGAGACTAGAGTACAGGTGAGGAGGGAGGTACGACTGTATGGACAAGCTAGATTTACCAGTCAGGAGCCTGGGAGAGTGGAGTGACAATCCTGTGAAAGGTGTCACCTAAAAGGGTTATGATATAAGACACCTTTTTATTTTTACCCCAGAAATCGCTCCAGCCTAGTCCTTGGCTATGTCTAGGATTTTTGCAGTAGTTGCGTGTCTGGAGCTGGGGTGCAATACCTGTCACAACCTATGGACAAAAGTGGCACTCTTTCTATAAGCAAATATACCCTTTTACGTTTTCCATTTCTGGTGTGAACAGCTGCATCGACTTTTTACACAACCCTAATATTATACTGCCTCCCTGTCATTTTGGTCATGTTCATTTGCCAAGTATTCCAAATTTTTAGCATAATCCTTGGATAAAAGTTAGGCACAGATAGTGCTGTCTCTCCCAGTAAATGATGGGGCACATATAAGACTGCCTATATACATGTAACTACTTGTAGCACTGTCTGTCCCTCTGTAAATGATGTAGGTACTGGTAGTGCTGGCTTCCTGTCTCTCACTGTAGATCATATTGGGGTATACAGTACTATTCTGTCTTTCCTTGTAACTAATATTGGCACAGATAGTGTTACCTGTAAATTATCTAGACAGATAATACTGACTCCTTTATGAGATATGCGTGGAAGAAATAGTAGTTTCTTGGTATTTGTCTATGCAAATAATGTAGGAACATGTAGTATTGCTTTCCTGTCTCTCCCTGTATATGATGTCGGTACATATAGCATTTCCTCACACATCTCCCCCTGGAAATCATATATGGACAGATAGTACTGTCTTCCTGTTTCCAACTATAATGGATACTGGGACAGATAGTATAGTCTACCTGTAGTTGATCTGAGTGTCTTCCTCTAAATGATAACTGCACAGATAGTAATGGCTTTCTTTGCATCTATGTAACAACTACTACGTTCACAGATAGTATTGCCTTCCTGTCAATTATGTAGATACAGGTAGTACTGCCTCCTTGTTTCTCCTTGGAAATAATGTAGAAATATATAGCACTGCCTTAGTTTATTGCCTTCCTGTCAATTATGGATATCCAGGTAGTACTGCCTCCTTGTTTCTCCCTGTAAATAATGTAGACTATACAACACTGATTTCCTGTATTACCTTTCTGTCAATTATGTAGATACAGGTAGTACTGACTCCTTGTTTCTCACTGTAAAGAATGTTGAAATATAAAACACTGGCTTCCCGTATTATCTCCTTGTCAATTATGTAGATACAGGTAGTACTGCCTCCTTGTTTCTCCTTGTAAATAATGTAGAAATATACATTGCTGCCTTCGTTTACGGCCTTCTTGTCAATATTTGTAGATACAGGTAGTACTGCCTCCCGGTAAATAATTTACACTCGTGGTAAAAATTGTTGGTACCCCTCGTTTAATGAAAGAAAAACCCACAATGGTCACAGAAATAACTTGAATCTGACAAAAGTAATAATGAATTAAAAATCTATGGAAATGAACAAATGAAAGTCAGACATTGCTTTTCTGCTTCCACAGAATTTTAAAAAAAATTAACCTCATGAAATCGGCCTGGACAGAAATGATGGTTCTTCTTAACTTAATATTTTGTTGAACAACCTTTTGCGGCAATCACTGCAATCAAACGATTCCTGTAACTGTCAATGAGACTTCTGCACCTCTCGAGAGTATTTTGGCCCACTCCTCATGAGCAAACTGCTCCAGTTGTCTCGTGTGTGAAGGTTGCCTTTTCCATGTTTCAGCTTTTTCCAAAGATGCTCAATAGGGTTTAGGTCAGGGCTCATAGAAGCCACTTCAGAATAGTCCAATGTTTTCCTCTTAGCCATTCTTGGGTGTTTTTAGCTGTGTGTTTTGGGTCATTATCCTGTGGCAAGACCCATGACCTGCGACTGAGACCAAGCTTTCTGACACTGGGCAGCACATTTCTCTCTAGAATCCCTCTCTAGAAGCCCCCAAATCTAAGCATCATCGTCAGAAGCACCCTGTCATCTCCTCCAGCTACAGGTACCTTTCCTTGCAACCAGAAAAAATGTAAAACCTGTCCATGTATAATGACCACAGACAAGATAAAGATCCCCCATTCACATGAGGACTATAAGATCCCAGGTACGTTCAGCTGTATCACATCTAATGTAGTGTACTTAATTATATGTACCAAATGTCCAGCTAGGGGAGACAGGGCAAAAACTTAGAACAAGGATGAATCATCATCGCCACACAATAAAAGAAAAAAGAATAGATCTACCTGTTGCCAAACATTTTTGTTCCCCTGATCATAGCATAAAAGATATGAAATTACTAGTATTAAAAGGTAACTTCAAATCTCAGAGAGAAAGGAGAGTCTCAGAATATAAACTGATGATGACCTTTAACACTTTCAGAGCAGGAATGAATGTGTCGCATGGATTTATGTCATTCTACATCAACTAAGGAATGTGCTCCTCAGACTCTCAGACCTGTGAGGTCATCACAACACTGGACACAGGACAATAAAACCTTCACACTCCTTATCTATTAACTGCTAAAATATTTATAGCCAGAACTGTTTATTTCTTCCATAATAACTCTGCTTTTCATCACCTGTCTTATCTATTGCATTTTTTTTTCTTTCTTGTGTGTATTATTGTGTATAAATACGTGACTCTTCAGATTTTGTTATACTATGCCTGATGAAGAGACCTGAGTAGTCTCGAAAGCTTGCAATTTGTTACCATTTATTCAGTTAGCCATTAAAAAGGTATCAACCACTGAGGACTTTCAAATCTAAATATTTTAGAATCCCTTGATAATCTTGAGATTTCATTGTACCCTGCACAGATTCAAGACACCCTGTGCCAGATGCAGCAGAGCAGCCCCAGAACATAACAGAGCCTCCTTCATGTTTCACAGTAGGGATCATGTTCTTTTCTTGTATATGCTTCATTTTTCCAACTGTAGTCACAGGAACATCAAGCTGCTTGAAGATGGTCTTATAACCTTTATCTTTAACATGCTTGTCTATAATTTTCTTTCTAATCTCCTGAGACAACTCTTTTCTTTTCTTCCTCTGGTCCATGTTGAGTGTGGTACACACCATGTCACCAAACAGCACAGTGAGTATCTGTAGCCCTATATACAAGCCCACTGACTGATTACACGATTGTAGAAACCTGTGATGCTAATTAGTGGACACAACTTGATTTAACATGTCCCTTTTGTCACATTATTTTCAGGGGTACCATCATTTCTGTCCAGGCCTGTTTCATGAGTTTAATTTTTTTTTAAATTCTATGGAAGCAGAAAAGCAATGTCTGACTTTCATTTGTTCATTTTCATAGATTTTTAATTAATTATTACTTTTGTCAGATTCAAGTTATTTCTGTGACTATTGTGGGTTTTTCTTTAATTAAACGAGGGGTACCAACAATTTTGACCACGTGTGTAGAAATATACAACACTGCCTTCCTGCCTAGTTTTTTTCAACATAGAGGTAATAAAATTCTTTCTCCCCTCCTCCCACATCATTACCTTTAGTGTACATCACAGGTGATACATTTCTTCATTTCCTTCCCCAGGTTTGGTTTCAAAACCGGCGTGCAAAGATGAGAAGGCAAATGAGGGTACAGAATTGCCCAGTGCAAGCAGAAGATCAGAGTAAATCAGACTGTAAAACCAATAAAGGACCAGAGGAGAACCGATCGGAGGACACAAAATGTATCAAAAACAAAGTATTAGACCCCCTAAATCACACAAAAGGAGTTTCAAATCAAGCAGAAGACAAAGCCACCCGCAGTATCGCCGCCCTACGTACAAGGGCACGAGAGCATGAGGCTGGGATACAAGGCTTGGTGGCAACACAAGAGGGACCTGAAAAGTTTGCAATCAATCCAGACTCGGGTGCAGATGTCAAAGGCCAAGACCGGACACATGGAGGTCCAGCAAAGGAAAACCTCATCTGAAACTGGGCGATAATATTTCTGGATCCTATTACTTCTTAATGATCAGCTCCAAACAATTAGACAGTAGAAAGAAAGTAGCCCTGGACATTCATTGTGTGGGTCTAATATATCTCAATCAGACACTGAGCAGACAGTGAATCTTCGTAAGTTACAGATAACTTGAAAATTGACCATGCCGACACCTTTCTGGATAACTGAGGACCATGGGGTTGTCCAGGCTTGAGGTACAAGTCTGCAGTCACATTGAGTCCTGACACAGCGCACTCTGAGGATTCACAAGTCTGCAGTAACACCAACACCCCCGAAGCCTGGATAACCCCTTTAATTCTAAATATCTGAGTACTTCTATGTTAAGAGAAAAAAAAATCCCAGTTGTTGTCCTAAATCTTCACATGAAAATAATCAACTTTGTAATATATCTTATTAGAGAAATCTGCTTCTTTCTCCTCCTGGACTGATCTTTCACTCTCAATCCATGGGTCAATTCTGTAAAATCTGTATTCAGATGTGAAGACTGATTTCTCCATTACTGAGATAGATGACAGTTGGTGCTTTTAAAATTATATGGAGGAGGAGGAGCTAGAGGCAGACGCAGACATTCTAGGGAGGAGCTAGAGGAAGACACAGACATTCTAGGGAGGAGCTAGAGGAAGACACAGACATTCTAGGGAGGAGCTAGAGGAAGACACAGACATTCTAGGGAGGAGCTAGAGGAAGACACAGACATTCTAGGGAGGAGCTAGAGGCAGACATAGACATTCTAGGGAGGATCTAGAGGAAGACACAGACATTCTAGGGAGGAGCTAGAGGAAGACACAGACATTCTAGGGAGGAGCTAGAGGAAGACACAGACATTCTAGGGAGGAGCTAGAGGAAGACACAGATATTCTAGGGAGGAGCTAGAAGAAGACAGACATTCTAGGGAGGAGCTAGAGGCAGACACAGACATTCTAGGGAGGAGCTAGAGGAAGACAGACATTCTAGGGAGGAGCTAGAGGAAGACAGACATTCTAGGGAGGAGCTAGAGGAAGACAGACATTCTAGGGAGGAGCTAGAGGAAGACACAGACATTCTAGGGAGGAGCTAGAGTAAGACACAGATATTCTAGGGAGGAGCTAGAAGAAGACACAGACGTTCTAGGGAGGAGCTAGAGGCAGACACAGACATTCTAGGGAGGAGTTAGAGGAAGACACAGACATTCTAGGGAGGAGCTAGAGGAAGACAGACATTCTAGGGAGGAGCTAGAGGAAGACACAGACATTCTAGGGAGGAGCTAGAGGAAGACACAGACATTCTAGGGAGGAGCTAGAGGAAGATACAGACATTCTAGGGAGGAGCTAGAGGAAGACACAGACATTCTAGGGAGGAGCTAGAGGAAGACACAGACATTGTAGGGAGGCGCTAGAGAAAGATACAGACATTCTAGGGAGGAGCTAAAGGAAGACACAGACATTCTAGGGAGGAGCTAGAGGAAGATATAGACATTCTAGGGAGGAGTTAGAGGAAGACACAGACATTCTAGGGAGGAGCTAGAGGAAGACAGACATTCTAGGGAGGAGCTAGAGGAAGACACAGACGTTCTAGGGAGGAGCTAGAGGCAGACACAGACATTCTAGGGAGGAGTTAGAGGAAGACACAGACATTCTAGGGAGGAGCTAGAGGAAGACAGACATTCTAGGGAGGAGCTAGAGGAAGACACAGACATTCTAGGGAGGAGCTAGAGGAAGACACAGACATTCTAGGGAGGAGCTAGAGGAAGATACAGACATTCTAGGGAGGAGCTAGAGGAAGACACAGACATTCTAGGGAGGAGCTAGAGGAAGACACAGACATTGTAGGGAGGCGCTAGAGAAAGATACAGACATTCTAGGGAGGAGCTAAAGGAAGACACAGACATTCTAGGGAGGAGCTAGAGGAAGATATAGACATTCTAGGGAGGAGTTAGAGGAAGACACAGACATTCTAGGGAGGAGCTAGAGGAAGACAGACATTCTAGGGAGGAGCTAGAGGAAGACACAGACATTCTAGGGAGGAGCTAGAGGAAGACACAGACATTCTGCTGCAAGTTCTCTGAAACTACAACTACAGTTCTCCATAGAAGTTCTGTCATCTCTTATATCAGTGATGGGAAAATCTGTGATCACTGAATACAGATTTTACCTGTGAATTGAGAATGAATGATCAGTTCAGAAGGATAAAGAATCAGATTTCTCTGATAAGATACATTATAAAGTTTCTTATTTTAACGTGTACTATTGATTTATGGAAAAAATAATTTAAACAATGGTTACTCTTTTAAGGGAGAGTCAGCCACATATTGCAAAGTAAGTTTTTATTACAAAAGGAACAAACTGTTATTTTATTATTTTATACATTCAAAAGTTCCAGTGAGTCATGATCTGACGGGTCAATGCCATTGTGGCCTGATATATAAAAATATCCAATCCAGGATTGAATCATTCGCTGGAAATTCCTGCAAATGCTCCGTCTCCTCAGAATCCAAAAAGACCACCCCGTCTATGGCCATTATAGAGTATGATGCTTCCAAAAATTCTCCCCTAACCCCCCCCCCCCACACACACACACACACTCTGAGTATGGTATCCCCATAGTGAATTCCCCTCCTCCGCCACAGTTTCATCCTACACGTATAGTATGATGACTCCACAGTACCTCCAGCAAAGTATGATGTCCCCACAGTGCCATTTACACAGTATAATTTCCCAACAGCTTGATGCCCCTAAAATGTCCCCTAAATATAATGATATCCCATTGTTCCCCTCCACACTCACTCAGTATCATGGCCTGTAAGTATGATGCCCCCTACTCTGTATGAGAGCCACCACACAGAATGAAGGCTCCACAGAGCCCCCGCAGGTCCCCCACTCAGTAAGATGGCTTCCACAGCCCCTCACACAATATAATGGCCCCCACAGCTCCTCACACAGTATGAGGACCCTCACCAGGCCCCCATTCATTATAAGGGCCCCCACAGCCACCCACTCAATATCACAGCTCCCACAACTCCTGACTTAGTATGAAGCCCCCACAATTACTGACATTTAATAAAACACACTACTCTCCTTACCCTGTTCCCCCGACATGCTGCTCTAGCCTTTGCAGCATTAAGACTCCACACTACCGGTACGACGTAGGGACGTCATCGCTCCTGCAGTGCACGGAGTCTCAGACTCGCAGGCTGAATGGTGGATCATGGAGCTCTCGTTCCCTGATCCACCATTCTATTCAACGTATCTTCATCCTGGGATGTGGATACCGCTGAAATTGTGATGACTGGGAGGTGGCCTGGTTTCGAGCCGCACCGGGTCCCCCCAACTCATGGGCCCCATAGTGGCAGCGTGGGCTGCCGCTATGGAGAAGGAGGAGGGGGATGCAGCTGCAGTTTTTATTCATATAACGCATACATGACAACTGTACTGAATTTCCCTGACATATTTGTGGTGTTCTGAGCTTAAATGGAACAGGGTTTACACAACCTCATTTGATTCCCAGCCAAAAAGTCTATTAATAAGCAAAAGCTGTACTAGGAGGTTGATGGTTGTCCTCTGTTGTTTATGGGGTATCTAATGCAGTCTGTGATATGATGGTAAATAAATAAATGTGAAATATGACCAACTCCTTTTTTGTCTTTGCGTAATGTTTATTTTTATTTTTTTACCTGTTTGTGTATATAAAATAAATGTTGCAAATCAAAATCACCAACTTGAAAGGGCTTTTTCCAGTCAATGACTTATGTCATAATTCTTAGTGAGTGAGGGTATCCTCCTCTAGGACCCCAGCTGTTAGGAAAACATACCCCTGTTTCTAGCTGCAGTACTCAAATGGTTCTCTAGAGGGAGCTAACACCTTTCAGATAAAAATAAAAAAGTTTTTTTAACAAACAAACAAAAAAAAGTGCGTCTATAGTCCATACATGTCCGCAGCCTACGAATCATTTAATTACCATTTAGAGCATATTTGACACAAACAAAAAAAAAAGTAAATTCACATGCAAGCAAAGCTCTACTTTTGAATAACATTTGCTATATAGTCAGCAAATGTGTAATCTAACTTCTGTGTAACCTATATCCATCGCATGCTTGAGGTTGTTTTTACTGATCTATAAACCTGTGCCAAGTATAAAAAAAAAATGGTGCCCTGGAAACTACCAGCAAGCAGGTTTGGTGCTGAAGAATGGTTTCATGGATTTCTTTTATTTTAATAATGTAACATGTACAGTTGAAACCAGAAGTTTACATACACTATATAAAAAGACACATATTCATGTTTTTCTCAATATCTGACATGAAATCAGAATAAACCTTTCCCGTTTTAGATCAATTAGGATCACCATAATTTTTAATATTTGCCAAATGCCAGAATAATGAGAGAGAGAGAGAATGTTTTAAGACATTTTTATTACTTACTACAAAATCAAAAGTTTACATACTAAGATTACTATGCCTGTAAATAATTCTGGACGGCCCATATGATGATCTCATGTGTTTGGAAGCTTCTGATTTTTTGGCAACATCTGAGTTAATTAGAAACACACCTATGGATGTATTTTAATGCACACCTGAAACACACTGCTTCTTTGTGTAGCATCATGGGAAAGTCTAAAGAAATCACTAAGATATAAGGAAGAGAATTGTGGACTTGCAGAAGTCTGGCTCATCCTTGGGTTCAATTTCAAGATCACTGAAGGTGCCATGTTCATCTGTACAAACAATTATACGCAAGTACAAACAAGATGGGAATGTCCAGCCATCATACCGCTCAGGAAGGAGACGGGTTCTGTGTCCCAGAGATGAACGTGCTTTGGGCTGACATGTGCATATCAACCCAAGGACAAAAGCAAAAGACCTTGTGAAGATGATGGTGGAAGCTGGTAAAATTGTGTCAATATCCACAGTAAAACAAGTACTCAATCAACATGGGCTGAAAGGCCACTCTGCCATGAAGAAGCCATTACTCCAAAAGAAACATAAAAAAGCCAGATTAATGTTTGCAAACGCACACAGGAAAAAGACCTTAATTTTTGGAGACATGTCCTGTGGTCTTATGAAACTAAAATTTAACTTTTTGGGCATAATGACCATTGTTACGTTTGGAGGAAAAAGGGAGAAGCTTGGAAGCCTGAGAACACCATTCCAACTGTGAAACATGGGGGTGGCAGCATCATGTTGTGGGGTTGTTGTGCTGCAGGAGGGACTGGTGCACTTCACAAAATAGATGGCATCATGAGAAAAAAAGATTATGTGGCAACACTGAAGCAACATCTCAAGAGATCAGCCAGGTATGGTTCTTTCAAATGGACAATGACCCGAATCATACTGCCAAAATGATAACAAAGTCAATGTTTTGGAGTGGCCATCACAAAGCCCTGATCTCAATCCTATTGAAAATTTATGGGCAAAGCTGAAAAGGCAGGTGAGAGCAAGGCTACCTACAAACCTGGATCAGTTACACCAGTTTTGTCAGGAAGAATGGGCCCAAATTCCGACCAACTATTGTGAGAAGCTTGTGGAAGGATATCCCAGACGTTTGACCCAAGTCATTCAGTTTAAGGGCAATGGTACCAAATACTAATGAAATGTATGTAAACTTTTGACTTTGCAGTAAGTAATAAAAATGCCTTAAAACATTCTCTCTCTCATTATTCTGGCATTTGGCAAATATTAAAAATGATGGTAATCCTAATTGACCTAAAACGGGAAAGGTTTATTCTGATTTCATGTCAGATATTGAGAAAAGCATGCATATGTGTCTTTTTATATAGTGTATGTAAACTTCTGGTTTCAAGTGTACATAGTTGAACAGTCTTTAGTCCTGCTTTTCCTTCTCCCATTGCACACTCATTTACTATGTGACAATATTAGGAGAGAAAATGGTTGGTGCTCATAAAGTTCTAGAGTTTTGTCCCTTGCTCCTACCCCTCCATAGAACTTTTTGAGCACCAACTGTCATTTCCTATTTCAGTAATGGGAAACTAATCTGCCTTCACTGAATACAGATTTCTTCCATGAATTAAGAGTGAGAGATCAGTCCAGAAGGAGAAAAAAGTAGATTTTTCTGATAAGATGTATTATAAAGTTACTTATTTTCATGTGAACTATTGATTTATGAAATGATAATTAAAACGGTTACACTTTTAAGGAGGTTTATTTTCCTCCTAGGATGACAAATTTCAGAGTAACACTGCCATATAAGGGCTCTCCCATGGAGGTCCTACATGGCAGGAAATGGAGGGTCTACAGAGCCAAAGTTGGGACCCTATTAGATACCAAATGGGGTCTGTGCAGTCCAAATATTAGAATATTTTTTAAGTGAAGAGATATTTCTGCAGATATACATACATACATACACACCCAATAAGTTCCAGGTTCTAGGTACTTCTCAACCTCTGCAGCCCTAAATTCCTCATTTAACCACTTTTAGTGATGTCATGAATCAGATACCTCATCCATTCGGAGATATTTTAGCCTATATGTCCCATGAATGAGATAAATATTCACAATTTTCCCTTTCCACATTTGACATTAAACACATGCGCCCCCCCCACTATATAAATGCCATTGTCATTATACTGTATGTATGCTGATGACAGCCTCACACGGCACTGCGGCTCTATAGGTGTCATCATACATATAATGACGGTGTGGTAACACTTCTCTGTACGTTTGACATGGGCTAGAATAAGTAGTATGTCTTAATTAATTTTATTTCCGTTAGCTTTGGGGATCTAGTAATTAAAGGACAATTGAATGTAAATGTATGTGGGATGATTTACATGTAGAACTTACATAGTTACATAGGTTAAAAAACATATGGGTCATCAAGTTCCAACTTTCTCTACATGAGACCCTTTTTTAGTTAATAGAGGGAGGGTGTAGTTGCCCATATTTTTTTCTTTTTTTAGTTAATAGGGGAGGGTGTAGTCTACTATATATTTATTTTTGTTTAGTTAATAGGGGAGGGTGTAGTTGCCCATATTTTTTTCTTTTTTTAGTTAATAGGGGAGGGTGTAGTCTCATATATATTTATTTATTTTTGTTTAGTTAATAGGGGAGGGTGTAGTTGCCCATATTTTTTTATTTTTTTAGTTAATAGGGGAGGGTGTAGTCTACTATATATTTATTTTTGTTTAGTTAATAGGGGAGGGTGTAGTTGCCCATATTTTTTTATTTTTTTAGTTAATAGGGGAGGGTGTAGTCTACTATATATTTATTTTTGTTTAGTTAATAGGGGAGGGTGTAGTTGCCCATATTTTTTTATTTTTTTAGTTAATAGGGGAGGGTGTAGTCTACTATATATTTATTTTTGTTTAGTTAATAGGGGAGGGTGTAGTTGCCCATATTTTTTTATTTTTTTAGTTAATAGGGGAGGGTGTAGTCTACTATATATATATATTTTTTTACTTAACAGGGGAGAGTGTAGTCGCCCATATTTTTTTCTTTATTACTTAATATGGGAGGGTGTAGTCCCCTAAAAAAAATGTTTATTTCTATTTATGTATGGTCGTCCTGAAGAAGGAGTCAGTGGACTCCAAAACACGTTGACAATAAACCTACAATTTTATCATACCGCTGATTGTGTCGTATTCCGGAGAGCGCAGAAACACTTCCAATCCTTCGACTCAAATGACAATTGATGAATCACAAAGCATTCACCTGCTCAGAGCTCCAAACATGAGCCAAAATCCGTGCAAATAAAGGGCAGTACCTGTTCAGTAGACAAGTCTGCCTTTCAGTAGTACCATATGGTGGCACATAGTCTATGGGACTACAAGTGTATAATTTAGACCCGTTGGTACTCATTGTGTAGCAATACAATTATGAATTTCAGAACTTATCCGTCACCAGATTTCTCAATACAAACTGCGCCCATTATTAAATAGATCACTTAAACCTGAAGAGACTGGAGTTCTTACTTTGAAAATCCAAGTCAGAATGGCTGTATAATACTGATTTGAAAAATTAAGATTTTATGAGTCTAGCTATAAATTGAGAGAGCTCATTAATACAAGGGGGTTCAGTGTCTGCCCACCCACCCTGACTAATGTCAGTAATGTGCAATCTCAGCAGCAGGGAGGAGGTGCGCTAAGTATCTTGTTAGGTTAGGAAGGTGGATATTCCGCTGCAGCAGAGAGCATGGTAACTGAAGAGTTGTCAATAAGGGTAGGAGGGTGGAGCTCAAGCAGGGAGGAGGGACATGCGCTGTCAATCAGTCTAGGTGGGTGGAGATTCAGCTGTATCATGGAGGAAGGGAACTTGAGGGTAGGAGGGTGGAGAGTCAGCTGCAGCAGGGAAGAAGGGAACTGAGGGTAGGAGGGTGGAGAGTCAGCTGCATCAGAGAAGAAGGGAACTGAGGGTAGGAGGGTGGAGAGTCAGCTGCAGCAGGGAAGAAGGGAACTGAGGGTAGGAGGGTGGAGAGTCAGCTGCATCAGAGAAGAAGGGAACTGAGGGTAGGAGGGTGGAGAGTCAGCTGCATCAGAGAAGAAGGGAACTGAGGGTAGGAGGGTGGAGAGTCAGCTGCATCAGAGAAGAAGGGAACTGAGGGTAGGAGGGTGGAGAGTCAGCTGCAGCAGGGAAGAAGGGAACTGAGGATATGAGGGTGGTGAGTCAGCTGCAGCAGTGAAGAAGAGAACTGAGGGTAGGAGGGCGGAGAGTCAGCTGCAGCAGGGAAGAAGGGAACTGAGGGTAGGAGGGTGCAGATTCAGCTGCAGCAGGGAAGAAGGGAACAGAGGGTAGGAGGGCGGAGAGTCAGCTACAGCAGGGGAGAAGAACTGAGGGTAGGAGGGTGGAGAGAGCTGCAGCAGGGAAGAAGGGAACTGAGGGTAGGAGGGTGGAGATTCAGCTGCAGCAGGGAAGAAGGGAACTGAGGGTAGGAGGGTGGAGATTCAGCTGCAACAGGGAAGAAGGGAACTGAGGGTGGAGATTCAGCTGCAGCAGGGAAGAAGGGAACTGATGGTAGGAGGGTGGAGATTCAGCTGCAGCAGGGAAGAAGAGAACTGAGGGTAGGAGGTTGGAGAGTCAGCTGCAGCAGGGGAGAAGAACTGAGGGTAGGAGGGTGGAGAGAGCTGCAGCAGGGAAGAAGGGAACTGAGGGTAGGAGGGTGGAGAGTCAGCTGCATCAGAGAAGAAGGGAACTGAGGGTAGGAGGGTGGAGAGTCAGCTGCAGCAGGGAAGAAGGGAACTGAGGGTAGGAGGGTGGAGAGTCAGCTGCATCAGAGAAGAAGGGAACTGAGGGTAGGAGGGTGGAGAGTCAGCTGCATCAGAGAAGAAGGGAACTGAGGGTAGGAGGGTGGAGAGTCAGCTGCATCAGAGAAGAAGGGAACTGAGGGTAGGAGGGTGGAGAGTCAGCTGCAGCAGGGAAGAAGGGAACTGAGGATATGAGGGTGGTGAGTCAGCTGCAGCAGTGAAGAAGAGAACTGAGGGTAGGAGGGCGGAGAGTCAGCTGCAGCAGGGAAGAAGGGAACTGAGGGTAGGAGGGTGCAGATTCAGCTGCAGCAGGGAAGAAGGGAACAGAGGGTAGGAGGGCGGAGAGTCAGCTACAGCAGGGGAGAAGAACTGAGGGTAGGAGGGTGGAGAGAGCTGCAGCAGGGAAGAAGGGAACTGAGGGTAGGAGGGTGGAGATTCAGCTGCAGCAGGGAAGAAGGGAACTGAGGGTAGGAGGGTGGAGATTCAGCTGCAACAGGGAAGAAGGGAACTGAGGGTGGAGATTCAGCTGCAGCAGGGAAGAAGGGAACTGATGGTAGGAGGGTGGAGATTCAGCTGCAGCAGGGAAGAAGAGAACTGAGGGTAGGAGGTTGGAGAGTCAGCTGCAGCAGGGGAGAAGAACTGAGGGTAGGAGGGTGGAGAGAGCTGCAGCAGGGAAGAAGGGAACTGAGGGTAGGAGGCTGGAGATTCAGCTGCAGCAGGAAAGAAGGGAACTGAGGGTAGGAGGGTGGAGATTCAGCTGCAGCAGGAAAGAAGGGAACTGAGGGTAGGAGGGTGCAGATTCAGCTGCAACAGGGAAGAAGGGAACTGAGGGTGGAGAGTCAGCTGCAGCAGGGAAGAAGGGAACTGATGGTAGGAGGGTGGAGATTCAGCTGCAGCAGGGAAGAAGAGAACTGAGGGTAGGAGGGTGGAGAGTCAGCTGCAGCAGGGGAGAAGAACTGAGGGTAGGAGGGTGGAGAGAGCTGCAGCAGGAAAGAAGGGAACTGAGGGTAGGAGGGTGGAGATTCAGCTGCAGCAGGGAAGAAGGGAACTGAGGGTAGGAGGGTGGAGAGTCAGCTACAGCAGGGGAGAAGAACTGAGGGTAGGAGGGTGGAGAGAGCTGCAGCAGGGAAGAAGGGAACTGAGGGTAGGAGGGTGGAGATTCAGCTGCAGCAGAGAAGAAGGGAACTGAGGGTAGGAGGGTGGAGATTCAGCTGCAGCAGGGAAGAAGGGAACTGAGGGTAGGAGGGTGGAGATTCAGCTGCAACAGGGAAGAAGGGAACTGAGGGTGGAGAGTCAGCTGCAGCAGGGAAGAAGGGAACTGATGGTAGGAGGGTGGAGATTCAGCTGCAGCAGGGAAGAAGAGAACTGAGGGTAGGAGGTTGGAGAGTCAGCTGCAGCAGGGGAGAAGAACTGAGGGTAGGAGGGTGGAGAGAGCTGCAGCAGGGAAGAAGGGAACTGAGGGTAGGAGGGTGGAGATTCAGCTGCAGCAGGGAAGAAGGGAACTGAGGGTAGGAGGGTGGAGATTCAGCTGCAACAGGGAAGAAGGGAACTGAGGGTGGAGAGTCAGCTGCAGCAGGGAAGAAGGGAACTGATGGTAGGAGGGTGGAGATTCAGCTGCAGCAGGGAAGAAGAGAACTGAGGGTAGGAGGTTGGAGAGTCAGCTGCAGCAGGGGAGAAGAACTGAGGGTAGGAGGGTGGAGAGAGCTGCAGCAGGGAAGAAGGGAACTGAGGGTAGGAGGGTGGAGATTCAGCTGCAGCAGGGAAGAAGGGAACTGAGGGTAGGAGGGTGCAGATTCAGCTGCAACAGGGAAGAAGGGAACTGAAGGTGGAGAGTCAGCTGCAGCAGGGAAGAAGGGAACTGATGGTAGGAGGGTGGAGATTCAGCTGCAGCAGGGAAGAAGAGAACTGAGGGTAGGAGGGTGGAGAGTCAACTGCAGCAGGGGAGAAGAACTGAGGGTAGGAGGGTGGAGAGAGCTGCAGCAGGGAAGAAGGGAACTGAGGGTAGGAGGGTGGAGATTCAGCTGCAGCAGGGAAGAAGGGAACTGAGGGTAGGAGGGTGCAGATTCAGCTGCAACAGGGAAGAAGGGAACTGAGGGTGGAGAGTCAGCTGTAGCAGGGAAGAAGGGAACTGATGGTAGGAGGGTGGAGATTCAGCTGCAGCAGGGAAGAAGAGAACTGAGGGTAGGAGGGTGGAGAGTCAGCTGCAGCAGGGAAGAAGGGAACTGACGGTAGGAGGGTGGAAAGTCAGCTGCAGTAGGGAAGAAGGGAACTGAGGCTAGGAGGGTGCAGATTCAGCTGCAGCAGGGAAGAAGGGAACTGAGGGTAGGATGGTGGAGAGTCAGCTGCAGCAGGGAAGAAGGGAACTGAGGGTAGGAGGGTGGAGAGTCAGCTGCAGCAGGGAAGAAGGGAACTGAGGGTAGGAGGGTGCAGATTCAGCTGCAGCAGGGAAGAAGGGAACTGAGGATAGGAGGGTGGAGAGAGCTGCAGCAGGGAAGAAGAGAACTGAGGGTAGGAGGGTGCAGATTCAGCTGCAGCAGGGAAGAAGGGAGCTGAGGATGGGAGAGTTAGCTGCAGCAGGGAAGACAGGGAAGAAGGGAACTGAGGGTAGGAGGGTGCAGATTCAGCTGCAGCAGGGAAGAAGGGAACTAAGGGTAATAGGGTGGGAGAGTCAGCTGCAGCAGGGAAGAAGGGAACTGAGGGTAGGAGGGTGCAGATTCAGCTGCAACAGGGAAGAAGGGAACTGAGGGTAGGAGGGTGGAGATTCAGCTGCAGAAGGGAACTAAAGGTAGTAGGGTGTAGATTCAACTGCAGCAGGGAGGAGGGACACTGAATAATTGTTATTCAAGAAAGGAGGGTGGAGCTCCAGCAGGAAGAAGGAACATGAACTGTTAATCTAGTTGGGTGAAGATTCAGCTGCAGCAGGGAGGAGGGACATGAGCCGACAGTCAGTCTAGTTGGGTGGAGATTCAGCTGCAGCAGGGAGGAGGGACATTTAATAACTTTCAATAAGACTAGTAGGTTACAGACTCTGGTCCATCAGGGAGAGGGTTGCGAGCTGTCAGTCAATCTAGGTGGGTGGAGATATAGCAGCAGAAGGGAGGAGGAACAATGAGGAGCTGTCAATCAGGCTAGTTGGGCAAAGTATGATTTACACTTTCATAAATGATTTTATAACCATTCTGACAGTTTCAAAGTAAGCACACCAGTACTAAGAGACCTATTTAATAATGCATACAGGTTACATTGGGAAATCTGGTGGCAGATCTTCTGTAAATATTATGTATCTGTAAAGTATCTAGAATTGTTTCCAAATCTTGAGAACCTGTTAAAAAACTGAAATGCAAGAAAATAAAATCTTCTTGAGATAAAGCTGTGATTTTTGGAAGAGATTTCTCAGTGCAGATCAGTGGTGCCGGCAGGTCTATTACAGAACGCGCCGGGGAGCCCAGGATGGAAATAACAGGACAGTAGTTTTTACTTTCCGAGCAATTCTACAACCATAAATGTTTATGTCATTTTTGGAGGAGGCCTCCAGCCTGGCATGAAGCATCTCCTGTAAATGTGGGATATAAAACTCCCCGGCAGAGTATATACGAGGTGTCCTATAACGCAGCAATGTACAAGGAGATGATTTTGTTCCCTTTGTGCCTGTCGCTGTCAGCGGGGTCACAGGTCGCTGCTTGCAGTCATGGTAACATGTTTCTTATTGCTGATCATAAGTCCCAGCAGAGCCGCCTTCTGACATCACCCTCGTTAATCTGCGTCTCTCTATCCCATTCATTATGCATGTGGGAGAAGGAAGCGCTAACATGCAAATAACTTCCAGAAGACAACACCGAATCTGTTATCAGCCAAAAACAATGACAGGTCTGACATGACACCTTCATTAAATGGAGATGCTGGACACATCTGACCTTTAGGGGGCGCAGCGGATCAGCTTTGCCTTATACATCATTTTTGGACACTAATGCATTATTCGTCTGTTTTAATTTTTCTGATACGGAGCTCCAAATCTCCTGCTGCGTAGATCCAGATTTAGAAGTTAAATAAATGTTGGGTACCTGCAGCCACCACTAGGTGGCGCTTACTGCATACTGTTTATACATTGGTGTAGCGTGGGTTGCCAGTGTCAGAGGTAAAGCAAGTATTTTGCACTTTCTAACCCGTGGACTATTAGCATCCCTTCCACCAGTCAAATATTGAATTCATTAATCCCGAAGGCATATTTATCGTATTTTACGTGTATTTTATTTTAAGACAATATTAATGTTTTTATAGTTTGTCCTTTGAGCCTCTAGTTATTTTCTGAATCTTGCTGGAATCCAACATATAATTTAAAAAAAATAAAGTAATACATTTTTGTATGTTATATTTTTCATTACATTGTTTTTATGTATGTATTTTATTACACTAGCCCTAAACCTAACCCTTGTCCTAACCCTATCCCTAAACTTAGTGCTAACCATAAGCCTTGTCCTAACCTTAGTTTTAGCCCATAACCCCTTACCTAACCATTGTCCTAACCCTAGTTCCAATGCTAAGCCTTGTCCTAATCCTAACCCTAGTTCCAACGCTAACCCTTGTCCTAATCCTAACCCTATTTCCAACGCTAAGCCTTGTCCTAATCCTAACCCTAGTTCCAATGCTAACCCTTGTCCTAATCCTAACCCTATTTCCAACGCTAAGTCTTGCCCTACTCCTAACCCTAGTTCCAACGCTAACCCTAGTTCTAACCCTTGTCCTAATCCTAACCCTAACCCTAGTCCCAACACTAACCTAGTCCTAACCCTTGCTTTAACCCTAGTCCTAATCCTAATCTTAAGGGTGCATTCAGACATCCATGCAAATCAGTCAGCGATCGGACCACAATGCATGTACTGACTGCGGGTCTCCCAACCCAGGCATGACAACTTCATATATTTCTAGGAAGCTGTCATGCTCAGGTTGTCAGATCTGCAGTCAGTTCGTGAATTGTGTTCCGATCTTGGACCGATTTGCATGGATGTCTGATTGCAGCTTAACCCTAGTCCTAAGCATTGTTCTTGCCCTTGTTCTAATCCTAACCTTAGTTCCAACGCGAACCCTGGTTCTAACCCTTGTCTTAATCCTAGTCCCAATCCTAGTGATAACCCTAGCCCTAATCCTAATGCTTGTTCTTAACCTAGTCCTAATCCTAACCTTAGTTCCAACACAAACCCTAGTTCTAACAATAATCTTAGTCATAACCGTAACCCTAGCCCTAACCCAAGTCCTAATCCTAAACCTAGTGCTGACGTTAACCCTAGTCCTAACCCTAGCTCAAACCTTAGTTAACATAGGGAAAAGTATGCTAAAAAAGTAGGGCCCAATTCAGTAAGGTATTTTGCCATAATTCTAGTGTAAAACACCTTGAAATGTTGGAAAACTTTGCAACTTTTTGTGTTTTTAAGTCAGTCCTGGTCAACTCCTCCAAAGTGGGCAGAAAGGGCTAAGCCCACCCGACAAATTTATCATCGTTTATGGCACTAGAGTGGCGTAAATTACACCAGAGAGGCACTCCAGACCGTGATTGGAGTAACATTTGTGGTGAAGGCGAATAGCAGTTGGAAGATGAGCCAAATTCTTTAAGAGGCGCAGGCATCTAGTGACGCCTTTATTAAGATTGACATACAAAACACCAGTTTTAATAAATCAGGAGCATAAAGTTTATTATAGTGTTTTGGCTTCTTTTTTCATTTACATTTGGAAAAGCTTTCTTGGCGGGTCGATGTCTCTTTTCTCGCAAAATTACAAGTGAGAGGAGAAGCGGTAGAGCATAGTGCAGCCTTTGTCTTCTTGGTCACTGCCTATGCAGAGCACGGCAGCCGATGAGAAGCTCATATTGACTTCTGCTCTCTGCTTTACTCCTGAAGGTCGCTGGCAGGCATCCACTGCGACTATGCGTTGGTCCAAAGAGAAGCGTCAGTAAACGCAGGGGACTAAATTTTGCGCCCTAATAGAATTTAGTCTCCTGGGCGCTACTGCAATATTTAGTCATGGTGTACACTTAGGGGGGTTCTAGCGCCAGTAAACCCACCCACCCCCACAGTGCAAAAATAAAAAAACATCCTGTTCATATAATTTTCTCTTCCACCATTAGTAGGGGCTCAATCCATATTAATTTATTATTGAGTTCAATGAGAGCTGTAGAAACCCCCCTGCAATGAGCTCTCCCTAGTGAAAGCTGTAGAATATAAAAATAATATACAATAATATAAGTACAAAAATAGGTTAGTGGTAACAACATAGGTTTCCAAGGAATATTAGATATTAACCCAAACATCAGATATAATGTATATTAATTTCTTCATCTTAGACCATGAAAACATTAACAACTCATTCTCAACAAACTTTGAATAAAACAATAGTATAAGTGAATATAAGAGGCTTTGTAATATATCTAATCAAAGAAATATACTTTTCTTCTCCACTTATGAGCCATTTCTTTCCCGTCTTTCTGCTCCCTAAACTAAAATTCACCCAAAAAACTGCTAAAATCTGTCTCAAAACAATACTAAACTGGCAGCTCGGATAACAGCTGCCTACTCAAGTCTATGGAGAGAGAGAAAGAAGGAGAGGCAGAGACATGCACAGATAGTGCTGCAATTTTATCTCACACAAGTGTTGGATTCACAGCTGCACTGCTCAGTATTGCTGTATATTGTCTTCCATGCTGCTTTTAAACATGTGCTATATAATGGCCAGAAATAGTGCTATTCCTCATGGATGGCTTGATAATGATTTGATCAGGATGGGTCCTACACATTGTCAGTAACATTGATTCTTGGAGCCCACTGTTCAGCTACATGCAAAAATAACCTGACCCTAGTACGCAAATTTACTTTTGCTTGTATGTAATATTAATTTGGCTAGCTTGTTTGATGAATGATTAGATTATACCTTATTCTGCAAATTGTGAATCAAGTGTAATAGCACTTCTCATTAGCAATCCTTAACAGGGGCGGCCTACCAGGGGATTCTCCTGTTTGTCTGTGGGACAGTCCGAGCTTGGTCCCACTGCTGGGATTTTAGTAATCTATACAATTTGGGTCCAGCATAGTTAAACAGTACTCCCAAATAAAATACATAGTAAATATTCTCTTTAATGTTTCTACGGCTGCTTATAAGATATTTGATCCTTTCACGCCTGGATCACGCCCGGATGGTATCATGGATATGGAGGAGCACGGTGATGAAATGTACTGTGTGACTGTCACCGGCCGAGGATCGTATATCCAACCTCATTACATCTGGGCCTGCGGTGACTTAAGCCTTCCAGGCTGACTCATTTACCATCTGCTTTGTTGATGATCAGTCATTTGGTCCTATGTGTGTAGGACATTTTGCTTATAGTCAGACTAAACATTTATTCCCAAATTGTAAATAATACATAGCAACATACCAGACCCCCCCAAACCCCTAATAAAAAAAGAAACTCACAATGCATTGCTTCCATATGGTCGCCTCTCTTAATCCCTGGTGATTTCTCCAGGGGATAAGACATTTTTATTAAAGAGTTGTCATCTTTTGGCTGCTCTGTGCATAGTTTCTAGTTAGTCACTTAGATGCTAGAATAGTTACAAGGAAATATATTATTGCTATTTGAATCTGTAAGTTCAGAATTTCCAAACTATTAGATCAGCATCACCACCGATCCCCTGACTGCAGGTACAGCTCTACGCTTTTTCTAGTGGCTGTGCCTGGTATTACAACTCATTCACTCAAATTGGACTGAGCGTCTCTAAGCTCCTGGGAGCCACCAGCTTTCAGTCATGCAGCCGGCTCTGTACTGATGCACTGCAGAGCCGGCTGTCAGTCTGCTTATAGCCGTCGCTCTCAGTGTTGTGAGTGGTGACTGTAATTGCTCGGGCCACACCTGCATGACTGACAGCTGGCGGCTCCCGGGAGAAATAAAGTTCATTTTCTCCAGGGTGACGCACTTTCAGTATTGCAGCCGGGCACATTCATATCTCTATTAAACTGCAAATGAATCCTATGTCATAGGATAATAGCGCTATCTTACATGACAGGTTCTCTTTATAATAGATGTTTGGCAGGAGTGCCGACTGTCGGACCTCCTTTTCCAATCTGATATTGATGGTCGTTCATCAGGGCAGCCATTAAAAACTCTTGGACCCCATAAAGTTCAAGAATCAGGATCATTGTGACCATTCCAACATCATTACTATCATCCTTATCCAGTGGCTTAGCCAGAGTATAATGGACCCCAGTACAAAATTTGAACCAGGACCCCACCTGCATGTTGGCCAGATGTATGGGCCTTTGTAGCCTTCTAGATCCTACAAAGACATACAGTACAGACCAAAAGTTTGGACACACCTTCTCATTTAAAGATTTTTCTGTAATAATATCTCCCATCCTGGCCCCTTCCTGTAATAATGTCTCTCATCCTGGCCCCTTTCTGAAATAATATCTCCCAACCTGGCCCCTTCCTGTAATAATGTCCCCCATCCTGGCCCCTTTTTGTAATAACGTACCCCATTCTGGCCCCGTTATTTAATAATGTCCCTCATCTTGGACCCCTTCCTGTAATAATGTCCTCAATTCTGACCCTTTCCTGTGATATTGTCCCCCATCCTGGGCCTCTTCCTATAATAATGTCCTCCATCCTGGCTCCTTCCTATAATAATGTAATACTGCACTTTGCAGTAGATCGCAGTGCAATATTATAAGCTACCACCACTACTTTTTGTACACATGCAATGTTATGTAGCCCCTTTACAACTTAATATAACACTGGGACATACTGCAATAACAAAGTGCAATTTTTAGGACAAGAAACCCTTCCTAGCAATGCCAAACTGACAACCAGCTGCACCAAAAACACCTCCCATGAATGTGTACTTAGTGGCATCAAATGCCGTGGTAAAAAGTATAATACCTCTAGTAGTGCCAGGGAAAGGGGCTAGCCCCTGGGAATTGGAGGTAGTGCTGGATTTCCTTAAACTCATTCTTTAAAGGGGTTTCTAATATGTTTTTGAAGCCGATTGGATTGCTCTTGATCACAGTATTACTCCTCTTCTCCTGCTTTAGTGCTGCCTCTCCGCCGCTGCTTCGGTCCGTGTTGACAGGCTGCAGTGTTGACATTATGAATAAGACCCACATGATCACAGCAGCCATTCACTGGGCTCAGTGGTCTTGTGTCCTCAACATCACTACTGAGGCCAGTGACTGGCTGCCACGGTCACGTGGGCTGTATTAGTAATGTCACCACTGCAGCCCGTCAACATGGACCGGAGCTGCGGTGTATCTGGAGCAGGGGAAGATGAGTAAATCTGTGATTATTGTAAAAGACTATATAAAAGTCATGCAGACAAATATGGGCACAATTCATTATAGTATTTGAACTTTTCTTTTTGTGCACTTTTTGGTGTTTTTCATTTGCGCCTTTTTAAGGTCTATTTTCTATGTGTTCATCTGTTCATCATTGTGGACAGGGATCGGGGTTTCTAGATGTTTTCAGCTGATTCATTAATTGCAACTTTTTAAAAAGTTGCACATTTTTTGAGCAACGTTTGCGCATTACAAGCACTGCACACACTGTGTGACCCCCATGGGCCGTTTCGCACTACGTGGCATCTGGGGGCACCATTGGGCACAAGGATTAATACAGGAACCTGGACCAAGCAGCAACACGTGAGGTTTAGGAGTCCTGGACTGCATCAAGTATGTTTTTTTCTTTTCGCCTTTTATTTAAATCGGGATTTCTTTGAGGTAATATGGACTAAGGGTCATGGGAATAAAGTGGAGAAAGACGCCCCGGCCAAGAATCTCTACTAGGCCTTATAGATCTCTATTCAGGCTACTATATAAAATTAATAAAGGAGTTTTGCACATTTTTCTGCTTCCTCCCTGGTGGGCTGAATAAACCGACCCACCCTTCCAGTGAATATCCACCCTTAAATTCTGTACTGACTTATTTCTTTGTGTACTTTTTGAGCAATCAATGCTTTGTTTTTAAGATACAGAGCTCCAAATCCTCTGCGTTGGCATAGATTTAAAGTGTACCTGTCCTTTCAGACAAAACCTATGGTCTTGTTGCCCTCATTCTTTAAAACTAGCTAAAACTGTTTTTGGGGATATATCAATCTAAAATATCCCTTATTCTCATCCATTATTTTTGTCGTTTCCATTCATCAGCATTCTGCCAGTACTATAGGTGCTAGAACATTCTTTCATTCACCTCTTAGCATTGTGCCTGTAACTGTGCAAGGGCTTGAGTGCCCTTAACTGAACGTTCACCTCTCTGTTAAGTCTGTGTGTAGTTTGATAGACATGAGAGCAGGAACAAATAGACAAAGCCCACCCTGATTCCTGCAATCCATCTCAGCGTCTTTGCTGCCAGTGAATAATTATACTTGACAACAGGCAGTAGGCAGCAAGATAGAAAAAAGGGAGATACCTGATGGCTGCCACTTTTTGATTTTTCACATTTAAGACAACATAATTTTTAAAGAAGTAGTCCACCTTTGGGGACTTTTTTTTCTTAACTTAAATGCATGTATTTTGTGCTAAAATTCCTATTTTATTACAAATTGTGCACCATTTTGCAGGCTCTTTGTTTCCCTTTATTGTAGTCTATGGCCAAAAATCAGCTGAGAAAAAGACAGATAAAAAAAGTTACAAACTTTCCCTTCAAGTGATGGAATTCTGCTTGCTTGCAGCCATCACTAGGGGGATCTAGATAGCTTGCTGTGTACCCTTCATACCTTGAATGCAATGATAAAAGTGTATGCAGTGCATTTTCTAAACTCCCTCTAGTGGTGATCACGGGTCTACAAAATATTCTACATGAAATCTGGACTCACTGGGTACAGAGAATGGAGTGGATTGGCTTAATACCATAAAGGCTAAAACAAGAAAGGACGTGTTTGGATTTTTACTATAGGGTTCTTTTGTTCTCTTATGATTTGGGTGCATCTTATTATCCCTGGAAATGCTTCTTATACATTTTCTGTGATGGTGTAGGAATATTTATACATAGAAACTCCAAGGGGCACCAGATTAGTTCTTGTACTTTGCAAGGGCAGCAGTTGCACCCATTTACGTTCCCAAACCTTTATTTTGGATCTGATGTTTTGGACTTAAACACATCATTCCCTGAAAAAAAAACAAAAAAAACTTTATTATAAAAAACAATCATTGACGCGCGCAGCTTTTAAGTTAGCAAAGCTTCCCAAGAAGATAGGTTTTCTAACATTTCAATATATACCTCCAACTAATCCCCTTCGCTGCGGCATTCATGGGGTACAATCTATGGCTTTGCAAAAGTTGCGTTTCACTTGGAAGATTTTAATGAAATCCCCTTGCTTTTCCTTGCTTCCTTGCTCCCGAGAGATATCTCCCCTCTCTAGGAATACATTTTTTTTCTTTTTTTCTTTTTCCCTCATACTCAATTATTTTTAGCAAATATAATCCAACCCAATTTTTTTTTTTTTTTTTTCGCGGCACACATCTTTAAATCATGCCCTTTTTTACCAAAGGCTAATGCTTCAGCTAATGAAACCTGAAGATTATAACACAGAACTGTTGGATCTCTCAGCAACAATTAAGAATTTAATTAAAATACAATAAGATAGTTATTGCAGGGTAATTAAGATGGAATAATTGATAAATGTCCTATTAGCATTTAATAATTACAAATAGAACTGATAACATAAAAGTTATGAAGGAAAAATGACTCTCTTATATTCTACAGAAAATCATTTAAAAACTAAGCTATAATAATAGATTCCCAAGAAGGTTTATAAACGCCCTTCAATGACTTGTCTGTAAGTGTATGTACTAAATAAGTGCCATGTGCTGCTAAGCTCCAGAATCGCTGCAAGGACAGTTCATTATTCCACATGGACGCTATTAACCTTGCCACTATGTCACCCCATCGGATTGTTTTGATCCTCAAACTTTTTCTTTGAGGTTTTAAGAAACCTTCAAGGGGGTAGGAATGGCATGTGATAGCCAAAGACCACGTGGTACGTGCATTTATATCTACTTGGTGCAATGCGTAATCCAATGGTGGACAAATACAGAGGAGGGCCCCTGTGCCAGAATAGTTTATGGGACCTTTGCAGTCCAATAACTCATCATAATGCAAAATTCCACCCACGTTGGATGTGAGAATGGACCCCTTTACCTCTTGGGCTCCTGTGCGGCTGCACCAAAGGTGTGTCCCCCCCCTACATTCAGCACAGGAGCCAATAGATGTAATCCATACTTGCCATCTCTCATTTAAGAGGTTCTTGGGAAAAGTAGAGACCAACTTGTCCTTGAAAGAGTTGTCAAGAGACCGACCTGACCTTGAAAGAGTTGGCAAGAGACCAACTGGACCTTGAAGAGGTTGGCGAGACTGGACCTTGAATAGGTTGGCAAACATCCTGGTTGCCCACGTAACCTCCCAGGTTGACTGGACCTGGAATAGGTTGGCAAGAGACCGACTGGACCTTGAAGAGATTGGCGAAAGACTGGCTGGACCTTGAAAGAGTTGGTAAGAGACCGACTGGATTTTGAAAGAGTTGGCAAGAGACCGACTGGACCTTGAAAGAATTGACAAGAGACCTACTGGACCTTGAAGAGGTTGGCGAGAATGGACCTTGAATAGGTTGGTAAACATCCTGGGTGACCACGTAACCTTCCAGGTTGACTGGACCTAGAATAGGTTGGCAAGAGACCGACTGGACCTTGAAAGAGTTGGCAAACGTCCTGGGTGCCCACGTAACCTCCCACAACTCTCGAAAGGTTTCCTGTACATGGCACTAGGATGATTTATCACCAAAAAGCTACAGGGTCCAAACATACATTTAAAAAGGCTTGGCTATGAAAAATATATTTTTTTGTTGCTTTGGGACAATAATAAGGTGCATTTATACTACACAATTATTGTGAACTAAGAAGGCTCGTTTCACAATAATTGTGCAGTCTAGCTAGGCAGCCAATTACCCAATGAAGAAGCAAATGGTTAAAATGTCTTTTGCTTTGCACAAAAGATCATATTTCTCGGCAGCACATCTCCTTGTTTACACAGGACAATGTGCTGCCGAGAACAATGGCAGCTTATGCACACTGAGGAGTGGTCAGATTTTGTAAGCAGACTAATAAGCGATGCCCACTGGCAAACATGTTGCCGGTCGGCAGTCGTCTAATGCTGTATATCGCACAGTGTAAATGGTTCTTAAGCTGATGGTCCCCAACATTTCTTACCTTCTTACCTTACATTCAGCTCTGAGAAATGGCCACAAGACATATTTTATGTGAAGAAATTGTAAATGCCACATAACCAATCGAAAAAAAGGAAACAATTGAAATAAGAGAATGGAGGGTGCCACCTTGACAAATTATTTAGCTATCACAGTTGCTATTGACCCTGCTTAAACTGCTGGGATTGGAGTTTCTCTGGTCTTGGCAGATGCCTGGCTGTGCAGACTATGTAAAACAGCCGGCCCAGTGTGTATACTGAACAATTAGCTTCTGAGCTATATATATGGATGCTACCAATGACAGACACTCTATAGCTGTAAGGAGATGAACAAATTAGAAAATTCCTCAGTTTGAGGCGTAATAGAGTGTCGGCGAGCAAAGCACCATCATATGCTAGTCAAATGTTGTAGGATAAGAGAAAGTAGCAAAAACGGAATCAGCCGGAACTGTAGAGCAAAGTACATGGTTCCTAAGGGGAAGCGATTGGAGGAGACACCTGGTTGGGTGACAGCTCTGGTGCAGTTACTATTTATAAAAGGCCCGGAGGGCAGAGGAGAGGAGTTGGCGCCGGGATCGGTAGCAGGACGGACGTGCAGTTGGATTATAGCCACGTTGTGAGTAACCAGATAAAAGTGAGGAAACGAATGACCAGAACCAAGTAACCAGATCCAGATCCGAGTGGCCAGAACCGGAGACGAGAGATCAGAGCTGGGAGACCTAAGCCAAGTGCGCAGAGCCAGGGCAGAGAGAGACGACAAGGCCGCGTAAGAGGGAGCTGTAACTTCAAGAGAGACATATGGTACAAAGGGGACTAGGACTGTGCTACGGAGAACTACAGCGGCCAGCACAATGGGTTTGCAAAGTGATTGATTGATAAGGGACTTGCGGCCTAACGGTGTAGTCTCCCACATTGGCCTGTACAGCGGTTCGTATTGCCTATGAGAGTGACGACGGTGATGGGTCCAATAGTACTTTGACGCCTTTTTGGTCTCGGTATTAGGTCTAAGACACCCTTGATGATACTAGTCGTTCATTTGTTACAACAGAACAATAGTGCATGAACAGAATTGTGTTAATACCCGTATAGCTGAATTGCTGTATCCTCATTGCATAATAATTTACTGTATTTCTATTGTTTGTTTTACCCTTTGATATTGTGCTGTAAGTGTAAGAGTGGTGGACTGTCCTGCTCTCTTCCTGCCCCTGAAGACACCAATTGCGTCAATATTATGTAATATGAATAATGTTTTATATATATATATATATATATATATATATATATATATATATATATATATATATATATATAGTGTCATGTGAAATGTGAACTATGTACTTTGGTTTTAGTGTATATTGTAAATAGACTGTGATATGGGGTAGTATAAGTACTGTTAATATAGTAACGTGAAGTATAACATGCATAGTATGTGGCAGCGGTATGGGACATAAGATAAGATACAGTTAATGTTTGGGACTAGCCCATGGTGGGAGGAGGTTAGTAAGGTTAGAAAAGGGACTCACTTCCTGATGGTTATCAGATAGGGAAATACAGTAACAATGTCAAGATTAAGTGTAGTGGGCTGCTAGGGCCAGCATGTATGTAACGTACAAGGCAGTGGGAGGCCGTACTACAATCCCGTGTGGATATTCCGGCATCACCAGGAGCTTAAGGCCTGGCATAGGGGCTAAAGTGTGCATTGTGTCCTCTGGCGCACAGGGGAAGTTGGATGGGGAACCATGTGAAGGGAAGGTAACGGATCCTGGGTGCACTGCGGAACAGGGTAGGAAATCCCTGGAGCTGATGGAGCCAGTGGGTACAAGGATAGTCCAGGAGGAACATTCTCTGCGCTGTTGCATCCACATACCTGTTTGTATAGCTGTCACTGGTCGTTAAAGGATTATTCCAGCTCTGCTCACCTCTGTAATGTGTTGCCACATCATGGCTATCGATGCTTGCCGGCACCGGGACATGTGCGTGATCAGCAAGTACCATTAAAATTAGACTAGTGCACGATACCAGCTGATGGTATAAGCATCCCAAATGTGAGTAACCAGTGTGTGTGCATTCTGGATACTCATACGGGATACTCATACGGAGGAGCAGAGGTGTATATGGTTTGAAACAGGCAACCAGGAGATAGCTATGAAGTGCTATGGAAGATGGCTTGTGAACAAGCCAAGAGGAGCTGCAGACAGCTGCAAGTTGAGAAGGATGACGTCTCCAACAAGGATGAGGAGCCTTTTCGTGGCTCCTCTTCCACTTTGTCTGGCTCTTAGCCGTTGACTTGGTACTAATGTGCTAAGCTACCTTTGGCGACCCCATTTTTACGCTTTGGTAAAAGTCACCTTGTTGGGCTTTTGCTGAGGTGTAGGCTGCGTGAGTCCTTAAAGTCAGTTTTGGAGTAGTTTCCTCAGTGGAGTGACTTGAATCTTGTGGCTCTCAATACAAAAGCTCCAAAGTGCCCCCTAGTTATTGGAAGTCTTTAATAATAGTCTTTTCATATTGGCCAAATGGGCCTTTTGGGTTCCCTAGGGTTCAGGGCCCGGGTATGATTGCAACCCTTGCACCTATTTTAGTTGCGCCCCTAATTCTACTAGGGTTAGAAGAACATTGGCTATGGAGAAAGGCAGGCAGATTAGGTGGTGCTATATCTCCCGGGGGAGAGTGAGACAGGAGTCAAGGCGGTACTGCGTGTAGACAGTGGCCCATGTGGGACTGGGGTTATCAGAAAATTGTTTGCCCTGAGGACTGTAGTGTGGCCTGATTAGTTCAGTCATGTTGTGTGATGAACAGGAGTGGTAGGAAGGGTTGGTTGAAGAAGGGCTCTACAACTGTGCTGCAAATTGTTATAACTCAGTTGTGTTGAGTTGTGATGGCCAAAATGAGTGAGTGGCTTGTGGAACAGAAGTTGTCAGCGGCCCAGCCAGTGTTAAAGTCCTTGGGTGTGGAGTTGTGTCCAGTTTGGAAAGTTAGCAGTAACCAGCATAGACTGAGAGATGAGAGAGATAACCACTGCACCCTAATGACTGTTCAAGTTGTTCTCTGTTCTGAAATGTTCATGTGTGAATGACAACTACTAACGCATTTTGTGCCATATCAAAAACACTGTAACTATAAAGCTTCAGTGCCTCATAGGAGTATTGCAACCATCAAAAAGGTTTTATTTTGGCTGTTTCATGTGACAGAAAAGTAAAATCTCCTGTTTACCAGTATTATGGTTTGTGATCTTTAAAGGGGAACCTAATATCACTCTAAAACCCATGTTACAAGCTGGTGAATCTACAGCTCTCCAAAGTGAAGCATTGCATGGTGCTATTGAAATTAATTGTCTGTCCTTTTATACAGCCAAATCAGATCTTCTGCTTTGCACTGAGGAGGGGCAACACCCTGCAACACGTTTCTGCAAATAGAGATTCTGGTTTGGCTTTTATCCTAAGTCATATGCCAAGGCTCGTTAAAGGGTCGATAGTGACTTTTAGGATTGCTAGTTCCAATAGGTGGCGCTAGAGTTCAAGTTCTCTTCCTCTCAGAAGAGGCAATTTGCATGGTCTGTAAATGTTTATTGCAGTATTTCATACCACTTTTGGAGTGGGGCTCAACCTATATTACCCAACAAGGCTTATATAAAAGGAAGACTAATGCATGCAACCCCCTTTATATTTCCTATACTCGATATGTGCAGACTTCATATAAAATCTTCCTACATACTACAGAAGACATGACGATCATGGTGATCAAAGGTCACCTTGGCTAGATTAGTCGGCCAGTGGAAGCAAGGACACTAACTTCTTCTTCTTTAGTTTCACTTGCATATAATGGGCTCGGCCCACAAAGGCGCTGGCTTACAGGAATCTATTACACCGTTCCATCTCATTAGTTATGCTCAGTGTGGATAGGGACCTGTTAATCAGTTTCTTGTAAGTTATACGGTAACTGTACCTCTGCGGTGAAATGCATACTGTCAGCCGGGATGTATCATGATGCACGTATACACTAATGAAGGGAGGGGGGACATTGTCTCCAGCAAAAAAAAAAAGATGTTCTGTTGTAAGCAATAACCTCATTTTTTTGGCTTTGTTGGGTTCATACATTTGTACACCATTGAGTTCCTGGCTGAATTGTAATCAGGACACCCTCATCTATAGAGGGTGCAGAGGTAGCAGTATCATCCATGCCCTAGAGTCATTGGGGGTACTGTGATGACACAGCGTCAATCTGGCCACTGGTGTGGGGGTGAATTATTCTTAAATATGCCAGATGTACTGTTCCGACACCAAATTTGTGGAATGCCTGCTAATTACATATTGCATCAGCCCCCTGCAGTGTACTAGTCTGCACAACTTGGAGGACAAATATGCAGTCTAATTGCACAATCAAACAATGAGTGATTACCTCCCCCCACTTTCCCCATTCCTATGGGATATAAAAGGGGTCTGTCCCTGTCACCAATGTGATTCTACAGGACATCATCCCAGGAACCATGGCTCCGGCAGGTGGAATACATCACTGAGCCCACAAAGTCATTTGGAGAACCCAGGTTGGGCCAGTCAGGTCACCTGGCCACATAACTCACTTGCTTGGTCAGCTTCCTAAGCTTGCCGCTACCTCTTCACTGTGGGTGCTACTGGATGGGGTTGTTGGTCCTGGATGCCCTGAAGTCGTGGAGGTTCTAATCCCCAACAAGCCAGCAGAAGGGTGAGACTCCGTCATTTACACCAACTTGTGTACTTGCTGGAAATGTACTATATGTTGTTGACTGTTGATGATCCAATAAAGTCTTACCGGAGTGTGGTACCCTCACCCTGTGTTGTCAGAGTAGTGTTCTGCCCACGGGGAAGGAGAACGGGCATTCAGTTGGATGGGCCCTGGTCCATGCGGTCTTTCTAAAGACATCCAGGCCAGCGGACGAGAGCATGCACTGACCCTTGTGTCTCCACAGGTACTAGTAAGAATACAGGTGTAGTGTCATAAATGCTAAAGTATAGGATGTAAGTTGCTATTACTGGCATCTAGTGAAAAAGTATGGAAACCATGCCATCTATTGTGGCTGGCCAAGTGGCCATGGGCACGGTACATATGCCACCTAACATCTTAGCTGAAGCAGATTGATGACATTGGCTGGAACAGAAGGGCGCGGTTGGAAAATGGCTAGGCGAGACCATCAGCTGGTAACGACTGCTGATACTATTAGGTGATCATAGGGGGCACCTCTGCTATATATGCTTGGCCACTGGTTTCATAAAGACAAACCGCTGCCCCCAATACGGGAATGGAATACTTTTAGCCAATGCCGAGCTGACAATAGATTTGCTGATCTAATCAATTGCTTCTCATAGGTATAGCATTCAGCTAAACATTATAATTACATTGGGGCAATTATTTATGTAAAAAAAAAAAAACAAATGAAAAAAGCAAGTTTTTACTATTTTCTAAATAAATATGGCCACCGCGGGGCGCTGTTCCATTGGAACACAGGAGTCAATTACTGCAAATATGAAAACTACAGTATGTGATTTTGGTAATATATTTATATTTGTTTCTCAGAAATTGCACCCAAATACAAATGTTAGCTTTTATTTACAGTCCTACAGCTCTGTTCATCTTTATCTTCCTGGTTCAGGAAGGAGTAGAATAACAAAAAGACAGTAAAGACTGACACACAGGCAGTGAAGTAGGGATAAAAGGTGCATAGCAATGCAGTGCTCATGGAAAGTTAGATGATGATCCCTATAATATCTGCCACGACTAATCACATCTGAATGCAATAGTAAAGAAAACTTGGCGATTTTTAAAAGGGAATCGGTATAAACGAACCCTTAAACTTCCCCATGACTACAAGTCAATGCCGCTGATATCATGATATCATTTGTCTGCTGTTTCCTAACATCGTCTCAGCTTCCTTTTACTCACTGGTCACAATACAATTGTGTCACCGCTATACAGGATGTCAGCAGTTTATGTGCTGCGGTCGGTGACCCCCGGACACTGTATTCTTTCCTCTATATAGTCTATATTTAAATGTCCATTACTTTAAAGGGGTTGTCTCAAGAAAAGTATTGTTGAAGAACTGTATACAGCGTGGGAAAAGAAGTATATTTGAAATATACATCAATTAAAAATAGTATTTGGTTTAATCTGGAATAGTTACCAAGGCTGTTTTTCCTGTGGCTGCAATCTAGGTCTACATTCTGTGGTGGATGTAATGCTCAGGAGCTTCCCTGCTCTGTCCATGTGACGCGCCCCCTGGGCCGTGGGGTACTCAGTAGCCGGGCCGGTCGGTACTGGGGATGTCACGGTGGCAGTGACCCGGACCGTGACCCAGGGTGGTCAATAAAAGGGGAAAAGTAAAAGGGAAATAAGGTTTTTATAGATAATGTTCATGACGCCACCTGTGGTATGCGGCTATATGGGGCCGCCGCTGCGGTGCAGGTCCTCTGGAGCTGATGGTGATGCAGCAGAGTTGGTTCAGCTTTCCACAGGCAGAGCTAAGCTCCAGGGCAGGATAGTGATGTTATGAGGTAGATGTTGCTGGTGCTGTGTAGCGTAAGACTGGTGATGGCACAGATAATAATTCTAGGACACAGTGGGGTGCAGTCTTCAAGGTTTACTCACAGTTGTTCAAGACTCCAGGTTACCAGCGCCAGTGTGTAACCTCCCACGTCGCCCTGCGTTCACCAAGGAAGCGGTTCAGCAATCTCTCAAGTATCTCAGGAATACTTAAACGGAAACCCGTTCTATGTGCCTTCCTCGGTAGTCTTCCTGCGCTGGCTCTGTCCTCCTGGGCCTCCCAGACTAGGCCCACTCCTTCCTCCACTCCTCCTGAGCAAAGCTCCTACAGAGCTCCTGCTCCCAACTCTCTCTCTTCTGACTCTTTCCTCAGACTGATCTCACTCCTTCAAGATGGTTCCCTTCTTATACTCCTACTGAAGGTGCTCCCCTGTTCTACTTCCTCCACCCACACCCACTACATGGTTCCCCCTCTCTTGGTTCCCCCCCTTCCAACCATAACAGGGCTCAGCACTGTGCACATGCATCTTGCCCCTCCTGCTGGTCTGGAATGGTGTAGTGTTGGATGCAGGTGGGTGGGTCCCGGGCAGTACTCCCTCCTTACCTGAGAGTGGGGTACCACACCACTGGGTGAGATGCAGTACCTCTGTGGTAACTGAACCCGCAGGGGTGCCACACATGCTCAGGGGCTTCTCTGCTCTGCCCAAGCTCAGGAGCTTCCCTGCTCTGCCCAAGCTCAGGAGCTCCCCTGCTCTGCCCAAGCTCAGGAGCTTCCATGCTCTGCCCATGCTCAGGAGCTTCCGTGCTCTGCCCATGCTCAGGAGATCCCCTGCTCTGTCCACGCTAAGGAGCTCCCCTGCTCTGTCCATGCTCAGGAGTAGAGATGAGCGTTGTTCTACTCGAACTGTTCGCCAATCTCAAATTCGAGCTGTTTTGGGCGGTGTTCGAGCCGTTCGGCGAACACGAACAATTTGAGAAAAATTCGGCTGTTCGAGGTTATGTTCGATAACTGTTCGTGCACCAAAATCATAACTGGATTTTTTCTCAGTAATGATGAAAATTAATGTTAATACGCAGTTTGAGTGTACAGCGGGGCGGGGGGAGGGGCAGGGGATGGATCTCTGCAGGAACAATGAAGATCTCCATTTTTTTTTCTCTTTCCCGCATTTGCAGTGGGGAGGTGCAATCTGTCAGCCTATCAGCAGCGCACATGTGGCACCCCAGGGGTCTGGTTTTCCACAGTAATGTAATGTTATGTCTGAGAGCAGGTGGGAGGTCCTTTGGTCAGGGATCCTGTGCATGCCACACCTCCTGCCCAGTCTTGGGAGGGGAAGAGCTTCCCCTGTAAAAACCCGGGGCTGAGGCAGGGAGAGTCAGACAAGGAGAGTGGAGACAAGAAGCAGCATAGGAAACAGCAGAGTTCCAAGGAGTCAGGGGCTGGCAGCTGCAGCGCTCGCCCTGACTAAGAAGATTCTTTACCGGACCCGGAGTCCGAGGCTGTGGGGACTAACTTCTACCCAGCAGCAGAATCCGTCAGGCAGGGGATTTCAGGTCCTCTGGCCCAGAAGCCCGAAGGCACGGTCACACGCGTGGGACCAGCACCGCCATCGTGGAGCGGAAGCCATTAGAAGGCCCCGAGTCACCGGCCATACGGGTGAGCACCACACGGTACACTCAGGGACGTGGGCTACTTACATCAGCTTCTAGCAAGGTAGCCAGAAGAGTACAGTCAGTTTGTGAGGCCTACAACTACGCCTGGCCAGGGGAGATCCCATCTGCTCAAAGACTGACCAGGCCCCGTTTGCTAGCAAGTACTCCGGGAGGGTCTATCGTTGTTACCAGTAAAGACCCTGAACTACACCGTACCGTCTCTGAGTGGTTCCTGCTACCCCCATCATCCACGTCAGCTGCCCTGAGGCCATACCCCTCCCGTTGGGGGTTATACTATCACGCTGCACAATCCTACCACCGGCCTCAGCGGTCTGCCCTGCAGCAGCAGCTCCCTGGCTGCACTCAACGGGTGGCGTAGTCATCAACTATTTACTACTAATAGACTGCCGTCTAGTTTGACTCCCTGGGCACGGACCGGGTCACCGCCACGAGACTACAACCCTCCACTGATCCGGCTCCGGGTAGGCTCCCGCATGCGCAACGCAGCGCGACACAGGCCCAGGGGCGCGTCACACACACGGAGCGAAGTGCTTTTTTTCACACAAGCAAGGGCATGTGTCATTGGCAGTGTATGTCACATGTCCTTGCCCTATAAGACCAAGCCATTTTCCCCGTCGCCATCATTTTATCACTGCTGCAGCTGCGTGTTAGACGGCACCGCTGTTGCTGTGTGCGCTATACCTTGTTAATTTCAAGCCAATTTTCGCACAAATATACAGATAGCTTGGGAGTAGGGAATAGTTGTGATTGCAGTCCTTTTAAGGACTAGGTTACAGCATTTCCTACGACTTTTATCAGGCAGGTCTGTGCTCTTAAATAGATAGATTGTGGGAGTAAAGACTAATTGTAATTGGAGTCCTTTTCAGGACTAGGTTACATCAGTTCCTATCAGTTTTTGCCAGGCAGGTCTGTGCCAGTGCTGTGCAAGTTTTTTTCACAGCATTTGGCTGAATCTAGCAAAGCTAATCCTTTTTGGCCTATTGCAGAGTGTGTTAGTCAGTGGAGTAGCCTATCTGTGTTGCAAGATATACCACCTGTGTATAGAATACCAATTTTTTTACTGCACCTAGTGAAGTAAAATCTTTTGGGCATAGCATCATTCTATTAGTCCATCTATACTGACCTCCATCAGGTTGCAAAATGAATATAATTTTTTCTGCATCTAGCTCTGAAAAAATATTTGGGCTTCTAGCAGTGTGTGGGACTTGGTCTATTAGTCCATCTATACTGACCTCCATCAGGTTGCAAATTGAATATAATTTTTTTCTGCATCTAGCTCTGAAAAAATATTTGGGCTTCTAGCGTGTGTGGGACTTGTTCTATTAGTCCTTCTATACTGACCTCCAGCAGGTTGCAAATTGAATATAATTTTTTTCTGCATCTAGCTCTGAAAAAATATTTGGGCTTCTAGCGGTGTGTGGGACTTGGTCTATTAGTCCATCTATACTGACCTCCATCAGGTTGCAAATTAAAAATAATTTTTTTCTGCATCTAGCTCTGAAAAAATATTTGGGCTTCTAGCAGTGTGTGGGACTTGGTCTATTAGTCCATCTATACTGACCTCCATAAGGTTGCAAATTAAAAATAATTTTTTTCTTCATTTATCTCTGAAAAAATATTTGGGCTTCTAGCAGCGTGTGGGACTTGTTCTATTAGTCCATCTATACTGACCTCCATCAGGTTGCAAATTAAAAATATTTTTTTTCTGCATCTAGCTCTGAAAAAATATTTGGGCTTCTAGCAGTGTGTGGGACTTGGTCTATTAGTCCATCTATACTGACCTCCATCAGGTTGCAAATTAAAAATAATTTTTTTCTGCATCTAGCTCTGAAAAAATATTTGGGCTTCTAGCAGTGTGTGGGACTTGGTCTATTAGTCCATCTATACTGACCTCCATCAGGTTGCAAATTGAATAAAAAAATTTTCTGCATCTAGCTCTGAAAAAATATTTGGGCTTCTAGCGGTGTGTGGGACTTGGTCTATTAGTCCATCTATACTGACCTCCATCAGGTTGCAAATTAAAAATAATTTTTTTCTGCATCTAACCCAGCCAATAGTTTTGGCCTAATACCACAGTTTGGCCACTCAGCTCTGCTCGGTTACCATCCATTGTTTTTTTGTGCAAACAACTCCAGAGTTGTGAATTAGTTAACCACCAAAATGAGTGGAAAAAGGCCTGCTGCTGGTGGAAAGGGGAATAGGCGTGTTGGGAAGGGGAAAAAAGGTTGTGTCCGTGGGGTAGGTGCAGAAGAAAGACCATCTTCCAGCCAAACTAAAATGTCTACTTCTTTTAGCGGACAATGTGATAAGATCCCTTTCTTACGGCCACGCCAATCGCTACAAATTCCAGATGAGGCACAAAAACAGCAGGTGCTTCAACGGATATCAAGTGCTCCTTTAAGTGGGCTCTCCTCCACATCAACTTCAACATCACAAATACTCCAGTCCTCAAAGGTGTCACCCAAATCGCACTTGCTTCCTCACAGCTCCCAAATCTCCAGCTGCCCGTCTGAGTATGAGGTAGAACAGATGGTTGAGTCTGCAGAGCTGTTTACTCATACTATAGCCTGGGAATCAGAGGTCGACTCCAGCGCTTCTGTGAATCCAGACGAGGAAATGATCTGCACTGATGCCCAGAATCTTTATGAGTCGGATCCAGGACCAGACGCAGAAGGTTCTGACCATAATGTAGACCCTCATTCCCAAACTGTAACTCCTGTTGGTGGAGACAATGAGGAAGACGATGATAAGACTCAAATACCTGATTGGAGCGACAACTTTAGTTTTTTGTCAGGGCAGGAACAGGTTGGCTCTGAGGACGACGGGTGTGATAACGCACAGGGTGATGATGATGAGGTCGGAGATCCCACTTACTGTCAACCCACAGTCAGCCAAGAGATGAGGTCAGCAGAGGAGGTGGAGGAAGATGCTAGTGACGACGAGGTCAGGTTGCGCCTTCCTGGACAGAGACGTAGTACTGGAAGCACGTCAACAACTGCATCCTCAAACACAACTCTGCCTCTCACCACAAGTCGTGGTGGCTCTTCAGGTCGCATGGGTGCTAAGCCTTGCATAGCCTGGGCATTTTTTCAGATCGATAAAGATGACCCAACTCGTGTTATCTGTAACATTTGTCAGCAAAAGCTAAGTAGAGGCCAAAAAATACATAGTTTGAGTACTTCATGCATGAACCGGCACATGGACATGAAGCATAAGTTGCAGTGGGAAGCTCAGTGTGCTACAATGCGGTCTAGCCGGCCGGGCCAACCACCGTCTGCCATATCTTGTGCATCCGCGGCCTCTTCATCCTCTGTGACTGGGGGGACAGCAGTCACACCTGTTTTGGGGCGCAGACCTGCCACCTCTTTACCCGCAACAGCCAGCGTGATTGGCAGGTCATCATTTTCTTTGGAGGTGGTAACACCAGCTGGTCTTGAGCGCTGTCCGACATTGATAGCACCACCTTTGGATCAAGGCAACCTAACATGTCCGCCTGCATCTTCCTCACAGACCGGCAGTTTGCCGTGGACACCCTTATCAACCCCGTCTAAGCACAATAGCCAGCCCTCGGTCCCTCAGATGTGGACAAGTAAAAGACCATTTCCTCCTAGCCATGAGAAAGCTAAGAGGTTGAATTTCACCATCTGCAAGCTCTTGGCTACAGAAATGCTGCCTTTCCGCCTGGTGGACACAGAGGATTTTCGAGACCTTATGTCCGTCGCAGTGCCCCAGTACCAGATGCCCAGTCGGCACTACTTCTCAAAGAAAGGTGTGCCTGCGCTCCACCAGCATGTCGCACACAACATCACCGCTTCTTTGAGAAACTCTGTGTGTGACAGGGTGCATTTCACCACAGACACTTGGACGAGTAGGCATGGACAGGGGCGTTACATGTCGCTGACTGGGCACTGGGTAACTATGGTGACAGCAGGACAAGGGGCTGCTGTCCAAGTCTTGCCGTCCCCACGAGTTGTGCGTCAATCCTCTTTATGTCATTTTTCCTCCACTGCTTCTGCCTCCTCAACCTCCTCTCGGTCTTCCACCTGCACCCAAAGCCTGTCTGGTCATGCCACAAGCTTTCTAACTGCGCAGAAGGGATCCTGCACACCTCCTTACTATGCTGGCAGTAGGGCTCAACGTCATCAGGCGGTTTTTACATTGAAATGTCTGGGATATGTGAGTCACACAGCTGAGGAGTTGTGGTCAGCTCTGGAGAACCAATTTCATGAATGGTTGTCTCCACTGGACCTGAAACCAGGGAAGGCCGTGTGCGACAATGCTGCAAACCTGGGTGCGGCCCTTCGCCGGGGCAATGTCACACACGTGCCTTGTATGGCTCACGTGTTGAACCTGGTTGTCCAGCAATTTTTAGCCCACTATCCCAGACTAGATGGCCTTCTGCAGAGGGCACGGTCGCTGTGTGCTCACTTCCGCCGTTCGCATCCCGCAGCTCAGCGACTTACATCTCTACAGAAGTCGTTGGGCCTGCCACTTCACCGGCTAAAATGCGATGTGCCTACCCGGTGGAATTCAACTCTGCACATGTTGCAGCGACTGTGGCAGCACCGACAAGCCCTGGTGCAATACGTTCTGACGTATAGCCTGGGCCAACGAGATCCAGAGGTGGGGCAAATCACGCTGGAGGAGTGGTCTCAGATCAGGGACCTATGCACCCTTCTGCACAGTTTTGAAATGGCGACGAAGATGTTTAGTGCTGACGATGCCATTATCAGCATGACTATTCCGGTGATTTACATGCTGGAGCACATGTTAAACAGAATTCGGAGTCAGGTGGTGGCACAAGAGGAGGTGGAGGAAGTAGAGGAGGAGGAGTTGTATGCGGAAGGGCTAACATCTGCAAGGTCCAGACGGTCGGCAGCACCAAGGCGGCAGGCATGTGAGGGTGGGGGAGATGATTTTACCAGGGCGCATGGTAGCAGCCAAACTAGTGAGGAAGGTGCAGGAGCCCAGGAAGAAGTGGAGGACGAACTGATGGAAGACTCATCAGATGAGGGAGACCTTGATCACATTTCTGTTGTGCGAGGTTGGGGGGAGAGGACAGAGGAAGGAAGCATGATTGCTACCTCGCCACCAACACAACAGGGACTTGGTGCTCCTGGATGCGCAACACACATGAGTGCCTTCTTGCTGCACTACCTGCAACATGACCCTCGAATTGTGAGAATTAGAAATAATCCTGACTACTGGGTTGCCACACTGTTAGATCCCCGGTACAAAAGTAAATTTGCAGAAATTATTCCTGCCATAGAAAGGGATGCACGCATGCAGGAGTATCAGCAGAGACTGTTGCAGAATCTTACATGTGCTTTTCCACAAAATACCAGTGGTGCACGTAGTGAATCTCACAGTTCCAACTTGCCAACCGTGGGGCCGTCAAGTGTTCAGCACTCAAACCGTGACAGAACCACAGTATCTGCTGGTAACATCAATTTTGCGGAATCATTTCACCACTTTTTTAGCCCATCCTTTGCAAGGCCACAGGAGACAAGAAGTCTGACACATAGTCAACGCCTAGAGACGATGGTACAGGAGTATCTCCAAGTAAACATTGAAGCCACGACTGTGTCACTGGACCCTTGCTCTTTTTGGGCTTCCAATCTGGATAAATGGCCGGAGCTAGCCACTTACGCCTTGGAGATCTTGTCATGCCCCGCAGCCAGCGTTCTGTCTGAACGTGTGTTCAGCGCTGCTGGTGGTGTGCTGACAGATAAGCGCACGCGGCTCTCCACTGATAATGTAGACAGACTCACGTTCATAAAGATGAACAAATCATGGATCCGAAACGACTTTTCTACCCCTGTGTCATCCTGGGGAGAGTAAAAGCTTGATGATTGGTTAAAATCACCCTACCAACCGTTTTAAGCTTTCAAATTACTAATCATGTTTATCTGTATCTTGACTGGAAAATAATTTGGGCTTTGTAGCAGTGTGCAGCACTGATCCTATTAGGCCATCTATAATAAGCTTCACCAGATTAAAATTAAAAATAATTTTTAGCTGCATCTAGCCCAGAAAATAATTTTGGGGCTCCGAGATGCGCAAGACACATAAGTGCCTTCTTGCTGCACTACCTGCAGCATGACCCTCATATTGTCAGAATTCGAAGTAATCATGACTACTGGGTTGCCACACTCTTAGATCCCCCAAACTTTTCGATCAACCTTTTCATTTTAATAAAGACCAAAAAAATGGTCATTTTTGAAATTATAAGCATTAGCAGGTTGTTAGAAACTGAAATCAAACAGTTTTCAACTCAAAACTTTATTCTAGGTGATGTTACATTTTCACATAGGACCCCTTGTTCGAAAGGAGCTTCTGAACTCTCTCGTCCATTGAATTTGTCAGGTTTTGGATGGTTTCTGCTTCAATTGTTTTGCATGAGGGCAGAATACCCTCCCAGAGCTGTTGCTTAGATGTGAACTGCCTCCCGCCATCATAGACACTCCTTTTAATGATGCTCCAAAGGTTCTGAATGGGGTAGAGGTCAGGGGAGCATGGGGGTCACACCATAAGTTTGTCCCCTTTTATGCCCATATCAGCCAGAGATGCAGATGTTTTATGTGCAGCATGAGATGGTGCATTATCATGCAGAAAAATGATCTTGCTGTGAAATACACGGTTCTTCTTCTTGAACCGTGGCAGGAAGTGCTGTTTGAGAAAATCCACATACATTATGGAGTTCATCTTTAGCGCCTTCAGGGATCCTAAAGGGGCCGACAATCTCTCTCCCCATGATTCCAGCCCAAAACATTACTCCACCTCCTCCTTGTTGGCGCTGTAGCCGTGTTTGCGTGGGGTGTCCATCAACCAGCCATCCTCCACTCCATTCATCTGGACCATCGAGCGCTGCACGGCACTCATCCGTGAACAAAACAGTTTTGAAATCAGTCTTCATGTAATGTTTGGCCCACTGGAGCCGTTTCTGCTTGTGTGAAGTGGATAGAGGAGGTCGACAGGATGGCATATGCACAGCTGCAAACCTCTGAAGGACCCTGCATCTTGTTGTTCGGGGGACGTTGGAGGCACAAGCAGCTTCAAAAACTTGTCTGCTGCTATGACAAGGCTTTTTTGCCGCTGCTGTTTCAACCTGACGTAATTGCCTGTAGGAAAGAGTCCTCAATTTGCCCTTATCAGCACGCACACGTGTGTACTGTGAATCAGCTACATACTTCTTGATTGCCAAGACACTTCATCCTGATCATCGCACAATGTTGATTGTAGTCATGCCTTGACCTAAACACTCCACAATTTGTTGCTTCTCAGCAGCCGACACATCCTTTTTCTTTCCCATTTTGGCAGAAAATGTAGGCTGCTTAATAATGTGAGAGAGCCTTCTTAAGTAGTCTTGCCTTTCATTGGACACACCTGCCAAACTAATTAGCACAGGTGTCTGCAATTGCTTACAGTGATATAAAGAGCCCTGACACACATCACCATCAATGAGTTTAACTGACAAACAAACAAATTCTTCCCTTATCACTCCTAAACACTTTTTGCATAATAATTTGGAACGCGGTGTACATGTGCTTTTCCACAAAACACCAGTGGTTCACGTAGTGAATCTTACAGTTCTAACTTGCCAACCGTGGTCTGTATGGAATTGTTCAATAAAGGGCCCAAAATTAAGATAACATAGATGGGAGAGGTCTCTATGAATAGGAATTCCTAAGTATTTGATACCCTGTGAGGGCCAGGCAAAGGGAAAGTTGGACTGGATGGAATCCTATATGGATTTGGGGAGGGAGACATCGAGGGCCTCAGACTTCGCTGCATTGATTTTAAAATTTTACCATGTAACAAAGTGATCTATTTCAGCCATAACAGCAGGGATGGATATATGTGATTGAGTGATATATACTAGGACATCATCAGCAAATAGAGAGCACTTGTACTCGGTGCCTCCCACCTCAATCCACCTAATATTGGGGTTATGGCGAATTGATGAGAGCAGGTGCTCCGTCACTAGGATGTATAAGAGAGGGGACAGAGGACATCCCTGCCTTGTCCCATTGGTGATTGTGAAAGGTGATGAAAATGTTCTGACGCACCCCCTGGGCCTTGGGACACCCGGAGCCGGACCCTTTTTGGTGGATGCTGGTGGTTGTAGTCTTCGTGGCGGCGATCCGGTTCCGTGGCTCAGGGCGGTCAAACCAGTGGCGGAACTATTTATGTGGTTTTGATGTTTAAATGTCCGACTACGCCACCCGTGGATTGCGGTCAGAGTGAACCGCCGCTACAGGGCAGACCGCTAAGGCTGGTGTTGTGGGTGCAGCAGAGCGTAGCATAACTCCCCACGGGAGGAGTATAGCCTCAGGGCAGTGTATGCGGAGGATGGGGGTGATGGTGCAGGGCAGCAGCAGTAACGACACGGAGTCAGTGATGCAGTTCAGGGCCTTTACTCACAGTTCTTATTATCCAGACCACGTCTGCAGGTAACGGCTGCCCACGTCGTACTGTGCTCACCAGGTGAGGGGCTCAGACAACTCCCAGATAACTTTGGAGCGCTTCACAGGACCCCCTTTGTGTGTCCTTTGTCTGGCCTTTCTTACCAACACTTCTGTCCGGCTGCCTCGGGCCTCCTCTTGGTAAACTTGGCGCCAGTTTCCCTGACCCTATGTGGTGCCTTCCTAGCGGGTGGAGCAAGGGGCTGCGCCACATAAAATGTCAGAGCCTCCGGTTTCTAGCTGAGGGTCGTTTCCTGCCTCCACTAGTTCGGGGACCGGTCTCCCCCTTTGGCCTGACCCCTCCACGCAGGTGGATTCGGGCGTGCGGTGGCGACTCGCCCGTCCGCACCCCTGGGATCCCTTCATTCCTCGTTCCTGGAGCCTTCTCCGCTCCTCTTCCTTCCTTCTCCCTCTTGCAGGCCTGGGCCTCTGTTACTAGGCCCGCCTTCGGAGCAGAGCTCATGCAGAGCCCCTGCTCCCTGCCACTTCTGCTCAGACTTCTCTGCACTGAACTAAGATGGTGCCCACCTTTTATACTCCCTTCTCAATGCACCCAGGAACTGCTTCCTCCCTGCTCCTGCACTGCAGGGTTCCCCTTCCTCAGTGTTCCCTCCCCCCACTCCAGCCAGGGACAGGGACTGTCGTGCCCATCTCAGGGGCATATTGGTCGCCCTGCCCCACGGCAATGTGGTGTAATGCATGCAGGTGTCGGGTCCTGATCCACACTCCATCCTTATCTGAGAGTGAGATATCACACCTCTGGGTGAGGTGCAATACGTCTGTAGCAACCGAGCCCTCGGTGCTACAGTTCCATTTATCTTCAGCCTAGGTGACGTATTGTGATACAGGGCCGTGATTTTGGCTATAAAAGGGTCCCCTAGACCCCTACCCCAAGCTTTTTAAGAGAATCATATATGGCGTGCCAGGAGACTCTATGGAATGCTTTCTCAGCATCCAACGAGAGTATCTACTTACAAATTTTTAACTGCATCTAGCCCAGGAAATACTTTGTGCCTAGTAGCAGTGTCTGCTAGTCAGCGGATTATCCCGGCTGTTAAGCAAGCTACACCACCTGTAGTTTGGACACTTAATTTTTTCAAAGGAAATGCTTCGGGACCACGGGATACTTAGTGAAGAGCATCAGGAGGCACCCCAAGGCATAGGGGCTGGGACTGGCACTAGGATGCCTTGCGGTGGACAGCCGAGCTCGATCCTTATAAAAGCTTTTTAACTGCAGCAGCTTTAGTGGACGCTACTGGAGCTGGAATTACGCGGCTGCTGGCATGAGACTTGCCCTCCAATAGATCCTTGTAAATGGATTTAAAGTGTATTCATTCAAATTAGAGAGACAATTTAAATTAAAAAGCTTAGAGCTGCCTCCACCACAGGGGGGCTCTCTCGACCCACCAGCGGACAGGCACCAGTATTGGGAGAGGGGGGCTGGCCGTCAGGGTTCACCGCGGCTCTGGCACAAACCCGGCGACACGGAGGTGGCACGGGCAGGAGCGGACTGGCCGTCTCGGCTTCTCACTTTTTGGATTTTAGAAGGGCATGACATGCCTATATCTGTGTCTCCCCCTCCTTTTACTCCTCCACCTCTTTTCTTTTCGCATGACTATATGTACTTGTCACTTTTCCATGTGTTAGTTGTGTCTTCTGAGCAGTTTGTCAGCTTTTGGACACCTTTGAAGGTGTTTTCTATGTGTTTCTATGTGTTTTTGTTTGCCTGCCATTGGTTTTAACGGTGTTCGAAGGTGTTCGACGAACAGTTCGACGAACAGTTCGGCGAACACACGGGTGTTCGACGAACCGAACCGAACTCGAACACTACGGGGGTGGCTCAACACTACTCAGGAGCTTCCCTGCTCTGCCCATGCTCAGGAGCTTCCCTGCTCTTCCCATGCTCAGGAGCTCCCCTGCTCTGCCCATGCTCAGGAGCTTCCCTGCTCTTCCCATGCTCAGGAGCTCCCCTGCGCTGCCCATGCTCAGGAGCCTCCCTGCTCTGCCCATGCTCAGGAGCTCCACTGCTCTGCCCATGCTCAGGAGCTTCCCTGCTCTGCCCATGCTCAGGAGATCCCCTGCTCTGCCCATGCTCAGGAGATCCCCTGCTCTGCCCATGCTCAGGAGCTCCCCTGCGCTGCCCATGCTCAGGAGCCTCCCTGCTCTGCCCATGCTCAGGAGCTCCACTGCTCTGCCCATGCTCAGGAGCTTCCCTGCTCTGCCCATGCTCAGGAGATCCCCTGCTCTGCCCATGCTCAGTCTGAGTAGTGATCTAAGAGCGAAGATGGATGGTATTTAGTAATGGAAGAATAGTTACAGCATGTGTGATAGATGATAGACAGATAGACAGACAGACAGGTCCAAGTTCAAATAGTCTTAGATCCCTCACCACTAACCATAGTTATATTACACTTTTCTGCAGACCTGACCCTTTTTATTGTACCGGCCCTGGGGTTTGGGATGCAGTCTCTGCCATAGATCCATGATTACTCCCCTATTGCCATGTGCTCGGTTTGGCACTACATACAGGACACTGCTGACTGGCAGAAACCTTTCGTCATGATTTTTTTTAATGTGATGTTGCTTCTATTACGATGATCTACCTTATGATCGGATAGAAGCCATTAATGGTTGATAAATACATTACAATGACATACAGGTATTATGTAACATGCAGAACACGTTCCAAACAGGCAAATTCTTGTGCAACAGACTAGAGATCCCCCCATGGAATATCCCCCCTAATGTAAATGACTGACTAGGAAATTTGTTAAGGGCTTCTTCCATGATGCTCGCCCCCCAGGGATAAACGAACTCGAAGAACACTCCCCACAATGAAATGTATGCCTGTTTAGCAGCCGCTTGTATTTTATACAATCCCACTTTACCATGTTATTAGAAGCAGCTGTAAGAAGGGTTTTATTCCCATAGGTGAGAAATCCTCTAAAGCTACGATCTATGATAATTCAATCTTAATACAATTGAGTTACTGTCTATTTCCTCCTAGTAGGTAATGGACACACCACTAATGTCGGCTCCGTGTGGCTCGCATTATTTGGGTTGTGTTATTACATTTGGCAACTGAGGGATTTGTAGTTTAGATGATCGAACATGGAAGGATTAAGTGGAAATGAGGTGTTCGTGTGTCTGCTCGTATCATGGAGATTCAGCTGACTGCTAGCTGGATGTGATATACAGTGTAAGGACAAAAGTATTGTGACACACGTCCTAATCAATGAATTCAGGTTTTTCAATCAGTCCCATTGCCCCGGGGTATAATTTCTGGCCCCTCGCCCCCCCCCCCCCCCCCCCCCCGATGTATACAATCCTGCCCCTCGCCCCCTGGTGTCTAACATCTTGCCCTTCGCCCCATGGTGTAAAATATCTGGCCCCTCGCCCCCTGGTGTATACCATCCGGCCCCTCGCCCCCTGTGGTATACCATCCGGCCCCTCACCCCCTGGTGTATAACATCCGGCCCCTCACCCCCCTGGTGTATACCATCCGGCCCCTCGTCCCCTGGTGTATATCATCCGGCCCCTCGCCCCCTCGTGTATACCATCCGTCCCCTCACCCCCCTGGTGTATACCATCCGGCCCCTCGTCCCCTGGTGTATACCATCCGGCCCCTCACCCCCTGGTGTATAACATCCGGCCCCTCGTCCCCTGGTGTATACCATCCGGCTCCTCGCCCCCTGGTGTATACCATCCGGCCCCTCACCCCCCTTGTGTATATCATCCGGCCCCTCGCCCCCTGGTGTATACCATCCGGCCCCTCACCCCCCTGGTGTATAACATCCGACCCCTCGTCCCCTGGTGTATACCATCCGGCCCCTCGCCCCCTGGTGTATACCATCCGGCCCCTCACCCCTGGTGTATACCATCCGGCCCCTCACCCCCTGGTGTATACCGTTCGGCCCCTTGCCCCCTGGTGTATACCATCTGGCCCCTCACCCCCCCGATGTATAACATCCGTCCCTTCGCCCTCAGCGTATACCATCCGGCCTCTTGCCCCCTGGTGTATACCATCCAGCCCCATGCCCCTGGTGTATAGCATCTGCCCCCTCGCCCCCTGGTGTATACCATCCAGCCCCACGCCCCCGGTGTATAACATCTGGCCCCTCGCCCCCTGGTGTATACCATCCGGCCCCTCGCCCCCTGGTGTATACCATCCGGTCCCTCGTCCCCTGGCGTATACCATCCGGCCCCTCGCCCTCTGGTATATAACCTCCAGCCCCTCGCTACCTGATGTATAACATCTGGCCCCTCACCCCTTGGTGCATAAAATCCTGCCCCTCACCCCCTGATATATAAAATCCTGCCCTTGCCCCCTGATGTATAAAATCCTGCCCCTTGCCCCCGGTGTATAACTTCCAGCCCCCTCACCATGCTGTCTATCTTTACTAACATGACAGAACGGCTGGTGGTGTAGAACTCACGGGCCTGTAATAGGAGCCACCAGGGTAACAAGTCCGTCCATGACATTTCTTCCCTTCTAAATATTCCCCCATCACCAGCGAGTGATATTATTGAGAAGTGGATGGAACTGCAGCAACTCAGCCATGAAATGGAGACAACGTAAAGTTACAAAGTGGGGTCACCGAGTGCTTAGGAGCAGAGGGCAAGAAAGTCACCAACGCTCTGATGACCCCATAACTGCAGAGTCCAAACCTCCTCTGGTATTAACGTCAGCACAAAACTGCCGCCCCCACTGGGAACGTCATGGCCGAGCAGCTGCATGCAGCCTTACATCACCAAGCACAATGCTGAGCGTCGGATGGAGTGGTGTAAAGCAGCCACCACTGGACTCTGGAGGAAACATGTTCTGTGCAGTGACGATCACACTTCTCTATCTGATATCTGATGGATGAGTCTGGGATTGGCAAATGCCAGGAAAACGTCACCCGCCTAACTGCTTCATGCCAGCTCTAAGGTTTGGTGGAGGAGGGATAATCCCATGGCTTTGTTTTTCATGGGTTGGCCTCGGCCCCTAAGTTCTGGAGAAGGGAAATCTTAATGCTTCAGCACAAGACATTTTGGACAATTATTTGCTTCCATTTTTGTGTGGGAACAGTTTGTGTAAGGCTGGGGAAGTTGGCTGATTGATGGTTGGGAGAGATGTCAATCGCACATGTCTGATTTCGGACTGCCGATCACATTGTTCTCCAGGAGATAAGACACCAGACGACGTGTCAGCCGGCTGCTTTCTCATAGAGAACACAAGAGCGTTCGCCTGAACGAGCTCCTGTGTATGGGAGAGTCGGCTGAGATGGCTGTTGTCTGATCGTCAAGGGGGATCTCTCTAACAAGAAAGAATTGCCCAAAGTGAAAGCTTTTCTAAATGAGTTGATTTACCACAGACAAGCCTTTTCAGAATGAATCCTCTGGGGTGATCATCTGATCTTCTGGGGTCCTTCAGCTGATTTTTCCAGAGAAACCTCGTTTTAGAACCAGTATGCCAAACTCAAATACACAGAGGGCCAAAATTAACTTGGACAAAGTTGCAGGCCAACCTTGATATTTATTACAAAAAAATTTGACACTTGAAGAAGTTTTTCCTTATCATCAAATACAACAATGGATCTTTTCATATGGAAACAAACTGAAAGCGGTTGTCCCACGAACAAAGTACATTTTAATTAATAGATCTCAAGAGTCAGATCACATGACCGGAGCATTGGGTATTTCCTCACGGGCAGGGGAGTACATAAAAATCATGGGGCCCCAAAGCAGAAGTTTTAATTGGGCCCCCCACCAACAAAAACCTTAATATTCGGTGGGGTCACAGAAGAGCATATCTCACAACTTTGCAGCCTTTACAAAATAATTTTCCACCTATCAAAGCCCCTAGATTGCCCTTTCATTGCCTCCATAAAGTATGCTGCCAACAAAAGTACCCCCTAAACACAGTATGATAACCCCACAGTGATTACCTCCACAGTACCCTCCACACTCACTGCATGATGACCCTAGTGTACCCCCCCTCCAACACTTCTGGCAAAGTATGGTGACCCCAACACAGTATGATGCCCCAACTGTGATATACACACAGTATAATGGGCCCCACATAGTCCTCCAGACAGTATAATGAGCCCCAAAATAATCCTCCATATAGTATAATGGGCCCCACATAGTCCTCCATACAGAATAATGGTCCCACATAGTCCTCCATACAGAATAATGGGCCCCACATAGTCCTCCATACAGTATAATGGCCCCATATAGTCCTCCATACAGAATAATGAGCCCCACATAGTCCTCCAGACAGTATAATGAGCCCCACATAGTCCTCCAGACAGTATAATGAGCCCCAAAATAATCCTCCATACAGGATAATGGGCCCCACATAGTCCTCCATACAGAATAATGGTCCCACATAGTCCTCCATACAGTATAATAGGTCCCACATAATCCTCCATACAGTATAATGGGCCCCACATAGTCCTCCATACAGAATAATGAGCCCCAAAATAGTCCTTCATACAGTATAATGGGCCCCACATAGTCCTCCATACAGAATAATGGGCCCCACATAGTCCTTCATACAGTATAATGGGCCCCACATAGTCCTCCATACAATATAATGGGCCCCACGTAGTACTCCATACACCATATAATGGGTCCCACAAAGTCCTCCATACAATATGATGATGTTATGAACGTGTTCACATACTCATATGAGTAACAGTAGAACGAAAGAACTTACAAAGAGAGACGCGGTACCTGCAACCAACTGGTCCCTGTACAGACTCGGAAAGTTCCTAACCACACAACTAAAAAACACTTCCTCGGACTTGGCTCCCTTAAAAGGTCGTTGAAGGGTTTCTCGTACCTCCTGAGGGAAGGCCACAACACAAATCCTTCAAAGGGAAAGGAGAGACACGAGAACCCAAGGAAAGAAACTAATCATGTTGACACAGGATAGACAGGGAAAATACAGAGAACCAAAAAATAAACGGACTAAGCGAAAAAGTAAAAGAAAGGGAAGGATGTTGGGGAGGAGGACTCACAAACCACAGGAAAAGCAACTAGGGTTAATCAAGCAAGACAATCCCTAGCTGAGGAGCTGGCACTACTAAAAACATGTACATATAAGTATAGCCAGCAAAGAAAGTCAGTGAAAGGTGATTATATAAAGCCCTTCCCAAAATGTGACAGGGCAGAACAAAAAGAGAAAATGGAAAACACCTGAAGTGAAGCAAACTAAGAAAAGGAAAGCAAGGACAAAAGAACCATCAGCATTTGGACAGTGAAAAATTGGACTATGGCTCAACAGAGAGGGAAACAGACGACACAGAAAAAGGTCACCGGATCGAATCCCAAAACCGAGCCATGTAGAGGGGCTACACGTAATCCTTTATACAGTATAATGAGTCCTACATAGTCCTCCATATAGGATAATGGGCCCCACATGGTCCTCCATACAGTGTAACGGGCCCCCACATTGCCTTTCATACAGAATAATGGCCCCACATAGTCCTCCATACAGTATAATGGGCCCCACATAGTATTCTATACAGAATAATGGGCCTCATATAGTCCTCCATACAGCATAATGTACCCCACATAGTCCTCTATACAGTATAATGGGCCCCACATAGTCCTCCATACAGAATAATGGGCCCCACATAGTCCTCCATACAGAATAATGGGCCCCACATAGTCCTCCATGCAGTATAATGGTCCCCACATAGTCCTCCATACAGAACAATGGCCCCACATAGTCTTCCATACAGAACAATGGCCCCACATAGTCCTCCATACAGAATAATGGGCCCCACATAGTCCTCCATGCAGTATAATGGTCCCCACATAGTCCTCCATACAGAACAATGGCCCCACATAGTCCTCCATACAGAATAATGGCCCCACATAGTCCTCCATACAGAATAATGGCCCCACATAGTCCTCCATACAGAACAATGGCCCCACATAGTCCTCCATACAGAATAATGGCCCCACATAGTCCTCCATACAGAATAATGGCCCCACATAGTCCTCCATACAGTATAATAGGCACCAAATAAAAAAAAATCCTCACCACTCCCAGTTCCCCCGCTGCTCCGGTCTCAGTAGTGAGCGCTATGAAGCTCTTCACTGCTTGGCACAGAGGGTGTGAAATAGTGACTTCATCACGCCCGCTGTGCTGAGATGCAAAGGGAGAATAATTGGGGGAGGGAACAGACGGCTTCCTTATTCACCATTGCTTTCAACTGTATCGGCATCCAGGTGCTAAGACTGTACATTTCTGCAGCTACTATAACCATATTAATCAGATATTTGTACATATAAACCTAGGTGGAGACCCCCTGTAAGTCTCGGTATTCTGTATGTTACTTGAGTAATGGGTAATAAGGCCGGCAATGTACATGAAACCTTCTGTGAAGGGAAAATCCCTTCTGAGCAGCGCGGCCGCTTCCTAAGGTCATCAGTGCCCGGGTGCCATGCTATTGAGGAAATCCTCGTCTGCTTATCCTCCAGTTTAGCAATGCCGCCTTTTCCTTGCAGACACATGTTGCTGCTCGACAGCTGATTTCACAATCTTGTAGTTACTAGAATTGTGTCTTCCCAGAAATGAGTTGTGCATTATCGACATGTCCGTGTGCTATACAGATGTCACATAGCTCCCTATTCACGTCTTTCACATGCCGCGGTCGGCGTTCATAGGCTGAAGACCTATGCGTAGAACAGGCAATCGGATGATCGCAGCTTCAAGTCTCCCATGGAGACTATTGAAGATGAAAAGTAAAAAAAAAAATAAAAATAAAAAAAAATTAAAAAAACATGAACGTTCAAATCCCCCCCTTTTGCCCCATTCAAAATAAAACAATAAAAATTACACATATTTGGTATCGCCGCATTCAGAATCACCTGATTTATCAAAATAAAAAGTAAATTAATCCGATCGGTAAACGGCGTAACGAGAAAAAAAATCAAAACGCCAGAATTACGTTTTTTTTTGGTTGCCGCAACATTGTAATAAAATGCAATAAGTTGCGACCAAAACATTGGATCTACCCCAAAATGGTACCAATAAAAACGATAGCTCGGCGCGCAAAAAGTAAGCCTTCACCCGACCCCAGATCCCGAAAAATGGAGACGTTACAGGTCTCGGAAGATGACGCCATTTTTTTTTTCTTACAAACTTTGGATTTTTTTTTCACCACTTAAATATAAAAGAACCTATACATATTTGGTGTCTATGTACTCGTACTGACCTGGAAAATAATAATGGCAGGTCAGTTTTAGCATTCAGTGACCGTGATAAAAAAAAAACCCTCAAAAAACAATTGTGGAATTGCACTTTTTTTTGCAATTTCACCACACTTGGATTTTTTTCCCGTTTTCCAGTACACGATATGGTAAAACCAATGATGTCATTGAAAAGTACAACTGGTCCCGCAAAAAATAAGCCCTCACATGGCCATACTGACCAAAAAATATAAACGCTATGGCTCTGGGAACAAGGGGAGCAAAAAACAAAAGTGCAAAAATGGAAAATCCCAAGGTGGTGAAGGGGTTAAAAGAAAATAAAAGTTTAAATCTGCCCTCGCGGCTCCAT